>NC_051106.1:6670000-9070000 GCF_901709675.1 Syngnathus acus | reverse complement strand
ATAGTTTGACCCTGGAGGAAACCTTTTGTATTCCCAATTTGATATTTGGGACTGACTCATTCTAAGGGAAAACATAATGTGGACAGTTTGACCCTGTGACAAGGGAAAACCAAAGACAAGAAAACAAAGCACAATGAAGCAACACAGTGACTGGCATTTTTTTGTTTTTTGTTTTATTGCTGTCCATTTGTTTTTTGTTTTGTGGTGTTGAAACTTATTTATGTTTTGAATTGTAAAAGTGTGTTTTTATAAGCATAAATATTGCAATTTTTGCAGGTTTTCTATATATTACCAAAGTTTTCCATGTTTCCATCTTTTTGAGCAAACTACACATTTTAAATATTGAATGTATTGTTTTATTATTCTATGTCCTTAAGCCTTGAGCCCTTGCTTTGAAAGGCACTCAATAAATGTCGCTCATTTTGAAATTAAAAATCTTTTTTTTTTCCTCTGTTACACTTTGGGTGTGTGTTTATGTGTGCGGGGGGGCTGGCTATAGCCTCGCACCCGCAACACAAGACGTGCAACTTTAGTTGTTGCAGCCCCGTGTCGGGAATGTATGGTCCCTCCCCACTGAAGGCGCCCACTCGTTATTTTTAACCCCACAGGGCGGGTCAGTGGGCCGGCTGCCTCTCGGGAATGAGCTTGACGCGCAGTCCCCCACTACCCTCCCTTTTTTTCCCGATTCCCCCCCTTTCCTGGTCCCCTCCAGGCAGGAGCAACCCCAAGTGGGACCCCGATGCGTCCATGGGACCGTAAAGTGACCACCGGCTGGGACGAGAGACTCCACCTGGACGGATTTCCTCCAAAAAGTGAGTGCAAAATTAAAAACGCGATATATCTCTATGGACGTTCGAAGCGCGGCTGTCAGCAGGCTCCCCCAAAACACCTGTTGGGACGTCAAGCACCGAACAGCACAGCAGCCAGCCCAAATCAATACTTGTCCGACTTGGATTGTTTTCAACTGTTTTTGAAGTTATTTGTGACGTTTACCAGGCGTCATTTTCCCGCAGCCGACCACGAGTGACTTTTTACGCACGACGACGCGCGCGTAAAAAGACAACGCGTCCTCGTGCATCAAAGTGACTCCTGTGTAAACGTCAACCAAAGTCATTTTCGGCTTGTTGTTTATGTTGTAAATGTGCGCACTGGATCGTTTTGGTCAACAAAGGGGTGTCAAATGTGAGTATAAATAACTGTTAATCAGCTTAAAACAAACTTGGTCTATAAATGCCATTTTTCTTATAGAGCTAAATGTAGAACAATTTGAGTTTTACCCTCGCCAAAAATGAAGTTAAACACTGTTTATAGATCCAACAACATGGCGTTTTTGTAGTCCCCAAATTTGAATATAATGTATAACCCAGCAGCTATTTTCAGACTTAAAGTAACTGAAATGTGTGCCTTCTTTGTGAGTTATCAGTGAGTTTTTTATTGCTAACAAATGATTTCCAAAACACATGAATCCAAAGCAGAGCAAGCCAAGAAATACTGGAGTTCCCTCTTTATTCCCCTTAAAAGGAAATTCGTGTGGACCAGCCAGCACGTTATAATGTAAACACACTCCAGGAATAGTTTGTAGACTTATTTCTTAAAGCAAGGCCTCAGAGGTTGCCCCTTTTTATTAGCTTGTATTCAAAGCTAGCAGTGAGTAGAAGACGATGCTGGTGGCTAAATGTTATGTCTGGCTTGTCCACTGCCACCCTCCTCTTCCTCCCTCAGTCCAGTTGCTGCAGTTGGGGTTGCAGAATGCAAACGACCTCACCCCCATCGTCTCTTATTTCGTCCCCCCGCAGTCGCAACGAGTACGCTCACCAAAGTGGTCATTGCATTGTTTTTAAGGGAATTGGCGTTTTGTGCTCCCTCCTACGAGCTCCAGTTCGGAGGGCAGCAGCACCATTTTGGAGCAACAGTGCAAGATTTTCAAGGAACGCTAGCAAAGGACAGTTGAGGGCCGTTTGTCCATTTGTGCTCGTGTGTGTGCGTGGGGCCGATAAGCCCCGCCCCCTGACCCCCGCCACCTCCGTGTTTGATAAGGTCCCTCTGTGAATGTGTGATAGTGAGCGGTATACTGAGGGAAACCTGAAGGACGCGTCATTGAAACGCCATCCGTTGGGGCCCCCTGGCCACCCTAAAAAAAAAAAAAAAGCTCAGTGCAAGGCTACTTGTACAGTGAACCCTCACTGTTTATTTGCACAGGTTAAAAAAAAAAAAGCTCAGCGCAAGGTTACTTGTACAGTGAACCCTCGCTGTTTATTTACACAGGTTACAAAACTCCCAAAATGTTTAAATATTGACGTTTAAAATGAAAAATGCCTAAAAAAAATCTTCAAAACTCCAATATACATCTTTAACCATTTTTGATGAAGTAAATTGATAAATAAATCAGTAAGCAAATAATGATAATTTAATAATAAAGGTCTGTATTTGCGAGAAGCGTTCAGGTTGCATGCCGGCAACGGTTGGACGACATCATTCATGGTGGTGTCACTTTGGAGTGTGTGTGACTCCACCACTCCCCTTGACATATACACACACACACGTGATAAGGGAGCCATGGCGTCGCCTGATAAAGCGCCATTCCGCGCTAAGAATGAACACGCTGTCAGCAGGGGGGCGGGGTCAAAATGACAAAATGGATGCTAAAGGACATCTATTGTTGACATCCCTTTTCCAACAAGTCAATTCCTTTTTGAGAGCGATCAGGAAACAAACGATATTGAATTTTAAAATTCGTGTGACAAATTTGATGGAAAAAAAATTGTTAGAACTTCAAACTCATCAGTTCAGAAATTTGATGGGGGTCATTGTTTTTCTTTGTTGCAGACCACAACCAGGAACAGAAGCTACTTTTTCTTGTTTTTTTTCTTAACCTTTTGAACGAGAGGACCTGAGGACGTCTCGGCGTACCCCTGCTCCCCCCCACCCCCTTCCTATTATCCGCTAAAAACTCCACCATGACGTCCACTACGGACTTTGACAATGCGGAGATCACGCAGCAGTACAGTCGCATCAACACTCGCTTCGATCTCCCCGACGAGGAGCTGGACAACGACAACAGCTCGGCCAGACTCTTTGAGCGCTCACGAATCAAAGCTCTTGCAGGTGGGTTTGTTTTCTCTCTGTCTGTCTGTCTGTGGTGCTACGCTTTTGTTTTCCCCCAACCCATTCGCTCAAGTTTTAGTCAAGAAAGTCCCGAGTCGTAAAATTGGCCACTTAAGTCTCGGGTTAGGTCACCTGACTGGAGTCCGCATTCCCAGAATGATTCCCGCCTTGACGGATGCGCGCAGCTGTAGGCTCGCCAGCTCGCAGCTCTTTGGAATTTTCCGCCTTAAGCACCTGTGCCGCTTTTTAAAAATAGACGCGTTTCCGGCGTAGTGAAGGACGGACTTGTGGGAGGACTGTCAGAAGATTCATTGTTTGAAAAATTGGGATATTAGACAATTTGTATCTTCAAAAATTCTCTGACATATAAGATGTAATAGATATCCTAGTTGTGAATGATTCATCAAGAAGGGGAGGGGCTTCACGAAATGTAAAATAAGGAAACCAAGGCAGATGCAAATGAGAAATGCCTGAGAGCGGCAGCATCATCACGCAAGTTACAAAGATGAAGAGGAGGAGGAGGGAGGGAAGGAGGAGTCGGCACTAGGAAAGGAAGGCAGAAAGCCAGCAGGCGGAAGAGAGGAGAGACGCCGTCCCGTTCCTCTTCTTCAGAGTTTATTGGTGGGCGGCGGGGCGAAGATGAGCAGCCCGTGCTTGCTGCGGGCGGCGCCCATCAGCCAGCCCCGACTCCGGGACGTGAGGATCAGCCTGAAGGCCTCCTCCAAGATCCAGGACGGCAAAGATGCGAGCGGCCGCCGCTACCCGCCGGCCGAGGGCGACGCCCCCGTGCGCAGCCGGAGCACCCCGCCCGTGCACCGGGCCACCAGGAGGGCGCCCCGGGGCCGGGTCAAACCGCAGGAGCATCACCCGGAGAGGAACGGCGCCGTCCTCCTGCAGGTGCCGCTCACCCTCCCGGGGCTCACCGCCGTGCCCACGCCGCCCGCCGCCCGTCAGCGCCCTGTCCACCCGTCCCCCTCCTCATCCTCGTCGTCCTCCTTGTCCGGCCGGAGCATGAAACGGGCGCGCTGGCTCAGTTCCAGCGCATCCAACATCTACTTTAACTCCATCCTGGACGGACGTTTCCGGCAGCTGCAAGGTAGCGCGGGGTCACAGGGGCGGCTTGAGGGGGGGACCTGGGCCTCCCTCTGGCACCCGACCGAGGGCTCTTTGCATGAATTAGCCAGTCAAGCACACGGAATATATTTATTGAGAATGAACAAAGGCGATGGATTACAAAAAAAAAAGTCAGAAAAAAACAAATACCTGAAAATGACCTTAAGTTGCTTGCTCTGCTATTAGCTAGTAATGTATTCATCCAAAGGCCGCTGTGGCTTTGCCACACTTGTACACCAACTTCAATAATTCATAGCAGCAACTTCTAAAGAGGTTTTGGGATACCCCACCCCCCCTCAGCCCACTTTCAAAACCACAATTAACGTTTTAGCGTATTTGGGCTTTTCTTTTTTTCTGCCACTTTTGATATTAAAAATGTGTGTTTTCGGCCGTCGGTTTGACACGGTGGCGATCGATCTGGAACTAAGGTCCGCTTCGGGCTCCTAGGGTTGGATTCAGCCCAACAGAAATCGTTTCGAAGTCTATCAAGAAGCGCTGAGTGTGGGGAAAAACGAGGTAACGAGGCGTCGTACACACGGTACAGCCGAGTACAGGCGAGTACAGGGAAAATCCATCAGCATGAATAAGTCATGTGTGGCCTTTCGCTCGGAGTGCGCGAGAGAACGTAAGGAAAGGAAGACTTGTCAAACACGTCGCTCTTTAGTCAGTCTTGTACTGATACGCCCGCCAAAATGATAAGCAGGGGGGCGGGGTCAACTGGGATGATGATGATGCTGATGATGGAGATTCAATCCAAAGATTTCTCATCTTAATGCTTTTGACGATGTTATGCTGCGTACGTCTAAAGCCGCCCCGTAAATAATTTAGCCTGGTTTAATGTTATTTTGATTCAAAGGGACACATGATTATTGTATCCCCATTTTGATGACTATGAACCATAGAGCTGCAATTTAACTGGTTCAACTGATAATGTCATTGCTAATTGTGTAACATGAGGAAAGTTTTTCTTCAACAAATACATTTTTTTGTAACATTCCAACTCGAAATAATTACGTTGTTTCTCTCTTTTTTTTTTTAAATCTTTGGAATTTTGACTTTCTTATTGGGAAATAACTTGAAAAAAAATCACATATGTGTTTTCATTTAACTATGACATAACTTTTATTGATATTCCGATTTTTTTTCTCTTGAACTCATTTAAACTGTCATTATTATTGGACTTGGACAGACTAAAACCAAATTGCGATGTTTTTTTTTTAAATGTAGTCATTTTGTTGTTGTACATATTTCCGTTGTGACGTTTTCATCAAGTTTTTCCCTTGCTTGTAATCTTAAGTGGCGTTTTGGCAGTTTGACCAAAGAAGCGCATTATCAGTTGCACACGGCAAGCTTTGTGACTTCGCCCATAAATGATTCACACGTCGAAGTCAGCTGAGATGGAGGGAGGAGCAAAAAAAAAAAAAAAAAACTACAAAATGAGAACAAGATGCATTGACTTGAGGAGACGACGGTGCAATAAGGAGCGTCGGCTAAATAAATGATGCCGTCTTGCTGCACGCAGGACAAGTCGAGCGTAAAACTGTCGCGCCGATTAAAAACCAGGCAAATAAGACTCCGATGACGTCATCGTTCCCCGAGTATAAAACTTTGGAAGCGCCGTACTGGTAAATGCAACAGCAATTGGAGGCTGAATATGCTAACGCGTGCAAACAAACGTGCATTAGCGCGTGCGCACTCGCTGACTTTGCCTTTTAAACAAGCGCAGCAGACATGGTGGAAAGACGTAATGAAATCACGCAGCAAATGGGATCCTCATGATTGATTTAGGGGCCCGTCTGCAGAGGTTCAAGCTGCTTGTTTTCCCTCCACGCATGCAAACATCAACATGGAAAAAAGAAACTCCATTCATCTAATTTTCATCAAAATTTTAAAAAAATTCAACGTGAATCTGAAATCTGACCCAGATTTTTTTTTTTTTCCTCAGACGAGCGCGAGGCGGTGCAGAAGAAGACGTTCACCAAGTGGGTCAACTCCATCCTGTTGCGAGTCAACTGTCGCATCTCCGACCTTTACTTGGACCTCCGTGATGGACGCATGCTCATTAAACTTTTGGAGGTCTTGTCCGGAGAACGATTGGTAAACAAATTTTGGTTTTGGGGACTATCAAATCTTCTCAATAATGTCAAATACTGACAAATACTTTGCATGTTTTTCCGGCGGGCCTCAGCCCAAGCCAACCAAGGGCAGGATGCGCATCCACTGTTTGGAGAATGTGGACAAGGCGCTGCAGTTCCTCAAGGAGCAGCGCGTCCACTTGGAGAATATGGGCTCGCACGACATCGTCGACGGTAACCACCGCCTCATCCTCGGCCTCATCTGGACCATCATCCTCCGCTTCCAGGTTTGTTTTTGGCCTTTGCGCTTTGAATTCTTCTGTGAGCGAAGGCGCGGCAAACATCAGAACACGTCTTTCGCCTTCTCGGAAGGGCTATTTATTTTTAATTTGTGAGCGACACTGTTATTTTTAGTTCAAACAATACGGCGCTCTGCATTATTCAGTCTTTGGGGAAAAGAGGAAAAAAGTCCACGTTTGACTTTTAAGCTTCAGAGAGCTAAATTTAGCCACCTCTGAGGATTTATTTGTCATGTGACTGTTCCAATCGTAGTCCTCCACACTGGGGACATGCAAGAATAATAAAAAAAAAAATCTTATTGTATGTATCTTAAATCATGTTATTGATCGTCACCCCGATCAGATCCAAGACATTATTGTGGAGACGGGCCAGGCCGACCAGAAGGAGACGCGCTCGGCCAAGGACGCTCTTCTTCTGTGGTGCCAGATGAAGACAGCAGGGTCAGTAACTCGCTTAGCTTAGCATAGCTTAGCTTTCCACTTCAGTGTGAATTATTATTATTTTTTTGCACAGTTATTCCAGTGTGAACATCACAAACTTCACCACGAGTTGGAAAGACGGCATGGCCTTCAACGCTCTCATACACAAACATCGGTAAGACAAGAGTTCCAAATATTTTTTTGTATTTATCATCCATCCATCATCATCATTCTTACTTTCTCTGAAAAACCAAACCCCACTGTCTATGCCTCCCAGACCAGATCTGGTGGACTTCAACCAGCTGAAGAGGTCCAACCCGACGCACAACCTCCAAAGCGCTTTCAACGTGGCCGAGAAGCACCTGGGCGTCACCAAGCTCCTGGACCCGGAGGATGTGTTCACCGAGAACCCGGACGAGAAGTCCATCATCACGTATGTGGTGGCCTTCTACCACTACTTCTCCAAGATGAAGCAGCTGGCCGTGGAGGGCAAGCGGGTGGGCAAAGTCCTGGACCATGCCATCGCCACCGAGAAGATGGTGAAGAAGTACGAGACCTTGGCGTCGGAGCTGCTGGCTTGGATTGAGCAGACCATCCTGGTGCTCAACAACCGCAAACTGGCCAACTCGCTGTCTGGCGTCCAGCAGCAGCTCCAGGCCTTCAACACCTACAGGACGGTGGAGAAGCCGCCCAAGTGAGCAGACGTCCGGCAATTGCAACGCTTCCTCGATGATTCGTCGATTTAATGGCGGACACGTCCCGACAGGTTCCAGGAGAAAGGCAATCTGGAAGTGCTGCTCTTTACCATCCAAAGCCGCATGAGGGCCAACAACCAGAGGGTCTACACGCCCACAGAAGGAGCGCTGGTCGCCGACATCAACAGGGTGAGGTGTCCGTCACGTGACCGTGACCGAGTAATTGGTAAAAACGTCAAGTCATTCTTGGTACCGGGGGGTCTTCAGGCCTGGGAGCGACTGGAGCGCGCCGAGCATGAGCGCGAGCGAGTCCTGAGGGACGAGCTGATTCGCCAGGAGAAACTGGAGCAGATGGCCAGACGATTTGACCGCAAGGCAGCCATGAGGGAGACGTGGCTTCTGGAGAACCAGCGATTGGTCGCGCAGGTACGCCAGTACCGTCGCTTCCTGTCCATTACGGAGCCGCCAGTCGAGAATCGCTGATTGAGAAAGCGTCGCCGTCTCCAGGACAACTTTGGCTACGACCTGCCAGCGGTGGAGGCGGCCAAGAAGAAGCACGACGCCATCGAGACGGACATCGCCGCCTACGAGGAGCGCGTCCAGGCCCTGGTGAACATCTCCGGGGAGTTGGAGGCCGAACGCTACCACGACGCCAAGCGGGTGGATGCCCGCAAGGACAACGTCCTGCGCCTGTGGGACTACCTGCAGGAGCTGCTCAAGGCCCGCAGGGGGCGACTGGACAAGAACCTGACGCTGCAGAAGATCTTCCAGGAGATGCTCTACATCATCACTTGGATGGATGACATGAAGGTAAAAGCACCGACTCAGCGGAAGAAGAAATAAAATCGGAACGGATGGCTTTGTTAACGTCTCCTTGCTCAGGTCCGGCTGCTGTCTTCTGACATTGGGAAACATTTGTTGGAAGTGGAAGACTTGTTACAGAAACACGCTTTGCTCGAGAAAGACGTCGCCTTGCAAGCCGACCGAGTCCAGAACGCCAGCGCTGCCGCTCTCAAGTTCGCCAACGGAGAAAGTAAGTCTGACTGGAACTTTGAAAGCTAGTCAAGGAAGTCAACGTCCTTCTGCCTCCTCCTCATCTCCCAGGTTACAAGCCATGCGATCCCCAGGTGATCCGAGACCGGGTGGAGCATTTGGAGCTGTGCTACCAGGAACTGCTGGACCTGGCCGCCCAGCGCCGGGCCCAGCTGACGCAGTCACGTCGCTTCTGGAGCTTCTTGTGGGAAGCGGCGGAGCTGGAGAGCTGGATCAAGGAGAAGGAGAATCTCTTCTCCTCACTGGACTACGGCAAGGACCTGACCAGCGTGCTGGTTCTCCAGAGCAAGCACAGTGCCTTCGAGGACGAGCTGGGTGCTCGCCGAGCCAACCTGCACAAGGTAAAAAAGGATTTTTAAAATGAATTTGAGATTTTCTTTTGTCTAGAGTCTTGCCTTTGTTTCTGTGCCAGCTTCTGACCGAAGGCGACGAGATGATCAAGGAGAACCACTTTGGTGCGCCGGTGATCCGAGAGCGCACGGATAGCGTGGAGGGGCAATGGCGGCAGCTGGAGGAGCTGGCCGCCTTCCGTAAACAGAACCTGCAGGACACGCAGAGGTTCTTCCAGTTCCAAGGGGACGCCGACGAATTGATGGCCTGGCTGCTGGACGCCAAGCGGCAGATGAGCAGCGACGACACCGGCCATGACGAGTACACCACCCAGCGGCTCGTGCGGCGCCACGACGACCTGTGCAACGAGACCGCCAAGACGGCCGTCACCGTGGACGCCCTGTCCAAGCAGGCCAACGGATTACCCGAGGAGCTGCTGAACACACCCGACATCCAGCGCCGCCTCAAAGACATCAAGGACCTCTTCATGGAGCTCATGTCTCTTGCCGACGTCAGGCAGAAGAAGCTGGATGACGCCATGGCACTCTACACCATCTTCAGCGAGACGGACGCCTGTGAGCTCTGGATGGGCCAGAAGGAGACTTGGCTGGTGGATTTGGGGGTGCCTGACAAGCTGGAAGACCTGGAAGTGGTCCAGAATAGGTACACAGACATGATGTGATTCTGATTCTAATATTTAATCTCAAAGGTTAGATGAGCGTATCATTATTTGGATCTTTTTCTTGCCTCCAGGTTGAGCATTTTGGCTCAGGATATGGCCAACGTTCAGTCGAGAGTGGATGACGTCAACAAGGCGGTGAAACAGTTGGAGGACAGCAGACACCCTCGCATAAAAGACGTCAAGGAATGCCAGACCAGACTCAACAAAAGGTGATTTCTTTTCTTGCAAGTAGTTCGCGAAGGAACTCCGAAACTAAAATCGCTCTATTGGACCATTGTTTCAGGTGGGACGCCTTCAAGGCTATGGTGGAGGATAAGAAGAGGAAGGTGGACTCCACGGTCAGCCTGAACAACTTCGGACTGGAGTGCGATGAGACCGCTGCTTGGATCCGAGACAAGACGCGTGTGATCGAGTCCACACAGGACCTGGGCAACGACCTGGCCGCCATCATGACCATCCAGAGGAAGCTGTACGGCATGCAACGCGACTTGGCTGCCATCGAAAACAAGCTCCAGCTCCTGGGGGCCGAGGCCAACCGGCTGGCGGCGGAGAATCCGGAGAACGCGCCGGGCATCTTGGCCCGCCGGGCCCAACTGGACCCAGCCTGGGGCGAGCTCCAAAAGACCCTGAAGGACCTGGAGGAGTCGTTGGGCGAAGTCAGCAAGCTGCAGTCGTTCCTGCAGGACCTGGACGACTTCCAGTCGTGGCTCTTCAGGGCTCAGAAGGCCGTGGCCTCCGAGGAGATGCCCGCCTCGCTGCCCGAGGCCGAGGAGCAGCTGAGCCTCCACGACGCCGTGCGCGACGACATTGACGGCCACGTGGAGGACATCTGTGCCATCAGGGATACCGGCGCGCAAGTCACGCTCGGCCTGGAGGATGACCCGCAGTATCGGGAGCTGGTGCAGACGCTCGGCGGTCTAGACCGAGGCTGGTACGAGCTCCAGAAAATGTGGGACCGACGCAAGAACTTTCTGGATCAGTGCCTGGGCTTCCAGCAGTTCCTAAGGGATAGAAAGGCGGTGGAGGCCATCCTCAACAACCAGGTGAGACCCTGGTTGCTACCTCCACTGAGCAACAAAAGATGGCTGAGAGATTTTCTCTCCTTAGCCGTTTGTAGGCTAGAAAGTAGTGGTGGGAAAACGAAGCTTCAAATTTGCTACATGAACCAGTTGTATTTTTTGACTCGGCTCTGATAGCGTTTCTGATTCTGATTATTTTCAGGAGTACACCTTGGCCCACGTGGACAAGCCCGACACTCTGGACGGCGCCGAGCAAGCCCTGAAGAAACACGAGGACTTTTTGAGCACCATGGAGGCCAACGAAGAGAAAATTGATGGCGCTCTCCAGGTGGGCCGACAGCTGGTGGACGGCGGCAACTTGTATGCGGGGAAAGTGCAGGACAAAATGGACTCCATCAGTGACAGGTGCGTGGTTGCCTCCTCCACCAAGTTTGAGTTTTCTCTTCCCAATGAGAACTTTGTGGAACTCATGAGGCATATTTTTCCCTCAAATTCATCTTTGAGAAACATTTCCCGACTTGATGGTCCTACAGAGCCCCACAGGACTCTTAACTCCCACAATGCATTTGAGCAGGCAGGTTCCAGCGCTAATGGATATCGATTCACTTTAAAGCCAGAGTAGACCCTCTGATGGCCTTTTTGCATTACTGTGTTTTTCTGAAACTCGAGCTGCCCTGCAGGAAAAAAAAGCCCGTTTTTCTGTTTGACGTTCAGGCACAACAAAAATCAAGCGAGAGCCCAGGAGGTGTCGGAGAAGCTGCGAGACAACCGTGACTTGCAGCACTTTTTGCAGAACACTCAGGATGTGAGTTCAGCCTTTGCCGTCGGCTCGGTGTAGCATTTAGCGTCCGCTCATGCGAGTCCGTCTCTGTCCAATCCCAGCTGACCGTGTGGATCAATGAGAAGATGCTGACCGCTCAGGACACGTCTTACGACGAGGCCCGCAACTTGCACAGCAAGTGGCTGAAGCACCAGGCCTTCATGGCCGAGTTGGCCTCCAACAAGGACTGGTTGGACAAAGTGGACCAGGTACTTACCCCACTGATGAGATCCAGACTTTGGATTGACAGAGGCCAAGAAAAACCTTATCGTTCAAATACAGCCAGTTTTTGTTAGCCTAGCCTGCTTAGCATGTTGATATTTGTCCGCAGGAGGGTCAGGAGCTGATGACTTCCAAGCCCGAGTTGGAGCCAGTGGTGCGGGACCGCCTGGCCGCCCTCCACCAGCTGTGGGAGATGTTGGAGTCCACCACGCAGGAGAAAGCTCGGCTGCTGTTCGACGCCAACCGCTCGGAGCTGTTTGACCAGAGCCTGGCGGACATCAGGAAGTGGCTGGGTGAGCTGCAGCAGCAGCTCCAGAGTGGGGCCAGCGATGACGGCAGTGGCGGCCAAGATGTCAAAGACCTGACCAACGCCAACATCTTGCTCAAGAAACATCAGGTTACAAGGCGAACAATTGTCGGGGCCACTTTTTGGGAGGAGTGATGGCTTAGTGTTAGCGAATCTTGTCGTGTAAGCTAACAGGTTTTTTTTCAGGTGATGGAGAACCAAGTGCGGGATCGCGCCCGGGAGCTGGACGAGCTCCAAGAGGCGCTCAGAACGCACGGCGGCGGTGGTGGTGGTGGTGGAGGTGATGAACAGCAGCAGCCCGGGCAACCTGAGCTGGAAGTGGAGCAGCAGAACCTGCAGGTGCAGTTCCAGCAGCTTAGCGCCCCCTTGGCACAGCGCAGGGGCAAGCTGGAGGCAGCCAAGGCCGTGCATCAGTTCTACAGAGACCTGGCGGACGAGCTGGTGAGCCTTGCAATATTTTTCTTTTTCTCTTTCTTTCATATTGACATTTCTTGACGACTCTTTTTTTTTTTTTTTTTTTTTTTGTCCAGCTGTGGATTGACGAGAGAATGCCGCTGGCGCTGTCGGAAGATCACGGCAACGACCTGCAAACGGTGCAGATGCTGCTCAAGAGGAACCAGGTAACCAGATTGTACAGAGCACAAAACAGGAGTAGCATCAATAAAAATGAAATATTTGTCATATGCAAAAGTCTACACCCCCCCGTTCAAATGCCAGCTTTTGTAATATGAGCAAAAACAATGATCTGAAAGTCCAATTTGAATTCAAGACTGAGCAAAACTTGCGCAGACCCTGCAGAAGGAAATTGAGGGCCACCAGCCCCGCGTGGACGAGGTGCTGGAGCGAGGACGCGGGATGGCGGCGGCAGGCGAGGACGGCGGCCCCGAAGTCGAGCGGCTGGCCAAACAACTTGCCCAGCTGGAGGAGGCTTGGCCGCAGCTGCGGGAGCAGATGACGCGACGCAAGGACAGGTTGGACGCCTCGCATGGAGCGCAGCAGTTCTACAACGACGCAGACGAGGCCCAAGCCTGGATCGGCGAACAAGAGCTCTACATGATCGCCGAGGAAAAGCCAAAGGTGCGGCCATAGCGTGGCACCGTTGGATTTCGCGTTTGGGGTTCACCACCTTTGGTCCTCAGGACGAGCAGAGCGCCATGTTGAGTCTCAAGCGTCACAACATCGTCAAGCAGGCCGTGGACGACTACGCCGACTCCATCCGCAGTCTGTCCGAGCGAGCTCAGAACATGTTGGCGGAGGACCATCCCGACGGGTGTGCCACTTTTCCCACAAAAGTGACCCAATGCGTCTCCAATCAAACGCTAAGTGGTTTTGATTTTCTTGCGACGCAGCGAGAAGATCATCCGACGTCAGGGCCAGGTGGACAAGCAGTATGCCAGTCTGAGCGAGCTGGCTGAGGAGCGGCGCAGGAAGCTGGAGCACACCTACCACCATTTCCTGCTCAGCCGTGAAGTGGACGACCTGGAGCAGTGGATCTCCGAGCGCGACGTGGCCGCGTCCTCGCAGGAGATGGGGCAGGACCTGGACCACGTCACGGTATTATCGCCTCTGATATTGATATATAGCTTATATATATTATAGTACAGTTTGAAAGTAGGGTTTTATACTAGAGTTAGGGTTTCAAAGTAGGGTTTAAAGCTAGGGTTAAAGGGTTTAGACTAGGGTTTCAAACTGAGGTTAGGGTTTCAAACTAGGGTTTCATACTAGTTAGGGTTTCAAAGTAGGGTTTCAAACTAGGGTTAGGGTTTCTATTTTGAAACCCTATCCCTAGTTTGAAACCCTACCTAAAAATATAAAGTCTGACATTTACAAAATGACTTTGTCCCAGCTGTTGAGGGACAAGTTCCGTGAGTTTGCACGCGAGACGGGCGCGCAGGGTCAGGCGCGCGTGGACGCCGTCAACCGCACCATCGACGAGCTGATTGAAGCAGGCCACGGCGAGGCCATCGCCATGGCCGAGTGGAAGGATACCATCAACGAGAGCTGGGCCGACCTCCTGGAGCTCATCGACACGCGCGCTCAGCTGCTCAGCGCCTCCTACGAGCTGCTCAAGTAAGCCAGATCCACAGCAGAAATGTTTGTGGGCCGCTGTACCTTTCCGCTTTGCTCTTCAGGTACTTTGTGGACGGCAAGGAGCTGGTGGTCCAGATCGGCGACAAACAGAAAGAGCTACCCGAAGACGTGGGCGACGACTTCAGCAAAGCCGAGTCCTTCCACAGGATGCACGCCGCCTTCGAACGTGACTTGACCTCCCTGGGGAAGCAGGTAAGGGCGACCTTTTCTTGAATCATAAATCCAAATATTTACGCTATCTCCTGCAATGTTTAGATATTTTTTTAATTCTTTTTATGATTTTCACATTTTTTATTTTCTCCGTGTCCCTTCAAGGTGGAGCAAGTGCAGGAGACGGCGGGGCAGCTGCGCGCTCAGTACGCGGGCGAGCGCGCCGACGCTATCCAGGCGCAGGAACGTGAGGTTGTGGAGGCCTGGCGGGCTTTGCTGGACGCCTGCGACGGGCGCCGCAAGCAGCTGCTGGACACGGCCCACAAGTTCCGCTTCTACGCCATGGTGCGTGACCTCACCGCCTGGATGGAGAGCGTCATCCAGCAGATCGACACCCAGGAGAAGCCGCGGTGAGCGTTTGCCTCAAATTCACAAAAGCAACACTGAGCTCCACTTTTTCAGTCAAATATGAGTTTGGCCAACAGGGACGTGTCATCAGTGGAGTTTCTCCAGAAGTACCACCAGGGCATCCGCTCTGAGATCGAGGCGCGGGGGGCCAAGTTCACCGAATGCATGGACCTAGGCACGGCCCTGCTGGCGCGCAAGCACAGAGACTCTGCCGAGGTTGGAATCGAGTGACGGGAAATCTTTGGAGGGTTATTTCTTTTCAATCGCTGATTTCGAACCATTTTTCTTGTCAAGATTCAAGAGAAGATGGCGCAGCTGGGGGACAAACGTCAGGAGATGATGTTCAAGTGGGACGACCGCTGGGACTGGCTACGACTTTGTGAGTGCAACAAAAAATGTAATTGAAGAAAAAAAAAAAAGGATGCAAGCGTCATTGGGGTGTGTCTGTGTAGTGTTGGAGGTGTGCCAGTTTGCGCGCGACGCCTCGGTGGCTGAGGCCTGGCTGGTGGCTCAGGAGCCGTATGTGAGCAGCAGGGATGTCGGCCAGTCGGTGGACGAGGTGGAGAAGCTGCTTAAGCGCCACGAAGCCTTTGAGAAGTCCACCGCCGCCTGGGAGGAACGCTTCTCTGCCCTGGAACGCCTCACCACCGTACGGCCGGCTCGACGTCTCGTTGCGGCGGCTGGGCAAATTCACCAAAGTTGTCCTGTGTTGCCTAGTTGGAGTTGTTGGAGCTGAGGAAGCAGCAGCAGGAGATGGAGCAGTTCCTGCAAGAGCAGCAGCGCTATGAGCAAGAGAGCAGGTACACCCCTAAAAATGTCATACTGTTTATTTGACTATTTTACAATACATATTTGATTGATTTTTTTTAACGTCAAAGTATTTCATGTAAAAAGACACATTTGATCTTGCTGTGTTTGCAAAATGAGCCAAGATGATTTCAAACGTTCTTCCGCTCAGGAGAGAAGACACAGGATTTGCTGAGTCGTCACAACTCTTCACAGTGGAGGAAGAAACGCTGGTGAGTCTGTGTTTTTTTAAAAAAAAAAAAAAAAAAGGAGACAAATATGTGATGGCGGCATGGCGTATCTCCTCCAGTCCGGCGTGGCTGAGCCCAGTTCGGGCATCCCTGAAGGGACGGCGCCCGCGGAATCCCAAATGAGGGAGAGCGGCTCTCTGGAGCTGGAGGCATCCATTTCGGCGGTGGGCGAGGAGACGGAGCGAGCGGCCACCTTGCCCGCCCAGACGGTGCTGCTGAAGGGCGTGCTGGGTCGCAAGCAGGGCGCGGGAGGATCTGGGAGGAAGGTGTCCAGTAGGTAAGAACCAGACCTGTAGAGATTTCATTGTTCCCTTTTTTTGGAATTTTTTTTATGTGGCTGATTTGTACATTCCGCAGGTCGTGGAACAACTTGTACTGCGTTCTGAAGCCCGGTCAGCTGGCAGCCTACAAAGACACCAAAACCTTCGGGCAGGGCGCCACCTTTCACGGCGAGGAAGCGCTGGCCTTGACCAACGCCAGCTGGGAGCTGCTCGGCAACTATAAGAAGAAGAAGCACGTGGGCAAACTATGGTGAGGCGCACTCCAGCTCGTGCGGAAAGACGTCAACGTCACCTGTTTTCCTCTTTCGCAGTCTTGGAGACGGCAGTGAGTATTTGTTCCATTGTAAAGATGAGGTGAGTTTGTTCATTTTAATTCTTGAGTTTAAAAGGATAAAAGAATATATATATGTGGAGAAAAAGTGACAAAAACAAGGAAAGAAAAGTATTTTTTATTGGCGTTTCAGGAGGAGCTTCAGCATTGGAGCCAGGCCATGGCGAGGGCCATTCCATCGCCCGCGAACGAAGGGGGGCCCTCGGGGGCCACCAGCCATAGCCTGCCCCCGCCTGCCTCCTCCTCCTCGGCCTCACCTGGCCCCATTGCTAAGAAAGACAGAGAGAAGAAGTTCGGCCGCTTTGCAAAAAAGAAGTGATAAGATTTGGGAGGGGCGTCAATACGCCACTATTGCGTCCACTCTGTCAAGAGCACGCTTGAGAGTTGTTTTATATACATCAACATAGGTTCATTTGCCTGTATTTAAGCCAACACAGTTTAGGGGTCAGGGTCAGGGCTAGGGATATAGATATATATTATAGATATAGATAAATATAATTCTTCTTTTTTTTTTTTTTTATGAAAGCACAGGAAGGGTCTTTTTACACTCAACCAAAGAACGACTTGTATTTTTGCTTTAGCCGCATGTTTGGAGGTTGCCACGTATGACAATAAAAAAGTTTTTGTGCCTCACGCAATGGTTGTGAACTCAAAGGATACTGTGCACATGAATCTGGATTTTTTTTGCTCACATTTCTCAAAAATAAATGACTATTACAACTTTTGGCTCAAAAGGATTTTGTTCTTGAGAGATTACAACTTGTATTGACTTGTAATGAAGTGGCCTGTTATTAAGTACACCTGAAAATAGCGGTGTACCTAATGGAGTGTCTGTGTGATGTCACAGATCAAACAGCCAATAAGAAAGTGGGGGTGAGGGCGGGTGGGGCACTTTTCAGTTAAGCTTTGGCCATGATTTTTCCCTAATGAAGTGGCCTGTTATTAGGTACACTTGAAAATGGCGGCGTACCTAATGGTGCGTCCGTGTGACGTCACAGATCAAACAGCCAATCAGAAAGTGGGGGTGAGGGCGGGTGGGGCACTTTTCACTTAAACCAGGGGTGTCGACATCCAGTCCTCGGGGGCCGCGTTCCAATATGTTTTCCAAGTTACCCTCGTTAAAAACACCTGCGTGAAAAGTTTTAGCCATTTTCACGTTCTGCAGGAGCTAAAACTTTTCACGCAGGTGCGCTTAACGAGGGAATCACACGGACACTCCATTAGGTACACCGCCATTTTCAAGTGTACCTAATAACAGGCCACTTTATTAGGGAAATATCATGGTCAAAGGTCACACGTGTCAAGCTCTAGTCCTCGGGGCCGCGTTCCAATATGTTTTCCAAGTTACCTCGTTAAACACACCTGCGTGAAAAGTTTTAGCCATTTTCACGTTCTGCAGGAGCTAAAACTTTTCACGCAGGTGCGCTTAACGAGGGAATCACACGGACACTCCATTAGGTACACCGCCATTTTCAAGTGTACCTAATAACAGGCCACTTTATTAGGGAAATATGGTCAAAGGTCACAGGTGTCAAACTCTAGTCCTCGGGGCCGCGTTCCAATATGTTTTCCAAAGTTACCCTCGTTAAAAACACCTGCGTGAAAACTTTTAGCCATTTTCACGTTCTGCAGGAGCTAAAACTTTTCACGCAGGTGCGCTTAACGAGGGAATCACACGGACACTCCATTAGGTACACCGCCATTTTCAAGTGTACCTAATAACAGGCCACTTTATTAGGGAAATATCATGGTCAAAGGTCACACGTGTCAAGCTCTAGTCCTCGGGGCCGCGTTCCAATATGTTTTCCAAAGTTACCCTCGTTAAAAACACCTGCGTGAAAAGTTTTAGCCATTTTCACGTTCTGCAGGAGCTAAAACTTTTCACGCAGGTGCGCTTAACGAGGGCATCACACGGACACTCCATTAGGTACACCGCCATTTTCAAGTGTACCTAATAACAGGCCACTTTATTAGGGAAATATCATGGTCAAAGGTCACACGTGTCAAGCTCTAGTCCTCGGGGCCGCGTTCCAATATGTTTTCCAAGTTACCCTCGTTAAACACACCTGCGTGAAAAGTTTTAGCCATTTTCACGTTCTGCAGGAGCTAAAACTTTTCACGCAGGTGCGTTTAACGAGGGAATCACACGGACACTCCATTAGGTACACCGCCATTTTCAAGTGTACCTAATAACAGGCCACTTTATTAGGGAAATATCATGGTCAAAGGTCACAGGTGTCAAACTCTAGTCCTCAGGGCCGCGTTCCAATATGTTTTCCAAAGTTACCCTCGTTAAAAACACCTGCGTGAAAAGTTTTAGCCACTTTCACGTTCTGCAGGAGCTAAAACTTTTCACGCAGGTGCGCTTAACGAGGGCATCACACGGACACTCCATTAGGTACACCGCCATTTTCAAGTGTACCTAATAACAGGCCACTTTATTAGGGAAATATCATGGTCAAAGGTCACACGTGTCAAGCTCTAGTCCTCGGGGCCGCGTTCCAATATGTTTTCCAAGTTACCCTCGTTAAACACACCTGCGTGAAAAGTTTTAGCCATTTTCACGTTCTGCAGGAGCTAAAACTTTTCACGCAGGTGCGTTTAACGAGGGAATCACACGGACACTCCATTAGGTACACCGCCATTTTCAAGTGTACCTAATAACAGGCCACTTTATTAGGGAAATATCATGGTCAAAGGTCACAGGTGTCAAACTCTAGTCCTCAGGGCCGCGTTCCAATATGTTTTCCAAAGTTACCCTCGTTAAAAACACCTGCGTGAAAAGTTTTAGCCACTTTCACGTTCTGCAGGAGCTAAAACTTTTCACGCAGGTGCGCTTAACGAGGGAATCACACGGACACTCCATTAGGTACACCGCCATTTTCAAGTGTACCTAATAACAGGCCACTTTATTAGGGAAATATCATGGTCAAAGGTCACAGGTGTCAAACTCTAGTCCTCGGGGCCGCGTTCCAATATGTTTTCCAAAGTTACCCTCGTTAAAAACACCTGCGTGAAAACTTTTAGCCATTTTCACGTTCTGCAGGAGCTAAAACTTTTCACGCAGGTGCGCTTAACGAGGGAATCCCACGGACACTCCATTAGGCACACCGCCATTTTCAAGTGTACCTAATAACAGGCCACTTTATTAGGGAAATATCATGGTCAAAGGTCACACGTGTCAAGCTCTAGTCCTCGGGGCCGCGTTCCAATATGTTTTCCAAGTTACCCTCGTTAAACACACCTGCGTGAAAGGTTTTAGCCATTTTCACGTTCTGCAGGAGCTAAAACTTTTCACGCAGGTGCGCTTAACGAGGGCATCACACGGACACTCCATTAGGTACACCGCCATTTTCAAGTGTACCTAATAACAGGCCACTTTATTAGGGAAATATCATGGTCAAAGGTCACAGGTGTCAAGCGCTAGTCCTAGGGGCCGCGTTCCAAAATGTTTTTCAAAAACTGTCCGGGATTTTGTTCGACTGCCTCGCATGTACAGTATATTGTCAATACAATTGCCACTCCATTCCATTTCACTCTATTCCAGGTTTCTCTGTAATCGTTCAGAAAGAAGTCACGCACTTCTCCTCAAATTGCGCCACCTTGCTGATTGTGTGTGTGTATGCATGAGAAGGAAGTAGGCGAGTGCTTGCCAGTGAGTGGAAACAATGCCAAAACGAAAGTGCAGCTTTATTAAAAAAAAAAAAAAATTGCGTGTTCACCAGGGTCGTGATGCATGTGAAGCTGAGTGCCTAACGTGCAAGGCTTACTTAATTTTTTTTTTCTTGTAACATGATTTTTATTTTGGGCAAGTTTGTTAATGTTCACAAGAATAAAACAATATTTGGACTTTGTCACGTGAGAGAACAAACAATTTAATAAACAAGAGACAGTTTTGTAGCTTTATTACTGACAAAGTTTCTCAACAAAGGAAGTTTTTTTTTGTTTTGTAGCTGAGCAAACATATTTACACGGGGAGCGGCCGCGTACTGATCACAAGACCTGAATGCTAGCAGGCTGATTGCTAGCAAGAATTATGTACATGACAATCCACGCAGAAATCCCGTCGACGGGGCGTTAGCTTGTCGCTCCGCCGCGTGAAGCACATTAAATAGATAAAAAATGAGAGGATTTCATTCACAGCTCTGCTTGAAAGAATTAAATAGATGCATCGTGGAAGTTATACACATACAATAATAATTACACGGAGGGCCATTTTATGTGTGGGGGGGGGTCGAAATCAGTCCATAGGTAGATGATGCAGAGAGATGTTGAGAAAGGAGACGTGGCCATTGTGAAAAGCGGTCATTACACTTTCTAAAGCAAAGGTAGGTGACCGATCCCGTATACATTTCCGATTTGGCGCTCCGCAGAGCGAGCTGCTGCCTAGTTGATGAGCTTGGTGGCTCTCTGGTTGGCTTCGTCAATGCGCACTTTGTTCATGTCCGCCTGGAAGCAATCAAAACAATGTCGGTGAGTGCCGCTCATGAAAAATGAGTCGGATTTTGAGCGTCACCTTATCAGTGATCCGGTCGATCTGTTTGTTGTGCTTGTCGATTTCGGTGCCCATGTCCATCGCCATGGATTTCAGGTTGCCGATGAGGCCGCCGACGGCGTTTAGGTTGTCCTCCATCTCGTCCTCGCGGGCGTCATCGGTTATCCTGCAATGGCGTTCAAGTCGCCGCGCCAGCACAGTTCGATGCATGGCATTTACATTTTCCAACAATAAACATCTGACCTCATCTCACCCCCCCCCCCCATCCTGCAAGGAAAAGGACAAAAGGTGGAAGGAAGACCGACCTCTTGATGTAGGGTCCAGTCGGCGGTGGCGCGCCGGCCTGACCGTTGTGAATGGCGGCGGGTTGCTTTATCACCACTTTGGAACCGTCGCCGTTGCTTTCGTTGTCGAGTCCGCCGCCGATGCCCCACGTGCGCTTGTATCGGGAGTCGTTCTCGATGGAACTCACCCTAGGAAGGGGGGGGGCACGGCGTCACAACCGGCGAGGGAGAAGGTAAAGCACACGCAGGACAAAGCCCTTCCCCTACCTCATCTTTTGGCTTCAATGCGAGGGTGTTTTGGGAAGAGCGGTTGTCGATGTTACGAGTGTCATGTTTGCAAAAAGCCTCTCCAAACTTTTGCGCTACTTTTTAGCTCAATGCAGTTTCATACACAATTCTCAAATCAACCGCTTTAATATTTGTGTGATGAGACTGATTGCTTCAAATCTAACAACAGTTAATGTGTCATGATTATGTTTGTCAGCAGAGGCGGCGTACTTGTTGCACGGACAGATGCAAAGTCCGCAGCACTTGGAGAGGTCAGTCAGGTTCTTCTCAGCTAGCCGCATGTCCTGGTTGATCTGGTCCATGCCGTCCTCCACGCGATTCAGCTGCTCTGAAAGACCGAGTGGGCCGCTTGCCGTCAACCGCCATCGTGGCCAAAATCTGAACGGCAAGGGTGTCAAGCATCATACACACCTCCTTGCTGGTCCAACATCACCATGGTTTTGATGCCAGTTTCTTTGCTCTGCAAACAGCAAAAAGCAGGACAGGATGTCAGAAGCTTCATTCAATTCCGTTTGCTTGGTCAGGAAAGCGACCAGGCCGCTTTTCTCACCTCCTCGGTCATTTGCAGCATCCTGCGCGTGCTCTCCAGCGACTGCAGACATCACATGCATACATTTCATTTTGGATTCTTAATTCATATTTCCAAAGGAACCCAACGTCTCTTCCCTAAGGTGACAAAAGTGTGAGGAATAGAAAACAAGGTGCATGCAAAGAACCTGGAATGTGGTTGCTCCTATTTTTTAGCCAACTATGAGTTCAAAATGACTTGGGCAATTATGCTACAAGACAAAAAAAAAAAAAAGTTGAGGTTTCAAAAAAGGCCCTGGTCGGATTCTTCCAAAAAAGATCATTTCAATATGTGAATAAAAATATAAAATGAATAAAAATGACATCAAGAGAGTGAGTTAACTGGTTTCTGACCTCCACTGAGCAGAAGGCGACAAGATGTCTGCCAAGCAGGCGTAGGCACAAGGAAGGAAGAGAGAGACAGAACAAGACGACATCATCGAGCACACGCACAACTTGCAAACAGGAGAAGTCTCGTTCGACTATGCCCCTGACAATTCAGTTTGTCAGTGGGACATTTTTTTACACCTTACAAATGTCGAGTGTTGACCCAAGGCGGCTTAGCAGGATCGTTGCAAATATTCAGCGGGGCTTTCGGTGTCTGCAATTTGCAGATAGGGTCAGTTTCGTGCTGGCGATGCCTTCCTTACCTCATCCGTCACTTGGTTGGCCCTGGCGGCAATCTGCTCCACCGTCATGTCATCCATGTTGCTGTCCAGTTTGGACGCTCCACCCGTGGCGCTGAGCTCGATAGTCTGCGGCCTGAGACGGGACACAAAGAGAGCTGAAGTCAAAGGAATAAACAAATTCTAGGTGACATTTTTTCTTCTCTTATCACGCTCACTATGTACTGGAGCGCCAGATTTTTGGCTTACACTCACAGCGCTAGGAATTTTAGTACGAGGAAATAGGTGAGATGCTTGAATTGATTTTGCTTTCAGTGCTCAACTGCTTGAGGAAAGCCAACTTGCAACTTCCTCCCGCGAGTGCACGTTTGCGATGTCACAACAAGGCCCCTTTCATGTCTTTTGCCGGGCTGGCTCTCGATGCGCGCTTCCTTCGTGATCGGCTGGCTTCGTTCTTTCATGGCTTTAAGTCAACGTTTAACTTGTCTCGTGAGGGATTTACGGCGTCGCTGTGGTTTATGAGCAGAGAAAATGCAATCCAGGCGGATTGTGACCGTTAAAAGCCGTTTGCAGACGTCTAAAAGTAAACAAACCACATCAGCAAGCCCCGACTTGCTCTCTTCAGAGGATGTTGCCAAGTGTTCAAAGTCACTGGTTATGTAGTCCCCCCCCCCCAAATCAATGCGACAGTTGGCACATTTTGGCACACAAACAACAAAAACTCTACAAGGCCATCGGGGGAGCGAGGAAACTGTGGAGGAATTCTGCTTCCTTCGCTTCCTTTGCCAACATTTCCCTCGGAGTCAAAACTGCAGCGACGGCACTTTGAATGGAAAAAGCAAAAGGGAAATGGGAGCATCTGCTTGTCGAGAGGATTTTTTTTTTTTTTTTTTTTTAAAAAGCTGCTTCTTTTCACATTATTATTAAATTTAAGAGTTAGTTGCATTATTATTTGTTTTTAAAAACCCAACATTTAAACAAAAAAAACATTTCAATTGGCCCACATGACTCTCTGAACAAACAATGCAAACAAGGCTCATGTCCTCCAAGTTCTGGTTCTTCTACCCAAACCTGTTCCTCCAGATCTTGGTGCGCTACACAATGACGTCTTTACTGTTTTCTACCCACGCAAAATTTCACAGAATTCACCTCAATAAGTGTTTTTTTTCCCCTCTCAGGCGGCATTGATGTAAATAATTAGGGAATACTTTAGAATCTTAACTACACAGAAACAAAACCACACAAACTATAATTCACGTTTGGGGGGTGATTAAGGGGAAACAAGATAGAAGTGTTCAAGTTAGGGTTATTTATTTAATTTAAAAGACCGGAGTTGCCGATCAAATTATTTATTGATCTAGCAAGGGACAAAAAAACTTGATACAGGTGACGTTAGCGTGAATGACGTGCTTGAACGTGTTCAAACAAATGCGACGTTAAAGGTAAACCGGTTCTAACCCAAACATTGAAATAATCGTATTGACTGTTATAAAAAGACACAAAAAAGTACCTTACATTGTACTTGTATAGAGTGGCCGTCGACAACCGGTTTGGATACGAGCAAAGTCGCCCCACGGAGGCGACCTGGAGGAGCTAGTCGGCTAAAGCTAGTTCCGCTTTCCCCTCACGCCGCCACCCAAATAAACAACGCCGGCGGACGGGGCGAAAAGCCGATAAAGACACTTGAGGGCGGTCAGTACTTACCGTGAACCCCTCCCCGTGTCGAGGTTTTTGAGCCGGCAACTCCTCCTGGAGTCAGGTATGTGAACTTTGCGAAAGCGCTAACTTTCGGGATTCCTTCACTACGCTTCACTTCTTCTTCCTCGGCCACGCGCACGTACGCACGTACGCTCGTATGCAACGCGCGCGCGAGTTGCCAAGAGGCGCTACCTCCAAGGACCGTCGGAAATTTCTCGATTTTGAAGACGATTGCTTTCATGATTAGTGCTTTATTTTTACAGTCACTTTAAATAATGAACAGTAATTTCAATCAGGATATAAATATTGTATTGGACGCTAGGTTCCATGTCCAAACGTCCAATATCTAGAATCAAAACTTCTCCAGAGAGCAGAAGAGTTGCCGTTTTCCTCCACACGAGGGCAGCATCTACCCTTCAACTACACTTCCTTTTAGGCCACGTCGATGTTTTTTTTTTTTTAAAAGGGGGTGTCGGTCCTCTTGCGTTGAATCTAACTAGCTGTTTTGTGTTTTTATATTGAGGGTCAAATTGACCCAAGAAAAAACTAGTCAAATTGACCCAAGAAAAATAGTAACATCATAGTGTGTGAAGTAATGCCCTAAATATTTGGTACTGTTAGTAATTGAGGTGAAATAAAAAATGATCATTGCAACAGCAGGGTCGAACCACAAACTCAAATTCAGGAATTTGTGACATGCTTTAAGCATCGCTTCACATGTAATGTATGTTTTGCACCATTCTATCCATTCAGTGTTAAAAGGTGCAGAGCTCTGCCTTGCCATGTATCTTTTATAGAGTCTACATAACATGCATTATTCAGCAATAACACACGGCCCCATCTGGACCAGCGCGCGCGCGCGCGTGTGTGTTCTTACTCAACTTTTTCCTGACGTTTTATCATCTCACGCCATATTCGACAGTGCTTGAATAGCAACTCATAAGGTATACAATGTATGGGTGCGTGGCTGCAGATGGCACGTTCAAGATCAAGCTCTTTCATCACGGTCTTGCTCATTAACAGGGAAGAGAGCGCTGCCCTAATTCCATAATTCCGTTTAAAAAAAAAGGAAGTGAAAGAAGAAGAGGAAGAAGGAATTAGTCTATTGTCTTGAAACGAGAGCGAGGAAACAAACAGGGGAGTAAAAATGTTGAAAAAAGAACTGAAGATACGTTGCCATCTGTATTTGCTGGCGTTCCTTCTTTGGCTGCCGCCCAAACTGACGCTTTCCTGGCCAAAAATCTCCTCCTGCCAATTATTGTTCCACATGCAAATCCAATTAAAAAGGGGAGAGAGAGGGGGGTAAAATAATGAAATGATGAATTGGACGGCGAACGGCAGCGTGTTTACCTTACGCGCGGTAATAAGAAATGATGAGTTTCCATTCTCATCCCAGGAAGCGCATCTGTTCATTTGCAGGCCCATTTCCGGTTGGAACGCAGCCAACTTTGCCCATCATATGGAAAAACAAGCTCAAATTACCATGGCCAATTTTCAATGAAGCATTCATTTAGCAACGTGCAACAGGCTTCTTTCCATTGCCAAAATGACTCTTTAAAAAAAGCGTGTTGCAATTGTTGGCTTCATTGCCAAACACAGCATCCTTCCAAACCTAAAACAGGCACGGAATCAATAACCAGACAAGCACAACAGAAAGACGGCACCGGTGGGATAAAAGACGCGTCTTTTTCATTTTTATTGTTTGTTTGTTTGTTTGTTTTAATCTTCCACAGGCTACTCTCATTCTCACCCTCCCACCACTGCATTCCACGCAGGAATCCTTAACAGTGATTTTTTTTTAAATGCTACAAAAATAAGAGGAAACCGGGAAGGAGGTGCTTCCCCTTGTTTGTGTGTGTGTGTGCGTGCCTTGTATCGTGTGCTTTTCTACATCTCATCCCCGACTCACAAGAAATTAGTGGGAAATGGCGTCAGGAAAGTTGCCTTGTCTTAAATCACAGTCCATCAAAATGGCCGACATGAACTTGTCAGAAAGATGCCACCGTTTTAAAATAAGAGATTTCCATAAAATTACCATGTAAAAACTGTCAGTTTTCTACTAACTGGATTTTGTAGGAAATCCTACTAAATTCTTGTGAGGACAGACTGACGTGTTTATCTGCATGTGTGTGTGTGTTCACAGTGCTTTGCTCTTCCATGTTTCCTTCCCAGCAACAACCTCCCCGCCCCAATCTTTTGACATTAAACAAACCACGAAGGCTACCCAAGAGGACTGCATGTGTGTGAGAAGTGTGTACATATGTGTGTATGTGTGTTTGTGGAGCTAGCACACACACCACAGTCCACGCGCTTCCTTCCCTACAGCCAGGTTTCAGGAGCCGAGACCGGGATAAGCATCAACGTCCGCTGCGGTCCGGTTGAGTCTCTCGGATGGTTCAGTTTGTTTTCACCGAGTGGGTCCGTCGGATCTGCCATTCTGGATACTCCCTGAACTACCACGTGGACGGCGTGAAGAGAGAGAATCCTCTTAGAAAGTCTCGGGAGGACCGAGAGTGGCGGTAGAGTGCTTCCGGTTCTCCCCATGAAAAAATAGAGCATCGATACAAACAAGATTGTTCTGAAGGTTTCACAGTGGTCATGCAACTTGCGTGTCGCCACCTCTTCTCTTCATCCCCTGACCCGAACCGCCATTTAAAAAAAAAAAACAACACCTCCCGGTCCCGAGAACCCGTTCCCCTCCTGGACCTCGCCGGTCTGAGAGAAGTGAGCGCAGTCGTAACGAAACACATACACAAAGAGGTGGGTGACCGGTGGTACATTCATACAGGAGTAAAGTCATGGTTCCGGAAGTCACCCGACCCGTTGGACTAAGACAAGTGCAGACTGCGCCCGTGCTGAGAGCAGGCGGTGATAAATGCTTTCGTTTAGAAACAACACACAAGACAAGAAGACGTCCCAGCTGAAAATATACACCAGACCTCGCCCGGCCCACCCACGAGTTTACTTAAAGTCGTCACCGTGCACTCGCGTGACCCGGTTCTGTTTAGTCGACGGCAATTGGATTAGCTTGTACAAAAAAAAATGCGGGCATGGCTACTTGCGCTTCAGGCTTTGGGAGTACAAAAACTGTTTTGTGCATCCGGGCCGACCTGGATGGATGACAAGTCGAATCGTATCCACGGCTACATCTACCTGGTCGATCGTCACATCCAAAGAAGATCCCGATACGAGTGAGAGGACATTTCCCAGAGTGCAACAAATCTGGTCCACCCTGCAGACTCGCCAGGCCCGCAAAGGGGGCGGGGACGGGGGGCTGGCAGTGGTGGTGGCTGGTGGTCGCATTGTCGACAAGTGGGGGTGGGAAGGGGAGGTGGATGGGGCGAGCAGGGGTCAAAGGGCTTCCCTGAGGGGGGGGGAGTTTCGAGGGAGGGACAGCCAGCCCTGTCCTGTCCTGCCCGGCCCAGCCCAGCCTGGCATCCCGAGGCAGGAGCTCCAGGAAGAGGGAGAGTTGGTTCATTGCCAGGAGAAGAGTCCCAGCAGCAGCCAGGCTAGAGCGGCTAGAGGGGTCGCCGAGTCTGCTCTCCGGCTCGGACCGCCGTCGGTCAGGAACGGCTCCGGGGAATCGTATCCCGAGCCATCTGAAACACACAAACCAGAGGCGACAAAATATCCCATCCCACCAAAAACTGAAAGACAAAACAACAAATTAGCAAATACGTTTGGGAATTGACTTGTTGCAATATGAACGACCAGACCAGGATTTAAACCAGTTCCAAACCCAACTCGAGCATATGGCTTAGTGAAATCATCGGGAGCCGGTGGGAAAAGGCAAACGCGACTCTGGCTGCAAGTGGAGAGGCAAAGCAGAGCGACGACAGAGGCGGGAGGAGGCGACAGCAGCCCAGCTCTGCGGGGGGTTTAACCAACCTAATTACAGTTTAATCACAGAGACTCGCCGAATCTGGAGCAGAGAGCTGACACACACACACACACAAGCCACTTGTAAAGCACCGTGCCGCTACTTGCCACGCGAGACGGGTCGCAATGACGGACACATATCACTCCAGAATCCAAGCAACGGAATTGATGTCGTTTCAGTAATTTGGAAGGAAGGAAAAGCATCCAAAGCCTGGAAAGCTGGCACACACACATGTCCTCCCCCCTTTTCCTCCCACTGACATCTTCAAAGTGTGTCACCATCAAGGGAGGCGAGTTACCAGGCAGGTTGGATGCTGCACATCCAGCTCGCACTGGTAGACTTTCAAATTAAGAGTTGCGTAACAGCTTCCTGCCACATGACCTACATTCACCGCATTGCTCCATCGGGGTAGATTACAGAATCAAAGACAACACTGAAGACACAAAGGCGGAGTTCTACAATCAATTGCGCTTTTGCTTACTAATATGATTGCAGACAAATTGAAGCACTCAGCATGGTGCCTCACAGTTCTTTGTCTGGTTTCTCCCCAAATCAGGGCATCGACTTTGAACCGAGGCATTCGATCGGAACCTTTCATCTAACAGCGCTGGCCAGTCTGGATCTTTTGTGTTTGGGTGTGTGCGGTGACTCACCAGGAGGTCTGACATACACCTTCAGCTTGAGACACGCTCGGCCCACGTGGTTCGGATGAGGAGATGCTGCAAAGAGATCCAAAACAGTGATTACTTCAAGAGATACAGATATCGGAATCCTCAAAATGGCCGACAATTCTAATGGCATGCTCCGCCCATGTAAGATGGGGGGGAGAGAGAAAATGTTAGAGACCTGGAGTTGGTCCAAAATGGCTATTTCAATCCAAAATGGCCGACTTCCTGTTCTTTAGACTTTTTTGTGGGTCCTTTTATGATTTAAATGTCTAAACAATTTGATGTCAATCGGTGAAAGCTTTTTTGTTTTAAACAATCAGACATTAGATTGGGCTTGAGAAAAAAAAAACTCAGTGATTTAATAATTCATCTGGCAGATTGAAAACGACGTTATTGCAAACAATCAATTCCCGCTACAAATGACTGATGACATAAATAAACTCGGCCGTTCCACCATTTGACACGCCGCCTCATTAAGTTAAACCGTACGTGAAGAGTAAATCATCACTCGCTCATTTGTCTTCATTGAACGCTTGCGCAGTCATTAGAGAAGACTTTAATGATGACGCTCATGAAGATTAAACACAGCGAGGCATCAACATGAATGCCGCGCTACCTGAAGTCGCCCCGTTGAAGAATGAAGATGGAAAATCTGTCACTAAGGTGGTCTGGGTTATTTTACACGTGCGTGGGCGGAGCTGAAATGCTTCTTTTCAAATTTACACAAAGTAAATAGTGTGCTTCCATCTATTGGCCGACAATGCAATTACACCCCAAATGCAAAAAAAAGAGACTGCAAACTTTGGTTCCCATCAATTACTGATTCTGAATTATTGTTCACCGATGATTGTGACACGACCGATATGACCTCACCCCTCCGCCAAATTCTACTTTTGTTGCGTTTTGCCCATCTCTTATCAGCGCTCCCTCCCGCTGCTTCCTTTTCCCAGCACATCCACAATCGCGACGTGTCCTGAAAGCCCATTGAGAGTCACTCAGGCTCATCAGAGGGCAGCTGGGAGAACAGAGGTGGGGAGGGAGGGGCCCTTCAGACCTGTCAACATGTCAGCCGCATGACCAACGTACACACACTTGTGTGCGCACACGCAAACCATCCAGGCACCAGGTCATGAATCACAGAGAAAAAAAATCAATGTGTTTTTTTTATCAGAACATACATCGCACACACACAGGAATAAAGACCTGTGTGTGTGTGCGCGTGTGTGTATGTGTGTGTCAGAGAGCAAAGTGCATGTCTGCTTGTCAAGATGATGGACACGGCCTTTCACGCACTCACAATCACTTGACAACTGACCCGGCAACTCCCCCCACTACTACTGCACACACTTCTGCAAACACTTTGCCTTTTTTTTTTAAGGAATATGCCCAAACCCCTGGGGGATTTGTGGTAATACAATACCCAAGTTGGCGACTATACAACCCCAGGGGGCCCACCGGGCCAATTGGAAACAAAGGAGTGTGTGTGCATGTGTGGAGTGGGAAAAGCACAACTCAGGCTTCAGGTGGTTATCTTTGCAACATTTGGCATTCATTCAAATATGTAAAATTCGGATTTTCATATCATTAACATTTCATTTTAAGTTGCAGTATTTTTTCCATATTTATTTATAAGTTTTGAAACATTATTATCTTGACAATTTGATGCAATTAAAAATGTTATTTAATTTTTCCTTTTTTGCTTTCATTTTTTGGGAGTATTTTCCATTGTTACCAACACTTGCCATTATTTTCCATCTTACCAGTATTTTTACTGAATATGTTTTTTTTAGTTTCTATGTATTTATCTATGTATGAATTTATTTATTTATTTATTCCGGGGAGGCCAGGCGTCTTTGAAGCCTTGTTCAAGTGCTTCCAAACAAGTGTTGAAATCACTCCACCAAAAAAGCTTTCAAAGTGATTACCCCCGCCTTGCTTTTTTTTTTATATTGTAGCATATTTCCAATTGACAAGGTGAATGACAGGGGAGGGAGGCGGTGGGGTGCGCAGGACCCCCATCTGTGACACGAACTCCTCCGTTGTTAAAGCGCATCAACTGCGATAATAAGAAAATGATTACAAAGTGAGCTGACGGAGGAAAAGCAGCCAGAGAAAGAAAGATGGCAGCCGTGTTTACGTCTTGAGCGTGCCGAGTTGCTCGCGTTGATTGCATATTTACATAATGTTTACAAATGCATGCAGAGCGGCGGCGGGCGTAGCAAACACACTCGTACCCACACACTTGCATTTTTCAAGTGTGGAGCAGTCAAAATCCGATGTCAGGGGAGGCCAAGAGTCACTAAAAAAAACTAATTATGATTCAATCAAATCATTTTCCACTTTTCTGGTTTATGCTTTGAAGGACCTTCCCTTTAAATAAATAAAAAAATGCTAGTAATTGCACATACACACAAACACACACACACTGGGCACGTACAGATGTAGTAGTACTCGTGTCCGGGCCTGAACTCGAAGCCCAGCGAGAAGGGCGTGAAGAGCTGGAACTTCTCGGAGAACCTGAGCGGGCCGTCGGCGCCGCTGGGCCGGTTGCACTCCCAGCGCTTGAAGCCGCGCAGCCGGTGCTGGCAGCTAGCGTAGCCCTCGTGGTTGACCATGAAAAGGATGTAGCGTTCCATTCGCCCGTGACTGGGCGGGCCCTCGTAGTACGGGCAGTAGACGTCCAGGTAGTCATTGATGTTCACCGCCACCCGGTACTCCCCGTGCCAGAACCTGAAATGGAAAGTTGTTTTCAATTTTCTTTCATTTTATGTTTGATTGTACTGTATTGATCAATTTTCCATGGGAGAAAACAAATAAAAAATTCTGACAAATTCCCATGAAACTGAATTTGAGGCTTTTTTTTAGCCGTTTCCATGATAACGCCATCCCAGATATAAACCCGTCAGCTGGAGGTCGCGTCAATAAACACTTTCAAACAAACTAAATAAAAAAAGGCTCAGTGCAGCCGGTGGAGGCTTTTGATTAGAAAAAGAAGAAAATCAATGACGATCCCTCGCGGCAAAGGTTTCTTCGGTTCAGGTGTAATAAAGCGACGCTTCATTAGAGACGATTCGCATGTGGAATGGAAGCAGGTGAGCCGGGGTTGACAAATGGAGGTCATGTTGAGTGCAGAAATAAACAGATTGAAAAAGAAATAAATGAAAAAAAAATGTAAATGTCAGCACGAGCAAAATGACTGAACTTGTCTTGTCAACGACAATGTTTTTTTATGGAAATGGAAGGAGCCCGGTCTGTCGGTCATAAAAAAAACCCCGCAAAGTTAAAGAATAAAAAAACTGGCCAGCAGTTGGCAGCACTGAGTCTCTTTCAGATTCGCTCACGGAACACGGAAACTCACCAACGTGGCGAGCTCAGGCAATTCGATCGTCCCAAGCGTTTGTCGCCATAAATGCACGACAAAAGAGAAATGATCTCAATTTAGAAATTGAAGCGTCATGAAGGAATCTTTCATTTGGTTGTCTACAAGGTCAAAAAAGACAATATTCTGCTTGGCGCCATCACTGCGCCTTGCCCGACATTCTTTCGCACCCAAGATCAAGTCGTCAGCCAAACAAGTGCACCGGTGAAGGTTCTTCTTAAATAAATTCACTTTTTTCCCTCTCTCTCTCTCCTTGACAGTCATTGATCGTCGGCGATGGAGACATTTCAGGTCCGGCCGGCTATTGGGCTTTGGGACGAATTATCCTTCTCAAGAAACGACGGCGGTGGCTTTCCCGCAGGGCCAACGGTGGAAGTGAGTTGGATGTGAAATGAGCGCCTTCACGCCTCGCCGGGCGCGAGGAGGAACGAGGCAACGGATCATTTGGAGGCATTGATCCGGCCGCCGGGAGCTGGGCTCAATCCTCTCGGCTCTCCCAATCAAATGCCATTAAACGCACTTTAGGGGGAAATCTGCGAGGAAGGAGAAGCCGGCCGGCGGCACAATAGAAGAAGCGGCGGGATAATGAGATTGCGTGGAATGTGAGAAGGAAGCAGATGGGATAAAGCTCGCCAGTGCCGAGGCCTCTCGTTTCCCCCTCTGGTTCATTTCAATTTGTGCTGGTGTCCATCGCGCCTGTTGATTGTGATGCACGCCAGTCTGCAGCCACTTAAGCGCTCGCCGCAGTGGACCGCCGTACGAAGACGTACGAGCGCCGGCCGTACTTTCAAGTCGTTTGGAATGAAATACGGCCAATTTGGCTGCTAGCGCACTAAACGTGAGAATTGAAGAACCGCCAAAGGGCACTTTACATGGTGCAATGATCATAATAAGAAGAAAAGGAATAGAAGCATTAGCCCCTAAAAGCAGATTTAATTGCCATAAAGAATAAATCAAACTGACAATTAAAATTAAAGTCCCTCATAACACAATTTAGTTGACAGAATTAAAATAATGATATAAAGGATTTTTTTCGCTGTAAAAAAACCAAACAGGCCTTCATAAGAATAAAACTTCAAGTCCCCTGGACCCACCCAAAAAATAGTTTATCATAATAAAAATGTCTGCTTCTTGCGCTTGTTCTGCATTAGGCTACTAAAATGCTGACAATGTAGCCTAAGTGCAAAAGTGCTTCATGCCTCACGAGTGTGTGTGTCGTTCAAAACGGAATCCGCAAAAACGACACGAGAATGCACTCACACTCGCTCGTGTGTCATTAGCATGGCCTTCTTTTAACATGCAAAATGCTTCCAAATGTTTGACCCGCTTGCATATATTTAGTAGCGAGTGAGAACAGTCGCTGAGCGCTTGGGGGTAGAAGCTAAACTAGCCGTCTGCTTCTTCACTTCTTGTCAAGCTTAAATGCTTGAGCTTCAAATGAAAAAAATTGATCACTGGAGATCCAAACCAACAAATGCTAACCAAAAAGTCGACATCAAGAAATAGGTACTAGCACGTGTTTGTGTGTCTGTGCATGCAACATCATCTCAGCATGACTGTGATCAAAGACTCTCGCTTGAAGAAGTGGATGTTTATCACACCTGCCTGCAAACACACACTCACACACACACACACACACACACATACACAAAACACAAAATATTAGCCAGTGAGCTCCCGCTATTTGCAGAGGTTAGCTACTGAGAGCCGCCGGGAATAACAACAATCTCAAAACACTGAGAGGTTTAAGCTTAACCGTTTGCCAAACTAGAATCCCGAAACACTCAAAATTCAAACGAAATGGCTTATGAGCTGTGAAATATACTGCAACAATTTGGTAACGCTAATGGCAGCTAGGGAGGCCTGCACAGTAACGCACCTTCCTAACAATATACAAGTCGAAAGAAACTCAAAGTTGTGACTCCAAATATTGAAAAGTTTACTTTTTGAACAGCCCCTGTAAGAAGAAGAAGAAAAAAAACTTTTTTTAAACTCAAGGAAAACTCAAGTGTGGATAGAATTATTTTAGGTTTTGGAACATCTCATATTTGTTCTCCAGCTGACAGGGGGAGAAAAAAGTTGGCAAAGTTGGACATTTGAGTTGCACCTCTGCAAGCACAAAACTTCTGCCGGGAGCGACCGGCTCAGCATTTGCGGTGCCGACAGTAATGAGCATCACTCTTGCTCCCACAAAACGTCGCCGATGTAGTTGCCGATCCCGTTGCGGAACAAGCTCGCCCATTTCCACTTTTTGGAAGAAAATGCAAATGTTCATCTCGTTAGTGTTTTTTGGCGAGGAGAAGCCGCAGGCTGTTTTTTTGCCAATGTGTGTTAGTGTTACGTTGCCGCCGGCGCCCGTCACTCGCCGTGTCAATTAACTGCAACGCTTTCATCTGGTCTCCCGTCGCTCCTCGACATCATTTACTCGCTAATGGTCTTTCTTCCTACTCGCTCGTCGTCATTTCACACCGTCGCTTCCACTATGTGACTTGTCATCAGCTTCGTTGTCCGAAACCTTGTTTGATTTTAGTGCACTTTCAGGTCCTTAGTTTTAATATTTGTCTTCTTTTACTGCATAAATGGTTAGCATGGAATTTCCCTTCCCTTTCAGTTTGTTTTCAAAATGAGCAGAATGCATTTACCGTAATTTTCGGACTATAAGTCGCGGTTTTTTTTCATAGTTTGGGTGGGGGGGCGACTTATACTCAGGAGCGACTTATATACATATATATGTTTTTTTTTCACTTTTCTGGGCATTTTATGGCTGGTGCGACTTATACTCCGGTGCGACTTATAGTCCGAAAATTACGGTATTTATTTTTCTTGTGTGTCTCGCTGCCATTTTACACTAACTTTCCTGCATGCTTTGAATACATTTTAAACCCAAATTAAAACCTGCTGAGTGCCATTTCAGTCGGTTTCATCAAAGCAAATTTAACGGCTTCAATGGCCGCCAGTCAAACACGCCCTTCCAATCAAACATCAGACACTCAACAAGAGCGGAATTAACATAACAAAGCACATCAGGGACAATCTTCATTCCCGACGGCGGCAGCTGTTACCCAATGGGCGGGCGGGTGTGCGGTGGCGAAACTCCGCCCATCAGCAGGTAAGCACTCAACGAACGGATGGGCATTCAAAGAAAACAGACAAGAGCAGCGTAGACACCGAACGTATGCGGGAGTAGTCATGGCAAAGACGAAGTGATGGGAATTTGTCAAAAAAAAACATCCCCGTCAGCAACCCTGCAGACATGTCGTCTTTCCTCGCAGTCGGTGTGAAACAACCCCGTTTACTTTTCATCCCGGCAGCTTGAAGTATTTATTTTACCAAGACATCGTTCTGGCTGTCAATCAACACGCGTTGGCGGAGAATCCAATGAGGGCTGGATCAAATCCTAGAAAAATATGAGTCCGCATCAATCAAACTCGTCAATTATAAGTTCATGTCAGCAGTCAAGTGCCGATATAAACACTTGCAAGCAATCACGCATTCAAACCGCAAATTGAAGGTCAGCAACATTTGTTATGTTTCCCCATCTCCGCTCCCTGACTGTTAAATCCATTTGAGAAGCGACAATTTCCTGTAAACAAGCTCGACAACGGCTGATAAAGCTAAAATGTTGTCATGGCAACTTCGCTGAAATCATGAAAGGAGAACTTGCTTTAAAAGCCTCCGTTATTTGATAAATATGAGGCAGGGCTACAATGTTAGCATGTTAGCATCCACAGTTATTCATATTATTTGCGGCATATCCAATGCTTGAATAACATTTACATTTTCCAAATTCTGCCTTCCTCGTCTTCCTCTTCAAATAATCCAAATCCTCTTCCCTCCCGCCTTAGATCTGCCTAAATTCGAACACCAGCTTCCCTTTCTCCCTCACCCAAACACGCCATTCCTCCCCAATCCACGCATACATTACAGCCTTTACAAAGCTAGCTACCAAAATTTGCTTTTTTTTTTTACAATTCCCGCTTTCACATTCGCCTCGTCTCCCTTCCTGTCATCGTCTTCTACTTCCTCCTTCTACTTTATTGTCTCGCCCTCCATCTGCCATCGCTCTGTGAGCATTAATCAGCGTGTTCAAGCACCGTGACCAAAACAAGTCTACACATACACACACAAACACACACTTACTCGAGCTTAAACATCCATCCATTACGCTTTTGACACACACACCAGTGCATTTTTCGGAAATCAAAGAATTTTTGAGGCATTTAAGGCAATCATTAATTTAAAAAAATAGGAGGTTGTGACTCACATTTTTGCTATTATTGAATCTATACTGTGTGGATGTTGATAGAAGTGCAGCTACAAGGGCCCCCTGTGAACTTGTGTTCAGGGACATTTTTTTTTTCGAGGCAGTGAGTGCGTTTGTGTGCAATGAAAGGAAGGGCTAGAGGCTTCGCTTGTGTGTATTTGTGTGCGTGTGTGTGTGTGTGTGTGTGTCACTGCGTGCGTGCCTTTCTTCTCGTGCCGCCCGAGAGCAGGCCTATTTGTAGGGTCAAGGTTTGGCCACTGGTGGGGGAAAAAAGCTGTGTTCCGTTTTAAAAGGAGATGAAAAACCCAAACACACAAAAGAAGACAATTTTCTACTCGTCTCTTGCACTTTGACCCTCGGCTCTGCCGTGAGGCCTCACCCACTGAAATTTGCTGGGACGTGTTGTACCACGTAGTTCAGCGTCCAGCTAACATTCAATGCTAATATTAGCATTTATCGCACATAGCCATTGGACTAAATGTAAATTCAAGATTCAAAGTGGATTGGAGACTTTGAAGAGTTCAACATCTTCTCATCTCAGCGACTTTTCCTATTAAAGCGAGAAGCGCTTCCTCCAAGGCCGTTAATTGGAATCGGCGCGGGCGCCTTAATTTGGAAGCGCGGCCCCGTAACTGCGGTCAGCGCTGAGACTAATGGCCGTTCCGCTCAGAGGAGTGACGACGGCCCGGGAGTGCCGGCCGGCCCGCACTTGTTTGCCGACAATTCCTGTGGGGGGGCACTATGATGATGGCGTCTAATAGATGAGTGGGCACGGGGGTGCGCTGCTGCCTGAATTATTCACTCCAGCCAAACTGTTGCTCGGGGTTCCATTCATTTTTAATGGCGTCTTTTGATGTTGATTAATTAAGCGCTGCTTGCTCGGCTTTTTTTTCAGGGGCGCACATGTGCATTCAAACAACCCTACTACACGTGCAACGCTAACCATGTCACTATTTTTTCTTGTATCGCCAAGAAGAATATCGGCAGAATGTCAAAGGCGAGCCGGAACCGATGTTTAGACACTCATATTCCCGCACGGACATTTGTAGCTACTCTTTTCGGCAATGGAAATGAAGATGCCTCGACTTGGTGGTCACACTAACATAGAAAAACAAGAACGCATCGACACACACGTGCACAGACAGACACACCCTGAAGCCCCCCTCTAAAAGTATTATGATGTGTTAAAAGTGTTATTTGGAGACAGTTTGGATGATGATGAGGGGGGAAGTAGAAAGCGGGGGGACGGGAGGGGGATGCCTCTGAGCAACCACACAGTGGATTAGTAGGTGTGTGTGTATGTGTGCGCGAAAATGACAACTGCATTGTTCAAAGCGGCACTGTACGATACGGTTTGTGGAGGGGTAATGCTAATTAGGTGTTTATGCGAGTGCTCGGATTGACTCTTTCATGTGTTCTCGGCCAATCACGAGACAGGAGACGACTTTCCAATCGTTATCCCGAAGGTTTATAAATAGTTTGAGCCACTTTCCTAGTAGAATGGAAGCCCTTTTTTTAAACCGATGAAAAATGCAAAATGGCATTGTTCTAATAATGGAGGACCCCACTTGTCCATTTGTGTGTGTGTGTGTGTTCTTGTCTATATATTTTAGTGTGGCACCACCCTTGACATCCCACCTTTATTGTGTGGTGGGGGCTTTTATTCCAGCACAGTCTATAAATATCTGTTCCAAAAGCTTCCTTGTGTCATGTCGCATTGATCCGAGCGTGACGCTTGGAGCCCTCGCATTTCTGCCGGGGGGGCTTTCACGGGCATGAACAAAGTGCGGAACAGACCAAAAAAATAGGAAACGCACTCAACTTGTGCGCCAGGCTGATTTATATACAGTCCACTCCTGTCTTATTTCAGGGATATTTTTAAACAATGTTTTAGTTACGTGACTGGCATTTTTTTTTTTCCTGGAGTTCTAATCCCACAGAGAGAGCGAGGAAACTTTTCTTTTGCTACCTGGGCCTTCAGTGACTTCAATTCTCATTTAAGAATGACAATAGAAATGCTTTTTAGCATTAAATAAAAAACGCGGGGCGTTGTAAACTTTTTTGTCCTGGTCTGGGATTGGTGTGATGCCGGGGCAGATGCGGCGCACTCGACCCCCCACCCCCCTTTCCGCATCTCCTGGTGGGATAAAATGTACTTTTCATTATTTATTCATTGTGTTATCATGTCTGGCACAAATTCTGAGCTGCCGAAATCACTGAGGGTCCTCATCAGGATGAGGCTTCACGTGAAGGAAACAGGGGGACGCAAATACACACGAACGCTCACACACAAGTGCAACATCTTGGTGAAACACTGTCACAACTGCTCAACGTCTGGAACCAATTATGAATATGCGTAAAATGAATATGCATAATGACAATAACCCGCCTGAACTCGGCAAGGGAAAAAGCTTGGAGAGCAGACTGTGTTTGTGTGTGTGTGTGTGTATAGACACGTTCTGCTCCGTCTTTAATCTGCATATCGGGGCAGTGGTGGGAATCTTGCACACCATGCTAAATCGATGCACTCCCCCTGCTGCATTAGTATGCGTGCATGTGTGTGTGTGTTGAGTGTGTGTGTGTGAGTATGCAGTTGAGATACAAAAAAAGAGAGCCAGAGAGGTTACATAAGTATAAAAGGGACATTCTTAAGTGGTTTTGACCTTGGCTCATCCTCCAGGGACCCCCAACAAAGACTCGCCACTAAATAAATAAACTTTATTTCAACATGTAGCTTTCCGCCCTATGTGTGTGCGTGTGTGTGTGTGTGTGTGTGTGTTTGTATAGATTAGGATCCTCAAAGAGAAAAGCAAAGGGAGACTCTGGGATTATTTTGGCCCCCCTCCTCCACTCATCCCCGCTCACTCCATTTCCATCTTTTTTCTATTTTCTCCAGCGCCCTCCGCTGCCCCCTCCTGCCAATCTTCCCGCTAACCTCCTTTGTTCCTGAGTGTGGCCCGCATTGCTCCACTTTGCCCCCCCCACCTTGCTCCATCCACCCACCCGTCCCAATCCAGTCCATCTCTGCCTTCATCTCGCATTCCCTTTCCGCCTCGCTCCTTTGCTCCGTCCTCATCTCTGATTCCGAGTGACCGGCGCTCCCGCCCTCGGGCTGCATCAGACTTCCATCGGACCCCACCCACCCACCACCCCCTCCACCTCGTTCTCCATCTCCTTGCTGCTGCTGCGGGAGGCACGGCAGCTCTTTCCCAGAGCAAGGCCTTGTGTAAACAGTAGCCAACAACGTTGGTTTAGTGTGCACGAGTAGCACCTTGACAGTAACAATAGTGCTTCACTATGCAAACAGTAAAAGCCCCCCCAATGTTTTGTTTTGATTGCCCAAATTCATTCTTTTAGACCCTAAAAATATCCTACTGTTAATTAACCCCCCCAAATTATTCAAAAAAACGCTGATAAATATTCAATATGCAACAAAATATGCCGCCATCTAAGTGGTTGACAGTGGAAATACAGGCAATATTAACAATAGTTGTACTAAAAATTTAAAAGTTAACTGTGCAAAGAATTTCACAAAATTGCCTAACTGCGAACCTGGAAGCCACGATGATGGAGGGCGGTTTATGCAATCAATCAATCAATCAATCAATCAATCAATCAATCAATCAATCAATCAATCGGGCTTCACAAGTTTGCAAATGGCGCACACTGAATATGTGGAGTTTCCCAGTACTTTCAGATGACACTAACTCGTAATTCATATTTCATTTTGGAGCACAGGGACGATTATTAACATCACTGGAGGTGAAATTTGACAAAACAAAACAAGAAAACAGGTCAGGATTTGTGCCTGTAGCCACCTCACGGGATAGCAAAAGCGCGCCGGCTGGCTTTCTTCTTCTTCTATCGCGTCCGCCCAAGATGACACGCTTCCTGCCGTTTGATTGGCCGACAAAGCAGGGCCTTTGATCGGAGCTCCCCCTGGGCCCGTCCCTGCCGCGCTCCAGGACGACCTTCAGGAAAAGTTTACCGAACCCGGCTTTGATTCTGCCCCCCCCCCCCTTTCACTTTCTCCATGATAATGACTGCAGCTGACTTCCCTCACCAGGAAATCATACACCGCCCTTTTATTACAATTCGGTCTCAATCAGGAGCAATCAAATGCGAGGCGAGCCATCAGGGACGCGTTGTCCTTCCAGACCGACCGCACAGCGCGATGCCGCCCTCACAGAACTATTCGGCGCACAACATTGTGGAGCAACCACCTGGTCGGCCTACTCGAGTGCCAATCATGGGAAACGCTGAGGTCGGACGATTAGAATCAGTAACACGACATTACGAGCATTTTTTTGGAGAGGGGGCTGGAATGAAGAATGTTTTTCTTTTTAATATCGAAAGACAACATCGAAAAGTTTCTAGCTATCCGACGCTAGCTCAAATCCTCAGCTTCTCCCGATTTGTTGTTTTTTGGAAGTCACTTTTCATCCGCGTGAACGTGCCCCCCCCTGATGTTTTCCAACACGAGCCCCCCTCCTCGTTAACCTCAGCCTCATTTACCTCAGCCCCTTATTAGCAGCCTTCATGGACGCTAATAGCCGACTTCCCTCCGCCGTGTTCAATGTCAAAATGCTGTAACCTCGGGGAAATTGGAGTCGCCGCCATGCACGCCGTGCATGCAGTTTTTTTTTTTCGTGCCTTCCGCTGTGCATCAATTACCCATCTGTGAGCGATTTTACGTGCAGGTGGAGCTTTGTCTGCGTCGGTGCCCAAGTGGAGCGTGAGGCTGCACACGGCCCGCCAATCTTCTCGTGCGGGGCGCCGGCACGCATCAGAGCGTTACGGAATACCCGCCGTGCATAAATAAGTGCTGCTAACAGTTAGCATCTGTGTGCTCGCGGGTGTTAGCGTCATCATGTTCGCATCGTTTTTGCATCTGACAAGAAAGGAGAAGAAGAAGAAGTCAAGATTTAGCCGCCATGTTGGGAATTTTTGACCTGAGGTATGTGCATCTGATAAACAAGGAAAAATTTGCTCTATACACAAAGCAAATCCCTCAAGGCAGATAGCCGGACATAGGAAGCATTGTGTTCTTGTTGTCTTTCTCGCTGACTGCCGAACCCTCTAGGTGCAACCGATACGCTTTTCTTCCTCTAAACCGGCGGCCCCTCCCTCTCTCATCTTGTCTCGGTGCCAAACACTTGTGAATGGAATGGATGGGAAGAATGGGGGGTAACAAAGCAACACATACAGGATTGATAGCTGGAATATTCTCTCTCAGATATCCTCTACTTTTTTTTTTTTTTTCCCTCCCACCAGAACGCAAAATCGAGAGCTGACCTACATGGCTTTAAAGATGAGAGGCGACAGGCCATTTGCAAGTGCCACAATGGGAGACGTCCAATCAGAGAACACCACCAGTCATGCAAAAAAAATAATAAAGTCAAAAGCATTGCAACACTGCAAGAAGGGGATGATGCAATTTTCCCAAAAAGGCTGGCTGATGCTTCCAAGTAAGAAAAACAGAATGTATTTGCATCGGCGCAAACACTTTTACTGTCATCATGTCAAACTTTGTTTTCAACTGGAAAAAAGTCGTTTGGCTGGAAAGGTGAAAAAATGGGGAGTAATGGGACAGGATGAAGGAAAAGGAGAATAAATCGGAGACACGGTCGCTAATACGGCGGAAGAGCGGCGTTAGGATTAAGGCCCTGTGATTGGGGGTCTGGCGCGGGCGGGGGGAAATTGGGCAAACAAAGGACCTCACAGAATGAGGAGTGCTGTTGGGCATCCTCAGAGGGGAAGCTTCATGGACGTGTGCATTAGTTGCTCTTTTTTTTTTTTTTTTTTTTTGGATTAGTCCAGCCTTTAAGTCTTTGTGCCGGAATACAAAGACGCAAGCGCGCAAACGTCGTGTTTGCGCTCTCACGGGCTTTCCAAACATGTCTTCCTCGGCGCATCCCCGGGTGCCCAACTCGACATCAAAACACATTCCGCAGTCATTCATCTTTTCAACACTTTTTTTTTTTTCTCCCAACACTTTTTGTCTGGAGTAAGGCCTACTAAAAATGTCATTCCAGAAACTGAAATTGACAAATGCCGGTCAGATCATTTTCCCTTGGTTTTCCATGAAAACATTGAATATTCATTTGTTTTAAATTGCGAACATTTTGTTATTTGTCTCTTGAACGCGTTTCAAAGGGCATCGATTATACGCAGATTTGCAACCATTCATGAGCCGGCTCGATCCGTACTCGGATGTTTACGGACCTCATTGGCACCTCCCGGCCACCTAATTCTGGCCTCGGCAGGCTCGGGTTGCAAGGCGAGCGCATCCGTGAACACCTCAACGTCCCCCAAAGACGTCCACAGGGGCCCAAATTCCTCCCTCATCACGAGGAGCCCCCGCCAAACCCGGCCCCGCCCGCGTCCTCCAATCCGGCGCTCCTTTCACCATTCTGACGGCCAATCAGATTAGGCGTGGAGAGGAAATTGGAGAGGCTCGTCTGACCCTCTCTCCCGCTTTCATGTTCCTCTTTCACCCGGGCCGAGAGAAACAAACACGGGTGACAAGAAAGGGTTGCCCCGGGAGACAGAGTCCCGGGTGAAAGAAGGATGCTGGCAGCGAAGAGGGCCCCTGACCCATCTTTTGGCAGGGGACGGCCCTCTCAGGCGCCCTCGCTTGCTCTGAAAGGAGCAGCGGGGCAATACCAGGCAAAGCATTCTGGGTGATCCCTGGACCCCTGCACGTGCCGCAAAAAAAAAAGATGGCCGCGCACGTGACGCTGTCTGGAGCGTGGGAGCTCTTCTCTTGCCCTTAAAATCCGACCCACAGTCGTTACGGTTTTGCCAATATTTCGGATGAAATTCAAGAGAACTTGTAAGGGGCTTAAGATAGAGCCAGAGCGGGACACCAGTAAAAGTAAAAACAACACCATTTGTAATGGAATCGATTGTTGCTGAGAAAAACGAGACCCCTACCGAGGTTGTCAAATGAGAAATCAACAAGTAGATCCAATTCAACTGCGGTACAATCAATGTATGTTTGCTCATTAATCGATAGAGCATCGTTTCATTAATAACTCAAAACTTTATTATCCTGTTCACTGTACTGACCAACATCATTCCGACCTCTCCCGCGGCTTAAAAAATGGTCAGGTGAGAAATCAATAAGTACTAAAAATGTTCTTTCGGATCAAAAGTGTATTTTGTAAATTGCACAAAACGACAACATTGGGTGCTGGTGACCCAACAAATTGTTACTCTGCGGAGTGTAATCTGAACAACACGCGCTCCTCCTCCGAGGGTTAAACATTTGTCAAGTGAGAGATCAATAAGTGTGGTATTAAAATGTTCTGGTGGATCGATAGAGCGTCTTCTTTCATGACTAAAAATATCCCCATCGGCCATCGGGTAACTCGACTCACACAGTTTGTGTATTCAACAACGCCACCGAGACCTCTGCCAAGGCTTTAACATTTGTCAACTGACCAATCAATAACTACGTTCTCAATATATTCTCGTGGATCGAAGGAGCGTCTCCGTTAATAACTCAAAACCACGCCAGCGATCGTTAACCCAACACGCGTTGACCCGAAACGAGTTTGTGTAGTGAATAACAACACGGGAACCTCTGCCAACGTTTGTCAAATGGGACGCCGATAAACGCGCCGCTAAAATGTTCTCGTCGATTGATGGAGCGTCTTCGCTAATGACTCAAAACGACATTAGCGGCCCTTGTTAGCTAAAACCAGCTTGTGTACTGACTCGGACCTCTGCCGAGAAATCCAGCTTGTTTGAGCCTCAGCTGGAAGAGTTTGGACTCCTTCACCCCGACCCCCCCTCACACCCACGAGACCTTATTTTCCTTAGCAGTCGGCAACATAATGGACATGCAACACTAAATGCCTCTGCGCCACGCTCGGATAATAACGCACTTTGGGACCATTTGTTTGGGGGGGGAGTGACGGCCATTAGTGCTCAAGACGCAGATGGCAAATGACTGGCTTGCTTACCAACTTGAGCAACATTTATCTTGCTTATGTGCATGAGTGTGTGCGGAGGTTGCAAAGACATTAGTTTTTTTCCTTCCGCATCCAAACTGATGTGATATCGACATACGGCGAAGCGCACTTGATCCTGACTCTGATGGATTGCGTGCGAGTGCAATTAGAAGCCATTGATTTCCACGCAGCAGCGAGCTACATTAAATTAAAGCCTAAAAGCCGGCCGGTCCGTTTAAAAAAGTCTCCGCATGGAATATTACGCTGCTGCCCGGGTACATTTGACGATTCATTCATTTAAAGTCATTTAACTTTGATTTTTTTTGTTTTTTTTAAGTTTCTTCTATTTATGGGCTTCCTTTTTGTCCCTTGCATGGTCAATATATTTCATATAAACCGGTAAATGAACAAAGAATGAATGAGGAAAAAAGTTTGATTAAAATTCTCTTTCACACAATATCTTAAATTGTAATCATTTAAATTGCCAGTTTGTCGGGTAGGGTAATACTTCAAATGAACTGAAATTAGAATACAATTAATTAACTCAATTTCAATCAAAATTCTTGTTTTTTGCATAAAACTGCAGAAAACAAATTCATGCAGTCATGCAGACAAAGAATTTCCACAACTTCTGAATGTTACTCCGTAATCTGCAGTAATATGAGGATAAAGAATATATGGCTGTGAGTACTGTTATATTGTCGGTCTACATGTGTTGCTGCATCTCTCTTATTTATGTCATGCTACACGGCTACATAGATGCTACTTGTTACCTATTTCTCCAGCGTGTTAATATAGCGGTCTAAAAGTTTCTTTCAGTCCTCAACTTTTTAGCATCTTGAGCGTGCGTTCACTCGGCCAAACTGCTGCTTGCTGTGAAGCGAATTCAGTTCGCCGCCATCTTACAGCAAAGAAGAAGAAAGAGAAAGAGGAGGAAGGTGGCGGGGTTGAACGCCTTTCTATCCTCGCTCTAAGACTCTCATTAGCTGTATTGATTTAAGGCTTTCCAGCTCTTTAGCAGTCAAGCGCTGCTGGTGCATTGCATTACACACTCACACACATGAAGGCACATCTCCAGAGCGCTTCCAAACTAGCATGTCTTGCGTAACTTATTTTGCACACCATAAATAGCGCGGTGGCGGCAAATGCATTTTTTATGGCGCGCGGAAGCTGTCGACGCGGGTCAACCGCCGTTAGATCTTTTACATCCAATCCGCTGGCTAATTGCAGCATATTCAATATGAGTGAGAGCTTGCTACATACATATGCATCCAAAAACGCATTCCAGTTGGCAAGATTATCAATGCTGAATCTATAATGCAGCCGTGACCACATAAGGGAAAAAAAAAAAAAAGGCCTAACCTTTGTTAGACACAACTTAGCCTGTTCATACTAGCGGCGCACACTAATAAAGCTTTTTACGACGGTGCTGCATCTTATTATTTCTAAATTCCAGTTATTTCCTGCGGGAAGAATTTCAGAATGCTGACAAAATGAAAGTGGATTCTCCTCCTGAAATTTATGACCTGAGAGGTTTCACTTTTTGTCGACACACACACGCACGCACGCACAACAACTGAAGAAAAAAGGGTATCGACGAATAAGCAACAGCATTTGTTAACTGCACCACCTCATTATATGCCTCTTTCACTCCCTAAAGCAAAACACACACACACAAGTTCTACACAACTCCATCTTCTAAAAGAATTGGACACTGCCGAAGACTGATTCCTCCGGCTGCCTAGGCCGTGTGCGAACGTGTGTATTGTGTATTGATTTAACTTAAAGCGTAGCTAATGAGGCTCAAAGTGACAGCCAAACCAAGTGCTCACACAATCTTTTGGCACAACCTTGCATTTTACTTTTCCTTCAGAAAAAAGGAAACATTTTAAGGAATGACCTCCTTTTTCTACACCGACATCCCCCCGAGCTCTTGGATCGCAAAGGAAATTTAAATAATAGCAATTAAATGGGTCAATTCTAGCAGCAAGCTAAGTGGAAGGTTAATATTAATTCTAATGTAGAGTAGAAACCAAAAAGGGGTGAAACGGAGTCTATTAAATTGAAATGCGGGTTTTTAATTGGATCATCTACTTGCACCAATAAAAGCATCCCTGCTAATAAAGTGCAAAGTGCTGCAGAAGGAAACGTGGAGTGATAAAGTGTCTGAGGTGGTTGACAGCTGTTGTGGCAGAAGACTCTGACTCAAAAGGTCTAGAGGAACACAGGAGACCTCCCAGCGGAGCGAGGCAAGGATTGCCCCCCCCCCCCCCCATCACTTCCATTCATCTGTGAGCACATCGCCACCCCCGAATCAACACTCCTCTCGGCGAGAGGTTTGATGGAGAGGCGTCGACGGGAGAGTTCGCGTGAAGACGTGACGGGATCAGGCGTTTGAGCTGGCTAACCTTGCTGCATTGCGGAGAAGCACCGACACTTTTTTAAAAATATCAAATACGTGGCAAATGTATACGAGGTGAGATTCGAGTCAACTGCATATCGACTACATGTCCCACAAAGCATCTGGGCTCTCCGAGTTAGACTCCACGGGGGACGTGAGATGGAATCCACAGGGAGCAAGATTATGATGAAAACAGCAGGGGCCCTAAAATTGAACCTTGTGGAACACCACATGACAGTGGAGCAAAGTGTGACTCAGAACAACGAACGCTATCATAAAAAGTCCTGGCGGTGTTTATTAAAAGCAGCAAGCTCAGGTTTCCTCTTTAATTTCAAACCCCGGCCGGCCTCCCCCGTGTCTCACAGATGAAGTTAGCTGACTACAAGCATATCGAAGGAAGTAAAACGGGGCGAGTGGATAAAGTGCGGCATGTAAGGAAGGCTGCACTCTTCTTCTGACGTGGACTCGCATGAACTGACTGCTCTTGATGTTCACTCACCCATTGGAAGCAAGTGAGCCTGGCGTAGCCCCCCGCCTCGCCTCGCCCGCCCTCCCTCTTCATCCTTTTGTCCCTGCATGTTCTCTTCTCGGCTCGTGCCTTTAGCCTTTCCCTCCTCCTAGCGTACTTCTTAAGACGAGCGCTAGCCTGCTTTTAGTGCCATTTGTCCTTTTTATAGCGTTACACGTCCCCTGCGTTATACTGCTCGCTGCACGTATGACTACCATTTCACATTAAAGGACATGTCGTCGCGTAAAAAGCATCACGGCAGTCACTTTTAAGTCTCGTGTTTTGGATTAGTCCATTCAGTTGAGGTTTTTTTCTTGTACCCTAATTTGAAAATTTTGTCCCTGAAGACAGTGTCACTTAGCAACATGATATTTGGTGGGTGTGACCGTCAAGTCTGATTTTGTACATGTGTTGTTGTTTTTTTCTGTCAAATAAGTTGCGTTTTCTCTTCAAAGATTCATCCCAAAAAAAATGCATTTCCTGTTCTAGGGTTATCATCACACTTTTTCGTTTTGTGCCCTTCTGTGGCAGAAGACAAACGAAACAAAATCGCTGGCTGGCCTGCTTTTAGAGTTTCGTAAGCGGAGCGCGTGCACGTCACACAAGGGGCTGAAAGCGACTCAACACAAACACACCCTTGCTTCGTTTAACCCAGCAGCAACGTCCTCAAACATATACGGCGACCACGCCTATACAGGAGTCATGTAAACGCGCACGCACCCACACGCACACGTAAAGACGACCTGTTCTTTCCGCTCCGCTACTCTTGCCGAGGTTTGTCTCTCTGGCCTGACGAGCCACGCTGGGCATGCACACACACACACACACACTCACAGTGCACTGGCAGAGGGGTCCATGAATTATACATCCTCTCTGTCTCTCTGCATTAGGCGAGGAGAAGAGGCGATGGGCGCGAAGGAGCTCAGAGGAGGAGGAGGACGAGGAGCATCAGATAATGCAATCCTGACATATCACATGTTATTGCAACCAGGGGGGGGGGGGGGGGGGAGTGATGAGTTGTCCATCATCTCAACACCAGCGAGTGTGTGTGTGTGTTTTGGAAGCTGGAATGGAACCCAGCAACATCTTGCCGCGATGCATTTTGGTTCGCAGTTCAAAGAGTTTGCATCTCTCCAAGAGTGAGAGAGAGAGAGAGCGAGAGAGCAAACAGTTCAAGGTGCGACAAGGTGCTATGGGAGTGGGTGGGACGAGCTGTCCGTCACTGTCACTGAAACAAGCCGCTTGTAACTTTACAGTGGAAGCTTCCAGGTGGAACACACTGTGCTCCTCGGGGATGCACATCCACCTCCCCAATTTTCACCACATATGAAATAATGTGAAGTGACATTTCCATGTTATGTAATATTTAAGTTTTCATGGTAAAGTGTGATGGTAGGGAAGTAAAGGAAAGAGAAATAAGTGTGTTGCACGCTAAAACTACCAACACCCTCCAAATGAAAATGCAAAGTAAACTTAAGAAGCTTGGTGATTTTCTCCACTTGAGATGAGAGGCGTTGTGTATCATTTTGTGGGATCTGGGCCGACAAAGCGAGTCGCTATTTTGCACGAGTGTTTCATCAGCTCCTTGAAATTGATACATAAAGACACTTTGGGAGACAAACGGCAGTTCGAAAAATCAACGGCTGGATCGAGCACAAGCGCGCACAAACTGAAATTCATCCGAAAGGTTTTGAACAATCATTTTTTTGTGGGTCTGCCTCGAAAAGACAACAAGTCGGCCATTTTGTGAGAAAGTGGACATCTCTTTTCAGGGTTCCAACATTTTTGGAAAATGTAGCCATTGACACTTAGCATGTCTATCAAGAGTAGACCCACAAAAACCAGAAAGTCTTGTGCTATTAAGATTAACGTGACATATGAATGAGTAAAATCCCCAGAGAGCAAAAATAGACGGATGAATTTCCACTGATAAAGTAAAAAATGCCTGAAGAAAAAAAATCTTTGCTGCTGAACATTTGCATGTACTAAAAAAAATTTTTAAAAAAAGGCAGCTTTTGGCCACGAGTGTGGCCTTGGGGTGAGCGAGAAGGCCCGTCCCGTCACGGATTTGATCCACGGTGCATGTTGCCCGCAGCTATTGGAATTGGATTATTCCAGAACTTTCCTGGTTGGCGAGAAATACGCGAGATTTGCTTTCTCGGCGGGCAAATAATTGGGAGGGGCCCTTTAGTTGCTTTATTTGGACGGTGCTCCGTTTGGTCACGTGACGCCGGTACTGAAAAAATATTAATGTTTCAACTGACGTCACAAAATTGAGTGCAAAAAAACTTTTGTTGCCCTGATGTGTTCAAGGCAATTGTTACTATAGTAGAAATTGAATTTAATTAATTTTGACGGCGTTTGTAGTTACATCAAAGATGATTCTCTTCTTCTAGACGCACGCACGTGCATAGTTTTGATCTCATGATGACGTGCACAAGCCATAATTCACCTTCACGCCACGTACACGTGAAGGAAGGGAATGAAAGTGGCGGTCGTCTGTAACGCGCATGAACAGGCTGCAGGGGGGCGAGCCGGATTGGGGTTTTTTTTTTTTTTTTTTTGCTTTCCAGCTACATCGTTCCCGGCGACTCGTCCGCGTTGATGGAATTAATGAGCTCTCTGGAGCTGCAGATCTTCAAGGCCCACAAGTGCCGACCACATCAAAACCAAAAGAAAAAAAAAAGATAAGAAGGTGTAAGAGTGGAGAGAAAAGACATGATGAGGAAGATGCAAAGATGCGAAAAGTAACATTTGAGGTTAGGTGACATCCAGTGCTACACTCTGACGTATATTCATTTATTATGAATTTATAATTTATATTAAGTGCAGTCATTTTAGTCTATAATGATGAGGATGTAAATCTTATTCTATGGAAAAAAAAAATTCCCCGGGGCCTTATAGGCACTGTGATGTCATTTTCAGTCAACAACAAGTGGCAGGACAAGACAAAATGGCCGCCACCCTTTGAGATGGCTCAAAACGAGCGGGGTGAATTTTTCTGCTTCATTCATATTCCAAAAACGCAATTTGAATCACAATACTGTGCTTAGACCCGTGGGGCTGCCTCGATTAGATTGTCAAGAACATTTTTGACTCGACTTGCAGTCCTCACTCACTGGAGTCAAGTGCGTAGCGCAGCTCATGAGCGTCTTTGGATTTGACCCATTTTACACTAACAAAAACACCCGGAACGCTTTTGTCAGCAAACACACACGCACACAAACACGTGGGCATGCTTGCAGGAAACACTCGCTCCTCTCCCGACTCGGAAAAGATAGGAAGCGCGCCCCGTTTGAAGTTGATCAAACGACGAGTATGCAGCAGAGCTCCCGACGACGCTCGGAGGCCCCCCGTCGATTCCGCAGTCGATCCCGTCACGGCGAGAACCACCTGCGAGTCTCACGCCGCTTTCCGTCCCCGTTGTGTTTTGGGAGCACTTTCGGAACACGCATTGATCTCTGACCTCATTTAGGAGACCACCACCTGTAAAATATGTAAGAAATGATACCTAGCCACCCAAAATAAGGTGAATAGAAAATTTGCCAATACCCAACCATCTGAACCTCGACTATGCTGGAGTTCACCGGAGTGGATCTCCAAGAGAGTATTTGGATGACGTCTCAATCTCATCAGCAAAGAATCTCATTTTCTATTTCCAATGGAAGCTGCCAAAAAACTAATAATGTGCTCACATCTTCCCTCTTTGCCTGCTCCGCAGGGAGATGGTGAGGCAGGGAGAATCTTTAATGGAGCGGAGCCCCCCCCCTTCCCTCCCGCTCATCCACTCACACACACACACACTTCTCTCGTGGCCTTCTCAATCATGTGAAAATGTGTAATCACATTGTCTTTAATGTCATTTTAGCGTCGCTATGAAAGCTGTCATCGATCACTACGCACGGATCACTGCAAAGTAGACTTTTTTCTGCTTTTAGTTATAAAATTACTTTGTAAAAATCCGACCAAATTTTGCCAAATACTGGCCAGTAATAATATACTGTATAAATCATATAAAATATATTCAATAGAAAAAGCCGTATCGTATGCCCCTTCTCAAGACACTACTAATAAATGGCTGGTACAATCCATACATGTCAAGCGATGTGGATGAATTTTAATTTAGGGCCCAGATGACATTTTTGCCAATTTTAAAAGAGCTCATATTAGCCGATTAATTGTATTTTTGTAAAGTACAATAGTGTGGAGTGTTATTTTTCTTATTAAAAAAAATCTCCACATTTTGGGTTATTTTTTGAGGTGTGTTGGAACAGATTAATGACATTTCCATTCAGTTGAATGGACAGATCATTTCAAACTGCCAACTTGTTGGCGGCCGGCATGATCGGCGAGCATCAATAGCATCGCTCTGTTCTCACATCAACATTTTAATCAGCGGCATTAATCCGCGCTCTGTTTTCATTACGCTTATCGGCGTCATCTCCATAAACATCAGCGCCGTCATTACAGCCTCGTCAAATGTTGCGGGAGAGAGAGGATTAGGATGCGGGCGGGTGAGCGAGCAAAGACAGAGAATGTGGCAAGTTAACCTCGATTTTCATCAAAGGGAACGTGCGCCGCGTCAGGAAGGACACGCGGGAATACCGACGATGTTCTGAGAATGCTCCGCCCTCCGTCAGTTTTAAATATATATTTTTTTTTTAAATGCACCGCCCCTCAACAACGTTTCATCAATTATTCAAATGAACCCAAATAACAACAACTCAAGGCTGGATTTAGCTTGTACGCCAACGTGACCCGACAGAATTCGACATGAAAGGGCAAAAAAAGTTCATTTCAGGATGCGAAAATGTGAAGCAAGGACATATTTTGTTTTATGTATCGCCACACTCTAATTTGTCCGTCAAGGCAAGACTTTGGTGTCTGTACAATAAAATATAACAAAGACAAGAAAAATGAATAACCAGATTCTGAGATAGTGTCTCATTTTCTTAGCTTTGACAATCGTGTCGCTCGCATTTCAAAACAAACAAAATTGGGCCTGACTTTGGGGATTTGTTGTACCCACTTTAATACGATATGCGCATGTTAATAACGCCGCTAACAATGAGACAATGGCTGCTATGACTGAAAGGCCTTAAATAAAAAACCTTCGAGTGGCGTTTAGATTAAATTTGGGATTAAAGCGGAGGTGAGATTAATACACCGGCCGGAGGGGGGGACCAGAAGGTTGTGATAAGGCACAACATATGTTGATCCCGCCTCATTAGCCTCATTAGCATATGAGAAAAATGAGTTTTATAGCGCTCCTGTTCCGGATCACACTGATCTTGCCAAATAGTGGCTACAATTGTTGATTCACATCAACGACATTTGAGCCACATTTCAAACACTTTCAAATGTTCTCACTCCAGACGGTTCCTGTCTGTGTCCACCCCTCCCTCGTACCTGTTCCCGGACGACCCCCTGCCGGGCCCGTCGTGCCGTGCGCTTTTAAGCGCTTTCTCGCCGCGGTAATCTTCCTTTCATTTCCAGACATTTCCGCTCGGTTTGGCTGCAACTTGTGTGAACCTTCGTGCGATGGGCGCTAATCCTTCGAGTCCAGCTCGCATTTGTCTTGCCGAATCCAATTCAGTGGCGAGCAAGTTTGTAACACACCCTAAATACGCAAAAAGAAAAGCTGAGTCAGCGAATACCAATGTTGTGGCGTTTCTCAACCCGTTCAAAGAGTTTCGATTTAAACGCTCACATTTTGCTTTCCTTCGCCCATGTTACCACTTCTGACGTACTTTCTTCACAACAATGACTACTTTTCTATTATCCAAGGCTATTATGTGTTTTTCAATGAACTGCTGAGAATAGGTTCAACAGAAAATGACAAATTGTAAATAGGGAGCCGCAAATAGGTCAGAGGTCAGCATTTGGAAACACCTGCTCCTCTCTGCAGTTGACTAAACAAACCATTGTGCGCGCACACGAATCTCAAGGAGATCGGGCGCATCCCGGAGAACGACGGGGCGCTCGTCCTCAAAGACGGTCGAGATGAAGCGCGAGCGGGGAACAAAGACGGACGGGAGGGGGTGAGGTGGGGTGGGGCGCCTTTTTGAAGGAGAAAGAGGGGGATTAGACGAGATGCTGCTTCTGGACCAATGAGCTGGCCCATGTGTGTGTGTGTGTGTCAAAGTAGCCATTTTTGTGAGCACATTAGCTCCTCAGGCTGAACAAAGCCCCATAACCTGTAAGCTTCTTTTTTGTATATGGGCCAGTGTGTGTGTGTGTGTGTGTGTGTGTGTGTGTGTGTGTGTGTATAGAAGAAAATGCAACCTGAATGGACAGCGTGTGTGGATGTTTGTGTGGGTGTGTGACCTACATCTTGCAGCCTCCAGTCAGTGTGTACGAGTGTTTCACTCCCGCATCTTTCTATATGGCACAGCTGTGCTGTTGCGCTACATTGAGATGATGATGATGTCACATGCATATGACATCACAGCGGCAAAATGTATGGATGGGATTGTGTGAAGGACTGAAAGCCTCCTGAATGTTTTGAATTGGATTATTTGAGCAGATCTTAAAATTAAATGGAGAGCACCTCACGCCCCCTCCCATCCAGGTCCCTCATTATAATCATAATAGAATATTTATTTACTTCTTTGTGTTTCGAAAATAGCATTTCCAATGCTTTTCAATGGAACAAACTTTTGCCATTTTGTTCACCTGTATTTTTTGACTCTTTAAAATTGTATTTGATTTTTCTTAAGCTTTTTTTCTGCCTTCTAAAATCTTGCATTAAAAGAGCAATCAAAGTAATTTTCAATTGGGCAAATGTGTAGCCTATGTGTGTAAAATAATTTTCCAATCACTATAATTGATCCTTTATACTTTGTTTTGATCAAATTTTGGATTTAAAAAAAATGCATTCCCACTCATGTTCAAATGTGGCAGTTTTTACATAGGTTTGCCATTTTGCACACTTTGCACACTGCAGGCTAATTGTATTACTAAAAGTCCCTTGTAATATATTTTTTAACTATTTTATTTTCACAATACACTTGGCTTCCCCACCACAACTCCAACAACTTTGCCCAATATGAAGTATTCCACCGGCTTGAAAGGACCACGTGCATTTCCGTAACACAAGCATCGCACAGCAACAAGAACGCGAGTGACATCCAGCACGCCGAGATGCGGAGGGGAAAAGGAAAAAAAAATCCATAGTGGCGTTCGTGTATATAAATAGTCGTGTGGGTAATGCACCATCAATGTCTTGAATGGACACAAAGCAAACAAGGAGGAAGCCAGTGAAGCCAGCGCCACAGTCCTGATTCATTGCAATGCATTTTTGATATGCCCCCCACCCCCTCTACCTTACCACCCAACGGAATAACATCTCCCCCGGCAACCGTGAATATAGCTTCAACATAGCCGCTGATGTTTGCGTTATGTGCACGCGCATTCGTGTGTGAGAAAGGGGAAAAAGGAGAGTGAAGAGAGAGGAAAAGAAGAGAGGGAGACAGAGAGCAAGAAAGGAAGAAAATGTTCTCCCCTTGCCTGTTAAATATTTGAGAGGGCTTCAGTGGAGAAGTGATGTAGTCACAGACACAAGTGCAAGCTCAAAAAACAACAACCCATCAGGGGCTCATCGTTGCTTGATTTCTACATTTTTCTGATCAAACATACATTTGTTTTGATTAAAATCAAGTTCTAATACAGCTTAACCATGAGAATTAGTTATATTGTTTTAAGTGGGAAGGTAAGTTTAGCCCGGGTTGTTAGCGGAAGGTATTGTAAGGTCAAGCTCATCCATCAAAATGGCATTCGACAAGACGCGATTGTTGCCAGCTGTCACTAGGCAGAGTTCATGGGGTTCGATAGCAACTGCCTCTATGGCTGGTGGAAAAATAAGCCACGCCCAGTGCAGCGGCCTGTTCAAATCACAACTGCAGGTGACAATAGGAATGCATGACTGTTTTTCATTTACAACAGCCACGAGTTGTCGTTTTGGTTTCGCCTATGTCGTTGATGCCAATTACTTGGAATAGAGAGAATAAAATAATTTTGCACACTGAGCCACATGTTGCTTCACCGAGAGATAAAGCCATAAGGTGAAGAAAGACGTAGGCATTGGGACTATAAAGACATGCGAAATTACTAAATTGCTTAAATAAAAATATCATCAAATGTGATGGGAAATATTTGTTGTCGCCTACACGCCCGATTTGAATTGTCCGATGCCTTACCTGAAGTGTGCAATATGAACCGCAAGTAAAAAATTAAATTAAATTTCATTATAACAGGTCTATTTTTTTTACTCCTTACTTTTTTAAAATATGATTTTACTTTTACATTATGCCACAGTCGAGGAAAAAATGTCTACTAGTACAGAAATGAAGTGTGGGTTGATCCTAATTAGCATAAATGTTTAATTATTTTTTTAATGACGGTAACATTTCTAAAAAATTCTTTGAATTCCTCCTCTTGGCTTGAAAAAACAAGAATTTTGTCCTACCCCAATGAAAGTGTGCGCCCAAAATTCCTTCTAATTAGCGGTAATTAAGCAGGCGCATGCGCACCAGCTGCCAACGGCGCACTCACTTGGGGTTGGAGCTGTTCCAGTAGACGGAGTGCCTGTCAAAGATGATCTTCTCCTCGGCCCACACGCACATCCACGAGAGCGCAGCCAGGATCAGCACCTCCATCGCTCCGCACTTGACTGCCATGGTGAAGGTTCGCTCTCTTTTCTGGAGGCTTTTTTTCCCACCCTCGTCTTATCTTCTCGCTCTGTCGTCTTGGCTGCTGCTTGAATCCTCAGCGACGACTCCTCAAGTCATCCTGGAAAGTTAAAAGAGTCTCGCTGAAGTAAGTGGAAGGAGCGGCAGGAGTGCGCGGTGCTCGTGGGGTACTCACACGGGGCTCTTGTGCTGGTCTTGCCGAGGAGTGGCTTCGTCTGCGTATCTTCCCAAACTTTTCTCCCAGCATCACGCGTTAAAAGAGGCGGGGAGCGAAGCTTTTCTTTCGTTTGGAAGGGAGCTCCAGCACAGCAGCAACGCCGGCGGCGTTCAGGTGCACGCTGCAAAGAGCATGCTGCGATACATCCAGCGAATATGCCTCCCAACTCCTCGCATCCTCGCTGCCCACGCACGTACAATCCACCGCGTCCAAAAAGGCTCCCCGCACCGCGCAGCCTTCCACCTCTCCCTCTCCGCGTGTGTGAGAGGCTCTCGCTCTCACACCACCACAACAACATCCACGCCCCCCCCTCCTTTCCTCTTACTTATTTGTCTGCGACGGAAGCAGGCATAAGTCTGCGTCACGCCCCCTGACGGCTGACTGGCGTTACTGCACATTTCATTTTCGACTTTGACTGGAAACCAGAGGTGTACCTAATGATGTGTCCATAGAGCAAGAATTAGCCGTCCAATGCTCCGGCGCCACTCGCCGTTACCGAAGGCGTTTTTAAGACGCACCGTAAAGTTCAGCCTATTTGAAAGCTGAGGCGAAGATGGATGGCGAGCGAGAGCGGTGGCGCCTGACGCATGGATGGAGCGCGGCCCGCACTGTCCAAATGGGGGTCCAAAAAGGGCGGCGCATGCAGCCGGGTGTAAAAACACGCGGCGCCATAAAAGCACCAGACACTGAGAGAGCAGGGGGTGGACGAGGGGGGAGTCACCAGAACACCTCGTCGCCAGTCAGGTGATATACGGCCCTGCTTAAAACTCTCCATCACTTTTATGGGTCATTCCACAATTGGAGGACAATCAAGACAACAACGAAATAAAAAATAATTTATGATATGCCACATAGCATACCCAAAAAGATTATTTCAAATGGACTTTAACAGCCATATTTGATTTGCAGGTTTGTTATCAAATGGGAGAATGTGCTGGCTGTGAAGATCATAAAAAGCAAAATGATGCTCCTTTTGTGTCCTACTTCTTGAAAAGTAGCCTAGGATTTTTTTGGGTAGGGATAACGGCGCGCGCGCGCACATCGCAGAAGCGTAACCCAAATACAGGCGCATGTCGTCCGCCCGCAGGGATGAATTATTCAACATCTGTCTGAGAGGCCTGCATATGTAAACAGGTGGACAGTCTCCTGGTTGGCTGCTCTGCTTTTTTTTTTTTCTTGTAAGGAAAAGGGTGGATACCCCCCCATGTCTCTCTAAGAGATGAGTAGAGCCACAAAAAAAGAAAAAGAAGCGATTTTGATTCTCAGTAGCCATTAGATGGTCCAACATGTCAAAAGTCTTATTGAAAAGAGCAAAGTCAGTCATTTTGGATTTAAGTAGCCATTTGAAAATTCGAATTTGTCAGACTTATTTAGTCGTGTTCCGACCAAACGCAGCAATGCATACCTTCCACAACTCCAGTCCAGTTGTGGCACGCAGCCGCCGTGAAGCAAAAAGGCGGTTTTGCTCTTCTGCTGTCACGCTGACATTGAGTCTAAATCACATAAGCTGCACAGCCTAAACGCTATTTGAGGGGATTCGGATGTGGAGGGATGACTGCTTTAACTGTGACCCGTAGAGTTACGGTATCCTTAGAAAAAAAAAAAGTCCGGCTGGAATGTAAAGTACTGTCTTCCGCTAGTGGGGGAGTTTTTTTGTTTTTTTCCCCCCATTGCAAGCAGGTACCACCAAGTAACACTAACACCATGTAACCCCTTCTTCTTGCTGGGATTCATCAAGTTCCAAATGCCAAAAATTATCCAGAATGAGGCCGAGCAAAGAGAAGGCAGCTGGAGTGAGTATACGCGTGGCGAGTTTTTGCGTGATTAGAAAAGAGACGCATATTGATGTCAATAAGTGGTGCCAGATGTTAAAAGTCCCCCTCATGGATTCCATTTTCAAAGCCCGGTGACGTCGACCTTAATATTAAAAGTTAAGCGTTGCAAACACACTCCTTCAGCTGAGCCAGTGGAAGATGAATGGATAGCAAGTTCGGAATTGGGGTTTGATTTTAAAAAGCAAAGCTCTGGCATGTTTGGATGATCTGGCTTTGAAATTCGCCTTCTGCCCAATTATGCAATCTCTTTGCATTTTAACTTATTCAGCGGAGGATCGGGCGCTCTTGGCTGCTGGGGCGGAGCAAAATGCAGGGAGTCCAAAGAAGACAACTAGATTCCAGTTATGAGGGGGTGCACACTTATGCAGGGGTGCACACTAATGCAATCAGTCTCAGGATTTTACCTCAATTGATTTGCAATGATGGAAACTATACCGCATCCTTCAACTCTTGTGTGACCTTCAAAGGCTGCATTCTCATGCAAGGGAGAGCAGCAACAAACTTTTCTGAGGACCACACTCCCAGCGTTGCATTCTCCGTTTCACTTTTGTCCTCATCTGACGATGGCGAAGAAGAGAGGTTAATCCCGGTCGCCGCTCCGTCAGTGAGTCGGGACAAAAAGGAAGGTAATACCACAAAGCCAGGAGGAGACACTTGAGATTAAGTGTCACACTCTTGACATTGGGAGAGCTGGCAGGTAATGTCAACGCTGTGGGCCTAAGCAGGGAGCATCACTGCCCCCTGGTGGACAACAGGAAGAATGCCGTTTCTGGCAACATGGAAGCTGAAATTTCACGGGACTAAGGATAAAAATGCAGTTGCCTCAAGACTTTTCGCCAAAGCCAGTCTACATTTGAAGATGAGTGAAGTTGGAAATGCAAGATTTAACAAATAAAAATAGAGTAGTAAAACGGTGATGGCGGAAAATGTTACAAGATGTTAACCAGGCATCAGTTCCACAGGAAGGGAGGGAAGAGACAGAAACCAAATGAGGCCAGATGAAAGAAGGAACAAACTAAAGATTTATTGAAGGCAGCAGAAGATGCAGCGTAGCAAGAACAAGATGGTGGCGAGGGGGGGAGGGGCACATACAGAGACACGCGTGTTCAGACCAGTTTTAATGTCTTGTTTTGAAATCTCCCAAACGAAGGGGGAGCTCTTTTTCGTTCTTTTAATAGGTCTGGTACTGTCATATCAAAATATACACGTTTGGAAACGTAAAGTCAATATTATCCAAATGATTGTGTGGTACAAAAACATGAATATATACAACCGTCAGCCCTGTGTCAATTCATACAACAACCCCCATATAAAAAGCAGAAACATAAAAGCTTGTGACGCACACAAGAAAAAAAAAAAAAAAAGGCGGCGGCGTGATCATCATCTACACCATTCTAAAGCCATATTGGGGGACCGAAGATACAGTATCGACTCAAGTTGTGCGACTAAGGCATGTCCGTGCAAAGGCAACCGAGGATAGGCGACAAGGCCTTCGTGTTGAGTGAGCTACAAAGTTTAAGTTTGTGCGGAACAGGAAGGAGGAATAAGACTCACGTGTAATGGAGGAGGAGGAGGGGGGGGGGCTCACTTGCATGGAATAGAAAGAAGGCGGACCTATGTACGAAGGCACGAGGGGGGGAAAAAAAAGTGGATTACGAGGGGGGGGGGGGGGGGGCCTCAAATGACAACACGACAAAACCTCACAGGGTACTTTGGTCCTTAACAAGAACAACCGTCTGTCTGCAGCTACATTTGTTAAACCATGCATATCTTGTACAAAAATAGACACCACACACACACACACACAAAACAGGCGAGTGACTGTGTGTGTGCGCGCACATCTGGTTCGGAACTATACAGTGGTCAAAGGCTTGTGTCAAACCGGTGCTGGAGGCACTCGGGGAATGTGACGACGCTTTTTAAGACATTTTGGGATCTGGTGCGAGGTGGTGGTTAAAAAAAAAAAAAGTGCACTAAAGAACTTGACTGCAAAGGGGAAAGAAAAGACGACACCTCGCAGCTGTCCTTTCACAGGTACTGTTACCTGAGTTTGGTGGTCAAACTGAATGTTAACAGTCAGGTGAGCGGGATGGGGTGGAAAGACTACCACTGACAATTAAAACAAATAAACCACCTGACGACGAGAAAGAAGTAAACGACGGTCATAAACGGGGGGAGGGGAAAAAGGGAGCTGGACCAGGAAGTGTGCGGGCCTCAAGGCACTATAGACACTCCGCTAGACATAAATGCTAAACATAAAAAACAGAAAGAAAAAAGAAATATAGATAAATGTAAATATGTATAGATGTCTACATATAAACGAATGTAAGGTTAAACGAGCCTGCGACACGACAGCTAATAGGAGCGAGCGCTACAACACGGCCGAGCATCGCCTATCTGGTCTTACATTCATAGTTTCTACATACGTATCGGGATATATGCACACAAATCTTGTCCTAGGTAAACATTTGTGTTTTTTTTTTTTTCTTCTTCCTATCTCTTTCGTGGAATGAGTCGCCATCTCCCCCGAAGCCGGAGTGACGCTTAAGGCGAGCGGCTCGGAAAGGTTGTTGGGGAGGGAAGGGGGAGTAAGGCACAAAAGACCGTGAAGTCGATAAACAGATAGTGGTGCACATCCCGTGAAGAAAACAGCACTTAGGAGATTAAAAAAAAAAAGTTGTCTGGGGGCTTGTTTTACATCGTGTCCGACTGGCCAAACAGGCAAGGGGCACGCGACTTTGCTACAGGAATGCTTACATAAGTGTGTGGGGTATGGATGACGGCGGCCATTTTAGGCAATTTGGTCTTTAAGTGACGGTTTCGTCAGCTGCCTGCACTTGAGCTCGCCAAGGAGCCCATTTCCAAATGGGTTGTGCTTTCGTCAACGTGTCGCTTGGATATTGAACGGGGCTCTTTAAAAGTAAAAAGGTTAAAACATTTTCAGATAAGGAAGGAAGCTTTTCCCTGAATCACAAAACTTTCTTTTTGAGACAGAGCACCGTTTTTTTTTTTTTGCCCCAGACAAAAAAAAATAATAAACCAAATAGCTGTCTCTCCGATTAACATACCCGGTGCCATTTTATATATAATATATAAAAGAAGGAAAGGTAAAAAGAAAATACATATAAAAAAAAAATAATCAGACTTTGATCTGATGACTGAAAGGAACTTGCCACGAAACCTGCGATTGTGTGAGCCGGAGAACGGGCTGCAATCGAGAAGGTGAATCGCTGAAGGCACTCAGATGGTTGATTTGGAGAAAGACACTCTGAGGTGGTGGTTCTCCCCGAGGTCGTGGTTATGGAACTCAATCAGGCACTCAATGGCCTCCTCCACTGAGCCCATCTGGATCAGGGCCATCTTGCGATCGTTTCTGTCCAAGAGGAGAAATGGGCTCAACGCCTGGCCTCAAAACGAAAAGCCTCTGAAAATGTGTGTGGTGGTTGGGGGCTTACTGAAAGAACTTGAAGGCTTTGACTGTGGCTCCTGAGCTGGCAAAAAGCCTCTTGAGGTCTTCCTCCACCACAGCAGGCCTGAATGTTGGGGGCAAAGTTGAGAGCTTCCATATCGTACGCTCGTGGTGTTGACAATTTTATTATTCCACTGAGATTCAAAGCTTTTTTTAGTGTGGCAAGAATGACTCACGGTATGTTGGACAAATGGAGCGTGGCAGAAGGTGGGAAGATGTTGGAGTAGTTCTTGGAGCCGGGCTTCTTGAAGCGATGCAGCGGTGAGTTGCTGAAGTCCTTGGTCAGGCCCTGGTCCTCCTGGCCCTCTCGCGGCAGCTGCACCGTGGTGTGCTTGGAGACCGTGACGCGGATGGCCCTGCCGTGCAGCCGCTGGCCGTTCAGGTGGCTGATGGCTGACGCCGCAAAAGCGCACGTTAAACATCATCGGTCGGCCTGGCCTCAATAAGAAAAAGAAGTGGCGTTACCTAGCTGAGCCTGAGTGCCATCCGCCATCTGGATCAGCGCATTCTCTTTTTTATTGAATAGGATCTTGACTCTCATCACGTCGCCGTACACACCTGGAGAACACGAGCACATTGTCATTGGAGGGGGGTGGGGGGGGGGGCACTCGGTGGAACTGGGCATCAAGAGTCTCACACAGCCAATCACAGCAGCCAACACGATTTTAATAAAGACGCTACGAAATCTACGGGCGTATGGATGAACGCGTGCTGATTTGAGGCTTGAACTAAATTCAATCCGGTGTGGAATCAAACTAAGCCTACATTAAGGAGCCTTTGGTTAAGAAAGGATAGTTGTAGAATAAAATTTGAAAAGCTATGCCTTGAGGGGGGGAGGGCAGATTTAAAAGGGTGGGAAAAAGGAAATAAAAGTTTAAGGGGGTTGATTGCTTTTGGCGTGACGCTGATTCTTATACAATCTAGTCAAAATCGTGCAGGAGTAAAACTACACATGCATAAACCAACACTAAAGGAACTACAAAGAACATCATCCCAAGGCTCTCACTTTTTTTTTTTTTTTTAAAGCTGCAGCATTTCATTTTTTTCTGTTGCTAGAGGATTAAAAAATTTCACTTGTAATAAAAAATTGCAAAAGACAAAAGCATCAGCCACACACGGGGCTCTTTTGAAGACACAAATTAGTTTTAAAGCACAACAGCGGTTCAAAAATGAAATTCTGCAGGTCTGAGTGGCACACTCAGCCTCCGCGTCTCTCAAAACCCATGTCAAGCAAACCAGATCACACACACGCACACACATAAAATTAAACCCGCCCAAAAAGACAAAACACCCCCACCCCCTCCCTTGGCTGATGAGAAGCTACCAGTGGGGTCAGAAAAAATAATGAATAAAATCAAGCTAAAACAAAGCCAAAATAACATGAGACGAGACATGCCCACCTTGCCAGGTAACAGTAGTAATAAAAAAAGGAGATGAAAGGATGATAACGTACCGAAAAGAATAAAGAGGCAGTGTGGCGTAACGCTCTTTAGAGACAGCAGGGGGAGCAGCGGGGCCAAAAAAGGGGTGGGAGGGGATTTGGGTCGGGGTACAGGGGAAAAGAGGCGAGGAGTGGAGGACAGTGGAGTGGAGTCGGGACATGTCCGCAGGCCACAGGCAGCGAGGTCCACGGGAAGGCCACAGTACCATGGTGGAAGGAGAGAATGGAGAGAGGACAAGGAGGAGAACAAGGACGAGGGAGGGAGGGAGGGTTGGGGGGGTGATGAGATGGTGGTGATGAGTGAATGTCGACATTATGGGCAAAAAAAAAAGTTGGGGGTGCAAATGATGAGATTATTTGATGGTTGTGTCCAATTTGGTGTGTGCCATGATTTTTTGGTGGGGGGGGGGCAGAGGGGAAGAAAAAAAAACGGGAGGACAGAGGGAATAATTGGTCATTTGGCCGTGCAGTGAGTTGGCAAGAGTACAAGTAGGGGCGGGATTGGACAGGGGGGGGGGTTTAAAAACAATGACAAAAAAGGAGGGGGAGGTACAGAGGAGAAAGGGAGGGAGGGAGAGAGAGAGAAAAGAAGTAAAAAAACAAGGTCAGTATACACAAAGAAATGTAGTGCTTCAGACAGTAGAACTGGCTAAATTAAAATGCACTGTCACTATGGGGAACACTAGGAGAAAAAGAAGAGAAAAAAAGATTAACAATGAAATACAGAAAAAGGCAGAGACAATATGTACTTTTCAATCACACTCTGCGCCTACAGATCACGTCAAATGCATTTAGCTGTCAAATGGCATTCATCTTTTTAGCTCATCCTAACGTTATGACGTAACACGAGTGATAAACAGGTAACTAACACATGCTACACAAAAAAGGAAAAATAATCTAAAGGTGTATTTTTAAGCAGTCAAAAGTAATATTGTCTCTCCAAACAACTCAAGAATGATTTCAAACTGATGGACAAAAAATGAAAGTATGGAATGGCAAGTTTTTTATAGATATATATATATTTATGCAAAATCAAGAAGTTAGTGTAATTGAATAAACTTAAAATTCACAGTGAGCAAAGTGGCAGGTCAGAGATGCAGCAGGTTTGGTCAAACAAACAAGAGGACCTGAAAGAGAAGTGCCTGTTTTGGCGTGATCTCATCAAAGTAAATAAAGGTTGGTCTGTGTAGGGGGCGCCATCGACCAGCCGGCCCCAACGACGCTGCATGGCCTTCTCAAGCCTGCGCAAAAAGCCGCGCGAGTGCGTACTGACCTCCGGGTTTAGATTGCTGACCAACAGGACGTTGTGTCCGCCACCGGCGGCGGCCAGGCCGGCCAGGCTGAAGCGACTGGCGGCGGCTGCTGCCGCCGCCATGCTGCCGTGCCCGACGCCCAGAGACGCCAAGGCGCTGGGGATGCCAGGCATTGCAAGACCTGGGGGAGGAGCAAACGAATTCAGAGGGTACGATCGTACGCGGCTCCACTGACAATATAGAGAGGATGGAGCGAAGACTCTGCACTGACCTGCTTGCTGGATGGCAAAGGTGGGTGCGAATGCGTGAGCGCCTCCATATGGCGAGGCAGATATTATACCTGGTGCTGTGGGGGGAAAAAAAGACGAGGGTCTCCATTAATAAAAGGCAACACTGTCAAAGACATCCAGCCCACAGAGGTGGTGCCCCCGAGGATCACGTGTAGCCCGAAAATACTGGTTCTCTCACAACAGGCGGCCGCCATGGTCAGGTGGTCCAAGGTGGGCTGCGCGTCAGCAGTGGGCAGGTCCATGCGGGTGTAGTCGCGGCTCTTGTCGTTGTTGTATTTGACATTGAGGTTGGTGAGCTTGGAGAAGCTGATTCTGAGGGTGCAGCAGGCGTTGTAGATGTTCTGCCCGTCAAGACACTGAGATGAAGAAGAAGAAGAAAAAAAAGCCAGTAGGATTAAAGCTGTGGACTCGGATGCACCTAAAAGCTATTAAGTCAGCCATTCTTCTGCCTTGGTTGTACTTAACCTTACTTTGGCATTGTGTGCCATCAAGGCGTCGGCATACTGGATGAGTGCCTGGAACTGGTTGTTCTTTGTGAAGGTGATGATCTTAAGCACTGTGCCAAACTTGGAAAATATCTGAGGGTAGCGGAGAAGGGCACGCTTATTAAATGCAGGCGTGTATGACAGATGTCAGCGCCGGGGCGTTCTCCGCGTACCTGGTGCAGTACGTCCAGGGTGACCGGGTAGAAGAGGTTCTCCACAATGACTCGCAGGACGGGGCTTTGAGCAGTGGCGCCCGCGAGGCCGCTGGCGTCGGCCGCAATGGCCATGCCGGCGATGCTGCCGCCGCCGCCGTGCAGGGCGTTGACCGCCTGCAAAGCAGCCTGGGCGCGCTGCGGGGCCCAACAAGACAGGCCTCTTAGCGGCGCGTCCAGCACACCGAAGCATAAAGCGTCTTTTGCGCGCATCTCACCACTTGGTTGGGGGAGTTGTCCGTCTTCAGCTCTTTGTGGGTGGAGTACTGCATGTAAATGGGGTGGTTTCTGATGACGGGGGTCACCGACAAGTAGTAGCTCACCATGGTCTGAGCGCACTCCTCGCTGTTCAGCTCCAGGAAGGCCTTGAGAGGGAGGGCGGGAGCACAAAGAAGCACAAGGGCATGAAATGTCAGAAAATAGGCTCAATGTGACAACACAAAAATTCTGAACATGCTTCGTACTGGCTAAGATGTTATGGCCGTTACCTGGTTCTTCCCTTTCAGCATCAGCAGATTGGTGACTTTCCCAAAGGGCAAACCGAGACCGATGACCTCGGCCTCGTTTATGTCGCTGGGCAGTTTGCGCAGGTGAACCACGCGTGACGGAACACCGGGACTGCGGACGTCACCCTTGAATTTTTTGCTGTCGTTGCCATTGGCTGCAAGGGGGGAGGTGGAGTGGAAACAAGAGACAGATACAATCAGAGGAGTGAAAAGGCGTCTCTCAGCCTTCCTGAATAATGGATCAGTCGCCGTGGCAACACATACAACACAGACGGGTTAAATGAGCAAGCCAAAAAAAAAAAATGTCCTTCCATGGCAACACCCCTACCTGAGTTCATGATATAGGGCCCGTTGGAGATGCAGGAAGAAAAGAGTTCGTCGGATCCTCTCTGTAGCAAAACAACACAAAAGGCTGACTTAAATGCGGGTGCGCGGGAGGGCAGGTGGCGAGCGCGGCTCTCGCGTTACCCGAGCGTTGTGTGCTATAGGGTAGGCCGTGCCGTAACCCGAGACTTGAAAGCAAGCCTTGAGGAAGAAACATTAAACCCCGACCGGCCGCTGACAATGAGACGCTCGCTCGGCTTGCCATTTGATACCGTGGGCTTGGCGCTCACATTGTTTCCTTTTCATTGACGAGGAGTCTCCCATCTTGACTCTCAAACAGGTATTGCGCGAAAAAGAAAACACCGTGACGCCATCTGGATTTGAAAGATAGTGCCCCCCCCTCCCACCATTCAATGTCGCTCACATGGTCCGGCGATAATGAAGTACAGCAGTCACAAGAAGTGGCTCAGCCGACTAAGCTCCACAACGGGGGCTCGCAATGAATGAAGGTCCTGTTCCGGATGAGACTGGGGGCCATTGTTACGTGGCAGAGCATAAACATATGGAAGCCCTTAGGACTTGCCGGGATTTTCGAGAGGCTTCGCAGTCGTTTTAAAACGGAACCGGTCGCGCAGGTCTGCGAGCATTCTTTTCATAGCCGCTGGAGCCGACCGAGCCTTCGCTTTGCGCAAGGCGGGAACTTCCCAGACACTCGATACCGCCGCAACGGCCAAACAATGGCATGGTGACACCTGCGTGTACCTGACTTGCCATTTAAAATAAAATTATGTATGCAATAATGAATTTAATATTGAGTGAGATGTTAAGTTTGAGGTAATAAATAATTATTAGATTTTTTTTTTTTACCCATTATTGCTTTTTTTGATGACACAACTAAACATTTTCACACGAGCGTGGCATTGGAAAGCATGCAAATGTTTGGTCATGAAAAACAGGACATGCCTCAGCCCTGACTAGTTGTGGGCAGATGACGTCACATCATCGCTCAACAGAAGGAGGGAAGGAGGAAAGGAAAGAAAACAGGAAGGGCAGCAGCAAGACCAAGCCTGCTTCCAGGCTTCGACTTAACGCCCTCATTGGGACTTGATTACATGCTTCATGGTATTTTCCCTCCACTTCCTCATGCTAATTATATCTCCAGAGCTGAGAGGTTACAATGTGCGTACAAGTAACGCCACGCATTCCCGTTTCCCACATAATTGCGCGAGACAAGCCCGAAGTTATCGGCTTTGTTCTCCATCTCGCTGCGCCGACAGCTTAATAGTCACCTTGATGGCGACGTCGTATAATTGGCTCACTTCCTGAACATGTTGCGCAGCTTCCTCTCAAAATGGCACACTCGGGGCCGTTTCGACTGCTTCTTAAAACTCGGGCGTGGCTTTTTGTTTGGCGTTAAAAGCAAAAATCTCTGGAGGCACAGGTATGCATCCCCCCCCCGATCATCTGCCATTGCGGTGAACGGGAGAGGGGGGGGGTCTCACCAGGGAGCTTTTGGGGGAGGTTGGAATGTGACCGTGGAATTCCAGACGCTCTTCCCCAGACGAATAATTACAAGATTCCAGCAAAGCAGGGCGCCGTCACAAATCCCTAACGCGACGTGCATCGGTGTCTTATTTATAAAAGACAAGCGGCGCCGCGGCCATCGGTGCGGCTATGTTGAAAAACTGGTTCGGCTGGAAGGCGAGAGGGTGCGGCTTGTCCCATCCAGGGCCCGCACCCGACCGATGGCTTGTTCAAACAGACACGCAGACCTTTGGCCTACCAAACAATGGATGCTAAAATTGCCTCCAAGCGGGCCACCTACGCAGATCTTCTTCTCAGGTGCTGTTACCGAGGAAAAAAGATAACAACAACAAAGCCGCAGAAGCCAAAAAGTGAATTTGGTCCTCTGAAGTTCGACGCGGTCTTTGTACAACTAGCCCAAAACAAAAAACTGGCTTCTTAAATGCACAATACTACAATTAGATGAATCAGGATAAGAATTTAAGATTGAAGTATTCAATATTTTTTAGATCAGGGCTATGAAGATCTCTTCAACTGCAAGGAAAGCCAAAAACGCTCCTCAGGAAAACAAAAAAGGTAACAGGAAGCTTCTTTTCCAAATCGCGCACACCAAGTCGTATGTTATGAAAGATGAATTGCGCCCGCGACAAAAAGGCTTTTGACAACACTTTTTATAATTATAGGGGGGAGGGCGCTCGGGTGAACGCACAAGAATTACACAAGCAAAACAAAGACTTCATAAAACAGCAATATCCCTCCCACCCGCCGGCAATATTTGACCCATCCCCTACTGCATAGGCCAACCCATTTCCCAATTCTCATGTGTAAAAGCAGTTAGAACCAAAATATGCACCTGATTAAAAGAGTCAACCGAAGTACATTTTTAAGTGGCTCCAAAGAGAGATCGGATGCTTACCTTCGTGCCGACTGATATGTCATGGACACTGCTGTGGAAAGACAACACGAGGGGTTTGTCAGTGGGAAATTGGGCCAAAACGTGACCAAATTCACCTCAAGACAAAAATGACATTTCCTTACTCAATTTCAGGGACGTAGCCGGATCCCAGAGGATACAAGTCAGCGTCTAGGCGGCTATGAGGTTGCAGGAAAAAGAGACAAAAGTAAACTCTTAGCTTTAGATTACAGACAGAGCATCTCGAGAAAAGAGAAAAAGGTGAAGAGTTAAATGAGTGCACTCCGGGTACACTCAACACGGAATCCATTCCAACTGTCGAATCCAGGTGATCGACAAAGAAAGGGGGTGTTGGGGGGGTGACAACAAGAAAAAAATAAAATAAAATAAAAATAACAGCAAGATGCAGCAGGCGACTTTGAAGCAACTCTCGACGATCAAACGCCACGCCATCAAGTCGCCTTACTATGCTTTGATATGGCTCCCCCACGACGGTTGATAAAGTCCCCGGGATTCAATCAAGGCGAACTGTTGGGAGGCGAAGACATCGGTGGCTTCCAACATGGCCCTGACTCCCCGCACAAAACATGAATGCGGAAATGAGACACGTTGCTTTAGCTCGACCTGCCCTAAGTTAACTCGCTCGCAAAAAAAAAAAAAAGAAACAAGAAAAAAAGAACAGCGTAGTTTAAACAAACATACGCTTAACTACTGTCACCCTGCTGTATCCTCTCACGTGATTAAGAACCAGTCTACACATGAAATAAAATATATTTTTCAACAACTTGACGACGATTAGCGGAGGCTAACGGCTAGGCTAGCAGCTAACTGTTGCATGTTTGGGTGACGGTGCGCGAAGGAGGGGGAGGCGGAGGGGAGGACGAAGGGGGAGAAAAGTAATTTTAAGTAACAACTTTAGCGAGCGGAACACAAGAAACGCAACGAATAACACGCCGCGAGACGCTCGAAGACGTGATCCGCCCGCAAGATTAACTCGTAGACAGAAAGGCGTCGAGAAAACGGTTGCTTTGACAACTCACCCGTCCATTGCACAAGAAAAAAAATGCAGGTCTGAGGCGAAGGTAGGGCGGCAGACTTGCTTGATTTTCTTACAAAATGGCTGAACACGCGCAGGCGAGCGCTGATTAGTTCACTTGCCTTCGAGAGACCAAAGGAGGCGGGAATTAATGGCTGCCAGGCCTGCCATTGGTCAAGACGGACATCAGTTTCGTGAAGGGGGCGGGTGGTAAAATAACAAGGCCGCGGCAAATTTCCACTCGTCGGCCAAAACACTAGGTACACTAACTGGTTTTCTTTCACGTCATAATCATTTTTCATTAGCACTACTGAGGGCAAAAGAGGACCAAATACTAAAGGGTCGCTGGACTCAAAAAGTTTAAAAACTCGTATCAAACTTTATAATACAAATATTAGACTTCCCGACGCGATGAAGGACCAGGAGCGTGTCATCAGGGGGGCCCCTCGAAATCCGTGTAACGCAAGATTTTGAATATGAATGTTTATCATCATGAAAACAGTTTATTCAATCGTCTTTCAACTATTGTATAGTGTTTCGATTATTGTGTAAATATGACAACCCCCAATCATGTCAGTTCAATGTGGATATTTGAGCTATACTGGACTGGACAGCAGCTGGTGCTGAAAGTGACCCAGCTCCGAAGTCCATGTTGATTTCAGTGTAGTGTGCGCGCGCGCGCGCGTTTTTGCAAAGTTCCAAACCGGTTCACATGCGCCGTCTAGCGGCATACCGACCGAACCGCACTTTGCAATCAAATGACAACTGAACCAAGCATCAGTTATGGGTTTGAAATAAACAAAAATGCACCGAATCCAAAAAATAAAGCAGTAAGTGCTTCACAAAGGCAATTTTACAGTAGCAACAGATTTTATTTGGTTGATAAAGACACAAAAAGCATTAAGCGTGAGCTGCACAAAGCCTGACTCCTCTTCTTCTCGCTTCAGGGGCCTGCACATCCCGATGGAACTCAGGCTGGCGTTTACATTCACGTGAAAGGGTGATTGCGCACACATCAAAAACGACATAACAGTGACGAGACGGTTCACACGGTTGCGAGGCTTCATGCAGTGCTACAAGTCTACTGTCCGCAGGGGGTGAGGAGGGGAACGACACCTTCCCTCCCCCGGGCAGCTGTGCAACTCACTTGTTCAGAACGGTTGAAATAATACTGTGACTTTCATGTACATATATATATATATATATATATATATATATATATATAAAATATACCACATATAGTAGTGACGGGAAGCATCTATGGAATATATTGTGATCGAACGGTGGCTCGCGTGACTCTGGATGCCGCATGGTTCAAGTGACAATTCAGATTTTTTTTGTCTTTAAGGTGGTACATGGTCAGTTTTGTAATGCGGATATTACTCACTTAAAAAAGCAAAAAACTTTTTGGGGTGATATCTCTTAAAACAGTCCTCATGACTTGATATAAGGTGGGGGTGACTTACAATGTTTTCATGTGTTACATTGATGTATACGTCAATTGAAATGTTCTCAACACGGATTTAGGCATTAAATTGACCACTTGAACCCGCGGCATAAGTCCGAGCCAAGTCAGCGAAAGACGGCGCTGGTTAATGACACAAAGTTTACATGCAAGTTAATGGTGGTGGCCATGATGGATTACACACAAAACCGCCCAAAAAACAAATAAATACACTGTATAAAACGTAATTTCAAGTCAATATATTAAAATACTATTCAAAATAATATCTTGGACAATATTGCAATATGAAATTGGCTGATAAATAGTTAGCTAGGCCTACAGTGATATATATTCCGAAGCATCTGTGTCTTGTTTGGACAATGAATGACTTTTTTTTCTTTTAGTTTTCCAGGTCACCGATGAGGGGATAGTGGTACAATCCAGAGAGCTAGCAGATATTTCCTCCCTTTCCAACAATAACAACAAACAGTACAGTACACAGTCCCATAATCATAACAATAACAAAGATATACGGAATACAATAGACAGAAAAATAGAAAACTATCAATAGAAACCAAAAGTCAAAATACGAGTGTAAAGTAGGCTGAGTACTTGTAAGTCTTTGTGGATTCTTTTTTGTTGTTGTTAGTTGGAGCTGGAGCTTGTTTTGGCTCTCGAAGGTGGTGAATTGGCATTGTACGGTCCTGACACGCACACCGCTCATACATTCTGCACACGCACGCACGCACACACACGCACACGCACACACACACACACACACACACACACAAAGCTAAAGAACGCGTTTGCAAACAGACACATGCAATGGCACACAAGCCCGCACATTCATTGCCTTGTGTGCATCCACACTCACACACACGCACACACACACATAGCTCACATGACCACGCAGCACTTGCAGTTTTGCTTCTTCTCTTTCTCCTCCACCCCTTCGGCCTTTTCCTTCTCGGCCATGCTCCCGTTGGGCGGCGCCTGGTCCTCGGTGGGCGCGCCGGCGGCCCCCGCCGCCAGCTTGGCCTCCCCGTCCTCGATCATCACAAACTCGGCCTTGACGTTGCCGTCGGCCCCGTCGGCGGCGGCAGCCGTGCGGCCCTCCTGCTCTTCCTCCACCGTCTTGTAGCCCATGAAGACGAGCGTGACGGGGTTTTCGGCGCTGGCCTGCTCGGGGCTGGGGCCCAGCAGCTTGGCCTCTATCCCGGCCGCCTCTCTTTTGGGGGTCTGCACAACGCCGTTCTCTCCTGCGGGGGGCGGCAGAGACGGCAAGTCAGAGGGTGTGGGTTATTGTAGCCAAAACTAAAATTTAAGTTTCAAAACTATTTATTCATAATAATTTATAAAATTCCAAGTACAAAATTGCCACCCGATATAAATGCCTTGGGGGAACAAAAATGTAATCCAAAATATCTGCATAAATCTCCAATAGTGATTCCCATGACAAGCAAACTCCCAAAATTTGAACTCGTTTCTATTTTGTTCCACAAGTATCCATCCACACTCATAAACAAAACATGCCGTTACTTTTTCCCCTTCCCCTTGTGGCCTATCGCAGCTCTCGCTCAGTCTGGAGTAGCCACATGAGGAAGTTGCTATGGTTTCCATTCTAATTGCACATCGCCGTGGCAACGCGATGCACCTACCTCCATTTTCTTTGGCCACACCCTTATTGGCTGGCACTCCTGTCTCCAGTTCTTCAATCTCCTGCTCCAGCCTGTCTCATTGAACAAGTTCCATGTGGTTCAATTGAGAAAGGGAAATGTATTTATTTATTGATTCCACATTTTTGTATTGAAACATAATGCTGATCAGTGCTTATGTTAGCATTCGACTTAAGCTAGCAGACTTGACCCCTTCCCCGCAAAAACAGTTTATCTTCAACACTGACCTGAAAATGACCTGCTCCAAGATTTTGGTCTTCATCTCCTCCTCCTGCAGACGCCTTTGCGTCTCCTCCTCGGCTGGAGCTCCATCTAACAACCAGCGCTCCCTCAGAGCCTTGGACTGCACAGACAAAGGTCACCAGTCGTCTTGGATGATTATGATAAGTTTATTCCCCTGAAGATTGCACCAAATTTATTAATTCTGAGCAAAAAGGGACATTTGCAAAATAAATCCCCATACGCTCAGCTCACAGTTTTATTTTCATTTGTCAAGCTTTTCGGCCAATTAAAGATCGTTGCCTTTGAGGACAAAAGAATAAATAAAAGCGTCTTGAACCTCTCCATCCATTTCCAAACGCTATCCTGCTGTTATCTTAAGTCTCTCCTGCAGATAGCAAAACAAATATTTCTCATGGCTATGTCGTGCAAATATAAACCACGGTGGGCCTTTTTTGCAGCTGTTCCAACAGGAAGTGACGCACAGGCGACCTCTAGAGGCCGTAGGCAAAAGCAGCTGGGAGAGTTTTCCAACCCCCGTCGGGACAAAAAAAACTTGTGAATTCCTCGGCCGTGATGCAAAGAGAATTTCGACAGCCCCTCTTTCTTTTCCCCCCTTCCTGTTTCCTACCCTGTTGCATGCGTTCGGCAGTTCGTGAACTTTCTGAGAAGGTGGAGTGTGGTAAATGTCAGAGCTGATCCCCGCCATTTCTTATCAGGAGCTTTTTAATCTGTGGAAGTGCTTTTCTCTCAATCTTCTCTGCACGCACAAACGCTCATCTTAAATCTTTCCGTACGTCACACTGAAATATGGTCATATGCTGAAATACCTTTGTCAGACGTGTGTGTGTGGGAGCAACATTTCACTTGTGGTGTGAGAGCGTTTCAACCGGGTGTGACCAGGTATTGTATGAGAGCATTTTAGTCATGTGTGAGAGCGTTTCAGTTGGCTGTGCGAGGTAATTTTGCAAATCATAGACTAGGGTGGTGTCATACTAACAGAGAATACAAAACACACAGACTGTAATTCAACACCCTTTCCTCTGCCAGACCTGCACGGAATCTAAAAACCCCCTCTCTCGCTCTCTCTCCTCTCTCACTGCCGTTTTAATCCGGCCACACCCTACACCGCCAGCAGATGACATCATGTGATGTACTACACACACACACAATCATACACCAGCAGGGTCGTCATGTTGTGCGTCTCTCCATTGTTCTAAAAAGCTGCAAACGTAGCAGACAAAGCGTAGAATTGCGACACACACTCGTGCGCAAACAACTGCTAGCGTACATCTCCATTAAATTAAAACATGTTGCAGCGCAAAACAGGCCACTTTTGATGATGATGTCATTTTAGTGACACACCCAAAATGGCTTTCTTGGCATCTTATGCGTCGCAAACAAGCACTGATCGCTACTTTGTTCAATCGCAATCTTAAATGACAAAAAATAGTGCTGCACTTTATTAAAAAAAAACATTAATGACCCAGTTAGATAGGTTTTTAAAAAATTAAACTGTTTTTTCTGCCTACCATGGCCATCTGGGGGCATCTCGGCTCCTCACAGAGGATAAATAATTTATGACTAAGTGCTGTTTTATTGAATGACTAAATGTGTTATTGAACTGTTTGTAGTCAAATACCAGTTACTTAAAGAACTAGAGCAACACACTTCCCATCATGTGTTAGCGTTAGAAGAAAGCTAGCATACTAACGCTATGATGTTGTTGTTTTTTGGACAAAAGTAGTACTTCGCACTTGCGAGGGGGGGCTCAAAGGAAACGTGCCATAAATACACCACGTGGCGCAAGACTTTTGAAATGAGATGCCAGGCTTTGAAGACTTGCTACGGCTAGTACAAATTTCTTTCCATTGTCACGTATGACAGGACTTTCAATGCGTGCGCACGAGCGCGATTGTCTGCGAGGCGTTTCCTGTCGGCAGGAGTGGGACAAAGCTACGCTTCCTCTGCCAAAGCCGTCTGCATTGTCTGAGGCTTGCGCGTCGCCTCGCTGAGGTACACAATGACCGCACACACAAACGCGATAAGAGAGGACTTCTGAAAATAGATGAACTCGTGTCACACACGCTCGCTGCCATCTTTGGATTAGCAACAACTTCACCAGTTTGTTTTTATGATGACATTTTACTTTTAATCACTACGTTTGAAAAATCTGCACCGAGCTGCGATATTTGCAATGCGAGCCCGAAGGTAGTAAAAAAAAAAACGATATTAAAGCACTTTTGCCACCTCTGCTTATCGTCAACCTGCCCAAACACTTTTGATAGCGTTGACGCTGACAAGAACCTTGCCTCTTGATATGACGAGTGTGTGAAGACGCCATGGTGCGTGCGGGGGGGAGTTCCTGGTGTTATCTGCCGTCCATTTGGAACATTCCGTAACTAACGCACGGGTCGAAGGAATTGCCGAGGCTGGGAGTCGCACGGTGGGCGCCATCGCCCGGGAGGCGGCAGCCTTGGTGTATCATAAACTTGGATTGAAGCCTTTTAAAGGTTGGCAGCTCAGCGTGACTTTAGCTCGCACTTGCAGTTAAAGGGAGCTGAATGTCAAAATGGTTTCTCTGCTGTTGTAGCAACAATGTACTATGAATAAATATAAAGTGAAAACATCCTGGATTTTTGTTTTCAAAACAATGAGGTGACTTTTTGGTTTGCAGACCTTGAGATGTTGGAGTTGCCGCCGGTCATCGTCCAGCTGCCTCCTTTTGTTCTCAATCTCTGTCTGCTTCTTCCTTTTCTCCTATAAACAAATTAGCAGTGAATGAATATCAGGACTAGCATTCAAAGCATGCAGCACAAATTCACACCCTGTTTTCTAGAAATGAAAATAATAATTGCCAGTGCCGGTGTTAATAATGACTGTGTTAAAAAGAAACATTCACATCTTTATGATATCCAGTTATATTTATCTTTTAAGTATTTTTAGAAAGGGAGTGCACCAGTGAGCGTGTGCATTAGCGTTTGATGTCCTCTAATGGCGCAAGGAGACAGGGCATAAAAGCTTTTTGGCTTGAGCGTCGTAGCGCAGAGCGAATGAGATGTTCCGTGTTGCTTTTCTACTCACAGCGATGACCTGGAGCCTCTCCTCTTGCGACACCTCATCCATCCTAAAGGCGGAATGAAAGACAGAGAGAGAGAGTGAGATGTTGGTTGAGCAAACATTTGCTGACCTCAGCGTTTGCTGGCTGCAGAGCCGCTCACGACAAACAAACTGTCAACAAGTTCGATACGCGTTGCTTTGCTTTGGATGCTTTCCAGCGCAGGAGAGTTGTGGAGGCATGCTAATGTGCCAGCAGGAGATTCTTGCTCTACAAGTAATGATTTCCAGACAGAAGTCAGACCGTAAGGGAAAAAGGCGGCTGCATGAAATCATGTTGGGAAAGGTTTTGTTGTCTTTGGTGTAACACATTTTAGAACATATAAACTGAAGCGTCTCGCGGTAAATTGTCCAAATATGTTAGATTCTTAATTAAACCACAAATATGTATATTTTTACATTTTTTTTTAATCTAATGACTCAATGTACTCTTGTGATAAATTTCACAGTACGCTGGGATTTTTCCACATTACTCCTGGCGTTAATAGGATGCTAGCCAGATAGCTAGCCTGAAATTATTAGCTTAAGTGTGTGTTACTATGTGAGAGGATTTTTTTTGTCAATCCACACACACACACACACACACACACACACACACACAGGCACAAGATGGCCTTCTGCTGTGCAGCGTCACATGGACACGAGCACAATCATCTGATCGACCGCCGCCCATGCAACTGCGCGCACTCCCGTAGTTTCAATGCACGCCTGTGCTGCCTTCCATAAAAGCTCCCGCTGTGGGAAAAGCATTCTAGCTCAAGGCCTCGCAACTTTTATTGAACCCGGGCACATTTTTGACACGAGAGAAAACAAAGACATCACATAAAGTGCACAAAAGCACACTTCCAAAATCAAGATAACTGTGATTGGCCAATCTGCCCTTTGAGGAAAAAGTGATTTCTAGAAAAGATGATCAGAACATTCAAGCTCAAATAAACATTAGCCCAACCTGCCGATAAACAGGAAGTGCTCCTGACCGAACAAAGCCGTATTTTGTCAATATGTCAAGGCAGGTCCATTGCGGGAGAGCTGACTAATGACCGAGCCGATTCCCCCGATGAGTGCAGCCGATGTTTTTGGAGCATTTACGAGAAGGAACACATTAAGGGCCCACCAGCTCGCCGCTAATAGCTAATTCCTCCGGCACAGCGTATAGTTATTCATTCAAGGAAAAAAATGGTGGACAACAGAAAGATTATTTTTAACTGGTGCACCAAGTGGAGACTGTAACAGCTCGTGTCCACCCACGCACTCAAGCAGGCAGTAAACACTTCAATGCCTGAGCTGGGAAACACTGCAGCAGTCATGTGGGAGGGCTTTTTTTTTTATTATTAGAAAATCACAACAAATAACGAGGGATGCTATTAAAAGCGGTCGAGTGGAACGATTAACTGGGAAAAAAAAAAGCGGGCTACTTCACTTTTTAATTGGAGACTTGTGCTTGAGAGGCAATCAACAGCTCAGCTTGGAGTAGCACTTTTGCAATCAAGTGGTGAAGAGAAGTTAATTTGGAGTTTACTAAGGTGGGATCAAAACAAATGTTTTGTTCTTGGTGGTTCGGAAAAACCTTCTCACTTTTCTAGTCAAAATGTTTTGATGAGGTGCAAAATGCAATTTTTGATTTTTCAATTGCTTATTTTGCTTCTCCAAAATAGATGACCTCACAAGTGTTTGGTAGGGGAGAAAAAAAAGTTTCCACGACACATGATGACAGCAAAATAACTCTTAAGCTTAATGACCATCACAAGAGAAAGGAAACTAATCTCCAGCCACCGTCTCACACCGATGGAGAAGCACTTTGCTCTCGTCTTCCTTCCTTTCGGGCCCGACAAAATAATAAAGACAACAATGGCCTTTCCTACACACACACACACATTCTTGTCCCAGGCCAGTCACACACTCAGGTCAACGACAGTCTAAAGCGGCGACGATGAAAACCCGAGCAAGATAGCGTTTGAAGGGGTCAGAGGGCGCCACCTCAGAGACGGCCCGTGAAGAACATCTCTTGTAGACAGTCAAATGAAGTCAAGTCTGACATAAGACAGGCTCAGCCGTATTACGCAACAAAATGCTACTTCCAATATTTGCTGCATTTCTTCAACAGTCCTTCCGGACTAATCCTTTGAATACTCCCCCCCCCCCCCCCTTCCCTTCCACCAACACGTTATTGTAGTGGATACGTTACCTGAAAGTGCTTGTGTGGTCTTTTTGGCCATTCAGCAGCATCTTCATTTAGGAAGCTCAGTGCATTAACAAGACGAGCCCCTCCGACAGGAAGCATTAGGTGCCTTCTTTTAGTAGCGTCCCAGAAAGGTTCTCAAAAGGCTCGGCTAGTGTTTATGTACTTGCGCCTTTTGCTCGGAATGGTGAATGTTTGTGTGTGTGAAGCTGAGGTTGTGTCCAGTTCATCCCCCCCACAAACTTGGCTTTGCATCAATAGGCCTTTTGATGGAGGCCACGGGTGATCATCATGAGTGCGCGCCAGCGAATCTGAGCTGTCTGGGGGGGGGAATTGACCGGAGAAGATAAAATGACACTTTCCAGAAGAAAGTGATGCTCTCTTGCTTTAACTTATCTGTCATGACAAAGCAGTTGGTGGAAAAGGGAGAGGGAGGAGGGGGCCGGAGTGTGTGTAATGTGTGATGTGACCATCCAGGAGAAAAAGAGATTAGTAGAAACACACGGCACTGAAAGAAACAAGATGGGCCACGTTAAAGATCTTACTATACTATGTTCCTTTATTAACTCAACCGTTGCCGTGGCAATACGTTGTTTGCCAAGACAAAGACACTCATTTTAAAAATATTTAAGTCTATGAATCCAATCGAGGGTCTTTCACTTCCACTTCAACACCGCCCAAAAAGAATCTGGACCTTGCTCTGCATCGTCTAAAGAAGTTTGCCACCTTGCTAACCTTGCTAAAATCTTACACACCGCAACCAAAATAATAGAAAGAGCTTTGGCGGTAATTTGGATGCAATGGGCGTGTTTTTGTTTACGCTTTCACCTCTCATCGCCTCAACAAAAGACGTGTGCAGAGACAATCGCTGGAAGGGACACCAAAAGAAAAACAAGTACTTTGGTGTTGTCGACTGCACCTGCTGTGTTAACAAAGCAATCACGGGAGCGAGTAAAACAAACTGCTTGTTTACTAGTCCAATCAGTCAGTTGCAAAATGGCCACAACCAGGAGCTTGTTTAGATTCAAGAATTTAAGCGTCACGTTTGCAGCATTTTTGCTAGCAAGCTAACATTTAGTAATCATTTTAAGACGATATTTTGACATTATGCAGACTTCGCTTCGATTTTTAGATATTGTGTTGAATTGACCTCAATCCCGAATTTGTGTCTATTTTTGACAGATTCAATTGACAGCTGCATAGTTTTATCCTTAAACCTGCATGTAATCTTTTTTTAAATTTTGAAATCGGATTCACAAGCACATTCACAGCGTTCCATACCGTATGCATACTGGTGTACTGTACCGGGCCGAGCACAGCAGCCTGGGAGTGTATGCACGCACGCATGCACACAAAAATACACACACAGATTCCAGACAGGGCTATGTCATGGCCAACACGGTGCGCCATATTGGAACGGCAGACTGCTCACATCACATCACACCACAACGCACACTCGAGAAAGACAGTTAGCATCATCACCGGATCCAACTCCAAATAAAAATAAAAGGGATGAGGCTGCTGGTGCTGATGCTGAGACGCAAACGCACACAAACGCGCACGCGCACGCTCATCTTCACTACAGATCGATTTGACATGATGGAGTACGGGCGTAGACATGACCGGTTACACCTGTCGGATGCAGAAATGGGGCGGGGCCAAATAAGAAATAGAACGGTTTCATTTTTCTTACAGTTGAATCATCATTTTTTTCCCCCTCCCCGGTACTGCAGGGTGTGAAGCAAAAAGAAGCAAAATCACGACTTACTCGGCCCCGGTGGTTGATCCCGTCCTCCTTCTTCTTTCCCCCGACACACGCGCTAAAAAAATAAAAATAAAAAAAGGGGAAAACACGCGTGGTGTTTATTTCTCCCTCTCCTCCTTCCACTCCTTCTTAGAAACCTCCCTCCTCTTCCTCCTCCTCCCCCTCCTCCTCCTCGCCCTCCCTCGTCCTGGAGGTGATGGTGGTCGTCCGGGTGCGTGCGCGCTTCTCAGTCCGACTGTGGTGGCGACACCCCCGCGGCTCTGCGCCTCAACGCACTCGGCCGAGCTCCGGGCATGGGCGGCGGTTTGCAAGCAGGTTGTAATGTCGTTAGTGCGAAGGGAGGGAGGGAGGGAGGAAGGGAGGGAGGGAGGGCGTATGGGAGGGAGAGGAGGTGAAATGGAGATGGAAGGAGAGGAGGGAGGAGGGGGAGGAGATAAAACAGGGAGGGGGGAGGGAGAGGGAGGGCTGGGGAGGGCCCTCGGAATAATAACGCGTTTCTTATGATGCCGCTGCTCCTGTTGGGCTCATCCAGGAGAGGATTCCTGTTGGATCAACTGCGGCTCTGGTTGGAAAACAAGGGGGAAAATACGTTTAATTTGGGTTTTATCGCCCTCTGGTGGAACAAAATGTCAAACACGCCCGTTAGTGTGACAACAAAAAATCTATAATGCTATTTTCTGGGGCTCGTCTTTACATAAATGGACGTTTTTGCGTTTTCTTTTCTTTTCTCATTCTTCTGGACTCGAGATCAAGCAAGGAGACTTGCACTTGCGTTGAATATCCCGCAGAGGGAGCCAGAGTTCAAGTAACCATGCTGCTACTGCTGCTGCTATTCAGGGTGGAAATTTACTTACTTTTGCCTTATTAACATGAGCGGTGGATGGGAAAAGTCTGCACACCCTGTTCATATGAGACTAAATCAAACTGTGACTGAAAATCTTTTTGAGAAGTACAATAGACAAGCAACTGAAATGGGGTCAAGAAAAGCTTACTTAGAATAGCCAAACTTAATTTGGGGTTATTCAGCGCTAACTCATGCAACTAATTTAACGCGAATTCGACTGATTGGTTGATTGTGAACGCACATCAAAGCTTTAAGAATGTTGTTTTTCCACAAAGTGCTATACATTAAATCTCAGCAGGGGTGTGTAGACTTTTTATATGCGGATAATTAGACAACTAAGATCATTTGAGGATATGCCATTCAAAAGGGGGTGCGAGGGCACATTTGTAGCTGCTTTAATACTTATTATCTATATGTGTGCGTTTTTGTTTGACATACCTCAAGGGAGCATGATTGCGTGGCTCACGTCCGACAGGAAAGCTTTTTTTTTTATTTTTTAGGTTAAGTGTAAAAGCTGCAAAATACTGGACATTTTTCTCACCCAGACTATCAAAGACGAGTTCGTTTACATTAAAGCCGTGATGTGGTCGTGAGGTTATGTCACCGCATCATCGCAAAGCACTTTGTCGTCCAATCAGGTTGCACTACTACTTTTCCAAACAAGCTCATTTAGTAGTGGCGCTTATCTCCAATTAAAGATGATTCAATTCATTTGATTGTCGGGGAGGCAGTGCCCCTGCGGCACCCCCTCTAGCTCCGCCAGTGCATGAAACTACCTGATTTTCAACCACTGCTGCCATGTGCTACCTTGCAGAACTAAATTGACCTTTTTAGCTGTCAGGGCAACTCCAGATCTCCAAGTGTAATGCGGCGAGTGGGAAATTGAAGTTCCAAGTCTGCTCTCTTGAAATTTGAATATTTGGCTCTAACAAAGGGAGTCTTTGGGTGTGGGCGGGAGCTAGGCAAGGCGGAGGAGAAGGCTGGTATGCATTGTGCAGGGGATTTATAGAGAAGGGTTCGGTATGGGGACGTGATTTTGCAGCGGGCTTTATCACAAACAGTGCGCACATCATCACACGCCCTTCAGCCATTTTGACTGCACACAAGCACGTTTTTTTTCTTCTTTTCCACAATCACGATAAACACTGTTGACAGATGAGGGTCAGACATGTTTTTTTGACAAACAGCGCAGGGAAGTCGTACGTGCCGGGAAAGAGATATTTGATGCTTTTTCAAACGTGTTTACGTCTGGAGTATATACGACCCCCGACCAGCAGCCCTCGGGCCCAGCTCAGCACTCGGCTTCTTATCTCCCCCTCAGAAGCTTCGCTGAATATGAATAAACGTTTTAAGAAAAAGACGAAAATGCCCCCTCCCAAAATAAAATCAGATGAGGGAAAATTGAAGGGGGTGGGTATGAAGTGGGGACCCAGAAAAGTGACAAAATGTCTCCTCCTGTCACACCTGAACGAGATACAAATGGCTGGAAGGAGTTGATTGGTCGACACGCCAAACAGGTGGAAATAAAAACCTAATGGCATGTTTTAGCATAGCTGACAAATAATCATTTGGATTCATTGCTTTCTTTGTGCAGCCATGTTGTTTGCATTTTGTCTTCGCCGCTCGCTCATCAGCCTCGATGAGTCAGTGCAAGCGCCTGCTCCAACTGTCTTTTTTTTTTTTTTTTTTTTGAGGAAATCTTCCAAGAGTGAGAAACATCTCACTGTGTCTTCAGTCAGTTTGCCGCACAAACGAGATGGATCCCGCGCTCCGATTTGCTTATTAAAACGATGCTCCCTTGCCAACCAAGAACATAAAAGTCTCCAGTGTCATTTGCGTTTATGCGACGACTCCTTGGTTTTTTGGTGCGTGTTTGATCATGACATGGCGACAGACCCCCCCCCCCCCCCCCTAACGTTGGGGAGCGAAAGTGGGTCAGATGTTTTTTCAAGTGAGAGCGCGAACCTCTGCCAAAAGCTTCCGTGGAGGCGGCAGGTCTATCTGACATGCTTCCTAGACAGGCTGAAAATTTCTTCAATTTTTCTCTCCGTATCTTTGGATTTTTGAGAATTTTCTACTTACCCACCAAATTTCCTGTTGCTATGAGAAGCTGAATTTTCCCCCAAATTCCACAGGCGGGCTGAAGGCACCTTTTGCTATCTATCGTTGACTGTAACATAAGAGACGGGGGAAGCGGCGCATGAAAGCGGTCATGGACAGAATACGTACACACAAATATATCGGGGCCCGGGCCCAATTATTTTGCACTGATAACTGTGTCAGTGTATCAGCGCACACTGTAAAGCCTGCGGGACATTGAAGTCAAGCGCTGTACAGTCTTACTCATGCATGCGAGGCCACAATCACATTAGCGCAATCAAGCTGAAATATGATGGAACTTTTCATACACGTGTGACCCAGACTCGAAGCATATAATATTTAAGACTTTGTAGTACAGATTTGCACGTTTTGTAACAGTTAACTCTGCTACGCTAACGCTAACCTTAACCCTACGTTTGACCTCTCCTCTAAGCTGGCACAATTAACTTGCCCCAAAAAAATTCCAAACGTTTACTGTCTGGTGTAAATCTGAAAATGAAGCCCCTTAAAAGGAGCAAGGTGCCTTGCGAGGTGAAGAGCACCCCATTAAAAAAAAAAAAAGGGCTCGCTCCCAGATGGGCCGGAACGGCGTAACGGCATCGCTAGGGCATTTATCACCCGCGCCGCGCCGGATGAACGGGTCGGGTCGCCTTGTATTCAGGAGAGCGTCGGTTCCATACAATTGTCGAGAAAATTGCCCACAAGGAAAAAAATGTAGCGCTAATAGCGCTAATTTGGCGAACTGCTCTTTGTTGGTCATTAAAGACAACACTGATGCCTTTGTTCCTGGCGCTAAAAATACCCCCCAAAATAAATACATAAATGCAAAATGACTCCTTGCATTGATTACGCTGACGGTAAGAAGGACAGCGGTGACCCACTTTGTATCACCTTTCCTCACTTGGGGAACGACGAGCGGGAAGTAAAATGAGACGTACGGAATTAGCTTATGTCCAAGCGAGTGATGGGTCGCCCCACGACAAAATAACCTGTGCGCCTAAAATGATTGTTGCCGTAGGCTCACAGCACACACATGCATCACAGCGAGGCTGTCTGACCTCATCTTCAGGCCTCCGTCCTGCACACCATCTGCACCGTTGGCGCTTTGTTTCCCAGCCGTGAATGCACACACACTGTGTTTGTGCACACATGCAGAAATAAAATCTGTGAAATCTGTATGCACGGAGCAGCAAAAATCCACCCGACTGACTGATGTCACGGGCCAAACAATGACACACATCCGAGGGGATGCAGCTGGAGTGCACACATGGAGGATTGCTAGATCCACATGGAGCCCGAATTAAGAAGTCGTTTTATTTTATTCAACGTTATTGTTATTGTCACACATCAATACAGATAGAAAACGTAGCCCATAAAAAAAAAGGCTGAAGCGATCAAGAACAGCAGTCATAATAATATGAAGGAAGTCGTTTTTTTTTTTTTTTAAACACTTAAAAATGGGCCATATGATACTCAAAAGCACTAAAAAATGCAGCAATGACTTGTTAAATAAGGTAAGCGTGACACACACACACACACACACACACACACACGCACACACTATGCAATAGTGAGGCACTCGCACCAGAATTTAGTAGGAAATTGTACACAAAGGTAAGCTTAACACAATAAAATGCTAAATTGATTTTTAAATCTATATTGTTACATGATGTCTTAAGGAATCTGGGACTAAGTTCTGTTAATTTCTTACAAATAATTTAATTGCAAAAAAAATAATAAATAAATGACCAAATTTTGTTTTGTTTTCTGCTATGTGCAATTTTTGTGCAAAATCCTACAAAAAAAATTCTGGTGAAAGGAGGCTCGCGTGTACGCCACACAAAATGCATTCCATTCGTACCCGTTTGTACAAAATAGCGTCAGGGAATTGTTAAAAAAATGTTTTGTGTCCGTGTTCATGAAAATATCCAAAAATATAAAGCACTTATTGACAGATGTTGGATGTGACAACTTGCACTAAAAAGTTAATTTCATACAACAAAGTTGAAACGCAAAGAATGGACGTTGAGCGGCAAGCCGATTTATCATTATTTTCAAGATGATAAATTAGCGCAATGTACAGGTAATATTTATTTTAAACAAATAATGTAAATTATTTCCACTTTCTGATTTTCACTTTAGTTTGCATTAATTTGGCTTTACATTGTGTTTTTTTTTAGCACTACTTTCCAACCAAAGCAGCGTATAGATAATGCTGATGGTTTTATGGTATAGCTACAATGGTCAAATTTTGATGTCATAAAAAAGAAGTCAGATGTTTGGTGTGATGAGTTTGGCATCTGGACAAATACCCAATGAACTGGATTTATCCAGACTATTTGCCCCTGATCAATAAAAATGACACAAGTTTGTTGTTGTTTTTCTCCCCAGTCCAGAGACCTGAATGACGCTTGTCACAATAAGCGTGTTGACTGACGTTGTGCTCACATGTGAAGTTCTGGAATTTAGGTTCAATGTTAAGGTTAGGAGATCAGGATTGGGAGGTAAGGTTTGCTGTTGGATGATGAGAACTGGTTTGCGTTTATGGGACGGTTTCAAGGATTAGAGTCAAGTGTTCAGGTTAGGATTCACGGTTTAAGGTTTAGGATTGGGTCATGTTTAGGGTAGCATCTACGGTTAAGGTTTTGAAGGTTAGGGATTGTTCTGTCTGAACCAATCATGAAGTCTGAACGCATCCCTGAAAGTCTCAAAGACTCGAGTCGAAGCTAGTCGGCTGCATCCAGTGAACAAGCCGTTCCGGGACACCTGGATCGGGTGCAGCTTTCTTCCTTCCACGGATCTAACGTCATTGTTTGAGTGAGATGATTCCCCAGAAGGATTCGGGCTCGGAAGTTAAAAGATCCACAGCAAAAAGTCGTTAGTGGAGTAAACAAAAGCCGGCAGCCGGCAAGCAGCTGCAGTCATCTTTAGGAAGGCTGGCGTTGCCCGCGGTTGTTTTGTTTTCCTCGTCCTTCGTCGCCCTCTCGGAGGAAAGCAGATTGAGCAAATCTGAGGCCTTTTGGTGTGCTATCTCCTTCTTCAGCTGCAGACGCTTTTCTCTCCCTGGCGGCGACCGGGCGGGAATTCTTGTGTTTGATCTGCTTTCTCTTCTCCTGACAGCTGATAGACGGAATAACATCGGGTAGGTTTAGTTGAAGTGTTGCCGCGGATTTAGATTGAAGATGCCATCCTGGAATGGAAGTCCTTTAAAAAATTTGTCAACACCCTTCACAATCCAATGTGTTCTTTTCGGAGTCTTTGAAAGATGGGCTGTCCAAAGTAGCAGCAGTCCCCAACCATTTGGTACCGGGCTGATTGGAAAAAAGAAAATAGAAGATAACCCTAATCCTGTACCCTAACCTTTATGAATTGTGATTTTCTGCAATGCTGAAGATATAAGTAACACACGCAGTGTCATTATATTAAGATGGAACCGGCTAATTGGTTGTAGTTATCATGCCGATCTGTCCAAATATTTCTTTACGTGAAACAGGTTCGGGGCCGCTGCACTATAGCATCCGCTCGTTCTGCAGGGCCTTGTAGTAGTGCTCCTGCTCAGCGTGACTACGAGCTGACACGGAAGGTCGGCGGGGCAGCGTGGATGAACGGGACAGCATGTGGTCGTCCACCAGCAGGTCGGGGTGCGGCGGTGGGGGGAGCATGGCCGAGCACGAGGGGTGGGGAGGGGGAGGCGGCGGCATGGAGGAGGCTGGGAGTGGAGGAGGGGGTAAGGGGGAGGATGAGGGCTGCGGGGACACCTGAGAAGGCGAGTGAGACAGGAGGGATGTGTGAGGGGGCGGCGGCGGGAGATGGGGTGACGACAGCTGGGGTGGGGGAGGCAGAGAGGGGGAGTGGTGCGGCGGGGGCGGGAGCTCCGGAGTTTCCAGCGACTCCCTTTTGACCGGGAGCGTCCGGTAGTCGCGGTACAGTGGGGCGCTGTCCTGCCCTCGCAGCACACCTCGGTGCTTGTCCAACGCGGCTGCGTCACCGGCCATCAGGTTGCCGCTGATGGTGTTCCGCCATTCCCACGGCTTCCCGTTGGAGGCCGTCACCCGCACCACCGGGTGGTGGGGGGCGTGGGCGTCGATGGTGACGATGCTGCCGCTGCCAGCGATGCTGCCCGGGTTGCTGCCCATGCAGCTGTCCCGGTCGGAAGGGATCCGGTAGTAGGGTGACTCGGAGCAGTTGGAGCCACCGCCAGAAGAAGAGCCGCCCCCTTCTAGGGGACCGCCTCCGTGGTTCTGCTGTTTGGACATGGCCATCACCTGCAAGGGGCAAGCAAAGGTCAGCCAGGAGAACTCTTTGCAGTACTCGTGTCGCTCATACTACCAGAGACAAAGATGATTCTAACCTGATTCAGATTTTGTAGCTGGACCTTACCTGAGTGACTCTTGGCTGAGCAGGGTGAGTGTTGGGCACCCTGGGCGTGGACACTGCAATGGGCCCCACGCTGGGCTCTTTTGCAGCACTTCTCTCTGCCTCGGTGAGCGACAGCCACTTGGCGCGGGTCTTGGCGCTTTTGGGGGAGACGGGCGGCGGACGCGTGGCTTCCTCTGGGATGTGGACCAGCGGAGGAGACACAACCATTCTGGCCCCGGTGGGCGTGGCCGTGCCTTTGCTGGCTTGCACTTTAGGGTAGAGGGAAGACGGCACCCCCTGGTCGCCACCCTCATCTTTGGCATCTGCCTCTTCAGCCCCGTCCTCGCCCTCATCTTCATCCCGGGAGCTTTGACTCCTCAGCTCCAGAGAGCGCTGCTTCCACTCCGACACCAGCTGTCGGGATCTTTGGGGGTCCAGGGGTACGTGGAAGGTCATATGGCGTTGCGAGGAGGGCGGCTCGTCGGAGGGCGAGATGGGGCTGCTTCCGTTGGCCACCCGGGGCAGAGTGTTGCTGAACGTCACCATGGTCTCCTTGCCCATGGGCCCGCGGGTGGCCAGGAGCTCCACATCGGCACTGGCTCGCTTGAGGGAAGCCAGGGAGGCTTTCTCCCGCCTCACCTTGCTGCGCGCTCCGGAACCCATGGCCACGGCCAGCTCCTCGCGGCTCTCCGACACCCGCGGCGTCTTCCTGTAGAGGGAGTCGTGACTGCGCTGATTCAGCACCCTCAGGGTGTCCTTGTGGGCCGCCGCCGACATTTTGGGGTGAGGCGTGGCGTCTTCTTCGGACGCTTTGAAGTTTGCCACCGCGTACACGGCCTGGAGAGAGACGGGCACGGCATCAGGGGAAAGGTCTGATTTCATACCGAAGGATGATTAAAACTTTGCTATTGGGCTACGGGGCAGCTCCGATTGAGCCCTATGAAATCTGCCTAGCGACATAAACCTGAGCAATTCTATTACTTTTTTTATTATATCATATGTATTATATCATTACTTTCATGAAAAGCAGATGTCACTGATGTTTAATTTTTCCATAACAGGAAGCGAAAAGATCCTCCGCCTTAAAAAGTAAAGGACAAGTGGGAAAATCTGCAACAACACTCCTTTTCTTCTTGGTCCCTTTCTCCTCCCTAAACTCGAGTGTGAAATTGCTGCGGCGAATTCTTATCCGATTACTGCTCCTCTCTCTGTCGTTCCCGTAATAAGGAATGCTAAAAATAGCACGCCGGGAGAGAAAAAGTAAGAGGAGGTGACGAATAAAAGAGTTTGTGTTGGCGCGCACAATAGGACCAAAAACAGCTAAAGCGCATCATTTAAAGAGGCGGCATCCTCCTACTTGTGCCTAATGATGGCTACAGAGGAAAGAGACCAACACAAAGTTGCACTTGATTTTTCTATCATTAATATTATTTTCTTTATTATCATTCGTATTATTTTATTGTTATTTTCCGCAGCGACTGACCAGGTAGACGCCGATGCCGGCTCCGATCAGGTAGCCCACGTAGACGTCGATGGGGTGGCTCCGGTGCTGGGTGATCTGCGTCAGGCCGGCCAGGCCCGCCGCCATGCAGAAGGCGAACACCAGCAACGGCTTCAGCAACTTGGTGGTGGCGCCGATGCTGGCGTTGAAGTACATCTGAGGGCACACGTGTGGCGACAAAACTGAGACGCGGGACATTGCGTGTTAAAATGATTCAGCCATCTCGAAAATAAGCGTTTCGCATTGTTCCGACAGTTTGTGAATCTCCGCTTGAATGCACATGATTTGCTGACTGAAAGAATGCCGACTCTGCAGACACTTCCAGATGCTTTGTCGGCACTTTTGCAACACAGCATACACGGGAAAATATTTGTGCCTTCCTGAATGACACAACTTTGATTCCTCACATAAAACAAATCAAGAAACCTAGACGGGGGGTAAAAAAAGTCCACTTACAGAAATGTATACGGCGGCAAAGCCAGAAAGTGTTGCATGCTGGGATGGGAATGTTTTCCTGCGAGGGAGAAAAAACATATCACAGTCAATAAATGGAAAAAAACAGGATGTACAACACAATTGGGGGATTGTTGGATGAGGCGCCGTGCATTTTCAGCAGGATTAGCATTAGCCGCATTAGCCATAATCTCCATTGTTGTGCACGAAAAGGTAGCGATGGCTTATTGTGAGAAGGACTAATATTTTGCATATTAGCTCAGTATTAGAATGTTCAATTGGAGTGCTTCTGGTCCTACCTGGCCGACATGATGGCGTACTGGTCTTTGCCCATGCAGATGTCCTGCGTGACGTAGGCGTTGTTGTCACAGGCCACGCCCGGCACCGTGTAATTGGGCTGGCAGACGGTAAGGAAGAAGGGGGCATGGTAGCCGGTGGCCAGCTGGATGACATCCGTCACCAGCGCCGTTGCTAGGAGACCGAATACGTGAACACCTGAGCAGGGAGGGAGGGAGGGAGGTAGGGGGCATCAAGGTCATCTCTGACTTTCAAAGTGCTTGAGTAAAAAAAAAAAGAAAAAACATGAAAAAATGGCTATTCGTTTTGTCACTTGAAGGCACAGACAAAAGCAAACTGATAAAAAGCAATTCCATTTGCACTCCAGAGCATCAAAGTTGGCCTCCAGATATTTATCCTCATATCACGCCGCTTAAGCATTTGGTCATCCTTCGTTTAACGCCGCTAATTACTTCATTAACAGAATACCAAAAACAGGTTAGGTGATCCTCCCTTGACACTTGATCAGGTATGTCAGGGCATATCATTTCTGATGATTTTTTTTGGTTGAATGAAAAATTATAGGAAGAGTTGTAAAATGATAAAATAAAAAAAATAAAAAATAATATGAGATAAAATAAAAATAAAAATTAAAAAAAAATAATAAAGAAAAATATACAAAAGAAATACAAATATGAATTAAAAATGAAAAGAAATGAAAGAGGTGTGTTACTGACCCACGAAGCGCACGGTCCTACGCAGGAAGGAGTTGAAGCTGCATCCGCCGGCGTTAATACTGCTCTCCGTCTTGGGGCAGCTCTTGAGTTTGGACTGCATGCAGTACATGAGGCCCTCCCCCATCATGATCTGCGGACAGGAAATTAAAAAGAAAAAAAAAAGAGCCAACATGCATTTCTTTTGAATTCAAAACCAGGGCTGAACACTATTGATGTTGCTGATCGCTTCTAGTCAGAGTGATGGATGACTTTGCTGCTTCTCTCCATGCTGCTGATAGATTAACATTGTGCGTGTGTGTGTGTGTGTGTATTGACTGAGGAGGCCTGGAGTGTGTGCAAAAGTGTTCATTTAGCAATGCCGTCTATTGATTACGTATTTCTTGTAGAGGAGATTGAATTGTTGTCGTCATTAGCGGTTGCAGTGTTGATGTTCTGCTTGGGTTGTTAGCATTCTAGCATAGCATAGCTTCACGTAAAATGGGAAAAATAACGCAAAACTGGCGCAAACCCATCAGCAAGTTTAAAACCAAGCAAAAAAAGATTTCCATTACCGATGCGGCAGGTCCAGCGAAAGCCAGGCTGAGCAGCATGAGCAACGGGATGAGCTCGTCGCCCGTCTCCACGTAGGGCATGGAGAGGTCACGGTCGTGGCAGCGGAAGCCCACCACGGCGGGGGTCAACACGTCGGTCAGCTCCAGGAAGTACAGCGACACCAACGACGACAGCACGATGGGGAGCTGCGCAAGTCCAAATCGTTTCTTACAATAATGGAAGCACGAGCTCGTGTTGCCATTCTGGGCTGTTCTTGACGTTACCTCCACAAAGTAAAAACATGGCAGCAGCGTCATGCTGTCTTTGGGGGGCTTCTTCTTGGTTCGGTTTTTGGGGGACGTCATCTTGGAGTGGGACCACTCGCAAGCTGCTTGAAGAAAAGTTAGCCAACACGTGAGCGGTTGCGTTTTGAGGCTGCGGGCCATCACATGACCTCAAGCGGGAATCGTAGCCAAAGGTACACATGGAACATCAAACACGTTGAAATATTTACAAACACACACACACACACGCCGGGGAGTGATCTCAATTTCTACTTCCCTTTGACTTCCTTCCTTCTGTCCACTGATCAACATAATAGCTAGAAGAGGATGCCGGGATGGATGGATGGATGGATGGATGGATGGATGGATGGATGGACAGTCTCCAGTGTGGTGGAAAAGCTGCTTAGTAGGAGCCAAGCCTCCCCAGCCCCCCCCCACCCAGTCTCATCTCAGTAACCGGCTCCCCCTCACACACACACTCAAACCTGTCCCCCTTTAAATCACATCACACACAATGTGCCTTGGCTGCAGAGGAGGGCCGGCTTGTTTATCTCTCAAAACAGGTTTTGTTTCTCTGAGGCTCTTTGCATGCATGTGACAGCAAAATGTCGGTCGGCGTGTGCGCTTCCCATAAGACTTGAACCTTGTGTGTGTCTGCGTGTGGATGGAGTGACAGTATGTCAGTGTGACAGACAGCCCAAAAGACCACCAACATGGGTGGGGGTGCTTTTATTTTCAAGGCTGACAGCAGAAGAATAGTATGCAAAAAAGTCCTCGGAGCTGCATTTCCCTGCGGAACGCCACAATGGCATGGAAACAGGAGCTCCGAACACAATTTTTTTTTTCACGTAACTGAAAGTTGTTTTATATTTTTAGCACACGATCTGTACTGTTGGCTCAGTTTGCAGGAAAGTTGAATTGAATTTTAAGAAAGAGCCTTCAACCGCGAATTCTGTGTTTCTAAGCTACATCAACAATGTTCACGGGTCATTTTGACCGGCTGCATGTTAAGATATCACTGTGGCTGGCTAAATAATCACAATGCAAATTATGTTTTCAAAATGAGACCAGCTGAGCAAATGCAATTCTGTTTTTCTAATATATATTTCCAACTTTAACCGGGTCATTTCGACCCGCAACATAATGACTAAAAGGACAATTGTGAAGATTACAATGAAATGCGCCTCATTGAAGGCGAGCTAATGAAGGGCATCACGCAACTTGCCAATGAGCTCATCAATTATGGAAATGTATACACACGTGCACACACACACACATGCACGCACACGCACAGACACTCACCTCTATCCCGGGGGCTCCGTGAATTCACCGAGTCCCGTCTCCCCCTTCCCCCCCGGCGTGCTCTGGCGTGCTGCTCCAGTTTGGCGGCTCTCTGCCCGTCCGTCCCTTTAATCCGTGTCCATGTCCCGCTACAAAAAATGCCAAATCCCAGTTGAGGTGGATGCTGAATTGGGATCAACGTTGGCTGGAATGCTGGATAAGGATGCTGATGGCCCCCAAAATGTGCTCCGATTGTGGAGTGAAATCTTCACGTGCTTCCACCGTGGTGGTGGTGGTGGTGCAGGCTGGGGGGGGGGTGGGGCTCCCGATCCTCCCCTTCTTCTCTTATTATCATCCGGCGGTCCTCTCAATATTCCTGAGAATTCCAAATCACAGGGTTATAAAAAATAAGAATTCAAGTAGGAATCTTCATCTTAGCTTTTTTACCAGCGAGCACTCCAGTGTCAGTTTTATTCGGGTACGCAGTCACAAAGGCAGGAACGAGATGTGGGGGGGGGGGGGGGGCAGGAGACAGGGAGCGGGGGGTGCAAGGGGGAGGAGAGAGTGGTGCGCTGATGGTGGGGGGAGGAGACAGTCTGCTCCACACTTCTTCTCCTTCCATGAGACAAAAAAAAAGGGGGGGGGGGTTGGCAGAGGGAGGTACAAGCGTGGGATGAAGAGGAGGATGAAGACAGGCTCTCATCAATAGAAGCAATGCACATGCGTGTGTGTGTGTTGTCGATACCTGAAGGGCGTGTCCACGTGCACCACAGAGAAAACGTGAACCCCCTTTCTGCAGGAGTCATCAGGAACGGTGATGTTAAGGACAAATCTGCTAGTTTTGGGCTCTGGTGGGACTTTTATATTCCATACAGAGCAGCGGTTTAATTACAAATGCGTAGAAGAGCAAGAGAGAGCAAAACGGCGTCGATACCGGGAGGATGGATGATCTATATCAAACATAAAATAGAAAACTGGTATAGATCACCTATTCCTGGTCGTTTAAAAATGAAACATGTTTCCAAGACATCCACATGGTTAGTGCATCAGTGTTACAACTGGAGTGTGTGACACATTCCCACACACACCGCCAGACGGGATGCTAATATCTGCACGTTCCCAAGTGCTTCAAGACACTACTCCCCAAAAAAAAGCACCCCCGCACTATGAATGGGGGCGCCACATTTATCCTGCCTGTGGTTGCCAGGGAGTTTCTCTGTGAAGGGGCGGGGGTAGGATGGGGGGGTCATGAGGTCTCCCTGGGCTCATACACACCCTTGCAACCCCCACCTTAGCAAATACACATGGGCAGGACATCCAATAAGAGCCTCTGCTTGGTCACAGCTGGTCAGAGCTAATAAACTCATCACCGCTGTTTACCTAACAGACGAAGGCAACTTATGAGACGCGGGGGTGCTCCCGAATGCCAATCAAAAGTAAGCTTTGCCTCGCGAAAGGCAGATACATATAACATAAATAAAACATACCTAGTTGCCAGAGCCGCCCGCTTTCCCATTGAGCCAATTTCGAGAGTAATTGGTTGTGGATGTGGGTTCCGCCGGAAGGGGAGCTGTACATTGGGGGATTCATAATTTTGATTAGAATTACTCTCGACTGCGGCTCACACATCCAGTTTCCTAATGTAAGCGTTTGCAGGGCATTAGCATGACACTTAGGAAATCCATGACAATTAATCATGGTTTCGTCCCAATTAATCTAAGAAAACAAGATCGCACACACTTCACAGGGACATGCTGCAATTTTGCGAGTGTGTAACAAACATTTTGCAATTGCCTTGTAAATGTGTCCCCTTGTGCAGGGCCACCCAACACACTCACAAAGTCCCCACATTGTTTGTCACATGACAACAAGCGCAACACAACAGGGACGAGGGGCTAATGGGCCGTATCGGCGAATAATCATCTGCACTTTAAATGTAAAGTAGGACACTAAATCACACACAAGCTTGCCCGATGCACAGCACACACTCTGGTCCCCAATTACTGCACAATTGCTCCGATGAGCAGGTTAAGAAAACACACGTTGCTTGGGCGACACTTGGTGGTAAAAAGCTGCCATTACAACATCCTGCTAATGCTAATGCTAAACATTTTGCCAGACTTGAGGTCCCCACACCGATGCAGATGTCTCCAACATGGGAAATAACCATTAGTTCTCAAACAATGAGGAAAATTAATTCACAAAAACACACACACTGAGAATGTAAATTAACCTTTGCCCTCTCATTGCCGTAAGTACCTGAAGACAAACCTGTTAGGATATTTCTTGCAATTTGTGTGTTGGTCCCCACACCGCGTGAATGTGTAAACATTTGTCCTCATTAGGTGATGAATATGCAAAACACACACACAACAAAAAACAGACATAGGACACTTTCAAAATGGCGTCTGCATCGCATGGTATCACAGAGACATGAATTGCGGTCACGTCCTTCGGTAGAATTCCACCGAGCATCGCACAGATGTTGCGAATACAAAGTCGAAAACTCAAAAGTGAGATAGCGGGCACCTTTCGTATGTATATAAATGTTTATTTCAAAACATGGAATGGTCCATATCATAAAATCTCTATAAATGTGGTTACAATTTGTCTATAAGTGGATGGATGAAACGTATTTCGCGTCAACGTTTTAGTACGGAGCGCTTTTGTCGTAAAGTGTAAAATATATTCTCGTCCTTGTCAGTTACGAGCTGCACCGCTTCTCCACTTTGAAAAGCCTTGGAGGGATGTCCTCGGATCCAAACGTGGAAGTGGTAGGACTGCAGAGGTATTGCACATGATCAGCAGAAAATGGACTGAAGGAATTCACAAAGGCCTTTTTTTTCCCCCCCTTGAAAAATAGATTGCTTCTCCATTGTCCTCAGTCACTTTAAAAGGTCTCCATAGATGCGGGAAGAAGGGCAAGAGCGCCCTCTAGCGGTCAAATGCAGAGCTGAATGACAATACTGTATTACGTTTGACAGCATCGAAACATAAACAAATAAAATGTAGAAATGAGTCCGCTGTTAATATTTTTAATGAATCGTGCCTGTCTTCCCGCGGCTATGTACGTTTTCTCCAGCGGAAACGACCTCAACTAATCTCAAGCCCCGCCCCCTGCGTCTGAATGGCTGGATCTTGTCCTGTCCAAAGTGCTGAGAACGCGCGTCAGGCTCGCCTTCTGCCGGTCGAGGCTCAGAGTGTTCCGGGCCAATTGCACGGTGCCGTGCTGGCCGAACCGACTTCGGTCCAAACTGGCGGAAGAAGCGGCACGCGACTGGCCGGTTTGATCCTCCGCCGGGAGGGGAACCGAACGTAGCTGGGGGGCTCGCCCTCGGTCCAGGCTGTTGATTGTGTTCAGCGGGCCGATTTTCCCGAGCGCGAGGTTCCCGGGAATGACCTGCTGAGGCTGGTTGTTGAGAGTCTGTCCGGTTCTGTCGGGCTGAGGGGCGCTGCTTTTGTCTGTGCTGATGGTTTGGACCCGCAGCCGGTCCCGCTCCCGCTCCAGGCTAGTGTCCCGACGTACTGCTCCGCTGCGTTCCCGCTCCAGGCTGGTCTGGATCTCCGCCCTCCTGGCCAGCGCCTCCCTCAGCTGGTTTCGAAAGATCTCGATCTTCTCCTGGAGCTCCTGCAGCTCCCCTTCCCACAGGCTGGTCTGTCCGCCCCTCCCCCCCAAAGGAGAGAGTACCAAACCCGCCGATGCCAGCGCCGAGACGGGACCCCCGTTGGCTTGGAGGCCCAAATTCCCCAGGCTGGGGAGACCCAAGCCGCCGAGGCCCAGACCGGGCCGGCCCACCATGCCGGGGCGTCCCCGCACTGAGGCGGTGTGGGTGCGCAGCCGGTAGCTGTGTAGGGTGTCCAGGTCAAAGTGCACCCGCTTTTCCTTGGGCTCGTGGGACGGCGACGAGGAGCTGCCGCTGGAGGCGGGGAGGGATTTGGGGGGAGATGGCGGGGGAGCCTGCTGATGCTGCTTTCTATGCAGGCTGCAGTTGTCCGAGATGCAAGAAGAGGCGCTGGTTGACGACAGGAAGAGTCCAAGTTAGATATAGAAGAACCATATCACAAAAACTGATTGAAGTTGGTATTAAGTTGCAACCAGCGTTCAGCCGCCATCTTGGAATATTATGTTGCGTCAAGCAAAACTTACCTTTGTTCAAGACCCGTCAGCTCTTTGCCTTCTTCCTCATACGCCGTGTGGAGAGCTCGGTGAATTTTCTGGAAAGTGACAAAACAAATAAAAAAAGGAAAATAATCAAAACAAAAGACAATATTAAAGCTTGTCTGACCTTGCAGCGCTGACGGATTTGTTGATTTATTGCGACTGCCTCGCTACGCTCACACACAATGACACAAATCTCAAAATCTTTGCTGCATTCATTTGGCTGCCATACGTGCTTGAAATTTGGGACCAGTCAAAATCCTGAGGACAAGTTTGTCTTTGAAGGACCGTTGGAATGATAAATAACCTCTCCCAACCAAAATGTCCGACTTCCTGATGTCTTTTTGGGCTAGCAAGTTGGGGGGCTGAATGTTCTGCAAATTCTAACGGTGGCCAATTACACTGGCGCATAGCGCCAACTACTGGTGAGGAGGAATTTTTCAATGACAGATTTCGGGGTCTGGTATGACATCCTTTGCCAATACTTTGAAATAAGTGCACTCCAAAAATTAATTTGGCCTCATAGGAGAAAATTGTCAAGAGAGGCTTAACAATGGAAGACTGATCACTTCATCAGCTCCGAGATGAATCGAGAGATGAATTTATGAAGAGCCATTATTCCGGTCACGCAGCCTTAAATGTGACGACTCAAGACCGACGCTTTTCATTTACATCACATTACCTAGGGAGATAACTCGAGCTCCAACACGTGAAGATGCGACGGGGCAGCTTTCCTCCACACGCGCAGGAACAGGCACGGGACACATGAGACATCAGATGTGATGCTTTGATATTTGAGCAGATTATGGGGATGCTTGCTGCAGGCTGCCCTGAGGGGTTGCCCTTTTTTGGGGGGGAGTGGGGGGGCAAGAAGCCTTGATGTTCTTGTTACTGCTAAATTACTAATAATAACTCCAACCTACTGCCAAAGGCTTCTCATTAAATGGCAGGGCATGCGTGACTTTTACAAGCCAATCTCCATTTTGTTGATTTTGTGGCTGTGGCGTACCACCATAGAACTTATATAAGAAAAGAAAATAGCGCAATATCAGTAAATCCTCCACCGTTTAACTAGATTAGACACCAAGAAAACAATTATCACATTTAAAAAGAATCTCATCAAAAATGTTAAGAATGTGCCAATTATCATTCCATCAATTGGAGAAAATACGAGTTGCAATTACAGATTTATGACAGTAGAGGGCGCATGCTACCTTAAAGAATAACTGCAGAGGCTGATGTACTTGCACAAGCGTGTGTGTGTGTGTGTACTCACCTGGCTGGTGTGTAGCCAGTACTGCAGCGTGTGTCTGTTACGGAGGCGCGGGATGACCAGGTGATAAAAGGTGTGCTCGCCCGCCAAGGTCAGCAAGGCGCCGCCCACCCCCATGCACAGCAGCACAAACAGGCCCGAGAAGTGCTGGATGCCCATCTGGAGCGTCTGGAGGGAGCATTTAAGGTTGGTCTTGACTTGCTTTGGTCGAACTTCAAGTGCACGCACACACACACACACCTGCCCGCCTTGTGTGACAACTTTATGGGTCGGCGGCATCTTCTAAAGTGCTCTCATCAGGTTCCCGTCACCGAGCTAATAATAATAATATGTGCGACGCCTCTGCCATGCTGGCTGTGCAATTAGCCGCGTGCTGACGCGGACATTTTCTCAGCCAGGTGCTTAAGGTTTTCTCCATCCAGAGGGCAACGTGGCACTAAATCCCCAAATTGTTACCGAAATTAGCCCCAACAACAACCTCCGCGTCTCCGAAAGGGAGGAGCAGTTGTTGGAGGTTCAGTTTTCAAAGTCGAGCGCTGTTTACGTTTCTCATCCTGTGAGATTTGTCGAATCAATGTTGCCAACATTACGACGACTGCGAAACAATATCGGTGCTCTGAATACACAACAAAATGGAGGAGCGTGACCATGTCATTGTGCGTCAGTGTGTTTGTGTGTGACAGTTAGCTGGCGTCCCAAAGGGAGGATTATTTCGAGACGTGTCGTTTTAACACGCAGCGCACGAAGATGACGGCTCAAGTCCGCCATCAGCGCCGCCGCTGTCATCCTGCCCGCTTACCTCAGTGACGGCAAAGACGCGCTTCCCGCAGGGCACCACTTTGTACCATTTGTCGTGCAGCATGTCCATGAAGCCGTCTGACTTGTAGCGGCTGACGAACTCGGACACGTTGCGGGTCAGAGGTGAACCTTGCGGCAGGCCGATGCCGTAGCCTGGAAGAGACGCACGCAAAACGAGATTAGGAGAACTTCCTTGACTGGATCCCCGGTGTTTTGGTCTGGATTCCTTCAAGTCTTGGCTTTGACTTGGTCTCAATTGGCCTTAGTCTTGATTTGGTCTTAATCCCCAACCTGGTCTTGACTCAGTATCAGCCCCTCAAAGCCTTGGTCTTGATTTTTCAAAACTCAGTCCAAATCCTCAAAGACTAAGTCTTGACTCAGTTCCACCCCCTTCAGGTCCTGGTCTCGTCTCAGAAAGTCTGCCTCTAGCTTTCAAAGTCTTGTCTTGGCTTTTGATATATTGGCCTTGATTCGGTCTGGACTCCTCCTGGTCTTTGCCTGGACTTGTTCTTGCCATGTCACAAAGTGTTTCAGGTCTTTTAACAGTTTGACCTTGGACTTTGCTCTCCTGTGTTCTCCTTTGCTCATTATAGTCATGTAACAGTGACCTAAGACTTTTGGACAACACAGCGGGAGCGAATTATTCAGCCTTGGTGGAGGTCAACTGTTGTCTGACATGTGTCCAGCGATTCTCTGGCAGCGCGTGACAGCCATGTGGATGGAGGCCCGCTGTGGTGGTTCCCGAGAAACAAAAGCGGTCAGTCGGGCGGCCTCAATTAGCTAAAGGGCAGATGCTCTCTGAAATAAGATTTATTGGCTTGCGAGGCTTCAGCCGGAATCCAAATCGAGCACTTTGCAAGCAAGTGTGTTGAGTCCACGCGCACGAGCGCACACACTCGGGAGGTCAGTACAACACGGTGGTCTTTTCTGTAAGCATGCAAACCTGCCAGTGCTAAGCTTCGCCGCCATTTTGTTTTTTCCATTATCCTACTACACTGAAGACAATCTGCAAGTGGCAAGAAAGATGGCGCTTTTTGGAGCCCCGCCCACTTTCTCAGCTTCAAACAAGTGCGGAATGACCTTTTGGCGATGGTCCAATGATGAACGGCTATGACGGACGACATCTGGCGTCAACGTCAACCTGTGTGAGCTACACCAGATAAAATATTAAATAATTAACAGCTGTCTGCTGGCTGGGAACACGTTTTGCCAGCTTGTTGTCTTACAGCCACAGTGTGCGGCGTCCTCTGCTTGCATCTTCAGTCTGATGTTCATCTTCATCATTCCCTGGCTTTTTTTTTTTCCCCTTCTCCTGGCACTCTTATCTCCCGCTCGCTTCGTCTGGTGGCGTCTCCTCCTCCCGCGTCGCCGTAATTGCCGTCAGCCTCGGCGCGGCCATTAATTGAACAAATGATGGAACGCGAGCGAGACGCAACTTCTCGTTCCTTATGGAGCATAAAAGCCGCATAAATGTCCCTTAAGACTCATCAGCGGCCTCACTAACGGGGGAAGAACACGTGTCAAATTATTAAGAACACCTCTCAGTCTGACGCAGTCATTTCTTGTTGGATCGTGTCCATGTCATGTCTCCTTGCGTCGATTAATTGGCTCCATCAAATGGTGCAGCTGTCCCTAATGAAATGTCTCGCGGCGGCCGGCAAAGAAAAGACAGCCGTTCGTAAACGAGGCCGCCGTTGCTCTTCTGCTCGCGTCGCCGACAGCTTATCGATGACGCCCAAGTATCAGGAAGCACTTAAAAGGAAGGCGCTGACGGCCAGACAGCGCCATTCATTTTTTTTTATCTCCAAACGGGGCGTGGCGATGATTTATTGCGACTATCAACTTGCAGAGCAACATCGCCGCCATACTTCTTCATATCATCTTACATGATCTCATAATTGTTTTGGGAACGGGGACTGTATCGCTCGGCTGGTTTTTACGCGGCCGTTTTTTAAAGTCAGACTCCAGCTGAGCAACCTTCACGTGAACATCAGCAGACAATCGAAGATTGTTTTCCTGATGCATCCTACATTCAAACTTTCCAAAGTAGTTACCGAAAGGCCAAATTGCATTTGATTCAACTTTTAAAAGTCGTCAGTGGACGAGACGTGAGTGGCCTGATCAACAGCGGCCCCTAAAACAACAAGGGCCACGATGGTCTGCTTGTTGCAACATAATTAATGGGCCTGTTGGCAGACTAGCAGGAGGGGGCGGGGGTCGAGGAGCGATAGTCCGCCGTCTTTGAGCAGCAAGCACGAATCATAGCATTAATTCCGGCCGTGTCGTCACCTTCCGAGCTCTCGCTTTTCCCGCTCCAGGTGAAGGTTTGTCTTGATTAGGCGACTCCGCCGGGCGCCTCTTTTATCACTCAAATGAAAGGCGGTCCACATCTCCAGCGCCTCCGCCAGGTTTGCGCTTTATTGTTCTCTTGCTCGTGTTTACGGTGTAATCCCTGCGCCCCCCCCCCCTTCCCGTCCTTGTATGCCTTTTTAAGCAGTTAATCAAGTCCAGTGACGGCGCTTGCTCGGAAAAAGCCTTACGGGACGCCGAGACCACATTGTGGAAGGCAACGGGGCTAAAATGGGGCAGTGCTGCCATCTACTGGTGGTTATGCATCACTATAGTTGTTTTCAAATCTGGCAATCTTCTCTACGGTGTCAAAGTTACACGCATTTACTTTCAGTTCCCTGAAAAAAACCTGGATGACGTCAAGCTACGGCAGAGGATGACCCCTGCCAAAAAGGTCACCCGCTGTTTCATTCTGGACGTTGCAGATGAATTATAGATGATGCCCACGTACTTTTAGCCTGCAGTACAAGTTCATGCGGTGAATCACTACTGCCACTCACGGAGATAACGTACTATTTGATCCTCACCATCCGTGTGTGTGTGTGTGCGTGTGTGTGGTGTGCATACGTCAAGGTGTGTGCTGCTCGACAGAGGTGGCCCGTGGTCATAGAACACGTGTGTGTCGATGAATAATGTGCAGCTCCTGCCCCAACACGGACACATTACTTATCGCGTGTGTGTGTGTACTATGTGTGTTGACCCACATTCTTGGAGGCATGCTGTATGTAAGAAATAAATCATCCCTTATAAATCCATATACTGATTGGATAGGAGAACAAGTCTTTGCCCTCCACCCAAATGACTATCCAATTCAAATGTATTGCGTGTTGAAAATTACAAAAAAAAAATTGAATAAATAAAGAAAATAAATAAAGATAAAATAATGATCATATATAATTATAAAATATACTATAATAAATAATATTATGATAAAATAAAGAAAAATAATGTAAAATTTGTAAAGTTTGTGTTTGGAGCGCACCTTCAATGGCGAACGGCTTGCCCACCGTCAGCAGCTTACAGTCTGCGTCGATGGACACCTCGAAATCTAGCAGGGCTTTGTCCATGATGAAGGCATCCAGACTGGGAGGATCCGTCCTTACACACACATGCAAATCGATTAATTAAAAAAAAAAAAAATCTTCCAATGAGATATTGGAGTGAAAAATCGCATCATTCGGCCCACAAAGGCATCATATGAATTTGACATGCGACGTCTCGAAACGCAGCCGGACTAAAAACCTAAATACAAAGCGGACGCCATTAAGTGCATCCTCGTGTAAACACGTAAATCATTTAGCTAAGCTGCCAGCCTCTGTGGCAGCCCGATAAGACTTTGGCCGCGCTGCCAAACACTCGTCTTCTTCTCCTCCTCTTATTGATCCGCCTGAACCTAATTGACCTCTAATTATAGAGCGCTCCTCTTTGCCGCCGAACAACAGGCGGCTGGAGATAAGTGTCAGCGCAACAAAGTGGATTTCAAGCGTCCAAACGCGGCCCAGACGCAGGCTGAGGAGGAAACAATTATGACGGAAAAGACAACAACATGAAAGCCCACGTTTACATTTCTCATAAGCTCGCTAAGCGGTTTTTGTGTGTCCACGGGATTATGTTATGTCTTCCAATATGCAATTTTCAACAACAAAAACACAAATGAACCAATATAAAAGTTTTTTTTCTCTTCTCAAAAGATGTATTGTTCAAAAACATCTTGTCATAATTTGTATCAAGGTTCAACATGTTTACATTATTTTGTCAATATAATTTCATAATCATTTGGATTATAATCATGTTAGTGTCAGACAATAGACAAAAATGATATCAAGTACTTTTAGGATCATGTGACAACGATGGAGGTCGCGCGTGGGTCGAGTCAGATCCCCGAAAATCCCAAAATTTCAATCGCCCTTCAAGTTTGCCAATGTTTACCGCCAGACAAAAGGCTGACTTTCCAGAGTTGTTTTTTTTTTTCTTTTTTTTTTTTTTCTGCTGTGCTTGCAGAGCAGCAGTGTTTTATTGTTTACCTCTAGTGAGGCCTGTCAGGTGCAAAGAAACATGGAAGGGAGGAGGGAGGCTCTTCTTCTGAGACATAAACACAAACCGGCGGGCGCTACCCGATGCTTCACCTTGGTGGTGCGCATAAAATAGAGGAAGGAAGCCTGTGATGGTTATTTCCTCCTCGTCTTAAGGTCCAGACCGCGGGACTTGTCGTCCTCGAAGAACCGATTGTGTTTTCTTCATTTTTCTCGTCTCTTTTTTCCACTCAAACGCAGTGCGGACATTCGATCGGCCTGTGTAGGTTCTCGTCTTCTGTCAACAAGTTGCTACACTTTACTCGCTTCGTCCAACTTATCATTAAAAAAATCAAGTTACAGTTTGGTCAAATGTATTTTCTAACATCTTATTGGCCAATCGGACAAAATTGACCGATTAATGGGAAAATATTAGCTTTTTTAAAATTGGCCAAAATTGGAGAAATTTACTACAAAAAAACATGACACATTACACGATAAGGAAAATATAAGCACATTAAAAACATGTATATTTGGCGATTAATCAGCCTCGATAAATCGAGAACAGGTTGATCTTAATCATATCTAAATAATGCTGATGATGAAGACATGAAAACAACTTAAAGAGTTTGTACTCGTGTTGCTTCTTTCCAAAGTTCCACTTTTTGTGTGAGCTTTCAGTTAATTAATTGTTTTTTTCTTTTTTTGGAAGGTCCGTTATCATTCCAGCGAGGGCGTTTCAATTAATGCAGTAAACCTGAAATAATTTCATTGAACCATTTGAGTGAACTCAGCGATAACCTTTTTTTTCTCTCGCTTCTTGAAGCAACTTTCCGAGCTGATCGTTTGTGCAGTCTTCACCTTGTCCCGCTTGGAGGTGAGATTTGTTTGTTTCTTATGTTTGGGCAATCGGAGAGGCTCATCAGTACACAACGTTGCCGTTCTCATCCGGGATCAAGGGCAAACTTTGCACAAGCTTTTTTTTTTTGCATGTGTCGCTTTTTAAATAAAGATTTCCATTAAGGAGGCGTGACATCTTTGTTTGCTTGTTGATAGAAGAATAAAAAAGCGCTTTGAATTATGATGCCGACGTGATAGCGTTTTACAATTTGGCCTTACTTGAGCATACGCACGCCCTCAGGGGTGGTGGGCTGGTTGAAGCGCCGCATGTAGTCGTGCATTTCGGGAAAGCTCTTCTTCATGTAATCCTCGGCGCTGCTTTCCCGCACCGTGCCGAACCGGAAACCCAGCGACGGATGGTGCAGCTGCCCCCAAAAAAAAAAATCACATTGGCCTCAACGACAACACAAAGTCGTTTCGAGTCTAACCTTGTCGTCGTGGATTCCCGACACCTGCTCGAAGGTCTTTTCGCCCACCATGACGGCGGCCAGGTTGGCCGTGTAGCTGGAGAGCACCAGCAGGCAGAAGATGGCCCACAGGTTCATCAGGAAGCGGCCCGTCCAGCATTTAGGGGTCTGAAGACGGGAAGGGGGCGGGGCAATAAAAGCCTTACAACGTGGCGCCGTATAAAAAAAAAGTGAGGACCAAGTTTTGTTCTTCAAAGGACACTTGAAGTATTGACACAAGTTGAGTTGCACACTTAAAGCTCTGTATCCTCTTTACAACGGCCACATTAGCACCCAATTAAGTTAATTGAAAAAAAGATGGCCGGGCGTATTAAAGCAAATCCAACAACGGGGAGCTGTTTAGAAGGAAGCGCCTCGGAAACATGAGCCTCGGGGATGGTGGAAGCGGCTACTGTGTACTTTACGCCCACTCATGAAAGCCAATCATTTATTCCACCAATTAAAATCCACCTCATGTAAGAGAGGCTATTTTGCCCAATAGCGCCCTCTGCTGTCAACTGAAATGACATTAAAATGCCCTTGGGCTCGCACAGTCAAAGTCAGGGCTCCAATGTTCCAATGTTGTTTGAAGTCCAAAGTGAAAGTGTAAGTTACAGCAGCTAATTGGATTTAAAAGCATTCCTTGGCAGCTATTTAATGACGGGCTCGCGAAGAAAGTGAATGTTTGGCTCAGATGCAGTGCGATGAGATGTGTTCCCGGGGAAGCGGGGCTGCTAATGGGGGCAAATCTGTTCATCAGCGAGGATCAAAGCCTCGACCTTTCAATTAGGCGAAGGTCTCCCTAATAATTCGGCTTCTGTTGCCGTTCAGCCCCGAGCCATTTGCGAGCCTTTCTCTCGAGACGGTATTATGATGGCTTGCCAACTCACGGCAAGGCGTTGGACATTGATGTTGTATTTTAGGATTTGCGAACGGGCATTATATTTCTTTCCAGACAGATAAACAGGGATTGAAAACGACCTTGCGTTCGGCGAGGTTCACATGCCGAGACCGGAGTGACGAGATTTGAACGAGAATTATCTGGTTAGTCATCAAATTTCCTGCGCTTAGGAGTCAAAGTCTCTGAAGGATACTGAGGTGCTCCCAGGACAACTTAGAGGCGAGTCCAAAGTCTACGTGACCTGGTTGAACGCTTCTCTCCTAGTCTACCATGAAAATACCTTCCAGGTTGATATGCCTGAAGATCTTAACGAGACAGACAATTGGGTCATGTCAAGAGGACTCTCTGGATGTGTCCAAATTGACACTTGCACCGGGCAGACCGACCTTTGAGGGACTGAAGTGAATCAAATTTTACATTAGCCACCTTTCTCACAAGTGCTCACTTTTAGGAACTGCAATGTTTTATTCACTTCAGCCTCAAATCTGTCAGGGAACATTGCCGGTAAATCGTAACGGTGATGCATTTTCAAGAAAATTGGTCAGTTCCTCATCTCCGCTTAGCCGATTAACCTCAAAACCCAACGTGGTTGGTCATGTTCTCCTCTTTGTTTCTGGATCCTCACCTGTCTGAAACTTTCTCTTGGAGAGTTGACCTCCACTCTGTTCGCCCCTCTCAACTTCATCCATCCCAATCACGCCGGTCATAACTCTTCCAATCTCCGTGGAGACACTCACCCTTGCATTATCCTCCCCGTGGCTCCTTACTTCATCACTGCCTAACATCCAAGCTCTCCCTCAATCAATCTTCTTTGCTCCCCGGTTATTTTTTTGGTCGTTGTGCCGCAAAAAGTCCCCTAAATCCTCTCCCGAATTACCTTAACTGCTTTTATCCTATTGCCTCAGCTCCCAGCCGCTTGAAAACAAAATTCCCATCCATCAAGGAAATGATTGCAATGTTACCTTGGTGGCCACGGTGCGGCCAAACAAGATGGCGTAGCACAGGTTGAGGGCGGAGGAGTAGGAGAAGACGCGAACCCTGTTGCGCCCGTGTGGGGTCATGCCGAAGGGGCTGTTCCACTCGTACAAGGTGAGGAAGAGGGCGGTGAGGTGCAGCGTGACGAAGATGCCCACCCACATGGACCAATGCAGGGGCCACATGAAGGCGCCGATGGGGGCGGCGGTGTCCTGACTACGCACCTGGAAAAAAAATAAGCTTTTGTGAGTTTTTATTCTCATGTTTTAACTCGTTCCTTGGCAAGGATTGCATTTTGGCAGGGTCTCTGCAAATGCAGTAATGCTCACTGGGCTGTAAAATAGCGGAGTTACGCGCCTAACTTTGTGCACCATTTTTCTCCGAAATCCTTGAGAGAGTCGTTTCACTATCTGCTTCATATTTTTACCACCAGCCTGAGGTGTCTTGTCGGTAAACACAGCCAGCCATAATTAGCTTGTAAAACCCATCCACGGTTTTCCATTTTACACAATATGACAACTCTGGAAGGGTAAGGGAGTTTTTTTTTTCCTTTTCTTACAGGCAGATGAGCCTTTATTCCGAAATGGGACCCTACCGTCAGATCATATTATACATCGCAGCGTGTCAGCCGCACGGGGAGATGTTAACAAATCAAACGAATAACGGCGGCGTGTCTCGGGGCTCGCCTCCCTGAGCCGTTACGGCGTCTTAAACTGCTGCTCGTTTTTGGAATTTCCATAATTAATAGGCCCGGCGTAAAGCGAAACTAATTATTCACTCGCTAATGAACTTCTGTTGGTGGAATGAGAGGAGCCAAAGGGTAAAATGAAGCGGCGGGGGTGGAGGTGTTCAAAACGTCTCGCACTCGGAAATGTAGAAATACAAATACTTTCCGTACCAGGATGCCCAGGCTGGTGGAGTAGAAGGGCGAAGTGAAGTCTATGACTCTGCTCCTGGCCGAGTTGATGGAAAACGAGGTGACCGCCATGTCCGCCGTGCCGCTCCTCAGGTCGCCCACCAGGCCCGTCCAGCGGCCGCCGCCGCTCATGGCCCCGTACTTCCCGTCCCCGACAATGTAGAGGTCAAAGGTAAAGCCCATGTCCTCCGCCAGCTTCTCCAGCAGGTCGATGCAGTAGCCGTAGCAGCACTTACGCAGATCCTCCGGAAGGCCTGCGGACGGGAAGACCCGAGCTGAATTCTGATGAGGCAAAGCGATTCAACTGACGGAAGCCTTACCACTGCCTTCCCAATCTGCTGCTGATGCGTTTGGGTTATGCAACTGGTTGAACAGTCCTTGTATCACATCCGACCTATTGGTCCTGGGGTCCAGACAGAGCTGTCCTGCAGGACACAACCCGTCCTCGTCCACCTCGCGGGTAAACACAAACGGGTGTTCCACCAGGGTGACCACCTGTAGACGATGCCCCTCCACAGACAGCCCGGGCCTCCAGCGTCCCCCGGGGTTAAAGTCCCCTTGACCGTCACTTCCCCTCACCCCGGCGCCGAGGCCTTGACCCTGGCTGCTGCTGAAGCCTCCCACCAGACCCTGGACACCGCCTTCCAACTCCAGCCTGCCTCGGGACCACTGACCGACAGTCACCCAGGCCGGCTGGCCCAAGGCGCCCCTCTTAAGGCTCCAGACATGGAAGAGCTGTGAGGAAAGAACTCTGGAGAGGTCAGCGTCCACCTGGATCAGCCCTGTGGCACCAGTGAAGGAGGTGTTGGAGAAAAACCTAAAGGCACAGATTGTAGATAGTATATTTTTATTGTTTTACCCTTTCCACGCACTTTAAACAGATTCCAAATGCATTAAAACACAACCTCATAAAAAAAAGACTTTGGACTGTTACTGTGCATAACGTTGCTTGCGTTTTACTGCTCTCCCGTTGTTCAATAAACGACTGAAAAACTGCAACGGCCACTGCGGCTCTCATTTCCCACGTGTGGTGGGCATTACTGCTCGTATGTTTACAGAAAAAAAATACATTAAAAAATTGTTCGCTTGAAAAACTTTCGATATAGCGGCGACACGAGCGATGAATTTTGATATAGCGGGTGGCGATGGTTTGTTTATTTATCGCCATGGGGAAATTCAGTCGTCCTTTCGATAGCTCAGAAAATTCTCGCATATCCATAAAAGGACATCGCGAGACGTTCAAAACAGACTCGGTTGAAAGTGTCAGGGGAAAATAAACATCTATTTTCCATCGTGCTCGGCCTCATTAGGGGTGCGGGTGAGCTGGAGTTTGTCTTTAGCCAAGGGTCACGTTTACAAACAATCACATCGGTGGCCAATTGAGACTTTTTAATGACGCTAATATGCATGTGAAAAGCATCTCTGTCCTCAAAAATCAATTCCAAGGACGTCTCAATCAGGAATCATTTAGCCAAGAACTTATTGGGATGTGGGAGGAACCACATTGGAAGGCTCGAGAACCCCAGATCAGAACCGCGAGGCAGTTGCGTCCCGGAAAAAATAAACATCCGAGTTTAAGCAAATGACGGATAGGAAAAGGCAATCAAAAGGTTAAAAAAAGATATTGCAGTGGGCCACGCTCTGATAGAGGAGCTTTCGACAGTCATCTCGGTTGGGGGAATTGCATCTCCCGGAAAGTCATAATTAAAAGTTAATGCGGGGTCTTCTCTGAATTGAAAAAAGTGGTATTGCTATGGGTGGCTTCCACGCAGGACGAAATAGATCAGGATGAGCAATCCGACTCGGCGCAATTTCATCTTGCGTTTCATCGGGAGGGGCGGCGTCTCCATTCGGACCCGTCTGAGTCACGTTTGATCGGATCTGGATTGGTGTCGAGCCACTGGAAACGCTACGGCCCGGTTGTTGAAATGTTAAAGAATGCAGGGATCACCGCGTCGGTGAACCGTGCATGGACTGCGGAAGATCCCCGGTGGGAGATGACCTCGTCTTTCCTCGTTTTGGACTTTCCCGTGGAAAAATCGACGTGGGTGGAATGTAATGCCCTCCCCATTAAGCATGAGATATGCTTTGTGAAATAAAAAGATTAGATTGATCACACGGGTCATTAACCTCAGCTCCGAGTCTTCCGTTTGCGAATTCCGACAGTTTCTTTCTCGCCCCCCGCTGCCGCCGCCATCATTATTTACTCCGACGGTGCGATAATCAATTTTTATCATTTGTCTCGCACAAAAAAAGAACTTATCCCAAATGCAGCTGGTGTCATCGTCGTTGGCCGCCGCTTATGTTTCCTCATCAGCCGGCTTGACAGTAAAAGTGCGAGTGCTTCCCCTGCCCGGGATGTTGAAATCACTCTTGGTAATAGCGCGGCTGAATCATCATATACTAAAAGACAGATGATTCATCAAGGCGGGCCACGCTCTTATCCTCAATGCGACATCCAAATGAAATCTCTGTGTAGAATCTCCGTTGGGTTTTTGTTTTTTTTTCAGTTTTTTCAGGGTAGGTCTCTGGTCCCGATTTTTGCAGGGTGCAGATTTCTGGGCCCGATTTTTTTTTTGCACATTTTCCCCCCACTTTTGAACGTCAAATGTCAGTATAAGCCCCTCCCCCCCGTCATAGTATGTTTTTGTGCCAGGCCTAATGGATGAGGCGACGCGCCGGGGCATGTCACTAAGCATCCCCGGCAGCGTCCGAGAGGGATGGCTTCCCGTCAATCGTACCTGGCGGGTCGGTCGCGGCGCTCAAGACTGAATGTCAACAAAGCGGCGCTGGTAAGTAATGACTCCATAAGAGAGTCTCAGGCATTCGTCTCTCCATCTTATCGTTCCATCTTCCTCCGGAGGGAAAGTTTACTCCCCTTAAGGAAGACTCCCGACAGAGCTTGTTTTCAGGCCTTTTAATCTTTCGCTGTCCGGCGAGATGGCGGCGATTTCAGATTCTTCTCCATCAACCTTATTGCTTTTTTATTTTTTTGCAGGGCTGCTTCAACTTCATTGTGACTTAATTTGTGTTTCTCTTCCTTCCCTCCCGGCTTCCCGCGTCCTCATGAGTGTATTTTCTCTTTAATGCTCTCTCGGGAATAAGCAACAGCGTATTTTATGATTATTACAGGCAGCTGAAATAGAAGCGTAGCCAAACATTCTCCACTTTTGAAGACTATAAGTTTATTCTTGAGGTGGTGACTCAGTGCGCCCCCCCCCATTGTACCTTGACCGCCCCATCCCCCGGCCTTCAAATTAACCTTCATCTCTTGCTTTATATTATTTGCCTTCCCTGCTAGGGACGTCAGATTTTTTTTTCCCGGTTCTTGTTTACTCGTCGTCGCCTTTGATTCTAGCCCGGAAAGTTGTAAATGTCAGGTCCCGTCATTTTGTAGTCTTCGCCACGGACGGCTCAACGGGCGTCCCGGTGCACTTGAGGCAGCCGAGTCATCTGCTCATATTGCTTTGTAAGTCTCTCGACTCGTTCTAGCCCGGAGCCTCCTGATCAAAATTGTTCTGGCACGACCCCGCGCTCACTTTAACTGCAGACGATGGGGACTCTCCGGTTGGCGATTATGTTGTTGATGAGACGCTCAGCTGGCGCTGGCGTCACTCCTGATGCAAATCCTTCTCCAGAGGGAGGGAAAAATGAGGATAGGATACATGCCGTTTCATCCATTGTGCCTTCTTAAGAAGAAAAAAAACCAATCTCCCCGTCAACGTTGCATCAAGACCGAGAACTGTGTAAACATGGCAGCTTTGTTCGGCTTTAAGTGGAAAATGTTCATATGTGCTACGAGAGCTGTCAGAAGCTCGCTTTTGAATCTACAGGAGCGAAGAAAAATGGTTTACCTGGACAGATATCGTCCCGGAGAAGGCGGTTCCCGTCGCGTGGCTTTATCGTAACAGTTGACCATGTTCTGTATCAGCGCCAAGTCGGGCCTGGCCGCGGCTGCCACCGTGATGGCTCGGCCAATCAGCTGCAGCGCATCGCGAATGTAGAAGCTGATAGGCTTGCGCCCCACTTCCCCATAGGCCAGAAGTCCCAGGGGGCCCCCCAAAGTATGCAGGGAGTCCGGCGACAGCGGGTAGCCCATGATCCACTGCAGGGCCGGCAACGACGGGGCGAGCCGCTGGGCCACCCGAAGCACCGAAGAGAGGCACTCGGGGTCCGAGCCCAGCAGGAGGACGCTGGAGACGGGCGAGGCGGCCCGGAGTAAACGTGTGGAGAGGATTCGCAGGACCTCTTCTTCCCTCTGGTCCTCCCGCCTCTCCTCGCCAGCGCCGTTGGAGACTTGGGTCAGGTTGACCACGTTCCACAGGTGCCAGGCGGCCCCGCTGTGGCTCTGCAGGTGGGACAGCAGACCGTCGCTGCCTTCCTCCCAACCGGGGCAAAGCACGGCCGCGCCTCGCCAGCCGCCATCCTCCCCGCCGTCGCCCGCCTGCAGGACGGCGAGCAGCAGGCTGCCCAGCGACGACGGAGGCACGCGGGCCGACATCTGCAGGTGGAAGGCGTTCTGTCGGAGAACAGGAAAGACAAGTATGTAATTGGTCACAGGGAAGTGAAAGAGTGGCACGGTGGTGTCGTGACCCGGAGTTGGACTGCGGTTTTCGGGAGGCGAGTGGTGACAATGTCAGTTAGTAAATCGTCACTCCTCAGAGCCTTCCTCTGGCCATCCTCACATAATTTCAGGTTCTGACACACCTGACATGAAAACTGTTATTACCAGAAGAACGGGTGTCATTTTTTACTGCAATTGAGCCATTACGCAGACGAGATGGTGCAGAATCAAGAGCAGCCGCTCCTAAGAATTCTCTTTCAAGGTGTCAAGGCAATTTTGTAGCTTCTAACAAACGTTTCTCTTCCGTTTCAATCCATCGGTTTTCCGGAGCTCTGATTGTTCGGGTCACGTTTGAACTGGAAGCAGCTGACTTTGGGTCAGGTACGCCATGCCTTGGTCGTCGATACGAACCTACGCAAGTACGGACAAATTCCATACTGGAAAAATGTATGTGTACTACGATTAATCGTTCCTGATTCCGATTCCTCTCACGATTACAGAATCTATGACTTTCCCAAAGACAAAAACAACTTTACCACACGCATTGGGATGACGAAACTTTACTGGAACGATTTTGCAGTATGATCGGAAAACATAGGCCAGTCTTTGATTCTTTCAGGACCAATCGGTTTGAGGCAAACTGCTCGCTACGTGCGCTTAATCCGCCGCGGCTTGGCGGGGTGACAGTCGCGTCCGCTGCCCGACACCCTTGCGACAACACTGGCTCGTTTCATACGCTTCCAAACTGGATAACACTGTTGTCCTTGAACGCAGCACACAGATGGAAGTCCAACCCCGCCCCCACCCGCCAACAACGCCTTCCTTTGGGGATGCTGACAATATTTCATGCTATCGGCGCTCCGGGCAAGGTTGATCTTTCATATATAGAGGAAGACCAAAGTTCATCTTTTGAAGCCTTTGGACGGCGGGATTAGCATGCACCCGACGCGCAACAACAAACGTCGGCTGACACGTTCCGCCATAAGCATCCATGTAAAAAGGCATGATTGAAGGCCCGTTGTGCACATTTGCGACGCTTGCAGAAGCACAATACACACACTACTCGGATGTCACCTGTGAGTCTTTAAAGATGAAAAATTCCCACAAAAGTGCAGATTGGACACATTCATTCAAATGGAAATGTCCCACCCGGGAGTAAACAAACGCAGCCCACCGCCGAGTTTCTTAAGAGGAAAAAAAAAATGACTGAAGTGTGCTTGATTTAATGCAGGGGGAGGAATTCATCCTCTCCGAGTGCGTAAATAAGATGGGACAAGATGGACGTGTTTGAAGTGAGAAGATCACCACTGTTTCCAGTATTTCCAGTCCTCAAGAGCACAGGCTGGAATAATAATAATAATATTTAGTGATTTACGGCCCTCGATGAAATGCTCGCAAACATGCCCAAAGTGCACAGCTGCCGTGTAAAAAGAGATATAAAATGAATGGAGCAGGTAGAGTGGAGATGAGATGTGATTTCTGGCCCATACTATAAAATATTGCAAGATGACCTTAAAAAAAACATTGAAAACGATAAAAGCACAACCTCTGCCAGGGTTAGAAAAAAATATGGAAATATTATGTAAAAAGCCATCATTGCTACAACTGGTTGGGATCGATTTGGGCCCTGATGCAAGTGGACTGTAACAATGTTTAAAACATTTTTCATTCCTTCTATTTTTTTCGAATACATATTCCTGTAATGTTGCCCTTGCTTAACGTATAAAAGTCTTCAAACCGTGGCAAAGGTTTACACATTAGCAAGCTGCTAGACATTAGCTGAGCGTGTTAAATGTCCCTGACCTCTGAGCATCTGTATGCATGATACCCCTCTTTTTTTTCCGCCGTTCTCAGGTAAAAGTTCCATCAGCAAGCGCAAAGGCTCCGAGGAAGAATGCAAGATAAGCAAGTGAGCGGGAACGTCAGCATTATTCCGGTGTAAAATCAAGTGCAACGCCCTTTCTCACGCAAATTAGCAGCCTTGGATGCAAGTCCTGATTCTGATGAGCTGGACTTGATGGAAGATGTTCTGCACACTTAATCAAGAAATCAAAAAGTGATGTTGAAATCACATGCTTTGTGATTCTTTTTTATTCTATTACGGCGAACCGTTGCAGGTTCAGGCGTCTCGGAGGGGGTGCGCACGCTAAATCCACTTGGATCTTCGGACTCGGCCGATCAAGCGGTCTGACACGGCCGTGACGGATCACGCCGCGAGGGAGCGGCTCACGGTTACTAAGCTCATTCCTTATTTAGGCGTCGGTGCGTAAAGCTTCAACCCGATGCGCGAGCGTGCACGAAAATAGATTTCAGAACATGACACACAAAGCGAGTCGCAGCACCTGCAGTTTGAGAGCTTATTAAAGGCTACGAAGTGGAAGTTTAGCCTTAAGAGCTGGCGAGTGGACGCCGAGGGCAAAGGCGGTGAGCTTCGAGACGCGCAACGGAGCTTCACTTCAATACACACGCGCGCACACGCACGCGCCCTGGCACTGTGGGTATGGGCCGGCTGCCCGGGTTTGTGAATGGCTGCTTTTCTTCTTCCTCGGACCACAAACAAAGCTGGTGATGAGGAAGGAGGACCCGAGATTGAAAGGGTGGAGGCAGCATTCCAAAACAACACTCCAGCAAGCACATTAATATTTCAGCAGGTGTACGAGCGGCGGGACGCGCCAGATAGCGGCTGTAAATATATGTTGGTGATGAAAGACGGACGCACAAGACTGATATGTGAGGTTTAATATCCGCACTTGTGGAGGAAAAAAAAGGGCTGAGCGTTGGTTTGGAGCTTGAATGAGATGGAGAGGTGTTGCGTGTCTGTTTTCGCAGCGGGGCGCCAAATCTGATTTCGCAAGTCAAAATAATGCAACTGTCTACTTTTGAAGATTTAATATCAAAATAAATTTATCATCCCCAAACAAACAAACTTTCAAGCACCTGCCAAAGCAACAGGTGGTCAATAAATCATTTTTTTTTCTAATTTTAACAAAGTGGGGAATCTTAAGTGCACAGCCTGATAATCAGGCCAAATATGAGGATTTTCTTTTTTTTTAGCCTCCCTTGCAAGTCCAGAATTTCAGATGTTTATGAAAGATGATCTTATCCTTTGGTCCTGACTTTTTTCCATCAACATTTTCCCGCCCTTTTGATCAGCGAAGGCCCAATTCTCAAATGTTTCAAAGATTATCCTGAGCAATTATTCTGTGCTGGGAGGTCGTGTTCAGAATGATCCAACCCCCCCCCCCCTCATTTCTCAACTCAGAAAAGCAATCAAAAAGGCAAGTGGAATTTGATCCGATCGGCAGACCACAAGAGAATATTAGACAAAACAAATCGACACACTTGCGGAATACTAATTTGTCGAAGGAGCCCATCGTTTTGTCCCCATGCATCCAAATAAACAAGCTTCATTAAGCGCAACTTGACGCATTGACGCCGCTGTATTTCAAGCGGCCACCTCAGTTGACCAGACAGTTGTTATGTGTAATTGCATGCAAATAATAATGTTATCATTAACAACTCCAGGGTGCTCGAGTTGAATACTGACAACTTCTTTGCGCAACAGGTTTTTTTTGCGTAGGAGCTCGGTCACGAACTGTGCATTTATAGAAACAACAAATGTATTTGAAAGCTGCATTAAATAAGTTTCACGGACAAATTGTTGCTTCTTATTCATGCGGTGAAAATGTATGACATCATATTTCACAGTGAGGTGCTCGACACAGCAAAAATAAAAAGAAGCGTGATTTGTGCAATTTTGGCAACAACCAAACCAAACCAAAAAAAAAAAAAGAATCTTGACTTGATGGCACGCTGGAAAAGATGAGGAGCAGATTGCGGCGTCTGGCGCGCGTCAGGTGGCAGTTAGAGGACGGAAAACAGCAGGCGGAAAGCGTTAACGCACGCTCTGAATTACGTTTGATTGGACCGAATGGACGCCCGACGCTCAGGCTGCCCGGGACAATTTGGCGGCGGTGGCTGGCGGCTATGAGCGCGTAGAGTCCATTAAAGGTAAGGAGCCTGTATGCTGGAGGAAGACGCCATGGCATTGTAAAAAACAAAACAAATAAATAAATAAAAAAACACACACTCACACACACGCACACACAGTGCGCCTGAGTGATGGCGGATAAAGCCGTAAATGACGACAGGTTCTTGTTTGCTCCTCCAGGCTCATATTTTACACGGGAGCACTCCAAATTGTGAGGAAGGGTGAGAGTAATGCTTGCAATCCACTCACAAGAAACTACACTGGGAATCAAACCAATCAAACCTGATAATTGAAATAAAGGCTTGCGTGTAATTGAGAAAGTATTTGAGGCCCTTTTGTTTGGCATTAATCGAATTATATTCAATAGCTGGAGGATGCATTTTGGGAAGAAATAGCGCATGAATGCAACAGGGCTGACAAGCAGAAAATGTATGCAGGGAATGTAAAAGACTCAACTTGCATTATTTTCACCATGAATTGATAGCATGCCAACAGTGTTTACGCAAGTACAAAAATCTCTAACGCAGTTTGTTTCGTCCTGCATCCCGGTAGATTATATTATAATTATGGTTTTGTGTTAATAAATGTATGTTGGCGCCATCTTGTGGCATCGTAATGTCAAGGAACTGCATTGAAGTGCGTTGAGGAGTTCACATCTTGCTTTGCTGCCACCTACTGGCATTTATATATCAATTACTCGAAGACTGGAGGCACTTTGCCGTACTAGCATGCTAATAGTTGCATAGCATAGCTCTGTTTCTCTGCATGAAACAATTTCACATCTAGTTTCAATATCAAGATTTTAACATTCATCAGCTGACTTGAATGTCAATCTAAGCAAAAAAAAAAGGATGAGCTCATGACGGGCGGATTGGCTTTTAACGAGCCTCCTGACGTGGCTGACTCGGGCCGTTCCGGGCCGGTTCGTGAGTGCTGAGTGCAGCGCCTGCATCTGTGGGAGGCTTGTCATGTCAGAGATGCCTCGCCGTCGCTTTTGTCAGGAGCTCCTTTCATCGTCCCTTTCGCAGAGATACGAGCTCACAGCAGAAAAAAAAAAAAAAAATGCTGAATGGATCTGCATCAGCAAGCAGCCTCTCCGTTGATGCTCATAAGATTTGTTCAATCTCCGTTTAGTTTTTAGTTAAGTACAGTCGTCTACGTAGAACTGAAAAATCGATTTAAGGATGGTAAAAAAAGTGTTTGTACTTTGTTCCGCCGCTATTATAGAGTGCCGAGAATCCGAGTGATCCGGGTGCACAAAGGAAAACTAATCGGACTCGTGATTGCCATCCGTTAATCGCATTTTGGTGGCGGATTCATCCGAGCGCCGCGCAGTAGCGGCGTCCGATGACGTTGTACATCTGTCAATAACGGCCGTCGCACGGCGGACGTCCTCCAGACCCTCCGACGGGGCTGCAATTTTCCAGATCATAACTCCCTGCTCGCAGTGAAGATGAGCTTTGAGCACTGGCGGTAATCATCACGCCATCGTGTTGAGGTGGCGGGGGCGGAGGGGAGAAAATAAGCTGTTTTGGGTGTTTCCAGGCTGCTGCCGGGATTGTCAGGGTGGAAAATAGCCTCTTGCTGGCTTGGAACGGCCAGATGACAACATGATTTAGTTTAGCAAGAAGGATGATACGGAGCTCGGATGCAAAGTGACGCCATGTCGAGAACACTCAGCCTACGGGGAGCGGAGCCGGAAGGCGCATCGTGATTAAAATGGGATGTCGAGATCTTCAAGGGGCCTTGAGGTATTTCTGGGTACCTGATGGGTGACTGGTGGCAAAAAAAGACAGTTTAGAAGTAACGTTAAAGTCGCAACAGTTCTCTTGGTAACAGTTAAAGACCGCCTAAAGTCCATTCAGCCATTTGTTGCCAAATAAATTCAGTATTAACACTTATGATGGCAACTTCTCGCACCACCCAGAAAATAAGTTTATTGCGCCGGTCAAAAAGTCACGGCAAAATTCAAACAAATGGCAAGTCAACAAGAGTTTTCCTCAAGCGCGACGGCTTTCATCCACCGGCCGCCCATATGTGACCATCATACTCTTCCCATTCATTCTAATAAAAACACAGCAGTACACTCGAGTGACTTGAGAGTGGGTGGGATAATGTGTCGGGCTCTCGCTTTAAGAATCTCGCAGCCCGGGCACGAACTCGGGCCGGCGAAGTAAGACAAGCGAGCGATGGAAGCTATTTAGCAGCGATGTGTTCGCATCTAGTCGAGGATGATGGCGACGCGGGGCTACGACCCAGGATGAATGATCGGGCCGTGACTAAACGACTCGAGGCCTGGATATTTGCGACCGCTCGCCCGCCCGCGCGCTCTCCGCTGAAGCGGCCTTTCATCCATCTCCATGAGTCCGGCGAATGACGGAAGAAACGGAGTGGCTGGGGAAGAGTGAATGATTTCACGTACAAAGCGGGACATCAAAAGGGGGCTAATTAAGGGACGTGGCAGGAAAAAAAAAAAATCAGGAGCATGAGTGACAGAGACGGAATTAAACAAAAAAAAAAGTCCATTAGTCGCTAATCTGAATGCGGGCCGGGAGGCGTTTGACAAATGGCAGCCTGTTAGCGACGGGATTGTCGGGCTAATGTCACGGCCGGTTCGGTCAGATGGTGAATTTATCCGAGGTTACCAAAACATCCTAATGTCTTATCTTCATTGTTAGCTGAGATGCTAATTAGGGTCAAGACCTGGATTAGCTTGACGATTGCATCATTTTAGCTAACTTGTTGAAACAATCAACCGGTCCATATTTCTGTCAAGTCACTTTCTATACATTGGGAGCTAGAGAGATCTCAGTTGACTCGAGGTGAAGGGAAGACTACAAGATGGACTGTTCAGAAGTCCATTAAAGGTCACATGGAGGCAGGCAAGCATTCAAACTCTTATTCGCAGTGTCGGAACTAAGCAGACTCTGCACCCAAATCAAGCTCAAAGGGAATCGTTGTGTTTATTGTGTTCGTCGAGCGGATTGATCACTATTTGGGCCACCTCAGCAATTTTGGACCCAAAACTCACTCAGTAGTACCCTCGAGAATCTTGGAAAAACCATCCAGGAAAATGTCATTTTCCCCGTTGGTGACTATTTGTACTTTAATAGCATTTTTTAGATTTAAATCATTTAAACAAAGGCCTTGTATTACCACATCACGGCAGGAATTGCCTCTGGGAATCTTTTTAATCTTCCTTTCATCTTAATTTCAGATTACATGCGTATTACATTGGCATCTGATAAGCACATTTGGTTACGATGCGACACGATATCAGAGCGGCGGCCGGCAAAAACGTACGAGAACGAAACAATGTATTAGCCGTCCTATCCTCACCTCGCAAAATTGTTTTATACGGTGCATACGACACATGCAACGGCAATAAAATCCAATGTGTAAATGTCCTTGAGGTCTGCTACAGTATCCGTGTGTGTTTTTTTTTTTAAGCAAACCAATCTGTTCCCGCGCACTTTCTCATTTGTTCGTGACACCGGGGTTTCGGTTTCGTCAGAGAAATGAGAAATGGGGCCGACAAGGTGATTTAAAACAGACACAGGGAAAAAAAACCCTGAAGATTCAAATCCTTCTGGTAGAAGACAAATTTAAATAGCCTTTGTCATTGAAACGACCGCCCAAGCGGTGATTTGGGTTGGAAAAACAGCAACAAGAAAAAAAAAAGAAATCTCCCAACAATGCATAATTGATAGCGACCTGTCTTAATTGCATCTTAACGTATATCTCCCTCCCGTTCGTGCCCATTAAATCCGAACATCTGCGAAACGACGTCAAAACAGATCAGGAGACAAAACACTAGGGAGGCGTTTGAGACGTTACGGGCCAAAAACAACAGTCAGGCCCTTCTGGCAGATGTTGAAAACAAACTAACACGGCACCTGCTAGCGCAGCTGCGACCCGCCGTGCTGATGGTGGGCGCCGTGAGGAAGACGAGCAGATGAAGGCTGGCTGGACACCAAAGATGAAAAATCGGAAATTCTCACCGGAGAACACAACTAAAAGTCTTTACGGAATATTTAGCTGGAGGAGCTTGTAGACACAAAGCAGGGAGGCAAACTTTGTTGGATGATCTGTGAAATGTTCAAATATTACATGTATACAATCATATATATATTTCATAATATTTATGAATCTTCCAAATATAACCTCATGATTTTTTTTTATGTACAGTTTGAAAGATTAATTCAGTATTTCTTATTGTACCACTAGGAGGAGCCCATCTAGGATTAGCGGTACATTTACCGCATAAAATCTCAAGAGTAAAAATTTCAAATTTTATGACTTTGTTAGCATTCCAATATTGGAGTACAAGAGGATTTTATGACAATATTGGTTCGGTTAATTCATCATAGTTGTTGTTGTTTTTTTGCTGGCTGGGCTTAGCTCAAACTGTAGGCAAGCATCCATCTTGTGGACTCGCAATTAGCCGAGTTTGTTATTAAACTGTGAATAAACTGGGCTAATGTTGTTCCGATGATTAACTTTCAGTGTGGGATTACTTCCAGGGACAGTCTCGGCACAAATCAAAGCTAGTTGGGCTTCTGTTTTCAGCTACGGTTGTAAAACAAACCCACCACAAAAAAACAAAAACAAAAAAAAAACAATAAAGGGGAAATATACAGTTTATTTATCCTGCGGTGATTTGCAGAGAGTGTGTGTTTTTCTTGAATGCAACACGTAGGCTGACATTTAAACATTTCCAAATATACCAGGGCACCGCTGCACTCGTGTTTACTGCGGCGGCGGGATTCAAACCGGTGACCTTCACGTCACACTGTGCTTTTCATCACAGCCGTACATTTAGAAAAGGTGCATGCTAATGGCTAGTTTGCGGTAAATAGCTCTCGGGAGGCAAAATGTTTTGGAGAACAGAACAGTCGTCTTTTCACAGGTGGCGCCATGATTCGCTGGCTTGTCATATTATTTTTGGATTTCTTCTTTTTTTCTCTCTCTCTCTCTGAGTGTGTTGCTGTGAAAGGCTGGCTGGAAGAAAACAAGCATGACAGCCCATTTTGATGTCCTTCATTGTCAGAGTAAAGCTGCTGCCCCCCCTACGCAAAATATAAAATTTGCCTGCATATGAGCAAAAAAAGCAGAGGATAATAAGCTGTTGCTCAGTTCACTTAAGGAATCCATTAAATCAACATTTCTTGTGTTTGTGTGTGAGATTCAAAATGCCATACTTAGCATACTCGTGGGGAATTAGCTTGACAAAAAAAACAAAAGTATGATGACTCCCGCCAGTAAAAAAATGCACTTAGCGTAGCCCGTGAGGCCGTGCCTTCTTCTCAAAGTGTCATTAGTCATTTTGATGACTGATCTCGCTCACTGAGGTCTAATCGAATTGTTTACAGCGCACTCTCTACCTTAACAAAGCAGCAAGTGCGAATTTATGCAAAAAGTAAAGGGCGCCATTGTTTCATTAGTGTTGGGAGCACCTGAATTGAAAACAAACTCATGATTGAATGCTGGAAGCTTCATTTTGTTAGAAAATTGTTTTTATAAACTGGTGCAGTTTGTTGCAATCGTATCTAAAGTTTGTGTTAGCAAGTCTAAGCTAAGATAAGCTCAGCTAAAATGTAGGTCACACAATTGGGTGTCACTTAAAAATGTTTTTTTTTTTAAAAAACAATGTCATTGTTCAGAACAGGTGTCCATAAACCTTTGGAAACTGAAAGCTACTTCTTGAGTACTGATTAATGCGAACCACTTTGATGCAAGTTTCTGAATACAAATTTGCTCAAATCATCTTTATATGTTAATATAATGAATGATATTCATCTATGTGGACACATGTTAATCAGCCTGATCCCCATTTCCCCGCTAATAGCAAGAATCCATTTTTATTCCTGATTAAAATTTTGTTTTTCTTTTACAAACTTTCGGTTCCTTTACACTAGGGCAGACAGGCCGTTCTGTTTAAGCAAGTTCTTTGCCCCGTGTTGTCATGGTAACAAAGTCACGACTCATTGTTGGGCGAGTAGTTGATGGGGTGTAACTATAGCAAGAAATAAGCTGAAATTTCTTTGCACATTCTTCTTGATCCTTGGGGTATTTTGAGGAAAGCATGCTACAAATATATTCTGAAGTCATTCGCTAGCTGCCCAACTCGCTGCACAATATGTCTGCTTTAAGTAGCTTAACAACAACAACAACAACAACGTGATGCTGATAAGTTAACTGCCTCTTTAGAGTCTGGAATATCGATTGGAAAAATAGCCCTACCAAAAATACCATCAGATAGATGCAATACCAAGTGGGAAAGTTGGACGACCCCCGATGATAAAGGAAGACCCCCCCTCTATTTCTGCAGAAATGTAATCACAACACCATCATTGGCCATTTGGCCGCCTCCCTTTGGGATACGAGGAAAATTAAGTCTCTAATCTGACTTTCCGGTACCTCCGCTTGCGTATTAATTGCGGCATCAAGTAAATGGGGCAAATCTCTGCATTAGGTCCTAATCACTTATCTGCTATTAAAGGCTTCTAGCCAGAGGGTATAATTGGAGGAGTTCATAGTGGTGGGAAATAACTTGGTGTTATCATCAACAAAGGCGCAAAGGGTGGCCCATATAGAGCTGGGAGGAAGCCGTTGCCATTCCGCTGCTAAATAAAGGGATTAGATAGAAGCTTATCAGCCGCTGGATGTTGACTGCATGCAAAAGCAAGCCAAAACCGGTACCAGCCACTTGGCATGGTGTAAGCGCTCGTGTTCGTACCTGAGGTGGTCTCCTTTCCAGAATTGAGAATCAAGCGCATGTAATAATCTGCCTTGAGGCTTCATATTGTCTATTAATTAGTTTCTTGTATTATTCGTGAGCAATATCGTCTGGATGACATTTCAGTTGCCCGGTGACATTTGACCCCGCACACTTCTAACAAAATGAAGAGTAATGATAGGCAATCTGTGAACGCCCCTCCCCAAGCAGTGCCTCTTTATCACAAACCATGTTTCGCTGGCAATCGAAAATGAAGAGCTACCATTGTAAACGTTGATTGATGCTGAGTGAAACATGTAAAGGGCATCAAAGAGCGGCGAGCGCCGGCTTGTCAGCAAATGTAAATTAGCTTCGCGGCAGGAGTGCGTGTGTGTGAGTCCTCTCGGCTAAGGAGGATCACATCACTCAGAAAATATCACAGATAATCACATCCAGATTAACGACCCCGCTGTGATTAACGCGTGCTGTTTGATTAACTCGGCTTTAGGTCACGAGAGATGGCCGGACATCCCCCCCCGCGGCATAGTAAACGGGAACAGGTGCATGATGGGAGATGGTCCAGGAAGGAAGTGGGTTGCATTTGCCATTAATCTCCCGAGATTCTGTTTACAGGCTTCCAAAAGAGATGAATTATTAATCATATACGCTCCCAAAAAAATGAAATGTATCAAAATAATAAATAGGGAGATGCGTGTACAATAAAAGTGTGTGCGCAGTTGCCAAAGCAGCAGCAGATTATGCCAAGACTGCTTCTAATATGCATGAGCACGCACGAGCTGCTATTATGTTAGCGATTATACGCTCTTCTCGCGTTTCTTTTCAAGCTTACTTTTTTTTTTCTGTCACACGCGTGAAATTGGACGCCTCGTCGTGCCGGTCGGCTCGTTCCGCAACCAAACCGACCGTTTGGGTATCAAGAATGGCTTACCTTTGAGTCATTGTCAATAGTACACTAATCTGCCTCTCAGCTTGTTATTATCACGTAGAAAACAGCAAATTGGCGTTGTTAGCATAGAGGCTAACATATGTTTAGCGATGATATTTTTGATGCTTCTACTTATCCCATTGGTAATTGAAAATTGGCGCTATAGCGAGACCACACACACAAAAACATTTGCTTTATAGTTCAAGTCCTTCACCCAAGCAAACGTTGTAAATTTGCGATCGGTGAGCGAGCGTGATATAGGCCGAGCATTCCCAAGGTCGATTTGTGGCTGTAGTCTGGAAAAAGAAGGTTTTGATTTGTTGCGAGGCGTTTCACATTGGAGCCAAACACTCAAACATCAAGATGATGCAGCATGTTATGATGTTGTCGGACCACTTGCTCCCGTCACTCACATTTCTTGGAGTGGAGCATTCTGACAAAGTGAGACCCGCCTCTCGACTGCAATCTTTGCATTACACTCGATGCACGCCAACAGCAGCCATTCCTCTTACAGTCTCCCGGCCGCTACCACAAGCTGACATTTGTAAGGAGGCCGTCAGCTCAGAGGGGGTTGTGGGGGAGTACGGGGAAGCTACGGGAGATGCTTTGGGCCATCCGTCAGGTTTGGAGAAGGAGGCAGAGAATCAATGTCTTTGCCGAGCGTGTCCTCATGTTTAAAAAGCCGAGAAGGAGGAAGGAGAGGGACGTCGCTGGCAGGTGGGGGATACGTCTGGGAGGTAGGAAGCATTTGGAAGCACGCTTAGAATCAGATTAAGCGTCCGAGCTAAGAGGGAGTCTGGAAAGACATGTGGAGCCAAGATGGAATTCTGAAAGATAGCCGGGAGATAAAATGGCATTTACGGATCAGAACTTCACACATCTTTCATTATTGAACATAAGGCGGTCGATGCCTGGCTGCCTCTGTACCGATCCGTTTGCTCAGCAGGATGGAAAACAACAGGAAAAAGAAGGAACCTGGAGATCAGCTCCTTCGTCTTATTCGACAAACAAGAGTAAAAGGTTTTAGCAAATAACGACATTCCGGTCCTAAAGTCTAACCTTCCAATCCAAACCAGACTGCCAAATGTTAAGGTGTCCAAACCCTCCACTCCTGTAGGTGTCAGTGTTGCACATCCCCGTGAATACGGCAGCAAAAGCGACTTCCCCGAGGTCTCGTTGAAGTACATACTATCACAACAACAATCATAAAAACCACAATGGCAGAGGCAGAAAACACATTTCCACCTTGGAAAAAAAATTGACCCAATCTTATCTGCAGTCACAATGCTCGTGTGTACGCGCGGTGGTCATCTTTTTACAGGAACTAAGAATAGTCCCGCAGCAGTGTGTCATAAATGCTAAGCAGGAACACTAAAGGAGAACCAAAGAGAATCAAGCGCACGACCGTGAACAGTGATTTCCATTTCCCGGCCTGTCACGGTGTGGCTACATTACTCTGGGAAAAGAGGGCACATTATCCGCGGCCGGCTCTTCGCTGGCTCTCAGCAGCCATCCCATGCAGGTGGGGAAATGAGCGGCGGCGAAGCGATAATAGCAAACGAGAGAGGGCGAGCGCTATAAAACAAACACCAAAAAAAAACGGAATAGCAGGCGGGCGCGAGAGCGCGAGGAGAATGGAGTAACAACAAAAGAGATGGGAAAACAAGAGGACAAGGCTTGATAAGGGAGAAGAAAGATGGGAATGAGTCTGGAAGCGGGCCCACGGTGCTCGGCCAAGAAATCTGGAAAGATGACATCGCTCATCTTCCAAAAGGAAGAGAGCGCTTGTATTGCTAGCTAGCTAGCTAGTAAGACGGGATGTTTGGTCTCTAACCTCCGCAAGTCTCTGTATGCCAAACTTGCCAAGTCATAACCAAGCCTCCCTGGTTTTCCCATCAGCCAAGATAATGCTAACCCGACATGCTATAAGTGTTGGCTGGATAGCTACCATGGCTTCAATTATTAAGTGTGGTGTCTTTCCGCACAAAATATTTCAGCTAAGTAAGTGACTGGCAGTGGGAGCGCTTCTTGCTTTACCCCGTAAACAAACACAGCGTAGCCCAGCTTACTTTAGCAATATGCTGATAGCAGTACATTTAACTTGGCTAACAACTACAATGGCTAAAGGTCAAATAATTATTACGAGAATGATTATGGTTCTAATCCCGACGTCGGAGAGTACATACACCTGCGAAATACGAGCAAGGAAGGACAGCGGAGAACAGACAACCCACCCGATCCGTTAAGCTAACTTAAATTTAAAGTAGCATATCGAGAGCAAAATGAGCGCGCTGGTAATACACTTTAACGGGAGTCTGACTGGAAAGCTCGTTACAGCCGGGTCCAAACGCTATATTAGAATGCAGGTAGCCTTGGCATCGGTCCACTGGCTCCCGTCGGCAATTCCATTCCTTATTTAATGGTCTGTGTGCCTCTAATGAAGCACATTTAGACCACACTTTATGGTCTACGCTCGTCGCTGCAGTTTTGATGGCCCTCCCCGTGCGCACGACACGACTTGCGCTGTTTGGGACAACCTGAAGGATTGGCACGTTTCCGATCTGCAAGAGACCTTTTCAAGGTCCCGTTTGGAGAATTAGTATTGACAGCTGCCACTTCCACAAGCTATGGATTATTCTAGAAAACACACTATTGAACCAATAAAATCAATCAAGTCAGCTTTCTTCATTGTTCACACTCCGTCGTCGCACGTTGACTCACTCATTCATTCCCTAATCGCTTCTCAACTGAACAATGAGGCTATAAATGCATCTTAGTGGAGGCCATTTTTCCCTCAAGCAAGCGTCAAGCTCTTCTGAATCAGAATCGGAGTCAACACAAAAAGCAGCCTTGGAAACGTGACAAAAAAAGAAATAATTATCTCCACCATTTGATTTACCCTTTATAAAAAGCTCCAATAGCCTAATTCCTTACCAGTTGTGCTTTTGTGAAAAAACCTCCTTTCCAAAAAAGGTGACCTCATGGGGAATTAAAACATATTCAGCTTGTGGCTTTTGCCAAATGCACCTGCGGCGCGTCTGCCTCGGTCACGATTGCACGAATGAATAGCTTTGCCTTGGACCATTTGGAGATCAGCAACAAGCTGAAAGAATGTGACTTCTTTTGTAACATGCAAATTAGAGCAGAGGCTCAGATAAACAACAGGCTAAAGATTGAAAGAATGCGTCAGGCCCACAGGGATGAATTCAATTCAAAGTGACGTCGCTGTTGGATGCTTGCCATGTCCAAATATGGCGCTCGATGCCGTTCACCGTTCGCAGAGTCAATCGTGCTGAAGTCGTGCCCGTTTACACGTCCAAATAACCGTTGACTTTCCAACATCTCTGGGCAAGGCTACTGGTTTGACAGTGAAAGAGACCCCCTGCCCTCGGAGAAAATAAATAAATTAGAAATAAATACAAGCACAGCAGGTGAACAACAATAAAGCGGCAAATAATTGTTTGTTGGTGGGGAAAACGCTCAAGACTTGGAAAGACTAGCAGAATAAAATCGTTTTAGGTCGTAAACGACAAAACCCCCAAAATGATGTGTGTGTTTGCGGCGGTGCGGGGACAGGACGCCGCTTGTAAACAGACGCCAGCGCTCGCTCGGTCCACGTTGTTAAAAGTCAAACGGAACAGAGTCGCGAGCGAGACGAGGCACTTAAAAGGCCTTGGCGCCCGAATCAAAGCGAATGATCAGAGTCAATGCGCCTTTCAAGGACACTTGATAGAAGACATTAAAATGAAAGATGAGGCGGTGGAATCTCTGTCAACTTTTAATCCACGTCTTCCTTCCCCACGGTTCATCCCTTCCCAAAAAGCCTCACAGGTGGAGGACAGGATCATTGAAAAGTTGTCACGCTGCAACATAGGTAAAGAGAAGTTGACGGGAGATGTCTGCTTTGGATCCAGGATGTGGGCGATCGAACAAACAGATATTTTTAGAAATGTGCTGGGATATCTTTGCAGGTGGTTGCTGAGCAGTCGGGGGCGGAGCCTAAAGTCGGATCATCCGCTTCTGTCGTCAAGGGAGACGACAGAACTTATCCGTCGGTACGAGAAACGTAAATAAATACAGACGTACGGGCATATCGTCCCTGCGCTTAACAATTCAGGGGAAGTTTTAATCTTCGCCGAAAGCAATAAACAGCTCGCCGGGTAGGGGAGGGAGAAAGGAAGTCTTATCTACTTGAGCCATCGCTTCTGTCCACTGGCTCGTGGTTTAATACCCACTTATGCAAATGCTTCCCTCGATACGACAACGCTTTGGCAAAGTTTCTTTTCCCTTTTGTTGCCATTGTCCTCGTGAGCACCTATTGGCTCGTGATGCGGACGTTTTGTTGCGCCAGGCAAAACAGCGGCCATCTTGAAGAGCTTCCGATCAATCCGGGGCCGCTCGGTGGACTTTGTTAGCGAGCAGCTGTAGGCATGCCGGCCCCCCCCGGGGGGGCCCCGCCGCCCTCGTAATTAAATAGCCGGAAGACTGAATGCCTGGAAACCACCGTGTACGCCTTCCCCGCCTTCCCGTTGATAATAAGCCTCCATGCGAGTAGCGTGCACGGTGGCAAAACTAATCACTTAGGCGCGCTCAATCGCAGACATGCAATCAGAAGGGTGAAAAAAAATGCAGCTGCGTCATTTGGCCCGGGGGGGGGCGGGAAATCATCCACTGGTGAGAAGTGACAACATTCAAATTTGTTGCTATTATACTTTCAAAACAATGACAATTGATCAAGAGAAGATGTTTATCCAACCATGGTTTTATTTTAGAGAGATATTTGATGCTGTTCGCTCCGAGAAGAATTCACGGCTTTAAATCTTGCTGGTTCTTTGCAGAGGATAAAGAAAACCTGACTGAGTGCAATTATTTTGCCTGACTACATGTGTTGCTGCATCGTTTGTGTATATTCCATAGCTCAAAAAGTTACACAATGCAATTTAAATTTGGAAAACTACTTAGTGGGCAGAGATTTTTTAGTTATCAAAACCAGTATTGCATATAATAACCGGTCAAACAAGAAAAAAAAAAGTACTTTTTTAGTGTCTGTAAGTAAATGGGGTTAATCAGTTCTGTACATTTTTTGTTATGCGGCCTGATCAAGTCACGGTCAATGGAAACAGACAGCGACTAGTCTAGGGGGCCTGTCAATCTCGAGGTGATTTACACAAAGCGGGAAAATAAGTTGTCCAAGCCAAGATCAATATTTCATCCTTTAAAGTGCCAGCAAAGGAATTAACACTGGCCGGTGTGCAGGTCGCACTGCGTGACCTACAGCCGGCAGATGCCAGTGAAATTTTATTTTATTTTTTTAGACGACAGATGGAAGCACGGGTCAAAAGTCACATTGGGAACAATTAAACGATGGCAGAAAGTTGACACATTCGTCAACACTGTGCTTTTGGGGTATACTTAGTTTATCGATTGGAGTTTGCATGCCGGCGACGCGGCCATCGACCTCGCTGTCAAGCTGCATCAGGGATGTTTTGGAATAAAAAGAAGAAAAAAAGGACCTGAGCTATTCAGCAAAACAGCCAAGTCATAATAAGATTAGGAGACAGGAAAAAAAAAAAAAACCTGAAAGCGTCTGTGTTGTCGCTAAAACTCCACTGCCGATTAATCGACCTCAAGCTAGAACGGTCAAGTTGACGTGTCGATTTCATCATTTCAACCGCTGGCGGTTACCAAAGCATGATTTTCACCATGCTATTAAATAATACAGTGTTCAGGTACCGAGCGGATCCATTTGTTATGAGGCTTGCCTGGCTTATCGCCCAAAAAAGTCAAGTCAGAATATATTTTCACTCATGTGCAGCAACTGTCCTTCGATATCTTGTTCAAGTTAGGCGAATAAGAAAAAGAAATGCAAAGTGAAAGGACACGGGCTCTAACATCCGCCAGACTCCAACCGAGATTTGCATTGCAACCCAACGGGGAGGACCATTCCACTTTGGAAAATAAGCAGAGCCAGAGAAAAAATGTTCAAATCAAAAGTATCGACGATAAAACATGAACAGCGAGAACTGGCAGAGTATCGGGGCGCTGCTGGGAAAAGCCTTTGGCCCACGACCAGCGGGTGGCGACTGCTCCGGTCAAAACCGTCTGATTGAGTGTGACAAAGGCGAAGGCGGGGAGGGATCTTTTAAGCCAGACTCCTGCAAGCTAGCGGCCATTTGAACCCTTGAGGAAAGAAGCGCTTTGTATAGCCACCAAAATGGTCACATTGCCAAAAACCTGCCTTGGCTCTCATATGGGTGGTTCTCAGGAAGTATGGTCCAGCCAGATGTGACCCACTTCAAGAATAAAATTGGAAATTTTCCAAAATATTTTGGTATGCTGAGAGTTATTTCCACTCAGACTACGGAGTCAAATATTTTAACAACAAAGGTCTCTAATGACGTACGACCCAACACCAACACCCGAAAAATGATTTTGCAGGTAAATTAGGCTCTGTTTGATTATTTGCGGTTCCTCCCACTCATGTCTGTGTTCACGCTTGCTCAAAGTTAATTACTTTCATCTGCCTCTCTTCAATTTAATCAGCCACCGTCGGCAGCGCTCGGTTTCGGTCGGTCTCTCCGTCGAGTTCCTGTCTCGCAGGCTCCCTCGTGTGCTTCCACCTGTGTCAAGCTTTTGCTTTAATCTCATCCTTTTTGGTGATGGCGCTTTGTTTGGAGGCTTTTGTTGAGTTTTACTTGAGTCTGCCGGGGAGTAAATTGAAAATCAAGTGTTTATCGGAGTCCCTAACCCTTAAATAGCTTCCACTCCAAAGTGTTTAGCTTCATCCGTCTTTAACGTTGTTGTTATGTTGGACGGTGGAGATACCGGGTCCCGATTTTTTCTGGTCTTCTTTCCCCGTGTTGAATTTTGCTTTAATCCCGTCCTACTGGTGATGTTTTTTGAAATTTGCTTTCACGACCCACAGTCTGCGGATAAACACTTTTACGAGATTTTCACGCTATTCCGCCACGGTCAGGCACAAGCGTTCCTCTTGGGACCTGGCAGGAACAGAAAAGGGCCTTCCTCAAAGTCTTTCCTCAAGATGCTGGTGAGCATCAGATAACAGTTGGCACCCTTCCTTTGAGCTTTACTTTAATCCAGTCCTTCTGTTGGGGTATTTTATTTTTTTTAAATTGAGATTTAAGTTATGCATGAACTTTACCTGGAGACAAAGTCGAGTATTTCTGTCTCTTTTAATCAGGGTTTTCATGTTTACCCAAGCATCATAAAAGGGCCATAAAACTGTCCAAAATATCTGGATAAGGACTCACTTTGCATGCAGAGAAGCACAAAGTACATTTATAGGACAGGTCTCCTGGAAGATGTCTACAAACATTCTCATTCATCCACGTCATTTCATTCCTGGTCACCGAATCAATCTGTTCTGGTTTTCTTGTCTCCTGAAAGCTCACTAGATTGAAAAGAAACCATTTCGATTGGGCATGATTGAAGTTGACTCCGACCACGCCCACAGTGGTGGAGCCCTCCCTATGCCTTTCTGCTCCCCGTGCTCAATGAGCAAAATCGGACAGTCTGAAATGCACGAATGAAAATGTTTGTTGCTTCTATTGTGCAAATCTTTTTTTGCCTCCTTGTACTTAATATGTGATTGATTCTTGTGTTTGCTCAATACACTCATATTACTTTGTTTAGCTAAATGCTCCTCGGTGATTTGTTGCGTTCTCGCCCAGCGCTGGCAAAGTCAAATAAATCTTATTGTCTGATGCATTAAAGTAATTCATGCAGTTCTCCACTCGTTTTTTTTTTGTTTGTTTACCACGTAATAGAAAGATAAACACACTTTAGCTCACCTGAGTTAAGGTGAATTATTAAGTGTAACGGCTTTTAGCGCTACCCGGAGGACAGTTTGTCCTCGGCCGTGAAAGCTAATAAAGATTGAAAACTTCCATCGTCTCCTTTTTGTCTTCAACTCTTTTCCTTTTGTCTCTTACTCATCGTTGGGCTTAAACCTTCCTTTTGGTGTTCGCCACCATTTTATTTTCTATCTGCCAACGTCGCATCTGCGGCTGATAAATTGCGTTCATGCGCCAAGATGTTAGGCGTATGAATGTCAGATTGTCACTTTTAGTGCTTCGTCTGGGGACGTCTCTGCCGCTCTGATTTATCTTATGTGCGAGGACACACAGGAGATGAGGGGTTCTCAAACTGCAGTGCCTGGAGCCGTCTGGGGTCCCTTGCCATTCAGGCGCAACACAAAATATTTGCAAACTTTTGGAATAGTTGTGATTGAAGCCACAAACACGAAAACTCCAAAGCTAGCCCAAGGGTTTTACGTCAGAGTTTATTCCAATTGACTATTTCTTCAGAGTTTATTCCAAGTTACTTAAAGGTGCTGCGCTTAAATTTGCAGCGGTCTTAATGAGCCTTGCCGAGCTCATTGCAAGGCTCAGCGAAGGTCGATTGAAATCTGACTCTGACTGGATGCGAGGGGGTGGCCTCTATTATTATTCGGTTTTCTTAATACTCATTAAATCTCTAAAGTGGCCGGGGCATTAAGCTAGTCACCTTCATTTGGAGTGGTAAACAAAATTATTAACTTCACCACATGGTGGCTGTGGTACTCATCAAAAAGAGCTAATACTGGCCGATTAAACGATTAACAAGACGATTAACAATCAGTAATTCGTCCTCATCAGTTGCTCTCCAGTTCAGAGTGTGGCGGCCATTTTTGTTTGGAGTGGCATGCCAAATAAAGTGGACACTGACTTTATTGTTGTATGCTTCAGCTAGCGCGTGCGTGCGTGGGCGTAATCGTCTGTTTGCGCTATTCCGCCTGTCTCCAACGTTTGACATGACATCAGATTGGATTTTTCACGATGGGTGGGCTTCAGCTCACACGACGCTGATCAGAATGGGCGGTTGAAAACGGACAGCTGGACTCGCTATCCGTCTGTGAATATTTCTGTTTAAATCCCATCGATTCCATTTCCATTGAGAGACAGTTGACATCGATTACAAAATTACAATTACAAAAATCCGACCAACTGCCCCCGAATGAAAATCTTTCCTATTCCGTGCCAAATGATATCCTAGTGTTTTTGTTTAAAATTCTACTCACAGCAATTACGATTTGACTCCAATTAGCTTGTGCTCCCGACACTTACACCAATTACCCAGAAAAGAAATCTGCTTTTAGCTTATTTGAGATGAAATTTAGTCTCTGACAGTTTTTGTCCAATCGGCCCATCGCGTAGTCGACAATTACGAAATAATTGACTCCAATGTGTTACGATTGACACCAATTATGGTGTCATATATGCACTTAATATCAATTACCCCAGAAAGAAAATCAGTACTATACCCACGTCGGTGACATTTAAAGCAGTTGCTTCTCAAATTATGTTTCCCAAAGTCCAGACAGTTAAGATGCCATTTTTTTTCAACACTGCTTATTCTAACTCATGCTAAACTGGCCCAAAGCAGGTGTTGAGCCTGGTCGAGATGGGGTTTTTTTCCATTCAGGATGAGTCAAATATGACACTTTTCATGTTTGAGGTTCCTCACATTTCAAGATCCTTCCTCTTCAACCCCGAGACATCACCGAGAAACATCTGGCAAAGCTACAGATGTGGCCGAGTTGCGTCCCTGTAGTTCAGTGGTCCTTTCATCTCCTATAGCAAGTCTCGCATATGTTCCCTTGGACTAAGGGGGGAAGCATTCAGATGACTCAGTCTTCATACGTGGGTAGTAAACATTGTTCTATTGTACTTCTTCCGCACGGCTTGCTTTTTGAATTTCTCCCGCTTTTCCCTTCGGGCTAACCTGTCTTTTTTGGCATTGGTGGCACGGCGGCGGGCACGCCGCCATCTGCGGGTATCTGTTTAATTCCAGGCCCGGCACATGTCTCCATCACCTGTCCCACCCTCCCCGTCTGCTCGCCTCTGACCTGTGACCTCTGGGAGTCGGGGATGCTCGCAGCACTTATCGCGACGGAGCAGCTGGCCTCCGCCGCCCGTGCTGCGCCTCGCTTGGACGCACACGAGTTTTCTCGGGAAGGGAATTGTGCTCGGATGCATGTGGGGGAAGTAGAGCACAAAGTCCACATGGATGTGCGCGCTGTTGGTAAAGATAGCGGCCAGGTTATCGGCCGCTAATCCTTTAAATGGCACATTTGGATGAAAGTCCAATGCTAGGAAAAACTTCCTGGAATTCCTGCGATAATTTCCAGCCATCGTTCTTTCTGGATAACCGCGAGGTCCCTTTGCTGATTCCTTCCACTTTTTGCATGACCAGGCCAAGGCCAAAATTGCTTCCACTCCTAAAATTGAGCAAGATATTTGGACGATACTGGCGATCGAACTTATTTCAAAACGAGGGAAGGTAAATCCATTTGAACCCCAATCTCCAGGGTTTCAAATTGTGTGGAAAAAAACATAATATGTCCACTTTAAAGACAAACAGGTCAAGGAAGATGCAATTTAAGTTGCTTTCAAGCACTCCCGTGCTATTTTCCCCCATTTGGTAATTGCCACTTTTTGAAGCTGTCCAGGAGACACACGGCAGAGGATTTTGATTCCTGCAACAGGACAATATGTTCCTTCATGTCACAGTTAAAAAGCAGTGACTAATTTGCATACAACAAATTTACACAAGGCAGTGCATAACGAAACGTCCTTCTTGATCCTTGGTCGATTTTGACCAAAGACGCTGTGAAATAATTTACATTATTCCGTATCTAAATTTCTTTCCATGGGAAAAAAACGTGTTTTACAAGTCAATTTACGACTGGCCACACTTAATCTTTCATCAATATTGTCATTCATGCTTTGGCTTTCTCCCTCCCTCCTTCCCTCCCTCCTTCCTTCTCGTGACTTTATCAAGTGATAAGGTCTTTACTGGTTTCCGAGCTGGCTAATCCACCTTCTTATTCCTTATCTATCCTTTTACTTGCCGTGTACTGCGGTGATAATTTCCTCCCTCGCAAATCCTCACGTCGATTCATAATGCCTCATTTCCTCACGCTGAGTTGGGATTCCTCCATCCATGCGTTGTGTGTTCCTTCGCTTGTTGTGTTTTCATCATCATCATCTCGTCCCTCATTTCCTGCCCAGCTCGTTCCAAACGATTTAATCCTTAGTTCTTCCTTCCATTTTCGCTTACACTTTGCTCGCTCATTTTTTTAATTAAGCTGGCACACTTTAACGTTATCAGAAGCATCGCCGTTGTCATAAAAAAATTACAACAGATAAAACTGAAAGTAAAATTACTTAATTTATCCATGGGTCTTTATCAACGAGAGGTGAGGTTTTGAATTTTGAGGCTGATGCAGAATTTTGGCATACAAAAAAAGATGGATTACCGATAAATGGGCCAATGTTTATTCGCTTATATTTTTGTTTATTTGGTTTTGGATGCTTTACTTTTAATTTTTATTAGTTTTAAGACCTGGTTTATTTTTTTATAATATGCTTCACGAGCCGTCTGAGTTTGGTTTTAATTTAAAATTTTATTTCATGTCTTCCTGGTTGTACTCGATGTCTGTCTTGTTATCGCGTTGACCTTTATCTTTTGTGTTCAGGTGCTCCTTGTTATCTCATCACTTCCTTCCCATTTAGGTCCCTGTTTGCTTGCGGCATACAGCAGGATACAAAAGTATTCTGCCGGTGTGAAATGACTCCAGAGATGCTCCACAAAAAAAATCTGTATAAATAAACAGAGAAAATTAAACTAAGGGTTTCAGACAGGCCCACAATACGTTGTCTGCCGTCCCTGCGCTGTACCATTAACGCTGTCGAGACGCCGCCGAACTGTCACCACGCCGCTAATAAACCCGAAAACGAGTTGGGGGGGGGGGGACACTGAGCTGTTTGCAGTTAAGTGGCAAGCTTGGAACAAAATGTCACTTGGCTCTGGCCCGTGTTTTGGGGTCTTCTCCCCCACCCCTACCACCCTCCTTCCAACTCCTGGGCGCTTACTGGGCTGTGGAGCAAATCCCCTCCTCATCTGAAAGAAAATGTGAAAGGCAGCAGGCTTGTAAAGCCTCATTAGGCTTAGTAACTCATAGCACTGCGCAGCAGCGCCGTGTGTGCTACACGCAGATATGCAACACGTGTGTGTGTATGAGTGTGAGAGAGAGAGTCTTTTTTTTGCGGGGGTCTACGGATTAAAATGTCATTTCATTCAAGGGATTTTTTTTTTTCCTCCCTCAATAATTTTCATTTTACTAGTGCTGGCATGTCATTAAAAAGTCTGTAATAATAATAAAAGGATGACTGAATGGAGGGAGACGCGCAAGAGGGAAAGTAGTTCCCAGATTAATGATAAAAGTCCTAATTATTACATTCAAATAAATTACAGCTGGGTGAAAGGCGTCGGGTTAAATCAGAGGTGGGGAGTCATTTGGGGTTTTTATTGCATCCAGGGCCATACTCTGTTTTTATCACCTTAGTGCTAATTTTATTTTTCCATTTTTGCAAAATTGCTCAAATGCAGCTCATTGTATGCATGCATGGCTTCTCCCACGCAGAAGGTGGCCATCTTGCGTTGCCACTGTCACTTACAACTTCTGCTATGATTCAAAATAACAACATGCACAATGACAGAAAATAAAGTGAAAACGCCAAGCTAGGCGGGGTTAGCGGGTGGCAACACAAGATGGCCGCCCAGGGGCTTTACCTCACCCAACGGCAAATAAGCAGCAGCATAGTTAGTCCATCCAAACGTTAATCAATCAGCATTCTTGAGCGATGTTTGTCATCTAGTGGCCAACACTGTTATTACAACTTAAAACTATTACATTTTTCTTTCCCAAAATAAATCGAGGGCTGCTCAGATTGTCGTCCTGTATGGATCCAAAGCCCACGAGCCGTCGATTGACCACCCTTAGCTCATAACATAAAACCACAGCCTGAAATATTAATACATCACAGAAGGGCTATTTGCCACAAAAGTCGCAGCCAACGAGCCACAAAGGCAAATAATACGCAAATTAAGACTGTGAAATGAAGCCTTGTGAAGAATTTCAAGGATGTATTTCAATAGTATTAAATGCAAGTGTGGGCGTAAGGAGACGGTAAAGAACAAATCCTCGGCGGTGAAAATGAATTCTTGCTGCAGCGGCCTTCCCGCTTAATCACATTTAGCAAATCAGGAAGAAGCTTTTTTCCTCCCCGCGTGCCGACGCGGCCTCGCCACCACAAAACGATTTTAGCGATAATATCGGCGAGTCAAAAGGTGTTCGCCGAGGCCGCGCTCGAAAGCGGCGAGATTGCAAAGATTCTTTTTTTTATTTATTTATTTCATTAAAGCGACACACGCGGTTTACGCACCGTCCGGGAAGGTCGATTCCAAAAGCGCTCTCATTCACTCGGGGGTGGTGATGAATAGAGCTTGCATCAGCTTTAACATCAAATATCCTCCCGTTGCTGGAGTGGGAATTTCAAAAGCCTGATTCTGTTTTCCCCGCCTCGCCCCTCCACACTTTTTAACACCAGCGCGTCCTCTGTGTCAAAAGATAGACAGCGGAGATTTACAGTTCGGGGTCACACACTGCTTCTAATTAGCTTAAGTAGAAAGAGGAGGGGAGGGGAGGAATAAATCGCTCGCAGGCCGGGATGCATCCTTTCACAGATTGAGGAGAGACGAGCATCTTTTTGGTTGGCTGTCCTCTTCTGCCTTTGTCCCGGTTTGACATTAACGAGAAGTTTGCACGTCGGATTCTTGATAAGGACTCCAAGAGTGATGGTGGAACAAAACGACAAACATAACTCAACATGCAGAATTCCAACCTTGGCATCTATCAACGATGGAGCCAATTTGTGATTTGAATTTCACTTCATGAATATCGGAATGCAAGTGGTGTCTTAGCGGCGTTTTTTGGTTCTTGCATTGCCGGTGGCCAAAACCTCCTGTTTTTGATCAAAGTTTGTTTTAAATGGCTTGGAGTTCATAAGCATCCAAATAAAAGCGGTTGTTGATGTGAACAGGCGGGCTGATCACACAAACGGAGTGTGTTTGCTCGACAGAGAAGCCGCCTGTTGTTGCAGCGTGATTGAATACAAACACGGAGGACACAAATGTAATTCCATTTGCAATCTGCAGGGTTCTCGCGGCGGCAGAGGGAAACAGAGCAATCCCGGCTGCCAAAAATCTGCTCCTTCACAAACTGGTCCAAAAGGAAGAGACGGTTGTTGTTTTTTTGCTTCTTTGGGCAAGAAGAGAATGTCCCAGGAGTTATGGAAATTCTGGAGATTATTTATTTTGTGTGTGGTTGGGGTTTAGGTGGAAATTCCCACAGCGTTTACTCTGGAGACTTCCCCGGTTTACCCGATAAGGTGTTGAGTGAAAATTATTTTATTTTTAAAATTGCAGCCTTTCCGATTTGAAATTGAAACATCATGCGAAAACGCCAAAAAATGGACCGAAATTTGCATCGATGGTAGCAGTGCTGTAACTTTTTGGGGGGGGGACAAAATCCATAAAACATGAGCGCCGTGAAATCTCCCTAGACAGCAGAGGGCGCTGTCAAACTAAACGGCAGATGTCCACAGACAGAGCAGACATGCTGTGCTACACTTTGCACCCCCCCAAAAAAAAAACGCAAGCCTAAAAAAGGCTGATGCGCAAAGAAAGTGAAAGAGTGATGGTTGTTTCTTTTGCCCTGTGGCTGTGTGCCAGAATCCCGCAGAGCTCAAAGTCCTCCTTGCAGCTGCATGGAGGAAGCTCTCAGCTGTGTCCTGGCTCACCCTTTGCCGCCGTGTTCCTCATCTCCCACCTCCCACCTTTCTCTCTCGCTCGCTCCCCCTCCCTCCCTCTCGCTCACTCGCTTCCATCCCTCGCCAAGTGACCTCATCGTCGCGTTGAGGTGAGTGTTATTGAAATCAGATACGACTGAAGTTCATCTTCGGACGTTCTCGTTGCTTTGGCTGTCAGCTTGTGTTGCCTCTTCTTTGGAGTGTGTCTACTTGTATATACTGCAGATTTTTTAAAAATGCCTCTTACAAAACAGATATTGGTCGATTCAATCGAATCGGACAGACAATCGGTCTTACTTTTATCTCACTGGTACTTTTCCGGAGTCCCACCACATATTTTTACATAACGGCTACAAATCCTTGAGAAGCACATTGAGCTGAAGTCTTGCAGGATTTGCCTAATGATTATTTAAATTCCAAGTTTTGTTTGAATTTTGAGATATGTATTTTGCCCAGAAAATTCCAGTGTTCATTTGGAGGTATTGGGCATTTCCAGTGACTCCTATCCATAAATTGTGCGCACACACGCACATCCGAGCACCACACAGCACAAACTCTTAAATATTGGTACACACCCGGCGACAGGAAGCAGGCGCTGCACGACACTGCAGCGTCAATCTTTCTCCATCTCAACTGTTGGAGTGATTTACTGGGAGAGGAAGCTAAACACCTCATCTCACTCGCTCACACACACACGCGCAGTTAAGACTTTGCAGAGAGAGCTTGACGGAATAATAAGAGTACGGTAAATAAAGAGGTTTCTGCTGGAGGGGCTTGAGAGTTCAGTGCAAAGTGAAGATATTAAACATGCATGTGAAGGTGCCTGCAGGTTCAACCGGCAGTGAAAGGACATGAGGTTGATCTCATCAGTTTGAATAGACTAACGCCCATCGAGCCTGTCATTGAGCCACGGCACATTGACATTTGGAAAAGAAATCTCCAAAGTCATAAAAGGTTCTTCTTAATTTCCTCACAAATGGGCCCACTCGGTTATCATTCAAACAGCAACAGGTGGACAATTGCGCCTTCTGCCATCTAGTGGACGGGTAGTTGATTGTTCTGCATGTCTGTATAAGTCGCTGGCATAGATAAATGAACAGAGATCATTTTCGCAGCAAGAGGCTCATTTGCTGATGGTTTCTAGAACAGCGGTTGGGACTCATTGCTTTAAATGATTTTAGTCGTCGATGTGCTTATTTGTGTTGCAATTTCCGACAACACATTGATTTTAGTGCACTTTCTAAGATAATCATGCAAAAGACAAAAACCCAGTTTGGAGCAGAGTGGCATGCAAATAACATGGTCTCATGCGCACGCACCTTAGTGACCAGGGGCTCCGTGTCCTCCAGGATGGAGATGAAGGGGGTCTCCAGGAAAGAGGAGAGGAACTCCACCTGGACGAGCTCCTCGCTGGAGCGCGGAAAGGCGAGCACGGCGCTCACCCCGCGCACCACCAGCTCCTGGCAGGCGCAGCGGGACAGCGACGCAGGGTCCCATCCGGCCGGGGAGCGAGCCAGCACTTCCAGGCTCAGGTTGTAGGGCAGCAGCGGGAGGCTCCGAGCCGGGCTGCCGCTGCCCGGGGTGGTGGAGGTGGCGGTGGAGTCCGAGGTGGTTGCAGCTGCGGCGGCGTTCTGGTGCCGGAGGCTAGCTAGGGCGCGGTTGAGCGCGTTCTGTATCCGGGCCGGCTGGCGGGCGGGCAGCAGCGCGCCGAGGCGCACGCTGTGTCCGATCCGGGCGAGGATGTGGCACGACGGCGGTGGCAGTGTGCACGGCTCCTGCGACGAGAGGGCGCCGAGCAGCAGCAGCGCAAGGAAGAGGAGGAGGAGGCGCGGGGGTCCCCCGGCGGCGAGGCGGTGGGTCCAGGGTCCGGAGAGGGGCACCATGCTGCAGCTCCGACACGCGACGCAGGAGGACTGGGCTCCACTCTGCGGGAGATGGCATAGCTCCCCCTTGGCTCCCGGCTCCACTGCTTTACCGGGACTTGAGGCTGCTTCTTTTTTCCACCCCTTTCGACCGATTGACTTATTCTTCCGCACTCTGCGTCTCACCTCCGTAAAGTTCTTTTAATGATCACGGGGTGAAGAAAAGAAAAAAGACGCGCAGCTCGGAGCGGACCGGCTCTTTTTCTGCTCTCCGCTGGAGCGTCAGGCACGCCAGCTGTGTGCGTGCGCGCGCATGTGTGGAAGTGTACGTGCGTGCGCGCGCATGTGTGGAAGTGTGCGTGCGCGCGCGCGCGCGCGTCCTCCCGCCCGCCCGCCATAATGTAACCTCTCACGGAGACTGCTTCTTGTTGAATCTTAATGGGAAATTCGGCGGGTAACAGAGCGGTTTTGTTCATTCACAACTGCACGCAGCCCCCTTTTTGGACGGAAATGGAAGCACGTCTTCATATCTCGCCAACCTATTGCACTCGTAAGTCAAGTTTCCAGGAATTATTTGTTGCAGTCATTTTAGAGTAAACAAAACAAATGGAAAAAATAAGTGTCTTCTTGAAGACCTCAGGGTCACCAATTCTGGTCCTGCAGGATCTGCTGTCCTCCATGTTTTCAATGTCTACCTGCTGCAGCGCACCTGGTTCAAAGTTTCTTCATACCTTGCTGATCATTTGAATCAGCTGTGTTGAACCGGGGGAGACCTAAAACATGGCCGACCGACCCTGAGGACTGGAGTTGCTGACCCCTGACTCAGATGTTTCAGCTCAAGTCGATCGTTGAGGTACAGTCCAAAACGTTGCATGTAAAAAACATGCTATGTTTTTATAATTCTTCCAGTTTTAGTTTTTCCTATGAAGAAAATTGATCGCTGAGCAGTGTTGAAGAACAAATCTATAAAAGCTTGAAAATGGATCTTGAAACGGGCTCGAGTGAGTTAAAGGTGTATGCACACAGTATTGGTCGTTTAACCTAACGCAACCTTTTGACCTTATATCGTATTATGAAGTCAAATAAGGAAATAACTAAATAAATGTTGAGTCAAGCAATCTCTTGTGAAATCTTCGCACATCTCAACGCAACCTTTTGACCTTATATCGTATTATGAAGTCAAATAAGAAAACAACTAAATAAATGTTGAGTCAAGCAATCTCTTGTAAAATCTTCACACATCTCAATTCTAAAAATGAAATGTTTTTATTCTTTCTTAGCATGTCACGGTAAAACAATTCAGCCGATCAGATCCTGTCGGGAAAGAAGTTGGCCACTGGCGCCGGCGTGACCGCTCAAATCGGGTCATCGAGTAAGTCGATCACCTCATTTATCTTTCTGTTTGGTTCATGTTTGGCATTGCTCCATGAAGAAGTCAGACTAGCATTGTAGCATGTCTTTTTTTTGTTTTTAACCTTTGCTCACTTGCTGCCAGCCACGCTTGCGTTCATATTTAGCATTTTTGCAAGCCTCCTTCCTCAGGAGAGTTAAGAGTGTATTTTCTTGGAGAAAATAAAGCCTCGCAATTGAACTGGGCTCTCCTTTGCGAGATAACAGCCAACGTTTAAGCACTTGCAGGCCACGCTGCCAGGCTGGCCGCCGTAATGCTGATGGGCCGCCCGTTGGCGTGCCAAAATATTTTGCTGAGATTTATATTCCCACTTCGCTACTGGGCGTCTTTTTCCTTCAGCGCCAGTTTGCAATAAAGCTGAGGTGGAGTGTACGCATGCTAATTTGGGCCGGGGACAGCGCTGGCTGGCTATGCAAGTGCGTGTGCGTATGCGTGTGCATGTGCGTGTCCTTCCAATTCATGAAAGAGGAATTTGAAGTGTGCACACAGCTGCTGGCGATTCTTGGGAGGTTCACCTAAGAATGTCAGGCTTTCATCTATGTACGTTTCTTTATGCATGACTTCCCATCTACAGATTTTCATGTCTACCTGGGTTCTTTTCTTTCCTTTATTTTTTTCATGGATTATTTATGTTCATGAGGAATGGATGTTTCCCACAGGCAACAATATGGCTTATTATATTTAAAATTCTCACATATATTTACTTATATTAATTAAACATAAATGTTATTCTAAAATAAAAATGAACCTAAATAAATAAATACTTTTCATGTAATTTTCCCATTAGATCCTTATCAAATTCTGGAATACAGTCAATTAAAATTAGCTTTTCGACCAGAGGCGTTCACTCATTAATTTCTCAGCTGAACATTTGACCCTTGCCTCTTTTCTCTCCGTGTGTGTGTGTTCTGGTTGCCTGATCATTGGCAGCTTGTCTCCAACAGTGACGCTTCAAGTGATATTGTTTGCCTCACCTCGTGGCCTCTTACAACCTGCAAGTACACACACACACACTCAGGCACAGTCGCACACCTACGAAGTCATTTCACAGCCTGATGGGCGACTCTGCGTGTGTGTGATAGTGGCCCACTTTAGTGACAAATCTAAGACAGTTGTGGCAAAATGTGTTTGTTTTTTTTCTTGCTCCGTGTGCAGAAAAAGGTGAAAAACTAACAGAAGGGCTTTTGTGCGTGGAGAGCAAAAGCAGCAGCATTAATCTTGAATGGCTTCACGCAAACACAGACGCACACGCAAAACTTGTTGAAGCGAGGTAATATAGGCGTATAAAATTATAAATATAAGTTCTATGCCGTATGGTGAAATATTACAGTGTATTTTGAGTTTATTGCCAGGTTTGCCTTGGTGCCACGTTAGGTCGCTGTAGCACAAAATGTCAAATGTGCTGTTCAAAAGGTTTGTGTGAGAGATTCCAAATGTCAGAACACCTTCGAAGCTTGTAAAATTTAGAGTAGGACCCAAAACGCCTGCTGCTGGCACTTCTTTTCAGCCAGGATTAGCAATGGCTGTTTGCCTTTTCCGTGAACTTTCAGGTAGACTGCTACGTTAGCGTCTTGCTAGCTTCCTGCCGGCCCGTTTTAAATTCTCAAACTGACATCGAGCAGCTTTTATGGAAACTAACAACTTAGGTTTGGATCCTCTTTGAGTACTTTTGTACGTTTTAGTCCCATTTGCCATGACAGCGTATCATGCTAGCTAGCTAGCTCGGTGGCTGCGCTAGTTTTGTCATTTGTGATGTTTTATGACAGTGACATTTTGGACTTTGAACTCAATAGGTGGTCAAAAGGTAACACTACAATGTAAACTCAGAATAAAAAAATCCCATCATTGGCTATTAGAAGCTGCAGGAAAACTAACTTCCACATGCCTCCTTTCATTATTGAACCGCTGAACATCTTATGTCCAATCTATGTAAACCTCTCAAACTGCAAACTTTAGCTTCTTTGCCTTGAAACTTTTTTTTTTTTTTTTTTTTTTTTTTTTTTTTTTTTAAAACGGTCCATGCTACACAAATTAAGATCCGAGTCCAGAAACAATGCTGAGCATCATTAAATGTGCCGAGTTAAATGATACCTGCAGTTTTAGAGGTGAAGTTGGAAGTTGGCAAAGTAACAACTTGAAGACAACACAATCGGAGTGGAATTAATTAGTTTTCAGCAAAAATCGTACGTACACCTCAAAGTCGAGTGCCTAAAACCGACGTGACGCTTGGTGTCCGTTTCGGTTAACTTTGCCAAAATGACTTCGGCGTGTCTTTCCCGAAGAAACCCAAAATCGTTTTCTCCGACGCACGAGGAGCTGCGGATTAACGAGGCGCAACGGCACGGCGAGTTGTGAAAATGACATTTAATAACCAGCAGAACTCGAGAGGAAACAATAATTGCGCTTATCATTTTTGTTTTGAGGCAAGGTGACTCGCTTGCGTTTATTTTTTTTTTCCCCCCCTTGCATGGATATGAAGTGTGTTAGGCGTCATTAAATGTCCAATAACAACCTTCTGTGTCACATTTCTTTTTTTTGGACTATATTGGAATGAAACTAGTAATTTAAAAATATGGAAATAGCTAAGCAGTGTGAAAACTTTCTGAATGGTTATAAAGTGGACTCCGGAGAACCGTCATTGTACGCTATTGAATTCAGCAGCCCACGGCTGTCAAGGAGGTCGCTTATTAGCGCTCTCAAGTGTGATTGCTAGCGCCGCCGCTGGGACGCGGCGGCCTTGGACCGTCCTGGAATAAAGGTTGTACTTAACTGTACACAGGTGTCCCTTCTGCGCGGATGTATTACTGTTGCCTCTCTTGCTATGCTTAGCCTGAGGACTTGTTTGGATTGTGTACGGGATTAATAAAAAGAATAGGATTAAGCAGGCGTCAAGCAGCCAATTAAAGGAGCTCTTGATCTGTATTAGCGGGGTTGTTGTGTGTACGTGTGTGTGCACGTGTGACAAGCTTTCTCCTGTTCAATCATCACCTTTGACCTCTGGCAGTTTGTTTGTTACTGACACACTTAATTAATCGTAATCAAAATTTTCCTATTCATTCCAAACGGCCAGCAATACACTAAAATACTTTTTTGTACATTTAATTCAATTTCTCAATGTCATACCACATCATTGTACGTTTCAATATTTTTTTTTCATTCAGCATTTCAGCCTTCATAGGCAATTTCTTCAAAAATTGTCGAGATGATTTTTGCTAGCCGGCACACCGAAAACATGCAACTTTGCAACTTAAAGAACACAAAGCTCCAGCCAGGGGGCGAGTCAACAACATCTCCCGCGCTCTATATGTGCCCGTGTGTCAAACGTAAGCCTCAGTAATCTGTCAGCACAGACCTCGGTGGCAAAAAGCCACTCGTATCTCATTTGAGCGAAACCCTCGTTAACAAAACAAGGCAAAGGAAGACTCCAAGATGGCACATGAGGAGGAGGGTGCCGCAAAAGGTCACGGACGGGTGAGAGCCGGTTCACAAAAGGGCAAAGAGCCGGAAGAGCTTTGGGTGTTTTTGGGGGGGGGGGTCGGAGTTTTGTCGCGGCTGCTTGCTGTGTCTTTAGTGTTGAGACAAATTAACAACATGACTTGACTTGCTGCTGTTGCTTTCATCCTCTGCTCCCGCTGATATACAAAGACACTCGTCCGTGCAGGCGGATTTATCTGGAGGCAGCAGCAGTTGGGGGAGGGGGGGGGGGCAATCCATAGTTCCGTCAAACTTCAGACTTGTTTTCTTTTACAATGACTATGCGTCTACATCTCAAAATCTCAGAATCGCCTTTATTGTCATTATAACAAATGTAAAATTGTACGATGCAGTAAGTATCTGAGTAATATAAATAAGAAAACAAGCAAGAAAAGAGCTTAAGTGTTGAGCACTCAAGGCTCCACAGTCGTTAGTGAAGACTGTTTTTTTTTTCGTGGAAAAAAAATAATTTATGAAACTCTTCATGACACAAAAGATGTCATTTCAAACTGTTCGTGTCGCTATAAACTAATGAACTATGAAGGTGACTTTTTGAAATATAATGTTAGTTTTGACCTTAATCTTTATCCCATTGTTAAGTTTATTGCATATTAACAATGGAGGGAATCAACGGCAATCTTCATTTTTTTTAAATTATTTCTTTTATTATTTCTTTTTCAAAGCTGTCTGTCTTGTTTTATTAGAAGCGAGACTTTTCTTGTTAGCTTGCGCTACCTGACAAGCATTGACCGTCCTCGTGCTTTTGTGTTTTTTTTAAAGTATGTAAGCGTTGTTCCCGTCAATAAAACATCAGCACATTCCTAAATTTCATAGCAGCACAATCCAAACACACTCAGACGATCACGACAAAGAAATGCTTTTTAGCAGTGAATTATTTCGCCCAAAAATGATGTTAACAATTGAACACCGGGATGAAATATTAAGTAATGTTAAGGCAACATTAGTGTTTTGGAATGTATTTTTTAAAGTTTGATGTTAATATTTGATTGTGTGTGTGCGGTGAAATCATGATTTGAGCATCTGAATTTCCATGATGGACTGGGGTTAGCAAAAAGTTTTGGTTTTATTCATCAACATGGCAACCAAATTTTACGTTGCCAAGTGAATTTGGATTAGTTGCATGTAAATAATTTTTCCGAGAGGAAAAAAAGTCCATTAGCATTTTCATGATTGAGCTCACAAAACCATTATGGCTTTCAAGGTGAGCTTTAAAAGAAAGTGCCGTTATAACGGAATCAAGATGACAAATGACAAAATAGCGCCGCTGATTAGCGCCGACACTCTTGAGTGTCTGATCACGTTTAGAAGACAGTTTTTTTTTCTCATTTCAACACGGGGATGGAAAGTATTTGAACGTGTACGTCCTCTCACTCACCTCCCCGGGAGACGTGCAGGGTGGAGGCAGGTCACGTCATGATTGAAACCTTTAGCTACCAGCATGAAGCTAACACCCAAGAGGACATTTAATGCTTTGTTTACATAGTTGCACATTTGGATTTCACACTTTCATAAATATTTCCTCTCTTGTACCGTTTATATTTATAACAAGCCAGCAAAAAAATACTGTCCAGAAATTCGTGGCGTGTTGGTCAATAAAGACGATTAGCCTTGAGAAAGAGGCCGCAAGCTAGCGCCTTTAATTCTTTCATTCATTTTTTTTTTTTGACATGGCAAGAAAAACAGTTGAAAAAGCAAAATGCTCACAAGCCGCGGATCAAAGGGAGCTTTGTGTCATGCTCGGGAAACTAAGCTCCTTGTCGACTCGGCAATTTGTTTGTGTGCAAAAAAGTGACATTGGCGCTGTTGACGTTGACTTCAATTCAGCCTCGCTTTGCCACCAACTCCATTTTATTGGCGGCCGGAAATCCCCCAACCCCCTCGGTGGTTCCCGTTTTTTGACACTGACGAAGGGCTTTATTATTCATGCAGCATGGCAGGTAGACGGGATGAATTATTCAGTCTCGAGCTAGCATAAACAAAATGGCAAATACGGCGGCGGCGACTGTATGAGTAACTAAACGGTTCATTATCTCCAATTCTCGATGGCAAAACTGTCCAACGTATTTCTAGCGGGCATCATTCGGAAAATGACAGCGGCCCATAACAATTGTGAGTGGCTAGTGAACCCGGCAGCACATTAAAGAAGTGCGTAAATTGGTTCTGAAAGAGCAGGTGGAGCCCAGAAGTAAATGAGGCCATAAAAAAAGAGCATTATAATTTCTTGGATTTCCTTTCCCGGTCGGGAAACAGTCAAGCAAAGTGCTGACTGAGAATTGGAAAAAAAAAATCCTGCCGTATTCAGAAGTGGCGGTAGAGGATTATTAGCAGAAAAGAATTTGAAATCAGTATTTCATATGGAATTGAAATCAACAAAAAATCTTAAAATGGTGATATGCTAAGCAAGCTGGAACACAACTAAAGTTGTCCAGGCTGGCTAATAAAATGGGGCATTAAAATAAGCGAGCCAGCCTGCCATCGCAATGATTTTCAAACGATTAGCTTGAGGTCAAAAGACAAAATCTTGCCGCCAGCGAAGTAAAAAAGTCCAAAAAAGTGGCCAAGTTGAAGTCAGGCTGACTTGCTTTTCTTCTGTCCTTTTTTTCAAGCTGCTTCATTTCATGTCATCGGCGGCTCGTTTCATCATCCCCATCTTTGATCAGCATTATTTGCCCTTTCCATCTTTTTTTTTTTTTTTTTTCCCCTGCTACTTAACTGCAGCTAAAGGTCACGCTACAGCAGGTGGAAATTTAAATCAATACGTAAAAATGACCCCCTGGAAAAAAAACACGTGCTTGAGTGTGTTTTAATTTCATGCCTTGCGGGTGCGCGGCTGAATACCATTTATTGCTAATTTACAACGATTAGCGCCACTCTGAAGTTCTTTCCGGACTCTCCAAAATACCCACTGAGCAGTGATGCAGGTGAAATACTCCTGGACCGGATCGTTCCGGCGGCGCTGCGGTATATCTACATGAGTTCTGCGGGTTAATGTGTCCCCGGCTAAATGTTAGCCGCGACAATAGCTCACCATGGCGGCCTTTAGCGGCGGCGTCACGGGCGCCGCGGTGCTATATGTTGCCGATGAACGTGTATCACATGGATTAGATATCAGTCGCGATGGGCTGCCTGGGAAAAGTAACGGCAGCAGAAGACGGTACCGAGCCGAGACCACGCGGGCCAGCTGGCTGGTAATGAGCGCTACTTTAAGAGGCTAATGGAGGCTCATCTTTGTCTTCTTTGATGGATTCAGATCTAATCAGCCGCTTTCCCCCTCGTAGGCCGTTTGTTAATGCATTAACATGGGAGCCGCTAATAAAAGCGCTGACAGGCGGACAAGGCATCTTCCGGGCCGGCCGGGCCAAGATGGACTGCAGTCTTGTCTAGCTTCCTTCTGCTCTCATCTTCAAAGTAACCACGAGGCGCGGCGGGGCCCTTTGGCTTTCCCGCCGTGTGACTTTCTGAAGTTCATCCCGGTGTCACGGTCGCGATTCTCTCGTTTCGGCGATTCCTCTTTTTGATTGCGTAACGTTTCTGCCCGCTTAAGTCGTCGTCCCGGCGGAGATGGGCGTCCCTGACGAGTGGCGTCGGCACCACAAATCTATTTTGCCGGCTCAGCTATTGTCTGGCTTAATCAGCGGCTTTACTCATCTTCTTTTGTCCTTTGGCACCCAAATTCACATTTGAACCTTTTGCCTCCATTTCTACTTTTAATCCGTCCGTCCGCCCGTCTCGCTTTGCTTCCTTCTGGAATCACGTTCATTTAGTGCACTTAGTGAATCCGTCCCTCCTGACCCCGCGTTCCGTCTTTTCCCGCTCGTTTGCTCTTACTCATCCCTTTTCTCCTCTGACCCCCCCCCCATTCACCTCCGCCGCCTCCCCATCCTCTTGCTCCCTTCACCCACCCTTGTCGCTTTGCTTCCTTTTCAACTTCTTTGCTTCAAACGCTTTCGTCGGCATTTCTGGCCGCTCTCCCTCTGCGATACTATTCTCCCCGCATTAGCGCTAATGCTACGCTCCTGCGCGTACTTCCTCCTCCATCCATTATTCCAGCCTCTCCCCCTCCCATCTTTTTGCTACAATCCCCCTCTTCTCTTCTCATCCTGTCCATTTCTCAGTGTCTCTCTCCATCCATTCTGAGTGATGTCTCTATTGATCTGCTCTGTGATGATATTGCCCAAGGACGAGCACAGAGCAGAGAGCACACCAACCTTGTTCATACGTGTGCCATGCCTGTTTTTTCTTTTAATGTTCTTCTTTGGTGCCTTCCAGATGCTTGTAAGATGAAATGTCTGAGAGAATTAATGGGGATGTAGCGAGACCTCTAGGGATGTTTTAGAGTTGCCCTCTGGGCCATCTGACAGAGCTCGACCAAGAGGTCAGGCGTGCCTTGAACAAAAAGTAAAATCCCATTTTAAGTGTTGTTGTCAAGATCACACCAACCAAGACTGGTGGAGACTGAGACAAGGCCAAGATTGTCCACCTGAGACCGAGATAAATAAAAATGACCAAACAGGTGGTCTGGAGATCAGACTTGGTCCCGCTAAGGCGCCATTGGAATGTTCTTGAGCTAGCATGCTGGCTGCTAGGTGAACCGCTGCATTATTAATGCTAACTTTTACTGCACAATCCATACAAGCGTCTTCTATAGCGGCAGAAGCGAGGTCCACCTCATACTCGGCATTGCCAACTGTAACTTGCATTTTCGGAGATTTTGCACGAGAATCATTTCATTGTGGATGCCGCGACTGCAGGATTGCCGTATTGATTGACAAAATGAAAAGCAGCTTTGGGAATCATTAATCAGTGTTGACAGCTTTACTGCACTTTTGTTGATTTTGGGGTTCCGACGTTCTTTTGGGGCAATTTTATTGTGGGGTTGTTATTACGTGATCCTTTTTGTGAAGCACTACACTGGTTTTGGGTGTCCGGTTTCACCCTGTCGGGTTGAATAATGACCCACACAAATCGCCCGTTAAACTCGGTGTCCTCATTTTCATGTGGACTAGAAGCTTTAAAAAAAAAAAATCTAATTGCTATTCCTCCATTTTTTGGCCGCATATTAAATCTTCCACTGTCCTCATGGCCAGACATCTGAAGCCATCAGTCTGTGCTGGTGATAATTCCTCTCTCCTCCTTCCCTCCTTCCGAGCTCCTGGAATGACTTCTGTGCTGCTGGCTTTCATGACCAGGCGGGACAAATGGCGGGATGGATGCAGATGTTTCCCCGTGAAGCCAGATTGCAAGCTCAGCTTTCTCGCATTTCGCCTCGTATATCATACGCCACTACGGATGCAAACAAGACTTTGTGGAAAGACGGCGTGTGGCAAAAAAAACTCGTTTTCCTTGCTCGTTGAATATTTATGTCCCCGACATCGTGAGTCGCGCGACCAAGCCGTTAAAATGACGACTGTAATGGGGAAAGTAGTTATTCGGTACCACTAGGGGGCGTGCGGTTTGGTTACAGCTCCAGAGAGGTAAATAAAGTCCCTCTTCCATAACCGTCACCTTTTTAAGCCACAACATGCTCCGTTGATAAGGCCTCCAAAGATTCGGCTCGCACGATAATTGCTGTGAACCGCAGGTGACGCGGCTGCATCAGATAACGGCGCCTGTTGTAATGGAGTAAAGAGGCGGGTGGGAAGTGGAAGAAGAGAAAGGGGAATCCCTCCATCTTCACCTTCAAGCTCAGAGGTGCATACAAATGGCGCACACAAATAAGCTTGGCTAAACCAATAAGACAAAGTGAGAGCGCGCATAAATTCCCGTCGTTGGTCCCTCGCTTGTCCTGCGAAGGTCAACAGGCGCCCGCTTCCTCCTATCTCCTTCTTCCTCCATTTCGACAACTCCTTCTCATCCAGCTATCTGAGTCCACTTCTGTGCAGTGCTTCTAAATACACGCTGAGCCTTTGAGTGTCTTTTACGTTTCTCTGCTGGATTGTGTCCTTTTCTTTTCCGCTCTTTTCATGTTCTTTTGGATTTTTCTTATTTTTTCTTTCAAAGCCCGGAGGCAGCTAGGTCAGGAAAGCCAGATTTATCTCTACTGATGGAACGGATAACATGGACAAGAGCAAGACCCCCACCCCCAAGTCCCCTTACAGTTGATACACTCACCAACCCCCTATAGTCAATATATAAATATATATGTTGCATACAATTCATTATATATTTATTAAATAAAAAAAAATTTGACATATTTTTCAACATTGCAAGAATTGTTTGACTTGTTTACAAACCTTTTAAACATTTGTAAAGTAAATAATATTTAAAATAATCTCAAATAAATGCCCTGCCTCTAATAAGCACTTGTTATGCGCCTAAAATGAAAACACGAGGTCCCTTCGCCACCATGAGTGGTAAAACAAAAATGTAGGTATAACAAGCATCATTTTTGATCCAACGTATCGCCTCGGTGCGCTCCGATCTAATGATGTGGACACTACGTACTTAAAAGGTTGACCCTGTTTGTCTCATTAACGTTGGACATGCTGAGCCAGAGAAAGGGAGACCACTGCGGAATATACGAATAAAATCTTTCTCACTGGCCAAAATGTCTCCCACACATGCTTCCATTACATTTGTGACCAATGAGAAGCTTTTTAATCCCGGATTTGGCCGTGCACGGTCTGTCGTTTTAGCGCTGCTGCTGTTCTCTTCCTAAGAGCTATGGCCCAAGAAATGAAAATGTTCCATCCTTTTTTAACCTCAGGCTGGTTCTGTCCTCATGCTGGTGTCAATAACCGCAAACACACACGCAGATCCAATAAGAGCCTTGCCCCCCCCCAGCCCTGATAGTGACTGATGGCAAAGGTGCGGGAATAAAGGAAACGGTTGCGGTTTATTTGAAAAGCGTCGCCTTACAATCAACAACGGAAAACGAGTAGCCGCAGAATAAATGAGCACTAGAAATGAGAACAAAAAACAATTCCGGCTACCTTCATTGAACTGACACAATGCATTAGAGGGCGGTTGTATTAATTGAATGTATAAAATAACAACCGGTTTCATTTCAAACCGGTGGATTGCTTGTCGAGTGGCGCTACGTCTCCGTGGCTGCGTGTTTTCACTTCTGCAAAATGCTGAGATTTAAATAATCTTCACAAGTAAACTCATTTGGAATGCGCCGTCAGGTTCGGGCTGCGTGCTTGCACAGACTGTGCATTTTCACGGCTTGATTTTAATACCGGGACTGTAACAGACATTTAATCATGAAGATATTGCAAACAAAACCCAGCCTGGGTGGAAGACGTTAAGAAATGGATCTTTGACGTCTATAGCCGTCAATGGGAGTGAACGTGTTGAGTCAAAATTGTGATTTTATTTTTTTTTTAATGTGTCTGTATGTAAATAAAACACTCCGATGGAATCTCTAAATGATTTAATGATCAAAATAGTTGATTAATTTGCTAATCGTCTCTGATTGGTATGGAGGCCGGTGTATTCAGTTTGCATGTATTGATGTTCTAAGTGGTGCTTCTCATTCAGAGGCTTGCAGCTCAAAGCATCACCATTCAACGCGCGGCTTGGCCAGCGTGATTGCCTGCTACCGTCAATTTGCGGCGCAACCTGTTGTAAATTCTCCCACAAGTGTTGTACAGTGTGCTGATGAGTCACAGGATACGAGCGGCAAACTGAAAAGTCACTTAGTCACGAGACGCCAAATGCATTCGCAAATTCACATCACCTGCAGGCCTCACTTTATCTTACGTTTAAGACAATTGCAATCATCGATTAGCCGTCACTCAGAAAGCCACGAGAAATGCACCGGGGGGCCCGAGAACCATCAAGAAGCAACAACGCGAAAAAGCCAAGAGAATCGACCATTTGTCGTCCGCGGCGGAGCATTAATTCCAAAAATAATCATAATTTATCTCTTAAATTGACAACTGATTAATATTGATTGCAGTAGCATCATTTTCCACAAACAAACATGTATTCTTCCCAAAATCAATAACTTTTTAACCGGCCTCACTTTCTGCTCTTCCACAGCGTCAAGGTCGCTTCTCTTTAAAAACAAAGAAAAGACTTGACACGCTTCATTTGAGTCTCGACACCGCAAACGGCAACCGAGGGGTATCAATAAAGTTATTAGCAGGCCTCCGGCCAGATGGATTACGTTTATGATGCATTTTAAGTGCCGTGCCGGGAGACGACGATGCTCTTCTGAGGTTGTTCGTGTCACCGTCATCATTTTTATTTCTCCCCCAAGCTGGAATATTCCCATGGATGAAAACTGTGATTATGACTACGTTTTTATTTAATTGTTTGTATATTTTGTATCAACTGGAGTGAATGCCTACATTGTAAAAAAATATTTTTTAAGGGGCTAAAACAGTAAATTGGTCAAAATCAAAGGGTAAGGAAAGCTGCGCTGAGTTTTGTTGAATTCACAGACTAGCTAACAGCGTTAGCTTCTGATTAGCAGCACTTGATTGCTCAGTGACTTTATCGTGGCGGTGGAAGATGGGGTATTAGTGCCCCCCCCCCAAAGCCATCAAGTGTATGAAGCGCTTCCTCCCCAAGTTAACATGCTTTCAATGTCTCTACGGCCACTTGGTTTTTCCTCCGCACTCCGGGCTTGGCTTCCGCAAGTAGAAACACGCATCCGGCCGTAACGCGCCTGCGAGAGGACGAGAGCCAGGGGACATATTTTAGAAAATTGACTTTTTAATATCTTGTACAAAAATAGTTGGGTGCCCACCCATCAAGTGTGAAATTGAACAACCAAGTGAATCTTTTGTTACCTGCCTTTTTTGCAGTCCTTGTGCGCTTCCGCACCACTCTGCCGTAACAAGATGGCCGATTTACATAACAGCCACAGACTCACCAGATCTATTTTCAAGCAACAAAGAAAAAACTATTTTTTCGTTTTTACTAACAAAAATAACATTCTAAAAGTGCAAACTTAAACTTTTTGGGAAGGCACATCAGGTCAATGACAACAAAATTACATTAAAAATAGCTTAAGGATGCCCCTACTAGCTTAATGCTGCTACCTCCAACTAATCAAAATGCGTAAAATGGGTAACAAAAGCCGTATTCGCCATTGGCTTGAGTGCTGGCTCATTCGGCAGGTTAATTTCAGCATGACAAGAAACAGGGTGTGTAATGTGTGCCGCAATTCCTGTTCCTTGCGGAAATTTGACCAAAGTGTGCAGCAGACATGTTGGGTCTATTTTTACAAATATGAAAAGAAAAATCCATCATATTTTTCTTTTCATACACCAGGTGAAACTACTTTTAGAAACTTAAAACCATTATTTATTCATGCATAACTCCTCCTCACATGGAGTTAACGGCAATCAATAATCCCGCCTTGGAACATCTTGGCATCAAAGAGAGGAATTTCTGCCACTGTAAAGAATATCAAGTAGAAGTGCACTTTTTACTGCCGCATGCCAATTAATTGCTGCGGAGTCAGACATAGCACGTTGGCGCACGCTTTATTAGGCCAAAACATGCACACATTAACAATATTCATATTTGATGAATCGCTCCATCAATTTATTAAGGGCCACAAATGTTAATTTGGACTTCATAATAAAATGAATGACTCCCCAGAGGATGAGCAGACGTGGGGCTTTTAAATGAATCTGAACGGAAAATAAACAAGATTTGCAAGTGTTTAGCAAGCAATCAAGTGATTGTCCCGGAAACTGCATAAGGAGAGGAAAATGTTTAAATCATCTAAAAGCAATTTAATGTGCTTAGCGCCATTACGACTTGAGGAGGAGCTGACCTCTTGGTCTTCGCCCGCAAAATGATTGTTGCTTTTACTCGCCTCTTTGTTGCCTCGGGTACTTCCCGGAATGAGGAGGCGGCGCGCTTTCATTCAGAGAACAATTTTCTCATCCAAACAAACATTTCCTTTTCTTGCTCTTTTATTTAAACCCATGACTAGCTAGCTTCGATGGAAACCGTTAAAAGAGGGCTAGCGTGTCAGCATCGGGGATGTCGTAAAGAAATCATATTTGGGCATTCAATTTGAAAAAAAAGGGTTGAAAAAGACAACATTGTAAAAAAAATCCGATTAACCGATTATGGAAATAATAAAAAGTATTTTTGTTTGCAATTCAGCAGCAATATGGTCTTTTCACACTTTTGCCTGCATCACCTCGGCTTTAACGGGCAATTCATATGCTGGCACATGCGTGCACATCAGCATACGTGCACGCTCCAGCCAAACATGCACACAGCGTGTCATTTTTGCAATTGCAGGCAAGCATGTGTCAGCACGCACACACATGCGCAGAGGCTAAGCAGCCGGTGGCCCTCGGCTCGCCCGTCGTTATCAGCCTAAGCCGCTGCTGACTTAAGCAGAGGCTGGAGAAAAAAAAAAAAAAAACACAGAAACTGACACTTCATCGATTTCATATGAAATTCCGTCGGTCATAAATGATTAACGCGGCTATTTCGCATTCCGCGCGCGGCGTTCAAACTTTTCTAGCTCAGTCTTTGCGTTGCCAGTTCAGAAAGACTTTTTTCTTTATGACGACAGGTGGCGCAAAGTCACTTCCTCCCTGAGGTCTTAAAAAAAGCTGATTGCATTTGTGTGTTAAATTTGCCGTTGGATTGAATTAGGGGGAGTTAAGAAAACTGTCCAGGAATCGCCAACCTGAGCAAATCTTTTTTAAACCTGCTTCCCTGCCGATGTGGTCTACACGGGAGCTGTGCCGTGAATCTTTGACGTCTAAAGCCGTCATTGGTAGTGAACGAGTCGAATTCCGCTTGATTGTAAAAAACTCTGGAACAACCAAAGTGCTCTGTCGGGACAACAAAAACATTTTGGCACGCAGTCTCATTAAATATCAGTGACGGTTTTCTCTTCACCGACTTAAATGAAAAGCTCTCGCTTGCTATTTTTAGGGGGCTAATCTGCAAATGTGTCACCTTTTGTTGCTCCGTATCACACACCAATCCATCTCCTCTTCTTCTTCTTCCCCCCTTTCAAAAAAAAAAAAAGAAAAATCCCCTTTTCCCCTCTCACTTCAGTTCATCTCAGTTGAACAGCTCCCCGCCTGCCTCTCAGCCTCTCCCGGAAAAACTCCCTGCAGGCCCGACTCAAACGGTGAATCACCAAAAAGTCCTTGAGAAAGCCCCGACTCAGGCGGCGGTTTCGTGTCAGCGCCGGGGCCCTCTCGGATCGTTTTGTCATCCCCCTCCCGTCCATCTATTACTTCCTCTTCAGACAACAACCCCCTCCACCACACCCACTCCAAGTCTTCACTCCTTAAATTCTACCTCGACGTACCGAAGGCGAAAGGAATAAAAACACGGCAGCCTGCACAATGGCCACAAAGTCAGCTTATTAAAGCTGGCGTGTGAGAAATGTTTGAGTCCCAGCTCTTGGATTCTATAGGAAGCCTCAATTTGCATTTACATACGATAATTCTATTATGGCTCATGAACGAAACTGAAGGATGAAAGCAAAATGGGCAACATAGTAAAACTGTGATTTATGTCGACTTCTGAAGAAGAGACAGTTTTGTTTGTATGAATATAGTATTTATATAAATATGTAATATATAATTTTAACACTTGCTTTTCATAACAACTAAACTGTCACCTGGATAATTACAACGCAGGGAATAGCACCTTTGCCGCAGGGCATCTTTAAATTAAACGTTTTTTTCTTTATTTTTTCGTTTGTATAATTATTATCCAACCACTTGCCAAGTAAAAGACTATAAAGGTATTGTACATTCTTCCAGGTTTAATTAAATACGTTTGAAAGTGAGATCGTGTAGTCGGCTGTCACCCAGGGAGCTTTATTAGTTGTGCGTGTGCGCGTGTGCGCGTGTGCGCGTGTGCGTGCGTGCGTGCGTGCGTGCGTGCGTGCGTGCGTGCGTGCGTGCGTGCGTGTGTGCGTGCGTGCGTGCGTGCGTGTGTGCGTGCGTGTGTGTGTGTGTGTGTGTGTGTGTGTGTGTGTGTGTAAACTCGAACCTCAATCAAATGCTCATCATGGCATCTCTGGAGGGGCGGAAGTGTTTGCAGTCAAAGTAAAATCAAAGCGACAAGATGGGAGAGAAGAACTTGTGTACACATTAGCAGCACGCGCGCACACATCCGCGCGCGCATGGAGCCCTATCGCCGCGGCTGACTGCCTTGCTGACTGGCAAGGTCACGCAACTTTTCGGACGCCGGCGAGAGCGCTGAAAGGCGTAAAAGGAGAATGCGCGCAATTGCACAAATGCACACCCCTGTGGGAATATTGCTCTGGCACACACACAAATTCGCACGTGGACGAAGGATCTGGATTGGATTGGTTAAAGGCGACCTATCTTGGTTTTTTTGGAATGTGGGAATGGGAGGTTCGCTCGATGGCCGCCTTTTTCCCACCGTCGCCGAATATTCCCAGGCGCTCGTACGGTCAACGTCGTGGGAAAAAAAAATAATAATTCAACTTTTAAATCATTCACTGCCATTGACGACTATAGACGTCAATTCGTAATTGGGCTTTTTTTTACACATCTTGTGGTAGATAAGCATGGGACAACCCAAAGGAGAGACACAAGTTCACGCCGGGGCTGAGAGACTCGTCTATTTGACTGCACTAGTCGAAACAATAGCGCACTCAATCTTCACTGAGCTGCAGGAGTTTGACTTCTCCAAAAAATGGCCAATAGGGACGCAGAAGCTTTTGTCTCTCCCGTTTCTAGCCGTCTGTCAGGCTCTCTAATTGAGAAATAGCAAAGCGAGGCACATGAGTAATGATCGTCCCGGGTCGTTGAGTAACTCCCCTCGCCACGCTAGTCCATTAGCGCTAATCTTATCTGGAAAATATATCTATAAATAACAAAAAAAAAGAAACAATAGGAGACACCGCTATTTGGATCTTGCACGCTCCTTGAGCACTCAAAGAAAAGTCGATTGGCCTCTTTAAAAAAACGTTGCAGACCGATGGAGCGTCAAGATCTGTCAGCCTTGCTCATGCGTGTGTGCGTGCATGCGTGTGTGTGTAAACAATATTGATATGACATCATCGGCTCCAATCGATGCGATGCGGGTCAATAAATGCTTGCCAACATGTCAGGTAGAACCGCAGCGATAACAAGCTTTCCAGGATTTAGTGGGTGACCTTCCGGATGTACAGCAAATTTTTGGGGGGGTTGTAACACCAACAGCTTGGCCCGCTATGGAATTGGATGTTTGATGCGTCTGTTGCCATAGCGACGCGCATCATAGTTGTCATGCGGCGTGGGTAAACAATGCACATATTTGGGGCCATTAATAAAGCTTTAATGAGACGACTTCATTAAGCGCATACTGCGTGAAACCCAATTAAAAACAACACATTTACTTGCAGGTGCCCCTTACACACACAAAGACACACACACGCATGTTTTCCAGCTAACATGGGGTCCTCGTGAAAGCGTTAATTGAGCACATTAAATGTACGCATCTCGTCCCGCAAGCTGCGCTGCAATTTGGATGCGTGGAAGAAACATCTGTGAGCTTATTGCCAAATTGAGCGCTCACATCTTGCTTATTATGTCTTTTGCATAACAACGCATATATTTTTATGGCATATTTTTCATACTTCACAATTTTTCTAAATATTTGTGACATTTTCATGCTATCAAAGCATTTTGTTCTGTTGGGCATTTTTTTTAAAAATCACTTTTGAGACTTTTTTTCTCTAACTTAAAGTTAAAAATTAAAGTTCAAACTTTTAATGCTAACCTGCTTTACTTTTCCCCAATTTTGGAAGAATTATTTTTCTTTTGTGGCATATTTTCGAAGCTACTTCTGCGGCGACGCCCGACAGCTAGCAATGCTAATTAATACTAATGGCCGACACGGTTGGAGAGAGGCGAGCAATGTCACACACACACACACACACACATACACACACATAGAGAGTAAGTTGTGACGCAGAACGTAACCACAAATCAAGAGGATGACTTGGCTGGCACAGCGGCAATATGCAACCAACACTGCACGCGCGTGCGTGTCTGTCTGTGTGTGTGTGTGTGTGTGTGTGTGTGTGTGTGTGTGTGTGTGTGTGTGTGTGTGTGTTGTAAAGTCACACTTAGGATGCTTGTTACTGCAGATGTACATTTTTACGGGAGCTTTTTCTCAAAGTGTCAGCAAAAACAAGTGCCAAATGACTATAAAATAACTTTGCCCTGTTCTTTTCTTTTTTTTCCCTCCCTTTCTCCTCAGACATCTGCTCATCCAAATGTCTTGGAAAGGAGCGTGTCTAATCGTCAGATTTCCCCTCCCTCCCTCCCTCGTGAAAAGAAAAAGAAAAGAGTTGAATGCAAGTCATTTGGATGAGTGCTGCTTGATATTTGTTGGCCGGAGGCAACGTCTGGAAGCGTCTCTTTTGCAATAAGGGATGGCGCAAAACGGGCCCTGGCGGCACCCGACGGAGCTCGTTCAATCTCCAGCTCGTAAATAATTTGTGGCGGCCCTCGCGTATATTATGCCGGAACGTGTCCGGTTTTGATTGACGAGTGATCATCGATGGGTGAGAAACTCGATAGAATGCCGACCTCGGCCAGGCAACTATGTAAACGACCTCCTATACCAGATGCCCTTAATCTCCTCTTGGATAGCATTTGTCTTCTCTGAAGTCAATACAAGCTAATATTAGCTTATTTTACCTTTGGTCTGGAAGATGCAGTGTTATATTCTGTAGTTTCCATTTTGTTACAATAGCCCTTAATCTCCTCTTGGATAACATTTGCCTCATCCAACTCTTTATCTAAACCGCTTATTCTCTCATTTGTGGTAGAATAAAAATAATAGTTTTAGCACAGCTCTGGAAGCTGCCCAAAATTATACTCCATAGTCTCCAGTTGGCTGCAGGAGCCCTCAGTCTCTTGTAGGAAGAAATATATCTCCTTTGCAGTCAAGACATGCAATTTGTCATTGTCACTTAGTTTTGCCCGTAGTCTCCTCTCGAATGAAACTTTTCTCCATACCCGTTTTGAAATGTGGCCTAACCAGGTATTTGAAAAAAAAAGATGGAAATAATGTGTAAATGCTTTCCCATCTCTTCACCTACAATCTTTTTCTTAAATATTTTTAAGTTTATGCATTTTTTTACTACAAGAGTGAAAGCTTAATACTTAAACCGGAGGCAGCTTTGAAGCCACGCTAGCGACATTAGCTTTTAAGCCCTCCCTCAGCGGCGCGCTGACATTGCAGCGCCGATGATTTTATCGGCTCGCCGGCTTTTATGTAAATACATCATTGTTGCGCGTGTGTAGACTAAGACATGCTATAGATCATTGCGGTCAACCATTCAAGGCAGTGGGCCGTGTAAACACGCACGGCGTCACACTTCACCTCTCCCGCCGACGGCCTCTCCATACAGCTCAAGATTGGGGAATAAGTTGGGCGGAAGTAAGCGGGTCATATCCCACTATGATTCTCGTCGCAGTTTGTCTGATGCGGGGAGAGTGAGGCGGCAAGGGAATGGGAATATTATGCAAATGAGGACGGGATTGTAACCGTGCTGACGACATGGAGGGAAATGGTGGGATTTAAGACCCCCCCGGCGGTGGTAAAAGGAGAAGGCGTCCCGGCACATGGGGTGCACCAACTTTAAATCCTTTTCCATATGGAAGTGTAGTCTTCTATCTCTTTCCATCTGTTTCTATCTCTTTCTTTCTAACTATCTTTCTTTCGAACTATCTTTCTTTCTAACTATCTTTCTTTCTAACTATCTTTGTAACTAACTTTGTAACTATCTATCTATCTATCTATCTATCTATCTATCTATCTATCTATCTATCTATCTATCTCTCTCTCTCTCTCTCTCTCTCTCTCTCTCTCTCTCTCTCTCTCTCTCTCTCTCTCTCTCTCTCTCTCTCTCTCTCTCTCTCTCTCTCTCTCTCTCTCTCTCTCTCTCTCTCTCTCTCTCTCTCTCTCTCTCTCTATATATCTCTATATATCTCTATCTTTTATCTCTATCTATTATCTCTATCATTATCTCTATCTTTTATCTCTATCTATCTTTCATCTCTATACCTCACTCTATTTCTCTATCTACTCATCCTCATCTCGGAGGATGAGGGAGGTAAGTTTGACTATTGCGCTCCCTGTTGGTTAAATTGACATAGTACACTTTGACATAGTACACTAAGTCATCCACATCCTCAAACGCATCACCAATATTCAACCATGACTATACTGTATTTTTGGATTTTTTTTTGGGGGGGGGGTCCTCTGCATTGCATTAGAAGGTATTATAATTAAGATTACTTTTGTGTTGGATGAAATGGTTGGACATGTGTTTTTTTTTGGGCGCCATAGGCTCAACCAGGTCAACATTTGCAACAAGTCACATTCCTTTGCATTCTTTATTACAACATTGGACGAGAATACAAACATCTCTCCAGAAAACATAGTCAGCATCTGACTTGAACCTTTTACGTTTTATAAGTTTAATGTATTGAAGTCGCATTGGACAGGACAGTGCAGTTGTAGGAAGCAGAGTTAACAATCAGATGCATATTTCCACGGGGCTGTCGTCGCTTTCGCCATCGGCCCAATTGCTCGGCCGCCTGGTCTTCAGCTGAAGCTGAATGGAGCCTTCATGGCTGATGCTTTTTCTTCTCACCTAGAAGAAGTGAAAAAATATTGCTTTCAAACACTTTTTTTTTTTTCATCTGATGGTGTGTGCACCAAGTTTTCTATATTTCATTATTTGACTTTTTTATGCAAACCTCTGGATGGTGAATGACTCACTCACCTTTCCGGGGGTCATGTTACACATGATGAAACTGAATTTGGGGAAAATATACAAAGTTAGGCAATGTCTGATATCCAGCAATCTAGTGTAGGGAGGGAGGGAGGCATCTCACGGGTTATCAGTGCCCAACTCGCCCATCTGCTCCTCAGCAACAATGTTGGACAACTGTGCTTCCCGGTTTTTTCGTTCCTGCGAACCTCGCTTCCTCCGTACGTATGACACACTGATGTGGACAGGGAGGACAACGATGGGGTGGACATACAGGATAATGTTAGCATTTTAGCGCTTGAGCTGTCTAGTGTTGGATTAAGGTGTTAGGCGGAGGTTAGGAAGCGGCCTTCGGGTTAAGGTCGCCTCCGTTGGGAATAATATAAACATTTATGGGGATAAATAAACTACCTGAAGATGACAATAAGCACCAGGACAATGAGCACGCAAATGGGAGGGACGATGAACTCCAGGAACCAAGCTGCGGGCACATTAACAGATGTGAGTGTATGGAATCAAATCAACTTTGCAGATGAAAATTGACGCACCCATGTCGAATGTCGCTGCTGCCTCTGCGATTTTGAGAATTTCTACAAAATAGCTCATTGAAAAAGAAAATACATCAAAAGTAATGTTGCTATATTCATACAATTGTTTTTTTTTGTTACTTTGGCATTTCCTTTTTAGCGCTTAAAACTCACGGTGGACTTGGACCTCCACTGAAGGCGACCTGGCCGACCCCAGCTCGTTGGTGGCCGTGCAGCCGTACAAGCCGGCGTCGGCGGGCGTGACGGACGTCATGGTCAAAGTGTGACTGCGAGACACGTTTTGGTAACTTAAGCCGTTCACCTTCCACCACATCACCGAGTGGACGGGTGGGGATGAGAGGGCGTCGCACTGTAGCGTCAACGTGTCGTTTTCTGTCACCAGCAGAGAAGGCTGCGCTCTCACCGCCACCTCTTTGGGAGCATCTGACAGATTTTTTTTTTTAAGTCACTCATTTTTAAACACCCAAAATAAATTTTTCCACAAGAAAATTTGAATGACAGCAAAGACTTACATGAGACTTGCAAAGTCCTTTGCAAGCTTCGTCTTCTAAAGCCATTGTCGGCCTCGCAGGTGTAAACGCCGCCATCTTCCCAAGTGGCTGTGAATATGTGGAACAGCGTGTTGTTTTGGACGGCGTTGCGACGGGAACTGGCGCACAAGGACGGCAAGTCGTTGGACACCCTGGTCAGGGTGAGGATGGAGAACGGCTCGCTTTCCACTGAGCAGAATATGGACACCGGCTCGCCTTCTGTCACATCGGTGGCCATGGACAGCACCGGCTCGGACGGACCGTCTTGAGAAAAGTATGTCATTTGAATTACATTCAAATGTTGATATGCATTTTATCCAATAATGTCAACATTGAACTCACAGTGGACTTCGACCTTTACTGGGGGTGATTTGGCCGAGCCCAGTTCGTTGACGGCCGTGCAAGCGTAGTCGCCGGCGTCGGCAGGCGTGACGAACGTCAACGTCAAGGTTTGTGTCTCGGTCACATTTTGGCAGACAGAGCCCGCCTTCCACCATATCACCGATTCAATGGGCGGGTTGGCGTTGGCGACACACTGCAGCGTCAATGTTTGCTTTTTCATGACCGCCAAGGACGGACTCGCTTTGACCGCCACATTTTTGGGAGAATCTGGCCGAGATATAAGCAAATGAAAAAATTTTCACTGCACTATGTTCTTGTTTACTGCCTACACGATGACCTACATGTGACTTCCAGGGTCTTGTGTGTAATTTCACTTCCTAAGCTGTTGGCGGCTTCACAGGCGTAAACGCCGCTGTCTGCCCAGGTGGCCGTGAAATTGTAGGACAGAATGTTGTTTTGTGCCTCCATGCTGAGTTTCGTGGCGACAGACTGCATGGACGATTGGTCAGTGGCCGTCCTGCTCAAACTAAGTGTGGAGAGCGGCAGGCTTTCTACCGAGCAGCGCACGGAGACCTGCTTGTTTTCAGGGACCTTGTCGGCCATGGACAGCAGCAGGTTTGTCGGACGGACTTGGATGAAATAGAGATGAGAAACAATTTAGAAAAAAAGTCTTAAGGTCTGAAAATGTGTTTCGTGACTCACATACGACTTGGATGCACAGCGGTTTGCTGTCTTTGCCGGCGCCGAATTTGTTGACGGCGTGGCACTTGTAGCAGGGGCGATGGCTCGGCGACACCTTGCGCAGCAGCAGATGTTCCTCGGTGTGTTGGGCCAAAGGATCCCACGAGATCCCGTCTTGGCTGAGTGACCAGGCGTACTCGTTGGGCTTGGGGTTGGCGTCGGCGGAGCACAGTAACAGGGCCGATGTGCCCGCTTTGACCATGGTGGCGGAACCGAAGAGGGTTAGGTTGGTTTTCCTCGGGAGGTCTGCAACGAGATTTAGGCAGGAGATGCATAACGGACACGTGACGGCTCACCGAGGCGCCCCGCCGAGGGGCTTCACCAAGGCGCCCCGCCGAGGCGCCCGGACTCACATTCCACGTCGATGAGACGCTCGGCCGTCGTTTTCAAGTCCTTGAAGTCCGTGTTGAAGGCCTCGCACGTGTAGCGCCCCATGTGCTCGTGGCGCACCGCCAACACCGTATAATCTTGCTGAGACGCCACCAGTTGGCCATCTTTGTACCAGGCAAAGTGATCGGGCCGGGGGTTTCCACTCTTCACCTCACAAAACAGGGTCATGACCTCGCCCAGAGTGAACTTAGTCCGAGAAGGTTGGATCTTGATGTCAACTGACGGACGGTCTGGAAAGTCGTTTGCGTTAGGTGTGGAGTGGATGTTTTCAAGATTAGAGAGGTGGAATAAAAAAGTTAAAGTAGGATGTGCTAAATAGTTCATTCATTTCCCCCCCCCCCCAAAGTGCAGCCAATTGATTCCAAAAATTCCCTAATGACTTTTGAATGAACTGGCCCGGTCAGGCCTGTTTCTAAGCAGTGTAATACCGACCTGAATCCACCAGAGGGCACTGTTAATGTCAGACCCTGCCGTATGTGAAATATGCATCAATGGACTCACATTTGATGTCGACGTCAAGAGTCTTCGACGCTTCTCCGTGGTCATTTTTGGCAACACACTTATACTTCCCGTTGTGCTGGGGCGTGACGGACTGGACAGTCAACTGCCCCCCCTCGGCCAGCAGCTCCGAGTCGTTATCTTTAAACCACTCGAACGTGGGGTCGGGATTTCCGTTAGCAGTGCAGAAGAGTTTCATGTCGTCGCCTTCTTGGAAGTATTTGACGCCTTGACGCAATCGCACATGAATGATTTTGGGGCTGTCTGAAATGGGGAATTGGACAAATAAGATAAGTAAGGCTGCCTTGTCTTCCGTTACAACTCTGTAGTGTGTACTTATGACGAAGTTCTTACATTTGACATTGACAGTCTGGTACTTCCTCAGATACTTGTCGGTATTGCCACGCGCCTGGCACCCAACCTCCAGGCCATCATTCTTCCAATCACCTACAACCGTCGTCATACCCATTTGGCCAGGATTCAGCTCAATCAACTTGATCGACAGCTTGTCATCCAGAAATTGTAAGGAACAGCTGTTGGAAGAGAAGCACCACAGTCCCTGTTGTCCTCCCTCCTCCATGTCGGCTAGTTGAAAAAACTGGATTGGGCAGGGATTTTCTGTAAAGAGAAATGCTCTCAATGGAAACGTTTGTTGCGGACATCAAATTTATAGAGGCATGGAACCCAAGTCACCGAATGTTTTGTCTTGTGTTTTTTAATAGCAGGCTGTGTCTGAGTTGTTGAAATTGCTGTGCTGGAACTTGAAGTGTATGTTAAATGAAATGGCAACTTGGGTAAGCCAAACCCAGATGGCATCTGTTTGAATGACTTGCCTATGACTTTGACAACAGCAGAAGCTTCTGTCCATGATAACGCCTCATCCTCGCTGAGCTCATACACAAAACTGTATTTGCCGCTGTCAGGTATGGTGAGGTTGCATATCAAGACCACCAATGAAGTTCCGACGTGCCACTGCGCAGGCAGCGAGCCTGGACTTTTGACACGGCCATCAAAGTGCGGGTGGACGGGCCACATTTTGGTGTTGGAGCTCAGAATGACAGTGCCAGTGAAGTTGTTCTGCAGGTTGTTCCAATCTGAGTCTTTCAGCCAAATCCAGTTGGTCGGATGCCCAGGGAGCTCGTCCTTACACCGTAGCGTCAGTTCAATGCAGGAGCCCTCTTTAATGGGCGCGCTTTGGGTGGTTACTTCAAAGTGGCTGTTCAAACATTGAAAAGCTGTAGCGGAAAACGCACAATTAAGTTTAGTAAGCCATATGAATGTTTGTATACATAAATATCAATATGATACAACTCGTCATTCGTGCTGACATCATTAAGCGAATCTATATAAAGCAGTGGTGGGCCGTCAGGGCCTGCAAGGCCTTCTCTGCAGGCCTAAATATATCAGAATCACAGACCGATGTTAATTATATATTGTCCGTGAATATGTATTAAATAATTCCAAATGCATATATATATATATTTATTTTTTTATTTATTTTTTGCGCAAATGCGTCATGGCAACAACAGATCTTCTAAGTTTAAATTTTGTTCAAAGATGGAAAAGCATTAAGCAGAGCGAGAAAGAAGATTACCTGTCAAAAAAGATAACAGAAGGAAAATCAATCTGCATTGCTCCATTCTGCCACTGCACCAACACAAATTTGAAAGATATACACATTTGTCATCATACCAATCGGAAACAAATTGAAGTATTAAGATGATGCCTAGAAATGATATCAATATTACAAATCCTGGTTCCAAAGATGCAATTTTGTAAAATAAATATTCAAAAAGCCTATATTCCACTGAATACACTACAAACACATGACAATTAATGATCAAACCAAACGTGGAATCAAGAAAAGATTGCACTAAACATGGTTATCCAACAAAAGTATATCTTCTAGGATAAAAAACACCAAAACAAAACCAAAGATATGATGATTAATAGTCATCACTTACAAATGGGTTGTGGAATCTTCACTGCAGGCTTCCTGCTTGTGTAATTTGTGACATACATTCAGTAAGATGCAAACTCACTCTTTTATCCTCTACATAAAAGCACATGTGTCAAGACAAAAAGCTTTATTACAGCAACATCAAAACAATTTAGGCACTAACTGGTCACAGCCAGATAAAGCCTTGAAGCTATTTTTTCTTCTTGGTTACTTGATATTTTTTTGTTTGTGCTGCTTGCAGTTGTATTTCATCTTTTGTAATGTACACAAAGGGATTTATTATTATTATTATTATTTCTATTATTATTATTAATATTTAGTATTATTTAGTCTTAGTTTTTATTTAGTCAACTGTGTGTGTGTGCTTTAGCATACACTAATAAGCATTTTAGGTGCACAGGGTTTTTTGTTGTTGCTTAAAGATAAGCTAATTCTGTAAGTCTTATTTTTAAGCGTGTGATTAAAGCTAAAAAAAATGGTCGTCCCCTAAAATAGATCAAAACAGTTGGACAGATTTGCCTTTTTAATTTGTAATCTACAAAAGAAACATTAATCAGAACAATGTGTTTGGACCACTTGGGCTGCACAGAACCAATTATTATAAAGAAAGTTTGACTTCCTCCTTGAAAAGCAAATGTAGCAATTGTAAAAAGAAAAAAAAAGACTGTTATGTTCATGTTTGGCCAGTAGATGTCCCTCTTGTCATTATTATTTACTTGTTCCTGACAATACTGCCAGCAGCAGCAACATTATTTTCTTTGTGAAAAACTTTATTGTGGAAAATCAAAACAAGTGCTCATACAATCAATAAAAAGCCATGAAGAAAAGTTTTGGGGATGTTCAGCAAGCAGACCTAACAAATTGTCAAATTGTACCTTACATTATGTCCATCTAACATGTCAGACAGCATGAACCTTCACAAATAATTCAACGTTTGTTTTTTAGTTGTAGCTATAGCAGGGCAATTTAAAGTTAGAAAACATAAATTGATTCATCATTTTTGTGTTAGTACTCATTTCAGGAGACTTTCAGGAAAATCACAGATGCCCTGTGACCTCATCAGGCCCAGCCAAGACCGACATGGGAGGAGGGAGATTAAACACCTCTGTGGGCTCCTTCAAGTTAGGATCGTCGTCGGTGCCCTCGTCCCGAGGTGTGCGACGCTTGGCGCAGCCCTCAACCAAGGTGAAGAAGACGACAGACAGGAGTGTCACGCCCACGCTGACGCAGCCGAGCACCAGACTGGCTGCGTACTCAATCACGGATTCATCCCGGTGTACGCCAATAAGGTACCACACCAGAGATGTCAGCCCACACACTCCTGAGCACAAACAACAACAAATGTATTCAAATGACATCGCTGTAGATATAGCGTTTAGTTTCATTGAATATTCTGAAGATTGAGTTTGTTAGTTTGCTTTAGGGAAGAGAAACTGGCTTACCAGCGATGAACTTGAGGACTCTTCCGGCAAACACACACTTGTTCTTGTGTGCCTGCAAGAAGCAGCACTGTCTGAAACAAGCATTGAACACCAAGAGGACGAGAAAGGCTTCCAGCACCAAGGTGAGCAGGCTTGAGACGGTACCCGTCACCATCAGTCCACGAACCCAGTAGGGGTACGCTGCACAGCAGAAATGCCAATGAAGGAAAAACAAAGAACATTAAAAAAATAATTATAAATGCTTTTTGTAGGTCATGTGTGTTCATTCTTACAGGTTATACGTCGCTGGTCCCATCTGCGACAATAAGTGTTGGAATCGTTGCGGACCCGGAGGCATTGCTTCCATATGCCCAAGGTAAATTTGAATATCTGGCAGTCTCCCGGAGGGGGAACGCACATCCGAACCAAGTCGGTGGAGACCGTGAGGGCAAAGAAGCCCAATGTGCACAGGAAGCTGAGCCCAAGCCTGCACAACTGCACAGTCTTATCCAGCGTCACTGAAACCCCAGCCATGATGTCAAAAAAAAAAATCGGATGAGGTCAAAATCCAAATGGGGAACGTCAAGCCTGCTGGCGTGGTGGTGGCTGTCTGAAAATGTACAAGAAAACAAAAGTCACATCACGTGAGTACTTCAAATGCAATGTAGAACATTGCAAAAGCAGACCCCCCAAAAAAGTTGGAAAAAGAAATAAAAGTCCACACACTCACCTTTCCTCCTAGGTCACCGGCGCACACTTGTCAGGGGTCCGAGCCGCAGAGTAACATCTTGGGCGCGGTCCCTGCCAAGATATACTAAGTTGCATCTCGCAAGGCATTCTGGGTAATGTTGTTTCTTTCCTTCTCCCTCCCAGGGTGACATCACCTGCCAGTTTTCTAATACTCTTAACAAAACTCATCTTATCGCTTCTAATAAGTATTTCCAACTGGTTTTAGGATTTCAAGCATTTTAAAGTCATGTGTGTGTATCACTCGGATTGAAGTTTCAAACTCAGGTTGAGGTTTCATAATTTTCAACTCGGGTTATAGATGCGGTGAGGACTAGTTTTGGCAAGCACGCAACGCGGCCCTGACCTTAAAGCTGAGTTACGCCCTGTTCTAGCAAAAGTTTGAAAGAAATGAAAGATAAAACTGATAGACGTACCACAGAAGACTGCAATTGTGGCAAAATGTAAGGCTACAAAGTATTTACTCGGGCTGATGATTACTAATGCACAAAAGAATTTATGAACTCGATTTTATAATCATTGTTAGAAGTTGTGACGCGACTTTGAAACCCAAACCCTCGTTTAAAGATCCAAATTTAAAACCCTTGTGTCTTACAAAACAACTATGTTCTTTGCAAAACACTTTGTAAACTTGCGTCAAATTTACACATGTAGGTAAACCTTCATCTTTTATATTTATTTGTGTGTGTGTGTGTTTGTGTGTGTGTGTGATTTATTTATTTATTTATTTATTTATTTATTTATTTGATTGCTTATTTGATTATTCAATTAATTGTTTTTATTTTATTATTTCGTTGGCAGTACACATGATGTTGGCTCTCTTGTTTCCACTTTGACCAGCAGGGGGCAGGGTAGCTTCAGGTTGACAAACCTGGCAGCGATCTCGGGGTCTGACTTGATTGAAGGCGGTGCATGTGATGACGGATGAGTCTCTGATTGACTGAAAAGTTTGGGCTATGTTTTGGGGTTTGTCTCCTCCCTCACCGAATTCCATACAAAGCCATCAACTCATTCTGGAAAGTTTCACTCCTCACAAGACAACGACGCTGCATTTTGGATTTTGACCTCCTCAAATCTGATGGCCAGGTTGGGTGCGCTGCTGTGCGGTTTTGCGCTGGGCCTCCTGGGCTGGTTGGGCATCTTGGTCGCCACGGCCAGCAACGACTGGCTTGTTCTGTGCAGGCACAGTCAATTGTCCGCCTGCAGGATGTTTGACATTGTGAGGACCAAAGGCCCGTGGGCTGAATGTTCCTCCACCGCCTCCAACGGAATGCAGACCTGCTTACCCTTCCAGATCTTCGACCTGCCTGGTATAAAATCCTTCTGATGCTTACTATAATTTTTTTTTTTTTTTTTAAATTGTGGAAGGGAGGCCTTCTTGTTAATTCATGTTAATCGTTTTACGCTTATCTATATCTTCAGGAATTTATTGTGGGTTATCAAATTTCATATTTATACAAAGTTGCTGTATTCTATTTCCTCTTATTGTCATTCTCATTTGTCTTGTGCAGTTTACGCCCACGTGACTCGTGCCCTGATGGTCACGGCCTCCATCTTGGGCCTGGTTGCCATGGTGATGGTGGCCACGTCCATGCCCTGCATCCGCCTGGGTAGTGACGCCCAGAATTCCAAGAACAAGAGTGCCGCCGTCGGGGGTGTCCTCATGCTCATCGCCGGTAAGCCTTGACGTCGCTCCGGATATTTTCCGCTCTCCAAAAGAAGCCCCAAAATTAGGAACACCTATTGATGACATTTAGCCAAGTCCATAAATATTGGGACACCACCACAATAGTCATCTATCAGTGCCGTCACCATTTTTATTCTTGCTGCTTGTCAGGGCTGTGCGGGCTGCTTTCCACCGTCTGGTTCTTCATTGGCGAGAACCTGAATGAGCAGGTGATGTCCTTTGGCTTTGCGCTGTACGCCGGCTGGGCGGGCGTGGTCTTGTCCCTTTTGGCCGGCGTCATCCTGAGCTGCTGCTCCTCATCGCCGGCGTCCCGTCCGTACCAGGACCACGGCAGGGTCTACTTTTCCAAGATGGGGGCAGAGGCCACTGCGCCAGCCGCCACGTTGTCATCTCCCAACCACACCAAGAGTGTCCATGTCTGATGAGGTCAAAGGTCATCTCTCTCGGTGGATGAACAACACGCGTTAATTACTGTGTTCAATGTTTGTGTGTCTGACATTTTTATATTTGCAAATATATATGCTAAAGTATATTTCAATTGTATTGTTTGACATTTTGTTAGGTCAGCTTGCTCAAACACAGTCAGTATTCAAGAACTCTTTCTTTGGGGTTATTTATTGTTTGTACACTAGGGGTGTAAATCGCGGGTTTTGTAATGATACGATATATCGATACAAAGAATCACGATACGATATTTGCCGATATCTTAAAGCCTGCTGTGATTCATTCACAATACATCACGATATAGTGCTCTACGATCGATATAGAACAATATCCTGATTTATAACAATTTATCGCAAAATCAACAAGGTACTGCAAACTCTTTATTTAGGAAATTACAAAGTGCTTCCAAACGAATGACTTGAAGCCCAAAGGGGAGCGAATTTCCTCGTCTTCTTGGACACTAGCCATAGCACCAGCCCAGGAGCCGCGTAGTTGTCGGCTCCCCTTTCACGTGCCTGCTCTGCTCACAACACAACACACCGCGCACTGCTCCCGGAAACAGGAAGCAAGCAACAATGAACTGGATTTCAAAATAAAGTCGCGTCTAATGTCCGAGGTCAAAAACGGGCGATATAGATCGATGTTTACGTTTAGCATCGATGCCAACAAATCGTAGAGCATTATATCGATGTATCGATGAATCGTTACACCCCTACTAATTAGGGTTTCAAACTAGGGTTAGGGTTTCCGACTAGGGTTTTAAACCAAGGTTAGGGTTACAAACTAGGTTTTAAAACTAGGCTTAAGGTTTCCAACGAGGCTTTCAAACTACTTTTAGGGTTTCTAAGATTAGGGTTTCTAACTAGGCTTTCAAAACTAGGGTTAGGGTTTTCGACTAGGGTTTCCAAAGTTAGGGTTAGAGTTAGGATTAGGGTTGGGGTTAGGGTTTCTAACTAGGCTTTCAAAACTACGGTTAGGGTTAGGGTTAGTTAGGGTTAGGGTTAGGGTTACTAACTAGGCTTTCAAAACTAGAGTTAGGGTTAGGGTTTCTAACTAGGCTTTCAAAACTAGGGTTAGGGTTTCCGACTAGGGTTTCCAAGGAGTTTTGCCATCGCTAATTAGGGTTTCAAACTAGGCTCAGGGTTTCCGACTAGGGTTTTAAACCAAGGTTAGGGTTACAAACTAGGTTTTAAAGCTAGGCTTAAGGTTTCCAACGAGGCTTTCAAACTACTTTTAGGGTTTCTAAGATTAGGGTTTCTAACTAGGCTTTCAAAACTACGGTTAGGGTTAGATTTAGGGTTAGGGTTAGGGTTAGTTAGAGTTAGGGTTAGGGTTAGGGTTACTAACTAGGCTTTCAAAACTAGAGTTAGGGTTTCTAACTAGGCTTTCAAAACTAGGGTTAGGGTTTCCGACTAGGGTTTCCAAGGAGTTTTGCCATCGCTAATTAGGGTTTCAAACTAGGCTCAGGGTTTCCGACTAGGGTTTTAAACCAAGGTTAGGGTTTCAAACTAGGTTTTAAAGCTAGGGTTAGGGTTTCCAACAAGGGTTTCAAACTACTTTTAGGGTTTCTAAGATTGGGGTTTCTAACTAGGCTTTCAAAACTAGGGTTAGGGTTTTTGACTAGGGTTTCCAAAATTAGGGTTAGGGTTAGGATTAGGGTTTCTAAGTAGGCTTTCAAAAGTAGGGTTAGAGTTAGGGTTAGGGTTAGAGTTAGGGTTAGAGTTAGAGTTAGAGTTAGGGTTAGGGTTACTAACTAGGCTTTCAAAACTAGGGTTAGGGTTTCTAACTAGGCTTTCAAACTAGGGTTAGGGTTTCCGACTAGGGTTTCCAAGGAGTTTTGCCATCGCTAATTAGGGTTTCAAACTAGGCTCAGGGTTTCCGACTAGGGTTTTAAACCAAGGTTAGGGTTTCAAACTAGGTTTTAAAGCTAGGGTTAGGGTTTCCAACGAGGGTTTCAAACTACTTTTAGGGTTTCTAAGATTAGGGTTTCTAACTAGGCTTTCAAAACGAGGGTTAGGGTTTCCGACCAGGGTTTCCAAGGAGTTTTGCCATTGCTATTTAGGGTTTCAAACAAGGGGTAGGGTTTCCGACTAGGGTTTTAAACCACGCTTAGGGTTACAAACTAGGTTTTAAAGCTAAGGTTAGGGTTTCCAACGAGGGTTTCAAACTACTTTTAGGGTTTCTAAGATTAGGGTTTCTAACTAGGCTTTCAAAACTAGGGTTAGGGTTTCCGACCAGGGTTTCCAAGGAGTTTTGCCATTACTAATTAGGGTTTCAAGCTAGGGTTAGGGTTTCCGACTAGGGTTTTAAATCAAGGTTAGGGTTACAAACTAGGGGTGTAAATCGCGGGTTTTGTAACGATACGATATATCGATACAAAGAACCACGATACGATATTTGCCGATATCTTAAAGCCTGCTGTGATTCATTCACGATACATCACGATATAGTGCTCTACGATCGATATAGAACAATATCCTGATTTATAACAATTCATACGCAAAATCAACAACGTACTGCAAACTCTTTATTTAGGAAATTACAAAGTGCTTCCAAACGAATGACTTGAAGCCCAAAGGGGAGCGAATTTCCTCGTCTTCTTGGACACTAGCCATAGCACCAGCCCAGGAGCTGCGTAGTTGTCGGCTACCCTTTCACGTGCCTGCTCTGCTCACAACACAACACGGCGCGCACTGCTCCCGGAAAGAGGACGCAAGCAACAATGAACTGGATTTCAAAATAAAGTGGTGTCTAATGTCCGAGGTCAAAAACGAGCGATATAGATCGATGTTTACGTTTAGCATCGATGCCAACAAATCGTAGAGCATTATATCGATTAATCGATGTGTATCGATGAATCGTTACACTCCTATTGTACACCCTTGTTTTTGATTTTTTTTATCATAAACTTTTCAAAATGAAATTTGTATGACATGTGACTTTGTTTTCTGGTTGCTTGTTTGATTTGTGCAGACGCCAGTCATGTCTGAAATTGTTTGTCAGAGACTTACAATACATGGTCTATTTTTTTTTAATGGAAAAAAACTTGCATTACTATAGATGGTCATTTTTTACTAAGAAAGAAAAAGCCTTACTATAGATGGTCATTTTTTACTGAAAAATAGAAAGTGGGTGTCAAACCCATTTTTTTACGCGGGCCGCATTGTAGTCAGTGTTGGCTCGTGAGTGAACGATTCGTTCAAAAGAACGATCTTTTCAGTTCATATGACTTCGACGGTGTCGGTAATGTGCATTGAAGCTGGTGCCACCTCGCGGTAAAACAAAACGAAGAAGAAAATGACGTCACTTCCTGTTCACGAACGAGTAGAGAATTGCATTTCCCGTTCACCAACGGAACGGATCTGTGAGTGAACGGGTCAGTGATTGAGTGATTTGCATTTCCAGTTCATCGGGAGAACGGATCAGTGAGGGAATGAATCCTGACTTTCCCGTTCGCGAACGAGTCAACGAGTGAACTGCCTTCCTTTCCCCCGTGCGCGCATCAACGGATCGGTCAGTGAAGGTGTTGCGTCTCCCTCCTGGCGTGACCTATGTAAGCCAGAATGTGGATTGACGATTTGCCAAGGAAAGAAAGAACCATTCACTGAAACACTACTTTTTATGCTTTGGTTTCTCCAAAGTTGTTTGGTTAGCTAACGGCTAACTTTATTGCATGAAGGGATGCGCCGTTATGCAACAACGGGAAGATTATGCTTCTCTTTGGGTCATCTTGATTTTATAACACTTATAGTAGTTTTTAAATAACGTGTATGCATATATACGCCTGAATATTGTTATCCAATATATCTACTGCAATTTCACATTAGATTGCTGGTTTGAAATGTACTTTTATTATTATTTTAATAAACATTTATGTTCAAACTTGTCTGGTGTTATATTCCTTGTTTTTACTATATTCGCTAATTAAAACAAAAATCTGACATTTGGCTAACTGCTTTACATGACGATATGTATGTGTTTTACGTTGTTATATGAGTTGGAGTCCCCCTAAATAACAAATGTCGGCATAGCGGATTTTTTTCAACCTTTTATTCAAACACATTCGGTATAATAACACCATCCACTACAATCCAACAAATACAAAATTAAAACATCAATGTCGGCATAATGTGTGTCGGCTGGCATAGTATCGCGAACAAACCTGAAAATTGTGGTGTACCTAATAGAGTGTCCGAGTGACGTCACAGATCAGACAGCCAATCAGGAAGTGGCCTGTTATTAGGTACACCTGAAAATGGCGGTGTACCTAATGGAGTGTCCAAGTGACGTCATAGATCCAACAGCCAATCAGGAGGTGGCCTGTTATTAGGTACACCTGAAAATGGCAGTGTACCTAATAAAGTGTCCAAGTGACGTCACAGGTCAGACAGCCAATCAGGATGTGGCCTGTTATTAGGTACACCTGAAAATGGCGGCGTACCTAATGGAGTGTCCGAGTGAGGTCACAGATCAACCAGCCAATCAGAAAGTGGGGGTGAGGGCGGGTGTGGCACTTTGCACTTAAACCAGGGGTGTCGACCTCCAGTCCTCGAGAGGCCGCGTTCCAATATGTTTTCCAAGTTACCCTCGTTAAAAACACCTGCGGGAAAAGATTTAGCCCCTTTCACGTTCTGCAGTAGCTAAAACTTTTCACGCAGGTGCGCTTAACGAGGGAATCACACGGACACTCCATTAGGTACACCGCCATTTTCAAGTGTACCTAATAACAGGCCACTTTATTAGGGAAATATCATGGTCAAAGGTCACAGGTGTCAAACTCTAGTCCTCAGGGCCGCGTTCCAATATGTTTTCCAAAGTTACCCTCGTTAAAAACACCTGCGTGAAAACTTTTAGCCACTTTCACGTTCTGCAGGAGCTAAAACTTTTCACGCAGGTGCGCTTAACGAGGGAATCACACGGACACTCCATTAGGTACACCGCCATTTTCAAGTGTACCTAATAACAGGCCACTTTATTAGGGAAATATCATGGTCAAAGGTCACAGGTGTCAAACTCTAGTCCTCGGGGCCGCGTTCCAATATGTTTTCCAAAGTTACCCTCGTTAAAAACACCTGCGTGAAAAGTTTTAGCCACTTTCACGTTCTGCAGGAGCTAAAACTTTTCACGCAGGTGCGCTTAACGAGGGAATCCCACGGACACTCCATTAGGTACACCGCCATTTTCAAGTGTACCTAATAACAGGCCACTTTATTAGGGAAATATCATGGTCAAAGGTCACAGGTGTCAAGCTCTAGTCCTCAGGGCCGCGTTCCAATATGTTGTCCAAAGTTACCCTCGTTAAAAACACCTGCGTGAAAAGTTTTAGCCACTTTCACGTTCTGCAGGAGCTAAAACTTTTCACGCAGGTGCGCTTAACGAGGGAATCACACGGACACTCCATTAGGTACACCGCCATTTTCAAGTGTACCTAATAACAGGCCACTTTATTAGGGAAATATCATGGTCAAAGGTCACAGGTGTCAAACTCTAGTCCTCAGGGCCGCGTTCCAATATGTTTTCCAAAGTTACCCTCGTTAAAAACACCTGCGTGAAAAATTTTAGCCACTTTCACGTTCTGCAGGAGCTAAAACTTTTCCCGCAGGTGCGCTTAACGAGGGAATCACACGGACACTCCATTAGGTACACCGCCATTTTCAAGTGTACCTAATAACAGGCCACTTTATTAGGGAAATATCATGGTCAAAGGTCACAGGTGTCAAGCTCTAGTCCTCGGGGCCGCGTTCCAATATGTTTCCAAGTTACCCTCGTTAAGCGCACCTGCGTGAAAAGTTTTTGGTCACTTTCACGTTCTGCAGGAGCTAAAACTTTTCACGCAGGTGCACTTAACGAGGGAATCACACGGACACTCCATTAGGTACACCTCCATTTTCAAGTGTACCTAATAACAGGCCACTTTATTAGGGAAATATCATGGTCAAAGGTCACACGTGTCAAGCTCTAGTCTGCAGGAGCTAAAACTTTTCACGCAGGTGCACTAATGACCTCATGAGTTTGACATCAGTGCTATAGATGGTTAATTTTTTTTTAATGAAAACAAAAATAGCTTTACATACTAACCATAGTTCAGTGAATGTCGTGTCATGAGGTTGAAATGACTTCCACACATTTTTCTTTTTTTTTTATTTGCAATAAATCACTTTCTTTGTTGCATGAAACATCACCAGCACAACTCAGCAGAAAAAAAATGCACCTGAAAGCAAGTTAACAACTCACACACACGTACACACACAGAGAAAAAAATCAATAATTAAAAAAAAAAACTGAAAATTTTTATTAATAAATCATACCAGAACAACCAAATATGGGATATCTATTCGTTACTGTGTGAGAGACAACAAGAAACGCAGAAGGGGAACAGAGATGATTGTGTCTTGTAGAATCATATTAAAATATTCTCAACTGTCTGCTATCCGAGCTTGCTTGTGATTTCTTACTTCATATAAAGGACTGTTGTTAAAAATAAACTTTTCCAGTCAGGCCTCCAGTTGTGAGAGCTTCACTTCCAGGAAGTCGCTGTAGAAAAATACTTGGAAGTGTTTTGGACTCAACGACACCTTAACGCTACACTTAACCGTTTTCTACTCATTGGACTGTGACAGAACTGGCATCAAATTTAAACATACCATAATTATTCCAAGCTTATGTGGCTCTGAAAAGTGGAGCCGGTGTGAATGTACAATGCTTTTTTTTGTTTTGTTACCACAGCATGCAGCACGGATAACATGCTTAACACTCCACGCACGCTTACACAAATCTGAAAGCACGCACGCACCATTTTTACAATCCAGCATCTCAGGCTCGGCCACGCCTGAATTTATTGTTATTTTGACTGAGCTGCGACCGCCTTTGGCTGAGTTGGGAGGTTACATAGATGAGCAGTGTTAGGGTCCATTGGGAAACAAGGTACAGTCACAAACTGGAAGGGCTTTGCAATCACCAGAGGTCGGGCGAGGGGTCAGCGTGGCATCCTCAGGTTTAGTGCATCGGACAAATAAGGCTTCACCTTCAAAAAGGGAACAGATGCAGCAAAGAGGGGCACACAGGGACCAGCCACAAAAAAGAAATGTCAACACAAAGCCAAAAACATGCTGACACTGCAGCTTTGAGTTGATACAATCTCAGGTACAAATTGGCAAAAAAATCTCATTTTTGTCCGATTATGAGGCAGCTAATATCGGCTAATTAAATTAACTTTACAATTAATCGGTCAGGCCCCAATAAGAAAAATGGGAAAATTAAAATTAACTTTTTTTTTTTTCAAGCTATCTTTTTAGACTCAATCTGCTCTTTTGCTCAACATTAATTTTCTGAATTCCTCAAGTAACAAATCCAAGCGTTCCCACGCAACCAGGAAGCAGCACCGAGTGTACAAACCATCTCTTTCAAAAGGCATGCACGCACGCACAGGGAAGCCAGCGCAAAAAAAATTCCAAAACCAACAAAACATCGCGCACGGGAAGCTCGTGCCACATGCAGAACGCAACTCACACAGACACAAACAAAACCCAACAATAAAAACAAAACATCCCATCGCGGAACATGAAGGCACTATCGCAAGCAAAGTGACTCCGAGTACAAAGTGTGACAACATCCAAGACTGCTCCTCATAGTCAAATGATTGTGAATAACATTTAGATCATACTTAATTTCATGTAAAATACTAGCCAAAATAATTTATATTTTTTTAAAGTGATCAATTGGTTAATTATTTGGTAAAGTGTTCAATAAATTATTTTTTTTATTAAAGTATTAAATTAATTGGTTAAGTATCAACTCCATCCATCCATTTTGAAATTCCTCAGCTATGAAAGCATTGAATTTTTACTAAATCAAACACGGCAGTATTTTTTTGTCCTGAACTTTTGACTGTGATAAAGACGTGCTGACTTCTTGTGACTTGTTGTCCTCTTTGCTAACAAGCAAAGTGAGCAGCGTTGCTTCCGCGCTTATCTGCCGCCATGTCTGCACTTAGCTATCAGTGTTTAAGTGGCTTTTTTTTTTTTGGTGGTACAAACCGGCCAAGGACGTTGCAAAACGAGGAGTGGGGGACAATCTGGCTCACAGAGTGCACACACAAACAGCAACGCGCCCACATCCACATGCTGCCATGCCCGCTTGCACCAAACTCCCGCCACTCCAGGCAGTAAAAAAAAAAAAGATCCATCCCTTCAGAAATCCACGGGGTCCTCATCCACCGAGGCGGCGACGGGCTTCCGAACGGGCGTCCCATCGCTCTCGGGCTGGGCCTGCGGCGCTCTGCCCGCCGGGCCCGACGTGAGCTCGGTGGGCGGGTAGAAGTCGTCGTCGAAGCCGCAGAAGCCTTCGTCCACGCCTTGGTCGTAACGCTGGTAGGTGGAAGCGTGCGCCTCGTTCTCCCGAGCCGTGATCTCCAAGGTGCTGTTCCACATGCCGTAGCCGAAGTAGATGAGCACGCCTGTCGGGGAGACACAAAGAGCGGGCAATCCTCGCGTTTCCTGAAGGACAAAGAAACATCTTCTTGCTCAACTCACCTACAAGGCACCATATGGAGAATCGTATCCAGGTGATGGCCGACAGTTTGAGCATGAGGTAGATGTTGACCAGCATGGCGGAGGCGGGCACGAAGGGCACGCAGGGCGCCATGTAGGGCAGCCGCTTGGGGTTCTCCGGCTGTTGCACGATGATGACCACCAGCAGGGCCAGCAGCACCACCAACAAGATCAGGAGGAGCACAGCCCACCAGCGACCTTCCTCGATGCTGCTCGCGCCTGGACAGTGGATGCAAAATGACTTTTGAAATCCAAAAGAGCCAAACAATGTCTCCATTCAAGATGTCTCTACTCACCGAATATGATAAAGGCGCAGAAAGCGAACATGAAGACAAAGAGCAGCAGCACACACACGGTGACGGTCTTCCCCGTGGCGACGGTGGGCCGGTCCATCTTCCCCGGAAGACCCAGTCGAATCCTCAGGGTGTAGTAGCGGGGCCCCAGGAGTTTCTTGAGCCGGCGCGTGGCTCCGCCTTCCGACTCCTCGGCCTCGATGCCGCTGCCCATGTCCACGGTGCCGTAGTTGGGGTGGCCGGCGGCGTAGGCGTTCTTGTCGGGTTTGCCGATCAGCATCTCGTTGTCGCCTAGGGACGGCAGGTTCTTGGCACCGCACGTGTTGGTGGGCTCATCCGGGTCGTCGCGGCCCGGCGAGCAGGCGTCCTTCTCGCACTCGGCCAGGACGCCTTCCTTCCTCTTGACGTTTTGTTCCTCAGACAGGAAGTTGACGAAGCCGTGGATGTCGCCCTCGGGCTGGTATCGCAGAAGGAGCACGCACAGGCTCACCTACACAAGGACACGGAGGAACCCATCACGAAATGCGCGTGGCACCAAATGCATCGCTCATCCTAGCCAAATTAGCTTCTTGTACCCACCAGCGTGTAAGCCAGCAGCGTGCCGATGGACATCATCTCGATGAGATCTCGGAGGCTGACCAGCAGGGACAAAAACGCAGCCAGGAAGCCCGACACCACGCAAGCCACGGCGGGGGTCTCTGTGTAGGAAGACACGCGGGCCAAGAACCTGTGCGCAATCACGCACATAGTCAACATTTGAGAAGTTTGAGAGGTCTGAAAAACAATACGGGGACTGACTTGAAGAGCAGGCCGTCGCCCGCCATGGCGTAGATGACCCTGGGCATGGGGAAGAGCGAGCCCAGCAGCGAAACCGTGAGCCCGGCAATGGAGCCCACCGCCACGATGTACTTGGCGAACATGCAGCCGTGCATGGCGAACATCTCCATCAAGGGGGCGTCGGCGTCGATCTGGTCGTAGGGGACCATCAGGGTCAGGATGACGGACACCTGCCGGCAACACCGGACCGACCAAATTAATTATCAAGCAATCTAACAACAATGTGAAAAATGGAAATAAAATGGAAACATAAAAACACAGCTATGAAAATGGCCCCCTAGATGAGGGGTGGCCAGCGGGGTGGGCCTGCCTGTCCTGGCCACCTTGTAGTGCCGCCCCTGGTCATCCTGCTAACACGGTTACAAAAGAGCAATTCATCAAGCATGTGGACAAGGGCGGTGCCATAACATTGTGCTGGATGCAGTGAACTGGATTTGCCGCAGCATTGGCCCCTTCTTATTCTGAGGCAGCCGTTGCCCCTGGCAACCGTCATCCGACGTGTCAGAGTCACAAACTCAGACAGTTGTAGCATAAAGGCCGGCAGGCTGTAGGTGCGCGGTTTCCACGGCAACCTACCGACACGTACGCCGTCAGACACGTGACCAGCGAGGCGGTGATGGCGTACGGAATGGACGTGTTGGGACTTTTGGCTTCCTCTCCCGTCGTGGCGATGATGTCAAAGCCGATGAAGGCGTAGAAGCACGTGGCGGCGCCTTGCATCACCTGCGGCGACAAGCAAACCAGACGGATTCCTTTTTTTTTTTGCACAAACAAACAAGCCGTAAATAATTGACGTACCCCCGACCAGCCGAAAGGCAAGAACCTGCCGTGGTCCCAGTTCTCCCCGTTGACAAAGAAGAGCCCGGCCACCATCAAGAAGAGCCACACCAGCAGGTTGATGACGTTCAGCACGTTGTTGAAGCCCACAGAGTTCTTCACACCCAGCGCCACGATGACAGTCACCAGCAGCGCGATCACCAGCGCCAGCAGGTCCGGATACGACTGCTCTCCTTTACCTGATCGCAAAAACACACATTAGATTTTTTTTATGGTGCTGCTTTTCAACAGTACGGCAGGTGTTCCAGTCAATGTTTGCCGCCGATACCGAGCCGCAGCGCAAACAAGAGCCGGGCCGAGGTCGGGTGATGCGATACGCGTGTTGCCAGGCGACCGGCCCGCCACACGACGGATGGCACATCCTTCAGTTTTGCAATTAAAAAACACGAAGTTGTCTGACCATCTGGGAAATGATCGTGGCTGTCTTCTAATAGCCTCCTTGCGTGCTATTGTGCTGCCGAGGCAAAGCGTAAATAATGAGTATATATTAGGATGTAACCGACTCTCACCAAAGCCGTTGAGGGTTCCGATGTGCTTGATCATGAAGCCGCTGATGCTGTGATTGGCCAGCGAGTCGGCCATGCTGCTGAGCGCCGAGGCGCCCGCCGCCGTGCCGATCAGGTACTCCAGGATCAGGTTCCAGCCGATGAAGAAGGCCACGCACTCGCCCACCGTCACGTAGCTGTACGTGTAGGCCGAGCCGGTGGTCTTTGGCACACGGACGCCGAACTCGGCGTAGCACACTCCTGCCGCACGGAGCTGAAGGTTATCGTGATCCGATCGACGCCTAGGATGGCGACTCTCTTACCGGACAAGATGGAGGCCACAGCGGCGATGATGAAGGACACGATGACGCCGGGGCCCGCCATCTCTTTGGCCACCAGGCCCGACACCACGTACATCCCCGTGCCCACGCAGCTGCCCACGCCGAGCGACACCAGGTCCACGGTGGACAGCACGCGGGCCAGCCGGGTGCCGTGTGGGCCCGTGCCTGACGTTGCTGAGTCCAGCATGGACTCCACGGGCTTGGTCCTCAAGACGCGTGACGTAAAGGTGTGCCACATGGCGCCCCATTGGACCCGGCGGGGGTCCAGCTTGACTGTCAAGCCGCTCATGCCCAAAATTTCTAGTCCAGGAAGAAAGTTGTCTTTGACGGGTGGATGTTGGGGGATGTCACTCTCGGTCTCGTCTTGGTTCACTGGAGTCTTGGTCTCCGCATGGTGAGAGATGACCTGAAAAAAATACACACACATTTATTAAATAAAATAAAAAAAATCTCCAAAAGTTTTTTAGTATGCAAAAGAACTCAATCTGGTGTCAGGCGTCTCAATACAATAATGTGCACCTGATGCTTGCGGTTGGAAAAAAAAAGAGAAGAGGGCTATTCGTTCCAAATTGCACGTGCGGTCTCCTCTTTTCACTTGACCTCACACAGTTTGGTGAGCAAACACTCGAGTGAGGAGCAGCACGTGCTCGTCGCCACTCGGCTGTAATATCAACCACTCCGCCCGTGATTGCTGTTCCCGTTTGAGTGCACCAATTTGTTTGCCTGCCATAAAAACATTTTCAAGGCCAGAGTGGCATTTTTCATTCAAATGGTTGAGCGTTGAGGACTAGCAGGGAATTTTCAGCAAATAACCTGTGCCCTCCCTGAGAGAGGAAGACACTGGGGGGAGGCTTTTGTACCTTGCTTGTAAATGGCACTTTTGTTTATCTTTGGGACATAATCCTCCCGCCGCTCTTTTGGCTTATGGCAAGGCCAACCTTTATCTTCACTGTTAGCAAAGCAGGAAGCAGATGGAACACCTGCCTGTTGCCCGCCCGCGCCACTTTTGTCTTGCTTTGTTTGGCCCACGCTGGACTGTTCAAACACATGCGAACAAACACATGCATGCACAAACACACAGACAGACACGTTTGTGAGTGTGCATGAAGTGGATGGCATTAGCCTTTAGCTGACGTCAATGCTAAGCGCAGACAATGGGATGGAGGTGGGTAGCCAGAGAACCAATAAAGGTGCGTGTGTGTGTTCACAGTAGGGGAAAAATGCAGCAGTGTGAGATGTGTCCTGCAACGTTAGCAAGCTAGGCTCCATAGACCAGAAAGTGCACTCTGATGTCAGGATGTCTTCGGGGACTGTGTGAGGGTGTGTGTGTGTGTGTGTATGTGTGCGCAATCTGCCGTTTCTAAATTTGTCTGTTACATAATCCTCGGCTTCCACTCCCTCATGTTTGTTTTTCTCACTTCCTCATCATCAAATGTGATGATGACATTCTGATCAATAATAATAAAAGTAGTAATAAAAATAATAAATTAAAAAACCCTCCTCCTGGCTTTAATCCCTTGTTTCATGACGTCAGATTTAAAACCCAGACAGCATCAACTGTTACTATAGCGTAGCATGACAGCCACCAGCCAAGCCAATAAATACCCCAAATCATAGAACTTGTGTTTTATTCAATTTGGGCAAAATATATATCGCAAAAAAAGTTGAGTTGACCCCTTTTTGATCCAACAAAAGTTATTTAAGAATGCATGCTTTTCTGTATGGCAAATTAAAATTCAAACCCTGAACATCAGTACTGTGAGTCAGACTACGGCACCGATTTCTTTTCTTTAGATGAGCACCTGTGGCTTTTCGTGGGTGTGCGATGGGGGGGTTGCAGACGTCTAAAGAGCAAGAGCGAAAGAGAGAAAAGGAGAGGGAGAGAGGGAGGGAGGGGGGGGCGCCGTAACCATGTCATGAGGGATTAGCCCACTTCTGCACTGTGACACATGGTCACGTGGATCCTATAAGGACGCGATCGCTAAAGGTATTGCGACATGGATGCAACTTACCCACGTGCAAAAAAAGGTTCCACCCTTGTTTTGCCGCACTCCAATGCCGCCTCACTGCGCCTTCTGTCCGGTCAAGGTGAGGAGATCGTATACGGATGCTGCTGATGGTGGTGAGGACAAAAACACGCCCGCTGCAGCATCACCTTCAGCCGTTTCCCCACGCGCGTGTTGTGCGCCGGCCGGGTGAAAAGCACAACAGCGGGTGAGGTAAAGGGAAAGAAAAAGTGAAAATTTGCTGGGAGAGGAGAAAGAGGAGGAAGTGAACGGGGGGGACTCACTGCGGCATGGCTGGATGAGACGATGCCCGCATCAGCAGCAGCATCTCTGGGCTGGAGGAAGAGGAGAGAGGAGGGGGAGGAGGAGGGGAGGAGGAGGAGTGCATTGGGAGGGGACGATGATGCAAAAAGCTTTAAATCATTCACGAAGCTGCGCGTGGATGTGCGTGTTTTTTTTTTTTTTTTTCATTCGCTGTTGCAGATGAGGTGATTTGCGCGCTCGTAAACGCATGTACGCGCGCCGGCGGGCTTTATTTTGGCCGCCGATTGTTTGCCGGCGAGCGGATCGACGGCAAGGATGACTTGGACGCGCGACGAGAAACTTTACGCGAGGGAGGGGCGGGGGCGAAGGAAAAAAAGCGACCGATTGCGGAGCGGATCTGGAGCGAGGCCTCGAGCCACATCCGATTTTTAAACTTAGCAAATCAGCCGGGGTCATGAAATAAAATCCACCCATCCATGATCCAAACCGCTTAATTTAATTTAAATTTAAATGACTCATCACCCGAGAAGGAAAGAAGAGGCCTTAATCCAAAGAATACCACATCACGGCCATATGATTGAAGTCTCTTGAACGATCAATATGATCACACGTGTAGCCGTGGCAACAAACAACCTGCCCGGTGAATGCTAAAGGTCACGGATGGGGAGTGGCAACATTTTTTGCTTTGAGCGGCTTACGCCTGACCGATGTTTATTTAATGGCATCAAGTGACTAAAGGACGTTCATTGGCAAAGGCAGCAGCCGTCAGAGTCCTCAGTGGCTTTTCTCATCAAATAATCATCACATGGATGAGATATGATCGCCCATTCAAGCCACAGACAGACAGTCAATAGACATTCGTTATTAGCGAGAAACCAAAATGAGAAATTGTAATAGGGAAAAAAAAGCAGACCAAGTAATAAATTATAATAATGAGTATAAAGTGGATAAATGCTTTCACACAATAAACGTACCAACAGCAAATAAAGACTTACAAACCTATTAATGACTTCAGCAATAATTCAAAACACAAATTAGCATGGAGCACGTTAGCCGTGCGCTCGCTCCCACTACGGCGGTGACGCGCTCAACGTCGCGTGTGGAGACTGGCGAGCCCTGATGTGCCCTTGGCGAAGAGACAGCTGTGCGACCTGAGTGCCACTACCCATAATGCAATGCTGTCTGATGTGGTCACCGGGCCACAGGGCATTGCTGACCCTTCGCGGAACCGGCATACATCAGCTCTGTGTGTGTGTCCAATGTGATCTACACTTGCATGCTTTCTTCTGGATCACAAAGCACGGCCTGTTCACGCAAAAGGAATGCCTTCATCAATCTAATTAGATTAAGTTGATCATATTTCCAAAATGGCACGATGGTTCCAATTTCTTCTAGCTCTTCTATTTAAAATGTCGTTTGACCTGCTTAACAGAAAATTTTGTGAAATTAAAAAAAAAAAGATGACTATGTTTACATTTCTATTGGCTCGTGTGTAGACGATTAAAACAAATCAGAGACATTTGAGTGCGGCTCCTCTTTTAAGTGGAAGCAATTAAAAATTCAGTTATAGTAGAGGTTGACATTTGCACCTCGCCTGCGGCATGTTTTATTTAACACTGTTCGTGCCTTCCTCCTCCATTTTGTCATCATATTTGTTGCATTTCTTTAATATTCTGCTGAAACATCGGCAACTTAGTCGCGAGTCTTGCCTGTTTTCCCAGCTGAGCACCCAGCAACTCGCAAAATATGGCAGAGAAGCTGTTTACCCATCCAGGAAATCCAAGGTCAGCAGACGTGACTCATTGTACGCAGCAAAACACACGTCTCCGGTATGGCCATTTGCACGTGGGAGGCGTCCGGGGAGTCTGCTGGCGGTCAGCGTGAGTCACAGAGATTAAAAGCTCCTGAAGGAACAACACTTCCACCTCAAACAACTGTTGGGAAGATGGCAGGAGAGCAGTCGCACTGTTAGCACTATGCTAACGCATAATGGCAAACGCCATAGATGGCTAACAATTTTTTACACATTGGAAATCCACTTGAAAGGCTGGTACCAAAAAATGTGAAGGAAGTGAAGTGATGTGAACACATTTCAGATATTCTGTATCCCCAACACTTCATTTTTTTCACAGTTTTTTTGTTTTGGTTTTTGGAAAAAAAAAAAAGAAAAGAAAAATGTGAATAATGCTGCAGCCACAAAATGTGGAAGAAGTGAAGTGATGTGAACACATCCCAGATGCACTGTATTCGCAACACTTCATTTTCACCACATTTTTTTTAAAATACATTTCCATTAATTCCATTAGAAAGACAACTCAATTCTGCCAGGTAAATATAATTTCATCCATTTGGGAGAAGAACAAGATGTGGAAGAAATGAAGTGATGTGGATACATTTTGGATGCACTCTATTCACAACACTTCATTTTCTCCACAATTATTTGTTTACGTTTTTCAATACAGTCACAAACAAAAATCAACATCGCAAAAAAATTTTCTTTTAGAGGGGGGGCATGAGTTTAATTCTCGCTCAGAGAAATATAAGATGAGTAGAATCATTTCCAGATTGTGTTGGCGTCCAATTGCAGGTTGGGCAAACGAGCAGCTGTCTGAATGCCGAGTCGCGTTCTCGGGCGGGGTCAAAGTTCACATTGGCAACAGATGATTTCCATTTCCTTTGTCTTACTCTTGACTTGTTGTCACATTCTTAACATGTGCACGCACTCACGGCCACTCCAAAGTTGGAGGATTACCTTTGGAAAAAGTCAGTTGCATGTTGTGCATTTTACAAATCTAATCAAGGGCGGTAGCCCAAGCAACTGATTGGATTACGCCGTGGCAGGAAGTGATTAACGTATCCCGCCAGGGGGGTCGGGTGACGGGAGCTCACCGGAAGCTGCCGGTCGCTCGCCGCTGTGTGCGTCTGAGTCATCCGGGACGATCTCGATTGGAAATGAAGTCGTGAAAGGCGGGCCTGTGGATGGGATGATCATAAATTAATAAACAAATAGATAAATAACCTCTCAGTCATGACAACAGACAATTATTATTTTTTTTAAACATGGGTGTTCTCTCAAAGAATTTTCTCCAAAGAGAACATTTGAAAGGCAACAAACGGCCTTTTATCAAACATTTTGGAAGACCACAAAAACAGGGAGAAGAGTGTGTGTTGAAAATAAGTAGGACAAAAGCGCTGTGAGACTTTTAGCCTTTGACCTTTGATATAAGAGGCCCCCCTCGGTTGGGACCGAAGGATGAAGGGCGGGCGGGATAACAGACATCGGGCCAAGATAAGCAAGACCACTGTGGTGCGGGCTCTCTTTATGTGTGTGCGTGCGCTCCCTGTACAACAAACATTGTCTGTTTCTTGTACACACAGTAGCAAAAAACAAGACGTTTTCAATTGGAACGAGGAGATAAAACCACTTCCTGAAATAAACACACTTACTCAGTTCTCCAACTTGCTGTACATTGGAGTTCTTATCTCCCACATGCTCGTTGTAACGCACTCCCCCACCTCCGGGAGCCTAGCCCACACTGTTTTCAGAGCCGCTCCCTGTCCTCCTGCATCCACAAACACATATGCGCCGCATTACATCCTCCCACACACCCGAAAAAACAACGACAAGCATGTTAAGGATGAGCGTGCGCTTGAGTCAACATGTCACCTGTGCAACTCTGCCAACAAGTTAAAATCAGTACCAATTCCTTGCACTTTTTTACGGGGGGTCAACGCTCAGATAGCTGCTTTAGAGTGGGCCTCGTTTGGATGAATTTATGGGAGCTGCTTACCGGGGTCAGCCTGCCGCTTGACTCCTCGTGGCCGTCCAGGTCGGCTTCCCCCGCTTGGACAGTGACCCACTTCACTTGGACCCAGCAGGACTGGGACGGTCAAACGGATCATCTCCTCTTGTGCCGGTACGGCTCGTGGCACTGCGGCTGGCTAGGGTGCCCAAGGAATGGTGCTTAACTTCACAAAGTCCTCTTTGGATTTTGAAGTGGCCTCTTTGAACAGGTCGGGGCTGGATTGATAGTCTGCTGACTGTTTGTGGGGCTTTTTTGTCTTTGATTGCCTTTATTGCTATTTTTGGCCTTTGAGCTAGCACTTTCTGCTCAATCACCATTCTTGTGAGTTCTTATTGGTCCAAACTGTCCAGGCTATGATCACTTCTTAACTGGCTGTTATGGGCCTCTGTCTTGACAGAGGAGACCAAGACAGCCAAGACAGAGGCCCTGCAAGGCCCCCCTGTAGCTGTGCCTGTGGCCTTGGCCCTGCAATGATCTTCAGTTGATTTAAACTGGCCTTGTTGGTCTCTTGGCATTGTTTTAACTTAGTGTAGCAAAGCATGATTGATGTTTGCTATTTCAGATTTCTTTAACTGTGCGGCACTCTTATGTTCTGTGAAGCACACTTGTTCTCCTACGTGTGTACCTTGTATTTTTATGACATCAAGTGAAATCCATCTTCAGAGAACTTTGATGCTTAAAGAAAGTTTCAAGATGCTAACGCTACTCGCGCAAGTCGACAGCGACCCGAAACGGCCCAAGAGGGAATTTGAATGTCTAATGCGACCTCGCCGCCAAATTGTCTGGATCAGCACGTCCTTGACATTATCACAAAGTGTTAAACATCAATTTGACAGACGATAAGAAAAAAAAAAAAATGTTTCCAAGAGATGAGTGTGTCAATTGTGCGTTGGTCATGTGGTGCTCTCCTGGAAAGTGTAGGAGAGCTGACAAGACGCCTGTTTGGAAGACGATGACAGCAACACATCAAGTACTTTTGCAACACTCACCTGCCTTGTCTTTGTCAAATATAAACATTTTAAAAACATTCAAAACATTTACACACGCATATAATTTTACAAATATAAGTATACATTTTAAAATGACCTTTTAATGGATTACTTTCTAAGAACACACCACAATAATCAATTGCTTGTTTATATTCTTGGTGAAATCAACAACAACAAAAAAGGCTTATTTCCACCACAAAATGGAATCAAAGCAGAAGAAAAATCTCAAAAGTCTCAAAAAGTCAGGTTAAGGTGGGAAGACCTTGACTTGGCCGTCAACCCGCTTTGATATATCTAGGACATCTTTGTATCAAGAAAAAGGAACAAGCTAACATTATTGGTATGCAATGTCACTGTAAAAGTTTCTTTTATCATCATTGTTGTCTTTTTTTCTTTCTTTTTTTTCCCACAAGGTACGCTCATCTGTTTCCAATAAGAAACCACCCGAGCCACTTTTATTTTTTTAAACTTCATGACAAGCGCCCTCCTGCCCTCTGGTGCTACCTTTGCACATACGGGACACCATTTTTGGATGTTCTCACGACAACCAGTTGACTAATGTATCCTGAAAACACATACAAGTTGGACAGACAAACAAAGTTACACAACTGTTGTCGACTGTAAAAGGAAGCATCAGCGAGCTTCCAGTCAAACGGTGACATAATGGCCCTCCCTTCGTATGAAAGAAACCTTGGGAAGGTTTCAAGAAGGCCTATCCTCCTCCTGTTCCCATCAAACCATGATTAGCCACAATATTGCAGGTGTCACTGACACAATAAACATGCCCCCTGCTTCGGATCTCTGCTGAAACAAAACAAAACTTTTTAAATGGTCATGAAAAGGGCCATTGATGTGCTTTAAACATTCACGTTTTGGATGCTTGGGGAGGAAGCTCCTTTGTTACATTTACGCTCAAGGTCTAAAATGATTTTGTTGTCACAAACCTGACATTTTACTGTCACCTAGTGGACAGCTGCGGGATTGCATGCTTTTAACAACAAGGAGAAAGGTGAGAGGTTAATTTCGAGTATTTTTACATTTACAGGGGGAGAAAAAAAGATACTAAGTAATTAGAATTAAGTTTTATTTTTCCCAGTATGGCGTAAAGTTTACATGTTTTTTTTTTTTTTTTTAAACACTCAGTCCTTATGACCAAATACACAGTTGAAGAAAATGTGGAACTGAACAACAGATATACTACACCACATGCAGATATGACACACAAGGATAGAATATTTGGAATGTCTCAATTGTAAACAGTACAGTCGGAAAGTCAAAAAAAAAAAAAGAGGCAGCAGCACTAAAGGAACCTATGCTATGGCATCCAAAGTCTAATAAAAGTAACAGTAAGATGCACCAATAGAGGCTTTGCAGCTGACGTCATCAAGCTACCCACATTAGCTTGGCGGCCATCATGGCGGTCAACTTTTCAGTGCCGGTCAACGACTCACACACGCTTTCTTGTTATATCTGCTGCTATTTGAGCTTAAGAATGCCGGATACCTGCTGTGCTGTTGGATGTAGCAATAGACGAGGCGATAAACCAAATCTTAGCTTCTATAGATTTCCGGCGAACATGAAAAAACGTGATAAATGGATCGCGGATATTCGTCGTGAACGATGGAAACCTACGATTTACACAAGGATATGCAATGAGGACTTCATATCAGGTATGTAAACAAACTATTCACCCCTGATTTGTTTCACAAAATGTGAAATAATACAATATGGGATGATACAAATATGATTGTTGAAAATGCTGGGTGCATTTTTAGAAAGGCAGCAAGAGCAGCAAGGCAGGGAATGGGATGATTTCTTCAGTTCACCCCCCCGTTTTTATTTTGTGTTTATTTTTTCATGATGCTTGAAAACGTTATCAATGTAAATATTGAATTATATTTATTGGTTAAGTTTTCAAGACAATCAGATGTGGCATCATGCAAAAATAAACAAATAATAAAAATGGTAGCAACTTGAACAGACAGGTACAGTATCTGAATGATTTCACTCTATTCAGTTTTTTAATATGTCAAGTTATGAAATGCCATTACAAAACAAATCGACGAGGTAATTATAAATATCTGGATATGAGCGTTCAGGCAGGTCGGCTGTTGCAAAATGCTCGGGCGATTTTAGCATGCTTCTCGGTAAAAGGTACGGATCCGTTGTGCCAACAAGGTTCAACTTCTCTCTGTGACGATTCTTGGAGTCTTCATCCAAATGCCTAACTTCGTTGGATAGCAAATCAGCCATAATTCGGAAGAAATCGGTGAAAACGTAGCGCAGAAATCAGACAATCCATACAAACACGTAGGAACGAGCTGACTAGTTGACCGCCAAGATGGCGGCATAACACAAAATCACGTGATAAAACCACGTGACTGCAAAGCCTCTATTGGCTTTAAAAACAAAACAAAAAAAACATTTTTGACAGTTGCCTGGCAAACTAACACTAAACCCTGAGAAAAACGACCATCTCTATCGTTACTGCTCATGGCAGAATATGAAACAGGTTTTAAGGGGTAAGAAGAAAAAAAAAAATAATTCTGGGATTCAGGGAGCAAACGTCACTAAAGCCTTTAAGGCGCAAGCGGTAGAACTTCCTAGCAAATTTGCATCAAAACCGTTAGCATCTTTCAATAAGGACAGTTGAGGCCTACAGGCTAGCAGGGATTAGGTTGTGCAAGACCCGCCTGACGCAGCATTTCCACAGTACGACAAGATACAACCTGAACCACCTTTGCATGCTTTGGTCCTCGAGCTACCTGGGGTTTCACCTATTTGAATTGCCCTGCACTTTGGGGGGGAAACTAGGCTGTTGCCCTTTTGTTTTGTCATCAGTAACATCAGTAATGTTTCTTTGTCTCAAACGGGGGGAAAAAAATCCTCGACTTGAACCATTAAATAGTACACTGCAGATATGCTGATTACATTTAAAAACCTAAACAAAACTTTTTTTTTTTTTTACTTTAAAATAGTATTTGACACGCAACATAAGAGGAGACGTTGAGAATATTTGCAGTTGGTGGAGAAACGATTGCAAGACATTCTCCCCATCGGTTCTGGCTTAGAAACGTAAACATTCGGCCAAGATCAGATAATCCACCGCGACAACAGTTCAACAGTAATATGGACATCTGACGAAGCACTCACCCCAAAACTATTCTACATACAAAACAGACTTAGCACTTTCCCTCCACCCACTACCTAAGATGATGAAAAAAATAATTATTATTATTTCGTTGACTGTGTTGCATGACCTCGCGAAGCGTTTGTTTGTTTGCCACGATGTCTAACTTCTAAATTATTACTTAGACAGGTTTCAATATTCCCCAAAAAAAGAAAGCCTATTATTTTAAACTGAAGAATTTTGATTTGTTCATAAATCTATGAACAGTCTTACATTGAACTTTCTTTTATGAAATAATAAAAGCCCAACATTTGGGCGAAATGTTCTGCTAGTTTCAGTGACTGCAGTCACTGGAGCCCAAATAGCAGGGTTTCCCCAAAAAAAAAAGGGAGGGGGGGGGGGGCTACCTCAATCCAGCACCACGGAGACACTCAAAGCAGAAATGTGTAGCGAGCGCAGGCAGCAAAAGGAGAGCTCGGCTTAATTGTTGGAGGTCGCTGCCTTAGTGCTCATCACCTGCTCTTCACCGAGAGCCTGTAACACTGTGACCTAGAACAAAACCAAAAAAAAACAGCATTATCAAGCTGCACTAGTGTCTTCCAAAAGACGTGCAAAACGGGATGAAAGAAACTCACAAAAAACTCTTCCCCATTCTGCATTTTCTTCTCAATTTCTTTGCCCAAATCGCCTTCGGGCAATCGAAGGTCATCTCTGGTATCGGCAGCTTCATCCATCAGGCTCAAAAAATCATCGTTTATACAGAGGACCTAGATATACGTCAATGCAAACATGGAAACTCAAAACAGAGGACATCTTTTTTCTTTTTTTTTTTATCACCTCAAAAAGTTGCATCCATTTTCTCAAGAGAATGGTAACCTTTTGCTGCATCATCCCAAAACAAAAACAATTTTGACAAATGAATGTCTGCAGGGGAGGAAATTATTCCTGAACCAACCTACTTGAATTTTTTTTTTTACCCATTCATGGTTTTTCCCCCCTTGCACTGATTCACAGCCCGAGAGGAACCAGTCAGGCAGACTTGTCAGCCAAGAGGCAACCCGTTTAGCAAGTTTGCTGTACATCACGTTCTCACAGAGGTGTGACACGCCCTCTTAGGAACAACAAGTTTGTCTAATATAACAAGCCCAAAAGAAAAAAACATCTTTACAGAAAACGCCCATTTACGTAGCAACATAAGTGACCACACACACAAAAACCATGGGCTAAGGATTTCAGAGGCCTCGAAAATCCTCCGGGACAAAGTCATTCCAAATAAAAAAATTTGCACTACCTAGCTATTTAACTTGAGCACTTCAGCAAGTTGAGGTTCTGGGAGTCACGTTGCCAACGTGCAGCAGACAGAGAATCCATAAACCTGTTTTCTGGGGTTGGTCACGTGACACCCACAAGTTTGGCATGCGTAATTGCGAGTTACATCTGCCGCCAGCAGAGGGCGACATTGCCCTGTCACCTGAGATTGACGATTTTGTTTAATTCTTACTCCGTAAGCGGTACTTGAACTACAATACTGTAGTTTTGATTTGTGCGGGGCACTCACATACTCTTGCAAAAGAAATGTTTGGGTTTAGATGTTCTTTCAAGACAAAACAGCTAATACCCAACCTAGCCAACATCCCACCTGGTATTCCTTCCTCTTCACATCGGGAACGTTCATGTTATGAGTAGATGGACAAAGATCTTCATACTTCTTGCCAGTGAAAATGTCAATTCCAACAAGATGGACCTATAAACATCATTTTTAAATATTAGCTTCTGGCACAAAGTTGTTGTGAGCATTGTGGGTGTTGGGGTCACGCATGACACTGACAGCTGACATTTGTGTTTTATTTACCTTGGCATGGCCGTGTTTGCCAGTCTTGGAGGTAGACATGTCAACAATCTTACAGGGATGCCCTTTAAGCATGACAAAGCCATTCTTCCTCAGGGAAGAGGCCTGCATAGGGAATGTGGCAGATGCCCCAGATTCGCCAGTCTCAAAATCTTCTTCCATGCTTATCTCGCTGTATGAACACAATGGGTGATCTTTTTAAAAGGTGAGATTAAAAATAATGCATAGCTTCCAACGAATAAAGTCTTATTTTATGATAGTCCTGATAAAGTCCCCAAAGAGACAGTGGTGTCGTTTTACGTCAGAAGAGCCGAAATGTGTGTTTAGTCGTATAAATGTGCCCATACTGTCGACCATAGGCCAAAAATAAGCGTTTTTTTCTTGTTTTAATTTTTAGGTATTGGTACCTGTGTAACCTCAAACAGCCGTCAATGGTCTTCATCTCAACGCAGGTATGCTTTAAAAACATCATTTTAAGACTTTTTTGCAAAGGTGTAATTGTGTATTCTTATCGTAATATCACGGGGGGCTATTGAGGAAGGTTTAAAATAAAGACGGCGTTGGAATGGCTGCTAGTCATTTTAGAAAAGGCACATTGACGGTTTTGCCACGGTGGCCCACACCCAAAAGACTTGACACGAGTTGCTAAATATTAGCTTTCCCAAAATGGAGTCTCTTCCGGGCCAAGTTACTCATTAACCGCACGGGGTATCTTGGCTATCTTTTTTTAAATTCACAAATAAGAGCAAAGACGTTCGTTTGTGGAGTGGCTCCACAAACAATGTGAACTTACCTTTGAGAACTACTGACGCCACAAGAAAAAAAGAACCCGGTTCGCCTGCGTAAAATATTTTATATGGCGGAAGTCCAGGTAACCGCTCACGTGATCAGTGTGCGATGGGTGGAGCCAATCACCTTTAAGCTCTCTGTCGAGCTCGTGACCATATTTGGGCAGATGACAAAAGAATGGCGTTTACGTTTTTTGCGTACCTGTAGCCGAATGTAGTCATTTTTTACACATTCATTCAATAAAATAGTCATTTGCGCTTCAGTTATTAATTCAAGTAAAAATGAGTGCATTCATTTTGGTTTTAATTTTGATTCCTTTATTTCATCAAATAATTGGTCAAACATGTTTTGTGTGTGCATTAAACATGACACAAGGAAACTGAGAAATAGACGTAATTGCACCTAAAATAATACCACAATGAGGTAGTACTAGTAATGTCATTAAGCAGGAAAAAATGCATATAATATTTCAGCATGGTTACAGTAAAAGAAACCTCACACACAAAAGATCACAATAATGAAGTAAATGCAAGGAAAGTAAATATCTTGTAAACAACAACGGAGCATACATTTCTATGAGAATAAGGAGGGAAAGTAATAATCTACAAAACTGTATCAGCACAAAAAGGTCAAACTACAACACGAAATCCCAATGGGTAAGAGAATTATCTAAACAGACAAAACAAGCCTTTTGAAAATCAAATGCGAATTAAGCCAAAATATCTCATGGAGAGAGGAAAAATAAACGGCGCAAGAATATGATGTAACATTATGAGAAGTACAAGTAGAACAAGGTGTAATGAGCAAAAATATAGTCACATTTTTATTACAATAATGTTGTGTGGTAAGGTCAAATTCTAGCTGTTAAGAGAAAAAACCTTTACGCCCCTTTTTTATGTGGCCCTGAGATTTCCTTTTAACGCTAATTCCTTTTAAAGCTCAAGACAGTAATACTGACAAGTTGGAGGTAAATTGAGAAGCTCCTCTCAAATCATCAAGTATTAACCTCCAGGTGGCGATAGAGGAACTGCTTGCGCATCAACAGCAGGTTTGCAAATACCGTAATGTAGGATGTAATCGTGCAAATGAAATTCTTCAGTTCTGGCAGCTTCCCACACTTGTTGCAGATTTCTCAACTGATTAATACCTTTCCAACTCTGAAATATGTTTTGCCAACCATTTGTCCACAAATGACTAACTTGCATACGCTTGGTCCCTCAAGCATGCGTCGCTGTTTTGAGCTGCTGCAATTCCATGTCGTCGCTCTTGGCGTCGTGCGGCGCCTTTTTGCCACCCGTTCGGAAAAGCTCGGCGATCTCCTCAAAGCTTTTGCCCTTGGTCTCTGGCACTCGCATGTACGTGAAGGCGGTGAAGGCGAAAAGCAGCGCAGCAAACAAGAGAAAGATGTACGCGCCCAGCCAGTTCTGAAAGGGAATTTAACAGTGAGGAGTCTCTCTTAAAAAGAAATACAATTGTCCAGACTACTACAGGCTCCTACCTGTATGTAGGAAAAGGTCATGCCTACGATGAAGTTGCTGGTCCAGTTGCAACAGCCGGCGAGGGCGATGGCCGCCGGCCGGGGCCCTTGGCTGAACAACTCGGCCACGATGAACCACGGAATGGGACCGGGCCCGATCTCAAAGAAGGCCACAAAAAGGAAAATGGCCGACATGCAAACGTAGCTCATCCAGGCGTACTCGCTCTGCAAGGTAAGACGATAACCCCGGTGGTATTGGAATCTCGTTCCCAGGGCACAATTGGACAAACCTGGAACTTGAGGCCGACTGTCATGGCGACGGCGCAGAAGCACATGCCGCCCAGGCCGGCCAGGGTCAGAGTGCGCCTGCCGGCCCGGTCCACCAGCACCACCTGGAACACACGAGTAGTGCAGATGTCATGTGTTACACATTTCTACACACAATATAGCTAGCTAGACAGATATGTAGCTCGATAAATAGCAACTCACCGACACCAGAGTGAAGATGATGTTTACGGCGCCCATGCCGATGGTGGCATAGACGGGTTGACTGACGCCGGCCCGAGTGAAGATTGCCGTGGAGTAGTAAAAGATCTTGAACAACAGAAAACGGACAGTTCATTGAAGTGATTCAAATGTAAAACTATAAAAACACTCACCGCGTTGATGCCCGACAGCTGCTGAGACAAGTGCATGGCGAGGGCCACAAAGAGCTGCCGCCTGTACACCGACGAGCAGATCTTGGGACAGACAGAAGACACGAGAGCTGTGTCAATATGCGGGGAAAAAGTGCACGGGGAAAAATTCCAATCGCGGTATACCAACCAGAGATGAGATGGAGACCCGAGGCACCTTGTCCACCTCCTCCTTCTCCCGCCTCATCTCCTCTAGATCGGCGGATGCGTCGTACGGCCCCTTTAGGCGATTCAGACCTGCCGCAAAGCGTGCCAAAGTAAAACTATTTATTTATTTATTTATTAAAAATCAGGTGTTTATTTGTTTCAAGTTTGTTTTGGGGTGACTAGAGTCCTTACGTACTTTCCTGAGCCTCTAGTTCTTTTCCCAGAAGGATATAGAGGTAGCGTGGGCTTTCGGGGCACAGGGGCAGAAGTAAAGACTGTAGAATGGCAGGGCTTCCCGACAACGCCAACAGCAACGGCCACATGTCGTCGTTACCCAGGATGAAGTCCAAGCCGATCACCTGCCCACGACATACGTGTTGCGATGAAGAAACATGGATGCGTGGCTCGGAACGCCCCCCCCCCCCCCTACCTGGCTGATGAAGATGCCAATGACAATAGCCAGCTGGTGTAAAGTCCCCAAGGCCCCTCGGTAAGCTTTGGGCGCTATCTCGCCGATGTACATGGGCACCAGGCCGGACGACAAACCTGAAAACACACACACATTAAAGTTTAAATTTAATATGACAGCCTGAGATGATGAGGTGATGCAGGGCGGCTCACCGCAGTAGAAACCCATGATGGCGCGGCCGACGATGACCATGATGTGAGCCCGCCACATCTTGCATAGTCCCATCAGGAGCCCGCTGGCCACGGCCAGCACGTTGATCATCAACATGCCCTTCACCCTGATATTCACACCAGACTTACTTCATTACAAAAAATATATCAAATAAAACCATTTGTTTGGACACTAACAATTTACTTTGTTGCTTCCTCACCTGCCTCTGAGATCTCCCACGAATCCCACCAGGAAGGAGGAGAACACGCCGCCGACGGGGAAGATGGCCACCGACAGGGACCAGTACATGAGCACGTCCGGATGGACCGGCTCTTGCGCGCCGTCTGCCCTTTGGCTGTCGTTGAGCGACATGGGCTCGGCTTCCACACCCAGCGAGCGTCCATAATGTCTCTCGATCACCTGGCGCGCAGAAATTTGCAAAGTCGTCAATGGTATCTTGTTAATCAAAACGTGAAGTTCTTAACAACAGCCAGACTTACTTTGAAGTGCTTTTTGAGCCACATACAGAAAAAGAGGCTGCAAAGCCACTGAATTTAGTTGATCAAACACACCAAAATCAGTAAATTAAGTAATTGCATTTTATTTTTATATTAGTTATATTTATTTTAATTGCTTCCTGAACAGCTTTCTCTAAGAAAAATGGTTTAGGTTTAAGAAAGAAATTATAAAAGCTCTATAAAGCAAATTTATTCAGGGCAAATATCATTTTTAGCGTACAGTATGTTGTGGGCCACTTAAAAATAGACAATGGGTCACAAAAGGCCCCTGAGCCACCGTTTTGACACCATTGTTACAAGTAAACAAAGTGCTAAGAAGCATATTGGATGTTGAAAATGTTTTTAAATGATATTTTCTAACTTTCAAACACAGGTGACAACTTAAGCTCGACTCACCCGCTGCGGGGCGTTAATGACTCCCACGCTGTAACCGTACTGCAGAGAGCCCAACACTGCCGTGAACACGGCCACCGCCAACGTGGTTGTCAGCTCCTGCAACAATGAATGAAATTGAAAGTAAATCCTTTTTTTTTTTTTTTTTACAAGACTATATGACTCACGATACGTAAATGTGAGTTTACCTTTCCCGGCTCCATAGTGTGTCACCCACCAGAGCTCTTCAGGTGGGGGGAGGGGGATCAATGACCAATGTCCAATGTGCATGCATGCTGCACAAAAGGACAGTCCAAACACAGCAACCCAAGAAAGAAATCATCCACGCACACATTTTTTTTTTTTACCCCAATATATGCAAATAAATGGCCATTTAACATTTGTAACATCTTGTGTTCATTAGTGATAACTGCATTTTTATGGATATTAGGAGTAAACCCCCAAAGGTACACTTGAAATTTGTACTAGCCAGCATCGCATGAAAAACAATGGATTAAGTGTCAATAAAATTGTTACTTTTTTTAAAATTAATACAAGTGGCGAAATTCCACATTTCAGTAGCTGACTCAATCACTCCATCTGGTTAATGATACACTCACAAGGTGACCAAAGTCTGACACTTACATTTCTGTCCTCAGTGTAATGACCCGAACGGACAAACACGCAAGGAGCTTTTCATTATTATACGTTGCCCCCCGCCCGCCCCCAACTCAAGAACATACGCAGCAGCATCATGGCTCTACTCTTGCATTTATTTCTCTTCCAGTGTCTCTTACAAAACAAAACAAATCCTCAAACAGGATGATTAGTCTTTTTTTTTTTTTTAAAAAGAAAAATGAAAACACACGGCAAAAATAAAATGTTACAGAAGTTTTGTCTGCGAGTCCTCAGTGTGATGACTGGGACAACACACACACACGCACGGGACGCACGCACGACGGCGCACAGTGGGAAGACCACTTGGCTCTTTATTGCTAAACCGTTAGCCTGTTGTGCATCTACAGCCTTTTTTAGTACAGTACACGACGACATGGTTTGAGGTGTTCGTTAGCTCGTCTGTCACTAGCGATAATTAACCAAACAATTCCAAATGTGTTAGCACGAATCCAACGCAACTACAATAAAAAAAAAAATACGTAGAACCCCCTCACCGAGACTTCAATCTCGGAATTATGTATGCACATTTTTTTTTTTCTTTTCAGGGACAGGCGTGTGCTGTAAAGTCTCACACAGACGCTCTTTGTTGATTGACAGCTCAAGACTGATGCAGCACCTTTGAAGAGTGGAAAGACGACAAAGAGGAGAGGAGAGGAAGGCCGTGAAGGAGGTTGGTTGGAAGTGTACGATTTTCGGCGTAAAGGGACACGGACGTCATCTTTTGGATTGGTGGGAGGAGGAAGAGAAGGAGGAAGAAGAGGAGGAGATCAAGTGGTCCCTCCGCTTCCCTGTTGGTGTTTGTTTCAAGTCATGAGGGCAAGGCGGCAGGAGGAAGAGGAGCGGACAAAGTGTGCAAAAAGGAGGAAGAGGTCAACAGTCAATGGGAGAGCGAGGCTGGACCAAGGGGGCGGGGCCATCACCAATTCATCATGGAGTTCCTATTGAGGGTCATGAAAAACACTTGACTGCTGCCTCCTGAGCGCACCGATGCAAAGAACACCTGAGGAGAGACAGAAAGAGAAATGATTGCCATGCCTTCAGCAAGGTTCCTGTTCCTGCAGGTAGCTGTGGTCATTGTTCCCGCAATGCAAACTTGACTTCATGAGTTCTTGTTCCAGAGAAGAGACTTTGGTCAAAATTCTTGTTCCTGCACATTACTTCAGCCGTCATTGTTCCTGCTATGTTCATTGAGAAAAGTTCTTGTTCCTGCCCGTACTTTGTCATTGCGCTCGCACAGGAACTTGAGTCTCTGGGCCCTCTTGTGCATGAAGACTCCGTCCAGGTGGCCCGTCTCCACCGAGCGGATCTCGATGGCTTTCTCGCCCCAGCCCATGATTTGATTGGAGTGGATGTAAGCTGCAGAACCCAAAAAAATATTTTACCTTGAATGTCCCCACATATGCGTGCGCACACACACACACACACACACACTTACCAACAGAGGTGGGCATTTCCCCCCATTGCAGCACAACGTCTTTGGTGATCCTGCCGTAAGTGTTGACGTAGACGCCCTCGTCCTCGTAGCACAGCAGCATCTCCATGCCGTCCGTCTTGGGTAACACCACGATGGCGTGCGGCGTCACCTGGCTCTGAATCTAACACGCACAAATGCACACATACATTTGAGGGCGATAAAACCTGTCAAATGTAATCGTAAATCCGATCCGATTAAAATATCCCTGTGGGGTATTTAAGCCATTTTTTTTTTTTTAAATCCTCTGTAAGCAGGTTTGTTGACGCTGAGGCATAAGCGTAGTTAAAAGCTTCCTGTAATACGTTTGGGTTTGACACCAAAAAAGGGATTTGCAGGTGTTTTTCCCAGGCTTTCTCAGCTTCACAATTATTTGCTTTTCAGCACACCTTATTTCTTTGTGATTGCTAATCCATCAACTTCTGCTTGTTCTTAAATTCATTCAAACTATTATCGCGGGAAGACAAAAGACAAAAAGGGATTTTAAGTTTTACCACTGAAAAAAAAAAAGGTATTTCTATATGAACAACACAATAATACAAATATTTAAAAAAACACATCTGGCAAAAAAAAAAAAAATGGATACCAAAACACTAGATGGATTAGTAAGTAAGGTAGCCAACAACATCAAAATGCTACAATATGAAGATGAAAGGACAAATTCAGTACAAACACACGAGCGAGTAGCGACAAAACTCATCTCAGCCCAAGACATACGGAAAACCATGGAAAAAAGTTGATTTAGTAAAAAATTACACAAAACTTTTCTTAGTTCGCGATACTGCAATTCTGATCTTGTGCTGTAGGGGGCGAGATGAGTTTCATCGCCTCCGTTATTTTTGACTGCTAGGTGTGCTTCAACTAGGGCACGTTTTGGCGAGCTAGACATCTATCTGTACATCTACACAAAAGACGGAGGGCAGCGTGTCACCTTGGTCTCTTTGGCGCACTGAAAGAAAAACAAAATTGGCAGGGCAGGAGCAGGAGAGAGAGGAGGCGGATGTCAATTATGCAATGGCTGAAATAAATAAATAATTTTATGTATCAGCCAAACGGATGTGCTCAAAATGAAAAGCAATCTTTTTTTCCTAAGAACCAATCTGCAAGCAGGCATTAAAACCAAATTAGCACGCCGCATGTGACCAGTGATGGACTGACAACTCTTTAAGCGCCCTCGCGCCGGCCTAACGGCAAAGAGACGAGCCAAAATGCGAAGCTGCGGGAGAGCTGACAGCTGCCACGACGGGACAACATGGTATCTTTTCACAAGGGGGGCCTGAAATGCCCGTGACGGACGAGACACATTTGAGAATCATTTAAAATCATGCTCAGATATAATTTTCCCAACTTACGTGTGACGGGATGTAGATGTCGTACGGGTTGCCCGAGTCGACGTCGATGACGTGGAAGCCCAAGCTGGAGCCGTAGATGACCTTCAACCTCTGGCCTTCCTCCACGGTCAGGTCCACCAGCTGAGGACGATGCTGCAGCTCGGCGAACGACTGCCAACCAACAAACGGAAGCATATTAAGCTCTTTTCCATGCGTTTTGAAAAATTCCTTCACGAGCGTACCTTAAAGGCCATGAACTTGTGGTAGGGCTTAGGGGCCCAGGCGTAGATCTCCACCGAGTTCTTCAGGGCAATCACCAGGAACTTGATCCTCTCGTACTTCACTGGAACCAAGACATAAGCGTGAGAAGCATTCTTTGAGTGACTCACTAGGCAACGCTAGGCTAGGCTAGGCTATAATCCGTGCAGCTCCCGCTTACCAACTTTATAATGCACGCATCCTTCCAGCTCCCCGACGGTGATCCAGCCTTGCTTCTTCTCCACTTCCGGGTCGTTGTGCAGTATTCTGTTCCTCAGCCAGGACAGGTAGTAAACGCGCAGCTTGTTCTTTTTCCCTGAGAGTAGCCGCGAGTTTGTTTTCAAGCTGCGTAAAAACCAGACCACGCCTCTAAATCTGAGCTACCCGATATGGTGACGAGCACGTTGAGGCCCTCCAGCACGTCCATTTGAAGGAAACGCCGCCTGGTGATCAGGTTGTAAACTTTTCCCTGGCCGCTTCGGTCGAGCAACATGAGGCCGTTCTCCGTCCCCACCAGCAGATTCACACCTGAAGGCACGCGAGCGAGGTCAGGTACGCAGCTGTTTGGATGGAGGGGGCGGAGCTTAAGTTTCAAGACATACCCCAGAGCGCGGCGCAAAGGATCTCCGAGTTGAAACGCTTCTTGTACTTGCGGATCTCGGGCGTGTCGCTGTGCGGTCGGATGTTGGTGGGGTTGACGTTGACCACCGAGATCTTCCTGGCTTCGTTGAGGCGGGCCTGTTCCTGCCGCAGCAGCTCGCTGGCAAACATGGCTGCCGCGACAAAGAGGACGCAGGTCATAACGGCGCATTCGGGATGATCAACTCGGAGATAAACCCTCACCAGCTGCTGAGTTCTCATTTTCGTCGCTCGGGGACGTTTGGTAGACGCGGGGGTCCACAAACGGGGTGAAGGACGCTTTGCAACCGCCAAGACCGAACTGCGAGACGGAACAACGAAAACATGCTGTCCATGTCCTCTGATTTCTGGAAGCGGGAGTGCGATTGGATGCGTTTCAAGGACCTCGGGCATGTCTCCCAGCTCCTGCAGGGCGGTGGGCGGGGCTGTGGGCGAGCTGCTCTGCCGCACCAGGTCGGGTAGGTTGCCGTGGTTACCGTGATTCCCAAACCCGTTGCTCTCGGCGTGGCTGCCTCGCCTCTTTTCCTCGGCCTTAGAAAATAAAAAAAGCGGTCGGAGGTTGTCTCGTTTTGGTGCTGACGCGTTATGTCGGTGGTCACCTCTCTCATGACCAGCGTGCCATCTTTGGAGTTGCTGTAAGGCTCCGGCCCCTCGCTCAGTCCTCCGTAAGACTCGCCGCTGCTTTGCACGGCTGGCCTGCAGAAAATATATCAAAAAAATATTTACAGGTCCAAATGATGCATTTTGCAACAAAGCAGAAACAAGATTGTCCAGCTCACATGATACGAGGGATGTCGCTAACGGCCACGGTGCCGTCGTGTCCCACAGGCTCGCCGTCTTCGTCGCTGCTCTCCGACTCCTCGCTGGACGACGAATAGTCCGTCACCTGTGTCGCAAAGAAAGCGCTCGTGAATTTTTGACAAAAATGTTGCCGTGATCTCGAGAGCGCACCTTAACCGGAGGCCGGTTCCCCTCCTCGACCCTCAACTCTCGCAGTTCCTTAGCCAGAGCGCTGAGGTCCTGAAAGGAGACACACACAAGTTTTTTTCCCGCACTTGAAGTCATCACATCACAAAACCTTTTTTTCCTCAAGAGTGAAAGGACAACATGGGGAGGCGGTAGTGAAGGTGGAGACGTTCTTTGACGTGCTAAACCAGGCCATGCACGCATGTGCCTGCCACCTGAGCGACCGGTAACCATGACAACGGATTGGAAGATATTCACAGATGCTCGATGGTTGATGTGACGCATGCGCGCATTCGACCGTCCATCCTGGGTAGGGGAGGGGGGCACTCAGGACTGAGGAAAAAGGGGGCTCACTAACCTCATCTATGGCTTTCTTATAGCTCTGAAGGATGGAGGGAGGGAGGCAGAGAAAAGGTTTCGCCAAAACAATTTCCTCCACTTGAGCAAGAAACTTAGAGGTGTATTTGTGCACGGGGACTCACCGCGGGCCTGCTGGGTCGGCTTGATTCGCGGCCCTCCTCCTGTTTGGATCTGGCCTCCTGATTGGCTCCCAACGGCGAGGTCTCCTGTCTGCTCTGACCTGTCGGAGGGAGAACGACCACACATCAACGATCGGGGACACATGGCAAGTACGAGCGCAAGAGAAAACGTACCTCTCCTCTCCACCGAGCCTCCTTGGGACGAGGGCGAGGAAGACGACGACGAGTTGGAGGAAGTTCTTTGCAGCATGGCGTCTAGGGAGAGCTCGGAACGGCGCAGATCTGGGTTACTAAAATGGGGGAATATGGAGAAGTTAAATAATCCAAGACGAGACCATCCCAGACAAAGCTTAAAGAAATTCACCTTGCTCGTATAAGCTGAGATCCTGTTCGAGGCCCAGAACAGACACCGCCATTGGGGGAGTTCTTCCTGACCAAGGCTGGGGAGATGGAGGTGGTCCTCGGAGGGATCTGGAAAGACCATCAATCCACATAGTAGTTCATTCGCTGCTGGTGATGCGCCAAGGAAGGTCTTACCGATTGGGATTCTCGGAGCTTGGGCGGCAGGTCTTCCTCTCTTAGCCGGCTCCTGTCCCGATCTCGCTCGGCGATACAAAGTGGCGGACTTTGGATGTCAGAAGTCGGGTCGGAGTTCTGGCGGGGGATGTCGGGCCTGAGGACCATGCCCTCGCTCAGAGCGCCTCCCGTCTGGTCCTGCAGGGACTGAGAACCCGACATGGAGCTGGAGTGCGTCTTGACCGGAACCAGGTGGGCCATCTAAGGTGAAGAACAAGAAGCCGAGAATTGAGAAGAAGGAATTACAGACAGAGTGCAGCGTGAGAAATAAAATGAAGGAGGACCGAGGAAGACCGGGACAAGGACACACACACACACCTGGGGTTCAACGGGACGGTGGGTGGGTGGAGTTCGGGCGGCCTGCATGCCGCCGCTACCAAAGGACTCGGATCGGGGAGGGAGGGAAGGGTCGGAGATCCGGTTCGACACTTTAGGCTGCAGTGCCGGAGAGCTCTGCCTGTTCAGCTTTGACCTCTCCTCCACCTGACACACACACACACCGCCGTCACTCAACAGCCCAGCGGTGGCGGCGTTTAGGACCTGCATTTTCGAGGACTCGCCACAAACTACTACTCAGCTGGATCAAAGTAAAAGCCTGCAAGGGAGCGCCAAATTTTGGAGTCATGGTCTGCTGTTTTCTTTAGTCCCCCTTTGGGTCACGTCGCATGCGCAACGGGAACGATCCCCCTGGGAGGATTTTTGCAAATCCTCACGAGCTCATAATCTATCGGGGGGGATTATTCAAGATTATGATTTGGGTCGTCACAGCTACATTACGCATGCGGCTCTACGCAGCTACAGTGACGGATTCTGTTAGTAGTCAAGGAACTTGAAGGGAAACAAAATGGCAGCTTTTTGTTTAGTTCTATGGAGGCAGAGAAATGTTAGCATTGTCACCTAGAAGAGAAAGTTTTAGAAAAACCTTTGGCTACGTTTTCTTCTAGTCTACGGCGGAGTTGTGCGGACGGGTGGCGGCGAGCACTGACCAGTTTTTGGACCTGCGCTGGGGCCTTAGTAAGAACATCTGAGATGTCAGCGTGACTGGGAGCAGAGAGGGGCCTGCCTGGGGACTTGGACTGTCTGAGCGGCACGGGACCGGAAGCTTCTTTCTCGGGGTTACGAGGCGCCTTAGCGTCTTCCTTGACGCCGGTCGGGCTGCGCTTCCTCTGACTGCGGTTCTGAGCCCTCAACTCTCTGACCTGCTGACTTATCTCCCGCTTTAGCCCCGGGTCGAGGGGCACCTCGGGGTCGAGCGCTATGCGGAGGATCTGGCCGCCCACGGACGGCGTGCGTCTAGGGATTTGAGCTCGGGGCTGGCCGTGGTGGGCCGCCGGGGACGAGCACAAAGGCGCTTGATTGAATGACTGATGATGGCGCAGGTTCGAGCGGGGCGGGTTACCGCGCTGAACCTGTGCTTGCGGTGGCACCTGGGAGTCAAAGTTCTGAAAGTGTTAACTATCTCATCTCAGCGTGCTTTTCATCACCAACCTCTTTAGCCCAGGCCGGCTTGTCGTTGGGATGGACGACGTCTTTGTAGTGGTAGAGCTGTTTCTTTTCCGCCTGCCGCCCCTCCTGCTGCTGCTGTTGCTGCTGCTGCTGCTGCTGCAGCGAGACCAGGTAGGCCCGTTCCTGCTGGAGTTGCCTCTGCAGACGCTCGGCCTGCCGCTGCTCTTCCACCTGCTTGCGCTTGTACTCCTTAGAGGGAAGAAAAAATAAGGGCAAAACGTCAGCCGGATGAACCGAGCACAATTCAGAAGGGGATGAGCGGATGAAAGAAGGCAAAGCAAAAATGCACCAGAAGCAAACATTTAAATGGACACAAAGACTGGCCGGAATTTCTACTAACAACCCGGGCTAAACTTGGGCTAAATGACTCGGGCTGGATAATATGCTTGGTCTGGAGGTGGAAGACAAAAAAAAAAAAACCCTGGATGCTGCACTGGACGTGTAAACATTGAGCCAGGTTACCAGCAGAAGCGCCTGTTCCTGTAGAAGTTGCTGCTGGAGAATCTCTAACTGCCTCTGCTCCTCTTCCAGCTGCCTACGGATATACTCCTGAGCAGCGTGCGAGGGAAAAAAAATAAATAAAACAGCAGCAATGTTGAGAAATGTTAGCGTTAGTGACATCTAGATGCAGAAAGAGGAGGAGGAGGAGATGGTCTGGAACAAGGACAGGGGTGGTGCTCCAAGGCATTGCTTTTAAACAGCACTTATTTCTTTAAAGTCTTCAAACGCACATTTAAAAAATATTGAGAGCAAGCGCAAATTGTCCAGTATTAGTATAGTGAGCAATTTTGTTTTTCCAAACTAATAAACTCATTTCACAAAATACATGCATGATTATTATTAAAAGGAACCCGTAAAAAGCAAGATGGCAGAAAACTACTAATCTTCAGAAAAAAAGTAGGCCGAGCTAGAAATAATTAGTGGTTGCACAAATTTCTGCGTTCAAATTAAGCTTGTCAAACAACATGGTGAGCTGCTCCCTAGTGGCCAACATTGGAATTACACCACAAAAGAATGCTGTACTTTCTTAGGGGGCTCTATTTTTTATTATTTTTTTAAAATACTTTTGAAGACTATAGCTGGTACCAACCTGTTCTCTTTCGGCGTGCCGCCGCTCCTCCTCTCTACGGAGCTGCTCCATTTCCTCGTATCGCCTCCTCTGCTCCCTTTCGTGCTGCTTCCTCAGCTCGCGCTCGCGTTGCTGCTGCTGTGGAGTGGAGGGGGGATTGGAGACAAAGTTTTGATTGGACCACTTGGCACTAAGGTAGCAGAAAATTTGAAAGTCAAATTCCTTGCTGTAAAGTTAAATTCTAAGAGTATTGTCGACAACGCCTATTCCTGCTGGCGAGCGGCCTCTCCGAATTTGAACCAACCTCCTCCAGGCGGCGCCGCTGCTCCTTCTGCTCCTCGATGCGCTTCTGCCTCTCGGCCAGCAGCAGGCGCTTGTGCTCCTCGTTCTGCTGCTGCTCCAGCTGCTGCCGTCGTTGCGCCTCCGAGCGTTCCTTATTGGCTAGCTGCAGGCGCAGGAAATCCCGCCGCAGGGTCGACTCGCCGGGGATGTTGATGATGGAGCTTATACGAGAAGACGACGACGTGGTGAATACATTTGGAGAAGAGCGTTCCATGAGTTTGTTTGTGGGCCGGCGCTGACCTGGGTTCACCCGTGTCTCGTTCCTCGTCCTCTTCCTCGCTGCCGCTGTATTCGTACTCGGTCTCGTCTGATGTTGGGAGACACACGTGGAATATAACGAGTTACTCGCAGAGAACAAAACCGCCGTCTTTTTTCACGCACTCGGTTGATACTTTCCGACCTTTCCAAATCCTCACTCAACTCCACCATTATTTTCCACCTTCTGCCACACACAAAAAAACTTTCCATACATCATCAGATGGCTTACGGCGTTTGTGACATGAAGCGATTAATCTGCTTGGGAATGACGCAGCGTATGCGGCGAGGCGAGGCCATCATTCGCTCGTTGAAAGCGGAACTGAGGTCTGTCACTGGATGTTTACTGCGTGACAAAGTTGGAAGTGTGCAAGGTTGTCCTCGCGGGTGCCTTGCTGCAATGAGTCTTGTTTCAAAATCCATTTTCGTACCGTCGCCTATTTTCATCGCTGTATTTTTACCCATTTGTGAGTTCGACAAAATTATAATTTTCACAGTACTTTGTTGAGTATTTCGAGATGGACTTTACAGCAATTCTTATTTTACACTCCCATGGCAAAATGCACATTTCAGTGATTTGAACTGAAATCACATGCGGGGTTCCACAAGGTTCCATTCTTGGACCGCTTAAATTCATCCTTGCTCAGATTATGGAGCATCACAACATTTCTCATCAGATAACACACAACTTGACATTTCGGTGTGACAATTTTGTCCCCTCAGGCAATTCTCACCTCTCTCGCCTCGCTTCTTCTTGGTGCGGTCGATGTGGTCCTTGAGCTGGATGCGGATCTGCCTCTCGTTGGGCAGGTCCCTGATGAACGGGTGCTTGAGGAGCTGCTCAGTGCTGGGCCTCTGGCCGTGGCTCTTCACCAGGCAGCTCTCGATGAACAGCTGGAACTTCTTCGACCTGAACGTGTCGCCGTAACAACAAAAACCAGTTCAGGTATTTCTGCTCGGATCTTCTGGAGAACTAGCGTGTCTCAATTAATTTCTCACCATTTCTTTGACTTGAGTCTTGGCGCGGGATTCCGCGGGATGAGGAAGAGGGCTCTCATGGGGTGCATGTCACACAAGGCTGCGGGGTGACACATGAAAGCAGACGGAATTCTTACAAAAACGGCTCCTCGCTGGATGTTTACTGCGTGACAAAGTTTGAGTGTGCTCGGGGGCTGCGTTGCTGTCTTCAAAATGGGTCATAAACGTCACAATAATACATTTTTACTCCTGCCTCAGGATGATTTGTTTTGATGCCTTCTTTTTTGTTGCAAAGTGATTTGAAGACAGATTTTGAGAACAATGTCATTCCGGTCGTTGCACTCGTAGAGCGGACGGACGGACGGACGGTGGCTTACGCGGCGCTCCTTCAGCCATCTCCATGGCCGTGATGCCCAGTGACCATAAATCGCTCTGCAACGACAGCAATGCGTTAATCCGGAAGGTGACCCTCAAGGCGTCAAACTCATCCCACGCTAGTTTCTCAAAGCACCTTGAAATCGTACGTGGCGTCGGGGTTCTCGTCGCAGGCGATCACCTCCGGCGCCATCCAATACGGCGTCCCGATAAACGTGTTCCTCCTTCCCACCGTGCGGTCCAACTGGGCCGAAACGCCAAAGTCCACTACGCAAGACAATGTACGAGAATATAGATCATTGTGCGGGAACGTGCGTTGAACTAAGTCCAAAAAAATAGATGACGATTTGATTACCACAATCAAAAATCGTCCTGACTCCTAAACGCGAATGAGTCTATAAGTGATCAATAAAGATGCCTGTTCAACTTTTTTTTTACAGCGGGGAGGTAAAAAATGAAAGTGTGCCGACTGTCGTTGCAAACGTGCATCGTAAATGGCCATAAGCCAAAAGTTACACACACACAGACACACACAGACACACACTTCAGGCCCATCCAATCAGCGGGGCCGTTTCGCCAAGTGGCTTTTACGCGACGACACCCACCTAGTTTGACCTCGGCGTTCTCCGTCAGCAGGACGTTCTGTCCCTTGATGTCTCGGTGGATGACCTTGTGCTGATGGAGATGAGTCAGGCCCTGAACACACACACACGCACACAGACAGCCACACACATACATACACAGTGTAGTATGCAAGTGCCATGAGCCAAGTGGAGATGATTACCAGGATGGAAAGAGGCTCATTTTTAAGAGGACCTCGACCGGCACCTCACTAAAAGCTTTTAAAAATATTGTCACGTCTAAATCGGAAAGCGGTAGTATCAAACTGTAATCAGCCAGTTAAAGTTCCTTCGAGCAGTTCTGCTGTCAGCACAAACGGGCCAGATGAGCATCTGGTCGCCGCGGGATGCGCCGTCAATTACGAGAACTATGAATGACGCTCACCCTGAGGATCTCTCGGCAGATGTAGGCCGTCCACTCCTCTTTCAGAGAGTTGCCCTTGGTGTTCTTGATCAGATCCGTCACCGAGCCGGCGCCGCAGAACTCCATGACCAGCTGCGGAAAATAACAAGGTGGATGCCATCACCACAGCATAAAATGAAAGGCAGACTTTGTGAGTAGGTCATTGATTGAGGACAACAAGCCCGCCGTTGTTTTTCCAACCAAAGTTAGCGTCACATTTTTGGTAGCATTAACGGCTCACGACTCGCCTTGTTTACACACACACACACACACGCTGATCCTGAGCCCTGAGTGGCGTGGGAATACCTTCAGTGCCATGTACCCTGCCCCTCCCCATCTGAAGTTGAGTAACAACAGCGCACCCATAGCTGGTCGTCGATCCCTGGGGGGTTCTTCTTAATGAACGCTCCGTAGTAGGTAGCGATGTTGCGGTGGTGGCTGTACTTCTTCAGCATGTTGATTTCCGCTTTGATCTCTTCTTCCTCATCCTGAGACACAAACATACATGGAAAGCAAAAAGCAACACATTAGCAATTTGCAGACGTAAATAACACAGTTGGCCGGGGATTTTTTTAATTATGTCTTTGGGAATGCCAACGTGTCAGGACTTCACTCACTTTTCCCACCCTGATGTGGTGAAAGGAACGAATCCCATAAAAATCGCTTATGGTGTTCCCCAGGGTTCAATTTTAGGCCCACTGCTTTTTAACCTGTATATGATGCCTTTTGAGTTAACTTGCACTGATGACAAACAGGTTTAGCTCCATCTCTGTGTCCCCAGGTGACACAAGGCCAATAGACACATTTTGAGGATAAATACTATATATTAAGATACGGATCTGATCCAGCAATTTCGAAGGCACTCTGGGTGGAAAAAAAAAAGGCACCGATTGTTGTTTTGCTTCATTGTTGCGCTGAGTAGTGAGTGTAGTCTCTAAATATAACTGAGATCCCTCTCTCCCGCTTTGCAGACACGCTTGAGACCACACTTCTGCCCTGATAGCAGCAGCTAATATTACCATGGCGATGGGCTTGTCCTCATTTTCCTCGCTGCCACTGACTCATCGCTCTTAATTAGATGACACGGTGGTATAATCGTGGGAGTTGGCGGTTTATGCGAGAGAAAGTGTGTGTGTGGGGGGGGGTGCATTTGGGTGTGAGTGTGTACTTACCCCGGTGACATCCATGACCTTGATGGCTGCCAGCTGGCCTGTCTTAACATGGCGACCCTGCAGAAAGACAGGAAGGGGGGAAAAAATATAATATAATTCCAGTCTTTGCTATTCGGTCAACAGGTCATTTGAGTTGTGATGATTCTGATTTGATGGCTCAGTCAGTCAGAAAATGACTGCAAGGACTGGGCCAGAGGTATCACGGCAGCTTATCGAGGTTACCCCAAGCCTCCGGGGTATGCTGGAAGCCGAAGCGGGTCAATGCAGATGATGCTAACGAGGCTAAAGATGCTAAGACGGCAAATTGCATCACTTTAACTCGTCTGGATTGAACTAATTAATATGGCGGTTTTGTCTTTACGTGTCACAGTGAGCTCGGGCCAGACCATCGACGTGAATTTCGATATTTGGCAGGATGAAATTGTGATTCATCGTATACTATCATGATTCACATTATGGTGAATGGAACCGAAACAAGGATACGACTGGAGGAATTGCTCAAAAGCAGATGGCGTTTTGGGGGTCGGACTCGAAAGCGCCCCCTGGGGGCTTCCACCAATGGGTCACTGTGAGAAGAAGCCAAAGCGGAGGGGGCTGCCCCAGTTAAAAAAGCGGCGTGGAAGGTTCGGATGATGAGCCATCGATTCATGAAAAGAAGGCGGAGTGGTCCAATTTCATCTTTCCGTGTAACTTCCAAAAATGAAAATCAAGATTCGAAGGCGACGACTCATTGTCAGGAAGAACAATCGAGCGGCAAGCAAAGCCAGCAGGATTTTTGTAGATGGTTCTTGTTCTCACGCTGAAAGAATCCGCGAGAGGAAAATCTGGGCAAGAATTGCTCATTAGGATCAGAGTGCCCCAATTCCACGGGCACAAGGGCCGGCTTTGTTGGCGGCCCACAAAAAGAATCGCGGCCTCTTAGCAGTCAGATCTGCCTTGACTTGTCCTTTACCAACTTCGACCTTGTTTTTTTCCCGCCGGTGATGTTGCAAAGCAGCAGAGCCATTTGTCTTCTGTAAAGCAAAACAATGAAGACAATTATCATCTTAAGTTGACCAAAAATGAAGACCATTTTCTGTCTCCTTGACATGGACATGTCCTCTGTGTGACCTTCAGATCTGCAAAATCAAAAGCCGCAAGCATTGCCTGGCTTGAAATTCATCTCGCCATGTGCCAGATGGAACAAGAATGATACCCGTCAGGGGGCAGGCTGGATTGGCACCAAAGTACCTGCCAGAACCTTTTTTTTTTGGGGTTGAACAGAAAGTCAGACATATTTGTTTGTTTTGAATTGAAACATAAGGTCGCAAGCATAAATGGAAAAGCCATCGCACACCATATTAATCTTGGCCATTATTTGGTCCCATTCAGTGCAAGCGGTTCTGATGCGCCCGTTCCGTTTGTGACTCTCTGACCTAAATCTACAGTTTTTCCCTCTCGCTCTTATCCCGCTGATGCCCTCTCATGATCCAACCCTCTTAACCCCTCTTTCATTATGGCTGGCTTTCCGTCCCTAAATGCCACGCTCGTATTTCCGAGCCCCTCTTATTGTGTCGCAGCTCAGAGGCGACGTCTCGGCGTACGCTAATTCCCGCAAAACAACCTTAGGCTCAGAGCGCGACGAGCAGATGTGACGCCGGGCCGGGTCAGGTCGGGCCGGGCCAAGCCAGGCGTCACATCTCCTCATGTGCAGATGAGCAAAACAAAAAGCAGCTGATTCCGCCCTCCGGTGCCGTCATCATCATCGTCAGCTTGGCGGAGTCCCGTTCAAGTTATTGTTGATCAAATGTGTCGAGAGGAAAACATGTCAGTCGCGGGAGCTGCCCAAAAGCAACGGCGAAGCTGGCAGGCCAGGTGCATTAGCGTGATAACGCAGCCAATTGGAAAAGCGCGTTCCGCTCGGATGGCCGCGCTTGTGAAGCCGACAGTCAACTGATAGCAAACTGATATCCAATCAGCCTCCGGGCCCACGGCGTCGCACAAGAGTCGATACCGCGGGAGTCAAAGTAGAAATCGTGCCAGAGCCGTGCGCCGCCCACATGCAATGTAAATGTTTCACAATTTAGCTGTGAAATTTTTTAATTTGGTTGCAGTGCGACAAAATCTCCACACGGTAGAAATGGGCATTTGCGCCATCGTGGGAGTGAACACAGCCTTGACTTGATTGCCACCCAATTTATTATGTATTTATTTTTAAATAATATGAATTAATAATATGATGCTGGTACTTTGTTTTTGTTGTGAATGTAATAAAATGCACAACACACCTCTGCAGAGCTCAGAATCCATTTCTGCACCTCAATGAGATCCACCAATATTGCCACAAGCGAGAGCTGCTTTTAGCTGGTCTAAATTCTCGTGTGTGTGTGTGTGTGTGAGTGTGTGTGTGTGTGTGTGTGCACCATGGGATGCATAAGATGAACTTCAATGTGTGCGTGAGATGATTCACTTTTACGATGTGCCCTGCTAGCATATATGGAGTTGAAGGTTAAGGATAGCACACGCGCGCACACACGCACACACGCACACACACACACACACACACACACACACACACACACACACACACACACACACACACACACACACACACACACACACACACACACACACACACACACACACACACACACACACACACACACAGGCATATACATGCGCTGGTGGCTGCAGGACGAAGGATTTCTTTATCATGTGTGACTGGGATGCCTGCCACTGCCTTAATATAACCTGCTGCTGGATATCCGAGTGTGTGTGTGTGTTTTGATTGTTGAAGTGCACGACCCTCCGTGCCCTTGCCAAGTCAGTTATACACACACACGCACGTGCACACACACACACACACACACCATCACCAGGACACATTTACTATGCAGGACACTTCCTGTGGTAGCTTAGCAACAGTGTTGGCCGGGCATGAAACTTAAACACACACACACATGTGCACGCGCACACACACAATGCGGTTGTGTACTTTGCATGAAAGAGCAGTCCCCTCACACAAGTTAGGAAGCGAGGTGAGGCAGAGGACAGGAAGGAAGGAGACAGAAGAGGAAGGAAGCAAAGGAATTGACGTTTGGACGATGAGAAAGTTTGACCATGCCATGAATCCATTCCAGCTAACCCCCCTAAATAACATTTGCAAAGCTTCTCCCTACAAATGATGACCCAGAAAAAGAAAAAAATGAATGAACACTTGCGCTGGCTAAACTGTCGGCGACTAACTCTTTGTCAAGAAGAGGAAGTGGGTTACGCCTTAATCCTAATCCATGCCATACTGGTAATCCACGCATATAAACAAAAACATGAGATCATAATTTGCTGAACGCTAGTTGTTTTATACTTGTCCTTGTTTTGTTTTCTTGTTTTTTTATCTGCCATGTAGCACTTTGAGATTCCCCCGAATATAAAGTGCGTTATAAATATAATTTATTATTATTATTATTATTATCCCAACACGGGGCCGCTTGATAATGCAACATTAGTGTATCGGCAATTTATTAGCATGCAATTTATTAGCATTCAGGTGGAAATGCTGTTAGCATAACACACTGCCTTAGTTACTTGTTAACTGTTTAATGTATTGTATTGATGTCGCAGTTAGCTTGCTAACAGACTATAAAAATGCATGTTGCGAATCCGGCCAAGTCGCGACTGTGCAGCTCCTAAAACGGCGCAACTGTCAACAGTGTGTCACATAAAGGCGTCCAAAATATGAGGGGGAAAAAGTCAAATTGACGTTTACGACAGAGAGAGTAAAGGCAGCATAGAGTCGTTTATAAATTCACAGATGAATGTTTTTATTCTGGTCATTTTCGAGGCCAACATTCGTGAAGCCTGCGCCAGAAAAACTAGCTAGCGGCCAACGAAAACGCCGAGCGGAGTCGGACGGAAGACTTTCATCAGATTTTTAGACAGGAAAAGAGGGCAGAACTCATCTGAGCGTAACGGAGCTGTGACAGCAATGTTTCAGCCTTCACCCCCGGAGCGTCAACACTGAACTCCGTTGACCTTCACTCCCATCATGCTCTGCAGCAGGTGCCGGGAATTACGGCCACTTTGGCCAAACGAATGGCCCAAAAACACTGTTCTGCCTCGCCGAACGCAAAGAAATAAGGGAGCAATCAAAGTGGCAAGCACACCTCGCCGCAGTTAAAGACACCTGCAATCTCCACAACACACACACACACTGCCAGTAAACAGACTCACTCACACACACACACTGCTGTGGAATCAGTGAAGCAGTAAATAAAAGTGACAAAGGCCTCCATTCCAATCTAATACTGCCAAGGAAACACAAGAGGCGGCCCGAGGCGGCTCACGGAAAAGGAAAGGAAAAGAGGGCCGTTCAAAAAGGAGAGCTGTGACAATATGGAAGAACAGAAGAGACTTGGATGGAAGAGAGCGATTTTTTCTTTCCTTTATTGCCGGCTACAGGTGTGGGTCGGTGTACGAGCAGACAAGCGGCACGTGTCGAGGGGGTTATCTGCTAAAGCCTCCTGAAAGTCTAATCAGTCACCGACGGGCTGCATTCCACCCCCCCTACTGTCAGCGACCGCTCACGCTACGGCAAGATAATTAGCAACGCGGCGCAACATTAGCCGTGATGTATTTTTAGTGTAACTCGCAAAGGAGTAACACTCCAGCAGCAGCAGCAGCGGTGGTGTTCTTCCACTTCCCTGTCAGCTGTAAGGTGTTGCTGCCATGTTTTCCCAAGCTAGCTAGCGCATCAGCGACTCGCTAACTGGTTCAGACCGATTGGGTCACAAGTGCACTTACTCTCTAATTCACTCATTTAGTAACACTTGGGGTCAACCCTGCCCGATGTCTTTTGAAGAAAATGACAAACGTTTTGCCCGACGCCCACGTCGGCAGACCGGGCGAAAGAAAAACGAGAGGAGAGAAGACGAGCAGATTCAGCAAAGTGGCGTCACGTTCCCGTGGCGCCGGAGGTCAAACCGAGAGGTCAGCTAGCCACTCTGCGGTATAGCGTGGAGGGTGTGTTGCATTGCAGCAAAACCAAATTGTGTGTTAAGAACAACAAAAGAGGTTTTGGGCATCAGATGCGGCTAATTGACCGGGTGACGGCCGCACGCGGTGCATTGTGGGTAAGTGGGCCGCATGGCCTTAGGTAAAACGGCGCCAGAGAGGATACGGGCTAATGAATGCGCCGGCAGGTGCGTCGTAGGAGAATTGGCACATCTGCTGTTCCCACGGTAACAAGCAGCATCCACCTCGGTCACGGTTCAGGGCTCATTCATAAGGACTCGGGAGAGCGAAGCGTGTGCGTGTGTGTGTGTTCATGCAAGTGCCGACGCGTGGAAAAACAGCACAGGCACGACAGCCGGGGCAGAAAACGACACGGTGTCAGTCGACTTCAAGAGGCGGACGCTTTTTCTCGCTGTTCCGTGACAGCATCTAATTACAAGGTGTTATTTGGGGAATCTACTTTTCTTTGCAAGTATTGTCGGATTCATGTGTGGGAAGTTGGCGTTATAGTCCAATCATGGAAAGTGGAAGTAAAAAAAAAAAAAAAAAAACTGAAGCGTTGAATACATCAGTCAGAATGAAGACTTTTCCCGTTTTGGTTGCTTCTTTGCTGCATGGAGACAAACGCGTGGAGAAAGTGTGTGAATTATGCAAAAGCCACTGGCACGACGCGTGTTAAAAGCGAGCAGGACGGCGAGGCGGGCGAGGCGACATCCTTCACGCCGCGATTGGTCGCGCTCGCCACTCGTCCTTGGAGCCCATCAAGGGAGAGAGATGACTTTCCCCCGCGGGAACGAACGGGCAGTGTAATTAATCAATTAGCCGATCAATAAGTCGTCTTGCGGTGGAAAGGAGGGGGGGGGGAGTCGCGCTGCATTTTGGGGCATCTTGATTTCTTGGCCAAACATGTTTGCGATTCCCTTTCTTGCGCGAGGTGTTGCGGCAGAAATGAGATGAGAAAGTACGAGCGAACGGGAGAGTGGAAGAAGGAGAAAGCGTTGAATTATTCACCATTACCCGTGTTCTCTATTTATGGGCCTTTTAGAGCAGCCAGTGCAAGTTCTATAGAGTGCATCTATTTGATACGTTCACGCCGTCGGCTGCTCGCCGAAGAACTGCTCACGAGGGAGGCTTCACCCCCCTCGCTCCCCCAAAAGGGATGAAAGGAAAAAAAAAACTGATTATTTATTGATAGTAGGGTGAATGGAAAGAGTTGATAAGGAAGGAAAGCGCAAATGATCTCTTCGGCACAAGGAAAGGAGCAGATCTCGAAACGGCGCACCCAATCGGAGAATGGGTTTTGATTTAAAAGGCCCGCGTATCGAGATGAATCGATTAATGTGTCGAGATGAATCGATTCATCGTCATGGACATGTTGGATTTGACCGTTCAAAGATCAGATTCATCTTTTTGTAGCCATGTTTCCGATCGGAGGCTCTTCCATTTAGACGTTCCATTGATCGCCGTGGAGAGAATTCAGTCTAGTATATTCCTTTTCTCACACACAAAGAGTCTAAAAATGGTTCAGCGGCAGCGGCGGCGGCATTTTACCCAACTAATATCCACCAGACTGAAGGTCAATTTATCTTCTTACACTCTCAGATTGAGCTGCTCACAGGATGATGATCCTCTTCGGGCTTATGAACGCCGAGACAGAGCCTTTTTTTTTTTTTAACAGAGTGCTTTTCTTTTTGTTGCTCCAGTGTTGATGCTTTTATTTAGCCATTTATTTATTTCTATAAAGCCTGTGAAACATAAGTATCTCAGCCTGTCCGTGCCGTTTAAACAATTAGACAGTGGAAAGCGTGGAAAGGTGACAATCGTAATTTTTTTTTTTGTTATACAAACACACAATATTGCAAGCAACATTATTTAACAGTAGATATAGAATTCAATTTTGCGTTTGTGAAAATCGAACCTGCTCATTCGGGTGTGCTCGCCTTGACCACCAGGGGCAGTATAACATGAAAAGTCAGCCAGTAAATGAGCTGTGACTTTCCAGCACGGAACAGATTTAACGGCGATGTTGCGACACAATAACAGCTGAGCGCAGACACTTCCTGTGTCACGCACGCACACTTCCCCTTGCCTGACACACACACAATGGACATGGTCTTACCTTGTACACTTGGCCGTAGGTGCCATTTCCTACCAGCTCCACAAGCTCAAAGATGCCAGCAGGGTCCTGAGAAGACAGATAAGAACAGTGCGTCACTATTAGAACCATGGCAACTTAAAGTTGAGTCTTTAGGGTTGTTATTTCTAGCAGGTCTGAAAATGAGGCGATTGATGGCAATTAAGGGCAAACTAAGGTCATTGGTTGCATAAACAGAGAAGGCATCCATGTACAAACGGCAAGTTGTGGCAATTGAGTGAAAGTCTTTCCAGAACGAGGGTAAAGCTAACAATAACAGCTAACAATAGCATGTGTTGATTACAACAGAGAAGCTAACCACCTAAAAGAAGCGATTGGTGGTGATTAAGGCCTTAACAAATGGTGACATTGGAATGCATTTTTTGTCATTTCCTGCAGAAGAAGAATCGATATCTGTGCAAAAGAGGCGATTGGTGGTCATTTAGGGCACAACTCTTTCACAAATCCCACGTGCAATCATCAAATTTTCAATCACTCATCCCAGTCGGGATATAAAAGCGAAGCCTTCTCATGGTGAGCACATGAAGACATTTTGCATTCTTGCTTTACGAGCAGAGAGCCCCCGCCGGGTCCCGACAGCTCCTCCGGAGTTCCGAGTTAATTAGCCAAGGCGCTTTGCACGCCAACACGCTAAGTGAAAGTCTTTACGCGGGGCTTCTTGACAGTGGTTGCTAGGAGCGCGTTAACTGCTCATTCCACTTAGCGTAGTCGTACGTATTCGTGACAAAGAAGTGAGCATTTTTAATAAAGGTGACACGCTACCGGGGCTTGGACACGCAAGCAACAAGCGGCTGAGACCGGACTGGAAAGTGTGACAAACCCGCTGACCCCCCTCACACACATGGACACCTCCCTCTTCCAATCTGGTGCCCGTTGCTACGGCATTCCAACAATAGCCGCTATTCTACCCGGGCTTCCTTCTCAAGTCCATCTAAGGCTCTCATTCAAGGGGGTTGTCAAGTTAAAGTGTTTTTTTCTTTTCTTTCCTAAATAAATCTTGTCAAATAAATAGCGCTTGTCCATCGCCGCAGGACTGTTTTAGCAAGTCAAATGTGCAAAGCAAAAGTGTTAGTGTGAAATAAGTGATTAGAAAAGTCACGTTTGTTTAATTAATAAATATCTTTAAAACTTTTTATTACTCTGATGCACAAATCTGTGAAGCTTTTTTCCCTGCACGTCGCTTATACAAAATTGTTACAATAAAGTAAAAAAAACAAAGTTTAGTTTCCATGCTTGTGAACAAACACATTAGAAACCTCACTGGATGAGGTTTTAAAAAGTCCTCCCTTCCCTTTTTAGCCTCGTCCTCCCGGCGCATCGACTTGATGGTCTCGGGAAAGTGAATTACACACAAGTGGGGCGGATTAAATGGGAGAGCCTTGAGAGGATGGACGCAGTCTTGATGGCGGGCGGCAAAGTGGGATTTGGTGGTCTGCACTTGGAACACAAAAGTGATGAGGCACCCAGTCTAAATTCCCTGCACATCCCGCCCACATCTCGCCGCTGCATTATTCATCGCACGGGAATCGAGTCTTAATCACGCGTTTACGAGAAAACGAGCCGTGACAGAGTTTGCCCGCCGCGTCGGGCCTGATTGGCAGGTTCCTTCCAGGATGTCCAACCGGGCTGTGATCCAGCTCACCTGCTAAGTGCTTTGAGTTTCAAGTTCTAGGCCGGGATCTGAATCTGGTGGTCTATCCCGGAGTAGTGGGAGGGGGTTCCAAATGGGTCAAGTGGAGATGGGACGTCACGGCTGAGTGAAGAGGAGGAAGAACCCGACGAGGGGACAGACTCGCATACAGTATATCGGCGATTCATGAATAAGCCTTGTGTAAGCCCCCGGGCGCTGCCGTGGCCCCGTTGCCATGGCGTTTGCGGTGCCGAGGAATGCGGCCTCGGTGGGCAGCGGGCTTTGAGATGGCTATTGGGTCTGGGGTCTCGACGAGTGGTTTTCTTTGGACAAAAAGTCTCAATACAGTATTGTAAAATTGTTCAATGTTCTGCCTGTAATTTATATTTTTGCTGTTGTAAGCATTAAGTGAGTTATTTTATTGAGATTTTTTGAAATGAATATTTTATATTATTCCACCATATACCAGAATTGGTCTTAAAATTAGCCACACATATACGTAAAGGCCAGGGTTGAGATTCAAACCCAGAACCTTGGAATGGCGAGGCGGGTGCGCGAGCCACTAGCGTGCCATCCTGCTTATAAAATTCTATACAAAACATGAGAAAGTTAAAAAATCAACAGCGGCAGTAAGCAGCAAAATCCACTTGTGCCTCCCACTCGCTTTCTTTGCATCTTTGAGTGCAAATAGAGACAAAAACCACAACCCCCTTCCCACCACCACAACCCCCCCGGCCCCCACCTCCCCGCGTCAGACCCATGCAGCTGACCTACTTCCTGTCTAGTCCGTGGATGACTGTACACTCAGATGACAGCGTGTGGAGGGGGGGTTGTTGTTATTTGGGTTTAAAAAGCCAGCATATGTGTCGGAGGCAAACGGCCGAGCTTCTGTCCTTCGTTTATGTATACGCACCCGCTCGTCATTGCATTAGCGGCTAGCTGTCCGCCATCTTACCACATCAAGGAAATCATAATTGATGCTTTAACACTTAGCATCAAAGTCGCTGTTATAACTTTTTATGCAACGGATATGTTATCACAAGGGACGAAGCAACTAATGTAGACAGAAAATAACATACACACGCGTAGATTCTTTATCCTTCATGGGGGAATAAACACTACTATTACAGCAGCTTGTCACAATAGTTGTGAAAATGTCTTTGTTTTTATCTGCATTGCTGCATTTTACTATGCCCTAGTGGTCAAGGCCGGCACCACAAGGGGTCCAGCACAATCAATTGAAGTGAAACATTAAATGATGATGCTTTGTGAGTTTAGATTTTTTTTTTAATTCTACTTAATCATGTTGCACGTTTTTTTTATGGAGTACAATGTATTAATTTCTAGTTCTGGTGGGCTTAAGGGGCAGGGGGGGGGGGGGGGGGGGGGTACCAAGGATCCAGGTCAGCAAAAACACACGCAAGCGTACACAGTACTTGTATAATACACACTTTTAGCTTAATGCACCTGCTGGTTCCTGTGTCAGGTGCACCCAAGTAGTAAGAACAATGTTGGGTTGGTTTGCTCACCCTCAAAGCAGACAGGTCAATTTCATCCAGACTCCGAGCCGGGGAGTCACTCGCCATGGCGGAGTCACACTAAAAGGAAAGATAAAAAATAAATAAAAGCAAAACAAAAAAAAGCTCTTAACGTCCAAGGTAATGCTGGTGGTCCTGCCGTTGAATGTTTCTCCGATAAGTCGCCTCCAGTTAAGGCGAGGCGAGGACGACAGCGACCGCTTCCCGGTTCATGTCAGCGGGACGGAGGGGAAACAGAAGCCGGTAGGGTTGCCTCGCGGGTCGGCTCGAGTGTGTGTGACTGTGAGCCACCGCCGCCGCTCCGTGTGCGGTGACAGACAGTCAGCGGATGGAAAGCGGAAAGGGAGGGAGGGAGGGAGGGGCTAAAAAGGCGGACCCCAGCTGCGGGGAGTCTCGCACTTTCAACGCGTCATGTGACTCGCTCGTGTCACCCAAATGATACGCTCATTATTTTTATAGGAATCCATAATTAAGTGTGAAAGACAGTTAAAGGTCAAAATAAGTACATAAGTATTCTTCTATTTGTTTTTTATTAAAAATAAAAATATAAATACAGATTATTACCATAGTTTGGTATTTTTAATGTGTTCATTTCTTGATGATCAGTATGTCTGTTTTGTTTATTTACAAGATTCAACTTAGTTATATAGAATATTTTTAATGAAATAATGTTATAGTTACGATGAATTTTTTAAATTCTGTATTTAATCAGCCAATCAATTGTATTATTATTGTTGTGTAAATTTCAAATTGAATCGATGAAATAAAAATCATGTTTTTTTCCAGACAATCTCCACATACTAACTCAAAGTGTCTTTGTTATGAACAAGTGATCAATTTTATTAGTTTGCCATTTTACGCAGGTCCAGTGAACTGAGCAGATTCGACACGGGACTGTACAAAACTATTTAGAGTAATAGATAGATTGACGTAGTAATTCAGTTATGTTTTACACATCATTAAAAAAAACAAAAAAAAACAAGCAGCTGACTGACCGTGAATATGGATTATTACTGTCATTTGTAAATACAGTTAGTTCATCATACAGGAAGGGTTAAAATTGGAGAAGGCAAAACTGAAGGTGCTAAAATGTAAAAGTAGTCTGTGGTCCCAGTCAAGCGATGATTAGTGGACGTTATTACCTGTACAAAGCTCAACTTTCCAGCACTGTCAAAGCGGACGTTATTGTTTCACACATATGAATTGTCACTAATTATACATTTATGTTCTACCTGATGACATTGCAAAATACCAAGAGTGGTTCTTAACATTCACATTGGAAGGAGGGCTGGGTGGGAGTGTAAAGGGCTTCTTCGGGTATGAAATGTTATGTTTCAATACAAAATTATCTTCCACAGCATTAAAAGATATTAAAAACAATAAAATGTGTCCATTGTCAATTAAAAGGGAGCATTTACTTTAAATTTAAAAAAAAATGTCTGAAGGGGGAGTTTGCTTTGTAAAAAAAAAAAAATTTAAAAATCATAAGCTGTACTTGTAAATCAGCACCACCTGGCGGATAAAACATGTAATAACATGAGGAAAGATTGTCTCAAGTTGTTACTACTACTTTCCCAATCACCCCATTCCAGCACGATACGTGTCAAGCTCTGACGTCGTAAAGGTGGGTATAGTACATAAAGCCTTATTAGAGTGACTCAAAAATAAAAGTTTGAAGGGGCTTTACACTCCAGTGCTTTGTGGAAGTTTTTCAAAAATCCACAGATCAACTTGAAATTTGGTAGGCATGTCTAGCATGAGTAGACGAATAAATATATCAAACCCAGGCTCAAAATCATCAAGGATGTTCTATGAAGTGGCCATTTTAACCATCTCCCAGGCTCCTTCACGCGCAAACTAGTCCTCAAGATTTTGTGACCAAATTTGAACCACATATACTAAACAGATGGGCGAGGCAAAATGAGCCCCTGGTGTCGAGCAACACATAACGCAACCGTTGCCATCTCAGTATCATGTGGGTTGTATTTGATCACAGAGCTGGTCCCCCCCTTTGTTGCAACAAAGCGTCTCTCTCAGGAAGTGGCATCCCATTATCATCCTTAGTAACGCTGCAAGCGCGAGATAGCGTACCAGCATCCGGCTTTGACAAAGTCCTACGTCCATATCTCGGTGGGCACCATGGCTTCCTTCGTCCCGACCGAAGGCATGAGGTTGTGCTCCGACAGGAAGTCCAGAGGAAACTGTACCAGGAAGCCGCGGATCTTGCGCAGCTCCTCTTGAGCGCGGGCCTGGTCGGTCTGGGCCAGACCGGGCTTGGACTGGTACTGCTCCAGCTCGGACATGTTGCGCACCAGCGAGGAGGGAAGGCAGCGGAACACCTGCGGAGGGACATAAGCACAGCGTCAGAACACGTGGTCCCGCGATAGTGTCGAGTGATGTCTCGTACCTTTTCATAAATGGTGGCGTTCCGGCCCGCCGTGGTCATCCACACCTCCTTGTAGAAGCGGTCACTAATGGGGTCGGAGAGATCGATGGTTGCGTCGTCGTGTCCGCCGAGGATCGTCCTATACGATATACAAATAATAGATAAACCCGCAGATCCGTATGAAGATAAGCCACGCTTACAACGGGATGGATGAAATGAATAAATCTCTCACCGAAAGCATTCCAGACGCAAGCCGAGCGCGTACGGGCCGGCCTCAAACTCGTGTCCGTCCATTACGGAGGCCACCTTTTCCGTGTCCTCCACGATGACCGCCACCTCGCTGTCACGCTTGCCCAGCATGCTGCGGTCGTTGATGTTGGCCGAGCCTGAAAGTGGAAATAATCCGATGGTTGATGCGTCCTAGCGCTTTCTCACCACCGGGTGGCGTAGGAGTGTAAAGTTGAATCTTATGCAAGCGCTGACAGATTTCTGGACCGGTCGACACTCAGAAAGCGTCAAATGGCGGCGACGCACCGATGATGACGGTGTTGTCGTCGGCGATGAGCATTTTGCTGTGCACGTAGATGAGCTCCGTCACCAGGCGGCCTTCCAGCTCCACGTGCGTGCGCAGCCCGGCGAAGGAGATATAGTTCATCCAGTGGTCGTCCACTGCGGTGACGAGAGCGAGGTTTTCAAACGCGACAAGGCTTTTCTTTCTTTCCATTTTTTTGGGAGGGCATCACAAACTTACACTCCTTCCTAAGCTGGGAGATAATGGAGTACTCCCCTCGGCTCATGGTTCTGAAAAGCAAAACGAGAGAGATACGGTTAGTTCTGGCGCTTTTAAGGCCATGGTGCTGGTGCTCCACCTGTAATTAAAGTGCATGACTGCCTGGATGGCGTTCCCCCCGCCGGTGGTGATGTCCCCCTCGAAGCCAGGAAGCAAAGGGGTCACCACGTACACGCGATACTTCTTGCCTTCTCTGTCAACACAGGGGAGCGGACATTTCATCAGTTACGCCAAACGACATCCGGTTCACTCGCTGATGGCAATCGAAACATAAAATGGATGATTTTTGTCGAGACATTTTGAAGTCAACACTTACTTGTGCGCTCTGAGGATCCTCTCGATGATGGCGTCTCCGATCTTGTTGTACACCGTGCGGTTGTCGGCGCAGCTGATGAAGAACTGGTTCTGAGAGGAGAAAGAAGATGTCAAAATGGTTTAACTGTACCGTACTTCCTTTTTGATGAAATGTGTTTTTTACCTCGATGTAGATGTAGTGTTTGCTCTTGGCAATGACTTGGATGTATGCGTTGTGGATGGACTCCTCGTGGTACTTTATGCCGGCCGACCAATCGGCTGCCGAGCGCAAGACCTTACATGGGAGGGGGGGGGGGACTTTTAGATCTTCTTTCATCAAGAAACACTCACTAGCAACTCCCTCATGAACAGCTCAGATAACTAAACTGTGACCAAAAGTGTCCAGTTACACTTCAGAACTGGCACAAAGAAGGAAAAACAAGGATGTATTGCTTTTTTTTCTTTTTCTAGTGGTTACGTAATGTTGCTTTTGGCACACGGACTCCCTTTTGTGTCCTTCGAGCAGTTTTCGCAGCCGCGTTGGTAATGCAGGAGCTCGTACTCTTCATTATTATGATTTCTTTTTTTTCCCCTCCCAAGCCTTCCATCAAAGTTGTTGTGTTGCAGTGGAGGGTTGGCAGGGTTCTCTTACCTGCACTTTGGCATTCACACAGTCGGGCACTTGGTATCGGAGCTCAGTGGCGGTGGCGTGAGACTTTGGCAGCAGGAAGGGATAAGACAGAGAGCGGTACTTTGGCTTCATGATCTGGAGGAGGAGGTTGGCGGGGGTGAGAAGGTGTGACCTCACATTGCAGAGGAAAGCATGAGTGGGAAAATAAAGGTGTTTTTTTTTTTTTCCACACTTAGAGTGAGACATTTCCTTGAATTCTGACGAGGGAGTGTTTATTGACCGGCGTGTGTGTGTGTGTGTGTGTGTGTGTGTGTAGTGAGGCACGTAATGGTGACCTCTTGTCAATGATTCTCTTGTGGAAATATTCCAGTATTCATTGTGTGGCTTCCTCTGGTGTATGTGCCTTGGCCACCAGAGGGCAGCGTTATTACTTGAACGTTATGATTCTACATTACTTGCATGCTGCCCTTGCCTTGGTGAAGTTCCAACGCTGAATGAAGTGTCGGGCCACGGAGCGAGCGGCTCTGCCGTGCACCACCGAGGCGATGTCATGCCACGGCATCCTGGGAGTGGCGTACCGGTCGATGAAGTCTGCACAGAGCACAGCCAGGAGATCAGAGGATTAGATGATTTTACGATTGACTTTTTCCATTTTAATCTTGTAAAAAAAGAAATGTTTTATCTATTTTTTTTTCTCTTGGTTTTTTTTTTTATTCTTGAGAAAACTGCAATTTAAGATTTGTAATTTTCTTTTCAGTCATTTGTGCTACACACCGTCGAAAGGTCTTTCCAGCTGGATCCAGTCCTTGTAGACAAAGTTGCAGTAGTCCTTTCCATGCCAGAAGCGAGTGTTTCCCTGCAACTCTCCTACACCTGTTTTAAGGCTTTGCACCGAGCCGCTCCCTGCAAACACAAACGCACGCTCGGGCATGAAGCAAAAAAAAGAAAAATATACGGAGTTGAGTGGACGCTTGCTCTCACCCGAGCTGTCCGCGCTGCTGACGCTGTCGCTGTGCTGCAGGGTGTGCTTGTGCAGGTGCCGAGACAAGCTGAAGCGAGAGCGCCGGCTGCGCCCGACGCCCTTCAGCCTGGGCAGCTCCGCCGGGTCTGCGGCGGGCGTCCCGCGACCGTTGCTCTGTGACACGCCTTCCACATGCGGCGGCGCCTTATTGGACTGAGCGGCCTGAAGAACAAAACCAGCGCTAATACGTTTTGGATTTTATAAACGTGTGTGCGAGTCTGACCTGCTCGAGCGCCACGGAACGGGTCACGCTGCCGACGTCCGTCAGCCGATGCTCCCTGTCGTCCCAGCGACCGTACGCCAGGTCGATCCCGCCCACGAAAGCAAGCGATTGGTCGACCACCACGATCTTCTCGTGATGCGCCCACAGGTAGACGGAGGAGGACACGTGGTCTGGATGGCGCATCACCTTGATGTTGGGGTGCAGGCGCATGAGCGTTCGCTTGCTGTAGCCCGAATTGATGCCCAATGCCAGCTCCACCTCCTTGTACAGCATCACAAAGACGCGCACTCCTTGTTGCTGCCGACACACACACGCAGCATGATCATCGAGCGAGTGCCCCACGAAGTCGGCTAGCGATTGCGGCCTCGCTTACGGCTTTTCGCTTGAGGATGCAGTCCAGCCTCCAGCGGTTTCCCTCCACCACAGGTCTCTTGAGGAAGATCTCTGGACTCAGCCTGTAGCAGCACACATCATTTCTTACACTTGGTTTCGCCACTCAATGCATTTTACACCTAACGTGTTTGTAATACAATTCTGCTTCGCAACTAAAAGCCCGTGAGACTCACCACCAGTCGGTGATGAAGATTTCTTCTCTGGCCTCCTCCAAGGCATCGGCTACGTCCTCCATGTAAGTCTTGCCATTCACGTACCTGCATGGCAGCATTAGTCAGTATGAATTTGTTTAGACACATGTTATAAAAAGATTGCACTGACCATTTAGCTGGAATGTTTTCCTGTTCCTGCGAAAAGGATCCAAAGCGGTGATCACGCAGAAAGGCCTTGCCATTATTCCGGACAAAGTTCTCGATGCTCTGACCCCACCAGCGGGCGTGTCTGTAGCTGCTGCACTTGAACACCAGCGTCCTGCGGGAGCAAGACCTCACCTTGTTGATCTGAAAACAAATTGGCCCACCTGCCCGCACGCACCTGCAAAGACTGTCAATCCTGACCCCGTGTTTGGTCTCTGTGTCTTTGGAGTCCATCTTGATGCTGAACTCTTTGTCCACCAGCAGCACAAAAGAGATGGCCCCCGTATCGGGTTTCATGTACAGCAGGAATGAGTCCTTCACCACCAGCCACCTAATATATAACACAAAAGTGCATATTTTTCATCATCATCATCAGCAGTAGCCACATCATTGTGTGTGTGTTTTTGATTTTTTTTTATGTTGCTTGTTGTTTTTTGGGAGAGGCAGGCTGTGGGAAGCAAATCATCACGTAGTCGTAGGTGGCTTGACGGAGCCTTCCAAATGTGTGGGATTATTTTCTGCGTGTGTGTGTGCTCTCGCAATATATTGTAACAATGCTCATATAATCATTTGGCTATGATAAAGAGAAGGAGGCAGCGAGAGCAAAAAAGACAAAACATGCTACGAAAAATAAAAAAGCCAGTGACCAACCGTTTGGACCAGCGGTAGCAGGCTTGAGTGTGACCGCAGCAGTTCATGCCGGGGATACGATGACCCCCGGAGCGCTTGTGTATCATCCCTTCCCTGCGATAAGAACAACATACATTACAATTAAAATCAGGCATCTAAAAATGTAAATGATTTGATTTAACAGTGCATTCAAGTGAAGCTGAGCCAAAGCGCTTACAGTCCTTTGGGGCCCAGGTCGTGAATGAAGGACAGCTGGCTGACGTCAATGAACTCCATCTGCCAAAAGACGACAGCGTCACGCCGTGCGGCCATTTGAATCCCCACGCCGAGTCATAAATTCGCTCATCAGATGACAAAAGCGGTGTGAACATTGCCGAGATACTCACGGTGTGGTGGTATTTGCGGTACAAAGCCATTTTCAGCAGCTTGTTCAAGTAGTCCTCCAATTGTCTCTGGAGAAACACACACACAAGCATTCTATGATTTTTCAGAAGAAAGAATATACACTCCCAAAGTATTTATATTGCAAGAGTGAAGCCATCGGTACGTACCCGCCGGCTGGACACCTGCTCGTCCCGCACCAGCTCGTCACCTCCGCCCCTGGGCAGCGAGGGCATCTCCCTCACTTCGCTCTTCCTCACCGTCCTCCTCTTCACCGTGTGGCTGCGATACAAGGAGACTTCATTACGATTGCTCAATCGAAGCATTGTCGCGGTGCACGGCGTGGCCGCGCAGGTGTTTGCGCAAGCTAATGCGGTTAGCGAGAATAGATTGACGCCGGGGTGAGTCTGCCTTGAGGGCAGCGCTTGCGAATAGAAATGTTTTGGCAAACTGTGTGACACACACGTAATAAAGTTGAGTCCACAACATGGAACGGGTGTTATTAAAAGCTTCTTGCAGTATTTGAGCTGTGGAAAAGGACAGCAAGTCCATATTTTGGCTGCCTTGAAAAGGTGAATATAAGCACAGACACACACACACACACACACGCGCACACACACACACACACACACACACACACACACACACACAGTGTGGAAATGGAATGAGTGTAAGTAGGCAACTGACAATTGTGAAAAGCAAGTTTTACCAGTTTGATATGCTAAATCAACAATGACGAAAAATTTCGGGTTAGCCTCAGCATGCTCTTCAAATGGAAAATGCAAATATTCACTAAAACCGCTTCTAAATAGCGGACTCAAATAAATGATATATCTTACAATACAAAAAATACCGACTAAATGAAAAACAAGTTCAGCGTGGTTTTGCTTGCGATATGCAGATGAGGTGGGCAGGCCCCACCTGCGCGACGGCAGCGGTATCCTCATGAAAGTTTTGTACGTCCGCAGCTCTCGATGCAGATCCATAAAGTGCTTCTCCTTCCTCTTCACCATCCAGGTGAACTCGCCGTGCTTCATCTCAATCTTGAACACGGCGGGCAGAGACTGCACAGAGGCGATGGATCAGGAATCGTTCGATATTTGCGGCATTGAAACGTTTGCCGCTTCGTACTTTATTGACGCTGCGGTGATGCGACAGGTTGAAGCGATCCTGCGCCGTGGTGAAGCGCTCCACCTCCAGGATGCGGACGGTGATGGGCACCGTGGGCAGGAAGACCTTGGCGCTGGCCTCCTTGAAGCCCACCGTGGCGTACACGGCCGAGAACGGGATGCGGCAGTCCCCTGGGGGAGGAGAGAAGGCAGCGGTAGTGGGTGAGAGTCACGAACGCTGAGTGGGATGCTACGCTGAAGAATCTCGGCTTTGCTTCCAAGATTTCGACGCTTTCCGAACTACTTTGTGCACAAGCTGGATGTAACGGCATTATGAAGCATCGGTTCTCGGTATCGGAGGGTATTGTCATTAAAAAAAAATAAAAATAGGGATCCCTCATAATATTCCGGTTATATATTAATTACGTACCGAGGCTGTTTCCCTCGCAGTCCACCTCCTCCCCGTCATCGAAGTCCAGCTCTCGGGTATCCAAGCTCTCCAGCAGATCGGCCATATTGATTCCTTCCGTCACCGTGACGTCCGAACTTTCGCCGTTCACCAGATTGAGTCTGCTGCTCGTAGGCGGAGCCTTGGCCAGCATGCTCAGCAGGCGTTAGCGCCCGGAGCAGGGCGCGCCTGACAAAAGATGAAAACGCACATGACGGTGACCAAAACGTAGAAGGCGGGCCTCCACGAGGCTCAAGAAGAACAACTTGAAGAGGAGTCCACGTTTTTTAAGGCTTTGTCCGTGAGACTTTTTATTTGCGGCTGCGCCCGAATGAGTCAGAGATGCGACATCATTGCCGAGTACGAGGCGTCATCAACAAGCCAACAGTAATGGCCGCAACACCCACGTGTGTGTTATGATGCAAGAAAAAAATGCTATATCGGGATTTCTTTGGTATTATATATACAGTTCCGTTCATTTTCATATGAGCACACTGACACCAACGACATCAAACACTCTCTCCAACTTGCAAAACCTGTTTTTTTTACCTAAAACAAATGCACATTACAGAATCCAACATTAGTAAAAAGAAGAAAGAAAGAAAAAAAAAAAGGAACAGCAAGCTGACTCAGCAAAAAACTGGTAAGAGAATCTATCAACTTTATTGTTTATAATTTGCGTTCATGGACCGTCCTTTATCCATAACATCAAACTAAGACAAAGAATACGGAAAACTTGTCTGTAAAAGACATACAAAGACTCCTTGAACACACGAGATTCATGGGAAAGGTAGCATAGACACGGGAGGATATCACGTGTCCGTCTCATTGGCAAGAACAAACAAAAGAATTCGAAGGAAACGAGTTCCTGAGGTGTTGCAAGAGTCATTTGGAATTACAATGACTCTTTTCCGCAAGGAGTGTAATGACTCGTATATATGAACGCACATGTTCAAAATCCCAAAAGAACTGGCTTGAAAGAGCAGTAAAGGTCACACAAAAGAAAACGGAAACAAATAACAGCTTGACAGTAAACATTCCCCAGTCGTCGACAGGTACGGGCACGTTCGCGCCGAGTCTTCATTCAGCCACTCGGTCATTTAGAACATTTGTTCATTAATCGTGTTTATGGCCAACAGGTAACAAGAACTCTTGTTGGTTTTTGTAGTCGTTTTTGTTAGTTGGATTTGGTAGAAATTGTTGCTAGCAAGAAGCAGAAATATGAGGAAGCGCAGAACTTTTTCAATGGATTGAGCAGGATGACCATCTTTGCAGGGTTTTTATCTTTATGCTTTGCAACTGAATAAAACGAGAGCGAGGCGCTCTTAGTTTCCATTATTTCTGACAGTGCTGCGTTATCTCCCGGGTCTAAGAATAACTGTGCTCTCCCGTCAGGACGACCCGCTCAGAGGTTAACTCCCGAGGGTGCTGGAATGCCGGAAGAATTCTTCATGTTTGCACGTACGCACACAAAAAAGTGCAACCTGGAGGTACAATTGTAGCATTTATCGCTCCCTTCTGTGACTTCCTGCTTCCTGTCCCGTTGTCATGGTGATGTTTTTAAGACATGAATATTAACATTTCTTAAATGTCACTTAGTTAAAATGCACACACGCTGGAACTCGTCAGTCAGGGGAGAAGGAAAAAAAAAACATGAGTGGGTGAAGACGTGCGGAGGATGGCTGGGCGCCGAGAATAAAGCTTCTCTGGCTCCGCTTCGCCGAGCCTTCAAAATACTTTGCTTGACCCCGAACATGGCTAACTTGTGATTACTTCTCACTATCAGCCGTTCTCATGTATGTGGGATACTTTTGATCTCACTGAGGAGAGTGCGAGTGAAACAGCGGGATCGCTGGGTGGAGAATGTTTATATATCAACTCAGTTGCACAATGTGTTTCTGCCCCGCAGCTTCAGGACATCCTGGCGGCGCCCAGAAACTTGGATGGTGCCAAGCTCCATCACTTCTGACCAAGCGGAATGAAGTGGGACCCAAGAATATGTTGTTCTGGATGTCCTAAAGAACAACAATGGGACTGGAAGCTACTGTACTGTTTTCGCGTACCAGCAGGAGGAGCCGACGTACCACCAGTGGTAACGTAAGCTCGCCTTAAGAGTCACTTGGAGCATCAGGCATTGATCCGTCGATACAATGCAGAACTCATCAACGTAGCACGAACAGAGCATGCGGTGCCAAGCTCCTCCTGGCGCAGATGGAGAAGATGGCAGAAAGAGAGGAGGTCTGTGACACCTCTCTCTCTGCCCACACTAAAGCTGCCTATTATCTAATCCACGGGAAAAGAGGGGGTTGGGGGTGACAGGGACGCTCCAGGAGGCGCCAGCGACAACGAGGGAGCAGTCATGCCCGTCACCGTCGCGCCGCAAACACAAGGCGCCATTGTGCCAATGGTCGGCCGTCTTTTTGGGCGCCCGGGCGGGCCCTCAGTCATGTCACGGTGACCGAGCCGGAGCCAAGATTCAAAGCCTGGCACTCGCGTCCAGACAACTTTGGGACACTCCCTGCTTACTGTGAACACAGGAGACAGTATGAATAGCTCTCTGTTTTAAGAAAGGAGCCACACGGACGGAACAAAACTACTCGCCACACACTAACAGTGGCTTTATATTCCTGGTACAGTGGATATTGAAAGTCTACACACCCCTGTTTAGATTTTTGAGGATATACAGATATGAGGCCAAGTTAAATCATTTCAAAACTTTTCCCACCATGAATGCGACCAAGTTAATGGCGAGTCATTTTGCTGTGCTTTAATCTCATTTAGTCATTAAGATCTGGCAATACAAGTAAACGTTACGTTTTGTCAGGCATTGTGACTTGTTCATTACCATATCTTAATATTTGCATGACAAGTTAGTGAACTTGTGCACCCTGCGTTGACTCACGGTTGCTAAATATTGAAATGATTCTCAATTGTACATAAACCTCCAGCGTATCATTTTGGGCTCGCAACGCGCTTTCCTCTAAGCTTCAATTGGACAGCGTACAGTCAAAAATCCTTTGCGGTCGACAAGCTTTAAGAATGATTCCGCAGGCTGCACACATTTTACAGTTGCACATCTGGAAAACATTTAAGCCGAGACTCCACATTGCACATCCATTCATACATTCAAGCACAACTCTAACTCCACAGAGGACGCCCAGATTCGAACCTTGAACCATAGAACTGTGAACCGCTTTTCCCACTGTCTCACCTGTCTTGTAATAGGAAAAAATGGAACACCTGGGGGAGATGCTGTTGAGGGGGGAGACAACATTGAATAGCACTGTCAAGGCCTGAGGGCCAATTAAGAATGTGTTCGAACAATATTTGAGCTTTCCTCTGACATTCCAGCAAATTATCTTTCCCAGTGTGAATATGCGTGCGCGCGCGATGGAGCAAACACCTGTGGAATCTTACACAACTCTCCCACTCTTTTTTCGTCAGTGTTACACAAGAAACATAAAAACAACAGTAGCAGCAACTCAACAACTATGACATAAATTTTGGTGTCCATTTTGAGAGCTCGTAGTGACACCCCAAAAGACACAAATAGAACAACGAGAAAGCGAGTAAAACGTCACCGACCTGCTCTCTGGGTGGACGCGAAGTCCACATGTTTGCTTTGCTTCGGTCCACTTGTTGAAAAAAAAATACAAGAAGAAAAAAAAAAGCAACAAGAGCAAGCTTGCTCCTCCACTTGCGGGTGTCAGTAAACGTATGTGTGACAGACAACAAGGCAGTAAAGAGAGTCAACTCTGAAAGATTTCTCCAGAGGCGAGACGAGAAACTCGTAGCCAATCAGAGTGGAGAAGGCGGCATCGTCCGGAGTCTCCGCCAACCAGAGAGGAGTGATTCCTCCATAGGAGTCAAATGCCGAGTAATTGGGAGGAGCCAATGGGAAAGGAGAAGACTGGGCCTGCTGTATGACGTCATGGCCTCCAGTCTTGACTGTTATTATAGCAATATTATGTCTTGTGATTTGTCCGATTCTTTGTTAATATGTCAATTAACGCACAATTAACCCAATACTATCGTCTAATGAGTCACGTATTTCTGTAATTAACTTACGTAAGAGGCTATGCTTATTAGAATTGTTTTCTAATTTTTTCTACGTATAAAAAATAGTAACAAAGACATCCACAGATAAGTAATAATTGAATCAGATTGTATTTTTATTATTAACCATATGGGAACTAATTGTGGCTTTATATTACAAACAATTACAGTAGTAGTATTGACGTAGTATTGAGCTAATCTCTTACGCCACCGTGTGGACAAAGAGTAGAACGCTACACAGTGGCCTACTTATAGTAGCAACTTTAAACTTCAACCTGAATCTCGCCGCGTTCCAGGAACAATTCAAACAAAACGAGTTCTAATCGAACCCCCACACAACACCCACCTAAAGGAATCAAGGTAATAGAAATGAATGCACATAGATTTTTAAAAGTCATCCGTGTGTAGATATAAAAGCTAAATGACAAGACAGTTGATTCTTGCTCACAACACACACAAACATAACAACATTCTGGACAGCTACATACCTATTTTATGACGAAAAGTCCTTTAAAAAATAAATCCCTTTCCTTGTGTCAGTGTTGCGTCTGACTTTCCTGTTCGCCGTGCATCAGTATTGTGCGACTCATAAAATATAGAAAACGCCCTCCAGCAAACAAGGCAAAGGCCACGGTGATAACAGTATGGACTTAGGGCATGATGAGGACTCCGTCCATCCGACAAGAAAAGGTGTATTGGGATTGACTCTTTTTGCAGGATGGCCAGTAGGTGGCGTCACAGCACCTTCATCAATCAATCAATCCAACGCCTCCCTCCTTTGCAGCTCTGCACATGCCCACCTGATTCATGTTGTTTTGGTGCACCCACCTTCAAACAAGCACATGCTGGACGCGCAGCACGCAGAGAACACCAACAAGACTTCATTCATCTTTGACTGTTTCTACATCCCCAACGCATGCTCCATGCAAACGATGCGTCGGCGCTACCTCGTGCTGGTGGCTTGGATCAAATTGTGCCCTCCTTTCACTCCCATCATGTTTGTTTTTACGATGGCTGTTGTCTTTGGGTGACTTTTGGACCCCAAGATACGTTTATGTGGATTACTGAAAGAGATTTACGACGATTTTTACTTTGTCCAAAATTTCCCTTTGTGGTGCATTTTAGTTGGATCGTGAAACCTCCAAACTGATGGAAACATTCGGAATAAATGTACATTTCTGTTAAAACCGATTTGGGGACGTTAAATTGACTTCACACCTTCTTCAGATTTTGTGTTTTACGCACGGCTGCCGATCGACATTTCCGTGATCTGGAGTTTGGTTTTACGCACGATTGCTGCTCTTTTTAAAGGGCCTAAAAATAGTCCGTGTTCGCTGGGGATGATCGACTACAGAAATTGAAGCAGTCGCGTGATTGGAATTTGTCTGTCATTTGGGTCTCTCAGTTGAATTTGACACGTTTTGTTCGAGCTGCGTGGCGTTTGGTTTAATTTTACGCACGACTGGTTCTCCTTAAAAGCTGAAATGTTGGTTTTGAAGTTTTCGGCGTCCCACGTGTAAAGATTATTGAGGAGCCCTTTCATAGCTTGTTGGATTCGGTTTTACGCACGGCAGGTTGCTCTCCAAAACGATCTCTGTGATGAAAGTGATGGGTGGTTCGCTGAGAGCACGTGACAAATGAGTCAGCATGCCCCAGGGACTCAACATCTCCTTGTGCCTCCTCCAAAACTGCAACTGGGACGAGAGCAGTAACACCACCCATCCGAGCCGCGACTCGGACCTTCCCCCTCTCAACTTCTACAGCTTTCCCCTTCTCACGCTTATCACCGTGGCGTGCTCGCTACTCTCCGTGGTGGGCGTGACCGGCAACGTCTTGACCATCCTGGTGGTGAGCAAGTATCGCGACATGCGCACCACCACCAACCTGTACCTGTGCAGCATGGCGGTGTCGGACCTGCTCATCTTCCTGTGCATGCCGCTCGACCTCTACCGCATGTGGCGCTACCGGCCGTGGCGCCTCGGCGACGCGCTCTGCAAGCTCTTCCAGTTCGTGTCCGAGTCGAGTACCTACTCGACCATCCTGAGCATCACGGCGCTCTCCGTGGAGCGCTACGTGGCCATCTGCATCCCGCTGCGCGCCAAGGCTCTGATGACCAAGCGGCGAGTGCGCTCGCTCATCTTGCTCCTGTGGTGCGTGTCCTTGCTGAGCGCCGGGCCCGTCTTTGTCATGGTGGGCGTGGAGCGGGACCACCTCAGCTTCAGCGCCAATGACACCCACGCTCTTGGGAGGGAAGAGGACGAGTACAGGGACACGCGAGAGTGCAAGATGACACACTATGCAGTGGAGTCGGGCCTGATGGGCGCCATGGTGTGGCTGAGCTCCGTGTTCTTCTTCATGCCCGTCTTCTGCCTCACGGTGCTCTACAGCCTCATCGGCCGCCGCTTGTGGCATAGACATCGGAACACCAACATCAGGTCACACCGGGACAGGAGCAACAGGCAGACAATCAAGATGTTGGGTGGGTTTGATCGATCATATCTTGTTACGAACCTTTTCTCCATTGTGACATGATTGTATGTGACGCATCTTCTCCAGTGGTGGTGGTTCTGGCCTTCGTCCTGTGCTGGCTGCCCTTCCACGTGTGCCGCTACCTGCAGTCCCGCTCGCTGGACGCGCCGTCCCCGCTGCTGTCCGCCCTGTCGGAGTACTGCAGCTTGCTGTCGGTGGTTCTTTTCTACCTGAGCGCCGCCATCAACCCCATCCTCTACAACACCATGTCCTGGAAGTTCCGCGGGGCGGCGGCGCGCCTTTTCGGCCTCGGCCACCAAAAGCTACCTCGGACCCGCACCGCCAGTACGCTGAAGGCCGTGACCGAGGGGGGGATGGAATCCAACAGCTTCTAAAGCTTCGTCAAGGATGGGCGGAAGTACGGCCTGCTTAAAACTGGGTGAACCGAAGCGGACCAGGGTTATTGATAAAAAGCAGCAACTTCACTCTGTCAGGAGGTCGCCACAGAAATGTACTCACAGGTTTTGCTAGGCACGTACCAATAGCAGGTATCGGGTACACATGGAGGCTGCCGATACCAGCCGTCGATACTTCAGGCAAAAAGATAAATCAGACTGTGTACGTCCTCCTTGGCAGTAGAAACGAACACATTTCTCCGTCGTGGGATCAATAAAGTTCTATCCTTATATTTACTCTGTATTGTTGAGTGAATACTTGTAAAAGTGTTCTTGAACATCCTTAGTTTTTTTACACCTGGCAGATTTCAAATTACTTCAATGTCAAATCTGCTGGGAAATATATTAGTTTTATACATTTTTCTGTCGCGCCGTAAAATGTCGCCAAGCTGTGAACTAATATTGTATCCATGTTGTGCAATTAATTATCATGACGGCGTTATGTAATGTACTGTTATCAAAAGAGATGTGTCAAATTTATTATGACCCCCGAAAATATGCTCCGTATCTTTGTAAAGGCAGAATTTTGTGCGGCTAATGTTGTGGGTTGTTAAAATAAAAAGTCCAGCTTTTGTCTTGTTGTTGTAAATAGATGCTTAGCTGTGATTAAAGGTGTATGAACATCATTTTGATTCCATGTTGTTAAAAAAGCACCCACTCTAAAATGCCAGTGCAAACGGAACATAGCAAACAACAAAATAAACTCGTGCTCTATGTCGGAAATTTTTTTAAACATTTATTGGGCATAAATATATTATATATACGCTACCGATACAGTTACGTCTTACATACATAGTGTAGTATTTGCAAAAAAAATCTATACATTAAAATTGATATGGCAGTCTTTTTTTTATATAATGCATATGAAATTGTCTAACATTTACAATACTAGAAGAAATGCATGAATTTCTCTTTTATTAAAAAAAAAAATCTCAAATTCATAGACCATGACAACCTGGAATGTTCACTCTTAAAAACGTGAGGTAAAAAATACATGTTTTGATTTGTTTGCACTTTAGTGTTTCCGCACTCTGTGGCCAATTGTTTAGTCAAAATAAAAATGTGTAGTCACTGTAAAAAGAAAAAAACCTACAATTGAAATAAAATATAAAATCACAAGGCACAGGCGTGTGTATGTGTGAGTTGGGGAGGGTCTGTGTTGCTGCATGGACTATTCATGTTTCTTGAAGTGGAATAAAAAAATGTTATAGGGCCGTTTACGGATTGGACATATATAGGAAAAAAATAGGGAAGTAACTCGGCTAAAAAGTTAAAGACATTGCGTGAAATTTAAGGATGAACCTAAATCACACTTAAATTGGCCTTCTGGGCCACTCAGTAAAGGGGCGGAGCTATTTTAGTTGATAGAGGGGTGCTGGCCACCTCCTAAAATTCTCATCAGGCTTTTTAATGAATTTAAAATCTATCAAGTCTACAAATAACAGTCTTATTTTTCTGCAGTCTTTGGAAGGTGAGGATTTAAGGTTCATCCTGAAATTTCATCCAAAAGCCCAATATCCCTAACATGTGTTAACATCTAAATAGCACAGGTGAACCCCACACGGGTTGACAGGGCGACAAAAAAATAACACGCCAGCGACCAACGTCAACAGCCCGGCAGTAGTGTTTTAGATCAATATAAAAGTGGTGGTGATATAAAAGTGCTTCAAATGTACTTATCACCTCTATAGATATCTCTGTACTGTATATCTTAGCAAAAAAAAAAAAAAAAAAGGAAAATACTGGATACAAAACACACTACTACTTGCTACGCTGAACAAGAACTGGTCGATAAACTTGCCTGCCTGCGCTCGTGCGATTGTTTAAGTTCGTCTTTGTCAGTCACTTCCGGTACGAGATTATCCTCCTCTCCTCTAGGGGGCGACATGTTTGGACAATGGCACATTTTATTCTAACCCCCCAAAAAACAATATTGAAAAAACATAATCACAGATCAAGTAAATTTTTTTTGTCCTTTTCAGTAATAGTAATGCTGCTGTGTCGTTACAGATGATCACAGAACCCTTGGTCGGTACATCGAGTGAAGCCTGCACTTTGGCAAAAAAAAAAAAAAAAAAACTATCAGAAGCTTCATAATAACAAAAAAAAAAAAAAGCCTAAGGCAGGCACATTTGTCTTTGCTACATGTCTTTCTCGAAGCATTAACAGATGACAACTCAGCCGAGCGTCGCCCAAAACGAGAGATGAAAGTAATAACGACAAAACAGTACATACGTATTTGGTTACAAGTTTCATAACTGCGGAATCCCAACATCTGTAAGTGAAATACTCAAAAGGGTTACTAAGAGATAAGGAATGCTGGCCTTAAAAAAATCATTCTAACATAGAAAAAACATGCTACGAGGAAGAAGAAAAAAAAATTAGTATATAACTACACTTGTCTCTTAATCTTTTTAAACAATAAATAAATGAAGATTGCACTGTAATTGGCATTGTAAAGTACTGTATGCAAATATATAGTATAAATAAAACTAGAAAAAAAATCTACCATAATTTTCCCATTGACTTTGGCAAAAAAAAAAAAAAAAAAAGATTTTTGAGTGAGTAAACCACACGACTTGCTGACAAGGCACAGCATCTGAAGAGGACCAAGATGCAAAAAGTGGAGAGGAAGACGAGAAGGGTGAGCGGCGGCGGCGCTAACTTAAGAGGTGGGATGGTCTTTTAACTCTCCTGTTATGTTGTGGCTCAAACTGACTAAAATTCAACAAAAGTTAATGAGCGACAAATCAAACGGACCCATTTTTAAAATGAACTACAATTTAGTAGGTGTTTTTTTTCTACCGACTATAAAAATGTTCCATTTGTACATAATAGCAATGAAAAGTTAATCACGCGTTATAATTCATTATTGTATTTTGGACTTTTAGCCATAGCTCAGGTCAAACTGACCGATGATAAATTTGAATTGAGCACAAATATTTTGTCAACACTAATTAAAATGGTTTATTTTTGACATTATCAATTAAAATCGTTACTCGTGTTTATCTATTTTTAAGTTGAACTTAGTTTTTGCATTGGGGAGGGTTTTGCAATGGAATTATATTGGGACGCATTTTTACCCTTAAAAATAGTCTGGGTCAATTTGACCTAGGAACATTATTGATGTTCCAGTGAAAACTACCTAACAACAGAGTTAAAGGACCTTTTTTTTTCAATTTTCTATTTTTTATCATTTCCCTGAGGTACATTAGAGGCCTCGTGTAGATTCCATTTCATTGTGTGTACCTTGGCTTTGTGTTTATTAGAGGGACGGCGTTCGGAATGCCCAGTGTATCAGAAGTGGGATAAAAAAAAAAGACTAAAAATAGGCAGAATACTGAGGGGCACACCGCCCATAATCTCTGGAAATTTCATCCCGCTGTGCCATAAAACAGAGGCGGCACTTCACATCGACCCGAACCGATTCCCTGCAAGTATTAAACGAGGGAATTTTCTTCACTGGGTTGTGTGTGTAAGGCAAAAGCTGATGTTTTGGCTCTGATGCGGCAATTTTGCAGGAGCTCTGTGTGAAAGTGCGAAAGCCCCAGGGAATTATCTTCGCTGGGTTTCGTATGAAAGGCAAAGGCGGATGGATAAATGTGTTACGGCTCTGATGCCATCATTTTGCTGGGTTTCTGTGTGAAAGTGGGTTTCACACTGCCAGGAATTTCACAGTGGGGTAAAAGCAGACTGGTAAATTGGAGAGTTATGTGCAAAGCATGTAATTGTCAGAATGTTGCTGTGCGAAAAAGCGCATAAAGACGCAGCAAAATCCATTTGATGTGTTCTGATAATCTCCATTCCCTGTAAAAGGCAAAAAGCTAATTTTGCAGGATGTCTGCGTGAAAGGGGACGACAAGGCCGGTAAGCTGCGATCCAGTTTAATGCCCCGATTGGCTTCCCGATTTGATCCAGAATCAGCACGTCCAACCTGCTGACGCCTTGGCTTTCAACGCACTTGGGGATATTTTTATGTGTGTGTGTACTTCTGTCTATATATATATATATTTCTATTTTATATTAGATAACTGGTTTTCAATCCTACCAAAAAAAAAACAAACATATCACAGGATAGCAGCATCTTACATCACACGTGGATTGCATCACTTTGGCGAGCGTTAAGAAGCGGAGCGGTTGCGCACATGACACCGGTTGAGTCATTGTCGACACGCGCATGTGTGTGTGTGTGTGTGTGTGTTTGTCATCCACTATGCGCGGCTAAAGCTTTGAATGCTTACATTAGAATATGGCTGAGTGGATAAAGACTGCAGCGAACAAAACAAAGAAAACAAAATTAAGGCAATGACCAGGAAATATACACGTCCTCTAATCGAATATAAAAAAAACGCAAGTCAGTCTGAGCGACTGCTCACAGCTATTTTAAGGCTTGTGGATGAGTTTTTTTTTTTTTTTTTGCCCTCAGCGTGGAGGTACAGCTCGGCTACAAAAAGCAAACACTGAAATAAAAGCCTTGAGGAGGAGAAGAGTGTCTCAAGTGTTTTTCTTGACAATCTGTTACAAAACGTTTCTCTTGGGTTTTGCTTTCTCTTTCTATCCTGTTGTAAGAAAAAAGAAAAAAGATTCCCTCACTTCATCAAAAAGTACTGCAGAATGCAGGCGATGAGGATGGAGAGACCGGCGAAGACGCACACGATGAGCGCGGCGAAACGCTCGTCGCTGGACATCAGGCTCGCCGCCGCGCCTCGGCCGGGGCCGGCCAAGGCGGCGCAGGATCCGCCTCCCGCCACTCCGCCGGCCCCTGAGGCCTCCTGGCGCCGCAGCGTGAAATGGGATGAGGGGCTGAGCGGCCCGCACAGTTCCTGGCACGAGTCCTGGCAGCGGCGGCAGGCGCCCACACGAAAGCGGTAGTCAATGTTGGCCTGCAGGCTGGAGATCTGGAAGGTGCTCTCCTCGCCCTTAAACACCTGTCGCACAATGATGATGTCATCGTCACTTTTTGCAGTCTGACATTTGCAACTTACTCACTGTTTTTGGGATCAAGGCCAAAACTCAGCATTTGAAAAAAAAATGTTATTGATATTAAAATCCCAATTAATAAAACACGATTAGTCATCGATTTCAAAGCTCAGTGCTCACTCAACTACCTAACGTCATAAAACTGAAACGAACCAGAAAATTAATTAACAAGTCAATGTTAATGGTATTGAATATTCAAAATAGCTGTATTTTCCATTCATGATTGTGCACTAAGCTTTTTTCCTCTCATTCACAAGCACAGCAGTTGAAACTGCCACTGAGCTTCAGCGGTCGATCATAAATCTGCGGCCAAAATCGGCGACAGTGAATTATTGCACTTTCGGACTGGTACTGCGCTTTCATTTTCTATGTTGTCCATCAACACACAATTCCTTTTTTTGCTGCTCCCTGAGGACATTAAAAAAAAACGACATGCTTGCCAAGAATATGAATGAGCCGATCATTCATTTGACCCACGTGAGTACAATCAGCTCTTCTGGCCAGACCACGAAAAAATAACACTTTTTTCATCAGTGGATGTGTGTACCTGCTTGTATTCGGACTCGCGGCCCACCAACACCTGCAGCACGTAGCTCACGGTGTCCCCTCTCATGGGTGGGATAGACTCCCACGTGACTTCGCACATGTTCCCGTCCAGCTGGTGCACCCTCGGCGCTGTCACGTGAACAATTACAACAACAACAAAAAAAATCGATAGAGCTCTTGTGTGTGTATAGACGCAGGCGGGTGGAGAGTGGCGATGGAATCGAATTCAAATTGACATTTCTAATCGCAAAGGCTGCAATTTGTGGAAAAAGAACTTTCACGGCAGTTTATAGATTTTTTGCATTGTGATACATAATTCATTTTTTTTTTTTACCTTTAAGGGCAGGAGGGACAGACTTGGTGGTGCAGAAGGTGTAGCAGTTTGAGAAGGGGCCCTCGCCGGCGTCGTTGATGGCCTGTATTCTGAAGTTGTAGCTGCTGGACTCGGTCAGCCGCTGGACCTTGTAGGTGTGACTGGGGCCCCGGTAGATGGTCACAAACCTGACGACACGTGAAAATAACTTGGTTCAACTTTGCGGTTGCATCTGCAGTGCTCGTTCGGACCTCCATTGAGTCGGATTGCGGTCTGGGGCGATTATTTTTAAAACAAAAGGGGTGAGGGCGTTGAGCCTTGAGGCATTCCTGTTCTGTTACTTTAACCGTCTACTTGTATATTTCATTGAGCACTATTACGGTACATTTTATATTTTGACACACATCCCTGATGAAAAATAACGGGCCTCGAATTTGCGGCCTCTCGCCATCATCTGGTAATGATCCATCATCATCAGTCCACCCAACGTGGCTTCATTAACACTTTAACTAGATCCGGGGGGAGGCATTTAACGAGGCCTTGACCCGACTCGTTTGACTAACCTCCCGAAGAGAGGGCAAAAGGACGGCAGAATGATGTTCGCCTTTATCAGGTGTTTATCATCTATATTGCAATATTGAGTTCAACCTGCAACCGCGTCAATCTGTTTTTGTTTATATCAGAAAGCTTTTATAGTCAGGGTCACGCTGGCGGGGAGCACAAAAGGAAATGAGAAAAAATCAGAATGCTGGATTGTGAAGGCCAGTAATGAGAAGTGAAGCGAGGGGAGGACAGAACATGTTGTGCTCCTTGAAATGCACATCATTGTCACTCACTGACTGGATGGACATTTTATTAAGCACACTTTGATCAGAGATTAACGAGCTGATAAATAGAGCAACCTTGTAATGAGTAAATAATGTAATTTTTATTTTTTGGGGGGAAATATTTGATTCAACAATCTATCAAAATAATCATTACAGTTTTTCACACACACAGCTCATGTATTGGATCTCACCGTGAAGTCGATTTTCTCAAAATGCGATTACAGGAATAAAAATGCATGAGGTGGCGCAGAGAGGCAAAGGGAAGAAGGATATTAAACGGCAAGGCCAAAACTGGAAAATTACATTTGAGCCATTTACGTCGGGCCATTCCATATGTTAGGAGATATTGTCACCGACGTGTTGTTTCGGGGTTGAAAGATTTTACCTTTGCCAAGGTCAGCTATAGAGTGATCAAAAACACGAAATAAATCATATTCCGCAGAAAGACAAGTCGTGCGGAATTGAAAAAAATGTCCAGCTGTGATTGAGAATGGCTCCAAAAGAGCAAGTGAGGTGGCCATTGACCTTTTAATAGAAACGAGCTCATCTGCACCCATGTTCATCTCCTCATTGGGCCTCAACGTGACTCATCTGGGGTACATTTGGTTACAGCGCACACACCGAGCGTCTAATAAGAAACTCGTGGGCTTTCTGTGTAGTATTGACATTTAGCCGATTGATTAGCAGCAGGTGGAGGCGGGCAAGTGTTGGTCAGTACTTTGGTCATTATATTAGGTACACCTGCACAATTTCAAAATGTATTTCAAAGAATTAGCCTTGTTTTTTTGTTATAGTTTTGCTGTCATTCTGCATTCAAATTGTTTACTTGGATTTGTTTATATTTGTGCGGACGGAACCCACCTGTGGTTTTTGTCCTCCATCTGCAGCGTGTAGTACACGTCTTCGGCCAGCAGGGAGGAGCGAAGGTTGCTGGCGTTCTCGCCCCACTTCAGCTTGACGCTCTGCGGCCCGGAGGCGGTGCATTCCAGAGGGGGCGGGGCAGGCGGGAGTGGCCGCGTCCTCGCCAGCAGGGGCGGGCTGGACGGACCGCAGCCGATGGAATTCACCGCCTGGATCTGAACGCTAATCGCCACAAGACAAACGTGTTAATTTGCGCATCTCTAGGCCTTGATCGATTAATCGATATTCGCTTTTTTAAAATAGGCATATATTAGCTTTTATGTTTTTGTTTTGTTTTTAGACTTCAATAAACAAATCTACAAAATCAGGAAATTGTGATTTAACCGTCTACTTGTATATTTCATTGTGATTATTTTGGGGGGCGGACATCTTGTGTCAGGAGCGCACGTGGCATTTGGAGTCAGACATGAGTGACCTTTGGTTGAAATTCACACGGCCCAGCCACAACAAGAGCCTCAAGAGGCAACATGTGCACCAAACGGAACATTTTTATTATCATATTTAATTCTCTATACACATCCACAAGGTGCTGGAATGTTTTGTTTGCTTTCTTTTTTTAACTCAACTCATTTGTAGTGTGTTTAATTAATAAGTGGCGTCTCCTTCTGCCCTATTTGTAACCATTAAAAAACTGTCCACCTGGCAAAGACACTTAAGCATCCAGCAAACAAACAGGGAGGGACCAGCGCCTCTGCCACGTTGAAGGACACACTCATCGCACAAACAGTGTCGTGCCATTGTGCATCATTGTGCCATTACGTAAGAGGGCAGTGTGACATGGGAACAAAACAAGCCAAGGATGAAAACACGGCAGGCACGCGTGTGCTCTGGTACAGGTAATAACAGAACTTACAAAAAAAACAAAAAAAACTTGCAAATGGTAACAACAGCACATTATGATTCAGCTGGGTTATTTACCGTACACACCTGCCACCTACTCTCACTATCCAATAGAAGGCTTAAAATGATTTTCTCAGAAAAATCCCCTGGGCTGTCCTCAACTACATTACGGCCACGATTTACTTTGATCATATTTCTCTGTTTGGTTTTTTCAAATATCCCATTTTCATTACCATTTCAATTTTGTTTTGCTCAAACACAATTAAGGATACATTCTGATGAATTTAAAAAGTGGAAAAATTAAGTGGCTGACGATTTACAAACCGCAGGATGTGGAAAAATCCATCAAGTGAAACAATTCCACTGTTCGCTCACAAAAAACACGTGTATCAGTCAAATACTGGCAACAATGAATTGATTTATCGTTAACAAAGCAATCGGCAAATAAATTGACAACTATTTTGATTTGCCGATTAATCGAAACCTTCATTCAAAAAATTAAAAATCGTCTCAACAGTAAATATTTTTTGTCTGTCCTCCATAGAATAAAACAGATGGCTATCCATGAAAAATATTTTTTACAGTCAGAAAAAAAATTATAGTGTAGCAGTACCTGTACTCGCTGTCTGGCTGCAGACCGCTAACCAAATGACTGGTCGCCGGCTCCACCATGATGCTCCGCTCATCCAGAGAGATGATATACGAGGTGATTTCCGCCCCGTTGCAGTTTGGCTCCTCCCACTTGAGGAGGAGACAGGTGGCGCGCGACTGACCAGGCTCCGAGGAGGCCGGCAGGTCCAGGAGGCTGAGCGAGGACACCATGTCGGGAATGGTCGCCGGTGTCTGGAAACTGACCTGCTCGCTGTGAGGCCCCGCCCCCGCCTGATTGACAGCCTAGGGGCAAAAAATTCAAGTCTAAAGGAACCGAAAAAAGCAACTGCGCTCGTAAGCGTGACGCCGACTCACCTGTAACCTGCAGCAGTAGCTGGTGGCCGGCGTGAGATCGGACACTTCGCACTGCGTGGCCGAGCCGCAGTAGATGAGCTCCGTGGGCTCGTCTTCCCGGCCCCACTCCAGAATGTACTCGGAGATGTCGCTGCCCGAACCCTCGGGACTCTGACAAAACATGAACAAACTTTGAGGTCCTGAACTGTTTCCGTGGCAACCCAAGCACTCTTTGGCACAACTTCAGTTGAAACCACCAAAACAAATTTCCCATGAATGTGTCTCACCTCCCAGTTGAGCGACACGCAGGTGTTACTGGTAAGAACGATGACCGGCGCCCCACACTGGCCTGGAGGACCTGCTAGTGTTGTGACCACCGTAGGCTGGGAGTACTCACCATACTACAAAGAACAAGTTATTTTAATCATGATACATTTTTATTCATTTTTTATTTAGTTGGTTATTTTATTTTTTTTAATTAATTAACCAGTCATTATGATCATCATTCTGTCAAATATGAGCCGCAAAAATCAATCGGGTTAATTCTTGCGATCGATTTTTCTCACCCCAGCCTCATTGGCAGCCCTCAGCCGGAAACTGTAGGTGGCGCCGGGGAGCAGACTTCCCACGGTGCACTGCAGCTCCGGCCCGTGGAACACTTCAGCCGGCTGAGCATCTCCTTCGCTCATCTCCAGGCTGAATGTGAACGCCTCGCTGGCACCATCGGCGGCGGGGGAGTCTGCGCCATGACAAAACAATTCTAAAAATATATCTGCTATATTCCGATGTGAAATTTAAAGTTATAATAGATATGAGGCAATTTCACACACCTGCCAAGCAAAAGCATATGTGCACCAAAGGTCACCTTCACCCGCAGACGCTTAATTGTAGCAATCTGCTCCAATTGGAGTCGTATTAAAATAGACTAAAAGGAGATCTTCCAGAGCGTTTGCGTTCTGGGAAAATTGAGCCAGCCAAACATCCAGCGGGGGGCCACCGAGCCGAGCCAGCCGGATGGCGCTTAATTTTTTCAAATGAAGCCTCGGTTAAGTGCCAAGTGCGCTTTGACCGAGGGATCCATTAGGGTGGCCCAAGGAAATGCAACAAGCAGCCAGAGGGTAATTAAGCTGCCTCGCCGCAATCAATCAAATAATCAAGCATCTAAATGCTCTGTCTATGTGTGTGTGTGTGTGTGCTTACCCCATTCTAACTGCACCTCCTTGTGTTTGGCTTTACCCACAATCCTTGGCGGTTGGCACGGCCCTGGCGGAACGCTTAACGTGCGCACCGGCACGCCAACGGTGCACTAGAGGTGAAACAAATGTATTTAGGATTTAAAAAAAAAAAAAAGTATTTTAAATAATACCTGAGCCAATATTACCGGACTGTGCCCCCCGGTGGTGATGCTGCAGACGCGCAGGCGGTACATGCTCCCCGGCACCAGGCGGTCGCACACGCATTCTGTGGCCGGCCCGCTGTATGCCACCTCCCATTGGTTGGCTGTGCACAAAGACACAAATTGGCATGCTAAAGCATCTTTGTGCCATGGAAAGTAAGATTCAAAAGTACAAAAATGAGCTCTTTTGTCAGATTTATTATTTTTTGAATGGATCCCCATGGAATAGAGAAGAGTAATAGAGCTGAAAGGATTGGCCTCTTTTCAAATTGAAAGAATATTAATTTGAACAATGCTTTTGGAGCCTGAATAGGAAACTTGAACAAAAAGCATAAAATGCCATTAATTCATAAAGCATGTCAACGGCTAAATTAGATCATTTCAAAGACATTCCAATTTTCCAAGACATGCAAGAGAATGATAATGAGGTTTTTTTTTTTTGTCTAACCTACCGGGCATGTCACCATTTTGCCTCCTCATCTTTTTCCTCTCCACATGCTTTCTTCCCTCGCAGTGCTTTTTGAGCGACAGCCACCCTTTTGCCCCATAGTTGATGACTTTCCCCTCACAAAGACCGCAAAGCGCTTTTCCCGGCTCTTTGTGTTTGAAAATGAACTCTGAGAGCGGGCCGCCGTCCACCTGTTTTTCCAACCAGGCCCAATTCCACACATTCTTGATGCCGGCGTCATAACCGGACAGTGTCACGCAATCGTTTTTACGGAGGACGTCCTTTTCCCATGACATTTCGACTGGAGATTTCAAACTTGCTTAGCGGGGAGGATTTAGTTAAGCCGCCAACTACGCAGTACCCTCGACAAGCCTAGTCAGCGCTAAAGCCGTCCCGTCCCGCAAGGGGTGAAGAATTTTGCTTTATGACAAAAGTGATTCCGTCGCTCTTTATAGATGATGTTTCATTGGTGGGGACGTTGCTTTATGACAATTGCTTTATGATGATATTGTTGCAGAATTATAGAACGTGTACCTTCCGAGCATCCCTCGCTAATCTCCAACAAATACGTGAGCGCTTCAGAGCCGCCGTTGTCCTGCGGGGGATCTGACACAAGCAAAACAAGAAGACAAAGCATTTAAGGACATTTTAATTCGGTCTCGCTTTCCACAACAAGATACTTCTCCTTTTAATTGACACGTGTGTAATTAACATTTGCTGGGATTAAGATGGAGTCAGCTAGATGCACGCTGGACACGACATTGAGTACACCGGCACGTTTCGACAAGCGCTGCCAGTAAAATAAAACAAAATATATTTGATCCACAGAATTCATATGAAATAATACAAATATATTAAAAAAGTTAAAAAAAATATGTATTGATACACAGAATTAATATATAATAAAATATAATATAATAAAAAAAGAAGTGGTGTAGGGTGGGGGAATTTTTTTTTTCCCCCCCCACATGTGTATCTCTAAACAAAGCAGGTCTCACTCACCCCATGTGACGGTGAGGGCGTAAGGCGTGGACGCCACGACGCACGGCGTGGACGGCGGGCCCGGCTTGTCGGGATTGGTGGTGCACACCAGCACCTCGCTGGGACTGCTCTTGCCTTCCACGTTTGACGCAATCAGCTACGTGCGACGAGAAGAGGACAGAGAGGAGAAAAAAAAACAGGAAGCGTGCGCGTCAGGTGATGGAGGATCATAATGTGAATATAATGGCAATACTGTCAACGGTGCTTTTTATATACGCTGGCCTACGAGGACACGCATGTGAGGTGTGATTACATATGATTACAGACAACACGTGAGAATCTCACGCAGAGAGACTTGTAATAGCGTAATTGCAGACAATGGTGTCGATGCAAAATGGCGGCCACGTGGAAAAGATACGAGTAATTCTGTTCAATTAAAAATACTGTTAAAAAAATAATTACTGTAATTAATCATATAATTCTAATTAAAAATTAAAAGCAAAATAAAACTCTAATAAATGTATAGTTTGGATTTGAAAACGCAACACCAATAATAATTTTGAAGAATTTAATTTGAAGGAAATGTGGCTCACCCTGAATTTATACTGCGTGCTCCTCTTCAGGCCTTGTACAGTACAGGTCAAGTTTTCTCCAGTGTACTTCGGGTGAAAGTCAGCTCCCTGGGAGAGGTTCATTTGCGAATGTTAGCACCCCCCTTACACGCTACAGCGCGTCGCCTCAATGGGCGACGTCGACGGGGCACTCACGCTGTTGTCCTCCTGGATCTCCAGGGTATATTTGAGCTGCTCCTCGCCGGGGCTGCCCTCGGGTCGCCCCCACTCCAGGGTGACCCAGGACACGCCGGCCCGAACCAGACGCGGCGCCAGAGGCAGCGCGGGCAGTGTGCCCATGGTGTAGAACACCGCCTCAGGGCTGAAGCCGCTGCACGACCAAAAGTAACCCAATCATTAAAAATAAATGCTAGTGTCTTTTCACCACTCTCAAGTTGAAGAAATGTTCTGTCTTTTTAAAACTTCCACACAAAAAAATCTTAAAAAATAAACTAAAATTAAAATAAAAAAATTACAATTTGATAATGATTAATTGACAGATTCATTGATTAATAAAATAAATGTTTACAGCCCTACAAATAATTCAGGAACAACCTTTTGGAAATATTATTCTTTGTCTTACCTTGTGCCGATGTCGTTGTGTGCCGCCACCCTGAAGGTATAAGCGCAGGCAGGGAACAGACGTGTCAGTCTGCAATGTCGCTGGTTCCCGAAGTAACATTCCCGGAAAACGCTGTTCTTCTTTCCCTGCGTGGCGAACAAACAAAAATGAGCAAACCATTCGTGAACCAAAATCATCTAGGAAAGAAACCCATCCTTGTTATCACTCACCTCATCCCATTCGAGCAGGTAGTTTGTGATTTTGGGTCCATTTTCGTTGGGCAGCTGATGGTGACCAAACAATTAAACCAATGCTGACAAGAATTGAATTAAAAAGGAGCTTGTTCTTACCTTCCACTGTAAAGAGAGGGTGCTTTTGGTACGGTGGGAAAGTTTGGGGGCGAGCGGGACGTCGGGAACGCTGACGCTGCAGTGCGTGGTGAACGCGCACGCCTCGGAGCACGAGCCGCGCACAGAGTTGTACGTGGCGCACACCCTGCCGGGCAAATGCGGGTCGAGGTCACAGAGGTGGACTCCAGCGACAGAGTGAGGAGAGGAGAACACTTACCGTACGTGGTACTCGTTTGCCGGCCTTAGATCTTTGAGATGATACTCCAGTTCTTCGCCACTTTTACACGCAACAAAAAAATCAGTTCAAACAATTCAAGCCAAATAATTCGGTTTCTGATGGAAATTACCTGTAAATGAGGCGAAATTTCCCGTCGCGGCCTTTATCTGAGAGGGACACGTCGTAGGAGCACGACACGGGCATGCCGTTGCTGTGTCGGCTCGCCAGGCCTGTAGGGGGCGCCCAAGACAGGCGCACGGCTCGGGCCTGCAGGTTGGACACCTACCAACAAATACACAAATGCGTTAACGGGACAAATATTACGGCTAGGTTGGAAATCTATCACTCATTTTCTAATTACTCTTCTAGTTGATGTTTACTCTCCGATCAAACAAATTTGCATTGAGCCTTAACCCACACACCAAATAAAAGTCCAAGTTTTTTGTTTTGTGTTGGTTTGTTTTTTCTGTCTTCTATTTAATCAGACGTTTGAGATTGTTGACGCGTGTTGATGGCAAGATGAACAGATACCGCCCTCGTGTGGCCTTTTTGAGTACTGCTGCAGTCTTCTTTGCAAGCAGGGAGGAAAAAGCCAATTCTGCAATGTCTTTTTTTCCATCTTATAAACATCTGATTTTCATGTTAGCCACAGAGACAGGATGGAAACATGGAAAAAATATCATGTGCCGGCAATGAAAGCATCAGACAAGGAGCTGATTGATGGACGAGTGTGTGCGCGCGCGTGTGTGTACATAGGAAAGAGGAAAAGTTGCGCACACCAACCTGTGGTTTGTCGATTGTAGAGAGCACGTCTTGAATGCGTTTCGTCTCGGAGTCATGATCTGTAGGGAGAAAAAAAAAACCATTTGATTAAGTCAGACAACATGTTTGTGCTAATTTATATTTTTAAAAACAATCTGCAGTTTTCTGTGCCATAATATAAAAAGCATGCAACGCTAATGTCATGTACATAATATACGTAATGTGTGTTAATAATATACATGCTGATGAGACTGGGGGACCTCCGACTCCCCCCCCCCCTCCCCCTCATCGCTCCCCACGTGGGGTCCTTCAAATTGAAGATTTTTTTCCGCCTGCTTTCTCCATTTGCGACTGTAAATCACAATGTGTGTGCGCGTGTGTTTGTTTGCGGAGGAGCCTGGAGCGACACGTATGAGTCATGGCAACCGTGATGTCATGGAAGCACAACCTCAACTTGACCTCCCCTTTACGTGAGCGTGTGTTCTAAAAAGTTACAGCAGAGCTACTGTATGCATTTTACCTGTGGAACTCCGCACACACACACGCACACAGTTGCCGACTGTTTCATCATTACGGTTCTCGGTTTGTTGCAGATTCAGGGGGAGAGGTTCAAGAACAAGCCTTTCCTATCAGCTAGAACTTGACTGCCCTCTTGTGGCGTCTCAGGGTATCACAGAGAATACTAATAAAATATGCAAATAGGTGACAATAGGTTGCACAAATAAATAAAACATGATTAGGTCAATTTACAAATAGGCCATGTTGAGTCGGGGGCAACAATAAATCAATAAAAAAAAATACAATTGGGCTTTTGCTTTGATCAGTAAAAGATTGAGTGGATTAAAGAAAAACACAAAACTCGTAGAGTGCTGCGACTTGCGGTGGATGAGGCCAGCTGCTAAACTCTTTCATACGCAGAAGAACCACAAGGAGCCCGACAGAGACACACACACACACAAATATGTTTATGTGCTGCCCACACTTCCTCTCGTGCGTCTGACCTCACATCCTGTCTGAGTGTAAGACGATAAGCGAGGACAGACGTTGGCAGTAGGAAAATGGGAAAAAGATGAAGCTTTTGGGAACTAGGGAAGAAGGATAGAAAAAAATAGCTCGGGGGAAGTGCAGGCTAGACGAGACGGAACCAGAATCAAATATCGGCCTGTGCTTAAATGTAGAGTGTAAACACATCATGATGTTTTTTTTCTTATATTTTTAGAATATTAATGAGTCATGAGCTAATATCTCACTCAGCAGATGACTTCAAAGTGACATGGTGTGACATGGGATCAACTTCCCGCATCCTGACTTCTGTAAATAAACTCGGCCGGAAAGGGGGAGGAAAAAATAAAAATCATCAACTTCACTTGGAAGTTGGATGCACAATCACGCAGGGATGTCTGTGGCACACCTTTTCACATTTCAGTGTGCGGATTGGATGAAAAAAAAATACAAATAAAAAAAGAAGAGGAGGTCGCATTCCTGCAGAATGACGGCCTGCGGCTCCGGCTTGCATTCTGTCTGCGCCGGGATAGAAAAAGACCTTTAAGGCCTGGAGGTGGGGGTGAAAAATGTGAAAAATGCAGCTGAGGGTGCACGCGCACACACACACACGCCTGCAACGGTGGTCGTCATGGTGCTTCTCATGGAGACAACCTACACAAGATTTTAATATGCTGACTAAAAAAGGTTAAGCATGTCAGCAATGGGAAGTTGAGTCACCCATTCGGGGCACAATCATTCAAATATTCTTCGTATGTCGCGAGACTGCGGGACTTGGGTTTTCCCCGGAACCCTGACCCCATCCGACCCTGCTCAGCCCAGGCTGAATGATGCAAGCGCAGATGATAAATCCGACATGTTTAGCGCCAGTCGAGCTTTGATTTAGGAAAGCCCCCCGCCCCGATAGCTTCTTGCTAACACATAATGGAAATTTCCATTGACGGGCTAACATTTAGCATCAATAGTCACAGAGTTGGAACTCTTTATGCAACGGGTATTGAACACAAATGGTGAAGCAACACCTGCAGACATGCATATATTCTTTATCCTCTGCAAACTCCTCATTTGTGTTTAATGCCATTTCTATAAAGTGTTTACCAAAAACTATGATGCCAAAACATGTAATCATTTTCTATTTTGACCACAAATTATCATTACACGAACAATAAATTTAAATAGAATAGTCAATGGCACGTCATATGATTAATGTTGCCAGTTATTTATGACATCCACCAACTTGGTTGAAAGAAATAAACAGGATGATTAAAAATAATCTTCAGTCCTAAAAAAAAAAATCCCCGGGATTTCCTCGCACGCAAACACAGCTGAGCTCAGCTGGCGCACCAACTCTTGAAAGCCGAAGGGTCACTTGCGCCGTGATTGACGGGAGCAGGCGTCCTCGTATGACCTCACATATGATGTCATCATTTTCCCTTCATATTTCTCATCTTGTCCGTGTCGTTTCCTCCTACATCCCTCGTCCTCCTCCGCATCGGCCTTATTTGGAATTCGTGGGAAGCGCGGCGAACTCGGCCCGGGATGAGATAATCGCCATGGCGATGCACATCCAAACAAGGAAGGAGTTGGACCTCCGGGGGGGGTCATCAAGGAGAGAGGGGGGGGTTTAATATGTAAGCATGACTCGTGATTTGGTCAAAAGGTGAGTACAGCTATTGAAGATGACATCACCGGAGTAAAGATTAGCTTTTTTCTATTTCTGCATAGCGAAGGACTCTGAGCCGGACGGCCATGTTTCTGCCGAAAGACCGGTTTCTAAGAATCTGCAGCGGAAATGAAGACGGGGAGGAAGACAATGAGGAAGGAGGAAGAGGAGCGGGCCCACATTTGTTTCTAAGAGGCGAAAAGGGCGGGGGTTTAGCGGAGCTGGCTTTTGATGGGGGCGGAGCTAAGATGCCATGTTGGCACCAGCGTGGGCACGACATGCATCCTGGGGATTTGTGTTTTTCCAAGAGTCAAAGATGAACTTTTTTTTATGGACGCGCACGCATGCACCCGATCCCCATGGTTTCCCTGAGACCCAGCCGGGCCGAGCCGGGACAGCTGACGACACGCAAAGACATCACGTTGTCACTGTGCGTGCGTTCCGTACAGAAGGTTCTCGACTCACAAGTCAATTTCTCTCGGCCGGTGGTGTGTGTGTGTGTGTGTGTGTGTGTATTTGTGCCTCATCCAACCTCATCTGGATCCACAAACTGTCTTGTTTGAATGAAAGACGCGCATTTAAAGGGCCAGTACACTCAGCAGAAGAGTCGAACTGGATTTGACTCAATTTGATCAAACATGAGCCAGCACAACACAACTACATTTTTGTGTAGTTGTCTAACCCACAACTCTTTTTGTGTATTTGCATGTATGTGTGTGATAACACAAAGCTGCCGTATCTCCGCGACACAAAGTTTCCTTCATCCAGCGAGATGCCGCCACAGGTATGTGCAACCACCGCCGGCCGGCCGGCCCACCCCGCCCACCTGCACCAACAAGGCGTGTATTGTGGCCGGGGGTAAAGCGATAGCGCTCCGGGACGGCCTCAGTTATGCGACAAGCCAGACAGAGGGTTTTTTTTCCCACCCTGGGTTGCATTCGACCATTCTTGAGAGACGTTTCATGTATTCAAAAGGCCGTTAGAGTCGGGTCACCGAGGTCGGTCGGACACGCAAAGCAAAAATTTTTATGATGTCATCTTACCTTGCGTGTGTGCCTCGGCTTCACCGTTGCGCGGACTGCTGCGAAGTCGCCTGTCTGGTTTCTTGCCGCCCGGACTGCCGACTCCTGACCCCAGTGACGGCGCGTGGGACTTGCCGCTATTATAAACATTTTAAATTAATAAAAAGTAAGTCGAATAAAAAACTGAGCCCGGCGCGCTCACCTGTAACCGTTATGGGCCGGCCCCAGGCTGCCTTTATGGAGCGTGGAGGGCGGTGAGTTGAGACGGTTCTGTCGCTCCAGTTGCCTCTGTTCCTTGATCTTTTTGGGTTGCGGCTTTCCGTACGTCTCCTCCCGGATGAAGTTGGACATGCCGTACACCGGGATGATTTCTGGGGGGTAAGGGCGGAAGTTAGCGACGCTCGCCAGTTCGCTAACTAGCACCCCACCAGAACCGCCTTGGGAAGACGGCGCGCCTGCTCGGGACGTGGGTACCTGGGTCGCCATACATGGGGGGGAGGTGGTGCTGGTAGTACTGGTGGTGTGTCAGCTCGCCGGGGCTGACGGGCGGGTAGAAGGAGTGGGAGTTGGGGATGAAGTGCGGGTGGGCCAGGTAGGGGGGCAGGTGGTGTGTGGGCGACAAAGCGGGGGAGTAGGAGGGGGGGTAGCACTCCGGAGACTGGGGGGTCACCACCACCCGGCGGACCCCGGTGGTATCTTCCAGGACCTGCGGCACAATCAAATGGTGTTTTTAATTGCGCCTCGTGTGCAAGGCCCTGCTGTGTGTGTGTGTGTGTGCAAACTTTGCAATAGTAGTTGCAAACATTGCAGCTATTGAGGCACTTCCAACAGGCCCGGCCGGCATTCCAGGCCGGGAGCAAAAAAACACACCTCCTGCGGCGAGACGGGGGAGGGGGGCATCTCGACTAGACAATAACAATATCATCACACATGCATACACACTCAAAAGCCCAAAACAAACACACAATGAAAAGGGGAGCCAAAACATTACAGCGCATGAAAGGCCCAACCAATATGGATTTTTTTTTTTTAGGCAAAATGGGACGGAGTAAAATTATTTATTAATGAAATCATAATAAGAATAAAATAATTATTAATTAAAAAATAAAAATAAATAACCCCATTTTTATTTACAGGCTGGATATTTGACTGTTTTACAATATTATTAGGTATTTGATGAACTAGCAACTGGAGAAAAATCAGCAAAACTTTTTTGCCAATTTTTAATATGTTAATGTATGTTAAAAAAATGGAAAATAAACATAAAAAAAGGCAACTGCAATTTGCTTGTTTCAAATATTGACCGCTGGCTGATTAGCCAATTATTCAGTAGTTCCCGGTAAAGTGGGCGAAGAAAAACAAGATAAACCTCATTCTGTACAAAACACACACACACACACACACACACACGCACACACACACACACACACACATAGCCGCGACCTCCTCCTCCAACTCCTTGTTTACAGAGGCCAAAGTCCCAGCATGACTACATGTGGGGCAGACCTCATGCAATATTTACCAGTAATACACACAAACAGCTGAAAAGTACACAAAGCACACACAAACCATGACAACCATTTTGTGCAAAAAAAAAACCAATCTGTCAATAACACCCTGCGTACGTGCCTCTGACCCCTATCAGGCCTGTTTATGTAAGAGTGACAGTGTTTCCCGCTCGCACTTGGCGCACACATACACACACACACAAGGCAAGCCAATGACCTCCCAGTGGCCGAAATGCAGACCACACACTGTACCCAACTAGTACTGACCGTATGCTTATGTAAATGACATTTGTTTGTCGGTAATCGGACATTCTGTACATTCCTCGGAGCTGAGCAAACAAGGGCTTGTGTTAACTGCAATGGTGGTCGCTTATCATATTAAAATGCAGCATTTGAAGGACGTCATTCAAAGACTCCAGACGTGCTATCTTTTTTTGGAGGATTAAAAAATGTGGGTGATGCGAGTCATGCAGTAACATAGCCAGCGTCCCATCGGAATGGTGTGCCTCAAGGATCAATGCTTAGTCCTGAGCTTTTTGTGACTTACATCGAAATAATGCTGCAATTTCACGGTGTTGGGAGTTTTTGCAGCTGACGCCAACTTTTGATAACACACTGCAAACCAACCTGTGAGATGTATCCTGGTGGCACGTGGATGGGCGGGATGGAGCCGTTGGGGGACATCATGGGGACCTCGGCGGGACCTGCAAAGATCAAAAACATTGACTCGATTAATCAACGAGTAAAACCCAGCTTCTTGACCTCGTCTTCCTTGTTTGGATTTTCCAGTAGTCTAACACCACACTGCCCTCACAGGGCAGTCAAGGTACTACACCATATTTAATGTCACGTCACTCAATGATTTTTTAATCACTTGCAAGCGGATTTATGGTTCCATATGGAGTGGCTACGATGTCCAGAAAACAAGCTATAGCGCCGTCACAATAATCAGATAACGAGAAATAAGCTGCCAACGTATTTAATAGGAGAAGCAGATTTCAAACTATGTTGACTATGTTGTCCACCTTTGCCTGAACACACAGAGCATCTCCTCCTCTATCTTCTGCACGATGGGCTGCTTAAGTCATTGGGCAGCCGATGGGAACGCTGGTGGAATAAATCATGACGGGAATGCAGACACCAAACCCACCCAAAATTTAGTGGGGTGTTTAAAGTCGTTAAAGTGGCTGGATTGTTCATTTTTCTAAAAGCATCAATTTCCTCTGAATAACTCGTCACTGTGCACTTTCTTTTGTCTGTTACGGTTCCTATTTTCAGGAATTACCTGCCTCCCCTTCCAGCCATTAGTCACATCCTTCCAATATTACTCACTTCAGCCTCCATCCTTTGCTTTCTTTCATCCCAAAACGATTCCCTCTTTCCTTCCCCACCTCGCCTGACTTCCAGTCAGGTCCGACACACTCGCACAAGGGGGAGAGTGTGTGTGTCGTAAGTGTGTCAGTGTGGTGAGAAGGTCACAGGTAGAGCACAGACAGACCTCCTTCAGTCCCGTCGACTCGCACGCCGCCGCGACGGGTATGAAAGTCCTCATTGAGAAGACGCTCACACACCCCCCCCAAAACACACTCTCCTGCAGATAGCCTTGTGCTCTTTTCTCAACAAACAGCAGCATTCCTTGACACACACGAATTCTAGTACACACACACATTCCCATCCGTGGCCCCCTGGACCGGACCCAACAGGCCCGAATACCCCCCTGAGAAACACAAGACACTCTTTGTGAGCTGGCCTTCACGTCCACACACAGCTGTAAGCCACATGCCTGCCATTTAGCAAAGCTGCGCATAAGTGACTGCTTGTACGCATGTGTGTACGTACAAACGGCGTGCGTGGAGAAATGGCTGGCGCAACGCTAACGTGACGTCACGCAACTTCCTGTGCCTAATCCGGTTGGAATTCCAAGCAACTATATGGAGGATTTGTTGAGTGTAAGGAAAAAAAAAAAAAGGATGATTTAGTATTGTGTAAAAGAAAATTGTGCAGTTACACGCACATACACACAGAGGGGAGGTGATGTAACATTTCATCAGATGTTTCCCATGATGCAGCTGTCAAAGCCAGCTGCCAGTGGGCCCCCAAATCACAACACACACACACATGGGAACCCAGAACGACCCTCCCACTGTCTGCAACCATTGCATTCTCACACACATTTGCAGTACTTTGCACAACATTTTTTACAACAAGTAGCGGATAGCTCACAAAAATCAGCAATGAGCACCTTCTATTTCAATAAAACTATGTGTGTGTGTGTTCTTGTTTTACTTTGTTAGTGAGAACCGCCCTTGCCATTGCAGGTAAAGTGCAGCCTGTGTGTGTGTGTGTGTGTGTTGTGACGTGGCATCGCCTGGAAGTTATGTAAGTGTCAAAAGGGTAATATTAGCTGTCCTCTAGAGCCCCGAGACGCTCCCACAAAAACTCACACTAGTGTTTTTCTTGCGTGGACCAGCTAAAAGGTTAAATAAATAAAAGGTGGGCTATTTTTTTTTTTTTTAAATCATGGTACACTGGGACATCCCTGCAAAGAAAATTGTCCCCCCAATAAAAGGCGAGTCGTCAAGGAACATGCTACTAAAACAAAAATACACACAAACTCAAAGCCGGATACACAGGAGACAACTTTTAAAATATTAGCGCAATTCAGTGAGGCTAGGAGGGGTGTGGCGGACGGGCGGCCAGGCGGGGGCAGCTGAGGAGGAAGCGGGGGACTTCCTGTGCGGGCCACTGCCCCGGGTAACAATGTAAAAGAGTGTGTGTGAACTTGGCAACAGAGCCGATAAAGTTATTTTTTTCTCTCTAAATACAAGTTGGCAGTCGGCATGTAATCAGAGCGGGTCGCCGATTAGCTTGGGAATGTAAATCATAACCTGGGGAGTTTGCACAAAGGGGGCTTACAGTAGCACCAAACGTGGTTTAAGGTATGTGTAAGCACATTCCTGCTTCCAAACCACTTTCAACCTCAATGATGTCAAAACTAATCAATTGGTTGATAACCGATGATCATATTAATCGACAACTATTTTAATAATTGAGTAATCGTTTATGTTGTTCGTTATCAACTGAAGCAAAATGTGCCCGTCCGCCCGCCCCCACCAGCACCACGACTGAATCACCATGATGAGTGCGCCATAAAAATGAACTTCTCATCGCCGTGTCATTGGCAGTCGGTCGCCGGGCGGACTTTCCGGGACTCCGGTTGCGGCCGAGCGGTAAGTGAGCCGAGGGAACAATTAGCAGGCAAACGGATGTAAAACTTTATTTTCTGACTGCGTTTAAAAGGTGCATCGAGTTTATGGATTTTGCTTTCTTTGCATGGAAGTAGCAGAAGTCATATCGTTTGAAATTGAATGGCGGGACCTCTTAGGAAATCAAGCCGTGTTGACTCAAACGCAAGTCATCGAGTTTATTATCGGAATATGATGTGATGTGGGCTTTCCGTATTCCACACGTGTGACCTCTGGGAGTGGCACTATATTGCCAGAAAGGTGCAGTTCAGGAAATTGAAGGTTCAAGCATGCTTCAAAGTTACAATTAAAAAGATAATTAAAAGGAAAATAAATAAATACCACATCATTCATAATTACCAAATGACTTTTTTAGACTACAATTAAATATGAACCATAAAAATTAACTACTCCAAGTGGCCAAAAGTGGGAGGAGAAATTTAAAAAATCGTATTTCACCTAATAACGATCGGCTTTTAAATTGGTCATCGGCTCCGAATTCCGATTACGTGATCGGATCAGGACAACCCGAATTAGCATGTCAAGTATTTGTGTCGACGCCTTTTAAAAAATGCGAGTGCCAGCACGCTCCTCCACCCGGGGGGCGACTCGCCCCCCCCCACCATAGGAGGATTTCTGCAAGCCGACCTAGTTGCTGCTGGGTCCGCTCCAGAGTAGAGCAACGTCATGTCTGGAGGGACACTCTGCTTTGTTCTCTCAGAAAACACACACACACACACACACTAGCCCAGCTGCACACACACAGATGTGTGTACACAATTACACATGAAGGCGCTTATACACGAAGACAAACATGTCTGCGAAAAAGAAAAAAAAATGGAGACAAAAGCAACGTAACACCTGCAAACTTGTGTATAAACTCTTAAAGGAGTCACGCTGACACACACAAACACTTGAGTTCTGGAGCACGCTGACATTTGCGTAGTTTACACTGACAAATTACACTCGACACACCTGGAACAACACAAACGAGGATTTTCGCAAATAATTTCCTTTTTTTCATATTCCTCACAAAATCGTGACTTTTAAATATTAATATTATCATGTAACATATTACATAATCTTGTTTTCTATGTTTGAATTGTGCAAATTGTGCAAAAAAAAAATAAAATCACGCTTGAGCAAATATTTAATTTTGATTTTATTTTCCAACAAATCTTTTTTTTTTTTAATCTCATAAAATAACTATTCTCAACATTCTCAATATAACAACTTTTGTTGTGTAACACAGAGAACACTACAAAACAGCTTGTTATGTCGCTAAGTAAACGACACAAGGTGTCGTTATTTTTGCGGTACATTTCATTCGTCGGGAAACCTCAAGCGGGAGTTTCGCCGGACGACAGGGAGTGTGCGACGCACTTTACTCGGCCCATTTGCCTCAACCCAGCGGTGACTCGGCCCAATGTACACAATCCAGACGGCCTGTGACTCATTCTATCCATCCCCTAATCAGGCGGGCGCGTCTAGCGAGGAGGCGCAACAGCTGTCGGCGAGTAAACACACTCGGAGGAGTCCAATAATCGTTTCCTGCTTCTCCTCTTCAAACCTTGACCCAGTAAAAAAAAAAAAAGAGCAGCTTTTGTACCCCCCGACAGCCCAAATTCCTTCAGGATGAGTCACGGCCACTTTGCGGCTCCGCTTTTCCCAGTTTGATCAAAGGCGAGCGTCCGATCCGCTCTCACAACACCAATTTGTCCTATTTCCAAAGCGGGATGGACTGGATCCAAGTCCACCTTGAGCGGGGACTTTCCCAAAATCCGCCGCCCCCTCCTCCTCCTCCGTCTAGCATGTACGTATGATGTGGACGATTCTATTTGCCAGGACGACTGGGGAACAACAATAAAGTTCTTTTCACACACGCATCCGTTTGTCCAATCAGGCCAACGGAAAGCTGACATGATATAAACAATTGCATGTGGCGACTGTCAAGAATTCCCCAAAACTTTGTTAGCCATCATTGAAAGAGTTAAGCAGAAATACTTTCAAAAGAATGTCAGCATGTTGTGAGGCGGAATTAAAACAAGATGAGCAAGGGGGAGGAAAGGGGGGAGGAAAGGGGGAGGAGGGCAAACATCCCCAGCTGTACCCTGAACGTCAATCCAGTGAGGAATTTCATCCCTGGAAAAGATTCCCTTTCTTTTCTCGCTCTCTCTCCTTCTGGAAAATTCACCCCTTTTTTTCTCTCACACATGAAGACAGACCTCCTCCTACTTGTCTTCCGCGCCAGAACCGCTCGCAACATCCGCCCGGTCCGAAGCGAGTGGGCGGCGGCGGCGGCGAGGGTGCTTGGGGTCAGCGGCGTTAAACGAGGAAGCGGCCTCGCCCGCGTTGCGGCAGACACGACCAGACACGCTTGGTCGGATTCTGTTTACCTTTCCTCCTTGTGTCGTTCCTTTTTCCACTCCACTCGCCTGGCGTAACGTTGCCTCTTCATGCCTGTCGCGGCGAGGCGAGGGCATCGAGTTCACAAGCCAGAGCCGAGCAGAACCGAGCAGGGCAGGGCAGGGCGGGCGACAACAATTAAGCGGCCTTCTCTTTATACAATCGGCGGCAATTCTTTTTATTTTGATCCGGCCCACTAAGAATTTACATCATTACATTTACATCACGGACAATTTAAATGCTGGAAGGCGGCCAAAATGTTGCTGCAGATTTTTGTGTTGTTTTTTTTCCACATGCTAATGCACTTTTTAAAACTCCTTGTGCATAAAAGACTAAAACTAAAGGACTACATATTGGAAAGCAATCAAATGTTCATATGTTGCTGATGTAAGCGCCAACAAAGATATTTTTTCATTCCATGTATTTGATCAATAATCGTCCGATTAATCGGTTATCAGAAAGTCGATTCAAATGCATCATTTGCCACTCCGAGATTATCGGCCGCATCCCGTCATGCCGAACATGCCTGCCGGGACGCAATGGTAAGCAGTAGCGCTCGTCCTACGTGCTCAAAGCGTGTTGAGCGCCATCCAAACACGCAGCGCCAGACTCTCCACAATGGCTCTCTGTCTCTCAAGGAGCTATTTCCACACGTCCTATCCAAAGCCACTGAGGAGCAGAAGTGCAGACTCAGGCAAAAAAAAAAGAAAAAAAAAAGAGTGAGACAAAAAATGAGCATCAAACAGCCGAGTGAAACAAAAATAGAACAAGGCTAAATATATTAAAAAGTTTTATTACGCCATTGACCGTCAATTAATTCATATCAACTTTGTCCCCAAATACGGAAAATGATTTGACTCCAAATTGCCGAGCTCCCGGTGATGCTAATGATGATGATGTCACATCCTGGCTATTCGGCCGTCGTTTCCTGCACTCCATCATCACCACCACCGATCTCCCGCTTGCCCCCCACACACACACACACTCAAGCCTCATCAACCCACATAAAAGTCCAACAAAGAGCAAACAACACAGTAAACCAACACAAGGCCTCATGCACACACACACACACACACACACACACACAGACACACACACAAGCACATTCCAGAGTGTGGTGCTGGAACACACCCTCCAGATTGTTGCCCTTTGATGTGAGTGTGGGAAAGCTCTGGGGAATGGTCTTGGTGGTGGGGGGGACCTGAGGGGGTTCATGGGGGAGTTGGGGCTACCCCATGAGCTGAGGTTGGGTGCCGATGCTAATTAGCAGACGGATGGAGGCCTTGGCCTGGAGACACTTTTCCGTCAAGCGGAACTTTGTTCTTGTTGTTGTTGTGGATGTAAATTGAAATTTTTAACCCCGCTAAATTTTGTGATTGAATTCACGATTTTTTTCCCCTTCCTATTTGAGTTACTCGCGATGTTGATTTGAAGTGAATTTGCACAAATCCTCGCCTGGGTTGTTTGCTAAAAACCTCACGAAAAGCCATGTCTAATATAAAATGATCGCTTTGGCGCCATCTTGTGACAAGACAATATATTGTAGTGAGCTTCATTTAGTGAGTCTAGTCCAATCCAAAAAAAGTGCTTTGCCGCCATCTTGCGACATGTCACGTCTTTGTGAGCGTCAATTACATCCCAAAATTTCTGACATAATTTTGTTCAAAAAGTCAAAGCACGACACGCCGCTGTTCTATTAATAGCGCGGGGTGTTCAAAATATTTGCATCCGCTGACATCACAAAAGGACGCAAGAAAAATCAAGCCTCAGCTCGTCTTGTCAAATCCACTGAAGAAGAAAAAAAAACACTTTGCGTTGATGTTTGTGTGAGCTGCCACACACCGTAAAAAGTCGAAATTGTGTCTGCCTGCGTGTTATCACTAATTTACGGGGGGGTCTTAGGCCTGAAGGGTGTGCTTGAATGCACATATTATTAACGTGGCAGGCCACACACAAACACACACACTGTAAGGAGGTCAGTAGGTTTAATAGTAGGTGGTGTTTGGCAGCATCGGTCAAGGCAAAGCCAAACTACGATTTAGTGTGTTTGCCTGCGACCGACGCGAATGTTCCGCAGCCAAAATGGTTTTTTCTTTATATATATGAAAACATGAGGTACACGCACACACAAATGTGTTAAGCGCAGCTCATTAGCAATAACAGGCAGCTGCTTTCAAACTGCTTTTAAAGTGAACATGCTATTTTATGACCCCCTTTTCCAAAAATGTAATTGCATAACCCGGAGGGCAAGCGTTTCATAATTCACGTGGCTCAGAAGTATTGAAGATGCCGGGAAGGATTCGAGTTTTTACTACCGAACCGATTCAGCTTGCAATTCCTCAGGATGTGTTCAAACGTGCAAGGGGACACACAAAATATGATTCGACGAAAGGTTGCAGAAATGGCAGAGCTGTTTTTCATTTCCAGGCATTGATGCCGATATTTGGAACCATCGAACCAAAATGGCCGGCGATGGGAGCAAGCCAGCACCCCACCCCGGATTCCTCCGTCTCTATCCTACGCCCTAAGGTATATTTGTTTGGCATTATTTCCGCCCACCCCCCACAATAAAGTGGGGGGAGAAATTACCTTGGGGGCGGAGAAAAGGGCGGTAGGCTGTAATCAGTTAGTATATCACACATAGGTGTGGGACACCAGGGGGTGGTCCACGAGGTGGGGGCAGGTGTGTTTTGGAGCCGAGCCAGACGGAACAACGGGGCTCTTTCAAACCTCCGCTGACATCATCAACATGAGACGCAGTGATGCAAGGGGAATCCCCGGCTTACATTACACTTTTTATTCTCCGCCTCCGCACAAAGAAAGAGCGAGCGAGCGAGCGAGCGAGACTTTCTTTGACTTTGACGTGCACGACGCGATGAAAGACGTTACTGTTGCCATCACGATTGTACTGAATGGACACAATGTCGGCTTGCAGTGACGGTTGCCGTGGCGACGTGCAGTTCGCCATGAAAATAACGCGCAAACCAAAGTGCAGCTCGGCTTCTGGCTAAAAAATGTCAAATATGCAATTACTTCAATTTCATCATTTGGATTGGATAATGAATTCAAATCAACTTTGAAATATAATAACGTACGTTTACGTATGGTTTTATGACACATGGAAACTTTTGTTTACTCTGAGCCCGTGTGAAGCGAAGCGTGAACTTAAAACCAAGGTACACGTGTGCGCACATGTGCGCGCGCATCGCTATGACAACACGACAAGCGGCGAGGAATACTGACCCTGGATGCATTGCAGCGAGCCGTCCTCCGCCCGGATGGTGAACGTCTCCCCCGGGTTCACCTGCACCAGGATAACCTGTGTCCAAACACAAACAAGTTCAGATGAGCAGCAAGAAATCACGTCTATTGACAAGCGGCGGTGACATAACGCGGCCGTTGAAAGCGCGGCGGCGGCGGCGCGCCCCACGTCCCCGCCTCACCGTCATATTGTCGGCGTGCGGATGGTTGAGTGTGCACACGTGGCTGTACACATGAAACAGGTGACCCTCCATTGCATGCTACAGGTGTGCCGCCGTTGAAAAAATAATCCCGCCTCGGGAGTCGGCGTGCTCGCCCATCGCCGAGCCGCTCCTCTTCCTCACAATCGCACGCTTCCTGCCCCGCCGGCTGCTATTGCAGCGGCGGCCGCTGTTGTTGCTATGGGAACCACAGTCGACTACGGGGTGACCCACGTTTGCCGAGGGCTGAGAAAACCCCTCCGCCAGACCGAGTGGGCGGAGGCCGAGCGTGGACTGATGGAGCTACTTCACGGCGTTTATGTCATTGTGTGAATCCTCGGAGCATTCGCACAGGAACATATTCCCATTTTCCTCCTGCCTGTTATTTCCACACGCAGTTACTTAATTCATCCGACTCACATCATTCCAGGGTATTATTCTATTATTATTAATTCACCTTTTTTTTTTTTTTTTTTTTTTAAATGTTCCCAGTGAAAAATATACAAAAATTCCCATATTCTACATTTACTATATTCCGTTTTAAAATGTTTTCCGACTCCTCATATGACAGACTCAACACACACGCACACAAATGTGCATAATGATTGGTCTCCATCTCTGGTTGCACACTAAGTTTAGGCTGCAGGGATTTGGAGTCACAAAAAAAAAAAAAAGAGCGCTCTAACTGCTAGCATGCCGCGGCCAAAAACTCCCCCGCCAAGCAGGGAGAGGAGGTAGGTCCACACCGGGACGACGTGGCTCGCTGCACGCACTCCAGACAAAGTCAAGAAAAAGATTTTGGTGGACCTCAACGTCACACAAGTGCTTTGTAATGAAACTAAAAATAGACATTTTAAAACTGAATGAACATGTCAGTGAAAAGGATGTGACTCAGCTTGAAAAGACTTTGCTGAGTGTGCTTTTGTTTTTCCGATTTTAGTGTGACACAATCGTGGAAATGTGACCATTTTGAAAGAAACGTTTTAATTGTTACCTTCAGGGAAAGCGTGCACGTTTGTGTGTGTGTGTGTGTGTATAGTCTTGTCTTTCTAGGTTAGTGTGGCCTAATCCTTGAGGAGCACCACCCTTTCTTTAGACCGTGTTTTTGTGTGTGTGTGTGTGTGTGTGCATGTTGCAACCCGAGGCAGCGGCGTGTCCGACAATATGACAATGAGTGCACCGGCACAATGAGGGTGAGGGCCAACGTGTGTTTACCTGCTGCGCTGCATCACCGTTAACCATGTGCGGCATGAGCGGGACCTCCCCGTTCAGGAGAGGCGGCGGAGCCAAGTCCAGTGGAATCTGGTCTGTCATCATCATTGTGACGTACATTCATGGAGAAATTCACTCAACTGCCCTACCTGGGAAAGTACAGACAAACATATGAGTCAGGCACACATGCATGGACAGGAAGTAATATTGGATGTATTTCCTCTGACATCACGCGCACGTGTCGTAGATTTTGGATTTTCTCATTTGAAACAAACTAATCTGGCATTAAGAGCGTCAGGTATTCAAATTTTGAACTGGATATTTGAACACAAACGGTGGTGCAACACACACAGACAGACAATTTCACAAATTGTTTATTTATAATTATGAAAAAAAAAAATTAATACTGTTCATCCACGCATTTTGCACCGACAAGGTCTTCAAAGTAGATCGCACAGCTGCAGCTCGCACTGTTGACCCCTAAACACACACGCGCGCACATACATTGGTCTGCACGCACATGCCAACATCACCCTTGCCATGTTGGCTCCACCTCAACACTTTTAATCACAAGTTGCGCTCCAACCGCAAAGTCTTTTTCTCCAGCTCGGCCTGGCCATCCAGCCTCCAAAACACACACACATTTATGCAGCTTCCAGGACACATCGTAGACAGATGGTAACTCCACTCGCCACGCCGCCAGGAAAAAGAAGAGCAAGACGAAGGAGAGACAAAGAGGAGAAAGAAGTTTCGGACCACCTTTAAAGTCGGCTTACACGTTTCCACTACTGCAGCAAAGTTATTTGACGAACACACACACTGCTTGCATTTTGAATATTCTCAAGCAAAACTGCACGTAGATGCGTAAGGAGCTTTGATTGGCACTTCTAAGAGCATTTACAGCAAATACGAAAAAGGTTAAGTCCGACTTAGCCTGAAAATGAATAGGGGAGCTTTTGTCTGGTTACTTGCTCTAATCTCATTTTGTTGTGTCTGCCACCATTAAGTGGCCTTCCAGGAGGCGTGCTGATGACTTCTCCACCCAGCGCAAATGATGCGGCTGATAAACGGAAGCGCCGGTGAAGTCGACTGGGCTCGCTTCACAGCAAGAAGCAGTTTGGCAGAATATTTCTTCAAAAAAAGAGTTTTACATTAAATGAGACGAATTTGCCATTTTTGCCCCCACTAGCTTAAAGCTAATGCACAATGCAAACTAGATCATCCTATTCCAATACTTTTGCTCTTTTATTAACTACATTGGCCTCAGCATAAATGCATAGACATGACACCTGCCTGACGTGCATTCAAGTCCCTTTAATTTCTGCTGACAATTTTTTCCTGGGTTAGCATTTAATTGCTAATTTAGCATGTATGTGTGTGCTTGTGTGTAGTAAAAAAAAAAAAGGGGGGGGGGGAGGCAGAGCTGCTAAATATGGTGGGAAACTGCCACTGACACCACTCCCATTCAAGCCCAGCTCCTTTTACAAAAGGTATTCAGTGAAGGAGGGACCCACTGTCTCTCTCACACACACACACACACACACACACACACACTCAGATTGTGCGAGTACCTTCTTAACAGAGGTGGAGTGGAGGAGACATCGAGATACAGCGAAGTGGGGTGGGGGGGGGCAAAAAAGGGTGGAAAGGAATGTTGGACTGAAGTGAACACACATGCATACGCACGTACACACACAAACACACACTTGGGCAAGACAGAGGGAGGATTTATAAAAGAGGTTTCCCACATAGGCCAGCAGCACATGTGCAGCCAGTGTGTTTGCATTGAGCAAGTGCGTGTGTGTGTGTGTGTGTGTGTGTGTGTGTGTGTGTGTGTGTGTGTGTGTTGCCATCCACCAGCCTTGTAATTGCAGTAATGATACGTCGTCGTCCACGGTGAGGAACGGGTGGAGCGGAATGCAAATGGACCCTCGCGCAACAAACAAACACACAATCACACCGTGTACCAATAAACTTCTCGGCAACTTCTCCAGGGTCCAAAGACGGACGGCCGTGACGCTTTGACAAAAACGCATCTAAAGCTTATCATTCCAAACGTTTCAGCGATGTGAGATATGACTGGAAGCCCAAACAAAAACATTCCTTCAGAAGTGAGGCCAGATTTTCAAAGGAGTGCAACACTTTTTAGTTCTTGGTACTTCACGGAACTAAAAAAAGCTTCCAATCAGGTGTGGGCGACTGCAGCTTCTTCTCTTTCTTCAACCCGTCCAATATATCTGACCACTGGGAGTGCGCCAAATCACACAGTTGTGTTTATTGTGCATTTAAAGACCACCGAACTGCAGCTTTAAATTTTACGTTTCTTTTTAAAGGATGACGAAGGCTTTTTAAGGAACCTTGTGCACCCCGGGAAAATTTCACGACTGTAATTTGGACGCTCAGCTGCGCATCTAATTTGCACTTTCATAGAAAAACTAGACAATAAAGTGACTGTGGAAAAAAAAAAAGTGAACTGCTGGTTTTTTTTTTTGCATTTGGTCGGACGGGAAGAAGGGTGGGGGTCCGTGTCACACATTCCAGCCGTGAACAAGAATTTGTCGCTCTTTGACTGCATGCTAATGTGCCCACCAGGCGGGAATTCACTTTAGCTACAAGGAAGGCACTTACACCAATGTCTCAGCATTTTGCAACAAGGTTAGATGACACCAGCATCTGGTATGATGTAAAAAAAAAAAAAAAAACAATACAGTGAAGCTTTGCTTTGCTTTAACAGAACCCAGATTTTGGATTTAACAGAGGCACAGCACAGCCAAAAGCAAAAAAAACAGCTTTCCGCAATTAGACTTTGAGGTGACCTGAGGACAGGGTGTGACTTGGAAATTAAAATAGGATGAGGGAAGTGAGTGTTAATCTTTACAAAGCGTTCCCAACATTGAATGAACTGAATGTCCACACACACACACTTGACTTTTTACTGTTCACACCAGGGGGGGGCTGAAAATTAGACAAAGGAACATTTCTGACTTAGCAGTGTGAACGTATCTTGATGATTTTACACTATTCTTGTTCCCGAAAAAAAAAAAAAGACAGCTTTGAAGGGAAGTGTGACCAGGAAGTTGCACACAAACAAACCTGTGATAATGCAAAAATAACTTCCATGGTGGAGCTAAAACTGTCAATTCAAAACCTTACCCAACAAAAAAAAATTGTACTTGGCTGATCCAGTTTGAAGCGAGTGGAACATTCCGGGACGGCCCTTGCAAAAGCTGTGCTGCAGATTAGAGGGCGTCTCAGTTGCAATTATACTTTCCCTGGATGACTCTTTGATAGAGTTTTGCTCTTAAGCTCACTCTCTCATTTGCTGCCTCTCAGGTGCCTTTTTTTAAATGCAAAGAATTGTGAAATGTGCGGCGGGCGGCGAGTTGGGACGCATCCCACTTTTTTTGGGGGGAAAAAAAAAACATGTCCTCAGCACTTCTCTGCCTCCTTTAAATAAGCAGCCATGCGTGTCGTGCTCTCATCAAGCCTGGTTTTCGAGGAACATCAACCACAACAGAAGACAAAGTGACTTTGGTGATATTTTCAAAACAGCTCATGGCTATAAATAACATTTATTATCACATAACCTTTGATCAAAAAAGATAAATAGAAAAAAATATAGATGTACATTTTAGCTAATAGTTTAATTTTTAAATGTTTTATATAGCATTTCATTATTGTTTATAATTAAAAAAAATACAATTTAACTCAGCAATTTCTGGGGCAACAGAAACAGCAAAACAAATGCAATGAAAATTACAGAAATATTGATCATGCAAATGCTCAATGCATTTTCCAACTCATATCTTTCTTTTTCAGGGAATCCAACTCAAATCTTTCTTTTCCAGGGAAATCATCATGGCCAAAAGAATCCTGTATCCCTCGCTATTGCCATGCACTTCCTGGAAAGACCCCGCCTCCCTTGCATTCCTGCTCCCTGTTAAAACACGGTGCCCTGACTCCAAACCGGCTGCCGGGAAAAAGCCTGTTGGCGGGGCCTCATCTGGCTGCTGGCAGTTCCAAAGAAGAAGAAGAAGAAGAGGCAGCGGCGGCCTCATTGGCAGGAAGAGACCACAGTTACGCAACACACACACACACACATATGGAAATGGAGACATTAAGAGCTGTTGTCCTTGGTCACATGTACAGCATTTAAAGGGCCGGATCAACTTCCAAAAGCATATTATAAATTGATGCAATACCCAAGAAATTATATCTAGTGAGTTGAGGAACTTCATTGAGACAAAAGTAGTCCTTTGCCGCCATCTCTTTGCAATCACCATGATGATGTCATCAAAAGGGGAAGAGGTCTAAGTTGGGGAACGGATAAAGGAGAAAGATGAGAAGAAGGCTAGGAGAAAAGGAAGAAGAAGGGTGGAAGATGAAGACTAGGTCAGGAGATGAGGAGGAATGTAGGTCAGTCGGTGGGCGTGGAAGAGTCCAATTTAAATCGAAACACAAGACAAAGTGACCTAACAACATTCATCCAATCGCAAGTCGAGTTTCCAGCTGTTACATCACCCAAGATACACACACACACACACACAAATGACCCCCCTGAACACACACACTCAGCTTTCCGTCACTGCTTGCGTCCATGTTTGAAAACATCATTATTGTCAAGTCGCCCATACTTTTGTGAGCGTGCGACAGGTGTTGTTGTTGTTGTTGAGGAAGTGCAGACTCTCCCACAAGCACATGACTATGACTCACTTCTCTTCTCTTCTAAATCTTCTTCACTGCTTCCAGATTTTCTTCCTTTTTTTATTGAGTACCATCCGCATTCAAATCCCAAACGCCCTCGTTGACTTCAAGCGCACTATTTGGCAAGCGTGGGCAGAAGCGAGTGCTAAACTTGACATCCCTGTGCTAGCATTGAGGGACACACACATCGTTCTCACAAAGGAATGACAAGAAAAGATGGAGAAGTTAATTGCTAAGCTAACAGCAAGCACGTTTAACACCGCACATTGGTTATATTGTCATATCTCCATTGCTCCTCAAACAAAGTCATTTGGCAAAACTGCTTCACAACAAAAAGATATTTTTATTTCCAGCTTTGAATTAGATTACCGTATTACCCGAATATAAGACGACCCCGATTGTAAGACAACCCCCTCTTTCAAACTCAAGTTTGAAAAAAAGCCTTTGTCTACTCTAGACCTTGAATGTAAGATGACCCTCCCCTTTTTAAGTTTTATTTCAATGAAAAAAAAAAAAACTCATCTTATATTCGGGCCAATACGGTACTTTTGGGAATCATCGATGCACTCGGAAGTCAAGGTAGCACATTATTACTGCTCTCGGGTCCTACTTCCAGGTTTAACCTGCCCCCGTCACGGAACCATCAAAAAACAGACCACCGCCCATTCAGGAGGTTTTTTTTGCAAGCTTGATGTGTTTTGGGGTAGCGAAGGTGGGGGCGGTCCGGTTGAGTGGCTTTGGCAGGTTCTCATTCCCGCTAAATTGTCCCACATGGGTGAGCGTGCGCAGTTTAAACAAACACGGCCACTTCCTCCTCAATCCGCGCACACACAAACGTACATGAAACAGTCACAAAGGTATGCATGCGTTGGCTCCAACACTCAACCGCACATACAGAATATAAATACACACACACACACACAATACAGTGTGTGTGTGTGTGTGTGTTTGCTGGCCGACGATGAACAATCCTCCTCCCAGCTGAGCGTTTTGAGCGCGAGGAGTGCACACTCAGCATATTTGCAACATATGATTTGGATTCGTATTTTCAGACGCCAAGCACTCACAATAAAGCTCAGTCACAGCTGACCAACTCTTGCGCTAACCCTAACCCTAACCTAATGGACAAAATAATCGATTATTAAAACGTGCAGCCCTATATTGAAGTTTTTACAAATTTGCATGATATTTTATTCCATTCTTCGGGTGTCCCTAATGCTGTGTACAGTTCTCATCTACAGTTGCAGGGAACAAAAAGTGAGTTTGTGCCTCCAGCAAACAAGCCAAGCGCCATAACTTCGGAAAGCCATTAAAAAAAAAGATTTTTCCGAACCCTCGAGACGTGCCGTCAGCACCTCAGCGGCCTCCTCGCCCGTCATTCAAAACTAACGTCACTGTTTCGATGTAACCGATACGCTCGGTTGGAGAGTGTACTGTTACTGTACTCGTAAGCCTCGCCTACAGCCAGACATGACGGTTGGACTTTTCCGTGGCGTTTATGCAGCGCGGCGAGGCGGAAACGACGGAGGCTAATGATTTCGGCGCGCCTCCATGACACGGCTCCTAATTAAGATGCCGAGTCGAGAACACACACGCGCGGCTTTATGAGCCGTGAAAAAAGCTTGTGTTGAAAAAGTCTAGTCGCAGTTACTTAAGAAACACACAAACACATAAAAAACAGTCTAAGAGTGGAAGAAGCTCATACTAGCATTTTGTATTTCTAGAAACCAGTGGTGGCACACTAACATAGAAAGACAAGAAGATCTTTACACACTTTTGTGCCCTAAAGCGGGATGCCAGACTTCTATCGAAAGAAAACACACAAACACAACCATTTTCTTGACCTGGTAAAAATGTGCCACACTAAGACAACAACATAGATATACACACAATAGCATTTTTTTTCTTCCGTCCATTGTTGCCACACTAGCTCACAAAGAAACATTGTAATATTGGTAAAGGCCACATTACCAGCAAACACAACAACACAAATATGCTTTTCTTCTAATGCCACACTATAGACACACATACGAGCAGTTTTTCTTGTGTGGACCAGGCAAAATGTTCCCACCAAAAAAAATGCCTCTTTAATAAAAAGTGATCCCAATTCAATATTGACGGACAAGAACACACACACGCACAGACAGGCTTTGAAGAAGAAAACCCTGAATGGTCCTTTACATGCCTCAGTCTATGACTAACTCCTCCTACTGCTGCTTGTGTTTATGAATGAGAGTAGCTTCATGTGTGTGTGTGTGTGTGTTTATGTATGGGGAAAAAAAACGAGTTGAAATGAATAAGCGGAACTATATTTTTAGTGACATGGACGTTGCTGTGTCGTACCTGACGCAGACACACACAAACATGCACGCACAAGCGCAGACGAACGCCTTGTACTCGCCCCTCACCCCCATTCCATCCCTTTCCTCCTCCCCCCCACAGCCGGAGGTCACAAGGTTGCATTCCTCCTCCCCAATCAGCCTCAGGATTTCACACAGTCATTCAGGGATGTGGGTGTGTATTTCCGCCAGCCTGTGTGTGTGACTTGAAGGGGGGGGTGAGGATGGGAGACAGGTATCTTACTCCATTTTCACGCTTCTGAGCGGACTTAAGCGGAACAAAATGGATTTGGAAAGAGTTTGTGCCATAAAGATGAAAATGAGGAGGCAATTTGATTGACAGCTGTCAGACTTGCTGCAGAAGAGGCTGCTGGAAACCGAACAAAATATTCCAAGAAAATACAATATCCAAATCTTGTGTGGCAACATCAGACAAGTGGAACTCGAGGAGGACCTGCTGAAGGCCAAAAGAGGCTCAAGGAGAAGACTTGGGGGGGAAAAAAATGACAGGTATGTGAGGATGGGAGGGGTGGGGGTGAACATGGGCGGGGGTGGGTTGGGGGGGCAATCCAGTATGCATGCCTGAGAGGGGGAGGCTGAAACGCAATAAAACATGTGGCTTTACATTCAATAACACCTACTTCCTCCACATGCACGCACGCGTTGCATAAACACTCATCCCGCCGCATAATCTGGAAAAATAAGCGGTTAGCAAGCGGGGGAAGATGGCGACCGGCTGCTGACGCTTCAGAGATGCAGTTTTGAAGAAGAAAAGAAAAAAAAAAGTCTGGAGGGATCAACTAGCAACATGCTAATGCAAACGTGCTAACGTCAATTTTCCATGTGCAACTTGTCGGTTAACTATTGAATATTTTGATCTTAGAATAAGTTAAAGTCATCAACAACTTTGACTAAGATGGACTTTGAGTGGCGTGATTCGATTATTCAAGGGTGTGCACAATTGTGCAACCACGCGATCTTAGTTGCTTACCTTCCTGCTTTAAAAAAGAAATCAATTTAGTTATGGGGTCAAAATGGTGGAAAATACTTTTGCCAATGATAAAAACCTGGCATTTGAAGAGGGGTGTGTAGACTTTTAATATCTGCTGTTCCAATGGGAGGGAGTGAGAGAAACGTGACATTTCCCTTTTATGGTGCATTTTTCACATTCTTTTCAAGTCATCTGCTAGCAATAATCATCACACCCTTCCTTCCCTCTGTCATTTAATTCATAAAATGTCTTTGGGGAGGTTTTATCGTCCCGCTCTCAGTCGTCGAGCGCAAATAAACTCATTCATAAGAGCTTTCATGTTCAAATACGGAGGGGGGGAGCAAGTTGAAAGGCTGCTCTTTATCTCCTCCCGAAGCGGTGGTCAACAATGTAGGAAATTATCAAGGGGGGGAGTTTGTGTGAGGGAAGGAGGGCTTGCTATCATGGACCCGAAAAGAAAGAAGGGATGAGGGGGAGGAGGGCAAACATTGCAGCTCGGTGCCAAGCAAACATGAGATGCTGGGATACTTCAACACAGCGCAAGAGGATGCTGGGAAATGGAAAGTGAAAGCACCAGCGAGGTTATCAAGAACACACACACACACCAAACTCCCGCCAGTTTGCGACATTTGGGTCAGGTTTTCCCACAATGACACCTGCAGGTTGAAAATCCTTAAGAGATTGCTACAACAGACTCTGAGGCTGAGAAAAAAATTAAAATAAAGTTCCACATACAAAACAAGTCAAAACAACGTGTTTGTTTGTGTTGTGCAAATTAAAATATTATCGGTTGGCATCTTTGGTAACAAGAGAAACCAAGCTAAATTGATTTGGAACGCTGGCATTTGCTTTTTCCGTTAGCAAAGGCGGTGAAATCAATTACAACTACAAATTGGTGCCCAGATTTTATTTTAAGGCCTTATCGATCAGCCCCGAGTTACCCCCGTCATTAAAAGTTCAATTACTGCCAAACCGGTGCATGAAACATGATGGCGGCCAAAGATAATGGTGGAGGGGGCGAGGGACTGCACACACACCCCAACACACACCACGCAGGGAAGCTTTGTCTTGCCCGAGTAACCTGAGAGCCGCTACATCTTCCTTTTCTGACAACACACAAGCAAGCAACACAAAAGCGCTGCTCGCCTTTGGGCGATGCGCTGCGAGCCTCGACCCCTCCCTGACCCCGTTTTTTACCTGCACGACACCTAGCGAACGCTAAATCCGCGACGCTAACGTTTATTTAAAGTTAGTAAAGAGTCTTATTTTGTAGGGGGACAAAAAGACAATGAATTAATTGATAGTTCATTTTCCCTCAAATGTCCCTTCAGGGATTCCATAGTTTTGGAACATTTCTCTGAATTTACAATTTCATTCTAGATTCCACATTTATTTGAAGAAATACATTCTCACAATGTTGTGAGAACTCCTAATTCTCAAAAGATTAAAATTGAAAGAAACACATCTGTTTACAATATTTGACAGAAACGGGCCGTTTGTATACATAGGAACAAGTCGCGGCTCTTTGAAGTCTAGCTCTAAAAAAAATTGGGGGGGTGTAAAAACAAAAGTGCTGGGGTTCTATTTCTGCAATGCGATGAGTGGCCAAAGCTTCCCGAGGGCACGGCGACCCTGGCGTCTTCTATCAGCCCCGACGTTATGTTTTGATGAGGGGGAATCAAGGTTGGCATTCATGTGCGACTCAATAGACGTCAGTTAGCGGCCGCTAGCAGCTTAAACAAACACGCGGCGCGCAGACTTTTCCAGACCTCCCCGCGAGGGCCGCATAACATATGCGTTGTGTGCGCGTGGAGCACAGTCGGCTTACGTACGTTATAGAGCGGGTTTGTGTCGAGTTCTCCGCGGGAAATGTCTGCGCGTGTGCGCCGGAGGGGAAAGAGCACAAGTTCACATGTTGCATTGTGCAAAACAGAAGGACGTTAACGCTGCAGTCTTTGAAAACTGATTATGGCCTCTACAAGGTTTTATTAAGATAGTTTGTTTTGTTCAGCCCGTCACTAGGTTGCTAGCAATGATAGAAAAGACAAATAATTTGGATGGTAAAAATTTTTAGGTGACCTTGTATGGCAATTATGATGACAAAATGCTATTAGCGACATAGCATAACGGTACACAACCATTGTACCTATGTGAAGATGCATTAAGGTTGTTGCTTTTCAGATCCAAATAAGTTACAGAATTTTGAGAAAGCGCCACCATGCTATTGTTAGTGTAGCCTTAGAAACTCCAAACAACCACAAAGTGAAATGTTTGTCTACTTGTTGAATATGTGAAGAATGTGAGTTGTTGGTTTTTGTCAAATTGCTGGACAACAAAAAAATGTCAAAGATTTTTGTCTTGTTATATAAATCGATGTTAAGCTTGCCACTCAGAAGCAGCGAGGTCGCTTGTACCTGGGAGACAAATCTGCAACGGTTATGGAACTCAGGTCATTCACTTATATAAAGTGTTATTCAACCCGCTGACCTATGCACACGGAAGAAAAAGGCCACCGAAATATGACTCCACCGTGAACAACAGCTTCTGTGCTCTTACGGGCAACAAAAAAAAAAAAAGGGGGAGATTATTATTATTCAAACACCGCGTACATCCGACAGCTGTACGCATTCCCAGCTTTGCCGCAAACCAAAACGAGAGGACGGAAAAAATCTCACTCATTAAGATCCGAGCATTCCTGCCCCGGCATCTTCTGGACCGTTCCAGACGCTTTGTTTACATTCTGATTGCGCACAAACGCAAAGGCCGCTGAGGCTTAACATTAGGAAAACACGAGGAGGCGGGAGGGGGATTATTTACATCACTATAACAGCGGCGCGAAAGCTTGCAGAAAGTCAAATGGAATAGCCCCGGGCACACAAACGCCTTCGTCAAACGGGGCCAAGTTTACTGCGGTGACATTAATTACACTTAAGTTTGAGTACACGTGTAGCAAAGGTGCGTCGAAATGTCATCGTAGAGACGCATGGCATCACAGTTGTTCCTAATATTTCGACCGTCGACATCTAAAAAGTAGCTTTCGTATGTAATCTCCTGGAAAGTTGCTCAAACATTTTAGTGATTTTATTTTTCCGCCCCATACCACTAGTGGGAGCTAGCGTACCACTTTGAGAATCACATACGGTGCCGAAGTATTACATAAGGTTGTCAATTAAAGCCGTATCCTGAGCCAAAGCATAATTTGACGCCATAAAATCAAAAGTTTGCTGCTCACCCTCAATCCTCATCAATTCACTGGTGTGACAAAGACAAAAAAACACAAGCTAGGATTAGCTTGTCCTAATTCGACAACAAAAAGCAGACCACCATAACTTTATACCAAGCAGACATCATTTTGTCAACCATTTGAGAAACAAACACAAACAACTATTTTCTGTCCAAAAATAATCACACAGGGAGAAAAACTCTCACCTTATTACATTATCATCACTCCCCGTCCCCCCATTTTACTCCTTAGCAAAGTAAAAGGTCTAAAAAAACGGCCACATCAGCTTTGCACTTAAGGAATGTCAAGTGACGTCATGTATTTGGGATCAGATTTCTCCTTCTCTTCTTCTTTTTCTGCACTGACAAAAATGTGCGTGTGCGTGTCATTTCTTTTCTCCAACGTGCCCCCTGGATCCAGAGTCCACTATTAAGCAAGAGGGAAAAGGGGGGGTGTCGGCTGGGGGGGGTCATCGATAGATAAGACAAATTCCAAACTTTTGGGAATACGATCAAACCGCACGTGTGCATGCGTGCGTTGTATTCCACTTTTTGGGGATTGTTTTTTTAGAAGCATGAAAATGACAAATAAAAATAAGAAAAATGTGGCTCGATCGTTTGGAAGATGTGTTGGTGCACAAACAGACACGTAGTCGTTTCTGAGAGGTGGAGGCAAAAAAAAAAGAGAGAGAGCGAGAGGGGAGGCTGACTGGCTGGCTGGAAGGAATGCTAGGATCTGCTGGAGTGGAGACTTTTTTTTTTCTTTCCTTCCCTAAACGCCTCATTGTGCAGGGAGAGGGGGGAAAAAAGCACAAAATGACCCAAAAGCAACAAAGTCTCCATAATATCACTAGGAAATATCAGAGATAAAAAGGGGGTTGTGTTACTAATTTGTGAGCGATCAAAGAGTATTTTACGTAAAGCTGCGAGACATTTTTGCCTGGTTTGAGTGTCTTAAAAAAAGCCATTTGTTGCAAAAACGAGCTAATCGCCTCGTCAGCATCTTCGACGCAGATTGTTGACTTTTGAATGCAAAGCAAAGCAAAACAGAGATTTAGCAGTCGAAGCTGAAGTTTGCTGCTCACTCTCCATCCAAACCAAAGTCAGCAAAACGACACTTTGACGGTGGGAAAAGTTGCAAAACTCCACTTTGACGCACTTTTTCCGAAAGCGCGTAAACGCAGCCAAAAGTGACTTTTTTTCCGCTCTCCTTTTTGGACGCTGCTTGGCCAAGTGGCTCAGACTGCCGGCGTCAGCGCTACCAACATACACACACATACACACACACACTCTCACACGCACGCACTTTATAAAAGTTTCCCTCTCCAACATGGCCTCCTTTGTTGAGAAAGAGTTGAAACTCACCTCGCTGCGAATGAAACAACGTGGAGAGCGGACGGCGACGTTGGCTGCTTTTCTCGTTTCGTCGTGGTGATGGTGGCGATGTGTGCGTGTGTGTGTTTTTTTTTTATTCCCAGGCTCCGGAGCTCGCCTGCCTGCCTGCTCGCCTGTCTGCTGGCGCGGCGCGACGCGGACTAGTGCGAGTAAGGCTCCGCCATGTCAATCAAACGGGCCACGCACATGGAAGGCCAGAGCCCGCCCCTACCGTAATGACACACACTAAAAGCGCAACGCAAATCTCTAAATAGGCTTACTAAAAGTTTCTGAGGAAAACAAAAACCGGACTTTGCATCAGCAGTATGAAATGTTGTTTTTGTGTTTTCGTTTTTTTCATCGACTTTTCTCCTTGTCAAAATAAAAGTCAGCTTTTGGGGGATTTTTGGAGGGGGAGAACATTTTTGGCTTGGATGAAGGATAAGCAAGACTTTCAAATCTGCTGAAGATGAACTACCCGTCCGCTCAAAGGCCGCCCATGTCTACCGACATTTTCCATCGCTGCTTCTCACACACTCAAACAGCAGATAAATGGAAGCAGATGAGTCTGGGAAGGGCCTCAAAAGCATCAACTTGGGGCAACCATCCAGTGACGTAGTGGCGAAATGTTAGACAGAGCTGACAAACATACTCATTTACTATACTTCAGGACAACTCCAGGATCATCTTGAGATACAAGTGACCTGGAAAACATATTGCAGACAACCAAACAACATTGCCTTAGGAATGTCTGCTAGCTTAATGTGGATATAGAATGAAGAATGCCGTTGACATGCTAACAGATCGTCACAGTTTTGATACGCATATATTCTTTATCCTCAATGGAAAACGTTTAATACGGCATTCCAGCGTTTGTGTTTGCACGACTGTATTATACTGCCTCCTGGTGGCCAGGGAGGTCACAGCAGGAGCAACACGTTGAATTGCAGCAGTACAAGTACTGATTCAACTCGAGTGAAAGTAAAATCCTTCAAACTGATATGTTAAGTCAAAGAAAAAACACTGAGGTTGGATAAGTTCTAGTGCTGAGTAGGAGGGGCAGTGGTTGTTGGAGGCAGGTCTTGGCTATGAACGTCAGCAAGCGCCAGATGTTTAACAGCGAGCCAGCTGCTCGCTCTCGTTCTTTCTTGCTCTCTCGTACCATTTTATAACTTGAAAGCCTCTCGCCTCCCTGTAATCACCAGAGTCGCTTTCAACTAAATGGAACACGGCCTGGAGCGGAGATTTTTATAGCCTACAGAAAGCCAGTATCAGCGTTGTGGTTCTGAGAAAAATCAACCAAGTTTGTGCATATATTTCAATTTGTAGGAGTAATCGTGAAAATTGGAGAAACCTGTAGCCATGCAAAAATGCTGCAACAATTTTAAGGAATTGGTCAAATTGATATCGCGTGGATTTTGCTGTTTCATTCTTATTGCATGAACGCAATATTGATCAAAACGCCCCGTTTAGGTTTGTGGAGCCAAATTGAAAATGTGATCACAAAGACATTTTTTGACTTGATTTCCCCTTTAAAATAATTTTTTTTGACCACCAAAAAGTATTTTGTAGAAGAGTTGTGAGCCAGCTGCTGGCTGAGGCACATTTGCATACGTGTTGTGTCTATGATCATGCAGGACCACCGGCCGATGGACGATAACGTGCACGCGCTGTACGTGCACGCGCGCGAGGAGGTGATGGAATTTTCACTTCAGAAGAGTTGAGCAAGAGCGGGCATGTAACGCTCGCTCTCTCTCTCTGGCTTTGGTGGGCCACACGTTTAGCCTTTTTCCGACCTTCAAGCTTCACCCGTTGATGGAATGATGAGGTCATGGATGATGTCATGATTTGCCCGAGTTTACATGTCATGAGAAAGGAACGCGTGTAAAATATTAAAGGAGGACTGACTAAAGTTTGTGATTGGAAGAAAAATAAATTGGGATTAAATCTACTCGAAATAAATTGGAAATTTACAACACAGTGACCCCTACATACTTAGGTACATTTGGATTTCCATATTCTCAGATTTTTTGTGTGTGTATAGAAAACGTGTATGTGTATCAGTGTACTTTAAAAAGATTATTTGGGTATGTTAGTACACATATGTTTAGTTTTTTTTCCCACGAGGGCAAGGAGTGGGCCGGCCTGCGAATAGAAGAAAGAATGTGTATTACCGGAGCCAAATTGTGAATAACAGATGACTCTTCAAGACACTTCATCCCAAATGAATCACCACGAAAATTTCCTCTCGGAATTCCACTAAATGGCGTCACCCATAATAGAGAACAAACTGCCCCCTGCCATCGAAGGCGGAATGTCCTTGGCTGGCTTGCCGCTGGGCTTGTATGTGAGGAGGAAGTGGGAGAATGTGACTGTGTGGGGAAAACAAGCAACAATGTGCCACGCTTACCACTTCCTGTCCTGGTGTTTGGGTGCCTTTGCCATGGAAACAGCAGTAGATGCCAGTGTGGACTGACTCAACTGGGCATATGCACGCACGCACAAGATTTCTATTTAAAAATGTGCAAAAAAACAATAAAAATGTTGGGAATTTTTTGAGAATTTTTGGGGAGAGGGTGTTTGCATCTTTAATTCTAAACTGTCACTTAATTGGACATTTTAAAAGGTACCCTCTAGTTTGCAAATGTCTTTATTTGAACATTTTGAGCTTCAAACCAAAGCAGCCAATGCCACAAACTAAACAGGGAATCAAAGCAGAGCAAAAAAAACATCCCTGCTACACAAACCCTAATGATAGGAAGCTTATCCAAATAAAAGCTAACTCACTTCCTCTCACAGTAGTTTCAGAATAAAAGTCCTGACATAACTAACGTGCTTGTGTGTCGTTAGTCGTAATGATTGTCAGTTACACACACACCAGATCAAATTGAATCCGAGCCACACAGTGGCACTGCAATAAAAATCATGTAAAAAAAAAAAAAAAGACATTTAAAATGGCTTCTTGTTACTATTATTATTATTACTATAATAATAATAATAATAATAATGATCAATAAAGACATAGCCGGGCACATTTACAGTGGCTATGTAGCTACAAAAATGGACACAAAGCCATAAACACACACCTCTAGATTCCCAAGCACACACTCTCTAAGCCGTGTTAACACAACAAGCACACATCAATGAACCTGTTTAGTTTTTTCATGATATTTTGTAGCTGCATTGTGCATGTTGAGCATTGGAACTGTTATAAAAGGTATATTTACACACATGACAACATGTTCATTTGTGGATATTAAATAGGAACTGAAATTGACACTCGCTGGACACATTAGGTTTACCTGCACATTATAATTTGATTTTTTATTTATTTATTGAAATGTTTCATTTTGAGTAATATACCAAGAGCACTAACACTGTATTTAGCTACATGAAGGCTGTGTAAGTGTACTTAATAAAGTGTCCGGTGAGTGTGTAGTTGCAATAAAGAGCTTAAATAAAATTTCTTTGGCAACAACAACAAAGTTAAGATAAAACAATAAATAACAGCTTCTTTGAAAAAAAAAAAGGAACCCCCAAATTCAAAAATGAGTCAAAATCTCTAAAGTCGTGCAAATATTGTGTTTGGGCCAAAATTTTCAGTCAAAAATTTCAGGTAAAATCTATCAAGCCTTGTGAAAATATTTTTGTTACATTTTGCATAAATTTTATGAAAAAATTGCAAATTTGTTTAAAAAGAACTCCCTAAAAATATTGCATAAACAGTTCCATTATAATAAAATCTTTCCAAAGTCATGCAAAGAAACCTAAAAACTTGAGTTTTATATGACGTGTTATATGATGTGTCTGCGCATGATTGTCAATATTTGATAAAAAAAAATACATTCGTCTTCTGTATAGCTTTTTTTAAGTGTACTGTGTTCCTTTAAGAGCTTATCAATGTCTCACTCGTCCGTTTTGTTGTGAGTCAACCGTGAACATGAGTCCATCTTCACTGAAAAAAAAGTCATCATCATAAAACGGATGTCCATATTCTATTTTCTGTCCGTTTGGATGGAGCGCATCCATCCAAAAGTCAATGGCCATTTTCACGCCGTCAGATCCGAAATGACCAGTTTTTCCATCTTATTCCCGATCTCAGCAGGGACCTGGAGATCATCCAGGTCATAGTCGTCCTCAAATGACCTGGAATCACATTTCAGAACTTTAGCGAGCTGATCAAACTCCTTGAATGAACATTAGAGAAGATTATTTGCGGTACCCTTCGTGAATCTGCTCGTTGGCAGTCTCCTCCGCCACAAGTATCTCGTACTCTTCCGAGGCGTACTTATCCCAGTCGGACGGCTCTGGACCGTCGCTGTCGAGGTCCTGGAAGGGCCACGTGAGTTTTAACAAGCGAACTGGCAAAATTTTCCTCGCTACAAAATGATGTGCAGCTTTAGGGGCTGAATTAAAAAGAAACATTTTAAAAAATGGCCACTTGGACCACAATGGCCCACTATTTGTGCTGACCTTCTGCACAGCAAAGGGATCTCTCTGTTCGTGGTCCAAGTATTTCTCCAGGTTGAAGAAGGTGTCAAAGAAGATGTGAGCCATGCGGCAACGCTTCAGGTCACTCAGCGTGATTTTGCCTGGACAAAAAAAAAATGGCGTTGTGTGTTAAGGTGAAGCAAAGCGTGGCTGAGGGAAAACGTCCCAGTTGACATTTACCTGGACTCTCTGGTTTGACCAAGTCGAGCATTTGACACAGCAGGTCTTGGAAGGGCAGCGGTTCGATGCCCATTCGCTCCATGCGCTCGCACTGCTCTTCGTAGAAGTACTCCAACTCGAACATGGACAGTACGCCGTCGCCGTCCACGTCCATGCAACGGAACCAGTACTCGATGCTGGAGGGCGAATGGTGACTTAGCTTTTGGCTTGGCTGCAAAAAATAAATGCAAAATGAAAAATCTTACCTAGTGGGATTTTTCTTGTCCTCTTCAGAAAGGAGAAACCAGACAAACTCAGCGTAGCTCATGCGACCTTCTCTCTGCACGGTGTTGCCCCTGGCGACCAATCACACAGACACCTTTAATTCCGTCGTCATAGCGATCGGGCTCACTTGCGCCTGTTTAACGCTTACCGCGTCACGGCGCCCGAGAACAACCGCTCGATGATTCTGTTGGAGGACGCTGAGGGAGGACAGCAGAGGGCGGTGCGCGTAAACAAAGGCGGCCATTTTGTGCCTGGATGGCTAATTTGGTCAAATGTGTCAAACCGTCTCACCGTGGTCGTTGTATCGGGCCAGGTCCTTGTGGTCGATGTAGAGGTCGTGGTCGCCGTCCAGCTCCCAGAACTTGCAGTAGATGACGTAGAAGTGCTCGTAGGAGAAGTAGTCGGTGATCTGGTTGATGTCGTCCTCCTCCTCCAGCAGCGCCAGCGTCTGCAGGAAGTTGCTGCGCCGCAGCTCCGTCATGGACATGCGGCCTGTCCACGAACGGTTCACCACGTAGAAGATCCGCTGGATGACCTGCCAGTAATACACCAGTATTAATATTAGTATATTATAAATATTATTTAAGAGGCAAAAATAAGAAATATATGTTTAAAATGTTTAGTATTTGCTTGTTATTTAAAATTATTTTTGAAAGAAAACAAATATGCACATTAGCAAGTCAATTTTAAAATCCACTCAAGAAGTTTCAGAATATGACGCTGAGCCACTTCCTGGTTCACGTAGCATGCAGCTAATGTGTCACAGACAGGAAAATAAAACCGGTGAGCTGGACTCCACGGAAGGAAGTGTCCTAATATGGGCATGGAAGAGGCCATGGGGGACATTAAGGGGGTGGGGGGGATTTGCTGCATACAAGGCATGACTAGCCATCAGTTTCCATGATGTATTTCTTTTGCATTTCACATCACACATCACACAGGGACATGCACGCACTCATGCACAAGTAAACTTATTTTCATTTCATGCAATTTTAATTCATCAATTACCGTTGTGATGTAGCGGGAATGAAATTCGGGTGCATCCTTCAGAAACGTGAGTCCAGGATGCGTGTCCACGATGTCCTAAACAAACAAGACAAATTGTGACATTAAATTAAAAAGTTAAATAAATAAAAATACTACTGAGACCGCTACTGAATTGAAATAATTTGACATAAAATAAAACGGACTATACCATACAAAATATTTTTTAAAAAAATTTGAAAATTTTTTTAACTCAGTATATAGTAAATCAAATTAGCAACGGGTAACTAAGGTATTGGTACGTGTATAAAAAAGATTTATTTTCTTGTGGAGGCTGACAACAAGCAAAGTAGAAGACAAGAGCTGACCTGCAGAAGAGGAATGAAGTCCTCCTGCTCCAGGTACCGACAGCCGGGTTTGGCCAGCAGGTTGACAAACTTTGAGGCGTCGTCGTGGCAACCGTGCAGCAACCTGCAAGAGTGCCGAGCCGTGTTAGCATTTCCGTGACTTTGATTCCGATCGGCCGCAAATGCAACCTACTTCCTCCAGGTGGCGATGAAGGAGTGAACGGAGACAAAGCCTGTCCTCTCGCCGCCGGCGCCGTAGAACATGGCCGCCTTCCAGTACAGCGGACAATCGCACGCCTGTGGGGGAAACAATTTGTCCTTTGACCTTTTCTTGTAAATCACATAAATCTGACAGGGTGTGTAGACTTTTGATATCACCCGCATGTTACGATCATTACCTTAGCGACCTTGCTCATTTCGTAAATGTCGGCTTTCTCTTCCTCAAACTCGGCGAAGGTCTCTTCGATGGCGGCGATGGCCGCGTCGTGGTTTGCCGGCGGGCCGACGGCAGGAAGCCCAATTGGGAAGTAGAACCTGGGAATGTTGATGGCAGGAGGAGGAGGGGGAGGAGTAGGGGAGATGACCACCGAAGCTGCTGGTGGCGGGCTGGGCGAGCGGTGCGATGAGGCATGCGGGACGGTGGATGCCTGGGCGGGGGCCGGGGGTGGCGTGCCGGGTTTCTTCTCCGCTTTGGACTGGACCTGAAGTAAAAATCAAGATGTCATGAGAAAGCGTGACGTACAAAATATCCTATCTAGTAGATGCAAAACAAAAAGCATCAAATTGGAAACAGGAAGTCGTTAGCTTGCAAAATTTTCTTCCAGTGGCCATTTTGCACATATTGAGGCTGACAGCTGTAACCCCCCCCCCCTTCCTCCCCCCCACATTCATTCTATCACTCTATTCCTGCACCTCCCGTCTATTAATAACCTACTGGTATCTGCCTCAGAATGGTTTGTCATGTCCTGCACGAAAGAAGCTGCGACTTATTGGATAGATTTTTGTTTTGCGTGCTGCTACCTGGCGGCGTGTCTGACCTGTTGCTCCTGCTGTTGCTGCTGCTGCTGAAAAGACTTGAGTCTTTTCTTGAATCGCGACGGCAAGACAAAATCACAGCCCCGTGCCAGAAAGGCCAGCTCACCCCTCAGATCGGGGTCCCGGCGCAATGACGTCTCCTTGATCATCATGGTCGGGGGTCTCCGCATGCAAAAACACCCCCTCCCGCCAAACTCCAATTAGGGTTCCGAAAAAAAAGCTCCAGAAAGTAGCCCAAAACCTTTCCCTCCGGACTCTGCGGTAGTAATCCAGTATGCAAGGTTCCGCTGCAGGAAGACCACCCGGGCATGATCTACCATCCAAGAGGGGAGCGAACCCTGCAGTGTCCCCCTCACGCAGTTTTATTAATCCCAAACTGGGTTCAGAACCGAGCGCACCGAGAAACTTGAGCCATGCTGGAGTCGGGCAACACACAGAGTTTACCGATTGAGAAGGAGGCAGGGGGGGCGGCGTTTTGAGACCCCCCCCCCCCACACACACACACACACATACATTCAGCAAAGGCCGCTTCCATGTGAGTAGGCGGGGCAATCAAAGAGGAACTATTTCCAAAGAGTTAATTTTGGGATGGCGTGATGAATCAGTGAATGACACGTCAGTAAAGTTCCAGGAACTTTGTCACCTGGTCCTGAAACTTTAACATATTCTGTGTTGGATTGCTGCCTTACTCACCATGATGAGCACTTTTACAGATTTCCTACTCTAGACATGTTTTTTTCACTTGGATCTAGACAGTGTACCTAATAAAGTGACAAGTGAATGTCGCAAATGTCTGCGATGCAGCTGTGTGCACATTCCAAAAGGAAAACAAGCTTCTCACAATCTGCTTGGATTGGAATAAACACCTTTCCCTTCTTTTTTTCTCACAAGTGATCTTAGCGGACAATCTGGCGCCCTCTAGCGGTCATGTCATTACCTACACAGCAACATTTCGGACAAAGTTTATGCAAAATAACTCATTAAAGAATTGTTTCTAAGCATATTTAGTGTCATTATTACATTTCTTTTAACATCTAATGTATGCTAGTGACTCTTCCAGATCCAACCTTGTGTTTTTTAGGGTAACTCCGCTGTGCGCACCCCTGCTGAATTCTTTGGAACAACTCCACTCTGTACTGAAGCCAAGGCCGCATACCAATCCCACACACGCGCGCGCGCACGCACATACACAATTACACGCGTACACAAACACACTTTTCCTGATGTGCTGCAGGAGGAAACATCCATCCCAATATCTTGTGACAATCAACAAACGAGCGCCATGCAAAGAGGACTCGTTTGTTATTCAAATCTATTTATCGGCTGCACGTTACTCGATTTATATTATAATAAATCTAACGAAAAGAGTTATGAATCAAATGTGGCAGGGCATTAACCGATTGTCATAATTCCCCAAATCTCTTTATGAATATGATCATATTAATAGCGTAAATCATAGAAGGACAAGACGACAGGTGCGCACTTCCCCTTTTCACGCCGCGAAACAGACGAGTCAGCCCATTGAACGCTTGATGGGGAATAGAAAGGGGGGGGGGGGGTTCAGCTGTTCCGCAGTGCCAACTGTTGCGCTGAATGTGTGGGCCACTTCCAAGGAACCGCAGAGAATAGTGTGCCGTGTATACAAAGCTACTTCCGAAAGCACCTGCTCGGAGTGCCTGGCGGCTGTGTGTAAAATTATCCGCGTACACATCGTTACAAGTTTATTTTCGCCTGCGGCGCTACTAGGCAGATTCCAGCCAATGACAAAGACAGGAAGTCAATAATCATTAGAAGTGAATATTCCAAATTTTAAAAAGTATGACGTCAAGGGCAGAGAGAGCAGATGAAAAATGTCATTCAAGGTCAAAAGGATTTGGGCTTCATTTATAATGATAATACGGGTTTCGTTTGGCTTTCCAGAGAGCCAGACGGATGAACGGCCCATCGGGGAGAAGGAGGCCAGGCTGATGGTTTCTTCAGACGACGGCGCAAATGGATCGGAACCACGCTCGGGAAACGCTAAAGTCATCAAAGAAGTTTGTTGTGGTTGTCGCCCGCTAGTCAGCAAGCAAAGATTTTCCACAGCCTCCACTAAAGTCTGAGAGCTTTCACATATGCCTTCGAATTTCTGGTTGGGCTATCATTCAAAATTAATTTCTTTATTGTGGCACTTCATGTCGACTTGAACTTGAAATATTAGCCACACGGAAGATTCCAAATAAAGTTTTAGTATCTGGGAACAAAATGAAGCAGATATGATGAGTTCCTCGTAACCGTTTAAGTCACATGGTTTTTCAAAATTAGCTTAACGTGAAATGGATTGTTTTAATAGCACATATCTTCAAAACGATTTAATGTGTTTTCGGTATGTATATTTTTTAAACTGATCGTTGTAATTAGCGGAATGTCCACTAGATAGAGCTAAAGAACAGACCGACAAGTTTTAAAACCCCCGCTAGAGGGCAGCAGACGACCCCTTAATACCGAGAAACAAATTCTGGCTGTTTTAAAGGGTCCTATAAAATTTTAAACCGCTTATTCTTGTATTTATTTTATTTTTAAATGTAGGAATACTGTATACAAAACAAATATTATATTGTTTATATCATTATTTGAAATAAATGGCTTTCAATCTGATTTATAAGTGAGTCACCACATTCTGACTAACAGTGAAGAGGAAACCCGAATGGAGATCAGGTCAAATATTTTGGTTGTGCAATCACAACTTTGCTTGTCAAGATTACGCCCTGTAAAAAAAATAAAAAGGTAAAACATGGCCACGTGCCACGCCTTTCCCAAAACAGCGAGCTCTTGGGAGGGAGTCCCATCATGTAGAGTGGGGGAGTCCCGCGAAGCCTCCCTCCCTCCCTCCCACCTCCGATGCTCCAAAACATGTTTTGCTAGTTGCCATGGTAACACAGCCTCCAGCCGAGTTAAAAGATTCCAGATGAAAAGGTGACTCGCTTGAAAAAAAAAGTTTGACGCTAAAGTGGGAACAGCCGTTTGGAGGACATCCCAGGCTGCAGTGGGAGCGGCGGGGCGGGCTGGGCCGGGCCGGGTTGGGCTGGGCCGAGCGATGATGTCACCGGCTTAACAGCTACCAGTACGAGCAGAGCGCCGGCTGCCAAGTGTTGCACCTCAACTTTGGATTGTGACCGACATTGGAAAAGAGGTCATGTGCTCTCTCTGTCCTTGTGAGTAAGGTTTGTTCCAGTATCACACAAATCAATCAAGTATTTTGATATGGACCCAGAATTCCATTTTCCTTCAATTAATAAAAATGTCTCTTTACTCTCTGGCACGTTTCAAAATCTATTTCTGAACGGCGAAGCGACTTTGTACGAGCCACATTGTTTCAAAGCGCGCTTGCCGGGCCTCGAACTTGCGCATTTAATCCAAACAAGCGTCTTCCCCTACTTGGCACGCGTTCCTCCTGTGACCTCATTTCCTGTAGAAGGAGTGATGTCATCCTCCAGCCAAGCAGAGTCAACAACTGTACTGTGCTGTGCTGGAAAGCCCCCCCGCCCCACCCCGGCCCCCAAACTACGTGGACTTCACCCGTTAATATCCTTGCCTGGCTATTTTTTCCCACCCCCCCCTCAACTCGTACAAATTATTTTTGTGCAAATCCTCTCCTGGTGTCATCTCTGACAGACAGTTATTACCTTCCTATCGGCATACTTTTCCTAAGCTCCCCTTTCATCCCCTTCCCCCCCAAAATCCTTTGTGCCAAAATGCAGTGTCAACAGTTGAGTTGGCTGGAGAAGAAGGAAAAAGAGAAGCTGGAACTCAACTCTTTTAATTTTGTCCTTCATATATTTGAATAAGTGCTGGTCTTAACAGAGCCATCAGACTTTTTCGAGTTGACGTGCACATCGTGACACCTTTGCCTGTGTTGAAATGTACAGGCGCCAAAATTGCCTTATCAAGTTAAGGGTCACGGCCAACGGAGGGGGGGGTGCACTTAAATCAGATAAGTGAGCCCGCCAAATCGTTAAAGGGCCTCCTTAGATTCCCGCCCGCCAATAAAACACAAATGTGAAGCACGGGCACATGGCGGCAGCGGGCGCCGATTTCCACGGCTCCGCTTACGACCTCCCGCCGAGCAGAAGTGCCTGCCTCCAATTTGACGTCACACGCGGGCGCCGTTTGGGTTCAGGTCAGGGGATTCATTCCTTTAATTATAAAATGGAATGGCAATGTAACCAGATATGGGAAATGATACGGACATCAAATAAAACTCAATTATTTTTTTGAAATATTTGAAGCATGGCAACAGAAGGAGAGAAACACAATAACGCAAGTGGCACACGCGCAGGTCCATTTACACTGTGGCGACAGCGAGTCTGTTAGCGAGATGCCATAGTACGGGGGGGGCGGACAGATTTAGGTGCCCCCCCCCCCTTTCACATCCCCACCCGTCAGGCTAAGCATACACTTAACACTGGTGGTGGCAACAGACAACCCCCTGCGAAGGCGTCGCACCCTCCATCAAGCGCCTCGGATTGGGTCGCGGCGCCACACGGCAACAAGTGTTACTCAACACGCCCAAAATACTTGAAGCGTGCGGGCCAATGGAAGAGGTGAAGTGTTAGCTCATCGCAGGCTGACTACGTGGCCGGAGGTGACTGAGGGTCACGGGACGCGACCAGTCACAGTCATGCAAAAAAAATGTTTTTTAATTTGGAAATGCTTTAAAAAGGTAGTTACTTAGTTCATAGAATTACATTTTTTCCTGATAATTATTTGATGATCAAAATTTGTTAAATAAGCAATTTATGTAACTTTAAATTGGATGATCAACAAATGAATCAGAATTAAATTATAAATGTAAAAAAATGCAAATAAATGATTCATTTATTATTAATTTTGCCAATTTTACATCATTTTTTTTTAACTTATGTGCAGCGAGCCCTTATCCAGTATTTGTACAAATTCCTGGAAGCGGTTATTATCATCAGACGTTAATGATGCACTCAGGTGCTGTTATTGTTGAGTTCTGGCTGTCAGTAACCATGGCAACCTCCGAAATGTTTTTTACATCAACAGGACATGAGGCGCCACCGTGTAGATTTTTTTTCAAACACAAACAAGATCGCTTGAGTGCCCCAAATGTATATTTCAAGGCTCTCACATTCATTCCGTTGAGCGTGTCGAAGCGCCGACGAGTCGCTAATTACCGCTATTCATCAGCAACTATCAATTATGGTCAACAATCCTGTTCTGCCTCAGCAATTACAAAAAAAAATTCTCGTAACACGACAAATCCAGAGAGTAGAATAAAGGATTGACGCTTACCCTGATCACTTCGGGAGTCTGCTGGATGAGCAGAGTTGAGCCCGTCTCCCTCAAAGCCGGAACGTCCCCGGCCGGATCTCTCTGGACGACCACGGTCGGGCTGGTGGGCGGGACTTTAGGCGCAGCGTCGTTCCCCAGACCGGCAGGAGGCGCAAGGCAGGATTTGGGATGGAGCGAAGGGGCTTCGGAAACGCTGTCGTTTGCTTTCGCCGATGCGGCCTCGGGGGTCGGCGGATGTGCAGTTGTCGCCGTGCGAACGTCTTCGGCCGTAACCTTCGGCGTGACGGCAGGTGGAACTGAGGGTGTTCGGGCGGAGAGCTTTGGAGGTACGGCCGGAGCGGTTTCCGTTTCCGCCGGACGGCCCGCCGGATCAATTTGTCCGGCGGAACCGTCAAGGTCGGGCCTGCCGGCAGAGGCCAGCGTACCTTGCAGGAGCTTCATCACCTCGCGTTCCTTGCCGCTGCTCCTCTCGGCGCTCCCGGTGCTCCCCGCCCCCGAGTCAACCAACTCCTGGGCGAAACTCTCAATGCTCTCCAAGATTCTCAAGAGTAAGGCGCCGTCCTCCGGCTCGTCGCCTGCGAGAACATTGCGGCTTTCTCCCTGAGGAGCTTTGGAACTGGTGCCGTTCACCGTCGGGTGGCTGGTTTTGATTTGGAACTGGGAGATTTTGGGCTGGGCTTCGGCGGACGCCATCCCAAGGCCTCCGCCACTGCCTCGCTTGCGGGTCTTGACCGGAAGTGGTGGCTCGGTACTCCTGGGGTTGCTCATGCTCTGGGAAAGATTCTCCAAATCCATCAGCAGTTTGTCAATGTCGTCGTTCCGGTGCGCCGGAGCGTTCGTCGAAGGTCTCGCGGCGGTGTGGCCGATGCCGCACGAGTCTAAACGAGAAAGAAATTCATTCCATATTTTGTTTCTCTGAGATGCGACCCATCCAGATGTCTTACCTGTATCGACATCTTCCTCCTCGATGTAAAGCGCCTCCATGGGGGATCCCGGAGGCGGCGTCGGCGAGACTCCGAGACGGGACGGAGAGTGCGTCGGACTGGACGGAGAACTCGTGACGGGAGCGGGGAGCAGGTTGTGATGCGTGATGGATGAAGGGGGGTGTGGATGCTGGAGTCCGTTGGTGAGTGCTTTGGGTGGCGAGCTCTGGACGGAAATGTGAGGAGCGGGCTTTGCGTTGGGAGGCGAGCGCACCACGTCCTCGTAACGCGGAGGCTGCTCGCCGCCAAATATAGGCGAGAAGGGCGCTTGTTGGAGCGAGTGGAGACTGTTGACCAGCTCCGTCAGATCGCCGTGCCCGCCACCTCCGATCCCTTCCAGCTCCAGAGGTAGTCTCTTCAGATACATGCTGAGTCGGGTCATCAAGGCCCGGTACACGCTGTCGGGACTGGCACCTCCATCCTGGGGACCTCCGCCGGCCTTGCGTCGGATGCACTGCTTGATGATGTCGGTGCACTTCTTCAGGTCTTCCGAGCATTTGAGCAGGATGTCGAGGCAGGCGCGAATGTCCTCCCCGCCGCCGCCACCGGCGGCAGCCGCCTCGCCCCACGTTTTCTCCAACAGACGAGCAATCAAGTTCTCCTCCCCGAGAGTGTTGCGGTAAAGAGAAGCCAGAGTGTTGACACTTTGCTCCAGCGACCCGATACCGCTTGAATTGTTTACTTTGGTAATAGCCGACGAACCGCCCTTCAATTTCGAGTTCTCGTCGGCGGGCGCGACGGCCACGCTGTTTGTCGACGCGTTACTGGAGCTGAAGTGGCCGTAGATGATCTCCAGGTCGGTGGAGCGACGGCTGAAGGAGTCGGGGCGGACTTTGCGACCTTTCCGGAAAGTGACGTGGCTGGAAGAGGAGAGACGTAGCTTGTCGAAGGAAAACTCTTTGAGCTTCCCGCTGGCCAGATTGATGGCTTCTTCCGTGATGTCCTTGAGGCTTCCGTAGCCGCCGCAGCTCAGGTTGCCCGTCGATCCTCCGCCAATGGGCAACTTTTTTCCTCGCCACGCGTTGCCCTCTTCCCCGATATAGAAATTTCCGTTGCTCCCCGCCCTCTCCAGGGCACCGCAGTCACTCGTCCTAGCGTGGTGTTGGGCGCTCAAGCACCTGGAGGGCGAGTCCGGCGCGACCAGCAGCTCCGAGCAGGTGCCGTGATGGGCCACGGAACATTCCAGCCCCTGCGAGAGCGTCCTGCACGGGCCCGAGCAATAGTGCACAGCGTGAGAATGCTTGCGTCGGTCCACCACCACGCTGTTGTAGCAGCTCACGCTGCTCACCACCACACGGTACGCTGCTGCCATGGTGACCGATGTCACCCAACTAATCCGTCAGGGCATACAAGAAGAAAAAAAATCGAATTTCCACTTTTAAAAAGTCCCGTTGCGAAGGTGAGGCATAAGAACTCGGGGATCTCAATAACAGCTGCGAGGTTCTCCACGGGGCGCTTCTCCGCTTCCTCTCTCGCGGCAGCTCGTTATCCACTAATGACAGCGAAGCAGGACGGCGGCGGCGGAACATCCAGCTGGGCTCTCAGCCTTCCCCCCGCGGGCCTCCGGCGCTGCCAGCGAGGCTTCAGCATGGCTCCGGACTTGGCCGGTCCGTGGCTGGCTGGAAGAAATCCTTTCTCTCCTCCTTTTAAAAGTCCCCAGGCAGCCGAGACGTAGTCGCTGACTCGGCCGCAGCTGCAGAATAGCAGGGGAGCGAGAGCAGATGGCCCACTGCCCTCTTCTCGCTCTGGCTCGCTCTGCTTATGTTGCGTCTGGAAGTCTGCCGTCACTCTCGTTTCTCCAGCCTCTCGTGTTGGGCTTCTCTGACCTGGGGGGGGATGCAGGGGGGCTGTCATTAGTCTATCAATTGTGAATACTGTAAAACTTTGATATGCTGATGAGCAATGAAATCCAAATTCTTATCATGTAGTCATCACAAAGCTATAAAATGGGACAAATACCTGCGACGTTACACATTTGAAACCAATTGCTAGCATATGTCTTGCCATAGGGCTTCTTTTTTTCTTAATTGCAACAAGACAATCAAACTCCATCTGTCCCAAGTCACATTTTAAAGTCAAGGGTCATGTAAATCGTAGCCCAAACGGTCTGTTTCGAAATATGACATAGACAATCATCTTTGCAGTAGCTTGAAAATTGCATTTGTCTCACTCGCATTCTTGCTTCCTTCTCTTCTCTTCCCGAGAGTTGCCCAGACTCAGCACATTCCCATACATAATAAATCAACATGCGTAAACGGGACGCTGGAAGCCACCCGAGCAACTGCTGTGCACGAGAGTTGAAACGTTATTATGAATCCCGACACGCGCACACGCACGCGCGGGTCTCTGGAGAAAGACCGTGTGAATAGCTCCACACCTCATTATGAGCAAGCGGCCCCCAAGGACTGACTGCGGATCGGATAGACGCACCAAATTTACTCTTTGGGGAAGTGAGGGGGACCATCTAGGAAAAGGATGTTTTTAGGCGGCTGCATGGCTGCCTGACTCACAGCTTTTCTTATCTTGAAAGGCCTTAAAAGGCGCACAGACACGCACACGCGGGCGACCGCGCGTGCAAAAAAAAAAAAAGCAGCAGCAGCAAAGTAAACATGAATCCGTCCGTCTATTTTTTTTCTTTATTAAAAATTATTTATGAACGGCTCCTCGAGACTGCTGACGAAGCCTTTTCTTTCAAGTGCATCCAAGCTCCTTTTAACTTTCCCTGACTGAGTAAATGAGCAGAGAGCTCAGCTTTGACAATCTCCAGTCCCAAAAACCACTTCATGGCCCCGACTGCAGATGCAGCACGGCCATTCGCAAGTGGCCTCTTAAAAAACGTGACACGTGGTGTATTCTGCACGACATTTGGAGGAAAAGAAAGAAGAACAGGTCTTCTGACATTGTCAGAAATGAATTACCGTAATTTTCGGACTATAAGTCGCGGTTTTTTTCATAGTTTGGGTGGGGGGGCGACTTATACTCAGGAGCGACTTATATATGTTTTTTTTCACAAATTTTTACTTGATCATTAACACATCACTTACTTACAAGTATAGTTGACCACTTCACATGTTATTTTTAGTATAGTTGATCACTTCACATGCTTTGATATCTTTATCTTGAACATATTCAAAACATGAAAAATAGAGAGAAAAAATCAAACAAAGTAATTAACACTTTAAAGCGCCATATCCTCTGGACATGTCCTCTGTCACCAGGATGACATAAAGGACGAGAAATTTGATCGATGGATTTAATGATTTGGAGTGACACAAATGGTTTGATAATATTGTTGTTTATGTGATAGTTATTTAAAATATAGTTTATATATCGTTGTATGGGCCTGTGGAATAATTTGAACTGCGGCGCGGCACACGGCATTGTTGACAAAGGACGATCGATGGATTTAATGAATTGGAGTGACAGATGGTTTTATAAACGTGTTATTTATGTAATAGTTTTTTTTAAATAACTGAATGTTACGTCAGGCCCGTTCTCAGCTCCTCGTTTGTGTTTGTCACGTTAGCATACCGTATCGTTTAGCCTGTTGTTGCTTGTTCATGTCTGTTCTTGGTGTTGGATTTTGTCGAATAAATTGCCCCCCAAAATGCGACTTATACTCCGGAGCGACTTATATATGTTTTTTTTCACATTTTTGGGCATTTTATGGCTGGTGCGACTTATACTCCGGTGCGACTTATAGTCCGAAAATTACGGTAGAATCCATATAAGCGCATGTTTAGACTGCGCCAGTGAAGCGAGTGTGTGTTGGTGTGTGTGTGTATGGACTGCTGTTGCCGTCCATCAGAGGGTCATATGAGGAGCAGATTAGGGTTTCTAACCGCAAACCCCTTGTCGCCACCGCCCGTTGCCATGGAGACGGCGGGGAGAGCCATCATGTTCCAGCACCCTCATCCCACCCAAAATCTAAATTGGGACTCGCCGGCGTCAAACTTTTCAGACATTTACGATTGGAACGGCATCCGGCAATCCGTGAAATAATCTCAGTACCTTTAAAATGTCGAAGGAAAATGTCCTCCAAAACCTGGAATTCATCATTCGAGAACAAAAAGATGAGGAATGCCCTTCAGGGGCTGGAGACAGACAAAAGACGCTGAGGTGTGATACGGAGCAGAAGGTGTCAACATCGCCTTGCTCACTTGTGATCAACACACACGTATGAAAACACACACACGTACATGAATTGAGATGAAAAGCCAGACGGACATTTTGCTCAGGAAGGTGGGGGGGGCGCAACTTGGGTCACATGCACAAACACTAGTCCGAGAATAGCCTCTAAACACCGGGGAAGAAAATAGCCCAGTAACAGAGGATGTGGCATTGTGTGTGTGCGTTTGTGTGTCTGTATTGTAACCATTTGTAGGCTCGCTTGTATGTAACTTTGAGAAGAAACAAGTCTTTCATCGTCAGCCGCAATTCGTCAAAAAAAATGCTCATATAAAGTCTCGACTTGTGCCCGCTCTAATTGCCATCTGCTGAGCTTTAGCTTGGTGTCATTAAATAGACATCAGAAAGGAAGCACATGAAAAGACACACAAGAAGGGATGTGCGGTGTCAACGTTACATGCAGGAAGACATTCCAGCGTCAATTTGGCCTATGCGAGATCAATTTGGAGTCGGACGATGAATTACGTGTCAAGGATGCCTCAGAATATAAACGGCTTCACCACCATCAAGATGCTAGCGCGATTATTTTAATCAGCTGCGAGCTGGTCCAAAAAAAAAACTAAATTTGCATCCTTGTTGAGCAGTAACTGAGTCTTGGCGTTTTCCTCACTGCAGGAATACTAAGCTAACTTGCTAGCTATGTTACAAATGGCTTTGGACTGAATCACGGTTAGCATCCAGTAAACGGAGAGCGCTGATGGCTGCGCATATCTGTTTGTAATGCGGCCCCACAAATGGCAAAGATTTATGTCTGAAGATGGCTTATTGGACGTCGTTTATGTGACACAAGGACTCTCATGGGGGGGGGGGGGGGTCTGCTCTCATCACACACACACACTCGATAGGCATGCCTGCTCTCAGCATCGTGATCTCATGGGGGGGGGGGATACAGTATGTACTGTAAATGCAAGTGCAGGAATTGACACACACACACACTCAGGCTCACGTACGTACCCACGCACACGCAAGAAGGCAAACACGCTTCTGGCATGTTTTTGACACCTGGAGGAAAAGGATAGTGGGCTGGCGTGACAGGAGAACAAAGACAATGGTTGCAACGGCAGTGACTCATTGCAAACGGACACACACACGGAAAACATACTATGGATCGCCACAGCCAACGTCAAGTAAAAAAAATGATGATTAAATATGCACATTTGTGTGTCAAGATAAAAAAAAAAACTGTAGCGTGTTAAAATCGGACTTTTTATTGAAGGCCATATAAGTCAGGCCGAGTACACAGTATTCCAACGCCTACACGCGGCTGGAGCAAAAAAAACAAAACAAAACACCCACTCACACCAAAGTTTGTGTCTCAAACTTGCAACATTAGCATAACGTCAAGAACTTCACAACGAACTGCTCGCCATCTTGCACGCTCAGTGCAATGCGAACCGAAGGCGGCTACTGCAAAAATCGAAACTGGTAGAACCTCACGACAATTAAGCAAAGGGGCCCGTCCGTTCAAATCAATTCCATTCTGGCTCTAAAATGCATGAGGCAAGAAAAATATGCCTTAGCTCACACAACATGACCTCAGCTTCCTCAAATACTTTGCATGGAGATCAATGGAACTCTTGCTTTAAGTGCCGACTGACCTCAGCTGTCTACAAAAACATGGTACGTGCTTTAAAGGAAATCTATTGGGTGCTTGCTTTTTCAACGGCCTCCCGTACTTCACTTTTGAAACCGGAGTGCTGCAGCAAAGTGGAGACTGCGGAGCATGGGGCATTCCTACAAATAGCCCAAAACTGTTTTACCTTCTGGCGCAGTTTGAGATTGGGCAAGTTTTAGCGTCCATGATTAAAATTGACAAAGCCCATCGAAGTCCGATAATAGGAAAAGCAAATCCGCCTTGTACTCACATTCCAAAAGCGACGTCGAGACCACAAAGAAGAAGTCCACAAACGTCTTCTCTGGCTTTTCCTATTTGCGATCCATCACCGCCGAATTTCTAAGCACCCGGCGACAGACGAAAACAACCCCCCCGAGGGAAAACGCCGTTCGTCTGGCAACCCCGTCAAGAGTGTGATTAATATATACGACAGCTTTACGTTCAAGCCCTGAGAGGAGGAGGCGGTTTGGGGAGGGGGGGGATCAACTTTTTGGGGGCCTATGAATAGGAGCTGACGCCAGAGAGGATAAGGTAGCCTCAGTAGCCTGATTCAGCCTAAATGATGGATACCTCAGATCACCTTCTCTCGCTTTCAATGGAATCGCCTGGCTGGCCCAAAGCCTCCGAGGAAGAGGGAGGGGGGGTCAAAATGCTCGGAATGACTTTGACAGGCAGAGCCTTCAATGAGTTTGATGGCGTGACGCAAGTTCATAACACAAAAAAGCTGCGACAGTCAGTCGAAAGGGTCGAAGGTCAGACCGCTGTCTCAAATTCGTAGTTGGAGTCTTGCAGACAAAAGATGGAGCTCTGCGCTAAAAGTATGCTTTGAACTTAAGCCGAGACAAATTGGTGATATTTCAAGGCTGCTTATTTTGGTCGAGACTCTTCTCCAACCGAGTTCTCGTCGACAACAATTAAAGCAGCGAGGAGCAGGCTAGAGCGCTCCGCTTTTATCGCCAATCCTCCAGATGATCATCAAATGTTGACGTCGGTAAAGGACAAAGACCAAAATAGCTTTATTAGTCAGCGTCGCCGACGTTTAGGACACCTGCTTGGGTCTCAATTGGACAATTTGAAAGACTTTTTAAAAGACATTCTCAATGGCAATTAAGGTCTTGTTTTTAGATTCATTAACTTAAGACTTTTTAAAGATCCGCTGGGACCCTAAAACCAAAATGGCCTCCATTGGTCAGGCCCTACACAAGAAGAAAACAACGACCCAGAAAACTATTTTATATTCTGGTTCCCATGACTGCAAGTTTGAATTGTCTCCAGTATATCACTGCATAATCACAACGCGACCAAGATGAAATTACAGAGTCATGACAACACATGTACCACATCAACACAGTCCAAGTGATGTTTGTTCCTTCATTGGTTTAACCTCCAACTAGGAGGCCGTCAAAAAGGCTTGCGAGAAAAAAAACTGGATGGCTGTCATTTTATCTCGTAAAATCCCAGAACTACGTTGCGACTTTTAAGATGGGTGTCGGTACGCAGCCCGGGCATAACCGCGTAGTCGCTTCCCGCAGCTCTGGCTCAGCCGCAAGCGGTTGACCAACTGGCAGAGCAGATGAGTCGCCATCCGCAGAGCAAAAACACGCCGTCAGCCATGATGTGGGCGGTCGGAGTTGAAATCATTTCTCCTTACAATGCAACAATCGACACAATAACAAGCTCCTTTGTCTTTAAGAAATTCAGTCTTAGCGATTTCCCGCTACAGGAGCTGGAATTTTGTTTTGTGTGTTTTGGCTAGCGCTAGCTTAAAGTAATTCAAGGCTATCAGGTCAAATTTGAGGATTCCCATTCTCAGAATTCTCTAAAAGATTATCTTGAGAGATTATCCTGTGCTGTGACAAGGACAGCTAAGCTAATGTCGCAATTAGCTAGCAATTGAAGAGCTAGCGTCAAGGCTAAGCTAACTCATCCACTGTGGAACGAACTGTTTTGCGTGAAGTTGAGAATGTGGATAAGCGGCAAACTGTTATTAGGCGTTCTCGCGGTTGCTTTTAAAAACAGCTGGGTGGGAAGCAGGGGAAACAATTTTTCCACGCAAATGTCGAGGGGATTTTAAAGGAAACTTTCCAAATGTCACACAAGGGGGAGGGGGGGTTGAGAAAACAGCTGGGTTGAAATGAAAAACCACCAAAGGAAGAAAAGACCTTCAAAATTGTGCAGAAGGAATGTGTGCATCGACAAACGCGTGATTTATTTCAGTTTTCAGGAAGTTCACAGCGTAGGCAGTGATTCATCGACTTGATCGGAGTCAAGACGTCTTCATCACACATACGAGGCCCAAAAAGCTTGCCAGCTCGCCTTTATCGAAATCTTCCTGTTGAAACTCCTCATTCTGCAAAAGCGATTTGATGGCACCAAAAAGAAGAAAAGGAGCTTTGTGTCAGGATTTCGTCAGCCTCCAAAATGACTCACGCACGAGCCTTCAAAGTTCCTCTGATGCTCGCATCTGACGTCAGTTCTTGCACATCTTAACAGGGGAGGGGGTCCGGCAGTGTCTGCAACCATGGCAACCTCAAGGATGCATTGATGAAATTCCCACAAAATGCAAAACACATCTCAGTGCACAACAATGTTTTCCATTTGTGCTACTTTTAATGGGACACGTCTTTTATTTTCCCATATATTTTTTTTTTTCTCCTCAACATTTGTCAGAAATGTTGACTCGGACATCCATCATCCAGAGTGCATCATCGCCTCCCCGCGTGGATAATTGCTGCGCCGTTTGTCGACAGCGTGCGTTCAAGGCCCTTCCTGCGATCTTTAGCCAGTTCAAAACAATTGAACTAATTAACGCCACGTCTTCATCTTGTCAATAAAAGTCTCTGGAAAGGTTTGGGACTCCAAGTTAGACTCACGTGTGAATGTACTTAAGAACCTCGGCGGCTCGCATTGCCCTCAGATGCTGACTGGCATAACAAAGAGCGAAGCTTGACGAGGACCTCTGCGGTCAAACAAGATTTGTCTCCATCGTAGATCTTTCCTACTCTGTTGTATCACTCTTCCTTTCCATTTTTTTTTTTTTTTTTGCTACTGCGGTGGAGAATGAGACGAATGGTCTCGCCACAGCGGGCAGTAAAAGCAGCCCGTGGCCTCGTGTCATTTTCGTCCAGACGGTCGCAGCGCGTCTGTTACACAACTCAGGATGTGGTAAGGCCCGGGGGGCATCCATCGGCCTTTCTCGTTTCTTCTCCGATAAAAAAAAATTAAAAAAGAATCTCAAGCCACTGCAGGGCAAGGTTGACATAATCTGAAGGTAGTTAGCGTTGCCTTTAACATTAGTAGATGAGTTTGCAGCAATTAGTTGTTCAAATGCTCACGCTTGAGATGAAATAAAAGGGCAGAACAAAGTTTGAATTGTCCACTGGAGAAAAGCCGTAAGCGACGACACAATCACATTATGTAATTTGATTAGCTTTTTGGGACTGCTAGCTTTGGCTAGCGCTAAGCACAGAAGACAGCGATGTTTGCTTGAAATCACAATTTGTGATACTTTAACTTGATTATTCTTTAATTATAAACCCGCTGGCTTGGAGTGGAACAGCAACTGACTTCCCATCAATCGCGAGTTATCAATGGAAGGAAATTTTTAAAAAAAAACAGACTTTGTCTTCAGGCATAGGAAATGATGTTTTATGCATGAGAGACGTAATAAGCGCCCAGAAAGCGACAGAGGGAGTAAGACTCATAAAAAAAAACGGCAATAAAATATTTTTAGCCGGCCGTGTCTTAAAGTGGGGGCCGGGGAGAAACCACACCAACATGACCGTGAATGGTACTGCTATTTACTGCTTTTTTTTTCCCTTCTTGGCAAGTGGAGGCCGAAGTGGGAGGAATGTTGGGTTCAGATACTCACTGCGGGTGTGTGTGTGTGTGGTGTGGACAAAGAGAGCCAGTGTGGACAACACAACACAATCAAAAGCGAGCGACTCGTCACGCATACACAGAGCAACGCATTCCAGAGTGCAGGGACGGACGAGAAGCGCTGACATTCAGACCCCGGCGACCAATCGCCACAATGGAGCCAGTCAATGAGGGAACAGTGAGTGATTTTTTTTTTTTTTGGGTCCCACTTATTTACCTCCCTCAGCCTGTTTCCATTCATTCTTTCCTTCACCGTCTTTCCCAAGGCAGATCTCACGGCACTTTGAAGGTGATTTAAAAGGAAGAGCCAAGGAGTCAACCTCCTACACACACATGTATGAATCACCCCTTTGTGTTTTGGAACTGGAACCTGTGTGTGTGTCATGAGCCGAGAAAAGTAAAGTAGCCCCAAATTATACTCTACTTTGCGTATTTTTGACGTCGAAAATTTCATTTAACACAATGCTAAAAAATGTAAACAAAGACCTCTTGCTGACACAGACGATGATTAGCCACTGTGTTTATACAGCCAACAACACACACACACACACACACACTCTGTAACTTCGCTTTTCACATCTTCATTTTTAGCAGCCAGCAGCACTGCATGGAAGACGAGCCGACCCCCCACACACATTCTACCGGGAAATGTGAATGACTCCGACGTCTCCGAAAGACGCCAGACACAATTGTCACCCTGTGCTACACACTGATGAGTCAGCCAACAGCTTCGCAATCGTTGCCCGTTTAAGAGCGGGCGGAGAGCTCCACAATTCACAGCGGGTGGCACAATTCAAGTTATTTACAAAACATACATTGTTTGTAGCAACTATGTTGGACAAATTACAAATCTGGGAGGGGTGCTGGTTTAATCCCAAGGGTGCGGTGTCCATTTGAGTTTAAACAGTGCCCCGCCTCGATTATTCCCCCATTACGGGCCGCGTTACATAACAACTGTTAGCCACCGAAATACGTCGCAACAAGTTAGCTGTTATGTCATCCTGTAAATAAACGTACAGTATTACTTTTTGTTTCCACTTGTACTTATTAGGCGTTAATCCAAATTCCAACACTTCTAAAGGGAGCTGGCCAAGAGGAAAAGTGGTACGGCAAATAAATCCAGATAGGAGGTCGCCATCCTTTGGGTCTCCCGATCTGTCTCTTTGAATGGTGTCATAGGCATTCCCAGTGGATTTAAGAAAAAGTTGACAGCGGCTCTGTACACAAACTCACATGCTTGTTTACATCTTGTTTCCCACCACTAACGAGCCTTAAACACACCACGGCAGCACTTTACTGATACTTTGATCTTTGTGTTAAACAGGAACACACTTCCACCCCCAACATATACACACACACACACCTTAAAAGAACACAGCCTGAGTGGTCTTTGTGGCCTTCACAATTGCAAGGTCCAGACAGGCTCAAATTACTGCACACACACACACATTGAGGTTCCCATCATCTCAAGAGACAAATCCATGAAGATGCCAGGAAGGAGACTCACCAAAGGCCAGTTTTGTTTTCTTGCGCTGGCTGAATATGTCAGTCATTTTCCGTGTGTGTGTGTGCAGGAGGGGGGTGGTGTAATCTATTCTAGGAGAATTCCAGAGAGGAGACCTAGTGACTGACCCCCACCTCACAGGATTTGACAAGGAATCGCCATAAACATCACCCCCCCCCCCCCCTCACGCACGCGCATGCATGCAAATGCACCCACGCACATCATTAAAACAACATAATTGGAGGAAACACGCATGTGGCAGTCGGACACACCTGCAGGTTTAACTGTATGTGGCGTTCGAGTGTGGTGAAAAAGAGTGGGATTTTATACGACTTGCATCCAAACCCACCACGACACGTGTAACTTCAGGCGCAACGAAACAAGCAATTTTTGCATGGGAATTTTAAGACATGCAATTAACATGGGACGGACGCTCCGATGACTCACGACAAGGTGAGAATATAATGTCCAAAGTTACCTGAACACAACAGGAGAAACCCCACAGAGTCATGGGGGAGCTTGCGTGCACGCCGAATTCCATGCACTCAACCCGGGGAGAAATAGGAGCCAGAGCCGGGTTAAACACTTGGGGGAAAAAATCCAACCTGGTTGTCAGAACCACCATCACGTCGTACACGAAAGACATGGCAAAAAGCCCGTCGCAAAGTTTGAGAGCGAAGGGAATGTAAACACAAAATTCCCGCTTACCTTTTCCCCCTTTTTTGTCTCCCCACCTCGTCCTTCACCTCCACCGGCGAGCCGCTCGCTCTTTCCGCCGCCTCCTTGGCCGAGTCACGACCGCCGCAAACCGAGCGGCAAGGAGCGAACCGGCAGAGCCCGACGAGAGGGTGGGCTACCTAACACACGCGTGGGCTTGTTTCTCGTGCCTTTCCGTGTCAGCGTTTGTGAGCGTGACAGCTCTTGGAGCGACTGAGCCGAGTGAGAGTGAGGAGAACCGGGGGAACTTAGGGGGAGTTCCCACCCGTGTGCAGCGCGCCTGGGCGGGGCGGGGGCTCGTTGAGAGTGACAGGTTGGTCAGCTTGTCAAGTTAAAGACTTGTTTCTTGTCTTTTATTCATTGCTAAGACATATTCACAATTACTTTGTACTCAAGTGAAAATATATTTGCACAAAAAAAAAAAACATGTTAGGAAGAGTGCTGCAAAAGAGTTAGGACACAAATAACACTCGAGAGGGATGACAATGAGCTGAAATGGAAGCTGCTGCCACACACATTGACAAAATGCAACAGAGAGCGTCACTCGTCACCTCGCCTTGAGGACACCACTGCTCCGCCACTCAAATCCTCGCATGACACAAATACGCGCAGAGGACAACACGGTCGTATTTGAAGTCGACAGCACCTCAATTGCTTGGCCTCATCATTGGACACATTTTTATGCTGACAATTTCGCCTTGACGCACCCTAAACATCGCCCCTCCACATGAGGAGCCCCAATTAAATTTCCCTATGAAAACTCCAAAGCACCATCTTTAAAATGTCAAAGTGCATCCCGGAGGTAAGCCGCCACATGTCAGCTTGCAGTGCTGTTGCTGCAACAGCTGCTTCTTGTCGTGGTGTCTGCACAGCAGCTGAAGCCAAACGGGGAGGCCGCGTCCAGCTTGACAGCTTAAGGTGGGGGCGGGGGGGTTGACCGAACATCGGTATCCGATTTGGGAAGGGGGTGCGGAGAGGGCTGCAAAGGAAACGGACCGTGGGGTTGTATGTTGTGTCTTCCCAGCAACCTCCTACTCTTCCCCTGTGATGACTTTCACAGCTCGAAATGTCCCCCCCCCCTCCTCCCGGGCACAACAAGGTCAAAGGTCAGGGCTGAGGCATGCAGTCGGCCTCATCGGGCCCTGTCCGACCCCCAACTTGGACGGATGGATTTTCCCAAATTTGTGTTAGCAGTGATGCCTGCTCCAGTGACGACGACAACAATCCTGACGGTTCATGTCAATTTATGTTTTTAACAACCGCCCCGTGCAACGGACCACACATAATGCACACGCCACAATTCTCCACTGCTGATTTCTTTTTTAAATTTCTTACTCCTCGTCTCATGTTTGATCCACTCAATTGAATTAAGTTGTTTACCAGTTTCCCCAATGGGCTAATACACAATAACCCGCATGGTCGCACAATACTCAGCTTCAAAGCCTCGTTCCGCTCAGTCAACTAGAGAAAATTGAAATTTGGAATATTAAAATCCCGTTTTGCGGTTGATGACCGAAGTATGCCATTTGCTTTTGATGGGGTGTTGAATAAAATCATCATCAAAGATGTTTATTCATTTCGGCGTGCAAAAATGAGGAGGGAGGGGGGTCGCAAGGCAGCCTGAAACAGAAACCCAGAACGCGTGCCTCCTGTATTTAGTGGCGTTAAATGACCATTAAGTGTAATTCCAGTCGAGGCCTCCCCCGACATTGGGGCCTCCGTACCGCAGACTACAGGGAGACGCCATTTTTTTACGCTCGGCAGACACGTATATATCGCATTCAAGTTTAAACTCTTAGCATTCCGCTGACTCTCCTATTCGGACACATTTTTGGCATCTGCTTGCAGCTTCGGGAAACGGATCTTGGGTGCAGCGTGCAGTCTTGCTTAGGGTTTCAAATATAGCCGCACAAACACTGCACGTCATGCTGGGACAGGCCAAAGCGCTTGTATAACTTTTTTTTTTTTTTTAATCAGATCAAAAAAGTCATTCAATACCAAAGTAGTGTAACAAACAAAAGACTCACCGTGTCATGACTTGGAGGAAAATGGCGACTGACAGTAACAACAAGCAAAAAGACGAGCTCCACTTGGACGAGACACAAGCGGCCCAGGCAACTGATTGGTTGAAACGAGGAACGGCATCGATGAGAACATGTAGAAACAAAAAGCAGGACAAGAACATGGGACGTAGGAGAACAAAACTGTGGATTATGAAAGCTAACGCGAGGTCATGAAATACACTTAACATCCACAATGGAATTTGTTCGACATCACAACTCGGCCAAAGGTCCAACCACCCTCACTTTGGATTCCTTTTTTAGCTGACTTTATGACAGTGTTCGGTATCTAAATGTTGGAGTGGACCTCCTCCGGGAGCCCCAGAGGTTAATCTGACACGGTCGGCCGGGCCGTCCCGCTGGAGCTTGTTTTGGAAAATCCGTCAGTGGCCGGGGTCAGGCCTTCGTCGTCGCTGTTTTTGTGGAAATCACCAGGGATGCAGAACTGGAGTGAACCCGTGGGAAGGGAGTGCAAGAGTGGCACCGGCTTTATTACCCCTAATTATTGCTGGCATTGTTGTAAAAAAAAAAAAAATAAATGTTATAGACCACACCAGTCTTATTGCATGTCTTTGTAAATTGCAATAAAACAACCTAAAACATTTTCTAACTTGCCTTGAAAAAGATTAGAAAATACACCAAATGAAATGAATGAAGAAATACACTAAATACATTATAGTTGAAGGTGTTAAGCATAAAAATGCCAATAAAAGATTCATACAAAAAAATTCTAATCAACTCAAATAAACCGATCAACAGTTGTATTCTGCCCTCGTGTGGCGACAACGTATACTACAACTATTTTTAAAAGTCAAAGTCCCGGATGTTCCCCTTTGTACCGTTTCAAATAAAAGCAGTCAGGTAAAAAAAAAAAAAGTCAAATGAAGCCCGTTAAATGTGTCAAAAGCCAGATGAACATCCACAGAAACACGTTGTGGATTTTAAAACGATGCACTATAAAGTTTACTCCCACAGGCTATTCTAATTATTATATTTGATTAATTATGAAGTTCTTCATGAAAGTATTTGAAACTGGTTTGGCCACTCCTCTTTCTCTGTTACCTTTGCTTTCGTCACCTTTTCCTTCCGCAGCGCAGCCGAGATGTGGTTGCTGTCGGCGGTCATCGCCGCTTCGCTGGCCGCTTCGCTGGCCGCGGCTGTGCGCTTCTGCTTGTACAAGCCGCTGCCTGCCGCTATTCGGCAGCAATGGAAACTTTGGCTGTTAGATGACATGATCAAAACTGTCATACGCCTGGTGAGTTTAAAAATAATTCAAGGAGGTTTGAGTCTGGAAATTGTCTGTTCCAGTCTTGCATTTTTTCTTGCCAAATAATCAAATGAGAATAGAAATAAGTTGGTTGGTCGGTAAGCGTGCCTTCACACACTTTTTGCAAACTTGTTAGCAGTCACGAGGGTTGCTTTGCAAGACCGTTGTAAACCGAGAACTCCCTGCAAAGGCATATGAATTATTTACTATTTTCCCGATATTGCCTCAATGCTCTATTTTTTTACATGTTCCATGTGTGCTATGTAAAATTTCCATCTTATGCAAATAGTGAACACACACGTCTAAGTCTAAGCAAACACAAATGAAAATACTCGTGAGATGTAAGATCAGTTTGCCAGGGTTCCAATCCTAACCACAAATAGAAGGCGTTGCGCAATAAAGCTTAAGTGAAGAAAGCAGCATTTTGCCGTTGAGAAAGCCAAGTCAGGTTTGCATCACTAACTTCCCGTCAATGTTCACCTTTGCTCCTCATTGCGTCACAAGCTTTGCAGGTGAAAGTCTACCATTACAACCATATGGGCACACTTTGTCTGGATGCCGTGCCAATGTGGAATTTCCTGCAAAAATAATGAATAAATAATTATGTTCCCCTTCAGGCGCGTGCGATGGAGTGGCTGGGCTTGGGCCACCACATCACGGCCAGCCGAAGGACTTCCAAGCGCCTGGAGGGCACCGTTAAGAAGTTGACAGCCGGGCCTGATGCGGGCTACTTGGCGGTCAGCGACGTGGCTTTCGACGGCGTCCCCGTGCGCATTTACCAGCCCCAGACTGAAGGGCAGCTGAGGAGGGGTCTGCTCTACATCCATGGAGGAGGCTGGGCCTACGGCAGTCCCAGTCAGTCGCTCTTCCTCGTCTAGCTCTCTTATTCACACACACACATTTATATTCCATCCATCACTATTGCAAAGATAAAGGGGCTTAGAGTTGATCCCTGAGGCACCCTAACCTCTACCTTAAAGTCATCTGTGATGCCGACAGATGCTGTTCAAGCACACTTCTCTGCCAAAATCCGAAAGAACATTGAATTTTGTATTCATGAGCAAAACGTCAGTTGTGTGTTGTTCCCCAGGGGACGGCGCGTACGATCAAGGAAGCCGCAAAATGTCCAAAGAACTCGACATGGTTGTGGTTTCAGTCGAGTAAGTCTTAAACTTTCAAGAGTTTTTCTTATTTTTCAACGGCACGTCTTGTTCCCACCGCCAAGTTATCGTCTGTATCCCGAGAGCCGCTTCCCGACGCCGTACCTGGACTGCCTCGCGGCCGCCAAGCACTTCCTATCCCCGGAGGTGCTGGCCGAGTACGGCGTGGATCCGCAGCGTGTCGCCGTGTCGGGGGACAGCGCCGGCGGCAACCTATCGGCCGCCATCGCTCAAGAGGTATGGTGGGAACATTTTGGAAGAGATTAGACACGAAAAAAAAATCCTTAATCAGTTTTTCTCTGCAAAATGGGATGTCTTGTTGTTCAGATTGCCATGGATGACAGCATGAGGGTGAAGTTCAGCGTGCAGGCTTTGATCTACCCGGTCCTTCAGGCTCTGGACTTCAACACGCCGTCCTATCAGCAAAACCGAGACATGGTCATCCTCAACCGTTCGGCCATGGTCCAGTTTTGGCTGCAATACCTGGGTGCCGACCTCTCCCTTAAGTCACACTTCTTCGCCAACCAACACAGCTCCAACGTGGCGCCGGAGCTGATGGCTCGCCTGGATTGGACCGCCCTCCTTCGGCCGAAGCACCGCAATGACTACTTGCCAGTACGTGGCGAGGGGCCGCGTAGGATGGAAAGTATGGAACGGTTGATTCATTTCAAGATGATACAATGAGTCTTTAAGTGCCAGGTCTTCAATTTCGCACTTTGGCCACCAGAGGGTGGTGTAATACAGAAATACTGTGGAACCTTAATTTCACTTTTTTGACTGCAAAAAAATAAAAATTCAATGTAAACAACTGAAATTCTGCCCCATGCAGGAATTCTGGATGAGGTTCCAGGTCTGCTAGACGTGCGTGCAGCGCCTCTCTTGGCCGGACCCGAGGTTCTAGCCAAGTGCCCACGGGCCTACATCATGACGTGCGAGCACGACGTGCTGCGAGACGATGGCCTGATGTATGCGCGCCGTTTGAACGAAGCCGGTGTGCCAGTCACGGCCGAGAACTACTCGGACGGATTTCACGCATGTTTCAGTCTCACCATGTGGCCCTTCGCGTTCGACGTCGGGGTGAGGGCCTTTGCGGACTATGTCCGGTGGCTACGCGACAACTTGTAGGGGCTTCAACTTCATCTTTCCAAACGTATCATCTGAAAATATATTTGATCAATAATCAGGCCCAAAAATTTGTATTATAAAACACTTTTTGTAGGCGTAAAAAGCAGGATCAAAGATGATTTGACATTATCTTAAGGAAAAAAATACACGGACCTTGTTTGGTGCAAAGCCTTTGCAGTCGAGGGGATATTTCCCATTTTAGTATTAAAATATAATAAGATATATTTCTGTACTCTGGTTTAATAATAAAAAAAACTATATACACAAATGTTGTCCTTTTTTAAAGTGGCATTTCTGTTATATCAATCAGAAATTCCTACAGTTGACAAAGCAGAGTCAAGGAATCTTTTGTGTTCCGTGACTTTCCCAGGAAGCGAGCGAGCCTCGGGGGAGGTAACGGAAAGAATCTTCCAATCCAATTTGTGAACATGATGTCTGGTTGGACATGAGCCAAAAGATGTCCGAATGTAACTGGAGGGAGCGCTTGGTTTGAAGGGACAACGTTTTTGGTATGCTGATAGACATATCAATTATGGGTGTGTAATTAATGTAAATGATAACAGAATTTTAATGAAAAATATTTGCTCTTACTAGCGTGAATATTTTGATTAGGTATTGCTAAAAATATCAAAGCGGGACAGATGTAAAATATGTATTTTTATAAAGGTTGAAAAGACATTGAGGCCTATTTGTTTGGATAATGGAGAATAAAATTCTGTTCAACATTTTTAAGGGGGAGTGATTCAAGGAATATAAGAAAAATATTGACCGACTTGCTCATCCCACAGGTGCCACAAAATTTTCACGATGTTATCCACTTGTTTTAAAGCGTTCATATTGTTCATTCTTTGGGATGTTTTCGACGTTGCAACACACGTCCTAACTCGCTCCCACAATGTGTGTGTGTGAGAACGGGGGGGTTCTCTCAGGGTGTCAACTTCCCTCCCCGAGGGGGAAACGTTCCTGGCTTATCACCTCCTTCCCTCCCGACAGACCTCGGAAGTGACTCACTCAATAACGTTGAGGCCCTGACTTATTATGTCCGGCTCTACTTTCAAGTGAAGTGGATAAAAAAAAAAATCTGTGATATAAAAGAGAAAATAACCAAGATCAAATTTGCCCTACCGTTAATATGACCTGTTAAAATTGGAGAGAAAAAAAGAAGGTATGAGGGTGTGCACACTTTTGCAAACATGATTTCAGTTGTTAATTTTTTTCCGTTGATCTCAAAACACGTTGTAAAGCTTACAGCTCACATAAATAATGAAACGGGTCATTGTTTTTTCAAACAGGGGTGTGCCGACTTTTGGTATCCACTGTACGATGACCTGCCAAACAATGGAGAGGGTCATTTGGCAACAAGCAGTGGATCATTGCATCAATAAGAGGAAACCCGTTTTTACGAGGAGGAGGAGAATCCGCTGCCTTCATGTTTTAATGGTTTTAATAATGAACAAATAAAAGTGTGTTTACAAATGCTTTGAAATGAAAAAATAAAATGATGAATGTTTTTATCATAAATGATCTAACGAAAAACACGATCACATCTTGGGGAATATTTTTATAATCACCCAATGTGTCAAAATCATTTAAAATGAATAAAAGATGCCAAATATATCTTTAATGACTCACTTTGACTTTTTTGTTGACATCTATTTTTGGAACTTATTTAAAATTTCCAGAGGGCCGGCCGGCTTGCAGTTGTAATAAGACAGCCAGGCCCCTAACACTCCTCCTCCTCGTCATCTTCCAACTACTCCTCCTCCTCTCTTTTTTCCCTCTTTCTCATTTGCTCGACTTAAGCGGCTGCGCCTTCTCGACCTCGTCATGAGCGCTTCTTGGGGCTCCCCGCAATGCTTCTGGCTGCTGGTGCTGGCCGCCGCGGCCGTGCAGACCCTCACACTGGTGCTCAGCGTGGTCTTCTTCAACAGAGTCCTGCACACGGTAAGGGCAGCTTTCCCGACTACGCTCACTTAGCAAACCGCTAAAAAGGACTAGTCTCGGTGTGGAACAGATTAAACACGCTGTCAAAAGTTGCACTGCATCTAGCAGGAATGCGAGTGCGGAACGGCTGCCAATGCTCGCGGTGTGCCGGCCGACAATGGGAGGAAACGGGGCAGAGTGTTTTGCTTAAAAGCAAAACACGAAGATGGGCTAACGACAAGCGTGGTGTGGTGGTTTTAAGCAATACACATTAGAACCACATCAACATATACAGACAGTACGCAGAGACATATATTCTTTATCCTCACTGCAGTAGTAGTTGTAAACGTCTTCATGCATCGGCATGACAGGATTATACTGCCCTCTGGTGGCCAAGTCGCATTAAATGGAATTAAACAAATTCTTTTAATCAAATGATTTTCTTTTTTTCCGATTAAAACAGAACTAATAGCAGCCATTTAAACGGTCGGGGCCCAATGTATATTAAATCAATTATTTTCCAAATTAAGGCACTAATTTATTGAATTATATATATATATATATATATATATATATATATATATATATATTTATATATCTAAAATTACTAAAGCGTTTCTTTGTGTTGTGATTGTTTGTGTGTGTAAAATAGTGGTCGCATTATGTGCAAAAATATCAGAAGGTTTAACTGTTGTCTGGAATCTGGAATGTTGGGAAAGAAGAGGCCTCGGGGGCCTCCATGCACAATCTTCACTTTTACCCTAAAAAAAAAAACCTCCTCCGCTCTACTGACCCTTGGCTAGGACGGACAAAAGAGCACAGGGCTATTTTATGGTTAATTCAACCTCAAGTACGCCGCTAGCTAGCTTTAACCGGAGCAAGTTCTGTTGTGGTTTTCAGTTTCGCTTCATGTCTACAGATGCAGGACAGTTTTTCCGGGGGGAGCATGTCATGTTTGACCGACGTCAATTTCGAGTTCCCGACCGATGAGAAGACGAGTGACCCCTGCTGGCAAGTTTTGCAACAACTCCGCTACCACATTGAAAAGGTTTGATTGTATTCTATCTGAAACTTGTCTTGCAAATTTTTTTTTTTTTAGTCCTATAATAACAAAATACTGTACCCTGGTGGCCAAGGCAAACATCTACCTTAGACACACGCTTCTGGATGGAGTTGATTTTGGGGATTTTTAGTCAATTCCTTCTTTGCGCTTAATTGTTGGTGGTTATTTTGCAGGCGATGGCGGCGAGATTAGAGAAGGACATGTCTTCCGGCGTGACAAGTAAGAGCGTAACCAAGGTCGATACAAATGATCTTTTCTGCCTCAATAAAACGGCGCGACTGTGTGGTTGCCAGATAAGCTGACAGACGTTCTTCCTTTCCTGCCTGACGGCCACGTTCGTCCTGATGTGGCGGCTCACGTGACCGCCACTTCATCCTCACAGACGCAAGAAGGTGAGAGGAAAAAAATGATCTGTTGGGAAATTTTACAATACGAAGGTTTTGGCTTTACACTGTTGGCGCGCAGACGGTGCGAAGAGCCGCAAAGGTCACCTGGGCGAGCGCGTGACGGCGTGGGAAGGACACCGAGGGGAGTCCTTCCTGCACAATGTGGAGCTGAGAGGGGGAGAGCTGCTGGTGCCTCGGGCAGGGCTCTACTACATCTACGCGCAGACCTACTTCAGGCTCTACTCCACCTGGAGCAAGGACCAGGAGGAGGAACATGACCACAACCCAGACGGGGAGCAAGAAGGGGCCCAGCTCGTCCAGTATATTTATAAAAAGGTCCGAATCATGGTACAAGTCTGATTTTCTGTACCCGTTAAAAACGTCCCGATGTTCACGTAGATGAGCTCGTACACGGCTCCCATCCTGCTCATGAAGTCTTCGCGGAGCGCCTGCTGGCCGCGAGGCAGAGAGCCCGGAATGTTCTCCCTCACCCAGGCGGGCACGGCCTTCCTGCAGCCTGACGACCGCCTCTTTGTGGCCGTCGGCAACGCCAGCGCCTTGGAGGCGGACGGCCGGGCCAGCTACTTCGGGACTTTCCTGGTGGGCTAGACCCGAGCTCGGGACCTCGTGGTCCGCAGCCTCCGTACGGGATTGACTGCTTAAGTCACGCTGTCATGATCACGCGGCGCGCTCGGCAGATAATGAGCCATTGATGTTTGCAGTCAACATTCAGCGTGCTAAAATGTGCTCAAGTGAGGATAAGCCGCGAGGGCTGGAAAGCGGAACGGCTGCGATGGCGGCAAGCAGGGCTTTTGCTTACGTAGGCAAATAGAAAAGCGGCGATGCCTTGAGTTTGTCTGGATACAAGCTGAAGCCAAATTGGACGCTAAAGTCAATCCTGCAAAGTTCATCTAAAGTCACTCACGAACCTTAGGTTTCAAGCCAAGGCAGGGCTTACCGCTAACATTAGCAGTAGCTTTGGAAACTAACAGAGAGGATAACTTGGATGCTAACACTGGAAGCTAACATGACTTTTTTCATTTTTGTCTGGAAAGCATTCGGAGCCACACACAGAGACGCACACACACACCAGTGAAAAAGTAAAAAACTATCATTTAATTGACGTGTCTGTCTTACTGGTCGAGTCCATGTCATGGCAGTGAATGTTTTCATCTTCAAATGATTTTAGCGATACAAAATAAACAACAACCTAAAACTAATCCGGCTTCAAGTAATGCCCCAAAAGACACACATCAACGCACACATATAGGGAAGATTACATTGTTTATGCTGATGGTTGTGAGGTCGTAACGCGCCCGCTACCAACGGAGAGCTGCTTCATATCGCGCTGAGAGTCCTCCTCACTCTGTCGCCCATTATTAGTTTTTTGTTGGTTTTCGATAAATATCTTGTTGGTCCCACGCATACTGGACCCATACAGTGATGACGCATTAGGATGACACTCGCACACACACAATCGCACGCAATACTCTTGTTTTGGGAGTTGGGGTAGAGATAAAAAAAATTAAAAACAACTCATGTCTAGGCTTTTAACAGCCAGTGTTGTCTTTGGACGCACCGTGGGAGTTTTTGTGTCTCACGCTAAGTGCTAACGATGCTAAATGTTCGTCAAGTACTTCCATGTCACGGTTGCTTGCACAGCGGTACAGATTAAAAAAAGGGAGCCATGGGGCTGTGGCAAGAGAGTATTGGGTGGAGTATTGCCTTCAAGGGTGCTGTATGTCGGGGGGGAAGGGGTTGAGAGCAGCACACCCACGCGCACACACACATACACACACAGGCACCGTTACAGGAGGGTTTGGCACACCCACACTAGTCCGGCTACTGCGCATTTTCCACCACAGAAGAAAAGCAGCTGCCATAGTGCGCCCCCTTCAGGGGGGGCAGGGGTGGCGAGCAGCCGGAACATTCAACAAGCACCGGGGAAAAAAAAAATCTGGCCCACCTCCTCATAGGGTTCAGCCAATGAGCAGCTCAAGGCTGTCCTCGTAGGTGGGGTCCCTTGGCGGGCTGCTGGCCGACAGGAAGGCGGTGGCAACGGGCGCGCCGGTGGCCGCCGCCACGTTGAGCAGGGTGCCGGCGCGGAGGCCGCTGCCCGACGGACTGCGGAGGGCGGCGGCCGCCGTGATGCTGGTGAGGTTGATGCCCAGCGTGAGCCGCGTCTGTTCCAGCGCCTTCTCGGGCACGGCGAACGCCTCCAGCTTTTTCTCGCCGTTTGCCATGTAAGAGTTCTGGCAGCCGCGGCAGATGCAGTCCAGGCATGCCTGCAGATGGTGACCACAGCAAACATTCATTTGGTTTGTACAAGTTCTAATATTACACACGGAGATAGAAAAAATGGAATTTACATACGATGACCGTATACATAGCAGGTCATATTCTCACCTTGCGGTTGGAGTAGCAGGGGCAGCGCTGCCCCCTGCAGGTGAGCACCGAGGGGTTCTGGGTGGCACGTCCGCATTTGCAGCCTTTCTTCTCCACGGGCTTTTTGTAGGGCGGGCGGGGCGGCGCGGGGGGCACCAGGCAGCCGGACAGCTGCAGCCGTTGCTCTTTACTGCGCTCCTTGCTCTTGCCACCTGCGCGCGCCTTCTTCTTGGGCCCCAGCTCGCCGTGCTTGCGGGCACCTTTGCTGTGGTGGTGGTGATGATGGTGGTGGTGTTGGCGGGCGGGCTTGGGCGCCACCCCGTTGTAGAGAGACGAGTAGGCGTGGGGCGGCGCGACGAAGGAGGGTGCGGCGGCGTGCTGTCCGTGCGGCGATGTGGGCCCCTGCAGGATGGAGGCGATGGGGAGCGGCTTCACCTGTTCTCGGTCGCTCTCCGATCGCGAGCGCTTGCGTTTGTGACGTGACGATGGCGCGGAGGAGGAAGGCGAGGGGGGCAGCGGGGTGGCGAGAGAGGGAGGGGCGAACGCGGGGCTCAGGGCCATGTGAGTCCTGTCCGCGTGCAGCTGTGTGTAGTTGTGGGTGGCGTCCAGCTGGAGGTACATGTGAGCGTGGCGGTCCGGTGGGCTGTCGGTGGGCGGCTGAAGGGGGTCCAGAGTCTGGAGGACCTCCTCGACGCTGAGGAGGAGAACCTCACCCTCCTCCAACTCCCTGCCGCCCGACGCGGGGGCAAAGGCCCCGGCGGGGAAGGCTGCGGTCGGGATGGATCCGGGGGCGAAGGCTTCGGCAGTGAAGGGTCCAGTGGTGAGACTCAGCTCCAGGGTGGCCGTGTCGGAAGCGGCGAGGCCTTGCGGAGGGGGCGGGGCTAGCGTCTCCTCCATCAGCTCGCACACCTCTAGCTCGGGCGAGGAGGGCTCCAGGCTCTCCAGGAGAGCCCCGTTGCACGCCCCCGCACCCTGGTACAGCTCGACGACGTCGGTGTGGATGGACGACTCGGCGGCGGAGGCGTCCGGCTCGAAGTCGCCGTCCCCTTCGGGCTCGCCATCCACCAAGTCGCCGTCCACCAAGTCGTGGTTCGCAGGGTCGCTACCGGGCAACCCGCCGTCCTGCACGGGTTCACCGCCCAGTAGGTCGTCGTCCCGTAAAGGCTCGCTATCCACCAACCCGCCGTCCAGTGTTCCTACCAGGGTCATGGTTAATTTTTATTTCATTTTGACTTTCTGAATTCAGTTTGTTTGAATTATTTTACAGAGCAGGTTTGTTAGTTTTTATGACTCCAAAAATGCTTTGTTTAGTTATTAGTTTTAGTATTTCAAACGAGTGTTGTATAACTTGTATAACAATGCCTACTTGCACGGGTGGACTCCACATTCTCCGCCGGTGCCACCAGCGCCTCCTCCAGCAGCGCCATCAACTCGGCATTAGTGCTGACGCACGGCAGCAGTGCCGAGTGCGCCACGTAGACGCACAGCTTCCGGTAAAGCCGCACCAACAGGGACAGCTGCTTGTCCTCCCGGAAGCCTGCCGCGTCTCGGCAGCGGCTACACGCCGGTCGCCCCGCCATCTTTTGGCCACGGCAGCCCAGACACACGTGGTGCGGACAGCCGGGGTGCGGCGCCGACACCGGGTCCTGCACCAGCTCGCCTGAAAACCAGCAAATACCTCGTAAGCAGGACGGAAGCTACCTGCAACCACGAATTAAATTCACCCACGGGCACTCCATAGATAAAACACGTTGTGCAATTATATTTAAAACTCTGCAATGTTTTTTTTAAGGGAGCCCGGCTACTCGAGCAAAATAAAGCATGAATAGTAAATAAAAGTGGAGTCGTGTTTTACCAACAGAGGGGGAGACACATGACAGTCATGAGCTCGGCCTCGGTTGCCAGGGCGACGGCAAACTGAGTCGAGCGCTGCAACACACACGCCCACCCGCAATATTATGATTTTCATCATAGTGGCGCTTACCACAGACGAGACAAGCCAGCGACTGTCTGAAGAAGGGCAGCAGCGTGTACATGTCCGAGAAGGTGTGCGGATGCCGCGGATCGCACTGCAGCACGGCCCGGCTAGCGGACACGTACAGGGCGGCCGCGTTGACCGGGTTCATCGCCGCCTCTCGGGGGAAGGAGTTGGGGTACGGCTTGTGTGTTGAGGGGGATTATATCCACACGAAGCAAAGAGGCTGTTCACGCTTCTTATATCAGTACAGTATCAGAGTAGACAGAAAGCCATTTATAATACATGAAAACTACATCGGAATCACTACACTATGATGGAAACGCTCATTCGCACGTCGTCATAATTACTCACATTATTACTCCACTGTCGGAACGAACGTTGAAGTTATAGAGCCATCTTCAAGGGGTTAGCATTGTTTAATGGGGGCTAACCGTTAGCATAGCTAGCTAGCTCGCTCACGGATGTGTCGGCGGCTCGTCGCCTCGGGCAACAAGTCGCTCGACTCAGCCATAAATAACATATCTTCCAAAAAAACTAGCTAAACTGTGGTGAAATGTGAGCGTCCGGTTAATACTTTGGTGGTTAAAGAGACTCGGTTAGCGGTTAGCTACCATGTACCAGGCGCGCGCTCCATGTAAACAAAGCTAAAGTTAGCATCGTTAGCTCTCCCCCAAAAAACAGAGCTATCGGAAATGTTTAAATCCCCCCCGCGCTGCCTTGTAGCCAGGGTGGGTCTGGATGCCCCGGCGGTGGTGGCTTATTCCGCGTGATCTACCGTAACGGCCGCCGGGCAGAGGGACACATTACGCTCGCTGTGCCTTTTGGAAATTTAATCAGTCATTTGAATTGCACTTCCTCGCAGCAAGCCCCCCCCCCCTTCTCCATAGATATCGCTCGACGCGAACGGACATCGCGCGAGACTTCGCCAGTCACCGTGGTTACCGTTTTTGGTAGGCGGAAGTGAGAAATGGGGCTCCTGTGTCGTGACAGCGCTCCCTTTGGTTGCTCTTGCGCACTGCTCTATAAAATGAAAGTTGTATACGTTTTGTAGAGGACTTATTACAATGTATTCTAATGTGAATGGCTCATCAACAAACAAACGAAAAAGCATGACTCAAATGGGTTATGTACCTTAAAGAATATATTTAGGGTGAATTTAGTAGGTACTGCATAAACCCAACAGCTTGTAAATAAAACAAGTCCTGCCTTTTCCGACTCTCTCCTTCAGTCCCATTGGTTGCAAGAGAGCGCCCACTGCTCGCCATTGGCTCGTATGACCCGGGTTTCGGCTTGCCTTCTGACACCGGAGATGGACGCGCAGCCATGATGGCGGCCTACGGTGTTGTTCGGGGAACCCGCGGATTGCTCGATGGTTTGCGGCTGTCGTTTAGGAGTCTGGCGCCGGTCAAGCGTGGTGCGCCGACGCTATCGGCGAAACGATGCTACTCGGTCAGCCACCTATCCGTGCGGGAGCGCATTGAGAAGAAACGAGAGGCGGCGCTGGTCGGGGGAGGTCAGAAGAGGATCGACGCGCAACACAAACGGGTGAGAGCGGCTAACTTTTACGTCTTTGGGTGCAAGGACGACGTCGTGACGTCATTATTCGACTACATCAGCTACATGACGTTATGGTTGTCTTAAATGCATGCAGTTTGAAAATGTAATGTAATGACAGAATATCAGAAAACTTACTGAAGCCTTGAATAACATCTCAAAAAGTGACTTATTTGGTGACGTTTTAAAGTCTTGCATTAATACCCCCCCACCTCAAAGAAAATATAACCCAATACAAACAATGGTCAACACTGGCAGTTTTCTACCTCAGTGGTGAAACCTTCACCCCAAAATCCAATGAAGTCAAAAGACACTTACCTATTTAGATGCTCGCTGAGCTGAGGTCTATTTTCACTTGTGGTCCTTCCTCTTGCGATTGTTGTCACTTTTGCCAGCCCGCTTCTATGGTGCCACTGTTCCAGAAAAGCCAAATGAAAAGTTGAAGTGTGCTCACAGGGCAAGCTGACGGCTCGGGAGCGAGTGGAGCTCCTGCTGGACGCCGAGTCCTTCTGCGAGACAGACATGTTTGTGGAGCACCGCTGCTCCGACTTCGGCATGGAGCAGGATCAAAACAAGGTGGTTGTTGTCTCCGTCACCTTCCTCTTTTCTGAGGTTGCGTGATGTCATTGCCTGTCTTCTGCCTTCAGTTCCCCGGTGACAGCGTGGTGACGGGAAGCGGGAGGATCAATGGCCGCCTGGTGTACGTCTTCAGCCAGGTAGGGCTTGTCAAGGAATTTTGCGCCACCACTTCGGGAATTTGATCAAAATTATTGATTTGTGGACAGCTCTGGCCACATAGTCATATTGTGCTGCTCTTCCTGTTGTGCGTGCCTTGGCCACCTGGGGGCAGCATAATCGATATAAAAATATTGTATACAGCACAGGGGTCATCATAGCTGAGTAAATCACAGTAATGTTGTTGCTTTGCAGTTAAAAAAAAAAAAAAGTCATGACTGCTTAAGGTGATGTTGGTGTTTAGGATTTCACCGTGTTTGGTGGCAGTCTGTCTGGAGCTCACGCACAGAAGATTTGCAAGGTAAGCACCCGCCAAGGAGTACTTCAGGCGGATGCGTTGCCGTCGGTTACATGTCTGCTCGTTGTCATTCAGATAATGGACCAGGCCATGATGGTGGGAGCGCCCGTCATCGGCCTCAACGACTCCGGAGGTGCTCGCATCCAAGAGGGCGTGGAGTCTCTGGCTGGCTATGCGGATATATTCCTGGTTAGTTGCACGCCACACAGTTAACCAAATGATGATTTTAAAAAATGAGGAAAAAAAGTTATTTCTTTCTTTCAGAGGAACGTGATGGCGTCCGGGGTGGTGCCTCAGATCTCCCTCATCATGGGACCATGCGCGGGGGGCGCTGTCTACTCGCCCGCCCTGACCGACTTCACCTTCATGGTCAAGGTGAGAGAGAGATAACCTGCTGGTTGTGCGAAGCTAACCTCTGTCATGTACACACAGGACACGTCGTACCTGTTCATCACGGGTCCTGACGTGGTCAAGTCAGTCACCAATGAAGATGTCACTCAAGAGGAGCTGGGCGGAGCCAAGACGCACACCAGCGTGTCCGGTCGCTAAACTTGGCATCATCTGCCTTGTTATTCTGAACCTTGGGTGGAAAATGTTGAGTGTGTGTTGTGGTCCTCGTCCAGGCGTGGCACATCGAGCTTTTGAGAACGACGTGGAAGCTCTGCTGCACCTGCGCCACTTCTTCAACTTCCTGCCGCTCAGCAATCAGGACGCGGCGCCTGTCAGGGAGTGTCTCGACTCCGGGTAGACAAAACGGCACCACTGCAATGGGCCCATAAATCAAAATTTTAATGATCTTTTGTTGTTGTTAATCTGCTCTTAATTTAGCGAGCGCCTGGTTCCTATGCTGGACGCCATCGTCCCGTTCGAGTCAACAAAGGCCTACGACATGTTGGATATCATCCACGCTGTAAGTGCTCAAAGGAACTTTCTGTTGACAATTGAGTCAAAATAAATCAGTACTTCTTCCTGCCACCTTCGCCAGATAGCAGATGAGAGAGAATTTTTCGAGATCATGCCCGACTACGCCAAAAACATCGTGGTGGGGTTCGCCCGCATGAACGGGCGCACGGTGGGGATCGTGGGGAACCAGCCCAAAGTGGCTTCTGGTGAGCAAAAGTTTTGAGCGCATTACACATAGACGAGTCACATCCGCTTATATCTTTTTTTTTTTCCGGTCAGGCTGCCTGGACATCAACTCGTCTGTGAAGGGCGCTCGCTTCGTGCGCTTTTGCGACGCCTTCAACATTCCCATCGTCACCTTTGTGGACGTGCCGGGCTTCCTGCCGGGCACGTCTCAGGAGTACGGCGGTATCATCCGACACGGAGCCAAGCTGCTGTTTGCCTTCGCCGAGGCCACCGTTCCTAAGATCACCGTCATCACCAGGAAGGTGGGAGAGCGCACAACATTCAGATTTCTCTTGATGATCATTTGGGATGGGCAGGCGGCTTGTTATGTCATTCTTTAATTCTGAATTTGTTCCATCGCAGGCTTACGGCGGCGCGTATGACGTGATGAGCTCCAAACATCTGAGAGGAGACGTCAACTACGCTTGGCCCACGGCCGAGGTGGCCGTCATGGGCGCCAAGGTACAAAGTTTCACATGACCCGGCTTGAACAGCTGTTGCGCCGATCGCCATTTAACATGAATCCAAATGATGAACAAGCCCAGCATTTGAACAGGGGTGTGTAGACTTTTGTTTGAATATCTGTGTGTCAGGGAGCCGTTCAGATCATCTTCAGAGGGAAGGAGAACCAGGCCGAGGCCGAAGCGGAATATGTGGACAAGTTTGCCAACCCTTTCCCTGCTGCAGTCAGAGGTACCACCAACAATTTGGACAAAAAAAAAAAAAAAAATGCTTTTCTGAACCAGAAATCTCTGCCCTACTTGTACGGCAGGTTTCGTGGATGACATCATCGAGCCGTCCGCCACGCGCAAGAGGATTTGCAGAGACCTGGAAGTGCTGGCCAGTAAGAAGCAGGTCAACCCTTGGAAGAAGCACGCCAACATTCCTCTGTAAAAAACATTGCATCACCCCCCCCCCCTCCCCACTGGAAGCCTGGAGTGCATAAAACATCAGCAGGTCAATCCCAGATAGGATCTGTACAATTTTTTAATGGCATTCTTATCAACTGAAGAATTTCATTCATACTATGAATATTTTTATCATTTTCTTTTTTTCCCTCCCCTCTACCTTCAACTTCACTCCTCATGTCTGGATTTAGGTCAAACAGAAATGGTGCCTTTTCAATCAAAATACAATAAATAGTGAACTTTAATAAAACTGGATTTTTTGTGTAATTGGAGAGATGAAATATGAAAATATAATCGAGGCTTTATGACACGACTTAATGCTTGTTTAATGAAAAAAAGAAATGACCTCATTGATTTTATTTCAAAAACAGATTGTTGAAAGTGTTTACTGTAAACTAAAAAAATTCAACGTTGACCTCATTTCTATGTCAAAATGAAAGTTAAAATTTAAATAGAAGCCAATCTATTTTGGGTTGAGATTTCTACTGCTAAAATGCCACTTAAGGTAAATTTTTTTGGTGAAAGATTATCACAACTCCGTAAATTGAGTACACGTTTTATTTTCGTAAAAACAATTGAAGGTCGACAGAAAAAAAAACAAAGAGTCTTTTGAGAGCACGTTAGGGCTCCGCGGACCGTTGTGATATTTACACAAGCAAAACTCGAAGACACATTCAAACAACATTTGTGATGCACCGACACGAATCAAACACTGTCTGCGGCGGCGAGGGAGCGACAGCAAATACTGAAGCAGTGAGGGAAGGGAGAGGACCCAAAAAAAAACAATGAAGGGATCGGGATAAGATCCAGAAGAGAATGTTTGTATGTAGGCCACCATTTGGCAACAAACGAGAATACACATTCGAGAAGAAAACGCTGTACAAACACTCGGTTTTAAAACTTTTTGTACTAAAGCTACAGAATTAGAAATGTATTTTTCTCGTTTTTGTTTTTACTATACAAAAACTTATTTGTGTGCAGAGTAACTCCAAGAGCGCAACAGGGTGGTGGTGGTGGTGGTGGTGGGGGGGGGGGGGGGGGGGGGGGTTGGGAGTCGAGGGGGGTGATAAGACCACAGATATAGACCATGTAGACTTGACGTCCACTCTTTGTTTGAACTGATGTGGGTGGACCAAAGTGCAACACAAGGGAAGGAGAGGGGAGGGGCACGGGGCTGTACAGAACGGAACACCCGGCCAACACTTTTTCAAACTGTCCAACGCGAAAGAGGACCAGGTGTCCAGAGGTGAAGAACTTGTACAATACCTTCTTGGGAAAGGAGTGTGATTGACAGCTCACGTGGATCTACCACACCACCGCTGTCGTTTGACTTCCTGATCAGAAGGCGCTTTTTTTTTTTTTTTCTCTCAATTCCTTTTGCAACCATTGCGGCCATCAGAACATGGGCATGCTGAACCCCTGCAGAAACACAAATTCAAAAAACGCTCATGCAGAGAAATATTTGGATGGGGAGAAGAAACCCCTTAATTATAGATGCACAAATCGATTTTTTTTCCAAAGAGGAAGTCAAGCAGAAAAAACCCCGTCTTTAATTGCTTACCGACTCGTCCTCAATCATGGCTGCCGAGTCAAAGAAGTCCGGTCTTAGTTCCGCTCGCTCGCGTCTGTTCCTCGATGGCGGCTGGCGGGGTTGAAAAAAATAAAATAAACCTCAACCTTTCATCAAGACGACAAAAAGCACGGTGAGGCGTTGTCACCGACCAGGTCGATGACCATGGTGTCTTCAAACTCCTCGTTCATGTCCTCCAGTTGACCCCGCGATGACATCATCACATCCTCGAAGATGGGCTCGGCGTCATCCTCCATCAGCCCGCGCCTGAAGCCGAGCGCATACGTTACGCCCACGCAGCCATGACAAATTCTCTTTTTTGGTGGTCCAACTTACACGGTCTGCCGGACGCCCTGATTGCTCCGTGACTTGATGTAGTTGACGGCCATGCGGTCCTTCCTGCTCACCTCTTCCATCTTCTGCTGGCCGAGCCACGACATCTGCATCTGAGGGCTGAAGGCGCGACTCGTCAAAGACTCGTGCCGAGAGGGTTCTTAGGCCGGCGTCCGCGCTCACTTGTGCACAAAGTCGTTCTCCGAGCCGGGTTCCGAGTCGGGGTCGGGCATGTGCTCGGCGGGCCTGTTCTCTCGAAGGACGGTGGAGGTGAGTTGAGGGGTTGGCAGCGCGCCGGGCGTCTGCAAGGTGTCGTTGCGCATCAGCCACGAGCCCTCCACGCTGCTGCTCTCTTCTGCAATGTCGAGAGCAAGTGTTGCCAATGAAAGAAATAAAAACAACATTTCTAAGAGGATCCTGCCCGGGCTCACCTTCGACGCGTTTCTTGTGGAGTGGCGGCCGACCCTTCTTGCTGCGCACGGAGCCCGTCTTGCTGCTGGAGCCCGACGTGACCGACATGTGGTCCTCGTCGCCGCCCGTCAGCAAGCTGTTCCTGTACGAGATCAGCGGCAGCCACACGTCCTCCCGCCGCTCCGGCATGGACTCCGACATGAACTTCTCCAGGTACGAGTGACTGGTGGGATGCGCCGCGTTTAGCTACAGTGCGTACGTACGTCACAAACTTGCTTTCAAAAGTTGGAAAATCACTTACACTGTCTTTTTATCTTGGCGGATCAGCTTGGAGGAGAATTCGCTCAAGACCTCCAGGAAGGCCAAGTTGATGGGAGGAAAGTCGGGTCCTCGAGGATTCTGGTACTTGAAGGCAAACTCGATTCCATCTCTGACAAGAGGAAGAATAGAAAAGGAGTACAATAACCAAAATAAATGAAATCACGCCCACCAACCCGCTTGTGTTAACAACTCACTTGTGCAGCGTGGCCACGGCCTCCCTGGTTTTGATCTGATCCAGGCCGAAGGTGAGGGCGAAGCGGCGGGCCAGCTCCTTGATACCGCTCACGTGTGACGACGTGCGGTCCAGGTTGGGGCCCTGGTCCTGCAACAGCTCGTTGAAGAGCTACAAGCGCATACGGCAAAGTCAATGACGTGCGTCGGTATGAAGCCAATTTGCGCCTTGTGGTGAATCTGTGACCTGCTGCAGACTGAGAATGAGCGTCTTGGCACAGAGGATCTTGTCAGTCTGTCTGGTTTTACTCAGGGTCTCCTTGATGATGTCGCCGTAGTCGTTGTAATACTGAAGAACGACAGTAAGACACACACACAAGTGATGATTTGAAAAAGAAAAAAGTTTACAAAATACAAAAAAGTCAAATAAAAAAACCTTCATGTAGTGCTTGAAGATGTCGGCAGCCGCCGGCATGTCGACGATGTCGTAGATGATGAGTTTGCAGAAAGCTGCCAGCAGGTTCCTCCTCTTGTGCAGGGCCTCGATCTTGTTGGCCTCGTCCTCCTCGTCGCCCTCTGAGAGGCCGTCAAAGTCAATATTGTGCGTTTCGCTCCTCCACGCCTCTTTCAAAGCTCCTCCTCACCCATGCTCTGGCTCTCGTCGTCCTGGTCGATGAAGACGTGGTCCAGGACGAAGTTGAGCAGCTCGTTCTGAAGCGTGCCGTCCGGGTTGAAGACCAGCGGCTGGAGGCCCTCGCGGCCGCCCGTCGTCAGCTGGTGGCTGAAGATCATCAGCAGGTCGCAGAGGAGCATGAAGGCCTGAGCGGAATGGACGGCGTGAGGAGAGCAGAAATCCAGGAAGCGGCTTTCTGAAATGGTACCTGCTCTTTGACGGGCGTGTTGACGTTGGACAGGCACTGCTGGCACACGGCGAGGAACGACTTGACCACTCTCCTGAGGGCCAGCAAGTCATCCTACACAAACACACACGAGTAGCATTTAGGGAAAAGTCCATCTCGTCTCTTGGAGCGAGTGTTTGCGTCGCCGCTACCTTGCTGGGAGCCCCCTCGGTGACCTTGACCAGCTGCCAGAGGACGGAGTAGTGGGAGCACTGCAGCGCCTGCACGGCGATCTGCTCCGGCATGGAGCCCAGCTCGATGCCGGCCTTCAGCAGACGGTAGCAGTTGCCAAAAAGGTCCCAGCGCGTCAGGTCGTGAGCGCTGAGGTGGGCGGCGGAAGACATGGAGGTGAGAAAACGGTCGCAAGTGCCGTCAGACCGGGAGTCCATCGAGTCTTACTTGTGGAAGGCCGTGAGTCTCTTGAGGGTGGATAAAACGTTGTAGATGTCGTCGTCGTCGGCCTCCTCGGCCTGCGATTAAAAAAATAAAAAATAAACGTTTCGAGTTTACGTGGCTTTGGCGGTTTTGGTGAGCAACGCCGCATCACCTCCTGCAGCAGGTCCTCCACGGAGTGCGCGAAGCGATCCGTCATCTCGTCGATGAGCTGCGAGCGGGCGATGTCCACGCGGTTCATGATGGTGTAGTCCTCGGAGCAGAGGATGCTGTAGGTCTTGCTGCACGCCTCCAGCACGTCCGCCTCGATGTGCTTCTCCACCACCAGCCGGATCTGCTTGAGCAACCCGTCCAAGTGCTTCTCCATGCGCCCGGCGCTGTACACGTCCAGGTCGAAAAACTGCGGGATCTGCAGCAGGTTGGCCACTTTCTCCGAGTCGGCTTGGTACTGCGGGGAGAACGAGGAGGGTCGATCGGGTGGCGGCGCCGGCGAGCGGCTTCGCTCACCTTGGACAGCAGCATGGGCAGCGCCATGATGAAGTGCTCCGTCAGTTTGTTCTTGTCGTCTATTTGAGTCTTCCTCTCCTTGGCTGTTAGCACCTGCGGAAAGAAAACAGAAAACACGGAGATGACCAACATGGCAGAAAAAAGCGGCAGAATGGAACAACTTGGATGGATTTGCGACTCACCCGTTTGCCAGTGCCTCTGCCCACGGGCGGGTGGGCCTCGGCCGCCTGCCGGATGGTGCACACCATCAGCTCGATTAGCGCGCTCTCTTGTCTGTCCGACAGCACTGGCGGGGAAGTAAACGGACATTGACAGTCGGCAAGAGAGCGGGCGACGATCCAAAGACGATATAGCGCATCTTACAATCCTCGCCCTGCACGGGCTCCTCCAGCAGCAGCTCGGTCATACACTCCCAGTCTTTCAGGAGCTCCTGGGAGCTTTCCCACAAGGAGTCCACCAGGTAGGCCGCGTGCTCGTGAAGCTACGCGCACACAATCAATAACGATGATCATGTGATTTGAAACGACGGGGCCGGAGCACCTCCAAAGTTACGCACCTCACTCTCCAGGAAGAAGAGCACCAGCATGCGTATGAGGTTCCCGTTGGGGCTACTGCGGCCTCTGCGCTTGGCCAGCGCCTCTTCCGCCTGCGGGTCGTGCCGACTGAAGAGCCTGGCGGCGACGGGGAAAAGCATCGGGTCAAGATGGCAACCCGTAAAATCGCATGGAGATGGCGTGAGGTCAGTGCGGGCTCACTTGCGGTGCAGGAACTCGCCGGCGGCTACGGCCACGGGCCTATGGGCAGAGTAGACCAGGTGGTAGACGTTTTCACAGTCCTCATTGGACAGTGCGTCCTCGCTGCCCCTGGGACAACAAAAGCACAATCAAAGGTGGAAAACGGATTTTGAATTGCTTCTGCCCGGCCAATACGTTGTCTGTCCTTCAAGGTTTACTCACTGCAGGATGAGAGTGACCAGTCGGATGGCCTCTACAGCCACGTCGTACTCCTTGTCCAGCGTCATTGACACAATACGGTCCTAAAAAAAAAAAAAAAAGGGGGGGGGCGTGACCAAAAAAGGCTTTTTCTACGCTTCTCAATTGCGGCGTTACCTTGAAGCGGTTGGTGAAGAGCTCGAGCTTGGGGAAAAGTTCCCGGTTGGTGTACAGGTTCTGCAGAGCTTTCAGGCACTTGAGACGCACCTCGCCTTGCTGGGAGGGAACACAAAGAGTGCAAAGTCAGCAAAATATGAGAGAGGACTGAGCCCCCGGGTTTTCCCCGCTCGACTCACCCGGTCGTGTAGCGTCCAGCCGACGTACTTCAGGTAGCTGTCGTTGAGGAAGGCGTCGCTGTACATCTTCATCCAGACGCCGATCTCCTCGATGCAGATGGCTCGGATCTCGGCAATCGCATCCCTGCGAGCCAAGAGGAGTCGGCGGTTTTCATTTCAATTTGTCAAGATTCATTTCAATTTGTCCAAATGCACCTGTAGCGATGCACGAATATGCCCTTGAAGATGGAGTTCATCATGTTCTCGATCTCGTCCTGGTTTTCTTGAAGCTGAGCAGCGACAAAGGGATTTGATACGTTTCCCGCAAAAAGAATGAACGCAGTGCAAGTTTGCCGTTTTGCCCAACCTCCTTCCTCTTTTGCAGCAGCAGCTCCAGCTTCTCGTTGGCCCGCTTGCCGGCGATCTTGTTCCGTTCCGCCTCGTACTGCCGCTGCGTGTTGTCCTGGTGGATGCTGAGGTTGAGCGCCACGTTCACCAGCGCCGTCATCAGCTTCATAGCTGCGGCCAGGACAAATGACGGCAACTCATTCAAATGAAATGAAATTTAAAAAAAAATGTTTTTCAGCTAGGTCTCCTTACCAGCCAGCGTGGACGTGTGTCTGAAGGCTCGGACCTGGGAGTCGGAGAGCCCGGTGAGGAGCGAGATGACGGTGTCCATCATGTACTCGTCGTAGATGATGCTGTACTGACACTGGCGGATCAGCACGCAGATGAACTCGCAGAAATTGTAACGGAACTTCTTCCACATGGGCCCCGGCATGGTGAGCGGGTAGTCGCCGCTGTCCTGCGGAGCGCAGACAGCGTCTTTTAGGAGGTGGGGGGGGGATCATCAAAATAAAAAAGAAGCGAGACTATTTTTTTTACCTCATCAAACTCTTCGGTCATCTTGCGAATGATCTCGGCGTTCTGCATGTTGCGGAACATCTCGATCCTGACCGTGCCTTTGCACCCGGAGCACTGGATAAAAAAGTTGATGAGATCCAGCAGGGCCAAGTCTCGGTCCTGCTTGTACGACTCGATCCACTCGTCCACCACGGACTGCGCAATGAAAACACACACGGAAAGACGTCCGCTTAGCCGCCGGTCGAACATCTCGAGACGTTTGTCACGGTGGTGCGGGTCGGGCCCACCTGCATGGCGCTCTTTCCCATCTTGACCACTTCGAACAGAGTGATGGGTTCCGAGCTGTCGCCGTTGTGTTGGGCCACGCCGTTGGCTTTGCCCCGCCCCCTGGCCCCGCCCACGCCCTTGTCCGCCGGCATCTTGCGAGGCTTCTTATTGGCCGTCTGCGCGGAGAGGAACATTTGGTTAGCTGTATCGTACGCCGAGGAACACGCTGCGTGAGGATCACTGAAAATTCATTCAAATACAATTTTGTTTTTGCTCTCACTTGCGCTTGCTTGCCAGGCCTTCCTCGCTTCTTCTTGCCCTTCACCTCGGGGTCTTCAATGTCCGCCATGCCCATGCTGAGTCCCACCGCATCCGTGGCCCCCGACTCATTGGATGAGTCCCTAGAAATGCATAAAAACATTTATCAAAGGGTATCCAAGTACAGTATTTGTGGTTTTTTTTGAGAGCGTCACTTACTGGAGCACAGAAAGCTCTGACGTTATCATCCTGGCGACTTTGGGGTGGCGCTGAGGTGTCCGAATATGACGCGTCTCTCGGGTCCGAAAGTCACGACGATGCTCGGATGGGGGGGAAGAGTCGGAGGGGCGGGAGGGGGTGGAAAGAATCCAGGACGGACCGCGCTCTGGCTCTTAACGCTCTCCTGTTTCTGCAGAGAGGCAAATAAAAATATAAATAAATGAATATAACAGATGATGATAATTAGTAAATAATAATGATCATTTTAGGAGCTCGGGACAGTTTGCTGTTTTCCCTGATAACGTATAGGCATAAAAATAGCAAGAGGATGACACCAACTGGCCACTTTGGGAACTACAGAATAAAATAATTCCAAGATATGAGTAGATATTTTAAAGGCAATAAAAGTTTGCTGGCCCTCACACATTAAGATTAACTCAATGTTGAAAAAGCAGCCATCTTGCAAGACATACTTCCGGAATAATTTGAATTTTTGGTCAATATTTGCACCTTAATTACATCTTGCAAGACATCACTTCTGGATTAATTTGAATTTTTGGTAAATATTTGCACCTTAATTACCATCGTGAACACAAAGCCGTGAAGACTAACGATCATATTAATTGTCTACCTGTTTTTATGCTAATGACAGCAGAAGCACATAGGTGCAGTATCGCCAAACAACCACCGTGAGCAGTATGAGCCACAAAGTCCTTCACCCGGGCGGTCTCTTCATAAACTCCATCATTGAGTTAAACATGTTGCAGAAAATTCCAGAATGCTAATTAAAGCTACTTAAATTAAAGTGAGGTTTTGTTTGCATGTAATACTTCAGGCGTGCACTTTTTAGCACTAGAGTGTGTGTGAGTGTATGCACGTGTGTTTGAAAGTAGGTCTGGGCAACAGTAGGGGGCAGGCTAAGAGAGTGTGTATTTAAATACTGCCGCTCACACACTGTTGATATGGAGATGCAGCAAGCCAAGGAGTGAGAACACACACACACACACACACACACACTCACATACATCATCCGCCAAGCATAGACTGTGTGTGTGTGTGTGTGTGTGTTTCTGTTTGGTGTGTAAGAGGATTTGAACAGCGTGAAATGTCAATGCAAATTTGAACAGCGTGAAATGTCAATGCAAAGTTGTAAAAGAGGAAATTGGTAGCTTTGGCAGATGTATAAATGCTAACCGTAAATGAACAATCATGGCTATTGCGGAAACATTTATTCATTCGCAATTGACTAGTTACATAAATTGCATTTTACTGGGCATATTTTCCAGCTCGCGAAGAAAAAAACGGTCTGTTATTTGATTGGCCACAAGAGGGCGCTTGGTATCGGGGACCGGTATCAGATCGAAGTAAGGCCAATATCGGCCGTACCGATACGTGTTATCGGTACTCGGCCGTCACTACGATTAATATTAATTTGGGGGCTTCTGTTTCCTATTTGCAGGTGAATCCTTATCGGATGGATTACTGTATATTGCCAACACTATTCTTAGAATAACGGCCCCCAAACAATCGACGCCTATTAAGGGGTAACATGTCGGCATATAAAAATTCTCATGAAGCACTTTAACACTTGTGTCTTCTAATTTAAGATAATCCTTAACAATACTCATTCATCAACAGTCAACCGACTTCTCAAGATGACGATGGTGCTCGAGTGTGACCCAAATGAGTCAGACGCCCTCAGCCGACCAAACATCACAATCTCAATATGGAGGCACACAAACACACACACAACTCAGCCTCGGTCGCCCTCGCAGACTATTTGGACGCTAGCCTCATTTTTATGGGAATCAATTGGTTGGGGGTTTTTTTCAGTGCTGACGTCCACACTGAGGAAGAGGAAATGTGTCTGTGTGTGTGGAGGCCTGACTCTTTCCTGACTTTTTTTTTTTGTGAGGACTGCACCGAAGTTGACATCGGCATCAGTTTCATTTCTCACTATTGAAATGTGACAATAATAGCAGGATTGTGCGCCACTAAACTATAACGTCGGCTTTTGAGTCATAAAATTTGGTCTTGTCACCAATTGCACTACCGAGACACAAACTGCGTGGACCAAAGCGAATTTTAAAATTATTATTCTTGATTAATCTGTCAATTATTTTGTTAAGCCAACAATGGATTTAAAAATACAATGTTTTCATTTTCATAAAAAAATAAACTTTTAAAAAACGAGGGGGAGTGATGTTGCAATGAAAATATAATAAGAATGAATCATTGAATCGATCGACTCTTGAAATACTCCACGGCAGCCATGAGCGCGTATGTGAGAGAATGCACGCACGCACGCACAAGACAGAGCGAGCGAGGCAGCGAGCCTCCGAGAAAGCACTTAACATGCACGCCGCGTTCTATGGGAGGCAGGCCCTCGTTGCCATGGCGACTAGGCGAGGGTCATAAGCCTGACGCCGAGAGCTGGTTTGATTGGGTGCCAAGTGGGGACAGGAGGGACCAAGTTGAGAAAAAGAAAGGGAGGGAGGGAGGTTTTGACTGCTTCATTCAAAAATTAATTTCTTGACTTCCGTTGCAAATTTCGAAATTGTCAAGACGGGTTAACTCAAATTTGCTATCTGATGTCACTTGCCCAAAATCTCACAAATATTTATAGAGAAGAAAATAGTTTGCTGCTATGAGGTTTGCATTTTAGTACAAAAAGAATTCTCTAAAATTCTAAAAAAGCAAAACTATTTTAATTATTTGATCCGGTAGGATATTCAAACTGCAAAATATTCGCTAGTGGCAACGCCAGCAGGGAAAACTTGTTTAACGTGTTTGATTTGACACGGCCCGGCGCTTTAATGACAAGCGCGACATCACTTGAAAGATAATATGGAGAAAGTGTTACGAGCAGAAAAAAATATCTACGATGTATGTTAAGAGAGCGCGAGCGTGTAAGGGGTTGGCAATCATGTCTACTCCATAAACAAACACAGCGCAGCTCAGCCTCTGGCGAGTGAAACGCTTTTGGCAGAGTGTCAAATTTGTTAACTTGTTTGAAGTGGCACCGCGCCAACGTGATGAAGAAGAGCTATCGCTATGGCATCTTCCTTAAGAGATCAAATTCATTGTCTATTAATAAATATATCTTTTGAAAAATCTTTTAGTGTTTTACATTTTTGTCAGCCTCATCATTTTTGGAAAAACAGCAAACTAATTTGTTACACTTTGCTAAACAAATGATGATCAAACGTGACTTTTATTTTACTGTCCACATTTTATTTCTTTGAATTTTCCTTTTATTGGAGAACGTATTCATAAAAAAAAAAAAAAATCCTGGCAGAAGTGTGCTTCATCATCACTGGCGCTTGCAAAAGTGTGTTATGCCATAAAAGGAGCTTTACGGGTTCAGTCACACTTGTGTGCTGTTAACGACTTAGCGCCAGAAGGCAACGGAAGAAGTGTCGAAAAAAAAGAAGTCTTATCCAAACAACGACACACTGGAGGATTGTTTCTTTTTTTTTTTTAAACCGTCGTCGCAGCGGTTGCAGACAGCCAAGAGTTTAATGAGTGGTGACGGCGAGGTGATTACACCTTGTATGTCGTCCCTGCTGGACAACCCTTTGGAACGACTAGAACAAGTGTATTCCTGAATTTAAAAAAAAAAAAAAAAAAAAAACAGAAGGGGAGGGGGAGTGAGACAAGACTGAATGCAAAAGATGCGATTTGTCGTCCCTTAAAAGATGGAGCCAGCCGGCAATGACTCATATTCGAAGTGGCACAAGCAGAAAAATCCTTTTAAGTGCACCTTGGGCTTGCTAAGACATTATGGCAAGAAGCTCACGTTACATCCCCATTTTACATCTGCCGGGCTTCTATTCATACAAAGCAAATTAAGAGTCGAGAGAAATGTTACAAGAAGTCACCGGTAGCACATTTGTCTTATTCCAAGGCTGGTTTCTGTGGCAACGTCTCCAATGCAGAGCTCAAATGAGGTAATTCTGCCCTTGGACTGTCACTAGCGTTATTTTTGGGGTGTAAATTGCCCTAAATGGTTCTCAGCTGTTTCGTAGCAAGACTGCGTGGCGAAGCGCTCGGAATGTATGGATTGAAATAGATTTGGTGAACATGAGTACTGGTTGGCTCGCTGGCCTCAGGCACCAGCGGGTCAATGGTTGCTGGCTGTCAAACAACCTCAGACTATTTTGTGAAATGTGTTTTGGACGAGTGAGAACGTGGAAACGGAGCAGGCTGCAGTTGAACCAGTCATTGATTTGATCTATTAACTTTTTAATTCAATGATTTATTGTTTGTTCATGGCCAATTTGACAACATGAACGGCGGAAACTCCAAACTCCGGCACCAGATATCCGTTTTGTGTGTCAGAATTGACGCCTAGACCAGCGCACCGAGTTCTGTCCCTTGCCAACGCAAAATCTCTGGTTCATTGAGAAATGACAGCATACTTGAAATCGCATTTTTATTATTTTATTTCTACTATCATTAATGATATTATTTATCTATTTATTTTATTTATTTATAGTTATTTAATTTCTACTGCAGGAAAAAGTATGCATTGTAAAATAAAAGCTCGCCTCTAAACTAGGAAATTGAATTGAAATCCACGCAGCTGCTATCTTTTCAGGGAGCTTTAAAAATGTCAGCGTGACAGCGTTGCCCCGCTTGTGTTTTACTACAACAGCAGCATCAATCACGCAAGGCGGCCCGGCCCGGCCCGGCTTTTGCTCGCTGCTGAATCACCTTCTCTGGCACTTATTTGCTTTGTGACTGCGGGAGAGCGAGCGGCAGCTGCTGCAAATCTGCAAAATCCATCAGCGAGAGGGCAAAATGCGAGCATGAGCGCTTCTCGCGCGTAAAACGATCACGTGACCGTCCGTCCCCAACGGTGGGATTGCACTCATGAGGTGCAACAAGGAAATGTTTTATTCAAGGAAATAAAAAATTGCATCCCGCCTTATGATGTATGTATCTTTGAGTCACACTCACAAAAAGTGTGTGTGTGTGCTTGGCGGGAGCAGGGATTCCATTTTTCAGTAGCGATCTTGTCACTACATCTTCCTTCACCCCTCCTCCTCCTCCAGACTGAGTGTAGTCAAAAGAATGAGAGTACAGTAAGTAGTTTGTGGCTGCGGCGGCAGATGGCCGTGTGATTGCAAGCGTGTGTGTGTGTGTGTGTCAAATGGCTGATCTCCTGTGTGACACGGTCCTAATCTTGTTAAAATGCTCCTTGCAAGCCGTCTTTCGAAAGGGAAACGTTTATGTGTGTGTGCGCAGGCTGGTAGTGTGATAAAAGAGCAATGATTGTCTTGGCGGGCGCCGATTCCCTCAGGGGTCGTTGGCGTCTCGAGTGAAAGCTTTGCTTGACCTTCTATTCTGTTTTTTTTACGTTTTGATCACCATATGGGGGCTTAGTCGGGAAATGTCCACAAAGCTTAACAGAGGTTTGGAAGAGCGTGTTTTATTTCCGTGGCGTTATGCAAAGTCCGTGCGATTTAAAATGGTTGTCAATGTCGTAATAAAAGTCTCGGATTATCTTCTGACGAAATGCGCAGAATGACAACAGCGTACTTTACATCCGATCCGGTTGAGATGACTCAAGCCATTTGGTTACCATGACTACAAGCAGCTAGCAACAAGTACAGAATACATTTTAGGATACATGCTTCAGTTTGAAACGTCATTTTTTTTACAACAATTTGGAATTTTGGTCTATCACAGCTCCAATTCTCGCTTCATTATTTGTATGAAAGAGCCAAGAGGGTAGAAATATTTGTCTGAACAATTTGCACTTTCTCATCTCGGCCCAGACTGTCAGACACAACACAAGCACCGTTCCGGACCTCCTTGCCAAGCGTCAAGGACGGGCACAGATGCGTCTTGCGAGCTTTTGACAGATGTCAGCTGATTTGAAACAAGCGCGCGGGCGGGGTGCGTTCATGCAAATCGCCGACACTCCCGCAGACGACAAATGACGTTGAAATTGACACAGCTACGCTGTGGCGGGATTTATTGTAGTGTGCTTAGATAACTAATGGGCACAGCGAGCGAGATAGACATCAATAAATGACGATAGCCGACGGTTGATTACTCTCCGACTATGAAGAGTCGTGACCTGTTGATTGCATCACAATGGAGATCATATCAGCATTAGTTCATTTAATTGCACTTCAGCGTGACTCATAATGGGCATAACGGCGAACACACCGACTATTGCATTGCTCTTCTTTTGCACTCGACAGACGCAGGTGAGCGCATCAATATTCAAGGAAGGCCAACACAAATATAGCACAGCGCTCGGAGGCGGTCACTGAAAAACATCGAGAGCCATCGCGCTCTGGCCTGATTTCAAACTATCCCGAGGCAAACGAGGCTGCCGCCTGCCAAACAAGCAACAATGACTCAAGGTGGCGCGGCCGCGTACGGCATCAACGCAAAGTGTAAACTAGGACATCCTTCCATACGATTGTTCTTCTCGTGAGGAACCGCTTTGAGTCGGCAGTCCAAACCCGCTGAGACACATGGAACGTGAAAAACGAGCGAGCAGCAGGCGCGCCTCCCAAAGCCCACAGAAGAAGAATGACATCATATTCAAAGAAAACGACAAAAAAAAAGACACGGCAAGCTGACGGCGAGACATAAACAAAGCCAAAACAGATGCAACAATTATTTCAGATCCAGAGAGGAGTTTTCATTTTGGAGCGGCGCCCAGTCACCGTGTCAAACCCGTGATGAATGACCGGGGGACACTTTTGTATTGTTAACAAGTAGCAAAGCTTCCCACCCCGCCGTTATCAATCATTCATCGCCACAGCCAAGCTCTCACAATCAGGGAAGTAAAACAAGAAAGGAACAATGACAAAAGTGATGAAGTAGTAACAGTGACACGTTGAACGCACTACAAGAGTGCAAGGGTTCTCTTTAATGTCAGTGAAACTGCTTTGGGCTGGCGTCTTCCACAAAAGCTTCATAGTAAACAACATTGCTCTACACTGTACAACATTGTGTGTTATTGTTTGAATCCGAAATAACTAACAGGGGGGGGAGTTTTATAATAATGCAATAATTTGAGTCATTAATCGATATTGAGATCAATTCTAGAAGTTTAAAGTCCATCCATTATCTGAGCGGCTTTATCGCCGGGCAGACGAAGGCAAACAAGCGACAATTTAAAGTGCTCGATTTACATGTTTGCACATGTTGACTGTAAACAAAGCAGTTATGTAACCTCCAAGGGACATCGTGACCTCCAGTGTCAACATAAATATTGCTCTGGGCCGGTTGACCGGGACTGAGACCTTCTTGTCAAGATTTGGCTCACACTTCCCAACCAATCCCAAAGTGAGAAGAAATAAAATTTGGAAGGTGACATGTGATGGTGACACACACAGTGAGAAGAAGCTCATGGTCTTCACACGCTTTGGACAGAAACGTCACATTTTCAGACAAGTTTATTGACATGGCGCCAATTCACAAGTTGTCTCAGGGCACTTTGCACACTGAGCAGGTCAAGAACCACACATGGAAGAAAATCCACTCAAGCAAGCAAAGGATGCAAAAAAAAAAGAAAAGAAAAGAGAGAAGCCAGTTGATAACACGCTAGGCTGCAAAACGAGAGTCGCACAAACAAAAGACGTCACACAGCGTGGCTTCTTGTATTTGTTGACAACTCCAGCGACAGGTGGACAATGGTAGCGGGGAGGCGGCGGAGATCCACCTTCGAGAGAGTTCCACCCGCCGGCGACATTTTTGCTTGGGGATGGGAGGCGAGTTAGCTCGCGGGCTAGGCTAACTGACGAGGAGAGAAACGGCACCAATGGCCTCCGTTATCCGCCACTAACGCCCATCCCCCTCCCTACCGACAACCTTAGCAGCAAGCCTTCCCTTTTTCCAGCGCGTCCACCATCTTGAATCTGTGGGCCGTCTTCCTCTCCCACCACCCCCCTTTTCCCGCCTCACAAAAAGCACGACAAAAACACCGGGTACTCACCTTTAACGACCATTCCCGGCTCGAGCGTCACCTCCCGCAGCGACGAATCGATCCCCTATTTTATTATTTGGTCTTATTTGATATTGGGGAAATTGGCCCGTGCGAGCGGAGGCTTGCCTCGCAGAGAAGAGCAGCAATCCTAAACCGCCATCTGGTGGTATTTTCCTCTCTGCGGTGCAGGGGAAGCGGCGCAGCCTCACGCCGGGACGCGGCTGCCCCCTGGCGGACACTCCGCGACATCCTCTGCGCCGGGCACGCGCCTTGCCTTTCACGTAAAGGGGGCGAGGACGCGCACGCGGGTGGTCCCCGTCTATGCCACTCTATTTTCGTTTAACCTTAAAAAATTATATTTTATGCTAGTCATTATGTTAAACAACATTCACGGGCGACTAATTCCATTTTCTTCTAATTCATTTTAAAATTAAAGGCTTACTTATGCTTTGCGAACGTCGTGTGACGTCATCCTTATATTTGAACGAATAGTCAACTTTGTTGACCTATATAGATAGCAGATGCTCTATATATTTTTTTATAAATTACAATATATATATAGTGTCACGCATTGAATTTTAACACGTTACTTGGTATCTTTTCTCTGCGTCCTATTGTGTCATATTTTATTTGATCATAAACTATAACATCTAACACGGGTGCAATTTGCTCCAATCAACATTATTTTTTAGTCATTATTTTACTCTCATACGTGCAACCTTAGAAGACACACATTGTGCCCGTTGGCAAGGCTGTAACCATGGCAACATAAGCATCATCTTTTTCGAGGCCGCAATTACACCTTGTCACTCCCAAAGTCGATTACAGTGAAGATAACCATCTCTGTTCATCTCCACGGGGGACAGAAAAAGGCCCGAGGAGCTACACAAGCCCAACTGTGCTTTCTTTGGATGTTTTGAAAAGATTGTGATAAAGGTGCAAAGTCTGTTGTAAGCCTCCAGCCGTGTACTCGACATACTCGGCTGGTGCCCGCTGTAGCGTGACCTCCCTCTCCATTCAGGAACGGTGACGATAATCTGCTTGGTCGAAATGTTTGTTCTGGCTCGGTTCCGCCCTTTTAAACCCGACGAATAAGTACAAGATGGGCTTCTGCTCGGCTCCATCACGGCTCTCAAAAAGTTCTGCCGTTAAAGGACCCTCATGGTAGCGTCTTACAACAAGGCCGCAGAGTCATCAGTGGCCTTTTTTTTTTTCTAATGTGCCCTAAATAGCCGCAACTGTCGCGCTCTCTCTGGGTGGTCACCATGGCAACGGCAGATGGATCTTCTTCCTTTTAGTGCCTAAAGTGAATGCGTGGATGTGCGAGGCCTTTTATTATCACCATTGTGTTTAATAGCTGAAGCAGAACGGCAAAGTCGTCAGCCGAGGTCAGACCTCCGCCAAGGTCGTTAACTGAAGCTTGGAAGAAAAATCCCGACTTGGTGCAAATTTGCTTCAACTAAATAAATAATAAAAATAATAATAAAAATAATTTTTTTCTCACTTTTTCCTCACCGCATTTGGACTTTGATGATGACCTTTTCTGAGCGTCCGCGCTGCTTTAAATCTCAGCGCTTCCTGTGTGGGACGTCTGTTGGCCATCTGTGGTTTGTCAGTCCACGCTGGAGGAAAGATGGGACAGCTTGATCGCTGACTGATAAGGTCAAGCAGAAGACATTAAATCATTAGCACCGACCGGTAGGATCCCATAAAAAAAAAATCTTGTAATGTTTTGACATGACTTCATATAAGATTATTTAGTTATTTTTTTCTAATATTATGACCATATTCTCATAAAATGGTGACTTGCTTGTAATATTTCATGCTGTTCTCATCAATCACTTCCTTAAAATCACAAATAGCTTGCATTGCTACCGTTGACGCATGCTCAGACGCTATAATTACCCCCCCCCCCCCCCCCCTGCACCCCCCCCTTCCTACCTCTCTGTGAAAGGCGGAGCATCTTCTGCATCAGACAGTGATGGACGAGCAGCAGCAGGTCGCCATATAACACACATCCTCCACCTCCTCCTCCCGGTCCTGAGGTGGCTCGTCTGCGGTCTCATCCTGGTCCGGGTGGTCCTCTTTTTCACTTCTTTCAATTCTAGACTGCCGCATGAAGGCAAAGTGGGGGGAGGAGGGGGGAGCGAATGGATGGAAAGATGCTCAATGACTGAATGACCAGTGGCTTGTTTGCAGGTGAGTGCCTTTTATACTAATAAGAAAGAAAGAAATGAATTAAAAAGGGGGTTATGTAAAGATGCATGATTGCCAGTGGGTCCTGTTTAACCTTGAGAATCACATGATCACCCGATGAGCAAGACACTCAGACAGACGCACATTTACATAATGGCACACATGCTCTGGGAAACACACACACACACAAATATTTCAATGCAGTAGGAAAATGATGTCTTTACATTATGTGGTTATGGATGTGAAGGTGTGCAAAACGGGCTATTGCGGTGATGGAGCACAATTGCAAAAAGAACATTGCGATCCGCTGCTGAGGAGATTATTAAATGTAACCAGAGACATTCTATTTTGTGTTAGACCGCTGCTGGGAAGCAAAAAATGGGGACAAAAAGTGCAAAGGTGAAATTATACATTTAAATGATAGTGTAATGCATGAAATCAGTTTTTTGGAATGCATTGCTTCAGAAATGTTATTCAAAATGTATTTGATCTCATTGATTGTAGTATATTAGAATTTTTTTATACTTTTTTCCTCTAATTTCAATTATTGCTGTATAAGACATTTATATTTTAATAGTAAATGCAAACAGTAAAAAAACAATCTGAATTTGTTCTTTTGTAGAAGGAGAGGGAAAGAGCGGCCGCGGCTTGGCATAATCTGCAATTAGTAGTTTTGTTTGTTTTTTTGCAAATTGGCCGTAAGAAGTCGAACGGTTCTTCTAAGAGACCAAAACTGGAGACATAGCCTCTAAATAATGTGTTTCCTGCTAAGCGCTTGTATTCGTGTCATTGGCAAAGATAACACATCAGAGTGAAGTAAATAAAAAAACTAATTAAAAAAAAAAAGCTTGGAGATAGATACGCAGTCTCTTTGGCGTCTGGAGCTTTAACTCCCTTTCAGAAGACTTTGGAGGCCGAGACCCCCCCCCCCCCTCCCCTTGGCTATTATTACCGCGGGTGCCATTAAATATTGAAATGTCAAGCGCCGTATTGAATATGTAAGGATGATGGATCACTGGGCGTTCCGAGAGGTGGCCGCTTCACAATGTTGGGCGAACCCATCTTAATGTTCATTTGTCCAGCAGGTTTGTCCTCCGCCAACCTCCACCATGGAGTCCACTCACCTCCTGGGCAGCGGTAAGAAGCGGGTCAAGATCCACCCCCACACGGTCACGGCCAAGTACGCCACGCAGAGCCCTTATTCCCCTCAACCCAGCATCCACACGCACTTCCCCCAGCCCGGCGACGAGGGCTACGACGACGCGCCGTCCTTCGAGGACTTTGGCTCCTTCCTGGAGGAGACGTCGGACAGGAAGCGACTGACGGAAGCCAAGAGGTGGCCGCTCACTCTGTTTGGTTCCAAGGACAAGGCCACCGCCCCGAGACCTCCGGCTGGCAAGAGCGGGGAGGGCGGCGAAGCTGGACCCAGAGTGGCCAAAGGTCCCGGGAAGGGGGTCGAGGAACAACTGGCCAGTTTCGGGGAGGCCTCGGTGTCTGCGTCTCGGCTCACCTGGGTGGGGCTGCTCGGGGCGGCGCTGGCGAACGGCTGCACGGTGGTTCTGACCCGGGCGGCCTCGGAACACTTTGGCCTGGGCCCCCTCTTTCTTCTACTGGTTCGGTCCGTGGTACAGCTGTTGTCCGTGGCTGTGCCGCTGCACAAGGGGGAGAACCCTTTCGGACCGGAGGGCTACCGCCTCCGTCTGCTTTGTTACGGCGTGGCCTACTCGCTGTCCCTGTGCTGCGCTTACTCCTCGCTGACCTTCAGCTCCCAAGAAGACGTGGCCCCCGCCTGGCGGCTGGCCACCACGGTGTTGTCCGCCACGCTGGCCTTCCTGTTGCTGGAGGAGCGTCTGGGCTTGGCGGACGCCATCACCCTGGCGGCCGGACTGTGCGGCTTGGGGGTTCTGCTGGTTCCCGCTGCAGATGAGAGCAATTCCGATTCCCAGACAGACCCCGTGGTATTCTGGAGGGGCGCGTTTGGGTGGTCCCTGTCGGCGTTGGCGGGGCTGTGGATGGCCCTGGCGCTGGTGGGGTACCGCTCCCTGAAGGAGAGGGTCAGCGTGGCCACCGCGCTGTTCACAGTGAGCTGGACGGGCTGCCTGCTGGCCCCGGCCACGGCGGTCCTGCTGCAGGAGGGCTGGTCCTGGCCAGCCAGCGCTCCCGGCTGGGGGCTGGTGGCGGCCTTGGTGGTCTGCTCGACCGCCGCCTTCCTCGGGGTGACGCACGGCCTCGCCCGCATCCACCCGGCGCTGGTGTCGGCCAGCCAAAGTCTGGAGGCGCCCCTGGCCACGGTGGCCCATCTGGTCATGGCCCAGCTGGCCCCCGGTGCCCCTGAAGTGGTCGGGAACGCCATGGTGATCTTGAGCGTTGGCTGGTTGGTGACCGTGAAGCTGCTGCCCTCTCGCGGGGCCAGCCGACGTCACCGGGAGGAATACGAGGAGATTCTCGACTCGCCCATTAAATAAGACGCTTTGACCAGCACACTCTCGCCACCGTGTCACTTGTAAAAGCTCACTGGAGCTTTTTTTTTTACCTCCACCAAGCACAAAGTTAGATTTAGGAGGTTGTGTGTTGATTATTCCTGCTTTGTATTCACTGTTTGGCCTGGGTGGAGATCATTTGTGCTGTCTTTTTTGAATTTGTAACTTTTTGGGGAAGGATAAAAGAAAAAGTGCCAACGTGGTGTCTTCTGTTAATGTGACAATAAAATCTCGCTGGTGAACAAACTGTTTGACTCTTTAAGTTGCTATCAAGACGTATTTATGAGCTTTTTCATTAGCTTCCCTTTGGGCTGCCAAGGATCTGTGCCAAACATTCAGATCAGAATGAGGTAAAAGAAGTGTGATGGCCAAAGAAGTGGAGAAAAAAAATAAAAAGAGCTGGAGGTTCCAGACAGAAACTATGCAGGATGTAGCCTGGTTAGATTCTGTTTGGTTTGACTCCCGTGCACATTGTGTTCTTCTTCCGGCCGTTCCCGCATCATTAGCCATCTGCTTTTGTATCTGCGTTCATTATCAGCACACCTCTCGCTTGCGTCGTCTGCGGCTAAAGGGCAACACAAAGCCGACATTCACCAAAGCATCTCATTAGGTATAATTTGCCAGGATAAAAAGAACACGGGGACAAACATCGAGTTATAAAAACAATGGTGTTATGTTACATTGCGAGCAAATTGAACCATTTGAAAAGCAAATACATATATACACATATATATATATTATATATATATATATATAATTTTTATTAAGACGTATTTTCTTATATATTAAATTATATTATTTATATTGTATATATTTTATTATATATATATAATATATGTTATAATATATATATATATATATATATATATTATAATATATATACTATTATATTACATTAAATTATAACATTTCTTTCATGAGGTCAGCACAAAATTGGCCGTGACTCAAAAAGGACACATTTCCACAAGGCTATTGGTCTTCTTTTAATGACTTTTTTATGACTAGTTCAAATACATCCGGACAAAGACAGACAAAAAGTTCAAAGAGGGTCAAATTCCTCAATAATAATCCAAAAGTGCAAATATGTTGTGGATATAAAAAGATTGCACACCCACTGCTAAATGGCAGTTTTTATGGTGAGACCAAGATAAATCATTTCAAAACATTCTCCTATCAGCTTGACCTGGAGAACTCTCGTTAATCTTTCCAAGAGGTAAAGTGAAAACAAACAAGTAACACTAGCACATCTACCGTCTTCAAAAGTTTTTTACGGGTTATACATCACAGAATTTTTGAAAGAATTCATCTTAGTCTCATTTTGTTTCCAATCACAAAAACCTACCATTTGCACAGGGGTGTGTAGACTTTAGATAGCCACTCTAAGACAGGAGTCCATTTGGGGTAGGCCTCTCATGAGTTTCCACTCTCTTTCCTGAGCGCGCCCGCCTGTTGGATCACTCGGCCGAGCTGCACGTGGAGCTTCTGCAGCTCGGTCGCTATGGCAACCAGTGCCCTCTCCAAGCTGTCGGCGGGGGGTGACGTCACTCCCTGCGTCACGTCCTGCTCTTTGACACCCAACGGCGAGGAGCGATTATACGTCTGCAGGGTGGCGTTGAAGCGCCTCTCCCTCGCCTCGCCTTCTTCTCGGAGCTCCAGGAGATCCTGGCGAAGCAACTTGAGGGCCGCCTGCCAAGACGGGCACTGGCGGGACGCCGTCCGGGCCAGGTGCTCCATCTGCGCCCTGAGGGACGTCATGGCCCCGCAGCATGATTCCGACAACTCCAACAGCATGTTCTGCCTCATGTGAGAGTTCTCCAGGGCGATAAAAAGCTTGTCCCATCGAAGGAGATTGTCAGATTGGCACGATGTTTGCGACTCCGAGGAATCCTCTGAGAAGAAACGTTAACTCGTTAAATGTACAAATAAATATACAGTATATACACATATACACAAATATATACATATATTGTATACGTGTACGTAACATATACACGAATACAAAATATAATTTAAAAAATACTGAAAGAGAAATAGATTTACAAAAAAAGGAATAGTAAATATAAACAAATAAAAAATACTATAAATACATGAAAAATAGTCAATTAAAAATACCGTAATTTTCGGACTATAAGTCGCACCGGAGTATAAGTCGCACCAGCCATAAAATGCCCAAAAAAGTGAAAAAAATCATATATATGTATATAAGTCGCTCCTGAGTATAAGTCGCCCCCCCACCCAAACTATGAAAAAAACCGCGACTTATAGTCCGAAAATTACGGTACATTTATAATATAGTTAATGTAGTCTACTGTAAGCAATTGTTCTGTTTTTATAGTAAAGGTCAAAGCCCAAAAAAAAAAAAATGATGTAATGGTACCTCCAAGTTGCTCTCTGGACACCTCGTTGTCGTAGAAGTCAACGTAGTCCACCTGGTTGAGGTACGGCGACCCGCCCGTGCACAAAATCATGCACAGCACCCCCCATATTCTTAGAGCGCACATTTTTCTGGGGTCTAAAAGGTAGCAAAAGAAGCACTTGGCTTCTTGGAGGCCCTGGAAAAAAATGCTCGCTGTGAGCCCACTGAGGACGCCTTATAATCTCACTTGGAGGGAGGAGGGAGGGACTTTTTCGTTTCTCCTCCAGCAAAGCTCGCTTTGAGTTTTTCAGTCATTAACAGACAATTTTAAATGAGATGAGTCTGTTTTTGAACAATTGGACTTCCTTTAGGACATTCTCGACAATTCCCAGATGCAAAATGCAGGATGAGGCCTTGAGTTACATTGACACAAATATAGATCTCATTTGATTTTACCTCGGTGTTGGCGGTCCCCGGGAATGAAAAAACACGAGTCAGCATCCTGAGCGGACGTGGCGGCAATCCGTGGAGGTGTTCTGCACGGGAAGAGGAAAAAGACTTACAGATTAAAAAAAAGCAACATTACAGCGCATCAGCAAAATGTTTGGATTTTTTTCATCGCACGTCATAAGATGTTTTTTTTTATTTCAAATACACACACACACATTTACAACATATTTCTATATTATTATATACATATTTATGGGTATTTCAAAATACCAAATCAAGATAATAAACAAAATGAACTTGGAGGAGGTCTCATTGTGAGGGGAAACCCGATGGGAGTGAAATGACGAAAGCGCCGGTCCGCAGCATTGTGTAATAAGCTGCGTTTTTTTAACAGCTAATGTGTTCCTGCCATATCAACACCAGCAGTTAGGACGAAGAGGACGTACCTTGTGACATTTTTGCATCCATCCTGATAAGGGTGCACAAAAAAAGTCCTTATCCATACAATTTATTCTTCTGTAATTCACTCATCACGAGATGTTTTATGCTTACTTCCTGTGGAAGCTAATGGAAAGACTTTGGGGAGAAAAACAACAAAAAAAAGCAGGAAATGTAGTCGACCGTTTGCAAGGGACAGATTTAGTTAAGCCTTTTTTTGTTTTGCTGAGTCTTAGGAAAGCGCCATTAAATATCACACCGCTGGGAAATGTAAAGCAACAGTCCTGTTTATGTAGTGCATGTTACAAAAGTGGCCTGTGCTCCTTAATAAAAAATAATAATAATTCATGTATATCAGTCAATGAGTATTTTTGACTAAATTTCTTTCATGGTTGTGCAATTTAAAACCAACGCGGCATAAAAATGACTCGTATACAAAGAACACTGTACGTTTAAAAAAAATCTCTATTTCAAGAGCTCCACATCACTGTTTGCATATTTATTTCCACATGGCAGCCCAACGCTGACGTCAGCTACATTGTGCCACTCACGCACGCACACACACCTCTAGTCCTTTACATGATGATGACATCATCTACACCTCATGAGTTCCCCCCCCTACAATATTCCCATTACACACAAAATGGCCTCTATGAGGTGAAAATGAACAACATATGGGACTTGAATCGTCCAATTGGGACCACTGAGCGGGGGGTGTTTGTGTAACGATCCAATTTCACCGTACTTGGCTTGGAAAAACAAAAACACGCACGCACGCGGAGAGCAACACAAGGTGGAAAATGAGCTCAACTGTGCCCCTGTTTTGGGGAATGATTAGGACACTTCATTAGGTACACTTACACAGGGTAAAATATATGAGAGTCATGCGCCTGGGCAATATAAAAATCACGTCTCTGTCCCAAAGTAGCAAGAAGAAGTAGTTCACCTGTCCATCACTTGTTTGGCCACAATGAGGGGAAGACTCGCGAGATGGCAGCGTTGAAATTAGTTGGAAGACGCGGCGGGCTCACAAGATGGAGGATCTTCTTGTTCTGATGGACGTGCGTGATCAGGCTCCCGGTGGTTGTTGTTGTTAGTGCTCACTCCTGTCGTCCAAGAGTCTTGGTCGAATTCCGGAAGGTGGTGGACGACAACAGCGGAGGTGGGAGGAACTTGATTTTGTTCGGCGGAAGGATGTTGACAGTGACGTGCCCCGTTGGTGATGGCCGATTGCCACTTGTTGGAGCACAACACGGCCGGGATGCTGCGAGGAAAGTCCAAATTCATTCATTTATTTGTGTATTATCAAATATTTGCAAAAAAAGAAGATTTGAAAGATTTGAAAGAAGATTAACAAAAAAACATCCATCGATTATCTGAACTGCTTTAAATAAAATAAAACGTAATCCCGACAGTTTTAAGCTAAATTCACAATAAATAAAAAAATGTAAACACATTAAAACAACGGTGACATGTTTTGTGACTTTTACAACCTGGCCAACTGTTTGTGGAGCTCCAGGGTGTGTTGCTTGCACTGGGCGTAGTAACATGTCTGCGCGTCCACAAAGTCGCTCAGGCTCTGCATATGCTTGTCCTGACCCAAAAAAAAAAAATTAAACACCACAAAATGCTGCCTCTGTGTTCAAAAGTGTCACGAGGAAATCTGATTTCGTACGTGGGTGTCGCTAATTTGTTCCAGAAGCTGTCGCGTGACATCCGACTGGCGTTGAAACAAAGATTCGCAGATCCTTAGCTCCATCTCTGCCTAAAAAAAATGACATTAGAAATTCATTCTATACATCAACATGAAGACTTTGAGGATATATTCGACTCACTTGCGAAATCTCCTGCGCCCACATCTGATTGGACAAGAGAGAATGATGACTCAGCGACTTTGACATTGAGCGGATTGGTGACGACTCACCTTCATCCAGCGAACGCGCATGAATCTGAACATGAAGGACACCTGAGACGAGAAGTAGACGTCCTCCGTCGGGTTGTTTGCGTTCAGGTTCTGAAGCAATGAGAACAAAAGTCACACTGACTGACTGCACACATTCGTGACATGATTTCATGATCTTCTCACCCTGGACTCTTGTTCAGCCTCGTGAGCACTCCTCACTCTGCTCTTGGCTATGTCCAAGTCCAGACGCTTGTTCAGCAACATCTTGCGCTCCTCCTGAACACAAATAATGGATTATGAAATCATTTAGGGTCCAAGGACTGACCCTTGAGGGACCCCACTTGTCACAGGCATTCGACTCAACTTAAAACTTGAATAAATAAATAATGATACAATCTACCTGCATGGTTTTGTATTCACATGTGCTGAAGCGTCGCAGAGGGGTGAGAAAATGGATGTTGGTGCTTTGGGCAAATTTCCTTTGGGCCTCGCCAAGCTGCTTTTGAGCCTCGCCACACCTCAAAAGCGACGTTCCTGAACACAAACATACATCCATGTCATGATGATGCTAAAGTTCACATTATTAGTATGGTGATGGCACTCACCATAAGGGCTGCTGGTTCCCAGCTCCAGGCCGGCCTGAATCATTTGGTCACCCAGAAGCTCTTGAGCGCGAGGTCGAGACGGGGCGGGCCAGTCCAGATGCTCATACAGACGCTCTTCCAGCCGCGCCGCTGACATTATTAGAACAAAAGGGTGGCAGAATCATTTAAGGGTGAGCGCTTCGAAAGTCTAGATAATAAAAATGAATTGTTGATTAATAAAATGAAATTTATTCACGTCTAAAGTCGTCATTGTATGACTGACCTGTGTTGGGCTGCAACACGGCCTCCGTCTGTGAGACCATGAGGTCCGTCCAATTCTTAGTGGCATCCACCCGGGTCAGGAGCTCCTCCAGCCCGGGGTCGAAATCGGTCTTGTCGGCCTGGCCAAGACTCTCCCCCGTGTACTGAAATTTTCGCCACAGCAGCTACGTTAAAACAACATTACCAGCACACTCTCACCGTTTTAGTTAACCCTTCCATATTGTTCACATCCAATTTGACCCACTTTGATATTTGACAGTAATTAAAATGTCATTTCAGTTGGAAGTGTTATTTGTGTACAGTGAAATGGTTTGAATTTGGTGTGTATTTTAAAATATGAAATATGGACCCACAAAAACATGCACCTGTTGAGCTTTATAAATGGCTATAGGGTAAAAACACTAGAATGTTTGACTTCTAAAATGAGTACTGGTGACGGAAGATTTTTTTTTTTTTTTGTACCTGGACCGCCCGGTTGATGAACTGGCCAGCGTCTGCGGCCAACCGCGTCAAATCCATGACGACGACGTCGTCAAGGTCGAGATGAACGCCGTTACCGATGATCGGTGGAGAAGTGCCCTCTGTCGCCCGGTAACCAAGCTAGGTGAGCGGGGTGTGTGACCGCAGACCGCCCGCTGACCCCGCCATGTTTCTTTGAGTCAAGATTAGCTAGTGACGTAATGACACAAGGTGACGTCGTCGCGATGTTTTCTTCCCTTTAGCCGGCACGGACCGCCAAATTAAAAGCGAAACCGGAAGTATAAACCCGTTTTTTTTTTTTTTACCATATATAAAATGAAATGAAATTAAACAACCGAGTAAATGTTTAGTTTCTTCCTAGGTCAAAAAACGTGCAAGCCCTGCCCCACTGGTGCAAAACAATTGTTTATTAACAAGAACATGTACATAAATGTCAGTTTCTAAATAACAGGAACTGGTTAACTGAGTTTTGTGAAAGTGAATGCAAACAGAACAAAAGTGCACTTTACAGGTAGGGCCCCCAGCCCACATACATCAAACAAAGCAGCTTGTCGTCCGTGGCCTCCTGAATCAGGTAGTGCACGTGGCCCTCGATGGACAGGGGCAGTCCCAGAACTTTATTGCGGCTTTTAATCACACCCTGGAGACGCTGCTCGATGTCACACACATGCGTTTTGGCCTGCGGGAGCAAAGAGACAAGTGAATGGAAGGCTCTTAGGACTGGGGATAAGGATTTTTTTTTTTTTTCCACGGCGAACACAGAAAGGTTTTGTCTGCACACCTTTTCGTTGACAATCTCTCCCATTTCGTTGGCCTGAGTTTTGCAAAGTCCTCTGCCTTGTTTGCTCCACTCCACCAGGGGGTCGTGAAGGAAGGTCTTCAGGACACTGGGAAAGATGGTTAGTTCAATAAAAATGTTATGCTATATCACATTGATAAAGACAGAAAATTCCATTTTTAATAAATAATCTATGTTATGTATTTATTTATTTGTAGCTGCCTCATGAGTGGCTCCCTTTGGTCCCTCATGAGCTTTAGGGTGACTTCGCAGGCCTGCCTGAAGAGACCCTCGATGCCCATGGGCCCCATGGCGTGCACCATGTTCTGGGTCAGGCGGAACGGGACCACCTCGGGGACATCAAATGTCTCCCCCTGGACAGAAAAGAGATCAATCGGAACAATTAATCGGTCGGCCAATATTAGCTTTTTAAAAGACACAAAGCAAATGGAGCTGGCTCCAGTGAGTCATTTCAATCCACAAGGTAGCAAACCTTATTAAAGAGGCAGTTGAAGTCCACATGCACACAGTCCCCCGTGAAGGAGTCAAAAAGGATGTTCTCGCCGTGGCGATCCCCCAGGCCGAGGATGTAGCCCACCATGGACATGACGGCTGTGGAGCGGCAGTATGCGGAGCGGCTGCTGTACCTGGAGATTATTATAACATGAAGCTAACCCCAAACGGAGGCGGCTTTAAATGGATAACTCAAAATAGACTTGAGCATTTGCGTCTTACCACGAAGTCGGGTCAGGGAAGGTGCGCAGGAACCACTCGTAGAAGACGGGCGGGTGTCGAGCGCACAGAACCTCCTTGTGCATGCGGAGCTTCTCCTCCAGGGGGGTGTTCTTGGGGAGGATCATCTTCTTCAACTCCTTGCCCGACAAGTAGACGCCTGAAAGGTCCGCGCCGCCGCTCAGTGCTGCTCTCTGTGAAGCCGACGTGGAGGCGGAGCGCGGCGCGGCGCGGCGTACCTCTCTCCTTGTACAGCCTGGTGAGAATGTGGCGCAGCCCCGCCGTGTTGTTGACCCACTCGATGATGCCGCACTCCTCGTTGAGAGGGATGACGGCGTAGGTGCGGATGTGCAGCTCCCGGCGCCGCGACTCGGCGTCTTTGCGCAAGCACTGCGTGCGCGCACACGCGATTGCACAAACTGCCTCTTTAATAAATGTCGAGAAAAACACGTGCGGACCTTGTTAATGAGGCAGTTGAACTCCATGAGCCTGCAGTCCTTCCTCAGGTCGTCTTTGGGCTTGCACATCATGGTGTAGCAGCGCCCGTCTGAACCCTTCAGGCTGATCTTCTTAGGCTTCTGCAAGGAGGGCAGGATCTCCACCTAAAGAATTTCACAATTGTTTCGTGTATGAAGAGCACAGCAGATGGCACAAGAAAAAAAAAATAAGATTCCTCATCCAGCCTTACCTGGTCTTCAAAGCCGTCCAGGTAGGCCCAATGTCCCGGGAAGGCGTCGTGGGCGGTGTTGGCTCCGCCGGTATCGGGCAGCGTGGGGATGAGCACGGACTGCAGCGGGATGAGGATCTGGCTGAAGGTGGGCTCCTCCACCAGACGCTTCAGATGCCTGAAGTGGCTGCTCATGCTCAGTTTCATCGAGTCATGATTCACCTAATTGAAAACAATTAAAACATCAAACGATAGCGGCCGTCGTTTCCTGTAAAAATGATTCCTCACCGGCTTGTTGCAGAGTTCCACCAGCTTGTCGGTGAGCCTGTTGGCGTCGCTGACAAACTTTTCCAGAGATGGCTTGAGGCTGATGGCTTTCTTTAGAATCTGATTGCAGCGGTGCATGCGGGTGGGATAGGAAGACTAAAGGGGCGGGGCAAGAACATCCTCATCAGCATGCAGGAACAGAAAGTCAATGTTCACAAACATGAAGAGAGAGTGCGGGTACCTTGGACACGGCCGTCATGAGCCACATGGCCTGCTGCGGGTAGGCCAAGAAGACTTTGGCCACGATGGTCGTGAGGACGGCGAAGACGTCGTCGTTGGAGTGGCACACACGGGAGATGAGCTGCGAGAAGGCGGTGAGGAACTGGTAGGGAGCCAGGTTGGTGCAGTGCTCGCTCATCGTGGCGTTGATCTTGGACAGCTCCTGACGCATCTGCCTGTCGGCTCGGCCAGCTTCCAAACAAAAAAAAAAAAGAGGAGCATTAATTACACCCAAAAAAATGACACTAAGTTACGATGCAAATGAGGAACACGTAACACACACACACCTTTCTCGCACTCGCACACTTTGGCTCCAAAGTCCAGCCAAAGCGAGAGCATGCGGGGCATAGCCTGGTAGATGTACTGATTCCCAAACTGCAGCGCCCTGGAAAAAAACAAACAAGATGTCCGTTGGAGTAAATGCATAGATGACGTTTGAAATTTTTTTGGGGTCTTACTTTCCAAAGTAGTTGACGATGTATCTGATGAGGTTCCCTTGCCTCTCCATCTTGTTGTCAGTCACCATGGGCATGACTTTGTCATAGTACTTGGCCAGGTAGAAGTTGCCGTCCTCCCACTCAGGCAGAAGGTTCGTCACGTCCTTCGCGAAAAATTCAAACCGATCAACAAAAAGCAAGGCGGACTCTCGCGCCTGTCGTAAAACGGCAACCTTGTATGTCTTCATGACGGCGTTGGACTCAAAGTTGGCCGTCTCCTCCATGAAGCGGCCCACCAGCAGCATGGCTCGGCCTTTGCTCTGCAGGTCGTGAGGGTCCGACGGGGGCTCCTCGTTCGGGAAGCACTGGGCCACGCCCTTTTGTAGCACCATCAGCGCCTGGTGGACGTCGCCCTGAGCGCCCAGCCAAAAAATCCAAATGGGTTCCTGAGCCTCATTTTGCTATATTGCTAAACGTCCAACCTTGGACCAAAGCCACTTGGCCTTCTCTGTGAGCAGCTCGGTCAAGTGCGTGTTCTCTGCGTTGAGGAGCGCGTTGAAGGCCGTCTGGTGATGTCCGGCCTTCCTGGCCACCCGGGCGCTCTGGAGCCAGCACTCGCCCACCAGCTTCTGGCTCGTAGGCCTGGAAAAGGGCAAAGGTCGTAAATGCACCTACTGAGCATTTCTAACACAGGAAGTGTTTTTTTTTTTGTTTTTTTTACTTTGACTGCAGGCTCAGCAGGGCACGGCGTAGGGCGAGGATGGGCTCTTTGGCCCGAAACGATTTCTGGGTCATCTCCAGCCGATCCGACCAGTGGGAGGGCAGCTGTCTGAGGCCGGGGGAGGAGCCTGCTTCTAGCCTCTGTAGCTCCGTGAAGGTGTGCTCCAACTCGCTCAGCATGTGCAACCTGATGGCACACAATCCGTCGACATTACGAGGTCGCACGATCCGCCAACGGACGGAAACGAGGCCGACAGACCTGACGATGTACTCGTATCCTCTCTGGTACGAGCCGCACTCGTAGCTGGCGGCCGACAACGGGATCACCTGCTCCTTCCGGACCAGCTTCAGCTTCTCGGAGAAGGCGGCGCCATCTTGCTGCTCGGCTGCCAGCAGCAGCTGACCGAGTCGTACTCCCCAAGTGCTGGATTGGAGGTCTGGAGGTACATTTTAGATTCCCGCATGGATCATATTAGCTACGTCATGGTGAACAATTATTTATTTCATTACCTGAACTCAAATAGTCCTCCAGCAGGTCCCATTTGCCCAGCTTCCAGGCAGCCTCCACTCTGTAGGCGTTCAACTCCGAGGTCCACTGCTGCCTACGCTCCAGAAACAAATTGCAGCGGTGCTCAGCTTCTGCTTAGCCAACGATCAACTTTTGGCAGCATGTCAAAGTCATTTTACTTAACGATCTCAGTCCGAACAGTCTAAATATATCGCTTAGAAACTTCAAAATGTTCTAAGCCGAGGTAATGTTCGTACTTGTCGGCCAGGATTCCATTAACCTGTGTGATGACCGTGGACAGCTGGCCTAGGCCCAAGCGAGACGTCAAGACGCCGTGATAGTGGCCGATCTGGACAGAAAGTGAGGATAAACACGAGGATGCGACTGCTGGAATGTAGAAACGTCAATCCGCAGCGCTTCATCATTCACGCAAATGCTACCTGGTCAGACTGGAGCTGAATGGCGTGGTCGTAGCATGCGGTGGCATCCTGCAGCAGGCCGATGCTCTCGTGCTCCAGGATCTGTTCCCGTAGCGACGGCTCCTCCCGCCTCAGGGCGTCCACCCCTCTCAAGCCGTCCGGCTCGTGCATGGCGGCGTACAACGTCTGTGGTGGGAAAGTGGCTCATTGCTCATTTTTGCTTTGGCTTGCTACACTACTAAGTTCCCGTGGTGGTCCCACCTGCAGGAAGGTGAGGTGGTCCTGAATGTTCTCTTTGTCCTCCAGGATGTAAGCTTCAAAGTGCATGAGGGCGCGCGTGTAGGCCTTGGAGCGCAACGCCGCCTTGGCCATCACATCCTGCGGGATGCCCTTGAGGAAGGCCACCACGCGCTCGTAGTCGCTGCTCTCGGCTACAACCCCCAAAAAAAAGTTCATTCGCATTAATGAGCCAAGAATGGTTCGAATCGTCACGCCAACTCTGACGCGTTGAAGACATAAAATGAAAGATGACTACTTTGCTGATTGTTACATTTGACATTGGTACTCTTGGCGCCGGGCTCGACGTGGAGGATGCGGCGGCTCCACTGGGTGAGGTGCGACAGCATGCTGAACACCGTCTGAGTGCTGAGCTGCCAACGGCTGGAGGCCGCCTCCCGGACGCGCTCCTCGCTCTCCGTCAGCACCGTCAGCATCTCCTCTGTCACCTGGAGCAAAACCCGCATCAATACAATGGCAAGAATTCAAACGTCATTATGCTGCTCCTTCTGGTATGTGGCCACCTGGGGGCAGCATAATGCAGACAGTCAGCTATATGACATATATTTATGGCCGCTCACCTCCTCCTGCTCGGCCGACCTGCAGCCCAGCAGCATGTAGAGCAGCACATGAGGCAGCAGGTAGATGGTCACCTTGTCATCGTACTTGATGATGAAACTGCAGCAGGTGAACACCCGGCTGGCCAATTTGTGTCGCACCTAAAAAAAAAAGCAAATCATTATTATTTCATCAACAATGAATTGGCAGAGGAAAATATTTTCAGTTTTTTGTTGTTGTTATTGCATCCAACACCAACTACTAGCAACAAAAGACATGCTGTCAAATCAACATTTGTAAACGCCGGGCCTCACTTTGCTGATGAGATAGGCGGCCCAGGCGGCGGCCCAATCAGAAAACTTGCCACCCTGATTGCTGAGGTAGACGGGCTTCTTCAGGTCGGCCCAGTTGACCTCCTTCTGGCTGCTCTTGTACCTGAGACGTGGACACACCTAGGATGAGCTCTTTGTACTATCGTTGTACCTTAAGAGTAAAATTGTGACAAGCGTGTGGGGCCTCCTGGCACGGTACCTGCTGTTGAGGTGAGGCTCCAGTATTTCCTTGACGTGCTCCGGGAATCGCCTCCACAGTCGGCGTCCGGGCGAATCCTGACGACCCTCGTGGCACTCGAAGATGGCGAGCAGCTCCTAAGCAAACGGATTCACGTGAAGGCAAAATGTCGTTTCAGTTAGCTTTTCTTTCCTTTCCGCCTAACGTTACATTTTGTTCGTTTTACTTTGTCACGCATACTTTTGTGTTAGCGTGCGTACCTGGATGGCGTAAGCTGCAGAGTCCTGCGCTCGGACGTTGTCGGCGTAAGCCAGAAAAGCTCGGGTCAGTTCGGTCAGCAGTTCGTAAGCGAAGTTGGGGTGGTCCACGCCGCTCTAATTAAAACACAAAAAGCAACATGAAAACGTGAGGTGAGATTTCGGCCATGTCATGGTAGGCGTCGCCACCCAATTTCTTACATACCACAAAGGTGTTGCGGTCACCGTGAATGTGCAACGGCGACAGGTCCAAGCGACCCGGGTCTACGGCGCCCAGCTCGCCGAGACACTCGCCACACAGGAGGCGGGCTTCGGGCGACGAGTCCTGGCAGCCCTTGAGCAGCACCGACACCAGGCTGGAGATGACCGGCTCCACCGACTCACTGGCGCACACTTGCCTCGACAGCCACTCCTGTCAAAGGTGCGTGAACATTTGAGCCTTGCGAGATCTTTCATCACGCGTGGAGGTTCTCTTTCTTCAGCTGCTTCATATAAAGCCAGCAAGGAAGATATTTTTTTTGGCAGTCACCTGGTTGCTGTGCATCATGTCTCTGAGGCTGGTCAGCGCATGGATGCGGACGTCCACGTTCTCGTGCTGAACGGCTCTCATGGAAAGCTGCAGCGCAGACGCCAGGTCGCTGTTGCTGGCTGTCAACTAAGCAAACAAACAGCGACTGTGAATATGCTTTGTCGTCATGGCGTAATGGTGACTTCTGCATCAACCTTCTTGTCGTTCTGCAGGACAGTATGGATGTCTTTGAGCTCAGGATGGTCCGGCAGGAAGTAAATCTCATGGAGGTAGTCGTTGACTTCTTCCCTGTGCGAAACACGGCGTTAAACGACGATTGATGGCGTACGTGCGAGTGAAAGTTACTCAATGGCCGACCTGTTGTCCAGTATGAGGAAGCGGATGATTGCGGCGGTCTCTTTGGGCTGCAGCAGGGTGAGCGGCAGGAGGGCCACGATCACGTGACTCAGCAGGGGGCCCAGATGCGCCGGCTCCACGCTTCGAACAAAACACTCCCATGTTCTGTCCGTCCAAAACATCATCACGTCAGGAGAATGTAGTGGCACAATGTTAAATGTATGTCAGCGTGAGTAAGGTCAGCAGGTACTGACTGGCAGCAGAGAAGAGGAAAGTCTTCTCTGTAGCGGAGGCCTGCGCGCAGGGTGGTCATCATCTTCACCCGCACTGAGCTGATGTGTTTGGGGCCCATCAGTCGCATCAGAGCCATCACGCTGGTCAGCGCCTAAAAAGAAAAAAGTATTTAATTTTTTTTTTTTAATCTCGTACTTTTTTATTCAATATTGAACTCACCAGCTTCTTCCTGCTCTTCTCTCCCACGCTGGAGCTGAGCAGTTGCATGTTGAAGAATGCAAGAATCCCCAGGAGCTTAGGTTGCAGATACTCCACCTAACGTGGAGAGAATAAATGACATGATACGATAACAAAAGAATTTTAAAAAAACACACACACGGATTCTGGTACCATTTGCTCCTGGGTGGTGATGTCGCGGGGACCCTGGTAGGGGTCGTCGTTGGAGGCGAAGGAGGCCAAGATGGCCAGACCGTTGAAGACCTGCTGGTAGTGCTCACCCAAGCAAAGCAGGAGCTCGTTGTGAAGGCCTTGGAAGTCTTGGCGCAGAAGTGAACCCAGTTCGATCTCCGTCTCGCTCTATGGTCGCAACGAGAAATCAATCTGCTGAGCATTTCATCAATTACAGAGAATCAATATTTATTACGTTTATAGCTGAGTCATTCATTTTGTTCTTTATGACCTTTCTTTCTTTTTTACCTGCAGGTAGTGGAAGGCCCGTTCCAGCTCCTCTTTGGTGCAGGAGCAGACCAGGTGGCTGAAGATGTACTTGAAGTTGTTGATCAGGATCTCCCGTCGGTTGGCCTTCAGCTCATTGGCCAGCGTGCGGATGAGGGCGGAGCCTGTGGTGCTGGACTTGGCGGCCAGGTAGGGCAAAAGCACCTGAAGCGTCCGCTGAATAGCCCAGAATACGCACGTGAAGCTAACATAGCACCCAAGCGGCACGACTGGAGTTTCCATGCACGTACAGAGAGGAAGAGGTGGAGGTCAGGGAAGTCGAAGGCGTGCGCGATCTGAGCCAGGATGTCAAGCACCAGCTCCCTCTGATGGGCCGACTCGCTGCTCTGGTGGGGCATGCTGCTCAGAGCCGAGGAGTGACGCGAGTGCAGCGACTCCACCAGGAACTGAAACAAACATACACGTGGCGTCATGGAAGCCAATCTACTTGCTGCTTTGTTTACCTGACAAATGGGATTCTTGTGCTGATTGAAGAGCGTTTGCAGCTCGATTCCTTTGGTGGCCGCCAGCAATCTGATCTGAGTGTAGGCTCCCACAGACACGGGCGACGACTTGGACAGTAGACAGTGGAGCAGATGAAGCAGGGAGAAGGACACCAAGCTGCCTTGAGAGGCTCTGGAGCAGGGTGATGGGAAGTTGAAACAACCAGAGGTTGGAGGAAAAAAAACAACTACGTTGGGTTCAATGTTTTTATCTTCACAGAGACATGCTGGCTAAATTAACATGCGGTGTGCCTCAAGGTTCAACCTTAGGTCCTTTATTGTTCAATATATAAATGCTTCCACTTTGTGATGGCATTGCAGCTTAACCAGAACTTCTTACCTGCCGATCTCTCCGGTGGTGAGGATGAGAGTCTGACGCAGTTTGTCGTCATTGTTGGCTTTGGCGTTGTTGAAGGCCTCTTTGAGCCGAACAGTAAGCAGCTGGGAACGCAAACAAATGAAGGACACACGCAAATACATATTCCTTAAAGACGTAACATCTGAAGCACTCACCTCGCTCAAAGGACCGTCGTCAGCGGAAGGGTCCGATAGCAGGAAGCGCACCGATTGGCTAAAGGCTATTCTGACACCCTGATCGGAATCCACGATGAGACGGACGAGAGCGGAGAGAAGCTCCTGGGAGTCGTCGCTGCCGTCAGCCAGACACACGTGTTGGCAGAGGTGAGGTAGTGCATGCAGAAACGCTAGGTCAGGGAAACCAAAAGACACTCAGTAATTAGGAATACCAAATCAATCATTTGTCAGGTTTGAGGACGACACCTTGTTTGACGCTACTTGGGGCCTGCGGTCCGAGCAGAGGCAGAAAAGGTTTGACGAAGGAGGCCGTCAGGGTCGGGGCTGCGCCGCCGGGGTGTTCCGTGGTCAGGAAGAGGCCGAGGCACACCAGCTCTTCCGGATGATCGCCGTTGTCTCTGAGCAGCGAGAGCCCCGATTGGACGCAGCTCAGATGGCCCACGATGCCGGCCAGCTCTCTGAGCAAATTCTCCGAACCGTCCTCCAGCCTGGGACTACGGATTGGCACAATCTGGTTATTAAACTCTTATCTCGGATACATTTTAGGTCACAAATGACGTACTATAAAGCGGTGGTGGTGATGAGGTCGTGGCGAGAGGCTTCCACATGGCGAAGAAGAAGCGGGAGGGCTCGGACCGCCGCCACTTTCAAGGCCTCGTCGTGACCTCGCAGGGCCGCAGAGAATACAAACGCACGCCAGGCCACGCACACCCCGCCGCGCAGGCGTGCCACCAGAGACACACACTGCGCCTGAACCTCGCTCGCTGTTCCGAACACAAGAGATGAATGCTGAGAACGATTTTTAAATTCATTTGGAATTTTAAATCTTTTTTTTTATTTTTCCATATGGGATGTGTGGAAAAATACAAAACAGTATTTTTGAGTTGTAATTATTTGAATTGATTTTGCAGCGTACTCACAGAAGCAAAAGTGGAGCTTTTGAGCCAAGGTCAAGACCCAGGAGGGCAAGCCCGAATTTGTGAAGGGCGAGGCCAACTTGTGAGCTGACACCCAGGGGAGCGTCAGGAGCGCGCACACACGCCGCTGGAGCATATCCTCGCCTTGGCTGCACGCTGCGCAGAAAAACAAAATAAATTGAGTATATTATTATTTTCTTACATTTTTAGCAGAAAAGAGAAGTTGGTTTTTTTTGTCACGGCAACGCTTACCGGTCAGGTAGAGCACACAGTCAAGAATTCTCACAGTAATCTGGACAGCGGACTCGTAGTACTTCTGGTTGGTGACGGGTTCAGCCCCGTCCTCGAGCACTGATTGACAGTTCCGCAATGTCCTACCAAGATTCTTAGTGGACACCCAGAGAAGAGGAGGCTGCCTGAGAAATTGGAAGAAAACAAGTAATGCTTTTAATTGACATTCCATCTTTCCGGTCGGTGTTCATGAAGACACGTCGGGAAAATGTGTGCTAGTGCGTCACCTGGTGGGCGAGGAGCAAACGGCGGCCAGTCGGAGGATGAGCGCGACGCCTTGAAGTGCGACAAGCCTGTTGTCGCTCTCGGGTTCTTCAGCGTCGGAGTCGAATGCCAAGAGCTCCTCCAAGCGGTGGCTGAGCACGGCCCAGACTTGGCTGTCATCACGTACGGCCACTTCGCTGCATCACGCAAACGTCACCATCGGTTTCTAAAGGCTTTTGCATTTTCTCTGCCAACTCACGTGTGCGGTGACAATTTCGGCGTCCCGTGGGCCGCTTTGAAGACTTTCTTGGCTGGCGCGGGCTCGTCCTCGGTTTGCAGCACCAGCGTGGCAATCTCCGCTTTGAGTGCGGCCTTCAGGAAACCCTCCGCGCACTGCACGAGAGAAATATGCAATTTTAAAAAATCGAAATAAATAAACATGTATTTTTATAAAAGACAAATACTGTACTTCAGCTTGTGTTTCAGTTCCCACAGTGCACGCCAGCGTCCTGCAGACCTCCACCACTCGCCTCATCTGCAGCAGGGCGGCGTTCTCATAGCAGGCGGCCATCGACAGCGCCCAGTCCAAGGCGTGACACAGAGACTGGGTTACCTCTGTCCCCAAAGGCCTGCTGGCTTCCGGGGTTCCTGCACATGGGAATTATCAAAACGCTACTTTTGAATAGATATGAAAACAAAAAAAAAAAGCTGTCTGTTAAAAAAAAAAAAAACATACTTGTGTTGGACCCCTGAGCCTCTGCATGGGTGCAGACGCAGTCAAACACCTGTGTCAGGTACATGTCCTCCAGTCGGGCGACACCTCGGCCAAACACGCACCGGGTCAGGCCGAGCAGCTCCCCCTCATACTCGCCTCCAGCGATCTTCAACACGTGGAGGAAGGCGGTGAAGAACTGGTGTCCCAGCTCTTCTGGGAAGCCCCCCACCTCCACCAGCCGCCTCAGCATCACCATGGCGATCGTCCTCAGCCGAGTGTTACCGTGGCCCAGGATGGAGCAGGCGGCTTCCCAGGACATTCTCAGGTCCCAGGGGGAGAGTATCCCCCTGGCGACGTCGGTGACAATGTGCAGCGTCACCGCGGCGAGCGACTCCAGCGCCGACGGGGAGGCGAGAACGAGGGGCGAAGGGCTGAGGTTGGCGAATGGCGAGGTGGCGGCGAAGGATTGGAGGTCGGCGGGCCAAAGACTGGTCGAGCGGGAGGCGACGTGAGCGCGTAGGATGCCGCCCAGGTCGGCCGATAGAAGAATGAGATCGTGGGCTAGGCGGGCGAAGATGAACGGCGCCCGGACGAGCAGGGAGTGCAGCAGGGAGCAGAGGACGGCGCGCACATGCTCGTGGATGGCGCCGCAGTCCGGGGCGGCGGCCACGCGCAGCAGTCGCAGCGACACCCACTTGCTGAAGTCTGGAGGAAAGGGAGAAGATGAGCATGGACCATAAAATGCGTCTCATCATGTTACTCGGGGTGACCCTTCGTGCCCTCGTATCTCGGAACCTACCTGTGTGACTTCCGACTGTTTTTGCTATGTCGGGGTCACATTTTGTGACATCAGCTTGACCTTTCAGCTGGGTGCTCCAGTTTGAGACCTGACTTACCAGTACAGCGTTGCGTGGCATCCGGGTAGTCTGCAGGCTGGCAGGCAGGGTTGGTAAACATGAGTGACGATGACTTGATGATGTGCTGTACGAAATCCAGCAGCATGACACAGGCTGGCTCCGAGGTGGACTTTTTATTCAGCCCAAGAGACACTGAAGGAATGACACAGCCTTCTTAAATATAAGATACAATCGTGGATTTTTTAAAAAATGTATTTACTTGACAAAAATCAGAATAATCTTCATTTATAATCGCAACCGTTCAGTTTGTATTCTTTCTAGCATAGACGAAGCCATACTAATTGAAACTAACGTTCATTTGTTTGCCTTTTCGACCTACCTGCGTCCACGTCAGTTAGGATCCTGTCAATGAATTGACATAGGATTTGTCGAGGTTTCTTTACAGCTTCATCGTATTCCGCTGGGTTGGCGCTAACAAAACAATAATAAATGATTGCTTATTCGGAGAACATCATGGCAAATGTAAACATAGCAAACGTGCTCAGGTTAGCTTAGCCCGTTAGTTAATAGCCCGGTCGAAGTTACCTGGCAAGCTCATGAAGAGCCGGGATCATAGCAGACATCTCCAGCCCTTCCATGGTTAACATTGTCTACTCGTTGTGTCTTTTAATTCATGTCTAGATCGTTTTATTGTAGAATTAGCAAGCGTTTGAATAACCACACCAGTCCAAAGTTTCGCTCCATTCTGACGTATTGTTGTGATCGTACGGCAAGTGCCAAGGGCCGAAAATCATGCTGTAAGGCGTTTTTTATTTTGTCAGTTGTAAACATTTGGACTGGTTTTAATTGTTCCTATAGATTTTCATAAAATATAATTGTTACAGTGCTTATGTTTACATTTATTTTTCTAATGTAAAAAATCGTATTCACCTCACAATAAAATTCTAGAATCATTAAATTCATTATCATCAGTCATTAAATCTCAGTGATTTTGATTATTTGTATGTGGTTAAATCAACATACGTAAATACATCTTTCGTTTTAATCATTTCTGCATTACAGCATTTAAGGACATAAAGCTTCACTGTGAAAAAGTCAATCATTCTGCTTTTCTCATCCACTCCAATGTCCAATGAAACAAAATACAGCTGGGAATAGTCACAGAAAAGAAAAATGCAATTTTAGTATAAATGAGGCATGATTCTATGTATTTTTAAATGCATCCTTCACCTTTACAGGCTAAATGAGTAATCAAACAAGGGGAAAACATATGAGTGAATGTTATTATTCTTTAGCGATGGGCCTTTTTCAAACCATGCCCCATGAGGCAGGCAAATAGCGTCAGCACCATCTTGGGATTCACCTCCACCAAGTCGTCAGGCAGAGTGTAGATGCGAGCGCCAATCTTTCGAGCCAGTGATACTGCGTATCTGGAAAGGAGAGAGGATGCAGGATGATTTGGTGGGAAATACCAGAGTTCTGTAATTCAATTCAATTCATTGTGTTGTTCCTTCTGGTGTGCCAGCATTGGCCACCGGAGGGCAGTATAATACATAAATGAAGAAGTCTGGGTTTTCCCAAGTAAGTTGTAAAATTGGCGACCGGTCCGACTGCCTCATGTAACTTCACTGTGGGAGATGAATTTGAGTGACGAGCGTTTACTTGGCGTTGTTGAGTTTGTCGGCGGTTTTCATCACGCCTCTCTCTGGTCTCTTCACCATGTCCCACTTGACGGTACCGGGAGCGATGACATCGAGCAGGTCGATCACTGGAAGGCTGGTGCTGATGTGGAGATCCTGCGGAAACACAAATGCTTACACAATTTGAAAGAGACTTGCATGATTATGGTTTTCAGTCCAGTCCGACAAACTGACCCTGAAGCTGCTGATGTGTGAATCTTTTTGCTTTTGGCTGAGGGTGGTGTTGACCCAGTTGAGAATGATCTGCTCTCCCACCTTCTCGCCATCGCCCAGGTCTGACAGCACCAGCAATGTGTACCTGCAGGCGGGGGGTTGCGACAACAGGACACTTTTTAGTTGTTCTTTTTTTTTCAGACTCCTGGACTAGGCTCCACCAGCTTTTTGCCACCAAAACCTAGTAAAACTCAGAATTAGCCATTTAAAGATGGTGTCATCCGCTATGTGTATAGTTGGAAGAAAACAAATTCTAAAATCTTGAAAATTTTCCGTTAAAACCGGTCCCATGTAAAAAGCGCCTCAGGGAAAACTTTCCCACAACCGTTACCGCTGCTAACAAGTTCCAACACACACCTTCTCATGAGCTGCCAAACCAGCGCCAAGATGTGCATGGGGCTCCCCTCGTTCAAGTTCTCACCGCCGATGCCCACGAGAGAGAAGTGTGCCACGTTCCTGCCCAGGCCCACGGCGTAGTTGCAGTTCTCCAGCTGCGTGGGCGTAAAACACAAATTGGAATCAATCCCATCCCACACGGTGCTGTCGTGAATCAAACCTTTTTCATATTGGCGCCCAGGGCAGGGTACGGAGGCTGGTTGACTTTCTTCCAGTTGACAGGAACGTTCACCTTCTCGTAGAGCTGCAGGATCACCAAACCGTCGCATAGATCGCTGAAATAATAATTAGCATAACGAGTAAGTAGCGAAAGGTCATATTTGGGGAGAGGCTTTGCGGTTTTGACTTACTGGTACATGTGGTTGACGTAAGGATTGACGCCAAGCGAGTTGATCCAGTTGCGGAAGGTCTTCTCCTCTCTGCTCTCGGCTGCAAGAAATTTCTCGTGTCAGCCGCCCGTTGCCTCGTTGCGTCAAAGACTCTGTTGGACTCACGCTCCGGTCGGTCGGCCTCCAAGCCGTTGACGTGGCCGCTCTGGAGGGCCGGGTGCGTGTTGAACAGGTTGGCCACGAAGGCCATGTTGAGCTTGCTGTTGCCGGCGGTGACGTCACGCGCCGTCACAAACTGCCGGCAGTCCAGACGGGACGCCTGCTGCAGCATCAGCTCGGCCCGCTGGTCCGGGTCCCGCTCCTCTCGAGACAAATGATGCCATTATTACAACGTCATCTATGGAAATGAATTGAACTTCCAAAGTTGATGGACTCACGTTCAGGCCGCTCATGTCAATTTTGACACTCATGAAGTCGTGCTCTCCACGGGGAGCAATCTGGTCCAGGAGGTGGAAGTAAGCCCGAGAGTCCTGCGGAACAAGGAGGCCCGATAAGGTCCACAAATCCGACCCATAAAATGTGTTTGTTGTCAAAGGGACCTTGATGTCCTCGCTGAAGTTGTTAATGGTTTGGGTGCCGGCGTTGGACAAATGGTAGTTAACCCAGCGGAGCAGCAATTCTTCAGGAGAGAGAGACATCAGGTGGTCCAGACTCTTTCCCTCGCTCAGGAGGGAAATCATGCCTGCAAAGCGCACACCAAATTATTAACATTAGAATTGTATTTATTTTGGTTCATTGTACATTTTATTTTATAAATAAAAAATATTTCATTCGTCTTTATTTTAGCGAATTATTGAATTTATTTAAGAGTTATATTTTTGTGTGAATTTATTTTAAAAGCAAGTTATTACATTTTGTGACTGTATTTTATTTTTGCAAAAATTATTTTAGATGATTAAAAACAGTAACAAGTATGAGCTAGGAATTAACATTTACAATGACAACAATTGTGTGCACTGACCTTCGTTGCGGCTTATTTCGATATCAGCAAAGAGGCCCACTTTGATAATCTGCCAGAATAATCCCAGCACCAAATGAGGTTTCCCAACCATCAGATCAAGCGCGTCGATGTTCACCACCGTGCAGCCGATGGCCGAGGCTGAGTTTAGCGCCAGGACAAGATTTTCCTAATAATGTGCACCCCCCCCACAAAAAAAGTGTTATTTTCTTCTTTTTATTGTTATTATGTCATTACATTCTCGTTTTCAAAGTTCAGATTTAATCTATGTAAATGTCTTTGACACTTTGCTAGCATTCATAAAAAGCTGACTTTGCACTTTGGTGGCAATAGATTATCCCGACCGCACGTGCTTGCAGCCACTCACGGTCATCGTGAAAGTCGTCAGCTTCCGTGTGTTGATGACTCGCTCGTCGATCGTGTCGGGCTGGGACAGGTTAATCATTTTGCTGACAAGGGAGAGCAGAGAGGAAAATATGACTGAATGCAAATATGTCGGCTTCAAAATGGTGAAACTCACCACAGCAGGATGCCGTCGCGGACGGAGGTGAAGAGGCTGTTATCGTTGGGGTTCATGGGGAGTAGGTGGCTGCAGTCGGGATCTTTGGCCAACGCTTTGTTGATCCAGTTGACAAACGCCACCTTCTCCTCATCTGCACAACCACACATGCCCCCCAAAAAGTTGTTTTTGCCATTATATATTTTTACAAATACTCAACCGATTAATCGAAAAAATGTTCTGCCAAGTATCGGAATCATCCTAAAAGAAAAATCCATATTGTTTGGACTCTAATTCTCACACCTGAGTAGGAGTGTTGTGTCCCCACGCTTGAGATTCCCGACATCCCCCCAAAGGACTGGATGCCATCCCTCCTGGTGATGGATTTGCGGAAGGTCTCACTGAGCTTCTTGCTCTTCAGCTCCTGATAGATCTAAAAAAAAAAAAAAACAGCTGTGTTGTAAAACATAACCGGCGCGTTTGAACGTGTCAAATGTTTGGGCGTGAGCTTACAGCGACAAACTCCTCAAAGCTGATCTTCTCATCCTTGTTGGTGTCGCCGGCCGCAAAGGTCTCCAAAATTTCACGCACTTGATATCCGGCCAAGGAGAAGCTGGCCTCGCGGAACAGCTCCTGGAGCTCAAAGTTGCTCACATAGCCGCTGTTATCGATGTCTCGATAAACACAACGCCAAAAAATTCATGTCATTGAAGAGTAATATGATTTTGCAATTTAAATACTCCACACTAAACTGACCGACTTTATTGAACGCCTCTCGGAGGTCTTCCAGGTCCTCCCTGGAAATGTGGGTCATCTTTTTGTGCATGGTGGCCTCAAATACACACACACGCACACAAATTTTAATTAATTTATTGTCATTTTATTTAGATTGCATCATTTATAATCAATGTAAGTGTGAAATGTATACATTTAAATCCATAAATTTGTCACAACACCGATACAGAAAAAAATAAAGAGTCATGTGGTTACCGTGACAGTTCAGCTGGAAATCCAAACGCCCCCCCCCTCAGACCACCACCAGAGCGGACCCGATCGACAGCGTCTTGTCCTCAGCAGACGAGGCAGGAAGCAGGAAAACAGCTTATCACTCTAGAGGAAAGGACCTTTGGCCCGTTTGGACCCTGCAATGGGCGTAGTCCACACGGTTAACATTTAACATTTAGTCATTGACATTAAAAGTCTCAAGAAGATCAAGACACGGAAAGTGGGCCATTCTGGATCGAAGCGGCCACTTGTCACTGTCACTTGGAAGGTTATGACAAATATCATATAGCAAATGTCTTGTAACAAAACTGAGAACAAATACAAAAATTATGCTCTGGGGATGAAGGTGAGAAAAAAAAATAGCATCAATCGACCTCAATCTTCCAACGGCTTGGATCAATAATGTTCCATTAGGGATAAAAACGGAAGGTGCTTACATTCAAAATGGCAACAAGGTTTAGAGTTACATCACGCTTTCCCTCTATTCTAAAAACAACATGCTTTTAGTTTGATACCAAAAAAAAATCCATTTCCATACCTGCATTTTGTTTCCGAACACACCAAGCCTTCCATGATTTCTACCAAGCCTCCCGTGGATACACGATAAGCACTTTTTTGCTAGAGGTGCTCTCCGGTTACTGTGACTCGCCGAAAACAGCAGATCCCGGAACAGCGATGTAGAGGTCGCAGGCCAACGAAGATGCTGGCCAGGTACAATGAGTCTGCTGCATTATTCATTGGGAGCCTGAAGCACGAAGCATATGTTGAGGAATCGTTGAAGGAAATACAAACACAGCAGACATCATAAAACAAACAATTCCAAGTCATAGACTAAAAGTGAGTTTTAATTGATGAACAGAAACTATAATTGCTGTAATGAACAGGCTTGACCACCAACAGGCAGTAATGGAATGGCTATTTTGACACGCAAGGAAGCAAGGAAACGTTGCTAGGAACAAAGTGGGTCTGTGAAATATAGGGCAGAAGGAAGGAAACAAGGAAGAAAACAAAAAAAAGAAAGGAAGGAAGGAAATGATGGCTGTGAGAAAAATAAATCAGGAAGTAAAGAAACAAGCATGGAGATCAGGAAAATATGCCAGGAAAAATAAATGTAATACGATGAAAACCTTATCAAATGTACATCTACGTTTGTCCGACCCTGTTGCCGGAGACCCAAACGCAACAGCACGCACGGAGGTGGGCGTGGTCGTCGTAATGCGTAACGTGTCACATGACCCGGAAAACGTGTTCTTTAATGCCTGCGCTGGAATTAAGCGCAGCTGCTCGAGTCGAAGCTGCGACGAGACCACCACCATCCTCCTCCAGTCCAATTTCATCCCGGCGCTTTACTCTCCGTGCTCCCAAGTCAAGACACCCCGGCAGAGCTTCATCATGCCCGGTAAAGACTCCGACAACACGCTCTGCTGCCCGATTTCTCTGCAGAGCTTTTCCTGCTCCATTCTGCCATTTTAAACGTCGCAAATATTTGTTTTAAAGATCGATATGGGATATGTAGTAGCAGTAAATTGTTGTAGAATTTGCAGGAGTAGTGTTGTTAAACATGATGAAAACCAATACGCGTAGTAATGAATGGCTGCATCTTTTTAAATCATTTTATTTTAAATCACTTGCCGCAGCAGTTCAGAGAGCCAAGGTAGCGTCCAGCCGGCATTACACTTCCGGTCAGGGTTTTCAAAGTATTACTGCATGAGTGCGTTTTTTTAATCACCTGTAGTTGCTGTTGTAGAAAAGGCCAAACTAACAACAAAACAGATTTTTTTTAAATTATTATTATTACTACGAGTTCCTTTATTGCTTGTTCCCGCAACAATGTTTCTTAATTGATTGACATGTTCAGGTACTATTTACTAGCGGATACCTGGCACACAATGTGGGAAAACAAGTAGCGCCCAAGGTTTTTTTTTTTTCTTTTTTTGGCAAAATGACAACTTAAACACGTGCAAAACAGGCCGGCTTACTCCCAAACGGTTTGGGAGATAAGCAAAAAATTAGGGTTTACTTATAGTTTTACTTAATTTCACACTTGGTACTGTAAGTGGACTGGCAAGTATACAAACTGTAAAACGCCAACTTTCCATAAATGTAGTAACTAATAAATACATGCAGGGTCATACTGAAAGCCAAATGAATTAATCGTTTCATAACTGAAAACCGTTATATGTTGAAAGTGGAAATTGCTCGGTTTGCATCACCTCATGTTTCTTCATGCAGTTGCGTCCTTTAAACTCATCCAGAAATCTACTTTGCTTCATTTTCTTCCAAAAAATAACACTGCGCAAAAGTGATTGCTTAATTTCAACACCTTAAAAAAAAAAAAGAATAACTTTTATTTTTGTAGAACGGCTTTCCATAACTTCCTGTGATGGCATCTCACTTGATGTGGCGGACGTGCAGCCTCACTGAGAGGTTGTGAAGTTCATTTCCGCCCCTCAAATACTCATAAAAGAAGACCCTCATGTCACAACCGATGTTGACATTAGCACTAGCAATAAAGATTACAAAAAATAAACACATAAATGTCAGATTGTGGCTGGAGGCCCCACTTTTTGGCAAGCGACGATAAACTGTGTCAAGAGTGGGCGTCGCCTCCCATCAGATCATCTTATTGAGACTCTCTTTAGAAAATTGTGTTGAAGAAAAACGGCACTTTGCTAGTCTAAATAAAACATGGGTGCTTTGACTGCATAAGTGAATGAAATGTAGAAATAAAACAAAAGTTGCATTACCCGTGCATACTTGGGTGTCGTCATCAGGCGAAGCCTTTGTGACACTGGCCACCAACGACAGCTACGCCAAAGGGGCAATGGTCCTGGGCTGCTCGTTACGAGACCACCACACCACCAGGAAGCTGGTCGCCCTCATCGGACCTCACGTAGCAGACCCCTGCAGGTAACAACAGTAACACTTTTATTCATTGGTTCGAGACTAAGACCCAATGCGAATAGCAAGACTTTATAAATCATAGTGTCTCGTCGGTACGGCACTAATATTAGTTCTTTTAAATAGAGGATTTATTTATTTTCCTTTTCATTTTTCAGGGAGGCACTGCGCTCCATCTTTGACGAGGTGCGACTGGTGGACATCACAGACTCGGGCGACACAGCCCACCTCACCCTGATGCAGCGGCCCGACTTGGGCGTGACCTTCACCAAGCTGCACTGCTGGACGCTGACGCACTACGACAAGTGTGTGTTCATGGACGCCGACACCATGGTGACTACTCTTTTTCTGGGGATCTATTTGACATGATTTGAGAGTTGTAGACGTGCAGACTTTCTCAATATGCTTGTTTGCTTAGCCTTTGTCTTCTAAGTCAACCAGAAAAGTCTGTGTGTTTAAGCCAATCTCTTAAGTCAACATACATCTCGAGGAATGATCCTAAACTACCAGGCCGCATTTAGTACCGTATTGAGTAATTGCAGTTTTATCTCTGAAACGTCAGGCGCTTACCAACATCGACGAGCTCTTTGAGCGGGAGGAGCTTTCGGCGGCGCCAGACCCCGGTTGGCCCGACTGCTTCAACTCCGGGGTCTTTGTTTTTCGGCCGTCTGTGGAAACGCATGAGAAGCTGCTGACGTTCTGCGCTGAACATGGAAGTTTCGATGGTGATGCAGCTTTTTTTATTTTAGATGTATTATGAAAGCTGTGCTAGTACAGTAGACGACACTGTAACGATTGAACTCGTGACCTTGGGCCCCCAAGTAAACAAACATTCAAACATTGCATTGTACCGTCCAGAAAATATTTGAGTAATCTAGTCATCCTGACTCTTGACAAAAAAAAATTATTCGACTCTATTTTTCATTCAGAACTTGACAATGGCTTAACGTTGGTTTTTGTGTGTCCGCAGGCGGCGATCAGGGCATCCTCAACAGTTTCTTCGATACGTGGGCCACAGCCGACATATCCAAGCACCTCCCTTTTGTCTACAACCTCAGCAGCATTTCCATCTACTCTTATCTGCCCGCTTTCAAACAGTACGCGCACACACAAACGGTGATTGCGTAGTGAACCATTAAGTGTTTTTGTGTGTTCGCAAAGGTCAGTTCAAAGGTGGTCTTTTTATGTGTCTGAGGGTCCAATTACAAGAAGAGGATCACAATCTGCCCTATTTTTTTTTTTTTTTTCTGCTGTCCACAGTTTTGGCCACAAGGCTAAGGTGGTCCACTTCCTGGGCAAGACTAAACCGTGGAGCTACACCTACGATGCCCAGAGCGGTGAGGTGATTGGCCAGCCCGAGGGCCCCGACTCCAACCGGCTGCACCCGGACTTTCTGCAGTCCTGGTGGCAATTGTACACCACGTCGGTAATGCCTCTGCTGCAGCGATCCTATGGCGACACGCCTTTCACCAGTGGCGTCACTGAAGCGGCCAATGACGTGAGTTATTGCACAAGTCATTGGTCCATATGCTAAAACGGCCAACCTGTTGGGTCCTTGAGATGTTTAAATGGATCTACTTCATGATTTGAAATTTCATGCTGCAATGTGAAACCAGCATTGGGGACTAAATTACATTTTTTAATCGAGCCTTATGAGTTCTGCCTAGCAACAAGAGCGCAGATGAGTCTAACCCTGCAGTATATGATTTGCAAATGGGGCCTTTAAAAAAAAAAAAAAAAAAGTCTTTCCTCATGTTACCATAAAACATGGTTGCAGCACCAGCGCTTATCTGTTGCAAAATGTACAGTCGGACTTTGATGAAATGCCTCCATGTACAGCCGTGGGTGGGGGGGTGCTTTAAAAGTACGTGAAGGGTAAAACTTAACAAATTCCCACCTGGTAATTCAGGAGAAGCTCTGGCAGGACGAGTACAGCGGTCAGACTGAGTCCTCCTCGTCCTCCACATCAGCCGGCGCCTCTGCCAGTGTGACGTCCCCATCCCAATCCATCTCCTCAGAGGAGCGAAAGCGGCGCTGGGAGGCGGGCCAGATAGACTACTTGGGCGACGACTCCTTCGCCAACATCGAGCGCAAGCTGGACACCTTCCTCAAGTAGCAAGTCGGGCTGTGATGGACAGAGGGGAGTGTAAGGAATGGAACCCCCCAACGACCTCTGCCCCACGTCCACAGATCCAATCACAGAAGGTGAAATGACCAGATTGTTGTCTTCCATCCTCACTAAATGCACCTTCTCAGTTTGTGTGAGTGAGAGCGAATTTCTTCAAGGAAAAGTAAAACATGGGATGTCACTTCATCCCCAAAGATTGTAGTTGATTAACATTAGCATTTGCCACTTCGCATCAACGGGCATTATATAGCAATAGCAGAGTAACTCTATCATGACACTGATGTGCCAAGAATATGCCAATGGCATCATTTATTCCGGACAGTATCTTGCTTGGTAACTCAAGAGCATGAAATTATCAAAACAGGATCCATATGCAATTTTTTATTTTTAGGAGGAGGGGGGGGGGGTTATCCTGCGACTTAATACTGTTAACAATGAAGCTAGACTTGGCATGAGGGGAAATAGCACAAGATCACGCAGCAGAGTAACACGCAAATGCCAAGCTATCATTCCAACTAAGAGGCAGTTGTGATTTTGAATTTAATTTGTCACTGAAGAACACTAACACTTGATGAAATTAGCGACGTCATCAACAACACTGGATAGCGATATTGGTACAGCCGTAACTTGTGAATCGCCATTCTTTTCTTATTCTTAAAATTGTGGATAATGTCCTAGCTTTACAGGATAAAGTTGGGCGAGTTTAAAATAATATAACAAAATAAATAATATAGCAAGCGTTGGGCAATTAGATGGATACACAAAGGCAGTAGAAAATGAGAAATTGTCCGACACTTACAGATCACATGTACAGAAATTAAATTATTTTGGCAATATGTGATCCTTGTATATCATAGAAGAAATACGGACAATTAGTCCCTCATTCCATGTAAAGAAAAAAAACTTTAGTCTAATTTCTGCTTGTGTGGATACTGTAAATGTTCTTGTATGCTTTCAAAATGTTATAAATAGGAATAAAGTAATCACAGCATTTAATTTTTCCGCATTTTGTTTCAGCCTTTTCCCACAATGGATTAAATTGAGTACCAGTAAAGTATATTGCGTACCAGTAAAGTAGATTTACACCACAGAGTATTCCTAGCATTCACTTTTTAATTTCACAAACAAAAGAATTTAATCCATTTTGGAATAAGGCTGCAATGTAAAATGTGGAAAATGTACTTTCCGGATGCAGTATGACTTATTCACGGTGCTTCACCCCCATGCACTCACCCCCAACATGGGCAGAGAATGAATTGGGTCTTTTATAAAGTGGAATTGGGGGAGGGAGGAAGACTGGGGTCATGTAGCAGGCCCGTTTCTGGCTGGTGAAGCACGGCTACATTTTTCTGTTCCGGTTGCCCGGCAACTGTTCAGATGTGGAAAAATTTCAGGACTCGAGGGCAGCGCGAGTAGTCATGCATGTCTGCCTCGGTCCTGGTTTCTGAATGGTTGTTTGTGCCGTATGATTGGCTGGCTAAGATAAGTGGAAGAAAAAAAGATGGACGTGCAAAGATCCAAATGTTTTTAAACGTTCCTCGAGATTTATGTTGAAACACTATAGTAGAGCGCCACCTACCTCTCATCCTTGTGCATGCAAGTTCTATCTGCTGTCTGTTGTCCTCCTGTAGCACTTTTGTGGCTTTCCAACCAGCTGCCTTATTACTGTGTTCACTGACCTCACTTCATTGCAAGAAATTGTCCGTTTTGCTGATGGAGGTGAGTTACAGCCTGAAAAAAAATGTAAAAGTGAAATGTTGTCATTGCGCAATCCCCTTGTCGCTAATAAAAGATCAGCAACTTAATGGCTTGTATTTTTTTTTTTCTTTCCTAAAATGGAAAAATATCCTCCAGAGTTCCAAGCAAGGGAGCATTAAGGGATTATGCTTCGCACAAATTAAATAAAAAAAAGAAATCAGTCCCAAGTGACAAAGACAAATACCTACCAGTGATCTTCGCCTCCTAAATGAGGGTTGGGGGAGCTGGAGCTTATGGCTCCTGACTTTCAGTTCAGTAAGATGATATTCTTGTTTGTTTTTACTGGTTTTTTTTATTTGAAGATATTTTCTTGAGTGCCCTGGCGCTATCTGTCAAGTACATTGATGCTTGAAATCTGTGCAGCGGATGTGCTGCCTGGGAACTTTTATATCAAGTACAGTAAAACAAAATTTTACGATAATATTTGGAGCATTTGTGCTTCCTTTTGTTTTTGACAATTGGTTTCCTCGCCCATAAGCAAACTCAGAGTGAGGAGCATCTTGATCCTAAAATAGCGACTAGTAGATTTAACTTTAAAAATGCTAGCGTAGGAAACAAACGAAAGACAGAGGGGGGCGCTCTTGTCCAATTTCTACAACTCCATCAGCGCCTTGATGTCGTTAATGCGCGACGTCTTGCGGTCGGCGTCCGTCGATGCGAATGCTGCCTGCACCAAGTCTTGCTTCTGCTTCTGGATCTTAACCATGTTCTCCTCCACAGAATCTTTCACGATGAACTGCCGCACATATTCACGTTTTAGTCGCTATCTTTTTTTGGTATGATTTGAAAATGCACCTTTCCTTCCATTTTCTCACCTTGGTGACAAAAACTTTTCTCTTCTGGCCCAAACGGTGGCAGCGGTCAATGCATTGCTCTTCCGTAGCTGGGTTCCATGCCTTAAGAGACACAAAGTTAGTGCTGCTTCCTCATTCTACTTCTTGGATTTATTTATTTATTTTTTTCCTCACTGGGTCCATAAGGAAGACATGGGAGGCGGCGGTGAGGTTGAGTCCCACCCCGCCGGCTTTGAGCGAGAGTAGCAAGATGGTGGGGCTGTCGGGGCTCAGGCTCTGGAATTCTTGGATCACCTGGGTTCGCTTCTTTTGACTCATGCTTCCGTCCAGGCGCACAAAGCTGAAGCCGTGCTCCCTAAATTGCGTAATTTCACACATGATTGATGACCTTTTGGATTTGATTGACAGGTGTGTGTGTGTTACCTGAGCGGCGTCTCCAGGATGGTGAGGAAGCGAGTGAATTGCGAGACTACCAAACTTTTGATGGCGCTGTCTTCACGTCGCAGTCGAAGTAGGTTGCCCATTAGCGCTTGGATCTGCACACACACACACAGCAAACATTTAAAAACCAAAACATGGAGGAGACTGAACGTCCGCTTTCTTACCTTGGAGCTGGTCCTCAACTTGCCGGGAATTCTTTCTCCGCACTCTTCGGCCATCTCCTCCTGCGGGAACTCCACCAGCTCGTTGATCTTGATGTCACTCCGACACAGAGGGCAGCGGGCACTCTCCTGAATTTGAAAAAGTGAGTGGAAGTCAAAAATCCAAATAACGATTGTGCAGGACAAAAACAGTCAAGTGGAATCTCTGAGAAGTTGCAGTCGCCAAACTGACCTGCTCTGTGCCGATGACCTGCGCGATGCAAGGGCGGCAGTAGACGTGGGCGCAGTGCGTGATGACGGGCAGGCGCACGGAGTCCAGACAAACGGAGCACTCCTCGTCCGAGCCGCTGGCCAGCACCACGCGCAGCTTCTCGATCAGCCGCTCGCGAAGCTCGGCCGGCGTGGACGCCAAGCCTGCGTGGACCGCGACGGGGAATCGTCACTAACGGATGTTGTCGTCTTGAAATCTAACATTCTACTACTCTTGTAAAATGACTTAAATGTACCATCTTTTTTTAATTTTCATAAAGTAAATATAGCAATAATTAAAACTCTCAGGAATAAAAAACAATTCTCATAAAAATGCAAATTTAAAAAAAGAATATTGTAAAATTTCAAATGTAATTTAATGTAAAAAAACAAAACCCTTTTTCAACAAGCTACTCCCATGACACCATTTTGGTGCATACCTGCATCTGCGGCGGTGTTTGTTAGCAGGTCAGGATGGCAGCAGTGCTGTCGCAGCCTCATCAGGATGGCCAGCACGTCTGCGTAATTCCTCAAAACGCTGCCTTCAGCGACATATCTACTCCAAAAAACAAAATATCATCAAGTAGGTTCATCATATTATTTTCCTTGACAATAAGCAAAGGGGAGAAAAAAAATCGGTTCAAAATTTTGAAATCCTATTTTTGATTGCCATTGTTATTTCTTTGGGCGTACCTGCCGACAGTGTGTCTTCCCTCATTGAGCGCCACATCGTACTCCTCGCGCTCGGCGGCGCTGAGCTCCACCTGCTCCACGTACACGCTCTTCTCGGGCAACGTGACCAGTGGGCAACCGTCCACTTGGCTGTTCTTGGTCCGCCGCAGTGTGATGCACTTGATCAGCGTCTGCAGGTTCCTGACAACATCAACATTCTCATCGATTCTATGATTTTTTTTTTTTTTTTTTATCATCAACATTTTTACAATGATAGCTAAAAAGTCGCCTTACTGCAAGCCGTCTCGGTCTCCTTGCGTGACGGGCCTCTGGATGACTCGATTCCACCACTCCCTGACGTCAAACGGCTTGATGCGCAGGAAGGCCAGCAGCATCCACAGGTCCTTCACGCTGTTCTGGATGGGCGTCCCTGGACGAGGACAGGTGGGAGGCGTGAGTACACGCGTGGGTGCGCGCCGCCGCGACAACTGGCAATGGCACTCAGTCGCAGAGCGCAGACCTCCGGCGCGGTGGACTAATCCAGATTGCAGTGGTCTGTCTAGCAAGTCATAGAATACTCGGCAAAGAACAGCTGAAAAAAGACACATTTGCATGCATTGGAACAGGAGTTCAGAACACTCAGATTCTTTGATCCTTTTGAATATTTTGGAAAGGATTTGAATTACAGGAGTTCTGAACAGTCAAAGATTCTTTTATCCTACTGATTATCATACTGTCATTCAATTCCACTTTTTTCTACTCTAATTCGGCACAGTGTTAATGTTTAGAACGTACATAATGTTAGAGTGGTTTATAATAATATTCAATTTTTTTTAGGAATGAACCCTCTGCCTGATTATTGATGAAAAGCTATTTTAATGTTGACCATCTTGGTGAGCTAAGTATGTTTGGAGGGGGCGGTACAAGATGTAAAATGTTCAAGAGCCGCTGTTGTCAACATTCTGTTGAATGCGTGTACCAGACAGAATCCAACGTCGCTTGGCTTTAAGGTCCAGAACGGCCCTGCTCATCTGCGTGTTGGGGTTGCGCACCACGTGGCCCTCGTCCAGCACCACCCTCAACCAGTTGATGCCGTGCAGGGGACTGTTGAGGTCATGAAGGCCACCCCTGTTCTGATTCTAAACACAAATGTGCCTCCCTCAGACTACGAATTGCCCGAAGGGCCAGTAAAAAATGCACTCAAAGTTCGTTAGCACTTACGGCGAAGTCTGCGGCGAGCACGTTGTAGGTGGTGAGCACCACGTCCTGAGACGAGAGGAACTTGGTGCTTCTGTTGCGGTTGGGCCCGTGGTACATGTACACTTTGAGCTTGACGTCGGCTCGCACGTGCTCCTCAAACTGGTCCTGAGAAGACACGCGTGCGCTTTTTCGTTAACCCTGCGGTCACCGTCGCTCGTTGCCACGGCGACGGAGGTGCCTACCAGCCAATTGCTGAGCACGGACAGCGGGCACACGATGAGGGTTGCCCCAGCCGATACAGTTTCACCAGAGTTGTCTGCGATGGCTAGATTAAAAACAAAAAAAACACACGTTCAAATTAAGACCATTAAAATACTTACAGCAATGATTGTTGTATCCTTGACCGCCCCCAAAGAAAACCTACTAGCTTCGCCCATGGCTTGTCCAACGCTCGTGACTCACCCAGGGTCCTTTTCTTCTTTTTTTTCTTGAAGGAATTCGGCGGCGACGCCGGGCCTCTGCACAGCGCAGCGGCAAAGTCCGCGTCCTCCAGCAACAGTGGGTCCTCTGCACGACGTTACGTTAACACGGAAAATCAAAACATCAGATGTAACTATTTGCACTACTACGCACTTACCGTATTTCCGCTTGGTGGCTTTTGTCGTTCTTTTGCCTGAAATGATGAAGCAAAATATTGAAACATATGCGGACGCCTGGATTTAGAGGTAAAATTTAGGGTCTCACCTTTCTCTGACAGCTTTGCTGCTTCCTTTACATGTGATAAGAAAACACAAGATTGCTCCTGGTGGGCCCTAGCACATGAACATTTTTTTTAGTTTAGAGTCAACAATGGATGGAGGTGAGAGAATTCAAAATCTATAAACCAAAGGGTGAGCAAGATTTTGCGTTGTTTGATTTTTAAAACAGACCAATGGGCCACGTCATTTGCAGATGAGGTTTAAAATGTTGATGTAAAAATATGTAAGTATAGCACCATTAAATAGATTAACCATTGCAGGTATTACTGGCTCAAAAAAAATGGCTAAAATGTGAGAACAACATACGGGCTTGAGCGTAGACCGTGAGCCACCACGTCACTCGGTCCGGCTCCATCTGTCACCAAGCGACGACACATTTGGTTAGGTTGACTTCCACACAAACCCGGGTACTGATTTCATTCGTGCGAATCCTACCTTTTGCAGGCGAAGAGGGATCCTGCTGCACACGGTTGTACACGGGGAGGGGCTTTCCCTCGTGATAGTTGGTGAGGATCAGCGCAATAGTTGTCAGTGTCTTGCCCTGGGGCATTAATCACAGGGTTGTTCCAGACCCGTCCACAATAGCAGATTTTTTTTTTTTTTTCACGCGGCACTCACCAGTCCCATGTCGTCTGCCAGTATCCCGCCGAGGACTCTCTCGGGTATTTCCTTGGCTGAGAAGCGGGTCAGGGTGTTGTAGTACATATTGCCCCGCTTCTCCCAAAAGGGCGGCAGCACACATTTGTTCTCGCGGGCGCACATCCATGACAGCGCTTGCCGTTGGTGGGGCATTAGGGGGGTGGCCAAATACTGTGGAAACAAAATAGGTTTATTAAATAGTCACAGAACTCATGTGAAGTAATGAAGTAGTGCGTTTGCATAAAAATACAGATATGCGAGGCCATTCAATATATAAGGTGATTTTTTTTTCCGGAGTGTTTTTTGTCTTTTTGTCATATTCCCCAAGTAAATATACAAAAAGCACTCAGCAATTTCTTTACGAGTAACAAGCAAATTGGGCGGAAAGGAAAATCGAAATTATGAAGAAAAGAAAACATTTGCAAGTATGCTTATATGCGGGGATCACCACTAGGTGGCATTCAGGACAAGCACAATATTCATGCGCATACCTCAGGTGCTTTTTCAAATTCTTTACTCTCCGTCAGTCCTTCAAAGAGGTTGTCAAAGGCGTTCTTCAACTGAAAGTCAAAGACACCGTTTTGGTTCGTCATTCTAGCGATATCACCAAATTATTGCCGTGTAGTTTACCTCCTCTGCCGTAAGAAGGATTGTCATGCCTTTTTTATTCAATCCCGTCCCGGCTCCTGAGCTACTCAACTTCTGATTTGCACCTGATTCAAAACACACAAGAATGATTGACATCGAAATGTATCGTGGCCCACGAGGTGAGTATTGTTGACTCCACCTGTGTTGAGTTTGTAGCCATAGCGTGCCAAACGTTGAACGACGGCGCTCTTGTTCTCCTCCTTCCCCCAGAAGGACAAAATCACTGGCATGGAGTATTTGTTCTTTGTCCCAGAGTTCACCACCCTGACACAAATAAAAAAGGTGACAATGGCACATTTCACACCAGTCCACTCTGTCACAATATTTCATCCTCAAACAAGACATTACAATTTGCATTCTACAATTCACGTCAAAGTCGCATCTCACCCTTCTACTCTTGTCAACTTGTTGTCCATGATGTGGGCCATGGCTTGGGCCAGCTCCTTCTTGATGTGGCCAACTTGGCTGCCGTAGATGTTGGTCACTACGATGGCGTTGTGGTCAAAAAAGTTTTCCGGCTCACGCTCCAGGCCAACCATTTCACCTTGGTTCACCTGCGCAAAGAGTGATGCCGTTAAGGTGGGAGTCCATTCAAACTAAGTGGTACGACTCATATTTCACACAAATTCTCGTATTCCCCGATTTTTTATCCACCTCAGGGGACGACCATTTTAGCGTTTTCTCTTGATTGGAAATGACATCACACTTACTCAGGTAAGTGAACCAATCATGGTTCAGCTTGAGAATGTCACTTCTAAAACAGGTGAGCTGTGATTGGTCATTTCCTTGAGCAACTGTGATGTCATTATCAGTCGACAGCAAGTGGCAAAATGGCCGCCCTCTGAGATTTTTTTCAGTAATTCATTCATTCTCAACATCGTTTATCCTGTTGAGCAAAATGCAAAATACACCCTGAACTGATTGATTAGGGGGAATCCCACCCTAAAATCAATTGAGTGTACCCCTAAACTATCAGCGACTCTTACAATGACTCAAAAATGCAATTTCCACTGAGTACCTCGTTTAGAGGAGATCCATAGGAATACAATTTTGGAGTCACTCAAATTGGTTAACTGCTTTGTAATTACAACATTTTCAAAGGTGTCAGAGCCTGAATGGACTCTTGGCTTGTCTGTTTTGTCACTGAGGTCCCAATTGATATCTGGCCCGTTTTGAAATTTGGTGGGTGGATTAGCAACTATAAACAAGATTGTGTTTGACTTTGAAGGCTTCACTGTTCACAACAAAGCGGGCCATAAATCAGAAGGATCTAGGGTGGATGCTCACCACCCCGGTGTAATATTTGAGTCCCACTACGGTGCCCTGCATCTGGCCAAACAGCACGTTGCCGTCGGCGTCCGACTCATCGGAGGAGGCGGCCCGGATGGCTTGGGAGAGGCTGTTCTGGTCCAAGCGGTCGGTGAAGAGGTCCACCTCGCTGTACCTGTCCCAACTGAACCAGCTCCTACGGAAAGCCATTCCGCCTGCACACATGTTTCCAAATGTAAATTTAGTCATTGGAGTAGGTAGGAAGGCAAGGAGGGTTTCCAGCTCTGAAAGGAGAGGAAAAACCCTCAAGTCCGGACTAACCTAGCGACTAATTGGAGGCGTTGAGTGACTCGCAGCCGAAGGGGGGTTAGCGCGTTGGCCGCATTAGCTTAGCACGCCGGTTTGATACACGGCCTTGTTTCGCACGTTTCACAGCGAGTCTGACTCGGCTGGCGACAAGAGTGTGCGGCGTGTTTGTCACGAACGCCTTCCCGACTTTAGTTTCGCCCCTAGCTTACACAGTCGACTTTTGTTCCCCCCAAAGCGCTATCGACGTGTGTGATGATGCTTTTCTCTTATACTGTTGCGTTTGCGTAGACGACGTGACGTCAGAGCAAAACACTTCCGCCATCAACATGAGTTTATAATGTTACTATTTAACGCAGCAAACTATATAGTAATAGATTAGTTCATTAAAATCATTAGACGCGGTTCCAGAACCGATTGTTGTGACAATGCATGTTTTACTTTATTTAAAGTGTAACATTCTGCCACGAATGGCATTTGCTATTTTTCGATGTAGTTTGAATGCAACAGGCTGCCGTCAATTTGCGCGCTGTTCCGCTTTTCTTACGGAAGCCGCGACGTCCAATTTTGCACGACTTTCCGCTTCCTTTCCACGCAACGGATTCTTCCTCCTCCGGGGCTGAGAGAAAACGCCAAGGCAGGGAGAGGTCAGGGGCAAGGAAAACGCAAGAAACGATACACGATACCGTTGTAAATATATCAGACAAGCGGAAATTCAGCAGCATTTCCCCCCTATTTTGGGGCAAAGAAAACTGGGACGGAGTCTGAGAAGTTGATCTAAGTCCACCCCGGTTTTTTTCTTCTTTTTTTTTCGTTCTTGTGGTTGACAGTTAACCGGTGAGTTCCGTATGGTTATTTTCTCATTTACAAGTCGCCAATTTGAGGTGACCAACGTTAAAATGGGGAATTGTGTGATTAATGAATGTTAATCAGCTGTCACGTCAGTACTTAAAGCGTATCTTTAAGATCCATGTGTGGGCAAAAGCATCATCAAGTGTGACAGCCAAAACTTTGGTTCTCCACATTTCTATCAGCAAACACTATTTTGGGCTAAAGAACTAGCAAATATATACACTTAGACAGTGGAACAACTTGTAGTTGCTGCAAAATTAAAGTAAACGTCACTTTGATAACTTTCTACATGTAATAACTATGCTACTATTGATAAGCATCATTGTGCAAAGGGTGAAGCTGACATGTAACCCCACACCACCACTACCAATTGGAAGTGAAAGGCATAAAGTATGAAAATCTTCCATCATGTGTTAGCTACCTTTTACAAACCTCGGGAGACTAACTTTTTCGAATGATCCTGGCAGTGAACGTTTGACGAGTCAATTGAGGAATTGAATTAATCGCAGTTACGTACCGTAGGCTGTCAGAATTGGGGGAGTCATCATGAGACAATTGGAGGTTAAGCTGTATCCACTTCACACTCCAGACTCACTTTAAACTAACCGCTGAAGGTCTTGCCCCTCCCCTTGAAATGCTGCCCCTTTCATCTCTTTCTTCTTCAAACTGACCAACTCCTAATTATGTAACCTTCAATGCTGCACTCAAATACAATAAGGGCTACAATACCCCAAATAAATACTTAAATCTCTGGAGCTACCTCAGAAACAGCAACATTGCTATGTGGACCTGGTTCTGTTCATACAGAACAGCATCACATGGGGAAAAAAAAATGAAATGACGGCTTTTGCAATGTTGTGCGATTGAATAACAGGATATGGAGGTGTGCGGCCTGGCGGTGTGTTTGCACTGGAGTGGTGAGCAGAGTGGTGGCAGGAGTCAAGTTGTCATGTATGCGTGTGTTTGTCTTTCAGCTTGTGCTGGACGTGAGCGCGCTGGCGTCATTGCTCCTTCCAGGAAGTACTCTGCACCATTTCCTTTTGCAGAAGCCCAACAAAAGAGACTGCATCGGCCACTTCCTGTAAACAGCTTGAGGTTTTGTGTGTGGATGTGTATTGCGCTGGGAAGTAGTCAAAATGAGGGCTGAGCAACATTTGTCACTTGTTCCCCGATTCTAAAATAGTTCACATGCATGTCAAAAAATTGATAGTTTCTAGCAGGGTTGCTAAATGCAGTTAACCCCAAAATAGTGAAAATCTGTGAGTGATTGACGTCTATGTAAAAAAGGTTGGTTAGTGCATGGAGTTGCCACAAGATGGCGGCAAAGCAGAGAAGCCTGAAATTAAGCTCCTCCCCCCTCTATTACGACATAGGATTTTGGCACCAATATTCATCACTTTGTTGAAAAGTTAAAAAAAACTGAGTCCAAATACTCATTTTAGATTAAAATTGCAAATGTGGGACATGAATTGAGCAGCAAAATCAACCCGGTTTGCACAATTTCTTTTTATGTGCCCTGGAGCGATGGAATTCCATCCAGGCCCAGGCAAGACTACACTTGTTCAGTGTGCCGCCGCTTTGGAATGAGGCAACCAGCTCAGACCTGCCTCGCAGAAAGTGTGAAGGTAACGGCTGGCACGAGACGGGCCGCTTAGTGGTAGCGGAGAAAGAGGGACGTGGAACTAGCACGGTTCTTTGGGTCTTCTGTAAGACGCAGAAGAGGCATCCGAAGGTTAGTGTCTGTCTGGTCGCTGTGGTCAAAGATGAGGTTAATATCTGCGGAGTGTTGTAGTGTGTCTGCTTTGTCTTTTGGGTTGTCGGAATGTTACGAAAGGCTTTCATGGAAAATCCTGCCAGAGGGTTTTTCCTCTGAATTTTTTGGTCATCCACATTTTCTCAATGCATTCAAATCAATGATGATATGGCAGACAAGTTTGCATTGTTGAATGGATATGTCGATCTCCTCACCACCATTTGAACACAAAATCAGCCAGCGCGATTCATATTTAATAAATCACATCCGACATGCTGAATTCATCTATTTGCATATCTTCCTCCCAAATCGTACGCCGGTCCGACCCCTGCGTGTGTTTTTCTCTTCAGGTCCAAGTGCGTGTAGATGTGCGACAGCGGATTGTGCGAGGACAAGCCCCCCGCCCCCCCTGTCAGGATGAGTAGCCAAGGAGGAGGAGCCAAGGACCCCCAGTCCACCAATCACAACTCTCGGCCGCTTCCGTCCGTGCCGGAGGAGCGCAAGTCCAGAAATAAAATCATCTCCATCTTTGCTTCGGAGAAAGGTGACACACACACACACACACACTATATAGTCACACACACACTGAAACATATCCGTGTTGCCTTACAGGAGGTAGGAAGAAGGATCGGGATAAGGACAGGCCAGAGATCTCCTCCCCGTCGGATTTTGAACACACCATCCATGTGGGCTTTGACGCCGTCACTGGAGAGTTCACGGTAAGGGAGCCAGCGTTTGGCTATCAAGATAAGGTTGGGTTCCACATTTGAGTTTCAAACCTGTGACTCAAGTCCACTGGAGTCCAAGTCTCAAGTCCCTAATTTGTCACCTCCAGGGCATGCCGGAGCAATGGGCTCGTCTCCTCCAAACCTCCAACATCAGCAAATCTGAGCAGAAGCAGAATCCCCAGGCGGTCCTGGACATCCTCAAGTTCTACGACTCCACCAGCGGGAAGCAGAAATACCTCAGCTTCTCGGCCTCAGGTCAGTCGGCTCACCTTCCTCTCGCCGCTAACATTTGCAACCGAGAATCTTCATTTCTTTGCTTCCTTCCCTCGCCGACGCAGATAAAGATTCGTCGTTGGTGAGTGCTTGGTCCATCGGTCAGGTTCAAATCCGATTGATCGCCACTTAACGCCTCCTTCATTTTGGACACAGGTTAAGCAGGGCACCACCACTTCCTCATCAGGCGCTAAAGACGCCGACGATGACGATGATGACGACATGCCGCCGCCCGTCGTGGCGCCCAGGCCGGAACACACTAAGTCGGTGAGTTGCTCGAAAAGAAAATCAAAGTTTGGAGGTCTTTGCTTATTTGTCATCTTTCAGGTCTACACGCGGTCGGTGATCGACCCTATCCCGGCTCCGGAGGCCGACGCCGCTTCCAAGGCGGCCGACAGGCAGAAGAAGAAAGGAGGCAAAATGACGGACGAGGAGATCATGGAGAAACTCCGTAAAGCTGCCTGCTCGCCGTTGAAATGACACAGCGCTAATAACAAAAACGTTGATTGGGTTTTATCGTTTGTTGCTCTTTAGGGACTATCGTTAGTATCGGAGATCCCAAGAAGAAATACACTCGATACGAGAAGATCGGACAAGGGTGAGGTCACGGACTTTTGTACTGAATGAGGCTTTCAAGCTTGGGTTCAGGTTTTGGGTTTTCAAACTTCTTTTTTTTATCATCGTATCATCATTGTTGCACTTTCAGGGCATCTGGAACCGTCTACACGGCCATAGATGTTGCTACAGGGCGGGAGGTATGCTGTTGAGAATGGCATTTGAACATACGTATTTGGGGTTCTGCTCAAAAGCAACGATTCGTGAAATATATTTCCATGTATTCTGCATACTGAAGTGTCTTGTCCTCAGGTGGCCATCAAGCAGATCAATTTGCAGAAGCAACCCAAGAAAGAACTCATCATCAACGAGATCCTGGTCATGAAGGAGATGAAGAATCCCAACATCGTCAACTTTGTTGACAGGTACAAGACGAAAAACAAAAACTTCAATTATTGTTTGAAATTAAGACCGGTGTGTGCGTTTTGTGTGGCAGTTTCCTGGTTGGCGAGGAGCTGTTTGTGGTGATGGAGTACCTGGCGGGCGGCTCGCTGACCGACGTGGTGACGGAGACGTGCATGGACGAGGCCCAGATCGCAGCCGTATGCAGAGAGGTTGGCATTTCGCTTCCACAAGCTGGAAAATATGCCGGAGATTCTTTTCTTTGTAACCGCAGCTTGTCGTCATGGAAACATTCTGGCTTAAAACACACACGGTTTGATCGATTGCGTCCAGGTCCTGCAGGCTCTGGAGTTTCTTCACGCCAATCAGGTCATCCATCGAGACATCAAGAGCGACAACGTCCTGCTGGGAATGGACGGATTGGTCAAACTCAGTAAGGAGGAATCGGAAAGTCGTAGATTAATCAAGTCCTGTATATTTCGTGGGTGCTAAGATTGTCCTTTTCTCGACAGCCTCCATCTCAGATTTTTGCTAACGTGGTCTTTGTGTTCATCCCTTTGCAAGCCGACTTTGGCTTCTGCGCTCAGATCACGCCAGAGCAGAGCAAGCGCAGCACCATGGTGGGCACGCCGTATTGGATGGCTCCGGAGGTGGTCACCAGGAAGGCCTACGGGCCCAAAGTGGACATTTGGTCCCTGGGCATCATGGCCATCGAGATGGTGGAGGGAGAGCCCCCTTATCTTAACGAGAACCCTCTCAGGGTGAGTACGGTGAAGCGACGGATATTTGGGCTATTTCTGTCACATTTAATAAAAAAATTAAAAAATTGTGACGGTCAAATGTTGCATTACATCTTCAAATGACCATGAAGGGACTCGAACCCTCAATCTTCTGATCCGAAGTCAGACGCCTTGTCCATTAGGCCACATGGTCACACAGTGGCATCTCATTAAAGAATGCTTTGCACTTGCACAAAAACATAAATGGCATCTTACAAACTTTAACATTGGTGCTGAATATTTACAGCCTCGTTGGCGCAGTAGGTAGCGCGTCAGTCTCATAATCTGAAGGTCGTGAGTTCGATCCTCACACGGGGCATTGAAGTCTTTTCAACTCTCCACTTAAAATTTGCTGAACTAATTAAACATGCAATGTATTACACTATTGCTGCAGCACACACGACCATACTAAATTGTGTATTGCCACTCTGTGATGACTTCCAATTAATGAAGCACATGACCATGTGGCCTAATGGATAAAGCGTCCGACTTCGGCTCAGAAGATTCAGGGTTTGAGTCCCTTCATGGTTGACCACAGCATCTTGTGATAACAGTCTATGCATTATTATATAATGTACTCTAAAGTGAAGTAAATATTTTAACCAAATGTATTGATGGTGGATGACACTGAATTTCTAGAGCAACAATAGTCACCCGGCCTCGTTAGCGCAGTAGGTAGCGCGTCAGTCTCATAATCTGAAGGTCGTGAGTTCGATCCTCACACGGGGCATCAGAACTTTTTATCAAGCTAGCTTCTTTGATACGTAACGATGACCACTGACAAACGTCACTGAAGTTTATTCTCACCCCTGGCTATGTTTGTCTTTCAGGCATTGTATTTAATTGCCACCAACGGCACTCCTGAGCTGCAGAGTCCAGAGAAGCTGTCCCCCGTCTTCCGATCCTTCCTGTCGCGATGTTTGGAGATGGACGTGGAGAAACGAGGGTCAGGCCGAGAACTTTTGCAGGTACTTCTAAGATACATCAAAAAAGGCCGTCAAACATTTCGATGAGTGATTTAAAATGCATGCCCCGTGTGAGGATCGAACTCACGACCTTCAGATTATGAGACTGACGCGCTGCCTACTGCGCCAACGAGGCTATGTGTCAAGCTCTATTTTAGAAATTTACAGTCTCATCAGCATCACCAAAAAGCCAGGGAGGGACTCAAAGCCTCAATTCTTTATTTGAAGGCTGATTGGTGTAAAAAGTAGGTCAACAAACCTCAAATTGGAGAAGGGTCGAAAAATTCCGATGCCCCGTGTGAGGATCGAACTCACGACCTTCAGATTATGAGACTGACGCGCTGCCTACTGTGCCAACGAGGCTATGTAGCAAGCTCTATTGTAGAAATTTACAGTCTCATCAGCATCACCAAAAAGCCATGAAGGGACTCAAAGCCTCAATTTTTTATTTGAAGGCTGATTGGTGTAAAAAGTAGGTCAACAAACCTCAAATGGAGAAGGGTCAAAAAATTCTGCTGCCCCGTGTGAGGCTCGAACTCACGACCTTCAGATTATGAGACTGACGCGCTGCCTACTGCGCCAACGAGGCTATGTATCAAGCTCTATTGTAGAAATTTACAGTCTCATCAGCATCACCAAAAAGCCAAGGAGGGACTCAAAGCCTCAATTTTTTATTTGAAGGCTGATTGGTGTAAAAAGTAGGTCAACAAACCTCAAATTGGAGAAGGGTCGAAAAATTCCAATGCCCCGTGTGAGGATCGAACTCACGACCTTCAGATTATGAGACTGACGCGCTGCCTACTGTGCCAACGAGGCTATGTATCAAGCTCTATTGTAGAAATTTACAGTCTCATCAGCATCACCAAAAAGCCATGAAGGGACTCAAAGCCTCAATTTTTTATTTGAAGGCTGATTGGTGTAAAAAGTAGGTCAACAAACCTCAAATTGGAGAAGGGTCGAAAAATTACGATGCCCCGTGTGAGGATCGAACTCACGACCTTCAGATTATGAGACTGACGTGCTGCCTACTGTGCCAACGAGGCTATGCATCAAGCCCTATTGTAGAAATTTACAGTCTCATCAGCATCACCAAAAAGCCATGAAGGGACTCAAAGCCTCAATTTTTTATTTGAAGGCTGATTGGTGGAAAAAGTAGGTCAACAAACCTCAAATTGGAGAAGGGTCGAAAAATTCCAATGCCCCGTGTGAGGATCGAACTCACGACCTTCAGATTATGAGACTGACGCGCTGCCTACTGCGCCAACGAGGCTATGTATCAAGCTCTATTGTAGAAACTTACAGTCTCATCAGCATCACCAAAAAGCCATGAAGGGACTCAAAGCCTCAATTTTTTATTTGAAGGCTGATTGGTGTAAAAAGTAGGTCAACAAACCTCAAATGGAGAAGGGTCAAAAACTTCTGATGCCCTGTGTGAGGATCGAACTCACGACCTTCAGATTATGAGACTGACGCGCTGCCTACTGCGCCAACGAGGCTATGTAACTAGCTCTATTTTAGAAATTTACAGTCTCATCAGCATCACCAAAAAGCCAAGGAAGGGCTCAAAGCCTCAATTCTTTATTTGAAGGCTGATTGGTGTAAAAAGTAGGTCAACAAACCTCAAATTGGAGAAGGGTCGAAAAATTACGATGCCCCGTGTGAGGATCGAACTCACGACCTTCAGATTATGAGACTGACGCGCTGCCTACTGTGCCAACGAGGCTATGTAGCAAGCTCTATTGTAGAAATTTACAGTCTCATCAGCATCACCAAAAAGCCATGAAGGGACAAAGCCTCAATTTTCTATTTGAAGGCTGATTGGTGTAAAAAGTAGGTCCACAAACCTCAAATGGAGAAGGGTCAAAAAATTCTGATGCCCCGTGTGAGGATCGAACTCACGACCTTCAGATTATGAGACTGACGCGCTGCCTACTGCGCCAACAAGGCTATGTATCAAGCTCTATTTTAGAAATTTACAGTCTCATCAGCATCACCAAAAAGCCATGGAGGGACTCAAAGCCTCAATTTATTTGAAGGCTGATTGGTGATTGGTGTAAAAAGTCGGTCAACAAACCTCAAATGGAGAAGGGTCAAAAAGTTCTGATGCCCCGTGTGAGGATCGAACTCACGACCTTCAGATTATGAGACTGACGCGCTGCCTACTGCGCCAACGAGGCTATGTATCAAGCTTTATTTTAGAAATTGACAGTCTCATCAGCATCACCAAAAACCCAAGGGACTCAAAGCCTCAATTTTTTATTTGAAGGCTGATTGGTGTAAAAAGTCGGTCAACAAACCTCAAATGGAGAAGGGTCGAAAAATTCCGATGCCCCGTGTGAGGATCGAACTCACGACCTTCAGATTATGAGACTGACGCGCTGCCTACTGCGCCAACGAGGCTATGTATCAAGCTTTATTTTAGAAATTGACAGTCTCATCAGCATCACCAAAAACCCAATGGACTCAAAGCCTCAATTTTTTATTTGAAGGCTGATTGGTGATTGGTGTAAAAAGTCGGTCAACAAACCTCAAATGGAGAAGGGTCGAAAAATTCCGATGCCCCGTGTGAGGATCGAACTCACGACCTTCAGATTATGAGACTGACACGCTGCCTACTGCGCCAACGAGGTTATGTATCAAGCTTTATTTTAGAAATTGACAGTCTCATCAGCATCACCAAAAAGCCATGGAGGGACTCAAAGCCTCAATTTTTTATTTGAAGGCTGATTGGTGTAAAAAGTAGGTCCACAAACCTCAAATGGAGAAGGGTCAAAAGGTTCTGATGCCCCGTGTGAGGATCGAACTCACGACCTTCAGATTATGAGACTGACGCGGTGCGTACTGCGCCAACGAGGCTATGTATCAAGCTTTATTTTAGAAATTGACAGTCTCATCAGCATCACCAAAAACCCAAGAAACTCAAAGCCTCAATTTCTTATTTGAAGGCTGATTGGTGATTGGTGTAAAAAGTCGGTCAACAAACCTCAAATGGAGAAGGGTCAAAAAGTTCTGATGCCCCGTGTGAGGATCGAACTCACGACCTTCAGATTATGAGACTGACGCGCTGCCTACTGCGCCAACGAGGCTATGTATCAAACTTTATTTTAGAAATTTACAGTCTCATCAGCATCACCAAAAAGCCATGGAGGGACTCAAAGCCTAAATTCTTTATTTGAAGGCTGATTGGTGTAAAAAGTAGGTCCACAAACCTCAAATGGAGAAGGGTCAAAAAATTCTGATGCCCCATGTGAGGATCGAGCTCACGACCTTCAGATTATGAGACTGACGCGCTGCCTACTGCGCCAACAAGGCTATGTATCAAGCTTTATTTTACAAATTTACAGTCTCATCAGCATCACCAAAAACCCAAGGGAGACAGAGCCTCAATTTTTTATTTGAAGGTTGATTGGTGATTGGTGTAAAAAGTCGGTCAACAAACCTCAAATGGAGAAGGGTCGAAAAATTCCGATGCCCCGTGTGAGGATCGAACTCACGACCTTCAGATTATGAGACTGACACGCTGCCTACTGCGCCAACGAGGCCCTGTTACTCCTGCTCATTTCTGAACTTTCTCATTCCTTCCAGCATCAACAACCCGCTAGAATATTTACTCCCCATCAGTGCACATCATACAATGAAAATTGTTAAATTCAACCATGAAGGGACTTGAACCCTCAATCTTCTGATCCGAAGTCAGACGCCTTATCCATTAGGCCACATGGTCATGAACTCTTGTGCATAATGTCATCCCATAGTGAAAATATACTGGAACTGTCCACAAACGTCAAATGGAGGAAATGAGACTGATGTTTTTTTTGCAGCATCCTTTCCTGAAGCTGGCCAAGCCTCTGTCCAGTCTGACTCCTCTCATCCTGGCTGCCAAGGAGGCCATGAGGAGCAACCGCTAAGTACACAAGAGGGTATTTACCCCCCCCAAAAGAATCACCCCAAAAACCCAGACAGTGTTTTTTTTTTTCACCTTTGTGCCTTCCTTACATTGCGTTTGTCAACATGCCATGTGCAATTTGAGGTGGTTAAATAAGTTAGACATCAAGGAACAACTATTTACCCTCCTACCGCCATTTCTGCATGACAGCTTTTCAGTCACTCGAAAGTGGCTCTGGATCTTGGTCCACCCAGTCTTATTAATGTGTGGATACATTTCTACTACACTCCAGACAGTCAATTTTTTTATACTAGCCATTAAACAATACATTTTCCTATAAGCATACAGTAAATAAACATAAAAAAAACTTAGTCATGCACTTTTTGGGATGGTTGAGTCATACATTTTTATGAATGTAAATATGTCTGAAAGCCCTGAATTTAAACTAACGGTGCTGTCCTGGTGCTGAATTAAATCATCTGAATACGATTTTTTTTTTCACATTTAACATTTGTTTTGTTTCTCAAATCATAAAATCTATGCAAACACATTCATGCATACTACCAAAAACAAGGAGCATGTTTTTGCCTCGCTCAATGTTCGGTTTGTCCTTGTGTGTGTCTGTGTGTGACTTTTTTACACGATAGAAAGGACAATAACCTGATCAAATTAATCTGGATAAGTTGTTTTACGTGTGACTAACGCCAGAAAAGTCCCTGTCCCCAAATATTGACAAATCACAGATAATATTTTTCATAGTTTCGATGGAAATTTATCCCCTAAAGGACCTCAACGCCATGTCAGTTTAGACAATCACTGGAAATATTTGAATGTGCATTTAAAATGTTCTGTGACATGCATATTATTTGGCCAGGGACCAAAGTAGACGGATAGAGGAATTTTATCATTCAAAACAAAATGTTTTTCATGCAACAAGTGACTGGAGTGGAATAAAACAGTTGGTAAATTATTCAGAAATGCTGCGTGGATTCTTGTTTTTCAGACAGTCCCTTTTACTCTGCTGTTGAGCTTCATTTTGTTCGTTATGTAATAATGTTCTGTTAATAATTAAAATGATGATATCATCAACAATAACAAAACGTGCGCGTTTTTCTTGCGTCACTCATCCGCGACGCTGCTCAAGCGAAATTGCCTGTTTGGAGTGAAGAGACGGTCTGGAAAAAGCGGGCTTGGGGGAGCGTTTAAATCAGGCAGAACCACCCGCTGCCCCTGTTACAAAAGCTGGTACGTTTTTGAAAATATTTACCAATGCGCTGTTGAGACTTTGTCATTTTTGTTAACATAGCGTGGCCTCGCAGGACTCTGGCTAACCAGGCTAATGCTAATGGCAGGCTTCGAGGCCTTGTCACAGGCCGCTGCGAGGGTACGTACGAGCGGGAGTGCCAGTGGGCACGAACCGGCGCGTACGACCTCGAGCACCTCGCGCAAGAAAAACGTTGTTTGATACGTGAAGCGACTTTGTAACGCGCTGGAAGCGTTTAAAGTAGGTGTGTGTTTGAGTTTGCTTTTGCTTGGTAAAGCGGCCACTAGCGGCGTAGCTAATGCTAATTTGTAGCGCTAGCACGTCGGGCTCATTTGTTGTCAAATAACGCAACCGGGGGTCACGGTGAGGCCGTTAATTTTCTTATAGAATTTGGCAAACTACGTGAGTTTTACATCTTAAGTTGGGCATATATTTGCCAGTAAAAATTGCAGTCAGGGTGGATGAAAATTGTGATTGTCATTTGGAATGCATGAGCTTTAAAAAGGCAACCGCTAGTGCTGCTCGCGAAGTTTTGCTTTGAGTCAAATTAGAAAATAATTCCGATGTTTTAAAAAGAGTTTTAAAAAAATAACAGTGATTACATTCCACCCTTTTATTCAGCTTCTGGAGCAGTGAAGTGTCTTCATGGCAGTTCGTAGAGGACACATTCAGTACTTGAATGTAAGTTTTGCTCACTACAAAGTACAGCTGTAATAACCAAATAATTGAAATACGGTCAACACATCGGTACCACAATATATATAATATCATCCCCCCCAATATGCACATCAGCGTCACTGGTAAGCAGGCCAAGTCGCTGGCCTCCAGCTACCTTCCTTCGAAAATGCACAATAGCAAGCCTTCTCCCTCCTGAATGGGCTTCTGTCCGCCCCAGTGACGGATTGTCTCGTCAGGCCCGAGTGTGTGTCAGCCAACAGCGAATCTATTCACCAGAATCAGCCCAGTGGGCAGGCAGAGTCAGACTTTGCCTAAGACAATTGTAGTGACCCTTCAATGAGTGTTGTCGCTCGATACTAAGTGTGTATCGCTGTCGCCGGGCGGAAACCATCAAAATGGTTTATGACCCCTTCTGCCGTTACCTCGAATAGTCGGAACCGAAGATCCCTTGTCAAAAAAATGATAGTCGTTGATATTTTGCCGAATGTAAGGTTGGAAAACACTCAATGATGCTCTGTGCCGCTAAGTAGTCTAATCACACTCTTGGTGTCTCCCCCCCCGCACCCGTTTTTGAGCAACAGGAGGCCTTCGATATGTCCAACGGTTACGACATGCCGGGCGAAGAAGCCAAGAATGCCAAGACCAACCTGATCGTCAACTACCTGCCGCAGGGCATGTCGCAGGATGACCTGCGCAACCTCTTCAGCAGCGTCGGCGAGGTGGAGTCGGCCAAGCTGATTCGAGACAAAGTTGGAGGTACGCTCAGGCGCTCTCGGGGTGGGAGCTTGGACGCTGGCGGGCTACCAGAGCAGAAAACCTTGAGGTGTTGTCTTGAATGGCAAACATAAATCTTCACTTTTGGTCTTCTTTTTTAAGTTTTATTTATTTAGTTTTTCTACAGCCCAGAGTTTGTTTTATTCAAACGGCCCCGGATGATCTGTGAACATTTTGTTTGTTTGTTCGTTTGTTTGTTTGTTTGTTTGTTTAGACTAGCCACTAACTTTACACATTTTTTTGTTTGTTTTATTTTATTGTTTTCCTTTTTTTTTTTCTCTAGGCCACAGTTTAGGGTATGGATTTGTTAACTATGTTAACCCTAGTGATGCAGAAAGAGCTATCGAATCACTGAACGGACTAAGGCTACATTCCAAAACTATCAAGGTAACGTGCACATATCAGGTGTTCTACCATTTGTCAAACGATGCCACCGATGTCTTGTCATGCAACACGCCCGTGCTGTTCCCTAACTAGCCAGTAGATGGCGCACTTTACGTTGCCACGGCTTTGACTCATGATCAGAGAAATTCAAAATCTCAATAATTTTGCAAACATCTGTATTTTTTGGGGGTGGGGAATTGAGGGTTTTGAGTTATTTTGTTTTTATTATGAGACATTATTCCCCATATTATTTGTTTTTCCACACCCTTTCAAATAGTGTCTTAATGGTCTTCTGACCTGCTTTCATGTCATTTGGACAATAAACACCTCAGTGCAGCACTGTTTATCTTGTGGCTTTAATGTCGTGTTCAAACAGTGCAGTTCAGTGGCCAGGCGTGTGTGTAGGTAGGCAGAAGTGTCATGCATGTTGGTCACACGAGAATTCTTTTTGTTCCAAATAGGTTGATGACATAGGATGTTTAATTTCATGTTTGATTGGGCACTTGAGCCACAGCCATGTGCGTACAAGCAAAGTTTTCTGGAGTAGTTCCCCTTTAAATCACAAATATTTGCTCACATATGCACACGTGTGTGATAGACTAAAGTGCTCACGCGTGTTCCGACGCCGCGTTTCATTGTGCGGCGGCTCGCCTCCTGTCGCAGGTGTCGTACGCGCGGCCCAGCTCCGACACCATCAAGGATGCCAACCTCTACATCACCAACCTGCCCAAGTCCATGATGCAGAAGGACGTGGAGGAAATGTTCTCACGCTACGGCCGCATCATAAACTCACGCGTGCTCGTCGACCAGTCCACAGGTAGGACGCCGGCGTCCGAGCGCCATGAGCGCCGCCGGCTCACCCGTCTCTCCCCGAACGCAGGCATGTCGCGAGGCAAGGCCTTCATCCGCTTTGACAAGCGCTCCGAGGCCGAGGAGGCGGCCAAGAACGTTAACGGCCACAAGCCGCCCGGGGCCGCTGAGCCCATTTCGGTGCGCTTTGCCGCCGACCCAAACATGATGAAGAACACGCAGATCATCTCCCAGCTCTACCACAACCAGTCCAGACGCTTCGCCGGGCCCATGCACCACCAGGCGCAGCGATTCAGGTGAGCCAGTCACGAGCGCGACGGACACGGCGGGGAGCACGTCAGTCATGCTTTGCCGGCCCCCCTCAGGTTCTCCCCTATGGGCGTGGACCACATGAACAGCATGGGCGGCGTGGGCGTGCCGGGCAACCCGGCCTCGGGCTGGTGCATCTTCATCTACAACCTCGGCCAGGACGCAGACGAGAGCGTCCTCTGGCAGATGTTCGGCCCCTTCGGCGCCGTCACCAACGTCAAGGTCATCCGCGACTTCAACACCAACAAGTGCAAGGGCTTCGGCTTCGTCACCATGACCAACTACGAGGAGGCGGCCATGGCCATTGCCAGCCTGAACGGCTACCGGCTGGGCGACAAGACCCTGCAGGTGTCCTTCAAGACCAGCAAGGGCCACAAGTAGAGATCAGAGGTCAAAGTGTAGAGAAATGCGGTCCGCTTGTTTTCATGCTCGTCTAACACTCAACAGCGCACCTGTCGTCTAAAAAAAAAAAAGTGTCTCGGAATTTCTCCGTGTCGCTCGTGGTTGGTTTTCACTTTTATTCTAGAGCATGAGACTTTAATATCGTTGTTAGTCCCCCCCCAAAAAATTGAACGCCCGCTACTTTACCGGTAAAACTCAAAGACGTGGTTTCTTTGAAACATGACCGTTTTTTCGCATTTATTTGGTCTCGTCCGTTCACATTCGGAGCCGCGTTTTGCTCTGTGCTTTTTTTTCCACTCACCGAGACGCAGCCCGCCGTCCCGGAGACATAGAGGCCTTGAATTGGAATCTGCATCCAGTGGAAGTAAATGTGAGCGAAAAGCACTTTGAATTTGGTCCCCCCCTCCCCAATTGCTCCAATTCTGATTGGATGAACAATCAAAGCCAAGTATCTTTTTATTATTGTGGTTTTTATTTGTATGGGAAATGTTGAGGAGCGAAATGCGATGGACCAAACGCAGGCGACGAATGAGTCAATTCTTCAAATGATGGCTTTGCTTCCCCCCTCCCTCCTTCCCTTCCTCCCCTCATTGAACAGAGGTACTAGAGAGTTTTATCGGACTGACTGAACTCGGCATCGCCCACCCTCTTTTTATTCCCACTTGTTGTTTTATCATAACTAAAGCAAACTTTCTTGTGATTTTTAATTTTTTTTTTCCTTTTAGCAGAGGTAGGTTTTTTTTGTTTGGTTTTCGTTGTTTTAACAAGTGCTCATCTCAAGTTTGAAGTGAAACAAATGGCCTTTGTTGGTTAGTCCACTTTTGTTTGTTGTTTCCCTTTTCAATTCAAACCATTAAATTTACTTTTGTTTTGCGAAACCTTTGCTTTGTTTGTTTTTTCTGTTTTTTTTTCTTCTCAGTTTGGCCCCTTTAAATATATATAGATAAAACACTCCGATTGGTTTTCTACACGGGCCAATTTAGATCCTCAAGTTCTTAATTGCTCGTGATAAATTTGTGAATCGGATACACGGTTTAGGCTCATTTTTATTCTGTGCCTTTCATTTTTCGCAAATTCCCACCCGTTTTTTGAAATGTGTGCAATATGTGGTGACTTGCTCAAAGCAAAAGTCTTGTTGGACTTTATCCAACTTTTAAATGTAATTTTATCTTCATTTTTTATTTTTCTACTGGCTGCTGCTACTGAGTGCTTTTAGATTTTTTGTTCCTCAAACAGGTGAGTGAGATGGGTGGGGAGGCGCTACGTTCAGCCTTAATTTATTTTATTTATGAGGAGAGGTTTTGTTAAGCCGCACACAGTATTTATTTGTCAATCAATGCGTCGTGTTTGTGTGCGTGTATTTTTACCGAGGAGTTGTGCTGATGGTCACCTCTGCCCACCTTTAAATGTCTTAACGTTGGATTATGTCAATAAAAACAATGGTGGCTTTTAAGTGAAGGAATGACTTGTGTTTTCAAGGAGGAAGAATCCTGATTGATTTCTTTCTACCAAAAAAAATGACAGGCATTGAACCAAATTTTAATTGGAAAAACAAGCACAAAAATAAAGCGGTATAAAAAAAGTAACGGGTCTAGGAAAATGCTGCTATTATCGTCTAAGCAAGAGATTCAATTGACTGATGGATCGTTTTAAGGCATCTGGGTCTAAGCGACACTCGCTACCATCTAAATTAGCTGCAGATGCTCAGAAACGGAATCCATTACAAGACACACAGCACGACGTACATCAAGTCGTGGAGGTTTTTCTTGTTTTACCTTGGCACTGGCAAAGAAACTGAAAAGTCGCATCGTTCCTTTACGACGATTCCCTTCGGTCTCCTTTGAGGTGAGCGTTTGGAAGGCTGACTGTCCGTTTTTGAGAAGATGATCTCAAACTTGGCAGAGGTTGTAGCAGGCCATGGGTTTCTCCAGGATGTTGTCGCCGTCAACCTCGAAAACAAAATCGCAGCGGTGTGCGATCAGGGGCGCGTCGGATAGGGCCACGCTCTGGTTGCCCACCGAGATCACCGTGTCTCTCTGTTGGGACGAACCAAGTCAATATTTTGAATTTTCTGGGGTGCTAATGTTGTTCATCCTTACCCGTTTTGATGACCCCCCGTTATTGACAATGGTCGGGGTGACCGCATCTCTGGAAGCCGCCACATTCGAGGTGGCTTTCTCAAAGTCCTTCCTGCATACATGTGCCATGATCCCAGCTGCTAAGGCATCTCCGAGGACGTTTATCATCGTCCTGAAGCGATCGCTGCGACAAACGAGACCTTGAGCTCAGTCGGATTTCAACAAAAAGCTTGCCGTTCAATTGCTTTTTGGTGAGACTTACAGAACCCAATCAATGGCCACAATCAGAGAGATGTCAGCAGGCGGTAAACCCACGGAGGTCAGGACGATCACCATGGTCACCAGACCGGCCTGAGGTATTCCAGCTGCGCCAATGCTCGCCGCTGTCGCCGTTATGCTAAGAACAAAGAAATGCTGTTAAGTTGGGTTTTTTTTAACCCACTTATTCCGAGGTTTCCTCTACCTGATGGTGACGAGCTGACCGAAGTCCAAGTCGTACTCGTTGACTTGAGCGATGAAGATGGCCGCCACGGCCTCATACAGGGCCGTTCCGTCCATGTTGATAGTGGCTCCCACGGGCAACACGAAACGAGCGATCTGCCGGTCCACGCCGCAGTTCTCCAGCAGACATTTCATGGTGATTGGCAAAGTGGCTGAACTGAAAGAACATAAAAGGTCCAAATCAGGATCTTGTGGTGGCATCATCCACACACGGCGCTCACCTTGAAGACGTGGCCAAGGCGATGACGAGAGCCTGCAGAAGGCCCCTGATGAAGGGAAACGGGTTTTTGCGCGTGAAGAAGAAGTAGAAGAGGGGCAGCAAGATGAGGCCGTGCACGAACAAGCCGGACAGGACCGTGATGAAGTACATGCCCAGCTTTTCGCCCAAGTGGGCGGGGTCATGCATATCCAGAATCTTGCCTGCCACCAAGAACACAATGCCGAAGGGGAAGTACCTGCAGGATGAAATTGTCCAATCTTTTGTTTGCTAACTTCCTATCAGCCGTTAGCGCTTCAAGTGCTGCCGAACTGCCGAGTGCTAATTATTTTTAGCTCTAATCTGCCTGGGCTTTGTGTGTCTTTTTCAGATGTGTGTGTGTGTTCCTCACCACATGGCCGCGTTAATGATCTTCATGACGCACTCATTGATGCACTGGCACACATTGACCAGCGGTGCACCGCGTTCGCCCATCTTCCCCAGGAGCAGCCCTGAGAACACGTGAGGGAGCGTTTCAATTCAATCCTCAACTCTGTCAAATTCAAAATTGACCCCAAGAAGGTCACATCGACTCATCTTACCCATGGTGGCCGAGAAGATGACGATACCCAAGACGTTCATGCCCTTGCTGGTGCTGGGCACGATTTTGTAGTTGATGTCAGGTGCCGGGGTGATGTCCAGAAAAACCGGGTGGCCCAGTCGGGGATTGTGATAGTCGGGCATGACGTACACATAGTTGGCTTGCGACTCCTTTTCGACGGAACTGTGCACGATGGGCACCAGGTCTGTTCGATACTGAGGAACCACGACACGGAAATTAATATGAAGATATGTCACAATGGTTTTTAATGGTTTTGAATGAATCTGCTTACCTGTTGGAAGGTTGCTTCAATCAGATTGGACGGAATCATGTTCCTGTAAAAGATGAAAAAAATGCACGATGGTTTAGGGGGGGTTCCCACATTAGGACTCATGGGGCTAACTTTAGGCTCCATGTGAAGCAAACTCGTGTTTGTGAAAGCCTGAGGGATTTATCCGAGCGACGTCAGCAAAAACGAGGCCGGAGCTGTCCAAGCACGCAAGGACAATCTGACGTCAAGAGTTTGCTCGCTCGGCGGCAAGCAGACAAACACCGTGCCGGCGCTGTTAAATAATCCGATTTAGCGCCCGTGTATTCGTGGAGCTCTTACGTGAATGGCCCGGCGCCTAAGCGCACTCATGGCCAGCGTACACCGAGCGAGTGAGTACCAGATTATCAGATTACCAGTAAGTGGCTTCCTATTCTTAGGCGACCGTTGACACTACAATTATTTTACCTGATTTAAAAGTCAAAAGTTCTGTTTTGGAATCAGGTCTTTTGCTGCGGCCCTCTTTTGTAGGTTTCTCTCCCAATAGTCTAGTTTCCGAGACTCAAATGGTCTATGGATTTGTCATGGAGGCCTTAGCTTACCCCTCGAATGACATGCGGATAGAACTCTTACGTCGGAACACGGGATCCAAATGACCCTTGGAGATTTAATGGTCTTGACCGTGCACTAGGAGGGAGTTAATAAGATGAAAATTGGATGGGGACTGGATGTAATTGGCCCCAGTCAATCTACTCCCCAAATGAGATCAATGTTAGGTCTCAAAGGTCACCTTTGACCCCTGAGCATCCCCTAAAGCAAGATATTGAGTAGTTTCCCATCCATGTATTTTCTACAGGGCAAAATCCACTTGTTTGTATCCATTTTTGGGGCGGCGGCCATTTTGGAAAGTGTAAGAAAGCCGCAGTTCCGTTCAGGTGTTTTACCTGATGAGATCCAGCAGAGCATCAGCCGAAGTCATAACGGGCCCCGAGCTGGCGTGATGGGTGTCCTTCTCGGTGCCCGTGCCCGGGTGGATGATGAGGACGAGCACGATGCCCACGATGACGGCGATGAAGGTTGTCCACAGGTAGTAAGTGATCGTCAGTACACCCAGCCGCCCACTGGCCTTCGTGTCCATGGCTGACAGGCCCGACATAAGACTAGAGTGGAAAATTAGGAGGTTAGGCACTTCTTTCACATATAGAAGAGGAACCCCCCCGCCCAAAAAAGCACATTTAGGATCAACTCCTAAGTAGTTCAACGGCGTGAAAGAAGAAAAAGACATGAGGATTAAATACCTGGATGTGATGAGAGGCAAAATCAGCATTTTAAGCATCCTCATTAGCAGCTCACCAGGGAACGAGAAGTAGATCTTGGCCTGGGGGGGTAGACACCGGCCGGGAAAACTATTGGTACCACACTGAATACTTCATAAAATAGTAAAACATTGTTGTCTTATCTCCATGTAAATTGTTCGCTATCGCTAGTGTTATTTGGAATAAATTATTCTCATTTCCAGCCAATCTATCTGCCATCCATCCATCTATCCATACCTGCGTGGACAAGTTGAGGGACCTCAGCACGAATCCCAATACACAGCCCGTCACCACGGCCAAGACGGACAGCGTCAGGAGGCCGTTTCTCTTACAGTACTCCTTCACGTACGCCTTGACTTTGGGCGACATGTGTGGCAGCATTTTCTTCCACCTCTCCATCCTCACCCAACGTCCCAGGCCCGGCCGGCGCCCTCCCCAGCCTTCCCTCCCAACCAGAGCAAGTTCAGCCGGCCTGTATAATTCCCGTGACGGCCCGGTCTCAGGTCTCGGAGAGCGCAAGTGTTCCCTGACTCACTCGGGGTAAAGTCTCCCTGCATTGGATTATCCCGCCTTCCATGACAACACAGGTTCCTTCCCTCCCTCCTTTGCTGGGCTCACGCTTAAGAGGGCTCAAGAAAAGGTGGCATGCAGTGCTGATTCCATTCGTAGCTCATTAGGAGAAACCTTTCCAGCTCTTCCACTCACAAAGAAATGCTGCTTACTTGAACTACAGGTGACTGAAAAGTAATTCCTTGTCTCAAAACACTTATGATGTAAGATGTTAAATTGTTCTGTGGCCATGTTCAAAGAATGCCCCCCAATTAAATGAATGGAAAAGCCATTAATCCGTTCCAGCGAGTGCAAACGATACACTAAAACGCTTACTACAGTAGGATTGTGAAATATGATGTCATCCAAATCAAATAACAATAAAGAATTAAACATAACATTGTGATTCAGTCGATATTGTGTGCACACCTTGGCCATGGGGCTTGAAATTTGACAGTAAAGGTCAACCAGTGGTAAACAGAATTCCCCCACACAAAGCCAGTTAGCCCGGCAGGATGCCATATTAAGCCTTCCTACATCACGGTGTCACCACCGTCCTGAACTCTTAACAATGTCCACCAACGTCACTCGCCACCAATCCAATAACCTGTAATCCCCCTCGGGCACAATGTTACAGCGAAAGAAAATCACCAGATAATTTGTGGTGATGTGTATTTTTAGGAGGATATAATGATATATTGTAATAAATAGTTGAATAGACATAAATAGTCTTGACTTCATCTTGAATTCTGACCGGTTATGTTGAGCATTCTTCTATCTTCTGCTTTTCACTTGCCACCTTCTACAGACCACTTTCACTTCTCTCAAAAGTCCAAGAAGGTTTTTGTACGTCTCTGAGTCACCGTGTGAAGCTGCCGCGACTGTAGAAGGCGAAACAGTAGTATTCGGCCACGTCATCTCTCTGGACACCATTGATGGTCAGAGTGTAGTCAGAACCGGATCGAGTGCCGCTGAATCGAGATGGCGTGTCGGAGAATAATGTTGATGATGAGTAGATGAGCAGTTTGGGAGCCTGTCCAGGCTTCACTTGGTACCAACTGAGAGCACCACCAATGCTTTGACTCCCCGTGGCCCTGATGGTCACGGTTCCTCCGAGAGAGACAGACATGCGTCTGTCCGTCTGCCTCAAAAAATCCTCGGCAGAAGATCCTGAAATGAGATGAATGAGAACACAACTTCTACCAAATGTCAAGACTAACTAGTCATTCCTATGAAATATTCTGCGCTGACACCAAGTTACAAAGAGTCTCACCAGGAACCAGCAGAGCCCAAAGGACAAGCGCAAGTGCAGAAGACCACATCGTGACTCGTAGAGCTAGTGGTGTTTGCGCAAAAAAGGAGCGCTGCGGACTTTTTGAAGAAGCGCAGAAGGTCATGCAAATGAAGCTGCGAGCGCAGCTGGCTTTGTGAAAGCGAGAAGATAGCACTTCCTCCTTTTTTGAACATTCTCCACGTCTGAGTGCATCAGCTGTACTTTGCAGTTTTGCTCAAAATGATCTTCATCGGGGCAATTGACAATAAAATGGTCAATTTAGAGCAGTGATTCTCTGCTACTATTGGACGTGTTCCATATGCAGACGCCCTCTTGTGGCATGTGAAGGAATTACTGAAAAAAATAAAATGAACATTTCCAATGTTGCCCATTTTGGTGGTCTTGGAGGGGAAAAATATGTTTGAGGTATTTCTGAGCTGATTTAGTCGTTATGTTTTAGAGATGGCAGACGCGCATGCAAATGAAGCTGCGAGAGCACCTGCCTTTGTGAAAGTGGGAGGGAGGCAGCCACTTCCTGTTGTTTGGACTTGGACTCGCACATCAGAGCTCATTGACAGGACGAGTTTTTGTATGGACGGCTCACCGCTTCGCATCACCGTGGTTCAGTTTCGCTGAAGGAGGAACCAAACTCGTCCTTGGTAAGTACTATTTACTTACCATCTGTAATTTTGCATCAAAATAATTGATAATTCTTCAGTTCCAGCTTATGGAAAATGAGTAACATTATTTTTGTCAATTTTTACAAAACATAAACGCCCAGGCTTTTCTTGAGTAAGAGCTAAAAAGCAGATTTGAGAAATTGATATTAGCTGCTAAAGGCTACTTCCAAAAGTGTGGCTATACCTACAATGCAATGATGGTAGAATGTTTATTATGACATAGATTAGGACCGTTTGATTGCCCAGTGAGAAGGTAAGTGTTTCATAAAGTGTGTTCTTGTAAATTCACATGACCCGAACCATGACCTAAGTGACATTGAAAGTGTGTGTAATTGGAAAAAACTGCTTGTCTCTTGTCCTGTCCCCCTGACAGCGGGTGAGGTGCATCGGCCCACCGTGACCCTCTTCCCTCCTTCCAAGGAGCAGCTGAAAACAGAAAAGGCCACAGCCGTGTGCGTGGCCAAAGGGCGCCCCGAAACCTGGACCTTGGACTGGAAGATTGATGGCGGCCCCGTTACCTCGGGGGTGTCGCACAGTTCCCCGGAAGAGGCGAATGGGCTTTACAGCTGGACCAGCACCTTGAGCCTCTCAGCAGACCAGTGGCGCAAGGCCCAATCAGTGAGCTGCGAGGCCAGCCTAACCGGGCAAACGCCCGTCACGCAAACCCTGCCCAACCCAGGACAATGCTCAGAGTAGAGCCTGAACCCGTGTCTGTGTCTTTGCAACGTTGAAGCATTGTGAAATAAAATGTCTGAGTATCACCATCCGTCTCTGCATCTGCTGCTTATTGGAAAAGGGAAGCAAACTTGGTAACACGACAAAGCACATTTATATTGTGACAGGTAGCCTAGAGAGAAATAAAATGAAACAAAATGGTGATTTTATCATGGCACATACATCTATAACACATAGTTGTAATTAGAAGTCAAAATCAAATGAATACTTTCCTATTGTATTGTAGATTTATATATGAACATAGCCGAATTCAAAATGATATTTTACTCTTAAGGATGAGGAATAATGAAAGCATTGTCATGGATAAAAATATAATTTTAATGAAAAACAATAATCACACATTCATGGAGATGATCCAATAAAGAACCGTTTTTTTCCTTCACCTGTCGCGGTGAACGTTACTCTCGTCTCTGATTGGCCAGCAAGCCTCACTTAACCCCGCCCCTTGCGCCACAAGCCCCTTGATTGGCCAGCCTGCTTCAACCCGCCCCCCCCTCACGACTCCACCACAGCTGCTGACCAAAAGCTGTCTTTACAGGGGCAACTTTTCCTATAAAGGTCAGTAAAACAACCGGTTTTCAACACCTAGTTGTCATTTTGGGCCAGTTTTCCATGTTTTCTGTCGCTTTCCAGGCTCAACGATGAGTCACTTCAAGGAGCGATTTGTGACTTTGCTCCATGAGAAGAACTTTGTCACCGACCAGCTGGCGAAGCTGGAGCAAAAAACGGGAATGAAACGAGAATATATCGTCTTGGGTACGTACGCCCGCATACTTGCTGCAACCCCCTTTGTGTTTTAAAGTCAAAAACAAAGAGACAAAAACGATGACGTTTAGAAATAAAAGCGACCCCTTCGACATCAAGCTAGCATGTTTGTATGAGCTAGCCATGATGACGTCACTCGCCACACATTTGCACATGTTGGACTTTACTGCGAGTTTTCGCTTCCTCTCGGGTTGATTACAGATACAGGTTCTAAAAGTACTGTACTTAAATAGAGGTATTTGGAGAAAAACATTAGTTTTTGAGAACTTATTGAACTTCAAAAATGCAGACTGGCATGTACAGTAAGTACATCATCAAAATAGTCGTCGATTAATTTGATGACCAATTAGATGAATTCCTTATCTGACTACAATGATAGTCTGGTCTATATATTAGTGATGTTCTTACACTATGTACACATTCTTCATTGCTGTTAAATGATCACGCACGCACACACACACACCAAATAAATGAAGCACCACTCCCAGCTGGTCCCACGAGTATTTTTATCTCCCTCCAGAGTTGCAAAGCTCGGCTGGTATTTCACTAGAGGTGTCTGTCAAGCCAGCAGTTGCACAGGTCCTCATTATTGAACATTTACGGAACATCATGTGGTGTCAAAGCGGATCTGTCACTCCGGCTTCTGCTGGAGGCAGCCGGCTGTTATTTGCAATGAAAATGCGATGCAACAACACATCGGGCGCAGTCATTCCGCTCCACCACATCATATTTCATCCCCCCCGGGTGCTCCATTTTGTCTGTATCTGCATGTCAAATATTTACATCTTGTCACCAGTGTTCTGACTCATGTTTCAACACGGAGCCACTGAGAAAGTTTCAGGCCGCCGTTTGATTTTCACTGTTTGCGCTTCTCCTCATCCTGCTGGCGATACGCCGACGTGTCAGTCAGGTTGCTGATTAAACTTTGCCACCCACTCACTTCCTTTGTGAAACTTGTACTCTGCTTTTGCAGGTGTCTTGGGTTTGGTGGGACTCTATCTTCTCTTCGGCTACGGAGCGTCCTTGCTATGCAACCTCATCGGCTTCATCTATCCGGCGTACTTTTCGTATGTTTCGGCAACACCTCCACATGGCTGTATTTAGTTTTTTTGTCATTTGCTGGTGAGTGATTTGCACGTGGGTTGCCGTCGACCTCTTTTGAAGTATCAAAGCCATCGAGAGCACGGTGAAGGAAGACGACACCCAGTGGCTCACCTACTGGGTGGTCTACGGACTCTTCAGCGTCGTGGAGGCCTTCGCCGATATCTTCCTCTTCTGGTTTCCCTTTTACTACGCCGGGAAGGTACTTCAGTTTGCGTGTGGACATTGCGCCCTCTAGTGGACAATACTGGTAACGCAACATCTGTTGTGGTGAAAATAGTTAACTGCTCGATTGAAAAACAAAACTCCTTTTAAGCTTCCATCAAGGTAGAACAATTTTGAGAACGATGCACGTTTCCACGGTTACGAATACGCCATCTTGAATTGTGTGATTGTTGACAAACGGCGTCTCCCCGCAGTGCGCCTTCCTCATCTGGTGTATGGCTCCCATCACATGGAACGGCTCGGACATCTTGTACAAGCGCCTCATCCGGCCCTTCTTCCTGAAACACCAGGCCGCCATGGACGGCGTGGTGAGCGACCTGAGCGCCAAGGCCAAGAGCGTGTCGGAGAGCGTCACGCAGGAGGGTGAGATACCCACAGTGTACATGCAAGTACCACCGCGTTTTATATCTCCGGCATGCCGGTCGGTGCAGCAGCGGCCGCGGCTGCCTCCTGTCCCGCACGCCAACCCCGGCAAGCGTCACCTCACCTGCTCGTATGCCATCTTCACGCTTGGCAATGCTTATTAAAAAAAAAAAAAAAGTAGGTGCTTGGCTACTTCTGGGTGGCAGAAAGTCAGTGACTACCGCTAAATGTTTGATTTTTTTTAAAAGCAATATCGTCAGAGATTTTGCCACCCAAAAGTGCATGCAGTCCATCAAACAGTGGTACCTCAAAGGTGTTGCGTAAGTTGACTGCTTTGAGGTACCACTGTATTGCTCAAGTGAGTCTTTTGAAGAAAAAGAGTTCTATAAAATGTCTTTCTCTTTTATTTTTTAGCTGTTAATCGGGCTCTGAACCACAACAAGGACCAGTGAGGATCTTGGGAACACTAGTTTGTGTGAGAACGTGTGTATGAGTGTAAGAAAATATGTATGTTTTTATTTGCCCAAAAAAAAGAAACAACTTTGACACTTTACTGCCATGGGTACGATCCGCATCACACTCCCGCAAGATGTTGTGCATTACTGAGCCATGTCACTTTGGAATCTAAACCACCCTGTGATGAAAATAAATAATGCCACATTGGTGTTCCGTTTCCAAGCACAGCTCGCACATTTTTTTTTAGTCTCTCCCATCTGTCAAGTGATTATGAAGGTGTAATAAACTGGAAATATGATCAACTGTCAAATATTTCTCACTCTGCATTTTGTTCGCTCCTGGTGACAAAACGCTTCTGCTTTGTTTTCCCCCGATGTATCACCTTCTTCTTTTAAGCTGCCCTGTCAGCCATCGCCACAAGCCTTGAGAGCACATTTACGAAGCTTTCACTCGACCTAACTGCCCGGATGCTAATTTGTGTTTGGCTGAGTTCACGCTCGAGAGGCCTTCAATGGGACGTCCTATTGTGCCAGGCACTGCAGAGAATGCGCAAGAAATGGTCCAGCCAGGCCACGTGGACGCGCACACGCCACCTCGTGCGTGTGTTTGTGCGTGTGCGTGTATATAATGCACCTTATTCATCCCTCAGTACCGTAACAAATGTTTTTGATATTGCTGCAAGGCCTCGTGATGAGTGTTCCAAGTGCACGACAAACCATCGACACCATGTAAGTCTGTAGTTCAACAAAAAAATGTCATTGATTAAACAAAAACAAAACACTAAAAATAACGTGATGTTCTTGTACCATTTTTTATGCGTGTAGTTCCTGTGATCATCGACAGAGGGCGGCAGAGTATCAGCTCCTACTGATGGTGAGTCATACGTTCCAAAATAAAAAGTTGTGCCCTTTGAAATAACACCATAGTCCGTGTTGATCTGGACCGATATGACCACATATCCAATAACAATAATTTAGTCGTTTCACTTCGGATTAGCAACGCTTCCTTCGCTGTCCTCGGTTCTGAAGGCCTTTCCGACGTCGCTGTCCGCAGTGCTGATTCAGCGCTCAACAAACCGGAAATGATCTTGCGACGCGCCCGTTCAAAAGCGACATTGGCGTGCCGAGCTAAGGATTGCGTTATGAATATAGAGACACACGGTCATGGGCATGGCTACACACTAAATGGCCCCTTAATGAATAAAATAAATACATTAATGGCCACCATTATGAATCAATTAAAAACGAAGTCAAGGCCTCTATTGAGTACACGTTGATGAACACTTAGGACTACTACCCGAGTTAATGTAAAAGTTTGAGGAGCACATTGAATGTTTTTTTTTCTTTTCATTTTTTCTCGATTTTTATTTATAGTATTTTCATACGCACAGCACCGACCGTTGCATATGGTGCTATTTGTCAGCACAGGACGTGAGCGATAAGGGAAAGGAGGACGTGTAGCCCCTCCCACGTCAGAGTGGGAGAGGCAAAAAGAGAGAGACGGAAAGAGAGACGACGAGCAGGAGGAGGAGATAGATAGATGGTGCGTGAGAGTGACAACTCGGAGAGGGGGCAAGCTACCGTGGCGGAAACCGGGACGACGATGAGCTGGACGTGAAAGCGGGTTCACGATGCTTTAAACCAAAAAATCTCTTGTCTCTTTTCTTTTGTTAGTTTTTTTTTTTTTTTTTACTTTTTTTTTTAACCCAACCGACATTTATACCTCCTCGCCTCGCTTTTGCGCTTGCGACGACGACGAGGAGACGCACACGCAGGTGCGACCATCTCACACTCACGCACACGATTGTATGTTGCATTTGTCATGTTGTGGAGCCATGTTGGAGCGCTGTGTATTGCAGGAGACAATCTTTCGTTTATTTGAGGGGGAGGCGATGAGGGAGGATGTTGGGGGGGTGTCACCCTTGCCAAAAATAATGCTACCTCTGTGAGATGGCGCTGCTCCGGTATTTATGAATGAGCTCTGTAATGGCGCCCCCTTGCATCCTTCCTTCTTTCCTTCCCCTCCATCCATCCTTCTTTGCAGCCTTCCTTCCTCCCTTCTTTGTCATCGTGACGCATGAAGCTGCTCCGTGATGACTGTGTGACGGTGATGATGGTGGTGGTGGTGGTGGTGGTTAATCCTCCCATCTGGATGTCTATTTGAAGTTTATGGCGAGACATATTGCACCAAAAAAAAGTCAAGCACTGTGAATACTTATTCAAGTGCGTTTCACTTTATTGACATTTGATCTTCATGATTTCAAATGTAGCAAAAATGACATGATGTAATTAGGGAAATTGACACTCCATAACTTTTAAACCGTTTTTGGGACACTGCCATCACTATGGCACTAATGTTAGTTGCTCTTTGCAGAGGATAAAGAATGAGTGATTTATGTTGCCTGTTGCATATGTTTGTGTTCAATCCATTGCTCAAAGGGATTTTAGAAACCCAACAAAAACGCTATTTAGCGTTAAGCTAGCAGGCTAAAACGCATATGTTTGAAATAAGCAAGGTGTTAGAATTAGGATGCTTTTTTTTTTTTTAAGAACCTCCACCCCCTAAAAACAAACAATTGTGCATTTCACAGCATGAATTCTTGTTGATTTCCATGGTGAACACGTGTAGGATTTTGTGTCAATTGGACAAGCTGCTATTTCCTAGCACTGTTTCTCATGACTTTTTTTTTTTCTTCCAATCCCATGCACGACATGGCCTTCATCCCGGTCACATCACGTGCCATCCAGAGCAGGATTCCCTCTCTTTGTTTGCCATCTGCGCTGCATTCACTCGCGGCTCGAGCGGAATTAGTGAGCAGAAAAAAAAAAAAGCGGGCGAGTGGATCCAAGTGGTCCGCCTCGCCTCCCATCTGTCACTGCGGGCAGCTGCGTCACATGCATGCATTTTTTGTATTTCTATCCCCTTTCCAATTTTTTTTTTTAAATAATTTGTTTCCTCAAAATAATGACAAAGTGAAGAATTTTGAGCAAATATTTTGTAGATCTCAAATTGCTTATTTCAATCATGTTTTTGATGACACAAATGATCACAATTCATTCAAATGAACAAATCAGGGGAATTAAATGGGAAAAAAAAATTCGCCTGCATGTGACCCACTGGCCATACTTTGCTCACCCTTGACAAAACATTTCAAAAGTCAACCTGAATTATTTGCGGGTGTACTGTAGGGAGGTAAAAAGAAACGTGAAATGCGAATGATTGCTCCGTATTAGCGACGCGGGTGATCCAACGTGAGTGTTTATCATGACGAGTTGCGGTATTAGCAGCTTCTTAGCGAGAGATGCTCCGGCTTGCCCGGGTCAAGCTAATACGCGGCGCTAATACACACGGCTACACACTAATTACACCGCACTCTTACACGCAGTCACGTCACGTCTGACTCCTCGTGTTAACCGACTCGGGAAGACGATGATGTTGTCACACCACTAAACATAAGGACCCTTGTGAAGAGTTTGTGAGTAATGGACACCTCCCCGCCTTGTAATTACTGTGCCGATCTGCGCATGTGGTGCATGCAGTGAAGTCCATAAATCGAGCTGTGCATTACTCTGCAGAAGATACTAAAATTTTGATAAAAACAAACTGAAGTTCAGGTCAACAAATCTAAAAAAAAAAACACAATTCTGTTTTTGCAGCTAGAAGAAGGCGAGCAGGAACTTTACGTCTTGGGAATTGGGTCAATGCAGACAGACAGAAGAGGCTAAGCTCGGTGATTAGTGGCTAAACCGAGACTACGGCGCTACAATCTTGTCTAACGTGCACAAGCGCAAAATTATTGAGCAAACTGCGGGTCGTGGGCCACAAATGGTTCGTTCGGTTCTTTAACATTATTGTGTTGGTTGGTTCATTTTCTGGCTAGTTTGTTGCTAGATTGTTAATTGGTTGACTTGTTCATCTGCTCGTTAGCTACTTTTGTTGGTTGGCCTACACATAAATGTGTTTGTGTTGCAAGTGAGTGTTTGCGAGAGCAGCACTTGCGGTGGCGTGACGGTGACGAAAACGCTGGCTGTAGTGAGTCACGAGGAGGAAGGGGGAAAAAAAAAAAAAAGAATCGCACATTCCTCCCACGGCATGCTGGGAAAGAGGCTGCAGTTACACACATTTGTGTGAGTGTGTGTGTGTCTAAAGCTGTTGATCCTATTTGGCCAGCGGCGGCTCAAATAGGCGTGCTCGTCTACTGTATATGTCCGCCGCATTCCAATATCCCCAATTAAAAGATGGATACCTCCGCACACAGCGCGTGGTTTTAATCAGGCTCTTGATCTGCGAAGGCGGCCATTGTCTTTTATGTTTGATGCTAATGCGTCGAGTGGCTCTCGCCCGGCAAATTATTATGTGCATATTTAGCCACGGCGGAAGGTGACATTTCCCGCCAGCTGGGAAATAAGAAAGGAAGGAACGATGGATGGATGGATGGATGGATGGATGGATGGATGGATGGATGGATGGATGGATGGATGGATAGGCAGAATGATGTTTTTTGTGTGCCAAAGCTATCTGCTAATGGAGCCCAAATGCAGAAGATGCATTTGTAGCCTTAATTCATTAAAAGGAGCTGCTGTACACGCTTTTCAAGTGGGACAGGATGGGAGTGGGTTGCCAGGAGGGGGAAAAAAAAACAGCCGGGCTCTCGTGTGTCACCTGTGTGTGTGTGTGTTGATGGCTAATTTTAGCTGCATGAAAAAGGCGGCGGTGGGTGGGAGGAGGGGGGTTGATGAGTGGCGGTGGCGTCGTCACGGAGCCGGCTCCCAGGAGGAAAGGAAAGCAGGGGGGGGTGGAGGAGAGAAGCCAGACAGATAGACAGACGAGACCCCGCCGTTGAGAAGCTCACAGGCCTTCGCTTATTGATCAAACAGCATCATCACTGCAGGAGAGGAGGGGGAGGAGGGAGATGTTCCAGACTCCTCAGTTCAAAGACACCGCCGACCATTTGGGAGATGAGCAGGTTACTTAGGTGCTTCGTAGTCTGAGTGGCTAGCTTGTTTGGTAACTATTTGAGATACGCTGTCGTGACTGGGTAGGTGCTGCTCTTCTGGTTAGCAACAGTTGCAGTCACCTCTTTAACGTGTGCATGGAGGAGGATTGCGCAATGTCTGTTTGGCCGGTGGCAAGCATATTTTGTTCCGTAGTCCCGCTTTGTACGTTGCACAGAGCTGACCGCCAAGGGCCATTTTGCCACCGCTGGCAGAGACGCGCATCCCGGCATAATGCGAGCGCTCGATGCATTATTTATTTATGCAGCGGTTGGATGCAGGCTTTAAGGTCCCATAATAGGCTGCTTCACTAAGCTGCCTCCGTAATGAAACAGAAGACCGGCATCCATGCTTGCTGGGACCGTTTGGATTTCGGTCGCGGGGCGCCATGGAGATTCGTGGCCGCTTCTGGCGTGTCATGACTGTTGTGTCGAGAAGCAACCTTAACTGCGATTCCAACTCTTCTCAGGTGTGACAGTGTCTGAAGGCTGAAAGGCGGGGGCGCCAGAATGCCGGAGCAGAGCAACGACTACCGCGTGGTGGTGTTCGGGGCGGGCGGCGTCGGGAAGAGCTCCCTGGTGCTGCGTTTCGTCAAGGGCACCTTCCGCGACACCTACATCCCCACCGTGGAGGACACCTACCGCCAGGTGATAAGCTGCGACAAGAGCGTGTGCACGCTGCAGATCACCGACACCACCGGGAGCCACCAGTTCCCCGCCATGCAGCGCCTCTCCATCTCCAAGGGACACGCCTTCATCCTGGTCTACTCCATCACCAGCAAGCAGTCGCTGGAGGAGCTCAAGCCCATCTACCAACAGGTGAGCTTGGTTTTGTCTTTCAATCAAAATGGCCGCCTCAGATGCTGATTCTGGACCGCCGGTCCTCAGGTGCTGGCCATCAAGGGCAACGTGGAGGCCATCCCCATCATGCTGGTTGGCAATAAAAGCGACGAGACCCAGCGCGAGGTGGACACCAAGGACGGCGAGGCGCAGGCCAGCCAGTGGAAGTGCGCCTTCATGGAGACGTCGGCCAAGACCAACCACAACGTGACCGAGCTCTTCCAGGAGCTTCTCAACCTGGACAAGAAGCGCAACATGAGCCTCAACATCGACGGCAAGCGCTCAGGGAAGCAGTCGCGCGCCGAGAGACTGAAGGGCAAGTGCAGCCTCATGTAAACGACGGCTGGAAAGAAGGACGACCACGCAGAGAGGAACCCCCCCCCCCACGTCATTCGCATCATCTCCCACTCATGACTCGGCGGTGGTTTAACGCTGTGGATCGGATCGTTCGACGGGAATCCTCTAATCCACCCTCCACATATTCATCGCGTAGACAAACGAAAGGTTAAGAGCTTGTTTTTTTCCTGTGAGGTGGGAGAGCATGAACCACACAAGAAGGATGTAAATAAACGCCATGTACGACCAGACCCCGCCCCCACCCTGACGAGAAGAAAAAAACAACAACCCCCTCTCCTCAAGTGGTAACGCACACACGACGCAACAATCCTTTTAAGACTCTTCGGAAAGCGTGACGCATTTAGGGAGCGTCGGGAAACCGGAGCGCTCCAGCAACCCCGTCTTACCTTGCTTGCTTTTTCCTCGAGACCAATTGCCAAGCTGGTGAGACTCGAGGAGAATTTGGGGCGTTTCTGAAGGTCAAGAATGTCCACTTTAGTTTTGTTGTTTGCCTTGTTTTTGATGCTTTAAGTCAAAACACACAAAAAAAGCACACGACTATAACAAAAAAATAGTGATGGATGTATTTATTTTCCTTGTGCAACCTAAATCTGTATTATTTTGATTGTTACTTCCTCATCTCACACTCATCCACTTCACGATTCTTATTTCACACAGAGACCCGGTGACGTGAGTGTCTGGCGCCACGTGTAAATTGGTTCTCGGCCCTATCGCGTCTTTGAACGCACAAAGACCCCGCAAAATTGCATCAACAAAGCCGTAACAGAAGTCTGCTTTTGCCTTCCACACAGAACCCAGCAAAAGCAGTTCACACACGACATCCGCAAATTCTGATGACGACCCGATTGACCGAAAGAGCTTAAGGAGCCATTGTGTGCGCTTTCACGCAGTGACACAGCCAAACAGAAGTGAGTGTCAAACGTTTTAACTTCTCGAGCCACCGAGGCGTTCATAGTCCGCTCAACACACACATTGCACTTTATAACATGAACACACGTTTGCATACATTGAAGACACAAAAAGCACAATACATGTTCCTATTTCTATCTCTTTTGTTCTATTGCCTTCTCCCCACATCAAGCTAGCAGTCACTCTTACCAAAGCAAACAACACAACACAAAATTCAATCAGACTAATGACGCCGTGAATATACCTGTTAGCTAGCAGCTGTGCTATTCGCGGCGCTTTTTAGCGCGCCAGATTGTCGGCTAACGGCGTTTGTTGGGCTGACGTGTTTGTTGTGCGGGTGGGAAGCAGAGCGAGAGAAAGCTATGAATAGGAAAGGGGTGTGAAAGACTGAGGAGAGGCCGCAGTAATCTGCCTGTGCATAAGGCTCCACGCATGCATGTGTTATATGGAAACAAAATGGCCGCCCACCAATCACTTGGATAATGTCGTGAATTTAAACCTGATATATAGCCCAAACTAGGGTTAAGTCCCAAATTCGCAAAAACACTATCATTTCAAATTCATCTTACATTAGCCTATAGCTTAGCATGTGCACTACTCACAACTTTCACGTTTGCTCAGAGAAAAATAAAGTTAGTGATCACTAGTGACTGCTACCACACCAATAAACCAAGTTCAATAGGTCACAAACAACGCAAAGACACACAAACACTATGATTTAAAAATTAAAAACTTAAGTACACAAAAAAAAGTTAGACCTACAATGTACAGTGGCGCTAACGTTATTGATGAGAAGTTTAAAATGACATTGTAGTGCTTCTGATTGTTGTTTCTTCCTGCAGTCCACAATCCCCCACGGCCATTTTATATCTAATACAGAATAGTGATTGAGCTGTGAAATTATTCCACACCAATAAACTTGTCCGACTTCCTCTACCAGCCGTCTGTCCTTTTTCGCCGATTGTTGGGGGCGGCATGGGAACCACCAAGAGAGATTAGCAGGAAGTTCCTGGCTACAAATCAATTGAATCACTACTCTGTATTAAATATCAAAATAACCAGCAGAGCATGTGTGTGACCGCAGCATCGATTGCCGGATCCAAATTTGGTGAAATAGCTAATGCAGCACCGCCCCAAGGCTTGGGTGTTCCGCAGGGAACGATCCCGCTGCCACCGATATTTTAACTGTTAGATTCAATTTATTTTGACTTCCACACACAATGGTCCAAAATGGCCGGCGACCAGATCTTTAGACCACCCCAAATCCAATCTTCAACCCAAACAGTTCAAAATATTCAACCCAAACTTGAAAAGAATCCGTTAAAAATCCGCAATCGTCATAGCGGGTACACTCAGCCTCCTACTTGCGTACATTCGCTACGGTTACATATTCGATGCTGTCGTCTGCATGAGTCACCAACACGCCTACACACACACACACAAATGTACACAAGGCCGTTAGAAATCCGTTCATGCCAATGTTCCTCACATGCAGGGATTCATCTTTTTATTTTCTTCATGAATTGACGAGTATGTTGCACTGCTCACAGGTCCTTGTAGATAGTTGTAAATAAAGAGTGAGCCGACCAAGGCAGACACAGATTCTAAAGGCGCAACCGGGAAATTTGTACGGAGCCCGGAGAAGATTGGGGGGGCTGAAGCCGGTTGATAATCAGTGAGAAATGGACACTTGCTTCGCAGCCTGTGGTGTCACAGGTCGCCATGGCGACACGATCTGTCGATCAGATCCATCATAGGAAGCGCATTTTTTTCTTTTTTATTTAGGCGCTCCTCCGGGCTCTTCATTCCCGCATGCTCCCCCATTTTTTGGGTGTTCTTGCCAGCATGAGAACAAGGACACAAACTGTGAATCATCTTTTGTCTTTTTCTAAACTTGCAGCGCAACAGGAAACAATAAAACAAAATATTTTGATTTTGCGGATGATTTTGTTTTGGCACTTCATGTTTTTTTTTTGTATTATTGCCTTTTTTTTTCAAAACCAAGTTAACTGAACTAATTCAGATGTATAGATATTTATTCTAGCAATAGTCTTCCTATTAAGATATACTGTGCTGATGCATCCTCTGAATAACTGAAAATAACATACAGTATATATATAAATATAAAACTATAGATGATGATATTGATGATAATAATCAAATCTGCAAAATGATTTTCCTAATAAAATTGTGAACTTGAGGCTTGTCGTCTGCCTTTTCTTCCCCATCATGGTGCATCATGTCATCCTTCAAACAACTCCAAAGTAAAATACAAAGGAATGTGACGTCACTTTCAACCTTTGCGAAGGTGCAAAGTGGAGAATCTCAAATCTGGTTGCTTGTTTGACAAAAGACTGCTGGCAATACCATCATATAATTTGATGTGGGCTAGCTTGGTGTGTTTGAGGCAGCAGAGAAGACGCCGACACCACGCGCACTGGGAAATCGAATCTCCTCATTTGCAGCAGTTGCGCATGGAAGCGATGGAAACCACCACGCCCTCCCACTTGCATGACGTAAAACAGGAATTGTCATCGGCATCAGAATTCACAGCCCACGCGTTGAACCCCCCCCCCCCCTCCCAGCCGCCCCCACCCCACCGTTAACTGGTCACCCACCGTCGCGCTGTTGCCATGGAGACGGTGTGACGTCGACCACGTTTTTTGCGCGGCGCCTGACCCCCGCTGAGGACAATTTAAGCGGGTGTTATGGTGATCCGAATGACGGTGGAGTGTGCCCCCTCAACTACCACCGCCCTCGCCCCGCCAGCCCCAACATGGCTGCCGGTTTGGCTGAGCACCGCATGGAGATGCTCTATCAGCATCCTTCAGGAAGCGCATGCAGCACTCTTGTTTGTGCAGAAAGAAAAGGAGCGCCCCCCCCCACCCCACTCACACCCGCAAGTCGCTCTTTCAAAGGATGTCAAGCACAAATTGGATGAGAGCGCCCTCTTGTGACAGAACAGAGGACTGCAGCATCGATAATGATGCGCTTTAAAAAGGGTCAAAATTGCTGTTATTTTTGACACAACTATTTTATTTTTTCAACAAAAAAGAAACAAGAGATCCATGATTGGTTTTTTTTTATGATTATAACCCAAAACAACTTAACTATTTGGGTCACGACAAAAAAATCAGCCCTTTTCTGTGTTTAACTTCATTTCTCAAAATCTTTTAGGAGCCAAAGCAAGAAATATGTTTTTAATATTTTTTTTTACTTAATTCATTCTGACAAGACGTGCCACAGACACACGTGTGAACAGTTTTAAATCGTCTTTTACTGGCTGGAGGGATGGCCGCCCGGTGGACAGACGCTAGGGGGAGCGAGGAGGAGGAAAACGAAGAGGGGGAAGAGAGAGGAGGGACGGAGGGAGGGAGGGAGGGAGGCGTTTGGCTCCTTGTCGACGGCAGCAGAGGCTGCAGACGAAACAGCCCGACTGGCCCTTTAAATCGCCACTAGCGCATTCCGAGGTGAGTTGGGCCACATTAATCGCTCCTTTTATGATCACGATTTCCAATGCCTGTATTTCCCACACCTATATGCACGCACGCGCGCGCGCGCTGACTCGGGAAGAAGCCCTTGCCTTGCCTTGCCTTGCCTTGCCTTGCACGGCCCGCCCCCTCCATCCCCAAGCTGTCCGTAGCGGCAGAGGCGGACTCCATCGGTGTCACGAAGCCGGATTTCCCCAGCCCATCGCCGGCTAGGAGAGACCGCTGCTGCCGGTGTTGCACTCTGGCTGGCTGCGTGGAAGATTCTTTGCTCACACAAGTAGGTCCTTTTGCAAAATAGCTAGAGGCATGTGGCCATTGTGGCTTTTAAATGTCTGACCCCCCCCCCCCCCCCCCACCTCCTCATCTTCGCTAAGTGACACCCATCAGGGCCTGTTGCAGGGACCCCCCCCCCCCCACACACACACACACACACACACACACTCGTGCTTATGTGCGTGTTTTGCGTGCGTGTGTACAGACCGTGGACATCCGAAAAGGGACACACTGTTCCAGCCGTCCAAACCCCCGCATTGTGCTTCTCGGGCACGGGGCCTCCATGCGTGTGCACCGTGCACATCGGTTCTGAACCGAAGGCCCCTGTGCATCGATACACCATTAGTGTATGCGTGAGCGCGCGCGGATGCGAGTGTGTGCGTATGCGCGCGCGTGACTTTATGGCGCGTCAGCTTTTTCACAAATCGTAATGGATGTGTGCGTGCGCGCGCATGTGCGTTGTAATCTTCCAAACTCAACCAATTCATGCTTGCACAGGAAAGTTTGCAGGGGATCAACAGGCTGAGCGCATTAATTATGACAGCTAGCCATGCAATTAAATAATAATGAAAAAAAAATCAAATGAATTTCGTATTCTAATTCATGTAAAAATAAATATTTAAAGAATAACAATGGTTTTATGAGACAGTGATGTCATCACCTCATAAAATATGTTTTATTTCATGAAAAATTGCACGTGAAAATATACATAAGAGAAATGAAGAGCCCATGCAGTCAGACAAAAGGCAAAATGCTGAATGAAGTTTCTTTTTTTTCCCCTCCGTCTCTCACACTTAATTAAAAACAAGTAAGCCCAGAGTTTCAGAGTAGAGTAATTAAACTGGATTCTCCTGAGTCAAGAGGTTGACAATAGCAGTGAGCCCGACACAGTTGGGTACACTTGCACCATCCAATAACGCAAATGATGACGTTTTGGTACGGCTCTCTACACATGTGTGTTTATTTGCTCTCTCTTTCTTTTCCACAGTTTTCTGCAGTTTTGGTGCATTCTAATGGATAAGTATGTCCATCACTAATAATATCGCCCAGGCCAGGAAACTGGTGGAGCAGCTGAGGATCGAAGCGGGGATTGAGCGGATTAAGGTAATGCATGGATTTTTATTTTTTACAAACACAACGAGAGAGTTTGATTTTCAAATTGATCCCGTCAGGTGTCCAAAGCGGCCGCCGACCTGATGAGCTACTGCGAGCAGCACGCTCGCAGCGACCCGCTGCTGGTCGGCGTTCCCACCTCCGAAAACCCTTTCAAGGACAAGAAGCCCTGCATCATCCTATAGCCGCGCTCCACACGCACGCACACACATGCACGCACACACACAAACACACATACACTCCTGAAATAGCCTCTCTGGAAAAGCGCCATACGGTCGGAGTAAAGATGGTTGACGGTCGTGTTCTTTTTTTCCGATCACTGTGGTTGAGATCCGTGTGAGCCAAGGTGCTTTGGTCTAATGTTCACACAATACTGGTCAGCTATCGACAAGTATCATCAGCATTTATTTTGGGGGCGGAGCCAAGGATTGGTAGGGCGGAGCCAAACAGGATGGAGTCGTTGGGGCGTGGCTTATGTGCATTGTTGACGTTTTGTCTTAAGATAAACGTACAATGAACAAGATGGCGTTTTTTTTTTTAAATGTTTTCTTAATGCTGTCCTGTGTACAAAGTAGCTACAGAATAGGGGCACAAAGTTGACCTTTCATTTTCCGGTAGCATCAGAAGCAACTTTCATCCTGCCGGGAATGTCGTCGGCCCATCAATTTTCCGCCTTTGGAATGGACATTTCCTGACACCTTGAAATCCGATTTAGAATTGCTGAAACATACAAAATCCTTTCAATGTACGAAGAACCAAGCCCGATGAAAATGTTAAAACTTTCCCGCCCAAAAAAAAAACCCTCCCTGCTTCTAGTTTCGATTTAAACGCAACTGCCTCCTTTGCGTTGACTCTAAAAACAACAAAGAAACAAAAACAGTGTACAAACTTTCTTTCATCTTTGTGATCAGTTGAAGAGTGGCCATTTTGAGTTTTTAACAAAGCGTCATGCAACCTGCTCATTTTTACCTTGCATTGTGTTTGGAACGTTACAAAATGCACCAAAGTTTGGATTTGTTGAAATTATTTTTTCTCGGGTAGCTGTTCAGTGAGAAAGGTAGTGACAAAATGGGGGTATGTAGTCGCCCCATATTTTTTATTTGAACCATAACCGATTGGCGGCCATTTAATATCGAGCTTTCTGATTGGCCCATTGCCACTCGTTGTGCCGTGTGTGTGTGTGTGTGTGAGTGTGTGCGTGCGTGTGTGTGTGTTGAGAAAAAAACTTACATTTCATACTTTTCATATCAAAACATCACAGAATCCGCCGAGACCGCCTTGAGATTTGAGTTTTGATTTTTTTTTTGAGGGGGGGGGGGGGGTTATTTTTATTGCCTTTACTGATGACTGCGAGGAAAATCTATTTTTTTGTTAAGTGTATCTCTAATGTGCCATACATACATAAATCATGTATTTCCTCGCATACTGTTAATATTTTGTGGATATTTGTTGTTGAAGAAAAAATATATTAACAAGTAGATAACATTAATAAAAAGATGATATAACAGACACTTTTTTTTTTTTTTCCTAACAGAACATCCGGGCTTTTTTATATTACCCATGATTCATCGCGTTTTAATGGGTAAAAATTAAACCACGTGTGGCTTTTGCCTAAATCTTGCAGAAAAGCATTCCCGAAATTGTTGTGCGGATGTTCCGATCAGAACATGATGAATTATTTATTTATTATAAATTATTATTCCATATGGACAAGGAAAAGAGTGGAACCGGATGGTTCGGAATGGACTCCAAACAAGACCACAGTAAGTGCATTCATTATTGCAAGAACTTCTGAAGTGATAAGACTCGTCCGATTTCTGTTTTTATTGCACTTTTCCTCTGCAAGAAGATTTTCATAGTAGTCAAACGACATTTTGGAATCAAAATAACCCTCACAAATCAAATGACAACGAACTAAATTTCATGCGTTTCAATGGGCGCAGTTTGTTTCTACTTCACTTGGTTGCCCTCTTGTGGCGTAATTTGGAAGTAACCCCGAAATCTTTGACGACTTTGCTACGTTGCCACAAAAAGGCAATATCATATGATAAAATTCGGTATTTTATTGCTACATTCGATCATTTTTGTCATCTGAGCATTTATATGGTCTGCATCATTGTATGGTGACACATTGATGAGACAAATCTATTTCTATGAACGCACTTTACTGAGTAAAACCACTTGTGTATCTTTTTTTATGCCAAAATAGATCCTTTTTAAAAGGCAAATTAAATAGATGAGGCACTGTGGGTTGCATGCTCATAGTGCAATGGGGCAGTGTTGTCCCACTTCCTACTAAATCTGAAACAGATGAGTCATTTGAAGAAAATAATTTATTCAAGTCAAATAGGCAGCACATCATACAGTACATTTCTAGTTAATGTTGAAGGCACAGACATGATGAGGAGAATACCAAAATGTCCTTTACAGTTCCTGCGTGCGTCAGTACAGTACTCAGGAATACCACGCATAGTTTGACCACATTCCTGTCGGCTTCTCAGAAACGTGCACTGAGCTCTCGGCCTGGTTGAGCTCCTCTGCAAAACAAGCCTCGGTGAGGAATATCCTCGAGTCTGCCTTTGTTGTGCGTCCTGAGTTCCAGCCTCGTATTTCTTTGTGTGAGAGTTCAAAGTTCATCTGGGTGCAAGGCCGCAAATATTAGTGTTTTTATTTCAGTGTTCCTGCAGGACCAGCTCCGGGATCCACTGGTCCGCACTCTCCTGGCAGTAGATGCCAACTTCCCGAAGATGACAATGGTCAGCGTGGGGGTTCTGCAGATAAAATACAATGCATAAACCAATCAATTTGGTCAATCAATCAGTCGTGCCCCAATTTGAACCACTCAAGTGCACGCGGTCCTACCGTGACCAGCATGCAGTGTATGTCTCCGTCCTGTCGTTGGTTGTCGTCGTCCGCATTGGCGAGCAGCTGACGTAGTCGTGGTAGCCCGGACACGCGCAGGATGGTGATGCCGCTGTCGCGGCAAAATGCCTGCAATAGCGTGAAGTGGATCTGCAGAGCCACGTCAGCCTCATCACCGTCGGCGGCCAGCACGCATAGAACCACGCTATCCGGGTCCCTGGAGAAGGTGACATTTGTTATTGTCGAAGTCAAAGTCAAAGTCAGCTTTATTGTCAATCCCTTATTGTACGTGCGGTTGCAAGATTGCAAAACTTAGCCATAACTGCAATTCAATTTTTTGAGCTGAACTCACGCATTGAGAAGCTGAGCGGACTCGTAGATGCCGACCGTCAGGCACTCTTGTTTCTGAGCCGCCACCAGCAGCTCCTCCAGGGCCACGCCAATGGACTGCATCCTGATAGAAGATCAGGAACACCGGTTAGCATGTTGCTATTTGCATTGTGAGGAAAATGCACCCAAATAAGGAGACCATGAAGATGCATTAGCTATTTGAGTTGCAGCAAAATGGCCGCCAATGGCCCACGAGCCGCCGGTTGGTCACCCTTGCTTCATAGTCATGTGACTTCCCCGAACCAAGCAGGTTAAGTGGCACTAAATAAAATGATTATATCTATGATATTAAGAATGCGTTCCAAAAGTTATTACTAGGGAGTAACTTCAAAAGTAAGATAAATAAAACGATACGTGTCACGGTTGTCCCGGCGACCACCGAGTTTTCCCATACTTGAAACCGACAAGAGCGAGTGAAAGTCGGCTGGTGAGCTCACCTGTTCTCCGTGACGCTGGAGGTCAAGGTGCCCTCCGGGGTCATGCTTGCAGAGAAAAACAAAAAACGCGAGTGCACATTTGCTGTGCTGCAACGTCGCAACACCTATTTTTTTGCATGGGAAAGGAAAGGGGGCGGGACCGGAACCTGTACTGCGTTGTGATTGGCTGAGCCGTCTCTTAGTTGCTTTGTTTCTTTGACTTTTTTTTTCCTCCTCTCCTGTCATGCTGATGTCAGCTGACGTAACAATGAATGTGACGACGTTCATGCAACAGCTTGCTGACTCTGATTCTTTATTTTTAATTAACGTCAGCGTTTGATAAATGTACGTGTAAAATAAAACAATTCTTAATCTTTTAAATGAGTAATCTATGATTTGTTTTATTTACATAAAGTCATCTCCATTCTTTATGATGTGCAAAATATTAAGGCCCGGCCGATGCAGGGTCTGATATTTGGCACAGTAAAATTCTGATCATACATATGAATTACAAGCAGAACATTTGACTATTTTGCAGAACGTTGCTCAATAATGTTAACTTTACAACAAAGAGAATGTCATTGTCTTGTGTTGTGTTTAAAGAATCAGCAAAAAAAATCATCAGGTTTTTAAAATAATTAATATGAGATGATAAAATCAGCCGGGCCTTACAAAATATGACTATGTGACTCACAGGCAAGAATAACAAGCGATGTCGTCTTGCATTACAATCCCATTCAAGCACCTCCAGTGTCAACAGATTACAATCACAATAGCAGCTTGATTGATTGATCGTTTTCTTTGCTGGCTTGGGTTAGTTTCGCTCATCCCAGCGGATGCAGATGAAATGCAGAAATCGTCGAGGGTATTCATTCATTCATTCATGGCAGAACAGTTCACAACAAACTTAAACGTGACCGTGTCATGCCTTCAAGGATCGATTATTTAAACTGATACTCAACATAGACGTCATGCGATGCTAGCCTGTTGGTAGCATAAGAAGACGGCAGCCCTCAGAACTCAATCTTGCAGGCGGGGAAAGTGTCGTCCTGCATGGCCACGGTGCTGTTGGAGCCCAGGACCAGCACGTCCAGTTCCTTCTGACGCTCCACCGTCTGCAGGTACCAGTCCTGCATGGACGCCGACTCGAAGGTGGGGATCAGCGTCACCTGATCAAATAGTGGAGGAACCGAAGGACATGCTCAACTTGAAACTACATTATCATTTTTTTAATTGAACTACCTCTTATTTAATGATTTAAAAACAATGTCAAATTTTAAAATTCTTCTTTTTTTTTTTTATAATTTTCTAATTTTCACATTATTATTATGAATTTATGATTTTTTTTAGACCAATTCCAATATTTGGGAGATTAAATTGAAAAATTTTTTTTTTGGAGCAGTCCTGGAACTTTACCAACAGCCCTTTGTATGCGTACTGACCTGCGTGGCGTGCTCCCAGCCCGTCTTGGCGAGGAGCAGCGCGTCCAGCGTTTGCCGCATGAGCTTCTCCCTCTCCGGGCAATCACCGCTAACGACGTAGCAGGTAGAGCGGACGCTCTTGAAGAAGTCCACGCCCACGGTGGATGACGACACTCCGGAGGGGACGTAGGCCAGGTCCACGAATACGCTCACGTCCTCGGCAGAGGATGGACACCGTGACTCTGCCGGCGCCGATTTTGCCGAACGATTGTTGGACGCGCGTGACGACGGCGCGTCCTTTTTCGCCTTTGCGATAACGCTTCCTGGCCGGGTTTTCCCCAGACTCGGCTTTGGTGCAGCGTCCGTCGCCTAAGAACAAGTTCAGAAGTTACTTGGGTGACAGACCTGATCACTTGGTTGCAGTTCTATATTTTATAATAATTGGACAACTAACTCACCCCAGGTGCAGTCGCTCGCCCACCACTGTTTTTTCCTTTTTTCCCACCGGCGTCAGACAGCGGGACAGGCATGGTGGTGTCGGGACGCGGAGGCAGCGGTGGGCTATCCCTGCGCCGGGCGGGAACCGGGTCCCGGGGTAGAGCCTGAAAGCCGCAGAGGTTCGTGGGAATGCTGCACGACTCCTCCTCGTCCGAGTCCAGGACCACTTCAGCCGTGGTGGACGGGCACTCCTCCACGCAGATGGTCGATTCGTTTGGCGTCACGTCCTTGGCGGCGACTTTGTGGTCACCCGAGTCGGAGTCTGGCGGCTTGAAATGCTTAAACTCGCAAGGGGAAACCAGACACAGGTCCACGTCGTGAGCCGGGCTCTCAAAATGCAAGGCGCCCGGAAGCGGAGCCCGCCCCGTTTCGGACCTGATGGGCTTCTTGGACACAAAGCGACCGCCGTTGGGATGGTGGGCGGTGTCGTCCGCCTCCCGCTGACTCCCCGAGGCGGGGCCATGCTCCAAAGACATGGATAGCGACTCGTCCACTTCGGTGGACTGAGGCGAGCTCACCTCTGCTGGCATGGAGTGAGTGGAGGTGGTGGTGGTGGTTGTGTTGGCCACGGAGGGGGACGGGTCGGAGGCGCCGACCTTCAAAGGTCCCAGAGAAAGGGAAGATGGGTCTTTCTCTCTGGGGTTGGGCTTGGATGGGATGCCGGTGTGGGGGGCTTCTGGCTGTTCCTGAGCTTGCAGCCTGCTTAGGGTGTCTCTGTTGCACCACTTGTCATCCGGCGACAGACAGTAAGGAGTGTGGCCGGCGCTGTTGGGCCGGGAATCCGGGGAGCTCTGCCCGACCGTCCTTTCCTCCGAGGTGACTTGGTTATCGGAGGACGATCGTGAGGGTGGGCTGGTTCTCAAAGCGCCGTCCAGGAGGGTGTACTCAGTGGGGGTCAAGTCCAACTCGGCGCTCGGGTCGTTCTTTGGCGTCAACTTCAACGGGGATGGGAATCCCACCACTTTTGCCGGTGGCTTTCCGAGCTGGTCCGGGTTCTTGGCACCCTGCGGCTGGGCTCCTTCTCCGGGCTTTTCCGTGGCCGCCTTGTCACATGTCTTTTTCTTCCCATTAACCGTCATCACCTCTGTTTTTTCCGTTTCCTCCTGAAATTTGATCAAATCAGCCGTCAGAACCTCACTGACCGATCTTGCCGAGTCGCTAAGTTGCAATTGGGTCTTGACGTCCTTTGCGGGTGTCTTCTTTGTCTTTTTGGGCGTCGTTTTGGAGTCGTTTTTGGCGTCTTTTTTGAGCTTAGTTTTGTTGTCATTCTTCGGTCTGGACGTGAGGGTCTCCTTCTTTCCACCAGCTTTCCTCAAGACCACACTTTCCTCCTTGCCACCTTGCTTTGCGTTCTTTTTGGCATCCTTGGCGCTGGCTTTCTTGGAGTCGTTCTTGATGACAAGTAGTTTCCCCTTTGTCTCTTTTCCCGTTTTGGCGGGCACCTCCTTCCCTCCTTCTTGGCTCTCTGCTCTTTTTGTCTTCTCGCTATATCCAATCCTTTCCAGGTCCCCGGTGGTCACCGTGGGTTTTTGAAGGAAGGGCAGGTTCTTGAGCTTCTCTAAACCTTGCAGCAGTTTAGCCTGCGGAGTTACGCCGGGAAACAGAACCCGGACCACCTTCTCGTCGGGGCACGCCGGGTGCCACACGAGGAGGGCGGACACCGACGCGAGGGCGGCGAGGGGGAGCCCTTGAGGGGACGTGCAGTCGGGCCACTCTCGCATGAATGTTTGGTACTCCTGGCTGGTTTTGGCTGGGCTGAGGATGTACAAGTCCAGCTGTCCCACGCCCATCTTTTGGAAGAGGGTGATGGGCTCGGGGGGGACCAGCGGCGCTCGAAACATGGGCCGGGCTTGGATATCTAACTTCTTTAACAGGCGGACGGTTCGAGCTGCCTGGTTTGTTGTCTTCGCTGCGTCGTCCGCACCTGGTGAGTCAAACAAAAAAGTCAAACTCCACAGCTACGTTTAATGCCAAATATTTGGAAATCTTCAACTCACCTGACTGTAACTTCTCGGGAGAGTTAAAGAAGACCACCCCGAGCTCCGGGGAAATGAGCTTCGCCGACCCCTCGTCCTTCATCGTGTCCAACTCTGTCTCAGCCAACTTCCTCTCCAGAAAACTGTTGATGCCGCCCAGGTTGTCGGCGCCGGCGTGGGTCAGCAGCAAGGCGTCCACGCGGTCCAGGTGGCGCACCAGCTTCCAGAAGCAAGCCTGCGGATCCGAGCCCCCGTCCAGCAGTACCGTGAAGCCGTTGACGGCGAAGAAGGCACAGTCGCCCAAGCCCGCCGGGAAGGCGTAGCAGCACGGACGGGACAACTTGAGGAAGCCCACCGTGGCAGGCGGAGGCAGGAGTTCAAAGGGGGACGCCGAGCTGGCCATTCCGATTCCTATTTGGGTACACGTGAAGGGCGACGCTGTTGATGAGGAAGAGGGGGCGTGGTCTTCATTTGAAAACTGAAGGATAAAACAGACTGTTCACTTTGTGTATGCTGACCCAATACTTTTGTCCACCAATGCTTATGGGTGGGGTGCAGGGCTCTATTGTTTTCACTCCACTTTATTGCCTAACTTCCTTCCTTCCTTCCTAAACTTGGCAGGTTACCATGGCAACAGCCATCAGTGGACAAGGCCTTCCCTTGTTGGATTTGCAAGTTGGATTTCTTTTTCTTTTGGTCCACTTTGATTTCAGCTTTTATGTGCAGCTGCAGAGAGAAAAAATGCAATTCCAGTATTTTCGGTATCGACCCCGCTCGACAGGGAGGGCACAGTGGTGTTGCGAGGCCGTGTGATGAGAAAAGAATTTCCGCGAGCCGACAGGCTTCAAATCGGAATCCCAAGGAGCAAATACCTGCAATCGCCAACAACACTTTGCTACGTGCACTTAAGCGGAAACGTCGGGCCTCAGGCTCATTAAAAGTTGATGCGTCGCTGGAAAAATGCTTTTGACAGCAGAGAATCTCGCAGTCATTTCATTAGGTACATTTCCGCCACTGAAAGCATTGTGAATGCTTCATTATGCATTCACAGTATGCATGAACTGTACTTAAACATATTTCTTTAAAGTAAAATTTCTAAATAAAATGGTAGCATCATCTCTCAAATAGTTCTTTGAAGTTAACTCTAATCGGCTGTCTTTTTTTTTTAAAGCTAGATGGCAATCATTTACAAGCGGATAATTCACAAGCAGTATGTTCTTTATCCTCTGCAAAGAATGACTGGTATTACTGCCGTACTAAGAAGCCGAGAAAAGAGCTTTACCTTCAGTGTGGCGTCTTGACTCTTATACTGCCCCCGGGTGGCAAAGAAACACACCTCAGAATGATCAGCATAATTGTCTTAGGTACAACAAAAATGCTTTAATAATTTTTTATTATATTTCCTTGTGTCCTCTTATGACAATTCCATTCATTTTGGGAAAGATGATTTGATGAGGAACAAATTAAACTCAAGATACCATTGTACTGTTATTAGAGATTGTGTAAAGCTCATATTATAAAATGTGACGATCATATTTATACAGTCGCTATATTACCAAGACACAAATGCACAAAATACTGATTAAGGTTTCTCCTTTGATCATGTATGATTTTTGTCGCTGCTCTGTTTTTCCAATAAATGAAAATACGACTACGGTCGGATGCTGCGATGACGTACACTCCATCCTCCGGTGTCGCAATCAAGCCTGTCTTTTTGCGTCTCGCTCGGTTTAGTTGATTTGTGGAAAATATAGAAATATGAATAGAAGACGTACCTGTGTGGATGGATTTAGTCCGATGAGGACGAGTAGAAAGCGTTCGTTCGGCGTCCCGCTCTTTCCTCCTCCTCCTCCTCCTCTTCCTCAGCCTTTCTCCTCCTCCTTCTGTGACCGGCCGCTGCTGGACGCCATGTTGGATGACGCTAGTGACGTCATCGCATACTGTATAAAACTAGGTTTAACTAAAATTCTAAATCAAAATCCCATAAACCAGTCAATCTAATGTGTTCAACGTGTGTATTTTCATCGTATTTATGTCTACATTTTGATGTTTTTTGTGGTGCATTTATGATTAATATTTGCTATTGTCTTGTTATCAACTGGGTGGTTTTCACCATCAAGGTCACTCGCATACTTCAGTGTCAAGGACATACATTCCAGGGTTTTGTTTTCGCTTTTATAACAACAACTTATCTTACAATACATTTGATAATATCACCAAAATAACACGGTGCCCCTGAGCAAAACAACTATTGAACAATTTTCAGCAACATTCCTACACTTGGAATTGTCACAACACATCAAACAGTACATTATGCAGAGCAACATAGTGAGTGCACCATGTGGTCATTGAGTTTCTTTCACAAGCACTTGAGGACATAAAAGTTACAAGAAGTTCCTCGGGGGCAGCTGCACAACGTGCCAATTCGGGAGCCTCGACGCACGGCGCATGGCTCCCCTGCGTCGCACTGAAAGGACAAAAAAATTAAAATCGCAAGAAATACATATGGTTTTATTTTAGGCGTAGGACTCACAGAAGGCAGCCAGCCCAACTTTTTCTCAGAGGGCATCTCTTTGTTCCTCAACTTCTCCAGCACTTCTTGTAAAGCATCAATCTGTATGATCAAAACACACATGCAGGACTCTACTGTCTGCAACCAGTTGTTATTTTATCCACGCACATCCGCGCATCTCACCAAATCTTGTTCCTGTTGATTTTGTAGCGTGAAATCCAGCGAGCGCTTCTCCACCGAGGCGTCCTCAGCAGCGGACACGTACAGGAAGGCGGCGGTGGCGAGGAGCAGGAGGAGGTGGAACAAGGCGCGGGTGCTCAACATGGTGCTGATGTCAAGTAAGGGTTCTCTTTGGAGATGCATCTTCACTTTTTATAAGGGCCCGTGACATCAGCAAGCGTCTGAAATATTGATGGAGGAGATGACCCTCGTGACCCCCATCACCGAAGGTTTGCCCAATTAGACGTCGCGCCCAGATGTCTTCTTGTATTTCGCTTTTCAAGACTCAAAATAATTGGCATGTTGGCCTCAATCTGCAATCACCATTCCATTTCCTCTTATTGGAATAACCTAAAGGTGTATGCACACATACATTGACATCAGCGACCCCCATTAACCATTCCCCATGACACATCCGTTTGTCATTCTGTTTGTCTTTGCCTTAGAGACAATTTAAACTGGTTTGGTCAAAAATATAAGAGGAAAATGTTACACAGCTGGATGGTTTTCAAATTTACTTTTGATATTTTTAATATCTGTCTGTTTATGGTATTTATGTTGGATGTGTGGCTGTGCACACTTTTACAAACGAAAATTGAATTCAAAGAAAACTGCAATGAAGGGAATGGACAGTAGACGGCAGCAAATCGTTCATTCCGTCATACCCACGAAGAAAAAGAAGAAGAAGAAAAACCGGAAGTTTACTAACCGTGTTTGTGCCGTGGTCGATGTCAAACTAACTACTTCAACTACTCGTCCAATTTGGCTGTTGAGAGACTGTAAGGATGTCTGAAAGGAAAGTGTTGAATGTAAGTATAAAGCCCAAACGTAAAACTAATAACTCGTCGTTAGTGTGCGGTTGTGTCGAACAGGGACGATTAACAAGCTAGCGCTAGCTTATGGGGAGCATCTATTGATTGATTGATTGAAACTTTATTGATCCCCGGGGGTGGGGAAATTTAGGCCCCAGCAGCATTCATATCACAGAGCGGGTATATAAAAGACACACAACTCAATAGGCTCCTATAAGGCTGCAAAAAGAAAGCCAACAAGTGCGAAAGATAAAAGCCATCCAAGTAAAGCAACAAGACAAAGGAAAAAAGTAACAGCGGCCAACCAGCCCCCCTCAATACCGTAGAACACCCCCAAACACACGAAATAGCCTCCACGGGGTCCACAAATGCACTTCTGATCAAATGGTCAAGTTGTTAAAATTAAAATGCCGCTGCAGCTTTCAGTGACGCATGTTTTGTCCTTATTTACAGAAATACTACCCTCCGGACTTTGATCCGGCCAAAATCCCTAAACTTAAATTGCCTAAAGATCGACAGTATGTGGTCAGATTGATGGCACCATTCAACATGAGGTAAGTGTACCACAGTCGACAATTATTCACAAGTAAAGGATGGAATTGCCTTTATTCATCGACTTCTAAGCATGCTTGTCACCATTGATTAAAATTCATTGATTGTGCACAGGTGTAAAACCTGCGGCGAGTACATCTACAAGGGAAAGAAGTTCAATGCACGTAAAGAGACAGTCATGAACCAGCTCTACATGGGACTCCCCATCTTCCGCTTTTACATCAAATGTACGCGCTGTCTGGCGGAGATTACGTTCAAGGTGAGTTCAAGTAGAAACGTGGCCATTTGAAAAGGGCTCCGCTGAAAGTGGTCTGCACGTGATTCCAGACGGACCCGGAAAACACGGACTACGCCATGGAGCACGGGGCCACCCGAAACTTCCAGGCGGAGAAACTCATCGAGGAGGAGGAGAAGCGAGTCCAGCAAGAGCGAGAGGATGAGGAGCTCAACAATCCCATGAAGGTGCCCACGTACCAGAAAACAAGTCAACCAGGTCTTACATGGTCTCAATTGCAAAGCGCTAATGTAGCAGTGCTTGACGTCCCCATCTGACAGGTGCTGGAGAACCGCACACGGGACTCCAAGATGGAGATGGAGGTGCTGGAGAATCTCCAGGAACTAAAGGACCTGAACCAGAGACAGGCCCAGGTGGACTTTGAGAGCATGCTGGGCAAGTACCGAGAGCTGGAGAAGAGAGAAAGGGAGCGGGAGAAAGAAGAGGACGAGCGGGAGACCAAGTAATTGGAGATTACTTTACCGCAGTCACATCTTAATTGCTTCCATTAGAACCCATCGCTTCAATTTTCTGAATGTGTTGTGCAGAGACATGTTGGACCGAGCGCTGGTGAAGAGATTGCGCGACTCCGACTCTGAAAATGAAGAAGACGCCAGCGGCAACAGCGGAAACGTCCCGTCACAGAAGCCCTCCAACACTTCCAACCCAACTGACATCCTCACAGACGACAAACCCACAGAAGCTCATGTATGTTACAGGAAGAAGATGTTTTTTGTTCCACGTGTACATTTTGTATTTTTCATGCTTACGGTTGAAATTGGTCTTGTGTCGCAGGGCGCTGTCACTGCAAAAAAGGCCAAGCTGGAGAGCTGGGAGAAGAGCGTGGGCACCCTGGGTGCAGGCGGCGCTCTCGGATCGCTTGTCGTACGCAAGAAATCGACCAGTCGAGTCAAGACCACTGCCGCTAGCTCGGGAACAGGTAATTGATCGCAAAGCTACTTTATCCATCTATGAAAGTAAAAATGTTGTCACGAAACAGATTTTTGACTTAAAGGGATTTTTGGAGCCGCTATGAATACGGGGTACAATTTTACGCTATTCACAGGTGGAGGATTTGTGTCACCAAACAATTTTGTTATGAACAAGAAAAAAATAATTCCCCTTTACAGACAAAAAGGCATCTCCTTGTGCCAGCGGCGTGGCTAAACTTTCAACTCCTTGTGGGGACGCACCGAAGGAAACGTCGTCACTCAGCCTGTTGGTTACTTATTCAGACAGCGAGAGCAATGACAGCGAATGAGGAGATGTACACTGATGACACCATGAAATATGTTTTAGTATATAATTAAACTCTGTTTAAAGGCAACTAAAGGTTTTTGAATTCTTGTAACCACACAACAATATATATATGTGTACAGGTATGAAGCATGCTTTTGTCAAAATACCATAAGGATCAATGATTGTAAAAATATTTGGACAGCGTGCCACAAATGAAATTTAAAGGGAAAGGCATAGCCTGTGACGTCACTCCTCCCCTTTAAACCGAGTAACAAGGGATCGCTGTGGCCATTGGCCAGGCTAACGTTAGCTTGTTGGCTAACCCTAATGCCCGGGTAGACAACTGGCTCAGACCCTACGAACCGTGGTATTTCTGACTCAAAAACGTCCCAGAAGAAACATCGGATGGTTATTATAAAAGAAAAAGGTGGGGCGTTTGAAATAAACGGAGAAAAGCCGTCAAAGTGAAGAAAAAGGGTGAGCTTTTCAATTAAGTCAACTCTTAGCTTTAGCCGAGCTAACTTGTTAAATGCCTCACTCGCTGTCCAGTTTGACATTAATACCTCACGTTTTTCAACTCTATTTTCATTTCGAATTTACGACGCTGTCTGAATTTAGTTTATAACCATCGATTTCCTGTTCGATACATTTACGTACTTTAATGCAGAGAATGTTTGCTAACATAAGCTAGCAGGCTAACTTTCGTTTTCTCTACTGAGCCGTAAAATAAAATCGCAAAAGGCCGTGTTGAAAATTAGATGGACACATCTTTCTAGCTATCTATCTGATCTAACTCTATACATACAAAACTCAATCTGCTACTTAATGCCAATGCTGTCACATAATGTCGTATGCAAACCACTGAACATGATTTACTGATGTTTCTTGGTGAGAATTTGAAGCTGCTCAAAACAGTGCTCATTGTCAGGTGCGTTATTTGAAATACAGAAGTCAATCAAATAAATAAGTGCATGCAAACCACATTAATTACAGGCGCATTGTCATGACCAGATCCATGGCAAACTGGCTGAAGGACTACCTGAACTTTGGTAACCGACGTGACCCCCCGCAGCCCCCAAGGCCAGACTACAGCGAGAGCGAGATTCTGCGGGCCTACCGAGCCCAAAAGGAGCTGGACTTCGAGGATCCGTACCAGTGCTCGGTAAAGGAGCACCAAAACGGGGGCGGCTATGGTGGTGTGGATGTAAGCCTGCCTCCATTTCCTTCCTTTGGTTCTGGCTTGTCTAATGGTACAACAGAGGTACAGCACATGTTTTTTCTCTTCATTTCATCCAGTGGCAAATCTGCAATTGTGTGTGATTGATAAAGTGTGTCGTTGGCAGGTGAAGGCGTTGTCCCCTAAACACAGGCTGATTAAAGTGGAGTCTCAGGAGTTTGGCCACTGTAAGATTGCCCTGAGTCCAGTCAGTGTTCAAGAGGAGCCTGTAAGACTGCCTCCCAGTCCACTTTGCACCTGCTCTCAAGCAAATCTCAATGTGGCGTCCGTCCATTGATTTTTGTCCCAGGTGCTGCCCTCTGCCCCGGTAGCACCGGACCCCGACACGGACTATTCGGACCCGTTTGACGCCCGTCCAGACCCGAGGACGCGGACCAACTGGGAGCCCGAATCGGCGCCGGCGGACTGCTCTAGCTACATGGAGCCGTTTGAGGCTCAGAAGATTATTTCAGGTGAATTCATCGAATCCTCTTTTTCGGTCTTTGCAAAAACTTTCATTCTCAAAATTCTTGAGGATTTATTCTGTACAAAGAGAAATGCTGCAATGTGTTCAAGTTTCCATTGAGGAAACAGACAAAAGAAGGTCGTGTCTTTGTCTCAGCAGAGATGCAGCGTAACAAGAGCACCAGCGGCAGCCAGCTTTACGACAGCCCGTATGAGGAACGGACCCGACTGCCGGCCCGCGCGCCGACGGCACCGCCGCAGCAGCTCCACAAGCTTGACAGTGCGCTTAGCCCCGCAGACGATAGGGAGAGCCGGCTGCCGCAGAACGATGAAAGGCCGGCCGACGAGTACGACCAGCCGTGGGAGTGGAAAAAGAATGACATCTCCAAAGCGCTCGCCGGTACGTCTCAAAGTGATTTTTAAACTAACAGATTGTAAATGTGAGCCTTGGGCAATTCGGATAAAGACGAACTTGGGCCTTGATTTAAATGTGATGACGAAGCTGTCACTTTTTTCCCGCAGTTCAGTTTGAGGGCGCTGAGAGGGAGCGCTCGCGCGTCCAAACAGAGAACAGCAGGCTGACAAAGGCCCCCAACGCGTCGGCCGTGGCGGCGGACTCCAACACCCTGCGCCTGCTTTGTGATGCGCTGCCCCTCCTCGGAGAGCGAGTGGACCCCAACCTGCCGCTGGAAAGACAAGTGTGAGGCCTGATGTCCATTTTGCTTGTTGTCCTTCCTATCATAAAAAAAATCTATATTATAATGTGCATTTTTTTCCCCTCTCTCCCAAATTCCACGTGCAGGTGGTACCACGGAGCGCTAAGTCGCTCCGAGGCAGAGGCTCTGCTGACCCTGTGCAAGGAGAGCTCCTACCTGGTGAGGAACAGTCAGACCTGCCGCAATGACTTTTCTCTCTCGCTCAGGTATACACACGCACAGCCTCTTTAGGTTCTGTGTTTTTTTTTTCTTCTTTCTTCTGGAAAAACTTTTCACGTACTGTGATTCATCTGGGGGACTGTTGTCCAATATGCCTCTTATGGTTATGTCTTCCAGGAGTTGCAAGGGCTTCATGCACATGAAGTTCACGCGCTTGGCCGACGGCTGCTTCGTCCTCGGCGAGAACAGCCCACCCTTCGCCACCATCCCGGAGGTCATCCACTACTACAGCACGCACAAGCTGCCCATCCGGGGGGCCGAGCACATGTCCCTTCTGTATCCCGTCATTGTGCAGACGCTCTGACAGGGCGCAACCCAAAATGCCAAATTTCGTGGCAGCTCAAATTCAGCCCGGTGCCTCGAGAACACGGACTGCAAGGCTGAGCGCTGAAGTAGAACATTTGAAAGGATCTTCTTGAACGGTTCTTGCACATCGCTGGCATTGGGCCGGAAGATCACTGTTTGATAAATGTCATAGTTTTTCACAAATCTTCCCCACGTGTGGGCGTTATTTTTACAAATATTTCGACTGCTCTCAACCATTGAAAACGGCTTGTGCGCTTTGATGACGCAATGTTAATGCTTGAACAAGAATGCGTTTTTGGGGTCTCCTGAAAAGTGAGGATTTTGGAGGTACGAGGATTATGCCCAACGTCGGCTGTAGATAGATAAATTGTAGATTTAAGTTTCCTGTCGCTCACATTTTTAGGTGTTAGTGACCCACATAGTGGATGAGTTGAAAGCATCAAGACACTTGAGGTGTGCATTTGTCATCCAAATATAGCTTTGTTTTGTTTTCTAAGATTTGAAAATAAACTTATCTGTTTTTAACTTTGAGTTGCTTGACATTTTGAAAGAGATGAAACAATATGTACTCATGAAATTTCATTCTTTCATTCCATTTCCCATAAAATGGGACAGAGAATTGAATAATTCCTGGAATAATTGAATTGAATAATTGCTGAATTTTTCACGCTCGTATCAGAAGCGTAGAAAACGTAATCAACAAGCGACGGCGTAACGTACATTTTAACCATTAAAATAAATCAACACAATGTATATATTTTGAATATTGCGTTGAACATAAATGAAAGTCATTATTATACAATAATCTTAATTATCGTAAAAAACAAAATAATTTGTCTCGACGTCAAACTGGCGCTGCATTGTGTCGTCACATCCTGTGCAAAAAAATGGCGACCAGCATCAACAATAAAAGCTCAGTTAAATGGAGACTGATCAGCATTTTTACAACCTAATAATGGATTTGTGGTGACAAAACATTGTTTTATGTGCGGCAAATAACGACCAAGTTCTTCGTGGGCGTTCCAAACTGTAAATACCCTCTTTTTTCCATCCTGAACGGCTAAATACGTAATCATACTTAGTCCATTTTAAGTGTCTCATTGTGTAACGCTGTTTAATGTTGACTCCACGATATGGCCTTAAAATAATTTTCATTTTTAATTGATTTGGAATAATGTAACTGTTATTTAATTATTGAGGGATCTAGCTATCTATCTTCTTGCAAGTGTTATCCTTTCCTAATTGTGTTTGACTCTTTACACAATTTAGTGGTTACTTGAGGGTCTACTGTATGATGTGGTTTTTTTTTTCCAATGTAGGGTTGCAACCATGAGTAGTCGAAGAAAGAAGGCCCCCCCAGTGAAGGTGGACGAGGAGGCGAAACAAAGGTTGAGCTGGAATATGTTGGACGATCAGCGGAATGAGGACATTCAGGTGATGCCATCTTGCTCCTCCCTTCCTGCCCACCAATCTACGGACATCTCCTTGAACACCTCGCCGCTTACGACCACTCCCGAGGAACTCCCCGCAACATCATCAGACTCTGTCTCCTCCCTGGCACTCACCGTGCTGCCCGTCGTCCAACTCGCCAACATCTGGAAAGCTCTCGTCGGGGAATTTCGTGTCCGACCGGCGCGGCTACCGTTGGACTTTCGACACGAGGCGTTTGCGATTCGCAAGATGGTGGATGGGCTTTGCATCAGCTTTAAGGGGAGCGAGGAGCCTGACGAGGATGGCGACACCTGCGCCGCAGAGTGCAGCCTTGCTTGCGTCCTGCTGGAGGACCTGGACTGGCTCCAGAAGAGACGGGTGCTACAGGTCTGCCACCAAATTGAAGAGGACTCCTTTAAGGTATGATGAGTACTCTTTTCGTGTCTACTTCTACTTATTTTTTTTTTTTTTCCCCCCCATCAGGTCGGGATTTACCTGCTGGAAAGTGGCCTCGGTAAGCCGGAGTTTCTCAGTGAGGGAAACGCTCGCATGAAGAAATCCAATCAGCTCATACAGAAGATGATGGAATTTTTTTACGACTTCATCATTCCTGGTTGGTGAATTCTCACACTATTGCTAAAATATTTATTTTTTAATCTCCATCTATTACTGACACGTCTCGACGTCTCCGCCATATTTTTTTCTGCAGAAGTGGTGGACAACGAGGAGGAGGAATGCGACACAGACTTGGAGCGGCAGAACGTGGAGGAACTTTACGACTACGTCAGATGCGTGCATCAAACCGACGGCCGACGGGAAGGGACCTCTGATGTCCAGCACCAAGCTCTGCTCCCGGTGCTCCGTCCCTATCAGAGCCAAGCCGTCAACTGGATGCTGATGCGGGAGAAAATCCGGAATACGGCCCTGAAAGGTAGATTGAGAAATAGGATGCCACGTCTCTGTGGTCTTTGTTAATGAGACCCCGCCCCTTTTTCAGATCAATCGTTGCATTTCCTGTGGCGGGAGTTGGTCACGTTGTGCGGAAAGAAATTGTTCTACAATCCTTTTACTGGCTGGTGAGCAAAATATGTGCTGTGTTTTGTTTTTCGTAAGACATCACTCAATGCATGAGCCACTTTGCGATATTTGAACATTTGAACTCGCTCTCAGTTTAATCCGCGAGTTTCCCCTCGCCGGCGTGGAGCGGCCAGGCGGCATCCTCGCTGACGAGATGGGCCTCGGCAAGACGGTGGAGGTCCTGGCTCTGATTCTGTCTCACGGCCGACAGGACCTGGAGCAGGAGGCCCTTACCTTGCCTGTGGTGAGGACCACCATTTACACGAGACTGTTATCGGCCAAATACAAAATCATCATTACATTTTTTTTTTTTTTAGGGAACGTCTGTGAATTATTTTGTCCCCCCGCCTCCGCTTGAGCACGAGAAAGTTGTCCGCTGCAAGCCCGAAGTGCAGCCCAAAATAAAAATATCTCACCCGGGTATGTCATTCTCCCTCATGACATGAAATCATAAAGTAAGTTTAACAAGCTTTTCATTTGTGCAGCTGTCCGCGTGATGCTCCTCACCGCCATCAAGGAAATGCGATCGGGCAAAGGGGCTTCCGTCAACGCCGTGTTTACATTCATTCGCGCCACCTACGGCTACGACCTCCTGAAGAACCGAAGTCACATCAAGAAGACGTTGGCCAAGCTGACGGACGAGGGCCTGGTGGAGAGGGTGAAGGGTCGCGGCCTGGCAGGCTCCTTCCGCTTGGGAAAGAAATACAAAGACGCCAAGAAGACGCTTGCTGCACTGCCCAAATCTGTAAGCAAAAAAGAAAGAAATAAATCTTAAGGGTCATCAGAAATGATATGCTTTTATTTTTTCGTCCAGAATGTAAAATACTCTGAGAGCTCGCCCAGGAAGACATTCCAAAGACGTGCGAAGGAGAAAGCCGAGGTGGCGCTCCAAACCTCCCTGAGTGAAGATGGAGAGCCCACGCCAGAAGGTGCATCCCGCTCCAGCGAGGAGCCGGAGCCCCCCGTCCGGGCGTCGGTGGTACCCTTCAACGCGGCCGACTACCGCTTCGAGTGCATCTGCGGCGAGTTGGGCCTGGTGGACTACAAGGCCCGCGTGCAGTGCATGAAGTGCCAGCTGTGGCAGCACGCCTGCTGTGTCAACTACAAGGAGGAGAGCCTGGACACCACGCCGTTCTACTGCCCCCACTGCCTGGTGGCCATGACGCCCGTCTCCACCGGGGCCACGCTCATCATCTCGCCCAGCTCCATCTGCCACCAGTGGGTGGACGAGATCAACCGGCACGTCAGGTCGGCCTCGCTGCGCGTGCTGGTGAGAGAGCCCATTCGAGAAACCGAACGAATCGTCGGGGCCGTACGTGAGGGACCTTTTCTTCTCTACCAGGTGTACCAAGGTGTGAAGAAGCACGGCTTCATCCAGCCGCGTTTGCTGGCCGAGCAGGACGTGGTCATCACCACCTACGACGTGCTGCGCTCGGAGCTCAACTACGTGGACATCCCGCACAGCAACAGTCGCGACGGGCGCCGCTTCCGCAACCAGAAGCGCTACATGGCCGTGCCCAGCCCCCTGGTGGCCGTGGAGTGGTGGCGCGTGTGTCTGGACGAGGCGCAGATGGTGGAGTGTCCCACCGCCAAAGCGGCCGAGATGGCGCTACGCCTCGCCTCGGTCAACCGATGGTGCGTCAGCGGCACGCCGGTGCAGAGAGGCTTAGAGGGTACGATTTTTTTTTTCACATTCATAGCTTCTTCTGTCTTGTGTTGAAAACCTCACTCGTCTCTGCAGACCTTTACGGCCTGGTTCTCTTTTTGGGCGTGGATCCGTACTGGGTGAAGCACTGGTGGGACCAGTTGCTCTACAGGCCGTATCGCCGCGGCAACACGGAGCCTCTCTACAGCGTGGTGGCTCAGCTGCTGTGGCGCTCGGCGAAGAAGGACGTCATCGATCAGGTGAGATTTTCAAAAATGATCTGATGACGTTGATGGTATTTGACCCGGTTTTGTGTCGTTCCAGATCCAGATCCCTCCTCAGACGGAGGAGGTGCACTGGCTGCGGTTCTCCCCGGTGGAGGGCCACTTCTACCACCGACAGCACGAGGTGTGCTCGCAGGACGCCCTGCTCAAGCTGCGCAAGCTCTCCGACTGGAGCCTGAAACTGGGCAGCCTGGACCGCCGCACCGTGGCCACCATCCTGTGCCCGCTGCTGCGGCTACGCCAGGCCTGCTGCCATCCACAGGCAGTTCGAGGCGAGTTCCTGCCCCTGCAGAAGAGGTGAAAGAAGTATTTTTGTTTGGACTGTTTTAGCGATGTCACTGTCGGTGGGACTTTGACCACCCGTGTCCTGGGATTGCTTCTTCGCAGCACCATGACGATGGAGGAGCTCCTCAAGTCCCTGCAGAAGAAATGTCGAGTGGAGTGCGAAGAGGCCCACAGACAATTGGTGTGCGCTCTCAACGGTCTGGCCGGAATCCACATCATCCGAGGTATGACATGGAGCACGCGTGGGAATCACTCGCACTTTTGCTTTGTGCGCCAGCCACATCTCGTTAGCGCCGTATTGAGGGTCAATAATGACGGAGCCCCCATTCCTGCCCGTCTATTTGCAGATGAGTTTGAGCAGGCGGCCGAGATGTACCGAGAAGTGCTGCGCTCATCAGAGGAGCACAAAGGCCGACTGAAAACGGATTCATTGCAGGTAAGCAAGCAAAGGCCATCTGCCGCTTCTTATGTGCATCTTCAATTTACATATGAAAAGTCACGTCGCAAAATAAACTCGTTTTGTGTTCCCGTGCCTGAATAGCAGTGTCCCACATAAAACGTCATTTTTTTTTTCTTTCTTAAATTGTTTTTTTTTTTTTAATTGATGTTGATTAAATAATTTTTGTTTAATTTTATTTTAAATTCAAATGAGCTCAAATGCTTTTTATAGACCGAATAATTTAATTCTCAATGGTTCGTAATGATTATTTTATGGATCATTTTATGTTTCGTTTTTTAGTTTTGATTTGATTTTTGATTCTGTATTTGTTCACAGAGACTTCACGCGACTCACAATCTGATGGAGCTGCTAAGCGCAAAGCATCCTGGGATTCCTCCCACTCTGCGAGATGACCGCCTCAGCGAGGAGGTTCCTCCCAGCTCTTCCGTTTCAACCATTGAAGATTTTGCCTCGTGAAAATATGTTTTTAACGATTGCTGGTTTTTCCCCCTCGTCAGGCTGAGCAACTGCGTCAACACTACATGACCAAGTATGACTCTGAGGTGGCTGACGCCCACCAAGCCCTGCAGCCCGTCTTGCAGAACATCAAAGACCTGAAGCGCAAAGTGAGCAGTTTACAACAGGCACAATTGGGGAGAATTTGCTTCATTTTGATTCTCCACTAGGTCAACCTGAAGTCTCCCTGGTGGCTGGACGTCATCCAGCGGGCGGTCCGTTGCGCCACCGACGACGACCTGGTGGGCCGCGTCAAGAACGAGCTGACGTCCGGCTACAAGCAGCAAGCTCACAAGCTCTCCATGGCTGACAAGTAAAAATTCAAATGAGCTCAACCGAGTTGGAAGACTTTGGACAAAGCCGACCCCCCCCCCCCCCCCGCAGGTTCCGTGATGGCCGCGGTCTGCTGTTCCTGCTCACAACACAGATGGAAGACCTGATGAAGTCCCAGAAAATCGTCAGGGAGGCTGTGAAGAGCCTGGAGGGTCCGGCATCCAAGAAGGTGATTGACGAGGCCACCGTCTGCCACCTCAGGCCCATGCGACTGCCGCTTAATAAGTGAGACAAGTTTTTTTTTTATTCTCGATGAATTAATATTAATTTTTGGGGAGATCGACGCTACATAATATATTTTTAGCCCATTTTTCTCTCTATTGTAAATTAAAATCCTATTTGACATGTCCACATGGTGTTTGACATTCTTTTCCTGTACGACATTTTCCCTCCATATCCCAGTTGTGTGTTTTGCAAAGCCGACGAGCTTTTCACCGACTACGAATCCAAGCTCTTCTCGCACACGTAAGCAAAGGCACTTTTGCACGCCCGTTGCGCAATGTTGATGCATTCACGGCCAAAACGGGCCCTGTGACCGATTGGCAGGGTGAAAGGCCAGACGGCCATCTTTGAGGAGATGATCGAAGACGAGGAAGGTTTGGTGGACGACCGCCTGCCCACCACCAGCCGAGGCCTGTGGGCCGCCAGTGAGACGGAACGCACCCTCAAGGCCATCCTGGCTTTCGCCAAGGTCAAGCGCGTGGACGCCGAGCTGGTGGAGCAGGGCAACGCCTTCATGGAGCTCTTTGAGACCTGGAAGAAGGAGTACAAGGTTGGCGTCGGATGCGCTTGCTTCCGACTTCTGGATTAGGAGCGCTCGGCCCGCTTCCTCCGTCAGGTGCTGCACGAGTACTGGATGGTTCTGCGTAATCACGTGTCGGCCATCGACGAGTTGGGGATGGCCACCGAGAGGCTCCGCCTGCGTCTCCCAGACGAGCCAAAGCCGAAAGTGCTGCACATCATTGAGCCGCACGAGGTACAGTACAGCAACATTTAAATGGATCTATTTTATAAATATTACAATGATATTTTTAAAATCCGATTGGTCCGTTTTGATGTTTGCAGGTGGAGCAGAACCGAGTGAAGCTTCTCAACGACCAAGCTGTGGCCAAGTCTCAGCTGCAAAAGAAGCTGGGACAGTTTTTATACCTAACAAACCTGGAGAAGGTGCTTCCTCTTTTATAGCCCACTCCTCCCGCGCACACTCTTCAACCTTCTCCCCATTTTAGTCCCAGGACAAGTCCACTGGTGGCCTGAACCCGGAACCCTGTCCCATTTGCGCCCGGCCGCTCGGACAGGAGGTGAGCGCCTTTGTTGTGGCGCTTCTTTGTGCATTTTTAACATCCTTTTCTTTTCTTTGTAGTGGGCGGTGCTGACCTGCGGCCACTGTTTCTGCAACCAGTGCATCGCCATCATCCTCGAGCAGTACAGCGTGGGCTCGCGCCGACGCGCCATCAACTGCGCCATCTGCAGACAGGCCACGTCTCACGCCGAAATCTCCTACGTGTTCACCGCGCAGGCGTCCAGCCACGACCAGGACATCCCAGTCAAGGTTGGTGTTAGCTCGGGTAGAAATACAGTTAAATACCTCTGTTTGTCGCTAAGCTAATTTGCTAGCGTTGCGAACCAAAACAGCAGCAGCTACCGAGGCACTATCATTTTCTAAATGTATTTAAATAATGAAACTGCTTTTCACTCAGGGGAGCCACTCGACCAAGGTGGAGGCGGTGGTGAGAACCCTGAAGAAGATTCAAGTGAACGACCCGGGCGCCAAGTGTTTGGTCTTCTCTACGGTAAGACTTTTGAAGCGTCATGTTTCGACTCAGTGAGATTCATTTGCGTTGTCTCTCCATCTCCGTTCCAGTGGCAGAGTGTCCTCGACATCATCGCCAAAGCTCTCTTTGACAACAACATGGAGTTCTCGCAAATCAACGGGATCCAAAAATTCCAGGTTTGTACAATCTTTGTGGACTCTTTCTCGTGTCTGTGCTGATTCCTGCCGCCCCAGGAGAACCTGAGCTCGTTCAAGTACGAGAAGAAGATCAACATCCTGCTGCTTCCTTTGCACACGGGCTCCAACGGGCTGAACATCATCGAGGCCACGCACGTCTTGCTGGTGGAGCCCATCCTCAACCCCGCCCACGAGCTGCAGGCCATCGGACGCGTGCACCGCATCGGACAAACCAAGTACATGTCCATTGACCCCAAAAACAAATCAGCTGTAAATAGTAAATAATGTGATGGCACAAAAATCGGTGTGAGGATTAGGAGCGTCTGTCTTCGTCCTCCCCAGGCCGACGTTCGTGCACCGCTTCCTCATCAAGTCCACCATCGAGGAGAGGATGCAGACCATGCTTAAAACGGCGGATAAGAGGTGTGAGACAGATTCTCAGAAAACTTTTTCCCTAGTAGTATTTAGTTGTTTGTGTAGCAAGTGGAATGAAGGTAGCGCTGATGAAGGAACATGTTTTGTGGTCGTGTAGTCACAGCAGAGCCGCCATGAAGCACTCGGAGGCCGCCGTCCTCACCGTAGCCGACCTGGCAGAGCTGTTTTCCGAAGACGACGGTCAACATCTGCAGTGAAGATGATGCACTACTCTTTCTGTACTGTAGGGGGCAGTGACGGACACTTAATTTTAGCACATTCCCACTTTTTCTTAAAAAAGAAAAGAACTTTGACGTCAGAAGACATGAGTGTACATTTGACTTGTATTGAGTCTTTCATGCCTGTGCTGTTTTTCCACAACTTCCAGGAAATAAAAGGCAGTTGGGACGACTCGTAAAGTCACAGGCAAGGAAGGAGGCCTTTTGGTGTCATTACAAAAGAAATGAGAGCAGGTTCCCTCTTTTATTTCTTTATCTTCTCTCCCTGTAGCTGCTCTTGTGTTATGTGTGGTGGCGAGACAATGAAATTTCTACATTCCGTCTCTTGGAAACCAATCTTGTAAATTCAAACTTGTAAAAAAAAAAAAGGGAGGGGAGATTTTGCATGCTTTTTTTTTTTTTTTTAACATTTTTGTATCATTTCAACCAATGTTGTGCACCCACAAAAAAAAAAATATTTTTCCCCATTTTGCATGCTGCCTGCCATTTTGTACGTTAACCCTTCATTGTTTTGTCCTTCTCACATTCTTTCCTTCTGTCTGGAAGTGAAGAGCGTGTTTTATGATCTTGTTCTACAGCGCACGTGCACTCCACTTTCTTTGCTCGCCGGCTCCCCCCGCAGGGGTTCCCGCAAAGCCATAAAGATCTTCTTTTTTTTTTTTTTTTTTAAAGTCTGCTGACAACAAAGAGCGGTGGCGTACATGGTTACCGCCGCCGCACTTGTCGTCGTAGCGTGTTTACAAAAAGGGGAGTTACCTCGGACTCCCCTCGGCTCCCCCTATTCACGCGTGGAATCTCATTGTTGGCCCTCGAGGACATGGAGGGAGGCTCCCACTTCATTAGAGCTGTCCCGGGGGGTGCGAGGGCGTCGGGGTGCTACGTCTTGTGGCCCTGACAGCGGCAGTCGGCGGCCAAACGTTCCCAGGGGTAGGAAGGAGACAAGATGGTGAGCTTGCCGTGGACCTTGTTGCTGCTCACCTTCACAGCCGTCTCCTCCCAAGGTGATCTGCAGACCTTCCAAGAAGGTGAGCCCTTCCAGTATTATTTTTTAAAGCTCATTTGAAACAAATTTCATGCAGTTTTGTAAATAAGCACCGTTTCTGTTCATGGCTTCACGTCTGTGTTGTTGTTTTCAATTTGAAGTGCATTAAAAACGAGTGATAATCATGTTCTTTCTCCTAGAGCTGAACGAAACGGTCATTTGCACCAACGACCACATGGAAGTGGTCATCCCCAGCGCCTTCTTCCTGAACAAAGTCCCTCCCGTCTACGTAAGGCACGCCCTCTTTGTGACTGTTCTGCCGGTTATGATTATTTCTAATATTTGTGCGCAGGCCTGGGACTTGCATCTAAACGACCCCGATTGTCGAGGCGTGGAGGTGGGCGACGACTACGTCTTCAGCATCAAGAGCAATCTGTCCCACTGCGGAAGCATCACGGTAACTCTGCTCGGCTTTTTCCAAACGGGATAGACCATTTCTCGAGCGCAGACGTAATTCTGAGCCCAAAAAGTCCCAGACAGAAAGAAAAGAAGAATGGCTGTGAGAAAGGCGGCGTAGTCCGGGACGAAGGGCGGTACCGCAGTTAAAGCGAGTCAGGCCGGCCTCCCGCGTTTCCAAATGATGGTGATTTACATGGAAATGATGAACGTCTACGCCCCGCCCTCGTCTTCGCCTCGCTCTTCCGTCAAATAGACACACTTGAGGAGTTGAACCAAACACATTTGGAGAGCACTTGTGAAGATGTTTGAGTTTTGGGGGGGGACACAATACAAGAAGAGCTCAGTTAGCCATTAGCGCCTATCTTGTACTGTTTAATATTGATGGGGTTGATGTTTGTGTTTGCTGCTTCAGACGTCGGACGCCACTCACATCCTGTTCGTCAACACCATCCACGACAACCACACTGACATCATCACCCGGAATTACATCAACATCACCTTTGTGTGCCGCTACCCCATCAACTACATGGTGCAGCAACCCAACGGGGAAAACATGATACGCGTGGATGTCAGGTTAGTCTTGGTTGATATCATGATAAAGTTTTTAAAATAAGCCTGCTGTCAAGATTTGATTTCCCACGCACGCAGGACAATCACGCTCAACACAGAGGACGGAAACTTCTCCGTCTCCATGCTGCTGTACAAGGACGAGGCCTTTGAGGACAAGTGGACCACCGTCCCCTCGCTCACCCTGGACGACGACATCTTTGTCAAAGTGTTTATGGTGAGATGCGGAAACATTTTCCGCATTTTGATTTCGCTCAAAATGTTGGTCCTCCCAGATACCAGCTCACCTGATGTTGCGCATGGAGCGATGCTGGGCCACGCCCACCAAGGATCCCTACAGCCACATTCAGTACACCTTCATTAGGGACAGGTGGGCACTCAACTATATGATTCAAAAGCACCACCATAGGACAGTTCCATGTGTTTCTTTTCTCTTTGGCCTCAGCTGCCCCGTATTGCCAAACCAACAGACCCTGAGCGTGCTGAAGAACGGTCAGGGTGCCGAGGCCACGTTCAGGATCCAGATGTTCAAATTCGTGGGCGGCTCCTACACCAACGTCTTCCTGCACTGCAACGTCCACATCTGCCATAACGGGCCCGGCTTGTGCCAACCCGTGAGTGTGCCCGCTCAATCTTCAACTTCACCCCCTCGGTTAATAAAACGGAATCTTCCAGAACTGCTCGGCTGAAGAAGATATCCTGATGAGGACGCGGCGAGACATCCCACTGTCCCACACGGTGTCCTACGGTCCCATCAGACGACGGTCCGACAGCGAGCGTCCCCGTTTAGGTACGTTCCTTAAGCAACTGTATTTATATGCGCTCTACTCTACCAACATTTTTGCATTTTTTCCGTGCAGGTGGACTCCCACCGGTGGAGACCTTCATCCTGGCGGGGTTCCTGGTGGTCCTGTTACTGGTCACGGGGGTCTTAGGGAGATTGTGGATTCGTTCCAGGCGCTTCTACCCGGCGGCGCGGGAGGCTCAGCTCACCCTTTCCAACATACACCACATCTCCGAAGTGGCCTCATGACTCGATGGGATCCAAAAGCGTTCTGCTACATTACTACTTCAAGATTTTTCTTCAAATTGTGTGTAATTAATATTCAAGGGAAGAAGTGAAATACCTCAATGTAGGTCTTTTAGTATTTTATACCTGTTTTTTTTTGTGTTGTGTGTATTGTTGGCAAATTAGAAATGATATTTAATATACCTCACATAGAATGAAATACTTTTTTTTATATATATTTATGCTTCTTGTTGTTTTTATATCTCATTTTGAAATACTTTTTTAAGCTAATACTTTGACGTACAGTAGAAAGAAATGTTTTTTGTTTATTTTGTATTTTGATATGTTCACAACTAAAATAAAGTATACAAACTATACATGTTTTTTTTTTTTTTGTTTTTTTTTACTAATACATGTGCATTTATTTTATTTTTTTCATGGGTAGGTAACTCCGGTCCCCGTGTTTTCTATGTCACCCTGTTGCAACACCTGATTTGTCTCATTTGAGTCAGGTTTCACTGTCTCTAAAAGCCACAGCAGGCACTAAAATGTTCAACAAGTAACACTCTTTTATCCTTTTAAAAAAAAGAATTTTTATTTATCAAATGTATCAGGTTTGTATTGTTGTCGCCTTTTGACAACTGTGGAAACAACACAAGGAAACTGAAGGCGTAATTGGATGTCAGGAGGGAGAAGAGGAAGAAAGATGGCCGCCACTTTTTGTCAACAAAACCCTGTTGAACACAAATGGAACAATTCATGACAGCATTCAAATATTCAATATGGACTCATCCGGTCAGTTTTCATGTGGACCTTCACGCTGACCTTCGCACTCAAACGCTTGCAGGGCGCTGGTGTAGGAGGGGCCCAGCCAGGATGTGAAGCCCCCCAGGACCCTCAGCAGGAGCCGGGTGGAGTCAGTGAACAGCACGTCGGAGTCGGAGTAGCCAGAAGAACTGAACATGCTCAAGCCGGCCGAAGAGTTACCAAACGAGTTCTACAAGGGCAAAGCAGAGCAGGCAAGGATGGATGGACACTGGAAGGAAAGGTGGGTGACTGGATGAATGATGGGTAATAGATTAGGATAGGTGGATGACCTGCAGTCGTTCCAAGAACTTCCAAACGCGGCACTTGTCCATCTGACGCACCACCACGCCGTTGCCGGGCACGGCAGCCAGGTGGCAGTGCCGGTAGTCGTCTAGGTCGGCCTCGGTGCCGTCTGGGCAGAGCAGCTTTAGGTCCTCGGCCTCCACGTCCAGGGCCCACGAGTCCTGGTTCTTGCCTGGGTTAGGGTCAAAGGGTCAAACACAAACGGTGCAGCAACACACATAGAAATACATTGCAGTCATCGATTATTTTATAATCTTAAATACTCACCATCCAAATTGTCAAAAACGGTGTTGTGTTTGACAAACGCTACGTCGCCGAGGTTCTCAGCCACGCACCTTGGAAACAAACAAAGGCGTTGCCCAGGATGCATTGCGTCTCTCGGCGAGGGAAAGCCTACCTCAGGGCCCCCGCCTCGCCGTAGTGCCTCTCTCGGGGATTGCTGGCGCAAATGTGTCGGTCGTTGTCGTCGCCGATGCAGGCCTCGCACAGGTTCTTTGGGTTGTTGCCTCGGGGGTCGTGTTGGGGGTCTTTGATGCCGGGCACGCAACTATAGCCGAACAAGTTTCCCACAGCTAGAAGGAGGGTAATTCCAAATGTTAAAAAAAAACGTGATATGCCAGGTAACGACTTTGCGTTAGCAAGAATGTTTTATGTTTACATGCAAACTGAGGTTCTCACCACGAGGGAAGTTGCACTGGTGACCCGGGCTGATTTGCGAGGTGTTGAGCAGGTAGCCGACGGGCACGGTCCAGCCCACCGTGGTGCGAATGCCCGGGTGGCACGAGCTGCGTTCGTGCATCTCCAGCAGGGACAAGTCGGACGACGAGCGGCGAGCCAACGCCACCACGTAGTAGCTCACGCCGTCTAGCCAGCAGATGGATCAGATGTAGTCATTTTGAGTCATTCAAGATTTACAATGAAAAAAGGAGTGTTCAGCAACCAAGATTGGCTCCTAACCTCCTCAAATAAGAGAAAGAAAAAGTGACTGATCTCTTAGATGCCTACCCACTCCATTGAGGGACTCCCCGGCAGCCACCTCCAGGCCGTAACACAGGCCGGCGGCGTAAATGTCATCTGCAAACATGGAGGCTGCGTCTGCGCTCCCATTCTGACAAAAAAAACTCGTAAACAAGATTTATATGATTTTTTTCTTATATTTTATAGGAAGAAAGTTAAAGTTAAAGGTTGTTTTTTTTAAATTCAACATAGTTGCTTGGCATCAAGTCGCCACAAGGTGGCAGCAAAGCACTGTTCATATTCCCTGGAATAGAATTGATGGTTTTAAATTCCATAAAATTGGGACTTTTTTTTTTTTTTTTAAATGTTCAGAACCAAATTGTCCGTAAATTGCGTCGATCACAAAGGTTCCGCTGTATATAGGTTTAAAAAGAGATTTTTTTTTTAAATGCTCATGTGCGTTTGAATGTAGACGTACTTGAATTTTCTCCATGCAGTCTCTGGCGTTCAGGCCTCGCACGCATTGCAAAGTGCCTCGGATATTCCGAGCCGTGGCGTTCCCAGCCAGGTCGGCGCACTTCTGCTCCTCCGCATCGGATACGACGCACCAGGACACTTGGAGACGCGCATTTTAATTGCATTTTTTAAATGTATTTATAAACTAACAACGAATATATGCTCCTACCTGTTGTTTTGGGATTGACTACACCGCCGACAGAAAGCAGGTGCAGCACAAACATAAAAGCTGACGTTGTCCCAAAAAGCTCCATGTCCGCTCTGGTCAGACTGCTCAGGATGAAGAGCATCAGGATTTCACTGCAAGGCTGAGGGGGAAAAAAAGTCACTCAAGCGAGAATCTTAGGGCGCATTATTCCCGTCGAATAATCCCACCTTCGTGGCAGGGATAGCGTTTCCCCTTCGTGGAGCGGGGAGCGCGTCAGGTCACTGAGAGCAGACTGGGAGTCTTTAATTAAAGAGAGAAAAAAAAGTTGCAGACAATGTGGCTCTGTGAAGACGGGAAACAGACAGTACAATAAAACTGCTCTATTCCTCCCATACCTGCACGCTTAGAAAAAATAAAAATAAAATAAAAAATTATGCGGCGGAAAAACTACATTGCAGGGCAGAAGTTGCATCAATTGTAATTGCGCGAAATGATGCAACATTTTTATTTCATTCAATCAAAACCGAGTTTCCGATTCAATTTTTTTTTGTTACGTCCCGAATGTTTATTGTATTTTATTTTATTAAAATAGGTTGAAATGAATGTCATTTGAGCTGTGCAGGCCTGATTCCGAGATGAAAGGGCGCATTGTTTTAGGGCAACTCTGAAGAGAACATTGGGAGGTTTGCAAGGTGATCCTCAAACTGCATGCATGAGCTAACAGAAAAGTATTTCTCAAATCAAGTCTGCTCTGTCACACATAGGAATTGTTTCAATATTAAAAATGTATTACATTCAAGCTAATAAATCTTGATTTACATCTAAACTCCTAAAGTTTTAAAAATTAAAATTTTCTTTTGAGCTGTGTGCTAGCGTCAACGAATTTCTATTTTTTTTTTTAAACTTAAAATCAGTTTTATGTTTGATCATAAACACCGATCTGGCAAACTCTGGCCCATAATGCACCTTTGTTGTAGTGACGTCGCGGGGGCTGAACCAAAACGAGTAAGCGGGTGTGCTGGGCTGTGGCCCCAAGAGGAGGCACAAACAAAACAGAAGGGAGGAAAACAGTTTCAAGCCTAAAATAAGGACACCAAAGCGTGACCTACATGATGAGGTAGAATTCGTCACCCCTGTGTGCTAGGTGGGTCCAATCTTTTCACCGCCTCGCTTGTGTCAGTACTCCAGTCCAGGTTTGCTCCGTATTGCAGCCAGTTTAGCTCGGCTAGGCTAACTAGCGGCGTCGGGCATCTTTCTGCCTTGAGTGGCGCCTTGGAGGCGGCGATAAATAAACCTCCTCATTTGCGTGCTCCTCAAATCAACAACCAACGTCCGACATTTGTGTTTAAACTAGGGTTGAACGATTTTGAAGGAAAACAAGGTATCATTTTGCTACTTGTACAGTTGCGCCTTCAGATGCGAGTGAAATTTGTAAAGTGACCATGCTTGTAACTCAAAACCTCATCATTGAAGTGAACGGAAATACCATTCATCCATGCCCACTTGCAAGCTTGGTATGTTGTGCTCCAACCACGTTTAAATGCAATTAGGAGATGTTGGCAAATATGGAGGGGGCGTAAACACAATTATCCTCTTTGTAAACTTCTTTCTGCCTGATGTATTAACCGGGCTGTTTCCTCCCCGCTTCAGTGCACTGAACCATGGCTGCTAGGAGTGTCCATGTCCCCCTGCTGCTGCTGATGCTCTCCCTGTGGGCCCCGCAGACATCATCTGAGAGCTCAGGTATTGGTTGGACCATTAGACTTCATGTGGTCAGATCTTGACATTTGCTGATCTTAAAAATGAAAGTGGGGCAACTATGCGAAGGGTGCAAATATCTTTTTGGAACAAGGTCCGTCTGCGTCTCCCCCACCAGAGGGTCAGCTACTGTGCCTGTGCGACGGTTCCAAGTGCCTGCAGGAGCAGTGCCGCGGCACGCGCTGCTTCTCGTCGGTACGCGTGGGCAGCGGCGGCGTGGTGTTTGAGCGCGGCTGCCTGGAGGGTCCCAAGAAGACGCGGTTGCACTGTTCCACGCCGCCCTCCTCCCACCAGGCCATCCACTGCTGCTCGCGCCACCTGTGCAACGCCAACACCACCAGGAGTGCCGTTATGGCCATGCTCCCTTCAGGTAGTCCAAGAAGTCTTTTTCAGAAACAGTTGAAGCCTATCAAATGTTCATTTACCTTCAGCTACTTTCTTTGTCGGCGTAGCTCCGCGGGGCGAGCCGGTTGGCTACGGCGCCGGCACGCTGGCTCTCCTGGCGCTGGGCCCGGTATTGGCCCTGGCGCTGCTGTCGGTGGCGTCGGCGCTGCTCTGCAGGAGGCTCCACCGGGGATACCTTCACAGGCTGCAGGAGTTTGACACTGAGCACGGGGCCGTAGACGGACTCATCACCTCCAACGCGGGGGACGGCACTTTAGCCGTAAGAACAACACCGGGCGGCCACTGACTGGGAAGCTGCGGCTCTGACTAAACGGGTCTGTCTTGGCTTTCAAGGATCTGCTGGACCACTCGTGCACATCGGGAAGCGGGTCGGGCCTTCCTTTCTTGGTTCAGAGGACTGTTGCCAGGCAGATTAGTCTGATGGAGTGTGTAGGTGAGTGTCGGGGAGCTAAAATAGTCATTTGAATTGGAACATCTAAAAAAATATATTGACATTTATGGTTAGCATAACATTGGGGGGGGGCAATACAATTAATTAATTTTGTAAAATGATTTTTCCGCCTATTAATACTGGCTCATGCGTCCGTTCTAGGCAAGGGCCGTTACGGCGAGGTGTGGCGAGGCCAGTGGCAAGGCGAGAACGTGGCTGTCAAGATTTTCTCCTCCAGGGACGAAAGGTCCTGGTTCCGAGAGACCGAGATTTACAACACTGTGCTCCTGAGACACGAAAACATCCTGGGTAGGCATCAAGTCGTTACCAATGAGTCAGGGCGTGGTTTCAAGGTTTTCTTTCACCACCGCAGGCTTCATAGCGTCCGACATGACGTCGCGCAACTCCAGCACGCAACTGTGGCTGATCACGCACTACCACGAGAACGGCTCCCTGTACGACTATCTTCAGCGCGTGGCGGTGGAGACGCGCGAAGGCCTGGCCATGGCGGCGTCGGTGGCCAGCGGCCTGGTACACTTGCACACCGAGATCTTCGGCGCTGAAGGCAAGCCGGCCATCGCTCACCGTGACCTGAAAAGCAAGAACATCCTGGTGACCAAGGAGCTACGCTGCTGCATCGCAGATTTGGGTGAGCTATCCGCGGAGAAATAGCCCAGTAGCGTTCTGATCCGGTATGATAAGTCGGCCCTCCTATGTTTCAGGTCTGGCGGTGACACACTCGCAGGCCGACAACCTGCTGGACGCGGGCAACAACCCCAAAGTGGGCACCAAGCGCTACATGGCTCCCGAGGTCTTGGACGAGAGCTTACACACAAAGTGCTTTGACGCCTTCAAGCGGGTGGACGTCTGGGCCTTCGGGCTGGTGCTGTGGGAGATCGCCAGACGCTCGTACAGCAACGGTGAAAGATTTTTTTTCTTTTCTCCCTTCAGAGCTTGACGATTAACCTCCAGTGGTTCTCCTTCCCCCGCAGGTATCGTGGAAGAATACAAGCCTCCGTTCTACGATCAGGTGCCGAGCGACCCGAGCTTCGAGGACATGAGGAAGGTGGTGTGTGTGGAGCAGCAGAGGCCCTTCATTCCCAATCGCTGGTTCTCCGACCCGGTACGTACTTTAGAGAGAAGGCTTGGCGATATACACACCGGACTTGAAATGTTCTTCTTGGTAGACGCTGTCGGCTTTGGTGAAGCTGATGAAGGAATGCTGGTACCAGAACCCGTCGGCCAGGCTGACAGCGCTGCGCATCAAGAAGACCCTGGATAAGATTCACAGCTGCCTGGACAAGGTAAAAGACTCGTGAGAGACGGACGGGCGAGCTGGAACGGTTTTCCTTTTTAATCCCGTGGCGGCCTTCTGCGGACTTTTGCTACCGAGCCACACGGAGGACCGTGGACTTCTTAATCGAACTGATGTCGTCTTTTCCGATCCATGGCTTCAATGGGCGAGAGACAAATCGACAAGCGGTTAGCGAGATGCTAAACGCTACCACAAAGACTACTATGGTATTATTCAAAAAGGCAAGCATCACTGAAACGACTTTATTATGTCAGTCAAATACACGAGTACATAGGGGGAAATGAAATTAATCCGTGATTTACTGTTTGCAATTGTCTTGGATAAAAATAAAAAAAAAACTTGTAGCACTGTTATCTTTGGCAATAAAACACCTAATTCCGAACAGGCTCCGCCCACTGTGTCACATTTGTCATTATGCAAGGAGGCACTCAAACACTACAAAAGCCAGGTGTGCATCGCTGCTAGAGAGCCACGCCTGACCACGTGCTGCGCGAAGCCAGCATTTCTCAATTGTTCCCATTTTGTTTTTTCCTACGTGACCTGGCTTACTGCAAAGACACTTCAGAACCGACTCCGACTTCAGACAATAACACAATCAGTGAGTACAAGCTTCCAGTGTCCAAATATTGGTGCAGTGGTTTGGGGAATAAGAGTTGAGCTTTCTCACCCTTTTGCACGTTCACACCAGAACGCTGATTCTCAACTGCGTTAAGCCGATGATATTTCTTTAACATTATTTCACCGTACTTAATTTTCTTACTTAACATACTCTACGATGAACGGTAATGAAACTTGCTAGCAACATCTATCAGTGAAGACAACTTGTAATTTTAGTATTGACACTGTCTTGGCGGGCCAAATATAATTACACTGTTGGCCACATTTGGCCCACGGGCCAGAGTTTGACACCACTGGTCTAAATCTCGTAAAAATAAAGATAAAGAAAAAAAAACATGGTGCCCCTAGTGGCGGTTGGTTATACTGCTGGCAGTAGATCTCCGCCAACCTTAATTATTTAACTAATGGATCAATAGTTAATTAATTACCCCATATTCGCTACATCATCCGTTACAAAAGGAGACTGACACTGTTCGAAAGCAATTCATTTCACGGCATACGTCAAAATCTGCATTTATTAACTCTGCACATTTTTTGCATTGGAACTCGATAGAAACGTGAAATGTTCCGGGACGCATGAAATGGAGCTTTTCACCATATTTCGGGCTCCAGGTGACTTCATTCACAATCCAACATTTGACCCATTTCGCCTTTTTCCACCACTACGTTAACTAGTAGCAATGCATGATGGTGAAAAGGTCCATTCATGTTTTTCTTTTCTTCTTACATACTATGTTTCGAGCGCAGTTCTAACGTTAGTACATAGCAAAGCGTTATTTTCATGCCATCTATTGAGATAAATGATATCTCCAAAAAAATACCGAATGGGTAAAGATGACCTGCTGCTAAATGTGTAGTCACGTGTGTGTGTGTGTGTGTGTGTGTGTGTGTGTGTGTGTGTGTGTGTGTGTGTCAAATTCCAGAGGCGTGCGATGCGCGCATTATTTCTCAGGGCTTTTTTTCTTTCAACTTGAGTTTGTCTTTCCAGCGAGTGGTATTCAGATCATGTTGGGCGCCACGCTGTAGAGCGCCACGTCGCCCGTCACCCGCAGCAAGTTGACGTCTTCCAGGCCGCCCACGCGGTGCTCGTACTCCAGCAGGTGGTTTCCGTCCACGGCCACCTTGAACACGTCCTCGTCCACCAGGATCTTCAGCTGCGCGGAGAAACACACGTCAGCGGATTTGGAAAAAGTCCGAAGTTTCACATTTTACGCTTACCTCAAAGCGCTGGCCTTGAACAAAAGGGAAAACTCCGTCCCTTTCCTCCGGCCCCCAACAGCCTCCGATGCTGGAGTTTCTGACGATGGTCTGCTCGTGGAAGCGAGGGTTGAAGTGAAAGACCACGTCGGAACCCTTCATGAAGTCCACGTGGAATCTGTAACCCAGGGGTAAAAAAAATCATTTTCTAAATGGAAACCTCTCTGGCTAAAAACATCAAGCGGAATGAGAAGACACCTGCTCGCTCCCGGGACCGGCTCGCCGACGATGGTGATGACGAGACGCGGCATCAGTCCGGCGTGGAGCGGGAGATCGTACGGCACCATCTGCAAAAAGCAAAATATCAGGTTTGTATTTGAAGCCGACCGCAACGTGACTGCTCCGTAGCTTCTTCTTGGGAAGCAACTTTGCTGCAACAAGAAAACTTTGTAGGTGAATAACAGACAATATGTTAATCCGGGAAAAAAAAAATTTCACCAATGTCACTCTGTACAAACCACCGAGTCGTTAGAAAAAAGAGCAAAAGTAAATCACACCTTTTATTTGTAGAGACTTACAAAAGTGTTTCTGCCAGTGATTCAAACATTTTGTTAATGCAGCAAAAAAATATCAAATGTAATAAATGTGTCCATCATAGTATTTAATGAATATATTATAACACCGCTGCTCAGTCTTTCCCCCTACACCGTGTTCTACTCAAACCACATGTCGATTCTGGAAGTGATGTCCTTTGTCCCTTTCATTTATATGGCGGATAAAATCTGGGCTGAAAGACAAGAAGACATTTTCAAAAATAACCTTTGTTTCACATAATGGACTTGTTGATGAAGCTTCTTGCCCCCAGCAGAGCCCTCGTCAAGAAATTCCAGCAGCCACAACCCAGATGATTTGCCCTTACAAAACCGCCTTTAACCAGACCACTCGGTGAAAAAACATCAAACCAGAAAAAAGTCAAAGTTTGTCCCCACAAAGGCTTCACTGCACACCACCGCAAGCCAGCAAGCAAACGGACTGGACACGGTTCTTCGTACTCACCAGCATGCCTCCTGGAGCAGCAGGGTTGTTGTAAGGGCCCATGGGGCCGGGACCTGGACCGAAGGGGCCAGTTGCCGGCGGGAAACCTCCGCCTCCGTGGCCCCAAGAGCCAGTGGGAATTGGGGGAAAGCCTCCACCGGGGGGGAACGCAGGGAAACCCCCTGGGCCGGCGGAAGGGGGGAAACCGCCAGGGCCGGCGGAAGGGGGGAAACCGCCAGGGCCGGCGGAAGGGGGGAAACCGCCCGGACCCCCTGGGCCGTACATGCCGTTACCCCCTGCTGGGTAGTTACCCGGGAGAGGCATGTTGGGATAAGACCCGGGAGGAGCGCCGGGACCGGAGGGGAAAGGTCCAGCTGGGTATGGAACGGGCCCACCGGGTAATTGACCGGGTGCTCCTTCAGGTGGGTAGTGCCCCGGGAACTGGCCGGGTGCCCCGGGGCTGGCGGGGTACTGCCCCGGAGCCCCTGGCGCCGGAGGGTATTGTCCAGGCATGCCGGGACCCGATGGGAATCCACCTGGCGCCGAAGGGGGCCCCGGGTAGTGGCCCGGTGCCCCGGGGCCAGAGGGGAAGGGGAACTGGCCCGGCGCGCCGGGGCCGGTGCCGCCGGGGAAACCGGAGGGGGCCGAGGGCTGGGTGGGAGCTCCAGGGGCTGACGAGGGCCATCCGGGGTTGGAAGGAGGCGGAGGGTTGTTTGCCGGTGCCAACGGATTGGTGTTGCCTTGTTGTTTGGCCTGGCTTGGGGTACTGTCTCCCAAAGCATCTGTTAGCTACCGTGGGAGGGGAAACAAGTGCCATCATATAAAAAGAACTGTGACACAAACGTGCATTCAGGAAAACTTACCGAGAAATCCGACATGACCTAAAAGAAAGACAAAAATGAATGAGTATTTTTGGGGCGGGTACAAAGCAGTCCAGCAGGAGGGAGTGTCACACACGCACAGGCAAATCTGAGTAATGGCACACTAAATATTTCCATTCTGAGCAAATGAGTAACAAAGTCCACAAAAGTGGAGGCCCGAGTGGACTGAAACGACGTTAGGCTAAGCAAATCAAGCGCTGTCATCGCGTGCATGCTAAAGGCTATTTACTTAATTGGCCAAACGAGCTAAGTTGCTACACTGTGTTGACAGGGCGAGTGCGCTAAATGTAGCTGCAAAACTGCTAGCGAGCGAAGGCTAACTGTAGTTTGTCAACTCCACTTGCAGTAAAAGAAGACATTAGGAGGGAATATAACGGTATTGTCAATAAGAACCTCGCCGTGTGGTGGAGTCTTCAGCGGTGAAAGTGGGTCGCTTGTTGTCCAGGAGTGTAGGCCAGTTAGCCAGCCAATTTCGCCTCCTTTAGCTAACTACAAGCTACCGCAGCTGCCTGGCTGACACAACTCTTCAAACAGGAAGTTCGGGCACGCCCATTTGGTGACGTCACTATATGCGAAACCAAAACAAAATCTTCATTTTATTATGTTTACATTAGGACAACAAAGGTATTATTGAATGTAAAAATAGAATACCTTTTAAATGATACTGGTTTCACGATGAGCGAATGAAGTTGAATTTTATTCAGTGTAATTTATGTGAAATCAGATAATATCATAATAATCCCCACAGTTTGTCAGCGGATTTTTACATTGTTAATACTAAAAAATGTAAGACTAGATTTTTCTAGACAACGATGAGCGACAATGTTGAAATTTAGAAGGAGGATCTCTTGTTCCGGATTGGCCAGAGTCGTCACAAGCTGCTGTGAAGTTTCTAAAAAACCAAAAACAGTGAACGCGTCCCTGACATTCCGAGCAGCAGTCTTCCGCGTCTTCGAGCTTGGAACTCCGAAAACAACAATGGTGAGTGTGTCGTTTATGTCAGGGACGGAGTTGACATCACATTCACTTGTGCGTTTTCGTTTGCTGTTGTTGACGAACATAAAGTGTTGAAGGTACGGTTGCGCGAGGAAAATTACGACCTTTGGCTGGCTATCGTTAGCTTGGTAGCCTTAGCATGAGTGCCACCCGCTAATGTCAAGCGCAAAATCAAAATTTCAACCGGCTTCCGGATATGGGTGTTAAAATAAAAGCTGACCTGCTCTGACCAGTTTGGATTTTATGTACGTATTATATTAGCATTGTGTATACAATTCGTGGGATTAATATTAAATTGACAAATTAACACGGATCACAAATGGGTACAGTGTTACAGTAACCGAATAGTGCCCCATTTTAAAAGTTTTCAAGTTGTTTTAATCTCTGATGAAAACAGTTGTCTTATTGTGAAGGAGAACATAGCCAGGTTTTGGTGTCTGGGTGGAAACTTGCTGCTGCGGATGCCAATAATGTGTTTCAACAAGCAAGATGTTCCACCAGATGGCCTTCTTTTCTTGCTCTTCCTGATGTTTTTTTAAAAAATTGTCGCCCTTGGGTGTTTTTGACAACGTGTCTCTACAATAAAAGACAGTTAGCGCTCAAGACACGTCAAATTAGCTTTATGTAAGTTAGCAGTCTTCCTGGTTATAAAGAAATAACCAGACCCGAAAGTAGTGCTGTTGTCGCAAGTGTCATTTGTGGTTCCTCATTCTTTGTCTTCTTATCGAGCTGCACTTCCTGTTTTGTCACTTGCGCTGAAAGTCGGCCAAATCTCCAAGGATCTTCTCAAAGCTCAGAGAAATCCCGCCTGCGGACCATCTGTTGAGGAAGGTGCAATTATAACATGAAGATTTTGAAGGAGCTCATGTCTGTGTGCTGTGAAGTTATATAACGTGACGAGGAGGTGATGCCAATGTGCAGAGCATTAAAATCCTATTGAACCTGCAGGGTATCTTTTTTTGTTGTGGTGGGTTTTGGCTGTGGGGAAGATGGGGTTATTTGATGGTCTTTTGTTCCTCAGAGTGAGTCACTGACTGTGTGCGATGTGGATGAAGATCTGATCGAGAAGTTGAAGAAGTTCCGTCTGCGCAAGGAGACCAACAACGCGGCCATCGTCAGTAAGTATGGATTTCATCTTTGGAGCCTGAAGTTTTCCTTGAGATTCTGTGCACAATCCGTTTCATCAGTCCAAAATCCTTGACGGTTTCCTCAAAGTGGGTCACCCGCCGCCTTTAAGCCATAAGCCAGTGCTCTTATTTACACATGCTGGGGAGATTGGTCTACGTTCCCCACTGGGTTGGGCCAAATGAAGGACCATGCGTTTAGTCCATTTGGAATCCACTCGTGTGACGTTCTAAACAAGGCCACCCGCTGTGACCTCTTTATCACGTCGTATCGTCTTTGCTTAATCCAGTAATCTTGATTTGTTCATTCACCTAACGGTTTGATCCCCTCCAGTGAAGATCAATAGAGAGAAGCAGCTGGTGGTCTTGGATGAAGAACACGAGGTACGTTGAATCGTTGACTCGATGGCGAGCGTTGGCTCATCTGTTTTGTTCCAGGATATTTCTCCCGACGACCTGAAAGAAGAGCTCCCGGAGAGGCAGCCTCGATTCGTGGCGTACAGTTACAAATACCAACACGACGACGGCCGCGTCTCCTACCCCCTTTGCTTCATCTTTGTGAGCCCCGTGGGTACGTACGCAAAGTGCCCGGTGCTTCACGGCGGACGTGCGAGTTCCTTGCTCAGCAGAATGTTCTGTGTTTGGGTCAGGTTGCAATCCGGAGCAGCAGATGATGTACGCGGGCAGTAAAACCAGGCTGGTGCAAACCGCGCAAATGACCAAGGTTTGTGAACGGGCGAGTATCGCTACTCAGTATCGGTACTTTCCTTTTTTCAAGAATTGTAAAGTTCTGCACATTCCGAGTCTGAATTTCAAACGTTGCCACTGCAGGTGTTTGAAATCCGAAACACAGAGGACCTGACGGAGGAATGGCTCCGGGAGAAACTGAGCTTCTTCCGCTAAGGAATCTGGGCAGGTTCACCTGCGCTGTTCTCTCTGCCAGCCACCTCCTGATTTGAATCCTGTTTACGACTTACTGTCTTGTTCTAGACTTCTCACTGGTTAAAATGTTTGGGGGGGGGGGGGGGGACGCTTGAGGCAGGGACTGTTATTGCGGAGTATACATGCGCTAACCATCCGGGTCTTGTCCCGTCCTCCCGTTTTGTGCTTTCTGTGCGTCTGTGTCGAATGAAAGTTCTCATAGTGGACCAAGACTCATCCTCACTTCCCAAGTGTTTTGGGAGGGTTTCCACCGGTTCCAAAAGTATTAGTTTCACTCCTTTTGTCTTACCTTTGCAAGTACTGTTTATCTTTTTATTATTAGTTTTTTTGCAGTTTCTGTTTGGGAGATCAAACATCCTGCCTCAACATGTGAAATTCAGATAGTGATGAGATAGTTTTAGTATGCAATCAAGATGGCCGACAAGTTGTTTACCATCCCATCCACAGTCTTATAATCCAAGCAGGAAAGGAATCTGGAGTGAAAAGTGACGTTTACAATTGCGAAGAATTAAAAATCTTGTGCTTCTTCGATCGGATTTGAACAAATGAGCCGTTTTAGTTTATTAGCTAATAGTTGCACCATATTTTGTGGTATGTCCACTTTTTTTTAGGCGGAATGCAGGGTTACGTGTACACGTGTTGGCTCCTATGACATCATCATCTGGTGCTCTCATCTCAAAACATTCCAAACTGGACAATTGACACACTTTGCAAAAATCTTGAAGGCTGAGTGTCCTTATTCCGATTTATTATTATTATTTTTTGCGAGTCGTGTTGGTGAATTTTGTGGAGATAATGAATGCTACATGTTCTTCGAACGACACCAATCTGGAATGTTTCATGAGGAATTTTTTTTAAAATATTGTTGCTGGATTACAATTCTCTGAATGTGCTGAATTCCTGTTTCAGGCTCCACTTCCCTTAACGTCATCTTGGATTTGTACGGATGGCAAAAACTAGTTGATTTGAAAACACCATTATGCCAACTTTGTATGAATTTTTTATTTTTTTAATCAGTGGATTATTTCACCCACGGTTTTTCCGTGTATTGGATGTGCCAGTGGCGTTAAACTTTGTGCCAGTAACCTTTTTTGATTTTTCACGTTCATATATTTGTTATTGTATTGGATCATTGGTAGATCTTTTCAAATCACATTTGCTTTCATTAATAGTCCAAAAGTGAACCTGTGAGTAATAAAGCTTTGATGGGCAGGATAAAATCAATCAATCAATCAATCATGAGTTATCATTTTGGTCAAATGACAGTTTTTCAAAACGATGTGTCACCTGTAACATTTAAAAGCCGTATGCAACGAAATTTCGTTTTGTACACACCTAGTGTTGACAAAATGACAATAAAGTTCTGTCTAAGTCTCTAAGTCTAAGTCTAAATATAAGACTCAAAAGTCAACCACAGGTTAACTGCTTTGATTCAATTGTGATTTTCTTTTTTCAATTTGATGCAGCTGTATTCTATTTGATATATTTACTTACACTCCTTTTTTAAAGAAAAGCCTGAGTGAGCGTTGGTGATACGGTGATTGCTTCCCTTCTTGTCGTTGTAATGATAATATAGTGCCGTAGTAGTCGTCCTGCTGTTTTTTTCCTTCCTGAATGACAAAATGAAATTTTATCAAACAGTGAAACTTGAGATACAGTTCTGTATTTGTATTTTTCCTTACTGTACTTTATTATGAGAATGCATCTATAATCTCCTGTTGTCCAAATAAAGATGTTGCTAATGTTAAGCTTGTTTTCCCTGGAGTCACTTCTTCTTTGTACTGAATGTTGTAAATATGCGTATTTTAAGAGGATTAACCACTTCGGCACTCAAGTTCCTATTCACTCTTGTTAACATGTAAAAAAATCTTAGGAAAACAACAACAAAATCGACCAGCAAGAAATGAATGGGTTCCCAGGATGTCGTGCCTGCAGTGATCTTAAATCTCCACAAGACGGCGGTAAGTGAACTGGAGGGGACGTGACAAGGCTCCATAAGCGACTGGAGAAGAAGAAACAACCAGGATCAGAACCGTTGGAACTGTCTGGGGCTGGGTTAGCTCCGTTCCGTTGCGAGGGCTTCCTGCTACCCGCATCATCCACTGACCAGGATTAGACGACACGAATCGGAGCGGAGGGACACCATGGCGTTCACGTTCGCGGCCTTTTGCTACATGCTCGCGTTATTGCTCACGGCGGCGCTCATCTTCTTCGCCATCTGGCACGTAAGTGTAAATTGCACACATGTTGTTTATGGCGTTGAGTTGTGTTGCGGTTTAGCAGAAAAAGGAACCCCAGGCCATGTTGGACGGCCCACTTGGACTGATTACGCTTCTGACGTAACTCAACATTAACATGTGTGGAATTATTACGTCCGCACTGACGTGATTCTTCGAGAATGCCGTTGACGGCTCAAATCAACGCGATATGTCGCTTCATTCTTGGTGCGATAACACACACGTTTACGTTATTTAACTTTAGAATAAGACAAGTTTGTTGGTTTCGGGTTTTTACAAAATCAATGTTGTCGCTGTCGAATGTGAAACTAGTTGTTTAGCGTCTTTTCCCGAGCTAACAAGCTAGCAGGTTGCGCTAGCGCTGGACGAGAGTCGCGTGTTGTGGTAATCTCGCGAGAAGACATGATCCATTCACCACAGCCCCAATTTGTTCGATTAAAGATTACAATGGGATTTTTTTATTCAACATTCCTGTGAAATCATCACTGCTGAGCTATTTTTAGAACAGAACATATTTTTATCCACTGAGAAATCTGCACATTTTATGACAGCTTGTGGTCAATTTTCTTCCTGCAGATAATTGCATTCGACGAGCTCAAGACGGACTACAAAAATCCCATCGACCAGTGTAACACTTTAAATCCCGTAAGTGATCTTCCCACCTCCATCCCGCCGCCCTTTCTCTTCTTACGAGCGCATGCCGCAACGCTCGGATTGGATTAACAGAAACTTTTTCAATCATTTTTCTGCACTGTCTTGCTAAATGAATAACCTGGCTTAGCCATGCCTTCTTCCCTCTGTCCAAACTCTAACGCTATTTTTTTTTTTGTCCTTCCTCCCCTTTCCTAATCCGCTTTCTTTTTACACATTGCCCCCTTAACACGCCCCCCAAAAAAGACAGTTGAAAAGGTCAAAAAGATTAAACGAGTCAAACTTGCCCTGAAGGTTTGTACCAGTTTTGAAAACTGCCCGTTCATTGTGCACGAAGCATTAGTGTTTGCAAATGTCTTTTCAGTTAGCTAACCTCAACGTTAGGGTTCCTTTCGACTTTGGACAATACCTCGAGTCCACCTTTTCGTCTTGCTGTCTTTTTGTCTAGAAATAAACATGTGTTGACACGCTGTAAGAGTGGCGTTAATCTAAGTGATGCAAAGTCAAGCTGTTAACTGAAAAGACTTGCAAAGGCTCTGAACCTGCATGATGTTCTGATTATGACTATTTCTACGATGACCTCCCCTTTTGTTTTTGCACACCGATACAGTGACTGAAAGTTGAGGTCAGGTGATCAGGTCCGTCAGTCTGCTCTCCAAACTTTTACACCAAGCACCACCAAATAGACATATTTGAGTACCAGTAGAATATAAAATAAGTGTACCTCATCATTTTATTTTTTTATATGTAGATCCATTATTGATTGACAGTGTTTCACTAGTGGGGGGAGCAAAAATGTCATTTTTTGAGGGGGGTTGAGGTGGTTCTTGGATTGCATTTAGCAGCACAGTGCAGGGTTTTCAACTCATGTGAAAGCCCACCATCCCATTCTAAGTCCCCCCCCCCTCCACTTTTGCACCATGCACGCACCTCAAATTTGATTCTCAGCATTTACTGTGAATTACTTGATGCGGCGTTATCTCCAAGCATGATGCTTTTGTGTCATTGTGGTTAGGATGACGTGCTCCAATGGCGGCTTGGTGTATGACTTTTTCTTGTTGTGCTTTTTGTCTCCTCGGGGCTTTCCAGCTGGTGCTCCCGGAGTATCTCATCCACTTCTTCTTCTGCGTCATGTTCTTCTGCGCCACCGAGTGGCTCACGCTCGTCCTCAACCTGCCGCTGCTGGCCTACCACGTCTGGAGGTGCGTGTGTGCCATCAAGACAATTTGAATTGCACGTGTGCTCAAGCGTTGAGGGTTTTTCTTTTTTTGCAGGTACATGAGCAGACCCGTGATGAGCTGTCCGGGACTGTACGACCCGACGACCATCATGAACGCCGACATCCTGGCTTTCTGTCAGAAGGAAGGCTGGTGCAAGCTGGCCTTCTACCTCCTCTCCTTCTTCTACTATCTCTACGGGTACGCCTCGAATTATTGAAAGAGCCGTGAAGTTGTTGCCACCAGACTTCTTGCGAATGTTGTTGTGCTCGTGTCTTGTCCAGCATGATCTACGTTTTGGTGAGCTCGTAAGACGGGAAAGCACGGATGATGACTGCGAAATGGGTCGGGACGCTCTTGGATCTCGGAGCTGTGTGAACACACATGCACGCACATACCACTGGCACACATTCAAGGGAGCGGCCAGAGATGACCACAAATCAGCAACACCAGGCGCCAACCTTGACTCTCTCGGGGCCAACATTCTACGGACAAACCCGAAAAGGACAATTTTGTTCTTTTTCATCCCCTTCTTCCCCCCCCCCCCCTCCTCCTTTTTAGGTTTCGTGGCGGCCGATGGTAGCTTGTCGACACAACCTAAGAGTGCTTACAAATTAGATATTTTTCCCATCTGTGTTTTGACAGCTAGATTTTGAATTTGGGCGTGGTGTCGCCATGGCAACCGGACACTCGACGTGTTGAAAGTGTACATTTGCCCAATTTGAAAGGTAGACTTAACAGTTGGCACTAGCTTGAAACCTCCTCGACCAACTGCGAATGAGCTCTACTCTTTGTGGTTTATTGTACTTATTTCCCCTCTTCCGAGTTTATTTTTGTGTCATTTTTCTTTTGGACGTCTCCGGCACTCCTCGCTATGAGCCAGTCTTGATGCTTTAGATGCTAGCGGCAGCGTCAGACAGGTTTTTATTGTCATGTGTTCATTGTGTCCAGAAACAGGGTGAAATCTATCATGTCGCATCACCTAAATGTCACTTTTAAGATCAGTTAAGTTTATATAATGAAAATAAAACCATCCCACTCTGTTTTAGTTTGTTGTTTCCCTTTATCATAGCATACTTCTAATAATTCGAAAGAGTTTAGAAATTCTTCCCTTTATACATTCTTTTTGTATTGAAGTGCACCAAATGACGTCACCTAGGAGGAAATCGATCATCGAGAAACTGAGCGCTCCGTGTGAACTTCTTGGCTCTCCCGGTAGGCGGCGTAGTTTTCCCGGAATTCGTGGAGGAAGTTGTATTGCTGGCAAAGAAGAAGGGGAATATAAAAGCCTGAAAGAGTGTGAGCGCAAATTAAAATTCCTGAAACTGGAGAGCTGCACTACTTTGAGGGTCTGTATGGCTCCCCGTCCTCGGTGCGCCCGCAAGATGTCGATGGCTTCGTCGGGCGTCATGGTTACGGAGAGCTGGATGAGCAGGCAGACGGCGACTGGAAAAGAAGTCCGTGATAGCAATCGCGGAAAATAAAGGGCTCAAAATGAAATGAAATTTTTTTTCTACTTAATGCAGAGCGTCCCAGGCCTCCATAGCAGCTGCAAAAAACAAACAAACTTATAACCTCCATTTCTACGACTACTTGGGCGATTGTAATTCCTCACTGGATGAGGGTCCTGCGGTTGGCCTCTAGGCTGCGCTGCAGCTCGTCCAGGATGTGTCCACACTGCTCCAGCTGGGGCGCCTCCCCATCAGGGAAGGGCATGTGGTGCACGCTCAGACCCTTCTGTTGGTAGACCTCCAGAAGCGAGGGCACGCGGTACTTGGACAGCTCGCCTCGTGTGCAAAGCACAAACACGTCCTGCACGCCTTGGTTGTGAAGCTCCTCTGCACTCAAGCACACCGACAAGGGAGGGTAAGTGTTTGTATTGGGGAGTCGCCAAGAAGGACATTTCTCTTTTAGATGCCCTATGACAGCAGTGTGGCCTCACCGACGTCTTTGTGCACACTCCTGCGTATATCCTTGTATCTGCAACCTGAACACACACACGCGTATCATTTTGTTGCACCAACATGAAGGAACAAGTTGCCACTTTCTACCTGGAAGGGAACATATGCCCACAAACTGATTGGAGCCCACTTCAGACAAAGGGACCCTGAAACGCAAAATAAATGTTTATACTATCAGACACGGGAAAACAAAGAATTAGACACTTGTTAAGGAGGTGCAGTGCAAAGAAGTTTGAAGGCTGACCAGGAAATGTCCAAAGGAGGCGCTCCTTCCTCGCCGGCATTGTCTTCTTCAGACGAAGAGTCAAACTGATCGCTTCTCATATTTTTGTTAAAAAAATCACCAAGAGGATTTTCAGGACACAATCTCACTCAGGAGCTTCGTCGGAGACGTGTGCAGAAAAGACACTATTGATCGAAGCAAATACGAAAAAAGACATACGCCACGGTTATATGATGTCATATATTGAGAACATATTCGGAAAATATGTAGTAATTGTATCTTAATTTTCCTCACCGTCCAAGCACGCACTCGAAATATTTTGACAGCAACGTCGCCGTCAGCTGTTTCCGGGAATTTGAAAAAAAAATGGATCAAGGCAGTAGCCAATCAGAAAAGGTATAGCCGCGCCCTTTTTATGACGCAGTAGGTTTGCTTGATTTTCTTACCACGTTAAACTAGACGGGCGGGACACAGACGTGTGGACCAATGGCGGGCGGGGAATAAACAATATATTGAGTGTTTCTAACATTGACAGTCAAAGTTTTAAAGTATTGTTTGGCACACCGGTTTATTTGACCTTCAATTTATTTAAGTTTTCATGCGGGGGCTTTATTTGTTAGTTTTCAGTAATATCACAAACTTACAAAACAGACGCTTACTTTCACTTTTTATTTGAGAATGTCCTGTGTGCGTGCGTGTGCCCGCGCTGTGCGTGCGTAGGTCCGCGTGCGTGCGCGCCCGCGTGAGATTTGCACAGTCATGGCGCTGGAATCTCTCCCCGCCTTATTTTGACAACTACTCCTGTGTCGGACCTTTTCTTCCTCTTCAATGGAAGGCGCCTCTACTCCCACGGGACACTTTTAAATCTTTTCTCTTTATCTGTGTTGTAAACACACTCGGGAAAACCCTGAAAAGACATTTACGTCCTCTTCAATACGAGACTTTTGGGACTTTTTCGTCGTCGGTAGTGGCGAGCAGATATTCGAAGGGAGGTTGATTGAGGTCAGTGAACTATTTTTGACACATTTTAAAAGTACTTTAAATAGTTAATATAAGCTCGAGTGACACCACGACTGTGGTTGCCTTTTTTTGTATGCCCTACAAAATGGATTGTTGATCTGTGACGTCACACGGGGGGGGGGGGGGGGGGGGGGCTGCTGACACCAATCATGTACTTTAGTGTGAGCGTGTGTGGCGATATTGATTACTATTATTAAGTGTCATAAAACACATTATACACATTTCACTCTGGGTGACTAGTTCGCAAAAAGGTCCTACAAGCATCATGATTAATGATTGTTTAACAAGCTCTAAAATGAACACCCTGAAATAGATTTTTACGCCACCTAAAAAACCAGTGTAAATTAGTCTCCTCGATGCTCTAATATATGTAAAAAACAAAAACAACAACAACAAAAAAGTGGTGCATACTTTATCACAGAAGTGTGGACCTGCCGATGTACAGTAAGCGGTTTTAAATTGGGTTTCTTCGAATGTACTGCAAAGACGTTTGAACGTATTGGTAAAACAGATTAAATGCTAAAAATGGCATATTTTCCCAAAATGCAACCCGAGTATTGTGCACTGCAGCTGTTTCACAGGTGGACAGGGCAAAGCTCACCAACAGTGATAATAAAGTAAGCTGTTTTTTATATTTAAAAAAAAAAAAAAAATGCTGCTAATATTGAGTGTTGTTTTCTGCATCATCGTTAGTGAAGAAATTCAACTCTGATAAATGTATTCTTGACTTTAAGTATTGTGTAACGATTTCATAATTGTACAAAACAATCTTGGTGTTATTTCCAACTTGCCTTTTAATTACAGTGCAACAATGACATGGCAGAAAAGATTGTTACGTAATATCGCAACAGACCTATGCTCATCTTGTCATTGCAGTTCTTTTTTTTTTTTGTACCTTGTGGACAAAGTTCAAGCAAATCACTTGTGTGCACGTTGTGGAAAGAGGTCTGTCAATGATTAACCCTCTTATCAAACAGCAGTAGTTCATGTACAACCTTCATATTAACTGCAAAGATGATTGGCTGATAGCCCAACTGTACTTCTGAGTATAATCAGGTCAATCCCGTTGTGAAACTGAAATTGTAACGTTATAGATAATGAAACGCTTCGCACATTTCTACGTGTTGTTCATTAACAGTGGCAGATCAAGATCAATTATTGCAAACGTTTTTTCACCATTATGTGACTTGTAACCTATACAACTATATTGAAAAAAATATAGATATAGAAATGTCATTTTCTCCAAAACCTGGACTCAATCTGTCATTTATTTTGTGGCTGGACAAGCAATGATTACTATGGCTTACTTGACTACTGCAGTTTTACTACTGAATTCCTGTAGACTATTTTCCCTCTGTGTCAGCATGGAGAAGTCGGGCAACAAGCCCCAAGTGCCCGCCCCCCCCCTACTATGGAGGTCATATGATGGCGTGTTAAAGAGGCCGAGGGAACTGCAGGCTGAATACATTTGATTGTGCAACGCATGCCCTAGCAAATCTTTTTGCAGAAGCTGGCGGTTCCAATCACGAGTTTGAAGAATTAAACACGTGGATTTTTTTCCCACTACCTATGTGATGGTAAAGGCACGTGACTGATGGCTAGAAAGGTTAAGTAAGTGACACATTGGGAAGGCAGCGCAAATAATGAATTTTTTTGAAAAAATATATTTCGGGCCCAAAAATCAGCCATACCTACCCCAAAAAAACGTGACTCACAGAAGTTTATTATTATTTTTTTTATTTTTTTTATTTTGACAGTCACATAAGTAGTAATAACCGGATCATGTTTCATAAACGCTGTCTCATTGATTCTCGATTGCAGGATCACCACGGCAAAAAGAAGATTCCAAATCAGGAAAGCGTCTCGTGAGTGGCCACTAATCAACTACCGATGCATCTGATTGGATCCGATGGTGGACGACCTGTCGATTGACCGCTGGGTCAGGATTTCCCACTGTCAGCCATGTTGGAGCGATAAAATGGAGTCGCACATGGTATCAATGGATTTCAACTCTGGCGTTGATGGGAGGCAACTTTTGGACATCAGTGAATTGAAGACACAAAGACATATGGGCTAAATTCAGTCAACTGCAATCCCGCCATGCATTGCTCGTTGAGGAAGAAGCCGCCGACGCGCGGCTCGGACTTCTCCGCCATCGCCGTGCCCTCTATGCACGGCTCGGGCTATCTGGACTACACGGTGGAGAGTCACGCCTCCAAGTCACTGAAGATCATGGACGAGTTCAGGAGGCAGGAGATGCTGTGCGACTTGGTGCTGCGCGTCACCAACAAGGACAAGACCATTGACTTTAAGGTCAGGACTACGGCGAGCAAAAAAAAATGACAAAATGCAATATTTCGTTATGATTTTCCCGCATCAGGTGCACAAGCTGGTGCTGGCCGCCTGCAGCCCGTACTTCCGGGCCATGTTCACCAGCAGCTTCAAAGAGTGCCAAGCCTCCGAGGTCACCCTGCGCGATGTCTGCCCCCAAGTGCTGGGGAGGCTCATTGACTTTGCATACACCTCGCATATCATCGTGGGCGAGAAGTGCGTACTGCACGTACTCTTGGCCGCCATGAGGTAAGTCCTTCAAAAGTGGAGGCGGTCGCGGCCTCGCCGCCGGTTTCAACCTTTCATTTCTCGTGTCAGGTTCCAGATGGAGGACGTGGCGAAGGCGTGCTGCGACTTTCTCGTCAAGCATCTGGAATCGTCCAACGTCATCGGGATCACTCGCTTCGCCGAGGAGCTGGGATGCGCCGACTTGTACCAGCGCGGCCGCGAGTACATCAACACGCACTTCAGTGAGGTGACGCAAAATGACACGACATCCCGATACCTTGTCTTGCGGCTTTTAATTGATTCCGGGATTTATTCTCTCGTTGGTATTTATAGCCGGTCACACCCACGCCGCCTTACTCATACTCTTCATAATTGCACAGGTGAGGCTGGATGACGTCAGAAAAATATTCAAAGCTCGAAATGCTCACCTCAAGGCGAAAGCTTCCGGCGTATAAGCGGGCACTAGATATGAATTACGTTGTTTCACTTTACAACTGAAGCTGCTGATTAAATCGACTGTCCGATTAATCGTTGGGATCTCGCAATGCGCATTGTCATCTTGAGTCATCTTGGAATGAATTGATGAAATCAAGCCCTTTGTTTATTTCTCAATTGTTATTCAAGACAAATCTTCCTTTTTGGGCTCCAGGTGACGAAAGAAGATGAATTCTTCAATCTGTCTCACTGCCAGCTGCTGGAACTCATAAGTCAGGACAGCATCAAGGTGCTCTGTGAGTCCGAGGTACGTGTTGACTCATAAACGCCACCCCGAGGTCCTCCAAATTTGGGATGTGTATGGAAAACAATACACAAAGACGCTATTATGTAAGGTCACGTAGAATGGATTTCCATGGCAGGTGTACAAAGCGTGTACGGACTGGGTGCGGTGGGACATGGAGAATCGAGCCCAGTATCTCCACGCGCTCCTCAACGCTGTCCACATCTACGCCCTTCCGCCAAAGTTCCTCAAAAACCAACTTCTGTCCTGCCCCATTCTCAGCAAGGTACTTCAACTTGAGCCTTTGCTTCGAGTCGTATTTCCTTTTTCCGCACTTTTCTTTTTCTTTTTTTCTTTTGTACTCCAGGCCAACGCTTGCAAAGACTTCCTGTCGAAAATCTTCCAGGAAATGACATTGAGGATGGTTCCTCCGGCACCCATACGTGGAACGCAACTCATCTATGTGGCCGGCGGGTATTTATCTATGTTGCATTTTTTCGGCGTTGCTACACAGTGTGCGCCTCCAAAAATGCTGCCCACTTTTTTCGGTTGTTCTTTTCCAAACTGTCTTCTTGTCGTCTTTTTGGAGATACCGGCAGCATTCCCTGGCCACCATGGAGGCGTTCGACCCCGTCCGCAAAGTTTGGCTCAAACTGGCCGACATGGCGGCTCCCAGCAGCGGCTTGGGCGCGTGCACCCTCTTCGGCTTGCTCTACACGGTACGGCGCCGCTCGCTCGGACCCAGCGGGGCGTCATGCCGCCGAGATCACAGTGTCTTTTGGGCCTTCAGGTGGGCGGCAGGAATCTGTCGCTGGAAAGCATGACCGAGTCCAGCGCGTTGTGCTGCTACAACCCCATGACCAACCAGTGGAGCCAACGCGCGGCGCTCAACATGCCGCGCAACCGGGTGGGGGTGGGCGTGGTGGATGGCTGCATCTACGCCGTGGGGGGCTCGCAGGGCGGCACGCTGCACAACACTGTGGAGCGGTGAGTGACAGCACGGGTCAGGCAAACCCTTTTAATCAAATGGAAAATAGAATAGATCTTTATTGTCATTGTCACACATGTACAACGAAATTTAAAAATAATAATCCAACTTTTACAGGTGGGACCCGGAGACCAATCGTTGGTCCTACGTGTCCCCAATGCCGGTGGCCCGCCTGGGGGCCGGAGTGGCGCCCTACGGAGGAGCGCTCTACGTGGTGGGCGGCCTGGTCGGGCAGAGCCGATCCAACGCAGTTGAGAAATACCAGCCGGACAGCAACAGCTGGCAGCAGCTAGCGCCCATGAGCATCGCGCGCAGCGGACTTGGTGAGCTAGCTTCGCCACAGCTCGAGTCGAGTGGGAGGAAAAGTGGAGTGTTGTGACCCGTGACGTGACACCAGTTGTCGTCCATAGAATTGTTCAGTGTTGATGTTTGGATCATGTCAAACAAAATGAAACAGCGCCGATTTTTTGGGGCAGGCCTGGTGTGCGTCAACGCTCACCTGTACGCCATTGGCGGCTACGACGGTCGCAACCAGCTGGCCGTGGTAGAGCGCTACAACATTTCCCGAAACACGTGGGAGCCCCGGGCGTCCATGCAGTGCTGCCGGAGCACGCACGGCGTGGTCGTGCACCAGGGGCGCATCTTTGTGCTCGGTCAGTTCACGCTCAAATCTTACGGGTACCTTGTGCTTGTTTCCAACTGTGCCTTTGTCGTCGTCGTCCAGGAGGATTCAACCAGCACGACTTCGTGTCCAGCGTGGAGTGCTACTGCCCGGAGAACAACGAGTGGACGTACGTGAGCGACATGACGCTGGGGCGGAGCGGCATGGGCGTGGCCGTCACCATGGAGCCGTGTCCCGCCAGCCTGCCCCCGGAGCAGGACGATGATGACGGCGACGAACACTGACGTTTTTGCAAGTGGACGCTAATGTGGATTGCTGCAGGTGGACTTTATTTTTTTTACCAAGGTGCTACAACAACAACTACAGTGGTGTTTTGAGACACAACTTTACTTTTCTTAAATTATCCTCGCCCACTTTAATGGATTGATTCTAGCCTAAAAAAAAAAAAGTGTAAGATCCCCATCAGCTGCATGGTCCGAAGCGCACTCATATCATGAGACTGCACTTGTGATCTATAATTGTATGATTTAATTCTGTTTTCATTCCTCACAGTGAGTTACTGCCAAGATGCTTCCATGTTTACTCCCTAGTCACCTGACTAGATTTTTATTATTTGAAAATAAATAAAATAAATAATACTAAGAATTTTGCTCTTTACCAAATTCCACCACTAGGCGGTGCAAGAGACCCAAGAAAAGCGTATTTTATATGGATGTACGTATGCGTGCATGAACGTGTGCGTGTGCGTGTGTATATATATATATATATATATATATATATATATATATATATATATATATATATATATATATATATATGTGTGTGTGTGTATATATATATATGTATATGTATATATATGTATATATATATATATATGTGTGTGTGTGTGTGTGTATATATGTGTGTGTACATATATATATATATATATGTATATGTATATATATATATATATGTATATGTGTGTAGGGAGTGAGGGTGGTGGGCTTGTGTGTGCGTTCATGCAATGTCACCTTCACGGCGTGCCTCCGTGGCGGTTGGCATCCTTCACAATGAAACAGATTAGCTTTGCAAGGCTGCGATGTTGATGAGGTCATCATGCGCCAATGTCACACACTCGCATGCACAGATAAAGTTAAAGCCCACCCATCCGCCCCCACTACTTTTCGCCACCCTGTCACGCATACTTCCGGGTACAGTGATTCTAATCGCAAATTTGAGCTCACAAATCAAAGGAAAAATTCCAAATGATAGCTCGTGTCTCTATTCCATTTATTTTGAAAGTGAACTTCAATTGTGAGTGGCGTTAAATAGCTTGAAGCTTCTTTTTTGATTCATTGAAAAATGGCAAACTGTTGCTCGTTATGAAGTGAGTTGGAATGACTTTACCTCTGCCATACAGTGATTGTAATCTCAAATTTGTGCTCACAAATCAAAGGAAAAATTCCAAATGATAGCTCGTATCTCGAAAAATCCACTAGTCGGGTCACTCATATCTCAACACACCACTTACAATGGTACAAAAAAAGTATTTAAAACCATGTATTAATATTAAAGGCAAGGTGCTACTGACAACCTAACTGATTGGATGCCCGTGAGCAAAAAGTGATATGGTTATTGTGTTAAAATCGATAATGTTTCTCTTCCTGGTCGGGCGCATAGCACCCCTAAACCTTTGACCCTAGAACCGCCCCTGGCTACAACTACATTTTAGATTCCAGTTTGGTACAGCCTTGTTGCAAAAATGTAATGAATCTATTTCACCCTCAAATTCAACTCTTTATGTCTCACAATGTTGACATTTGAAACATGTTTTGTTTTCTCATTTTTTGAAAATGAAAAGTGCTCAAAAAGGCTGTGAACTTTCAAATGCACTGCGGTTTGCTGAGTGTTTCCCACTCCGTGAGCATGTTGCCTTGCGAATTGCAAAGCAGTTCGGGTTCGTTGTGACTGCGAGACCGGGACAAGGCCGCCGGTCAGACCGACCGGCAGGCCGGCCGGCCGGCCGGCTGCGTGCGTTCTGCACTGCGGCCGGCCGGCCGGCAGCACTCTGCGCTTGTGCGAGCCTCTGCTCTTCCAGCAAAAGCGCGAGCTGGACTGTTTCAAGCTCCCCTTTCGTCGAATTGATTCTACTATGGGTCCACTGGAAAAGCCAAGGGGTGGCCGCCCGTCGAATAATGTACAACCACACTCCCCCCCACGGTTACTCCCACTGAGTGGGAAAATGTTTCTTATTCTACTACCAATTTGTATTCGAAGGGGCGAATTGGCATTGCGTAGGTGTGCGTACAAGAAGGCAGCGAGGCGAGCGCGTCCCCCAGGCTCCCCCTGGTGTGTACTTGTGAATGGTACATTCCACAATTTATTCCAGGGAAAGACTGACAGTTTTTTGGGTCATGAAGCAGCTGTTGAAGTCAGAGGTTCGCCCTCCCTCCGCCAGAATAAGGAATTAGAACGTTTACAATTAGATAACGGCATCGTGGTATATTTGAATTTATATTTACTATTGTCAAATAATGTCTTTTAAAGAGGAACATAAAATCATTTGTATGGGTTAAAAAATAAAATTGTCTGTGTCGGAATGCACAATTCGCACGTCCGCCTTGCAAATAAGTTCTGGGTTCAAATTTTGGGTACTCCGACTCGCCTCAAAAATACCTCTTAGGTTCATAAGACTTGAAATTGTCTATAAATGTGAGTGTGAATGCATGTTTGTCTATATGAGCCCTGCGGTTGGATGGTGATTGTAAAATGTGTGTTTTCATGTTGTGTATTTGTTTTCATTCCAGATTGTATTTGTGTGTGTTTTTTGCGCGTGTGTGACTGGCGTTAATGTGTGTTGTCTTTTTGTATTTGTGTGTTTTTACTGTAGTCTTTTCATGCATTTGTTAAATTGATGTGTTATGTTTTGTGTGGGTGTGTGCATATGTATTCTTTTGAGTTTCAATTACCATGCATGTGTCTTTGTATTTGTGTGTGTCTGTGTTTGTACCTGCATGTGTGTGTGTGTGTGTGTGTGTGTTTGGGAGTGTACGTGTACTCCCCCCATGCAGCCGCTTAATGGAGATCATGTGTGGAGTCAGCACACCAAAACATGCTAACCCCCAACTACACACATGTACACGCACTCACACACACGCACGCACACACACACACACACACACACACACACACACACACACACACACACACACACACACACACACACACACAGGGTGCGCCTCAGTCAGCAAGTTCAGAACAACTCCTGTGGGTCAATCACCAATGTGTGTGCGTGCGTGTGTGCGTGTGTGCGTGTGTGTGTGTGTGTGTGTGTGTGTGTGTGTGTGTTTGTGCAGTAAGGGGAAACATCACAGACCAAAGTTATGTTGTCATGTTCTTGTGTTTAGATTAGTGTGTATACGTGTGTGAGAGAGAATTTGTTTTCAGACGTGTATTAATTGTGTGTGTTTGTGTAAGCGGTTGTATTTCTGTAAGTGTGTTTTCACATGAACGAGTGTGTATGTTTTGGTGCATTTGAGTGTTTTCATCTCGCACGTGTTTGCATGCATGTATGTTTTTGTGTGGTCGCTCACTCACTCACTCACTCACTCACTCACTCACTCACTCACTGAAACTTAATTTTTCTCACCAAGTTCAACTTTGTCAGTGACTTTGGTCGCTCACAAACGGATTGACTCAAACTCAACAACAAATTCCTCTCTCGCTTCCTCAACTCATCCGATTGCAATGTTTTTGCGGCGCATTTTCATTTGCTTCGGTCATTCGGGTTCATTCTAACGGAAATCCAAAGCTCCTTCCAAACTCGGCTAATGTCCCACGTATTGTTTGTTGCGCATTGTGCAGGTGTATGCGTCTTTGTCTGCGGGTGTACGTGTGTAATTGAATCATCTGAATCTGTGGCACGTACTGGATGGAGTAAAGAGCAGACAGCCAGGCAGAATGGAGAGAGCGAGCGAGCGAGCGAGCGAGAGAGGAGAGGTGCGTGAGAGAGGTGGGGGACGTTGTTGGAGAGCAGGCGGGGCGGAGGAGAGAACTCATGGCCAAAAAGAAAGAGTGCAGAGAGACAGCAAGGAGTGGAGGACAGGAAGGCAAGACAGAAAGAAGACAGACAGGAGTGACACGAGGGAGAGAAGAGAGACAGGAGGGTGAAATGCGGGAAGTTGAGAGACGGGAAGGAAAGGGACACAAAGCCAGCGAGACAGGCTCGGGACAGAGCTGCAGCGAGAAGGGAAGGAGATGGACAGAACGCAAAGAGAGGCATGGAGAGAGATGGGAGGGAGAGACAGGAAGTCGAAAGAGTGCAAGAAGAGAGGAAGGAGTCAAGAGAGACAGAAGCAGTGAGACAGGTTACCAAGGTTTGGTCTCTGATGTTAGAGAAGTCAAGTCAGTCAACATCTTAGCGAGACATTTTGCGTTAACCAAAGTCTATTCTTGGTGTGGTTTTGAATGGCTCAGGCAAAGCGCCCCCTGGTGGCCAAGGTGGCACAGCACAAGGAGCAGCACAATGCAGCATCAAATCAGGATGCAGAGCTGTTTTCTTTACATCCTCTTAGAGAGTTGTTTTTTTTTATGTAACTTTTTGACACATATATACCGTATTTTCCGGACTATAAGGCGCACCTAAAAACCTAATATTTTCTCAAAAGCCGACAGTGCGCCTTATAGTCCGGTGCGCCTTATATATGGACTAAATTCTTAAATCTAAACTGGCCCGAAGCATTGTGTCATGAAATCAATCATAAGTGGCCCGCTGAAGACTATGAATCATGAATCAAAAAGACTATGGATCATTATTTTGTGATTATAAATTAATTTGTTGCGTCTGAAGTTGAAATAAAAATGATAAAATGGAGAATGATTTGATTTGGATTAAAAATCTGACATGATGCATTAATGGTGCGCCTTATAGTCCGGTGCGCCTTATATAAGGACAAAGTTTTAAAATGGGCCATTCATTGAAGGTGCGCCTTATAGTCCGATGCGCCTTATAGTCCGGAAAATACGGTAATTGATTTTCTTTTTGCATAAAGACGATTCCTGAGAGCTCTTCTGAGAAGCCAACGAGCTCACTAATGGAGATATTCCAACAAGACGGCTGATTGGCAGGCAAAAGACGTTCAATTACATGTGAATGGATGGAAGCCTTACATGAGGCATCTGTGAGTGATGAAAAATACAGGTTTGGCGTGATTGCGCGCCAACACGCGCTCCCCTTTGCTTCGTTAGGGTAATTACAGCCTTGCCGTGTAAATAAGGCCGTCATAAAAAAAAGGGGTGACACGCCCACCCCTTAGGGCGCCCCGGTTAACCCAACCCTCTTTGGAATATAAGTGCTGAGAAAAAAAAAAAAGCTAAATTGAGCCAAGATTGACAGGATTTGCAGAGAATGATTTTGATGGAACAATTTTATTTCCAGGAAAATTTTGGTTGAGTTCCACATTTGGACTGTGTGTGTGCGCATGTTCTCCGACACACACCAGCGCACACCCAAGCCCTTGGTAGCCCGGTGATATCTGTATGCATGAGGCATCATCTGAGGCTTAACCGGCTGCCGGAGCGGCGGTGAGCAGCATCTATCATCTGGCGGCCCCGCCGATGAATGTCTGTCCTGAGTGGCTTTGTGGCTGAGGGGAGGAAGAGGGGGCAGGATGAAGATGGCAGAGGATGCAGGATGGCTTCCGTGGGGGGGGGGGGGGGGGAAGTTGAGTAAGACAAACTAAGAATAGTGCAAAAAGACAAGATGTGTGTGCATGGGGGTGAAATATCAGAGGAAGAAGAGCGGCAGATACAGTAGAAGGCGAGGGGGAAAGTGGGTCAGAGGAGGAAGATGATGTGGAAGAGAAGGAAGAAGATGGAGAGATGGTACCGGAGGGAGGAGGAGGAGGAAGAAATGGGGTGAGCGTCACTATGCTCGCTCACAGCCATTTTCTTCCAAATTAAGATCACTTATTGGAATAGTTTGCCTATATGCACACCAGAGTTAGTTTGCACAAAAAATGCAATTCGTGGATGAGATGCTAATTTTACTATTTTTATTTCTTAAATTTGCATTTTTATTCATAGCACTACAGTCCAATAATAATATATTATTATTATATTATTATTATATAATAATAATATATAATATGATAATAAAATAATTTTTGAAGAGAAATTGGTCTTTTCTTCCTGTATTATATTGTAGTTGAAATTATTAGGATGAAACATTTATCCTCACAACGGCGCAGACCGCCCTTTTTTTTTTAGATAAGCAGGCTTCGTGGTCACTAAGTAATAAAGGAAACTACGATTCTCGGACATACAGCACCACCTAAATAAATACAATATAATGAATGAAATACATTTAAATTGAACCCAGGAACTAATATTTATTGACAAAGACCATTTTTACTATAGTTTTACTGAGTTAAACGTTTTCTTTATTTATATTATTTAAAAAAAAGAAGAAATTCGAGTTTAGATTGTTATTTTTGTAACAATCTCTGTGCACAAGATAATCAACTCACCAGCATGGTCTCACAGCCGTGCTGCAAGTACACGTTTGCTTCATTTGAGTGCACGAACTCAACGCAATCTTATTTATGTGTACCTTTTAAGACTCATGAAATTGCGAATCGTGTCATTGTTTTTTTCCCTAACACATTTTTCATATCTGCTTTCATTGTCAGTCTTACTGCACCAACTTGTCAGAAGATGTTCGTCGTCACACACGAGCGAAAATAAAGCTCTACTGCACTCGCGCGCACGCGCGCACACGCACTTCCATCCATGCATGCGCGTGCACACAAACACACACGCAGTCAGCTGTGCCCTTCCCACAGCTCGTAGCATGAAAACAGAACACATTGCCCGCCCGCTCGCCCGTCCGTCCCTTGCCTTACACGCACGCACACACGAACCAAGCAGCTCAACCTCGGCACACTCTTAAAGAGACAGGACGCACGCGCAACTTTCCACATGTCACTAGCATTCCTCTACTAAACTTTCCCAAAAAAATCTGCATTATGCATCATTCTAGTCTATATGTATGAGATTAAAACAACATCAAATCAGGTGGATGTTCCATTGGATTGAAGGTGATGGGCACAAGGATGTAAAGAACCACAACATGGACTCACGACCTAGCGTAGCTAACTGCTTGGTCTCAGCCGTGCAGCAGGTGCTGTTACATTATAATATTAATAAACAATAATCAGAAGTTGATCGGTATAGTCTCACAGCCATGCAGCGCATGTTAAGGCTTAAACATGTTATGCAAGACTATAATCGGCATTGCATGGTTTCACAGCCATACAGCAAAACCGAGGCTAAGAGTACACCATACATAAACTCCACACAAGAAGACCTGAGGCAAGATTTGAACCCCTGTGAATCAAACTTGCCACTAGTCTAACACTTTAAGAAATCAATTTTGCATTCCAAGTTCTCTTTAAAAAGAGTAAAGACGACTTAATGAATTAGCATCGTGTTGTGTTATAAAAAGTACAACACACAATGTAAAGAAAAGCCAACTTGAACTTGAGCTAAGTGGGAGAAAATAAAATGGACGCTGCGCCTTTAAGAAGCCCCCACTTTCGCACAACAGGGGGGGCCTGAACAAAATCCTGGAACAGCGATTGAAAAAAAAAAAAAAGGAAAAAAAAAAGCAGCAAGCTCCACCACCGGTGGACGGTTTCAAGTCGCCCACCCTGCCTGGACTGAAACCCTGCCTGATTTGTGGGCAATGTTAGGGGTGGGGGGGTGTAGGAGAAGAGAGAGAGAGAGAGAGAGAGAGAGAGAAAAAAAAGGAAAGCCGGAGAGAGAGGCAAAGTAGAGAGAGAGGGGGAGAGACAACACTAACCGGGTAGCTATGGAGATAGTAGCTTTCCCTTCTCGCTTTCTTTGACAGGTGTCGAGGAGTGGGATCAAATAAAAAAAAGTGTTTGCCGAACAGCCTGCAAGATGTACGGCAAGGGCAAGGGAGCCGTGGTCCCCTCTGATAGCCAAGCGAGAGAAAAGTAAGTCAATTATTACTACATGTGTAGGGGGGGTAGCCTAGCCTTGGCTAAACTTGCTAACTACTGTCATTTACATTTTAAAGTGTGGCTACTTATTAGCCTTTTTAGCCCGGTTCGGCTAAACCGTAACAACCGCTTCCCCGCCTCTCTTAAGTTGTGCTTTAAAAGTGGAACCACGATTCGCATGTACACCCCTAGTTCGTGCTAACTAAGGCGGCGGTGAGGAGGGGGAACAATGCCTTGTAAGCACTTCAGGCTGAGAGGCTTTGTGTCCCCCCCCCCCCACCGGTAAAAATAGATAAACAGCTGTTTGCTGGCGTTTCTTTACCCCCGGACCCTCACCGGCTCGAAGGGCCACATCGTAGCCGCGCATGGTTCCCCGCTGGTCGGATGCCGTCCAGCCAGCCCCCCACTGAGTGCGCGCGGCGCTCTAAAAACTTCGTCTTTCCCCGGCAAAACTGCTTGAAAGTGTCGGTTTTAGTGCTGCCGAACGGAGCCGAAGCGTTTCAGCGAGGTATCGGCGCGGGGGCTGGTTCGCTAGCCTGGGTACGAGGGATCCGAGCTGCCGGTTTCTTTGTTTGGAACCGATTTCCGAAAGGGGTCTGGTTGTAGCGCGCACTTGTAACGTGTGCACTTAAATGCATTGCTTTTAAAAGTTGAACTATCACCGGCTCATGCACAAAGGCAGGCTTGCCTTGGGTGGACACAATCGGGACTTTCCTCGCGAAAAAGCATTTTGTATTTGGAAACATTCATTCGAGGTTAGCAACTGTAGTTATAAAGGCGTTCTTCACTGTGTAAACTGTGTAAGTCACAATATTAACTGTCTTACAAGTGCAAAAAAAAAAAGTTGTTAAAAAGCAATCAGTAATGTGAAGTAGTGCTGCAACTGCTAAAACTTCACCACACTTGAGTGATTTTTGTTCATGCAGAAATTCAAGGTGGTATGCCCTGTTTTAGACGTTTCCCTCTTCGATCATTTGATTCAAACAATCAACTCATCAACAAGCATCATGGAACAAGTGGGAAACTTTCAGGTGGCAGCAGCAAAACAGTCTCGATACCAGCATGGCCTCACAGCCATGCAGCAAGTGCTGAAACTTTGGCTCCATAATTACCTTAGCATGGTTGCACAGCCGTGCAGAAAATACCAACTCCAGAAGAAGAGTATAGAATAGCACACCTCAGTTCCACGTTTAAAATGTGTTCCCGTTTCACCGTCCCTCTTTGGACGTTCAAGCTTCTTCTACTCGCCTTGTTGAATTATTGACACGGACCCGAGCTGCTTCTCTAAGGCGAGTGGAGCAAAATACGGCGGGGTGGCCTCATCCATGTTTAAAGAAGGCACTTGCTATTGTCAAGACGCTTACTACTCGGCCACGCGCTAGCTGCGGCCGTCACGGGCCAAGGTGGGTGAAGATCCCGCGCTAATTCAAAGCTAATGTTAGCTTGGAATATTATGTCTCGAAATCACAAAAATAAGACGCTCACCCTCCATTTAAACATGAACAAAGGTCCCTTTTTAAAAAATTTTTTTTTTTTAGTATTGCCGTAGTTGAATTTTAAATGAGGGGAGGAGTGTGTGCACAGGTATGCACCTCTTGTTTGTGTGTGCGCATGTGTGTGTGTGTGTGGCCTGCAAGTGATAGTGTCTTACACTCTACACCAGCGGTCACTCGGAACTTTGTGACCTACAAATTGCGAGGAGCTCGAAGGAAAGTGGTCAAATTCCTGTGGGCCGTGTGGTCAAGTGTGTGTGTGAGGGACTTTGTGTGTGGGCGTGACGCTCTGATGCTGTACTTTATAAAACATACGGCCATGACATCAATAGAATTGAGGATAATCGGTTTAGATGTGCATTTGTGTTCGCATTAAAGTCAACTCTTGCACTTTTTTTGCAGCAAGCTTTTGAAACATCTCGGAGAACCTGTCTAACTTGGAGGCTTGCGTCACCATGGGGAAAAACATGTTTGGTCGCCTTTAACACGCACGAGGAGACGTTTTGCTGAGAAACAAACCTGCCAAAATAGAATCTCCACATAAATCATGAGCGACGCCGGAGGCCAGAACGGATGACTCATTGGCGCTGATTGTCATCAAAGTGCGGCTAGCTCAACCTTTGTGTTAATCATCGCTGCTCTCGAGTCGTGTGGCGTTTGTTGCGGTAAAATGAACACAAGACAATCTTTTTTTTTTTCTTTTGGCGTGTGCCGTTCATGTCGTCACCTCAGGCTGCTTGTTTGTAACTCGGTTTGAAATTGGCCTGATTAAGAAAGCTGGTTAATTGGTGTTTTCCGCTTTCTTTATAGTACCGGGAAAAATAACATTTATGGTATAGGACTACTTCTCTTTCTCTGTTGATTTTATGTATTCTCATATCAAGAAAACAAATCCTCCCGGCATTATGTTGCATCAAAATCCATCGAAATATTTGTTTTTTTTGGCCACAAAGTATCGGTACTCGGTATCGGGCGTATGGATTCTCTCTTCATCTACCGAGGGTGAGCGACTTCCCGTCCCTCTCATTAGGATGAGATTGTCCCGTCCGGAGGTCTTCCTAGCCAGAGCGCGTTGTCATATCCCCGCCGCCGCCGCTCGATTGATGCTCCATTAACGGCCTATTAAACCCGACTAAGCGAGGGAGTCCGGGAGCGCCACGTCGGGTCAACAAGGAGCTCGTCTCTCCTTCTCGCCGACCATCCCGCCGTCCGTTAATAAATGAGGTGCGTGTTGCAATCAAAGATAATAACTTCCTATTTGCGTTTCAGGTTGGCGTTATACGTGTACGAGTACCTACTACACGTGGGAGCACAGAAGTCAGCGCAGACCTTCCTGTCCGAGGTAAGCCGGATGCATTTTTTATGAGGACCGAGCCGATAAAGTTACGCGTGTGTGATCCTCGCGGGCCTCTCGATCGGTGTTAGCGATTTAGCTCGGGCAAAGAAAAGCCACTCTTGCTGGTGACTGAATCGTTCTTCTCGCTCTCCCAGATACGATGGGAGAAGAACATCACATTAGGGGAGCCTCCTGGATTTCTCCATTCATGGTGGTGGTGAGTAAAGATGACACTGTTGTTCAGCAAGGGTGTGCCAGAGTCTCGGTCTTGACCAGACTGACTGAGGGTCTGACCCCCCCCCTGCCCCAACCCTATCAAACCCCGCCCACCCACCTTCGCTCTCCGTCCTCTCCCCTCCTCCAGCGTTGCATCTTTCTTTCACCTCCCGGTTCCTGAAACAATGGATCCAGATGGTTGCTAAAATGGATGGCCTCCCCCTCTTCACCCTTTTTGTGCCCCCCACCCACCCCCAAACACACACACACACACACACACTTTTCTCCTTTTGTTCACGCAGCAGAAGGATTCTTAGCAGATTATCCCCGTCGCATTCCAGTCTCCTTTTGTAGCACCCGGTCGCTGTTTCTCCGCCCCCGCCCGGTCAAACCCGCGGGGGGTTCCGTAGCATCGCCACTTGAAAAGTGCCATTTTTGCTTGTTTTAATCATCATCAGATCCGCCGTGTTCTGAACGGCATCTGGGCCGCTTCCCAAGGGGATACAAAAAAGAGCGGCGGCCGCTTGCCTTCGCCACAGTAGACGACATTAAACTCTTCACCTTAAACAGATTGTTCCGAGCCGCGGATTTAAATCAAGCCTAATCCGAGCTCACCTATGACGGACTTGCGCGAGGATGCCGCCGAGACTCGGACGGACTAGCCCAGAGTCAGACAAAAGTCTGAACCGGACCCCGAGGGCCCGCAATAAATTAGCCCGCTCGATTAAAAGCGAAGCTGTTTTACACGCGCATATATTAGCTCGGACTGTTGAGTCAATGCGATTGGCAGTGAAGGTGAAAATTTCTTTTATTAACAGTTTAACGCGCATTTAGCTTTAATGGCCTTTTAGCCCGTGTGTTGTCTGAGGAATCACGAAAGGAACCATTATGTCCAGAAAAAATATTTGTTTGCATCAAAAAAAGTATCTAAAAAGTTGTCAATATTAGCAATAAACAAGAATTGTTTTTAGCTTTGCTTATCTTTTGGTCTTGCTACTTTCTGGTCGATTAGCATTCTTTAGAATTGCTATGCATGCCAGCAGTGCACCCTGACCTCGCAGTAGAAGGAGGCTAAGTCGGATAATTAGTTGACTTTTTTTTGGGATCAAAACATCCATAAGGTCATCCCGATTGGGCATCGCAACTCTTCACCGCGGACGATACAATCGACTTCCTCGCCGCAACCAAAAACTAGCGTGACCCTTTCTTGTGCTTTTCGACTCCACATATATATTTTTTTCAGTCATTTTTCACGCTGGCTTTGAATATTTCCCCTGTGCTCGCCTTTCAGCGTATTCTGGGACTTGTATTGTGCCGCTCCGGATCGACGGGAGACGTGCGAGCACTCCAGCGAGGCCAAGGCCTTCCATGACTACGTAAGTGATGTGACGTCTTTATTTTCACAATTTCAAACACTTCCCAAGTGCCTTAGTCACACGTCGGCAACATTGTCATGAAAATCCCCCAAGGATGAAAAACTACTGTTCCATCTTTTTGTTGATCTCCTAAAAGTACTCTGTCTTGTCATATGGAAGCTTGAAGAATCGCATCCGCTGCTGTGCAAACGTCATGCGTCATGATGGATATCCTCCGGTCAAGACTGTGTGTGTGTGTGTCTGTGTGTGCGAAGCAGTGTGGTCAGATAATGGAATAGAGTTCTAATCCCGTAATCCCGGCACAGGGTTGGCGCTAAACCGCGCTCTGTGTGTGTGTGTGTGAGATTGCATGTGTGAAGTTGTGTGATTTTCGCATGTGATTGTGTGTCCATGTCTGATATGGTGTGATTGTTGAAGCGTTATTGTGTGTTTGATGTATGTTTGTTTTGTGCGCGTGTGTAACTTAATGACTCGGGGCATCTCTGGCAAGCGGCCCGCACGAGGAGGAGGAGGTGGGGCGGAGGGCGCCTTCCGTGTGCGTGCCGTGCGTGACCGTCCGACATGGTTGCTCACTGTCTGTATCTAACACTGACGAAGCCAAGGAGACAGGGCTGGTTTAATTTTGGCTCCGGACCCCCTGAGGCCTCTCTTGCACCACCACCCCTCCCCTCCCTCCCTCCCTCCCTCCCCCACACCCCCCTAAAGCGCAGGTCGTCTCTGCTGGTGGACGGCCGGGCGAGAAAAGGAAAGACTTGTTTGTCGAGCTTATCTTTACAAGAGTTTAGGCCTGGTTTTAGGGGCTGCTTGGTTTTTATGAGGCGTTATCCAGCTGATGAGATGAAGGCCTCTCGGGCCTCTTTATCTCCGCTATCTTCAACAGTAGTTTATTGGTGCTTTTTTTTTTTTACCCTGTGCGTGGTAATTACACTTTGCATGGGAAAGGGGGTGGGGGTGGGGGTAAACAAAAGATGCCTTGGTCCTTCTGGAGGTCTGCTCTATACAATGCATCTAATCCTTTGGATTCCACATGACTTCTCGCGGGTCCTTGAGTCTTTTTTTTTTTCTTTTGGAAAGATCTTAAAGGCGGCATTCACACCCGCAATAGGCTGTTGACTTGATTGGGTGCTTCTGTTTTGGTTAGCAACGGTGTGGGCTTAGCAGCGACGACGCTGTGCTCCCCGAGTTGTGCGACGAACTCTCAAAAGATGGCAAGTGCTGCTGTTTTGGTTAGCGACAGACATCTTCTTTGCACAGTGGCAGATGTATATTCTTTTTTCAGCCTCCCATTTTTTTAATCCCCATCTTTTCCTCAGCCTCTGTGGAGTGCGAGCTGAGTGGATGTTGTGTCTGCGGCGTCATCCGTTTTGCGCATGTGTCTGTGTGTGTGTGTGTGTGTGTGTGTGTGTTCACCCGTGCCAGTTTTGAGAAGCAGCTGGGCTTTCTGTCTGTCCAACGTAGCGTCCCGTCCCCCCTGCATCCTGTTGAGCGCAATGGCCGTGTTTTGACTGGGCTGATGAATTAGCTGGATCGCCGCAGTCAGCGCTTTTGCCTTCTTCTCCGTACCACCGTCCTCTCTTTCTCACTTGCTCGCCCTCTCTCTCTCTCTGTCTCTATGTGCAATAAGGACATGGGGTCAAGGAGACGGTGATGAGGTACATATCGGTGTGAAGCAGAATGTAGATTAGTAGCCTCTCCAGGCGCGGACTCACATTTATACCTCCTCCTCCTCCTCCTCCCATCTCATGTTTGTGTCCCTGTTTTATCCCCGCCAAAGGTATCAGGCACAGGTCAATAATGTGTTGAGCACTATTGATCCGTCCAGTCTTTTGGCCCTGCGTGTGAGACGGGAAATGCTTTTTGGCTCCATACTGTGCTAGCACTAGCACGGTTAGCTTCTGGCGGCTGGATTGACACCTAGTCTCAGCGTGTTTGTTTTCTATCCTCATTTGGAATACGCTTGATTTTTTTTTTTTTTGTCATTCTGCTGCCATGACACAGATCTTAAATGTGCCACTTAAGAGCAGAGAGTGAGAATGCAGATCAAGCCAGCGTGGCATTTTTGCAGAGGCGCGCAAAACCATTTGAAGGAAATACTTGGGGGTCGCCCAGCCGCAGCCGCTTGGAGGCCTACTCGCAACGTTTACGGTCGACATCAAAGGTTGGGGCGTTTTATGTCACGCGTCTGCCGTTGTTGGCCCACGGCCTGATGATCAAAACCCACACGGCCCCAAAAAACGGATCACCTCCAAGTTAAAAAACTGTTGACTGGCTCAATATATTAATTTTCACGAAGCTGACAGAAATCGTGACACGCTTTGGATTAGCCAATCCAGTCGGCGAACGCCTTTCCAGATATGAAATACACCGAAGATCAGCTTTTTATACTCGGCCGGCGTAGCGATAGCGGCCCGAAGAATAAATTTAAGTAGCGGATCAATAAGCAATATCGTTAAGGGGAGTCGTATCGTTGAAATCAGTGGCTTTTTAGTAACGACTCTTGCTAAATCCACCTCGGAACAAGAACTAATAGATGTTGTTAATAGTCTGGATCAGCAACGTGCAACAATGATTGATGGTGGGCTAACGCAGCCCTCCTCTTCCTCCGCCTCTTTGCGTGTTTATCTTAACTCTCTCTCTCTTTCTTCTGCATCTTCTTGTTCTTTCTTCTTCTTCCTGGAGCGGGGGATGCCAGGGGGACAGAGTGCAGATAGGACCTGTCTCCATGGCAACAGCTTCTGCAAGCTTCTGACGCCCCTTTACTCGGAAGGGAGAGAGGGGGGGGGGGTGTTATGCGATAGGGACGGAATGGTAGCTTTTTAGGGGCAAGTCTTGGACTGGGTGGGGAGGGTAGAAGAATGGAGGGATGAGGATGGAGGGAGAGAGAGAGAGAGAGAGGCAGTCGACCCTGCCGCCTCCCCGGGGACTCTGCGACCTGCTCGCCGAATTAGCATAAAGCTGGGGGGGAGGTGTGTTTTGCTGCGTGCATGATTTTCTTGTGCGCTTTTCTCCTTTACGGATGTTTAGCGGGGTGCGGGAAAAGATTTGGAATTGCATCCATAGGAGTGAATGTGAACACACACACACACACACACACATATACACACACCCAAGCTCCTTCCGTCTGCCTCCCGACTGAAAGGCAGCACTTTATAAGCTTGTGATGCAACTCTTTGTGTGCACCGTGTGTGTGTGTTTGTGCGTGTTTGTTCCGGCATGCTTATGTAAGCGTACGTGTGTGCGGACGAGAATACGGTTATATCATATTTAACTCCCGGGCTGAATCATTTGGCTCCTAGCCTAGCCCTCCGCCCCACTCTGAGATTTCCACTTTGGTTTTTTTTTTTTCGGCGTTGTTCCCCCTTGACAAAAGAAAACATTTGTGCTATTATGCAAAGCAAAAAGTGGCAGCTATGAGACTTTTTGTGCTTTTAAAATGTGTGTTTGTCAAATATCAACTGTCAGGCACATCCTGCAAATCAGCCAGATTGCAGTTGTTACTTTGTAACTTTTTTCTTTTTTCCTTACACACACGCATCCTGCAAATCAGCCAGATCGCAGTGATAACTTTTTTATCTTTTCACTTGACAGTGTACGAGTTGCCGGCTTCAAAAGGCTTTTACACTTAACAGTGAACCCCCGTTCACACATTCCACACCCACTCGATAGTGGAGGAAATCCACAATGTGAAGAGACTGTACGAAAAAGAATTAATCAACCCATCCTGTACGCTCACATATTTGAACACACAAATAATAATCATGCAATCATAAAATATTACATGATTAAATCGTCATCAATGCTGTCGCGGTCTCTGTGCCCTGTGATTGGCTCTCGAGTCGACCAGGATGGAGTCACCTGGGATGGGCTTAAGCTCCCCGCGACCCTGAACAGGAAAAGAATATCTCTTTTAAACACGGCTTATTGCACGCGTGTCCTCGATGTTTGCATTGGACGTTGCCAGCTGCTGCCCAGATCATATTACTGTGTAACTCATGTAATGTGTGTAATTGTTTGATTTGTTTCAATCCCAGTTGGCACATTCGCTGAGCCCGCCGGGTGCAACTGTCCAAAGTAAACCAACGCATAATGAATAGTCTCCAATTGAATTAGTTTGGACTCGGAAGGTAGAAATGTGCGCTATTCTCTCAGTTGAGGGATCGCGTCGAGACAAAAATGGCAAAAATTCAATTCAGCGTTGTGTAGCTAAAGACATAGCCTCCGCTAGCTTGATGCTAATTTACATAACAGTGACGGTGTAGCAATACTCACTGGCATATATTCTTTATCCTCTGCAAAGAACATACTACTGCAGAAAATCAAAGGAGCTGAGCCTCCAATATGGTAACAGCTGTCTTATACTGCCTCCTGGTGGTCATGGCGCACGCAACAGAATGAGCAGCACAATGTACATTGATTGAAGCAGAACTGTATGACTGTAGGTTTTTGCAAATTATATTGTGCCACGCGAGGGGTCAGAAAACGGCAACACAGAAGCCACCACAAAAAATACCCCCCCCCCCCCCACACACACACAAATCGCAATAAAGTTCAACTCAGCCATAATTATAAGAAACTGTAAACACTGGAAAAGTGCAGCGACGTGATGCTTGCCAGCTAGAGATTTTCTTTATTTTTATTAATGGGGAAATTCCTCCTGGAAGACTTTGTCCTAATTTGTCAGCATAAAAAAAAGATGAGGCCTGCCCTCACATTTTGCTCTTCAGGTAATACTTTAAAGGCACTAATAAATGGTTGAAGGCTAAATTCTTGTTTGCTTTTCAGAGCGCGGCTGCAGCGCCCAGCCCAGTGATGGGCAACATGCCCCCCAACGACACCATGCCAGGCGGTCCCATGCCCCCGGGATTTTTCCAGGTAATGGCCGACCACAGCCGACATTGCAATCCAACCCGCCAATCACTCACTTCAACATCTTTGTCGAGTCACGCCTCTTTTTAGCCGCACTCATTTGTCTTTCTTGAACTAAAACGAGTTTTATGGAGAAGAGCGGAATAGTTTACGAGACTTTCCATTCCTGCATTCACGTCCTCTGCCACTCCTCCATCCTCCATCTCTGCTTGCATGATGCCGAGAAGGTCTCGCATCTCAGCTACATTGGCTATAACACCGTGTGTGTGTGTGTGTGTGTGCGACAGCGGCGGCGTGATGGACAGCTTTGGCATTTGGCCCAAGCGCGATAAGGTAGCGGGCAGCGACAGAGAAATGAGAAATGTGAAAGATCACCTCCACCTGGACCCGCGGTCACTCACCCGCCACCGTTGTTTTGGCGCCGTAAGCAAGGCGGGGAGGCTAATGAGTGCATAAGTAAAGGGGATGGAGTGAGTGAGCGAGTGAGGCACGGGAGCGCTATTTATAACATCGGTGGGGGTGGACTGAGGGTCTGCGTGTGTGTGTGCGTGTGCACACGCGTGTGTGCCTTGCGAGGGGACTTATTATGACAGCGAGCGTCGCTTGTTTTCCACAAACGTGTTTCCCGGTCACAGTCGGGAAGCGATGTAGTCCCGATGTCGCCACCATTTCCCCATGTGATGATGCAACACATCGTTGGCATGTCTCACATGATGCCAAGAATTCAGCAGATGTTTTGGGTTTATCCTACAGCGCCCCCTGCTGTCGAGCGAAATTGACATCCAAGTGCCTTCGGGCTCGCATCGCTAACGTCGGCGATGCGAGGGCAGTAGAATGTCAAAAAGGCAAATGGGTCAGGATGGTTGGCCTTTTTTTTGGGGGGCTGGGAATTGATTTTTAGAAAGAACCACAATATCGTCCAATGAGATTGAAGGGGCGCTTGCTCCAGGTGTAACCCCCCCACCCCACCCCCACCTTTCTTCTTTCTTCAAGGGACCGCCCGGCTCTCAGCAGTCCCCCCACGCACAGCCCCCCACACACAACCCAAGCAACCCCATGATGGGACCCCACGGCCAGGTAAGAGGCAAACACTCACAACCCTTCCTTCCTTCCTTCCATTACTTCAAAAAAAAAAAAAAGCCCACCCAAAAATAGCCCCCTCCCCCTCCCCATCAGTCTTCCTCGCACTTTCTTCCTCATTGACCCTCCAGGCCTATTAATCTGGTTCTGGTACTAGAACCATAATCCCGACACCTGTGATCACCGTTAAGAGAACATCCAGGAGTCGGCAGGCCGTGGCCCTCGTCATCGCCCAGCATCGGGTGTCCCTGTGTGGGATAAATTATTCGCTCCTCGCCCTTCCCCCGGAGCTGCTCGTGGGGGGTTGTGCACTTATCTCCCCCTGCTGCTCTTAGCACGCACACACACACACATGGACACACGCACACACCACTCCTCTGCTTGCTTTTTCTCGCAGCTTATGAATAAACCAAGGCACCAAGCATGCACTCACATCCTGACTTCAACCCTGCTCCTAAATAGAAAAATCCGAATTGGGGTTAGCCAGCTTTGTAAACTTCCAGCCCGAACCCGGATCGTCGTCCTCGCGGTGTCTGGTTTCCTGAGTCGTTGCACGCTAAAGGCCGACATCGTCCTTGGCCCCGACGCGTTTGCGTGTAACCAGCGTGACCGCAGGCCGAGTCGGGGTTTCCCCACCGTGGCGAGAGCAGGGAGATGTGTGGCTTTACACGTCATCCGCCTCATCTGTGTGTCCTCGGTGCGAATGTTTAGCCCACAATCTCACAATTTGGGTCTTTTTGCAGCCTTTCATGTCCCCGCGGTACCCAGGCGGACCTCGCCCCACTCTCCGAATGCCAAATCAGGTACAAAGCCCGCCCCGCTTCCTAATCACTGTTTAGCTGATCATACCTGTCAGTCATGCTTTTTTTCCACGTGTTCAGCCTCCAGGTGGAATCCCAGGATCGCAGCCTCTACTGCCAAACAGTTTGGACCCGACACGACCGCAAGGTTTGGCGATTCTTGTTGAAAAGAAATATTTATACACTATATTAGAAATACAGTCCGTTTAAAAGACTGGATTTAGTTTTGGGATACAGACCGGGATGTAAATCCCATTTTCTAAATAATGTTTGGATTTCTACATTTCTGTTTGTGTTCTTATAAAAGAAAAGAAAATCACTCCCAGCATCCATTTGTTTCCATATTGTAGTCATTTTAGGCCCATGTGGTCTTAATGTGAGTCGGTGAGTCGATGGGCCGGGATAACAGAGGTCTGTGGAGATTCTGTCTGGAGATTACGGCCACAGGGTTCCAACTAATGGGATTAGGACGCAGCCGAGTCTGTCGTGTGTCTCAATTAGACTTTAGGAGACCAGCCATTAATGCGAGCTGTTTGGGTTCTCGTTTCAGGGCATCCCAACATGGGCGGTCCCATGCGGATGAACCCTCCTCGAGGAATGGCCATGGGCCCACAGGTACCGCTAACACGTCCGCGCCGTGCCTTGAGATACAAGTGACCCAATCCTCAATTTGACTTTTTGCGTCTCGCAGAATTACGGGGGCATGAGACCCCCGCCCAACTCCTTGGGCGGCCCCATGCCGGGAATGAACATGTACGCTCATCGTCCTTCCTGTACCGGTTTGGATTGTTGTGATCATGTTGTTGACGTTCCACTATGTCACCGCAGGGGTCCGGGAGGACGAGGGCCATGGCCGGGTCCTAACGCCAACTCGGTGAGTCGCCGCCGCACGACCAATATTAGCTTTGCCGGATAGCAACTGTTAGCGACACGAGATGTGATGGTCTGGTTTCCCTCCGCAGATAGCCTACTCCTCCTCATCTCCAGGGAACTATGTGGTGAGTTGACAGGTCACGCCAACATGGAAGCGCCACGCATAAAATAATCCATTTAAATATGTGAAAAGAGTTGGATTGATTTCATTTTGTGAATTTTCAACTGATCGCTCGTTTTGGCTCTTCACAGGGCCCCCCCGGTGGAGGTGGTCCACCCGGAACGCCCATCATGCCCAGCCCAGGTGGTGCGTCACGTACCTAAGACCCCCCCCCCCCCAAATTCATCTCGCCCCCCTCACCGCGCATGTCTCCTCACACGTCACGCTTGCTGTCGGTCATGTTTTGTTCAAAGCGGACCTCAATGCGATCGGTCAACTGAGCTTTTTTTGTTTGCTTTGCTCAGATTCGACCAACTCTAGTGAAAACATCTACACCATGATGAATCCCATCGGACCGGGAGGCAACAGACCCAACGTAAGTGCCCATTTGACACCCGTCCGATTGGCCGCCTGTGTTCATGTTCTGCTGTCGGCCATTTTGGTTTGAATATGCTGTTTTCTGGGATTCTGGCAGTATCGACGTCAAATTTCTGTTTATCTGCCATTTGCGCCAGTTCCCAATGGGACCAGGGCCGGACGGGCCGATGGGCGCGATGGGAGCCATGGAGCCGCACCACATGAACGGATCACTAGGTGCGTTTTCTCTCCTCCTTCTTGTCGTGCGCTAGTCAAGTGTGCTTTATCACTCAAGTGCACCGTTCCCCCGCAGGGTCTGGAGATATGGACGGCTTGCCAAAGGTGAAGCACCTCCACTTGAAATCTTAGCCTTGTTTTAACGACCTGACCTAACCAACTTGACTTAACGCCTCCATCATCACGTCAACTTTCTAACTGTTTCCTACCCTTTTCTCTTTCTCCAGAGTTCTCCTAACAACATGGGTGGCATGAACAACCCTCCCGGAACGCCGAGAGACGACGGCGAAATGGGCGGCAACTTTTTGAACCCATTCCAAAGTGAAAGTGTAAGTGGCAGCCTCACCACAGACCCCTAAACGCCTCACCTTGACGCTGCCCCGACTACCATTTCGCAAATCTCAGTGCTGGGTGTGAGCGCCCCCTAGTGTTTAAATGTTGCATATCCACTCATTTTTGCCCTCCTTCCTCCCTTTCCCCTCCCTCTCTCTCTTTTCAGTATTCTCCCAACATGACGATGAGTGTGTGATTTTATTTTTCCTTTTTTTTTTATTATTTTGGTTATTTTTTTTCTCCCTTCCTATTTTGGACCCCTACACTTGTTTTTCTTTTTTTTTCTCGCCCGCCTGCAATTCTTACCTCACTCTCGGGTCGGGCCTCCCCCTCCTCTTCCTCCTGCACTGCAACCTTCCTCTCGGGTGAACCGCAGCTGGCATCCACGTCCTCCTCCGGAGCGACCCTGGAGCCCACCAGGACTCTGGTGAAAAAAGCGGGCCCTCTGAGAGCGTGCAAAATGGCCGCCGGCCCGGGCAGGAAGCCACAGCAGGTCAACAGGAAGAGCCTCTTCTCGGACTTGAGACAATGAGAACGGGGGAACGAGGACAAACAGAGAAAAAGGAGAGTGACATGCTCGAGGACACTTTGGAATCTTCACCCAAAATCGGACTTACTATTATTATTATTATTGTTATTATAATTTTACAATGTGTTGTTCCCAACCTCTGTTTGTACATTTTTAACAGAGGTGTTGTGATGATCTGTTTTTTTTTTTCCTTTTGTGTGTATGTATTGTATCATGCTGTATCATTTTTATTATTGTATTATTGTTAATTATATTGCTATGCTATTTTTTTGATTCACTTTGGGAGAGAAGGCCTAATCATGTGCATACATATGATGTCATCTTGCTGCTCCCTGCGGGTAAAAATGTATCCCTGCATTACTGGCCTTTTTAAAATATATATTTATTTTACACAACTTTTTTTTCTAGCCAATTAATTTGTTTTTCTTAGCCCCAATTTTTTCCATCCTTTTTATCTCGAAATTACTGTTTTTCAGCGTACCTTTTATTTTGAAGCTTTTTTTTTTACCAGAATTTTTTGTTTACACAGCCTTTTTTCCCCCTAATCTTTATACCCTAAATAGTTTTGTTAATACACCACTTTTTTACTTAAATTTCTTTCATTTTACCAAACTTTTGTCAGCCTCATGCATAGTAATGCACAGCTCTATTTATATACTGTGGACTATTTTTTTTTCTTATTCTTTAACGTATGAGCCTGTAAAAGCCTCTTTCACGCAGAGGTTCCCGCAAAATGATCGTATCAAAACTGTAAATGAAAAACTGGCAATTATTAGCCTTTGCCTTTCATTTCATACAAAACCCCGGAAAGTGGTACAAGTGTAACGCTTTTTGTGGCATAACCAATTGTCATTTTCCAAAAGTAGTTTATTGCATTCTCTATATTCTATCCTGTAAATATCCTGCATTCTCTGGGTTCTGTGTGAAATATATGACCGGAAAAATGTCAGGTTGTGTTATGCTCTGATGTGAGTGTTTTGCAGGGTTTGACTTTTTTCATAGGTTAGGTCTTTTCTCCATCATTTTTCTAAAAAGGACAAGAAGGATGCCGTGTAGATTTTACGTGAACTCTTCCACACACAGTTCCGGTAAATTCCTGCCTGCACTTAACTGGGTTCTGTGTTAAAAGGCAAGGGCCGTTGAGTCCCAGATTTTTGATGCTGTGATTAAGCGGGATTTTTGTGTGAAAGGTGGCATCGTTTTTTTAACAAGTGTCATTCTCTTCTAGCTGCACCACTCGTAGCAACGGTGTAAATATGCAGATCTAGGCAGCACTGTGTCCTCGACTCCTCATCTGTGTGATGTCATCAGACCGTCACCCAGACCCGTCCGCCAAGGTACTGAAGCTTTTTTTTTTTTGTTGGGACGGGGCGGTCCCCACCAATGTGGCTGTGTTGGGGTTCTTTTTATTTTTGTCAGTTTGCTGATGGTTTGGTTTACTGCTGCGTCTTCTGTCCATTTTTTTTTTTTTTTTTTTTTTTTTTTTTTTAACCCCCCTGAGGACAAACTAGTTTTGATGCCCCCCCCCCCCACTTTGCACTGGATGCGGCCCAAATAGGAGTGGCATCCACACAAAATTATTTTGCCGATAGCTAATCGGCTACAGATGAATTTTGATGTCAGCTGTCACTTTGCCCCAGATGGGGTCCAGATTCGGGCGGTTTTATTTTTATTCCTCATAATTGGGCAACAAAAAGTACAATAGAATTTGAACAACCCTCCCCTCCAGCTTTGCAGGCCTGCCACCCGCTGTCGGATTTTTATTAATGTTGAACTCTCCCATCTTTCTTTTTTTTTATTTCTTTTTCTTTGTAAATACTGTACAATGCTTTTTTGATATCATTGACATGTTTTGATATTTCAAATCACAGAAACATACTGTGTGTGTGCGTGAATGTGTGTGGGCAAACTCGGCAAATGTTTATTTAAAAAAAAAAAAAAAAAAGTGCAGAACGGAGGTCCGGAAATTGAAACGTCACGCACAATTGCAACTGTGAATCGGACAGGAGAAGGCCATTTTTCTTGATACATATCCCTTCTTCTGAACTATGAAGAATTTTTTTAAATGAGGAATTTTCCAAATACGCTTGTCCAAAAGTGCAGCCTTGCTCTTTTTATTGTTTCTGTCCACAGCAATGAACATTTCTGTATTTTTATTGTGCCGTTGTAAAATACTGTATCATTTGAAAAGGAACAGGGGCGCGAGGGATGAAATTGAGGACTGTTTATGTTCAGTTCCTCATTTTATTTTATTATTTTAGCAGTATTGAATATGATGAGGCATTGTGTTCACAGGAGAGCGGGGGGCTTTGCTTTGTTTCATGTTGGGGTAGTTTTCTCATCCTAAGTGTCTCGTGTAGTTAAAGAGAAAGAAGAAAACAAAAAATAAAGCTGTTCCGTCTTATTTGTATGTTTCTTTATATTGTAAATTTTCTTTAGATGGACACAAAAAAATTATCAAAGGTGGACAGGCTACTTTGATAAGTGTATTTTGGTTTGTTTTTATTTTCAGTTGTCAGTCATTTTTGCGTGTGTCCCCCCCCCCCCCCCCCTTGTTGTAGATACATATTAAAAATAAATAAAACGACTTCACTCCTTTTGCCATGAACACCGGCTGCTTACTATCAATGGCGTTTATATTATATTAGTCCTCCTATATATCCACTTTGAGATCAGCTGTAAATTTGGTCTCTCACAAAAGCAATATGTTTTTCTTCGTTTGTTTTTAATGATAAAATCTTATGTATCAGTGGTTTAGTGTAGTCAGAGTACCACTTGTGGAACGCTGGCTCCCTCTAGTGGTTTATAAAGGATACTGTTTGCAGTGGTTTGTTTTAATGAAATCCATTGGAGTGTGGGGAGAGCAGAGTAAGATCTTTGAAAATCTTAATTGTCTGTAACTATTCGCTTTGTGTGAATGAAGCTATTTGCCTCAACATACTTGAAAACATCAAGTCTGTGGGTGAGAAATGACTGCAAGTTATGACTCCAAGCAGCCGGTTTCTGCTAGTATGTGTTTGAACTTGTCTTTGTTTCACAGCCCAGAGGCTTCAATATCCAATGCTGCTCTGGTTTAGACTTGTCCAGAGTAGTTGGGCTTCATTTACTAGATAATGCCATTTTATTTGCCTTTGATTTGATTCAGTCTTTATTGTAAATTGATTAATGGGTTGCTCTCTGAATTGTCAGCCTCTGACCACGAACATAGAAATATATTTGATGTCAGTAGCCACAGGATGTTTTGAAGAAATTCCCCGATGCGTAATTTAGGAGCCAGACAGGAAGTGAAAGCCTACGTCTTGACTACGTCACCGTTTATTTACGCCTGTGAACCAATGAAGACTGCCCAGCGTGTTGACGTCACACGGCGTACTCCAGAAGAGAGCGCGAGGAAAGAAGGGTACCACAGGCAGCCTGTATTTTTGGGCTTATCCCCCCTATCCTTCTTTCCCCAGCCTCGGCCAATGTCCGTTTGTCTAACCCCCCAACTCGGGAGCAGCAACCGGCCAGCCAGGTAGGCAGTCGGCCTCGCTGCGTACGGCCATGCTGGAGGAGAACCACTGCTACGGGCTTACCGGTGGCTCGTTGGCGAACGTCTCGGTGTTTCACCTCAAACTTACTGACAGCGCGGCGACAGCCATTAGCAAGTTCCACCACGACAAGGTAAGCTAACTCATTTAGCCGCCTTTAGCCTCCATCGTGCTAATCCTAAAATAAAATAAACTATTAAATTGAAATGGAATTCCCTGTTACATAAGAGAATGCGGAACCAACATGTAGACTGGCGGTCGAGAGGGACTGATGATGCCAAGTAACCAAGTACAAATACTGCATTACTCTCCTCAAGATGTTTATTTTTCAGGCATCTGTACTTTAATTGAGTGTAAATATGTTTGCTCGCCATTTTACTTTTACTCCCTACATTTGTACACAGATGTTTATGCTTTTGTACTTTAGTGGTTGTTCAACTTTTTACACTGAGCAGTGTGTGCCACCCAAAAAGAAATACTTAGCTCTCCAAGTCAGGGGTGTGCATTTCTACACAAAAGAGGATTCGATACGCTTGCAGTGATTTTGGTTGTTTACCAATGGACACTATTTCCACATGGACGTTGCTCATGCAGAGTTCTCCTCTCCTTCAGGCTTCAAGCGCACCTCCCACTATCTGTTTCAATGGAAACCAAGGGGTAAGAGGATTTGCCCAATATCATTTCATCACAAACACAAAATGCATTATGACTGCTTTCTGATTCTAATCCTCCCTACATTTGTGACCTTGATGTAGAAAATTACAATTCCTTCCTCGAAGAACGGCGCCGACGCCAGGGTCTTCGTGTTCGGCATCGCCAACGTTGCCCGTGACAATCCACACGGCAGCTTCGACTGCATCCAGCAAGTCGACTCCGGGTGAGATGAAATGATAACCGTCTGTCCAACCGACAAGCACTCCTGATGTCATAAATGCTGACAAAGTTCGGCGGCGTGTGTGTTGCAGCTCGACGCAGGAGCTGTCGTGTCTGGGAGTGATCCAGAAGAAGATGACTGTGAGGGCCACGGACGACTCGTACGACAAAGCCCTGCAGAGCATGGCGCAGGCCGAGGAGGAGAACCGCAGCCGGGGGGCCATCGTCATCAAGCAGGGAGGTCGCTTCAAGCAAGGTAGGCTATATATTGTCATGAGGCTACATTCTATGGCCCAAAAGAGTCTCAAAGGGCTTCCCAAGCTGAATTGTCATTACTGTGTAATGTTTCCAACAATGAAGATTCCCAGAACTTTCTAACCCTTGTAGCAGCAGAAACACGCAGTGTCTGATTGCGTCACTCGCATACGTGATGCTTTTGTCTAATCGGTGGAAGTGGAGTCATTTCCCCAAAACTAGGCTGAGCATCTTCCGCTCGTGTATGTCGTAACCCACATGTGGTTTTTTTTTTCTACTTCTGACTTTTGTCATTCTGCAACATCATGAAATGCCGTCCCGCTACTTCCTGTCTGTGGTGACTTGGTTTGACTTCAAATTGTATCACACATCCTGATGTTAGAAGTGTGCAGACTTTTTCATGTCCACTGACGAGGCGTTTGGACACATACACAGGCAAGAAGGTGACGGTGCGCGCCCCAGCCCCGGCTTTGGCCGGCCTGACCAAACCTCGCCAGACGGCCAAATCGCCCCTCGCGGTCAAAGCGGGTGCCACCCCATCCAAGGGCAGGAAAGTTGGCGGCGCGTCCAGTGGGAGATGCAGCGTCCAGCAGCAGCCCATCAGGGAGAGGGCCACGCACTTGCTGGCCCTCAGGCCCTACAAGAAGCCAGAGCTCATGTTGAGACTACATAAAGACGGACTCACGCTAACTGATAAAAAGATGCTGGACTCCGTGCTCAATGATGTAAGGACACTATGTTGCTTTTCTGTAGTCTTGCTTTTCAAACGCATGATCTGATAGATAAAAAAAAAACAGAGGGGCCCAAATGTCAGCCACACTTTGTCTAGTCCTGGTGTAGACTGCTCATTATTTTTATGGCGCATCGTGTGCGTACAGGTGGGCCAACGTAATAGCCGAGACAACACGTGGGTGCTCAAGGACGGCTTGTACAAGGAGCTGCGCAAAGACTGGCCCGGGTACACGTCGGGAGACCAGCAGCTCCTCAAGCGGATCCTTGTCAGGTAGCCCCGAAAGTCCGCTGCATGTGTGAAGTGGTTCACCTCTCAGCTCATGTCAGTAAGCGCTATGGAAAATACTGTCTCTGTGCAGGAAGCTGTTCCAGCCTCAGCAGAACCTCCTCACCGTCCCAGAGGTGCAGGTGAGCCCGCTGCGGGACACGCCCAACTCGTCGCCGGCACACCGGCCCAAACCCGCCCCTGTCGAGGAGTACACCGACCCTCTGGTCAGTAAGAAAACCAGGATATCGCACTTGACGCGGAAAGCCGCTGCCACGCCAGGCGACGATGTCCGTTCCGAGCACTCGCTGGACCCCCGCAAGCTTTTGGACTCTCTGTCGGCGGCCTGCGGGCAGGAAACAGCTCAGGTGAAGAGTGACCCTCTGCCTGATGTTGACAGAAACTCTGTTAAAAGGAAGAAGAGCAAACACAGAGAGCAGGTGAGATCGGGAACTAGCTTTGACATTCCACAAACAGCTTTTGAGCATCCATATGCAATTCTTACATAAATTGCATTTGCCACTTATTGTTCTACTGTTGTGACTTCAGAAGGAGGAGAGGAACAGAGGCAGCAAAGAAAGGAAAACAGAAACCAGTTCAACCACTCAAGTTACTGTGGACAATGCAGGTCAGTAGGTCATTTTACAATACATAGTTACGCTGGGCCATTAATTGGTTTTATTTATTTATTTAGTAATTAATGCCGGGTCCAACTTGATCGTATTTTGAGCAATTCTTACCCTTAAAACCTTGTTGACAGAAGCCGGCTATGTGACGTTTGACTCGGACAGCCTTCAAGAAGCCGAGCAGAACACGGATTATTTAACGTGAGTGGACGAAAGTAAATAGTTGCTGAAAATAGATATATATATATTTACCCTTCGGGGCCTTCCAATTTGTTTCTTGCCATTTTTATCCACACGGCGGAAATGTTTCTGATTGTTGCGCTCGTGCCCGCAGGACTTACACGGAGATCAGCAGCCCCGCTCAGCGGCAGCGCTACAAGGAAGAGTTCAACAAGGAGTACAGCGACTACCGAGATCTGCACGCCCACATCGACGGCGTCACCCGCCAGTTCATGGTGCTGGACACGCAGCTAAAGCAGCTCCACCAAGACTCGCACAAATACAAGGTGAGGCGTGGAGGAGTCATTCCATTGAATATGTGACAATTTTGACTTTAAATGGCTTTAAAAATCATTGCCAGAGGCCTTAGAAATGTATTTCTTACAGACTATTCACAACCAGATCGTCCAGGAGTATCGCCAAATAAAGAAGGTTGGCCATTCTTAAAATGTTGCCATGCTTAATTTTCTTACACACCTGTCTGCATTTCTGCGTGACATCACAGTTTGTTTTGTTTTCCCCTTTTACCAGTCCAACCCCAGCTACAGCCAGGACCGCCTGCGCTGTCAGTACCTCCACAACAAACTGGCTCACATCAAGAAGCTCATATCCAAGTTTGATCAGCGGCAACTGGAGCAGTATTCCGCCCCCAAGTGAGGAGGAAAAACTTCTCCAGTGAACGTCACGGTTACAGGGCTCCAGAAACTCTGGTCTCGTTGCATCAATGGTCTCTGGTCGGCTGTGACGGGAAGCGCACCGACTGGATGGAGTGTGATGGTCGCTTCAGCCAAAGATGTACGCAGCGGCAATTGCAAGCAGTGAAGCACATGAAGTGATGGCACTATACTGGAGTGGGGGGGAGTCTTTTTATCATTATTGTTCATACTGAGAAGGCACTGTTATCGTCCGGATTTTTTTTGTGGGGGGGGGCTGCCTGTCATCTGGTGTTATTCAACGTGTTTGAATCTGCATTCAGGGATTTTTCTCCATGTATTGCTGGAATTGAAAAGAATTCTAAGGATAAAAACATGTTGCACGCTACCTGTCTTAAAGAACGCATGGCAATGAGTCTATTTTGTGTATGCCATTTTTATTCACCTTTATTGCCTCTGTCATAATAAAATGGTTACAGTTGGATGTCAATGAATTACTTTTTAAATAAACTTAAAATTGAAGCTGAATCGCTGCAGTTTGTTACATTTCGGTATCAGCAGGAGTTGTGGTCTCGTGATCATGTCATCACATCTCGCGGTATTTCTGTCGGATACTCCCGGTTCAAGATGGCGGACATATTTATGTTTTTTTATCCATTGCGATTGGCCGCAAGTGACCCCGTAGCCACGCCTTTTTTAGCTCAACTCGAACGGTGATTGGTCAGTCTGGCCAGTCACCAACACTTGCACCACGCTCCCTATCTGCAAAACATAACATTATTCTCCGTTATTTTTGCAATTTGCACCTGATAAATGTCTGCTGTTTTGAAGTAGTTGAGTGTGAGTTGTCAGTCGGCTAACTTGACGAGGTTTTCCTGTAAATGTATATTTAGTTGGCTACTTTAGAAACAATGTGACAAGTTGCTAGCTGGCTAGCTTGAGATAAGGTAGCCAAAACAACGAGTAATATTTTTTTTTATTGACAGGTTGCCAATCTGTAACTTATCCGGCTTGTCTTCACAGTAATGGCTTGCTTGCTTCGGGGTACACTCCGGCTAACGACCCTCACACGGCCCCTGACCAACCTTGACTTGCCTACAGCTTCAGGTGGACTTTTACTACCTCCAGACCGCTTACGTCACCACGTTAGGACGGTGCACGACAGGGGCGATGGTACCAAAAAGTCCCCGCTGGCGGCAGTTCCAGAAAGACTGCCGTTTTCCACCGTGACCCAGGAGGACTTGGACTTCTTCCGAAAGATTCTACCTGGCCGAACCGTGACTGACCCCGACCTGTTGGAGTCTTATAATGTGGACTGGCTCAAGTCTTCTAGAGGTGAATTAAATGTAATCCCTCCTTCTGCGGTTTGATATTTTTCTTCCTATCTAACAAGTTTTGAAGCATTACCAGCAAATATTCAACACATCTCAGTGATGTCTGTGCATCCCCTGCAGGTTCCAGTGAGGTGTTGCTGAGACCTCAGACAACACAGGAAGTCTCACAAATTCTCAGGTTGGAAACAAATGGAGTCCAGTGGTTATCAGACATTAATGCAAGTCCTCCCTCTGTGATAGCTACTGTAACAGCCGAAATCTGGCGGTGAACACGCAAGGAGGCAACACCGGGCTGGTTGGTGGCAGCGTTCCCGTCTATGACGAGATCATCCTCTCCACCGCCCTCATGAACAACATCCTGAGCTTTGATGCCATTTCTGGTTCGTGTCCACACAGTTGAGACTTCCCTGCACTTTCCTGCAACCTCCTTAATTATTAGCCTTTGCTTGAATATTTAAGTTATTTTCAAGTCGCTTTGCAGGGGTCCTGACTTGCCAGGCGGGTTGTGTCCTGGAGCATTTGTCTGTCTACTTAGAGCAACGGGAACACATCATGCCCTTGGACCTGGGCGCCAAGGGCAGCTGCCACATCGGGGGCAACGTAGCCACCAACGCCGGGGGTCTGCGGCTACTGCGCTACGGCTCACTGCACGGCAGTGTTCTGGGCGTGGAAGCGGTGAGTTTGTCAAGCCAAGGCAAAAAATCCCCTAGAAACTCTTTTCATGTTGCCATAATGGATCCAGGTGCTGGCTGACGGTCAGGTGTTAGACTGCTTGTCCACCCTGAGGAAGGACAACACGGGCTACGACCTCAAGCAGCTCTTCATTGGCTCCGAAGGCACGCTTGGCGTCATCACCGCCGTGTCCGTCCTTTGTCCTCGCAAGCCGAAATCTGTCCATGTGATGTTTTTGGGTAGGCCCTGTTGCATTTGGGTTAGCTGTTCAAAAATAACACAAATGATCATTTAAAAAAAAAAAAAGAAAAAAAAGCTCTGATTTGTTCTCATAGGTTGTGAAACGTTTGAGCAGATTCTGAAGACCTTTCAGCTGTGCAGAAGCATGCTGGGAGAAATCTTGTCGGCCTTTGAGTTCCTGGACAGCGAATGTATGTGGCTGCTCAACACGCACCTCAAGCTGGACAACCCCATCTCTGGTACACATGGAGAAATTCAGCTTTTTGTTAAAACCAAACATTTTTGTATCCTGAATTGAAAAAGATGAGCATTAATCGTTATCGCTCGCACTCCCGTCCAGATTGTCCATTCTACGTGGTGATAGAAACATCGGGCTCGGACCCGCGGCACGACGAGGAGAAGCTCCACAATTTCTTGGAAGAAGCCATGACATCGTCGCTAGTCACAGACGGGACGCTGGCGACGGAGGAGTCCAAAACCAAGGTGACTTAAGACATCATACTACTGCATTGTGATTTTATTTGTGGGGGAATTCTTTTTAAAAAACATTTCTTTTCCGGCAAAGGCTCTGTGGTCGATGCGCGAACGCGTTACCGAAGCGCTGACTCACGACGGCTTCAACTACAAGTACGACGTGTCGCTCCCCGTGGAGACCATCTACCAGCTGGTGACCGACATGAGAGCCCACCTGAGGGGCCAAGCCAAGAGGGTTGTGGGATACGGACACGTGGGTAAGAACTGGCAAGACTAAAACTAAACTACAAAACTAAAATGGGAAGAAACAAGATGTCAACACATGCAAGGAGACTCTTCTTCTTGTGGCACTCCATGTCCTCTCTTCCATCCTCCCACAGGAGACGGGAATCTCCACCTGAACATCACCTCGCCAACCAGAGACGCCGCGCTGCTGGCTGCCATCGAACCGTTTGTGTACGAGTGGACGTCCGCCCGGCGGGGCAGCGTGAGCGCCGAGCACGGACTAGGCCTGAAGAAGAGGAACTACATCTACTACAGCAAGCCCAGCTCGGCGGTGGCCCTCATGGCCGGCATCAAGGCCATGCTGGACCCAAGGGGCATCCTCAACCCGTACAAGACTTTACCGGACAAGCTGTTGTGAAAGTCGTTTTCTGTTGACCGTCCAAAAAAACAAACAAGTGTTATTAACGGGATTTTACAACACTTGTCCGAGAAGTGGAAACAAAATAAATCCCAGTAGGACTTGTTTGGAACGTATGCCCCCAAGAAATTCAAATTGCATAGAAAGTGCTTCAGCAATACAGAGAGACAAAGTAAACAAAAAGAATGTGCTTGTGTCTCGACTTGTCACTTGCGTAACACTTAAGAATGCAGGCCGCTGCTTTGATTGATTGAATAAAATGCAATATTCAATATTTTTTATTGTTAAATTATAGTCTGCACTTGTGTAATTACCTAAATGTTTTAAATAAATGCCATGATTGTAAGAAGCGTGGGCAAAATATTTTCAGTAAGATAAATGCTGTATATTCACTGTTTACGCACAACTGATTATATCAAATATGTTTTACAGATTATAAAAACAAAATCGTACATATAATATACGTTTAAAACATAATTATTGTGAAAATAATTTAGGTAAAACTTGTATAACTGCAAATACAGTTTTTGTTTCATTTTTTTGGTACTTGTTTTTCGCCTCTTTTCCCGCTAGGGGGCAGCACAAGCTCTAAGAGCTTCATTTTATGCCGTCTGATTACGCGAGCAAATCGCAGACTCTTTTCCAAATGAGTTCACCTTAGCACAATTAAGTTTGATTCCTGCGTCGCCTCGTCTTTTAAACAGTTCCCTCCACGGCAACCATGAACGGCTCGCTGCACTCGAACACAGTGGACATAAAACTCAAGCGAGGGCCTGCAGGTAAAGATCATTTCGTGGCAGCGGTGGCTAGCACTAGTCGCTGCTATGTTACGTGGCTAGCGACGAAGCTATCGCGCTAATGGCTAACTAACGTGCCAAACTAGCAAAAGACGAACAAAATAAGAGCTGGCAGTGTTGTTAACGCATTTCAAATGACCAATTGAGACAAATTACTGGATTGTTGTAGATCATGAATGCGTTTTTATGCTTTAAGACGCCTTTTTATAAATGTCTGCTTGGCCTGTCAGACTGAAAGTGAATCTATGTGAGTGTGTACGTTTATAATGATATCCAATCCAAGACATGTATACCCATTTATACATATAAAAATCAGTTTGCCTTTTTTTAAAAATCAAATTGGGAAAATAACAGATTCAAGTTGGAAATAGTGGGAGTGACCACCACGAAGATACTCCTGTCATTCCCATCTTCTTCTCCCTTGATGTGTCTTTGCAGGTCTGGGCTTCAACATTGTGGGCGGCGTGGACCAGCAATACGTCGTCAACGATTGCGGCATCTACGTGTCCAAAATCAAGGAGGATGGTGCAGCGGCGTTGGACGGCAGGCTTCAAGAGGGCGACCGCATCCTGGCGGTAAAAGTTTTGAAGCATGTTTTTTAAATGGCTCAGAAAAAAGACCTGATTCTTGTTCTTTTTTTATGTCATTTAGATCAATGGTGTCAAGCTGGAGGATCAGACGCACAAAGCTGCAGTGGATTTATTCCGGACAGCAGGGGAGGACGTGGAGCTGCGCGTTCTGAAAAAGGTACAATGGGGGAAAAAAATCCATCCTCTTGTGTGCTGGTACCTCCAACGTCTGATCACCTATTTTATGATGCTTGATTTTGGAGGTGTATGACAAAACAAGCAATTTATTTCAACCGTGTGTGTTTCCCCCCTTCCTTTTGCAGTCATCCCATCATATAAACGGGCCGTCCGATACTCAAGCCGATCATGCGCCCTCGGCACCTTATCTGGGGATACTTGCTGTGCTAACGGGAGCCGCCGTTGCCATCTTTGCATTCATTTACATCCGTAACAACCGAAGACCGTTTTAACATAACATGCTATTGTTTTTTTCATTTTTAGGATCAAACATTGAGGCCAAAGAAGGGAGTGATTTTTTTTTTTTTTTTCTTCCAAATGACACTAAAGCATTTCTCGTCACAGAGATAATAGTCCTGGCACAACTTTGTGGGCTGTATCTTCATAACATGGTTGCCCTTAAGGGGGGAAAAAAAGCTAGTCAGCGCCGCCATCCTTTTGTTATGGCCGAACGTCAGTCCAATCGAACCTTCTCATGACACGCTTGCATTTTTTGTTGCACTTTGTCACGGCCAAATATGCACAGAATTCTGGCCTGAAAAGTATAAGGCAGGCAGAATAACCCACCAATCAACGTTTAAAAATTCATTCATCAATCCCATCTTGACGCAATGGCATTTGGAACAGAAAGTGCATTACTGGTTTCCGACCCGCAGAGGGCGCTGTAGATGCACTTTCAACGAGTTTGCGCGTTAGACCAAAACAATGCTGGGTATGGGGATTTGAGTTACGTACTCCCCGTTATGTCACAACTCAACTCACCTCGAGAAAAAAAAAAACATTTCATGTAAAAATAAATTGATCAAAGAAATTTAGTTGAATGGTCATCGCTACTAAAAATGCCATTGTAGATGCCATCAATTGCACTGGATCAATCATTTAGCTTGTGTGTTCAAGAATGTTCTCATTTTTCACACTAGTCCTAGATCTAATTCATCTTTTAATATGTCGATTATATATAATATATAAGTAGAAACCATATTTTTGGTTATGTCAGAAATTCCCACGCATAATGAAGAGTTAAAGCTCGAAATTTATTTTTATACAGATATATAGTTTGATAGATCATTTTGAAATCACGCACCAAGGATCAACCAAATTTCTCTCTCGCCCTGTTGTCGTTATTCTTACCAGAAATTAAAACACAAAGTACATAGGGTGGAAGTCAAATCAAGTTTATTGTGCTGTGCAATTAAGTATTTGCTATATTTGTTTTTGTATGTCCATCGCCATTTTCGAACTCACATGAACTACATTCCCATTTACCGTGCACAGAGGCGTGAGTAGTTCTGTAGCTATAAGAGAGAAGGTTTCGGGGCATTCAATAGTTTATTTTTGCACTAGCCAAAATTATGGAGCATCTCTAGTCGGAAAGAGTCGTGCGCGCTTGTTGGAAAGTGTGTTGTCTTGTAAATACATTTCATGTCACTCTGCTGCTGATTGTGAATACTGTGCACTGTATGCCAGAAGAGGAAATAAACATTTCATGTTTTACATCGGAGCAACTTTTCCCGACTTTGCATTTTCAATTCTATTTTCACACCCAAGCAAGCCATCGTTTCCGAGCAGTCATGGTTTAATGAACTAAAATGCACACGAGCAGCAGCCAGCAGCAAACAAAGTGACGTCATGGAGTCGCCGCTGTCCGCGCATTGAGGGAACGGTAAGGGAGAAAGGTCAATTCAAAGAGAACCAAGCGCGCTCTTGCCAAGGTTCCTTGTTATCATTTTTGCTTGGTTTCTCTTCTTGGAATAGAAACAAGTGGATGGCTTCAGTGTGGTGGATGGAGTCAGGTTCGATCTGCTGATTTGCTCTCTCCAGTCTCCAAGCCATGTCTGACTGACTGACTGGTGTCCAAAAGTTCTCAGCGCCTCCTGGTGGTGCCGTTCGGCTCAGCTGGGGGAAGCGGGCGTGCGTCCTGGAGGTGGGGCCGTACAGGCCCAGGTTTCGGGCCGCCGCCGACTTCTTGGGCAGCTTGACGCACGGGAAGGGCGAGAAGACTTGCGGCTTTGTCACGGACGGCGGTGCGATCGAGACGAGGAGCCGATGGAGGAGAGGGACGGCGTGGACGTGTCTGGTACAAGCCTTGAACGGATGCGGAGTCGCGCAATAAGGTGACGTCATCCAGACCGAAACGGGAAGCGGAGGAGGCAAAGCCGCAGTCACAACCACACTGAGCGGACGAGCCGTCGACCACGTCGGGAGCAATCGAAACCCTTTCGGAGTTTTCATCATCATGTCGCAGCGCCAGAGCCTCTCCCGCCCACGTGAAGGACGCTGGTCGCGGGTCAGCCACGGGAGGAGCGCCGCCGGACGAGGATACTAGAAGCAGCGAGCCTCCACTGTGGACCCGGCCGGCCGCTCCATCGTCATCATCAGCATCCCCACCGTCCCCATCAAAATGGACGCCCGTGACAACACGAGGAGGACGCTCAGGCCTTCGTTATGAGCATTTGGGAGGCTTTTTATTGCGTTTGCTTTTGAGCTTTTATACCTTTTTGCCCTCGTGCAGTGACATTCTGACTGGGGGTGTGTGTGTGGATGCAGCGTGGCCCAGTGTGTGTGGATGCCGATGCGGAGGCGGTGGAGGAGGACTCGGAGGAGTGTATGGGCGTTCTGAGATCCACCACACGCTCAGCTTGGAGCCATGGCCAATGAACCTGTCATTCTCAACGTGTATGACATGGTAAGAAGCCTTTATTTCCATTTATTTGGAGTCCTCTGCCATTTCTTTTCTATTTGGTAATCTGACACCCGTTGCCCTACCCTGCAGCCTCTTGTCACTTGGTCCACATCGAGACAGCAGCTCTAGTTTACGTACCTGAATTTTGTTCCCAATTAAATACAAAAATGTCCTTCAAATGTTTATATAACGCAGATGCACATTTTAGCCAAGTATTGACAAAGTTTGCATGACTTGTAAATTACTGCCCCCTAGTGGCCAAGGCGAGCACACCAGAAGGAGCACCATCCTCACTTGTAGTGCATCATTAAATTCAAAGCAAGTTGTTTATCTGTTTTTTTTTTATTTTTTATAATATTATAGATTACTGTATTGCTTGCAAAAAGAAAAAAAAGAAAAACGCGTAATAGTTGTTTTCTTTGTTGGTAGAGGCTGGAATGGATAGTAGCATTTCCATGAGAACATCCTGTGAAGGTGGATGGTTTGATTTTCAATGTGAAATCAATGCGTGTCTCGAGGCTGCAGGCAACATGAACTCATAAAAACGGAGGGCGGGGGGGCGTGTCTGCTCTTTCTGGTCGGAGAACAGCAGTAACAGCAGATATTTGAGAAGTTAAGACTGCATTACATCATGTCTTCTATTATTGATTGGAGGCTGCTAGTTCGGCCTGGATGGGATTGACTTTTGATTGTCTGCCGTAAACAAAATAAACATCCGTACACAGCATGGAGTCAACAATTGTGTCTTTTTAAAAGCAAAGTTCACAATGCTGCAATAGACATGACTAACCAATTCGACATTTTCCCTGCAGTACTGGATAAACGAGTACACTTCCAATCTCGGAATTGGAGTCTTCCACTCAGGAATCGAGATTTATGGCCGAGGTGAGACACTTGAAATGAAAATCACTGTTAAATAACATCACATGACAGGACAGGTGAGACGTGACTCCAAAGGACCTGCCCTTAAAAGACCACGTTCAATCCAGGACAGGACAGTGGGCTAATTCCGACACTTTTTTCGCACTAGAATTTGCGTACGGAGGCCACCCGTATCCTTTCAGCGGCATCTTTGAAATCAACCCGGGCAATGCCGCCGAGCTGGGAGAGACTTTCAAATTCAAGTAAGTGGTCAGCCACGTTACTTTCCTTTTCTTTCTTGGCTTTATTTAGCGCCTGATTGGAAGGCGATTCTCAACAGGGAGGCCATCGTCCTGGGCACCACCGACTTTGGAGCGGAGGACATGGACAAGATCATGGAGGAGCTTGGCAGGGAGTTCAAAGGCGACGCCTACCACCTCATGCACAAGAACTGCAACCACTTCTCCTCCTCGCTCTCAGAGGTCGCTAATTTTATGCATGAATCAAAAGAAACACTTTCAAGAAAAAAGTCATGTAAGAGATTTCTTGTGCTATTTTTCCAGCTGCTGTGCGGCCGTGAGATTCCACGCTGGGTCAACCGTCTGGCCTATTTCAGCTCGTGCATCCCCTTCCTGCAGAGCTGCCTGCCCAAAGAGTGGCTGACGCCGGCCGCTCTGCAGAGCCACATCAGCCTGGGCCTCCACAAAGACGAGCGCCGGCGCCGGTCCAGCGACGACGACCGCCCGTCACCGCCCTCGTCGTCCGGGGCCGCCGGATCCTCCTCTTCCTCCTCCTCGCATAGCTGCCGCCACACCAGGGTGTGATGGACTGCCGCCGACCGGCCCGTGGACCAGGACAGGTTGGGGAGTTGAGCCTTTTTGGACAGTTGAGGACTGCCGAACGTGGCGTGACCATCCCAGGACGTTTGGTTGTTGACTCCCCAAAATCGGCTTGGAAAGGTCAGCAGCGTCTGAAGCCTTAGCAGCATGAGATATGGTAGACGTGCCACACATAAGTAAACCTTAAAAAACTTTCAAGAAGCCATGCCCTTAAAGCCAGTTTCAAAATTGTTCTCATTTGGAACTCAACTCTCATTAGTCGTTAGCTTAGCCATTTGTGTTTAAAAGTCTTGAGCTGCTATATAAATGATGCTATCCTCGTTTTAATACGTACACTCGTTTTCACTTTGATCGAGCTAAGCGTGCGCCTTTGCTTGGCCTTTTACCATGCGTCGTCTTATGCTAGGCTAACTAGCCACTGCTGGTAGTAACCACAGTCGTGTTTGTCTAGGCTGTAAGACAATATTGTGTTTGTAATCATGTTTACAGATTGCATAGCATTTAAAGGCAAAGAAGGGAACAAAGACTTTCATTTTGGGACAAGGCACACTGATTTCTTTTCCATCTCCCCTGCTGATAGTGGTGGTGCATTCAAGGACAGCTATTCTCTCAGGAAGGAACTCACTCATGTATTGAATGTTGGTTTGGACATTTCACCAAGTGTATTTATTGTGTGGCAGCTGACACACGTACACAGACACACACACTTTGGTTCATACAGTAAAATACAGTACGTGACTTTGTTAAAAGATTGTACAATACAGGATTTTTTTTCTAGTGTCATCTGGGACTTTTCAAAATACTCTTTTTTTTTTTTTTTCAAAGCAAAACTTGACTTAGTACTAGAATAAAGGGACTACAAAACGTGTGAATGTCTATGTGATAATGTACAATATTACCAGAGTTGGGGATAACACGTTACAGTAATATATTACCGTTTTGGTGCCGATTTAATTTAACTTGGTCCTCATTTTATTTCTGTAATATCGTTACAGTTATTGAGTCCAGTAATGTTTTATGATCCGAGCTGTCACACATCAGGTGTGATCAGAGTAGGGGTGTGCTAAAAAACGATATATATATCGATATTTTTCAAATAACTACCAATTCATTAATTTGCTATGTCGATATTCCCCCTTGCCGCTAGAGGGCAGTACTGTGATGCCATTGCCTTTAAAGCTTGATAGAGACTGGGCAATATAAGAAGCAGTTAAATGGCTGAGAAATTCTTCCACCCACACGCGTCTTTAAAAGCAGAATACGGACTCGTTTTGGATTTAAAGACAATGGAGGAGCGCACGAAATAGACAAAACCGGCAAGACCAACCTCCGCGTTCACCTGCAAGGACATCACCCAGACCAGCAATGTCTCCTCCAAAGAACCTGAGCAAAAGACTTTAAGCAATCAAGTAAGACAATTCTTAGCGGGCACTAAAATTGAAGTAATATGAATAACATTTGAAACAAACTTCATATGTGCCTTTGCACAAGTTTACCTCGTTTGTATAAGCTAAGGATTAATGAAAAAGCACTAACAAAAAAGTTATGTATTTTTTGTGTTCTTAACATGCACTAAGCAAAATGTTTTTGTTATTAATAACCTTCAATGAATGGAAGGTGAATGTACCATTATTGGCCTATTTTCTTTTGGTGCAAATGGATTTTAGCATTAGGTAAAGGACAAAAGGTGTTTTTAAAATTACTCTCTATTGAATCGTATTGTATCTATTTGAAACGTATCCTATCAAATCTTACCCAGCCCTAAATCAGAACAATTTGATGATCGATGCATTTTTTAAAATTGGTCACAATTTCCATTGAGCCTATTCAAAGTCATCAGTGGAGAAGAATCAAAAACAAAAGGCATCAAGTGATCATTTGGAAACTATTTATTGAACATTTGCAACCAGGATCAGTTAAATACAGAATATCTTTCTCGTCTTTGCAACCCCCGACAGCGAGGAGCGTCTTGGCGTGCTAACACTGAGGAGGAGGGAATGTTGTATGACTTAATATAAGAAGTAGTAAGGTGCACAACACTGTGCTCGGAAGTTATTTGGCGGCGCGGTCGTCAAGATAAGCAAAGAGGAATGAAATTCGGGGTCTTAAAATGGCCTCCTCCCAGGCCCGTCGATCCTCCCGAGCGACGGGGACACAAAATGGATGGTGTTTCTTACGCATAGCTATGATTGTTGCAGTGTTGCTGTGTTTTGTTTTTAAGATAAAATGATCAACATGAATATATTAGAAAAATGGCAATTAGTCTTTAATAAACACCTCCCCGAAAAAACAAGAAAAAGAAAATCAGGGTTATAAATTAAAAGTGTCCAAATAAAATCAAACGCGCTGACTTTCGGGCCTCTTTCAGCTGGAGACTGGAAAATCCTCATTGACTACACAAATGGCACTTTTCAGTCTCTCCCCGCTGTTGACCCCAAACCCTAAAATCAACTCTTCCTAATTTACAAATAAGGGTCAGGCGCTCCAACCGCAGGCCCAACCTCCCCGCATTTCCACCACGGCAGGGTCGGGGCGGCAGGTTTCCCCCGGACTGCATGGTCCTCCTCAGCGTGCTAGGCCCCGGTCTTGAAGGTCTGCAGTATGAGGTTGGTTTGGTGGATGAGCAGATTGGCGCTCTTGAAGACGTTTATCGCCCTGGCAACCAAAGACAAGAATGAGGACTACAAATGGCCACAAATTACATCACGCTGCTGCACTTACTTTCCATCTTTGAAGTATGTTTTTAGGGTGTCGCTGAAGCTTTTCGAGTATTTCACAAACTCCTTCTTCTGATGCTCCAGGGCCTTACCAGCAGAGGAAGCAGAGAACATTGAAGGCAAGTAACGGGCGAATATTTAAAGTGTGAATGTCTGACATTGTAGTACTCACTCTACGATTCTGGTACTGATATTTCTTGATGACGTTGTTGACCGTGTCCAGGAGCTCTTTAATGGCGCTGGCTATGTCTCTGTAGGTTGTCAAAATGAGATGGCGGTTGCAAAATTGAATGAATGAATGAAGGTTGGCCACGATTTAAATAGAATAAATATTTTCGCATCATCTTTTGTAAAATTCCACCGAAAGTACTCACTTGATAGTCTGTAGAAAGCGTACTCTGTCGTTGATCTCGTCTGGGATTTTGCTGAGGATGTGTTTCAGCGCTCGGGCTTTGTCGTTCAGGTCCTGGAACTCCTGTTCTGGCCGTTCGATCATGAATTCTGCACGAGAGGATTGGCTTCACTGATTGATTTTTGTTGTTGGGATGGCAGGTGGGTGGGGTGTACGCACCTTCCACATCGTCGGCGGCCATTCGCAGCAGCGATTCTGTGAAGTTGATTTGGATGTTCTTCTTCTCCAAGATCTTCACGATGATGTCCTGAGTCAGGCCGGCGTTCTCCCGCTCTGCCTGTTGAAAGGGGGTGTATAAAATGTATAAAAAAATGTTTCATTTATTTTTTCATTCTCAGGTTTACCTTGATGAAGGCCGCTCTGAGCGTCTGAGCTGCCGATAGGTTGATCGTCTCCAGCTAAGGTAGAAAACAGAGAGGGTTAGACATTTCATAGTTTAAGACAAACTTTGCTGCCACCTTGTGGCATCAAGATCTGAAGTCTTGTCCTGTTTATGTATAATCCTCATTCATATAAAGTAGTCAGCATGTCGGGGTGGACCATGAACAACAAATGCTAAAATAATATTAAAAATGTGTCCTTTACCTCATTAAAGACCGGGTACATCACTGTGTAGAGCGTCATGGATACCATGGAGTTTGTCTCCGCTTCATTCTTCATCTCCTCCATTGTCATCCTCCAGGGAGGAGTGGCTCACAGTCAAATGGCAGTTGGGGGGGGTAACACACACACACGCGCGCACACACCCGCACGCACGCACACACACATACACACGCAAACTCACTCACATACACACACGCTCGTACACATGCACGCTCTTAAAAAAAAAAAAAAAAAAAGTCCTCAGGGAGTGCAACCTTAAAAAACAAAAGGGAAAACCAAATTGAAGTTAGCATATTATTGACAAAATACCGCCTGAGCAAATTATGACTAATTTGTAAATTGATCCGTCTGACACATTTCAAATCCTTGAGCACACTTAACACGTGGAACGCCCCACCCTAAAAAAATGTATGAGTAGTACCTGAAGATGACAATTACTTATGTGTGTGTGTCTCACTGTCAAGTCAGATCACTGGCCTTGTTTTCAAAACGGAGTCTGTGTGTCTGGACGTCCGTCTATCCCACCCACTTGTGTGATTTGTGACTTCAAAGCAGAGATGGGAGTGGCAGGCCAACCTGTGTCTTCACCTAATCTGACGAGTCATTCTTTTCAAATTTCGCAAACTGAAAGCGTTCCACGTTGCCGGCGTTTGGGAATACCAAGACTTGAGCTATATACAAAGTAAGAATTCAACAAAATTCCGCTACTAGTGTGGATTTGAATGATTCATGACACACACCGAATGTGTCGTTAATACAACCGTGTTTATTGTTAAGACGCTTTTCGCTCCAGCCTACCTTGAACGCAGCTTCTTAGCGGCGGCTAGGCTAAGCTAGCTTCGAAAGTAGCAGACGTATTTTTCTTTTCTCGGCTCTAACGTTTAAGTGACGGCGAAACGGCCCTCGACAGACCGCTTTAAGGGTACAATTCGGTCCCGTTTCGATAAGGGATCGGTCTATTCAGCCCGAGCGGATCCATAAGGGAATAGCCAAAGTGTTAGCATTCACCCCAATACGGCGGACGTGCTAGCCGTGCTAGCTTAGCGAGAGCAAAGCTTAACATTTGTCTCGGCCCCGCTCAAATGTGGCCCCGTGGAATTAAAGCACGCGACGCCAAAGTGCTAACACGGTGGATGGGCGGTGAGGTGTGAAGCGTGTGCTTGGCTCTACCTGTGTTGGGACTCCTGAAAGAGGGGCGCGTACGTCGTCCGAAAAAGCCTTTTTTTAGCAGCTGTTTTCTTTACAACTTAAGGCGGAAGTTTTTTAGGACTGGCCTGAGCGACATCTTCCGGACCGTTGCTACGTATACGCGCGCTTAGCCAATCAGAAACGACGGCGAGGCTACGTCATCTCTTTTTTAATTGCCATCAGATAAACACGATCATAAAAATGAGTCAATCCAATTAACATGCCTTACATCAGTTTTGTAACACATTTCTTAATATTACTGTAGAAAAGAAACATGCAACAATATGTAAAACAAAAATTATTACTGAAAAATACCGTGCAATAATAAGTCAAACATAAAAGCGAAAATTATGACTATGAAATTTTTTTATTACTATCGTTATTATCACGTGAAATAATACAATATTAGTGCAAACCCTGCCTTAGTGAACGTGTCAGGCGTCACCCCGTTGAGAAAGTTCAGGCTCTCCCCCTTATCTAAAAACACCGCATGAATGCACATTCCCCTGCCCGCTAGGCGGCGCTGCGGAAGCTAGACGTAGGTGGGGGAGAGGGCTTTCGGAGAAAGCTCATCGGCAGGAAGCCAGACGTGTGGAAACTTGTGGAACTTTCCCATTTGTTCACCGTCAAGCAGCAGTCGCAGCAGAAGCAGTAGCAGCAAGACGTGCACGCGGAATTTCCACGTATGTAGTAGCATCATTGTCACCAAAAAGAATTTGTATTCACGTTCAAGTCTGTTGCTAAGATCTCAATAGAATTTCAGTTTTTCGAAAATCAGCCCTCGCGTTAGACCGGGTATACGCATTACATATTGACCAACTGTAGCTGCAGAGAATGTGGAAAATGCACAAAAGGATTTGCATATTGACTAATAGGAAGGCCTAAATGGTGGTGTTTTGATCAGAATGAATCCATGTTAACAGTTAAATGAATGATGCAGAAAGATTCATTTTGAATGGAATGAATGAATGAATGAATGAATGTAGGAAAATATTTGATGATGCTAAAAATGTATGTAGTTTTGGTAAAAAAAAAAAAAAAAAGAGTAGGAATGTTATTGTGAAAATGTTTGCTATGTGTGCAATTTTGACATGTTGAGAAATGGTGAAAAGGCGAATGAGTTGAATATTTAGAATTTTGGTTTGGGGTGATTTGAAACCTGTTAAAAGCCTCTTTGGGAATGAATGGTATTTTTTTTGTCCGCAAAATGTGGCGAAACTGAAAATGTGCATAGATCTCAGTCCTTGCGCATAATTTTAGCAATTATTGTCAATCATATAGAATGTTTAGAAACATTTTCCGGAATTCACGTTTCATCATTTTAAAGGTGTTGCCACTTTTCTCACTTTAATATATTTCTCTGTGAACTCAGACTTCATTCCCCCTTAATCCAACTGATTTGCTATTTATAATTTCCAGCTAACCTTCAAAGCAACCTCAAATAACTGCCAAATGGCCAAATCAGGAGAGAAGCTTTCAGTGATGATGGGGATCGCGGCATCAGTAATATTCCACTGGGGAGGGTCTGAAAAAGTGGGTGGTGCTCAACAGGACCTCCCTTGAGCTAACTTGTACCAAAGTTTGGCATACAATCATTGGTTGCATAACGTTTGTTGTTGCCAGCTACGATGTGTCTTGCCTTCTAAATGAACTCGGTTCTGGTCCAAAAGGTTTTGTAGCCAAATGGCTATTATGTCTTCTGCATTCCCTGGAAGCAAGCCTCAATGCAAGTTCATGGCTCCACTTGCAGGGGAGGAGAAGTTCTGGTTCACCTATTGCCGGATCTGTGTGCTTTTGTTGCAGAATCCTCAAACATGCCTGTGAAGATTCACATCAACAGTCCCAATGTCAAGTACACGGACACGCATATTGAAGCTCAATATTCCTACCACAGCACATCCGTGCACAAAAGTGGCAATACGGTTACAGTAAGTTCAACCCTCAAACCTAAAGCGGTTGTCGGAATGTTCTCCGTTCATATTCTGGTGGTTTAGGTGACGCCTCGCTCCACCGAGATGACCATTCGCACGGAGGCTGGTGTGCCCCGCTTGGGGGTCATGCTGGTGGGCTGGGGTGGCAACAACGGCACCACGGTCACCGCCGCCGTGCTGGCAAATAAGATGAAGCTCACCTGGAACACAAAGACTGGAGTCAAGGTGAAACAGGTCTTCAGATCAGGGTCACTTTTTGTGTTTTACAATAACACTGATGATCAATGGTCATCTCATCTGTTTTCAGAAAGCCAATTACTTTGGATCACTGCTGCAGGCTTCGACTGTGTGTCTCGGATCAGGGCCCGACGGCGAGGTCAACGTGCCCTTCTGTGATCTGCTACCCATGGTGCACCCCAATGACATCGTCTTTGACGGTAGGGTGTGTCAATGTATATTTTTGCAGACGCAGCAGACTTAGAAATTAGTTTTGCTTTACTGCGGCCATGTTGAACGTGTTCCAAGGTTGGGATATCTCCTCGCTGGATCTGGGAAGCGCAATGGAGCGTGCCCAGGTGCTGGACTGGTCGCTTCAAGAGCAGCTGCGACCATATATGGTCGCCATGAAACCCAGACCGTCCATCTACATCCCAGAATTCATCGCCGCCAACCAGGAGAGCCGGGCCGACAACGTACTGGGCGGGAGCATGGCGGAGCAGGTTCGGCTGAATCTCCTCTTCTTGTTCAGCTGCACCTGAGCAAATAAAGTTCACGCGGGAAATCATTTTCAGGTGGAGCGCATCCGGGCGGACATCCGTGACTTCCGAGAGGTCAGCGGAGTGGACAAAGTGATCGTGGTGTGGACCGCCACCACCGAGCGCTTCTGCGACATCGTGCCGGGCATAAACGACACGGCGGAAAACCTGCTGGCTGCCATCCAGGTGAGAATTTATACTTGAGCTGGAAATTCCTGGGGATGGAACGTGAATGTAATAAAAAATATGAAGATCCATAACACCTGAAATATATAAATAATAATACCAAACCCATTTTTGAACTCCACTTTTTTTTTTGTCCCTCCCTCTCCTTGGTCAGGGGGGCTTAGAGGTGTCTCCCTCCACTCTGTTTGCAGTGGCCAGCATCCTGGAGGGGTGCGCCTACATCAACGGCGCCCCCCAGAACACGTTTGTGCCGGGGGCCGTGGAGCTGGCCCACCAGAGGGGCGTCTTCATCGGAGGGGACGACTTCAAGTCTGGACAGACCAAGATCAAGTCGGTGCTGGTGGACTTCCTGGTCAGCTCGGGCATCAAGGTGATTGTTGCATAATAGCAAAATCAATAGCAGTATTATTACAATTAGAATTTACTTCAGTATAAAAAAATATATCACCCATTTTCAGCCCACCGCCATCGTGAGCTACAACCACCTGGGCAACAACGATGGCAAGAACCTATCTGCGCCACAGCAGTTCCGCTCCAAGGAAATCACCAAGAGCAACGTGGTGGACGACATGGTGCGCTCCAACTCCGTGCTCTACGAACGCGGGGAGAAGCCTGACCACTGCGTGAGTGACACGCATTCGAACTTGACATTCCTTTTTTCCCCCACAAAATTCCACACACAACCACACCTCTCTTTCGGTTTCTTCCAGGTGGTGATTAAGTACATTCCGTATGTGGGCGACAGCAAGCGGGCCATGGATGAATACACATCTGAGATCATGATGGGCGGCCTCAACACCATTGTGTTGCACAACACCTGTGAGGTCAGTCACGTCATTTTTCTCATCACGTCAAAAAGTTCAGTTTAAAAAAAAAAAAAGAAGGAATTATTGTAAAATGATTTCTAATATTACAACATATGTATAATTGCCATATCTTGGCAAGTAGGACTCTCTTCTGGCCAGCCCCATTATTTTGGACTTGGCCATTCTGACTGAGCTGTGCCAGCGCGTAAGCTTCCGGCCCAATGGCGAGGACCACTTCCAGTCCTTCCACAGCGTCCTGGCGCTGCTGTCCTTCCTAATCAAGGCCCCCCTGGTCCCGCCGGGGACCCCTGTCATCAATGCCTTCAACCGCCAAAGGGCCTCCATAGAAAACGTCATGAGGTACAAACCAAACAAATCATGACAAGTATATAAAGCCAGTCAGAATCAGAAATCAACAGAGTCCAAAGTCATTTGTCTACTGAAGTCTACATAAATATTTTTGCTGCTTTTTCCAGGGCATGTCTGGGCCTTCCCCCTCAGAGTCACATGCTGCTGGAGGAAAAGCTACAGAGGAACTTCCTGACCGTACAGCACGTTAATGGCGACGCGGCCATCCCGAAGAAGGCGATCCCAAACCTCAACTACACAGAGGTCACCAACGGCATCCACGACAACGGCGAAGTGGAGCAGTCCAAGTAGACGACAAATATTACACAAACATCTTTTACAAACTTGTTACTGTTGATTCTGTGTCTGCGTCTTTAAACTGCAGACCTTTAAATGGAGGTTCATACATATTTTTTGTTTACTCACTTTGCACATTTAAGACCGTCTAACATGTTCACTTTATGACAATTAAAGCTGTTAGAGAAGCAGAAATCTGACTAGATGTCAATTTACTTGAAAGATGGGAGAAACGTGGCAAGGCACTTTATTTACAGGTAACTCAAAGTCTATGACATTTAAAAGCATTTAAAAACAAGAGAACGGAAATGTATAATGACTTAATACATTTAACAAGAGAACGTACAGTATAAAATAAAATAAAAATCTATTTTATTTATTTTAGCGTTTAAAAAAAAAAAAAAAAGCCGTACCTTTAAGAGCGACAAGCCCCACCTTCGCGTCCCCTTACTTCCGTTGCTGCGACATGTGACGTCAACAAACATGGCCGACCGTGAGAAGCGCCGATCTACCGGCTCCGGGACGTCTCCCGCAGCAATAGTGGCCGAGCCAGGCCCGAGTTCCAAATCCTCCGGAACTGGGAGCGACCGCGAGTTCCTGGCGCAGGCCGGCGTAGGTGAGCTGCTTCGCGGTGCCCTGTTAAAGATGGTGGAGGCCCGACCGGACGACCCCGTCGGCTTCCTGGCCGACCATTTCAGCAGCCTGGCTGCCGCAGTGATGGAGAACAGCGGCCAAGACTCGAAGGACCTGCGTGTGAGCGATGCTCCGTCGGGTGAAGAAGGAGGAGGAAGCGCCCGGAATCAGCAGCGACTCAATCGGGCGCTGTGGCACCTGCGACTGGCCCACCATTCGCAAAGGTACCAGTAAAGCCAGACATCAGTGAGATATTTCAAAAACGATAAAAAAAAAAACATCTTTCAACATCCTGCAGGTTGACCAGGTCCCAAGCTTGTGTGATAAATTTAGTCAAGGTTTGGTCTGAAGTATTGTAATTAGTCTATAAATACACCACACAATAACAATCTTTTTTTTTGTCTTGAAACCCAGTTCTGCATTTTGCAACAACGTCAGAGTGGCTTACGACCTCCTGAGCCTGGCGGCACCTATCGGGCATACGGATGATGGTGACCCTTTGAGGGTTGCGGGTGGCGGGGTCAGCGGTGGCCTGTACACACAAACCCTGCGATGCTTGTGCGACGAGGGCGGCGTCCCGGCCTCCACTTCCGCCCCGCTGCTGTGCCGCCTCCACTGTCACGACCACGAGGCCGTCCCTTACGGCGTTTTCCATCATGGTGTGCTGACGTGCGCTGTTTTCTCTGACTACATCCGCCAAGCGCAGCGGCTCTACGCCCAGGTGTGTCAGCCGGACGAGGGTCTGGCTTTGCGGGGCCCGTGCCTGGCCGTGCTGAGTGCCCTGAGGGAGGCTTTGGAGATGTCGCATGATGCCGACCCCCCCAACGTCAAGGCGCTTCGTCGCCTGGAGGCCAGTGCCAAGATGTCGCCGCACCAACTGGCGCACGCCATGACTGAAGCGCAGGCGCGAGGCCCAGCCGGCCACATGGACGCCAAGGAGTTTGAGAACGCCGCCGCGGAACTCTTTATCTCTCGAGTGAAAGTCGTCTCCTAGCTGACAATTATAGACATTTGCTTGTTCATAACTTCATCTCGTGTCTGCTGCGTGTTTTGGCCAGAAATAAGGAATAAACAAAAAATGTGGTTATTTTTAGATTTTAGATAGATACGACGCTTGAAAAGAATCACCCATGAGTCACTGAATGAAATGTTACACACTCGTCCTGTAGGTGGTGCTGCTGGCTATTGATGAAGAAGAAGAGACCGGAAGTAGACTAGCTCTGCATTGTCGCTGTTTACGTTATCTCTTCAACGTGAATATGTTTTGCTTTCACTTGTCTAAGTAGAAAACTGAATGGATCGTAACTCGTAAGTTATAGTTTGAGAAAACTACGAAGAAAACCGGGAAGGGTTTAACAAATACAACAAGGCGAAAATGATGAACAGGAAGTGTAGCGTATGACAACAACGTCTCCATCCCTCCTTCCGTCGCTGGTAATAAATCAAATGTGTTGCGCCGCTACGCGTCGAAATGGAAGACGATGAGCGGCTGCGGCCCTTCGTGTTTCTCATGACGTACATGCTGCTAAAGCGCCGCAGGGACGTCAACAACGCGGACGTACAGCGGCGCAATGAGATCCAAAGACGCCTGAGACAGCGACAGTACTTCTTCCAGAGGCAGAGAAGAATGATGATGGTCAGACTGCACGATGATGTTTGTGTTTCTTGGCAAAAAGAATCTTGGAAAAACACTTAACGAAGTCGATATAGTAATTAGTGACAGGCCTATCTGTTGGTATATGCTTGGCAAGATTTAGGACCTCATTCAAGCTCCTTTGTCAGTGTACTTATGTGTTCAATAAACGTTCACGCTCCTCAAAAATCACTTGATTTGTATTTTGTCCTCACAGATGATGATAGCAGGGGGCATTCGCTCCAACTCTCATATCCGCACCCGCCCTTGGACCACCGTCCCCAGCACGGACTGGTGGGAGCGAGTTGTGATGACGGAATTCCAGCCCTCCGACTGGCTGGACAAGTTCCGGATGAGCCGGGAGACCTTCTTCTATATTTGCGACAAGCTGCGTTCCCGCCTGACGCGTCAGGACACCAGCTTCCGTTTGGCGCTGCCTGTGGAGAAACGCGTGGCGGTAGCGCTGTGGCGCCTGGCATCCAACGTGGAGTACCGCACCATCAGCGCTCTGTTTGGAGTGGGCAAGTCCACCGTGTGCAAGTGCGTGCGGGACATGTGTCACAGCATCGTGGCGCTGCTCCGCGCCGACTACCTGCGGCCTCCCGCCGAGCCCGAGCTGGAAGAGTCGGCGCGCTTATTCCTCTCCCAGTGGGGCTTCCCGCATTGTGTGGCCGCCGTGGCCACGTTGCACACAGCAATCATCACGCCGTCAAGCAACGCGTCCGACTACATCAATCCCGCTGGCTGGCTCTCAGTTATGTCTCAGGTGGGTGCTGTCCGTCATTTTGTTTTCTACAACCGTGAACCGCCGTGAATTCCACTCGGAGGAAAAAAAATTGTGCTATTTGTTTTTGACGTGCCAGGTGACAGTGAACGGTCGCGGACAGATCTGGGACATGTGCGCCTGTTTCCCCGGTGGGATCGAGCCGGCGGAGATCTTGCATAAGTCGGCGCTGTGGACCACGGCAGCAGAGGGCGGATTGTCACCGGTGCCGCCGTCTTGCTTCATGGGAAGACAACTCAAGTAAATATTCTCAACGGACCTGGCATTCTGCTTCTACTATAAAAAAAAAACATCCCTGCCTCAGAGTGTGCCGTGTGGTTGCTTCACAATGTTGTGCCTGTCCATTTTTAATGATGTTTTGCTTCTGTGTCAGCTACGTACTGCTGGGTGAGCCTTGCTTCCCGCTCCAGAGCTGGCTGCTGAAGGCCTACCCAGAGAAGCGGGCCACACGAACCCGCCCGGCAACGCTGAGCGAGCGGCAAAACCTCTTCAACCGTCGGCTGCGACGTGCCCGTCGCGTGGCCCAGGAAGCGCTGCTGCGGCTCAAGGCGCGCTGGCAGTGCCTGAGCAAACGCAACGACTGCGGCCTGGACGTGATGCCCGCTATGATCCGGGCGTGCTGCATTTTGCATAACGTGTGCGAGTCGCACGGCGACGCCTTCAACGGCGAGTGGCTGGCCCAGGTGGCCGAGGCCGAGAGCCCGCAGCCCGTCTACGCCGAGGCTGACACGGACTGCAGTCAGGACGAGGAGGTGCGCCAGCTCTTCTGTGACTATTTTCAACAGAATGACTGACTCGAATGGACTCCTACAGAACGTGCACATATTTTGTATTTGTATTGTTTCCTATTATGTGTTGCCCACTCTGCATCCATTGCAGCCTGGAAGGGGGATCCTCCCATCTGTGGTCCCTTCTGAAGGTTTCTCATTTTTCCTCAGTCTAACGGCGATGTCGAGAATAATTGACAACTGTGGGCATGTGAAGGATTTTATTGTGATTAAGGGCTATATAAATAAATTTGACTTGACTTCCCTCATCATCAGCGTCATCAGGGTTTATTTCTATCGTTAACTGGCAGAACAGATGTCATTTTCACCAAGACAATATTTGTGCGTGCGTGCGTGCGTGCGCGTGCATTGGTTCCACCCACCTCGTCCGCCCAATTGGTCTCCATGCAACCTTCCTCCTGTCACTCCGGCTTCTCCTCCTCCCTGTTATGCATCAGGTTGGCGGACACACTCGCTGCCCACCTTGTTCCACCAGCGGAGACCACCACATTTCAGGCTCCATTTTAAACGAAAGGAAGGAGGGGGGGACAACCTGCATGCCGCATTCTAGCGTGAAAATGGACCGCATTGGAGCGATGGGCGCCGCTATCGCTACATCATAAAGGCGGAACCGCTCCGAGGTCCACAATCACTGCAGGCCGCCTGTCGGTCTTTTTGAGACGAAAAAAAAGGAAGGCGTCCGCGGCGGGGGGCAAGATTCGAGAGGCGGCGGTGCCGTCCGTTAGTTCGGCGTTTACCCGGGCGTTAGCCTGCTAGCATCGGCTCCAGATTTGTGGATGTACGCGATAGCGCCGCAATCTTCCCGGAGATAGAATTGACATTTTGCACGAGAAACAAGCGAGTTGCGCATCTGGCAGTGGACGCTCCCGCCCTTCTACTCGTCCTCTCCCGACTCCCTACCGGAGAAGACCGGGGACAACTTGGCAGCGACGCCCCGAGCTGCTCTTCCCCTCCCCCTCCTCCTCCTTCCCTGGCCCGGTCCGGTCCCGACAAGACCACCACCAAGCGACCCTCCCCCTCGCCCCACGTCCACGCGAGGACCGCAGCTGATTTTTTTTTTTTTCTTCCTCGCTGAGGGGTGGCGGTGGTGCCGGTGGTGGGAAGAAAACGCCGTGTTTTTCGGGTCCGAGCGGGGCTGGCTAAACACAGCGGAGGGGATGACTCTGGAGTCCATGATGGCTTGTTGCCTGAGCGAGGAGGCGAAGGAGTCGAAGCGAATCAATGCCGAAATTGACAAGCAACTTCGCCGAGACAAGCGAGATTCCAGGCGGGAACTGAAATTACTTCTTCTCGGTGAGTGCAGCGTGTTGAATCACTGTCATGCATCGTCTTTTTCGAAAAGATTTTTTTTTAAATAGAAAACTTACCTCCTTGAGGCCTTCTTCTTCCCAATGCTAGCAAACGTGCTAGCTGGGAGCCAAGGGAGAGTAGTGTTATTTCTCTTCCAACACATGCATTCATGCAAGTGGATATTATCCGCTTAAAAAACGCCTAAACATTAGACCTGGTGCAGGAGGACAATTTGCATGGTGTTATTAGTGGGAGTGCATGTTTTGACTGGGCAGCTCCATTTCCATGTCGAAGTTATTCAATAAAAGCATCTGGCACCAACAGGCCACCACAGGCTAGTTAATGTTATAGACGTATCGCCCCCGCAGATAAGCCTTGGTGGTTTGTCATCGGATGAGACATTTAACCTACTGCTCTTCAGGTTCCTCCTTCTTGCATGATACCGTTCCTTTTTAAACATGCACGGTGGTTAAATGGTTTGGAAGTCTGCATCGCAGTTCAAGGATTCAGGGTCTCGATTCCTTGCAGTCTTTTCCTATATTCCAGAAATATACAGGGTAGGTTAATTTGTGACTCTAAAATGATTGGTAGGGCTCGTCTCGAGAATCCATCGGAACCAGGATTGACGTTTGGATTCATCCGAAACTAAAGAACGGATTCAAAAAGCGATGAAAAGTAGCCTGACACGAAGAGAGGTCACCAAGATCACGTAAAAAGGTGCTTAGGTGGACAGTACACTTTTTGGACAAGTCTGGCCGAACAGTGGACCAACCAGAAAATTATCAAGTGTTTTTTTCCCCCCACATCTTTTTATTCTTTGTCGTCTTCCTCCATCCTCCCATCAGACTTGCCGAAGTCTCGTGAAGGTGATGGTACATCAGGCAAGGAAATAAAAAAAAAAAAAAATCCCCGAGCAGTACGGGTTAAGTCTTTTCCGTGAACGTCCGGATAAGGACATGCAAAGGCCGGATTAGCGCAGGAGGTCGTAATAGGCTTGGTTAAACACAGCCGCCGCTCAGACTTTGAGATGTCACTGACTCCTATTATCCCAGCCCCCCCCCACCTCCTGCTATTATTCCCAGGCCCGTGGCAGAGCTCGAGCCCCCACAACTCACTGCAGGGAGCAGGAAGAGTCACAAGTGTCATTTATAGAATGGCAATACGTAATGGCGGACACTTGAAGCTCCCCAATGTATTCTGGTACCATCCCCCCCCCCCCCCCCCCCCATATTGTCAGATACTGCCTAAACTTATCGGACAAGTTGAAATCTCTTGTGCAATGTAAAAATAATCATCTCAAAACACTACTACTTAATAGTAGTCAGTGTGTCGACTAGACTAAGCTAACGCTAAGTCTTAGATGCGTATTCTTTGAGGTTACGTCAAAAGTGCAGCACAAGTGAACGCAGCACAAAGAAGAGCAGAATTAGCCAGCTTAGCCACTTTTTTTTTTTTTTTTTTTTTTTTTTTTTTAAATAACTGGAATGGCTCTGCAGTGTGCCCACAATCTGGCTGCCGGCGCTCGGTCACCATATCAGGTCATGCAGGCAGCTAGCTTCCTGCTTGCACACACCACTGGTTTGCCTCTACTTGGTCAAAACACACCCCAAAAAAAAGTTTGAAGCTTTGACCAGGCTACACAAACCGCTCCAGGACGTTCAAGTTTGCAGTCCGTCTTTCGAATCTTCATCAATGAGGTCCGATCGGTTCTGTCTCGATCGTATCGGCGATTGGTATCGATTAGGTCGTCTTTGGAGAGAGGATGAGGGGTTAGCTCGGGGAAGCGATGACCTTCCCGTGTGATGCCAGGCCATCTTTTTCTTGGTCATATATGGCAATAAGGTTCTTCCAGCGCTGCTCCTCTCTCTGTGTGTGTGTGAGCTAAGGTGTAGGTAATATTTTGAAAGGGCCTATAAGGGAGCGTCCGACACGGCAGCAGGGAAGGAGACAACCGTGACAAATTTGAACGAGTTGGCCAGCATATAAAACAAGCTATCAAAATGGTGCCAAATAAGCCGTTGTCTCCGCTCTCAAATACTGTCCGCCAAATTTTCCAAAACCACGCCCCACTCAAATGTTCCTCAAATGCCACTACTACAAGCGGCAAAAGGGATGCTACGTTGGCTAGCAATGTTAGCTATCGTCCGGTTAGCATGAAACGGATTCCTAAACGGGGGCATGGCTGATTCTCTAGAGGTTTGGGGCGATTGAGGCTACATGGCGAGCGTCCCACGTACTGTCGATGTCTCGTGGCAGGACGTGGGGGACAAAGCCTTGCCAGTTTCTTCAGGGCGGCGCATTATTATTTATGAAGTATTCAAAAAAAAAAATCAACGTCAAGACAAGGAAGAGGGTTACGGAATCATCAATTAAAGCGTTTTAATTAGTAAGCCTGACCTCAGATAAGCCTAAATTCGACACCTTCGCTAAGTGAGTTTTAGCCTCTTCTTCATTTTATTTACTGTCTGCTACAAAAGAGAAGAGAGCAAAGGGGTTGATGGGAGGGAAGGAAAAAAAGATACAAGCGGAAAAGCAAAAAAAAAAGAGACAGTAAGAGGGGTTGCCATGGTGACAGAAATATGGCTGCTCTTCAAAAACCTTGAATGTAGGTGGTGAAGAGATGAGCGTGTTTTACAGATAGCACGCATGTGCCCGATTCCGCTTGGATTCACAAAGTTGCCATGCGGCCGCACAAAAACGGACGGCTGCATTTGGGAATCGCTTCTGAGGCTTTTTTGATTTCGACACAAATATTCGCTTTGGCCTCCAGTTGAATCTTTTTACTATCTGCAATGTCTTCGTATCTTCCCTGACGATAACGATGAGGGGTGCTAAAGGAATGCTAAGCCCCGCCCCCTACTGCCCCTACCCCGCTGTCACCTGTCGTCGCAAAGTTGGAATGTAGGCCAGATTAATTAACGTCATTAAATTAGCGCGCCCTCCCCCTCCTTCGAAATCATTCTGGTGTGCTCACTTTTCAAGGAGCCCATAAAAGCTAATTAGTCAATTTTGAGCGCTTGCTACCGATTAAATCAATCAATTTGAAATCTCAAAAGAGCAATTTTGGAATGGAATGATTTAGATGGTGCAGTAAATAGCAGAATTTGTTTTTAACATTATGATACGATATGATATCTCAGGCACAGGAGAAAGCGGCAAGAGCACCTTCATCAAGCAGATGAGGATCATCCACGGCGCCGGCTACTCGGACGAAGACAAGCGAGGCTTCATCCGTCTGGTTTACCAAAACATCTTCACCTCCATGCAGGCCATGATCCGGGCCACGGAGAACCTGAAGATCCCTTACAAATACGAACAGAATCGGGTAAGAAGCGCGAGCGTCAGATGGACGCCAACGCGGTTGAGATTGAATTCTTCGCCCTGTGTGTAGTCCAACGCCATGCTGGTGAAAGAAGTGGACATTGAAAAGATCAACGGCTTCGATCAGCACTACATCGTGGCCATCAAGTGCTTGTGGTCCGACCCGGGGATCCAGGAGGCCTACGATCGGCGCCGAGAGTACCAGCTCTCCGATTCGACCAAATAGTACGTCAAAAGTATTAAGACTGTTTAACGATCGGGAATCAACGACGAAAAGATTGTCCGTGTTTGCCACATGTATGTATATCTCCAGCTACCTTAGCGATTTAGATCGCGTGACTGCCGACGGCTACGTCCCCACCCAGCAGGACGTGCTCAGGGTCCGTGTTCCCACCACGGGCATTATTGAGTACCCCTTTGATCTGGAGAATGTCATCTTCAGGTACCCCTGACGTGATACCAGGACCGCCGCACAAATCCACTGATGGACGGAAGCTAAACAAATTGGGAAAAAAAAAACGGTTTAGCTCGGCTAGATAGACATCAGTGATTTGTGTTTCGTTGAGGTTCTGTCGTCCAGAACCGAAACCGATGGCTTGCACTCTCGCAACCACCTCGTGTGTGATGAAGAGGGCTTGCAACTGTGTCAAAGATCCCTCAGGAAGTTGGACAAACTGACTTCCTGTCCTCCTTGACTTGACAGTTGTCCAAACCTTCTTCATCTGCTTTCCTTCTACTTTTGTCACTGATACCACCATCACTGTCAGCAAGAGAATTATTTTTTTTTTTTTAAATCTAAATTTTTTTTTAATTCAAAAAACTTAACTGTAAGCTTGAGGAAAAATGCTAACCCATTAGCCAATTTTCGCTACTTGTGTACCACGTTCGACTTTGAGGCAAGTTTATGCATGATTGAAACAATGTTGGTGGACCAGTGACACGAACTTCCGCTTTGTTTTGTTTTTTTTCTTATCTGAGTGTTGGCCTTTTTTTTCCGAGGAGCTTCCTTGACAGGATCGAGCCACACTTCCACACTTGGCAGCGGGTTGCACAAATTGGCTGTCACGCTTTATGTAACTGTTTCCTGTCTTTCTTTTGTGTCTCTGTCTGTCTGTCTATCTGTTTCTCCTCTCTGGCCGGCTTGCCTTGTAGCTATCTTTCCGATCTGGATCGCATTGCAGATCCCAGCTATCTTCCCACTCAGCAGGATGTGCTCAGGGTGCGCATTCCCACCACGGGCATCATTGAGTACCCCTTCGACTTGCAGAGCATCATTTTCAGGTAGAAAGATGCCTCGGCAGGCTCGCGGCTCTTTTTTTTTTTTTTTTCTTTCTAAACTGACACCAGTAACTCGTTTCCCCATAAGACGTGTCTAAAAATAAGCCCTCCCGCCCCTCGCTGTCTACTACTACTACAATAATCGAAAGCGAACACAAAGTCCTACATTCTGGTGCCCGATGGTGGTAAATGGGTCAGCTCCTCATCGTCTCTTTTCCTTTATGGCTGGCATAAGAAACCAGGTCGTCCTTCCCACATTGGAGGGACGCGCTATTTTTGGGCAGCGTGGTCCTGCAGGGCCTATAATGGCACCAGATCTCAACGGACCGCAATGTCCCGGGCCACCACTAGAGGGCAGCCTTGCGCCGTCAACCCGAGCGCAGACCAGGGTTCTTCACCTGGTCTACGGCCTCGCACCTGTGCGTCTGTTTACACAATTAGCCGCTCAAAACGGTGTCATCGGTATCGCCGCTTGACAAGGGCGCGTAAGAGGTGTGAAGGATTCGAGTTGAGTGAAGACTTAATGAAACTGGGACCTGAATCTCCCCAAAGATTGACAGGTGACCTCATCAAGGAGAAGGACTCTGGAAAGCTGAAAGCTCTCGAGGATACGCGCGACTATTAATCAGTGTTTCATATCACCAAAGACGGATTAAAGACACCTTCTGGAAACACACGTGTTGACGTTACACTTTGCAAGAAGCGGGTAACAGATGAATGCCCTGACTTTCGCCAAGCGGGCGGCCGGCCGGCATCCATTTTGAACTGAATTGCCTTTTTCAAAGTGACGATGCCTCGGTGGTGGCTTGCATGACTCGCTCACGCGATCGCATAACGATCTCTGCTTCGTCTGCTTCTTAAGGGGTTGAGTCCATCGTGTATCAATTTGGCAAAGAAAAAAAAAATTATCCTTGGACACTCTTGTGTCCATGTCTCGTATAAACAGTTCTCCTTTGATGGATTCAAAACCTGTCGAAGCAAACCAAACCTTTCTTGAAGCCGCCTCAGGATAGTTCAAACCCTTTTGAATTATAACCTCGCGTAAATAGTAATTTGCACGCCCTGGCGCCCACCCTGTAGGATGGTGGACGTGGGCGGTCAGCGCTCAGAGAGGAGGAAGTGGATCCACTGCTTTGAGAACGTCACTTCCATCATGTTCCTGGTGGCGCTCAGCGAGTACGACCAAGTCCTGGTGGAGTCCGACAACGAGGTCACGCCCTGACAAACTGTTTATTCAAAGTTCGAAAACGCGGTGGTTGACAATAAATATATATTTTTGTTTTTTGCTCATCAGAACCGTATGGAGGAGAGTAAAGCTCTGTTCAGGACTATCATTACCTACCCCTGGTTTCAAAACTCCTCCGTCATCCTCTTCCTCAACAAGAAGGACCTGTTAGAGGAGAAGATCTCCTACTCTCACTTGGTGGACTACTTCCCCGAGTTTGATGGTAAGTTTGTAAATTGGTCCAGAATGGATTCTATTTTTTATTTGTTTGAAAAATACATCGAAAGAGGAAATCATTTTATTTCATGAAAAAGAAAATGTATATTTTTTAATTAATGACTTAATTTTAATCACATAATAATCGGAATCATAATCAGGTCGAAAAAAAACCTCCATTTTGGATTTTTCAAAATGGTTCAGCCCGACTGTTCCCATACGCTGTCCTGCAGGTCCGCAGAGGGATGCGCAGGCGGCGCGGGAGTTCATCCTCAAGATGTTTGTGGACTTAAACCCCGACAGCGACAAGATCATCTATTCCCACTTCACGTGCGCCACGGACACTGAGAACATCCGCTTTGTGTTTGCCGCCGTCAAGGACACCATCCTACAGCTCAACCTCAAAGAGTACAACCTGGTGTGAGCCCACCACAAGCCCCGCCCCCTTTCTCTCCTTTTGCACAACCTCCTTTTTCGAGCGCGCTCGACTTTTAACGCAACACACACAAACTCGCACACACTCCCTTTTTTTTGCCCAGCGCATTCAGAACCCCCCCCCAGCCAAAACAAACCAACAACAACAAAAAGGAAACACCGCCTGCCCCTCTCTTGCGTATTTTTGTGTTAGAGAAAGCGCTGCCTTGATGGGCCTGGGACACTCGAAATTGACCGGAAGGAACGCCGGGGGACGAACGCTAAAAAAACGGGGCTTGGTCTCCGCCTCCATATCGATGAATGTACCCACCAGTGTGTGAGAAGTGCAATTGTGGGGGGGGAAAAAAAGTGTAAATATATAGAATATTAGATATCAGGGGTGTCAAACGTATTGGAACGTAAAACAAAATAATACAGATAGTTGTCAATTTATGAATGTAATTCGATACGAATCAAACACTGACGGAGCTAGAGGGGGGTCAGCGGGGGCATTGCTCCCACGTGGATAATTGACTTTTGGATTTTTTAAAATTAATTTCTAAAAATCTAACATTTATTTTCACCTCATTTTCTACACGAGCATAAAAATGGTCCCCAATGCCCACCTCTACAACATCGTCATACTTTTTGGAATTTCAAATTCATCTGCTTCCGATGTTTGACACCCCTGGTTTACGTCAAGGTGTTAAAGACAAAGCACGAGAGGGGCAAGATCCAAATCCACTTGATTGCTGCTGACCTTTTTAAAAATAATAATAATAATTTGTCGCTACAGCAATTTTAGCAAATTGTAACTTTAAAGAAATATTTGTTTGAAAAATTTCCATAATAACTTAAATTAAGAGAAGTATCTTTTGGGAGTTTTTTTTGTTTTTTTGGTGCAATTTAATTTTAAGTTGAATGCACAGCTTCACCCCCCTCTAGGATTCGCAGGGACAATCGCAAACCTGCCCCCCCCACCCAGGAGAGTCCATCAACCCCCCCCCCCCCCAATCTTCTCACTCCACGCTATCCAATCAGACGCTTCCTAACGCTGTCGCTCACTCATTATTATATATCAGGATGTGCTTCTGTTTACTTTTTTTTTTTTTTTTTTTACTGTATAGTCACTTTGTTTTTAAAAGAAAACAAAAAAAACTATTGCCGTTGTCGAGTGAGGTGTGCAAAAGACGAGCAATGACAAACCTTCCTCGACATCTGCAAATAAGTGTGATGTATGTGTATATTTGTTTGTAAATACATATACACAACAGCCGTGTACAAAAATGCTCTGTGGTACACCGTCTTTGGCATAAACATGACAGAAGAAAAAAAAAGTTAGCTTCAAAGATTTTTTTCTCGCTCTATCAATAGTATTGATACTGTGATTATGGCTTTTTGCTGATGACGAAAGCAGACGTCACAGAGCCATGTGGTCAATTAGCAGTATATATATAATATGGTGATGATTTTAAGACATTTTTTTTTATTTATCTAATTTATGGACCAGGTTTGAAGGTGTTGATAATTTCAACTGTTTAATTAATAAGGCTTTCTCTTTGTTTTTGCTCACGATGGAGCCTCACTTGAGTCTGAACTGCTGTTTAAAAAACAAAAACAAAAGGAGGGGGGAAAAAAAAAAGCAAGGAACGTCTGCTATTGTAAGGACTGTATTCAGTGTCTGCTTTTTTTTTCGGGGCCGATTTCCATTTGTTGACATTAACTATTTTCTATTTTAAGAAGCCCTCACATTTTTTTTTTTAAAAAGGTGTTTCCTCTGGTTTATATATTTAGAGACAGCTCTGTAATGCTTACCTGCCTAAAAAAAAATGTATATTTTAAACAGTGTTTTGGATCGGTTGGCGGTGTAATTTTTTTTTCCGGCATTTTTACAGGCTTGCTTTACCGGTGCCAGTGAAGTACCGATGAACTTTTTCTTCAGGTGACTTATTAATTCGTCATTGTCATGAAGGGCTACCACAGTACATGCAGAAACAGAGATGCTGACTATGAGTAGAGGCCGAGTGTTAATGCAAACCAAAATGATGTTTAGCCCCGCCCCTTTTCCAGTCACAGCCGCAATCATGCAGTATATTTATGTATTACAAAAACAAACCTTACAGCCACAATAAGTATTTCCACGTTTGCCAATTGCCAAGAAACTGTTGGCCAGAACACAGAACTGAAAACTATTTTTGTGAGGTTAACGTAGGAAAATTATCTAGATATTCAATTCATTTTTTCTCACAAAACTGTTTTGATAATAATGATTACCTAATGGAATTAATTTAATCTATTGCCCCGTCTTAATCATATCCATCCAATTTACTGGCCTCTTGTCACTTTAACCTTATGATATTCTAGTGTTTGGTAACCTGCGGTTTGTGGGCCATATACGGCCCACTGGAGCATTACATGTGGCCCGTCATGAATTTTTTTTTTCTTAAATGCACGAATGTTAATAATCTTAAATGGGTCACCCTTAAAGCTGTCAGAAATTGGTGCAATTTTTAGCAATTATATCGAAAAATAAAAAGCCATTCATAATAGGAACCACTACTGATTTCTGTTTAATGTTGTATTTAAACAAGATGGAACCCAAAGGCTGCTGCACAAGATAAAAACCGATCAAAAATGTCTTATGTAATGATGGCAAAAAAAGGAAAGAGTATGCTTATTTTAAAAGATAAATATATAACAAAAATATTTCCAAATATCAACATCCCCTGAGCTAGACGCTATAGAAAAGTGTACAAATATCCGCCTCATTTTTTTGCACATAATGGAGGGTACGTTAAATTAAAAAGTAATTAGAAATACATTTTTACTTCTTTTTTTTGTTGCCAAAAAAATTCCATTTTTTTTTTTAGTACTAAATAACACGTCTTCTGCTTGTGCCAAGGTGCCAAGGACCTCCTTTAACTGTTAATTGCGTGTGGAGTGAAAAATGCTGACTGACAACCATTGTATTTTTTTTTGCTAGTTTGTGTTGCACAGTGGTGTACTATTTGGCACATTTTAAATTTATACCGAGGGGCAGTGTTTGCATGACACTTGTGTTTATTTTTCTCACTAAACCGACAACTTTTCTCGTATTTGTTGCCTTGATGCTCTTGTTACTCTGTATTTTAAAAAATGACCAGAACACTATTCTTTTTATGATTTTAGGACCACTTCCCATCCTTGCTTCTTCCTAAAAGCTCAGCTGTAGAATGGTGTTTTTTTTTTTCATTGTAAATCTAATGTGTGTGTAAAAAAAAAAATCAGATGTGTGATATGAGCGTGCCAGGCTCTCAAAGTGCCAACACACCACTGCCAACCTGAGATGCCCCCTACCCGCGTGCCCTCCACCATTTTCTTTTTAAACGATACAACACCAGAGACTCAAAAGGATAGATGATTAAGTGGGTGAAGATTATAGTCTAAGAGACATTTTTAAATAATAATCTGCTGTTTTTTTTTTATTATTTTAAATAAGAAACTGTAATTATAATTACTGCATGTGCTGTTTTTTTTGCAAGCGAGGGGCTTTGGATGTATTGACTGAAGCCTTTTGGCTCCGGTTGGCCGTTTATCGATTTACATAACTCTTTGCCATAATTTTAATGTCTTTTCATGCGTTTGTTTTGTTGTTTTTCTCGACCACTGTTGCCTGATCCTCATTCAAACATGATGTATGGTCATTATCGCCGCCTTCTAAACAAACATAATGACAAGGTTATCTGTTTTAAACATTGAAATAAATTTGTTCCTATACTTGCTGATCATGTGTGAGGCTGTTCTTGAAAATAATAATAAATACACAACATACTGAGTGTTTTTGAACGTAACAAATGGTGTTTCTTGTCGGCAATAAACTTTGTATAAGTTTTAAACTGTTTGCGAATGGCTTTGCAACTGTTGGCAACCTTTGACGACAAATAATTTACAACTCCGAAGTCTCCATAAGATTAGATTGTGCGAATTTTAGGTAAATACGGGCCCTGGCCTACAGTTGCCAAGCAACTGCGACGGTGGGGTTGGCTTCAGTTCACCTCCTCACCACAAGAAGGCGCTAACGAATTTGCAAGCTGGTGGCGCTACGCTCGCGTTCTCCTTCTCTGCTTTGCCCCGTAGGGGAAACCACCACCGAAGAAGAATACATGCAGGAGCGTTGCAGGCTCATGTGTCAACACATCTACTTTCCCGAGGGGAGGTGTAACGTCATTAGGAAATATTTATACAAAAATCGCATTCCTTTGTAAAGCTTTTTGAGGAAATAAAATCGGACTTTTTATTCTATAGTCGCCTCTTGTCGGAAAGACAATCAAAAAACGGTGTCGGCGAGTGCTTTTGACGCAAAGCTAGCGTTCTTCAGCGATGACGGGGTACAAAGTGCGAATAGCAATCATTTAAAATCCCATATCCGGGAACGCGTTCGCTTTAGCGGGATAGCCAGCTCGCTTGGGCTCGACGCAACGGAGACTCCTCGGCGAGCGACGCTGCTGTTGCTTGGCTGCTGACATGATGTTTCCTCAATCTAGGCACTCGGTGAGTTGTTGTTCGCTTGGTGCAAACTCGTCAGTCAGCTGGCTGCTTTGCGTTAGCCTAACAGCGCGGCTAAGCTATGCTAACGTTAGCTGACGCTGCAGGACAATCAAAAAAAAACGACTGTTGTTTTTTTCTTCCCCTCCCCACAATGCGTCACGTCTTTGCCAATTTTTTGTCACTTATGTCCACGCAAGTGTATTGCTGCCATCCTGTTGATCCGCGTGTTAGCTCGGCTGTAACGAATATTTTAGCCTAGCCTAGCATCGTTCACTGTCATGCATGTATTCCAATGTATACAGCCATCATTCAAATACGCTTGGTAGTTGTTTGTAGTTTTTGAGTGTTTGGGAGCATTGGGCATGACGTCATTTTACACTGACATAGGATTAACTAAACAATGCTGAATGAACAACTGATTAATAAACAGTATCTGAGGGGAATGATTTTGTCATTCACTGTAAAGCAAAACACATTTTAGGTGGAATAATTGTTGTAAAATGTTTGTCAAAATATTTGATGGTGACAACCCCAGTTTGTCGGCATCGCTATAATCTTTTGCTATGATTTTTGCCTTCAGGCATCCGCTCAGTCCGGACAAGCTCTCAAGTTCACCACCTCTGACTCGTGTGATCGCATCAAAGATGAGTTCCAGTTCCTTCAAGCACAATACCACAGGTAGTTTGTGGAATATTTGGCAATTCATTTTAGATTTTTTGTCGACTAATCGTTGCACCTCTATTTTTATTGTTGTTTTCTGCACTGCCGCCTGTTGTCCAGTCTCAAGTTGGAATGTGACAAACTGGCATCAGAGAAGTCCGAGATGCAGCGTCACTACATCATGGTGAGAACATGAATAAAAAGTCGATTTGAATCGACCTTGACGAACAAACGCTAACGTGCTTTGTCTCCTCGTGCGCGTTTCAGTATTACGAAATGTCTTATGGACTGAACATTGAAATGCACAAACAGGTAAAAAGTCAGAACGTGCGCGCCTGTCGCCGAGTTGTACTTGTCATCTCATTCTTTGTTGTGTTTTCCCACTCAGGCTGAAATAGTCAAGAGACTAAACGGCATCTGCGCTCAAGTGCTGCCTTACCTCTCGCAGGAGGTAAATGCCACGGAGCTACGCTTTGTGTGTAACTTCACACGGATGTCCTCTCATCTGTGTGTGTGTGTGTGTGTGTGTGTGCGCTCGTTTGTTTCAGCACCAGCAGCAAGTCATGGGGGCCATTGAGAGAGCTAAGCAGGTCACACCGCCCGAGATGAACTCCATCATACGGGTTAGTCAAAATGTCATTTTATAAATTGAATTTTTTTTTAATATTGCATATATATGAGGATGATGACATGTTGTTGATGTTTGTAGCAACAGCTGCAGGTGCAGCACCTGTCGCAGCTTCAGGGCCTGGCTCTCCCGGTGGCTCCTCTGCCCCTGGGCCTGACTCCGCCCAGTCTGCCGGCGGCCTCGTCCGGCTCGGGCCTGCTCTCGCTGTCCTCCATTCTGGCCAACTACTCGCACGGCCAGGCCGCCCAAGCTGCCAAGGAAGACAAGGCCCGCGGGGACGCCGCCCAGGCCCAAGCTCAAGCCGAGAGGCCGCCGCCCAGGCCCGAAGACGGCGACAAGTCTGACTAGAGGACCGTCTGTCGGGGCTGCAAAATGGCGTCGGCGGACTGTTCGTTCTCAGTCGACGTCACGTGTACATAGTTGCGCTTGTAATGGTCGAGCGGGAAAAAAAAAGAAAAAAAAAATCTGCAGAAAGTGTAAAAGAGTTCATGTTACTCTTTTTACTTTCATTCCTCCCTCACATGTAAATGGCACAAATCAGAATGGAGTCAGCTCGCCTCTCACGGCACACTTAACAGAGTTAAACCAACGAGCCATTTGTTACCTTTGACTAAACGTAAGGTTTTTTTTTTCTCTCATCATATATTTAGCAAGTGGCTGGCCAACCACTGGCCTATCCATGTAAAAACATTTGAGAGAAAAAAGGGGGGAAAGAATACACTGCTGTGGGCACATTAGACAGCGTGCGTGGGAGATAAAGTGAGTGTGTGTATGTAAAAAAAATGAAAACACTTAATTTTTTTCTTTTCTTTTTTGCACCTTTTTGTCAAAGTTCGTACGCTTGTTGCAGTTTTGCCTGCTGGCGCTACTTGAGATTAAAAAACAAAGTTGGATTTGTATTACAACTTAAATCTTGTCAAATGTATACATTTTCAGACATTTCAAAGAAATCCAACTAAAAATGACCACTAAAAAAATCACAACCAAAATTCTAACTTGCTTAAAATAATTCATGTAAAATGACTACCTTAATTTAAAAAACTTTTTTCCCCCTTTTGTAAAATGGTTACATTTCCTTATGGTATTCCAACTTTGCAGCAAAACCACAAAGTTGTGAATAATTTTCGTTCAAACAAGTTTGCAGTCTGACACCGTTGTGTAAATGAAACGGATGTTTCCATAATAGGTAGTTGATTGACGGTCATCGGTTCTTGTTATGACGTCACAACGAGTTAAGTGCTTTGATGACTAAAAACTTCACTTTGGGAACTTCATCTGTTTTTATTAGGTTTTTGTTCTAATTTTTATTCAGTATTTTTGATTCTATTTTTCCTGTATTTTCATTTGTATTTTTTTATTATTTAGTAAAAGCACTTAAGTGTCGTCCGTGTGCTCTTTTGCTTCTAATAACAATAATAGTAATAATCTTTCTATGTTCTCCCATGCAAGTGGTGTGTGTCGTCTGCTTGCGTGCGTGCCGTGAAGGGCCAATTTGTATACATATAAATATATCAATATATGTATTTTTTAAAGCATTTTTGTATGTTTCAAAGCTGCTTTTTAACCTCATGAAAATAGCACATGTGCGTGTGTGCGAGCGCATCGTTTTGTTTCAAGTTCTGCAAGTCGTTTCCTCACTTTTTAAATGTTTGATCCTCTTTTGTGCAAAGATCATGGAAAAACAAACCAACCATGTGTGTAACTGCGTATGTTAAAAAATAAATAAAAGGTATTAAGAAAGCAAGAGTACTACGCTAACGATGACAAGAAGTAATGCATGGCGCTTTTAGCAGTAAGGGAGCTTTTCTGGTGCCTTACAAATAAAATATGTGATTGGAACACTTGCTGCCTGTTTTACCTCTCAAAATGAAACGGTGGAATTTCATAGGGGGACTGAAATCATAATTTGTCATTTCAATAACTGAGAAAAACCGTTTTCTGCGCTATGAGGTGTGCCTAGGAGTCATGAACTACTTCTATTTTTCTTTTTGAACAGAGTAGCGCTAAATAACGAGGTCGTGATTTTCCAGAGCCCCACTCCATTTCAAAAGGCGGCGGTAATGCACTTTATTCCCCCCCAAACGTCATAAACAGAAGTAGAAGAAGAAAAAGACACATGACTTCAGCTACAATTACAGCCAGAAGAGCAATACTTCAGACTTTATTTTTCTATTCACTTTTAAGCATATGCATAGTGGCAACAATTGCAAATCCAGCAAGAATGAAGTAAGTAGTTCTATGTTTATCCTAACTGCTGACTGACTTCAGTTAGTGGGAAAAAAAAAAAAAAAAAAGGAAATAGGGCCACCCAACATGACCCTGTTGCCATTATAATTATTTTGGCACAGACGCAAATATCCGATCACAAATTCCAGTGAAATTAGAACAAAAAGCGCACTCTGCCACCACTTGACCTCTTAATCAAAGGTGTTATAAATAGTGTGCACACACACAGTTATAAATATTTTCTCTCTTTATATTAGTTGTCACTGGATTGTTTGTTGTCTGGATCAGCTCATGACGCCGTCTGCAAAAATGTGACGACTGCAACGGGGCATTAAAGTTCTCCAGCGACAATTCGACAGTTTATAATCCAAAGTAAAACACACCATATGTCCGACATCTATTTATAAATGGAAAGTAACAGCTAGTGATCAAAGGCATACCACATCAAATGGCCAACATCTGTCTGGAGAGGTAGATGTCAAGAGAGTGTAATGCACAAGTTGTCCACAGTAGGCCGCTGTTACTCACAACATGACGCACCTGAACAATTGGCGTGCACGTGACGTCACTGATGCGAAATAATTAAGAAAATTGGCAGGTTTTTTGTGCTTATTTTGTCATTGTTTTTTAATTTAGTTTGACTCATTAACACATTACAACACTTGATAAAGATAATCAAATATACTCCAAAAATATGGCAAAAATATCAGTGATTTTTTTTCTCGTGTTCTAAAATGACAAATTATTGTAAATCAGATGCATGTTCTGTCTGTAATTCACATCTTTGTCATTCTGAGCATTAACAAAGCAAAAAGGAAAATATTGAATTCATTATATACTGTATGTCTTAAATTAATAAAGTCTGCCAAATGTCAGAATTTGCATCTGTCTCAAAACACCCATATTGGTCGCGCTATGTTGTTTCAAACCAGGATCGGGCTTTCAAAGTTTGAACCTTTTATCATCACCACTTGTTGGGCCCTATCAACCATTAGACACACGCACACACTCACAAACGAACTAAAAGGCCCATCAATCATAATGAGAGGCACCTTTCCAGACAATAGATGTGATGTGAGAAGGGAAATGGCACAGTCTTAATTACTGTCTCTTTGTTGCTGACGTCCCCTTTATCTAGCGATGAAGCACCCATCGCTCATTAAGTCACCATATTATCGCTATGGCACATGATCACAATATAGGTCATTTACAGGTTTCCTGTAAGGGTTTCAAAATAGAGCTTAAACATCACACTCTTGATATATTAAATAAAAAATGCAGGTTACTGCTGTACGTTTTTGTAGCTGATTAAAACACAAGCAGTAAAGCGCCTAGATAGCACAATCGCTATCGTCTGTAGGGCTTTCCCTCAAAATAGCTTCAAAAATAACAGCTGAGAGCTAAAAGTATACGGTGAAGCAGCCAATTCGCAGTTGTCTTTTGTGTGTGTGTGTTTCAAAAACTGGAAAAGAAATGCTAACTGGCTTCCCGGCAAACGTAGGTGGCAACCAGACTGTCAGTGGCTAATTAGCTTTCCGTGTGGCTCTTTTGCGCAAAGCCACCACTGTCTTGTTAACAAGCGAAACCAAAAATAAATGCTTATGAGCCTTAAAAGCTTTACTTGCTTCCATTTGAGACACATCCCAAACACGGCCATGTGTCTTTTGTGCTAAATACTGCTGAACCATTTAGGAAAATACCTTGAATTTTTTTTTTTTTTGAAAGTTTTTGCTCGCTAGTCAAAGCAAACATTCCATAGTTTGTATCTCGTTACTTGTATCTCAAGGCATTCCACCAAAGCCTTACTGCAGGGGTGTCAAACTCATTTTTTTCACGGGCCGCATTGTAGTCATAGCTTGTAGGAAGTGATTCGTTCACTGAAAAGATTCGTTCTTTTGAACGAATCGTTCACTCACGAGCCAACACTAGTTTCCACCTGTGCCTTACTGTATCTAATAGAGGCTCGTAAACATGTCCACACACAAACACGCGGTGTCCATCTATCTATCTACTTTAAAACATACAGGTGCCGTTACACTAGTGAAAAATAAATGCGATCTCAAGGCACGCTTTAATCAATGGTAGGCGGCCGACGCTCCGATCTACAAGGGCGGCCGGGTTCTCCTAACTCAGCGCTAGCTTACTGAACGGGTTCGAGATCAATAGATCACTTGAACGCGCGCGAGAGAGAGATGGAGGGGGAGGCAAACCTATTCATGAATGTGTATGTGGGGGGAAGAAAGAGGAAAAAAACCGTGTAATCTACAGTTGAGTAAGAGGTGAGCATTCATAATCGACTTGTTTCTACTGTAGGTATGTTTTATAGCAATTATCTATTTTTCAAGGTCTTTAAATGCACTTTTACAATCATACAAGTGTCATGTAGCTAGCTAGCTAGCTAGCTTACATTTACGTTTTCGTTGCGCTCCGTCTGGATGATTAGAAGTGAACAGAAACATAAAAAACGTGTGTGTTTTTTCCGTCTTTGTAAATAAAAGACCAAAACAACGAAAATAAAAAGAAGTATTGATCGTAACGAGCGTTTCCTTGTTTTTTATTCTTGCTCGGCAGCTTCAAAACATGTTGGGTCGGGATCGATACGAGCGGTGGGGAAACGCAGCCATGACCAATTATGAATATTGCTGCTGTGAGACAATGTCGATAAGTCCACAATTAGCTTTTGCTCCTCGCCGCTCGGCAGACGCGCTTATGGCATCCGTTTGGGTGAAGACTCGAGACAGAACATGTTATTATTCTTTTTCTTTTGTCCGCATTCTCATAAAGTCTACTGTGACTGATGGATGCAGCATTGGCCGCTTTTTCACGCAGGTACAATTTAAGCTTGTCAGTTTTCAACCGTTTCGGACACTATTACATTATTATATTCAGTTTTCTGTTCAGCTTCTCAGAAAATTGCAAGTATTGTCTAAAAAAAATAGTGAAACATTGCTTTTAAAAGGATGACAAACGGTTTTTTCCCCCCGCTCATTAGCTTAGCATTGCGCTAAGCTAAGGCTAAGCTAATGCTGGTTGTCTAAATGTCTCATGAAAATAGCTTTTTTTTTGGCATGAGATTTATTTATTTTCTCCTTCTCAGGCATCAAATTATAACAGAGGTAAAAAAGGAAGCTAACTAATGCGACCAGATGTACGTCATCTTCCACTCAAGCACCACCAAGGTAGGTTTGCGCTAAGCTAATGCTAAGCTAATGCTGGTTGTCTAAATGTCTCATGAAAATAGCATTTTTTTGTCACGAGATTTATATATTTTCTCTTTCTCAGGCATCAAATTATAACAGAGGTAAAAAAGGAAGCTAACTAATGCGACCAGATGCACGCCATCATCTTCCACTCAAGCACCACCAAGGTAGGTTTCAATGATTTTAAAAACTTTCCAAACAGCACCACCAAGGTAGGTTTCAATGATTTTAAAAACTTTCCAAACAGCACCACCAAGGTAGGTTTCAATGATTTTAAAAACTTTCCAAACTGCACCACCAAGGTAGGTTTCAATGATTTTAAAAACTTTCCAAACAGCACCAACAAGGTAGGTTTCAATGATTTTAAAAACTTTCCAAACAGCACCACCAAGGTAGGTTTCAATGATTTTAAAAACTTTCCAAACAGCACCACCAAGGTAGGTTTCAATGATCTTAAAAACTTTCAACCCATTTTAAAACATTTATTTATTATGATTTTGCACTATAATGGGCATTTTTAGGGTAAAAAAAAAAAATCTATTTTGTACTGTCGTGGCAGTTTGTAGGCCACAAAAAATGTTTATGACAATTTACATATAAAAAAAAGACCAGTTTCAAGCCAGGGTTAGTTTATTTTGTTTCAAACCTTGGTTAGGATGTCAAATTAGGGTTCTGCAGCAAGGTTGAGGTAGGGTTCCGTCCTCTTGGGTCTCCTGCTCCAGGCGTCTCCCCTCTTCATCTTCTCAAGAGTAGCCGTCGACAGGCTGCAGTAGGATAATTGAGAGTTGTATGGATCGCACGGGGAACATCGATTTCCTTCCACCGCTCTGTAACCCCCACTCCATTCTGCTCAATCCCGCCTCCCCATCTCTCGCTGACACCTTCTTCTTCATTCGGTCGGGCTCTGGGGTAGGGTGTCGAGACAGAAGCAGAGACAATTCATATTGCGGCCTTAGCAGAGTATGTAGCGGACCGGCTCACCGGGGAAATTGCCAGAACGTTCACGTTACCGTGCGTCAGCATTTCCAAGCGGCTGTTGTAACCAAATTGGACCTTGAATAAATGCCCTACCCCTTGATAGGATAACAACTAAGTGCAGATTGAAAGCGGGAAGAAGAAAATTACCAAATTTGCCACTTGTCAGTCGTACATGAGCTCGTCAAGGCCGAGCCTGATGAATTGATTTTGCGGTAAAGCAACGCAACCGTGACTGGAGGACTTTTGAGATTTTATTTCCAGTCTGAGCTCTGAATATAAAAAACATATCCCCTTGCTGCTACATGGAAGATCGGTCCTTGAAATACTCCAATATTAATCAGTGGCAATCTGCGCTCGTTCGACTGCGTACTTGTTATATTTATGTTTTTAGAGCACTTGACTTGGAGAGCACTCATCCCATTGAAAATCACAAAGGCTTTGATTCGGATTCTCATTTCACTCTGGGCTTCTCATTGCAGCAGTGATATAGGTTTAATTCTCCTTGACATCTAAGGGTGGCAATAACCACATGGAAGCCTGCCAAAGTTCCGCTTGTTGTGATGCGAGTCCAATCAGCTGCCACCACACGCCGCTCGTATAAGTCAAACCTCACGGCGCTCAGAAAAATCTGCGAATTATTTTTGAATGAATGTTTGTTTTTCTCCCCCTCATTGTTGTCATTTTGCGTCGCATTCCTCGCTCCCGCTGCTTTTTGTCCGTTTCCCCGTGACTAGTGAAGCATTTTGACGTTGTGCTGGATATTTCTCCATTCTTTTTGTTCATACAGTACAGAGCATTTTAAGGATAGATTAAATACAGTGTGAGCAAACTCCAGGCTGGAGGCGCTTCTCCCTCTTTCGGCGTCAAAGTTCCCTTTGAAGGCGGTCGCACGTCGGGTGGGGGGGGGGGGGGCTAGACAGGCAAAGGACATTGACACTATTGAACAATGGCAATTAATAATAGACGGCAAGGGAGAAGGAGAGATGAGAGACCTTTTAGTTCTTCATCGCTAAATCCTCGCTGACGGCCATGGCCGAGCTTATCCCCCCACACACCCTGCCCTCCCCCCTTTAATAAGCGCACACACATTTCTTATTTCCACTCATTTTGCTATGATTGCGCCTCGTGTTAACACACACACACACACACACACACATACACACAAGTGCCCTAAAGAGTGGAGATTGCCTCATTCTATCATCACTGGCCTTATTTAAGTCACTAGGGGGGAGAAGGAGAAGAAGAAAACAACACACAAAATGACGAGCAAGTTGCAAAGAACATCACTTTAATGATTTTAATGTAAAAAAAACAACCTTTTCTTGTGAACTTGAAACGTTAGTCATGCAGGATCATAGCTGTCATTTTTAAATGTTTTACATTCTATTTCACTGTTATTCGTGATTTTATATGCAACAGAATAATTGTTTTTTTATAGATAATGATATTAACGAATGTGTGTGTGTTAGTCACACAGGGCGGGTGCGCACTTTTGGGTGAGTTCACAAAATCATTTTCACTGGAGGTGAAAATGACAATGCGGTTGCCTAGCAACGTGCAGTCTCGTACACACAACGACACACACACACACGATACTGTGCAAAGTGATGGAACTCTGCTCTACAAAGTAGGATTATGTGACCTTTGTTTGATCATAATGCTCATTTTTAGTATGCAGGCAAAATAAGCAAAGCTGTGCAAACACACACAAACACACACACACACACACACACACGGGAGGAAGTTTTTTCTTTGGGTTTGTGCGCATGCCGGCGTCACTGGCACCCCTCCTCCTCCCCCTGGTGGCAGGATGCTTTAGCCGCCTTGAGACCGCAGCTGAAAAACAAAACAAATTTTTATGTCGGCTCTTTTCAAAGTCTCCCGTCGCTTCACCCGTCCAGGGAAAATAAAGGCGCCCCAAAATCGCTTTTTGGCGAGGGACGTTACGACAGGGGGTGGGAATGGTGCCCAAGCACTACTTTTTTTTATGTCGCTCTGTGCGGCGGTTCCAAGAATGTGGCGGGCCGCGTTTAGCCCACGGCCCAATATTTCACACCTCCCCCACATGATCATCAGAGCAATAAAACAATAGCAAATGCAACTCTGAACGACGCCCACGCCGGTGTACTAATCTCATTCTCGAGCCTGTATTTGGAAGCCCACCCATGCTTGCCCGCCCCCTCCCACCCCCACTCTTGCATCTCACATTCGAATAAATCCGTAATCTATTTCGCGATTACGCAGCGAATAATTAGCTACAGACGAATATGTGGGCCGCAATCGTTCACTGGTCTTCAGATTATTAATCACGACTCCAGACCTGATCGGGCTCCTCGCCTGTGAAATTATAGTTCTACTTAGGCAAACAACAATAATGGATGGTACTGGCTCCAGCGGGGCGAAAGACAAGAAGAAAAAGCAGAGTAAAAGGGAGAGAAAGACCCTGAATAATAAGCTAAGGCGCAAGGAGAAAAGCCGTGTCACGTGCCAATATTATCGAGACGCACCGCTAGCTACGGCGCTCCGGGAAATTACCAACAGCATTTCTTTTTTTCCTTTTCCTCAAAATGCAACACATCAATTCTTCCCTCAGAATATGACGCAGAACAAGCCATAACTCAGCCGCGCTTTATTTATAGAGCACTTTGGAAACGAGCACGCATAGCTGCATACAAAGTGCTCAACGTCAAATAAAACGCAGACGTATCAAAACAAAAAGCGCTCAAATAATAAAGTATTCACATTAAAAACAGTAAACAACATAAAACACTACAATGATGCCGAGTCGGATTCGAAAGAATAAAAGTGTTTTAGTGGTACGGTTGATTCTTCTTTTTTTGCATTGCGCTATTTTACGCGTGTCAACGCAACATGGATTTCTGTTTTCTCTTGCTCAGCAATCTCCAGCCAGCCATCCAGCCTGTCTGATCTACTGTATGCAAAGCGACGCTAGTTGAGGAAAAACAAAAGCGTGTGTGTGTGTGTAGGTTGGCGCTGGTGTGGCTCCTACCAGCCACCCGCATTAAATATACATCTGACAGAGTGGGGATAAAGAGACATCATCACGGGCCAGTGCTTAAGCGGAATACACTTATGCGGAAGCCCCGGTGGAGAGGGCGGGGCTCCCTACACACAGCAAAAAAAAAATTAAAAAAATGCTGGGTTATTTTCTTAACTCAGATATTTTTTTGTTATTTTTTTCTGTTAATTTTTTTGTTTTTGTACATTTTGTAATTTTTTTTGGTCAACTTTCAAATTTGCAAAACTTCGAGTTTTTGTGAAATGAATGGAAGTGCCGTGAAACTATAGTCCGTGTGTATTTTAATGAAGAAAAACAGCATGCTACTATATTGAAATTAATAATGATACTAATATTGCATCAGTTTTATATCGGACTTTTCTGGACATTCAAAGATGCTTCATTATTTATGCACTCGCATATTCATGCTCTGGTTCTGGTAAAATACGTTGTGTAGCTACAGTTGCCCTGGGGTAGGCTGACTTCAGAAAAACATACAGTAATGACATAATTAAATCAAATTAAAATAAACACACCGCATCAATTTAATGGCCACTTTCTGGCGGCCTCGGGGCAATAATATAAGAGAAGTATGCAACATGCCAACTTCTCTTAGTTCATCAGTACCGCACATATATGAGTCTATATTTATAATTTCAATCATATTGTCTGTCTACATGAGTTGCTGCACCGTTTGTAGCAATTGGTTAATTAAAGTAGTATGGCGTCAGATTTTTCTGCACAATTTCAGATTTGGGCAATTTGTGTGTGTGTTTGCGCAGTTTGTCATTTCTGTCCACATTTATTGATCTTTGAGCACATTTGCAAAATGCATTTGTGAAATGTTGGGCCAATTAACCAAACATTGTGTACATCTACAAACATTTTTCACATTTATGGTCATTAGTAGACATCCACGGCTGCACATGGATCTTAATGTAGCCTACCGCGCTCATGATTACAAATTGTGTCGTGATGATTCGAGCCGGTTGCTTGCCTATTTTATCCACTGGCATCCTTGGTGTTTGTGTTGTTGCTGCAGTCTTAAATCCCAGGAGTCTTGCTGAGAGCCATGACGACTGATTGCCCCCCCCCTCCCCCCCCACACCAATAATATTCAAAGAGTTAGTGGGCGGGGGGGTTGCTTGTATTTTACGACATCGTCTCTGTTGGTTTTTAAGGCCCGCGGAACACTGCGGCGCTTATTTTCTATTTCATCCATATTGGCCGCTCCTTCTTGTGCGATGTCATCACGCAACGGCAAGAGATTCCCTTTACACATTTCAACTGCGGAGAAAAGGAGCCTTTTGAAGCAGCACAAGCTGTTGGCTTCGCGTTTATAAACACACACACACACACACACACACACCTCTGGAGGAAGCGGAGAGCAGTCAACCTGCAACATGGCGGCCGCTTGGGAATCACCGGCGAGCTTTTTCTTCCTTGCGCTTAAGATAGAAACAAAGACAAGTTGAAAGGTGGCCGTTTTGTAAGACTTCCCGAATGCGATTCCCCCGTATTAAGTTGTAGGAAGCAATGTTGTTTGAAAAGCAGCCGAGTTGTTTTGACATCTTGTATTCTTGTGACAAGTCTCCATGCAGCATTTCCACCAGTTCGCTTCAGAGTCTGCTTTCGATTTTTCGGAATCTTTAATTGCTAAGGTTCCCAAAGGTTTTTTTTTTTGCATTCAGATAAAAGTTGAGCATTTTGTGATGAAATGAAACTGATTCTGTGAATCAAGCAGATGAGTTAATGTTGCTTGAAAAGCAACTGAGTTGTTTTGACACCGCGCATGACCTTCTCTGGAGATATTCGTGCAATGCGAATGTGCCAATGGAAATAACTGGCACTTAGTCACACAAAATATCTGCCGGCGAGCCAAGCAACTCGTATTATCGTCAAAGTTGAAAAGGGGAAAAATATTATTCATACACGAGATGAATAAAACACGTTTGAATGGAGGGGGGGCAGGCAAAAAAAGGTTTTAATTTTACCGTACTCAGATGAGGTTGTCGACCTTATTTCTCGGCGTAAACCCGCATTTGTAGGAGATCCCTCGTAGGGACGCTTGCGTGACGGATTAGGAGGTGACATCAGATAAGGCAACACGGGGCGGAAGCATAAAGAGGGAGACAACATCTCAGACGCGCGACACCTTGGGCCAAATCTGCAGCGACAGATAACCGCAACCGCGCGGGGCCCGAGAGGACCTCGTCGCTCTGGTACGAATTTGACGAGATTCTTATCTCCTTGTTGTTGACACGGTCGGCCGAAAGCCTCTTGGGGTGATTATTGTGCTGAGTGAACCTGCCCTGACAAAGTGGCGATACTGGTTCATTTGTGGTGGTCGCTGCGTTCGGTACTAGGCCTTGAGGGGGGGGGCCGTGACTGAATTTCGAGATGCCACCGATGGCTGGTATCGACAGTTTTCGCAAGAACCGATACCGTCAAATAAGACTGGCATTGGCACAGGTACAATACCTCGGTACCCCTTATATTCATAATGTAGAAATTATTTTAAAATGATTTCTGTGTCCGTAGGAAAAGTTTTTCCACTCTCAACTGATTGATGACAACATACAAAGTCAAGTGAGAATTTTTAAGAGTGTGCAATTGCCCTCTCCGCCTTTTAAATGTAGACCTAAAATTATGAACAAGTTGTGGCAGTAAATGGTAAATCCATAAAAGGGTCCCACAGAACCGACCTGTTTTGCACTAAAGCTATTAACTGATATATTCTGTATTCAGTCTCTTAAAATGTATAAAGAAAAAAAAAACACAAATTACTTTGCTGCTCAAACTTGCCATCTATTAGCCTTTAGAATATTAGGTATCAAATTCTGAGTACCAGCCAATTTCAGTACAGCCACAAAGTGGTCATTTAAGTGGTTGAAAGTGCCCCCTCTAGCGGACAGAATTAGCAACAACAGTTTTACTGAAAAATTGCAAGTAATGGAAGGTGATTATATGTTCACCTCAATTTCAACACAAACCCAGCTGCCTAGTTTGCTTTTAGTTGCTATCACCCATCACCAACAGCGATTATTATTTTTTTCTCTCTCAGGAGAACTATTGACATTTGGTTTTTAAGTGCCTCCAAATTTGCGTCCACATCTTTTTGTAGTCAAGTTCACGCCGGTTTCATAAGGCCGGTGTGGGTTAGCGAGCATAAGCTAAGCTTTAAGCCGCCGCCGAATAAAGTCGCCGCTTGACTGAAACACTGGCATTTTGTTTTGGGTTCCATTTAGACGCAGCGGGGGGGTGCGCTCCACCGACGGCACTGGAGGAAGCAATCCAGCGCTAAACGGACTGAGCGCAAATAAAGACAAACGCGAGGGGGGGGGGGGCAAAGTCATTTGGATAAGAGCAGAGAAACTTGAATGTCACGATGCACCAGCGTTAGTCTAAAAAAAACAAATCACTGGAATAGAAACTACTCAAGGTATATTGATCAATGTTAGCTTTCATATTTGAATCGCCTAGCGTCTAGCATGAATCAGATTTTTCTTTTAACCTCAAAAAAACGTGTTTTGCTAAACAACAAAAAGGAAAGAAAGCCAACGTGTTGTCTGATCTCATCCCTTTCCCCTGGACAGCGTATTGATCCCCTATCGATAAACAGCTCGGAGCGCTTGTTGAATGTGAAGCGAGGAAGGGGGGTAAATACAAGCGTTGCTGCTGAGATAAAAAGGAACCTCTTCTGTGTTAGTTTGGACTTCTGACTTGACGCTTCCTACGCTCTCCGAAATACCATCCATTCAAATCCCAGAGCTGGAAATTGACAAAAGAGCAAAAGTATGTTTTTTTTTTTTTTTTAGAAGTGCGCGCAGCAACTAGCTTAAGCTTGACTTTTTTCATGATTGCCACTTCTTTTTTTTTTTTTTTTTTCCGGAGCCAGAAGCTGAGTAAAGATAGCCGAGGATAACAGGCAGCAGAGGTCAGCAAAGCACAAAATGAAAGGGGCACGGGCTGTGATCCTGTCCAGCTCTCGCCATCCGGCAAATTGACCTTCATTGGCTTCCCACTTATTTGCTCGCCATTGATAAAATGTCTCGGCGGCTTGCCGGAGCATCAACCTTCGCCCGGTTGTTTGTCGTCACCTCTTGAAAACACGGAGACGTTTTTACAACTGCGCCGTGACGTACGACAAAGGTGATTCATTTCAAGGCCGAACGAAAACAGCGGCAAGGCCAAAAGGGAGCCAACGTAACGGCCCGGTTTCGGACACTGTGTCCCATAATAATAATTTTAAAAAATATATAATCAACTGTGAAATGTGAATAAAATTTAAATTCGCCCCATTGAAAATAATAAATAAAATTAGGCTCAATTTTCTTTTCAGTTTAACAAAAAATTATTTTTTGGTCAATTCTTCCTTCAAAATATTCCCCCACTACTTTTAAAAGAAGTCTAAAATTCTCCATTTTAAAAATGACAAATTAATGGACAAAAAGCATTCACCATTTTTTAGTTCAATCAACATAAACCAATAAAAATAAAAAATGCTGTCATGGGAAAATTGTCCACGTCCAAGCTGTAATAACCCATTTTTAATTTTTTCACCTTCTCTAAACTCATTCTACCGCATCCAAAACAAATAATGCACCGTTTTCATAAAAGTGCAACATTCCGCGGAGACACGGCATCCCATAATTCAGTTTGATGCTTCTTAATCTTGAGGAAAATAAACATTTTTAATCACGGACGATTTCCCCCGTTTCATCTTAAGCAGCAGCAGCGGCGGCGACTGCCGACTGTGAAGCTTTCTCTCGCGGAATGTACGAGACATGCACGGGTAAAATAAAAAGCAATTAATCCCGGACTAATCAGAACGGCGATACCGTACGAGCGTCTTTTGTGCGCGTGGTCCAAAGCGTAATTACGCTTTTATTGTGGAGCTGACAGTGCGTCAAATGATTCGCTCTCGAGCCGGCAAAATGCCTCATTGTCGTCTTTTGTGTTGACAAATTTGGGCGACGACGACAAGTTTAAAGGGGCAGCCGTGACTGACAAGGTATCAATTATTTGACATGACAACTTTGCCGAAACTGTTTTGGAATATTCACACGGCGCCCGTACGGCCTCCCGCCATTTAACGAAAGATGATTGTGAGCGATCGGAGGAGGTGAAGTGTTTTCTTGACCGAATCCGCAATCAATCAATTGCTAAAGGTCAAACGTTTTCCCGGGTGTGATTGTAGCGCAAAGGATTACCGTTTGTTTTAATCATGTTACGCCAAAGCCAAGACGTGACCTTTTCATTTTTTGGAGGTGCCGTGTGAGTCGTTTTTTTTTATAATCTTGAATTGCACAAAAAAAAATATTGACGTTGCATTCCGACTTGAGCTTCAGAATGAAGTTTTAAAGTGGTATCGGTGTTGTAGTATCGGCACCGTTTTTGAAGTCCAGGCCAGACACATTTTTGAACATTTTAGATGCTGAGCGTTAAAAAAAAATCTCACATCTGATCAATTTATTGATCTAAATGTTGGTCCCCGATCAATGTCCTCCTTTGGCTTAATTGATTCCGTATTTCAGTGCGGGAGATGTCTCCTCAAACGTCATATCGACTGCTGTGTGTTTTTTTTTTTTTTAATTGGTTCGGTTGAGGACGCGCTCGTCAATAAAGTCTCTGCCTGCCACTGGTGCTCCGTATTAGCAGCTCTAATTTAATAATGGCGGAAGGGAGAGAAGCTGAGCCCAGTCCACTTTCCTTCTTTAAATGTCAAGACACGCTTGACACACACACGCGCACGTACATACACTTTTCCGAGCATTTAATATTCATGCCTTTTACGTAACCTTTACGTAACGATGGGACGTGTTCCGATGTGTTTGTGTGAGTCTCTCCTCTGTAGTTTCCCTCATTATGAGAAAGCTCTTTAATGTTGGTGTCCCAGTGGAGAAGAGAAAGGCGGTGCATATATGTGTGTGTCTGTGTGTGTGTGTGTGTGTGTGTGTGTGTGTGTGTGTGTGTGTGTGTGTGTGTGTGTGTGTGTGTGTGTGTTGTTATTGCGGGGAGAAACGTTGGGGCGGGCGCCAGACAGACACTCCTGCTCATGCCGCATGATCTCGACGATGATGACGCCCATTTTCGACTCACTCAATTCCATGCAGGTTACACACACACACACACACACACACACATCCGTTGGCACGCGTGCACACACGATGCATAAATGTAAAAGGAGACGGCTTCGGTATTGAATGCAAAATGGCAAATTCCATATGTTCCCTCCTAATGTTTTATTCTTGCACAAATCATAGTTTTACATTAGATCGCCAATCTAAGAGAGAAAAATGACAACTCTAAAACTTTACAGCAGGGGTAGAAAAAAAACGGGCAAAAGATGCGATCGATTTAACAAGAAGTATTTTGTAATAAACGTGAAATATTATAGCGTAATTTTACAGGAAAAAATGATAAATTATCAGATAAAATTGTAACTTCACCAGAAGTAATCACGCAGTTTAGGAAAGTCACACTTTTCCGCAATCCCCAATGGCCGCCGCACGTCTGCTGCCATCTACTGGTGAACACTGTTATTACAACCTTCACCAGCTCAGCCGCAGTCAACATTTCTGTTGTAAAAAAAATAAAAAATCATCAAGGTCCACTCTGAGCAATGCCGCCTTCCCCTCCAAGTGTGTCGAGAGGACAAAAAAAAACAAAAAACGAAGGATTGTCCTGTCCGTGTGTACCTGTATCGCCCATGTGTGTTATTCTCCAGTGAGCGTGTGCGTGCTCTGTTTACCACTGATAATTCCCCCCCAGCATGAATGTCGGCAGCAGGAATGTCAGAGTCACGCTCTAACTCGCGGTCCATCTGCCGCTCGCTGTCCGCCCGCCTCAGCGTCTTACCTCGCCCGCTATCAGCGGACTCCATTTGAAACGGCCCGGGGGGGACGTGGGTTCGGCATCCCAAAGATCAGGAAGAAGAATCTCAGGGTATATTGTGCGACTAACAGGAGCCTTGTGACCGCTACTTGAGCACAGTCACTGAGCAGCCAGATGGAGCGCCAGGAGGCGTTTTGGTAGAGTTAAAAAAAAAAAAAAAAAGAGCATTGGCAGTGGACCCTCAATAAGAATCCTTAAGCACGACACTCGACGGTAATCTGCACACTGTCGCACTTTATCACTGGACTCGACACGTGGGGAGGAAAGCAGCTTGAAAAGGGGACATGTAGAATTCATTCATCCGTTTGCTGAGTCATTGCACTCGCAAGTCAGAGCAACCGTAGGTTATATCGACGGCTTGTATCTCAAGGCTGTGTCCTATCGCGGGAGAATAGTGGAGTTGTCGGCAGAGCTGTGACAAGTACAACACGTCCTCCTGTTCAGCCGTGACTCTCGCACCGGCATCGTCCTTTACGAGAGCTAATGGCTTTGAATGCAGATGAGGCAGCCGCGCGTCACGGGTCAACTGCTTCATGAAGTGCTGCCAAAACAAGCGCGGGAGGGACATAAAAAAAAAAAAAAAACACACACGCTTTTTACAGATCCCACGCCAAGGAGACAGACACTTCCAACTGAATGTAAACAGGTGGAGCTTTGGACTTGATTTTTGTTTTTTCCTCCATGACAGGATGCCACTTGGGAAAAAAAAAGGTGAGGCTAGTGACGGCAAGGCGGTTCTGAGAGAAGACAGGAGCTTGATTTTTGGTTTTAGTGGGTCTATCGACCAGAGTGGAAGAAATACATATTGGATCGAAACACATTAAATAATACTAATACTAATAAATAGTTTTTTTATGGCCTCTTGTGGCATTATGGTATCAAGAAATCATATCTTTGTTAAAGTGAGGTGAGGATTTTCTATTTGGACAAAAATAGTGCTTTGCTGCCATCTCGTAGTGTGTAGGTGTCAAGGCAATATATGTGGATGTGGGTTGAGAAGTTTTGTTTGGGCAAAACGTGCTTAGCTGTAATATTGTGTTATCTTCGTGTGAGTTTCGTTTAGACAAAAATAGCGCTTTGTCGCCATTTCATGGCATTTTGCCGTCAAGGACTTGTGTGGAAGTGGGTTGAGGAGTTTCAACCAGACGAAAAAAAATGCACGAGGTGTCAAAAAGGCTTTTTTCCCCGCAGTGTGACACGCTGACGGAGCAAAATACAAATGAGCCGCTTTCAAACACGCAGCGGCACAACTCATTCAGCCAGCACTCTAATCAGCATGTGTGTGGAAATGATGACTTTCGTACTAATTAGCTCAGGTGCTTTGGGCAGTGGCTTATAATGGATGCGGAGGACGCTCCACGCGGCGTTGATCGCTTTCAATATTTTTGATGCTTTGCATGCAGACGCGGCAAATTTTGTCGCCTTATCAGGCTAAGAGACGTCTTTATGAGTTTTCCACGATGACAGAGGGGAAAAAGGTGACGATAACCATAGAGTTGGATACGGTGACGCAATTTCACGAAACAGAAATCTGTCTGGTTCTTTTTATTTCATTAATTCATGACAAAGGAAAAACAAAATGACGGCCATGTTGTCCCTGGGTACTCATCCACTGCATCCCATTAGCCCGCTATTGTTAATGATAATGTCACAACTGAAGGCTGCTGTCGTCGGTGTGTTTGACCCATCGGCGTCCCCCACTGGTCCGGAGCAGGGATAACACCCCCTCGGAGGGGGCGCTCATTAATCATCTCCATTGAAAGGCGGCCAGAACGCTAGCGATTCGCCATGCCTTTCTTCCGTCCTCTTCTTCTTCCTCGGCCACGTAGCGTAATGGGGTCACTGCACCCATTTAACAGGAAGGATGGCGAGTCGGTGTGCGCGCCAATGAGAGAGATTAAATAATAAGTAACGAAGTGGGAAGGACAGTGGAGTAGGCAGCAATAAGAAAAGGAGGGAGGAAATAATTACCGAGGGGGAGGTGTTAAGAAAGGATGGAGAAGATGACAGAGTCATGGAGGCTTCGGAAAGGGAAAGGTATTACTTCCATCCACACAGGAGATTGTGGATTTGACAAATATTTACTCATCATAGCTACAAAATGGCAACTTATTGTGGAGTCACCAAACAGCCGCAGTTACAAGTTGTAGCAACTCTGAACTTTTTTTTTTTTTTTTTTTTAATGGGAGACTTTCAAAGCTGTGTGAGCTCATTTGTAGGAGAAAGGGATGAAGATTAGGTCCTGTGAGGCTTTTAAGGATTTGGGGGCCATTAAGCATAATGGATTTCATGTTAGCCTTTCTTTCTAGTCGCCCCCTTGTTGGAGAGAGGTTAGCCGAGATGTTGGGCGTAAGGAAGTTAACCGTCGTTCCGTCACGCTCGCTGCTCTCGGTGATGAGCCAAATCCTACAAAAAAAAAAAAAACCTTTGCGATCCTCCGAGTGTGTACATTTATGAAGATGTTTTCCCCACGTTTCTGTCACTGTTTTGCTTCTCGAAAGGACGGGCCAATAAAAATCATCAAAAAGTACAAAAAAACGACCGTGAGCGTTTGAGCTGCCAGAGACGAAACCCAGAATATATATTTTTCTTTTGTTTTTGTTTTCCCAGACTACTGTTAACTAATTAGGGTCAGACTTGGAAGTTTCTTTGTGCTTTTCTTTGTAAGCAGCCCACCAAATTTTCCCACTTGGCGACTGACTGTGCAATTATATACAATAGAAGTCAAGTGATCTTACGGGAAAAATGAAGGCACATTGTAATTACTCTGATCACACCATAGCGCATAGTAATTACGCTGCAATTACTCGATTGTACAGCGTTAAAGCCTTGTGTTGACACGTTCAAGCGCAACTAAAACGACAATCAATGAGAGAAATGAAAGCGTACCATGATTGTCGATACACGCAAATGGCGCCAGCTGTTTGAATTTCTCTCATATCCGAAGGCATGCTTTTGTCTGCTCCAATATACTTTTATTTGTGAATTATTGCTATCCTGTTGTTAGCGCGCTAATGGTTGATTGTTAATGGTTAAAGTCATGATAAGCAATGTATCTGATGGAAAAAAAACATTTTATTTAAGTCGAGTGTATCACAGGTAAAATAATGCTGTGCTGTGTTAGCACGCTAATGGATATAGCTATGCGGTTAGCAGTGTCGTCGTTCCGCTGCCTCGGAACAGACGTGTTTTCTACTAATGACTTAAATTTGTACTTAATCCTACTAAACGGCACTACAAATAAGCTGCAGAGTGTACGCGTGGCGACAGATTCGGGATGATTGACTTGTTGCTCAGCAGTTGTTCATTTAAATGTGTTCTCTGCATTTGAATGAGGATTAATTAAGAGCAGAACACGCTGCGAAGCCAACAAGGACGCAAGGCTGCTGATATTGCCAGGATGTTGTTCCATTTGTTAACTCTTCAGTCCAAAGAAAAACATATCGAGAGAATGTTCATTGAATTCGGCTTTATAAAAGTCCTGATTGGTTAACCTTTCAAATCAAGCTAATTTACAGATGAGGTAAGAACTGTGGATCCGAAAGTCGGTTTCACTTAAGAAGATGAAATTTGGTAGGCATGTTTATCATGAGTAGAACAGCAGAAATATTTCGAGAAACCATGTTTGAAAAAACACAGGATATTGGCCATTTTGGTTTGAAAGGGCCATTTTAGACTTAGCTATTAATTTTTGTTTGACTTCAGCCTTCAGTTTCACTCGGCAACATGACATTTGGTAGGCATGTCTATCATAAATAGCACAAAAAATACTCAAAAATAATTTCGCGTAAAGTCAGCCATTTTGATTTGGAGAGGCCGTTTTGTCCAGCTGTTAGCAAATTGAAGCCGCAGCCTAAATGGTGGCAATTTGATACTTTCAATTTGAGACTGTCATAACTCAGCTCCCCAAGGTCACATCTCGACCAAACGTCTTGCGGGTGATGAAAAGCTCCACCCCGAGAGAGATTGATGCTCCTAGAGATCATCGTTCTTACCTACGAGCAGGTGCGAAATGCCCTCTTTCGTCTCTCTATTTGGGCACCCGCCGTCGTTCTTGGTCGTCGGCGCAATTAGTGATGACAAAGTACAACATTTCTCTCAGCCCTCATGAGTTCATGCGCATATGTTATGAGGGAGAATGTTTGACATTTAAAATGAAACCTTGAAGGCACGGCGCTGACATAATGCTGTATGACAAACAGCCTTTCTGTGGTCCACCCACGTGCCTCCTCTTGACTGTGTGTACCATCAAAAGACAAAAACAATATTTTGCAAAATGAAGCATTTTATCCGTGGAGGGCTCTCCTCCGGTTCTCATCTGACAAAGCCAAGCCGCCGAAATAAATAAAAATACAAATCAATTTCAGGGTTGTCGTGTTCAACCTTGACAACGCCGTCGCCGTCAAGGCTCCCGGCCCAAAAAAAAAAAAAACTTTCACCAAGTGATCACTAAATCAAGTGTGATGTGACGCTAGCTCGCGAGGTTTGATTCAATAAAAGTGCCGACGTGAAAGTACAAAGAGGTCCCGGCGCTTCCCTCTCATAAATCAAACCGGAAAAAAAGCTACAGTGCGTTATCTGCCACCCCCTCCGTCGCCGCATAAACATGTCGCAAAACACGGCGCCTCCAAAAGCCGACTTAAATGTCATCATAAATGAAGAGCAAAGTCGACTTTTAGCTCTCCCTGCTAAAATTTGGAAGGTGATAGGAGACGTATTTACCGGCTCTCCCAGCGCTGACTATCCATGCTAACGTTAGCGATTTGCATTTTTGTTAGCATTACGCTAAGCTGATTTTGCTATGGTGGTTGTTTTAAAAAGATCTGTAATTCTCTCACTATTAAGTCTTGTCAGGGATAATCTCAGGATAATCTATTTTTCCCCCTGATCAGTCTTAACACAACCCACACGACAGGATAATTGATCCAGATAATATTGATAATCGGGACAATTTTTATTTAACTATTCGTAACACACCACAAGATAATCACCCTGGATAATCTTTCCGACACATCAACACATGAGGAATAAATGTTATTTTGTACTTTACGACTTGTTTCCGCATTGGGGGCCAACATCTCATTTGGATTTTTGTCCGTTTGATCTCAAAACCATTTTGCAAATGTGCTGAGTGTCCTCTGAGGATGAAATTGGAAAAGGAGAAAAATCCTATTAGAGAGTCCGTCGTCGCTTCAGGTGCTTGATCAGCAGCTCATCTGCTTTACGCTTTTCCTCCCAATTTCAGCCCGACAACCCGCGCTAATCGGCAGAACGCGTTGGAGGGACGCGCGTGGTGTCAAATCCCTAACGGCAAGGAAATGAAACTTTGAAAGCGGCGCCGTCCGTTCTCTCGTTGGAAACGTCAGGCCGGGCCCGGCCCCTGCCGTCTTAGCGTCGGGCCGCCGGCTTACGAGCGACACGCTGACAGACGTGCATCAGCTTACCAGAATAAACACCTTCGCACAGCTGCCATTTTGTGTTCGCAAAACAGCGTAGTGTCGTGTATACAAGTGACTGTTTTTAAAGCTCCATTTTTTTTTACACTTTCATCATGTTCATAGAAATTTTAAACATTTGTTTCTCAGTCTAAAATTTCAGTTTCGTTTTCACCCCGTGTTAGATCAAACTCTCAACCTGGGTCGAATCCTCCACCCAGCGTTGGCTTGGTACTTTCGGACTCGGCGCTGCTCTCACCCAATTTGGGTTTCTTCTAACCCAACAGTTTTTAAAAGCTCACCCACGGAAGCTCGTCTTCCTCCTCTTCATCCCGGCCCAAATTAACGAGTCCTCGGGCAGCCTTAAGCCAGCAAACGCCAGCTCGCTGATCTCTCTCCTCCCTTTTCATCTCCCCTCCGTTCAAATCTCCTCGTATCCTCTCTAGCCTACCTTCTTTCTTATCGTCCTCTTCCTTCTTTCCTTCCTCCCTCTCTCTCTGGGCACGCAGAGCGATGGCTCCCGTTACTGCAATGCAGAGGCCATTACACTATTGTGCTTGTTTACCGCCGCCGCGCGTCCGTGTGGCGCCGCCGATACAAGAATGTAAATGTTTGCGTGAGGGATGACCCGCCGCGCTCAGCCGCCGTTTGTCAAAAGCCTCTGCGGCGATGCGCCGCCGCCGCTTCGAGCACATCCACAACGGCGGCAAAAAGAACGAGCGGATGAGATTTAGTTGTTTTTTTAGGAGTGGAATAAATTACGTAGATCGCGATGGACGTATCGAACTGCAGGGTCCAGTCTAGACACAATGAGGAAAAGAAAAAAGCAGCAAGCGTTAAAAAGCCAGGCAGGCCGTTTGTCGCTTTAACCGTTGTTGAGGTGTAAGCGGACGCTTTTGTCTTTCCGGACAATGGATGCCAATGTGGCGCGCGTCAACTACACAGCTTTAGAGGATTAAGGCCGAGGCGGTGGGGCCGCAAACGCGCTCACTCGCTTGGCCGCCACGCGTTAAAAAAAACACACACACACACACATATGCGATGACAAAGACCTGCTGAGCGCACACAAACATGCCCACACGCACACACGCGGATCTAACAGTATCCAAGATGGAGTCTCGCAAACAATTTGTAAAATGATCCCATTGAGACCGTGAAGGCATCTGCGATGGATGTTGTCATGTGAGAACCAGTCGCTTGATGTTTAAAGCGGTCACACAATGGGCCTTCACGTAGCACCCTTTATTGTACTTGTCGGGTCGGCGGGAAGAAGAAGAAGAAGAAGAAGAAGAAGAAGGCGTCTGAAGCAGATGCAGAATCATACTATACAGTCAAGATCCCTTACAACAACCCCAAAAAACAAAGAATAAATATATTCACAACTGCCTCTAATATTTGTAGGAGATGAGCACGTAAAAAGGTACCTTGGTAAAAGATAATTGTTGATAGTTGAGAAGTTTTGTCTTTTTTTTTTTGTCTTTTTGTTGTCAAAAAAAGTCCTGCATTTGGTCCATAGTTTGAGGAGAAAAGAAAGGTTCAATTAAAAGGTGGAGCCGGGGTTCCTCGAAGCTTGTCCAAATGAATCCACCGCCGCAGTGTCCGTCCGCTCTAGGCCGCTCCTCAAAATCAACTGAAAATGCCATGTCGGTAGAATTGGCGGGTCAATGCTAAAGAGCTGACTGAAAGGCTGGAATTTGTTCTGAAATCGAGGAAATGACTCACGCTTTGATAGAAATGAAAGTTAATAAGATATCATATAAGATGGCGACCTGATTGGACAAAGTGCTGAAACAGTTTTTAATGAGAACAAAACAAATGCTAATATGCTAGCAGTTGTTATGCTAATGGGATTAATGGGGATGACATGAAAGAATCGAAACAATTCCAATCATATATTTTGGGATCTCCTCCTCCTTCACTCAGATTGGTCATCCTATCCTTCATGTAGTAGTTTAGATAAATAGATCTGTATTCATTAGAAAAATAAGCCTCGACCACACTTGCTGGCTGCTCGTCGCTAAGGCACTTTTAGCTGTTATTTTTCCCCAGCCCGATTCTCCAGCTTTTGATGTTGCGGACCGCTGCCGCCGGCGTGAAAACCTTTCGACGCCCCCGCAACCAAAGCGTAGCTCGAGTCATCCCTCCAGGCGGAGATCCGGGAAACCGGTAATCCTCACCGATGCAAGTAGAATGCGGGGCAAAAAAAGTGACCCAGCTTTTCATCCAGGAATAGTTTATAGTGCAGTCCCCCCCTAAGGGCGCCTCGCCAGACTCTGTACAGGACCGCCTGAGAGGGGCTAAAACTGGTACGAGCGGTCCAATACCTCCATGTAGTCCGGCGTGGTCATCAGCCGAGTGCCCTGCTCCCCGCCTTGCTCGGTGGAGGTCGTGGTGACTACCCGCGTCTGAGGCCCGGCAGAGGAGGCGGCGTCCTGCGGCTGGGCGTCCTGCGGGTGAGGGTAGCAGGGCGGCGGCCTGGCGTACCTGTCCGGCAGATCCCGGAACTCCGGGGCGGGGAGTCTGAAGAGGCAGTCCACCAGTTCTACCTTAGGCGTTGGGCCCTGGCTGTCGATGACTGTGGGGCACAGGATGCCGTTCTCGTGGAGGCCCGGTGCGAGCGGTGCCACTGCCCCGGCAATGGTGCTGATGGGGGACGAGGTCACCTGAAGGGTCCATTCGCGGTCTTTCTCAGCCGTGAAGCGGTACTCGCCGGGCACTTTCGCCTCCTCGGCGCCGGGGCTTTTGGCGACCGAGATGGTGTCGTAGACGTGGTTGTGTTGAGGTGGCGTCTCGGCCAGCCCGTGGTGGTGATGATGATGGTGGTGATGCGTCCCCTCGGCGAAGATCCCGCATTCCATCTGGATGCCGGCCAGGTCCACCTCGCCCTGGCGACGGAACGGCAGCTTGTCCCGCCGCCTCAGGGTGTAGGCGATGAGCGCCGCCCCCGCGAAGAACGCAGACACGAACAGAACCAGAAGGCTTAGAACCAGAACCGAGAGCGGGATGGAGTCCCTCCCGGGCGGGATCAAGGGACCAGGCTCCGGGTCGGGATGGCCGTGCGCCGCGCCGCCTTCGGGCGCGGTGGAGGTGACCTTTGGCTGCTCCTGGTCCTCCTGGGCCTCCAGCTCCGGGCACAGAAGCTCCATGGAGAGGGAGCGCAGGTCCACACCTTTGTTTTTTTCTGGGGAGTGGCACACCACCTCGCCCACCACCACCACCGCGCTGAGGCCATCCAGCCAGCGCTTGAGGGGCACCGCTTCGCAGTTGCACTCCCACGGATTCTGCTGCAGGTCCACCTACAGAACGATGACACAAATTGGGCAGAATAACTGTCAAGCTGCTTTGCCTGGAATAAATATTTCCCGCATTATTTTAAAAGATGGCAAATGCGATAATCAAAACAACATATTTTATTTGTTTTGTATTGTTTGACGAGCACTTCGAAATGTAAATAATTTCACTCCGGGGTCATGGAAACTGCGGAGCGCCCGGCATTTATGGCGTTGCTATAAAAAGCGTGATTTGCCATCAATAAAAGATGTTAGGAAGCGAGCAGACAACCTGTACGCCTCTCAAGTGTTGCCTTTAAAGTGGCGCCTTCACAAGGGTACTACAAGAAGAATCTTTCGTGAATCTTTCGTTTTTACAGTGAACCCTTCGGCAAGTTTAAATTTAGACGTGAAGTGTAGTAAATGTGTAAATGTATTTTGCTGTTGTAAAGTATCCATCGTGCGTCGGTATAATATTTTTAAAAAAAAATCTAAATTTATCCTGTGACCACATTATAAGGCGACACAAAAGTTAAAATGCGAGAATTTCTCAATTTTATCACGGTGCCATTTCTGAAGTTGAGCGTCACGTCGTCATTGGCGCGATGGCTAACTGGAGGGCAGGCGCTGGCACTTTTGCTTCCATCTTAATTAAGGCCACTTAAAACTGGAGATTTATGACATTCAGCAAAATGTCAAACCCGCTTTTTTTTTTTGTGCTGCAAGTTTCCTCAAACTTCCAGCATTGACTTGTTTGACTTGCTTTATTCTGACTTTCTTTTTTAAAAATGGCAGCAGTTTTGAGGACTTGAGTTTTTGTAGTTGAACCAATACTAAGTTTTAAAATCAATGAATAATTATGTTTATTAAATATGATTTCAATATTTTTATTATTGTGGCTTTATTGAAATCTAATGAGTAAATGCCGCCATCCTCCCCAGGGCATTCTTTTCCGTTTCCTTTTTCGAACATCTGTCCATACGTTGTTTACAATCCTTACGCCTGGGCACTGTGTGGGCTACTTACTGTCGAGCTGTCAATCAAACGGGAGCTTTGACGAGGCGGCGAGTGTAAATTACACTGCTTCAGTTAGAACGTTGACAGGCGCCGGTTGCAGGCAAGTTACGAGCCGGCGGGGATACTGGCGTGTAATTATCGCCAGGCTTTTTAGGAAATTAATACCAACAACAAAGCGCCACGTGGAAAACAAAACGTGGTCGATTTGGACTTTTTTTGTTGTGTGTGGCTCATGATGACAGCTAAACTGAAATTATTAATATGACGAATATGTTTCGTATGAATTAATGACTGCTTTGGCAACACAACAAAGCGTTTAGTTTTTTTTAAAATAAATGCCACTTTTTCGGAGGCTGTCAGGAAACACATGGTTAGTTACTGCAGGTTTTAAATTGTAGTCATAGATGTTAATGTGACGTTACTGGTTGTTTGCAAAGTATATATTTATGTCAACTCATTTTCACCATTACAGAAAATTATGTAGTAAATTGCAATGTCGATGTGACTTTGATTACATTTTCAGCTCTAAAAAATTTTTGTTTGAAGCGGCCATTTTACTCTCAGTCGTATCTTCTAGAAAGTTTTATAAAAAAAACAAAACAATTCCCTGGCACCAATTTCACCAGTTGTCACATAATTGGGTACACGTCAATCAAACCATGAGGCACAAAAAAAATCTCAGACCCATTTCCTAAATTGAACAGAACGTCAGCCACTTTGGTTTGAATCGTCCATTTTGCATTCCGTCTGTGAAGTTGGAATAATTTAGCCGCTGTCACCGGTTTTACCGATCAACGTGAAATTGGGCGGACATGTTTATTAATACCGCACGTACGAAAAACTTTTAAGCAAGTTCCAAACTGAATAGGGAGTTGGCTGAAGTGGTGTCACAGTTTGGATGATTACAATATTCGGAGGATTCACCATTAAAAAAAAAGTTTTATGACATCTATGTGTGTCATCTTATGACAGCAAATGCTGCTGCTTTTGTCTCCCCTGCTAAATAATGCAGTGCCAGTCATCCCCATCACATGAAAAACATTAATATACTCCACACAGCGTGCCATGAAATCTTTGCCACTGTGGTTATAATTATATCCACGGGCGTATTTTTGTCAACCAGATAAAAGAACGTGCAGCAGCGACGGGAAAATAAAGAGCTTTTTTTTTATTGACAGACAGCTAATCTGTTAATAGACTTCGAGACAATGATCGCGCCCCGAATCAATATTAAGATGATTAAGTAACGCCACGGTGGCGCCCGGCTTGGTTTTGATCATTGCGGGCCACCCGCGTTCTCTCCCGGGGGCTGATGGAGTCGGAAAATTGAAAGTGTTTTTGCTGTTTAAGTGGAATTCCAACCATTTTTAACCTCTGTGACATTGGAATTGATTGTCACGGCACATTTTGGTTAAAAAAAATAGCTAGCCTGCGGCTAGCGTGCGACTCTTACGTAACGGTCCACATCTTCTAAATGCTAAGTGTAAACCCGGCGACTGACCACAAGGTGCTAATGTAGCAGTTTAGATCTTTACTCAGTCTTATCAAACATCAAGAGATGGTCAAAGGGAATCCGAAGAAGTCATTTTGTTCAGAAAGAAAATGTTGACGGCTAGACAGTCGACGGCTAGCGCAAGAAGCTAATGAAGAGAGTGTCAAACATGACAGTCACAAAAGATCACAATCATGGTCACCAACGTTGGCAGCTGGTTAGCTTTGATATAAAAATACGTCAGAAGCATGCCAAAAATCCGAAAAGTAATAGGAGAGTTTTGGCATGAGTTTGCCTGATTGAAATAACCTAGCATGACCGTATAATGGCCGTTTGTGTTATGGGCCGGGGTTCATCTGACCCGAAACTTATTAAAACAAGTGGAAAATGTATTAGTGTGAAAACAAATCAGGTTACATAGGTGACAGACTGCTCCGCTCTGGTTTTTCTGAGCTTTTCTTCCCGTGTTTGTTTGCCTCCCCGCAAATTCTCTGGTGGATTGTGACCCACATATCAGCGTGAGAAAATGACACGCGTTACCGCCTCTGCTTCTTGGTGAATATTCATGAAGCGATTATACCGTACGTGTTAAATCTGGTGACTTCTCATGGAGGCCTCGGCGTATACTTAGGTGCAGGAATATCACTCGTGTAGAGGGTATGTCTGTTTTGGACGGGGTCATTACCAGAGAGAGCTTTCCCCGAGTACTCATTGCCCCAACCGTAATCATTTTTGGCCAGGACTCAAACACTGAATCACTTTTTTCTTGAAAAAATAACTCGTTATGGTGACTTTTGAGTATTTTTTAATATCTTTTAGAGAGTGCTCGCAGGGAGGTGTTTTTGCATGGCGTCCATGAGTGGGTGTTAGGGTCTAATCCTGTTCTTGACGCTCGCAAAGACTCTTAAGCTCGGCACGCTTATGATTGTGACAATGGGGCTGATTTTGAATGCACGCGGAGCACAGAACATGAACCACCGACGGTGAGGCAGTTCGACGGCCGCGTTTGCTTTGTATTCATTACAAGAGCTACCAACATGGCATTAATAGAAGTGGAGCCTAACCGATTAGCCGGCTGGACGATACAAATGAATTTTGCCGATTTCTTTTCTTCCGATTTCTAGCATCCGATTGTCAGATCGGATTAAATTGACAGTTGACTGTTAGCAAGGCAGATGGGACAGCATAAAAATTTGTCGTACGTTGTAGAGAGCCATACGTCGCCTCATTCCATACGAGCCAAACAGCGATGTGATTTCCGTTATTACCCCTTAAAAGAGCTTGCAAACGCCCCCCCCCCACCCCCCAAAAGCAACCAACAGATGCTGATACTAAGAAGCCATTTGTTCTGCGGTGGAATTACAAAGTTAGCGGGGCCCTCGGAAGGCTTTATGAACACTGACAGCGGTTCCCTGATGTTGTGAATGATTCACACTCATCAAAAAAACACTAGGACTTTTGTCGCCCTCTCCCTGAGCAAACTTTAAGGCAACGAAGCCCCGCCCACGGCTGGCTGCCATTCTCAGAAGAAGCAAAGCCTCCCTCCATCAAGGCTAATCCACACCCACCGCAGCGCAAAGAAAAGCTCGCCTAGCGCGATGTACTCGAGGACAAAATATCTCGCACTCCAGCAGCCGTCCTTATCGCTTCATTGTGTTTTGCCACGTGATTGCAAGGTCAGACACGCAAAAGCTCTTTAGTCTGACGAGAGGTTTTGTCTTTCTCCTGATTTATTAAGAGCACTTATGCAAATCTAGCCGCTCGCAATCTTCCCCGGTGATAGTAATACCTGAGGCGCCGCCGCCGTCCCGCGTGCCACAACAACACACGGCACACATGAACGAAGAAACACTGTGCCTCTTGTTTTTAAATTCAACAATGTTAACAGTAGATTGATGTCAAGAGAAAGCGGGGCTGAAAATCAAAACAGAAAGGATTATTACGGAGGAATGCGGCGACACGGAAACAACCCAGCTCCATGCGGGGAAATAAATAAGCTCCCTGGGACATGATCATGCACTGGTGGTGGTGTGCGAAAATGCTCAGCCACAAAAAAAAAAATTTGAAACTTTCCCTCTAGAGACCCTTGATGGGAGAAATGAAAAACCGCTACATTGTGACATGACCGCGCATCAGATTGGGTTCAAGAACAAAGTGGCGTAGCGCTGTGGGAACGCTAATCATTGTCTCAAAAATCCAAAGCAGACAGGGCGGAACAAACATGGAGGCACATAACACTGTGGACCTGCACCAAGACTGCGCTCGACCTGCTTTTTAATTTGTAGCCAAACTCCAAAGCCGTGAGCCCCGGTAACATCGGCCAGCCTTTCTCCCAACGCTCTCATGTTTCAAACCTCCGGAGAGCACAACAAAGCCACGCTGCGAGTGTTCTGCCGAGCATTCCCGGGTCGTCCTGATCCTCCAGTGCGGTAATCCCGGTCTCCTGGGTTCTTTTGGTACTTGTGCATCTCGGTCTCTTGGCGTGCCTGCCGTGCTCCGCTAGCGCATCCCCTCTGTTCCCTCCCCTGACAGCTCGGCTCCCTCGGCAGCTTTAATGCAACCCGCAGCAGAATGGAGCCGTGCCGCAGACTTAATGGCTGCCCTCTAATTCTGACGCCTTCCACATCACTGCCTTAGGGTGGAAGATATGAAACTCATGCTCTGGCCTCCGGGGTCACGTTTGTACACATTCATCCATTTTTAATGTCCACCCTACACATGCCGAGGAAAAACCTTTTCGCCTTCTCGAATGAAATAACCGAGTGTGGAAAAACTCATTCTTTTGTTTTCAAATAATCATAAGCGTAATCGGTGGCAGTACATCAGAGCCTGCAAGGGGCGGGAATATCAAACCAGGCAAAAATACGCCAGCGAAGAGTCGGAGAGCGGGCCTTGTTTTTGTACATTTCGTCAAGCTGTGAAAATACGACACGTCTTGGCAACGGGCGTGTTAGTTTCTTTTAATCTGCTCGCCTGACGTGTAAAGTAAATATAGTTAAGCGCCTTTGTGTGAGCGCACGCGTGTCGTAAACAAGCGGCGGTGAGCCGACGCAGTTCTTTCCTTGCTGTCACTCAAGATAACGCTTTGATGAAGGCCTCTTGCCAGATTTCAGATTTATATATGTATATCATTTATTTATTTAACCAGCAAAAACATTTGAACCAACCTTCACCAAGCCGGTGAGATGCTCCAGTACACCTTCCATGGGGAGTTGCAGCAAGTGGTTGTTCCTCAGGTTGAGGCGAGCCAGGTTCACTCCGGAAAACACGCCCAGCGGGAGACTCTTTAGAAGGTTGGCATTGAGGAACAAAAGCTGCAGGGAGGGCATGGGGTCCAAGGTTCCTCGGTCTATCTCTCGGATCTCGTTGTACTCAAAGTAAAGGTACCTGAAGCAGAAGTGTAGAAGAGGCTTAAAGGAGCGTTTTGTCAAATGGATTCATTGGAATAAGCGTGTTGATATTGTTTGCGTGTGTAGGAGGAATTTGTATTCCCTGCGTAATGTTTGTAATTCTGTGTGGGTGTGTATAATTCTGTGTGTTTGTTTTTTGTGTGCGTGAAATGTGTGCGTCAAAATGATTCCTGATTAAACTCATTACATGATTTGTTGTTTTTTTAGAAAAGAAAAAAAAAAAGGACGAATTGATGAAGTTTGCAAGTGGGTCGTTTAGTAAGAGCAGCGGTGGGTAAATTGCTCTTCTTCGCCTCTCAGCATTATAATTACATAAATGGATATTTATGGAAATTAGCTATACAGGAATTGGTTTTAATACACACTGTTTGTGTGTTTGCACGAGTGTGTGTGATTTAGGGATGTGACAGCTGGCTGCAAGTTCAAGGGGGGGCAAACGGGCCACATTTCATTTTTAAAAAGGACAGATGGGTGAGGTCATTCGTACATAAAGTTGAAATAGTTTTCTCATCAGAGTTAGTTTTTTTTTTTCCGTTTTGCTTATTTAAGTCAGATACTTTTAATAAGTCGACGACGAAACGAACGCAACAAATATTTCGAAAGACTCCTGATAATGTGAACGCCCGGCCGGTCAGATTAAACGAAGCGGACCGCATGTGGCCCGCTGCTGATATGTTGCACACCCCCACACGGGACACTATCAATCTTGAGGACCTTTCCAAATCGATAATAGTACTAAGAGTGAACTTAACACAAGTCCCGGCTAAATCCTTTTCCTTTGCTCGCCAGCCGGTTAATAGAATTCTGCTGCTGAAATGAGGCCTGCTTTAAAATTAATTAGCACTTGCTCACCCCTGAGCCTAGTACTAGTGTTTTTTTGGTTTTTTTTGCAGGTCCAGTCTTTCCTCTTCTTTAAATATTAAAGACGGATAACAGCATAAATCTAATTAGTGACTGTAGATGTTTGCCAGAAGCGTCATCGGGAACGTTCGTCAATCCATTTTCTATATGCCCTCATCGCGAAGGTCGCTAAGCTGGAGCTTCTCGCGGCTGACTTTGCAGTGGCAGGTTACACCTTAGACGGCCAATCGGATGGCACAAAAAGACAAACGACCTTTTACACGTGTCCGGGCCAGTTTGACACCATCCATCGCATACTTGATCGGATTAGTTGAGACTTAAAAAAAAATAAAATAGCTGGCGCCGCGACATCACCAGATCCTATTTGAATGACAATCGAGCAATAAAAACAACAACAAAAATCCCGTTTTCTTCAGGAGCACATCCTGACACCTTATCAAGGTGTTTGCATGCACATACAAAGTAAACATTGGTTCATTTCTGAGTTGTCACTCACAGCTACCTCACACCTCCTCATAGCCTGAAGCCTGCCACCAGGCTGTGTGACTGACTATTGATAGCCTGCAAGAGAGAATGGCCTCCTTCCCTTTCAATCAAGCTTCAGTCAAATGCTAATCGCCGCACAACCTCTCGGCACGGTGAAATTAATTTCCTCGTATTTATAAACAAACTTTGAAATACGTAGTCACGACGTCCTACCAGAGATTTTGCAGCCCCAGGAACATTTCGGGGCTGAGCCGCTCTAGGTTGTTTCCGTTCAGGTACAGGCTCCTCAGGCTGGTCAGGCTGGAGAAAGCGCCTTCTTGTAGGTAGGAAATGCGGTTGCTCCCCAAGTGCAGTAGTTCCAAACTGGAAAAGTTCCAGAAGTCGGTGCGGTAGATCCTCTGGATCAAGTTCCCGCTCAGGAAAAGCTTGCGTCCGTTGAGCGGTCGCGGCGTCAGCTGCGACACGTTGACGAAGCCATTCTCCTTGCAGTTGACGGTCAGGCCAAGGTTGGTGATGTGCAGGTTGCACGTGCAGCCCATCGGGCAGATGATGGGAATGGGCGGCCGGGTCTGGTAGCCCGCTATGGGGGGGTTCTGGTTGGGGCTCCGTGACGTGGGCGATGTCCTGGAAGGCCGAGGCCTCTTGGTAGGCCGTGGGGGCTTGTCCCTGCGCTCGGCGGAGGAAGAGGACGAAGACGTGGAGGTGGTATGAGTGTTCTGACGGGAGCCGTGCACCATGGAGGACGGTTTGGTGGGTCTAACCCGCCCTGGGTGGGAGTTGGGCTTGGAATTAGGGGGCAAGTGTTGAGGCTGCGTGGCCCCGGTGGCTCGCCTGCCTTCCGCTTGCAAGTCCTTATCCGGGAGCTCAGCGCAAAGCTCCTTGCGAGGGATCTCCCTCAAGTCCTTCCCGTGAAGATGGAAGGGATACTCGCATGTAACATCCCCCACCACGGCCGTGTAGGGGATCTGACCCAGCCACTGCTGCAACTGCACTGCCTCGCAGCCGCAGTTCCAGGGGTTCTCCTCCAGCTGGATCTCCATCAGGGAGCGACCCACGTATTCCAAGGTCCCGGCGTATGCCAGACTCTTCAGACGGTTTCCCCTCAGGTCCAGATGAGTCAGCGACACAGATCTGGAGCAGAAGAAGGAGGGGATGATGGGGGAAGTTAATGAACGGAAACTGCGATTGCGGACAAGTCTGATGATGAATGCATCTTTTAGTCGGCAATAAAACGGGGGACACGCTGCCAACGAGCAAAGTCGACTAGAGCCCAATTGTCAGATGCCTGTAAAAGATGATCTGGAGTGATTATCCTGTGGTGTGTCAGAACAAAAGGGAACTGTAGGGGTCCATTTTTGTTTAAGGGGTACAATAAGTATACCCTTGAGGGTACTGTTCCAGTGACGATCCATTGGACCCTTTTAAAATCTCGCACCGTTCAAGAGACGCTCTTAACGCCTACACCACAGGATAATCGCTCAGGATCATCTTTAAAAAGTAAATCTCTACTTAACACCTCCTACATTCGTTCAGGATAATCTTTTGGCGACCGACAGTTGAGCTTTTGCTGACTTTGATAGGAAGAGAAATAAAAACTGGGCCAGATGTCGGGACGCGCCTTGTCGTACGTGAAATCAGATCAGTCACCTGAAGAGATGCGCGGGCAAGATGGGGATCAGGTTGTCGTTGAGGATAAGAACCCGCAGCTTGTAGAGGAACCTCAGAGCGCCGCTGTCGATGCGTTTAATCACGTTGTAGTCGGCCTGCGGGGTGGACAGCAGATGTTGGGAAAAATATACTTTTTATCATTGGATTCTATGTATCTCCTTATGTGTGCAAGACCGTCCACAGGATGTGACATTTTGGCCTCGTGATAATGACTTGGGAGCAGATGGCTGGCTAAGGAGCCCATGGCTGGAGTCACGAGTCGCGCTGTACAATAAGCCCCATAGTTAGCTATACATGAACAGATCATGAGGTTGTCATGGGATGGCTGAAGTGACAAACGTCTTAAGTAGAAGTCATGAGAACGCCACAGAAGTATCCAACCCATGACCACTAAGACTACGTCTTTGTTAAGCTAAAGTCATGAGACGACCATCTGCTTCTGTCCGTAATAGTATCGCTGTTGTGCTGTGGTCATGAGATGTAATTGTGGAATGTCCTTCCTGTCTAAAGAAGTTATGCATTCATGTACACTTGCCCCATTGTTTGTTCCTCAATAAAAGGCACGACCAAACTGAGGGAAGGCACAGGTCTCAGTCACACTTGCTGTGTCTGAGCCGCGTCCATCTGCAGATGATCGCTTGCCATCGAAGACATATCCTGCCTCTGTGAGATTCTTTTCAGACAAATGTTGTGAACCCAACAGCAGGGGCGAGCGGTGAGAGCTGGCAAGACTTCTCTCCTTCTCTGAACACTGTCAGAAGCACTGAGCAACATTTACAACCTCCTTCGAATATTTGTTCCATGAAATTGAACCGATATTTCCCGGCTTCGCCGCTTGCGGTACGTGTTTGTGGTTGTCGGATTATTTCTGTCCTCTTTGATTTCAGCCTCACTGTGTTGCCATGCTGATCTAATCTGCTCAGAGCCTTCAGAATCAGGAGTGCTGGCCGCTGGAATTTCAGTATTAGCATTGGGACAGTTTGTTAAAGCAATCAGATTTCAAATTCCCCCCCTCACAGGGCACTGATTACGTTAGCGTTTTTCCGTCCTCTGCTCAGTTAGCAAAACAGATTTGACATTTCAACTATGCAAGTTGACCACTTGCACCGCTTCAAGCTCCGGGTTAGATGCAGATCAATCGCTTCGAAGATTCCGATGGGTGATCTGAAGCTTTTTATGGTTTACTCAAGCGTCAAAGAAGGCCGTAGGCACATGGAAAGGATTTTTTTTTCTTTTTCATCTCATGATAGGTAAACATCTGTAGCTGTTAAATTAGTGACCTGCATATGCACAGACGGGGGAACTCTGATGTCTGCAGGCTTGGGAGGAACAAAGATGAGATTGATGCCTTGGAGATGACACTATGCCATACATATTCAAGACGTAATGTTAGGGATTCATTGTCTAGCTCTATAAGATGAGCACAAAGAGAGTGGGTGGTGGTTTTAGATTTATTTTGGACACAACTTGTTACCGACCAGACAAAACAACCAAAGCTCAGTCCCCGAGCTTGTTTATTATTCTTTATCCTGACAATATCCAGACTTGCCAGCACGGTTCCAGCTCAATAAATTCAGTTGGGTTCTTTAATAATCTATATCGCTGGTGAAGGTGATATGGGTTTCTATTATTTGATAAACAGTGAGCGGCTCCGGGTATGTGTCACGGTTGCATGTTATGAAATTCCATTTTGGGACAGCACTGATGGTTTCTATTCTTACGAAGGTGGGATGAGACGGCTTGCCACTGGTGGGCGGTAATGTGAAAACCTCCGGGGGGAGATTCTCACACTTTGGCCACCTGCTAGGCGGCGTCTATTCCAGCAACCTACCTGGAGGTACTCCAGAGCCTCCAAGCCGGCAAAAGTGTCATTCTTGAAGACCTCCAACTTGTTCTCGTGAAGGTAGAGGCGTCGGAGCTTGGCCAGGCCGTGGAAGGCGCCCACCCGGATGTCCTGCAGAGCGTTGTTGCCCAGGTTTATCGACACGGCGTTGCCTAGGTGCTGAAAGCCGTTGCTATAGAGACGCCTCAGCGAGTTCCTCTGGAGGTTGAGTTTGAAAGGGCGGACCCACGACTGGGACACCTGAATTGAGGTGTTTGATGAGTCATCTCATCAATTATGTGGTTTAGAAGATGGAAGGGAGGCTACCTGGCTGCCGTTGGTGAAGCCCCGCCCATCGCAGTGCACGTGGAACACGCCTTCTTTGACCTCGCACGTGCACGGTTCGAAGCAGGGCTCGTCCACTTCTTCCTCGGAGTTGTCCACCAGGGGGGTGTGCGTGGAGGTGGGCGTAGGGGTGGGGCCGCCGTGCGAGGCCCGGGCCAGGCCGGCTGCCGCCGCGCAGCCCAGGGCCACGGCCAGGGTGACCCACTGCATCGTCGGCGCGCTGCTTCTCCCAGCTCAGCTCAGCAGCCCGGGGCGGCGGCCTAGCGTCGGCCCCGCGCTGGCGTCCATACGTCGCATCCAACGCGACAAGGACACAAACACAGTTAAAAGAGGGCAAACAGCAGAGTGAGGCAGCTCGGGATGAATCAGATTGATGATGCGTCACGAACATAGCCAAGCGCACAATGCACGTTAGATCACAGACGCCCCGGGGCACAAAGGCAGGGGCCGGGGATCGAGAGCCTTACCAAGAACAAAGCAAATTGGACGTATGGCGGCACATCTGCGAGACTTTTGAAACAAAACAGAGCCAGGTGCTCACGCGTGGCCAAAAGACAACTCCGAATTGAATCCCTTGAGATAAGAGCAAAACATTTGAGCAAAATTAAATTGCAACGTAGTGGAATGGCATTTCTAAATCACACAGGCTACAATTGGAAAGGTAGAGTCAGGTTTTCGCGCTGCGTAGTTGGAAAGTAATATTTATCATTCCTTCTGATTACCTGTCGACGTGCAATGCTGCACCGTTGATGTTCGGATAACCGAATCTGGTTTTAAATGTACACTGCGAGATTCTCATTGTTTATGTTTAGTTAAAGTCTGGCTGAGCAAGTTTACGTCTAATCCCATCCCGCCTTGCCTCCTGTTTTGTTTTGGCAGTTGTTGTTTCGCATCACGTCAGTCTATTGTTTACGTGGCTGTACTGACGAAAGCAACAAAAGGCAACCACGTGCACCCGTTCACCTGCGAATCATTTTTTAAAAAATCTCGTTCGAGTAGAGAGGCATGAATATATTCATCGGCGGGCTCAAATGCCCCGCCGAATCCGAAATGTCACGCGTGTGTTGTTTTTAATGTATGCAATATGAATATGGGCAAATGCAAATGGGGATTCATAATACTTCCGTCTAATGAACTGCTCCATTTAATAGCTCCAATGGCAATCAGGGAACAGAAAGCGAGAAGGGGAAGGGGGTCCCGTCGTCTACGTTGGCGGTTCCCGTCGGAGACCCAAACGTCTGTTTTTAATTCAAAACAAAGTGGAAAGTATTTGGGAATGGTTTGCGATGGTGACAGCCGATACAAGAGACGCAAACGGGAAAAAGGTGCTCAGTCATGGTCACAAAAACACTGCGGAGGCGCTCGAGTCTTTGCAGGGGCATCTTTGCTCCCGAGTCTTAATGAGATCTAAATTGGATAAAGCATCTCGACGCTCGCAGACGGCGTCGAGCACTGTCACGCGAAATACAATAATGATCCTGATGGCGCGGTGGCTGTAATCATACAGCAATAATCTTTGTGTCGGGCGGGGGCCGTCCGACTAGTAGGCAGCGGTGGAAATATCAGCGCCCGGGAGAGGAAGAGCAATCACAGAGATGATTACGACAAGAAAAACAAGGGTTGGATTGGGAGGAGGCGGAGAAAGCTGGTGGCAGGCAGGGTTAGAATAGTTTTTTTCATTATAGTTTCATTTTCTTTTCTTTCTAGGATTTGTATCTAAGAGCAAGTTGCTTAGTTTTTATTCCCTTTTTTTTTTTTTTTGCAAATGCTTCATCTTATTTTATTTTTTTCCATTTTTGATATTGTCTGTCTACATGTGTTGCTCCACCGTGTTCAGATAAACGTTGCTGAAAGGGCTCGGCCACTCATGATGCTAACTGTTAGCCCGTTAGCATTGAGCTAGCAAAGCCTTCCCATTGATTTGGTGTTCTCCTCATCAGTATATCGAGTCATGTTTATCTCAAGGTGCCGCCGTATCTTTCGGGCCGATCGATGAACCGGGTGGGCAGTATGTGGCCCCAGGGCCAAGCTTTGCCCACCCTTGGCATCAAGAGTCACAAGTCAGCCAAGTCGGCCAGCCACTCGGGAGAACGAGAGCTCTCGCAGTGAAGCGGCTGAAATCTGATATTGATTACATCCTAACGCTCGCTCTCGCTCTGCTTGCATGCATGCACCACCGACAACTACGTGCGTGTGTGTGTGTGGGGGGGAACAAAGAGGTCAAAACAGACACACAAAAAAAAACACGTTCCCATTGCCTGCCAAGCTTTCCGACACAGGTAGCGGGCCACGTGTGGATGAGCGAACGCTTTCATAATAAACGGATGTAATGCAGAATTGCTCGCAACACAAATCCTGTAAAAGCATGAAAACACACACACTGAGGAAGACTTTTGGATGGGCTGCCGAAGTCGCGCACACACACGCGCACACACAAATACAGCATTATCTTTTGAAAGCACACACCCACTTCCCGACAGAGTTGGCGCAGCCCTTCTCTGCTTTCAAGGCAATCAAGGTATTCTGTTCAGTTGGCCAACATTACAAAAATGAGGCAAGACTGATTTTGCCTCATCCAAACCAAGACCATCAAATGTCTTCCTTCTTAGAAGAATGTCCAAAACTGGTTAGGCCGACATTTTTGAAGTGCGCCGTACACACGAGTCAATGTTCTCTGATCCCCGACTAGTTTGAAGGCGCTTAAGATTGTGTTTGTGGGAAAAGACTTGAGGAGAAATATCTGCCCTGTTTTGATTCATCGATGGGGGGCTGCCATTTTGTACGGGACTGTCGAATGAAATTATCCACTACTTGGGTCAATTCGACCCAACTTTCTTCTGTGAAACCCCAAATGTTGGGTAATTTTTTTTTGTTGATTTGTGGTCATTTTGTACAAAACAACCCAGAAAGTTGAAAGGCCCAAATTGTTCCAAATTGGGTTTTTGTTGACCCAAGTTTTTTTTTTTTTTTTAATTACAATGTACACTCTAAAGCGGTAAAACAATTTTTTTTCTGAATAACTCACAAAACAACTCCCAAAATTAAATATCCCCCAAAGTTGGACATATCCCTTTCCAAACGCAAACTTTGGCAAAATGACTTTTTCCCCAATTATTTGTTCTTGCTTAAAACAAAAATGATTTTTCTCATGTATCCTCCATTGGGAATCCCTGCCGTGGGCCAAGTCGCCCTCCGCAGACTTTGGAACCAATCGTAATGTTGTGGAGCTTCGTTTTGTGTCCCCGTCTGTCTTTGCAGGAGCGTGGTCCTGCTTCAATTGAATTGTTTTGTCTCGCTTTTCAATGACCCTCTCTCCCGAGGACTGACGCAGGCGAGCTCTGGAAATGACGGCCACTTCGCTTATCCCTCCGGCATATTATTCCTGTCACATAACTCCGGTGTCTACTGACCTCACCCCCCCCCCCCCCCCCCCCCCCACACACACACACACCCTCGTCCTCTCATGTCCGTCAGAGTAGCCTGGCGGTCGGCTTCTGCATACTCCAAACGCGCAACTGCACTATCAGGCATCAACAAGCATCCCCCCCCAAAAAACCTCCCCCCCTCTTCCCCCAACCCGCACCATCCCTGATCAATGGCATTGAGAGGGGAGAAGAGGAGGAATGGTAGTCTTATCGTTCTTATCATCCAGCATTAAAAGAAAAATCAATTAGCTGACATACAGTATGTGAAGGCATGACCAATTAAACAGCCAAGTCATTAGAACCATTTAACACACGGCGACCGATGGAAATCCTTTACCCCCCCCCCCCCCCACACACACACACACACGTTGTCTCACACGTTCACGCAGCACACACACTTAAAAGCATTGACAGGGGCTTAAAAAAAAAAAAAGCCGGTGAAAAATACTCACTCAGTCCTCCGCCAAAGAATCAGGGAACGACCGGGAGAAGACTTTTACAGGCGGAGTGTCGACATAGCGCTCACGTTCAGCCGCACTCTCCTGCATGCCTTCTTTTCCTCTCCTCTCTCACTCTCTCGCTCTCTCTCTCTCCTGTGGAGGCGGATGAGGGAGGCAGGGAGGATGATGATGATGGGGAGGAGGAGGGGATGGGGGGGACGTGAGAAGACTGCAATGAGGAAGAGGATAGAGAGGGAGGGAGGGAGGGAGAAAGCTTTAGGATGCAGGTCCGCTTTTCCACATCGCAGCCCGGGGGAGCTGCGGCATCGGACAGCCTGAATGGCGGCCAATCGCAGAGCCCAACGATTCAACGACAGAAATGAAGCAATAGAAATTAGGAAACGGCGACAAAACCAAATAGTTTGAAGGGGATGGATTAGCTAGTTGTAGGAGTACAACTTAAATCGATTTGAATCGGAAAATCGGCTTTGATTCGACTGAATCGAATCATTGTATTCACTGCACCGAATCGTTTAGCGCTCACCGCTAATTTATAGCCTACATATACATATAGATTAGGGGTGTAACAAAAAATGATTTTAATCGGAAAATCCATTTTGATTTTAAAGATGCGAATGCATTGAATCGAACCAAATCGAAAAAAATTATCAATATGCATATTGAATCTTTTTCTTTTATTGGAAATATATTGTACATTCCAATATCCCCCCCCAAATGTTGGGCTTTACCAACAAAAATTCAACATCTCATCTTACTTAATGCATCTCAGCCCCCCGTGCCTTTAAGCACCGGCGGTTTGCCGTGCACGTTGCCATGGCGACTCTCGCCATCTGGCTTTTCGGCGCGCACGCCAGCACACACGTGTCAGGCGATTTTTTTAATTTATTTAGTTTTAAACGATGTGACTTTCATGAGAGGAAATCACATGGAGGCCTCAGAAGTTCACAAGGAGCTAAACACCTGTCACGGCGTGAAGAGGAGGAGGAAGTGGGAGCAACAGATGTCACCACGTCGCAAATTAGCTTGCCGCGCGTAGCCGCTTTCGCTAGTGACGAGCGGCCGGCTTGTACTTCACGTACTGGCTTGTCATCAAGGACGCTTTTCTGATTATCTCTTCAGACTCTTCTAGAGTGCTTCTTTTGTTTCCCTCTTCCGCAACTTGGGAACAATTTTTGTCTTTCAACTTAAAACAAAGATCGTGAAAGATTAATATTTCAGTTATATTGAATTTGGGGGGAAATTGATTGACTTTCATTAAATTTTATGAGACATGGTGCGAAGCCTGGGGGGAAAAAGATGCCTATTGTCTAAGATTAAAAAAGGAGAAAGAAGTATAAATGGCCTCAGGCTGACATTTTGAACATCAGCGCTCAATTGTTTCCCGGGTTTGGTCATGTGACGTTCGCAACGCGAGCCTGAAGACACGTTAACATCAATTTCCGTCGACAGCAGATGGATTAATCTGATTAATTCTTATTCAGTATATATTCACAGTATGCATATAAAACAAAGCCTGACCAAAATGAAGCGTAAGCTGTTTTTCTTTTTTTAAAATTGCAGCCTTTGCAATTTGAAAATTTAATCCTTCTACTTTGTACATTGCGTTCGATTTGAATTTATTTATTCAGTCCAGGAAGCCGGTTACTGATCTTGTATCCTTGACACTTTGGGGACATTTCTGTTCCTTTTGAGCCCTGGAAAAAAGTACCCAAAAAAAAAAAAGCCCAAGTAACGATTATTTATAGCTCACTTTTCCCAGGTAATGGCCACCAAATGCTTTACACGAACAAGCTCGGAATGCAAAGTAGCTGGCCGGAGACATAAGCATAAAAGAAGAGCGACAACAAACACATAAAAATGAGCCGACAGGAAAGCAGAAAACAATTACGTGACGGCTCATGATAAAAACGTACGCTGTCCTCCAGCGCCGATCATCGGCTAACGTCTCAAAGTAATTTTGGATTTATTATATATATTTTTTGATTGGCACGGGAAAGAGCAATGGCCACGTACTCGCTGCAAATCAACTGTTACCTCGAAGTCCAATTATCAGCACCATTAACTTCAGCACCTTGAGGGACTCGGTCCAACTGTACTCTTTTATTTTGTTGCCGCGTCTACCTTTTGTTGCTTGAGAACAAACGGCGGAGTCAATAATTAGCCCTTTAGGGAATCGAAGTGCACCTTGTACATTGAAGAGGTTGACTCCTTCATGTTCTGCTGGTGTCACCATCACCCGCTACATCGCCAACGATCCCGATACCATTCAGTCTGCCGATAACACGATTCACAGCCTAATACGATGCAAATACGATTCCTTCCCGTCTCTACAAATAAATAATTCACTTCAATTGTGAAATGATTCCGTCTAATTACGATACGATTCACCAAAATTAAGATGAACTCTAAATCCGACACTTTGGTTACGATTGATTCACTCCAAATAAATACGATGATAATACGATTCAGTCCAAATACGACAGGATTCACACCAAATAGGAAATGATTCACTCCGAGTGCAAGACGAGTCATTCAATCATGATACGATTCATTTCGAAATGACCGTGTTCAGTGTGGAGAGGATTCACTCCAATAACAACCTAATAAGATTTTTGTTAGTTGACGTGTGCCAGATGAAGAGACTCGCGTGACAAATGATGGCCGCATTAGCGAGTAATAAGAGCGAGGGCCTTTAATAACAGTTGCACATGACAGAAAATCATTTTGTAATGACATTTGAAGCCTTTAAAATGATATCAAGGCCATGGCATAGTGGACAATTACGACGACGCATTGATGCGTGTCGGTTTTTTTTTCTCCCCCCCCCCCTTCCCCTCCGAGGCTCTTTTGCATATCGGCGAGCTTCAGGAAAAGATTTAATAACGACATTACTGCGCTCAAAGTTCAATTTTCAGTTCAATTTCACATCGATTTGGCGCGCGTGCGTGAAGGTGAATCACCTTGAGGAAACGGCCGAGGTGCATCTTCCTCTCACGCTCTCTCTCTTTTTTTTTTCCTCTCTCGATCGCCCCGCGGCGGTGCGAGGGAACGCTGTCCTCGGAGATTCCAATCTGACGGCACAACACAGACACTTCCAGTAATAGCAGGAAGCTGTAGACGATGGTTATAGATTTCAGGGGCTCTCAGGTGCATTAGGCCGTATCTCGGCTTCCCCACAAGGCCACTTAATGCCCCGGCCTGCGATGCAGGGAAAGAGGCGGGCCGGGCCAGGCCGGGCCGGGCCGGCCCGCCGACCGGCTGGCTGGCTGACTGGCGTGCATGTGCAGCTATGAACAAAAGAAAAAAAAAAAAATCAATTAAGACGTTTATCAATGGCAGGCCGGTCGATGCGCATAAATAAGAGAGTCATTCGTCATGGGAGCTTTCTAAAATCAAGGGCGACCAGACTTTAACAATCAAGACATGAGTCATGTGTTCACAAATTGGACCTTGATTCTAAACAAAAGGTGGAGGATTTTTTTTTTTTTTCCTGAAACTCTTATCTTTATTCTCCACAGAAAGTCTATTGGAATTAGTAGTGGGGAGAGTGGATGGGAGTGGGGGGGGGGGGGTGTCAGGTACTTGTGTCATAACATGAAAGCAAAGAGCAATACTCTAGAGGACTCACCTCTGATTCACACACACTCACTGCGGGCAAGGACAAACCGCATGGGACGCACGCATGAAGTATAGTGATTCACACACGTGCGCCGCTCAACGAAGTCCACACACACACACACACATATGCACTCCAAGCGCCGTAACGTCGTCGTATGACACAAGCGTGAGCTAATTAATCACGTCCTGTATTAATTGCAATTCAAATCAGTTGCCATGGGAACCCTCTGGGATGTTCAGGCGGCGGACTTCCAGTGAATCTTACGGACGAGGACCGAGGGGGAGCCATTCACATCGTCTTACAATGATTCAGCTGGCTGCGTTTTACATTGCCCCCCCCCCTTTTGAGTTGCCCGAGGTGAACTTCAATTTCGGTCATAGAGAGACGCGCAGAAGCGGAAAATGCTAGTCTGATGACATTGACATTTGAGGCAAGAATGCCTTGCTCGGAAGACAAAGGTGTACCTGTTGTTGTGTTTTTTGATGCATTCAAAATGACAAAATACATCATTTGGTTTGCCCCATTTATGCACAATGCAAGGAAATGTTCTTAATGGCCCCTCTGCTTAATAAACGATTGGGAGAATGCCTGCTGGAATTCGTGGTAGTCGTCCACCGCCGGCGCATTGCTAGTTTTCGCTGGCGGAATGCTTATTCAGGGATAATTTTGTGAATCCATGCGGATGCTCATGCGTTATTATACGGGAAGCTCAGGTGAAAGCTGGACGTGGTGAATTAACAATGCCGAGGTGTGTGCGTCCGCACGCCGGTCGGTGTGCGTGTGGCTCGCCAGTTGTCATGGTTGCAGCGTTTATCACCTCGTTCCGCCGACATAGAGGCCCAGGGGCACGTGTGATTGGCTTCAGACCAACAGACAGACAGACTCGGGCGAGGGAGTGTGAGTGAGTGAGTGAGTGAGTGAGTGAGTGAGTGAGTGAGTGAGTGAGTGAGTGAGTGAGTGAGTGAGTGAGTGAGTGAGTGAGTGAGTGAGTGAGTGAGTGAGTGAGTGAGTGAGTGAGTGAGTGAGGGGGAGGACATATTGGCACAGAGGAAGGCTTAAATGCCAACACGCTGCGCTGGGGGAGGAGGCGGTGGAAGGGCGTTGGACAAATGTCAACGTCGGGCCTCTTCATGATCGTGTAGCCCGGGCCCGGGTCCAAGCGTGAAACCAAAGTTGATTTTTGCCGTCTATTGTTTGAATGCCTCATATTGACGGATAGCGAAGCGGAATTTAGTCACTGATAAATGCGGAGAGAGTTTCTTACTCTGTGCACAATTAGGCTGTTCCACAATCAAATCAGCTGGCCATGCATCCTTTGACCCCAAAAAAAGAAATCGTTTCAATGCATATTTTAATGAGGAAATATAGCACTCTATAATTGTATACAATTATTATGAAAGAGTTCAAAATGTTTTCAATTTTTTTTCCCCTATATCTTGTTCTTTTGCTATAGTGACCTTCTTCACTCATTCATCTTCAGCTGAGTCCACTGAGACACTTCCTGGTTGTGAGGCTGAAAAGCCCTCACATGGCAAATCCAGCCAATCACATCGCACTACAGTGACCCAGGAACTTCTCAGCCAATCACAGCACGGCTTGCCGCGTACTTGGAGCGGGGGCTGGCCCTAATAGTAAACACAGAGGCTAACAGCGTATGTTTGCTTTTAAACTTCCAAACGGCAGCCAGTTAACGATTCATTGGACTCAAACTTTCAGTTGTGTAAAGAGCGGATGTTCGCCGTCGACTCCTTTGACGGGCTTGCCTGTTATGTTTGCGTGTATCTTGTAAACTAGAGAGTCGCCAGGGTGCGATGTTTTTTTTAGCTGACATCCAGCTGAATAGGCGAAAGCACCAGAGCGTGTGTGAATAGACTCATTGTGCGGCTGCTGCCTGCCTGTCTGGTTTAGTGTGTATGTCAGTGTGTGTGTGGCCTCGGCATCCTTTTCTCTTCGGTGTCGTTTATGCCACACGCACTCTCCGTCATCGCTGCCTGCTGGCTGACACGCTGCGTGGACGGGCAGTAGGACATTACCGGCGACAGCGAGCTGTCCGCTTGGCTACGGCCGCCGCTCGCTTTTGTCTGCCCACGGCGGTGACCGTAAAACAAAAACAACAACAAAAAGTCCCCACTATGCCCCAGACTGGCAAATCGAAAAACGCACCACCGGCGTCGGACTCTCTGCGTCCTCAAATGGGGCCCCCGGCTGGGGATCCAGAGGGTCTCCGGGATGATGAGGGGGACTCTGGACAGGACAACCAAGGAGACGCGGACATCATAAAATCTCCAAGTGATACCAAACAGTACAGGTACGGATCTAGTTTCCCTCCCTTACTGTCTGAATTTTAAATGTGAGCTGACCAGGGGCGGCGCAACACCGGGGGGCTTACAGCCCCGTCAAAAATTTGTGTAGCCCCAGTTAAGTCAGCATTATATTTATTGCCGATTCGTACATACGGACCCAGCTCCACTTTTCAGATGTAACTCACCTGAATTATTCTCCGCCTTTTCAGGTACATTATGCTGGACAACGGGCTGCGTGCTCTGCTCATCTCGGACTTCAGCTACCCGCTCGTGTCAGAAGACGACGACGACGAGGAGGAAGAAGAGGAGGAGGAAGGTGGTGAAGAGGAGGAGGAGGAGGAAGAGGAAGATGACTCCAGTGATGAAACCAAGGAGGAGTCGGATGAAGGCGGCGACGAGGACGATGACCGGCAGGGGAGGAAGAAGAGAGGGAATGCAGAGAAGCAGGTACACGCATGGCGATGGTGTCCATTTGAAGCTAAAAATATTTTCTAGTCCACTATTACAGTTTTGAACTTGACCAGCCCCGGGAGGGCGCTGCAAGCACAGCAGGATTGGAATCCCTGGTGTAAAGCGGCCCATCACACAAAGTCACCCATGCTAACTGTATTAGCGTGTGTGTGTGTCAGTCTGCAGCCGCCCTGTGTGTCGGAGTGGGCAGCTTCAGTGATCCCGCTGACCTCCCTGGCCTTGCCCACTTTCTGGAACACAGTGAGTAATTACAGTAATTACAGTGAAAGGATGGGGGGGGTTGCGTGCGTGTGTTGAGTTGAGTTAGCTCTCAAAGGTTAATTCACTGAAGTCTTTTACATGCTCACCCATCACCGATTAAATTTGAGTGTAGCGCCCTCCGTACATGTTTGGACCTGCAAGTTGGACGGGATAAAAACAAAGAAGCGGCGCTTGTTAAACGCCCTCCGGAAGTTTCTCCGACACTGCAATTAATGAGTTTGACGCCTTTTCCCTTGTGGTTGTTTTTCAAATATAATACTCATACCCTTGTTGACTTCAAATACAACTTTGGAAGAAAATTGCGGTAAAAATCGGGATTCGCCTGCAGCGGTGGTTCCCGACATTTTTATTTTTTATTTTTTTTATCTTGTTGCTGTGAGTATAATAAATAATTAGATTTTGTTTGGGTCACTCATATCTCAAGGCACATTTTAAGATGGAATATTAGCGCAATAATGTGTCGCGATAAATGCGGAGCGCTCCCATCTTTTGTCTCTGAGAGAAATCGTTTGTCTCATTCACTGATGGGCTTGTCGAAAATCTTTTGATGGCCAATCCCAACTCACGCTGGCCATAAAAACCGTCAGCGGATGTTTACGGCCGTCTTTAGAGCCGGCTTTCGGGAAGCCAGTCGGGACTGGCTATTAAAATTTCCCCGCCATCCGCACGAAACAAAATTGAGCCCACAAAGAGAGAAGCTTATCTTTTGACATTTTTCTGAAACATGTCCTTTTGTTTCCCCGCTGGCTCGCTCTGCGCCAGTGGTTTCCATGGGCAGCGAGAAGTACCCCTCGGAAAACGGCTTTGATGCCTTTCTCAAGAAACACGGCGGCAGCGACAACGCCTCCACCGACTGCGAGAGGACCGTCTTCCAGTTTGACGTGCAGAGGAGAAGCTTCAAAGAGGCGCTCGACAGGTGAGAGCGGATCAGAGGTGCTTTTGTTGTGCGCCGGAGCAGCGTGGCTGAGTGGGATAACATTTTAAGCAGCCAAACGGGAAGACCAAGATGAAGTGCGGAGTGATTAAAAACACAGCCGCCTGACTTTTCCGCATCAGCGGGAGGCAGTCAGCGCTGCTCTTCAGCTCTGGGCCTGATTAAGAAAGCGGCAGAAGTGCCGGGATTTGATCGATCTGACGCAACAGACGTGCATAATTATCGCCGTTGGACAAACTTTGTTTGCCGCGCAGACAAGTTGCAGACGAAAGAAGAAGTTAGATTGCAGGTTCTGATGCTCCGTTTTCTTTTTTTTTTTTTAAAGAGGTTCATCATCCTTTCATTTTTAGGTGGGCTCAGTTCTTCATCTGCCCCCTGATGATCCGAGACGCTATAGACAGGGAGGTGGAGGCCGTCGACAGCGGTGAGTCCGCCCACGTTCGGATTCCATCCCGAGAGCGCCGTCGTCTTTCTTGAGTCTTTCCCTCTGCCGCCCGTCAGAATACCAGCTGGCCAAGCCGTCCGATTCGCACAGGAAGGAGATGCTCTTTGGCAGTCTGGCCAAGCCGGGACACCCCATGGGCAAGTTCTGCTGGGGTGAGTTGGCGGGAGATGTTCACCATGTCCTCTAGGGGGCGTGGCAGTTTGTTGATTTGGAGTGATGTCACCAGGGAACGCCCAAACTCTGAAGCAAGAGCCGAAGAAGAAGAACATCAACATCTACGAGCGGCTACGAGAATTTTGGGAGAGACACTACTCTGCGCATTACATGACCCTAGCTGTCCAGTCCAGAGGTACGCAAGGCAGTATATGGAAGAAGGGAGTCTGCGCCGTTGTGGGAAGCGACGCAGCTCATTTCCGTTAAATTCAGCGAAGAGAGAGAGGTGACGCGGGCAATCTTGACCAAAGCCGTTTTGTATGATGAAGGATCCGCTTTGCAGTGATCCACATGTGGAGTCAGTCAACAACCGTCTGGCGAGCAGATTGACAGAACTCTTTAACAAGCAATCCGGTGATTAATTGACTCCTAATGAAGCCGCAAAGCTCTAATGAGGAGCCGCTCCACGTGTCCGTCTCCGGCCGAGTGTGGCTAATTATTCGCAGCTCGCCTCGGGTCGCCGCCTTCATACCGGTGATGTCATCGTCGGGTCTTGGCGCGCCCTTGCAGGAAATATCAACCGCCTCATTAACAGCTGCCGAGGAGTCCGATGATGCCTCGTGTTAATATGCAAGCCCTGTTTTTCCCAAGATCACTTTTTCCCCTCATCTTTATTTTTTTTTTACATTTAACAATATTTGCATTATTCCTGTGGAGCCTTATGCAATTTAATGTTGGGGGGAAAAAAATATATAAAATAATACAAAGCTATTTGATAGCAGCGAAAATAAGGCAAGTCCCAGAAGGGAGAACAAAAAAAACCAACATTGTTTGTTATCGTCTCTTATTGTCATTTGCTGTTTCCACAAGTGCATTGGGGGAAAAAACTCAAATCAAAAATAGTAGAAAAATGTCTACAGAATGAGCTAACTCTAAGGCTATGTTCTTTTTTTCCACCGGCCACAGTTTAAACAGATTACAATTTATTTTCTATGGGAACAAATAAAAATGCTTAAATTCTTGTAATCGTGCACCCGCAGAGAAACTGGACACGCTGGAGATGTGGGTGCGAGAGATCTTCAGCAAGGTGCCCAACAAGTGAGTGGAGATCATCTCTACGCCTTCCTTTCGTTTTTTTTTTTTTTTTTAATTGTATTATAGCTTATGTCCTGATTCCTGTTGATGTCCGTAGTGGCCTTCCCAAGCCGGACTTCTCCGACATGCGGGACCCCTTTGATATGTCATCTTTCAACAAACTATACAGAGGTACACAATCATATATGTGACAATTTGCTGTTGGGCACTACCCCGTGGTTGTTTTTGTGTTGCCCGCAGTCGTCCCCGTTCGGAAGGTGCATTCGTTGAACATCACCTGGGCGCTGCCGCCTCAAGAAAAGCACTACAGGTGAGGCTTTGAAAGTTGGCTTAAGAACGGCCCTGCAAGCATATTGTAGCCTACAATGGCAAATGTAGTTGACATGCTAACGGTTAGCATCGATAGTTGCAGTATGAGACTTGAACACCAATGGTGGAGAAACGCATGTAGACAGACAATATGACAATATTAGTACAAGGACTATTTTTCATTTTTCTCCGCAAGCTTTTTTTATTTTACATCATATATTTTCCTATTGGTACTGCAGTGACTCAAGGCGCTAAAGGGGACTGACGTTTTTTTTTTCCCCTCCCAACACATGAACCTTTTTGCCGTGGCAAAGACCCAAATCTAACAAGAGGCTTACATCAATAGAATGCAACACCCCCGTCGTCTTGAGAGGGATTCGATTTTCTCGTCCTAACAATGTTTTTCTTTTGGCAGAGTGAAGCCTCTTCACTACATATCGTGGCTGATTGGCCACGAAGGTCCAGGAAGTATCCTCTCCATGCTTAGGAGGAAGTGAGTACTTTCTCTTTGCTTTTCCCGTGTGCAGAAACCGCAATTTAAAGGTCTTCAATTTACCAAAGGGACACAAACTGGTTTTTTTTTTGTGTGTGTAAGAGAGCTTCTCGGGGCTCTTGTTACTAAGTGGCCAAGCCATTCAGCTCAGATAAACAAAAAAAAAATAATTGCAAAAGGCCTCTCTCAGTCATCTCACAATACAAAGCGGCCCTCCAATAAACACGTGGACAGCACTCAGCGGCTCGGATGGAACGTTCCAGACCGCTTTGTTTCCCGCGCTTGATGAATGACGACAGCGGGCGACTTGGAGAGCGCTCAAAGCCCGTCGAGTGCTTTGCTGTGTTAAGTGGGGTGCGGCGTAAAGTGGCCCCTCAGTGCTTATTTGGGCCCGGGAGGCAATGAAGCCTCGTGTCCTTTTCATCCCTCCGGATTTTCACTCGGCCGTTTATTTTGCGTCGCAGTTTGCGATCAAAACGAGCATCTTGCGATCGAGCGTAGAATTTGCTGACGCTCGGACGTGCGCGACGGCAGGTGCTGGGCCCTGGATCTGTTCGGAGGAAACAGCGAAAGCGGCTTTGATCAGAACACCACCTACTCCATCTTCTCCATCTCCATCACGCTCACTGACGAAGGTTTCCAGAACTTCTACCAGGTAAACGTCCAAGCCAACCCACCTTCTTCTATTTTGATCCGGTATTTGCCTCATTGATAGATACAAACAAGGTTATTTCAGGGAAGAGTAGTGCTGTCAGTTGCCACGGTAACGCTGGCTAAGCAGGCAGCCATGCAGCGAGAGAGCCGGGGTTTTTTTTTTGTTTTTTTTGTAGGACTGTCTTATTGGAAAATAACTGGTCTTGAAGTGTTGCCGCGGCCTCAAGCACACCGTTGACATCAAACATGTAGAACTCAATAATATGTCTTTTGATTTGAATTCCTGCAGGTGGTCCACCTGGTGTTCCAATATCTCAAGATGCTTCAGATCCTCGGCCCTCAGAAAAGGCACAAACAGAAAAACAAAAATTGTCCTTTTTGATTGAAATTTTTTGGGGAACATTTCTCGTTCCTCTAAATGTCTTTTTATCACACGTTCAGGATATACGAAGAAATTCAGAAGATCGAGGCCAACGAGTTTCGCTATCAGGAAGAGGTAGGAGGCCCGCGTCAGTCGAGCGCCGCCTGCTCCGCGCCGTTCCCTTATCGCTCTTCTCCCTTTTTATAGAGCGACCCTATCGAATACGTGGAGGACATCTGCGAGAACATGCAGCTGTTCCCCAAGGAGGACTTGCTGACGGGAGACCAGCTGATGTTTGACTTCAGCCCCGAGGTGTCGACTCTGCGCTTACTGTCGCTACATGGGCAATTATCAACGATTGCTCTGTCCCTACGCACATAATATCGCACATTCAAGAAGTTCATTTCAGCCATGAAGTCAAGAAGCTTCATTGTTCCCCACCTCCCCTCTATTGTGTCAGTCATTCCTTTGTGTGTTTATGTGACGCAGATTGCTTTGTGTGGAAAGATGTGAGCTTGCATACCCCCCACCCCTCCTCCTCTCTCTCTTCTTTCCCTTAGTGAGATTGTTCCTGCATAAAGAAACACATTTGGACAGTGACAGAAGGAAATGTGTTGCCTGCGTGCGTCTGCGTGTGTGTGCGCAGGTGATTGGTGCAGCGCTGTCCCTGCTCACCCCCGAGAAAGCCAACCTGATGCTGTTGTCGCCAGAACACGAGGGCCGCTGTCCCCTCAGGGAGAAGTGGTTTGGAACACAATACAGCGTGGAGGGCGAGTGTCTTGTTAGTGTCTGTGTGTGTGCGTCCGTCTCTGTGTGTGTGTTTTTGTGTAGATGGAGTATTTGACAAGTACACTATTGTGTCATAAAGTAAATTACACTACATTTTATTGTTTGATGTAGAGTCAGGCCACTTATCTCGGTCACTTCAATGACACGATTTTGCTTTCGCAGACATCCAAGCGGAGTGGATGGAACGCTGGACGGCAAATTTGGAGCTGAGCGGCGAGCTTTGCCTTCCCGCCGAGAACAAGTTCATCGGTGAGTCAAGCAAATTGAGGCGCGTCGGACTACACGGGCATTTTGGAACATCCTGCGGCAGTTTTACTTGTCGCCTCGCAATCGGCGCTAGCCAATCAATCAATCCCGTCATGGCCGCCTGGTGATAATCACACCGAGCGCATCTTCTAATGGCGCAATTGTTGACAATGTGTCATAAGAATTGGCGTCCATTTTGGAAATGCTAGATGCTAATTATTTGACCGCAAGGGATTTTTCTCTGAGGAAATTGCCGTTTGTAATGTAGCAAGTAAGCGGTTGAACAATAGCGATCCGTCAGTCATTGGAACGTTCCCCGGTTAATAATCAAGACTCTGATAGAGGTGTTATTGCTGCGGCTTTAATTGGCAAAGTTCTCCTTTATGTTGCTAAGCTCCAATTCAGGCGGGGCCCGCCGCGCTAATCACACGGGGAGCATATTAGCATTCAACCCCTCTCCCTTATCTCTGATATAATTCCAACATAATTATGTCTCTGTCTTTCAACTTTTTTTATATATTTTTTTTTTACATGGAAACAGGGTTTGTTTTTTTTCAATGAAACAAGCTCAGTTTATATATTGACTGTTTTTTTGTTTTTTTAAGTCATCACAATATGTCAGCCTTCTGTTTTGTTTCACCGACGCTAAAAACAACAACTGGTACCGCTAGCAAATTAAAATCCTTCCTGTGAGAGAAAAAACAATAATGGCAGTCTGTCTATTTTCTTCCCTTCATTAGTATACAAAGTATGACGTCTTATTCTTTAGAAACTAAATCTCAAAATGAAGCATCAATTTATTTATTTATTTTTATTCCCCAGCCTCTAACTTCACCCTCAAGCCTTCCGACTGCCCCGACACAGAATTCCCCGTGCGCATCACCAAGAGCGACAGAGGCTGCCTTTGGTACAAGAAGGATAACAAATTCAAAACTCTCAAAGGTGCGTTTTGTCGAGGGATGACGGAATTTCCCAAAGTGGATTCTGATAACAATTCTTCCCGTGGTCTTGGGCAGCCTACATCAGATTTCATCTCATCTCTCCTGTCATCCAGCAGTCGGCTAAAACGTAAGTGCAGTCACCTCGACCGATTTCCTTTTCTGGCAATCATTGCTTCCCTGCCTTGCAGCGTGGTGCTCTTCGACCTGCTGGTCAACATCCTGGGCCACAATCTGGCCGAGCCCGCATATGAGGCCGAGGTGGCCCAGCTGGAGTATAAACTAGTGGCGGGCGAGCACGGGCTGGTGATCAAGGTCAAAGGATTTGACGACAAATTGCCTGTGAGTAAAGTAATGCCACCATTCACCACTAGTTGGCAGATTTACAGCAATCTAATCCAACAGCGGTCATTAGAAGTGTACCTAATAGAGTGGCTGTGAGTGAGCACCACTTTTTTGTTGACTTTCCTCAACCTATGTGCTGTAGCTGCTGTTCCGCCTGATCATCGACCACCTGGCTAGCTTCAAGGCCCCTCCAGACGTCTTCAGCATGTTCTCGGAGCAGCTGAAGAAAACCTACTTCAACATCCTCATCAAGCCTTCCAAGCTTAACAAGTCAGTCAAAGCTTTACATGTTCAGTCTTATGCTGCCCTCTAGTGGCGCGAATGTGTGGCAAAGATGTTCGCTTCTTCCAGGGATGTGCGCTTGCTGATTTTGGAGCACGGCCGCTGGTCCATGGTGGAGAAGTACCAGACGCTCATGGCCGGCCTGAGCAGCGACGAGCTGGCGGATTTCAGCCGACGACTCAAGGCCGAACTGTACGCCGAGGGCCTGGTGCAGGGCAACTTCAGCAGTGAAGTGAGGGCCACGGTTTTTAGTTTCATTTGTATTCAATCAATTGAGTTTCGAAAATAGTAAGAGATGGACATTTGATGTTCTCCGGTATCAGTTTGATGTCAGGCGTTGGTAACTTGGTGCTTATCCACTTTTGTGTTTGCACCGCAGGAGTCGCGAGGCTTCCTGGAGTACGTGACAGAGTGAGTGAGCTTCCACCACTTTGCCACACTCACTGTCGTTTGCATTCGCCTCACGTGAGGAATCCATCATCTGCTCCTTCATGTCGTCCTCACTCCAGCCATACTTTCATCCCTCCTCCATCTCCTCTTCCATAGCAAGCTGCAGTTCTCCAAATTGCCAGTAGAGGTGCCAGTGATGTTCCGAGTGGTGGAGCTGCCGAGGCAGCATCACATCTGTAAAGTCAAGTCTCTGAACAAGGGAGACGCCAACTCCGAGGTCACAGTCTACTACCAGGTACACACATAAAAAAATTATTTGGTAACTGTTTAGGAATAATATTTTTAAAGGATTAATATTAATCATCTGTTTTCATATGGTAGTCTGGATCCAAAGACTTGAAGGAGCATACGCTGGTGGAACTCTTAGTGGTGAGCCATACTTGGATTCTTTTTCATAATCATTGTGCTTGTTCAATTTGTTTCAGATTTTCATTCATTTCCTGCCATTTAAAAAAAAGTGTAAAAAAGACTAAAGTAATACTTGTGCTGCTTTTTTTTTTTTTTCAGATGCTGATGGAGGAGCCTTGTTTTGACTTCCTTCGTACCAAAGAGACACTTGGGTGTGACCTTTTATCCTTTTTGTAAACTTTGTGGAACATGCCTTTAAGCATCTCACCCGTTTTCTTATTTTCTTGTCCATTTTTTTTTTCTCCCGGGCTATGCAGGTACCACGTCTACCCAGCCTGCAGGAACACTTCGGGCGTTCTAGGTTTCTCCATCACAGTGCAAACGCAGGCTTCCAAGTTCAAGTGAGTCTGCAACGCATCGCTAATCGCTTTTGCCTTTTGAAAATTGCATTGCGATGTCGATTGGAATACCAAAAAGACATTTCACGCAAATTGTAAACAATGTGCTCTCAGTACGGAGCTGGCCGACTTAAAAATTGAAGAGTTCCTCGTTTCATTTGGAGAGACGCTCGGCGCGCTGACTGACGAGGCCTTCCACGCTCAGGTGTGTGTGTGTGAGTCAGAATGGAATGAATCATTCCTGCCCACAAAGCCTCCCCTTTCCCTGATGTGTGTCTCTTCCATTCCATGTGTGTGTGTGTGTTGCAGGTGAGCACTCTGATGAAGCTGAAGGAGTGTGACGACACACACTTGGGCGAGGAGGTGGACAGAAACTGGAGCGAGGTGGTCACAAAGCAATACGTGTTTGACCGACTCAACAGAGAGGTGACACACGCACACAACGGCCCACTCGATACAGCGGATGAGCGTCTTTTTCCATTTCCCTCTGCGATCAGATCAAGGCCTTGAAGCAAATGAGCCGCAGCGAGCTGCTCACCTGGTTCCGCGACCATCGAGGAACCGACAGCCGCAAACTCAGCGTCCACGTACGCCACTTTCCTGCTTCCTCATCGCTCGCCAGGCACAATGACGCTTTTGTTTCCGCCGGACAGGTGGTGGGCTTCGGCGTCAAGGAGGGCGACGACCAGAACAATGACGATGGCCGGGGACTCCCCGCCCAGGGCAGCTCGGCTTACGGCGAAGTGTCCAGGCTCTCCTTCCTGACGCCCTCGGCCAAGATGGCGGGCGCCACCGCCATCTTGGACATCAATGCGTTCATTCAAAAGTTGGCCCTTTTTCCCTATCACAGGAGTCACTAATCGGCTGACCTGCTCCTTGCTGTGAAATGAAGCGTGCAAAGGAATACTTTCAGTGATGAGTGTAGTAGTTTGACTCAATAAAAGAATCACCTCTGCACATTTGAACCTACTCTTTAGATTTCCTCAATGGGTATTTGTGTGTGCACAATGGGGTGCATCATCTAATGTCCAATTTTCCATCTAGCCCACCTTTTGAATTGCTCTGCAATGCTATCTTAGCCACAGGGATTTTTTTTTTTTCTCCTCATCACCCACAGTGAATATTTTGTGTAAGCATTCAACCACCAGGTGGCACCCTTTAACCATAACAGACAGACTTATCGTTTGGCTTCAAAATGTCTTCTTGTTGCTAATTGTACAAATTGTAGATCTCTCATCACAATGTTATACTGTGTTCCCCCAAGCGACTCCTTTTAGATTTTAATGTTCATTCCAACTGACTTACTGATGCCTCTTGAGATTTAAAGTGGTATTGCGCTCGGGGAAATTAACATTTTCATAGTCGGTCTTTATCTGGATTGGAGACGACATTGGCCATATTTTTCGTACGTATGGTTTGTTTTATCAAATATTTGAATGAATTAAAGGATAAATGATAAATCTGTTGATTGTCACACTTGTGTTCCAGCAGCTTCCTCCTAACACCGCCCCGCCGGGACCACCGAGAATGCGCGACCAAGCGCCCACCAACACTACCACCAGGGAGCGGGGCGCGAGGACGCAGGCATGCCGAGGAGGAGCGACTCTTTGCCGGCCTGCCGCCGCCTCGTCTCCCGCTGGTTACCGAGGAGGTCTCCCAGAGGTTTTCCACAGGTCCTCGCCGGTTCTTGGCACTGAAGCAACGGAGAAGAAGATGCCGGGCTGGCACGTAATGACGTGATGGTTCTGGTTCGTGTGCAGCGAGGTTGCCAGAAGAAACGGGTTGCAGAGATTTTGCGTGAAAAGGTAAGAATAAGAGTTTGCGCATCCAGCTGAGCTGCGCAACAATGAGGCCAATCACTGATTTAAGATGCGCACTTAACTTCATATCATTGCGCACATTTCCCCCTCATCTGTCCGTTATATGTTATTATATGTTAGTATAAAAGTAACATTCCAAGTAAATTCTCTAGCGTATCCCTTTATTGTTTAAAAAAAAATAAATAAAACAGGACAGAAAATCTATAGGTCGTACTTGAGAATCATAAATATAAATGTAGACTCTAAAGGAAGGGTTAAAATGCTGACAATGGTCTAAATGTAATGGGAGGCAATTCCAAAATAAGTGCACATTTCCCATTCTGTTGCCGAGGGAGTTGTTTACTCAAGTGCAGAGAGTACCAGGCATATGTCAAAGACAATTAACGCATTAGTTGTATTCTATTCTTCTCAAGAGCCCTTTAAACATTTATTCATTATTTAGCTACCCCTCCTCAAAATTGGTGAATTGTGTACAGTATTATTTTCGTTATTTGTCTTGGGGGAAGCAGTCAACTGATGTGTATGTGTTCCGTCACAGTCCTCAGCCTTCACGGTAAAGAAAGACTGGTGATTTGAAAATCTTCCACACTTTTCTAGCAGCCGCAATTTCACCATTCCCGTTGCCGTCTTCTTCTCGTTCTGTCTAAATTGGCCCCTGATGGAAAAATATTGTCGGCAGGAACGCCACGTGAATAATTGAGGCCTGCAGGGCTTTAAAATTGCAAAGCAGGCAGCCGTGATTTCCTGCTTGCCGTCTTCCTATCATGATTTAAGAATGGAGAGATCCTCTCACCCTCTATAGAAGAAGAAGATATACGGTCTGCACCTTAATCGTCTTTTATTTAGAAGCAGAAAAATATGATGTGTTGTTAATTTTTCATATTAAAGAAACTGCAAGGTGGCTAGGGTAGAATTGGACTTACTGAATTATTACTATTGGTGACATCACTCCCTTTAGTTGGTCAAAATTAGACAACTAGTTTGCATGCAAAATATTCTGATTCTGTAAAAAAATAAAATAATAAAAACAGATAGTAATTTTAGCTAAGCTCACTTAGTTGCTTGCATGACTTATTTTTGTGCCGCAAAAGAGACGTTTCAGCCTATGGGGCATCTTTAAACTAAGCTCTTTTCTGCTGCTCAGCTGGTTGCCCGGCAACCAGACGATGGAGACAAGCCACTACATCACCACCGCTGTATACCCGTGCAAAAGAAAAGCAGGTCCGCCTCACATCATCCACATCAAAAATCCATTCAACTGTTTCCATTTTGTTCATTTACGCGCACGCTCTTGCTAGCATGTACGCGTGTCTCTCTCCGAGAGGGCTAATGACAAATAAATGAAAGGATGACACCAAGCTAAAAATAGTGTCGTGGATGAGGAGCGTGAAACCTTTTCACCTCCACAATTCCAACACTGTGACATCACCATTGTGTTGCAGCTCCTTTCTCAAGTCCTTTAGCGTTGGTGGAATAGGTTACCACGGCTTCATAATTACTGCATCAACGTTTGAGCTTGCTGCACAAGAAGAAGAGGAGAAGCAGGTTCACTATCACTTTTCACCACATTAGCATGGACTAGCCCGTTTATAATTTATTCCACTGATGTAATGGAGGCGTTGCCCACATACACACCAAGGTTATACAAAAACTCCATTTTTTTTTAATGATACAAATTTGCTCTTTTTGCAGGGTTTGATGGAGATCTGGTCGAATGTCAGCGGGAACGATCGTGATAGCAGGAGGAATTCTTGCCGGAGTCATTCTCGTGTGCATTGTCGCCATCCTATGTTATTGTCGACTGCAGGTAAAAATCACTTACCTGAAAAGGTTTGATTTGTTTTGCCAATATAATGAGTATACGAAAAGTATTTGATGGTGGTAACATTTTATTATGAAAATGAAATGATAAGAATTATGACTTTGTGATATGGTGTGCTGTCCGCAGTACTACTGCTGTAAGAAGAATGACTCCGAGACGGACGCGGGCTCGGCCCCAGCCCCGGCGGCACCATCCACCCCGCTCTCCCACTTCCCGTGCGAGACGTGCGACGCGCTGGCCAACGACGGGGCCGCCATTACTCCCGTTTCTTTGGAGCAGCTGGACGCCGGCGTCCCGTGCCTCGCCTGCTCGCCGTACACCCGCCGCGCCGCCCCCCAAGTGCTTAACGGGGGCGAGCGTCTGGGCTTCCACACGTACTACGAGACTCCGCTGCCGTTGGGTTACGCCTGTCCGACCCCCCCGCCCAGGCCCTACAGCACCCAGGTGTGACCTTTGAACTGCGCAATACCGGCCCACCTGAACTTTTGTGGCTTTGGAGCAACATAGCACCAAAATGTTTCTAGCATCTGAAATGATTAACTTTATTTCTTTTATTTTTTTTCATTCTTATTCCCGCTTTTGAATTGCGACTTCTTTTAGTGTTAAAAGTATTCAAAACTTTAGCACTTCCAAGAAAGTAAAATAATATATTTTTAGCACTTGCAAGAAAATGAAAGATTTCAAAATACTATTTTTTAGCATCCAATCAAAATTGATTTATTTCTTAACTTTTCTTTCCATTTTGTGAGACATATTTTAGCTTTTGTGAGGGCTTTAACATACTCAAAACTTTTGACATATTTAGATAGATTCTAGATTCATACAGCACATATAGAAAGATCTAAAAATATAACAAAAGGAGAACATATAGTATGATACATTCATAATTACTCATATTTTAAGAAATAATTTTAGGATTTATTTAATATACAACTTCTAAATATTTGAAGGGTTATCCTACTAGTTTTCCCTCTTTTTTAAAATTAAATAAAGTAATTGTCTGTGATTGTGTGCATGGGGGGCTTGTTCAAATTAATCACATAATTTTTTTTTTTTTAAATACAATACGCCACAGAAACTCTCTTGTAGTTTAGAAGCTATCACTTATTACTTTTAACTGACTTTTTAAAAAATAATTTAAATGTTTCATGAATTTTCCAGTAACTACTACTACACATTTATTTAGTCCATTATTTTTTAGTTTAGTTATTTTAGGTCATCCCCCCCCCCCCCCGACCTTTGTGGCGTTTCAGTTCACCCACACCCTGCTCGTGTTCACTGAAACGCAAAACTGAGGGCTAACTGTATACCTTGGCTGAAAGATTTTTTTTCTATATAGAATTATGACAATGAAGAATTTTGTGTCCAACAACAACAAAAATCATATGCTGTATTTGTCCCTGCATGGAGGTGATGTCTTCCATGCTGTGCACGTTTACGTTTGGGCCTACTTCCTGTTTATACAAACACGTCAGAGTTGATTATTTCAAAATGTATAAAGACAAGTACTTGATGCAGTCGGCCTGTGACTTAGTACACCTGTGCACTGTTTCGAACAAGTTCATAATTTCCTCACAATTTTATTCTATTTTTTTAAGCGATGCCATACTAATGCAGTTTAACGCAGAAAAAAACGTTTTATGCTGTTTATTGGACTAAAGTGGAAGGAAACAAGTACAAAAGATCAACATCAATGTTCAAATGTCATTCTTCCCTCAATCTGTCACTGTAACTATCATTTTACACAAAGTCATACAGTCGGCCGTGATCAACTACATTGATATAAATAAAGTCATGTTAGAATAAAGTTGACAATCCTTAATATGCGTGCTAGTAGGATCAGAAATACACGATGCTAGTCGCCGCCGCCATGTCACATCAGCATGACATCGATCACTTCGATGTTTTCAAGCTGCATGCTCATGATCTTCTTCAGTTGGACGCCTGCTTGGTAGTCAAAGGTGATGGAGAGGCCGTTGGCGGTAATGTTAAACGCTTTGGCGTTGCACCGGATGACGATCTGAACCGCAACGAGACAGCAGCATTGGAAAAGGATCGACACGTAGCAATATTGCCCGCCCAACCAGAACCTCAAAGAACTTCCCGGCTGCAAAGGGGAAGTTGGTGGTATGGCGCTGTTCGTAACCCCAGACGTTATTCAGGAAGGAGTTGACCACTAGCACGTTGTTGTCGGTGAAGTATCGAAGGCGAGGGTTCAGGTGCATGGCCTTTCCGTTACTCATCAGCAGGTCGATGACAAAACTGCAAGACAAAAGCGGCGCCGTGTCGTCATGGCCACGGCCTTATTGACGACGCCCGTGGTCTTGTACCTACCGCTGGGTGGTTGTCTTGAGTTTCCCTCTGATGGCGATGGCGCTGCCCACATGGAGCCCGTTACTCAGATCCGTGCTTTTAACACCCTGCGACCATTTGGGGAGAAGAAAATGGCGCATTTAGTGTTCTTCAATTTGCTGGCTATTTTGGCCCATGTTTGGTCGCGCCCTAAAACTCACACCACCCGCATCAATCAAAACGAGTCTTTGAGCGCATGTGATGTTTTTGCGTGTGCACGTGTTCTTGCAGGGCAGGCTCGTGTAGTTGCTTGATTTCTGACGGAAAGAAAACACAGTTAGCATTATCGTGGCGTCATGTGACTTTTGTTGAGTTCCCCACCAGATCACTCACGAAGTCAACCTTGCCAGATTTGACCAAGTTGTTGATCATGTTCAGCGCCAGTTTTTGAGTGAAATCCAGAGAGTGGTTTGTCACCATCTGGAACTAAGAGCATTTGATTTGATTAGCTGAGCATCATTAGCTAAGTCGCTGTTACATCGCCGTTGTCATCCTGCTCATCTTACGTTTTCAGACGGGTTCAGGTAGTCAAAGGAGTCCACGTCGGTGAAGAGGTCATTGCCGAATGTGGAGTCCATGTCTATGTCTGAGTGGCCTATGACGTCTGGGGTGCCTCCGCCGCCCGTGTTGTTTAAAGTGTAGATGGGCACCAGGATTAAGATGGCCACCAAGATGGCCACCAGGAGCGCAACGACGACGGCCACGTGCCAGCACTGCACGCCATCCTGGGCGGATTGCTGACTCGAATTCTGATCCTAAGAGGATGAAAGTCAAATTATTCGTCATTCCAAACCTTTTGTCCACATCGCAATGTGCGTTTTATATTTGTATGGATTGATTCCGTTTTCTTCCCCGTTTTTCCAATTATTGTTGTTTATTTTCCCTGAGGGTTAGAATTTCAAATTAGTTTGAAACTAGTTAAAATATTTGAAACCCTAACACTAATTTGATAACTGCACACAATTCATTTCATTGGGCGTCAATATTCGCTCAACATTTTCCAAATTGGATGGCTGTTATCAATTAAGTGAGACAAAACAACGGTCGGTATACTCACAGGTTTCCGCTGTGGATAAGTAACGTTCATTTTCCAAGTGAAGGATGAGGCCGCAGAGAAGTCGGTGGGATTCAGAAACTCGACTTAAACGCACGGCCAGCGGGCGGGCGGGCGACAAGTCCCTAGGAGCGATGTCGCGGTGAGGCGTTGGTATGTTTATTTTGTGACGTTGCGAAAGACGTGAAGGCATGAAATTTCAAAGTATAAAAGGTGCCATATGGTTACTTCATAAAGCTTTGATTGGAAAGTTGAGAGCGGCGTTCGACAGATTGAAGGTTATGACGACGTTCAAAACGAACACGAGACTAATTGTCATAAACAATGTTGATAATTGCGCAAGGTTTTACGTAGATTTGCCCGTCTGTTGTTACGAGAACAATATGAGGGCGATTCGGTTTGTTTAGTCACAAATACTCTGAAATAGTGTTTGGTTTGTCTCATGAATTGAAACTAACAAAATGCTTTTTCAAAAAGAAAGAAAACTAAATGAAGCTGCATTTTTTTTGTAAAAGTAAATATAACAACAATGTGCTTGTTTATTATTTTTGTTTATTTTTAACTATCTTTAGAGTTTCAAAGTTGTGCTTCCGTTTAGGGTCAGGGTTTGAAAGTGGGGTTTTAAATTAAGGTTAGGGTTTCAAAGTAGGGTTTTAAACTAGTATTGGGTTTCAAATTAAGTTTTTTTTTAACAAAGTATGTTTTGACAGGAGGGTAAGGGTTTCAAAATAGGTTTTCAAAAGAGGGTTTGGGTGTATATGTAAGTGTAGCTTTTTAAAAAATATTTCTTATGATTTATTTACTTTTATTAGACAAGCTATTCTAAAAATGATTGGTCGATGAATTTATTGTTGGGTTGTTGGAAAAGTACTACTTTTTACTTCTTTATAAAGTACTAAATATAGTGTGATATTTCTGGGACACTATTCCATTTGTTGAGAATTTGACAAAAGAAAAAAAACTCAACCTTTCAACTTGAAATACCAGAAAGCAAACGTAATCAAACAAAACATTGTCAAAACAAGGGTGTGTTCTTAATTAATGTTGTGGTATTTTTCTCTCGTTTTACCTGCTCGACCCGTTCGCCACCTCAGGATCTCATTAGCATAATAATGCCACTTTTGACGGCCCGAATGAGGATCCTCCTCCTCGTCGTTCTCATCTTCGCCATGCTGCTCGACTACTTTCCTGGTGGAGGCGTCCTGCAGGTTCTGTCGGATTCTGTGCCAGAAAGAAACGAGGAAAGGGAAAAGAAAGTGCTACTTTCCTTCTTGCCTTCGGTGTCAGAACCCAACCCGGAGCAACCTGTTTGTACCTGGCCGCCTGCTTCATTGGAGCGTCAAGCGCGCTCCACCTGCCTTTTCTTCTCCACCGCTTTGGATTTGACCCTGATCCCGGTTCCTTGCGTTTCCGGGGTGGGCAGGGGTCAAAATGATGCAGGAGGTGTCGGTCACCTTGCCCTGCGATGCTCAGGTGGTGGAGCAAATGAGCGAGGAGGAGATCCTGGCCTGCCTTGTCGCTGAAACGGGACCACACTTTGCGGTAAGGAGACCTCAGGAAGCCTGGGAACTGGCTTCTTAATTCCAGAGTTGCTCAAGTTAATCCAGATACATACAGCACAATAACAACATTGCCTTAAAAATTGTTTCTCCGTCAGGAGGTTCCAACGAAAAAAGCCAAACTGAGAGAAAGCCGTCTTCAACTGATGGACGAGGAAGAGGAGGAGAAAGAAGACCCACTCAACAAATGTCAGGTGGGAAACCTCCAAACTCCCTTCAGAAACATATTTAAGACAATCCTGAAAATATTTTCGCATCTTGAATAGTGCTTGTGTGTTTTGGTGCTGGTGTGTGTTGGCGACTCCCAACGGCATGCTGTGTTTGTGTTGCCCCTCCAGATGGAGAACCGTCGTCTTCAGCAGACCAGCCTCCGTCTGGAGCAGGAGAATGACAACCTGGCTTACAGGCTCATCACCAGCAAAGTGGCCCTCAGGAGCGCCCTGGACAAAGTAGGACCCACTTCTGTTTTGGTTGTTGAAGATATTTGTCAAATAAAATGCAAGAAGTAATGACTGATAAAAGAATAGAAAAAAATGAGGAAATTATTGAACTACTTTTGACAATGTGACATTATTGTGATGTTGCCAGGCAGAGGACAGGGTGGAGAAGCTCACCAGCGACCTTTTTCTGACCCGACGCGAACTGCAGGCCACAGAGGAGGAGAAGCAAGGGAAGGAGCAGGAGGCGACCATGGTAGGTGGGTGGGGTGCACGCCTAAAAAAAAAAAAGTGTAATGGACATTTTTAAATTGTTATTGATGATTTAAGAGTACAAATATTTTATTATCATTTTGCAGTAGGGCACGAATTAATATTCATAATAATAATTTAAAGTTGAAGGAAGTGTTGCGACGGGAGCTGGAGAGGGCCGAGCAGGAAGTGAAGCGGTCGTCAGGCATCATCGCGGACTACAAACAGGTATTTAATATGCCTTGATGATGTCATAAGTCACACCAGGTTCATTGAAAATTTTCGGTTTAGATCTGCACTCAGCTCACGACCCGTCTGGAGATGCAACAGGACGCACACTTGGAGGAGGTTCGCTCGCTCAAGGTGACATTTCATTTTTTTGTTAATATAAATAAGAAGAATTTTAGAGTTGTGACCTTTTGTCGATTCCAGATCGCGGTGATGGCCTGTCCGCATTGTCGTCATCACGTGGCCGAATACCAAGAGGGAGAAACGTCAAATTCCAAATCCGACGCGTCGCCGTCACATGACAACAACACGGTGCCAAAGTGGGAACGGCGACACTCGGATCCCACCGACGCGGAACTTAGGCGGGAGAACCAGGAGAGGTCATCCCTCAAGACGCAGATCAGGAAGCTAGAGAAGGAGCTGGCGCAGACAAAACTTCAAGTGGTGGAGGCCAACTGCAAGATTCAGGTGTCGTAGGACGCCGTTTTGTTTGTAAATAAACATAAAAGAAACGTCAATCACGTATTGTGTTGTTCCAGGAATTGGAACACGATAGGGGAATCCTGGCCAACGACCTTAAGGATGCCAAAAACAACTGGATCAGCAAGGCCTTCACCTCGCTGCGCACGTATGAAATAAACAGAAAACAACAGTTGGAGTGAATAACATGACGGAACTGTATGCCATTATGCCGTGGGAAAGATAAATGTATAAAGCTCAACAGATTTCATTTTATTAGGCCATGATTGTCAAGGGCCACAAAAACATTGAATTTGTGCTGTCAACTTGGACTTTGTCTCCCTCTAGCGGACGAACTCATTACAGTGCAACAACTCAAGCGCCGCATGAAGATATACTAAACTACGTTGGATTATAGTTCACATCACATCCCAACGCTGTCAGTCGATGATGAATAAAGCCTAATTATGTCCCGATGTCCCAAATGAGAGACCTCAATTTCAATTCCCCATTCGATCTTTCATGCCGTCGCACTCACACAAATCACAAAGGGGTGTGTAGACTTTTACATCCACTGTTGATAGATAATTAGATAAATAGCTCGCTCATTAAATTGATATGGAGATGGATAGGTAGATATGAAGATAAATATGTAGCTCGATAACTAGAGTATTGCAGCCATGATGTATATGTGCCAGAGATGGACAATGTAGGTTATCGGAAAAGGACACCCTATTTAAGCAGACATTCTTCTGACCAGATTTTCCAGTTATGAAAGTTAATCGGCCTGCTTTGAGTCCAAGGAGGAAATATGGCCTATTTTCACATGCCGCTTTCAAATGTGCCCCCGTGTTGAATTTCACCTGAAAAGATCTTGTGTAATAATAATATGCTAAAGTGTAGGGTGGGCTGACTGATGTTATGGATTATTCATATCTTCTTGTTGTAAGGAACATTGGTCCACAGCAATGCATTGTGAAGTTAGTCTGTGGTCCCTTCTCAAGGTTTCTCATTTTCCCCTGGCAGGGGTTTTTGAGTTTTTCCTTGCCCTTTTGGGAGCTTAAGATCAGGGGATGCTTTGAGAATAATTGTCAATTTTTTGTCTATGTGAAGCCCTTTGAGACTGCTTGTGATTTAGGGCTATACAAATAAACTTGACTTGTCTTGACTTGGCCACCAAACTGCAAGTTCCTTCATTTTTAGAAGTATCACCACCATTATGGATATAATTGTTTTATTGAGTATATATTATCATCATTAGTCATTTATTGATTTGCTTTTACTGCCACGACTATTTTATTATAGTTTTTTTAGATTAGTCATGGTATTGGTTTTCAATTTTTATGGTTTGCTATTGTTTACTATTATTAATTATTATTATTATTATTATTATTATTATTTTATACTTTATTACATCCGGGTCTTCGCTGCAGTCCGCCGCGTTTCTGTAGCCTGTTAGCGGCTAACCACTATCAGCTAGCTTCCCTCCTTCGTTTCCTTCCGCCCGGCTCGCCGCTTGTGGGAGGAGGGCAGAGAAACGGGCTGACCGCAGCTCGGCTATTCGCCTGTCGCTCGGACACCGCCGCGTAAATGCCGGATTGACGCAGGTCCACGACGCGGGGGCAGCTTCCAGTCGATGCCGTTCGGCGACACCCTCCGCAGCCCGCGAAATGGACACGGAACAGCGTTGAAAAGTGTGCGTTAGTCAAGCTAAGCAGTTAGCGGCTAAGCCCCGAGCTCCCCGCCTCGCTGAACCCTCCCCAATCCTCTGCTAGCCAGTTGACGTCGGCTCGGCTCGCCTCGCCTCTCTCGGTGCGGCGCGCTTGCCCGTCACCTCATCTCCCACCACCACCAAAGAAAATGAAGAAGTTCAACATTCGTAAGGTGCTGGACGGCTTGACGTCGTCTTCGTCCTCGGCTGCGCACACTGGGGCCGCCAAGGAGAATGACGCCGTCCCGGAGAGCCTGCAGTCGGAGCATTTCCAGCTTTGCAAGGTGCCGTATTTCTCCCTCCGTCTCCCGGAGTGACAGCTAGCAGCCTCCGAGTGGAGGACATTTGGACTTTTAAATGAGTCCGTCCGTTGATTTTGGGTGTGATGGCGGGCTGCCAAAGTGCGTGTTTGCGCCGCACTGACTTGTCGCCCCCGGCTCACTTTTTTCAGCCCCGGCTAGCTTGCCGGGCTCGTCGGTTCGCTAAGCCGGCCTGCGGTGCTTCATGTTCGCATAGTTGAAAGTCGACTTTGCGCTACGCAGTGGTGGTCTTGTGAGGTGTGAGGACAAGAAAGAAAAATTGAATTACCAATTCACATCAACTCGTGACGCTACATGCTACTTATGGTGACTGTTATTTTATTTTATTGCTGATATTGGTAATTAATTGACTCTTCAGTGGTCAATTCAATTGCATGTTGTCCTTGTGCTTGCCATATAGAAAGAGGACGTACACAAGTTTTGCGCATTATGTACTTTAATGACATGTGGTTGCACGCAATTTTTAGATATCAAATTTGAGTGAAAAGAGCTAAATGTTTTGAAGCCGGCCGTCTTTGTTAACTACATCACAAACGTTCATTCCAAAGCAGATAACATTTTGAACTTATACAACCGTCGTTTTACAAAATATTTTGGTTTCCGAATACAAGAAAACAAGTTTTGCAAGGTATCATTTTCATGCTTGCACACCGCACACTGCTGGCAGAAGAAAAGGACCGATTTTGTTTTGGATAATATGTTAGGGAGGATGTGTTCTTGTAATTGTGGAATGTTAATCCAGTTACTGCCGGGTGGCAAATGTTCACATTTCCCATCCAAAACACAGACCCAGCCTGGGCACTTCCCTCAGGACCAGTCTGTCCAATGTATCTGGCAATAAAGACAAGAAAATACCACATGAAAATATTTTTTTATTTCCTGGTAGGAAGTATAGTTTATTGGCGCAGTCACTCCCGGGCCGCAACAAAAAAGCCAATAATATTGCAACAAATTGTTTTGGCACAAGTCACGTGTGATTTTCATGAAAGCTGATTCTGATTTCTCAACATAACTCCCCAAACCTTTGGATTTGTCTGCCGCTCAGGGAATCCCTTCTCTGATTGGTTGACAGCGCGACGACACTGGCTTCCTCGTTGAAGACCTGTCCGCCCGCTTGTTTGTCTACACGTGTCGCTCAGTTGGCTGCCAATTCTTGAGCAGGCTTGGCCAATTCTTCCATCTAATTATTAGTTGCTTTGGAAATATTATGTGATGAAGAAAATGTCAGTTTAAAGGTTGCAGGTGAAACAAGCAAGTTGTAAATTAAGCGGTGGTTTTTATTTCAAGGCCATATTGCTCGGTCCCGATCATATTTATCATGAGGCAGATGACTGCTTGTTGTCTCTGATTGCAATTGTGCTTTGTCTTTCTCCCAGACTGTGCGTCATGGCTTCCCGCATCAGCCGTCCTCCATGGCCTTCGACCCTGTACAGAAAATCTTGGCTGTCGGGACACTTAACGGAGCTTTGAGGCTGTATCCTTTTATGTTTTTAACCTGTGTCAAGATGACAAGACGGGGACAGAAAGTGACTCGGCACTTTTTGTTCAAACTTATTATCACGCGGATGTGTCGTCGGGTTCCTTCAAGAGAGGCGCCTTGTTTGTCCGGAGCGTCTCCTCTTGCGCTGTTTGCAGAAGGTGTTATTTTGTTCTTCTTTGCTAAGGCCTAATAAGTCCGCGCCGCCTTTTTCATCTCCAGGTCCAAAGCAGACAGACGACACCGAAACAGGTCGTGCGGGCAGATGGTTGTTGTCGGGACCGAGCTAAACGGGAATCATAGCCGAAATCACGGCAGTAAACAAGACAGACGCGGGCTCCCCTGCCCGTTTGATTGATTGCGCAATTTGTTTGCAAAGCGGCCACTTCGATGGTCGCCACTTGCTTAGTGATCAATGTGAGATGATACGGCAATATTTTTTTTTTTTTTTATGAAATAAATGAATTAATTTGAATTAAGGGGGAAAAAGTGTGATGATTTTAGAGCCGTTTGTACCTGTACTTTTTGTCCTAAATGTGTCTAAAATGGCAGTAAATTTGTGGACTTCACAAGAGAAAAAAAAGAAAAAAAATGGAGTCAGCCTTAGCGTGTGGTTTTCTTTAACCGAGCCAACCCGCAGCTTCGGCCGCGCAGGTGTGGAGTGTTACTGCCAACATGAAAGTGGCGCCGGCGTCATCCAGCTCCAATTTCTCATCAACGAGGTTTTGATTTTTTCTTTTTTTTTTTTATTAATAAACACTTACGTGTTCTTGTCACCTTTGACCTTTTTGGACTTTTTTTCTCAGGGGGCACTAGTGAGCGCCTTAGCTGATGACAGCATCCACCTGTGGAACCTGAGGCAAAAGATTCCCGCCATCCTGCATTCGCTCAAATTCAACAGGGAGAGGTACAGTAAGATGTGTGTGTGTATGTGTGAGACGACAACAATATGGACGCCAATATCCTGTCCATCGCTGGTCTAATTATAGTCCCGTTTCATTAGCAACAACCGTAGCGAGGCCTTTGTAATTCAATCTCGGTCAGTCTCTCTTGCTGATAATTTGGTGTTGAAAATCGGAGTATATTTTCTCCCGCAGAATCACGTACTGCCACCTGCCCTTCCAGAGCAAGTGGCTTTACATCGGCACGGAACGAGGCAACATCCACATCGTCAACGTGGAATCCTTCACCCTCTCAGGCTACGTCATCATGTGGAACAAAGCCATCGAACTGTGAGTCCCGCCTCCTCCATCTTTTTTTGCTCTCTGGCCGGTGAGATCGGAGCATTGCCATTTGAGTGAAAAATGAAATTATATCGGCTATAAGAATAAAAGATGCAGATGATTGCAGCTTTTAACTTCCCGTACTTGTACTTTTCGTTTCCTCTTAAGCGCTTCGTCGCTTACATAAGTCGAGCGACGCCGCTCGACTCGCAGGTTCTTCTCTTTTGAAAACAGGAAATAATCAGTCTGTCGCTGTGGTTAAAAGAAGTACAGGAAATGTTTTTGTTTTGAGTTCAAGTGCGACTGAACAAAGTCACTCCTTATTTACCAAAACCTCGTGTCAAATTGTGATGATCACGGAGTGGCTTTGCTGTCGGACATCCTTGGACACGCCCCCCTCTCCCCTCCTCGCCGCTGCTGTTTCTGCTATATTGATTCATCAGTGCCAATGAGCTCATTATCCAGTCGCGCCAGACCGCCGCACTCGCAGCCGGCCACACTTTTCTCTTAGCCCAGACGCACGCTTCTTTCCGCTCTCTGTTTCCACGGTGATGCAATGGCCCCGCTCCATAATCTCTCCCGGACCCTCATGTGACCCTGTCCGCTCTCTCGCTTCCTCCCTCCCTCCTCCATTTTGTTTTTGCCCTGCTCAGGGTAATAGCACTAATCATGGCATGCAATGACTAAGTTTTCTTGTCAGTCACAGTATTCCCTTTTAATGTCGTGTTAGCCGCATGCTAATGGTGAGAATGCAACGACGGCTAACCGTAGACACCTTGTTTTTCTTTCCTCCCTTTTAACCGCCGCACAGATCCACCAAGACACACCCAGGGCCTGTAGTGCACATCAGTGATAACCCCATGGATGAAGGAAAGGTAACAGCCGCTGTGAATGGATGAGGAAATGACAAAAGGCGGTTCTCCTCACGAGGGTCAAAAATTCTGCTCTCTTCTCGTGTGATCTTGAGCCGGTTTTGTGTGTCTGTGTGTTCTTGTCACTAAAGCTCCTCATTGGATATGAGTGCGGCGTGGTGGTGTTGTGGGACCTCAAGTCCAAAAAAGCTGACTACCGCTACAACTATGATGAGGTAAGGAAGTCCCTGTTGTTGTTATGTTCTTCCACAGCGGCGTTTTTCAACTTCCGCCTAAGCACCTCAGCAAAACCAGAAATGCAAGACAACACAAACTACAGCGGCTTGGATTAAGATAAATACATTTGTTGACTTTTTTCACCCAAATTGTAGGTGCTCTCCTGCTTTGGATTCACTTCCTGGTTTAGTCCACAATGTCAGAAAATTGTCAAAATGTTAATCATGTCTTAACGCTTCATTAGCTTAAGTCACATTGTGACCAAGAAAAACCCTGCAGGCTAATAAATTTGTGATTTATATTTTAAGATCATATTACTCAGCATTGCGAAGACACAATATTCAAATGGGGGGAGATGAGATGAGCTGATGCCACAAAAAATCTTTCATAATCATTTCATAGGCACCAATAATGTCCCCAATGTCGTTTTGGCTAATTTAGCATCGTTGTCGTGAGGGTGTGGAGGAGGCGAACTGGAAGGGAGAAGCGATAATACCTAATCGGAATGATGCCAGTGCACATTTTCATTTACGTGAGATAACGTCGGCACGCACAAACACACTATCTCTCGATCACGCGCTCACGGCAGCTAGCGCAACGCTAACGACTCAATCGGCATTGACAGGAGCTGATCGTGTCTGAAAAAGAACCCAGCTGGAATATTGATTTGTAACGATTCTCTGACCCTAACCCACCGTGTGCCATTTACGCTTTGGTGGCTTGCAGGCCATCCACTCGGTCGATTGGCACCACGAGGGCAAGCAGTTCGTCTGCAGCCACTCCGATGGCACTCTGACCACTTGGAACATTCGAACCCCTGCCAAGCCGACGCAGATCATCACGCCGCATGGTAGGCACTGTTACAAACACACACACACACACACACACACACTGATGCCTGGACTTATCTCACATTTCCATTTGAAACTAGGAAAGCAGCCCAAGGATGGCAAAAAGCCAGAGCCGTGCAAGCCCATCCTGAAGGTGGAGTACAAAACCACACGGGCTGGGTAAGTGACCAGACTTTCACATTTTGTCCTTTTCCTGTTATTTTCTCATACTTTGTGTGTAGGTTTGAGTTTTTCATTTTATTTTGTTTGGGCTTTTTTAAATTCAGTTATTTGTAATCAGTTTTCAAAGTTTGCTTGTTTATTTTTTTAAATATTTTTCTTTATGTATTTATTTGCATAGTATATTTGACCAACACAAGATGGAGGAAAAGGTCACTAAGTATTTTGTAATAAAGTAAACAAGAATCCAATCAAGATTGTTGACCTCCCTACCGCTGTTTCTCTCCCCAACCGCCAGAGACCCGTTTATGGTTCTGTCCGGCGGTCTGTCCTACGACACGGTGGGCCGGAGAGCCTGTCTGACGGTGATGCACGGCAAGAGCACCGCCGTCCTGGAGATGGACTTCCCCATCGTGGATTTCCTCACACTGTGCGAGACGCCGTATCCCAACGGTGAGCCTCCAGTTACCGACCATGCACTGGTATCGCTTTCCTTTGCTTGATGCTTTGTTTTTGCTTTTTAGATTTTCAGGAGCCGTACGCTGTGGTGGTCCTCCTGGAGCGGGATTTAGTCGTCATCGACCTCGGACAGATCGGCTACCCGATATTCGAGAATCCTTACCCCCTCAGCATCCACGAGTCCCCGGTGACCTGCTGCGAGTACTTTGCCGACTGCCCCGCCGAACTCATTCCCGCACTTTACTCAGTGGGCAGCCGACAGAAGAGGCAAGGCTACAGCAAGAAGGTGGGACCGCAATCTGGACTTGGACTTCTGTCGTCGTGCATGCGCTCACGGATTGATTTACTGCGTCTAGGATTGGCCCATCAACGGGGGAAACTGGGGACAAGGCACGCAAAGTTACCCTGAGATCGTCATCACCGGGTGAGGAATTGCTGGCAAATTGTTTGGATAGAAACCCGAAGCTCTTCATTCATGTTTATGCTTTCCCTCTAAAAATAGACACGCTGACGGCACGATCAAATTTTGGGATGCTTCTGCGTGTAAGTAGACAAATTCGCCTTGACATTTTGTCACTGTCACCACGGCAACTCTCCAACTTCCCTCGTCTCGCCGCAGTGATGCTCCAAGTGCTGTACAAGCTGAAGACGGCCAAGGTGTTCGAGAAAGCCCGCGGCAAGGAAGAGAAGGCCAACACGGACATCGTGGACGAGGATCCCTTCGCCATCCAGACGCTGTGCTGGTGCCCCGAGAGCAGGATGCTGTGCGTGGCCGGCGTGTCGGCGCACGTCATCGTCTACCGCTTCAGCAAGCAGGAAGCCGCCGCCGCCAACGTGCAGGTTTGTTTTCCCATCACATGGCTCGTATCAATTCTAATTTCACAACCCACAAAAAAATAATCATCCGAAATAATAAGCCATCGGACAAACACAAAAATCAAACGACCCATTTATTTAGTTTCGGCCTTCAATTTTGAAACAAAATGTGTTCAATCTTCTATTTTCTCGTAGCTCTTAGAGGTACGCATGCAATGCGAGCTGAGTGACACCGACTCGCCCGACACCGGCGGCGAGCAGACCCCCACGCAGGCTTCCTCGGTGCCCCCCAGCCCCCAGGAGGGCGACGCCCCCGCCACAGCCTCCAGTCAACCCTCCGCCGGCGGAAACGGCAGCAATCCTTCGTCGGACGGGCAGCGAGACAACATGCCCTGCCTTCAGTAGGGAGAAAATAGATTTATTGAATGCACACAAGATCCAGATGTTTGTTGACGAAAAGATGCATGGCAACTTTTAATGACGCTAACATTAGCATCGCTTGCTTTCAGGGTGCGCAGCTCCCCTCTGAAGCAGTCTCCGGGCTACCAGGTGGAGCTGGTGGTGCAGCTGGTGTGGGTGGGCGGGGAGCCTCCTCAGCCGATCACCAGCTTGGCCATCAACTCCTCGTACGGACTGTGAGTAAACTACAAAGTTGGAGAGATTTGGCTCTGGATGAAATTTCAGACGGATCCAAAAATGACATCTTGATTTGTGGTGTTTTCAGGGTGGTGTTTGGTAACAGCAACGGCATGGCAGTGGTGGACTACCTCCAGCAAACGCTGCTGCTCAACCTCGGCACGTCGGAGCTGTACGGCGCGTCGGAGCCCTACCAGAGGCAGCCTTGCTCCCCGCGCAAAGCCCGCCAGCCCTCCGGAGGTCAGACATTTTGTCTGCTCTACCGCTTTGTTACTCTACCGGCTCACGGGTGTAACTGTTCCACGAGTAATATTTTTATGAATTTATTTTCAAAACGTCTTATTGGGTTGCTGCACCGCGATACGGCAAGGTAACACCATTGGCTTGTGTGGTCTCTTGGTTAAGCTTTCCCGGCGGGAGGCAAGTCTTTCATGTCCAGACTTTCTCTCGTGTATTGCGAGTCTGTGAAAAGGCTGCGCTCGTCTCACTTGAGTAAGTCAAGACGCCAGTCGGGCAGTCCCGCTCCCGTTGATGTGCGATAGATGTAGCACCCGTAAGTCCTCTTGTAGCTCGGCCAACTCTAGTCACTCTGTAGTTGGTCAAAGTCAACAGGAAGAACATAGCACACAATGGCGGGAGGGATTCAGAGTTTGCCTTGATTTGCTGATTTTATTCTTATGTTTTTTGTTCTTGCTCCTCCACAGCGCTGTGCGATTCCAGTGACGGGCCCAACGCCGCAGAGGAACGCTGCAAGTCTCCCAACTCAGGTGAGCTGATGTCTTACGGGCTTCGAGCGTCTGTTTGTGTGCGTGTGTGTGTGTTCTTTGTTTGAAACGACTGTCCTTCACATAGGATCCACCTCGCCCTGCAATTCTGATGATGAGCGCAAGGCCAAGTTTATAAAAAAGGGTACTGTGTGTCCGTATGAGAGTCTTTGTCCGTGTGTGCGCCTTTTTTTTTTTTTTTATCAATTTCTCTGCGTTGTGTTGGTCCGTCGCCACGTGACATGTCTCTCCCTGTCAACTGTTTCCAGTGAAGTACAAAAGCAGGCGCTTTTCCAAGACGGTTGCCAATGACTTTGGTACTGTATCAGTCACACGCGTGTGCATATGTGTGTGTGTGTTTGGCCCGTGTCGCTCTCTCTCGTGATTGGCGGCCTGCTAACACGCAGCCTCCTCTGTGACAATGAGCGCAAAGGTGTGAAATCAAAATGTGTTTTTTTCCCCCCACTACTAATGACAACAATAACTCCTCCATGCATGATCTTTTTCCTCAGATTTTCTGTGCAGTTTAGCCTGCTGGGGTTGTTTCCTTTGACGTCAAAACTCGGAAATCCCGCTTAAAGCTTCTCAATATTTGTCCGCTATCTGAATGAGCAGTTTTGTGGTTGGAGGGCCGCCGTAGTGCCGACACACTAACCGTTTGGCTTCTTCCTCCTTGTCGAGTTCTTTGACATGTAATCAGCGTGTTCTCTGGCTGTGTTCCATCTTTACAGGCTTTTTGATTGGTTGCGAGTGCAAAGTGTGGCGGTACGACGCAAACCAGCAACAATTTTGCGGTTTGACGAGTTCACAGTGTCACCGAGAGTGACTCTTAACACAGCGTAAGCTCTAAGGTCAATGACCGATATTCTCAGGTAGCCAGCTGTCATATCGCCACGCTTTTGCTCTCGTTCTGTAAAACTAAAATTGTCTTTCCTTCAAAAACATTGTCTTTATCTTCCCCACGTCCAGTGTTCCCTCTCAAGAGGCATCTTGTGTTTGTCTTTCAGCTAGGATGTCGCGGAAAATTAGCTCGTCTAATGAGCATAAACCAAACACGGGTAAGCCTGAACTGTTAACAACATTGTTCCCCACCCCTCTTTTTTCAGAGATTTGAAATTTGAGCATTAAGCAATGTAAGGTGGTGTATGTATGTGTGTGTGTGGCGGCCAGAGTGCCATTCCAGCCCGTCCAGGAAACGCTTTTATTACACCCACACCGGCACGCCCACGTCAAGCCGCAAGAGCGTGAAGTTGGCTTTCCCCACAGCAAACTCAGACCACAATATGAGTGAGTGCATCGGTGGCTGAGCTCAAGGCGGGCCACCTGTTTCTCGCCACAAGGGGGCGGGCTTCCATTCTCATGCGGTGGCGCTTTTGGGTTTGGAGAATGCTCAACTGGATTTTTTTTTTTTCCATGCATTGCTTGCTGGTTCTCTTATGTGATGGCTCCTACAGATTCCTTGCATTGTTTTTTTTATTGCCACTCAACATGGCAGCAAAGGAAGCATTCAAGTTGCCTGTCCAGTGGAAAAGCTCAAAAAAGTGATGATTTTGCATCTGTAAAATTGGCCCTTAAAAGAATTGACTTTTTTCACTTTTTTGGTGTGTCCTTGGAATACCTTGGTAAAATCAAAACGGGATTGTTTCGTCATCTCTTGGGTCACTTTGGTTCAAGCCTGAAGGATTTTTGCAGACCTTTGTCCGACGTTATCTGTTATTGTCTATGTTGGGGTAAATTACATATCAAAAGTACCAGTGGTGTCGGTGCTTGGTATCGGCGACTCCTCAAAAATCGAGCAATGACAACCTACCTAACTCTTCTCATTTCTCACTTCTTCTCTCCCAAGTGACCTTCCATCCTAAAATAACAGATTGCTCTCTAAAAGGCGCTTTGTGTTTTCCCAATCCAGATTCCAAGGACAACTCATTCAGCCGCTCGCGCAGCTCCAGCGTGACCAGCATCGACAGGGAGTCCCGCGAGGCCGTCTGCGCCTTCTGCTTCTGCGAGACCTTCCCCAGGAAGTCGGCTGACGGCGTGCCAGGCCCCTGTGTGCTGGTGGGCACCAGCCAGGGCTCCGTCATGCTGCTGGCCATCAGCCTGCCACCCGGCGACGACCAGAGGCTCATTCAGCCAGTCGGGATCTCCTCCTGCGGTAATCTGCTAGACAACATTTTTGTGGAAAGCTTGTTTCTCCCTCTACCTTCAATGTGATGTAAATACCTTACGTTGGCATTTGAAGGAACGGTGGCCAGACTCAAAGGAGGCATCTTAACAATGGCCCTGCTGGACGCCGCCGGAGCGGCGCTGCCCGCCTCCTACGAGCCATGGTACGATCCCAACGCCTCGGATGAGGAGAAGGAGAAGGAGAGGAGCCGGTGGCGCCGACCAGCGTCGCCGCCTTCATCGCAGGAGGGTCACGACTCGCAGTTCGCCGTCCTGTGCTCGGAGAAGCAGGCCAAGGTGGTGGCCGTGCCGTCCCAGACCCGAGTCCACAAACACAACATCACCGAGTCGTCCTTCGTGCTGAGGGCCGACGTTGTGCAGATGGCCGGAGCCAACTGCATCGCCTGCTTCTGCGCCAACGGACACATCATGACACTTAGGTAGAAAAAAAAAAAGAAGTCAAAGGGCCCGCCTGCGTCTTAACGCTTTTGTCTGCAGCTTGCCGAGTCTGCGGCCCCTCCTGGACGTCAACTACCTGCCGCTGACGGACATGCGGATAGCGCGGACCTTTTGCTTCTCCAGTCTGGGGCAGGCTCTGTACCTCACCTCGCCCACGGAGGTGCAGAGGATCACCTACAGCCAGGAGACCTGTGACAACTTGCAGGTCTACTATAAAGATATCTTTGCGACACTACACCTCTTTTTTTTAATTTATCAAATGGATTTAAAAAGTCTTGAACTTGGCTCAAGCTCAAGAGGGAAACTAACAGGTTGCGTCCCCTTTTCAGGAGATGCTGAGTGAGTTGTTCACACCAGTGGAGACCCCAGAAGCTCCCAACCGAGGTTTCTTCAAAGGCCTCTTTGGTGGAGGAGCTCAGTCTCTGGATCGGGAAGATCTCTGTGAGTGATTAAAATGGCCGTGTTGATCTCAATAAATACTGGCACTTTTGTTGAGGATCCCGTGTTCCTTGTCAGTCGGCGAAACGGCGTCCGGGAAGGCTTCTCGCAGCCTGGCCCAACACATCCCCGGCCCGGGCAACATGGAAGGCATGAAGGGCGCGGCATCGGGCGTGGTCGGCGACCTGGCCCGCGCGCGGGTAGCGCTGGACGAGCGAGGCCAGAAACTGGGCGAGCTGGAGGAGAGGACGGCCGCCATGATGTCTAGCGCCGAGTCCTTCTCCAAGCACGCTCATGACGTAATGCACTTTTTGTTTTGTTGCCTTTTATTTATTTTTTTAGATAAAAATAACATTTTGGGTCATGATGTTTTATTTTTTACTTTCAGATGATGCAAAAGTACAAAGATAAGAAGTGGTACCAGCTCTGATGATGGCGGGCAACGCCTGGACGAGAACTGGGGACTCTGTAATCACACACCACACACACACACACATGCGCGCTAATATGGCCGAGGAGCTGCAGATCCTTTGTCATCCTTGTCTAATTCTCACGTGAGGGGAAGGTTCTCCTGAGCTGTTTGGAATTGCGTTTATTATTATTTTTGCATTGCCTCGCTGGCCGAAGGACCACAGTTTTGGACCTAAATGAGGAGGAGAAGTCTGACGATTGCATTCTGTGACCTCTCCCCCCATCTTTTAAGTCCAATCATCCAAGTTTGTCAGCGTCTGTCTGAAGGATTCCGTCTTTCTTTGTCTTTTGTGTGAGGAAACGGCCATTTTGAAGCACTTAGGAATATGAAGCGGGAGCTGATGTACCTCCTAGCAAATAAGGGCTGGTGGTAAACTACTTCATCATCTTTTCCCAAAAAAAAAGGTTGTCACCTTTCTTTGATTTTAATTTTGGTTATTTATCGAGACACGCAAGAAGTTTATTTGGGTATGGTGGGAGTTTATTTGATGGTTCATCTGGACACACATCATTGATTTGAAGGACACAGAAGTTGATTATTTTTGCTGGACACACTGCACATTTATTCAATTATTTATCAGAGCACTCAAAAAGCTACTTCATCATTTATCATGATGCAAAAATGTTGTTCAAAGTTTGTTTGATTATTTATCATATATGGAAATTGTTATTTATCAGGACACACAAGAAGCTTATGAGGTAATTTAACAAGATGTTGGTTAGCCGGGCATTACTTTGTATTAATTATGAAATAATTGCACACAATTTCCGGAGATGTTGAGTTCACACCGAAGTCTCTTTCACATCTGAGAAATACCCTGACCTTTTTGAATTTAATTCAATTTCCCCCCCCACTTAATCCGTCATGCTGAAAAGAATACCTCATTTGAGTCCATCTATTAGGCAGAATTCTTGGAAATGCTGACAATTTTTTCAGATGTGCGTAAAATTGCCATGTAGTACACTGGAAATAGCCTGAAGCTCTTGACTTTTATGTGAGAGGAATTAAATTGCGGAACTGTATCTTTTGATTTCAGCAACCGTTCTCACTCTGGTGTGATGATGGTTGGCGAGCTTTGTTGTTTTTCTTGTCGGGTTTATTACTACTTGTGTTATTTACGACTGATTGCTCCACAGGCGGTCGGTCGTTCTGAGTCAGCCTTTGTTCTCTTTTCTGCCTTTGCCGACGCGTCCATGCTAAGCTAGCTGTTTAGCCGCGTGTTTGCGAGGATACATATATTCAGGGACGTGTGTATGTATGAAGCCAATATTTACAACTTTGCTTTTTCCTGACTCTTCTTTGAGCTGCTATTTGCGTACATTTTTGTTTTGTGTGCGCGTTTGTCGCTGCCAAATAATTGTAAATAAGAAAACAGCTCAAATTTGATGAGATATTCTAGCCATCTTCCTTTTCTGTGTAACACCAAAGAGATTAATTTCATAATTTTGAGTATTATTTATTGCCCATTTCGTTGGCCCGTATATTTGGTGCAATAGGTTGGGGGAAATTTGCAGAAACATGACAATGGTGTTTGCATTTATTTTTTCATCTATTTGCTCAAAAAAAAAAAAAAAAAATTAGTTTAGTTGTCATATTTCATGAAGTAACGCTCAACCAATGAATGATGGATTGGCCGGCCAAGCTTACTGGCCGATATTAGCTCTTTAAAAATCAGCAAAAATTGGCCAAATTTTTGTTGCATGTATTTTTTTCCAAATTTTTGCTGATTGTTTTTGTTTCCTTAAAACACATTAAAATATAAAACAAAGATAATTACATGGATGCAATGACTCTGAATTATTTTTTTTCGCCTAATCAGACACACCCAAAAAAAGACTTAAATTTAGTCCGTGAAACAGGACAAAGCAACAAAGCTTTTGGTTTTTTTTTTTTCTCCCCGCTTTTTGTGTGTAAAAACTTCCCTCACGCCAAATACGACACAAAGAAGCGCAATTTGAAAGCCACTGAGTACAAGCAGCAGCCATGTGATGTGCGTTTTGCACTATTTTTTCTACTCTTTTTGTTGTTGTGAAAGGACCAAAACACGTCAGAACTTATCTATGCTTGTCTCTCTATGTCATTTGCCAACCTGTGTCATTTGCTTATCATCAGGTTTGTTTTTCAGGTTCATACATATGCAGGTTTGTGTGTGTGCGATCATATTCCAAAGGAGTACCTTTAAATTTCATTATTTAGGATGGAATGCCTCAACTTTGAGCGTTGTATTTTTTTTTTCTTGTCTCTCTCTCTCTCTCACACACACACACATACGTCTTTTTTGTTCCCACCTTTTGTGGCCTCGCCTTTTCTAGTGCTTCGGGATACACAAAGCGGGCCCCAAACAAAATGGGGCTGCCCATAATATCTCTTCGCACATTGACGGATGCATGTTTACAAACGCGTATTATCTCGACATTTGTATTTACTCACAATAAAAACTCAACGAGATGTTTACATTGGCGTGTAAGTGCGCGTGTGATTTTTCCTGGCTTTTGCAAACGCGCTGCTGCATAAAGGCTTTTGCTTGGCTTTACAGCACTGTGCAATGGTGGGTAGGGGGGGGGGTCTTGATTCCAAGCCCACTCGTCCATCCATCATACATCTGATCGTCTGTCTCTCTGTCTTCTGGGATGAATATCTGTGGAGTTGCAGTATTTTCTCATTTTTGTACAGTTTTATTAAAGATGAATTTCCCACTCACTTAATCTGCTGCCACAAACAATTACACTGTAGATATAACTGTGCAATGTAAAATAAATGTTAAAAAGAACTAGTGATGCTCTCTGTCTTGTTTTTCTTTTTGGGGAAAAAAACGACAATCGCTTGATGTTATATTTCTCATATTATTCATATTTAATATATTTGGATTTTTGTTACATGTGTTCTTTTATTGCAGGTTGTATTTTAATCATATAAGTCAGTTTAATGTGCTTGTTTTGTATTTTAGAACAGAACACAAGTTTCTTGTATTTTATTTTTTACAGGATTTCCAACTATTGAAAGCCTTTCGCCTACAGTTCCCAGAATGCCCTGCGGGTGGCGCCAAAACACGTCTGTGCTAGTTCATTCGGCTGGATTAAACACTACGGTACACACATGAGACAGAGCATCATCATTCTCCTCCTCACGGTGACCACGGCGGAGTGAGACGGACGAGCAAAGTTGAATTCGAGGAACAACGACAAGACACGACGCTGAAGATAAGTTTTGAACTGCCTTTTGGTCTTTTTTCGAATTCTCGCTCCTGGTTGATTATTAACCGCTACCGGCGCGTCGTGTCTGGCGCTACATGTCTTTTTTTTTTAGTAGGTGACCACAATTTTTGGGCGCCGTCCGTCGCCGAATAAAAATCATAAAGCCGATAGACTCAGCGTATGTAAAGGCACCTCGTCACGGTGTCCCGTGTTAAATTTAGCCGATAGTTAACTTCCCAAGCGGAGGTTTGTCCCGAAATCGTTGTACTTCCTCACGAAACTCGGACGACGCTAGTTCTCACTGTCCAAAAAGTGACCGACGTCCTGAAGCGATGATGCGAGTTGTGCTCCCTTGAGATGTCTAAAGTGGGTGGGTGGTAATGAGAATTTTTACACATAGGCATCAACTAGTTTCAGATAAATGAACATTTCTCCAGGATGCTTTCAGATGGCCCTAAGGACTTGGTGGTGATCAGACATGGCTCCAGAATTTTCCCCTTCCCAGGGCTAAAAGGGGGCATGATTGACTCGTACAGGGTAGCTGAGAAAATACAATTTAGAAGATTACATAAATTGCTGGAGGACCTTAACTGGAGTTACTAGCCTTGATGTAATGGTAGAGGTGGTGGGCTAGGTGCACCTTGCAGCCAGGATGACCCAGGGCCCCAACCTGGTGCTGGACTGGCTCTCACGGCTCCACCTCGCCCAGTACATGGAGGCCTTCCTGGACAACGGCTACGACGACCTGGAGGTCTGCAAGCAGATCGGCGGACCTGACCTGGATGCCATCGGGGTCCACGTGGAGTACCACCGCCAGAGGCTGCTGGCCGCCGTCCGGCAGCTGAGGAACTCCGATGGCAGGAAGGCACCGGGGTTCTACTTCACACTGGAACCCCAACAGGAGATAGAGAACCAGGGCAGGAAGGAGAACCATGTTAGAGGGACACACCGCCCATCCTGTCCAGGAAATCATGACCCAAGATTGACGGACTGTAACGACTTTGTCACCTATCCCAAACTCAAGCTCAAGGTCCTCATTCGGGATAAACTGGCCAAGGATGGGATTGACCTCGGAGAAGCACCGTACAGCCATAAGGTAGGCAAAAAAATATATATAAAATGTTGTCAAAATAATAATCTTGGAATGTGGGGCTTAGATCTATTTTCTCCATCATTTTATGTTTCTTTCCAAAGGATGTAATAGTCCCCAAACTGTGGCCGCTTTTCTTTTTTTTTTCTTTTTTTGTAGCAAAACCCTTCTATTCAGATGAGTTGAAACGCTACTTGAACAAAACAGACAAAAGCAGAGCCAGCTGTCTGCTGCCTGTGCAGGGCTTCCATCTCGCCAGCGTCCATTGACACTGTGAGAGGAACCCTGCTGGCTTGAACTTGTCCCGCCATCCTTTGCTAGACGATGAATATTCTCAGGGGTTTTTTTTTCCTTCCCTTACACGCTTTTCATGAGGCCGAGCAGGGAGGAAAGGAAGTTGAAAAGTATGAAAGAAAGCCTTTGGTGCCTCATCACAATGAGGAGCAATTTTCTTTGAAGCTGTCCTTCGTTCACACTCTTAAAGGAGGAGTGCAATAATTGGCTCTTATTATGCTTTCTAAAACACTTCCCAGTAGGGCTGGGCGACATGGGCTTAATTTTTTTTTATAAATCACTTCATGGAGACAGAGATATAGCGTGGTATGAACCCAAATATAAAAACGAAAGACGAACTTGACATTACATCGCCTCGAAGTGGTACCATGCATATGTTCTCATACTGTATTTATGGTGTATGTCTGATGTAAATCCCAGACCATAATCCCTGACCCATATTTGTCACAATTTATATTTTTCTATTCTTAGCAGGAGGGCCCGACCGATGAATTGTTCTCCCGATTAAATCGTTCGATTATCGCTCAACATCGGCCCGAATTTGGCCGATTATTCTACGGAATGAGCAGTGCAGATCCAGTTTAGAAGCTCACTAGTGTGATTAAAAAAAATAAAAATTTAAGAAAGGAAGTCTTTCTCCTGCCATCGGGAGGAAGACCGCATTAAAATAGGTCAAACTGTACGATACTGGACATCCGCTCACCGCGGGAATTTGATGCACGGCGTTCCCCCCCGATAGGATCTCCAATGCCCCCAAAGGTCAGGTATATTGCGAGCTATGTGACACCAGAGCTCACGCGAATGGACAAAAGTCGTATCCGAGCCGTAACGAGCCGAAGAACGCCGCCCAGCTTTTCGCGCGTGACGTCATCGGGGTCATAAAAAGGTCAAGCGTGACCGGCGGGGGATTGTGTCATGGCACATTTACACTACAAAATGGAAAATTGCCTTTAGTGTATAATCCTTTTAGCCTTTCACTGACCCAAAGTTAACTGCGGGCTAAACAACAGATTTGTAAAACTGTCTCATGAAATGACACCAAAAAGACGTAGACGAGCCCAAGATATTTTATTTGGACTTAACGATGACACAATTCGATTGTGAAGTCTCAGCAAACAATATGGCCGCTCTCGCCGCAGCTAAATATATCTAAGTAATAGTTGATGTGAAATATTGAGTGTTGCAATGGAGCAGTCCAAGCGAAGCTGTGCGTTTCCCTCCCTCCATTTAACAACATGCATCATTGAAATCAATCACGAGCTCAGCAATGCTACGTTAGCAATCGCTCATGACCATTTAATGCAGCAGGTTTTGATCCGATTTGCTGTGGCTCGCTAAACAAGCTAATGTTCCAAGTTGGAGGTTGCTTAAGTGTGCACACCCTCTTAAAACTGGGGATGTGTCACATTCAATCTCCTGCGGGATGTGAATCGGCACACACCTGACACTTTTTATAAACTCTGTTTAACCCCATGTAAAGCTCAGATGTTCTAATGCTCGCAGGTCTTGTCAGGTAGTTTGAAGCGGAACAAACCATGACAATGTCACTTTGGAGCACAGTAGATTTATTGAACACCAGCCAAGTCATTCTGCAAATAAATTCTGATTTTAATCTTCTGGCTAAAGCAGATGGCTGGCCTTGCAAATGGATTTTTTTTTTGTAAGGGGGGGTGAAGCCAGTCAACTTACGTAGCCTGATATGCAGTTGCTATAAAAAGTCTACACACCCCTACTTAAAAGCCAGGTTTTTGAGATTATTATTATTATTTCTTTTTTATATATATATATATATATATATATATACCACAACAAAAACTGGCATTGGATTAAGGATGTGTAGCCTTTTTATATCCACTGTCTCCCCTCCGAGCCATATTAATTCTTGGAATGCGTGATCACGTCACGTGATTTTAGTGGTGATCAAAGAAGAGGACTGTGCGCACATGCGTGTATGTTTTACTGCAGGCAGACTGCAGCTATTTGCGTCCCAAGTCTATTCCTCTGATGTTTATATGCTAATGTGTGACAGTGTTGTCAAAATGCCTCGGCCGTCAAGTTGCGGCACACTAGTCGCTCTCACTTCATGACAACTGGAACTTGGACTTGGCCTAACACAACAGAACATCTAAAGTCAAGCACAATTAGCATTCTCAAATGTTTGCCTCACTTTTCTTTTTTTTCCCCATAGTTATTCATATGGTGGCTAACGTTAGCGTCGGTTCGCTTCACCGGCGAGAGAAAGAGACATTCTTCAAGTTCCTTTAGTTTCCAGATTTATAGATCCAAAGAGAGAGATTTTTACGACATCCGCATGGCCATAGGAATAAAGACACCCTTGTGATTTGACCTAAAGTCAGATTTTATGTCTTCACTGGCTCGGATGTCACTGCCCCATCTGGATTTTTTGTTATTTGGACTTTCTCCTTGTGTGTTATCTTTTCTTTTAGTAGCCTTTGAGTTAAATGAATCCACTCACTGTTAGTCCAAATCCCAAATGCACCTCAGCGTCAGTTCATGTGAGAAAATCACTTCACGTGCACACATTAAAAGTTTGATGTGCATCTGTGCTCGTCTTTCTTCTCCGCCATTTGCGCTAATGAAGCCCAGAGGACAATTTAAGTGTAGCGACCATGTAAATTCTCAAATGTACACTCTAGTTTTATGCGATAGCAGTCATGTGAATAAGCATTTAGTGTACCTCGAAGATGCTAATTAGGAATTATTCATGAACAACTGACTGTCTAGAAAAAATGTGAAACGAGATGATGTCTCGTGGTCATAAACAATTTAGTGTATCATGCATGACTCCATTTTGAGTCTGGTCTTAGTACTTGCGCTCTGTACTCAAGCAGAAATACACATATTTGTGTAAGCTAAAAATAGATGCACAGATTGAACTCTTCCAGTTGTGATATTTTGTGTTGAAATGTGTTTTTAAGTATTTATAGGCCTTCATAATTGAAGTGCTGTAATTGCGATAAAAATACGCACGAGAGAGTATTTTAATTGCGAATTTCACTTATTGCAGGGGCGATGCCTAGTTTGAGAATAACTGTACAAGACAAATGGCTGACCAAATTTTGGTCACCAATGTAGTCTGATATGTAGAAGTACAACAGAGAGCGCGAGAGATCTCCAAGAATGACAGCGAAACCTATTAAGGCAGAAAAGCTTCATACAATTCTTATGAAGTCAGCGCACGCTTGGCTAGCTGCGGTTAGCATCCATTAACGGCCGCCGTCGCCATAACCATGATAGACAGGCACGGTGCCCCCCGTGAACCAGATGATGGCGCATCCGAGAGGTTAATCTGCTCGGAAGCTGAAGGTTCCACCCAGCTCTGCGGGGACATTTTAGGTTGTCAGGAAACGCGTGTTCCAACGAGCCAGAGCGCTCTTGTCTTGTTTTGTCGTAGCACATCACATGAGCGCCATGTTTGCGGTTAAGGATCCTCCAGTTGGGAATGAGATGCTGGTTCGAAAGTGGAAATGTCTATTTGGCTGCATTCCAAATAACTCTCTATTCACCAATCCACTTTGATTCACAATATTGAAAGTGTGCCAAGCTTAAATTTGTCACGGATTTTTTCCCCCCCCATCTATGGCTCTGATCTGTTTTGTTTTTGTATTCAAAAATGACCCCAAGCTTTTCTTTCCACACCAAATGTGACCAGCACTTGTTTTCCATCCGCCTCCACACGGCTCTATCATTTCGTATTTCTCGACTGTCGCCCTTGACCTGCGCCGACGTGCCTTACGGGAGCATCACGGCCGAGTTGTCTTGTCAGCAACGTTGAGACTTGTGATATGATAACGATACGAGCTGCTGTCCGCCGAAGCGCAAACCGATGACTAAAACCTCCTGGAATCGGACAATAATTGTCTTTTTGGCGACCTCTGCAAAATTGAAACACCCGCACCTGAGAACCGGCCCAAATCGCAAGCGGTTTCAACAAAAGCAAACACGACTGCAATCCTGCTCTTAAACTTTGATTTCGATAATTTTTTTTTTTTTTTTTAGCTTTCCTGAATTAATAATGCTCCATGAGATGGGAACAATCTGCCCTCCCCACCGCAGCAACCCTCCGTTCAGAGCCGCTTCAGCGCAAGCTAGATTTCCATGCGGGTAATTTAAGTGACATTTAAAAAGCGCCGCGTCTCTTTTTGGCCTGAGCGCGGGCTGCATTAAGCATGCTTCAAAGAGTCGGGACAATCCAGATGCTGCGGGGCTGCCGCCGCAGTAAATCATACCACTGAATCAAGAGGCATTTTATTGTCCGAAGACCTGCCTCTAAATGAGAGTTGTTGTTTAAACCCCCCCGATCAGATTTGCAAGATTTAATGGTGGAGACAAATGGTTTGGTCTCTCCCTCCTGTCTGGCCTCTTAATCTACTTAAGAGTGTCCCTCACATTCCCTTTAATCTCTGGCTGCTCTCTATTCACATTTTTTGGCTACATAGTGAGTATCTTTTACAAATTGCAGCGTAATACTCAACTAGTTATGTGAGTTTAATCTCTCTTGTTTTATAACTTTTGATTACTGTTTTGGAAATAGTGAAAAAAAAATAACTAATGTTATATGGTCTGTTTGCTGTGACATTTGTGTTGAAATATTCGTTGCTTAAAGAGATTTAACACTGGCAAATAACTGTTAGCTCACGCCTATGGTGTGTTAGCATTAAGCTACCCAACTAAAGGCTAAGCTATCAGTTGTTTTAAATACACAAATTGTGTTTTTTCTTAGTTTGACACTCCATTTTAACAGCAATAAACAATTTGAAGATGCTCACAGTTTGCACTCAAGTCGAAATAAAAAGCTGACCAACTCAAAAAAACGTCGAGCCACTTGTATCTCAAGGCGCCACTGTATGTTCGGCTACAGTATGTCTAATGTCCAAGATCATGTCAGGTTTTACGAAGCCATTTGCTCTCCTTGACATTTTCCGCTGTCGCATGATTCCCGCCAACTCTGCAGGAATCAAAGCTCAGATGACGTTCCTGGCGCAGGCCGGAACATTTTGACGGTGATCGGAAAAGATCCGACCGACGGGGACGAGCCGACATGCCGGGGCGCCGAGCTGTTGGCCGCTGTGTCACCAGATGGAAAAAGAGCTCTTTCTGGCAGGAAGTGCACCCAGACCTCCGTCTTATACGAGGTCAATACTTTTGAATGTTTTGTCATTCAAATTAAAAAACTTGAATGTTGGTGGGTGGTCACGGCCCTTTATTGCCCGCCCATGTCGCCGGGTCTGAGTGCATCGTAAGGTCTTAGGCACTATTGACCTCCCCGCCTATCCGAGACCGCTATTGTTGCCCTAATCTTTGTTTTCCGAGGTTAAGATTAGAGGCCCAGAGGTCAAGGGGCTTTACTGGAAATGTAAATTACAATCCAGGTCAATACCTAATACTAGACATGGCATGCCAGCCTGATTTAAGGGCCATCAATATGATGACACTTTGTATTCACTGACATTTTCTAGATCTTCTTTAGAAACGAGGATTGAAGCAGTGGTCATTCATTCAGAAAGAAAGTATTTGCTGCCATCTGCTGGCCACCTGCTGGATTTAAAATTGGAAAGTGTAAGTAAATATATGTACAGTACAGCAAGACAGTCCAAAGTCACCATATTAAAAAAAAAGGTTGACATTCATTGAATTCTAATTAGCCACAAATATTTTTGGCCTTTTTTTTTTTTTTTACGCACACACAGTCTTTAAAGCTGTATTTATAGCCCTCTCACTCTGAACACTTCCTGTCTCTGCGACTTTTTCATGTGCAGGTCAAACACGAGAAAGTTTTACACCGGCTGAGGGAGTCGTAAATGGTCGAGAGTCAGCCGTGACACATGGCTGTGCTCTGACTGCACACATAAACACACACCAGCCCGCTACACCACACACACACACACACACACACACACACACACACACACGTAAACAGTACAGTGCACAGTGGTGAAGCAGTGGTTTATTTGCACATGTGAGTCAGGCCCGTCCGTCTCTGCGGGGCTGCAGCTGCAAAGGGACCAGCCCCACCCAACAGAGCCTCCCCACAGCTATGTCATATACACACACACACACACACACACACACTCCTCCCCTTTCATTGTCCTCCACTGTCTGCACTCTAGCCAAAGTTTCAATGCAGAGCAGCAGGGACGCAGCTAACTGGTGGATGCCCATTTGTGGTGAGTTCATTTTATTTATATTTTTCCTTCTATCCAACGCATCGGAATGTAGTTCCGAGGCTTGAATTTCAAAGTTGCTCAAATACATCTCAGCTAAGCCTAATTTTGTCATGGGCACTGAATGAATGAACAGGGTCAAGGTTTGATGGTTTGCGAAGGATTAGGCTTAGAAAAGTGTATTCGGTGGAGGAGGAGGGGTTTTGGAGTTGGGCAAATTAGAGTTGGACCAGTTTGGAGTACTGAGGGGATAGCTCTGAAGAGTGAGGAAGGTTGGAGTTTGGAAAGTTGTTTCTGTCGATGATTTTCGGATTTTATTGATGCCACATGGAGATAACGTGACAGTGACAAGACTCGTATGAGATTGCATTAACAAGACGAGACTGGATGAAAATGTTAGCGGCTGGTAGGTCATATGTTCAAAACGCATGCTCACCACATGTTCAAGCAAATGTGAATCACAAAGTTCTCTTAGCAAACATTTAGGGCTCTGTTTTCACAAGTCTGGTGCAAAACTAATTCTAAATCTAATTCTAATTTTCACAGGTAGAAAATGGGCGTTTGCACCGTAATGGGAGTGAACACAGCTCTTTTGTTTCCTAACCAATGGAATCAGCATAACCTTATGACCTTTTTATGATATGCAAATGAGGCGGCTGAGCCGAGGTTTGCATATCCGAAATGTCTCGTGACGATCCTGAAAACGAGGCCCATTCATCGTCTGACCCCCTCAAGCCAGAAGACGACCTTGGAAATTGAAAACAAACCCTCTTTTGTCACACGACCCACATGACGGCGCTAATAAACGTAAACACGGCTCCAGTGGCCTAGATATGGCTCAGAATAAACCAAAACGGGCATGGGAAGGACTCCATCATTTTTTTTTCCTGCAAATGAACGGTGCGCAAGCCAAAAAAAAAAAAGTTAAGTACAGCGTGACGCACGAACCGCAGAAGCCTTGGTGTCGCATTTCCCAGCATCTCACGGACACACAAAAGATTCACGTGGCCCCCGAGGGCCAATGACTTTTCTCACCCATTCAAGCAAACGGCCACAAAAGCGGCAGGAGTGAAATACTGTATCGATGAACTTTTTTTTTTTTTTCCCTCATGTGATGGTGCTTTTACGTGCCGGCCTGTTGAGTGCTCAAGAGAGCATCGTGCGCGTCATAGTTACGTCACGCTGCGCTCAGGTGGTCACTCGAGTTTTTATTCCGGCCGGATGGTGACGCTTCTTAGAAACACAAACAATTAGCACAGTGCTTATTGTTTTTTTTTTTTGTTTTTATTTAGGATGGCTCAGCGGGGACCCTTGATGATCTGGCCCAGGAGTATTCTCGCTATTACGGCACGTGCCTCAACGACGTGTGCGAAAGGATGGAAGAGCTGCGCCGACGCCGACTAGTGCAAGAGGCGGATGCGATGGTAAGAAAATAATGACCTGTGACAATATTTCATTATCTTGACATTCTACATCAAATTCAGGGAAAGCTTGACTCGGCGGCCGCTTCGCGAGAGCTGCGCTCTCAGATTCAGGTAAGATTAAGCTGTTATATGTCGCCTGCAACTTCTACTACATTCGACTTTTATTCCCGTTTTAAAGGAATCTCTCGGGCTCTGCAACAGCAGCACGTCCACGCCGGAGACAGACAGGAAGTAAGGAACTCAAGTCATGACTTTGAAATGCAAAAATGATGCGCCGGCTGGCTGTGAGATGCTGGTGTGTATGCGTGTTGTGCGCATGTGTGTGTCATTCCCAAACTTGCCTTTGTCTTTCCTGCTTTTGTTCCCTCTGTTGATGAGTCACAGGAAGATGATTAAGAATGGAGCACACACAAAGGATGTTGCTTTCTAAACACCCACTGACTCATAAAGATTTTTTTTTCAATATAATTATTAATCTGCCTTGTTGTTTAAAAAAATAATAAGATAAAATAATAATGTATGAGAATCGTTTTTATCTCTATAATAAAATCAAAAATAATCTTTCAAAAACATTTTTGCTGATTAGTTTTGCCCATTAGTGCTGATTGGCCTCCATTCGGACACAGTTATTTCCAGTAAAGTGCGTGCATGCGGGAGGGAGGGCGGGAGTTGGGAGAGGAATGCAGCCTCCACATTGAAACTGTCACTGCTGCAAAACCTCCAGTTCAAAGGGGGGGGGGGCTCTTTTGTATCCCAACCGAGCTCATGTGTTCATCCATGGAGAGCGGCCCACACCAAGCCTCTAATTTTTACTCCTTTGATTGGTGTCACGACAGCACTGTTTTGTTAGCTGATGGCCCACAAAGAACATGAAGAGAATACATGTGGAGAAGAGGTATCCTTTAGTTGTGGTTGTCATCTTGATTTCAAAAAAAAAAATTGCAACTGGTTTTGTGTGTGCGTAGGTTTCCCGTGCACAAGTCCGGCTCTTCGGACGAAGGATCCAGCGGAGGGAAATGGGACGGCAGGAGAAAGAGCAAATCTATTTGGAATACATTTAAAAAGACACCCAGAGGAGCTGCCACGCGACACCTTGGAAAAGGTAACAAAAACATGTTTTAGCAGGATCGGTAAGTACTCCAAGAGTCATTTCAATTGTATTTAGAAGTGTGTGTGTGTGTGTGTGTGTGTGTGTGTGTGTGTGTGTGTGTGTGTGTGTGTGTGTGTGTGTGTGTGTGTGTGTGTGTGTGTGTGTGTGTGTCCCAGGCGATTTGGTGGGCTTCGTGGCCAGCGAGATCACAATGAGCGATGAAGAGCGCATCCAGCTGATGACGATGGTCAAGGAGAACATGATCTCAATTGAGGAAGCCCTGGCTCGGGTAACATAACAATAATATCTGGATGGACTAGGAAGGAAATACTTAAGAGTTGTGTGTGTTTACGTGCAGTTGAAGGAGTTTGAGACGCAAAAGAACCAGAAATGCAGGTTGGAACTGTCGGAGGTTTGTCATTCTGCCAACGAGTCTTTAAGTGACAGTGTAAGTCTTTTAAACACCCGGGTGTCCATGGCGATATGAAAAATAAAATAAAAACATAATCACGTTGGCTTGTGTGTAGCAGCTGCACGAGCTTTCCGACACGGAGCAAGAAGAAGGGCTGACGTTCAGGAGGCTTCACAAGCTGGTGAGCTCCACACGCAAGGTGAAGAATAAACTCATCAGGATCGACCAGACCCGAAGGACCGGCGTAGAAGGTACATTGAGCATCGAGAAAAGCATATGTGACAATAAACTTGATTGTTATCTGATGATCCACAGAGTCCTGTCAGCCAAACATTTGTCCCGTGGACTCGCTGACGTCCGCCTTGCAGGAGCAGCTTGGCTACCACGAGGACAACGTCACCGCGTCACGCTCCTCTGGCAGCTTGGACACGACAGGGACCTCCGTGCACAGCCATCCCGGCGGCGGCTCCTCACGCGGGAACGTCTCAGAGGAGGAAGAGGCGAGCAACGCCGCCGCCGCTGTGGACAAACACCACCAGCAGGGCGAAGAGGTCAAGATGGCTCGATCGGCGACAGACGGAGTGCTACGACATGGCCTCCTCAGCCACCACGGGGTCAGTCGCTAGCTTGTTAGCACAAATAAAGCATGACAGAACAAAGCAGACTAACAGTTTGGTAGTTGATTTAATTAACATGATGACAAAAGTTTGCTTTGTTTTTCTTTGACTTGTTCTGCCTATGTTAATGTCCTTTTTTTTTTAATGCTTGTATGACAGAGAGCCTGCAGTTTTGGAGGATATGACCTCAGCAACCGCTCAGTGCATGCCGCTCAACACACCGTATGTCTGACAACATAATGCAAATGTTTAAAAATACAGCAAACCAATTTTTTTTATAAACTTGACCCGACTTCAATTTTCAGAATGAAGACCAAGACGGTGCAAGGTCCCCTCAGATATCCCGCATCTCCCTGGGCAAGAAAGTCAAGTCTGTAAGGGAGACCATGAGGAAGCACATCAGCAAGAGATATCAAGCATCGCTGTCAGATCAGGTACACACACACACAACCTTGAGAAGGGACATCAAATATGGTGGAAAGTCAATTGTTTTGTTTTGCATCCCTCCAAAGTCGAGTCCAGACCGTGTTTCCAGCTGCCCTCAGTCTCCTCAGTTGAACTCTTCTCTGGAGAAAGCCACGCTGAAGCCTGGAGGTTCCGTGGAAAGCCTCAGGAGTTCTCTCAGCGGACAGAGTTCCATGAGTACGTGTGTCCGTGTGTGCGTGTGTGTGTAAAATGTGAATGTCACTGTTGCGTGTCCGTGAGCAGGCGGTCAGACGGTGGGCACCACCGACTCGTCCAACAGCAACAGAGAGAGCGTCAAGTCCGAGGACGGCGAGGAAGACGAGCTGCCTTACTGCGGCCCCTTCTGCGGACGCGCCTTGGTGCACACCGACTTCACACCCAGCCCTTACGACACCGACTCCCTCAAACTTAAGGTAACCACGGCAAAACAAAAACAAAGCTTAAAGTTAACCTTTCCCGCCGGGTGTGCTCATGCAGAGCGGCGACGTGATCGACATGATCAGCAAGCCCCCGATGGGCACGTGGATGGGCATGCTGAGGGGCAAAGTGGGCACCTTCAAATTCATCTACGTCGACGTGCTCAATCCAGAGCTGGCTAAGCCCAAGAAGAGCGAGCGCAGGCGCAGGAAGGCCCGGCAGCCCAAACCGCAGTCTGTGGATGAGCTGCTGGAGCGGATCAACCTCAAAGTAATGTCCAAATCAATCCTCCATCATCATCATGCAGATTTTCATGGTGGCGTATGTGACAGGAGCACCTCCCTACCTTCCTGTTCAACGGCTACGACGACCTGGACACCTTCCGGCTGCTGGAGGAGGAGGACCTGGACGAGCTCCACATCACAGACCCCCAGCACAGAGCCGTGCTGCTCACTGCCGTTCAGCTCCTGCACGACTACGACGGTGAGCATGCAACTCGGCAGGAACGGTCAGCCCACCCCAGCGTCAACTTTCAAGAGAAAAGACATTGTGTATGTATTTCTGTTATTCTTCCCAGGCAATAGCGACCCGGAGTCAAGCAGCTTCCCCGAGGAGAACTCTTCCGTGACGGACACCTGTGTCCTGACAGGAGACTCCTCCCCTAGAGACTCGGGCTGCTACGAGAGCAGCGAACCCTTGGACAACCCCAGCTAACCACCGCGGCGTGACGCCACTAAGAACTGTCCCTCATCATCCTCCTTTGTGTGGTACACTTTTCTTCTTCATGCTTTCTCGTGTTGAGTGGGTCTGCCCGCACGTATGAACTGCAGTGACTTGGAGGAGTGAGATCAATGAAAAAAAGAAAAAAGAAAGTTGTTCTTTGTGTAAATACTTTTCTTACTCTAGGGTAGCTTTGCACAAGCTTTGTTGTTGTTCACGTGCCGGAAAATGAAAAGTGATGACTTGATCTTGTGAGAGAAATTAAAAAAACGAAGTATTGTTGGTAAGCATGAATTTTCAAATGTACTATTCTAAGGGAAAAAACAAATCGTCAAGCTCACAATCAAGTTTTTTTTTATTAGGAATATAATCATATATTATTCAATTTATTGATTCATTATAAATTCTCGGAGCAGCCCAGAGCAGAGGGAATGCAGAGGATTTTATTTCTAGATGTTAAAAATATAATCACAATTAATCGCAATCACAATATTGAAAAAAAAAAAGTCGGTTAGCCCCTTGAGTTAGTTTGTGATGATTTTGTGGCAGAGATCACAGTTTAGCGTGAGGATACCTTTCTTGAAGGCAGCTTCTGACCATCCCGGTGGCATCTATGGCCGTCCCCCAAGCCAGGGTGACGCCGAAGCCGCCATGGCCGTAGTTGTGCACCACATGTGCCCCGCCGCCCAGCCGGGGCACCTCCCTTTCCACTCTGGGATTCCTCCTGGTGGGCCTGAGCCCGACCCACTCCCCGAGCACTTTACCCCCACGCAGAGAGGGCTCCAGCTGGGTGCAGCGCTTCAGGATGGACTCGGAGTCCCCAGGGTCCACCCCTAGGCGCCAGTCTCCCTCCTGCCGGGTTCCACCCAGGGTGACGTAGCGTGAGCCGGGATAGATGTATGTCGTCCCTTTTTCTAGCCGGATGAAGTGATGCAGCCAGGGGGCGTCCATCTTCAGGATCTGGCCCCGGACAGGGTAGACCTCGTTGTCCGCCACCAGGTCTTTGGAGCCTAAGCCCGAGCAGTTGACGATGACGTCGTACTCCGGGCTCAGCTCCTCGAGACTGGACACTTTCTTCTGCTCCACTTTACCGCCAGCTTTCGTGAACCTGGACACGAACAACTTCAAACTATGAGGTAACTCCAGCCATCTCTTTCTTCACTTGTCCCTAAAGTTCCTTTTATTACTTTTATTTATTGACTGAATAAAAGTATTAATTCTGATCAAATATGGGAAAAATAGAGAAAATGTTAGGAAATATTTTTAGAAACCACCCATCCATTTTCTGTAGCACTTATGCTCACTAAGGCGGCAACTTCACTGAAGCAAGCGCGCATGTTTTTAAAATATAACAGGAAGCCAGTGTCAAAGTTCAAACCCAGAACCTCATAAAGGAGCGGCGGACATTTTATTGCTGTGGCCGAAACAAACCTTTGGTGTAGCCAGGGTAGGTAGGTGGAGCATTCACACTTGATGGTGGTGAAGGCCTGGCCAAACGTGTACTCGGGAAAGCGCCGAAGTTCACGTTCGCTCAAGAAGCGAAAGCCAAGCACGAGGTCCCACCAGTAGGGCTTCTTGTTGACAGGGGGCTCCTTGCAAATGTGAAAGCTGGGCGGCAGGGGGGGATCTTACATCATCATGCACAATATCGGCACAGCATTTTGCCATTCATGGATGAGTTCAAATAATTTCAGCTTGAACTTTACCCGGAGCTGAGAAGCACTCCAGTCTCAAGTGTATTTTGGGACCGCACGATGGCCAGTAGGTGGTCAAAGCTGTCTCGGAACCAGCATCTTTGGCGTTCCAAAGGAATATCTAATACAATCAGGGAATGGGGGGTATTTGTTATTCACGATTTCATTGACCAATGTATTCAAATTGTTGTTTATCAACACAGTGGCGCATTTCCACCCACCTGGACATTGATCCACAATGAGCATACCAGCCGCGCCGTCGCTGGTGGTGTCCGGGGTGAATTTGTCGGACAACAGGGTGACAGAGCAGCTGGGGAGCTTCTCAGCCACACACACGGCTGTGGAGACACCCACCACACCCGCGCCCACTACCGCCACTTTCGATCTTCTCATCCTGGAATATAACTTTAGGAAAAAATTAATAAAACATGAATGACTTCATTACCTTGTGAAATATAATATCAAATTAATGTATGAAATATGATACTAACAACCAAATGGAAATCACTTCACTGGTTCTTTTATCTCAAATTATTTTAGGTGCATTACCTGACATGTTTCGGCTTGTACTTGCAAGCCGAAACATGTCAGGTAATGCACCTAAAATAATTTGTTTGAGATAAAAGAACCAGTGAAGTGATTTTATAAGGAAAAACAAAATGAAGCTGTAAAAATGGTATTGTTTATGTACTTGCCGAAGTCAACAAATCAACTAGGCCAGAGGTCATGCTAAACGACTTGAATAAAAACTTCAGCTAATAAATGCAGCAAACAAAAGGCAGCCTTTTAGAGATAATAATGTACTGGCATTGGCTGGAAGATAAGGAACGTGTCATAAGGCATGACAAACGTACTCACATTGACTTCTCTACATGAGGGTCTGAAGTTCCACCATCAGCTGTTGCTCGGTGCACTGCGGGGGGGGGTATAAGACGTCAAAGGAGGCTCTCGATTTTTGCGTCTCTTTTGACGGCGTCCACTCAGGAGCGGTCTATCTGCTTCGTGCATAAACCCCGCAGGATTTACGATATTTACGCGGAATCAATTTACTGTATTGCTCTAACGCATGCGCAAAACAGATTGGCAACATATATGACGGGGGGGGGGGGGGGAGACGTGTGAAGTAGATCAAACCATTTCTTTAGAGGGGTGGTGGATTTTTAGTTAAAATATTACATTTCAAATGTGCACTATATGCTTTTTAAAAATTCTATAGTTTAAAAACAAAACTGTCAATAAAGTCAAACAGACGTTTTGGGAGTGCTATCATTCTATTTATTGGCCTGAAACGAACTCATATGCCCATGTTCTCTTAACTACTTTAACTATTGTTTTTCACCCTTGCAAATTATTACAAATTGAGCGTGCTGGAGGAACCGCAGGCGTCTCTTTACTTTGAAAACCTGTTTTTCACCTTTGCAAATTCTTGAGCGTGCTGGACCATGCACTATGTGTGTGTGTGTGTGTGGGGGGGGGGGGGGGGGGTGACTTCACGGATCAGAGGGGCGCCTCATCTGTGACGTTTCTCTGTTATTGCTCATTTCATTACAGCTGTTAAATCTATAAAATACTCGAATCTTCAAAAGACGATCCATCAAATACTCGAATCTTCAAAAGACGATCTCGTAAGGTGCGTCTGAAGTCTCGTCGCGAGCGCATTTCTCGCGGTATCCCGTCAAACAAACAGACTACTTCCGGTTAGCAAGAAAACGGTAAGGTCCTAACAGCTAACTATCCACCCAAGAACTCGACCGACTGTCTCAAACGAATACCTAGCGGCCAACCTCTGGTCGTTTTACGGTTATACGTAGGTTGTTGTTTTTTAGGAACCGTGTTTTAGTTCTGAGAGCAAGCGGGCGTTTTGTTCGAGGTACTAAAGCTTTTTCTCTAACTTGACAAGTTGGCCTTTTGAGCTTCAAACACCTCGAGGGTAGAGTGTGCTCATGCTTGTCCGATGAAGAGTTTTCTTTTTATTTTAGTTTTTCTTGTTCTAATCGAAATTTGTTCGTGTCAAATCCTCACCAAATAGTCGTTTTTCTACTGCTTACCTTTTTTAAACACCCCTTAAATATATGTACAAGTTTTGTTACGGAAAAAATAATCATGATTATTTTTGTGATTTCAAATCACAATTAAAATACACGTTTATTCAATGAGTTTGAATTCAGGATTTATTTAGTTACCAAAATAACCAGAAAATAAATATAAGAACGAAAGTATAATGCAGTCTGCCCCTTGGCCACTCGGGGGCAGTGTGGAGCCGTGCTTTCATAACACATTCATTTAAATGAAAAAGTACGCCGTTGAACTTCATTTATCTAACTCGTTTTTTTTTTTTATAGATTAGAAAGATTGTGACTTTATTGCTATATTACTCGTCTGTATGTATTATCACAGTATTTGTGTGTGAGTATGTATTATTCGGAGTGTTTTGATATTGTATGAACTTGGAAATCAACATTCCGTGCTTTGGTACTTGAATTGATTTCTTTCCATTACAATGCGAATGAACGTGAGGAATATAGATTCAACTTCGATGAATTGCTTAGTTCTACAGGACCAATTTCAATGATTGTTTTAAAGATAAAGGTCAATGAATGCATGCCCCCTCTTATTGTTTCTATGTTTAATTATTCTATTTCTCAGCTGTTAATTGAAGATGACACAGACAGCCTCATCTTCCTTCCACAAGACGAGCATCTTGAGCAAATTGGCGCACCTCAGGAAACGAGACATCTTGTGCGACGTCACCCTGCTTGCAGAGGGCGAGCGTTTCCAAGCGCACAAGGTGCTTCTGGCAGCGAGCAGCGACTACTTCTTGCAGATATTCACCACCAACAATGTTGACATCTACCGGCTCGACGGTGTAACGGCCACCACGTGTGACTTGGTGCTGGAATTCATCTACAGCGCCCGGGTGTGTTTTGAGGAGAGTGCTGGCGAGCAACTTCTGGCCGCCGCTCGGTTGCTGAAGGTGGGAGAACTTATTGACGCGCTGCAGACTACACGGCGACGCAAGGAAGGGCGGGCCAAGAAGAGCCTCCTCATCAGAAAGCAAAGAAAGAAGAGTCCCGTGCGTGACAACCACGCCGAAGAGCGACAAGAAGTAGCTGACGACAGAGAAGGAGGGGAGCGGCCCAGTCGAGCAGGAAGACGCAAGATCACGCCACCCGTGAAGTACAATTCCTATAAAGTGGGCGGAGACGTGTCAGCCGGTGGAGAGCCGGCAAAGAGGGGCAGGAAGAGCAAGACGGAGGCCAGATGCCAGGACTGTGGCAAGTGGTTCAAAAACCATATCTTCCTGAAGATCCACCAACGCACGCACACAGGTGACCTCCTCCTTCATATTAATATGACGTTTCCTGTACTAGCACCATACAGGAAGTGATGTCATTGCTGCCCCCACAGGTGAGAAGCCATTCTGTTGCCAGGTGTGCGGCGCGGCGTTCACGCAGAAGCACACACTGTTGGTGCACCAACGCAAGCACACCGGAGAGACGCCGTTTGTGTGCAGCGTGTGCTCCAAAGTCCTCGCCACTAAGAACAGCCTGCATGAGCACATGAACCTCCACCAGGGTAAAAAAGAAAAATCTTCCTTCGTCGGTGTGCGTGTACCGAATGATATAACCGTTGTGTCCCACAGAAAACAAGTCGTTCTGTTGTGACCAATGTGGAAAGAGCTTCACTCAGAAGAGGCAGCTCAAAAGTCATTACAGGGTCCACACAGGTCAGATGGAAGTGGAATTTTGATTTGATCACTTACTTCAAGTTGGTTCAAATATTTGGTTTTAATCAATCCGATTTTATTTGAAGGTCATATCACCCTGCCCTTGTGCAAAAGTCTTGAAATAATGTGTCCACATGAAGACTCAATTATGTATTTTCTTCTGAATTGTAGGCAAATCGCTTCCAGAGTGTGCTCAGTGTCAGCATAAGTTTCTGGATACGGCCCAGTTGAAAAAGCACCTGCGGACTCACACCGGTAAAAATCCCAACCAAACCAAAAACGTGTAACTTTTTTGGGGCCTGAATGAATTATTGGCATTTCCGTTCATTGTGTTGTGACGTTGTCGTGGCAGGTGAGAGGCCATTCACATGTGAGATCTGCGGCAAGTGTTTTTCCGTCAAGAGCACTTTGCAGACGCACATCCGGATACACCGGTGACCATGACCGCTGCACGCTAACTCCTCGACTTGTTTGCGCTTTTCCATAGACAGGAATGAATCCATTCCATTTTTCGATCTATGTCTTTTGTCATCCACCAGAGGCGAGAAGCCGTATAGCTGTAGCATTTGCGACAAGTCCTTTGCGGACAGCAGCGCCCGGCGCCGCCACGTGGCCTCCCACTCGGGCAAGAAGCCCTTCAACTGCTCCGTGTGCGGTCTCTCCTTCTCCCGCCTCGACAACCTGAAGACCCACATCAACACTCACAACAAGGAGAGGGTGTCGGAACCTGAGCCCCAGGAAGAAGGTGGCGCCGCCCTGCAGGCAGAGGTGGGTAGAGTCAAGATACTTAGCTAACAAACGTAAGATGGTATGTTCATAGAATTAACTCCCGCAGGTCCAGAACTATCAGCTGTCGGTAGGCTCGGAGCAGGAGATCCAGCTCCTGGTGACGGGGGACAACATCAGCCTGGGGCAGGAGATCAGCACGGCCGCGCCCCAGATCCAGATGCTCGGCACGCTGGACCCTCCGGCCGCGTCGTGGGCCGAGTCCATGTACGTCATCACCCTGAGCAAGGAGGCCGCTGACCACCTGCACGTGGCACCCAGGCCCGCCCAGCAGGTGGCACAACCGCACATCCAGGGCCTCCACGTCAACCAGCCCATCTCCATCAGCCAGACCGGCGAGCACATCTCCGGCCACCACATCCACGGACACACCTTCCAGATCCAGGCTGGAAACGTCTACTCCACCGCCGGACCGCCGCCTGGCCACACCTGAGCTCAGCTTAGATCCGGTAAACAGCACTCGTGACATTCTGTTACATTTATCAGGAAAGGGAAAGACAAAAAAAAAATCAGACAGGTTGACAGACGTTTAAATAAAGTTCATTCAGAGAGCAATACCATGTTTTTGTTTTTAACTAATATTTCATTTCATGTTCCTCATTTGCAGTGGGACTTTCCAATTAAACTTTACATAACATTTAATTATAATAACATTATTAATGAATGAATATGACTGACTATTCATTTGTTAAATACGACATTAAAAGTAAGTGATCAGAGGCAATTATAATAAAATTTCAAATAATGGTCTTTGATTATAATATGACATTTAAAGTACGCAAATATCTCTTCCCCCGTCCTCCCAACGCTACTTTCTCACGACCCTAACAACGGCAAACTAAGCTACATTTAATCTTAACATGTAAAAATATGCACAGCTCAGGCTCAAGCTCAGCTGCGGTCCTCTCAGATACAGAGCCGCAATTGGCTGCGAGCTCAGAACCAACCCGCCAATAGAAACCGCCCCCCCCCTGGCCCACCTGCAACCATGCAATTCCTCTGAGGGGAATTGAATTTTACACACACGCACACAAACACAAAAGAGATTTGTTAGAGTGGCTCTGGAAGCTTTATTTACATGCACCATCTCTTGAGAAGCTGGCAAACACATTTTTATTCTGGTAGGAGCAAGAGGAGAAGGGATGATGACAATGCACACAAATGATTGACAGTTAAAAAATATCAAAAAAAAAAAGTGCTCAATTTCAAAATAAAAAGATAAAAACAGAAGGTGTCACATAAATGGAGGACACTGAAATGGGAGTGCTTGAACAAAAAGGCAATTTGAACACAATTCAAGAAATAAATAAAATAAAAAGATCCTGCCAAAGATCATTTTCATCCTTATTGTTTTTGCCCTTATCATAGCTATGTTTCCTATTATCCACACACTTGATTTCTAGCTATGCAAACGTTTGGCAATATTTTCAAATACTGTGGTCTTGAAAATGGCAAGAATGGCTCCCGTCACAGGGTGGCAGCACCTGCTCTAGTGCCCGTAAGGGTGTGAGCGCGGGAAATGGCTAGCTTACTAATACCGCATCCTGCTACCTTCTCTTTTATAGCACCGAGAAGTCACCAAACAACAAACTGTCCTCTGTAGCTATGTATAACATTTTTGGGTGGGCTATTTATGCTACGTGTGACAAAATGAGGGAAGCAGCATCGCAGAAGTAAACACTGTAGTAAACAATTTGTTTTGTTTAGCTTGCTCTGGATTGGCTAACTGGAAGGTCAAGTACTTAACTCGCGTATTACGTGAACATTTATATATTTCTTTCTATTTTACCCAATTTGGGTTAAACCAAGTGAATGTTAAGTGGTCTATTTCTGAAAATGAGCCTATGAACGAGCCTTCTGCATTTTATACCCCGCAGAGTTCCTCAATCGGTGACATGATCGGCTAGGCTAGGCCAAAACGTAGTGTTAGCAAAGGTTAGCATTAGCTAACAGTGTTGCTTCTGGTAATAATGTTGATATATTGTTTTGCTAAATTGTCAATGTGAGGATGTATTTATGTTTGGCCACGTCATGCGCCAAACCGCTATATGAATTGATGAAGGTTATTTGGTGTGAAATTCTGCATACACCGCTAAGAGCTTTTACCGATATTCCGTTTAAGTGGACGAGGGTTAGGGACTCATAACTTCACAATGATGTCACCAACGATCATAAAGTACCCCCCAAAAAAACACACTTTCAAAATAAAGCACACAATTTGACCGTTCGTCGCACGAGCTAGCTGTACACGTTCAGATTTGGTGTGCGTCGACTTTTCCTTTTAGTCAAAAAAAAAAAAAAAAAAGTCAAGTATTCTCCTTATTTGTCCCCCTATGTAAACGGGCTCTTAGCCCTGGTTTGGCAAAAAATGTCAACGTGAGAGAACGGAATCATCTTCCCTGAGATGAACGCAACTTGTGTTCCAGTATGATACATCGCTCAGGTTCATTGATCTGTTTTTTTTTTTTTTTAAGAGTACAGTACCCAAAACATGAGGTGTGATGAGAAAGGAACAAGATTTCTCACGACTATCCCCGCCAATTGATGTCCTGTCCTATTTTTAACGCAAAGTGTGTGGGCAGCGACCTTATCTCATTTCTTTCCCATCACACCTCAAATTAAATAGGATGGAAAACTAAGCTGACATAAATACACTTGAACACGCTTTCTTTTCCCGCTAGTGGAGTCTGCATCCCGGCTCGTTCTGAGCGCCTCAGCTCTGGACCCAGCTCTGCGGTGACGTCTGCTTGAAGCCCCCCGGGTTCACGTTGGCGTTGTGGGCGGCGTCAAAACTCAGGTCCAGGCAGTCGGCCTCCATCAGCTCGTTGCGGATGATCGAGTCCATGTCGCACTCCAGTGCGCCGTTGAACCCCTCTAGTTCCAGGTCAGAGGTGGCGGCGCCGGGGAAGGGGTCCTGGCCGGGCAAGGCCGGGGAGGTTTTGCCGGGAGACTTGAGACCATTTCCCCCGAGAACAGATGAAACTTGTGCCTGGACGGCGGTGTGGTTGGTGGAGCAGACGTGGTCTTTGCGCAGAAGCAGCGTATTGCGGCGCGAGTTCTGCAGGGCCACGGCGGTGCTGGCCTGCGACATGAGCGGGTCGGACTGGGTGAGCAGGACGTTGCCGGAATCCAGGCTGAGGAGGTCCTGCAGGGTGAGGTGCGCCGGGCAGGAGAAGGTGGTCTGCTTGTTCTCCTGGATGGTCTGCATGGGCGACTGGCGCAGGCTGGTGATGGACGTGGGGCTGAAAAGCGGCGTGGGGACGTAGCTGCCGACGGGACTGCCGAAGGTGAAGACGGCGCCCCCCTGGTCTTTGTCGTCGTCCTCATCCTCATCGGGAGGAGGCTGCTGGGACGCCAGGCTGATATTGTCCAGCAGGTCGTCCATCAGGTTGTCGGACAGCCCGTCGTTGAGGTTCATGGTGCCCGCCAGGTCGGAGAGGCCGGTGGGCCCGGCGGACGGCGACATGCTGCTCGGGCTGGAGTACAGCATGGGGGACAACGGCGTGTCGTCCGGGGGCACCTCGTCCAGCTCTAGGTTGGCGAGGATGGGCGACAGGCGCCCGCTCAGGGTGCTGGCGTTGGAGTTGGTGCGCGAGCGGAAGTCGGTCCAGGCGTCCAGCTCGTCACTGCTGCGCGACGTGGGGCTGCCGGTCCACTTGGAGAGGCTGGACGAGCTCTCGGAGCTGCCGTCCTGGGCGGCCTGCAGGGAAGCTTTTTTCTTGGTGGCACGGCCTCGGGCGCCTTTGATGTATTTGCTGTTGTCCATGGAGACGGCGCGGCGACGCGGCGCCTTGCCACCTTTGCCGCCGTCAGGGTTGACCATCCACCACGAGCTCTTCCCGGTCCCTTCGTTCTGGACCTTAACGAAGCGGCTATGCAGGGACAGATTGTGCCGGATGGAATTCTGTGGAAGCAAGGAAAGTTTGTTTCTAGTATTTGTCAAGTATATAGTCGTTCCTTCTAGAAAGATTCTCGGGAATCCTCCCATATTCCACATGCATGGTACAGGATTACAAACCTATTTCCTGAAACACACACGTCTAAATCCTACAAATCTGACTTGATTCCATGATGAATTGGTTTTCAGGCTGAACTATAATCCTAAACATCAAATGGGAAGTGGACCAATTTTATGTGTTGTGATATAACAGTGGGCATGTTATTTCATTGTTTATTATTATTATTTATGGTTACAATAATAAGAGAACAGTGACTCAATTATGGAATAACTCGACGAGTTCAATGTCGCCCCCAGCCTCTGTTATTTCTTTTTTCCACGACCATTTCCAACTGTAAATGTCGGTGTTGCAGGTGTGCGCAACGAGCGCGTCCGGAGCCTGCTCACCTTCCATCCAGCCGAGCTGTTGCTGTCGCCCTTGTCCTTGAAGTAGGGCACGGAGCGGACCATCCAGTCGTAGATCTGCGACAAGGTGAGTCTCTTCTCGGGGGACGACTCGATGGCCTGCGTGATGAGGTCCGCGTACGAGTAGTTGCCCCAGGCGTTCCGGCGAGCCGACGACTTCCGCAGCTGCTGCGAGGCCGTGGTGGCCGCCGCCGGCGGCGTCAACTGCGCCGAGGACAGCGAGCCGTCCGCGGTGTCCTCGGTGCGGGGCTGCGAGGCAAGGCGGAGGCCGGAGGGAGTGAGCTGGCTCGGCGTGAGAGACCCGGTAGCCTCCCGGGGCGCACTGCCACCTCCTCCCCCTGCCCCACCTCCTCCTCCCTCTTCGTCGTCATCCTCTTCCTCGGGGATGACATCAGCGTCGTTCGCCCCCGCTTTGCCCGCCGCGCCGAGCTCCGGACGTGGAAGCGGCCAAGTGCAAGAGCGCGGCCGCTTCTGGGGCTCGAAGTCCGGGTCGATCTCCACGTTCGGCTCGTTGGCCTCGGCCATGTCACGGTGGGCGATGAGTGGGTCGGGAAGTCACTCAGGGCGCATTCCATCAATGTGTGGGGGGCGGAGGGGGGGGGGGGTATCTATTTGCCGGAATGCATGCTAAGCAGACATCGCGGTGGCTTTTCCTCGTGGACTCGGGAAAGAAAAGCAGGGGGATTTCGGCTTGGCGTTCCTCTGCAAGCACCCAGAAGCATTTAACACGTCACTCCGCTGCCATCTTGACCATTTCCACCCGCGACTTCCTCGGGCATCTTCATCGTTGCACTTCCTCCCGCTTCTTCATGCACAAACGCTGCACGCTCCAATAGCACTTCGCCTCCACGGTGATATTTCCACATGCAAAACGCAAAAGCATTCATTCAGCGACACAATCCTGCGGCTGCTGCACCTCCTCCTCTTGTCTTCCACCTCTTCCTCCTCTGCACTGCTCCGAATTAAAGCGACAGTATGGATCAGTGACGTCACCGCCTGCCCCCCCCCCCCCCATGGGGATGCACAGCAGGGTGCACACAATGCAAAAAAGGTTTTGTAAAATATTAACAATTGTTACAATTTTGAATTGTCAAGTTATATTGAAACCAAGCAAGCTAAAACCAGCTGCTAACTATCACATAATCAAATTCTGAAAACTAGCCATTATCAGCTAATATTTGCGTGAGCATTTGAATTGTTAGCGCTTACTTAAGACACAGGTGTTCTGTTTGCAATATAAAAAACACAATGTTTATGAATTCAAAACAAAACGTGGATAGTAAGAATGCATACATTTAATTTGAGAACATTTTAAATTGCAGTCTTTGAGTAATTACAAAACTCTGTTTGATGAATGTCACATCAAAACTTGAAATCATTCCCCACAATGTCTTACAGTCGGACCGCTGCGATAAAAGCGTCACGTTAAAATGATGTCTTAAAGTGCACAAAGGTTGCAATAAATAATTTCTGTACATCTCTAAGTGTGTTCCAGCAAAACACAGTTGAAGTGAGGAGTGTTTCTTTCCCGCTTCCGTTTAAAAACTATGAAGGAATATTAGGGCCACACTGTCAAGAAGAAGAAGAAGAAGAAAAAAAAAAAGTAAACTCATAATTTCATGAGAATAAGCTTTACAAAAATTAATAGATGAGTCAAGGTATTGAGGGAAAACATTTATATATTTAAGATTATATATTATATTATATTTTACAATGAGAGCATGGCCCTAAAATTTCTTAATTAGAAAAACATGTACCTCCAAATATTTTGTATATATATATATATATGTTTTTTTTTTATCCCAACAAAGTAGATGATTTGTCAAGTGCGTTTGGAATGAAGAAAAAAAAAAAGTCAAAGTTCATTAGGCTTTGTCCTTAGCGCTGCGGTCTCCTTCTTGCCAGTATTCTTCGCTCTGCATCTCAGTGAGTCTGGAGACGGTCCTCTGGAAGGCGAACATCTCCTCTTCGCCGCTGAAGATGGACAGGCTGCTCGCTTCTTCCTATCAAGACAAAAAGGTGCGCTTGTCATATCACATAGTCATGTGAAAGTGGACATAAAAATGAAGCAAAGTACTCTTTTGAGTCCCAGGTCGTCCATGAGGATGTGGCCCTCATCGTGGCTGTGGTCGCCCTCGAGAACAAAAACCTCCTCTAGCGGGTGATCGGCCAGGATCACCACACGCACCTGAAACGGCACGCAGGTGAGCTACTTTCATATTTTAACCATGGAAAGTCAATTGGTTAGATAAGATCAAACCTTGTGGTCATAAAGCGCATCCACCAGCGTGATGAGTCGCCGGGCTTGGGTTTTCTTGTTGAGCGTCAGAAGCGGGATGTGGCGGATGAAGACGGTGTCAAACAGGCGGGAGATCTCCAGGTAGTCGCTGGCACCTAGAGGCTGAAATCATCAACGGCTCACTCAAGTCAAATAAATATCGCGCTTTAGTATAATAAGTCATTGGCAGCCTTACCCTGTCACATAGCTCCTCAAATGTGCAGTCCAGAATGGTCCCGCATGCTTTGTTCAGACGCACTTTCCTGTTGTTCACGTTGAGCACTCTCGGCCGCGTTACTGTGGCGCAAGTTGAATTATTATGACACAATCGTGAAAATATGACAGATCAAAATGACTTACTGTCGTTCTGCTTGAAGGCCAGCTCGTCAAAAAGCTTGTCCAGCGTTTCCTCTGCATCAGGCTCACTGGAACTGATGTGAATGGAACACGAATTGGCAGGAATAAAAAAATAAAAATAATAAAAAAGAAAAAATTGTGACATGACGCATGAATATCTTACAGGAAGTAAAGTTTCCCCGCGGAGGGTCTGTTCGTTTTGCGGTAGTCGATCCCTGAATCCAGACGAAGAGTTTGGCAATATTTCTGTGCAATATTTAGTTGAACTGAGTGCTGTCATGTTGGATGATTTGGCGTTTGGGCTAAAACAACATAAGTTAACGTCTTACCTGTAACACGGCAATAAAAGGCACAAAGTTGACCCTCTGCAGACCATTTTTATACAAGTCTGGAAGGAGGGGGGGGGGGGGGTTAATTTGCAATTCAAATCATTTAATTTTTCTCCTGTTGTGTGTCCAATTCTTTATTCAACCGCATGTTACCTTCAGGGATGCGATTGGACGTGGCCACCACGACCACGCCGTGGAGAAACAAGTTCTCAAACAGCTGCTTGAGAATCATGGCGTCGGCGATATCCGTCACCTGGGAAGACGAGGTCGCAACACGGTAAAGTGTCATGCAAATTATTCGCCATCGTAGGCACATTATGGAAAGGACTCGTTACCTGAAACTCGTCAAAGCACAGCAGACAAGCTTCCTCGCTGATCTCCTCGGCAACGGGCGCGATGGGGTCGTAAGACTTAGCCATCTTGCCCGCTTTCCTCTTTGGCAGACTCTGCTTAAGGCGATGGATCCCTGCGTAGTCATACACCATATGAATATTTTCTTCCATTTCGTAACACAATAGAACTCACGTTTGTGTACGTCCAACATGAAGCCGTGAAAGTGGACCCTCTTTTTCTTGTCAGTCTCCACGTGCGAGTAAAACATATCCATGACCATGGTTTTGCCCGTGCCTGAAACAATGTCAGTGCGCCATTTAGTATAAAAAAAAAAAAAAAATGGCTAGACAGTCTTGAGTGTCCCTTACCCACGTCGCCGTAGATGTAGTAACCCTTGGGAGGCTTTGGTCTGGTAAAAAACTTCCAAGACGGAGAAGGGCAAACAAAGTCATTTACGTGTATCAATTTTCACTCAATTGCATCATGATGTTATTATGCAAGCTTAATGATATGTAACTGATTGTACCTTTTGGAAGATGGACGTGGGTGTGTTGCTGTACCCGCGGAGTGTTTTGTGGAGCTGGTCCAGTTTGCGCATCACGGCTCTCTGGTGCTCGTCTTCCCGCAGGGTCCCGTTCCGGATCAGCCCGCTGTAGTGCTCCAGGGGCCCGCTGAAGCCGCCGCTCGTCTCCGTCTCAGCCTCACGCTGGGCTTCCGCCGCGTAGCCTTCTCGGTGACAAGCGGGAACACGGTGAGATCAGATATTTTATTTACACCTAAGGGTTGTCATAGGTTTGTATTTTTCCACTATAGTTTGTCGTATTTCATTTGACTCTTTTAATTCATTTAGTTCTAACTAAATTATAGACCATGTTTGTAATTGTAACCTGCAGTCATGGGCATGTATTTTCTGTCATTCCAACACTAATTTCACGCGTGTTTAACAATTAACAATGATATTACTATTTGTATTTAATAACTTGCAGACTTTATTCATTCTCGACTCTTAACCTTTTTATTATGATAAAAGGGACGCACTGCCATTTTATTTAGCCATGTGTTCATTTACGCATAATATACGAATAAATACGCATACGCTGAGTAGGACTCGTCACTTCACACCTAGCACGACTCCAAACATACTGGGGACAAACGAATTCGGAACATTGTGGCTGTGTTGAGGAAGTGACAGCTGACCAGACGCGAAAAGTAAAGTAAGTCCAAAGCCACGTAGAAACTAGAATGTTTATTTGGACTTTATGTGCCATTCAACTGAAGTTCTAGCCCACTTTTATCTGAGGAGTTTGGCTAATTTTTAAAATAACCCAGCCCACATTTACTGCATAAAAGTAACAAACTCGCAAATAACCCGTCTCACCTCGTCTGTGACACGACATTGCGGTTTTGAGCAGTTTTAGGGTGGAATGTTGCCCTCTCCGTAACAAAGTGGAGCCCAGAGAGGCTGAGGGTGACATCTTGGAAGACAGCGGCATCCACACCGCCATCTTGATTCAAAATAACTTTATGGAAAAAATGACTGGGAACAAATTATTTCGAGTTCGTTTTAGCCACCGATAGAGGTCGCCATTTCTTCAATTTTGCCTTACTGAATGTATCAAGACACGTTTATTTATTTGAATATTTTAAAAATAGCCTCACAGAAAATATATCTTTATCATTATGTTGTTATTATTAGCGAATATGAACCATTTGATGTCAGATACTGTAAAAATGGTGCAAAATAAGGTGTAGAAATGCAGAAATTATGCTTGTAAGTGCAGCATTGTGCAATAGACAAACTATCTCCACATTAAGTCATCACAGACGCAATTATTGTACATTCCTAACAATAAGACGAGATTGTATTTGAGCTCCATGTATGGTGGTGCATCCGCATGTCTTGTCAGTACAGTTGGAGTACAATTTTACCTCCACATCAGTGAGCTGCAGACAAAACATGGGAGGCTTACAGGCTTGTTGCCATGACAACAGAGCAACCCCATCACTGCCACCCTGCCACTACCTCCAGGCACATACTCTCTCTCTCTCCCTTGCTCCCCCACTCTCTCCCCCCCATCTGTCCGTCTGTCTGTACACGCAGCAGCGGCAGCAGCGTTACATCCGCTTTTATACCGTAAAGACGAACCAGGCGTGTCGGGACCCCTCCTGCTTGTCTGCGTCGGGCGGTGAGTGTTTACATCCTTTGTCAACAGACGTCTCCTACGCGGGTTAGGAGATGGACACTATTGTGGGCGGATAACGTGCTACATCGCCGGGTAGCCATAGTGAAGGCAACCCCCTACCCCCGAAGCAGCCTCCCACCCTTTTACTGCTGAATGCATTAGTCTAATGAGAGCCTGCGGCAACACTGAACGAGACGCGATGATACCGGGAGGGTCATTTTGTCATGACTAAACCATGTAGTTTCCCTTCTGGTGTAAGATTCTAATCAGCTGGAGTTTTTTTTTTAATCCATTTTTTTTAACAGCTCCAAATGAGTGCACCCGCAGCGACGGTGCAACAGCGAGCAGACGACGACGACGACGACAGCGGTGAAATGCAATCGGCCGCGGTGGCGCCATCCTCTTTCATGCCGGGCCAATCGGGCAAGATCCCGGGCAGGAAGCGAGGCAGGCCCCCGCTGCGCAGTGTGGCCAAGATAGATTTCGCCAGCCGCTACGTCGACTCGCTGCCGCCGCTTAAAGTGCCCAAGAAGAGAGGGAGGAAGCCGGGATTCAAGGTCAGGATAAGGCGTCTACTTTATCGAACCATGAGCACATTGTTACAGGATCGTTTACACAAGTTTTTGGACACATATCAATCAAAACAAAACAATCAATTCTTGCCTGCCCAAAATAATGTTTCTGAGGGATTTTTCTTGTTCTGCAGCTGAAACCCAGAATGGTGATGACGCCGTTGGCCATCTCACCACCCAGCAGCACCCCCGAGCCTGACATGAGCTCCATCCCTCAGGACGCCGCCACAATCCCCCACTCGGCCACGCCTCAGGTGCTCACAGGTAGGACGGTCCAAGTCAGACCTCATACCCAAGGTTAAAAAAGATCCCTCCAAAATTCTTCAATTGTCGATTGTCGCCACTTGTTGTGTTCAGTGTGCATCTACATCAACAAGCAAGCCAACACAGGTCCAAACCTGGACCGGAAGAAGATCCAACAGCTGCCCGACCACTTCGGACCCGATAGGCCTTCGGTGGTGCTGCAGCAAGCCGTGCAGGGATGCATCGACAGTGCCTTCCAGCAGAAGACTGTCTTCACGCTGCTCACGCAGGGATACGGGGGAGAGAAGATATCAGGTAGCTTTTCACGCATTGTTTTCCACGCAGTTGCCACTCAGTTTTTATTCACATGACTCAAAAGACATAACCGGATCTTGCAATTGGCCTACTCACTATTTTGATCAGTAGTTCCCAAAGTGTGGTGCAGGAGCGCCCTCTAATGGTATGCCAAAGAATTACAGAATTAAATTTGCAAACTGCATCTTAGTGAAGTGGCCTTCACTTTTTTAAAAAAATATATTTTATTATTTAATATTTTAGAACATTTATTTATGTACCATTTTTATTCAACTCTGTCTTTTCTTATTATTATTGGAGCATAGTAAACGTGCAGTTCTTGATTAAAATGGGCTCAACCAACTCTGAGGGCGATTGAAATTTGTACTTACTTGACCTGCAGCCACCTTTGACGGCAAGCAGCACCTCCTGAGCCTCCCTGTGGTGAACAGTATCGACTACGTGCTGCGCTTCCTGAAGAAGCTTTGTCGCAGCCTGCACTGCGAGAACCTGTTCAGCGACCAGCCCATCAGTCAGCGTCCCTCCTACCACTCTGACGGTAAAACACCCAGCGCGGATCCATGCCGATGATAGGAAACTTTTCCACAGCTCCTTCTTACCTGTTTCCATCTCGCCCGTTAGCGGAAACGTCTCTGGCCGATGATTACCGCCACGAGCAGAGCGAAGGGAAGCGCTACCCGACGGCAGAGCACAGGGAATCCGCGTTCGGCTCTATCAGCTCCTCATCGTACTCGTCTTCGCCAAAGTCCTCTTACGGCTTCCGCTCGTCGCAGCAGTTCGGCAACGCGTCGGCCGTCTCCAGGCAGTCGTCGGGCAGCCCCGGCGCCTTTGTGGAAAGCAACAGGGCAGGTGAGGCCATAAGGCGAGGTACTAACTAACTGCTACTTATTTTAGTTTGATTAATTGCAAATTTTAGTGTGTTTGTGTACCTAATCTATTGTCCGGTAAGTAAGAGAATTTTTATGAGCGTTTATCCCGTCAGGAGCGTATGTCGCACAGGAGTCGAAGGCCCCGTCCCCCGGCAAGGATCCGTCCACGTGGAGCGTGGACGACGTGGTGTGGTTCATCCGGGACGCCGACGCCAACGCCCTCGGACCTCACGCCGACGTCTTCAGGAAACACGTGAGCCCAGATTTCTTCAACAACGCAATGAAGAATTTGCAACATTAAATGAAAAATATGTTGAATTTTTTCCATCTACCCGATGGCGCCGCCCTGCAGGAGATCGACGGCAACGCCCTGTTGCTGCTGAAGAGCGACATGATCATGAAGTACCTCGGCCTGAAGTTAGGGCCCGCCCTCAAGTTGTGCTACCACATCGACAAGCTCAAGCAGAGCAAGTTGTAGGCTCGGAGCTCACAGCAGAAACTGGCACAATAGGCACACCGTGTTGCTGAAACAACCAATGACAAAAGCTCACTGGAAGAGACCACTTTTTTTTTTATCTTGGCATTTTTTGCTGCTCTTTATAAATGTGGAACGGAGGCGTAAAACTAGGGCTGAATGACTTGAGAAAATAATCAAAATTGGGATTTTTTTCCCTTAATATTGAGATTGCGATTTAATATGCGATTCTTTTTTCAAGGTGTTTTTTTTTTTACAGAAAGACAAAAATGCAATATATTAATCTGTATTACAAGAAATAACATCTGATTTATGATATATAAATGCGTTGTTCTTATAGGTTAGGCTAACAAAGGCAAATGAAGCATGAATTCATATTAAAGGCAGTTTATTGAGCGGCTTACTTCAATACATTTTGAGTGCAGTCTTGTAAATATTCACTCCGATGAATTTACAAAATTCTACCAAACGTGAGCTGCTTTCGGCTCATTATATTTTAAAAATCCAATGTGTCGCCTATCTTTGCTCGATAAGATGTTTCCTGTATTCTAAATACCTGCACTGAAAAAAACGGAAGCATTTACTTTCGCTTAATTTAAAGATATTTTAATGCTTTTTTCTTACACATCTTGACTTAATTAGCCTGTTTTACTCTAGCTTGATGTAAAATTACTATAAAAGGGGAAGCAACTAATCCGAGTATGCGTACATTTTCATTAGGGGTGTAATGAAAACCAATTTGAATGAGAAACTCTTGTTTTGTAAAAATGTAGCATTCTTGAATTGTATCACGCAACATATTGAGATACTTATCGAATTGTCTTTTTGGGAGAGACGCACACCTCTAATATACATGTATAAAGAATGTGTTGCAATGTGCACACAATGTCACAAATCTCACCATTTTCCAAACCTTTTATCAGTGTTGACAATACAAGGAGGTTATATGTGTTATGTGATGGTGAGACGTCAAGGAAACATCAATATGTGTCATAATCCTGTATGTGAGTATTAAATCAAAACATGTAAAATACTGGGTGTGTGAGCGCGCATCTTTTTTTGCAAGATGTTTGTACCGATTGATATATTTTATATATATATATATATATATATATAATGTCTAATTTTCATTTTGCAAGTTTTCAGCTCATATTATGTAAGGCAAGGCAGCTTTTATTCATACAGCACATTCATATCAATGTAATATTTTGTCCCCCCGAATTCAGATTTTCTTAAATTTTTTTTAGACCTGTTAGACTGATGTCGCGTTTGCGTGCACACAGCACAGCAGGTGCTTGATCGCAACGCGCGGGCCAGGCTGTGATGCGTTCAGGCTCTCGTGGTCCGTCCGACAAACAACACTGCTGCTGCTCCTGCTGCTGCTGCACCTGCTGCTGCTGCACCTCTTCATCGGGAATAACCTCGAGGAGAAAAACCATCACCCCATCGTCGGCAGTCGGTTCCTGTGAAAGAAACATTGCATTGCGCACCTCCCTACCATCACCATCTCCTCAATCAACCCTCCTCCTCCTCTCCTCCTCCTCCTCCTCAGCCTCGCCGCCACCGGAGGGGAGTTTTTCCTGTGGACTTTGCAGGGTGAGAAGAACACAATAGCAGTGCTATAAGGTAAGCCTCCCGCCCGGTTCTTTAATTATATTGTGGACCGACGAGCTGTCTTTTTTTTTTTTTCCACTGCGCATTTTTTTCAATTGCGCATTCTCTTGCAGCCTCGTCATGATGTGCGTTCTTTTTATCGCAGGGTGCACAAATTGGCGCATTCTCCCCTATCACTGCGCCCCCCGCCCTTTATCACTGCGTCGTTTCTATCGGAATGCGGCAGCGTCTCTCGGGAGGCGCCGCACCGCGCCGCTCGTATCGTAATTGCGTCGTCGTCGATAACGAGCGAGCCCCGTCATTTTTTGCTTTCTCTTGGGCCTGAGTGCGCATAGCGTGCACATCATCATCACCTTCCACCATGCACGACCACCCTCCCTCGGTCCATGACCCCCCCCCCCCCCCCTTCCCTCAGCACCTCCGCTCTTCCAACGTCAAAACAGCCGCACAGTTGCGTGATGCGAGGCTGCGTCCTCATGTAAAGTGTTTTGTCCTTCAAGGTCATTCATTGGCTGTTGTGTTGCAAATGTTATTTTTTTTATATTTTGAAATTATTGCGTGGCTTCCCTGTCGTCAGGCTGCAGAGAAATGGAGCGTATGTTTGGTGGTGGTGGGTTGGGGGGGGGTGCTGGGGGGGCTGGTGGACACGTGAAATGTGACCATTTATGTAAAAAAAAAAAAAGATGATAAATATGTAGTACTGTTGTTGCCCGGGGCAGGCCACACACTGGTGGTGGCCCTTGTGGGCGGCCGGGTGGTTGTTGTGGGGGGCTAATTGTCGACCCCAAGTTTTGCTGGTTAATCTAGTGCAACCTCTCTGACGATGTGAGCTTGTTCTTGCAAATGGCTACCAGTCACATATGCCACTCCTGAAAAAATTGTTTAAATGATTTGCTAGTAAATCATCTCATCATCGAGGCCGTCGCTAGCTCTTCTGTACATTTGCTCATGTGCTAAATTACAAAATAGGGCTAAACCAACAAATGTGATTTTTAGGCTGATGCTTTTTGACGGGAAAAAAAAAATTTGATGTTTTATCCCATGTTCAATCGTGTATGTTGACAGCAAAGCATGTTATGCTGACTCTCATCCATTGATGAAGTAGCTGAGTGACAGTGAGGATCCAGGTCAGTGCCACAGACTGGCACAAACAAGCTTGAGGCCCAAAATAGAAACATGAGCACCAGGGGGGGGGGGGGGGAAACAATTCAGCAATTTGGTCCTCACACCACCCTGGTCATAAAAACACACAGTTGATGTCACGCCCAACCTTATATTAAACCTATTTTTGCTATACAGGTAGTACTGGATGTCATTTTCAGTGTTGCCATAGCAACCTTGAAAACAAACTTAGTTACTGATTATTTGATTTCAAAAGTACCAATTACTTGAAAATAATTACTTAAGATTACATACTTCAAAATAAAGTCCACGCATGTGGACGGAACAATAATTTTGACACAGAATATATATATATAAAAATATAAATATATATAGTGCTAGCTAGCTCAATTTTAATCGAGTAGAAAACTTTAGTGTCATTTTCTGGTGCATGCAGCAGCAACCATGGGAAAGCAGAACAGCAAGCTGACACCCGAGGTGATGGAGGACCTGGTGAAGAATACGGAGTTCAACGAGCACGAGCTGAAGCAGTGGTACAAGGGCTTCCTCAAAGACTGCCCCACCGGAAGACTCAACCTGGACGAGTTCCAGCAGCTCTACGTCAAGGTAGATCCTCACATTTGTTTTCTTCTCAATTACTTCTCAAATTAACAGCTCCCTCTAGTGGTATGGAGGGGAAGGGTTCTCCTCTTGTGTGCTCATTCATGGGTTTCTCCACTTTGCAGTTCTTCCCATACGGTGACGCCTCCAAGTTCGCACAGCACGCCTTCCGCACCTTTGACAAGAACGGCGACGGTACCATTGACTTCCGAGAGTTCATCTGCGCTCTGTCCATCACGTCGCGCGGCAGCTTTGAGCAGAAGCTCAACTGGGCCTTCAACATGTATGACCTAGATGGAGACGGCAAAATCACCAGGGTGGAGATGCTGGAGATTATTGAGGTCGGTGCTGCTCTCGGAGCTTCTTTTTTTTTTGCGGCATCGGGTGTGGCACGTCTTGCGTCACCACAGACTGAGTTGGGGGATTATCGGGCAGACCGTGACTGTCACGCTGCTGCACACCTGCACCACACAGGCAGGCAGGCAGGCAGGCAGACTGCAGTTGTATTGAGTTACAGCACAGCCATTTTTACACAAGCACAGGGGACGAGATGGAATTGTCGACTGCCTTGATGATGGCCCATTTCCAGCAATTGAATCCGCAGGAGCTTGTCTAAAAAATGGTGACGTTCTGCATTGACAGTTGCTGGAGGAAGTAAACATAAAACTTCAAGAACAGTTCTGTGGCGTGCTGTAGTCAAAATTCCTCAAGGAGCAAAGATCATACGAAAGTTTACACACCCTCCTTTAATAGTCTGTTTGAAGTTCCTTTTTTCAGACATTTATTTTCCCCAAGAGGAAATTCTCCGTCACAGCTGTCACCACGTCCTTGTGTGACATGTCTAAAAACAGCTACTCGGGTCAGGAAAGCTTCAAAATAAATTTCCTTGACCTGACCAGATCCGCACTCCATCCGCCACTGTACTCGAACGCAAGTGAGATTCATATTGTTGTTTGTCGCAGAGGATAAAGAATACTGGCAAATTGTCTATCGACATGTGTTGCTCCACCAATAGCCTTTGGATTGGTCATAGCAGAGTCACATAGATGCTAATCATCACCTATGCTAGCCAGCGCTAACTTCCTGCTCCCACAATGCAAGCTGCTTAGACATGGTGTCGCTCACCACCTTGACTCCCCCCCCCTCTGCAGGCCATCTACAAAATGGTGGGCACGGTGATTATGATGAAGATGAACGAGGACGGCCTGACACCGGCGCAGCGGGTGGACAAGATCTTCAGCAAAATGGATAAGAACAACGACGACCAGATCTCGCTGGACGAGTTCAAGGAGGCGGCCAAGAGCGACCCGTCCATCGTGCTGCTGTTGCAGTGTGACATGCAGAAGTGAACCCCAACATCACTCGGCCCACCTGCCCGCCCATTTGCCCCTGCCAACCCTCTTAACGCCACCTCTGCTCGCTCCCCAAATCCTTCCCCGTCACCCTGCTTGCATATACAACACACAAACATACACACTGGACTGCTGTTTAATTGTCTCATTTCACAGAGGTTTAAAAAAAGAAAACCAAAAAAAAAAAGCTTGGACTCTTTTTCAATGGACTCGCTTCTTGTGGTCGTATGCATGAGAAATATGTCAAATATTGCGGAATCATTTTGAACCTAGCGATAAGATAATGCTACATTTCTATTTCAGAACATGTTGTGGTGCACCGTAAATTCTCCGCACACAAGCACTCATCCAGCTTGTATATGGATGAAGTCGAATAGCCGGGTACTTTGTGACACGTCCGAAGGGAAGCGGCCATATTGCTATCGGGGAAACAGGCTAGTATTTGAATTTGGTGTTGACTTTGCTGTTTTAGGGCAACCCATCCAAGTTTCCGCCCAACAACAATGACGAAAACTTTTGTCTAGTACTCGGTAGCTTGTTCTAATTTGGGAGCAAAATTTCAAAGACAAATTTGACAATGTGAGCCCGTCTTTGAGGGAGTCCAGGAAATGGCCTAAACTCTAAAATATCCGCTTCAAATCAAAATGGCGGATTTCTTTACCCTTTTGGGCATTGAGGTTGTTTTTGAAATGATACGCCAACCAAAGTTGTTGTTCTGTTTTCCCCCCTACTAATATGGCGCCTCACATCACGAGACGTGTGTGGAGAACCTTTCGGACCGGTGTTCCCACCAGCCAGCCTTCCCTCGCAAGTTGTTCACCGCTGCAACTCCCGTACTGCTTTCAGTAATCGTAAATAAAACAATAAGTCCTCTGATAATTGTAACGATAAGTGTCTCTGGCAGCCGGCCGGGCTTGTAGAGCTCGTGGATGATAGAGAGATATTCGCACACGAGAGAAAAAGTATTGCATGCCTATATTACGTGTCAAAAAAAAGAAGAAGATATAAATATATATAATCTATTACCTTTTTATTTTTTGCATCTATGGTGGTTTTAAAAGAGGAAACCCTCTTGGGATTCATTTCGTATTGTTGCATGGGATGTACAGTGTAAGCTCACCTGAGGTGGGAGCATGCTTCCCTCCGCGTTCATTCACACAATCGTATTTCTTTCGGATTTGTTCAAAATTTGTTTAACGTCTGACTGCTACAATGGAGGATTAGGGCCACCCGAAAGAAAAATAATTATACTTCATGAATGAAGTGGGAGAGGGAGACAGTTGTATTTATTCAAGAAAAAGTCTTTATTTGACAAAATATGCTGAATATTATTTTTTGAAATAAAATACGACTTTACTTTGAAATGTGAATTTATTTTAAGATTCCCTAATTTTTCCGAATGATCAAATATTTTCTGTTTTTCATTCATTATTTTCTCAAAATATATATGATTTCTTTTCTTGAAAATAAATAAATACTTTTTTCCTTGTAATACTATAACTTGTTTAAAAATATGACTTCTGAGAGACGTCATACTGTATTATGCTTTTAGGAAATATCACTTTATTCTCAACGTATAATGTCATTTTTTTTTAGCGTGGCCCTAATTTATACTCCGTCGATTACGCACACTCGTGGCACACAATTGGCTGCCTGTTTGGTTTGTTTACACAACACATGTTTACAAAGAGCACTGCTATAATAATCAAATGATCTCCATGCTGAGAGTTTCCTCATGAGAGGGGCTCATATTCCAAAGCAGCGGCAGCAAAAAAAAAAAAAAGTTTACTGGACACACTGCATTCCAGCATTAAAATTGTTTTCCAGTTTAAGTTTTTGTTTTGCTTTTTGAATTCAATTTTCTGGCACATTAGGATTCGCTGTTCCCAGGCTATGCAAGGATGGACTGACTGCTTTGTGAGTCCACATGTCCAACGGTGGACGTGGCAGAAGAGCTTCCCCAGCATAATCTTGATTATTATTATTATTATTATTATTATTATACTGTCTGTATACAATTCAGTCCAGCCTGACACCACGTGGAGATCTTTAATGTCAAGTAAATGTTTCTATCAAATCTGAAAACTCATGATACAATTGACTGTATTCTTTTATACATGTGGCATGTGTTGCACCCCTTGAACAAAGAAAAAATACTTGATTTCTGTTGTGATTAAAATCAATAAACCACAGATGGGCTTTTTTCAAAACATACTGATGGCCATGCTACTGACTGATGTGCAGGTTAGGTGGATTTTATGAATGCTCTGATTTTTTTCCAATTCTTATCATAACCAGAGAAATAAAAATACTATACTTTGTTTTCATAATATAATAATTTATAATAAGACTTCACTTTTCCCAAAAAGACAGAAACCCAAATGTGATGTCATTAAGATGTCAACTCGGGACACTTCCGGGTCACCTTTAGTCACCTGTCGGACTTGAATGCGATTGGCTGGCCAGTCACGTGTCCACGCGGGGCCACACCTACCACGTGCACACCTGTATGATGTGTGCATTTAAAAACAAAGGTGAAGGTAACAGAGAATTTCTTTTTTTTTTATTTTGTCAGTTATTAATGATATCAGTTTGGAAGCAACTCAAATCAGAAGGTCTTTAAAGAAACGTGAGTACAGTTCTTGGTGTTTCATTGCTGTCATTTAAAAAAAAAAAGAAAAAGCATTGCTATCGAGCAAAACAGTCAACAAATGTTAGCCCAGAGACATGGCTAGTAAGTTGGTTCTTCTTTCAGTCATTTAAATGAATCTAAAAAGACTTTGTTTGTTTTTAAAACCAGTTTCAGAAGGATTTTTTAAAACAGATTACCTGCAGCCTTAGAATATAATGTTAATAGGTTTGACGTGGCTTTGCTTTCCAGGTCCATTTAAATCCCACAATGTGTTCCATTCCCGGCCTCCCCACGCCAGGATCCGAAGTAACCATCGAGATCAGGAGGGTGAACACAAACCCAAAATGTGGTCTTGTGGAGCTTTGGGTCAACATTGACGTCAGCAGAAAGCAAGCCTATGATCAGATGAAGAAAAAGATACAGCTTCCAAAAAGAAATTTTTGTGCCTCTGAAGGAAAAATGGGGGATATGTGTCTGGTTTGCATCGGCAACGTGTGGCACAGGGCTCGCATCGTGTCCATCCAAAGTGACACCTGCCAGGTCTTCCTTCTTGATCAAGGAGAGCCTTACGTTAGCACCCGGGACTCTCTAGCGTGGGGCCATTCTGACAGTTTCTTCCTCCCTCCGGAAATCGAGTCCTGTATCCTTGCCAATGTCCTGTCTCTCAAGGAAAAGTGGTCCAAAAAAGCGCTCAGTTTCTTGTTGTCCCTCCCCGAAAAGACGCTAAATGGTGTGGTCCAGCACGTCTTGATGCCAGGCAGGACAATTCTCCTTGACATACCCTTCGTCTCCAAGCAAATGTGCACCCTTGGTGCTATGAGGAAGCTCCCGGCGGATGAGTTCAAAGGAGTTGTACTCGAATGTTTGACTCCACCCAAAGACGATGCACCCATCACCGCAATCACCCAGGATCGGAGTGTGAACGTCCAACTTGACGACCGCTACTTCTACCCTGAACTGCTCTGTGGCATGTATGAGACAGTTTACGTAACAGAAGTGACCGATCCTCAAAATGTATTCTGCAGTCTGCAGATTTACTCCAAAGCATTGAAGACTCTGTCAGAAGAGATCCAAGAGTTCTACAAGGACTTGGATTCCGGAGGTGAACGACCTCAAACCTGCGGGGATCCGTGTGCTGCCAGAGGAAATAACGGCACGTGGTATCGTTCGTTACTCAAGCAAAGCATCGGGACCGATGATGAACTTGTCGAAGTTGCTCACGTTGATGTCGGGAAAAACGAACACGTGTCGGTAGGATGCATCCGACACATGGCGAGGAAATTCCTGAGGATGCCTGTGGTCACATATCACTTCTCTCTTCACGGAGCGGACGGCACCAGAAGGACGGCAAAGCAGAACGAATATCTGAAGTCGATATTGCTGAACAAAACCTTTGTGGCTAAGCTAGAGAAGCAGTTCCAAGACACTTATAGCGTCACGTTCTACGATGGGAATGTTGCATGTATGACAGCAGAAGTTGTCCCATCTGCTCAGGATGAAGGACAGCAGACAGAAATCCAGATTACGACGCTGTCAGGAGAGCAGGATGTTGACCAGCAGAACCTCGTCATCTTAAATGTTAAGAGCTTACCAGAGGAACCCTTGTCAAGTACAGAGAATGAACTAGATACTGGCACTTCCCCTTCTAGTCTTTGTCATGAGAAGACTATTAATGACCAATGTTCTAAAGGCTCTCATCATGAGCATGTGTTGTCTGTTGGAAGTACTGTAGACGTGACTGTATCCTGTGTCGAAGGTCCTCAGAAGTTCTGGTGTCAAAGGACTATAAATGAAGAGAATCTGCAACGGATGATGGAAGATCTGCAAAACCACTACGCCTCTGTCCAACCTCTGCCCATTGTTAAGGGCACCTGTGTTGCTCGAAACCCAGAAGACGGTGTGTGGTACAGGGCAAGGATTGTTACTAGTCAGCATTTTCCCGAAGTGGACGTAAAGTTTTTGGATTACGGTGGTACACGAAGTGTGCCCCTTGGAGATGTATGTCCCATTGAGCCGGCGTTCCTGGAGGTTGAACCGCAGGCTTTTCAGTGTTGCCTCTTCAACACAAAGGCTAATTCTGCATCAGCCGTGTTTCCGGTGACAGCTGATTCTCAAAACACTGGATTCAAATGCACCATAAAAGATAGAATTTGCGATGAAGGGGGGCAACCGGTTATCGTCGTAGACTTTGAAATGCCGGCTCAAAGCGCTTGCAGTCTGCTCTCTCCAATGGATACCTATAATTATTCCACATACGATATGAAATTGGGCACAAAAGAAAAGGCATGGATAACCTCTTCGAAAACAGTACATAGCTTCTTCTGCCAGCTCGACAGAAATTCTCATTTGTTTGACAAAGTGCAGGCAGATATCAAACAGCAAGTCTGCAAGTCACAGCGTTCAGATGAACTCCTAAAATCCAACGCCCTTTGCCTTGCACGGTATGTTGATGACGAATGGTACAGAGGTCAAGTGGTCCAGACATCTCCAGAACTCAAGGTGCTCTTTGTGGACTACGGCGAGACCCTCACAGCGAATGCATCTGATGTTCAACCTTTGCCTGCCAGAGCTAGCCTGGCAAAGTCAGTCCCTGTATTGGCCGTTCTGCTCGGACTTTTCGGTCTTCCGGCCGACATACCCAAAGAGGTCAACCAGTGGTTTGCAAATAACGCCATTGGCACAACTGTGACGGTTTCTGTGGTGGCCAAAGGCGCTGACGGGAAGCTTTTGGTGGAATTATTTGAAGGGCTGCTGAATGTCAATATGATTGTCCGGGAGAAGGTAGCACTCGTGGAACACGCAAAGACCAACCAAGATCTACGGGTCAACCAAGAGGTTGCTTCAAAACGGCTCACCACACCAATTAAGGCGTTTTTACCTGAAGAAATCACATCTATATCAATACTAGGAGAGCAAAATAAAGATCAAAACATCAACGGAAATTGTGCTTCAGATGAGCAGGTGTTGGACAAGTCTCAGAACCAAACTCTTGGACCTGTACCCGAGTGTGAAAAAAAGATCATTTACGAGGAATGTTTGAACGGCACTCCAGAGGTTTTGGTAGAGACCCCAAAAGAGATCAATGCTGTCACGTCAACATCTGAGAAGATCTTTGCATATCACAGCCCAGTCATATCTCACCACACGTCCGAGGAGATGTACGCCTCCTGCATCGTGGGACCCGGTTACTTCTGGTGTCAGTTCGCCCAAACTGAAAACCTGGACACGGTGTCAAGACTCACCCAGAGCATCGGTGAGACTTTAAAGGATGCAGAGGTCCCCAAGAATTTGAATCCCGGCAGTCCGTGCCTTGCCGTATTTTCCGAAGACTCCCAGTGGTATCGCGCTCAAGTGCTTTGGAAGACCGACAGCACAGTTTGTGTGGTGTTTGTGGACTACGGCAACGAGTCTGAGGTGGACATTAAAGATGTGAGATACCTCCCACAGTCTCTGATTGAACATGCTCCTCAGGCATTGTTGTGTTCTTTGGATGGATTTGACAAGTCCAAGGGATCGTGGGATGATCAAGTTTACGAAGAGTTCTACAATGTCCTGGTGGATCAGCTTCTCACCGTGACAGTTCTCAGTGCACAAGAACATTCAGAGTGTGCCTTTCAAGAACACTCAGTAAAAGTCCAATGCGGAGGTCAAGATTTGAATGAGGCCATGCGAAAATTCTGGAAACCTATTTCCACACAGCCTGAGACTGAAAAGATTCAAACAGCCAGCAACCCACCACAACCATCCAACATGACCCACCTTGAGGAAAATGCAAGATCATTCTCATACAAGATGCCAAACATCCCGTTAAACATAGCCGAGATGGTCTACGCTTCGTGTGTGGCGGAGCCCCATTTTTTCTGGTGTCAGTTTGCCGACACCGAGGACCTCAGCGATGTGGTGAAACTGGCACAGGAAGCCGGACAAGTAGAACCAGATTCTTCGTCCTCAAGCACCTTTGGACCAGGTAGCCCTTGCCTTGCGCTCTTTTCTGCAGACGACCAGTGGTATCGAGCGCTGATCATGAGCCGACAAGACGATGAAGTCCATGTTGTGTTTATCGACTACGGCAACGAATCGGACGTGGACGTGAAAAACGTGAGACCTCTCTGTCAAACTCTGCAGGAGTATACACCCCAGGCTTTTTTGTGCTCACTGAACGGATTTGACCAGTCTAAGGGCACCTGGGAGATTGAAGTCTATGACGACTTTTACAATCTTCTAGTGGATAAACCCATCGTCGTGACGGTGTCCCATATAGAAGAACATGCGGAGATGATGCTTCCTCAGCATGTGGTGGAAATCATTTGTGAGGGAACGTCTGTCAATGCAGCGATGCAGAAATACTGGAAACCAACATCTTGAGGAAAATATTACGATCCCTACGAGGGAAAACAGTATGTACTAAATGCACATTTTTTCATGTCGATTTTGTCAATGCAGATTTTCTGGAGTGGGCGTCCACTCTTGCTGAGAAAGCGGGACGAGCTGAACTGTCCGTGTCTAGCTTTTTACAAATGTCAATGCAAATGATTGGAAGACTGAATAAATGAATAAAAGATCATTAAAGATTTTTGGTGAAGTTGATAATGCTGTGGATGCCTTCCCATTGAGTGAATGATTGTTTCGACCAGGTCAGATCCCAACATATAGATTTATGAAGTTCGGGACCTAGTCTCAGTTTGTGATCTTCACAATGTAGCATAAGGCTAATGTCTCAAGTTCCATCTTCCCAAGGACTCCTTCCCTTCCAGCAGGTGGCAAGATTGCTATCAGGATTTGGTCTGTTTGTGTTCCTGCGTGTTGATCACTGTTGCCAGGCAACCAGCTTGGGACAGCATGTCAGAGTTGCACCAGGCAGCCGCGGCAAGGGATTTCGATCAGGTGCGGGAGATTCTGAGGCGCAAGAAATGTGACCCCAATCAGCGAGACGTGGACTGGGGCAATAAGACGCCTCTGCACTGGGCTGCGGCCAAAGGTAACAGTTCTTTGGGTCTAGACTTGAGATGGAGCGCTTAATGTGTATTCTTGCCTCTTCACGTAGGAGATGTGGAAACGGCAAGGCTTCTTATCGATCATGGAGCACGGCCCTGCCTGAGGACTGAGCTGGGCAGGACCGCAGCGCACTTTGCAGCCGAGGTTGGTTCCCTGGCAGTCCTGCGGCTCCTGCACTCCTTCCACGCCCCCCTGGACAAGGAGGATGCTGGTGGCGACAAACCGGCACGTATCGCCCAAATCTATGGACACCATGAGTGTGTCACATTCCTCAAAACGTAAGACCTTTTGACCAAACCAAGTACTACTGGTCTCAGTCCACGTTGCATGTCTACTATAACAAGAGGCAAGATTTGCTGTCTTATACCGAGACAAGAAAACAACATTGAGGCACTTTTGTGAGTGTGATATTTATTACATTTATTCATATTTTGTCTCAATTTGACATTTTATTTTTGTTGCAGGGCAGAGGCAGAGGGGCAGGCGTACCGCAAAACAATGGCTGATAAAGGGCTCTCAGTGGATGATATTGATGAAGAGTGGGAAGAACAATGCAAAAATACCATGGCATGATTCATTTAAATAAGTGCAAACCTCCACAACAATGAATATAATATTTTGACAATAAAGTTTTTTAAGTAATCACTATTATTTATTATTCTTCCAAGCAATAATGTATTCCTTTCAATGTTGACCTTTTTTTTTTTCAATGGTGACGTTTGGAGAGTGGAAACAATTTCCGGATCTGACGTTTGGTGGGCGGGGCTTATATCGATGACGTTTTAGCAGCCGCTAAAATCAAAACCGTTGTCGCTACTAAGTCCTCGTTCTTCAACAAGAAAATAACATTTCCGTGACAAAACTGACGGATATGGAGGCAGCCACAGGTAAAAGTCACCAGTGTGGTGCTGGTTAGGCCGGTCGCGAAATCGAAAAGGCTTTTTCCTGGTGTTTGCTAATGCCAATGCTAAGGGACGGTTAGTCTGCCCGCGCCATTTTCTACCACTCTACCGGCCGGGTTAAAAGTGATAACTGTCATCCCCAGGAGTTTTAAACCACTTGAGTGCTTTGGAGACTCAAGCGAGGATCCGCCAAGTTCAGCCCCGGCAGCGGACTCGCGTGGAGGTGCTGCGGGCCCGCGTAAAGGCGCTGACCATGGAGAGGGACCGGTTGGAGGCGGAGATTCGTGTACACAAGGTAAGGGCAATAGAAATGCGCAATACAGCACTGATTTATTTTAATTGGTCGACAATGATGCCCTGCTCAGGATATTGAAAAACGCAGGATGCGACTGAACAATCAATGTGCGGGAGCAGAAGAGGCAGAAGAAGAAATGGAGACTGAAGGTGGCGAGAATGAGGAACTTCTGCAGCTGATGGCCAGACACATTCACCTTAAGGAGCTTCTGTATGCTCATCACATTATTGGTATGCTTCCATTACTTAGCAAGTAAGATTCTGCCAGAATTGTCCCGTCAAATAAACTTGAGCGCTAAGATCTGATTCATCGCAGAGCACAACCTGTCAACGTTCCTTCCTCAACTTTTTCTCCCATTGCCAGGCGGCTACGACATCACAGAGACCCGCAGAGGGAAAGGCGTGTGCGTGACTCTGTCGACGGCCTACGAGGGCGTCTACCTGAAAACGTACAACCTGGAGTTGGACGTGAAGCCGACGCTGAGGATCACTCGCCACAACGTGCCGCCGTTTATCGCGCTGGGCGAGCTCAGCGAGCGGGGAAGCCTGCAGGACGACCTCAGGGGCTTCCTGGACACGCTCAGCACACAACTCAATGCCTTTGAGGGCCGCGGACAGCAGCTGAAGCTCCTGAAGGTGACTTTTTTTTGTCACAGATACTGGGTCACTTCCTGCATAGGTGCTAGCAGGCTTGATACTTTTGGCGTTACTAAAGCAGACGTGTGGCCTTGTTCACTCAGGAGCTCCATCCGTTCGTTACGGTGATGGAGAGCAACGCGCTGTGTTCTATCCTGGTGCTCATGCTGAGCACGCCAAAAAAGAAGACACTGCTCTGCACCCTGAACTACACGGACCTCAAAAGATGTCTGCCCACGGGGGTCCGCTTTGACTGTGAAGGTGGGTGACCGAGTATCGAGCACTCCAGACACCATACTGAAGCTATTAGAGAGTCCCCCAAAAATTATTTTCAATATTAAATTCTTAAAATAAATCCAATAATTGAAAAAGTGATTTACCAACTGCTATTAGAAATGATGAACCCGTGATTTATTTTCTAGGTGAGATGCTTCCAGAGTCTCCAGAGTGGAAAAACAACAGCAAGCTTCTCATGGAGACGCCGGTTCACAAAGCTTTGGGCATCATGAAAAACAGTGCATGCATTGCTTAGGCTTCATCTGCAGTCCCATTCGTTTTCTTTGTCCTGGAGCCTCCGGATGAATTCCGTCACCTTGTCGTGCAAGCGCTCCCTCTGGAGGAGCCTGGTCTTCTCCGCCCGCTCTCGAGCCTCCCGCCGTCGCCTCTCCGCCTCCCTTTCTGAGATGGTGTCGATGGCGGCGATGTTTTTCACTTGCACAAACGACAAGCTCCTCCGCAGGCGTCCTCCCCCGCTCCTCGGCAGGGGCGCCGACACAGACCTTGGAAACTCGGCGTCCGCACGGCTGACTATTTCTTTCATGGCCACTCCTACCGTGGCTTTGGGCTCACAGACCTTCACCATCCCCACCCGCCCGCGCTCGCTCCGCAGCCAGCGTTGTCGTCGTTGTAGCAGTCGCTGCGTGTACCTGAATTCTTTGTCCAGCAGGTCCAGCTTGAGGCGAAGGTCTCGTTCAATCTTCTGGTTCAACACCCTTAGCTGCACCAGTTTCTGCTCCATTATTTGTAAAAGAATATTTCTGTTGATGCGTATTTATTTTATTTTTCCACCAGCGTGTTCCCCAACAAAAGCTGCTTGCTGCTATGGTTTTGTAACTGCTTGAAGGGTAATATAATATATGCTACCCATTGTGTTTGATATTGTTTGTAATTGTGTAGCAGCACAGTCCATGCTAGATTGTGTTTCAAGAGGCTTTCAAGGGCCAGTGCTGCTTAATGCACACACTAATGATTGACTGTTTTTGGACCAAAAAAATACAAAATGAAAAATAAAATCAAACAAAAATTGTGGCAAATATATAGTAATTAGACGACACATTAGAATAGTTTATTACAGAAACTAAAAATGTTTAAAAAAAAAAAACCATATAAAAATGTAGGGAGTACAAATATAAATAGAAAGGCAAAACATTACTGCTACTAAAAACACAAAATACATTATCAGGAAAATAATGACGAAAAAAAACGTATGAAAACATTCCGGAAAAATCGTTTTAAAAAAAGGGAGGTGAAAAAGCTACTCCTTGCCGCTTTCCGTAGTGACGTCAATCACGCTAGCCACTTCCTGGTTGGTTACGACGGGCTTTGCTAACTAGCTTACGGCAATACCAGCCTTTCCCACTCAAACATGATGAGGAGGACGCCGCCGGCGTTTTAGTGGCACAACAACCTGCTTGCCAACCTACATGGGACAACGTTGCCAAGATAGCCGGCGAAGAATATTTGAACTCGATGAATTGACACCCGAAACGTGTATATAAATTCGTCCAGAAGGTAAGAGTCTACTTTTCTTATTGCTACAGTTATGCTAAGGTTAGCTTAGCACTCTGTCGAAAGTTCACCCGGCAGCGGTGTTTGACATACCCTGCCCATAAACATTTTAGTCGGATGAAACTCCAGTATTACATTGAATTACTATGATATTTATATATTTTTTGAAGTTTACATTCAGTGGCGTGGAGTCAGACTCAAAGTGTGCAATTATTTTTAATTAAAAGTTAGAAAAATGAAGTCCCGATAAGCAATATTTTTTAAGTAGAGATTACTATCCACTTATATTAGCTAACTCTTGTCGCACACCACCGAACTAAAATGGAATGAATATACAGAAATAGGCAAGTTAATTACACACTTTTCGCCAATGTCGTCAATGGAACATGTCTTAGAAAGACGTAGTAAATATCCGGCTACATCATTTCCCCGTGGCACACCTGCTGATCTTGTGACACAATGAGTGTAAATCATTATTACGTGCAGAATGTCATTAAAGTCTCGCATATTTACTACAAAACCCAAACAAATAGGCAAAGCTATTGGAAACGATTAACATTTGTCTTTTGGAAACTAGAAAATGACCAAAACACTCACTATCAAGCCAAGTTTGTTTTATTAATGCTGATAATAGCATCATTGTTCTTCAGAGAACATTCAGGGGAGTTTTATCAGGTTCCAAGTGAATCAGCTATCCATTAAAATCTGTAAATTGTTTATTTTAAAAACAACATGCGGCCCCCAAATGTGTCGCAAATGCAGTGTGACAACTTTCATGACCGCATAAATACATAAAGAATACATAAAACCATTTATTAGGAAGAAATTAGACTTTGTGGACACCCTTGTAAAATAAGACACTCACATGAATTCACTTCCTATTGTAGCTAGTTCATTGACTTCCTCATTGAAGTTGAATAAAAAGTACGTATATCCGCCAGAACCACCAACATGGACGACCCCAACAAACCTCAGCGCAAAATGTCCACAGCAGGGGACAGCCTGTACAAAATGTTGGGCTTGCAGAAAGGAGCATCGCCTGAGGAGATAAAGAAAGCTTACAGGTGGGTTTGATTTTATTAAAGGACACACATTCTCAATTTTTACATGATGATGGTCCTCACAGGAAGCTGGCGCTGCGGTACCACCCGGACAAGAACCCCGACAACCCCGAAGCGGTGGAGAAATTCAAGGAGATCAACAACGCTAACTCCATCCTGAGCGATGAGAACAAGCGTAAGATCTACGACGAGTACGGCTCCATGGGCCTCTATGTGGCAGAGCAGTTTGGCGATGATAGTGTCAAGTACTACTTCCTCATGTCCAAGTGCTGGTTCAAGGTGAGTCGCGCTGTCAATACCAACCACGGAACGCTGGCTGTTGTCGAGTGTTGACACCTCGTGATGATGTCCCTTCAGACCCTGCTGGTGTGTTGCGGCATCTTCACCTGCTGTTGCTGCTTCTGCTGCTGCTGCTTCTGCTGTGGCAAGTGCAAGTCTTCCGAGGAGGACGAGAGAGATTTCTACGTGGACCCGGAGGACTTGGAGGAGAACCAGGAGAACCAGGAGCAAGAGGAAGGTAAGTGGCAGCTTTCTCTCTCTTGGACTGACTTTGTACAATTATACCAGCAATATATTTTGAATTAATTGGTTATTATTGGAATCAGCCTAAAGAAAAATTTCAACCCTCGTCCTTGAGGCTCTCTGAATTGTTTAGCGTTCTGTTTTACAGCAGGAGACACTGTAATTGTTATTCAGCCCAGCTCGTCCGCCGACGCTTCGGGCAAAGCTGACGCCGCTACGTCAGGTGGGCAGCTCATAAAAGATTGACGTGGTTGTCCAAATGTGCTTTCCTTAAACTTGCAGAAAGTTTGACTTCATTTCTGTCCATGCAGGCGAGGATACGCCCATCATGAGTCAGCCCCACTCCGGCAACGGCTCCACCTCCGTCGCCGCCATAGATCTGATGCTCGAGGACTGAATCACTGCCTTGACAAAAAAAAAACCTATCGTCGAAGTTTGGATCCTTTTCTTTTCCAATATCTTTATTTGTTTACACCAGCAGTTATTTGGGGCTTGTGTTTAGGTGCCACAGGGTTTGCTTTTGGGTCCACTTGTGTTTTTTGTTTTTACACAGGACTATGCATAAAGTCTCAGGCCACCATCAGATTTATGTCTTAGCAATGTTAAAATGATACTCACACGGGAGTGGGCCAAAAATAGGCATATCACTTTGTGTACATAGTTTCAAAACTGAATTTACAGTTTTTCCCCCTTCCTCAGTGTTGCTTATTACATTCATACCATTGAAAATCATTCATAGAGCTTGTATGCATTGTCTAAAGCTGCTGCATCCTAATAGTTAGTTTTACAAGTCATATTGACTGTTGAAAGAAGAAAAAAAAAAGTTCATTCTAAGGACAGAGTTACCAGTGACTTGAGAATGATGCACAGTTTTTTCTCTGATCACTTTTGTAATGTTCATGTTCATTGTGCCGACGTGCCAAAATAGAGCGCACAGCCTCCCAAGATGTGTCACAATTGTTCCAAATTTTAGTCATTCAATTTTAGTCATTCAATTTTATTCCAAATGTATTCAAATTTTATACATTGACAGTAAAAATTGGGTTTTTCTGTGATATTTCCAGCCGAGGCTAAAATGTGCTGAGACTTTTCTAGGTGACCTATTTAGAGTTTTGACATCCAGCTTCTTGTTGAATTGGAAGGTTTGCAAAAAATACTGAAAATCTACATAGTTGAACGTTCGCAGTCAGATTAAGTTCACCGAGAAAGGTTATGACGTATTTTCAAATTTCATACCCAAGCGGAATATGCCTTCCTTCTTTTTTTGAGTCGTATATATGTGTACATAACCACTATGATCATCACATGCAAAGCCAAACAGTTGCACTTTTTTAGGTGGCAACATTAATTCCATGTGCTGTGTAGATATAGAAGCCAACTAAAGTACATGAACATAAAAAAAGTTAAATTGTCATCTTTGTTTTGACTTTTGATGTTTAAATGCGAGTGCTAAGGGGTCCGACACGAAATGTACTTAAATCATTTTTGGTCTACAATAACTTGAATGTTAATTTTTTTTAGACATTCCCGTGTTTATCTGCTCGCTCAAGCTGTAAAAAGGGTGGTTTTTTTTGGACAGAATAAACTCAGGTGTCACAGATGCAGTCGACTTGTCGCATTATCTCCCCCACCCCTCCCCTCCCTCAGTCAGCCAGATAGCGCAACTGGGAACAGGTTGCCGTTTTCCCACTTCCATGGCCGCCGAGTCGTACAAGCAACTGCTGCTGGAGCCTATTTCCTGGTCTGTTTATTCTTTAAAATTCTTGAGCTCAACATTGTCGTGATTACTTTGTCTCGTCTCAGTTCGGACTCGGAGAGCAGCGAAGACTTGGAGTGGTCCTGCTGCGACGGGGATGAGTTGGACTCGGCTGAGAGGGCCGAGAGACGTCGGGCCGGGAAAAGACTCATGGTCGCCTTGGTCATCAGCCTGGTTTTCATGGTCGCGGAGGTGCTTGGTGAGAAAAGCGAGAAAAATACTATCACATCCTATCCTTTCTATTTCTCTCGTCCGATGCTTTGGATCCTAATCCGGTCCTGTCCTCAGGTGGGTACGCCTCGCACAGTCTGGCCATCATGACAGATGCGGCACATCTCCTGAGTGACGTCGGCAGCATCTCGCTGAGCATCTTCTCTCTGTGGATCTCGGGACGCACGCCCACTCGCACCTTCACTTTTGGATGGCGTCGAGCCGGTTAGTTGTCATGGTAGCGCGGTATGAAGCCATTTTTTCTGTTAATTGTAATTGTGTTTCCAACAGAGATTGTGGGCATGCTTGTATCTCTGTCGTCCATCTGGGCGGTGACGGCTGTGTTGGTGTGGTCGGCCGCTAGGAGGATCTCCGACGGCGACTACGACATCGACACTGACATCATGCTGCTGACTTCGGGCTGCGGCGTGGCCACGCTTCTCCCCAATCTCACGCTTTCTCCTGTCTTTAGCATGGTGCTCATCCTGCAGCAGTCGGGTGTCTCTCACACCCACAACCACGCCTTGCCCAACGGGTGGCCGCAAAAGGACGAGGCACGGCGGGATCGCGGCCATCGTCACGGAAACGCCAGCGTGAAGGCCGCTTGCGTCCATGCGGTGGGAGACCTGATCCAGAGCGTCGGCGTACTGCTGGCGGCCGCCGTCATCCACTTCTGGGTCAGTTGCAGCAAAACGTATCGTAGCGTAATTCTGTAAAAAAAAAATTGTCATGCTAGATAGTCAAACATTTATGAAAAAGTTTGCTTTACAGAAAAGCCAAATGATAGAGCATTTTTTAAAATCTCAATGTAAAAAAAAAAATACAAAATGTTTTATTTGTTGGCAGCCAGAGTGTAAGGTGGCCGACCCTGTCTGCACACTGCTCTTCTCCCTTGTGGTCATGTGGACTACATTTCCCACCGCCAGGGATGTTTTCAGAGTGCTGATGGATGGTAAATATGAGCCTCCGGGCTATGACATCATCACAACGCGTCAAGTACAAGCCTAACAGACGCTGCCGAATTGATCTCCCTCCTCAAGGCGCTCCGCCCGGCATCAGTGTGGCCTCCGTGCACGACGCCTTGCTGGCCGTGCGAGGCGTGTCGTCGCTTCATCGCCTTCACGTGTGGAGTCTGGACATGACGCACGCTTTGCTGTGCGTGCACATCACCGCAGGTACCTCAATTATTTTTAAGAAAATATTTCTCTGAATGTTTTTTTTCTGGGGTTATTCGATTTTTTGAAAATACCAGAACTATTTGAACTGATCCAAACGTGTTCATGTACTTACAGAGGACGGTGCCGATCCACATGTCATACTCAAGAGGGCCACAAAGCTCCTGAGCTCCGATTTTTGCTTCACCTCCATTACGATCCAAGTGGAACCTTACACAACATTGCAGGTGGACATTTTTTAATCGTGTACTACCTGTTATTTTTTTCTGATTACTTTGTCGAAAAAATATTTTTGGCACATTTATTTGACCAATCAATCAAACGGAAAGAATCAGACATTTTATTCATGTTAAGTACTGATGTATTGGGACACCGTTTGCAAAAATAGGCTGTAAATATGTGCAGTCATTAAGATCACATTAGTCCTGTATCACATGGTGTGTTTCAAAATGGAGGCGGGGCCAAAAACTCTTCAGTTGGGCCGTCCATCCTTCCAGTAGCGCGTGTAGGTCTCTCGAAACATGTCCCTGCACGCCACTCGGGCTTTGAGTTTGGAGCAGACCAAGAAAGAGCCGCCCATCTTGCGGTGCAGCGAGTACGTCTCCTCTGGCGGCGGTGCGAGGCGTTCGTGAAGCATCACCGGAATGAGGCGGTGGATGCGCTCCGTGGTGCTCTGAGTGCCAAAGTCAAACGGCTCCGTCGCCGAGAAGGCCTCACCCAGAATCATCACGGCGTCCACGTGAGCGTTCTCCATTGCCTTTTGAACAATAATAGTTAAAACAATGCCTGGACATTCTTATTTTGTGCAAGCTACCTTCGATTCAAATCCGGTGAGGAATTTCATGTCTCTGGAGCGCTGCAGGACTTCCTCTCTATTTTGATGTGCAGCTGCGTTGATAATCTAATTTTCAAAAGTATAAGAAAAAAAAAATAGTGTTCCTCTTTCTGTGATCAGTAAATAAAATAAACCTCTAACATCCCGAGGATGGAGCATAACGCGAGTTCACCTCAATGTAGACGTCTGTGAAACCTTTGTCAAATTCCCGCGTAGCTCCAAAGTCCAACAGCGCTACCTGTCGACATTTTTGTTAAGAATCAAAACAACCCAACTTGAGATGAAATCCTGTCAAAGTCAAACAAACCTTATGCTTGTGCGGGTCATAGAAGAAGTTGGACCAGTTGGGATCCGTCTGCATGAAGCGGAACTCGAAAAGCTCCCTCAGGCACAAAAAGAGGATTTGCTCACAGATCTGCAAGAGCAGCGAAAGCGACAATTTCTCCACCATGCTTCGTACACGCCCGGTCTATCTGCCCTGAAGTCACACTTACCTCGTTCCGGAGTTCCTGCGGGAGGTCAGTGGCGCGGTCCAGGGGGAAGCCGCTCACCAGTGTGGTGGTGAGTACACGCTGGCCGCTCAGCTCGGCGATTACATCGGGCACGTAGAAGAAGGGGTGATCCTTTAGCAACTCTCTGATGTGCACCAGAAAATGCATTCACATTAACCTAACCATTTTGTTCGAAAAAAAACAACTAATTGTCATTAGAAAAAAGCCTTACTAAATATATTAAAATTTAGTTTAGTTTAAAAATAAAAGCCTTTGTAAAAGCTGTGGTGTTGTAAGAGTGAAAAGTCACAAATGACTTACTGGAACTTTGTGCAACATTTGGCCTCTTTGACGTAATCACATTCCAGGGCCAGCTCTCTGCTCATAACCTGGATCATATGCTCAGGGAACAGACCTGCCAAGAAGACATGTCATTGTTTTGATTTCATTCAATACAGGAAAAATAAAAAATAAAGTTAGCTACTCTGTTACCTTCAGGCAGCGCGTTGCTTAAACTCAGGAGTGTCATGATGTTGTTCACGTCACTGCTGATACTCTTGGACACGCCAGGATACTGAAGGGTAAAAAACAAAGATATGATTAATTAACTTGATTAAATTAAGACAAAAGAAAATGAGTAGTTTCAAATAGTGTTAAAAGCTTTGTAATACCTGAACCTTCATGGCGACATCTCTGCCGTCTTTTAGCTTGGCCAAGTGCACTTGACCGATGGAGGCGGCGGCAAACGGCTTCTCCTCAAAGTATTCCAAATTCTTCCGCCAGTCGAGGCCCAGGTCGCTGCTGATCACCTTCTGCATGCAACAACAAGGAACATAATGTCACAAATGTCCCACGAAATCCCAACTTCTTGAACCGAAAACTTTACCATCATCTGTTTGGTAGGCATAAAGTCGGCGCTCTGTCGAACCCGTTCAAAGATTTTGGCCAGCTGAGGGTTGATGAAAGCGTCATCTACAAGGAGTGGAGAATATGATTAAAGGTTGACTCTTCCTGTCATGACGTATTCAATGTCTCACCTTGAATACTGAGCATCTGTCCTAATTTGAGAGCAGCCCCTCGAACTTTGCACAACGTCCGCACAATTCTCTCAGCGTTGGCTTCAGACAGGAAAGTGTTGGAGTCTAGGACAGACTTTTTATTGGCTGCAGACACAAAAAAATTTTTTTATGCTATTAGGGTTTCAAACTAGGGTTAGGGTTTCCGACTAGGGTTTTAAACCAAGGTTACGGTTACAAACTAGGTTTTAAAGCTAGGCTTAAGGTTTCCAACAAGGCTTTCAAATTACTTTTAGGGTTTCTAAGATTAGGGTTTTTAACTAGGCTTTCAAAACTAGGGTTAGGGTTTTCGACTAGGGTTTCCAAAGTTAGGGTTAGAGTTAGGGTTGGGGTTAGGGTTTCTAACTAGGCTTTCAAAACTACGGTTAGGGTTAGGGTTAGACTTAGGGTTAGGGTTAGAGTTAGGGTTAGGGTTACTAACTAGGCTTTCAAAACTAGAGTTAGGGTTAGGGTTTCTAACTAGGCTTTCAAAACTAGGGTTAGGGTTTCCGACTAGGGTTTCCAAGGAGTTTTGCCATCGCTAATTAGGGTTTCAAACTAGGCTCAGGGTTTCCGACTAGGGGTTTCAAACTAGGTTTTAAAGCTAGGGTTAGGGTTTCCAACAAGGGTTTCAAACTACTTTTAGGGTTTCTAAGATTGGGGTTTCTAACTAGGCTTTCAAAACTAGGGTTAGGGTTTTCGACTAGGGTTTCCAAAGTTAGGGTTAGGGTTAGGATTAGGGTTGGGGTTTCTAACTAGGCTTTCAAAACTAGGGTTAGAGTTAGGGTTAGAGTTAGGGTTAGGGTTACTAACTAGGCTTTCAAAACTAGATTTAGGGTTTCCGACTAGGGTTTCCAAGGAGTTTTGCCATCGCTAATTAGGGTTTCAAACTAGGCTCAGGGTTTCCGACTAGGGTTTTAAACCAAGGTTAGGGTTTCAAACTAGGTTTTAAAGCTAGGGTTAGGGTTTCCAACAAGGGTTTCAAACTACTTTTAGGGTTTCTAAGATTGGGGTTTCTAACTAGGCTTTCAAAACTAGGGTTAGGGTTTTCGACTAGGGTTTCCAAAGTTAGGGTTAGGGTTAGGATTAGGGTTGGGGTTTCTAACTAGGCTTTCAAAACTAGGGTTAGAGTTAGGGTTAGAGTTAGGGTTAGGGTTACTAACTAGGCTTTCAAAACTAGAGTTAGGGTTTCCGACTAGGGTTTCCAAGGAGTTTTGCCATCGCTAATTAGGGTTTCAAACTAGGCTCAGGGTTTCCGACTAGGGTTTTAAACCAAGGTTAGGGTTTCAAACTAGGTTTTAAAGCTAGGGTTAGGGTTTCCAACAAGGTTTTCAAACTACTTTTAGGGTTTCTAAGATTGGGGTTTCTAACTAGACTTTCAAAACTAGGGTTAGGGTTTTCGACTAGGGTTTCCAAAGTTAGGGTTAGGATTAGGGTTGGGGTTTCTAACTAGGCTTTCAAAACTAGGGTTAGAGTTAGGGTTAGAGTTAGGGTTAGGGTTACTAACTAGGCTTTCAAAACTAGGGTTAGGGTTTCTAACTAGGCTTTCAAAACTAGGGTTAGGGTTTCCGACTAGGGTTTCCAAGGAGTTTTGCCATCGCTAATTAGGGTTTCAAACTAGGCTCAGGGTTTCCGACTAGGGTTTTAAACCAAGGTTAGGGTTTCAAACTAGGTTTTAAAGCTAGGGTTAGGGTTTCCAACAAGGGTTTCAAACTACTTTAGGGTTTCTAAGATTGGGGTTTCTAACTAGGCTTTCAAAACTAGGGTTAGGGTTTTCGACTAGGGTTTCCAAAGTTAGGGTTAGGGTTAGGATTAGGGTTGGGGTTTCTAACTAGGCTTTCAAAACTAGGGTTAGAGTTAGGGTTAGAGTTAGGGTTAGGGTTACTAACTAGGCTTTCAAAACTAGAGTTAGGGTTTCCGACTAGGGTTTCCAAGGAGTTTTGCCATCGCTAATTAGGGTTTCAAACTAGGCTCAGGGTTTCCGACTAGGGTTTTAAACCAAGGTTAGGGTTTCAAACTAGGTTTTAAAGCTAGGGTTAGGGTTTCCAACAAGGTTTTCAAACTACTTTTAGGGTTTCTAAGATTGGGGTTTCTAACTAGACTTTCAAAACTAGGGTTAGGGTTTTCGACTAGGGTTTCCAAAGTTAGGGTTAGGATTAGGGTTGGGGTTTCTAACTAGGCTTTCAAACTAGGGTTAGAGTTAGGGTTAGAGTTAGGGTTAGGGTTACTAACTAGGCTTTCAAAACTAGGGTTAGGGTTTCTAACTAGGCTTTCAAAACTAGGGTTAGGGTTTCCGACTAGGGTTTCCAAGGAGTTTTGCCATCGCTAATTAGGGTTTCAAACTAGGCTCAGGGTTTCCGACTAGGGTTTTAAACCAAGGTTAGGGTTTCAAACTAGGTTTTAAAGCTAGGGTTAGGGTTTCCAACAAGGGTTTCAAACTACTTTTAGGGTTTCTAAGATTGGGGTTTCTAACTAGGCTTTCAAAACTAGGGTTAGGGTTTTCGACTAGGGTTTCCAAAGTTAGGGTTAGGGTTAGGATTAGGGTTGGGGTTTCTAACTAGGCTTTCAAAACTAGGGTTAGAGTTAGGGTTAGGGTTAGGGTTACTAACTAGGCTTTCAAAACTAGAGTTAGGGTTTCCGACTAGGGTTTCCAAGGAGTTTTGCCATCGCTAATTAGGGTTTCAAACTAGGCTCAGGGTTTCCGACTAGGGTTTTAAACCAAGGTTAGGGTTTCAAACTAGGTTTTAAAGCTAGGGTTAGGGTTTCCAACAAGGTTTTCAAACTACTTTTAGGGTTTCTAAGATTGGGGTTTCTAACTAGACTTTCAAAACTAGGGTTAGGGTTTTCGACTAGGGTTTCCAAAGTTAGGGTTAGGATTAGGGTTGGGGTTTCTAACTAGGCTTTCAAAACTAGGGTTAGAGTTAGGGTTAGAGTTAGGGTTAGGGTTACTAACTAGGCTTTCAAAACTAGGGTTAGGGTTTCTAACTAGGCTTTCAAAACTAGGGTTAGGGTTTCCGACTAGGGTTTCCAAGGAGTTTTGCCATCGCTAATTCGGGTTTCAAACTAGGCTCAGGGTTTCCGACTAGGGTTTTAAACCAAGGTTAGGGTTTCAAACTAGGTTCTAAAGCTAGGGTTAGGGTTTCCAACGAGGGTTTCAAACTACTTTTAGGGTTTCTAAGATTAGGGTTTCTAACTAGGCTTTCAAAACGAGGGTTAGGGTTTCCGACCAGGGTTTCCAAGGAGTTTTGCCATTGCTATTTAGGGTTTCAAACTAGGGTTAGGGTTTCCGACTAGGGTTTTAAACAAAGGTTAGGGTTACAAACTTGGTTTTAATGCTAGGGTTAGGGTTTCAAACTACTTTTATGGTTTCTAAGATCAGGGTTTCTAACTAGGCTTTCAAAACTACGGTTAGGGTTTCCGACCAGGGTTTCCAAGGAGTTTTGCCATCGCTAATTAAAGTTTCAAACAAGGGGTAGGGTTTCCGACTAGGGTTTTAAACCAAGCTTAGGGTTACAAACTAGGTTTTAAAGCTAAGGTTAGGGTTTCCAACGAGGGTTTCAAACTACTTTTAGGGTTTCTAAGATTAGGGTTTCTAACTAGGCTTTCAAAACTAGGGTTAGGGTTTCCGACCAGGGTTTCCAAGGAGTTTTGCCATTGCTAATTAGGGTTTCAAGCTAGGGTTAGGGTTTCCGACTAGGGTTTTAAATCAAGGTTAGGGTTACAAATATAACTCGTCATTTTGCAACCTTGTTGTTGTTGAAGATTCAACTTCTTCTTGGCCGCTTCAGCAATTGCACCAATGCCAAGTCCCACAGCCAGGCCTGACCAGAGCAGAGAAAATAAACGGTGAAATGCTGCTCTCTAGTGGTCTTTTGGTGTAAGCACCAGACAAGCATCTCCTTCAACCATTCATTAATTCATTCAAAGACCAAGGTTATTATAGTTAACGAAAACTGATTAACTAAAATGAATAAAATAAAATGAGACACCTTTAAAAAAAAATTAACATTTTACATATTTCCCTCAAACAAACAACAATTTAGCTAGTAAATGCGTCCCATCAATGCCGTGCAATAAGAGTTACAAGAGGACATACTTCCAAAACTCATCAGGCGTCCAATCCGAGTAATGGGCACTTTCCTCTCGCGTGCATTCTTACAGAGCTGAAATGCAAAGGAGAACCTCACCAATATGCTGAGAAATATACTGGGGGGGGGGGGAAAGGATCAAGCCATGCTTACCACTTGCTTGTAGGGCTTGAGGTGATCACTCTTGGCGGCCCTTGCTCTGTCCATGTCCTCCTCTGACAGCCTCCCAACAGATGAGTTGTCCTGAGTGAGCATCCTTCTGAGGGCCCAAGCCAAAGGCCACCTGGCCCGCTTGGTAACGGTTCTATGGGTCTCACCGCCATTATTCAGCCCACCGGCAAAGGAGGAGTAGCCACGGATTTTCTGCTTTATTCTCAACGTGTCCTTAAACGAGAAAATATTACTCATTTACAAAGGCACGGTGCTGTTTTTGTGCCCTCTAGCGGTGATGAAGCACACTGCAATAAGGAAGCAACTTCTACCCACACTGCTTTCAAATCATCCATCTACACACGAGTTTTTAAAGTGGTTAGGTTTTGGTTATATTTTCATTTCTTTTCTAATCATGTCACGTTGCTACTACAGTACTATATCCACACACTGAAAGCATCTGGACGAACCTGAAAGTCACAAACTATTCGTAGAATCTAGAAAAAGTAGTAATGATGGACGCGTGCGCCGAGTCCCCAGGGGAACCGAGCAGTTTACCAGCGGTCGGGACGGAACAGTGCGCGCTCGGAGTTTATTTCCGAACGCGCCCACGTTTTTCAAAAAGCAACATCTCGCCGTGGTTCACCATTGTTCTTGCAGCGAAACCGACGGCAGCGCTTACCCTCAAACATCCAGAGTGGGCGCTCCCTCCGGCGGCCAAACATTCCCCCCGAGCCCGGCCTACCATCTGCATGATCCACGCCAAACCCGTGCGCGCCAGAGCGTCGCCCGTCATGGTGCTTGTCCGCGACCCACACCTAGTGCACACACCGAAAGGTAACCTTGAAGCGGTTTAAAAAAAAAAAAAAAAAGCACGTGATTAAAAGTTGCAATAAACTCACCAGCAATAGTAATGTTGAGAACGCACGCCGTGGAGCGCTCAAACTTCATTTGACTCGACGTCGTGTCAAGTCGTCAACACTACGCCCCAAAGATGAGACTTTTTTTTAAGCGAGAAAGTGGCCAAGGCGTCGGTGGTAGGTGTTGAGTAGTGGGCTGGGGATTCCAAACGAGTTAAAGTTCAACCATTAGTGAGCGGTAGGCGAGCGGAGTGTCTGTCATTCAGCGACCCGGAGAAACTGCCGCCAGTAGTGGGCATTATAGTGTTGGCTCGTGAGTGAACGATTCGTTCAAAAGGACGGATCTTTTCAGTGAACGAATAACTTCCTAAAGTGATTCGTTCTTTTTTCAGTTCATATGACTGAAATGAGCTGGTGCCACCTTGCCGTAAAACAAAACGACGAAGAAAATGACGTGACTTCCCGCTCACGAACGAGTCGTGAATATCATTTCCCGTTCACTAACTGAACGGATCTGTGAGTGAACGAGTCAGAGAGTGATTTGCATTTCCAGTTCATCGCGAGAACGGATCAGTTTGTTTGTTTGATTGTTTGTTTGTTTCTTTAATTTAGGATCTCCATTAGCTATGGCAATGCCAGCGCTACTCTTCCTGGGGTCCTTCAGTGAGGGAACGAATCCTGACTTTCCCGTTCGCGAACGAGTCAATGGGTGAACTGCCTTCCTTCCCGTGCATCAACGGATCAGTCAGTGAACGTGATGCGTCTTCCTCCTGGCGTGAACTATGTAAACCAGAATGTTTTTAAATAACGTGTATGCATATATACGTCTAATTATTGTTATCCAATATATCTACTGCAATTTCACATTAGATTGCTGGTTTGAAATGTACTTTTATTATTATTATTATTATTATTTTAATAAACATTTATGTTAAAACTTGTCTGGTGTTTTATTCCTTGTTTTTATATCTGCCAATTAAAACATAAAAATCAGACATTTGGTTAACTGCTCTATATGACAATATGTATGTGTTTTACGTTGTTATATGAGTTGGTGTCCCCTAAAATAACAAATGTCGGCATAACAGATTTTTTTTAACCTTTTATTCAAACACAAACACATTCGGTATAATAACACCATCAACTACAATCCAACAAATACAACATTAAAACATCAACGTCGACATAACGTGTGTCGGCTGGCATAGCAGCAACGCTGTCACTCACTCGTGAACCTGAAAATGGCGGTGTACCTAATAGAGTGTCCGAATGACGTCACAGATCAAACAGCCAATCAGAAAGTGGGGGTGAGGGCGGGTGGGGCACTTCTCACTTTCAGTTAAGCTTTGGCCATGATTTTTCCCTAATAAAGTGGCCTGTTATTAGGTACACTTGAAAATGGCGGTGTACCTAATGGAGTGTCCGTGTGACGTCACAAATCAAACAGCCAATCAGAAAGTGGGGGTGAGGGCGGGCGGGGCACTTTTCACTTTCAGTTAAGCTTTGGCCATGATTTTTCCCTAATAAAGTGGCCTGTTATTAGGTACACTTGAAAATGGCGGTGTACCTAATGGAGTGTCCGTGTGACGTCACAAATCAAACAGCCAATCAGAAAGTCCTCGAGGGGCCGCGTTCCAATATGTTTTCCAAGTGACCCTCGTTAAGCGCACCTGCGTGAAAAGTTTTAGCTCCTTTCACGTTCTGCAGGAGCTAAAACTTTTCACGCAGGTGCACTTAACGAGGGAACCACACGGACACTCCATTAGGTACACCGCCATTTTCAAGTGTACCTAATAACAGGCCACTTTATTAGGGAAATATCATGGTCAAAGGTCACAGGTGTCAAGCTCTAGTCCTCGGGGCCGCGTTCCAACATGTTTTCCAAGTGACCCTCGTTAAGCGCACCTGCGTGAAAAGATTTAGCTCCTTTCACGTTCTGCAGTAGCTAAAACTTTTCACGCAGGTGCGCTTAACGAGGGAATCACACGGACACTCCATTAGGTACACCGCCATTTTCAAGTGTACCTAATAACAGGCCACTTTATTAGGGAAGTATCATGGTCAAAGGTCACAGGTGTCAAACTCTAGTCCTCAGGGCCGCGTTCCAATATGTTTTCCAAAGTTACCCTCGTTAAAAACACCTGCGTGAAAAGTTTTAGCCACTTTCACGTTCTGCAGGAGCTAAAACTTTTCACGCAGGTGCGCTTAACGAGGGAATCACACGGACACTCCATTAGGTACACCGCCATTTTCAAGTGTACCTAATAACAGGCCACTTTATTAGGGAAATATCATGGTCAAAGGTCACAGGTGTCAAACTCTAGTCCTCAGGGCCGCGTTCCAATATGTTTTCCAAAGTTACCCTCGTTAAAAACACCTGCGTGAAAAGTTTTAGCCACTTTCACGTTCTGCAGGAGCTAAAACTTTCACGCAGGTGCGCTTAACGAGGGAATCACACGGACACTCCATTAGGTACACCGCCATTTTCAAGTGTACCTAATAACAGGCCACTTTATTAGGGAAGTATCATGGTCAAAGGTCACAGGTGTCAAACTCTAGTCCTCAGGGCCACGTTCCAATATGTTTTCCAAAGTTACCCTCGTTAAAAACACCTGCGTGAAAAGTTTTAGCCACTTTCACGTTCTGCAGGAGCTAAAACTTTTCACGCAGGTGCGCTTAACGAGGGAATCACACGGACACTCCATTAGGTACACCGCCATTTTCAAGTGTACCTAATAACAGGCCACTTTATTAGGGAAATATCATGGTCAAAGGTCACAGGTGTCAAACTCTAGTCCTCAGGGCCGCGTTCCAATATGTTTTCCAAAGTTACCCTCGTTAAAAACACCTGCGTGAAAAGTTTTAGCCACTTTCACGTTCTGCAGGAGCTAAAACTTTCACGCAGGTGCGCTTAACGAGGGAATCACACGGACACTCCATTAGGTACACCGCCATTTTCAAGTGTACCTAATAACAGGCCACTTTATTAGGGAAATATCATGGTCAAAGGTCACAGGTGTCAAACTCTAGTCCTCGGGGCCGCGTTCCAATATGTTTTCCAAAGTTACCCTCGTTAAAAACACCTGCGTGAAAAGTTTTAGCCACTTTCACATTCTGCAGGAGCTAAAACTTTTCACGCAGGTGCGCTTAACGAGGGAATCACACGGACACTCCATTAGGTACACCGCCATTTTCAAGTGTACCTAATAACAGGCCACTTTATTAGGGAAATATCATGGTCAAAGGTCACAGGTGTCAAGCTCTAGTCCTCGGGGCCGCGTTCCAACATGTTTTCCAAGTGACCCTCGTTAAGCGCACCTGCGTGAAAAGTTTTAGCTCCTTTCACGTTCTGCAGGAGCTAAAACTTTTCACGCAGGTGCACTTAACGAGGGAACCACACGGACACTCCATTAGGTACACCGCCATTTTCAAGTGTACCTAATAACAGGCCACTTTATTAGGGTGTCAAGCTCTAGTCCTCGAGGCCGCGTTCCAATATGTTGTCCAAGTTACCCTCGTTAAACACACCTGCGTGAAAAGATTTTGGTCATTTTCAGTTCTGCGGGAGCTAAAACTTTTCACGCAGGTGCACTTAACGAGGGAATCTTGGAAAACATGTTGGAATGCGGCCCCAAAGACTGGAGTTTGACACCTGTGATCTTTGACTATATTTCCCTAATAAAGTTATTAGGCCTGTTAATAGGTACACTTGAAAATGGCGGTGTACCTAATGGAGTGTCCGCATGACGTCACAGATCAACCAGCCAATCAGAAAGTGGGGGTGAGGGCGGGTGTGGCACTTTTCACTTTCAGTTAAGCTTTGGCCATGATTTTTCCCTAATGAAATGGCCTGTTATTAGGTACACCTAAAAATGGCGGCGTACCTAATGGAGTGTCCGCGTGACGTCACAGATCAACCAGCCAATCAGAAAATGGGGGTGATTTTCATTTTCAAATCAAATCAATTTTTATTTGCCAAGTTTGAGCATGCCAAAACAAGTAAGTTGACTCCGGTACATCACGTTCCCTATACAACATTTAGGTAGTGTTGCGTTTTGTTCAAGATGTCTGTCGTTGAGCAAGGAAAACAAAGATGTGATGTAATAGTTGGTTCTTTATTTGCAAGATGATGATGATAGAACTTTATTCATCCCACAGCGGGGAAATTTACTTGTCACAGCAGCGCACACGAGTGCAAGAATACAAGTGGCAACATTTCAAAAAAAGGATAAATAACAGACAAAGACAAATATAAGTGCCGCTAGTAGAGACGAAACACAATTTTATCAGGTACCACGCGTGTTGTAAAGTCTGACAGCCGAGGGAATGAAGTACCTGCGGAACCGTTCCTTCCTACACCGTGGGTGTAAAAAGTCTGCTGCTAAAGGAGCTGCTCAGGTACCGCACAATGTCATGGAGGGGTTGTCCAACGTCCTCCGCGCACCCACAATCTCAACGGAGTCCAGGGGACAGCCCAGGACAGAGCTCGCTCTCGGTTCTTGGGGTTGATTCGTTGAACGAATCTTTTGAGAACTGATTCCAAAGATTCAGTTCACTTAAAAGAACTGGAATGCACGTCACTAGTGGGCAACGTGCTGGTTGACGTGTCCGGAGGAAGAGGCGGTACCTGAAGTGGAAGCCCGTGATGCGTTCAAGACGTGCTCGCCGCAGCGTAAAAGCTCCTTCCGCTTTTGGGTGTTATATTGGTCAATGGTTAGAACTAGTATACGTGACTTTCTCCCATTCTGCTTGGTTTTTTTTTTTTTCCCCCCCCCAAAATGATATGCATAGGTGGGTAAGAAAATGACCCGGTGAGTTTTTTTTTTTTTTTTTTTTAAATATCTTTATAATGAAAAGATGTTATCTATTCATATTCTAGGCATTCCTAAAAAACATGTTTTTCACACAAGCACACAATGGATGTTCACAATGTTCACATTTTTCTATGACTGTTCTAGGTAATTGTCTTTTTCAAAGAGTTCAAAATAAAGATATTTCAAACATTAAATCATTGTTGTGTGGTCCTAGATATATCTAGGTCGATATATCTCTACCAAAATGACAAAAATGGCCTTTAAAACACATTTGATTCTATTATACACTTTTGGAAGAGTGCAAGGTACAGTCACTTGTGCATCCAACTGACTTCTTGATTATCTGACTCAATTATCCAGTATCACAATTTGATGGCTGACTTTAACTTGGGAAAGAGCCGGAATGCGTTCCTCGTGGTCACCTGCATCACCTCCTCCACCGATACGCCTTTAACGACGCTGATATACTCGGCCGCAACAATGATGTTCTTGGGCTCGTTTCTCACCTGTGTGTCAAAGAAGATGGCACAAAAACTGGTAAAAATAATAATAATATATATATATTTTTTTCTGTGCGGCTTGGTGGACCAGCATCTTGACCTGAATTAATTGATCGTCGATAATATTTATTTATTTTATTATTATTTTTTTCTGTGCGGCTTGGCTTGACCTGCTTCTCTGGGCCGAGTGCGGGCGAGTCCGTTTCCAGGCACATATTCTCTAGAGGCAACTGTTTCACAAGTTTCTGCTTCTTAGTGGACACAAATGAAGAAGAGAATAGAGAGAAGAACAGCAAAATTAGTCAGCATCATCGTATGTAGCCATAAAAGCTGCACATAGTCTTCAAGTAAGCAGTTGGGAAATCAAACAAACAATGTTTGAACAGCAGCAAGTGACGCAGCCCCGAAGGGATCACGAAAGGTTTGCTCCTTTTGCTCACGTCGTAATCTGACTGTTGATTAGTTTATCAAAACGTACACAAACACACTGCTAACACGACAAAGATTACGGCCCCAACTCAAAATGTCGACAGGAAGGTTAGTGAGTGAACAAAATGACCTGAACCTGAAATTGATGGGAAACTTTCCCGAAATGAGTGTATTGTAAGGACACGCACTTGCTCGCTGCGTACGATGGACGGCGGGATGGAGAAGAAGTATCCCGCCTTCACCCCCTCCATGGCCACTGATGGCTTCCCATCAAAGGCGTGAAGGAGAACTTTTTCCACACCTGTGGAAAAACAACACAGACTTCTTCAGTTATTATGACTGCTGATTGGCAGCTTGATATTTTCATTGTATTTTCAATGGGGAAAAATATAATAATAGTCACCTTGCTCTTTCAAGAGCTGGATAGTGGGTCTACCTGCCGAACGCGAGTGAACATTTCTAATAAAAATACACAATTGATTAGTCCACAAAACAGCATTTTGGTGTTCTTCAATGTAACTCGGACTCACAGAGGGAGGTCCAGCTCTTTGGCTAGACGCGCCTGGCGGATCAGAACCTCTCTTTGGCTCTCTTTGTCGGACTCGCTCTTCACATACCTGGGTGTAAAATCCAAACCGACCTAGGACAACACATGGAAATGCGAATGATATCAGTACAGTAAACCCTTCACTGATTTATGAACCACCAATAAGTTTATCTACCTCTCCAATGGCCACGAGCTGGTCTTTGTATTTGTCGATGAGAGGAAGCGCTGCATCTAGGTCCTGTGCACAAGACACAAAAAGTGTTGCACAGTGACATTTACGAGTTTGTAACAATTTATCTTGCATTCTTACCTGTAGGGAAGCACTTCTGTGTTGGTCTGAAGATACTTCCTGAACGGGATGGACTCCCAGGCAGGGCAACACAAACCCTGGGAACCTAAAAATAGAAGAGAACATAGTTACTATACTACTATAAAAAGGAATAGAGCGTTAAAGTTACCTCTTCGACAACGCAATGATCTTGTCAAATTCCCCTGCATGCTCGGCTACGGCTAACAATGCTAACAGTCCAGCCTGGCAATGAAAAACAACACGCACGTTTCCTCATGGACAATAATAGCGAGCCAAGAGATTTCAAGAAGCAAATGACCCACCTGTTTAGAGTGCTCAATAACAGTTTCTATGTCCTGAAAGATAAACGTGACAGTTTAAGAAAGATACATGACTACAACGTTCGGTAGTTGTGATTAGTACCTTGTCAAAATCTGCCGCAGAGATGTGACAGTGGCAATCGAGGAAGCCATGCATGTTGGTAGCAAAATATCCGGGTAGCTATCCAGAGTGCGCATGCGCCGCAATTCTCACGCACCAGATTTAACGCCGAGTGTCCCAAAGGGGCGGTGCTGTCAATTTCTCTAGGCAAAATGGGAGAAAACAATTTTATCTAAATGAAGAAACGACAAATCAAACGTACCCAATAGTAAACGTCATCAACCAGGGCCGTTTTTGCGTTGTTTACAGCTAAATATTGTCGCTTGAATTTAACCTAACGATTTTGGACATCGAATAGATTGAGAAAAATATATAAAATAAAATTAAAGACACATACAGTTTCGAAAACTCCCGGATACGCATGCGTTATACATTTTGCACGGTGCGGGCTTCACGATTGCGGCTGCTGCGGCTTTGTACTGTTTTAATCAATGGCAGCGTCATGTATTTTTAGCATATTGTTTTAGGCTGTATGTTGATGCAAGTGTGCAATATAAGGTAAAAAAGGTATAATAGAGCTTGAACGAACCGATCCCTAGGGAAGTCAAACAAGCTTCCGTTTTTTTTTTTAATTTCCTCATTTTGACAGTACGAGGATTTCACCCACCCGGCTAAAACATTTGAGTTATTTCAATAAATATGACGGTCTTAATCACTGCGTTTCTCCTCGTTTGCCTGCTGTCCATCCGCATCACCGAAGCAAAATACGAACCCAACTGGGAGTCCATCGACTCCAGGCCACTGCCGGAGTGGTACGACCAAGCCAAGTTTGGCATCTTCATCCACTGGGGGGTCTTCTCCGTGCCAAGCTTCGGTAGCGAGTGGTTCTGGTGAGGCTTCTACTGCTCTGTCTTTAAAGTTGCACAAAACTCCATGTAGTATTATTGTGCTGACTTTTTTTACTATGGAGAGTGAACGGAATGCAGCGTAATACTGACACCTAGTGGCGTTTTCGTGTCTTGCAGGTGGTACTGGCAGGGGCAAAAGCTGCAGTCCTATGTGGCCTTCATGCAGAAGAATTACCCACCGGACTTCATGTATCAAGACTTTGCACCCCACTTCACCGCAGAGTTCTTTGACGCCAAAGAATGGACAGACATCTTTGCCGCATCGGGAGCCAAGTACATCGTCTTGACCACAAAACACCATGAAGGTCCTGCATAGTAGGGATGCACAATATATCGAAAAAATATCAATGTTACAATATTGACCCATGCAAGGTTATTTATGTAATCACTGTAAAAATGTTCTGATGTTAGCCGGCTAACCAACATGCTACAGTTACCAATTTAAGCTGTCAATCATCCCTAGGTTTCACATTGTGGGGCTCTAAGACCTCGTGGAACTGGAACGCCGTGGACTTGGGCCCCAAGCGCGACCTGGTGGCGGAGTTGGCCAGCGCCGTGCACACTCACAGCGACCTGCGCCTGGGTCTGTACCACTCGCTTTTTGAGTGGTTTCATCCGTTATTTCTGCAGGACGCTGCCAACCACTTCACCACCAATAGCTTTGCTGTCACCAAGAGTCTTCCCGAACTTTATGATCTGGTCCTGACGTACAAGCCCGACGTGCTGTGGTCGGACGGAGACGGGGATGCGCCAGACAAATACTGGAACAGCACTGGATTCCTAGCCTGGCTCTACAATGACAGGTAAACAATTTAATTTTTTTTTTGCAAACAAAAATATTTTCTTTTGTGAAAATATTACAGCTGTTTTCAGACCAGCAACCCAGGTTCCACTAAATTGAGAATCACTCTTCTAGTAGTTTTTTTTTTTTTTACGGGCAGTCCAGTGCGGGACACGGTGGTGACCAACGACCGCTGGGGCTCGGGCTCCATCTGCAAACACGGCGGCTACTACACCTGTGCCGATCGCTACCAGCCGGGTCACCTGCTGCCGCACAAGTGGGAGAACTGCATGACCATCGACACCAAGTCGTGGGGCTACAGGCGCAACGCCCCGCTCGCCGACTACCTCACCATCGAGGAGATTGTGGCGGTGAATATGTTCAATGACATCACTAGGCAGGACATGGCTACCTAACTGCTTGTTGCTAAGGGAAATTGGCCTTCGAGTCAAAAATGGGCACTTCAGTATTTTTTTTAGTTACTTAACCTCTTAGTTGCTTACTTTGTGTTCCTCCAGACGTTGGTGGAGACAGTGTCCTGCGGCGGCAACTTGCTGATGAACGTGGGCCCCACGGCGGACGGGAGGATCACACCCATCTTCGAGGAGCGCCTCCGTCAGATTGGTCGCTGGCTAGGAGTGAACGGCGAGGGGATCTACAACAGCAGCGCCTGGCGGGCTCAGAATGACACCGTCACATCCGCCGTCTGGTACACGTCCAGACCGCAGCAGAACACCGTGTTTGCCTTTTTTCTTGTGTGGCCGACTGATGGAATTTTAGTCCTCGGCGAACCTGAGGTCACACCGGGCCACACTCAGGTAAGTTGACTGGATGTAGATGCATTTTTTTTCGTGTCCCACGAGACAAAGCTGGTGTACCACTCGTGGTCCTCGTGCCACACTTTGAGAATCACTTGAACATAATACAACAAGGCTTACTGATTGGGCGCAACAGTGCGCATAAAGTGGCTAGCTTTTGTTTTTTTGCTCTCCCGGTGGGCGTCTACTGTTCAAAGAATTCCGTCACGCACGCTCACCCGCCGCCACCTGCTGGCCGGCCTTCGTGCTCACGCTGCCTCTGCTGACTCACTAAGATGCCTTCTCAGATTCCGCTGTAGTTTTCTGGGAAGCGGGGCCACTCGCATCGATTTTTGTTCTCTGACCGTCTGTAATCTTATTTAAAAAAAATGTGCTCTGTGCTTTTCCTCTGGGGTGGGAATTGCAAAACTAGGTGGCGCTCTTGGGTCACGGGCCCGTGAAGTGGGTGCCTGCAACGCCCCACGGTCTCCGGGTCTTCCTACCTCAGCTGTCCATCAGCCAGATGCCATGCCAGTGGGCCTGGACCCTCAAGCTGACAGGTGCCAAATGAACAAGAAGACGACGACAAAGATTCAAAATTTTAGATGCACAGAACTGCTTAATTAAACTCCTTACCGCAAGGAGATGAAAATGCTGCGTCGGGTGAATTACCTTTTTTTTTTTAAACAATTTTAAATAAAAGCTGGAAATCTATTTTTGTCCTTCTTATGTACAGTACATATTTTTAATTTATTTAATTGTTGACGGTGTTATTTTTTTCTTCCCTGGATGAATACTGTACATTCTTAAGAGGCGGGGCTGTGAATATTTTAATAGCCGCGGTTGTGAATCAAACGCTGTGAGTTGCTTTTGGCGTCCTCTGGTGGCGCTTAGCTGCACTGCACCCAGGAGGAGGCGTAAGGACACGCTCCAAGCTCATCTCGGACGACTCCGGAAAGAAAGCGACCCCCTCGGACACCATCCTCACCGCCCCCCACGATTTGCACATCCGTCCACTCGAGGGTCCAATGAAGCCGTCTAATACCTGGTAAGCCTCCGCCGCTTTTTTTTTTTCTATGCTGTTTTTTTTTTTTTTTTTTTTGCGCATAGCTTGAGAGCCGAATTTAGGCTGCTAGTGGTCGGGGGTTCTTAAGTGAGGGGGGGGGGGGGTGTTTGTCACCTGAGAGGGTGACTCCAGTGCGGGGGTCGTTGTGTGCTCCCTCCCCGCTGCCGCACGCTTTTTAACAAGAGGAGGGGGGGGGGTCCCAGTCCCAGTTCTGCCAATGTTCCATGACATGCAGATGGGGGGGCGACCAAGGGGGTTCTCGGGTCCATGCATACCCCCCTCCCTCCTCCCCACCCCAACATCAACAACACGCGCGCGCGCATTCACGCACTGTGAGCCGGATATCCCCATATAGGCAGGCACGTGACAGCTGATCCGACAACAGCCAGCAAAAGAAGCCATGTTTGAATTGAAGGATGAATTCATTTTCAAATGGATTGTTGGCATTCACACTTTATGGAGCGGGATATTATTCACAGATAAATAGGTTACTGCTCTGAAATATGTGTTAGAGGACATTTTAATATAATAAAATACACACGCACACACACACTACATTTTTACTCAATTTTACAGATAACATTTTTTTACTGTACAATTAGAAATATAAAACAATTTATATGCTTGCTATTTTTCTATTATATGGCTGTAGTCTAACACATGGATATGAAAACATGCAAATTTAAACATGGTGAAATGTTGTTTTAATGGATGTGTCTTAGTATCTATATTTAATATCACACTTTTTCTTTCCCCTGCCGCATCATCACACTCACTTCTTACATTTGCTGGTAATTATATATGCCGACAGGAAGCAGGGCCATTGTGGCAGACTCTGTTGCCATGGCGACGCGCCACTAGTTGTCAAGCTTATTTTCCGATTTTAAAGAGATGGTGCTGGGCGGAAGGATGAAGGTGAATGATGTGTGATCGGCCTGAGAGAAATCCTCAAACCTTCCATTCATAACACACCCTCCCATGTCCCTCATCCACTGTGTTGTCTGTGTTCATTTGGGGAGGTGTGTGTGTGTGTGGGGGGGGCAACATGGAATCCCACTCAGCTGTTCCTAGCAAGTGTGCATCTTCTTGAGAGAGAGCATTTGTATTTATAGATGACGACCTTGACTGTATTAGCTATTTTAGAACCCACACCCCACCCTCCCCAATCATCCTGTGCTGCATAATGGATCTGCAAGCGGGCAACGACTTGTTCCACGCTCGATGACTAAGAATAGCGCCCTGAGGAGCTCCTCTTTCAATACACACGCTCGGCATTCTCCGCTCGTTAGGCCACTTAGACGAGGAGTGCAGTGTTAACGGAGTCTGAAACCTTTTTGCCCACTTAGTCACGAACAGTATTTTTTTTAAATATATTCAGTGTTTTTGGTTTTCACTTTTTATTATTATTTTTTCAAACGTTTTAAAGCGTCTAATATCAATTTAGTCACCCACAAAAAAAAAAGCCATACCTGAAAACAGCACAGGAAATCGGCCATTTTGTTGAGGTGGCCATTTTGTTTTAATAGCGCCCTGTAAAAAATTCAACTCCTGAACCGAGTTTCCCTTGGCAACGTGACATTTCGTTGGCATGTCTATCATGAGTCGACCCGTTAAAATGTCTCAAGAAGCCTGAAAGGACACAGGAAGTCTGCCATTTTTATTTGAAGTGGCCAATTTGGAGTTATTTTGGTTTCAGGTTGCACATTTTCATGGGTCCTTCAAAACCCAACTACTGCCAGAGATTTTCGTCCGACGGCTACCAAATTTGTACCATGTGTACGAGACAGATGGGCGACTGTCACTTGCGAAAAAAAATCGAGTGTTTGCCATTGCGTGTGGGCGAAGCTTGAAGATTCCACGTAACTGTGTGGTCATTTTGTATACGGTCACGTTGTTCTCTGTTTAGTTCTCTCGATATGAATCTAAAAAAAATGGATATACTCTGGGAGGAATACAGTAATCGTGTCGGGGGTTTGACTCGGCTCGGGCGCATATGCAAGATGCGGCGTGCAGCTGCACATCATCCGGCGGCATTAAGCCCGGCTCGGCTTGTCACGACGTCGACGGTTCTCCTGCTTTGTGAATGGAGCCCGAGGACGTCGTGACGGGAAGCATCTCACAAAAGAGCCCCCTACGGCTTTTATTTCTCCCTCCTTCTCCCACTTCCTCCTCGCCATATAGGCCACGTGAATTGCACCTTTTGAAGGGAGGTTCTCAGTTCTTGATGAATGAAGAGCAGCTTTTGACAATGATCAGGACATCTGACTCCCTCCCACCCTCGCTTTCCCTCTCCTCCTACCCAGCCTGAGCGAGCTGCCAGAGCCGGAGAGGAAAAGCGCCCTGAAACGTGGGCCGTTGTGTAATCCCTCCCAGGGCCCCTTTGCTATTTTTGTACCCGGGTCTGCACGTCATGCTTGGGTATTTTCTCTGGTGACTGGCTCGCATCAATAGAACGCTCCAAATGTGCGCCGCTACCGCCGCCACTCCGGACTGATGGGACGTTTACCATGGCGCTTTTTTTCCTTATCCCGACGGAGGCGGAATGGACGGTGCGGGATGAGGAATGAGGATGCGGGACATGGAAGGAGAGGAGGAGGTTGAAATCTCAGGTTTGTCTGAGGATCAAGGGAGGGGGTGCATGCGTGTGAATGTCATTGTGATATTTATGGATGCTCGGGTTTAAAGGGACGGAGCGTTTCTTTCTTTTTTACCGTCCACCTCCGCTTCGCACCGCTGCTGTGTCATGCATTTGTTGCACAGGTGCAACACAACAACATGCGTCTGTGTCTTTGTGCGCGCAGCCAAACGCGGGATTAATCTGGCGTACGCCTCGGAGGGATGGAAACTAAGCAATGAGGTCAAATCGACCTTGAGGAGGGAGACTTCAAAGGCCCCCCACCCCCCAATGTTGTGTTAACCTGCTTTTCCACAGCGTGGCACTGGCTCGAGTCAACTCGTTCGGCTCAGTTAAGGGAGTGTTGTTTTCCACTTTGAAACTGCAAAAACATGTCGCATCGGTGCGATAATGCCTTAAGAACGAGAAGTTGCGGGAAAAAAAATACCACTGCATTGAACGCGTTCACTCTTGATCAGACAGGTGAGAAATGCCACATGAGTCAGATTGAGCTTTTCTAAATTGTACTTTGAAATCTGTTTAAAAAAACAAGATCACGTCAGTTGGATAAAGAATGGGAAGTTGCAAAATAAATAGTCCAATTCAACTCGCATTCACAGAAAACCACATTAGTTGGTTCAAGCTATGCTAACTGGAGGCTAGGTAAACGTGCCACGATGAACACATCGTTTGGATTATTTCACGCGAATGCGTAGGCAAGTGGGAAATTTAAAAAATCCCTTCCCATTGAACATATCACGTCATACGAAAAGGAAACATTGAACAAAACGTAATTTTCTTGCTAAATAGTAAACAAAGTAAGCAAGAAAGCGGCGCCTCACAGCAAAAAAATGGAGATTGTAGCACAGCAACAGCCTAAGCTAACATTAGCATGTGTAAAGGTACCGTACAGTAGAAAAGTGACTAGTTCTTCCAAGAATCTTTTTAAAATGGACCACTCAAATGTGGCGCACCCCCACTTAGCCTCCCTTCCCATCTCTGTTATTTTCACGCGACTGTCCGCATGCGACGAGTCACCTTGGATTCGCATCCTCGGTGAATCGCGCTGGGCCGTTCGTGGTGCACCGACAACCAAAGGAGAGAGGGAAAAAAAAATATAGCGAGAGAAACAATGTCCTAATTAAGGGGGAACTCTGAGGGTTTGAACCAGATAATCTTACATAACCTCGTTAGGGAGGACACCGCATTTGATACTGAGAGGATGAAGTGAGGTGGAGGATGAGGAGGACGAGGATGTGCCCTCCAGTGTTGAGGCTAAAGCAATTCCCAGAATTCATGAGGGGACGGGGTTTCTTCGCCGAGTGTGAGACGTGAGGGAATACGAGGTGATATTGATGCTCATCTATTTCTTAGATGCCACAGCACTCAACCCAGTGGCTCAGTATGCACGCATTGTGGGATTAAAGCTCTGCAGACTCGCGCTTGGCACATCTGCCTTACGCTTCTGAGGTTCTGGTCCAGATTTTAGGCTTTCCCCGTGTGGCATGTTATCTTTGAGCTTCCGAGGGTTTTCCTTCAGTACTCCAGCTTCGATTGACATTCCAAAAACATGCATGTTTTCAGTGCTGATAATCCCTGCTTTCTGTTTCCTGTATTGCAGATGAGCCGTCACACGTGTACGTAAACATCACTACTGACACCTAAGAAATATTATCCCCAAGAAACGAACGCAACGTCGGATTAATGGAGTCACTAGAAACCGCCACAGGCTCTCCGGAAGGTCAGGACACAGATGCCGCAGCAAAACGATGCACACCTGAGATAAGAAGGAGTCCATCGGTGGAAATGGAGGGAAAAGGGTGGCACCAGCACCCGCCGGAGGGCCCGGCCAAAGACACAGGCGGTTCCAAAAAAGCTCCCAACTCAGGGAAGTTACTGGCCATTGAGGATTCCATCTCCCAAACTCCTAAAGACAGCGAAGCGTCGTTTTCACTGCAGGCCGCCAAAGTAGCCGTCAGACAAAGGAAGTCCCCGAGTTCACCTGAGCAACAGAGTTACTATTCAGGGATGGAGCTGCAGTCAGAGGCCGGCGGGAAGGTTGAGTTGAAACCACAGAAGCCTGGCAAATATGTTTGCGAGTACTGCGGAAGGGCATGCGCCAAACCCAGTGTACTAAAGAAACACATCCGGTCCCACACCGGAGAACGGCCATACCCGTGCGTCCCCTGCGGGTTCTCCTTCAAAACCAAGAGCAATTTGTACAAACACCGCAAGTCCCACGCTCACTCGGTCAAAGCTGGAACCCCGCCGTTCCCTCACAATGTCAACGTGGACCAAGGGTCTTTTGAAGGCGACGGGGATTTGTTCTCTGACGGCGAGCAAAGTACAGACACTGACGACGACACGTTCAGTGACCCGCTGCTGCTGTTGGACTCCCCGGCGGAGACCTCCGATCACACCGCTGTCAAAGTGCTAAACCTCATTTCTCACAAAAAGGCATCGGCGATGTCAACGTCGACTCAGGACAGCTCATCCCACCTACCGGAAATCAATCCCATTCCTGTCACCACTGTTGAGGCTAATCGTGCAATTCAATCTTGCACAATTAAACAACGGCTCGCACTTCGCCTGTCGGAGAAAAGGAGCAGCGACTCGGAACACAATCTGTCCCTTCCGAGTCAGTCGAGTAAAGGCAGCACGGATTCCGGCTATTTTTCCCGATCTGAAAGTGCCGAGCATCAGACTAGCCCCCCGAACGCTAACGCCAAATCCTACCAGGAAATTATGTTCGGGAAGTGTTACAAGCCCAGCCCCAAGCAGACCACAGTTGCTTGCTACACAGATTCCGGTGAGGTAGAACGATACTCAGAGAAAGGAGTTTCTCGGGTTTTCACCCAGGAAAAAGACACAGTCGAGTCAATCAGAATAAATACAAAGTCCTTCACCAGGGAAGAGATGAAAGAAGCACAGCTGGACACTGGCTCTGACATGGGAACCCTCCTCAGGAGCAACTCCATGCCCACGTCCTCGGCGGTCAGCCTGACCATGCCCCAGGCCCTCCGGGGCAGCCACTCGTTCGACGAGAGAACAAGCAACGCGGGCATGAGGAGACTGCGGCGGCAAGCTGCTTTCGAGCTGCCGTCCCACGAGGGCCACGTGGACAGCGACGGCCACGGGAAGGCAAGCGAGATGTCACCTGCGGGACCGGAAATGGATTATCCGCCGAGTGTGAACCTGCAGAGGCATGCCATGGAACTAGCGACCCGGAAGCGCCGGAAGGAAAAACGGGAAGAGGAAGATCTGCCACCTCAGTATGAGGTGCATCACGGACAGTGTGAAGAAATGTTTGACTCCGGTAAGGATTACGAGTCGAAGCTAGCCGGACACGGTGCGGTCGGCGTCCTGAAAGGACGTTTGAGTATGCAGCTGGACAGGATTGACATGGACATCTCAGTCAGCCCTGAAATGTGTGCTCGAAAAACATTAGGAAATGTCATTTCGGTTATCCAGCACACAAACTTCATCAACAGGCCGCATGCCGACCAGTCCGAGTCCTACAAGAGCCTCAGGCAGAGGGAGGAGAGCTTCTCCTCATTTCAGCCCATGGAGGAGTCTTTTGAGATAGACAGGGGCGATGGCACACTGAGGCAGTCCTTTCAGTTGGGTGCTAAACTGGTGCGACAGCCCAATATACAAGTACCGGAGATCAGAGTCACCGTGGAGCCCGACAGTCCGGACAAAGCTCCGGACGTGCCGGTGAAGGAGCCGGAGAAGCATGTGGAAGAGTTTCAATGGCCGCAGCGGAGTGAAACTTTAGCTCAGTTCCCCCCTGAAAAACTCCCCCCAAAGAAGAAAAGGTTGCGCCTTGCTGACATTGAGCACTCCTCGGGGGAGTCCAGTTTTGAATCGGCCTGCACCAGTCTCTCACGAAGCCCCAGTCAGGACAGCAACTTATCCTACAGCTCCACTTTCTCCTTTGACAGGGAGGAGAGCCTGAAGCCGGTTTCTCCTGCCAGGCAGGATGAATTTGGCAAGCCTCTGGAGCTCTTAGCTGTGCCGGGAAGCGGCCACTCGCTCTCTGTTCTCCATCAGCGTCAGCAACATGAAATGAGACGCTCCTCCTCGGAGCAGGCCCCTTGCAACTTGCGCAAGGAGTTCCCAGAGGTACGCAGCGTATCGTTTGACTATGGAAGCCTCGATCCAACATCCAAAGTTAGACTCGGGGACTTGGCAAAGGAGAGACAGAGGGGGAATTTGGTGCGCCAGGAGTCACTGAGCATGGACACTGAGGCCTCACACGTGCAAATATTTTGTGGTGGCGCAAGCCCTTCATCGCTGCCCATCGCACTCCCCCAGCTCCCGCATCCCGGTTTGTTAATCCCCGTAAGACTCCAGACTCACGTGCCGAGCTACGGAAGCCTCACGTACACATCTGTGTCACAGATCTTTGACAATCACTACGATAAAGTTAGCCCTGCATTAGCTGCCTCTCAGAATCGAGCCACCACACACTCAGTCTCCGTGGAAGCCTTGGACCTATCCTCGGCCAAACTCAAGACTGGCATCCCCCTTTCCCTCACCTCTCGGACCATCTCCACCACCAACGCGTCCAGCGGCTGCGCGAGCAAACGCATGCTCTCGCCCGCCAGCAGCTTAGACCTCTTTATGGAAGTCAAGCAGCAGAAGCGTGTGAAGGAGGAAAGGATGTTTGGACAAATTGTGAAGGAGCTGAGTGCAGTGGAGCTGGGCAAGGGCCACTTGGAGGATGATTCACACAGGAGAAAATTTATCACGCCTCGACAAGTGACCGAAGAACACAGCGTGGAGTCTGCTATGGAGAGCAGCTCCTTGGATACCAGCTCGCCTCCGCATCTGAAACAAGCAGGCACGGATAAACGGGCGCAGATGGAAACGAGGACGTTGGCGCTCTTCAGCCGGGACATCCTGGTCGCAGAGGCGGAGCGTCGGGGGACGCCGTCTTCCTTTCCAAGTCTTCGCACGGCGACAGGTGTGAGCTGGTGTTATCTCAGCTACACCAAGCCGAGCTGCTCCCACGACGGCGAAGAAGGCGGCGGTGGTGGAGCTCCGTGTTCCGTCTATGACACCTGGCATGTCAGCTCACGCAATCCCAATCCGCCGGAGTTAAGCACCAGTGCCGCGCTGGCCTTGCTGCACTCCAAACAGAAGGGAGGCAAGTTGATCTACTCAATGGCTGCCATGTGTCAGCCTGGCAATGGGAAACTGGTTTCATCCCTTGTCCTGTGGCGGCAGACGGGCGAACAGGTGAGGAAATTAAACAAAAGCCCTCTTTGCTTTCTACACCCGGGGTTTGCTCATGAGAGTGGCACGAGTCATCGAATTACTATAGTACAATAGCCTAAGTATAAAAAATAAATCTATGAATAAAAAAAATATACTACGGACAATACCAAACCACAAGAGCTAGAAATCACAATGTCCAAGGCCACGAGACTATGACCATACAAATGAAGAAATGCACTTCGTGTTTGCCAACCACGCCGTGTACAGTGGCTGACCGAGTCATGTTACATCCAGCGTGTTAACAATACGTTTGCTGGTCCGATTCAGCTGCAGAGGAAACCGGAGCCCAAAGAGGCAGACGTCAACCCGGGCAAGAAGGTGAAAGACACCAGCTTCAGACTCAAGGCTGCCAAGGAAGAGTGGAAGGAGAGGGAGGCGTCAAATACCCAAACAGCTCCGACGCGCATCAAGATCTTTGAGGGAGGGTCAGTAACCCGGTCCGAAGGCGCTTCGTCAGTGTTACAAAGTACTCGCCACTCATTTTTTTCCTGTTGTCAGGTACAAGTCCAATGAGGACTACGTGTACGTTCGTGGCCGCGGACGAGGAAAATACATTTGCGAGGAGTGCGGCATCCGCTGCAAAAAGCCCAGCATGCTCAAGAAACATATTCGAACCCATACGGATGTGAGGCCCTATATCTGCAAGGTCTGCAACTTTGCATTCAAAACGAAAGGTAAGTGTTGGTGTGGAAAGATTGAAATGAAATGAAGTAGAGGTTGACTTTTTTTTCCGCTCTCGTGGGATTTATTCAAGAGTCTTGATTGCAATGGAAAGTCTGGAAAGTAGTCCAAAAATGTGCATGATGATCATAATGTGGAAATGCAGCCGCAGCGGAACATTATTTCGAGCTTTTACAGTATCAGCTGATTTGTTAAGTCGCGTAATTTGTCTTTCTGCCGAGTCCTCGTTTGCTCGCATAGGCCAGAAATTTAGGTTAATCCTTGTTTTTCTTTCTCAAAAGGAAACCTGACGAAGCACATGAAGTCGAAAGCGCACATGAAGAAATGTCTAGAGCTAGGTGTGTCAGTGACAATGGATGACACGGAGATTCAGGAACATGGTAAGAATACGATTATCGACCGGTCTTGAAAATATTAAAGTCAGCGGGGCAACATGGGTTGCATAAATTTCACTTCACATACAGTCGGTTTCTTTTGTTGTGTTTTTTTTTTAAAGTAGACGAGGCGCCGCAAGAATCCAAGACGGAGGTGGCGATCACGGCCAAACATCAGTTCTCCGACGCCGAATATTCAGACGGTATGGACGAAGACGCGGATGATGTTGACGAAGATGAGGACGAGGACGACGACTATGAGGGCGAGTCCACACCCAAGCTGCGTTCCAGGAGCACCAGTCCGCAGCCGGGCAGCGGCGTCACGTCACTGCCTGTCACTGTCACAGTCTCTGGCAGGTGGCCAGGCTCTGACCAGCGAGACAAGACCATGGAGGATGACACGCTGAGTGTCCTGTCTCCAGATCAAGCCGGCTTCCTCTTCGACCCTTATTCTTCATGTCTCCTCTCGCCCGGTTGGGAATCCCCCATCAGGGAACCGTCCCCCTCCCGTCTGCGATACCCATCCCCGAGACGTGAGCTCTCCCCGCGGGGTCGTTGCTCCCCGCTGAGGCCCAGCTCGCCCGGATTCTCACCTATTCAGCACCTCTCTCCTTGTGTCGCGACGGAGAAACCCACGTCGCCCGGGGCAGAGATGGCTGGGAAGCGGGAGTCGGCGGTGCGGGGCAGGCAGCGGGTCGTGCTGAGGGCCGTTTCGCCACGCAGGGGTGGGGCCCATCAGCAGCGAGGTGGCAGCGACAAGAGCAGACAGCATACTAAGATGGACCTGGCTCAGCAACAAGGAGCCTTTGAGATGGAGCTGGTAGGTAGCACCATTTTCTGATCCTTTTTGTACTTGGGGCAGAGTCAGGTCGACACTCCCCACCTCACCTTCTCACGTGCTACCTAGTCTGTGTCGTGTATTAATGTATGCCCATTTGCTGAGGGTTTCAAATCCATATCCCCCTTACAGGAGCAAAGGAGCATCTCCAGTCTTCCCGCCGTCACCGGTGGTCCCCACCAGAATCTCCTGAGCCACCTTCCTCTCCACTCTCAGCAGCAGGCCTTCAGCTTGCTTCCCGTACTTCCCGTCGGAGGAGCCCTCTGGGCGCCACCACCTTCCCCCGCCTCCTCCGACGTGCCACCGAGCCCACCAAGCGAGGAGGGGGCTGCACACGGGACCGCCGAGATGGCGGAGGAAGACCAGGGAAGCCTGGATTCCAGAACCAGGGACGGTGGACAGGAGGAGAACGTCCAAACGTGCTTGAAAGCCATTGCCTCGCTCAACATTAACACGGAGGACCCCCATTAGAGACCTTGGGCCGCCACCTAACTTGTCAGGTCCGCACTTGGGCAATACGACGACAAAGATTCTTCACGACGAGGAATCCCGCTCTTCTCTTCGGACTGCCTCGCTCATGATCAAAACAAAGGGACCCTAAGTAGATAAAGGCCCCCGTCCCGTCCGGGGACTTTGGGTCACCTCCCACCTGTTTGGGTCCCAACAGAGGCAATATGACGACACAGCTTCTTGGCTTCCTTGGACTGGACGAGCAACGATTATTAACTATTATCATCATTGGGTGCAGGTGCAATATGAAGAGATCTACTGTAAAATGCTAATATGCCTTTTGTTTGACATAGCAGTTTGCATACAATTGCACATAAATTATATTTATAGATTACTGTATAAAAAAAAAAAAACGTCCTTTTACGTATTACACTCCCTCCTCCTTCTTAGACGCAGTGTATTTTAACGTCCGTGTACTTTGCGAATAGACTGTTGTCTCATGTACTCATATCGAGGTGTGATACAGTAGTGCGGTAAATACTTATATTTCAAATAATTAAGGGTACGATAAGAAAGTCCAAATTTTGACGCTTTTTGCGCAAAGAGGGTCTGTGCCTTTATTTTGCTCGGGAGGATGTTTAAAAAGGTCAAGGAAGAGCTTTGCGAGCTTGTTTCATCTTTAAAAAAAAAAAAAAAAAAAAAAAAATCTGTTTTCTTTTTCTTAATGTTGTGGTTTTTATCTTGCATGGGATTTGCTATTGCACAAAAATTACAGGAAGTCAACATGTAATTACTGTAAGATGTATTTATATATTAGGATGTAAGCACTTATTGATACTGGTAAATATTTGACTACTATTTATATATGGTATATATATAATATATATACAGTATGTACTTATTATGCAGCAGTGATGCAAGTTATGCAGTGAGCCACCAAGCTGGCGTTGCTTTTGATATCTTTTTGCTCTCCTCTATCGACCGTCATCACACGTAGTCGCCGTGTTCCCACAATGCACTTTGTCATTATTTTGGACGTGGGCAATGAACGACGTGGGGAAACATTTTGGTTTTTGGCGCTTTTTGAAACATTCCACTTCTTTTTTATATAACGCCGTCAAGAGAAACATGCACAACAAATGTAATGTTTAGGGATGGGCATAGCAATTATGTAGAAAAAACAACATTGAAAATAGAGAACAAATATTTAAACACGTTTACATTTATTTACATGGTATTGTATATTTAATATTGACCCAAATAATTACATTTAATTGATCGTTGTGAATTCTGTTAAAAGAGGTCAATTTAAAGCCATAAAAGTTTATATAAAAACATTTGTAATTTTAGTCCATCAATTTATCAGTCATATTTTTACTTAAAATAAGTTAAATTAAATTAGAATTTTTTTAACAATTTATAATGTTTAAATGAAATTTAGATTTTTTTTATTTTAAAATTAGAATGAATACAGTATATTATTAATATGGATTACAGAACTTGAACAATAAAGTGAATGCTAAAATTTGTGTCATCCAAAATATTTTCAATAAAAATTGAATTTCAGTTGCAGACACCATTTTTGTTATTTAAATATTTGAAAATTATTTAAAAAATTCTAACAATGACCATCACCTTACAGTATATTAAAAAAAAAAATCTCGTCCAATGCCCATCCCTACTTCTATGGAGCGCGTGGCTGTTGACGACATTTACTCGCGAATGTAATCGACAGTTCACCAAACGCTTCTCCTCTGTATACATACATGCGTGTTTGATTTTTGGCTCAGTGTTGAAACGGCGAAATCTTTTCAACGTGGCTCGTTTGTATCGACGACAAATGTCGGCGTCGCGATGGAACCTTTTATTGAACCGTCGCCGCCTTTGCGTCGGGAGGGATTAGACGAATGGCGTTCATGTTTACATAAATCATATTTAAAGGTGCGCTGCTTTAATGACGCGTCTTGCAGATTCGGATCACTTTTTTGTCAAAGCAAAGCAGGCCGCTCATCCGATGTGCGTACGCGGATTGTGTTTGTGTTTGCTTTTGATGATATATTCATGAGTATATATATATACATACATGGTATATGTATATACTAAAGTGCATTGTGCCTCTCATACGTTGAAGAGGACAAATTGTTTACCTCTCACCCGAGACTTATTGAGGACAAAAAGCCTCAGTAGCCAATCCATCGTTTGACTTGTTTGCGTCAAATTTGCTCGGTCGGGGATGGAGTGCCTCTGATGCTTTTGGGTTAAGGGGCGGGGCTAATCTATTATTATCATTTGGTGCTCAGATTGAATTGAATATTGTTTGAAGAGAATATACTTCTAACCCAGGAATGTGTGTGTGGCAATTTATTTCATACATCTTGTCCTGTACTTCCCCCCTCCTCACGTCGCCCCCTGCTGGGGGGGGGGTTGGTCTATTTTGAGGTGGTCTTATCACAGCTGTTGCATCTGTGGTGGCAGGCAGCCTGTTCGAGCCCCTCCACGTTCTTTCTTTCCCCTCCCGGCCTTCGGTCCTGGTAAGACCTTTCCTTTGGCCCGCATGAACGTAGAATTAACCTTACGCACGCTGTGGTTTTATCATTCTGCTCTTGAGCAGTGCTTGTTTGATGATGATTTGTCGTCGAGCTCAACGAGACGACCTTCCGATCCCTGCCACCCGTAAAATCGAAAGATTTATGCTCCCTTTACCCGTTTTCCAAAGCAAATCAGTTTTGTTTTGTTTTATGTGCAGGCAGCTGCCGCCGCTGCCTACCGTCAATAGCGTGGGTTTAGGAGGAAATAAATAAATGTCTTGCCCATATAAAGAGGGTCTTAAAATAGCCCGTGGCTCTGGAACAGGTGCCGTGCGCTCAACTTGTGAAAGCAGCGTGAAGGCTGCGCTAATTTTATGCACGTAAACATTCTCCGAGCGGGACTCTGTGGAACATGATTGCTTGTTTTCCTCCATTCCCCTTTTGAATGCATATATGCGTACTCACAATTTAGTATGAAAATACAAATTCAACTATTTTCTAATACAGTGGATGATCAGCCACCAAATATTTGGTTGATGATTGTCTCTCAGCTACCCAAAACAAAGATGGAGTCCTGTCCAACGAACAGCAGCCACATAGAGAGCACCCAAGCTGTATCTGCCGAAGAGCCTAACGCTGAGCACACCAACGACCTGGCCAAGCAACTGGAAGACCTCATCAGCACCTACCAAGCCGAGGAGACTCCGGATGAGCAGGAAGACGTGGAAGAGGTCCAGCCCAACACCAGACGGAGCGTGAAACTGGAGAAAAAGATGCTCAAAAATTTGGGTAGGATTTGTATGGGCAACAAGAACACATTTCAGTCCGTACAATCAATTGCGAAACTTCTGTTTGACGCAAAGACAAATGGAATACTTCTCATATTTTCTCTCCAAAGTTCGGTTGCTCAACCTTCAACTGTAAAAGATCGGGATTCAGATCCAACAATCCAAATTGTACTGACCGTGATGGAATTCATGCTAAATGTAAATCATCTGTTACCACTCAGGCAAGGACGCTATGCTCCTCATGCAAAGTCTCAACAAACTCGACACTCCAGAGAAGAAACTGGACGCTACCATCAAGAAGCACGCCGAGCTGGTGAGTGGATTTACTGGATCAGATTAATTCTGAGTTTAACCGGCTTGACGACATCTGGATTGGATTGATGTGCCGTTTGTAGCTGGAAGAACACCGAAACGACCAGAAGCAGCTGAAGCTTCTGCAGAAGAAGCTTTTGCAGGTGATGAAGGAGAAAGACCAGCTGCAGAGTGAGCACAGTCGCGCCGTTCTGGCTCGCAGCAAACTGGAGGGACTCTGTCGGGAACTGCAGCGGCACAACAAGACCTTGAAGGTGCCTCTAATCTTCATTCCTCTTGACCAAAGTTTGACATGAGTGGATTGATCTGAAACACTCAGATGCTACCAAAACGTAGCAATAGAGCAAACCCAACTCACGCAAATCCAAATTATGGTCGGTCGGTAGGAAGAGACACTGCAGAGGTGCCGGGAGGACGACCTGAAGCGGAAGGAGATCACCACCCACTTCCAGGGAACCCTAAGTGACATTCAAACCCAGATCGAGGAGCACAGCAACCGCAACATCAAACTGTGTCAGGAGAACAGCGCCCTAGCTGAAAAACTCAAGAACCTCATTACGCAGTACGACCAACGCGAGGCGGTACGTACGCCGACCCCGTTCAGTACCGTGTTATCACGCAGAGACGTTATTCTAGCTCTTTATTCCAGAACCTGGAGAAGGTGTTCAAGCACCGTGACCTGAAGGAGAAGCTTCTGGACACCAAACTGACTCAGTCCAACATGTTTCTGAAGGAGGCTCAGGAAAAACACAAGCTGGAGCGGGAACTCGTACGTGGTCCCTTTTTCAAGCGGAAGGATACTTTGCATTGGTTCCATACTGGCCGTTCTCAACCTTGAAAATATCCCAACAGCTGCTACAAAAAGCCGCAGAGTACAGGTCGCAAGCAAAATTCTTGAAGGAGACGGAGGTGGAATTGAAGGCGCAGGTATGATCACACCAGGATGGGTGGAAATAACTTTTTTTTTTTAAATTAAATGTTTATTTAATTTGTATTTTATTTCATATTTATTTATATATTTATTTTATAAATACTTGTTTGGTATTAGTTATTTGAATGTAACAAAAAACTTTATTTTTTTATTTTATATTTATTGATATATTTATTTCATAAATACTTATTTTGTATTAGTTAATATTTGAATGTAACAAACAATTAGGATTTCCTCTCAAAATATTCCTCAAAAAAAAAGAAAAGTCTCCAGTGTTAATTTTGTTGGTATTGTTGTTTTTTTGAAATGCTAACATTTGGTTTTGTCTCCTCAGCTCGACATGTACTCCAAGAAGTTTGACGAGATCCAGGGCACCGTTTCAAAAAGTAACAGCGTCTACAGCAGCTTCAAACAGGACATGGATAAAGTACGACTGGCAGCCTTTGAAGGAAAACGGCGGAACGGCTATTTTTAGGCGCTTAACATGTTTGTTGTCTTCCAAGATGGCCAAGAAGATGAAGAAGCTGGAGAAGGAGTGTCAATCATGGAAGAGTCGCTTCGATGGTTGCAGCAGAAATCTTGTGGAGATGGTGGCGGATGTGAGGGGCCTTTTTTTTTTTTTCTTCTTCTTCTTCCCTAATCAACTGATGTACCGTATGCGTGATTCTCATTATAGCTCAAACGAAGCGGCGGGAGGTGTCAGCCTCAAAATGAGATGATTTAGAAGGAGCGGGCCGGCCCACCAATAGCAAAAATCACTTTAGAATTGATGCCCGTTGTAAATGACTGTGTGAAATGTGCTCTGCAGAAAACTGTGAGGGACAAGGAGCTGGAGCTGCTCAACATCAAGAACCAGAAATTGGAAAACCTTTGCAGGGCTTTGCAAAATGAGAGGAAAACTCTCTATGAGAAGGTTCAAGCAGCCGGAGATCACCCATCCGAGGAGACAAAGATTGAGACGCCTCAGAAGGAGACGCCGGAGGAACATGACGAGGAGCCGACGAGCCCCGTTGGGCCCGTCGCAACGTTGGAAAGCCATCTGAGCCAGGAGCTGGCCAAACTGAAAGCCGAGCAGGCGCTCCTGAAGGAGATTACAGCCGACACCACGACGCAAGGACCCTCCGAAGGTGCCCCGGAAGCGGTGAAGAACCACACAGAGCAAAGCGACAAATGCCAAGAACATTTGGACCTGAAGCTTGTTGATTAACCCTTAAAATATTTTGCTTTATACTGTACGTGTTATTTCTGTGGCAATAAAAAAAAAAATTGATTTCGGTTTCCACCAAATGTTTAGACACCAAGGCTGTTTTTTTTTTTTTTATCACTATGGAGACATGAGCTTGAATACACGCGCTGTCAGTGCTGTGTAAATTCACTTGCCATGGGAGCGGTGGCTAAACAATGAGCAGGCCGAGGTGCAGACGCAGATAAGAGTTGCTATACAACCGGCACAGCTGCTCGTTTGAGCCGTCAAAACCAACAAAGACGACGATGGCGTGACAAAGGTCCTTGTGACTTATACTGCTCAGGTAAGGCGGGGGAAAAAAACAATAAGACCTGTCAATCATTCGTAGATGGATTCGCCGCTACCACCGTACGTCATTGTGTACTTGTATGCACCGAGCGCCATCTTGCATCACCTCATGACGGAACAATCGGATTTGGGAAATGAAAGTGGATTCTTCACATAAATCAGAAGCCGGTAGAAGACACAATAAGGTCAATTTGAAAGTCGCTTCCCTTCCAGGAAGAAACGGAAAGTAAACACAAGACTGATAATAAATCAGGACTTTGAGCTGTCCCAGACTGCTCCCGATAAATAACCATGGCAGACTTCAGCGATCTCATCGTGCAAATCGGAGACTATGGGTTTTTCCAGAAGAAACTCTTGGTGCTGTGTTCCCTGCCGTCGATCCCCTTCACCTTTGTCCTGATGGGGGTGCTTTTTCTAGGAAATACGCCCAATCACTGGTGCGCCATCCCGGAGGCCGAGCGACTCCAGGAAGAGTGCGGCTGGACGGAGGCGGAGGTGAGGGAAGTCACTATCCCCCGTTTGGAAGTGTCCTTGAGCCACTGCGACAGGTTCGACTTGAACTTGAGTCAGAATACTTGCGGTGACCTGGAGCAACTACTCTCGTCCGACGGGAACTCTGTGATGCCTTGTGATGGGGGGTGGGCTTTCGATCGAAGCCATTCCACGATTGTTTCGGAGGTACTTGCCCCTGAATATCCCCGTACTGAAAGTACTTTGATGTGTCTGTCAGATACAAATATTTTTTGCAATGAGACTTCTGGAGACTTCAAGATTGATTCCAGATCCAGAGACATGCACCCGTCTAATCCAATCATCATCTGCCCCGCAGTTCTCGTTGGTGTGCGAGCGATCCTGGCTGGCCGATCTCAATCAATTCACGATGGCATGCGGGCTATTCATCGGTGCGTTCATCACTGGCTACATGTCCGACAGGTTGGACGTTTATTTTTGTAGAAATAATCCCGACAGATGAAACGTCATGATGTGTCCTTCTCGCAGGTTTGGCAGGAAGCCTTGTTTCATTGGCTTCATGATTTGCCTCGGCATTGCGGGCGTTGGTATCGTGCTGTCACCGTGGTACCCGCTGCTTCTGGCATTTCGCTTCCTGCAAGGCTTTTTTGAAAAGGGGGCATGTGCATCGTGCTATGTTCTGTGTATGTTCAAATGATTTTATTCCCTAAGCGGGATGGACGCAAAATCTTATTTTAACCAATCTCCAATTTGATCCAAAAACAGTGTTTGAGTTCTTCAGCTCAGAAAAGAGGAAATTTGTGTCCGTGGTGTGCCAGTCATTCATCTCCATCGGTATGTTGATCCTGCCTGGCTTGGCTTACCTTGTGCCCTCCTGGAGGACCCTGCAACTTATCATGATACTACCCTCCTTCCTCTTCATCCCATACTACTGGTAAGCATATTTACTTCAGTGCTACCTCCATCTTCAAATTCAGAGCATCCAATGAGGGTGTGTTTGCTCAGGATTGTTCCTGAATCTCCACGCTGGCTATTCTCTCAAAAGAGGAACTCTGAGGCCATGAGGATTGTGTCCGATGTGGCCAAGTGCAACGGGAGAAGATTGCCGCAGAACTACCAAGAGGTATTTTGCGAGGTTTCAAAACAGGTTCTGTGAAGGAAGTGGCCACGGAGATAAGAGTCTTACAGAGTGCCATTGGCAAGTTGCAAAAGAGATGGAGAAGCTTTCCAAAAGTATAGAAGTGTCCATCCATAACTTGTGATGAATTCAGCATTGACCCAATTTAAGAGTCTTGATCCAAATACGTCGCCACGTTTGATTCACTTCAGATGATTCCTCTGGAGAAGAAAAAACAACATCCTGTATCTTTTCTGGACTTGTTCAGGACACCCTTCATCAGGAGGATCACGCTCATTTTAATTTACGCCTGGCAAGTCAGTTTGAACAACTTGGTAGTTGGACCTGATTCCTTCCCAGATTCAACTATTTGCTTTGTCTGCAGGTTTTCCAGCAGTATTGTGTTCTACGGCCTGATTTTGAGCCTAGGGATGACGGGTGACAATCACTTTTTGGACTTCTTCATGTCTTCAGTGGTGGAGATCCCCGCGGGCCTCATTTTCTACCTACTCGTGGACAGAATCGGCAGACGCTCCCTCCTGGCTGGGACCAATTTAATCGGAGGCCTCGCCTGCCTGGCTGTGCCGTTCATTTCCCCAGGTAGGTTTGAAGTAACCTCTGCCGGCATATTCTTAATTTTTGTAATGGAACTTTTCTCTGCAGAGCTTTCCTGGTTGAAAAAAGCTGTGGCCTTCATTGGGAGGCTCGCCATTGCTACCACACTGATGACGCTCAATTTTGCCAACACTGAGCTATATCCCACCACTCTGAGGTAGGGAAGTGATGATTGTGGATGTTACTCATCAAGTTATGACTTGCATGTCCATGTCTCTTTTTGCATAGAAATCTGGGCACATGCGTGTGTTCATCGGCCTGTGACGCTGGCGTTATTGTGGCCCCGTTGCTGCTCTACAGGTTGGCCACCTTCTGGCAGGAGCTTCCCTTTTGTCTCTATGGTACAGTAGAACCTGATACCAGGTCCCATACATAAACCAATGAGGCAGAACCAGAAATCCTCTTTGCCTTTTGGTTGTTGAAGGGGTTATGTCGGTAGTCACCTGCGGCTTGGTGACACTGTTGCCGGAGATGAAGGGAGTTGCTCTTCCCGAGACCATAGAGGACATGGAGACTCTAAGACGGTAGAATTTCTTTACTGTTAATCTTCTTTGCCTTTACTGGAAGTTTGAAGGGCAGATTTTCTTGCTGGCTGGAGATGCCGGTTATAACTTTGTGGCTCGCATCTTCAGGGTGTGGCTTTCACTCGAACCACCTCTTGTGCCCGCTCATCCACTTTTGTGTCTTCTTGTAGGAAACAAAACCAATCCAAGGAGGAAAACGTCTCGATGACATGACAAGAAAACGGCGCCTCAAGAATATTTCGGCATCTTTCTGGATTTCAAACCCTGTTGGGATTTTGTTTATTACTTCGACAAATGAATTGCTAGGCTATTGTGGGAAAATTCTTGGCACTTGGGCAAACTCCTCCCAGGAAAATAGTCCAAATGAGCTTCGAAACGGCGAAGCTGTTTTGCCCATCTGACGTAACCCCTGCATCAAAGTTTGGCCGATGAAAACGGGCTTGTGAGGGCCCACTCATCTGCGCTTGGCACTTAATTTATTGTGTTTACGAGGCTTTTCCCTCCAGTGTTCTCAGAACAAATTAGGAGGTGCACAAGACATTGATGTATGACATCATCGTTACTTTCTCCTTGTGTCTATTTTAGAAGTACCAATAAAGTAAACTGTGAGATGAAGCCCAACATTTTTAGCATTTACTTTTTCCCTAAAAGCCAGACAACAATACCAGCGATTGTTGAAGTCTGTTTGTATACTGTATATCTAATTGATGCATGTTTTTGTTCAAGCTTTTGTCCCACTGAACGTTTACCCAGAAAAGACTGAGGGAGGCCAACAAAAGCTGCCCCACATACGCCGGGTCAACTGAATGGGACGACCTGTATGCATTAACTGCGCGAAGATCCCCGGTATGCGTGAGAAGTGGGTTCCCCATTATATATATATATATGTATAAAAAAATAATAATTTGAGGGCAACTGAGAAAACATTTGACAACGTGAGAGTCACGTGATGAAAACAAACTACGGTGGAACATTAAACATGTTGAATTTCTGCAACAGATGAACATTGGTGATTTAAATTCTTGCTGGAGGACAGAAATAACTTGCCTAAGATGTACGATTATTGTTTCCCCGCACATAACGAAGCTTCACTGACCCATTAAATGAGGGCAGAGGGGGCTTGGAGAGGGGCTGTGAAGAGGGGGTGAAGTAGGCAATTATGTTAAGACCTTGCAGAGGCGGCACGGACAGTTTAAAGCACAAGCAAAGGACGAGGACAGTTGGGGAAAGTTTGTCTCTCGATATCGGAAATTATCTTGAGGTAACTTTTGCTGGTCAAAAATGCCCACTGAGGAAGAACGGGAAAAGCTGGCCCAAGTCATCAGGCAGTGGAACAACAACAGACTGGACTTGTTTGAAATAAACGAACCAGATGAAGTAAGTAAACTGCCAAGAACTGTGCTAGCAGCACGTTAGATTTGACAGTTCGGGATTAGAATTGGTAACAGAAGCTTTGTCGTCGTTAGAATCTGGTCTTTCAGGGTGTGATGCGTTTCTACTTAGAAGATCCTTCCGGGGGAAACGTCGCTACCAAGTGTCTGCGCTTTGGAAGCAACGCTTCCACAAGCGAGGTGGTTGAAACTTTAGCTGAGAAATTCCGGCCTGATATGAAAATGCTGAGCACTTCCCATTGCTTGTACGAGATCCACGGCAATAAGGGTGAGACACTGAGTGATAGTCCAAAAGTGGCACCGCTCCGATCCGACAACTTCTTGTTTCTCTGTGTGCAAAACAAGAACGTAGACTGGACCCAGATGAGAGACCTTTGGTGGTTCAATTAAACTGGAACTCAAACAACCGAGAAGGAAGATTCGTGCTCAAGCAAAGCAAGGAGACACCCGAGGTAGTATCCGCCTACTACGTCCTTCAAGGAATAATTTTTCTGAAATGTCAAACCATGTGATCAATAAAGGAGAGCTGTCACGACAAGGAAAAGGGGGGCGTAATCCAAACCTTCAAGAGGACACTGTCGAGAAAAGACAAGAAAAACAAAAACAAAGTGTCTGACAAACCTGCTGATGTGGACCAGAACAGGTATAAAAAACGACTGCAATTAAATTTACGTGAAGACCCTTTACTTCTTGAAACAAATATCTAGGGTAAGTGAAAACCTAGCAAATGGCAGTCCAGAAACACCAGAACAGTGCACGGGAAAGAAAAGGCAAGGAGAGAGTCAGGCGGACACAAGTAAGTCATCTGTCTACAGGATGATAGCTTCGGGATATTTGACGTTGATGATTTGACCGTTGAACCTCACAGACAGTCCTAAGTCGGACTTCTTCGATCAACCTGGTTTACCACTTGGAATTCAACTTTGCGATCACTGTGAGTACAATTACAAGGTGATGGTGGTACTTGAGTCTTCTAATGCCCTTGTGACGTTTCAGCTGATGAGGCCTTCCTGATAGCGGTCATAAATTACGCCAATAGCTCCACGATTCACTTCAAGCTCTCGCCAGCGTACGCCCTCTACGCCGCAGGCCGCTTTGCACTGCGACGTCCGGAGGGGTCCGTTGGTGGGGTAACTTCCATCGCAGACAAAATGGTGGCTGTGACAAGCAAGGTCATTCAGGCAAGTCCAGGAACTGCCTCAATAACCTTTGATACGATTCCATGAAAGATGACCTGTACTATTCATCTTCAGAAGCAGCAGGATAACGTCGGAGCTCTTGCCTTCTGGATGGCTAACACTTCCGAGCTACTAAACTTCTTCAAACACGACAAGGACCTCAGCAAGCTCACGCAGGAAAGTCAGCTGGATCTGTCCTACCTTGTGCATAAAGCTTACAGGTAAGTGCTCGCTTGTCTCCCCGCACAGATTTGAATAAAATCCATCTATTTAGTTTTGGTCTTTCCATCACCTTAGTCACCTGATTCGGTGTATACAGACTGAGCTCAGAAAGAATTTGCCAACCTTTTTGATTGATCCTGAGCAACACGGTCCTCTTCCTGCTGGGATAGGTAAAGACATGCTGCAGCCGACACATCGCCAGACACAATGACACGGCGCTTCAGGTTTTACTTCCGTGTTGTTATCGTTCCAGAGATGGTACTGAACACTTTGATGAACACCATGTCGCTGTTGCGACGCTACCAGGTCAACCCGGCCCTCGCCATTCAGCTCTTCTCCCAGCTTTTTCACTTTATCAGCGCCTGGCTCTTCAACCGACTTATGAACCCTGACGCCAGCACCCCAGGCCTGCGCTCTCACTACTGGGGGGCGGCTCTCCGCCAAAGGTTGACCGGCATAGAGGCCTGGGCGGAGAGGCAGGGTCTGGAGCTGGCTGCAGACTGCCACCTGGGACACATCATCCAGGTCGGGTTTTCCTCCTCCTATATTTCATGTTTTAGCCTGAGTTGAAGTATTTCTTTCTGATCAAAAACAGGCAACATCGCTCCTAACCATGAATAAATACACCACACAAGATGTGAATGAAATCCAGAGCACCTGTTTCAAGTTGAATTCACTGCAGCTGCGGGCTTTGTTAAGCGGATACTTTTATGCCCCCGATGAGCCTCACATCCCAGCGGTGAGGCAAAGCGGCAGCGTTCTGAATGAGCTGCAGCTATTTGATGCTCTTTTGTGGAAGTACAATAATTCTACTGGCCATAAAAGACTGGATAAGATTCTCCTGGTCTGCGTGCAATCCTTCAGTCTGGATACGTTTTTCAGCTGTCTACAATCTTGCTGCAGGATTTGATCGATGGCGTGGTCACGGCCGCAGAGGCCTCAGCCGACAACCTGATTCGGCAGGAAGGCCGAGACGTCCAGCTGGAGGAGAACCTTGACCTCCCCCTGCCCTTCCTGTTGCCAGATGGGGGATATTCCTGCGACAAAGTGAGAGGAATCCCTCCAGGCTTTCGGGAGTTTCTGGAGCCTATTTGCCAGAGAGGTACCAGACAAGTAAAGGTTTGAATTATACAAAATAAAAGCACCACAGTTTTGTGACACTTCTTTCGTAGGTCTCTGCTATCTAACCTCCCAGCAGAACCCGAAAGGTGATTGGACCATCTTCTTTGCTGGATCAGGAACTCCATTCTTGGTATATATTACACAAGACATCAATCTGACTAATAAGCAAGCGGTGGCTATTTGTGTGCCTTTAATGAACCTGGCCATTGGAGACGTCCTTGCGAGTGTTCCTATTTTGAATTAAACTGTATGTCCCATTCAATTCATTTTCTTTCTCATCATGAGGACAACCCGAGTCAGCCAGAAACTGTTTCAGTCACCCTGAAGAAACCACTCAACAGTGGCATGGGGATCAGCATTGTGGCTGCCAAGGTAACCGTGGCAACCCTGACAAAAACATGTTCTCACAAATGCTCCCTGCACATACACAACCGCTATCTTGCCAAACGTCTGATCTGATTAGCATCCTCGTTGTAATTATGCCTCAGGGAGCAGGCCAAGACCACCTTGGGATTTACATCAAGTCGATTGTCAAGGGTGGACCGGCCGAGATGGTGGGTTCACACAAACCCAAGTCATTCCACGGAAGGGAAGGGCTGACATTTCTGAAATGTTTCTCATTTTTACAGAATGGTCTGTTGACAACAGGCGACCAGCTGCTCAGCGTGGACGGTCAAAGCTTGCTCGGCCTCAGTCAGGAAAGGTAGCTCCAGCTGACCCCAAAACCCTGTGAAGTTCCAGGAACCTTTTCCGCATTTTGAGCTTTTGTCTGGTTTAGGGCGGCAGCACTCATGATGGAAACCGGCCCAATTGTGACCTTAAGAGTGGCTAAGTTTGGCGCTAGCTTCCATGGCCTCAGTGCTCTGCTGGGCATTCCTGCCCCCGCTTGCACTGCAGGTGAAAACCATCAACCAAAATGGAATTGTTTGAAAATTCTGAAGACCACTTTCTGTCCTTGAAGGAAGTGATAATAGTCACGTTGCAGCTAACTGGAAGGAAATCCCTCTCTACGTTGTTGAAGATCCTGCTCAACTGGAGCAGAGGGGGGTTCGGCATGGCCGCGGGGGGACAAAGAAAGATCAGATCATGCAGAACAGGCAATTTTATCGCTCCAACCCCAACATGGCCGGTGGGTGACGTCCATTCTGATATTGCGATGAGTGTGAAATACGCTTAAGGGGATGTCACATAAACTGTGATATTTTTAGTATTTGATTTATTTTTCTCCCGACTTATGACAGATTTTGCCCTTGAGGACGGCGATGAGCTCGCCAAGCGAGATGTGCGAGGGAACAAGTCAGTTTCCAACCTTTGCAGTGATGTATGATTTGTTTTTCCCGACTTAACTAAAGATGCGCTCAGCACGGATTGTTTCTGGATGTCAAGCAAGGTCACCCTTTTGTCTGCTGTTAGACTTTTCATCCAGAATATTTGACGCTTCCGACCTCGAAATCTCAGGACAAGAACGCATCTGCATCCAGTCGACCGCAGCAAATGTTTCGGGTGTCTTTCGGGCCTTTGGGAGGACAGAATGCTGTTAACAAGAGGACCTTTATGGTAATATTTCAGCATGTCCATCTTGCTTTGTTTTTTAGAACAACTTCAAATGCGTTGATGCTAATGTAATGAAAAATCACAATCTATGCTTTGTGTTGTCATAGACTGAAGGCCTCAAATAAAAATAGTGTCTTCTCTTCCCTCTCCAGCGTCAAGCTCTTTCACAGGAGAACTTGTGCGTGGACACAGGGGGCCCCCTGCTGGATAAAAGTCAAACCATCTGGCAGGGCAGAAGCTCCAAAGGCTACCACTCGCACCTACCTATTCGCCCGAGCTTCTCCACCCAAAACATCCTCGCTGACAACTGCTGCCCGGTCAAAGGGCATCAAGGAACCCGCGCAGGGGTCTGGAGGACCCCTTTTTCACAACAGCCCATTCCGACGCCTTCCGTCCAGCCGATACGCATCGACATCCCTGTGACCAGGCCGGGCATTTCTCACGCCATTCCTCCACTTACCACATTCCAGCATCCTTCCTGTCTAGCACCGTTGAGGTCCAGTCAAAGCCTCCAAATAAACGGACACTTGACCCAAAGGTGTCCGAAACCTCCCGTCAACTACACTTTCCCCATTCCTGCTGATAAGAAGCTACCTCGACCCTCGCGACTATCCCAGCAACATACGGCAAAACCGCAAGTGAGCATCACTCCTACAAAGCACGTTTCCTTCCAAGAACCACTGAGCCAGCAGAAGCAGAGCAAATGTCCGGTGGAGCCTAAAGACCGGCGGAAACCGAATGAGATGACCAAACTGGACGAGGTCGAGGTCCTGGAGCAGGAGGTAAGGGCGCTTCAGGCCAAGGGCGAACTCAGCGCCAAGGAGACCGAGCGACTTGGCAACCTGAGCCTGGAGTGGCAGTTTCAGAAGAGGCTGCGAGAGATCCGGCAACAGGGAGAGGACGAGGACGACGAGGACTTGGATATGATGGTGGTGATACAAGAGCTGGAGAAAAGAGCTCAGGTAAGCGCATTCAACGAGGAACAGCTATTGTTTGTGGCCTTTTTTCAAAGAAACAAACAAGAAGGTGATACGTTTTGTCTCCTAGAAAAAGAAAAGTCCACCAGGAAATACAAACAACATTTTGGAAGCACAGTCCAAAGGTCTTGCCAACCCAAAAGATGAGAAAACAGGTACTTACTTCATTGGTGGAAAATCGATTTGGCTGATGAATTCATTGGGAAAACATTTTGCTTACTTTTCACTCCATATTTTATTGTCCTTTCCATTTTCGGCAGATAACAGATCAAGCGGACGGCGACAAGAAACAGCGATGTTTCCAGAGTGAGGAAAACTAGTCATTATTGTTTTGTATTTGCGGAAATCGAATCACGATTGCTTCTACTGTTTGCAAGCAGTCCCTGAGAACTTCCTTGTTTTGCTCCCCATAATGAAGTAACATATAAAGTTAAAAAATAAATTGATCCACAGGTGCCGGGAAGACAAGGCACGGAGGTTGTCGGCTCCCGAGAAGCTACCGTTCAAGGAGCGTCAGCGTCTGTTTTCTCTGACACCCAGTGCGTAAATGAAGGTTTAAGCTTTGCTAGTTTAATAAAAATAAAAAAAAAGGCCGTACTGTTATGTCAATACGAGTTTAGGCTTAGACCCATAAAGCATGTCAGACTTTTACTATGGTACTACAATTGATCTTATTATGCATCAATATCACTATTTTTTTGGTTTGATCACATTTAAAGTTTTGTGTCCTTTAAAAAAAATAAAGAGTTTCATTAGTGTTCATTTCTGATCCCGTTCTCCCAACACATTTATGATTCACCTATACATTGATATTTTTTTAACCTATCGTATTTTATGATAATGCAACACCAACTTCTGGCATCTCAAAGCAATTATAAATCGTTTTAGGGGGGATATCAATTACGTGACAATTGTCTCACTTTTTTTCATTTAACGCGTTGATAAAACTGTACCACAGCCTTCTCTTGGTCTTTGGTTTCGATGGAGCCCTTGCGCAGTCGGCGGATCTCATTGATGGCGTCGATGCCGGACATTTTTCTTGTCTTGACCAGGTAGCAGGCCAGCATGGTGCCTGTTCTTCCGTGGCCGTGCATGCAGTGGACGGCCACGCCCTAGAAGAAGGGGGTACAAGTGTCACTATAGCCAAAGCAAATATGGCCTTATAAACTGGACCCCTGGACCTTTCTGGAGTCTCATACCTCTCCTTTGGTGTTGGCCTCCTCCACAATGGCGAGGAATCTATCAATCTGAGACTGCGAGGGTGGCGTGAAGTCAACAATCTTGATGTGATGGAGCTGCAGTTTGGGACATGTATCATAATTGGGGGGTTTGTGCTCGCACAGGCACACCAGGTGTTGGATGCCATGGTCCAGAAGATACTGGTACTGCGCCGTCATCCGGGGAAAGGCCAGTCCTGCTACTTTGCCCGGGTCTACCCATGAGAAATTGTTTGGTGGAGTGGAACCCATTCTGAGAAGAAAGAAAGTATTAATTAAGTACCACAATTTCACTTGCCCCATTTGTAGGCATTTATTAAGGTTGCAAATTATAGTTGTCATTTAAACAAACTATCAAAGTGAGACTTATTGTACAGTACTCACCAATTCATTGATTTTTACGTGTGTGTGTGTGTGGGGGGGGGGGGGGGGGGGGGTCCTAAGTTATTAGCTGAAAAATGTGGATATGTACTATTTCGGAAGCGCCCTACTCGAGAATAAAATTACTTTCTAATGGAATAGTGGAATACAAGTAGCAAGAAACTACATACGTTCATGTAAGGGAAGGAACTTTGGGTAAACTTAGCATAAATCACTGCGGACCCACATTAACGACGCCGATTCAAGCAAGATGACATACTGGACCAGTACAGTAGCATACAAACATTTTAGCTAGACTGGAAATCCTCTTGCGAGAAAAAAAAGTTGAGTTGAGTTCAGTTAGCCGAGCTGAGAAACTTGGAAGACCCACGCACAAAAACGTAATACTGCTACATGCTAATACGATGGCTAACGTCAGGTGTCGAATGTATGGCACTCATAGACATACAAAAAATGACGTACATTTACCGTTATTTAGTGGAGGAAAGGGCGAATGAAAACTTGGTGGCGTCTTCTCGTCCCAAATGAAATGTGCGAGCACCGAACAAGACTTTCGGCGTCGACGTCCGCCGCTCGTTACATAAGGCTTGTTAAGGATTGCAGTACAGCATAATGTAAGCCGACCAACCCAAAGGCACACTGACCCATGGTTTTTAATGTTTATTAAACCTATCCGCCACGGGCGATTGCAACTGTCAGGATGGCCGAGCGGTCTAAGGCGCTGCGTTCAGGTCGCAGTCTCCCCTGGAGGCGTGGGTTCGAATCCCACTTCTGACAGCAACATTTTTCATTTTAAATGTATTGCTACTTCTTGTGTGTGTAAGATTTATGCCTAAATAATGTATATTATGGAATGTAAACCACTGTGCACGGGTTCAACAACAAGAATACTGCGAATAATGGGCTAATATGTATTAAACTGATCAGAGATCAGCTCTTGTGCCTCCAGGCGCTTACTTTTTTCACATCATCACAGGTCCTCGTCGATCAATGTGTGTTTGGTCAACTGTCGATTTAATTTATTAAAAAAACGTAAAGAAAAACAATTTGCTGGTTCTCCATAATTGAATATTTGTCATTTCTCCAACTGGCCACCAGGGGGCGTCCACATTATTTTTGTACTGAGAGTTGGCCCTGTAGCTTTATATGCAGTCAAGAAAGGAAGCAGAAGGCGACCATAGTTTACAGCACATCACAGTTTTACTCGCGTATCGTTTTGTTTTTGTACAAAGAGTAGAAAGAAGATTTGAGTGACGGGAAAGGAGACAGACTTGATCACATTGTCGTTAAACAGAACGTCTCGTAGACATAATTTGTTTTTGTTTTTTTCCCCATAAACTTACTCAGCACTGTATGTCGAGAAGAAAACCACACCATTGAGTGTTCCAAAACATCCCACTGAAAAGTTGTCACTAACTTTATGGATATTTAAAAAAATGAAATAAAAAAAGAAACCACAGAGAGTTATAGAAAGCTATATCCAGGTAAGAGGAACCACTTAAATCATAGTTTCAACTGTCAGGTGGCATCTAGCGGAGGGAGAGAAATTTAGTTTGCAGTCCTACTGTGTGCTAGTGAAGCACACACACATACACACACACACACGCACACACACACCTCGAAAAACGACAAAAAGTTAACTAGATTTGTACATGATGTCACAGCCTGAAGGGTCGTCCATCATCACTCCATTAGCATCATCATCATCATCAAAGCACCGACCCTCAACATGCTTCCCATCCACGGATGAGATTCCTAAAGATTTCTACATCTTCCCTCCTGCTCCAACGTCCGCGTTCCAAACTTTGCCGCACATGGCGTTGGTGGCGTCACCATTTTATTTGTATTTTTTTACAAGATGGCGCAGAAGAACTTCTTCTCCCGGAAGGGGTTCTCTGAGGCGGGAACTGGCGAGAGCAGCGGGTCCTCTTTGGCGTGCGCTTCGCAGTAGGACATCAAGTCTGCTGCTGCTTTCGACACCTAACATCACAAAGGTCATATTGAAATAAAAACGGGTTCAGAAATAACTATTTTGGTCTAATTGGTGTAATTCCTTTATCGACCACTAGATGGTGCAAATTTGAAAACAATTGCATTTCATCACTTTGCTCACCTTTATCCTGTCAATGTTGGCCTCCATCTTGAGCTGCTCTACCAGCTTCCTGGCTTGTGCGATGCTGGCCGTGTTATTGCTCGCCATGGGCACGTCTGCATGGGACAGAACGTCGTCACGTCAGCGGACCGCCGTACGTTGTCACGCACAAGCGCGGTATTATCGAGCACATGCGGCCATTTTATTTATGGCCTCAGTTGCTAGGCAGCTGGTGGCGGTGGGCTGAGGGTGAGCGAGGTGGGGGCACTGCTTTGTCCACAGCACCATTTCAAATCATTGCATTGGAGGTAAGGCCAGAAATACTGTACGTAAAGCCCGGTTCTGCACATATTTTATAAACGTGACAAAAGAAATACTATTCTTGGTTTGCTATTTATGATATCACTGTCACATAATCGATAAATCCGAATGGCGTGCGCCCACTTTTGCAACTCTTGAACGAAAATGGGGTCGAGGTTTACTTCCCGAGCATGGCTGACGAGTCAAAGTCATCTTTTGTATCGAGGTCATTGTTTCACGGCTCGGGGGAGGCGTTGAAAAGGGGCCAGCGGATCGCTAGCGCGTTGCGCTTTCAGGTTTCTGGGGTGTCGGCACAAAATTAGCACTTTGTTTTTGTTCTCAGCGTTAAAAAGTGAAAATGGCCAAAATGACCCTAAGATGGCCGCTTCAAATCAAAATGGCCGACTTCCTGTGTCATTTTTTTTTTGTTATTTCTATTCTTGGTAGACATGCCCTCAAATTTCACAACTGAAAATGACTTTGCGTGCTGTAATACATCTGCTAAGCACTATTTCCGTGATTTGAAAGCATGTTGCAATAATTGGTGGGAAAGCATAATAGTCATGCGTCACATGACCATGTGTGTGTATGCGCAATAAACGGTCACGCGACATCATAAAGGCAGAAAATGGAAAACAGGCGGTCAATTCATGGTCAGCTGCCTCGTCTCGAGCCACCAATCATCGTAGCTGCCCTAACCCACCGTTAATTGTCAAAGACAAGCTCGCCTTTACCTGGTCTGCTTCCACCGCCGCACTCCGCCTCAGTGTCTGCAGCTCAAGTCAGCGAGTTGAGCTCGGCCCACTCTGCATGAAAGACACACACAGAAAAAAAGTGAACATTTGTCACTGCATCTGGCACCGGTGCAGCCAAAAAATCTGGAAACTTTTTTCAAACACATTGCCATTTTTGATTTGTGTGCTTATGTTCATTTCCATGGAAGTCTCATGATATTGCCCTCAAATTTGAACCGGTTGAGGCCTGAGTGGCCCACGTGCTTTCTTTCGGTCGCCCATCCCGGGTTTAAGTGGCTCATCCTCCTTTTGCCTTGCATCGACTGCGTCATTGTCCGCGGACACGTGACGCTCGCTGTCTGCTGCTTCTGATAAATGGACCAATTACTCCGCATGAGCAGATCTGCAGAGGAAGGGAATTCCGGCTGTCGTAAATCCCGCACTGATGCGGCACGGCAGAAAAGCATACATTAACAAAAAAGAAAAGAGAGAGGAAAAAGAGAGAGAGAGAGGGAAAACACACACTCGCCCAAAAGCTCCAAACAGCAAAATAAACTTTACTCAGCGATCGTGAGGTGTGGATGTAAAGTGCAGCACTTAGCATCTTTGACACAACGTTGACACAGCAAACATAAACGGGAAACAAATGGCGGCAGTCACGTGAGCGCCAACTAGTGACTGTTAACCCCACAGGGAGCGGCCTCAACCACCTTTTGGAGATGTCGGCCATCTTGTTTCTGGGACCGCTCATTCATATTTGCTACAGATATTCCCATACGCTATTCCTGCTAGCTGGTTAGCCGCTAACGAGCAAGCGCTGTCGCGTGGGTCAGCGTCACTCACACATGTGACGACGACGTATCGGCGCCACATGAGACTTCCCGCTTAGGAAAATGTAATTGCGGGCCCCATGGAGACTGACGGTCTGTTACTCTGATAGCTACGTTCATCTAGCAACCCCCACCCTCCTTCACAAGCTAATTAGCTTGACTATATTTATTTTTCTTCCAGTGTCAACGAGAAAGAAAGACCGCCAGGCAGGCAGGGAGTGTCCTGTCGTCATGAAGCCCGAGGGTGTGTGGTAATTAAACACGTGGCTCCGGCCCTGGCATCTGGACCCTGGTGGAAGAGTGATTAAGTCGCAGGGTCTACAGAGAGTCATCTTTAAAAAAAAGTCAGACTTTTCATATCTGTTGGAAAAATGGAGACGTTTCATAGAAAATTGAAAAATTCTTTTTTTAGCATAACGTAGTTCTTTTTGCTAACATGTCTGATGTTTTTCTGTCGATCGAGACGAACGAAGGAGAAGATTTAAAGGACCTAGCATGTCATTATAACGTCACATAAGCATCGTCTGTCCTCCATAAACCAGGAAGTAATTCCAGATTTTTTTTTCTTTTTTTTTTTAAGTACCCTAAAGTAAAACAAGACTCTCCACTTTCTCCCACTGACTGCCTCACAGTCGGCCCACGGCCACCCGTCATCATTCCATTAGCCCGGACATCTGCGACACCCTCAGCATGACACCCTCAGTGTGTGTGTGTGTGTGCGTGTGTGTGTTTTAGGGGTTAATCTAAGCCCCAGAAGAATGGGTGGGGTGGCCCAGGAAATGATGCATCTACTGGGAGCTGAGGAGGCAGCAGCTTATTGCTCCAGGGAGCTCAACTGTGCTCTCTTATGTTTAGCAGATCAAACGCCGGTACCCCGCTACGACTTCTCTGTTGGATTCAAGCGGCAACAACCAATCAAGAACAATCCTACTGGGGTGAAATGTTGATAAAAAAATAAAAAAAAATCCACTCCCGCTCCAAAAGAGTTAAAACCTTGAAATTGTGCATTACGTAATAGCACAGCGGGTTAGTGGGGTAGAAACAATGCAGAAGAGCAGCGACTATAAAGCGCTAGATTCAATCTGAGACGTATTTTGTGTTTTCAAGGTGGCAAACCAGCACCGACTGATTTTGGGGAACCACTTGCGGTTCCGGATTAAGAGTTTTGCAAGTGTGTGTCTGCGGGTAGAGTGGAGATAAACATACGTCTCCTCTGGAACCGATCAAGCAGCCAAGAATAACAGTGTCAGACTGCTGGGCTGTTAACAATATGACAAACATCCGGCCTTGTTTGGATTGTACAGAGAGTGCAAGGGCGAGCTTTGCCGAGACTCCCGAGTCCTCAAAGAGATCTTTCTCTTTAAAGCTTTAGCAGAACAGATGGTCCAGAACAACAGAGCCGCCAATTTGTGTGATGACAAACTTTTAGACTTCAAACCGAGACAGAAAATTAAAGACCACGGTTGGTCGGCATCTTCATTGCTCAACTTTTTTTGTGGACTTCACTGCATGGAATTGAAAAAACCTACTGACATGGACCTTACCTTCACAACACCACTTGAAACAGTCCCAGAAACTCGAAGCAACATCCAAGATTTGTATCTGTTGACTCCTCGAGATCTTGTCCTGAAATAATAAAAGATGTCTGAGGTGACAAAAAAACTAATCCAGGACAACTTTGCAGATTGGACTACTTTAAGACCTGAATAAGATCCGATCTTTCTGTCTCTAAGGACGAACAAAATGTTGGTTGGTTGCTGTGCTAAAAGGTCATTTGACAGACTCACTTCCATAAGATCTTTGTAGATCTTTAGATTGTGAACTCGAGCTCGCTGCGCACCCAAAACTAAAAACCAACACTTGTCAGGAGCAAACAAGTGCCAAAAAAGGTCGGCGCCTTTAGCTCAACGTCATCCTCGAGGCCGTTTCCACCCCTCGGCTTTTTCTCTTTAAACACGGATGGCAGGCACACAAACTAGCAGCTCATCCAGAGGGATCGTCAATTCCCCAAACAATTCCCCTCGTCATCCTGACCTTGTTTGTCGCTCCGATGTTTTGCAACACTTGTTAACCTCGACTGTTTTGTCTTGGTGGCGGCCTCCAAAGACTAAATGCTAAACAGGCCCCCGCCGATACGCTACACAAAACCTCGAGAGGTTTGGCAATAAAGCACAACAATTTCTTTTGTGCTGCGTACAATTTATTCGAGTATGCTTGATGAAAAAACAGACCCTCCCCCTCATCCCCCCCTTTCTCCTCTGACCACGACATGACGCTCGAGGAAGGAAAATGGTCGGGAATGATCGGAGCTCAACCCCCCCCTTTTTTTGATCCTTGAATTTCATCCGGCAGAGTGAATTTTTTTTTTTTTTCCCCACTAGCGAGGCGTGAGGAGGGGGGGGGGGTTCCCTGATGTAAACCCAGCAGCAGCATCACAATTAATCAAACGAGCGCACACACACCATAGCCGTAGCCACCATATTGAAAAAGATGATTTGAAAACATACCTTGTTGAATGCGTTTACCCGACGCAGAGTCAAAACACATCCAGTCGGCTGACATCCACGCTGTCCTGCTCTTCCTCTTCTCTCTCCCTGGCTGAGATCCTCCCTGCCTCCCTCTCCTTGCCTGCCGCTCCCACAGTCTCCACCCTCCAGCCAGGCTGCAAGAAGGTACCCCCCCCCTCCTCCTCTTCCTCCCCTCTCTATTCTCTCTCTCCGTCTGTTATCATCGGCACGCTCTGTCCATCCTGACATCAGTCACGCCAATGAAATATTAGTCGGATCCCCCCCCGATGACTTATAACCACCTTTGTAATAAATATCCAAACAAGCAGGAAATAGCCGGGGAATTGCATACTTAATTTTTGGAATCGAAGAATCTTTTAGGCCATTTTTTTTAAATGACAGTAATGTAAAAGGAATTTTAAATGTATGTTTTAAATATGCATCAATTACTCATGTTTTTTTATTTTTTACTTTAAGCAGTTTAGTTTACGATACTGCTAGTTCACTACTGCTGGATGTTAGCTTGCCATGCTAAGAACCTGGTTTTCAACAAAGCGGATCCAATAGAGAATGAAATAAATGAATGGATTTCAATTAACAGATAATGGACAGAAGTTAGATGCAAATTTTTAATATTCGCAGACTGACCTGGTCCTTAACCCGCAAATGGCGGGAAGCCACTGTACATACAATTGTACTTTATATAAGATGTATTGGCCTCTCTCTCCCCTGGCGCTGTGCACAGCTGTACACGAAATCAGTCATGCTCCATCCAGGGCTGTCGCCATGGCAACACAGAAAGGGAAATCCATTCTCTGAATCTCCCAGAGTCGTCACCGACGACAACGCAAGCCCACTACCACCACCCCCTACTCTTTTGTCGACTTGAATTAGCTGGAGCTCGTTTTGTGAGGTTTTCACATCCAAAAGCCGCCTTTCGTAGCCCCTTCAAATGTAATTAGTTCATTATGATTGGACTCTACGTGTGTGTGCATATGTGTGTGTGTAGTGGTAGTATTAGGTGACTGTGCGATTGTGCAGCATGGCTAAATCCCACGAGGCATTGGGGTAGGGCAGCAGCTGCCTCCATGGATGGATGGATGGATTGGTGGGGGCGTTAGGGGGGTCCAGATGGTCACAAATCACAAATGATGAAATCTTAGCATCCTCCCCTCTCCAATAACCACGTGACCACCCATCATTTTTTTGATTTGACAATTTTAACAAAAGAAGCGGCACTGTGTTGTGTAAAAACGTACAAATAAGGAGAATGTAAAGAAAGAACCCGGTTTTAATGAAGCAGAATGATTGCCGTATGAAAGACAGTTTAGCTTAATGCTAAATCATAATAAAAAACAAACGGCGGGACAGTGCAACTTGGCAGACAATAAAAGAATACTCACAGGAATACATTGTGTACCTCTGCAAAGAACTTGATTGAGGATTTGAGTTGTGACGTCTCCTCGGTATCCCTGTTTATGTGATACTGCCCCCTGGTGGCCAAGGTATGAACACTTGAGGAAGCGGTACACCTGAACAAATTTGAATAAAAGCAAATAATTGTGACAAAAATAGTTGAATTCCTGCCGACCGTAGATTTGCAGTCTATATACGTACATCCACTTCAGGGGTGGGCGGATTTGACTACCAATACTTCCTGTGGTCCTTCTCCTAAAGCTTCAATACACGTGGATTAGCGACTTGTCATGAAAATCAGCTTATTAATTAAATCGCCTGCGCTAACACCAGGCTAAAATAAAGATGATCCTTGGTCATAAAACATAATAATCTGATTATACATCCACGAATAAATCTCTGGAGTCTGAAACAGGGATTGTTTATACCACTAGTGTTACGTGGGCTCCCTCTAGCGGTCGGTGAAAATACTTCTTCCAATCCAACACGAGCATCTTTAAAAAGAGTTTAGTGGGGATAAAAACTGGAAGTAGTCTCCATTATAGTCGCATTTGTAACTTAAACTTAAATTAAAAGTTTTTTTTATTTTGTTTATGTACGACAGGAAATTGGCGAGACTGCAAAGGGTAGCACTGCCACCTGCTGGACCAGATGACTCAGCACAATAGAGAACACATATTGCCAGCAGAGGGCAGCAAACGCGTTTATGAAAAAAATACGCAAATACAATCATACATAATTTGACTTACTATTAAAGATGATCATGTTTGTGAAATTGGTATACTTTTGAATTGTATTTTTTTGGTCGAGGTCAAAGTTTGTGTTCATGAAAGAGTCTAAACATTAGAGTGAATAGAATAATAAAGTACACGAGAGCAGACGTTTGGCAAATAAATGTACCTTTTTAATAGGATATTGAAGGCGTTAGTACCAAAAAGGCACACGGACCAGACTTCATAGTAATGAAAAGTCGACTTTGTTTTAGCTACAAAAAAATACATATATATTTTTTCCTGAAGGGAGATAGATCCTTTCACAGAAAGGACAACATAAGAGACGTAAAAGGGACTCTTTTTTTTTTTTTTATGGCTGTGTACCTTAATCATGGTATCAGAAGTGTCTTTGTCTGTAAAATAGGATATTTGTCATCTTTTAACATGTAGAAATAAACAGCCTTTTGGGAATATTGATAGTAAAACAAAAACACATAATCAGATGCTGCAGTGTAGAAAAGATGCGCAATTAAAGCTCAACTACTTTTCCATCTCACCTGCACAGAGCAAACATTCCCAAAAGGACTCATATGTTCTTTTGCTTTTTTGGTTCCCTTTATAAAAGCTTCTCGGAAGACGAAGGATTTATAACATTTTTTTCTGGATATATTAATGCATGTAGTAATTTGTAAAAAGGACATCATAGATTTGTTAGACATTTGGGAAGTGTTTGAAATGATATATATAAAAAATGCATTTCTCTTTTAAAGCCATTAATGCGAAAAACAAAAGCTCAGATGTGTGAAATACTGTCACGTTTGTGTTTTCTTGTAATACTGACCATAAAAAAAGACGCTTTGTCGGTCAACCGATGTAAAGAAGTAACAACCTCCACTCAAATTGGCAAAAACGCAAGCTGAAAACGGCACTGGGTAAGCTCAAAACGGTGCCGCCGCGTAGGCTTAAAGCGGTGAGGAGTAAGCAAAAGCGTGTCGAGCGAGCTGAAAACATATTGTGAACAGTTCGGCGTGAGCTTCAAACTTTTGTCGTGCGATCTTAAAACGACGCAGAGCGAGCTTCGACTGGGGCCAAGTAAGCTTAAGTAGATTCATCTCAAAAGGGTCCAGGGTCAGACAAACTTCAATTGGCACAGAGGAAGGTTGAAATGGTGCCGAGTAAACAGTGCCAAATAATCTCAAAACTTTGTCAAGTTGAGGAAGCTGAAAATGGCGGCATGGATTGTCTTGGGCGTTTTGGATGAAGGCACGTTGGGCGGCGTGTTACATTTGGCACGCTGCACTTCCTGTCAAAAGACATCCAAAGCGTCCATCCCTTCAGGTCTTTGGTTGCTAGCGCCACATTTGAGTGTTCTGCGATCCCTTTGGAGTGCCACTGTATTAATTCGGAAAAAAAAAAAAAAAGGGGGGGGGGCTCCTCACACCACAAACTCGGGCACGTCGTCACTGGTGAGGTCCAGGGAGAAGTATTTGCTGGTCCGCTTGATCCCGGTGCACTGGTCAGCCAGACCTTGGTAGGTCCCGCCCCCGCCGCCGTCGCTCAGTTCCTGGGCGCATCCGAAAGTGTAGCTGTGCGCTGTGTCCTGGCACAGCTCGGCCCACTGAAGGCAGTCCTTCTGGTACAGGCGGACGTCGTCCAACGACTGGCTGTGGCGGTCGCTGGATGACGGCGGCTTCCTGCATGTGAACGTCTGCCGGCGGGGGAACAATGAAGCTTTTTAATATCTATTGAGTGTGTTTGCAGGTCATTTTCGCTTTCGCCCTCTAGTGGTTGGATGACTATTTGTTGCGATCAGGTTCGTTTAATGTTGGCAGCCAAATTTGTAATCGTGATAAATACTAAATTAATTTTCCCATATGGCAAACCCTACCTGTGGGAGGGATTCGATGCTTTGTCCTCTCATCTTGACGACCGTCTCAGAGGAGCTCGACGTGGACGAGCTGACATCTTTGACGATGAGACCTGCCAGGACCACATTTGAGACCTTTAGCTCTCCTCAATAAGATTGTAACAAAACGAAGAACACAAGTCTTTACCGGAGAATCCGTTGTTGTGTTCGGGGGACATGGCCAACATGTCCTCGGTGATGTGGATGCACAGCTCCTGGTCCAGGGACATCTCGCTCAGCTCCTCGTAGTCTTTGGGGTCGTCCACCAGCATCTCAATCTCTGCTGGGTTTGCAGGGAGATTTATTTCCGAGTGTACAATTTTTGGCGTAGTGGGTACAACGAGCGTACCGTCGTCATCCATGATGCGCTCTTTGCCGCCGCTCTCCACGCCCGACGTGTGCGAGCTGCCGTGGCTGGTGGTGGACGAGCCGCCGCATGTCCTCAGGGGCCCGTGGGGGGCCGGGTGAGGGGCGCGGAAGCTGTCCGTCTCGATGCCCGACGTGTGCGAGCTGCCGTGGCTGGCGGTGGAGTGGCGGGACAGACGTTTGTGGCGGGAGACGCTGCCGCTGCTGCTACCGCTGGCCCGCGAGCGCTTGTCCAGGTTGTCCATGTCTAGCTCCAGCGCGTCGCTTATGTACGACTCACGGTACTGTTTCTTCTCTGGAAGCACGCATTTAGACGTTTGAGATGACCCGTCGTCTTCGCTAACATTCATTATCGTGTCGAAATGTTTTTTCTGTGACCGACCTTCGTGTTCCTCCAGCCGACGGACCTGCTTGAGGACCGGCTGCAGGTTCATGTAGAGTCGGTGGCTGTTGCTGAGCAGCTGCAGCAGGTGGCGGGAACGCACGGGGCACCCGGTGTAGTAGATGAGCTTCCGGGCTGAAGGAAGCCCGTCGGGGAGGATCTCAAACTTTTTTCCCTAAGGAAAATAAACAAAATGTGAAATGGTGTCTTATGGCTAAAGCTCAGCTAACAAATAGCTGTCCAAATATTCTTCTCTTCAGATTGAATTTCAAACTATATGCGAAGCACAATCAGAAGGTCAGGACGATGACCTCGTTCCACATCCACAAGGATGATAATGACGAGGAAGTACAAACAGGACTTGTGTTTTGTCTTCTTTGTCAGCCTACTCAACATCTGGTGTTTATTGACCCGCGTGTCTCGCCACCCGGCGGTGGCCGCGGTGCGCTGCCACGACGAGCCAAAAGCGAAGGGTGCGCCCGCTCTAATTGCAAAGAAAAGGAGGAGGAAATGCAAAAGCCAAGCGTGGCGTCGGCGCCATGCAACTAAGTTGAATGCAAAATTGCAAAACAAAAGAGCGGACGTTTATTTTGGCCGACGATGATGCCGTTTGGGTCACGGATATAAAATTCCGCTTTTATGACAAAATGGCTGATCCCCTCCAACATATTTCCAAAGTAGGTTTAGTTTGTGTGTGGGCAGGAAAAGCCTTCTTAAATCCTCAATTCGTTCCAGCGACAATGACGAAAGAGAAATCAAGCCTTGGCGCCGAGGTTTAGGATGATGTGATGACTCACCACGAAGACGAGCTTCCCCACGTTGGTCCACGGGAAGTCGTACAAAAGCTGCCTCACCGAGCCGATGTTCTGCGAGAAAGGAGGGGAAAAATTCACGGGAGGCGCGGACTACTTTGCTTTGGGATTAGGACACGCAATGAATCCATCCCAGATTGTACCTGGAAGATCTGGATTCCACGTAAAGTCAGTCCCAAAGTGAGCGATGCCTCCACTTCCTTCTTGTCCTAAATCCAATTTGATGTTATTACAAAACCAAAGGATTCATTCATGACTTTTTTTTGTGTCTCAACATTGGCTCACCTTGTAGAGTCTGTAGTAATGGACGGTGACGTCGTCGAGCTGCGCGCACTCCTTGATGTACTTGAGATGCGCCTCGGAGGCCGTGAGGGCAAACTGGTCCTTGTGCATGTTGGGGATATGTCTCAGGATGTAGTCGCCGCCGCGCTTGGCTATCACCTGGGCGAGAGGACGAAGGGGAAAGGTCATATGTGTTTATTTATGCAACATGTGACCTCACTAATTGCCATGTTGACGTTTGCTTTTGTTGGTCATTTCCTGTTGTGATTTGGGATAAGGAGGCGGATTGCAGGAAGTGTGGAGCAATCAGACGGGCGTGGTTTTAATACACACACAAAAATGTGGGCCACTTTTAGTGACCAAAATAAAACTCAGTGCCCCACTTTTTTTTATTTTTTTTTATAGAGGCACGACATAAGATACAAAACAATATGTAGCTATGATGAAGGCCATCGCACTCACCCACGGGGGGAAGTAGGCTTCAGGTTCAAAGTATTTCCCAAAGTGCTTGTTCCGTTTGAAGTTGCCCAGGTCGGCCTGGAGGGCAAAAGCGGCCAGCAGGAAATAGGCCTCCTCTCGCTGGATGCATTGCGACAGCAGCACCTGTTTCCTCAGGTGCCAGTAGTAGTAGTACCTGGCGGCGCGGTCACTAAAAACACACACGTGTTCGCGAGCCCATTGGGTAACGCCGTGACGTGAGAAGGCCAGACTTACCTGATTAAACGTCCGTTCTCCACGTAATACTGAGCTCTGAAATGGATGATCATCGGAGGGCCAAACTGGTCGATACCCTGTAGAAGGGATCGGTGTTTATTCTCTTCAAAAGTAGGAACTGCAAATTTAACGTCACTCCAACAGAAAGTCCGCTTAGTGTCGGTTTCCGTATCGCCTTACGCCCGCTTTGTCGCCTTGTTTGATGTTAAGGACTTGATTTGGTGTGGTTTGGAGCTTTGAAGAAGTGCTCGAGGTGATGCGACAATACAGCATAAAGCTCGCCAAAGAATACCAGGAGTGGGGTTCGAACCCACGAGGACTAATGTCCATTGGATCTTAAGTCCAACGCCTTAACCACTCGGCCATCCTGGTGTTGTGTCATCAATTCACATCAGTTACCTTGCTGGCTTCCCGCTTCCATTCTTTGGGGCAGTACTTGGACAGTTTCTGATCCAGTTCCATGTAAATATGTTCGTTATCTGCCGGAAGAAAAGCACATTTTGGCTCATCAGGTGGGCTTGGGTGGGGGTGGTCACAAAGCGGCTGGGTGGCCGCTGTTTGCTTTGCGGATTTCACGCTGTTCAGACAAACACTTGAGGAATGTCCCACAATCAGACCCGATGGCACCGAGCCAGCGCACCGGCCGACCCGCCATTGGCTCATCTGGAGGCCAGCTGTCTTTTTGCAACACACTGCACTTGCCGGCCAGCGTCACACACACGCACGCACGCGGTGACTCACACAGCCCTTTTCTGGCCGCACAATGGAGCCAGTCAGGAGGAGGAGGCCCGGTTTGACGGAGACCTCCATGACAGCTAGGTGAGACATGCTACTTTTAGGGCCCATTGCGCTTTTCCCAGCCAGGGAATGCTAAGCTATAAAATGTTCTGAATACATCTGCGGTCACAACGATCCATCTGAAAAGAAGTAGTGGACTCACTTTGAATAACACTGAGTCCAAACAGGTGACAGTCCTTCAGTCTTAGAAGGTCACACACCTGAACCAATAGCTCCTGACACAGGGTCTTCACCTGAGAAGGAGAACAAGCCACATCAGGTGAGGTCAAAACAAAAAGTTGTATTGTCGAATTCTACCCTCACGTTGACAATGACGTTGAGCGTGTCGTCGTTGGGCAGAAAGACACAGACGCAGCGGCGGTCCTGCATGGCTTTGTTGTTGTGGAAGTTCACTTTGTTCATCTTCGTGTGGCCTCCACCTCCTTCCTCCTCCTCCACCACCAGCGGCCCGCTACCACCAGCACCGACGCGCCGACTTCAGCCGCGCTTCAGCCCGGAAGAGGAACATGGAGATATACTGGGTGACCGCTGTGGAGACACAAAGAGTTTTCTGAGCGCTGTGAAAATTCTCAGAAAGGTGGCTGTGCATTAACAACGCTGCTTCCTGCTGGAAGTCATTCACCTTCAAGGCTTCCGCCTCGAACAGATTAGGAAGTTATGGGCGGGATTAAATTACAGTAGAAGAGGAAGAAGCAATTAGTCTTTGAAAAGGAGCCAGCGATTTGAATGAGGGCCACATTCCGATGGCAGAAAGTGACGCTACGTAGCATTAGCTTAGGAGCTATACATACAGTGCTGCCATGAGGTTAATGAGACGCGAGCCACTTCTAATGATGCACATTGGAAGCGCCAGAAGGTTCTACATCTGTGTCTAGCAAAAAAATATAGCACGGTACCATTTGCCAACACCAAATAAAAAACAGTAAATGGGGGGGGGAATAGTTGTATTCGATTAATCGATGGTATAATTGATAGAATAATCGATTCTAAAAATATTGGCGGCGAAGTTGAATAAGACTTGCCGAAGGATTTTAACATAATGTCGTGATTGTTTGACTTTTTGAGGCAAATTTGCAGTTGACCTTCCACTTTTGGTCTTATGGGGGGGCGTATTCAAATGTGATATTTCCAGCAAGACAATCGTTCTTCTGTAAATGAATAAGACGATTGTCAGCTGGGCACTGATGGCAAAAGTGACTCTCGAATCGATTCTCACGAGGTGGCCACGTTCGGTTGTCTTGTGATTCGCTTGTGAGCAGTCCAGGTCCTCCAGTGTTTATGTATTTAACCAGGTTTGTGTACTTTGGTCTTCTGTTGTGCTGGATGAGGTGTTCTTCAAGAGAACTTTGTAGGAGTTGCAGGATAACTTCTTGTGTGGCCCTACAAAAAAATTGAACGGCGGTTGGAGGTGAGTCAGCCATAACCCGCTCAAGTCATCTTCTAATGTGTTTGAACATCTGCGCACGAGACCACAGAAGGCCACGAAAGATCTCCAAGCAATTAGGGTGAGCGAGGGAGAGTGGCGGATAATCACATTAGCGCCGCCGTGCCTGAGTGTGATGCAACACGGGCGGCGCACAAAAGAGCGGCCGGCTGAGCTTCCCGCGGCCTTTTCAGCCTCGCAAACAGAGATTTTGTCAACGTGGCAAAGCTTTCCACATCAGAGCTTGTCATCAAATTCGACCAAAAAAGGAGCCTCTCGCGCTCAAACTTTGCGGGTCTCTTTCATGGCTCCTGACTCAAGAAACGCGAGTCAAAAGGAAATCTTCCTCAGCTTTGTAGGTGAAGAAAAAAAAAAAGTTTCCCCGGGGGAGGCCGTCACTGTGCCGCAGGTAGAGGAAGTGTCAATGCTGGATCAAAAAGCGAGCGAGAGAGACGGCGTTCAAAGGCGAGGGCCTTTGAAAAAGGAAAAAAAAAAAAAGGAAAAGTGCTGCAGTGGGGAGAATTCCTCGCTCACATCTGCTTCTCATTCCGACAATGGCGACCATTGATTGGGGATGCAGCGCCCACAAACTGCATTCCTTGTTAGCGTCCCACAACTGTCCAAATAACATCAGACAAAAGCTTCAAACTAAAGATTAACGAGAGTAACCCGCTTTTGAATTCAGCTTGTGAAGTAATTAGATGCCATTTTATTTTGCCATTGCGATTTACGGCATGCATACATATATACATATACATCTATATACATACACACCCCCTGCGGAGATGTTTAAAGGGCTCTCTTTGAAAGGTCGTGACTTTTTCCCACGGCCGGGAGAGCCGTTTATCCAGCTGAAGAGAAAATGCCGGCGAGCTTGACGGCCGACTCTAAATCACAGCGGTCACGCGGCGGCTTTATCCTTGACGCTGATGCTTAGGTTGGCTCCTTTCCTCCCTCCCTTCGGCGTAAAGCCGCTCGACAGTCGGCAGAGAGACGGACGGGATATAAACAGGAAAAAGCCTTTTAATCGGGCCACCCTCCGTGTCTTTTTTTGGGGAGTAAACATACGCTAGTGTGTACGGCGTTCTAAGTATGCGCTTCCAACACGTAAACATTTTGCCGTACGATGATGATATCTGAAAATAGTTCCTCCGTGTGTCACCGGGGAGCGGAAGCCGTCACGGTGACTTTGCCAGGGAGTCATCGCTGCATCTTGTCCAATCTGCGTACGCTAAATACGCTTGTCGCTAACAATAGCTCAAGTGAGTCAAGCAAAGCTACAAATCTCTGCGCTTTGGTAATAGCTTGTTACAAGTCTTTTCTTGAATAAACAAAAGGAGCATACCTTCTTTCACACACACACACACAAGTGGACATGTTAGAACAGCCCAAACTCCCCGCCCGGCGCTGGAGCAGTCGAACCGCGCGTGAGTAATTCCGCAACACGCCGCAGAGACGTCAACCCGGCCATTACGCGCGCTCGAAATAGAGCGCGACAGCTTTTAAGGAGAGGCTTGAAAAGATGCGAGCTGCAATTACAGCAAAGCCCAAAAACCGTGCTTGTTTTGATGGCAGTTTGTCCCGTTTGGCCTTTTCATACCTGGAAGAGGTCTCGCAAAACTTTGAGCCCAACTGTAAGAATGGGAATGTTTTAAAAGCTCGGGCGGAATGCGTAACAGCATCCACCTGGTTGCTCGCCAGAGGATGAATCTATCAGCCAGAAGGCCAGCCTCAATGGAAGGAAAAGCTATAATGAAAAGCAGCGCGCGAATAAAGGTCGTACTTCCTTGAAAGGATCGGAGCGGAGGGGAGAGAACACAATCCGAGGAAGGAGAGACAAATGCAGGAAGAACTCAGACATTTTTTTTTTTGGTGAGGGGGGGGACATTTCAGAAACGGTGTTAACCCAGCTAATTACTTAAGTCACAGGTCACTTGTATGACTTTGCAGTTTTCGTTTTTTGGAGTGGATTGAGGTGGCGCTGATTCCACACGAGCCCATCCTGCCCAGAGTTTATTTTGAACCCTACCGGTTATTTTGGATTCGGTTACGATGTTCGGAGCTGACCGAAAGAACCGCACATCAAAACAGACTTAAGGGTAAAAGTGTAAAAGCATATTTGGGCCTGTGAGATATACAAGAGGGAATTTGTGGAGGCGGTGTCTTTAACGACAATTTTTTTACCACAGCGTGTCCATGTTTACGTCGCCAAGGACAGACAATCGGGTTGTTTTTGTCCCAATTGTTCCTCTTCCTGAACAAGGACGTCAAGATGTCTGGCTGTCTTGTTTTTTTTAAGATTGTTTGGTCAGAGAGGTGGATTTGTTCTGATAATAAGAAAGCAGTCATGCATGACAATATTAAATACATGGATTAGTGGCGTGAATTTGTATGAAGTGGGTCCACTCTACCAGGTGGAAGACTTTTTCCTTTCCAAGGTGGACTTTTCGCAACCGCCAAAGTCTTCCCTCCGGAGGCAACGTGGATCTTGCTGTGTTGACCTTAAGAGAAAGCGAGTCCCCAGTGAATACAAAGTAAACAATAGCGGCAACATCCACAGAAACGCGGCGGAGAAATCAAATCGATTCGAGAAGGTTTAGGAAGACTTTTGCGCTTTTATCTTCCTGCATTCCAATCATTTATCTCAATGAGTCATCAAAACACACAGCGACCATCCGCGTCCGCACATTTCCTCCTTATTTCCTCCTTTAACAGAATTCATCCTGTATAATAAAATAAAATATTCCCTCTGGGAAATTGGCATGTTTACAATGACCCGTCAATATTTTAGGTTGAAACAAACAAAATAAATACTGATGTAACCCTTTTGTGAGTCATATTTATTTTGAAGTTTTAGGAAATCTTGAAAACAAAACAAAAAAAAAGGGGTGGGGGGGTAATTCTAAAACTAAAACTATTCTGCCTGCCATAATTTTGCTTTTTCCTTTTTATTATAGGAACAAGACAAGGATGTGAAATGGGTTCGAAATGGGTAATTTTGACATTTTTCAAACATTATTCCCACTCTTTGATTTCTATTCTTTTCACTTGAACGTTTTAAAAACAAAGCAAGAATAAACGACATGAGGATTCATAGTGAATCTGACGTGTGTGTGTCTGTGTGCGCACGCGTGTGTGTGTATGTGTCATAGTAATTACACAATAACAAGTGAGGAAATTAGCACTACTCCAAACAATGTGGATTTCACGGGGGAAAAAATACGACTTTTATATATTTATCATCGTATAAAACGATTACATAATTATTAATGAGGCTACGACACCCCCTCCAAGAAAAAAATTAATAAAAAGCAAGCAAAGTTGCTTACTAAAATTCCATGGCAACATTCCCCGTGCATTAACGCTGGCAGCATCATCGAGTTACGTGCCCGGACACGGTTTTTTCTTTTCTTCCAGCGGGTTCAAATAACACACTTGTCAATATAAAAAGAGCTACAAAATAAAAATGCGGATATTTGCTACGAGTTTTGTACCGTAACGTCACAACCCGACCTTCCTTGGATTAAGTTTTTTCCTCGTGAATGACCCACAACTCACCTTTTGCTAAGAAAAAATGGCGTATTCCCTTGAAAACAAGTTAATCCAGGCACGGTGTTGTTCGTGGCAAAGGGGAAAGGAACGGGAAAAGAATATCCGCGATGCCGAGAAAGAGACTTTTAAATTCGACGGACCGCAGTTGAACTGGTCGACTCGCGCCACATTCTGCCCAAGCTCCAGCTCTTCTTCTGGGTTTACATGAGCTCCGCGAGAGGGGGCGGTCGGCAGGGGTGGATTGCGTAAAGAAGACGGCGTAAAATAACAACACAGCCAAGGAATGTCATATTCTTAATTGTATTCATGTTTAAAACAGATTTAGATCAAATTCTCTGCGTTAATACGAGTTGTTAATGTCTAGTATCGCGAAACGTCGTAGTGCTGAATATTAAACTCCCCCACATATAAGGAAGGTTGGTATAGTCCACGGTGGTTTCTCATTCCTTTCCAGGCTGGATTGGAAGATTGGAAGTGTCCCACTGGCTGTGGAAGGGGGAGCCGGGGGTGGGACTGTATATAAAGATATTAAAAGCAAGTCCTGAAAATACGTCCTAATGTGGGCCAGTTTATTTTTAAGAGCGGAAACTACTTCCGTCCTCGTTAAAACTCTCCCAATGTTCGTCATAAATCACTAAGTGTACTCCAGAATCACAGACACAAAGGTGCGGAACTCAATTTAAATAATGCATTCATCCATTTTCTGTCATGGAAAAAAAATAATAGAACCATTGTAAAGTCACAAAACACACTGCCAAAGCAAGATTCAGTGGTGAATCCCCAGACTTAAACCCTACAGAGCATGCATTTGACCTGCTACTTTGATGCTCGCTGAAGTGAAATCCAGCAGCGAGACAAGGTACCATCCAGCAACGAAACATTGAAGTCATCTTGAGTAAACCATGATGACGCACTCAAAGAAAGACAAAAAGAGGGACAGAGAAGAAAGCGATGGTGATGGCGGGGACGGGGTCAAGGAGTGGATGTCACCAGATGGTACGGTGAAAACAATACACCATGGTAACCCTATACAGTAGACGTCTTTTCATTCAAACACTGGAATAGTGTTTGAATAAAATGACAAAGATGAAACGTTAACATGCCAGTGAGAATAATGAAGGATAAACACAACACGCACTGCACGTGGCGTCGTTTGCAATTCAAATGGGGAGAGCGGCAATGCAGGTTATACATAATTATCTGTGAAGATTCAAACACATGCAGGCGCTCTGCAGTGGTCCCCAGCAGTGTCGTATAACCCCCCGCACCCAGCGAGCGAGCGACCCACCGACTGAGCCCAATGACTCGCTGCTGCTGCTGGCTTTAAAAGTCATTTAAAGCCAGTCAGCAGCTTTTGTCATTAGCTCATCGTGTGCAATGAGCTAGGGAAAATGAGACACTTTGTATGTGTGTGTGTGTGTGCGGGCGTCTGTGTAAAATCATTTGGACCAACTTGAAAACGCTTGTCGCTACTAAATAATGCATAGCAACTATTGACGTCACTTTTAAGAAAACATGCAAAATTCATGCCAGCTTTGTGCCTTCCAGGCATCAGGAGAGTACGTCGAGGAAAGTAATGAGATAATGGGGCCTTTTTTTATGACTTGGTAATTCAAAAACATTCTATTGATTTTCTGCGGCCGGGGGGTGGGCGTCAGTGCTTTAGAATACACGTATAGAATACACCCTTGATGCTACAGTTCTTGAAATCAAAAATATTGATATAGATATCGCTATATAACGAGATACTGCCCCCTGGTGGCCATGGTGGGCACGTCAGAAGGAGAACACAATGAATTGAAGTAAAACATAAAATCATTTGAGTATTGTTATATTCGTCACGTTTCAATGATATTGTCGCAAACCATGTTGCAAAACCCACGCCCCCCCCTCGTCCCACTCGATGGAATGTCGGCTCTAGACTCTGTGGTACGAACATGTCACCTGAGAGTGTCAATTCAGGCATCAGTGCACTCTGCTATCTCATGCATGCACCCTCACCCTCGTCCCCCCTTGCTGTTAAAGCTCCATCCCCCTTTAACTGCAGTAATAACATTCCTGAATATGTGACTGACTGCGGCGTTGACTTACATTATAAGCAGCCTTGCTTCGGTTTCACCGGGACCAAGACGTCATTTTACGCAATTTCCAGTTTAGTCTAGTGTTATTTATAGCGAAGGTACTTGCATCTATTTAAATCACAGTTGCATTTGTAAAAATGGTGGAAGTATAAGCATTGATTTATTTAATATATATCAGGGTATTTAAAAAAAAAAAAATTGTTTCCGTTCATCATCAATGAGGAGAAAACTCTGGAAAAATGTGAATCTGTCAGTAACATGAGGAGCAATAACAAACGGTATTAGCATTGTTGCGCAATACTGTCAACTGAAAGCTTCAGTCACAACATAACTGTGTCAAAAAAAGTTCGCAGTGAGAGGAGATAGTGAGAAGAAGAGAAAAAGAAGAACAAATATTTGGCTTCAGCGGGGAGACATGTTTGGGTTTCGTTCGTGTTGTCGAAAGTCCAAAAACCCTGAAAAAAAAAAACTGTGCCAGTTGAAACTTTCACAGGTGTGCGTTGACCTCGGATTCTCACACGTGCTTCTGTTTTGTTGACTGGTAAAGAAATGTCTGATGGCCCTATTGTTGCTATATGTGTACAATTTGTGTATCGAAAATCGATTACAATAATCGAATCTTGGGCTCCGAGAAGATGAACAGATCCCGCACCACGGGATTATTTTTCAGAGACATCCAAAAAATGGGCCTAGCATTTCTTTACAACGCGAACATCGCCACCTACAGGCCTGGCATGCATCCTGTATAATTTTCGATTATTTTGCACGATTATTGCCGTCAACTCCGTTTTGATCGTTGAAGCCATTTCCACCTGTCATGACACTCCCGAAATCAACTTCATCTGCAGTTCCGGCACGGTTTCAACGTTAACGCTCCACCACAGTCTGCCGCCTTTTACGACCGCCTTTAATCTGCCTTTGTTCTTTTGCCGTCTCACCCTCCTCTCACCCCTGCTCCCCCCCCCCTCGAGGGCTTCTCAAATTCCTCCAAACTCCTCCATGTGAAAGACGTGAGAACCTTTTTCTTCATTGATCAACTTGATCCAAGATGGAACTTCTGCGTATAGATTTACAACGCCAATATATACACGCATACACACTCACACACAAAGAGCGAGTGTTTTCAAAAATGACGTCGAGTGTGTTTTGGTTCGCTCGCCTCCAAAGAAAGAACCTCTCAGACCAGGAACATTTACCTCACAGAGGCACAGGAAGAAAGACCGTTTAGCTGAGACTTAAAAAAATCCAGGCTTGGGGTTTGTCCGTGGTGACGCGGGTTGGATCGGTCCAGGTCCCGGCCCAGTGCGGGACCACGATGGTTTCAGCGGGAGAACATCTGGTTGTGTTTAGGGACCCTGCTGTTCATTCAACAGAACATTCCAAAGCAGGCTCTGTTGTAATGGGTCACAGAGATCCAGAACATGGAGGTTCAGTCATGAGTTTGCAAAAAAAATGGAGTCCAAGTGTTGATTTTTCAACCCCCCCACCTCTCCCTGAAGTCCTTGTTCTACAAGCACTTTAAGTGCGATTTCACTTGGTGTTATCACCGCGACCATGCCAGCGAATCCGACAACTAGCAGGAAGCAGATTAGCCCGGGCTGTCTCGGGCCATTGTGACCCGCTTACGGATTATCAAGGGCGATGTGTTTTTAGGAGAAAAGGTTGCCAATTTATCTTGTTGGCAAACCAGAGACGCTTTTAACAACGTCCTGTTTTGGTGCCAAACTGGCGAGTGAAAAAAAATGATGTATGAAGGATGTTTAAATGAAACGTGAAGATTGTTGTGAATGGTCGCCGCTTTGTTTTTGTTTTTTAAAGTCACACTGTGTTCTTTTTGAACTAAGTCAGTCAGATATACCCAGATAGTTGTTTTGAATAGTGGCAGGTAAACATCATCCCCCCAAAAAAATTACGTTTGGAACTTAACTCATTCACTGCCAACCTAGTTAATATCATTGACGTCTATAACCGTCTTGGTTTGTCCTCATGTAGCTCCAACATCTGCAATTTTCCAGGTCCAGGTCTACCGGGGGGGTGTCCAAACCTCCCAAGCGGTGAACCCCCAAGTCAGCGTTATGCGCCGAGGCTCCTTTCAAGCTTCTCCAAAGTTTCGGTAGCGGCTTGCAGCTTGAGCTTCAGCTGTCTCGTCCGCAGTCCGTTGCGGTGCTGGACCTCTAGAAGACCCGCCGCCTGGCTCTTGAGTAGTTCCTGGTGCTCCAGCTCCTTGGATTCCAGCTCTTGCACAAGGTTACTGTGCTTCATGGAAAGCTCCTCTAGCTCGTCCTCCAGGACCGCGAGGCGAGCGTTGCTGGCTTCGCGATGGGCCTTGTTCTCGTTGTGATTCTCCAGCTGCTTTTGGAGCTCCTGCAGTTTCATCTTGTCCTGCTGGAGGTTCTCCTGCGGGCACACCGGCTGCTTCTGGATGGACGTCAGCTGCCGCACCACGCCCTGGCACATGATGGTGGTTAGCTGCTTCTCCAGGAGGGAGATCTCCTCCATATGCGCTTGGTAGAACTCCCAGCTTCGCTTTAGTGCATAGCGGAAAGCGCCGTCGTGCTCTTTCTTCAGTGACTCCAGACGGATTTGCATTTGCGTGTCCAGGACGTTGAGCTCGGCTTCCACCTTCTTCTCGGATGTTTCAAACATTGGGAGAATCTTGGCGTTGTGCTTGGCTTCCAGCTCCACCTTCCTCCAGTCGTGCGGGACCATGATGTCCACAAGCTTGGACGCCTGGTCGAATTTAAGCTGCTCAATGTGGTTTTGGTTGTAGAGCTCCTTCTCACTGATGTCCACCTGCAGGCTGCGGATCACATTCAGCGCCCCTTGCTCCATCTGAAATTTCTTGTTGTCGCCGATGGTGGAGAAACCGGCCCCGTCCAGTTTCAGTTGCGAAATATTGGTGTGGCACTCGGACTCCAGGTGCCGGACCTTCTGCTGGTACTTGGTCACCTTCATCCTGTGGAGCATCTTGGCCTCATCACGCACGATGCTACCGTCGCGTAGCTTGTCCTTCACATCTTGAAGCTTCTGTTTGGAGATCTCCCAGAAGGCCTTGACTTGGTCCCGTATGAGCTGGAAGCTCTTCTTCTCATCTTGGATGCGGGTTAGATCCGTTGTGATCTTAGCAACTCGCTCTATCAGCTGCTGCTCGGTCAGTTCGGTCAGTGGCGTGTTTTCATCGACGACCACCGCTTTGCCTTTCCCTTTCCCTTTGCCCTTCCCTTTGCCCTTCCCTTTAGCCATCTTGGAGAACACTCACAAACTACAAGCCCTGGATATATTTCGAGGACTCAGTTGATTGCAGTCAAGTGATTTTCCGGTGCTGCAAAACGTTGATTGCTTTGAAACTACAACTATCAGCAAGTCTGAAATGTTGTGATGTCATCTTTGCCAATGAGGTTTTCTTTGTAGAGTAAGTTTGGTTGAGATGACCCCATCAAACATCATAGATGACATCTTAACGGAAACAGTCTTTGAATTGCTGCTTGACTCTTAAATCGTCTTCAAAAAATGCTCCAGCTAGGAAATAAGCTTTTGTTGTAACTTAAAACTTGGACCGGGAGACGTTTGGAGGATTTAGCGTCGCCGAGGCTGGTTGTCTGTTTCCATCAAACACAAAAGATTAGCGCATTCCGGGTCATCACTGATACAGCTGAAAAGAATTATGGTTTTTCAGGCTCGTGTTTTTCGGATGTTGACGTAAGCGTTTTTTTTTTTCCTCCTCTTAAAGATGGAAGCTTTTTTTGTCCTTGAGTTCCCGGGGTTGAAGGTTTCACATAGTCACCACTGCTGGATCCACCTTCTTCCTTCTCGGAGGAGGAACTGTGGTCCATTTAATTCCAGTCTTGGCCGCAACTACGTTCTCGTGTATTTGAGCAAACCACAAATGCTCCGAGAAAGTCTAAACATCAGCTGCGAGCTCCAGAAAAATTGAGAACGGTAAACTAAAGCTCGCTTGCTAGCTGACTTGAGTCAATACTGGTGAGCTAATCATTAAAAATTTGAAAATAATATTTGTTAATTAGGGCTGATTAAGGCTCAAAAGTGAATCAAATCAAAAAAGTCGTTTTGTCACTAAACATGGGAACTGTCATCTCAGACTTTGAACAGAATGTAGTTGAAGTCTGAGCCATCTGTGTCGCATATGCCACATTCTCATTTTTGTGGGAATGTAAAACATGTTTGAGGTTTACAACCAACAGGAACATGATTTGTAATCTGGAGGTTATATCTGAAGAAAACATAAGTTCCTAGTAGATGAAATGATAGCAAAGAGTCTAGTCAGTTTCACTGAGCTTCGTGAAATATGCCAGACATGTCGAGAATGAGACGCACACAAAAAAACGCCTGAAAAGACACAGGAAATCTGAAATTTGGGTTTGGAATGGCCATTTTGCGTCAGTTTTAAGTGTGTGTGTGTGTTGTGTGAACGAGGCAAAAGGTGATGAAATGTGACCACAGGTGAGCTGGCGCACACAAGTTGGGGCCTGCCCGCCATTCATCAGGATGAACCCAAGCTAACATTTGGAAATGTGTCGGTATGTCGGGCGTGAAATTCAAACAATGCAACTTGGTTCTATTCAAACGCTTCCTTTGGGAAAAAATCTCATTGTGGCGGTTTTCAACTCAGCCGAATAATATAATAGTGGGGAGATTTCAAAGTAGAACTCTCACACAACTTCAAATAAAAAATCAACATAATCACTCACATATTTTGTTTGAGTTTGATCAATTTGAATATTTTGTTTATTTGCTGGAAATTGTGAGCTCATCGAAGACACAAATAAAATCTCCCTCCCTTTCCCTGGTGTCCTGATCTTAAATGAATTCCGATGTCTAAATGCACACCAATTCCCAGTCAAGGGGAGAAAAAAATGAACTCAGGGAGTGGATGCATATGTCGGGGGCTTTTCGACTGACCCAGGACCAGATGCGAGTTTCGGGTCGGGTGCCGAGCACCACAACAAAACTCGCCATCACCATGGAAACGGTCGCTCGGTTGGCTGATTTGTTTCCCCGGGACTCATTAACACCGACGCGCATTGAATTCTGAACTTAACCCGCTTGGGTTGAATGAATCTAATTTCAGGTAGTTTAGTGACACCTACCGGCAGGAAATATATTGCAGCGTAGTAGCTGTAAACGCAAATGTCAATCGAAAAAACATGCAGTCTTCTCAATAAGTATACATATTTTCATACTCTTCAGTTGGTTTAATTTTTAGAGATGTTATTGTACATTTTGCGATCTTTTTTTTTTTTTTATAATATAAGACAACATCCAATTTCTGTAAAGTCCTCATTTATTCCCAATTAAATTCCTGGTACTTTCCATGAAAATTTCCCATCTTTGAAAAAGTTCCTAGAATTTTGCAAGCCTAACTTTGGCTAACACTGCACTCATCAAACATTGTTACAGGGACAAATGACATCTATGTACATCAGATGGAACCGTTATTTTTTAAAAACATAATAAAATAGAAAAAGAAAGAAAAGGATGCATAGCTGATAAAAGAACACCGCAAACTCCCAACGGCTCCACGGACCTCCCAACGCTCAAGTTCTGTTCCCGGGTGGAGCGCCCGAAGAGGAAGAGGGGGGAAAGGGAGGAGGAAGAGAGTCGCGTTGTAAACGTTGTTGGAAGCGCGAGGTTCCTCCCACTCGACAAGACACAACATGCTGCTCCACTCCGCCCTTCTAGGTGTCCTCCTCCTCCTCCTCTTCATCCTCATTTTGCTGTATGCGTCCGGGCATTGCCCGCTTCCGAACGGCCTGTCCCGTCTTGGGCTGGCTCTCGAGGGTGGCGGCGAGGCGTTGCCGCATCCGCCACGCCTCGTCGTCCTTCTCCTCCTCCTCTTCGTCGTCGTCGTCCTCCTCCTCGCCGTCGGCTTCGCGCTCCTCCTCCTCCTGCTGCTGTTGGAGCCACGCCTGGTCCCCGGCTTCTTTCTCTGCACGCCATCAGAGATGCCACGGAAATTACTCTTCATCTTTCGCGTGCTGTGGAAGCGCTCAGCTTGAAAATGACGACTAGAAGAGCTGAAATTTATTTGGGGCTGACCAGAGGAATTTCAATGGTAGTGAGTGTTGATTTTAAATGTGATTAATTCTGAACACAGCCACATTTCCAGTTTTAACAGGATATACCCAAGAAATGTGTGGAGGGTGTGTAGACTTTTTAGAAGCAAGAATCGAAATCTTTGAAGTGAACCTATCAAGGATATGAGAGACCGCTGAGATAGATGGATAGTTATTTAGATTTGAAGTAAATTTACATTTAGCATTTCTTTTTTTTATAGTTTTGATGACATGGCTGATATTTACATGTAATAAGTACTGTATTGATTTGGTTTCAAAACTTTTTTGACACTGCTTTGCAATCACACTTAATTATTAGCACGCAATCCTACCACATGACTCAGAAAAAAATATTTGGTCCTAATAAACTGAAAAAAAGGTATAAAGTTTTCCACAATGAGAATGAAAACATGAAAACTCACTCTGATAGTAGCCCGGAGAGAATCGTCGAGACGGGAAGACAAAATCGGCGATAAACACCAGCAGCTAAAAAAAAATGTTGGGTATGTTACTTGACAAACCAAAACATTTGACAGAAAGTTTCGTTTTGGCTCACCAGTCCAAGAGCGAGGCCGGAGAAGAGTGTAGCCAGGCCAAAGATGACGTATGAGCCCCACACGGGAATGCCCAGTTGCTCCGTCATGTAGTTATGACAACGCTGCAAAAACCGTCCCACATTATGTAAGCAACTTTTCCTCCACTTTTGTCTCATTGTCTTCTCACCGCACTTACCCGGATGAACATGGAGAGCTTGAAGAGAGCAGACATTGAGTTCATTCTGCAAAAGATGACACAAGACGTCATTAAAAGTTTTGTTTTGCAGTGACATCACCATTTATGATTATGAGTGGAACCAGTACAGTCAAAACACATAGACACGATTGGACAGACAACGTTGGGCACTCACAGAAAAGACGAGGGAGCGAACCAGGAGGAGACCGGCTCCACCGTACTCCACTTCTTCTCGTCCACAAAGCTGAGGAATTCGTCCTTGGTGCGTGCGCCCTGGTATTTGCGGAAGACGCCATCTTTGCAACTGGGACGCACAGGAAAAAAGCCATTTATACAAGACTTGAATCTTTATTTTTTAAATAAATGAATGAGAAATGATAGAAATAGCTTACTGGTAAATAGTTGGAAGTGACGTAATGATGAATCTCCCACTAAGACCTTCCGAGTAAGAAGAAAAGCAAGTTCAGACTCAGTAACAAAACCACCAAATCTTTTTTTGTGGGGCTCCCTACCTGGTTGCTCCGTCACGTCCACCTTGGCGATGTTCACACCCATGTCCTCCCCCCATTCAGCAAACTCCTTCCACACCGGTTGCAGGTGCTGGCAGGCTGGACACCAGGGTGCATAGCTGTTGGGGTTTAAGTAGTCTTTTGTAAAATGTCACAAAAGCATATTTATCTCTCTTACATTTCTTTATACTGAACGTTTTTTCCAACCACCTTTGGATAAATAATAAAAAAGGTAGAAACTGATTGCTAGAGAATGTAATAATGCAGAAAGTTTTTTCTGGTTAGAGAAAAACATTTCCTCTTTTGGTAAGTTTAATATTCTTTGAATGTTCTAGAATGATTGTCAAAATGGGGAAGTCGGCATTGAGAAGCCCCGACAGTGAATGACTTAACATTTTATAAAAATGACTTCGCCCACTGTCCATCAGTCGATGATATGTAGAAAACTACTAAATGAAAGATTCAAAACCCGAACGTCAAAACAGTTACTGCTAGCTTGTGCATGTGATTAGCCGGCTCGTTGGCCAAGCTAACGTAGCCTAGCAAAACAACTACCAAACATTCAACCACAGCATTACATTAGAACGAATAACTGTGGTTTAATTGCACAGTTGCAAATATTTTGAATATTAAAAAGTTAAGACAACGAAATGCCCTCCCCAGTGTCCCCCTCCATGTGGCTAGCTGACGGACTTAGCTAAAGCTACTGACAATTCAATCATCCACTCTCCGGTCAGGATGTCCTCCCAGTTGCTGTCCGTGACTTCCCGGAGGCTGTCTTGCTTGGCCCCGGTAAACGGCAAGGACGCGAGGCACACGCTGACAAGGAGATAGCATATCGGCGAGGGGTGTTTTCGACCCAGACTCGAGGGAAACATGGTGGCGCTCTCGTCCGCTGAGCTAACCAAAAATTGACTCCCTTTGTGATGCGTTCGAGAGCAAATCCCGAAATCCGCCCTCAAAGTGATGTTTCAAAAGGTTGCTCTCGTTCGGGTCGGATTTGAGGACATTTAATTTGAAAATGACTCAAGGAATATCTTGAAATAGACAATATGGGACGTTTCTAGGCTTTAATTCGACATTATTGGCGGTCGTGCCGCGTTCGTCATATTGGAGTGTTGACTGTCAATTCAAAAGTGCCAAAGTGAGATTATAGCAGACACTACGACCGATAAAAGATGCTGATCACGGAACAATAGCACAAAGGTGTGCTTAATACACCAACAGATTATTTTTTTATCATTATATTGAATGTCATTTAGTCGGCGTTTTCATAAAACTGTTGTAATTTGGAGTACGCAAACCTCTTGTCTTTCCTTTTTACTGAATCACTTGAACGCACCAGCCCATAGTACAGTACATTTATAAACTAGTTAAATTATAACCTGATTGAAAATTATTTTAATGTGGGTACACTCAAATAATTAGAAGGTAAATACACTATTATGCGTAAAGTAAATGAGTATTCTCAAATTAATTTTCTAATCAATTTTAATGCGCTAACCATTATCATGTATGACCAGTAGGTGGTGGTGTTGCTCTTTTGTTGGCATGAAATACTGGATGCCAATTGAGATGGTCATTTTGCAAGTGATTAAAAAGAATGGCTGCAATAAAATGTAGTTTGTCTATGAAGGGATGTTTTGCATGAAATGAAGCCTGGTTTAATTGGGAAGCGCTGAGTGCAATAAAGGACCCTGAAACCAATTTCGATAGCATTGCCTTATATTCATTTCCGCATTTCTTAAGAATGACAATAATTTAATTAGCCCTCTCTAGATCTCTATACCTCCATTTATTCTTCTTTTAAATGATTTATTGGTAACTAAATCAACCTTATGGGGACTTTACTTTTATAGCTGCTATCACCTTGAAGGTCTAAAGTTCCTCTGACTTTGGAATGTCTTCTGCAACATCCTCACGTGAACTCGTTTTATTTATTCAACTCCATCTGTGCCCTTCTTGTAGGTGACTCTAAAAATGCACCCTCGAGGCGTCATAGCTAGTTTATATTGCAAAAAATGACATTCAAGAGGGAATAATAATTAGATGCATGAGTGCTGTGAGTTTTAAGGTGCACATGAGATTTTTCTTTTCCAACGTTGAGTAAAATAAAACTGTTGCGTTTGTTTTATTATTACATTGTAGCTCTGTTGGACTTGACCTCATAATAACCTCAGCAGTCTCGGCGTTACTTTGTCACGTTTAATTGTCCATTGTGCCGTCATATAACATATGTCGTGGCCACGGAAATAAAGCTTTAATAACTTTCATACATTACAAGACATATTTTCGTCCTTTTTGTTCCTTGAAAGCAACATTAAGTGCGTCACAAAACAAAGAATAAACGACACAAACTCACCACCGCTCGAAAGCTTCCGCGAAGTAGCGCCCCTCCGTGGAGGTCGAGTTTCAGAACCCGATAGACCCGTCTGAAGATACGCGGACGCGTCCTTCCTTCACTTGGAAAATGGCTGAACGTACCGTAAGTTATCCAACCGTTGTGTGCATCTTCTAAACATCCATGTCAATTAGCTGGCAATTAATTGTAAATCATGTGAAAAACAACTAATTGTAATTACATTTTGAATAGTTGGCAAAATATGAACATTTTCCCCTGCTTAATTCATATTCTACAAATGTAATATTAATCTGACAAGGTTTTTGTAAGGATTTTTTTCTTTCCCATCTAAAATAGTAGATCCAGTTTGAACATGAACATATACCAAACATCACAGGCCAAATGTGACGCTGAGTTGAATGCCGCAATTGTTTGGATTTTATTAATGACTCTCTTTTTGTTTTAGGCGGCAGAGGAGTATTTGTCTCCGCAGTTGAGCACACAGACCCGATATGTCTCTCTTCTGGTTGGACTCCTGGTGGTTATCCTGCTGGTTATCGTGATCCTGCTGCCCGTGTTGATCTTTAACAAAAACAAAAAGCCAAATGATTACGATGATTCTGCAGTTATAGATTTTTCGGATTGGGGCAAACAACTTGTGTACGCGACCGACGACAAGGACGATGTGCTACGACCAGCAACAGTGGAGGGAAGAAGCCATGTACGGACCAAACCAGAACAGTCACGTTGCCTCCGTTCAGATTTACGAGTGACCGATTTATGACCGTAATAATTTAGCGCTAAAATAATCCAAGTCCAACACTTTTGCTTTCAGCTGTTAGGTTCCACTAACATGTTGAACTTCAGCGAGCAACTCGCTCTGGCACTCGTTAACAATATGGCAATTACGGGAAAGATCAAGTCTGTAAGTTGTCGCCTCGCAAGCGTTGACCAAAAGTTGCGTGACGCCATGATGATGCTAACTGTGTGTTGTTTCAAAAAGCAAAAGGTTGGGGACTATGGCAAGAGCGATTCAACTAATGATAAGATATGTTGGCTCAATATTTTCATGAAACCTGTTGGGGTGAGTTTATTTTTTTTCTGTGCATTTCAGTTTAGTGTCTGGTCTTCAGCATTCACAGATGACTTTCTCTTGTTGCAGGTTTCTTACATCGGGAATGTGGTTGGAGGTCTGCAAGTTGGCCGCAATATCACTATTCGAGGACGAGTCAATCAATCCCCGAACAAGTACTAGGCCACATCATCCACAAATAAAGCTGTCACCATGACAACATGTTTGCACTTTTGCCTTGCAGATTTATGGTCGACCTGTTGGACAATACCACCAATATTTCAATGCGCCTGCAACCTCGTTTCAATTACAACGGAGATACCAAGGTGTTTGTTCGGACCGCCTACATTGGTGGATCTTGGGGTACTGATGAGCGCCAGGAGACCTCCTTTCCCTTTGAAGCCAACTCCTACTTTGAGGTTATATAAATTACTGTTCGACACAAAAGGTTATTTAGTAAAGGGCAATGAGTTTACTTGTTGAAGATCCCTCTATCTTCTCTTCCAGATGGTCATCCACTGTAGCGAGAAGGCTTTCAACGTGTCCGTCAACAATGCCCACGTATTGGACTTCAAGCACCGTTTGACTGGGCTAAACAAGACCACGCGTGTGAAAGTGGAGGGAGACATCAAGCTGATGAATGTCAGGCTTCTGTGACTTCATCAATGCCATGTCAAAAAGTTCCATTTCTTAATCATGCATATATATCATACATTTACATTAAGGATTATTAGAACCACAGGATTGTTGTAACATGACTTTTTTTTTACTCAGATGAACATGATCACTACTTGTGTGACTTATTGAGTTATCGAAGATACTGAACGGACAATAAATTGTTTTCTTTCATTGTAATCAATAAAACTGCATTACAAAATGTTTTCTTTCATTGTCAATAAAGTGCAAAAAAGTAGATCTTTTGTCTCTTGAACTTGGTTCGCTGTTATCCAAAAGTGCGTCAAATGAATGCATTGCAATATGTCAATTTACTGCCCTCTAATGGTCTGGAGGTACATCATAGTATGACTTATAAGTAACTTTGGTTCTTTTTAGTCTTGAATAAAGACCAGGGTGTCGAATTACTGAATCTTTGTGCTTGCACGAGAAGCTTAGCTGATATTCCCCCCAAAAAAATCACTAATCTTGGTTCTCATAGTTTGTATTAAATTTGTCAGTAGTTTGGCCAGCTAGTTAGGAAAGATAGCTATCTGGGAAGCTACTAGCCATAGCTACAAATTCTGAGTCTGTTAAGAATTGTGCTTCTACAACACATCGATCAACAAACCGCAAATATTACTATCATGCCAGTGAAATATATATTACACAGTACACATGACATGCTTCAGTTGACAACGAGGAAGCAACTTATATCTCATAAGAAATTATCCAATGTCTGTTGTTTGGCTATTTTTTTCTTGCTTGATAAATTGTTACAGGAAATTGTCAATAATACACTACCAACACACTGCATAAATATCTCAGTCCGCTTTATTTGAATTTTTATTTCATTTATATTTATTTTCGGTTGTCTACGTTGCGCAAAAAAACGTTATTAGTTTGTTCTGTGTTGAGTTTGACCTCATCAAAGTTCGTCTGTGCTTTAAACGTGACGTTTGTCCATTGCACCTTAATGCATCAGCCAATGCCACTGCGTCAAGACCTTTATCATTATATAACATCTTTAATCGTTTGAAACGTCTTGCATTCGTACTTCAGAGCAAAGTTATATAAGTAATAAAATATAAAGATCGACGTAAAATACCTCACAAAGCAAGCTTTAAACGTCACCAACACGCCATCAATCAATGCTGGTGGTTAAGAGTCGCCCGACCGAGCATAAGTGCGACAAGTTGAGCTTCAGAATCACATCGGCAAGTCATGATGGTTGCTGCAGATACTTTTCTGATTTGGGACACCCCTGAGCAGAATCCGAAACAGAAGGCGAGACGATGCGTGAGTGTAAATCATTTAACAACTTTTTTTGCATCATTCCATTTAGGAAAAATATTTGCCTTTTCTTATTTATTTGCTAATAAATGACTTATTTGAATTGTAATACCTTCAGTTAACATTAAAAATAGGTGAGTTCCCTCGTGTACCGCTAGAGGGTGCCAAAGTAAAACTATTCAATTTGAATTCAAATTTCTCAAACCTGAAAGCTAATTATTTTGAATTGTATTAATGATGCTACTTTTGTCTTGTCATCCAAAACCACAGACCTGGCAGTCGGGCTTCCTGTTGGGAATTATTGTCATGGTCTTTCTGTTCACCATGTACATCTTATTCTATAGTCACAAACCTAAGGTGGCTAAAACTATGCGGCCAACATGGACCTTCAATGAGAAGTATGAGCCGAACGCAAACGAAAGCAAGGTGAGTAAATCAGTGTTACTAGCTCTATCCACTTAACATGAATCAAAACTGGCAAACATTGGTTCCAGAATCTGACCTACGCTGAGCAACTGGCACTGGAACTTGTCAACCAGCTGGCCCTTGCTGGAAAGGTGGATGCTGTAAGTGGTCTTCCAGACATGATTCAAAATAACTAGACGCCATGATGATGCTGTTTTCTTTCATCCTAGAAAAATCTCACCGTGACCAGAAACCTTTCAACTGAGGGTGACATCAAATGCTGGCGCAAAATCGCTATGAACAATTCCGTGGTGAGTTAACATGTCAGCCATTATTACATCAGTCATAAACACAGTCCACAAATTGCATTCTCTTGTTGCAGGGCGCAATGGTGGGGGAGCTGGTCGGAGGTCTCAGTGTGGGCCGCACCGTCGTCATCAGGGGACGAATCATGCCGAAGCCAATAAGGTACAGTGCTAGGCCGCAAAGCTGTTCATATGACAACATGCCGCGCTTTCTTTTGTGTTGCAGTTTCAAAGTCGACCTGATGCTGGGCAATGACACTTTGGATGACATAGCCCTGTCCATGACAGCTTGCTTCTACAACGAATCCGGCAGTAATGTGTTTTCGCGCAACTCCTATCTTAATGGCAAAATGGGCAAAATGGAGGACGAGCTGGTTAGATGGTATCCTGCCAAGGGCCCTGAAGACAAGCCGCGTAGGGAGGAGATTGCCTTCCCCTTCGATGGACCCAATTTCTACTTTGAGGTTGTTGCCTTAATTTCTTCCCAAGTTCTAAAAACATGTTAGCATACTTGTTGCTCTCTATGGTTCAGATGGTCATCCACTGTGGCGCTGAGTCCTTCTCCGTATGTGTCAACCACAATGATGTCGTGGAATTCAAATACCGAGTTGGCGTGGAGAAAATCACCCACGTGAGAGTTTCAGGAGCCGTGAACCTGTTTGACGTCGAGCTGATGTGACTTCATCGTGGCAACATTTGAAGCTCCGCGCTTATATTTCTATCGCTGATCATTATCATTCTATTAAGATAAGTATGTAAAACGGCAGTTCTATTTTAACACTGCACTAATTATGTAAAACGGCAGTTCTATATTAACACTGCAAGTAGAACAACTGAGAACCATGATGCAGTAGTTGAGGTTTAAAGTTGATCTGAACTTTATTATTTAGTAAGTAAGCTATCTTTCCTTTACTCTTGTTAATCATTTTATTCCAATAAAGACCATTACAATAGCATGTTTTGTCATTTTATTCCAATAAAGAGCAATATAAAAGCATCTTCTGATCAAAGGGGATCATTTTAGAATTAGCTAGCAGTTTGCTAGTCTATAAAGCAATTTTTTTAAATGTGCTATAAAGCCTTTGCAATAACAGATGTAGGCAAAACGAGAGGATGTGATTTTCATGAGCGACAAGAATTTGACCCTGGAAACAGCTGTAACAACGAGTAACCTGCGACCTGAGCAAATTCTGGAACACACGATGTGTGGGCAGCCAGGATTGCAACGTGAGCGAGCGTAGGCCTTACACGTGCCGTGTCGCTCGAGGTGTCTCGTGCGATAAAGCCTCCGCAGGGAATCTCCACTGCAATTATTAGATTTTTTCATTATCCAAAATGGCTTGATGAGTTTAGACTGCTGCTGATAAATGTGCCTAGCTCATTTTGAGAGGCAAGTCACACAGAATAGTTAGCAGTGATGTTGCTAGCAAAAAAAGCTAACCACAATCAGTTGAGGATTTTGCTGACTGAACTTTCGCTGGCAAACCAACTCCTGTTGTTATTCTTTCTTTCCCCGAGGAGGGAATACTCGGCCTCGGTGGTGCCTGTAAGAGAATCTTTCATTGTGCTCCACTTCTCTCCACCTGTTCTGCTTTCACGGGACCCAAACAAAAGGAGCGCTTCCATGCAGCCTGCAGTAATAAGAGCTGATGCCATTGTGCGTGGGGGTCTTTCTCGGAACGTGTGTGTGTGTGTGTGGCAAAGAAACCCCCTCTGCCCTTGTTGGAGCCATTTTGTAACTTGGTATTGGATAGCAATTGGAAAAAATGTTCATATAAAGTTGCCTGTGAAAGTCGTCACTTTCCCGCCTTTTTTAATTTAATTTTAATTTCCCTTTAGACATATAAAGGAAAACAAAGGTTGACTCGGTAACCAGTGCACTGATGTCTTTTCTTATTGACTAGCCACCCCCAAGCTGAAGCTGCGGCAATAGCAGCACCCTGGGGAGTCATGAGAAAGGCCAGTTAAGTGAGCTCCTGCTATGGAGATCACAAAGCAAATAGTGAAACCAAAATGGAGACCGTGCTGGAAACAATTGGAAGATTATTTTCGATTCACAGAAAGCACGTACTTCAGATGGAGGCAACACTTGTCTGAAATAAATACATCATGTTCTGAGGCTGGTGTGCGTGGGTGTGGGTCTGAGAATGCTTCATGCGCCCCCTCACCCCTCAAAATATAAAAAAAATCAGCGCCTCCCACGGCTTCCGAGAGTTCTTTACGCCACAGAAGCGATTGTGTGAGTCATTTCTAGTTTTAAGATAAATATGAGCAGCACGGGCCCAAAAATTGCGCGTGCACGTGGCTATAAAAAAGGAAAAAAAGCTTTTATCCTTGCTTTCAGAAAAAAAAAAGATTTTGCTGTAAGAGGTCAGCAGAATTAGATCTACATGGTCACAGCGATTATCAGCCGCCCGATATTTTTTTTAATAAATATATGTCAGACGGCCATTTATTTTCACGCTCACTCATTGTAAAGAGAGGCATTTAATTTATCTTAACCTGATGCCTTACATCGGTCTATTTAAGGAAATGTTGTGAAGACAATATGTGCGTTACATGAAACAAGCGGAACATCTCGAGAAAATTCTTTTGCTTTGGCGCCGCGGCCGCGCACTTATTCCAGCCTCTCCACGCCCACGCAGCGTTGCTGAAGCCTCCAAATGACCGACCGGCATCCGTCAGCTGTCGCATGGATAAATGTGGAGCGTGGAGATTGAAGAGAGTGGAAAGAGCGCAGCACTCGCGTGTGTACTCATCAGCGCCGGCGGAGTGGTAACCATAGCAACAGACATCCCGGTCAGCTCAATCTACAGCAAATGAGAAGGCAAGGAAATTAAAAAAAAAGGGGTAAAAGTAAACTTATTTGCACAAAAGGGCTCACAAAAAATGTCTGGTCAAAAAGTCGCGCAGCAACTCCGATTTCAAGAAAGTCGAGTGCCCCCCTACCTAGTATTCCTCCTAATCCCAGGTCTGTTCCCTTTTCCTCACAATTTGGCTGGAGCTAGGAGACCATCGCTCTTCTAAGTGGCGCATGCACAGATGCTCCAAAAAGATGTCATCCGGGGATTTATTTATAGGTGGTATTCTATTTACCTGCTTTGTCCCATCAATTACAAGCGCTCGAGTTCCGCTGAAGGGATATGTTGAGTATGAGGCTTTAAAAAAAAAAAGGGGGGGTTAAAGTCTGCCGGAAAGCAGCACACCCGAACCCGGATTACATAGAGAACAATGTCATCATGCCGCAGGCGGCAGGTTCCAAAAATAGATGGTGGTCCTTCTTATACCAACATTTGGTGCGAATCAACATGGAGATCCGGGGAAATATTGTGTTACGGATCAAGTTGCCATCTGCTGTCTGTTTGCTGAAGACGCTCAGAAGTTTGATTCCCAGTTTCCTTGAAAGCAGTGTTCACGGTATTCATTTATTTGTGGAATACTGCACAATATCGTTCCATCAGATATTCATATTAAAATGATCAAGCACTTAAAATGGCAAATAATCTCTCGCTTGCCTATGTAAATTAAAGATTATTATTTTTTTGCCTTTTTAACATTTGAGTCCTAAAAAATGATAAATCATTAAAGAATATAAAGAACATGAAGCATATGTTTCAGTTTGCTTCTTGCATCTGAGGCTGACAATGAATACAGTATTTATCAATATTAAGTTGTCATTTCGCGTCCACGCGTGCAAAGAGTCGCACTTAAAGTCCTCCAGTGACTTGAGCGGAATCCAGCGGCGGTCCAATAGAAAGCCGAGCTCAGCTGCTGCCACTCGTCTATTGGCGCAGAGACTTTAGTCTCCTCCCCCTGACGGATCGCTGACCGCCGCCGCCTGGTGGACGCGCAATCACTCGGTGTGCGGACAGACGAGCGGTCGCGGGTCGTTGCGGTACCTTTGGTCCCGTTCTCCGCTCTTGCAGCCATGGACGAAATGGAGGAAGAGCTCAAGTGCCCCGTGTGCGGCTCCTTTTTCCGGGAGCCCATCATCTTGCCCTGCTCGCACAATATTTGCCTGGCGTGCGCCCGCAACATCCTGGTGCAGACGCCCGACACCGAGTCCCCACAGAGCAGCCGTGCCTCCGGATCCGACTACGACTACCTGGACCTGGACAAGATGAGCTTGTACAGCGAGGCGGACAGCGGCTACGGTTCGTATGGGGGTTTCGTGAGCCTGCCCACCACCCCTTGCCAGAAGTCCCCCAACGGGGTGCGGGTGTTCCCCCCTGGGCCGGCGCCGGCGCCGCACCCGCAGCAGCCCCCCGCACAGCAACAAGCCGGCTGCCTGCTCGCGCCCATCCCCCGCAACGCGTGCATCACGTGCCCGCAATGCCACCGCAGCCTGGTGCTGGACGAGCGGGGTCTGCGCGGCTTCCCCCGCAACCGGGTGCTGGAGGGCGTCGTGGAGCGCTACCGCCAGGGCCGGGCGGCCGCGCTCAAGTGTCAGCTGTGCGAGAGGAGCCCCCGCGAAGCCGCCGTCATGTGTGAGCAGTGCGACGTGCTGTACTGTGAGCCGTGCCGGATGCGTTGCCACCCGCCCCGCGGTCCGCTCGCCAAGCACCGGCTGGTGCCGCCCGCCCAGGGTCGGGTCGGCCCCGGGCGCCGCGCCGCGCCTCGCAAGACCTCCACATGCACGGAGCACGAGCTGGAGAACCTGAGCATGTACTGCGTGCAGTGCAAGACGCCCGTATGCTACCAGTGCCTCGAGGAGGGCAAGCACGGCACACACGAAGTCAAGGCGCTGGGGGCCATGTGGAAGCTGCACAAGGTGGGAGTTTGCACTGGCAAGCACATTTCTTGACTCACGCACACACAAGGCCAGCCACACACAGAAAAATACAAAAGTAAAATATTTAAAAAAAAAAAATGCAATTTCACATATATTCAGCAAAATTACAAAGTGTTTGTTGATTAAGTTTTGCCAAAACATTATGGCCTTGCTTTCTCTTTGCACTCCAGGGTCGCTGCTTGCTCTTGTCACAGCCCCCCCCTAGCGCTGCCCCAGGTCGTCATGGTAACAATAGCCACAGTCGGCATTAGCCCCCAAGTGAGCAGTGGCTTGTTGACATGAAGCAGGGCCCTCCCCCCTGATCCCTGCCCCAAAACATGCTGACGATGAATTCCGTTACCATGACAATCAGTCAGGCCGTCACTCAAATATTTGGATGCAAGTTATCAGCTATATTCGAAAGGTGTTGGAATTTTGCGTCGGGCTCTTATCGCTTTTGGGGAAGACGTACCTACCTATATGTTGTCACCCAGGATACTGCACACGCGTGTATTTGGAGTGGAGTGTGCCAGATGCTATTTTTGGCCTTGTGGTGGGCAGGCAGGCAGCTTGTGTGCTCTTAACGGCGCATGCACAACAAAAATTATGCAAATTGGACATCACGGACAAAACTGTGAGATGAAAATATAAAATCAGATGAATGAATGAAAACAAACAAAAAAGTAATAGATATAAAGTACAATGCACAAATGGAGCAAATCTTTAATCAAGAAAAAAATCACATATGGACAATCCTCCAAAAATAGATGAATATTCTTTTTTATTCTTTTGATATTTTATTAACATTGTTCCTTTCCAAGCAAAATTACCAATCCAAATGATTTTGAATAAATCCAATAATCGAATCAAACTGCTGTCCCACTCCCGAGTGTGTGTGTGTGTGTGTGTGTGTGTCTTAAATAAGGACTCCATATTGTTATAATGATGATGACTTTGGTAGCGATTTCACAGCTTCACAGTTGTGCATTATTGATGAGACAAGTGATGAATTATGAATTGTTCCTCTTGTTCAACAGCCTGCTTGAATGTTTTCCCAAAAAGTCAAAAACACTGCCAAGTTAGATGAAAAGTAGAACTTCTCAACTAAAAGTAGGAGATATTAGTGCGTGTGTGTGTGTGTGTGTGTGTGTGTGTGTGTGTCTGTGTGTGTGTGTTCACACGTGCATATGTAATGACTCGGCATGGAAAGAAAGTTGCAAGCGCACACACAGGCACAAAACACATTAGGAATTGCGTTTGTGTTTAGGCGTTAATGAGCCGCTACCGCTAACGAGTGGCTAAAAGTGGCTAATTAGCGGCTGCTTCACGCTAATGTTCTGCCTTCATGTGACGCTGCAGGGTCAACTGTCTCAGGCTCTCAACGGGCTGTCAGACCGAGCCAGCGAGGCCAAAGAGTTCCTGGTGCAGCTCAGGAACACCGTGCAGCACATCCAGGTACAACAGGCGCTCTGTGACGGGATTAACGGCGGTATTATCATCGTGTCACATTGATAATCCCGCTCCACTTTTATCTAACGGATAATACCATGAAGCTTTTCCAAAAAATATTTGGAACAGCTCTCACTTGGCAAAAAGGTTGTACTGAACAATTGTTCAGAAGTTCCCAGAACTTCCTGTTTTCAAAATCTGTTGACCAGTGTAATTGTCAACAAGAACTACGTTCTGCTGAAATAGCCTTCATTCTTCTTCTTTCAAATTCACAAACTAAACCAGTGTGCTGCCATCTATTGGTCGACAGTGGAATTACACGTAAACGAGAGTTGGACCAAAGTTATCAAGTGTTTTCTTCATGCCACTTACGGACTTGCTCCCGCAGGAGAACAGCGTGGAATTCGAGGCGTGTCTGGTAGCGCAGTGCGACGCCCTCATCGACGCGCTGAACCGCCGCAAGGCGCAACTGCTGGCTTGCGTCAACAAGGAACACGAACACAAGCTCAAGGTAAAGCGCAAAAACATTTTGAAATTTCACTTCGGTTCGGACTAAAATAGCCAACTTTGTGTTATCAATCTTATTTTTCATTTTCTAATGTATGAATATTTCCTATTTGAGTATTTTATCACGATCATTTTACAACAATTTTGTCTTTGCGTCGCTGGTAGAAGTGGGACGTGTTTGGAGCGAGGCGCGAAGAGAGGCGTGAGTTAGTGTTTCCAATTTCACGCTTGGACGCTGGCGAGAATCAATGCTTGGCACGTGGAGGTGTTATGAGCCAGCGCGACAAAATCAACAGTACACAAAAGCCTGTTTGAATCCCACAAACTTAGATACACAAGTGTGTGTCTGTGTGTGTGTGTGTCAAAAGAGCCTTCTTTTCAAATGTGAATCTTTATAAGCGTGACCTGAAATGAACCGACTGCTTTGTCTCCTCTGAGACTCCCAAAGAATTAAGGACATCCCGAAAATGGGATCATTTCCTCATAAAGAGACAAACTAAATAATGGAGCGTATTATTCGATGTTATCAGTCAGCCAGAGGAAAAGCGATTTTTACCGCACTGGCAACAAGGGGCTGTCGTCCTCTGCGGTTGTCACGGTGATTCAATGCCTCGTCCCTCTGTTTGGCCGTACCAACCAAAAAAAATAATTCAATGTCTGCACTTCTTTTTCTGCGCCCTTTAGTCTGCCTAGCAACAAGTGATGGACAATGCGTGACCGAAGGAATGTCAAACGTTATATGTCGCACCACACTGGTTGTCTTCCTCCATTTTTCCTCCGCAGGGTTTTCCCTTCTCTCGGCCCCCCTCGTAGCCGCGACCAGGTTACTGTTTCCTAGCAACCCCCTGGTCCATCTCCGCTCGGAGCGTGTGTGTTTTACTTGAGTCTCCTCAATAAGGAGACGCTTTGGACAGCGCAAGTGATAGATGGACTGGAAAGACGTGCTCAGAGATGCTAGCGTGGCAAGAATAAGCTAACGTGAACGGATGTCGCTAGTTCACACATCCTGTGAAAATGTCACGTTCTCCGTTGAGGACATGGCCAGTCATCATTCGTCATATACACAGCAGTGCCGGGAAGCTTTTTAACAGTTACGTGGACCGATTGGTTCCGTGACGCCAATCGTTTGTATCTCAAATTACCTTCCTCCATTGAAATGAATGGAAATGACATTAATTCGTTCCGGTCTCCACCCCAACTTTTAATGCCTTAAAAGTCCTTAGCCTCCTACAGAATAGTGTTTCCTGTTTCATGAGAAATTAAGATAATCGTTATACTTTTCTGCCAATTCTTATATTTCTTTGTGGCCTCTTGTTTTCCGTTTCCAGGTAGTGCGTGACCAGATCTCGCACTGCACGGTGAAGCTGCGCCAGACGACGGGCCTGATGGAGTACTGCCTGGAGGTCATCAAAGAAAACGACCCCAGTGGCTTCCTCCAGGTAAGCCTGGCTTTGTCTTTCTGGTCACCCACCGAGTCCGCTGACCGAGTCTTTTTGTTTGCCAGATCTCGGACGCGTTGATCCGGAGAGTCCTGATGACGGAGAGCCAGTGGGGCAAAGGGACGCTGACCCCCAGAATGACCAGTGACTTCGACTTGACTCTTGACAGCGCGCCGCTGCTGCAGACCATCCACCAGCTGGACTTTGTGCAGATGAAAGGTACGGCGTTCGCTCCTCTTGATGCCTTATTTTCCGTCAGTATTTTTTCCTTATCTCCCACCGGTAGCAATTACGACTGTAATCAATATGTGTTTTTGTCAACTAGTTTTTTCTCCTGTGTATTCACCTGTGCGGCCTCGTCCTCCCCAGTGCCGTCGGCTCCCATGCTCCAGTTGGAAGAATGCTGCACGGAGAACAACAGCACCACGTTGTCATGGAAACAACCGCCACTCTCCACCGTCGCCGTGGACGGGTACATCCTGGAGCTTGATGACGGCGACGGCGGTCACTTCAGGGTACGTTGGCTGACTTGATAAGAAAGCAGACAACTCTCTTGCTAACCAAAAGTGCAACACCTATCCATTGTGTTCATATATTTTTTTTTCCATTCGGGTATTTTTTTTTTTTTTAAAGATACAATAAATATAAGCTGTTTTTATTGAATCGCAATCATGTGGAAATTTTCTTCCTGCTAGGCCGATTATCTTTTTTCTGTATGTTAGTGAACAATCATTTTACACATGAATTCAACGTCACACTCATCTTCCGCTGCATTTTCCGTGCCACACACTGACTCACCGCCGCCCGGCTATATTAATACCCCGGCGTAGGCTGACCTGCCTACGCACCTCCTTTCCGACCCGTCGCCAAAAAAGCCCTGCGGTGTGTGTGTGCGCTCCTCACAGGAAGTGTACGTGGGGACGGAGACCATCTGCACGGTGGACGGCCTGCACTACAATAGCACGTACAAATCCAGGGTGAAAGCTTTCAACGCCAGCGGGGTCGGACAATATAGCAAGACGCTCATCATGCACACGTCACACGGTACGCAAACTTTATCAACAATAAAAAGCATTTGAATTCCAATATTATAAGTAGTGCGTTGGCTTTAAGAGCTTGCTTTTTTTGGGCTTAAGAAAAAAAAAAGAAAACCATGACGCATGTTCATGCTTTCTTTTGATTGCTGCTTCCTTTCCCACTTTTTTTGCTATCAGCTGGACTTGCTCCGGGTGATATGCAGTCAGGTAAGCTAGCTCTCGCGCTCCCACGCTATCAAGTTGCTAACTTTCATGACTTGCTGCACACCTTCTTTTGGGTGTCACTCCGATCTAACTCGCCGTATGTGGTTTGGCGCAGTGGCCTGGTTCACCTTCGACACGGCGTCGGCGCACCCGGACATCATCTTGTCCAACGACAACCTGACGGTTACGTGCAACAGCTACGACGATCGCGTGGCTTTGGGCGGCGCCGCCTTCTCGCGCGGTATCCATTACTGGGAGATGACGCTGGACCGCTACGACAACCACCCCGATCCCGCTTTTGGGGTGGCGCGCGCCGACGTCCTGAAAGACGTCATGCTGGGCAAAGACGACAAGGCCTGGGCTATGTATGTGGACAACAACCGCTCCTGGTTCATGCACAACAACTCGCACACCAACAGGTAATTAACATTGTTTATCTGAAAGTGACTATACCTCTTTGATTTTTAGAAATAAATAACAGAAATAATGTGGTAGCACAAATATGCACATCTTTAGTGAAATGTGGAAAAGAAATGCAGCATTTATTGTGGTGGGGCACAGGACGGACGGCGGCATCAGCAAAGGGTCCACCATCGGCGTGCTGCTGGACTTCACGCGCAGGATCCTCATTTTCCTCATTAACGACGAGCAGCAGGGGCCCGTGGCCTTCGAGGGCCTGGAGGGCGCCTTCTACCCAGCCATCAGCCTAAACCGGAATGTACAGGTAGAACGCACATCGGTTTTTGCGTCTTTTAAGTGGAGCAACAGCACCCCCTGCAGGCTTCAATCATCATTACTGTCTTTTTTTTCAACAGGTGACGCTGCACACCGGCTTGCCCATCCCAGATTTCTACACCCCGGGGGAGGTTGATCCCACTGCTCAGATGTGCTAAACGTCAGCCTACCACTGGGATTCATTTTAAAAGCACAGCAAAGGAGGGGAGTTTGACTCCCAAAAAAAATAAGCTTTTGGTAGTTTGCGTCATGGCTTTGTGTTTGAAAACAAATACAAAAAGGCATTTTTCTATTTCATATTGCAAAACGAGCGTATGTAATTGGTTTTTTTTATCAGACGTTTTGCTCTATTTAGTCTTTTTAGTTGCTTAAAATGTAGTAGGAGTGGAATTTAGAACAGGGCAATATCTGATTTATTTCTTTTTTTTCCCCCGGGAAGAACTTACTAAACATCTCAAGGAGCTCATCAGGCCACAATATTAGGTACACCTGCCTCTTTCATACTCCGAGCCAGCAAAAGTGCGGCAACGGAGCCTTACAAGTGGCTAATGAGTAATGACTCCCGCTTTCACACAGAGATCCCGCAAAATTGCTGCATCAGCGCCATGACAGTAGAGCTAGCATTTACAGTACAGTATTTACCTGTGCCTTTTAAACAGAACCAAGCAAATTTCTGCAACTTTGTGCACTTTTGCACAGATATACGGCATTCCTCACATATTCGGTAACTTCACACCCCTTGTCCTAGCATTTCTTCGCCTGTGCCTTTTACACAGAACTTAGCCTTTGTAACCGATTCCGGCGCCTCTGTAGTAGGGACCAGAAATAAATGTTGGCTTTTATTGGCAGTATAAAAGGGGCTTTCAACTTAATATTGGCTGATTTTCACAGGCGTACCTAATGTTGTGTCCGGTAAGGATTCATCAACACTTACTCAATCCATAAGGTGCTATATTCTGCTGTATACCGCTGTTTGATACCCAGCCAGACACTGCAGGGCAAAGTATAGTCCACTGGGGCACCCTATTACATCACCTGCTGCTACTTCTATAGAAACAACAAAGTTCAGCGATAATAAGCGTAATATATATTTATATATATGATATATATGTACAGTATTCAGAACAGAATGTTGTCATCTGGCGTTTATGTCGCTTGTTCACAACAGCATCCCTCTCAGACCACCACAAAAAACGAACATTAATAAATGTATGAGTGAGCAAATCAGATAGACTAGCAGATGCTTAATTTGTTTATCATAGCTTTTTATGGATTATGATTGCGCAGTCGCTGGGCGACACTGACGAATATACAGAATATGCATATAGTCAATTTAAATGTACATAATCGTGTATGTGCGTGTGAGGCTATTTCTGTTCTAATTTAATGAGATGGTTCTTTATGTCTCCTCTATTACCAGATGATTGCTCCATTATTATTATAATTAAGATGATTATTTGAGCCTAATGTGTTTTCCTGTATATGTGAATATTCAATAAATGGCTGACAAAACAAATACCGTTCTCACTAAATATTACTTATAAAATAAAATATAGATTTAAAACAAAGCATCCAATGGAGAAAGGAAAGAGAATGAGTGATTTGATTGGCCAAAAATGAACGCACTGAATGCTGATTGGTTGAAAGTAGGGAAGAATCTTCAAGGAACAACACTTCCTACTTCCTGAAAAAGACACGCCCTCTTTGCCCCCGCCTACCAATGACAGCTGAGTTCCTCACCTCCGGAGCTGAACTCACTGTCGTCGCACCCACCGAGTGACAGGACAGCAGCTACCCGAACTCAGATCCACTCAAAGCGGCCAGAAACCAGGCAAAGCGATGGCCACCCCGTTGACCGACCAGGAGAAGCGCAAACAGATCAGCATTCGCGGCATTGTGGGCGTAGAGAACGTAGCCGAGCTGAAGAAAGGCTTCAACCGTCACCTGCACTTCACGCTGGTCAAGGATCGGAACATCGCCACGCCGCGGGACTACTACTTTGCCCTGGCGCACACCGTCCGCGACCACCTAGTGGGCCGCTGGATCCGGACGCAGCAGTTTTACTACGAGGCCGACCCCAAGGTACGAGCAATAAAGTTGGATTGGCTTCAACTTTCCTGACACCTATACAGTCTAATAAACATACAAAAATATTTCAATAATTTGCTTTTTGTATGACTGAGTGCAGAGAGTGTACTACCTGTCCCTGGAGTTCTACATGGGCCGCACGCTGCAGAACACCATGATCAACTTGGGTCTGCAAAACGCCTGTGACGAAGCCATTTACCAGGTCGGACTGGCTCATTTGCATACCAATGTAGCATGTGTTTGATAGCATGTTGTGTGTTGTTAGCATGTTCTGTTGTTGCATGTATATTGTGTAGCTTGGCTTGGACATGGAGGAGCTGGAGGAGGTTGAGGAGGACGCAGGTCTGGGCAACGGAGGCCTGGGCAGACTTGCAGGTAGAAGAGGGTTGAACGTGTTATAAACAGTAAGAAATATTTGACTGGATGTCCACGAGGAAGGAGAGCAGGTGAAGTCAAGCCAGACGTGTTGCAATAGACGCTTGGTTTGGCTTTGTTGTTGTTCGACAACACTTATTTCAGAAGGTCTAAACGTGTCTTTTGTTTTCCGACAGCCTGCTTCCTGGACTCCATGGCCACTCTGGGACTGGCGGCGTACGGTTATGGCATCCGCTACGAATACGGAATCTTTAACCAGAAAATTAGGGACGGCTGGCAGGTCTGTACAACAAATGCAGCTCTAATCAGTTTTATGATTATTATTGCCAAATTAGGCCCCAGGGCCAAAGTAGAGTAGGTCACTATGCTGAACAAGCTAATCATTAGCGGTAGCGTGGCTGTTCAAAGCACGCAGACAGATTTTTTTTTTTTTTGTCTTGCCCTTTTGGATTCCTGCTTATTTGCAATTCGGGCCTCAAGAGCAAACATGAACTTTTGCGCCAGACATTTCAGATGATTTTAACGATTTTAATGAAGGTGGAGGAAGCGGACGATTGGCTACGTCACGGCAACCCCTGGGAGAAAGCCCGCCCCGAGTACATGCTGCCCGTTCACTTCTACGGACATGTGGAAGAAACCGATCAGGGTCCCAAGTGGGTCGACACGCAGGTATTGATCGAATCCAAGTATTACAAGTTGCAGAGGTCAGTCAGAAGTGAGCTGTTCTTCTGTCGGATCCCTTCAGGTGGTTCTGGCCATGCCGTACGACACGCCCATCCCAGGCTACATGAACAATACGGTCAACACCATGCGTTTGTGGTCGGCTCGCGCGCCCAACGACTTCAACCTGCGAGACTGTGAGCGTCCCGTTACTCTCGCAAGATGGTTTCCTGTCTCTGTGGCGAAAGAGGACACGTTGCACCAAACCATCGTGTCTTTTGATGTGTCGACACAGTCAACGTTGGAGATTACATCGAGGCCGTACTGGACCGCAATCTGGCCGAGAATATTTCCCGAGTGCTCTATCCCAACGATAACGTAAGCGCTGAAGTGACACTGTCCCTTTAAGAAGCTTGAAATTAATAATTTGTGTGTTTTGGTTCAGTTTTTCGAGGGGAAAGAGCTGCGTCTGAAGCAGGAGTATTTTGTGGTGGCGGCCACCCTGCAGGACATCACCCGCCGCTTCAAGACCACCAAGAAGGGGACGCCCGCACGCACGTCCTTCAACAGCTTCCCCGATAAAGTAAGACCTCAAACAGGAAGTGACTTTGACGTTACGTTTCAAAAATGGCCGCGTGCTGTGATTGCAGGTCGCCATCCAGCTGAACGACACCCACCCGGCCATGGCCATCCCCGAGCTGATGAGGATCTTCGTGGATATCGAGAAGCTGGACTGGGACGTGGTGTGTGCCGCGGGACGTTCTCGGGCGAGTTTGGCTCGTTCGTTCGCTGAGGAAAATGTGACCCCGACAGGCCTGGGATCTGACCAAGCGCACCTTCGCCTACACCAACCACACGGTTCTCCCCGAGGCGCTGGAGCGCTGGCCCGTGGAGCTGATGGAGACCCTGCTGCCGCGACACCTCCAGATCATCTACCGGATCAACCAGATGCACCTGGATGTGAGTGCCGTACTCGCTCTAAAAAAATAAGAGACACCAAAATTTTAAGATTCAACCAGAATTTTAGTAAATAATGCAAAGGATCTCAACAAATGACAAAAACTGCTTGAACAGGTTTCCCAAAAATGTCGAGCCGTTGGGCCGAGCGAGAAGGAAGTAAAATTGAAACGCAAGGTCGACTTTTATTTGGGTTTTTTTTTTTGTTCTGCTCTCACGCCTGGCCGCCCGCCCGCAGAGGATCGCGTCGCTCTTCCCCAACAACGTGGACAAGCTGAGGAAGATGTCGCTGATCGAGGAGGACGGAGGCAAACGGGTGAACATGGCGCACCTGTGCATCGTGGGCTCGCACGCCGTCAACGGCGTCGCTCGCATACACTCCGACATCATCAAGACACAAGTGTGAGTGCTACTTGACAACTTTGATGCTTCCTCAAAACGGGCCAAATGCAATAAAATTGTGTGTCCTCATGCCGTACCGCAGCATTTTCACATCTCCTGTTACAAACTGGAAAACTCTTGTTGCTAGGCAGACTTCATATTTGTTGTGTTCCTCCTCACAGGTTCCGCGACTTCAGCGATCTGGAGCCGAAGAAGTTCCAGAACAAGACCAACGGCATAACTCCCAGACGTTGGCTGCTGCTGTGCAACCCCGGATTGGCCGAGCTCATCGCCGAGGTCTTCATTTATTGGATATAATTTCAATTTCATTTCCCATAAATAATAGCCGTCTTCTCGTTCAGGTGATCGGCGAGGACTACGTCAAGGACCTCGGCCAATTGCAGAAACTAAATGACTTTGTGGATGACGCCACCTTCATCCGGGATGTCTCCAAAGTCAAACAGGTGCGTGTAACGTAGGTGTGTCCCCGCATATGTTTGTGTGTGAACATTTATGTGTACCTCTTTGTGTTTGCAGGACAACAAAGTGAAGTTTGCGCAGTACCTGGAGAAGGAGTACCGGGTGAGGATCAACGCGGCGTCCATGTTCGACGTGCACGTAAAGAGGATCCACGAGTACAAGCGGCAGCTGCTCAACTGCCTGCACATCGTCACCATGTACAACCGTGCGTGCGCTGCTCACTTACACGTTTTTGTTGTTACCTCCCTAAGGGAAAACAACACGCCCACACATTCCTGCAAGTCCAAACAAACACGCTTATCGATGTGCACAGGGAATTTTCCACTAACTTGTGGCCGGGACTACGACCACACACACACTTTCACTTTGTCTTTTATTACGCAACATGTACTTAATGAACCTTAGCAGGTTGATGTGTATTGACTAATAATAATAATAATAACAAAAAGGCTGATCCACAGAGATAACTCAAGTTTGTTGGTTGCGCAAATAATAATGTGTGTTTTGTCCCGCAGGTATCAAGAAGAACCCGACTGCGCCTTTCGTGTCTCGAACCGTGATCATCGGGGGAAAGGTTCACACCGCAAACATTAAACACGCATAAATACACAGAAATAAATGAGCTGCTGTCGCCCCCTTCAGGCAGCGCCGGGGTACCACATGGCCAAGATGATCATCAAGCTGATCACATCTGTGGCTGCTGTGGTGAATAACGACCCCGTGGTGGGGAGTAAGCTCAAAGTCATCTTCCTGGAGAACTACAGAGTCTCTCTGGCCGAGAAAGGTTTTTTATTTTTTTATTTTATTTGTCATAATAGCAAGTATTACAATATCATTTTAATCATGAATTCATTTATATCATCTGGCTCATATGAACAAAAAAAGTGCAGCATAATCATTTTATTTTATTGATTAGTGATCCCAGCCACCGACTTGTCGGAGCAGATCTCGACGGCGGGCACCGAGGCGTCGGGCACGGGCAACATGAAGTTCATGCTGAACGGCGCGCTCACCATCGGCACCATGGACGGCGCCAACGTGGAGATGGCCGAGGAGGCCGGCATGGGCAACCTCTTCATCTTCGGCATGAGAGTGGAAGACGTGGCCGAGATGGATAAAAAGGGGTACTTCAAAAATACTGCACAAATTTTCACGAGTGGCTTGACTTGATTTTATATTGGATGTTTTCTTAAGATACGACGCCATGTCTTACTACAAGAAGATCCCGGAGCTGAAACAAGTGATGGACCAGATCACGAGCGGCTTCTTCAGCCCTAAAAATCCCGATTTATTCAAGGATCTGACCGAAATGCTCTTCAAATATGACCGGTGGGCTGCAAACAAAAACAGACACCTGTTTTTTTTTTTTCTTCCACTTAACCTTTTTGTAACAAAAATTTCCTTCGTTGCTTTTCAGATTCAAAGTATTTGCCGATTTTGAAGCATATCTGAAAAGTCAAGAGAAAGTCAACAAACTCTATCAGGTGAGTTCTATTTCCATCCAGCCATCCATTTTCTCAACCGCTTTAGTAGCAAGTACAATATTTTGTTGTTGTTTAACCAAAATGCTAATGCTATGCTACTTAGCGATATTGTCCTGGTTGCAATCGTTTTTTTAGCTGACCGACTGCTGTTTCATTTCCAGGATCCAAAGGAGTGGACCAAGATGGTAGTGAAGAACATCGCGGCAACAGGCAAGTTCTCCAGCGACAGAACCATCGCCGAGTACGCCACGGAGGTGTGGGGCGTGGAGCCCACCGACCTCAAGATCCCGCCGCCGAGCGAGCCCCGGGAGGCCTTTGAGAAGACGGCCCGTGAGCTTAAGAAAATGTGAAAGCTGCCTCGCTTTGGTTTGTTTCCCCGAAAAAGGAGACAAGAAATTCACATCGCTTTACCTTGGCCAAGGTAAAAACCTTCCTTTACTTGTACTCGAGTCTGTTACAGCATTATTCACTGGACATTTGCAAAATGTCTGCTTAACTGTTAGCAGAAAGTGAAGACCACAAAAACATCAAATAGCATTTTCTTCAGTGTTTTCCTACCAGAGTTCACATTAAAATCTCAGCTGTATGACTTTTGCCTTTTTTTCCACCTTACGTTTGATTTTGACACCATTATTTGAGCGTGTGTGTTATTCTTCCGAAATTTCAGGAAAGTATGACTACGTTTTGATGGAAAGAAAATGAATGAGGAGGTGCAGGTGTACATTCCTTGCGCTGACGTGCAACAGTCCTGCTACCCTTGCAGCTTCTGCAGAAAATTGCTGTGGAGAGAAGCAGGAGTAATTATGACATCATCGCCTGCCACTCGGGTAACGGCATCAAAAGTCTCGTCCTCACCCAAATGACTTGGGCAGGCCGGGATCCAAGTAGATGTTATTGTGGGAGAATCTGCGACTCGCCGGGTAGGAGATCATTTCCAGGGGAACTTTTTGACTGCGCTGCGTGCGCGATGAAATCTGGTAGAGCTGGAAGGGAAATGCAGAGGATTAGCATAGCGTAGCTGCTCATCTTCACTTGAAGTGGCCACATTGTACCTTCTGACCCATGTGATACGGAACCACGTCATCGTCCTCCGCGTGCAATATGAGCAACGGACAGGTTAGCACCTTTAAACTGAAAAAAAAAATAGACGTGTCTATCTGGTCACAGCGTTTTTAAAAAGTTTATTTAGTCAACTCACTTTTCTTCATTAGGAAACAGCAGCTGGTTCTGGTCCAAAGTGTTCCACAGGAAGAGTTTGAAGCCCGGAAGGAAAGTGTAAAGCTGCGGGGCACATTTTGACATGGTTGGTGTTGACGGACATGCAAACAAGATGTAAACAAACAAAAAATTAATCTCACCTTAGCTAGAGGGAATATGATCACGACGTCGCCGATATTTGTGAACGGCGCCTCGAGAATTAAGGCGTCCACCATGGACCCTGGTAGAATTTATTTTTTATTTTAATTTCATTCTTGTGCAGATATCATTTTTGTACTACCAACCTTGCTCTTGCACCTTTACAGCAGTGTTGCTCGCAACCCTTCAAGAAAAAAACCAAATTCAGTCTTATCTCCGTGACATTATATGCTGCTAGAAGAAACTTACCCGGAACCGAGGGAGTGCCCCCACAAATACACCGGGGACCCCCCGCTGTGCTGCTTCACCCACGTGTACAGGTGGAGGGCGTCTGTGGTCACCCCGCGTTCACTGGGCTGCCCCGTCGAGTCGCCAAAGCCTACATTGCAAAAAATACATTTCCCATGATTAGCAATATTAGTATCATAGTGCTGGCACATATATTGCATTCTTGCACCCCAAAATTTTCGATGAAATTTCCTTTTAATAAAGATGAGCATACCTCTGTAGTCCAAAGACAGGACGTGGAACCCCGCAGCGCTTAAAATCTGCAAAATATCATGCAAATATTCTGAAAAATCCAACAAAAATATGAACCATCATTTTCAAAACAAACCTTCACCAGTTGCACCCTATGATCTATGGCTCTGAAAAGAATCAAAAGCAACATATTTTAGAGGTTAACCTCATTTCCATAATTCCCTGCGGAGCCCATTAAGCTTGCTTCAAGTGTTTTTACCTTGTGCCTACGTTGCCATGGAGATAGATGATAATAGGACTTCCATCTCCCAGGGTCTTGCGGTACCACTCAGGGCCCCTCCCAGACGCCTTGTCCCATTGGCTGGCAGGGAGCGTGTGCCTCAAGGAGATTCAAACAAACATTTGAGCACTTTGTTTTCTCAGTTCGTGTGTGTCTTCATTGCTAAAAACTGTAGAAGTCAGTGGAAGCTACCATATCCCCACGCGGACACCCTCCTCTGGGTCCAGGTAGAAGTTGCACGTGTGGTTCAGCACGTATTCGGGATGGTTGAGATCCACCAAATATGGAATCCTTACTGCAGATGAGCGTACACAAGGTTAGCATTTTGGTTATTAGCAATGGATGAATAACTAATGATTAACTGGCTATTATCTAACTATTACTACTGGTTAATAGAATTATATTATAGATATATGTTGTAATTAAAAGCCAATTTCAGCACATGGCTAATAAACAGGAATGTGTCACAATACTTACACAGGTGTGCAAAGATGGCGTATGCAAGGGTCCAAGGGCACAGGTAAACGATGAGCGGTACTGACACATAGGCAGCCACCAGGAATGACGCGACCTTCATTGTTCCATTCCACAACTCTAGCACTTTGCAGGAATAATATTTAAAAGCATAAGATACGTTCCAAATTGTTCCTGAAAACTCAGCAGGTTACGCTGTTTCCTGTTGAGAAAGAAAGCATGAAGGGGATTGGGCGAAATATATTTGATTGACGTTTGCCTTAGCCAATCTTGAGAAGTAATAACGTAGACGAGTGTGGTACATTAATTCGTATTTCAACGTTTCAAATAATTTTTTTATTTCTTATATTTTTAATTGTTTAGCAATGTAAAAAGTTTCCGTGGATTTAAACGGAGAGCGAAGGCACTGTTTACGTTCAACATTAGAGCGGTTATTCTGACCAATCAGGGCCGGCTAATGCTCACAAGCCCCGCCTTTTCCTCCATCAATGCTTTTCAAAATCGGTCAACACCACTCGGCGCCGAAGGAGGATGGCAGTAACATTCACTTTCCAAAAGCAGCCCAACCCTTTGGACAAGCACATCCTGTCTTCGTCTTGAAACTATTTATACGCAACACTTTCAAGCTTTTAATATCGAGGCAACCGCGGCGCGCCCTTCGCAGAGGAAATGTGAAAAAAGAAGAAGTTGTTTTCCTTCGAGCGTTTAAGTGTTTTTTTTTTCACTCTGTTGGACACGGAGGGGTTCCCCCAAGTTTGGAGAATTAGGTGAGTGTCTGTGTTTTAACTTCATCAGTTGTTCATATTTGTTTAGGAACTACAACATTTTAAATGTTAATATTTAAAATAAAAGGAAGTGAGAGGGAGTTAACTGCACCACAATTGTTGGTTAAAGCACATCAACTGGACCACGATGGCTAAGCTAACAAGTTTCTTCAACTAAGTGATTGATCTGCCGATTATTATTATTTTGTTAGAAATCTGATTTAAAAGGATTTCCATTCCTGGTTTGTTTATAAACATTCTTTAAAATAGTACATCCAATGTACAGACAAATTATTATTGTACTTAATGAGTTAGATATGTCAGAAAGTGTAAAAAATATTATTTGTTTTAATTCCGAGATAAGCTAATATCTTTTGACACATTTTAGCACGTAAATACACAAACTATATTCAGTTTGAAGATTGTTTTATTTCCCCATTTTAAGTTCACTGTCAACAGCATGTTCTGGCTGTTTTGGACTTGTAATAAATTGAGTTCTTGTCTTATTTGTGACCCGCACCAGCTGTCAGTCTTCAGAGTAAAAAGACACTATCTCCATCGTCTGTGATTATCTGGCTTCTTGAGAGCTCCTCAATGGTGCACATGTTGAATACTGATGTGGGCTTTGTGGACGACCCCCATTGTGCAATGAATGGGTACCCCCTCTGCTCCGTGTGTGTGTTGAGGGGGCACCTGGTTGAGAGTGCTTGATGGTGAGCAGCTGGAAAAATGAACCTGCAAGAATTGTCTTGATCCTATGTGCGTGTGTTTACATCTCTTTTCGCAGCCATGTTTTTAGTGTAAGCAAAGCACGTCTGGCTTTAGATGATGAAAACTGCAAAAAAACTGGTCCAACTAGTTCCGAGTCATTGTCAGTGTCAGATTTTGGCCACATCTCTCAAATAGCCAAAGTGGCTAATCAGTTATAATTGGATTAGTCAAAGCCTGCGCAGCTAACAAGGCTGAGTCAGTGTGTCAGCAGCACTGTAGAACAAAGAGCAATGTTTCCACCTTGTTTAGTGAGTATTTGTCCACCGCATTTGGGTCGCGAGCTACTCATCAAGAAACACGGCAACAAAATGACGGATTTTTCTCGGTGTTGCGTTGGCAGGGCAGGCTGCTGTCCCGTGGGATGGATGACGTCCTGGAGCAGGACCAGTACGAGGAGCGCCTGAAGGAAGTTTTCGATGGCTTCGACGGCAGCCGGTGCGGCTCGCTATGCCCGGAGGAGCTCGCCGACCTCTGCCTGTCGCTACACTTGGAGGACGTCGCCCCGGCCCTCCTGGATGCTCTGCTGCAGGGTCGGGACCGGATCACTGACCGGGTATGTGCCATAAGTTAGCTTTTTAGCTTTGTGATGTGTATTAGGGGTGGGCGATATAGCCGTTGAATAAAATCTCATCTATTGCTTGAGTGAAAGTTGAAATGCAAGCGTGCGCACGGAGCTTCTGGCTGTTGTCTGGCAGCGTGTGCAGGCTGAATAACCGAGGGCGGGGGTGAGTGACCCGATTGCCCACTCATACCAATGAAGCCAAAAGCGGCAGACGCCAGGCGGGACAGCACAAAGAAAATCAGCATATTCACATTTGGCAGCTGTCGATTGCTCAAGTGTGGCCTCGCTCCCTCCCTCCGCCCTTTGGAGGAATTTGCCAAATTGTTTCTTATCGCTAACATCCCATCGCAGGTTGACTTTGAGCAGTTCAGGGATGCGTTGATTCTGGCGTTGTCATCTGGCATTGAAGCTCCACCAACGCAGCAGGAAGTCTCATCCAGACCAGGTAGTTGAAACTTGAAATAATACTCCTGAGCAATGATATGACAGTTGTGGGTTTTTTTTTTTTGCCACCAGAGTCGCCCGACATCCAACCAAAGTTTGTGAAAGGCAGCAAACGCTACGGCCGTCGCTCCAAACCGGATTCGCTCAACACCATTTCAGACTTTTGCGAAGACGCGCACGACCAAGACGAAGACGACGCAGACGGCCAGGACGCCAAGGACAACTGCGACTCGGCAATTCCGAGAAAGCGTGAGGTAAAAAAGCAGCACGCTCACCCACTCGGATGCCATCCTTATCATCCTCATGAGGCCTTATTCTCGGCTAATCAGCTCCGGCTAAAAATGCGGCTGGAAGGTTTCCCACGGCCTTGTCGCAGCATCAACTCTGTAAATAAAGCAGCGAGTGTAATTACTTGCGTGTGGTTAGATGCAAACAATCAGAATTGCATGTTTATTATAGGTTCAAGTTGGATCCGGAAGAAATTTAGGAACTGTCACGTCGAATCAAGTTCTAGCTGGATTGGACCTAGATTGTGCATTTACACTCCATCAAATCTCATCAATTCAGTTTGTAATTTTGTGGAACATTTTTATTTGCTTCCCTTGGATGCAGAGTAGATTTCGGAGATTTATCCATAAGCTGTAAATCAAACAAAAATCGATCTGGATCCGATCCATATTTGTTGATCCAGATGGAGTGCGAAATAAATGTAAGTTATTTAATGCGGTGAAATTTCTGTCAAATCCGATCCGGTTGTAAATGTTCTGTGCGTTTTTTTTGTAATTAAAATTTGCCTACACGGGTTCCCGGGTGCTCTCCATCTGACCCATAATGCTGTTGATCTTCTTGCTAGCTAATCCTCCTCTCACTGCTGGCATGAAAGTCTCTCGACAGATGCTCAGGCAAGGCCTAAGCTCCAAACATTTAGCGAGATTTCGGCACATCGTTTTTGGTGTTGATGAAGCAGATTGAGATTCTGGCTGGGGTGTGTTATTTGATGTCGTCTGCACACGCACACCAGATGATAAGCACCAGTGTTATTGACAAGCAACAGACGCGTGTCCTTTTTAGTCGGTGATGACAAAGCGAGTGACGGGTCAGGCTTGGACCTTCCGCTTGTCTGGATGGAGGAGGGCACCGGGAAACAAAGACCGGTCCCGCCTCCTTTTGTGATTTTCTCCACACTGCCTTTCAACCACTTGCAGATTCCCCATCTGTCCTTCATTCCCTCACTCTTTGCTTCCTCGACAATAGGGGGGAAAGGTCAAAGCCTCCGCCTCCAGACCTCCATTCAACCTCAAATTCATTTAAAACTCACCCCTGAAGCGAAAGAAGCAGCTGCTGCTCAGGCAAATGCGCTAGCAGCTTTATTTATCGTAATCACTTTCTCAGTTGGATCCTCTTTTTTTTTTTTTCTCTCTCTCTCAACTAGCGCTGGAACGCAGACCAAACGAGCACAGAAGAGTATGAAGCAGAAGGTTCGTTTTGAGATTCCCGTCTTGAGAAAATCGGCCAGGAGCTCATCCTGTCCCTCTCTTAGGCCAGATGCATCTGTGGAACCCAGACGAGCCCAGTCCGCCTCGAGGATGTGTCTCGGCTGCCCTGAAGGAGAAAATCCAAGAGGCCTGCGAAGAGTTGGCCATTTCGTGGGACGGATGCGCCGGCCGCTCGGACCTGCTCGCCCTCTGCGATCATTTAGGCTTGGAGGTGAGCGGCTGGAGATTCCTCAACTTACCCAAAATTCATCACAGTAATATTTTCCCTTTTGAAAATGTCTCAAAATGCAATTTCCTTTGTCAGATAAGTGCGGATGTCCTCCGTGGCCTAAATGGGGACTCGTGGATCAATGTTCAAGAATTTGTTTCCATGCTCTTGAAGCACAACAAGCCCGCCACCCCGTCGGCCTCCACTCCTTACCGCCAGCTGAAAAGACAACACTCCACTCAGGTAGGCCCACCTTGTCTCAGAACTTCCCGGGACTCGCTAGCCCCAGACCCAAGAACCTTATCATTCTCGTCAGCCCTTTGATGAGGTGGGCCGTCGGATCGCCAACCCCTCCGCCCTGATGAGCGCCGTCGCCACGCGTCTGTTCTCCTCGCTGGACGACGGCACCGGCTTCACTCCGGTCGAGTCCGTCATCCACGCCTGGATGGAGGACGGCGTGGAAAACAGCAGCGAGATCCTGCAGGTGACGCACGCTAATGAATGGAGGTTGCAAATGTTCTATGCAAGAAAAGCCAAGAGGCTCATTTCTTACGTCACAGGCGTTAAATTTCAACCTCGACGGCAAGCTGAGTCTGTGCGACCTGACCGTGGCGCTGGAAAACGAACTCCTGACCACCAAGAACGACATCCACCAGGCGGCGCTGGCCACTTTCAAAGCGGAAATCAGACATCTCCTGTTAGTCCAACCGCAAGCGTCGCCAAAGTGGTTTATATACGATTCTTACCGGAAGATTGAAAGTTTCTCTTTTTTTTTGGGGGTCAGAGAGCGCGTCGACAGCGAGTTGAGTGAGAAGGAGAAAATCCGCTCAGACCTGGAAAAGGCAGAACGGCTTAAAACCCAGCTGGCCGCCGAGGTGGACGAGCATCACTTGTCAATCGAGCGCACAAACAATCTGAACCTCAGGTAACTTTCTGTTGTTTTTAGTCCTTCAAGTTGTTTGAAACATTTTGTGTGCTACAGCAAGTTGATTAATTGCATGCCGCTGTTGTTTCAGGAAGTTGGAGGAAGAGCACCAAGAGAAGCTGGCAGCAGTGCGCTCGGAGCTGATGAAGGAGATGGACCTGATCCGCCAGCAGGCGGAGCAGCAGTGCCAGGAACTGGAGGCGGAGGTGGACAACATCAAGGAGGACGAGACCTTCCTCAGGGAGCACCTCTCCATCTCGGTCAAGGTTGGTCCCTATTTGCTGTGTTCCTTCAGATTGGGCCGTTAGAACATCCATTGTCAATTTGTGGGCCGCTGCCTTTTAGTGGTCCGTGGTGGTATTGCAGGTGGTCCACAAAATTGGGAATGGAAAATAATTTATAAAAATAAAATTGATGTATTATTTAGACTTGATTTTATTTTTCAAATGTATTTAATGGCGTGTCCGCGTCTTCAAAAGGAAAACCGACGTCTGGAGATGGACTTGCTGGACTGCAGTGAAAAACTGATGACTGCCCAAAGCCAAGTGACCAAACTGCAGGCCGGTTTGGACATTCTGAGAAAAGAGAAGGTAAGACGTGAGCGGCTCTTGATTGGTTTCAAATGGGTTCAACTAAATTTGGGTTTGCGTTGTGATGTTTAGTTTGGTGACCTGGACCCCAGCAGTGCGGACTTCCTTCTGCAGGAGGAGCGCATCAAGCAGCTTCGGCTGGGCTACGAAGAGCAGTGCAGGGTAATTCAGAGTTTCCACGACAACCAAGTCCATGAAAATGGGGAACTCTTCTGGTGAACTTCTAATTCTCTACTTTTGATTATTTTCACAGGAATTGCAGGATCGCGTAGACGAGCTGCAGTCAGAGCTGCGGGACTTTCAGAGCTTGGGCCGACCTCAGCAGGCCTGCTCCCAGCCTCTCTCGGAGGAGCTGGAGAGCAAAAGCCCCGCCGTGGAGTCGGACCCGGGCCTCGGCTCAGAGGAAGTCCATCCCTTCATCAGTATGAGCCTGGAGGCAGAGATGATGCTGGAACAGCAGAAGGAGCAGCACTTGCGCCAAATGGATGACTTGAGGAACCAGCTGGAGAGCAAAGTAAGGCCAAGGAGACAAAGGACATTTTGAAATTCTGAAAATCAGACAAAAGTGAATTAAAAACGTTTTCCTCGCTGCAGATCAATGAATTCAATGCTGTGGTTGCGCAACACGAGGACCAGAAGACTGCATTGGCTCTCCAGCACCAGCAGGAGGTCCAGGCATGGAGGGAGGAGCTGGCTGGTGTTGGCTCACAGGAGCAGGAGCTCCAGAGCCGACTCGAGGTGGCGCAGCTCGAGCGGACCCGTCTTGAGGAGGAGACGCAGGAGGAGGCGTCTTCGTTTCGGTGGCAGCTCCTCGAAGTGGAGAGTGTGGCCGCGGAACGGGAGGAGCAAGTGAGGAACCTGCAAGAGCGGAATCAGGATCTTCTTGCTGAGATGGAGGAGCTACGCGACCAGCACGCCAGTGTGGTCAAGGAGAACACGGAGCAGTTAGAACTCAGACTGAAGGACCGGGAGAAGAAACATCAGGAAGAGAAGGACGAGTTGGAGAAGAGGTGGATGGATTGTTTTGAAAAAGAGAAGGAACTACTGAGACAAAGCCATCAGGAGGAGCTGACAGCCAGACTCGACGAGGCCAGGTCCGGTTTGGAGGAGGAACACGTCCAGACTGTGAAAAGCCTGACTGAGGAGTTGCAGGAGCAGCGAGCACGGCTGGACGAGCAGAACAACGAGTCCCTGCAGGCTCTGCTGGAGGAGGCCATGTTGAGGTTGGTCAAGGAACAGGAGGAGAAGGAGAGCGAGAGAACGACTCAATACGAGCAGCGGGAGGCCAAGCTCAAGCAGGAGTGGGAGCGGGAGAGGCTGCAGCTTGAGGAGGACTACGAGGACATGCTCCAGGAGAGCCTGGACCAGGAACGGCAGAAGCACCAGGCGGAGAAGGAGGAGCTGGAAGGCCTGCTGGACCTGAAGGAAGAGGCCCTGCGAGAGATGGCGGCTAAGCACGCCGAGGAGAGGAACGCGCTCGGCACAATGCTGGATAAGCTACGAGACGACATCGCTCAGGAAAGGTAAGGAACGTTTTCCACGATAATGCGAGAGGGCGGGGCTTGGAGACGTCATTACAATCTAAGGTTACCGAATTGTGGCCGAATAACCTTTCTAAGTGCTTAAGACTTCCAGGTATGTGAGAAGATGGAAACATTTAGCTCGACATAAGAGCGCAAGCAAGCGTGAAAACCTCAAATGCATGTTAAACCTCGAGTCCAAGCCGTCGTCTGTTGTAACCGAGAGCACATGACCACGTACAGGCAGCAGACGCAGGCGAGCTTCTCCGAGAAAATCAAGCAAGCGGAGGAACGTGTCTCAGGTGAGCAAGATTCGGCAGCTGCACGCTTTCAAGCCGACGTTTTGAACCTGGAACGGCACTTGGAGAGCCAGCTGAGGGAGCTGTCGGAGAGCCACGCCGAGCAGGAGCTCCTCTGGGACGAGCGCTTGAGCCAAGCGCGCCAAAGTGCAGAAGAATGGCAGAAAATGGCCCAAGAGGCAACAGAGAGACTTGATGTTCTCCAGGAAAGTCTGCAGGCCAATGAGGATCTTCTCGCTCGCTCTGACAAGAAAGCCGAGGACGACCAAGTCCTGCTCACGCAAACGGTGGAAGATTTCCGGCAGGAGAGAGAAGAATTCCAAAACAGCTACGAGCAGCTTGAGAGGAAATACCAAGACGTCCTTTCCATTTCCCGTCAGCAGACCACAGAGAGGATCTCGCTGCTCACCGAGCGGGACGATTTGAAGCTGAGGATTGAGGACATGGAGAGGCTCCTCAAACAGGCTGCGGAAGACTTTGAGCTGGACAGGAAGGAGCTTCAGCGAGAGGTCGCTATCCTGGAGGAGAAAGTGAAGGGAAGCCAAAGCCAAGATCTGCATTTAAGTGCTGGGTCGATTCCTGAAAATCCCTTCGGTGAGGAAGATCTGGAAGTGAAGAGCGACCCAACCAATGAGCCTGATGAAGACGCCCCGCAGCTGAAGATGGAAGCAAGTGAGGACCAAGAGGTGTCATGGACTCGCAAGGCTAGCAATGACCTGGAAAGCTCAAATGTTGAAGAACCTGACGACAAGTCCGAAGATCCTTACATGACCTCTGACCTTGCGTCCCCCAAGATTGATGTTAACAAAAAGTGCCAAGATCAAGACTCGTCACAATCTGGAGCTTTGGATAAGCACCGAGAAGAACGTGGACCTCAAGATGTTGCTTCTTCTACCATGGAAAGCCTCTCACAAATGGAGACCACGGTTGGTTCCTTGGATCCTTGTGAGCTATCTGAAGGCGATGCCACAAATGATCATGATTCAGAATCCGACTGGGACGACTTCAATGAGGAACATACAAATGTTAGTCCAGAACTTCTTGATCAGGACATTGATGATGAACTCCAGGATTTTGAGCTGCAGTCTTCTGACCATCAAAGCAAAGAGGAGAATGTTCTCCTCCAGGAGAAAATCTTCTTGCTCCAGCAGAAGACGGAGCTCCTCCAGAGTCTTTTGGAGCACAACAGCAAGAAGATCCAAACAGGCTGCGAGTATCTGGAGGAAAACTACAGCCTCAAAGTCAAAATGTTCCTGCTGATGGAGCACATCAAAGTGCTGGAAATCAAAACCTCCAAGCTGACAGAGCTTCAGGCTCGTCACGAAGATTACACGTGGGAGAACGTCACGTTGAAGCGGCAAAACGCCGAGCTCAAAAAGATGCTTCGGAGACTCCAAAGCCAGACGAGCGACGAGCGGAGTTCCCTCGCGGACGACGTCGGCAGGATCCGACGGGAGAACCGCAAGCTCTCCGACTTAATGGTGGAGTTTCAAGGGGACACCCGCAGCAGAATTTCTGAAACTTCTCGCGACTTTGAGGTGAACACCATCAAACTTCACCAAGCCCTTTCGGAGACCCAAGGCGAGAATACAAGCAGGTGGGCGGATAGGTAACGTGGAGGCAACCCCGAGGCCTGTCCTCACATTTGTGCTGTGGCCCCGCCCATCTCCTCATCAATCCCTCATGTGCTTGACAGTATTGTGACGAGAACCTCACCTCTTCCTTAAATCCCACGTCTGTGACCGACCTTCTACACGGAGACGTAACGTTAGACTCTCCGTGTAAAAGGAACTTTGTGCTGAACCCAGAAAGTTTGAGAACCCCTGCTTGGAGATCTCAGGTCAACCCACATAATCACGAATATTTTTTATTGATGTTCCAGATGTGAGCTGGAGCAGATCAAGCAGGAGAAGGTCGCCGCCGAACTTCTAGCAGAGAATCTCAACAAAGAGGTGAGGCAGAAAGTCGGACGATCGCCGCTTTCCCGATGTCAATTTGAATTCGACGAATCGTTCATTGCCGTTTCAGATGTCCGACCTTCGCTCGCAAAGCCAGCGACTCCAGGACGAGAACGGGATGCTGGCGGACGAGAAGGCCCGCAGTCTGGCCGACGCCGACCAGCTCAAGCTGCAGTTGGCCAAGCTGACCAAAGACGACAAGCAGGAGGTGCTCACCGGCACAGAGAAGAAGGAGGTGAGCGTGCAGTCCTGGTGGTGACGTGGCGGAGATGACCTTCAGGTTGACCTCCAGTTGTGTGGTTAGCTTGCAGCTTGCGTACGCGCTCTGGAGGCCGAGTTGACCAAAGCTGTGAAGGACACGGTCAGGCTGAAGAACAGGAACGGCGAGCTGGCCCAGCAGGTGTCTCACCTCGAGGAGAAGGTAAGCCTCATCGGATTGGTTTCCCTTTGGAGCAACCTCGTACAACCTCATAACGTTCAAATTGTAGCTGATGGAGGCCGACTCGATGGAGAATCATCTCAGCCAACTGACGGAAGGGCGAAAGGATGCGGCGAAGGAGACAAGATGTCTTCGCAAACAAATGGCGAAATTCCAGGAGAGGGTAAAGACCTTTTGGTTTTTCTTCTTCTCCTCCGTGTCCAGCCGACTTAATTTGCTCTCCGTTCCCAACTCGCAGGTGAAGAGCATGGACGACAGCCTTCAGTCCCTGAGTCATCAGAAGGCTTGCCTCCGCTCGGATCTCCGCGTCATGCAACAGGAGCGAGATTCCCTCCGCCAGGAAGTTGGCGTGCTGCACAAGCAACTGCAGAACGCCGCCGATAAGGTAAGACCCGTTAGACGGGAGATTGACAGCCAGTATTCACAACGTGGTCCTCTGCAGAACCATATCATGGAGCTGGCCTTGCATGAGGCGGGCGTCCAGAATCCCAGCAGGAAGCTCCACAGAGACAACACGCTCCAGCCCAAGGAACAAGACGAGAAGGTTTCAAGTCTCAAATTGGAGCTTGTGGATGAGCAGGTCGTAACCGTGTCGTTACTGTGCAGGTCAGCATCCTGTCCGTCAAGCAACAGCAGCACAGGCACAGCCAGACGATGGTCCTCAAAGCCTTGGAGAAGGAGAACGCCTCCCTCAAGCAGGAGCTGGATGCCCAAAAGCTGCTCATCAAGGTATCAACATCATTCATGGATTTATTTTTCCCTTCCCTTCTTGATAACTTGACAATCTCGTTGTTTGGTGTCTTTTCATATCAGGAGCTCGCTGCTAAGGAAGGACATGCACAGCTGCAGGAGGAAAATGAGGCGCTCAAGGCCGAGATCGCTCGAATCACTGAACAATTCTTAAAGGTGAGTTTCTGAATGTCCAAACTGAAATGAGGCATCTCGAGATAAGCGCAAATTCTTTTAGAACTTGAGTTGTGAATGTATAACTCCTCTTATATTGAGTGTCTAAATGTGTTGCTGCACCTTTTGTGTTCGCGCGGCAATTTTTCTTTTTTATTGCGCTGATTGAGGTCAATGCATTGCAGATTTTTTATTTTTATCTTATATTCAACTGCAAGTCTCCGTAAAGTAAATAGTGTTGAATATAAAATACCTCTGGAGTGCTTTTAACCTCTAAATGAAACAATCGGAAACAAAATGGAGTAAACACCAAAGCCACACACACCGCGGCAGTTGAGCACCAAAGGTTTGCCCAGTTGTAATTTTTCTTTTTCGTTCTCCCTCTGCAGTCATTCCATGTTCACTTCTCCGGACTCCTGCCGACGTCGCCCCGCAGGACGACGAGTGTACATTGTTCCGACAACGCACAGGTATAATAATAATAATAAAAATAATAAAATGGCACATTTGTGTCATTTTGGAGGCATTTTAGCAAATTCATACTGCTGTGTATATTATGTCTTGATGTACAAAACAGAATAGTATCCACTTTCCATTTCCTCATGTCGCTCAAATTCCATTCCCTGCTGAAAAAAAAGTAGCCATGTCCAAATAAATCCCGGTTTCATGTTTCCGGAATGGTATGCGCAGCGCTCGACTTGTGTCTCACGGCGTCATCTCTACATTCGCTGTCTGTGTTTGTTTTGTGGGTTTTGCTTTGACATCTTATTGGAGTTGTCATTTTTGGTGGTCCATCTTCATTCTTCCTAAAGTACGGGAAGAGCAATCCTCACTCAGCCAGGCTGGAGCCGTGGTGAAGTGTACCTTGCCTTTGTCTCTCCAGGAAGCCACGTCGGAGCAGCGAGCCAACGCAGAAGGCCACCAGTGGATCGGCGAACTTTAACACCAATGTCTTCTTCTCTCTATCAAGATGGCCGCCGCGTACTGATCTTTTTATTTGTGGCATCCTCATAGGAGAGTCGATGACGCGAATGTGTCGATCGATGTATCACTGCTGCTAGGCGGCACACAAATTTCCCAATGGGATTTTAATGGAGATTATTTCTGAACATTTTTAGTATTGTTTTAATTGATTTTAAGCCATCAAAATGTTTAGTTATTGTTCCTACAATTCCAATGATCTTTTTTTTTTTTCCCCTTTTGTATTTTGCCTTTTATGACTATTTGACTGACACATATTGTTGAATGTTGGTTTAAACTGTTTTTATTCTTTTTTGTTTTGTCATCAGGGACTTTTTTTTTTTCTTGTGTTGCTGCTGCACCACTACAAGTGGATGACAATTTTTTGCTGGTTTTTGAGGAGGAAAAAAAAGACTTGCATTGTCACACAGACCTCAATTTATTTTGAATGTTGAGTTATTTATTTTTGTTTATGTTGAAGTCGCAAGGGTCATGCGTTCACGTTATGTTTTTATTTATTATTTATCAGCATCTCTATTTATTTTGGGGGATCAAGTTCATGATTTGATTTGATTTGCACATTTTCTTCCCGCACGAATGGTACATTTATCTCAATTGACAAATGTTTTATTTTCGCATTCATATTTCAGTTTATTTTTTTTAAATGTAACAGGCATGGTGTAACATTATTAAATAAAATTTCTAGATAACACCGGTCTGTTTTTTTTAAAATTGTTTTTCCCTCTTATTGTTTCCACTTCAATCTTAATAATTATAAGCTGACAACTCTTTTTTTTTTTTTTTTTTTTCTCCAGGACGACCAGAAGCCTCGGATGGAGCGTATGGAGTCACGAATGAAAGAAATTGAAGCATCTCTGCGTAATGTCAAGCTGCTTCTCAGGGAAAAAGTGGCTCAGCTCAAAGAACAGGTCAGAACCTAAAAACAGAAAATGTATTTAATAAATCATTTCTGCCATCTAGTACAGCGCTGAGTTAAATCTACTTCACTCTGTTTTGTTTTTCCCCAGGTGCACAAAAACAGCAGAGCGGACGTGCTCATCCGAGACTTGTACGTGGAGAACGGTCAGCTACTGAAGGCTTTGGAGGCTCTCGAGCGGCGACGCCGAACACCAGAGAAGACCAAGCGGCCGGCCGAGGACGACACCTTGGAGCTCCACACCAGAGTATGCGGTCCGAACCCCCCGCCTCTCCTCTCGCCATCTTACAACTTCAACCGTGTGTAATTGCACCTCATTTTATTTTTCCTAAACATCAGTATTATATGCAGTATTTTGTTATTTTATGTATTTATTTTATACTGAGACACCGAATGTATTATCGTACATCTCCATCTCCGCAAGGTGGTGGAAAATCTGTATTTTTTAATTTTGATAACCTGCCTCCACAATTGTATGTGTATAATTATTGTGAAGGAAGAAGTGTTTGCCAAGACAATTGAAAATTTCATTTTGTATGACTTAGTTTAGTCTTTATACTACTCAGTTGACAGTACAGTGCTCAACAATGAATCATGTGTTTTACTATGTCCTGTCCATCAGAGCCATTATCTTCCCATGCTGATTCTCTGGAAAAAGAGATGTGTAATAAAAAGATGGAGCACTTTAAACTGTAATAGTACAGCTACCAAAGCATCTAGTGTTTCAAGTATTTTTCCCCAAGAGATGATAAATCTAGTTTGAAATAGAAGCCAACACTACCTTTTGCTGTCACTTGCACGCACGCCATGTTGTAGGTAAAAGGGATGGGTGTATTGTGAATGAAGATTATGAACTATTGGTGTTTCTGTCAATGGAAAACGACACTATATGCTTGTTATTTACTTCACACTGTTATGGGGGGGAAAATTTGCCACACATTTTTTTGTTTGGGGTTTATTATTCATTTTTTCTTTTTCCCTTTTCCTTAAAATGTGTGCTTTATATTGGACGAAAGGGATGTTATTGCAGAAAATTAAAAGATGACATACTTTAAAATTGTGTTTATTTTTTTATTTTTAATTGTTTTCAATTTTTTAATTGTATTAGTTCGAATAACCACTTGTGCGCATGCGCCCGCAGGTAGAGTGTACGCATGCGCACCAAAACCTCAACTGACTGGAGCGACGTCTCCTTCTTGCTAGCATCGGCTAGGCTAATACTCGCCTCCTCCTCCTTCGAAGCAGTCCGCTTCCAAAATGTTCTGTATCTGCGCTCGGCGACGAGGAGAGCGGGGCGGCCGCCGAGCGGAGGGCTTGACATCGCCGCGTTGTTGACGTCCTCTCCCCGCCCCTCCTCCGCCTCCCCCATCACCGCCGCCACGCTCAAACTGGAGTTTTATTATGCTCTCGCGAAAGAAGAGTAAAAGCGAGTCGTCGAAGCCGGCCGAGGTCCACGGAAAGTATGTGAAGAAGGAGACGTCGCCGCTCCTCCGAAGTAAGCAACAGGCTGCTGGATAGTTAGCCTAGCTTAGCCTGGTTTAGCCCATCTTGCTATCGATTTTGTTTTGCTGTTAACACCCCGTATGGAGGTAGAATTATTTGTTTTTTTCTCTTATTTTTGTTTTTATTTAGTTTATGCTGAACTCACGTTTACGTGCACTTTTAAACTTTAAAACCAACCAGCTGCTGTCCTGACTGCGTAGCGTAAAACAAAGGTTCCCAGATACCGTTAACGTCAGTTGCAATGGCCACAATTCCAATGATAATATAATATCCATCATAATCTAGTGTCCAGTGTGTTGTCTCGTGTCTCAGCATGTCCTCATTTGTCCCGTAACGTCCCGTTTGTTTTGTCCCCGATCATGTATCCTGCTGCGTCTCGTTTTGTTTCATCAAGTCCCATTTATTCCGTTTTTTTTTTTTTTTTTTAAACATACCTTACCATACCATAATGTTGGGTGCCCAATTTTCTCTCACCATGTTCCTATCATGCAGATATATCTCCTATTCATTCTCATTTTGTACTGTCATGTCCTATTGTGGCCCATAATGTCCCACATTATCATGGGAATATGGTCCAAACAGTCCCCCCTTTTTCTGACCCAGTTCCTCCGAGTGGATTTTAAACTTGGGCATCCCAACGCATGTAGTTGCCTGTCATTGTCTGAAATGGAAACTCCTAACTGTCCTTGAAGTGAGCAACTTTTCACATCAAGTTAAAACTAACGCAAGTTGGGTTTTTTTTTCCGACAGATCTTATGCCCTCATTCATCCGTCATGGCCCCACCATCCCCCGCCGCGCCGACGTGCCAATGCCCGACATGGGACCCTCCGCTTTCCCGGCGACCCCCGGCCGGGAGCCGGCGTTGTCCCGCAGCAAGAGCTTCCTCCGCACCGCCGTGCCACGTCCGCCGCACGAGGCGGCCCGCCGCGAGAGCCATCGCTTGTCCGCGCCGCCGTACCTGCCACGCAGTCTCGGCGAGCTGCCGCACGAATACGCCGGCTCGCTGCAGTCCTTCCTGACGGACGGCGGACCCGTGTCGGAGAACGGCGACGCCGGGCTCTACTACTACCACCCGCAGGAGGCTTCCTACTACGACGGGAGGCAGCAGCAGCAGCAGCCTCGGAGGATGCCGGAACGCTTCCCGGATGACTACCACTACTATGAGCATGGAGAACCCAACTTCCAAAGAGTTCCGCGGCAACGCACGCCCCCCACACCCAGCAGACCCCCTTCAGGTAATTTTTCACCGTCGGCGGCAGGGATCAAGATTGCCTGCTCTTTTTATTTTGCATACACATTTGCCACAAACGTCACATTACAGTGCAAACACAAAATACATATTTAGGCAAGTTTCCCCGGCCCTACAGGTACGCCGCAAATTGTCACGGCCGTGTTTAAAGATAGATTCAGGGCCACATGAACAAGCCTTTTCATATCCGCGCCGCATGTTCCCGACGCGCGTCACGCTAAGGTTGGCGTGATAGGAATGCAGGCAGAGGCTTCTCGGGAAGCCACACAGCGCTCTTTGCTTCATCTTGTGTGTTTGTGTTCTTTATCTTACTCAACATGACAAACTTGTGACCGTGTGCTCTATTTAAGGCACTCGGGCTATGCGCACATCAGCACATTTGTGTTTTCCTGGGCATTTTTGGCCACCTTCCCCGTGAGAGCCTACGTTTCATTTTCCAATACAAAGACGCAAAATCTTTGCATTCTACTACATTGCCATGTTGATTTGGGTTACGGTATGTGCCTGTCTGTTATTCGGGGCTCTGATATAATGTCTGAAGCTTGCAAATGTATTGTTGGGTTTAAAGCTATCATGGCACCTGTTGTTTTGACTTGCACTCGACAGCCTCTCCTAAATACTAGAAAGAGTTTGAGACCTTGGGAGCTTTTTATTTATGTTTGATGACACTGCAAGCTTAACATTTGTGGATTTAAAAACAACCCAATTTGGGTTCAAAATTGGGAGGTTGGGATCATTTGACCCAACTTTGTACACAACAACCCAAAAATTGGGTTTTTCCTACTTGCTGTCATAAATTTATAAACATGCCACTATATGTCACAGTCTGTCAAAATGCCTTAGTTTAGCGATTAGCATTAGCTTCCCCATCTTGTCACATTTTCTCCTTTGTCGCTGCATTGACTTCTCCTCGTCCGCCGTCAGTGACAACACTGAGTACGTCCAAAGTGCAGGAAATGGCTGACACGGCGAGGAGGATGGCGATGAAGATGAGGATGAGGATGACGAGTCGGTTGCGGAGGAGGCGGAGTACATTTCTGTGGCGCGCTCTCACATTCCTCTTCTTCGCTCACCAACTTCCAGTGACCTCGCTCTCATGCTCTCTCGACGCATTTGTCACCTCCCAAACACGCTTTTAGAGGCGTGTTGTCAATAAAAGTGGCTATCAAAAGTCTTCACACCCCTGCTTGTTTGCTAGTGTGGCTGAGGGAAATACTTGTCATCCTCCCTGCAGGCATAGGTCGAATCCAGGCCAAGTCACTGGGGAACCTCTCCAGCCTGACTGCAGAGGACCTGCCCCTCCCCACCGGCTGGACCGTGGACTGGACCATCCGCGGCAGGAAGTACTACATCGACCACAACACTAACACCACGCACTGGAGCCACCCGCTAGAGCGCGAGGGGCTCCCGCCGGGCTGGGAGAAGGTGGAGTCGGCCGAATTTGGCGTCTATTACGTGGACCACATCAACAAGAGGGCGCAGTATCGCCACCCCTGTGCTCCTAGGTACTTCATTTCTCACGGGACCATGCTCCTCACTCCTTTACTTAAAAATCTCCAAATTTGTTTTGTAGTGTGCCGCGCTACGACCAGCCGCCGCCTCTGCCGCTTCCGCCCATCACCTATCAGCCGCGGCCCACCGAGAGGAACCAGCCGGTGCTGGTGCCGGCGAACCCCTACCACACCGCCGAGATCCCGGACTGGCTGCAGGTCTACGCCCGTGCCCCCCTCAAGTGAGTACTTGACTTTTATTCAGCAACCGGTCTGTTGTTGGTTTCAAATGACATGAGAGTAGGACTGGGATAAAAAAAAAAAAAAAAAAAAAAATTAAATCATATTTACCAAACACAGAAGAAGCAAACCTAAATAGTCAAATTATTTGCAAGAAATATTTCAGAACCCATGATCATGTAAATCAAATGCGGCGCAACTGGCAGACTCAAGTATACAAGTCACTAAAAATTTGAAAAGTAATTTAAAAACTTGAATTTCCACTCTAGGAGTGTCCATGTTACATAAACAAACCGCTTTGAAACGAGGCTCGTCTTAGGCAGCCAAATAACCTGCCAGTACAAAACAAATGCGCACTTCTTCCACTGCTCAACCATTTCCATATGGAGCAACTTGGTCGGTGTCGAGCGTAGTCATTCGGGGTGGACGCAACGGGCGTTGCTCTTCTGCCAGGTACGACCACATCCTGAAGTGGGAGCTCTTCCAGCTGGCCGACCTGGACACGTACCAGGGCATGCTGAAGCTGCTCTTCATGAAGGAACTGGAGCACATCGTCAAGTCGTACGAGGCGTACCGCCAGGCGCTGCTCTCCGAGGTGGAGGCGCGCAAACAGCGGCAGCAGTGGTACGCCCAGCAGCCCCCCGGCAACAGCTTCATGTGACCAAAACGCCCCTCTTCGCCTCGTGTGCCTTTGCCTCTTGATCCAAATATGTATCACAAGAAACATTCAGATGAAGAAGCTACCACCTGGGAGGACTGGCAAAGCAACATTGTGCCTTTTAAACGCTGAACCAAAAGGCAGCAATTGCAACACAGACGTGTTGGACGACTTTTTTTGGCCCCCCCCTTTTTTGTAATGATTTTTTCAAGGCAATCCACCAAAACCTGTGCGATATTTAAGTGTCTAAGGAATGCATAGGATGGCATTTCTTTTAAGGAAAAGCATCACCTCGGAAAGATTATAAGCTACTGGAACTTTAGGAAACACTTTTTCATTCAAAAGACTAAAAAAAAAAAAAAAGTTCTATTTTTTTTTGTCAAGATGCTAACTGTTACACCTTTTATATGATATTCAGAAATGTCTCAAAGCCATACGTTGCTGGTTGGACAGTACTTTATGCCAGCAAGAAAATGAGAAATATCTTATTTTAATATATATCTGAAAATTTCTATGCAGGTTCCGCCCATTTCCGCGGTTGGGATTGTGTACGAAAAGTGAGCCGTAGATTTTGGAAAAATGGTTTCTCTGTAAATTTGATTATGGTGGAAAATTAAATTTCAGAGGTTCAATTTGAAACTCTGGTTCACTACACTTGGGTGAAATATTAAATGTTTTGTTCAATCACTACAATATTTAAATTTAGTATTTGGTCAAATTTTCTGAAAATACATTACAACCTGGTAAAAATAACTCCATGGTGGTGCTGTTAGCAGAAATTTGGTAGAGACCCAAAAAAACAACATATTGCTTATTTTTTTATTCTGGCATGCAAAGAAATGAAGGTTTACAGAAAATTGATAAATCACTTGTGACCTGATCCCCGAGCAACTGATGTCATGGTGGTACAAGACAAAATGGCCTCCTTTAGGTGCTTAATATAATTCCCCCAAAAGCACTGTGGTTAAATAAGTGGGGTGCATCGAACATAAAGGAAACTTATACCTACAAAAAACAAAGAAATCTTATCCTTTATAATACCTAACTTATACCTTAACTTATACCTTAACTTGAGCTAATCATAGAGTAGGTGGCAGCTCGGATCATGTTCAAGGCCTTTGTGTCAAATCTGCCTGATGTCAATCAATGTCACGTTGCCCTTGGCTCCCACACGGTCGATCTTGGCCACGGGAGCTCGGTACTTGTAGCTCAGGTGGACGTCGCCGTTGATGGTCATGTTGAAGAATTTGGCAGTACACTTGACGATCATCTGAGCAACAGATAGAAACATAGCAGCTTGAGATCTTTTAAGCATGAAGGGTGTCTACAAGTAGATTGTTGTTACCTCAAAGAACTGGCCTCGTCCAAAAGGGAAGGAGGTTCCTTGCTTGCGCTCCTCCTTGCCCCACTTGCCGGACAGGTAAGAGTTCATCACCAGCACATTCACATCTGTTAACCAGTTGAAGCGAGCACTCATGTGCAGCGGAATACTGGCGTCATTGCTCAGGAAACTGACGTTAAAACTGCAAGACAAACAAAAATACAAAGAAATTATGGTAGCGGGCTATTTGTGAGCAATTATGGCCTCACCGTGTTGCGTTCTGATGGACACGTCCTTTGATGATGATGACTCTGCCGTCCTCCAGCTCTCCAACCAGCTTCGCGAATTGCAAATTCTATAACGCAATTTGTAAAAAAAAAATAATGTGACTTAATAATAATGCTCAAAAATGAGACGTACCTTCCTAGCCTTGTAATCTTTAATGTCCAGTGCGCGTGAGCAGTTGACACCACGAGATGAACAGGACAGTCCATTGATCAGAGTTATGTTGAGCGCTGTTTTCTGGAAATCAAAAAAAAAAAAATCATCATCATGAATTCATGCTACTTTCCGTTGTTGCCGGGGTTAACTACTCACGGGCACGACCTTTCCCGAAATGACCATATTGGTGACGACCTCCAGTGCCAGTTTCTCTGTTTTGTCCAAAGCTCCAAAGCCATTTGGCGCCACCTGAAACCAACCAACAGCAGGATTAGCTAGCGCAAAGTCTGGTTTGCTCCGATTTTCTTGAACATGTTACTCACAAACAACTGGGGTTCCATGAAACGTTTGCAGATGTATGGCATGTCGGTGAAGATGCAGTTATAGTTGTACCAGCGCCCATCATCGCGGCTCAACATGGAAGCACATCGGCTAGTTGTCACAGACAAATACATTGAGGGCTGATCCTCCCCCCAGAACCTGCAACAAAAGCAACTTTCACACACAGATCCTGCCAAACACAAGTTCTCCGTTATGTTTTTTTTGTCGTAAAGAAAAAAACTATACGCAGTTATCACTGGGCCCTTTAAAATCTGCATAGCAACCGATGACCAGGAGAAATGTAGCCAATTCTGCAGGTTATTAAATTGTAGCGCTTTCTTTATGCTACTTACGCCACGGATCTGTTGAAACGACTTCCATCAGTCCACTTCCAGCCTCCTGATTTGTACTTCAGGCCCATCCAGGTGCTCCATGGGAACTACAAAAAAAGACATGTTATAGATCAATCTCTAAAGCTACCATATATGTGTATAATATATGTATATAGGTTAAAGATGGGACCTTGCTTTTGTCCAGAGTTTTGATCAGCCAGTCCTACACGATAGGATGCAGAGAGAGAGAGATGCAATAGATTAGATCAGAAATAAAGCTACTATATATGTGTAGACTATAGAAGTTTGAAATGGAACCCTCTCATCGGTGTCTTGAATGCTGGTCAGGTTGCTTTCAAGTGACAAACAGTGGCGTTCAGCCTTCTTAAAATTCCGGGCGTATTGGGAGAAGTAGTAACAGTTGTTTTTGTAGGCGCGCCAGTTTTTCTTACACTCACACTGCACTGGAAAGAAAAAACAAAAACAAAAAATGATCAAAACAAGAATATAATTTAGTATGGTGCACTAAGAAGGCCAAAAATTATTTAAATGAAAAGATGGGGTATTTGATTTTGTGTTTATTTAGAATTTATGGAATATTTAGTTCCAATTTATTAACAGCTCTGCATTAACTGTCTGCGTAGATTGCTTTAATACCATTATTGTCCACGCAGTGTCACTGTTTCCAGACGTTTACACGTAGATTCTAATTGCTTTAATCGTTCGTCAGTATGAAGAAACTTTATTTTGCCATTGCTTATGTCTGTTAAAATAGTAACTTTAGAAGGCCCTGCTGTGCCTTGAAGCTTTATTCCATCCATTAAAGCCAGTTGAAAATACAATGTCACAAATAGAACGTCACAATATTTGTTGAAAATTAACTGAAATGCTGTTTTACTTCAAGAAATAAATGAAATTATGGGGTATTTACTTCAGCAGTGATCAATTTAGCAATAATTAGTTAAATATTCGTTTATTGCACTATACTTAATTCAAGATTATATAGTTTTATTAGATTATTTTACCCTCTTGTTCCCCTGCGAATCATGAAATTGACTACCAAGAAAGTAACTAAACATCACAATTTTCTAAAGGTCACTACGCAAATCAAATGTACTAAAGTTCAAGGCCAACGGTTCAGAAACTGAATTTTTAAGGGCACCCCGCCACTCATTCTGGAACGTTTTGCATGCCGATTACTTTTTCGCCACCATGCCATTTTGTCATCCAAAAATAATCAATTCTAATTAAAAAAATCTTTATTGAAATGTTATTATATTATCAATAAATCTTAATAAATCTCACCTTGTTGCAGAAGAACACTAAACAAAAGAAAGCGAATCACTGTCAGTTTGTTGATCATCTTGAAGCCTTTGGCGAACGACCCGTCGCCGTCCAAACTTTCAAAAAGTCAGCTCGAATAGACTCAAGTAATGGAACGGACTTGCAATAGAATCGCCGCGAGGACCTCCACGCTATGTTCGCGAGCAGCGCACAAGTTCTGACCCTTCCGCAACGCACGGCCATAAATATAGGCGATCGTCTTGACGTCACTAAGAAATGGCGTGTAATAAAGCGTTCAAAATGCACCGTTCGTAGCGTTTGAAACGTAAAGACATTTACAAACAAAGTCATATTAAAGCTACAGTTATGTAAACCTGTACAGTTTATAGGTGAAATGTAATTTTGAGTTCAGTTATATAAGGTGCAACTGACTAGCTATACCCACATTAATAATAATAATAATTATTATTATTTATCCTTTTAGGACAGTGATAAAGGAGGCTACCTATTAGAAATTATTATTCACAAAACCTAATTTCTACATGTTTTACATGTTGTGCATTGCATTCAACTCAACACTTACAGAAGCGACTTTGGTTTTATTTGGTGGTTTAATAAAGGAGTTTTGGAGATGTTAAATGGATCTGTAGTGGTAATAAAGCCATTAACATTATAGTCGTCACACCAAAATAATTTTCAAAATAATGACCATCATTCATTTCAAGCGTAAACTTAATATGAGCAGTGAACTCATACATCCAATTCAAGAGTTTGAAAAATGAAAAAATCCCAAGAAATATTTGTAAGCTGTGTAATGGCATTCCCACTTGAAATGTACAGTGAAACTAAACAAAAAAACCAAATAATTGCCCATCTTGTGTGTAGAACAACCATCCACAGTAGCTTTGCTCGAGGACCCCCCCCCCCCTTAGCTTAATGCTAACAAACATGCCAAACTCCGTTGACATGCTAACAATTAGCATCGATAATCGCAGTTCTAGAAGCTTTCTTATATAAAGACAAATGATTAAACAACACGTCTCGACTAAAAAATACAAGGTCCGTTTTAGTACAATGAGTACAAAAACGTCACGTACACACGTTTGAAATCACAGCGCAACATCAAGGCCGCATCCAAAGTGCCCGGAGGTCGCGTGCGTCACATACAAAAAAAGAAATCATCAAAACAAAAACAAAGAAACATCTCACAAAAGCCACTGTCTTAAAGATTTCTGTTCCTAATCTTAATGACACATGAGAAAACATCGACACCATGCGGACAATGACTTTGCAATATACTTTGTAAATTTGCTCATCAGATAAATGATTCAGTGTACACTCAATTAGATCAAGAGTTGTGTTGGAAATTCTGTGACTTTGGTTAACAATGGCTGTGTTTTGTGGCTTCCTAAAACGTTCAACTATGGAATATACTGTACAGAGGTGTCCTAGAGTCGATTTACAATTTTTGAAAATGTCTATTGATGCAGTATTTGTTTGCTTTTGCATAAATCCATTTGATAAAATTGTATGGAGACAAAATAGACACACTTTACAGTGTTTCCTCCCTGAATGAAAAAAAAACAAAACTTTAAAGTAAATTAAACCAAATGATGACAAATATGCAATTCCATTCGCAAAAATGGTGGGAGAACAATTATATTTAAAATGATTTGAAATAATATTGCGACCTACAACATGTACAAGTCATCTTTTTAAAAAATCAATAGGTTTTCTGCGTCCATGCACACATTACAATAAAATGTGACAAACTGTAAAAAATAGGGAAAAAACAATATATACATAAAATTGTCCAACGATAATAAATAAATCTGTTGAGGATTCTGAAGTCAATGTATAGCTGTGAAATGCGTAATATTATTTTTTAATAGCATTTTAACCTATAACACGTATCGTACATATCAATAAATATCACATGAAAACCTAAAAAATACAAAAAGCTTTTTGCATAGTTGCAAAAACAATGCATGTAACAAATTGTAAGAACCAATTGAAAAAAAAAAAAAGTGGATTAAATGCAAATAAAAAAAGTCTTCTGCACGTAAAGTGACGCAATAACGAGTAGGACAGTCATTTAAGGAGGTGGGCCCTGGTTGTTCTCCAAGTGCTCTAGTAGGATAAATACTCCAGCGGCTCCCCATACGCCGCACGACATTCCCGTCCAGGTGATGATTGACAGCTGATGAGGAGGAAGCTGAGTGATGAAGATGCTCGTCGTATACAGTGAGCAGTGTACGGTCCGGTCCGTGCTGAGTCAGTCCCGCTTCCTGCCACGCTCCTCGGCCGCCGCCGCCGCCGCCTCTCCAACGTCGTCGGCCTGATGCCCAGGGAAGGCGTGCTGGTACAAGTGCCGGTGATTGGCTGCCACGTTGTACAACTTGTGCAGCGCCTGCGTTGCGGGAGGCGTCACAAGAAGGTCACGCAGGAGAATGAAAAGCATCACCGGGAAGAAGGAGTGTCACATTCTTACCTCGTTCGTGCTCCCCTGTTGAGGCGTCGAAGGGAAAACACAAAGTGAGTTCAAAACATGGAATACATTGTCACGATTTGAACGAATTAACAGGAATGCTGCCATCTGGTGGCTGTTTGACTACATTGCATGTATTGGATGAGTTGCAGGTTTGATTTTTGACTTGAATTCTCAATGGATGTGGACAGACGGATTGTGTATGGATGGAGAGATTGCGACCGACCTGGTCCCAGAGCGCCCCGGCCACCTGGTCGATGACGGCCCCCAGCTCTCGGTACTCCCCCGAGTAGCGTATGTAGGCCCAGGTGCAGAGCGTGATGAGGGCCAGGCCCAGGATCATGTTGCACAGGCTGGCGATGACGTCCACGCCCACAAAGCCCGTCACGCCTGCCGCCACGTACATGACGAAGATGACCACGAAAAGGGTAGCGGGCGTGCGGGCGGCGTGGAAAATGTTTTTGGAGTCATTGTGCTTGATGTACTGGACGAAGACCTGATCCACCTCGCCCGTCAGTTGCTGCAGGTAGCGCCGGCTGAACTCCTCGCCGCCCATCTTCTTCACGCCGCGAAAAAGCGCCAGAGCCTCCTCGCGGTGGACGGCGTGGCGCGCTTGTAGCTCGCTGGGCGCCAGGAAGGGACGGTCGCCACCGCACACCTGACGGAGAATAGAGATGAGTGGCGATCATCGGCGAGTCTCACGGCGGATGCGGGCGTACCTCCTCCATTTTCTTGCTGTACAGATCCTTGGCCGCAGCCACCGCCGCCAGGTTGTTGGCTTCCGCTGTGGCCTGACACGAACCACGACATCATTATCCGTCCAGCCACTCATCCACAAAGCTCCTAACACATTTACCTGCAGCATGGATTTAGGATGAGGCAGCTCCTCTCCTTGGTAAATCTTGATGTAGGCCTGGAGAAGACAAAAAAACGCATTAAAAGGAAAACGGTGGCCATTTTGAAATACTGGACTATCCCTGACCTTGAAGTACTCCAGCAGGCCTCTGCAGGTGATCTTACTGCCATTGATCTCCTTCACGTCAATGTTGCCAGGACTCAGGAGCCAGGGCACCAGAACCTTCAAGTTGTTGATGAACTCGCCGTCGATCTCTGCAATCATCATTTTGAAATGTCTGCTATCAGCTATTAGCTAACATTAGCTGCTACTCCGCTAACATGGCACCGCCTCGCATTTTTTTGGGCGACATCTCCGCTGTTTGGGTACCTTTGATCCGTCCGTCAAAGTGCGGATTGGTGGCCACCTTCAAGCCGGGGTGAGGCATCAAAAAGCTGGAGATGTTGGTGAAACACGAATGGATGTGTTTGCGCACGTTCTGCAGCTCCTCGTGCTGGTTCTCCGAGATCTACACGCAGGATTTGAAATGAAGTCACTTTTTAACAGGTTTCAAGGAAAGTCACATCCTTCCCCACTGACCTTGAGCCTCTTCTCCAGGAATTTCATGCCTCCCTCCTGCCCGTATGGAAACTCGTACGGGAAGCTCCAGTCTCGGATGAGGAATATCATGGACTTGCAAATAAGAGCAGATGAAGGTAAGAGCCACAAAGGTATTCTATTTTATGATCATCAAATTACCTGAAACGGTTTGAGGAAGGTCTCCTCCATTGCCAGTCGGCCGTACTCTGTGAACAGCTGTCAAGGGGGAAAAACAAAATCACAAAATGGTCATTTTGTGTCATTTATGACTTTCTCTCTGTGAAATATTTTTTAGTGGATTCATTTTCGAGCAAAAAAAAAATAAAAATACTAGACATCATCTAATCCATTTGAATATTTACCTGCAGATGCTGAAGGTCATCTTCTTGGACATTCTGGGAGATGTTGTAAACCTGTATTTCATATTTCCTATTAATTTTCTTTTTCTACAATTTTAAACCGTTGTCAGATATCTTAACAAAGCGCTATCATTGCATTATCACCAGCAGAATTTAAATTCTAAATGGGCCCACAACTGGTGTACCTGCATGGAGCTGATCATGGTGCTCAAAGCGAACACGGTGGCCGAGTCACGCAGCGTGGACTGGCTGTCGAAGGTACCTTGTGTGTCCATCAGCAGCACTGCCACCTATGTCACCACACACACACACACACACTACATTTAGTAACTATTGTTATTGTGTCCAATTTTGGGCGACAACAATAAAAGCAAACTTCACCTTGGTCCCGTCAGGCAGGTCAACAAGGAAGACCTCGCTCCAGATCTGGATGCCGGTGGTCTCCCTCTCCGAGCCCCCCCTCCACGAGAACCCGGTCAGGGGCTCGTCGGCCTGGCCCAGCCAGTCGTCCGAGCCCTGAAGTAAAAAGGTGAGTCGAACGGAACCATGCTTTATTATTGTCGTATTGCAGGACATGAGAATTGGATCGGGGTACCCACGTGGTTGTACATGTAGCGCAGCATGAAGTCCATTAGGAAGGACTTCCCCTTGCGGAAGGCCCCCGCCACCGAGATGGCCACCACCTCGCGGTCGCGCACCTCCTCGGCCAGCAGGATGCGACTCAGCGCTGCCTCGTCCAGCTCGAAGGTGTGGTCGTCCTTCACCAGCAGCACCTGGATAGGCCGCGCCCGCCCGTCCGACTCTTCGTCCTCTGAGCTCCACTCGTACATGTTCTTGTCACCCAGGGACCCTGGGGAGAAGAAAAAAAAAAAACGTCTCTGTTGATATTTTGCCATTTTTTGTAATGGCCAGCAGCTGCTCGGAAAACAATGAGGCAGGCAGTAGGATGATGACATGATTGTACCGATTTTGATTCTGGGCAACGGCAAAAATAACTTCATCCAACTCAAAATGTAAGAATTGTGTCATTAGGGCCTGACCGATACTGAGACAGTATTTTGAGGCTAATTCTGATATTTGGCAGAAAAAAATAACCGATTAATCAGCCAATTCATTTAAAAAATATAATGAACCAAATAACTTGATTTTGGTTCCTTAGCCATTACATGAATAATCAATTAATTATAGGCACACACATTTGACCTATATTTTTTTGCTTCATGTGTTTAGTTATAAATATTAAAAACAAAAATGTATGCAAAAAGGCCTCGCCCAGGCGTTGCCGCCACTGCTGCATGTTACACCAGCCGGATAAAATCAAGTGGGTCACCCTCTCTACTCCCTCCCAAAGGCGTAAATATTTTTTTTATTTATAAACATTTTAATATAATACAAACGGTCCCCCCTGAAGGTGACTTCTTGCTATTTCCCAGTGCACCATTACATAATTAAAACACTAGATCTCCCATGCATTCCCAAGACCTTAAAGGCGACATTTAAGGAACATTTCCCACGACTGGATTTTTGTCTTTTATCTTAATAATCGTTTGATATGGTGCAAAAACAACCCCCCCACCCCCGCCCGCCCCACACACACAATGACGTTGACCAGGACCTGCGCTGTTAACGCCCATAAAAAAGATGATGAATTAAAAAAACAAAAAGATGTTGGCACGTACACTCACCCCAGCTGTCTCTGTCTTTGCGGTGTTTCGCCATAGCGCCTGCCGCCCCCCCACCCTCAATATGTACAATAATGACGAGAATGAAATGGCAATGTCTCCAATGATGTTGTTGTGTCCGCTAGTGCAGCAGCTTGAAGTCTGCGGTCAGGGGCGGCAGGGAGGAGGAGGATGCGCCTGGAGAACAACACCAGAGAGATTGCAGGAGGACAACGAAGAGGAGGAAGACGACGAGGAGGAGGATGGCGCTTGGGCGCTCCGCTTGTGACGCGCAGAGATGCCATCAGGGGGCGCGCTTGTCTCCTGTCGAGGTTCGTTCAATGAACTACAGTACAGTGGCATCTCGGTATTCACGGGGGTTGACGCCCATTGAAATGCATTCCTTTTAGTTTTTTGGAAATCACAATATAGTCTAAAAAAAAACGGAAAAAAAATCACGACACATGACCAAACTAGAAACAGGTGAAAGTGTAGTTGTATTAAACGACTGATATATTATACATATCATACAAACATCACGGTGACAAATTGTTGGGGTTGTGGTGATTTTGTAAATGTATTAATATTTTAATTTGTCGACATTTTACACAGTGTTCCTGAACGCATCACCAGGTCATGAACAGCTCATTTTCTACCGTTAGGGGGTGCTAAAACACGCTGAAACTGTATACGCGCGGTGCTTTTGAGGACCATCGTTAATCTGGAATACAAATATCGTAGATAACTAGCACAAAATATAATTTAATTTCAGACGTTCCACTATTCTAGTCTAAATATGAGACGTCATACAAACGTCCCGATGACACATTCCCTGGATTTATTGCCTCTGCATTCCTACACAACAACATAGCGTTTTGTAATGTAAACAAGCGTGAGATCACGACGAGTTTATTTTTGACGAGGTGTTCATGAACGCCTCATCAGGATCCTGAAATTTACGGAGATTAACAGCAACCGACTGTTGTTTTGTTTAAACGCATTGGCGTATTAAACTAACACATGGAATCGTTTGTATTTTCCACATTTTGACGTCTGACGAAATTTTTGGGAACGGGACTCTTCTCTCCGAAGCTGTCAACCGAGTAAAGAAGATGACATGTCCGAAAGAAGTTGTTGGCGACGACTGCTGTTGAACGAGGTCGTCTCTTGCCCGTAGAAGAGCCACTGAGAGCCGTCTCAACTTTTGAACGCCTCGGTAGCAAAAAGAGGACGTCCGGTTGAAAGGCTCCCTCCCTTTTCATCGTAGTTTTCGACGCTTAAAGTGTCAAATGGACATTTGAATATAAAAAGCACGGCCGAGTCGTCCACACGAACGGTAAGCACCAGGCAGCTCAAGTTTGGAGAAACTAGCCGTTAGCATTAGCCAGGGATGCTAACCTCCCTCCAGCTTCATCGTTCAAAGAAATGGTGGTTCTGGGCCCGGCTATTTCCTGGCGTTGTTGCCTTCTAACTAATAGTAGAAGGCGCGTTTCAACGTCTGTAAAATGCGTTTTGGTGAACTTATTTATGTATTTACAACTACCCACAAACATCTAAAAACTTGTTTTTGTGAAACATTTTCACTCTTTTGCGGTTTTTAACACTTTCCCGACAATTAGACTGCACCCGTATGAAGCTGCTTTGCAGTGCCGGTTAAGCATTCCTAAAAGTGCTGCAGTTGTTTCGATATATAAGTAAAATTAAATGGTCATTTATGATACCACAGTGAACTGTTTCACGTTGTAAAAACTCAATCAACTTGTCTTCCATTCATCGTCATTATTAGGCCTTACTTTGAAATCATGCTGCTTTTCTTCCTTTCTGTAATTATAACCATTGTAATTTCTTTTCATCTTTTTTACTTCCTTTTATGCATCCTACCATCCTTCCACCCATCCTACCTGTCATTTAGCCTTACCTTGACTCACTTCCTTCTGTTTCTACCTTACTGTACTCTTCCTTTCGTTCCCCTCATACGTCCTCCACAAATATACTGTAAATATATATAAATGTATAAATGACTTGACTTGACTTGACAAATATACTGTGATGGTTCGTTAAAGAAATAATAATAGTAAAGATATATTTACAATAAAAAGCTACAAATAAATATTTTTCCTCATTTCCAGGCCATGGAGAAGCCACAAGGCCCAACTGAATAAACCGAGGACTCATCGACTAGTTCAGCGGCTCCAGCCGATAGCCCGCACCGGATTCCTCTAAGGTCAGACCCACCATGGACATATTTCCTCGGCCCAGCGGCGAGATCCAGCGGCGAAACCCTCAACATGACTTTGAGCTCATCCAGCGGGTGGGAAGTGGCACCTATGGGGATGTCTACAAGGTATGTGCCACTGATGCGGCTATTTCCCGCGTGTCAATCAGGCTCCAAGTAACTACTTTGTCACTTTATCACTTTTTGAAGTAGAACTCATTTGCCAAATTCACTTTGTTTTGCGACTCCACGTTGATGCGCTGGGGAAAGTTGCGGCACACCAGTCTCACAGATTAATTTTTTTCCCCTGCTGAAATTCTTAAAAGGCTCCAAAAAGAATTCCTCACATTCTGCTGCTTCCAAATGAAGTGAGATGTACTGTGTTGTCCGGAGAAGGTCCTTGTTTATCCATCTGCTGCAGATAAAGCATCGTTCAGCTCCCCCGCCCTTACTTCTTTCTATGCAAAACCTCTGCGGCTGGAACCCCCCCCCCCCCCCACTTCACAGAACCCCGCTACCCACTATTCCACTTCCCCCACAGTGGAATGCTGCGCCTGGAATTCTGGTATGCAGGGCCAAATCTGATCAGTGTGTCAACTGGCAGAAACACCTGAGATTTATTATTTTATTTTTTTTAAATCAAGGTCAACAGTTCGCATGTTGCCGGTTTTATTCCCATCGCACCATTAACGTTCATACTTGACTCGTGCTGGATTAGAGGCGGCGGCCCGCCTTGACCTCAATCCCGATGCCTGACACGCCAAATCGTCAGCGTTCACCGCAACAGCTGGGAAACGAGATCTCAAATGGGCTTTATTTTAAGCAAAACCAACCGATGAGAGCAAAACATTTAGGTGTAATAAATCTGATGTTGTCTGTTGTGACACAGATTCATTTATTGCTTGTTTGTTCCAAAATAAATGGGAGAAGGACCTCGACAAAAATAATCGGATGTTAAACCGAGTATTGCGCCGCTGTCTTTCAGGCGCGCAACATCCAAACGGGAGAGCTGACCGCCGTCAAGATCATCAAGCTGGAAGCAGGTAGGAACACGCTCGCTGTCCCATCCCGATCAACAGTGACCAAGTCAACGCCGTGCGGATTAGTGAGATTATGCAGATCCAACCGCCGAGCTCGGATGGCTGTGGGGAGGAGATTAAGAGTTTGCGTTTTCTCTTTCATTTATTCACCGTGGTGGTCAGGTGGCCCATATGGCGTTTATTCCATCCACTACGAGTGTCCTGACTATAAATCCAAAAATTTGGAACCTTCACTCGAAACTCTTTTTGGGGCCACTTGACTCACATTTGCAGTGCAAATGTCTTTTGCAATGTCAAAACTGGTCGGACCGGCATACGTGATGCTGGCACCGACTTCGAGCAACAAAGGCGCGGCCTGGCCCGCTGGCCAACAGATCACCTGAAGGTCTGCGCTCACTTGTTGACTCTACATTCAATGATTCCAACTTGGCAGAAATTCTGGATCGCTGCATTTTTTGACGGCTGCTGAATTGGCAGATGAGTTTGAAAATATCTTTGACAGATGCATTTGAAAGTGTGAGAGAATTCATTCAACAGTCGTCAACTCCCATAACAGCATGTTTCTTCCATTAGCAGTTAACCCGGGGAGGAAGTGTCTGTAAAAGTCAACACTATGCCTGTAGTTTTTTTTTTTTTTTTTTTTAGAAGCTCTGAGTCAAGTCCCTGAAATTAGCCTTTTCCCAAATATTTGTGGCCGCTGTGCTGCTGACTCGTACGTTACTGTCAACACACGCACAAAGCCAAGGAACATGCAGAGACTTTTAAAGCGACCTTTTACAAATTCACAGTTTGTGAAAATACATTTTTGCAAACCCTCAGCAAGTTTTCAAACCTTGATTTTGTTTCTTCTCCCATTTTCAAAACTAAAATGTAACTTTGACAGCAGACCTCCTGTCTATCTGGAGAGATGTTGAATATTGATTTAATCAGTGCACACAGTGCCAGTCACCTCAACTTCTAACTCTGTTTCAAATCTAACGTGGACTTTGGAATCTCAAAAATCAATAGCAGTAGAAGCATCTGGCTGACATTAAAAAAAAAAAAATCTCTGGCTGGAGGTTTGAGAGTTACACATGTGAAAGTTAAAAGTGCAAGGTGTTCAGTTTGATGGAGCTCTTGTGTGTAGTAAAAAAAAAAAAAAATCCAAGCCCTCGTTTGAATCTCTCACCTGAGCGACTGAACTCACATGGTCAAGAATTGGCTTAAATCAGAGATTCAGATTCCTCCTTGCGACGTTAACGCGTTTTCCGTGCTGGTGTGTTCCAGGGGACGACTTTTCCATCATCCAGCAGGAAATCTTCATGGTGAAGGAATGCATGCACCACAACATTGTGGCCTACTTTGGGAGCTACCTCTGGTGAGAGCGCCGTCAGTGTCGCTCTTCATTTAACCGGCGGCGGAAAGTCACATGCTAACTGTTGAAAACTGACTGTTGTTGTTTTTGCTGTGCTCTGCTCAGTCGAGAGAAGCTGTGGATATGCATGGAGTACTGCGGTGGCGGATCCCTGCAGGACATTTATCATGGTGTGGAGTTTTCTTTCTTTTTTTTTTTTTAAATATAAACAGCAGTGTTTCTTGCATTGCACTCACACGATTGTCTCCCGCGTGTTACAGTTACCGGTCCTCTTTCAGAGGTGCAGATTGCGTACGTCTGCCGGGAGACTTTACAGGTAATGAGCTCTTCTTTTTTTTTTTTTTTTTCATCTTAGATTTTTTTTATTCAAGCGCTTCTTTTCAACAAAGACTGATGGTCTCGTTTTTTTTCTCACAGGGTTTGGGATACCTCCACACCAAAGGCAAGATGCACCGTGACATTAAGGTACATCAATATTTGGACTTTTGAATTGCCATCTACGCGAGTGTTTGTGTATGTCATCAGGATTCAGACGCGTTGCGGATGTTTCTAAGCATGTGGCATGATGTGGGGTTTCACGCACAGGGAATAACCCCTCGTGTTTTTTTGTGTTGTCTTTGCAGGGCGCCAACATACTTCTGACAAACGACGGTGACGTCAAGTTAGGTAAGCGGCTCTTGCGTGTCCTCATTCCTCAGCTCGTTTCGCAACCCTCAAAACTCCCACGTATGAATGTGTGCGTTGTCTTTTTGCTATGTTTATTTTGTGCAATTTTGTGTTGTGTGTATTTTATGTATGTATTTTTTGCGCACGTGTCCAGCTGATTTTGGCGTCGCTGCAAAAATAACCGCCACCATCGCCAAGAGAAAGTCCTTCATTGGGACGCCTTACTGGTGAGTACGGTTGCCATGAGGCATTTTGGAAAAGTAGCTCGAGAGGCTCCAACCATCTGATTCTCCACTTGACGTTGTGCAGGATGGCTCCGGAGGTGGCGGCGGTGGAGAAGAATGGCGGCTACAACCAGCTGTGCGACATCTGGGCGGTGGGCATCACGTCCATCGAGCTGGCAGAGTTGCAGCCGCCCATGTTTGACCTGCACCCAATGAGGTAAGCGGTGAAAATTCATCTGAAGTAATAATCCTTAGCATAAAAGAATCAAGTCATTTTTGTGAATGGCGATCCAATGGTGAGAGTGTGATGCCGTTTGTTTAGGGCCTTGTTTCTGATGTCAAAGAGCAGCTTCCAACCACCCAAGCTAAAAGACAAAAACAAATGGTGAGTGAACCCCCCCCCCCCCCCCCCCCCCCCTGCAATATGCTGTAGAAGCCTTCCTTTGAGCACGACGTTGTGACTCTTGTGTCGCTTTTGTCGCCGCAGGTCCGCCGCCTTCCACAACTTTGTCAAAGTGTCCCTGACCAAGAACCCCAAGAAGAGGCCCACTGCAGACAAGCTCCTTTCGGTAATCAAAAGCTCCCTTTTTATAGCGACGACGTACACGCTCGAGCGTCTTCCCCTAACTTCTTGGTTCGGCGCAGCATGTGTACGTGTCACAGACGGGCTTGACGAGGCGGCTCGCCGTCGACCTCCTGGACAAGATGAACAACCCCGACAACCACCAGCATTACAACGAGGTGGACGACGATGACCTTGAGGTAAGTTGTGTTGCCCTCCCACCTATTAAACGTTTTCTCAGGAACCAGACTTTCCAGCTAAAAAGGAAGTGGTATGAATCAACATGTTGAAGTGTGGGGGAGGGCATATGAATGAGTTTGAACAACTTGTATAGGCCAACTGATGTACTTGCGTTAATAGAACTATATTTACACAAAAGTCATCCTGACCACGATGAGTCATGACTGATATTATCAGCGGCCTAACATGTTCAATAAGATTTGGGCTGTTACAAAACAATTGCTGCCAAATGCAAGCGTGGAAACTGGTTAGTGTCACTTCCGACGCTGTGTACATACACGGCAGGTTATGTAATTCAGCTGAAATGTGATAAACAGTACCCGGATCTGTTCCGCAGCCCCTCTCGGTGGTCCGGCACACCATCCGCTCCACCAACAAGCAAGCTCGGGCAGAGAGGACGCGCTCTGAGATGGCCTGTAAGTACAAAAAAAAAAACAATTCAGCCAGAGGTATAGGGGTGTTAGCAGCCCAGCCGTTCGGGTCACTCGATGTCCCACTCATTCTGCACTGGCATTGTTCCAGGCCACTGCATGCGTGTGTAGAAATAGAACAATCGACCCTAGACGCACGTGCGTGTCTCTGATCCCGTGGGCCGTTCCGCATGATTTAGCACTCCTCAATATGTCTTTCTCACCTTGAAGCAAACAATGGGACAGAGCGAGGAGGGCCGCAATCCCCTCAAGGGAGCCAAGCAGGTCAGTGGCGACGTAGCCAGACGTCGCGCGTGTAGTTTGTGTTTTGTAACTCCCGCGCTCACCCTCTTGTGTGGTCTTGTCGTAACACGTAACCTCCCCACACCTAAAAAAATGTTCATGGCTCGCTGACAGAAATAGCATTGTTTTACCAATGACTAATAGGATCCTAATGTTTGACTCATACCCGACCGACTCGGCACTTTCGCTGGCTTTTGGTGTGTTTTTGACACCACACAGTTGACGCATAGTTTGGGAAGCACCCCCCCCCACACACACACACTACCTATGCGACCTTGCCTTATATTGGATCTCGATACTGAGATATGACAGTCAATAATTCCCGAGGTCTGGTTAATGTTTGGGCATGGTTTTAATTTTTAAGCTTATAGTTGATCTGTTCCGCTCATGTTTTCGAGATAAACCCAAAGCCTATTTCGCACAGACGTCCAGTCGCCCACGCTCCCCCAAAAATCATGAAAGCAGACATCAGTTAACGCTCAAAGGCCAGCGAGTCACCATTTAAACAAGTGTCTCCTTTGTCGTTGGCAGTCGACAAGTTGCAATTCGAGCCGCCGCTGCGCAAAGAAACGGAAGCGCATTCGGAAATGGTGAGGATCGAACGGCAGGCGGCGGTGCCGGCGCGCAAGTCTGTCAAGCGGCTGCAATATGTGCTGCTGTCTTCCCGCAGGATGTGAGTAAAGATAATGACTTCCAGTCCCCCTGGAGCCCCTTTGCTGAGGGGGGAATAACAGCCAGGTAAGGCAGCTGCTCTTGTTGACACCCCTATTGTTTTTTTTCAAATTTGGCTTTTATCTTCCTCTTGCACGTACGTCCACGATGAAGTGTTGAAAGTCATGACTGGCTGACTGATTGATTCTTAATGAGCATGACCCCCAACCCCGTGCGCTTGCCGTATGTTTTTATGTCATGCAAGCGCGCTCCTTCTCACGTCTCCCTTTTGCTTTGCTTGTTTCTCTCTATCTCTCTCTCCCCACCCTCTTTTTTTTGCTTTTGGCCTGTCTTGTCTCTCACCTGCCCTGCACCCCCCCCTCACCGAAGGAGTCTCCTCAAAAGCGTTGAGGACGAGTTGTTCCAACGGTAACGCCTTAACACCGCTGTTGCTTGTCTTCTACTGTCGTGTCGTCGTGCATCCATTCGCGCAAATCCCCAAATCACTTTGACATCGAGTTGCTAGTTTGTGTTATTTTTTGAAATAGCGCACCAGCATCTTGCGTTGCCATTTCAAACCCTGTCAAATTGATATCAGGTGAATATTTTGAAGAGTAACTCCCCCGCCTCGCAAACGCATGTATGCATGTATAGCGACCCTTCTTAATTATCCATCGTCCCCGAATGCCACAGAGGAGTGTGACCTTTCTCTCTGCTTCACTTGTTTACTCGCTGCAGGGGACACGTCGCTCACCTCCATGACGCCTTCAATGATGTGGAACTGTGAGGAAATGCTCGTGTTTAATCACAATCACACGCATGCGCTGTACTCACTTAATGAAAGCCAAGCACGAAAAAAAAAAACATGTTTGGTCTTGTCATTTAATGTCACGTCGCTACATTCAATAAATACTGCAAACACATTGGACAAAAGTTACCCAACACCGCTAGGTTCAAATGACATTGCTGATTGTGGTTCTCATTTCTTCATCCATCCATCCATTTAATGTTTTTATTTATTTCAGATCCACTCTCAAGCCAGGGTATCCTCCTCCTCGGCCCCCGAAGGTGAGAGAACGTCTGAATTCTTATTTTGAAGAAATAATGCGGTAGTTGTAGGGCTGCCCAAATAAACGTGACCATGACTTGCCGTCGTCTCATTGCCGCAGCCCCGCTTGCGCATCCCCTGCGAGGACGCCGCCCTCAACGACGAGCAGTCGCTGACAGTGCGGCGCTTTCCCAACGGCGAAAACGGTCCGGGCCAGGCGTTGCGACGCCTGAGCACGCCGGAGCACGCCAACAAGGCCGGGAGCTCGTCGCCGGACTACCTTTCCGTCAGCGTCAGCAGCCCCGGGCTCCTGTCGCACGCCTCGGACCAGGGTAAGGACCTGCTAGAACAACGGCAGCTTTTATTAAAATCTGAAAAAGAATTGGTAGTTTAAGTCATTAAAAGGAAATCTATAAGGATTCCAAAAACACGGGAAAATACATTTTAGAATTTGTGGTTTGCCGCCATTTTGAATCTCGAGAAAACCTTGCAATTTGATGCTCAGAGTGCTTCATTGTTTCTTCTTTACAAAGCTGTCAGTAAGTGTGAATGCAAAGGTGAGGGAGAGCTCCAACTGTCAAGTTTCTCTACATTCGGTTGTCGCACAATGTGCAATAACACATTTGCCTCCGTCCCTAAGACGACGACTCGGACGGAAGCTTGAATGGCGACAGCCCCAAGCCGGCCCCGCACCGGGCGCATCGGAAGCTGAAGAAGGATTTTCCCGTAAGTATTTGGACACACTCGACTACGTCAAAAACATTGACGACGTAGTAGCATTGTGGCATTGTAAGATTTGAAGATAAACAATTGTCACCATTTGTCTCCTCTGCTAGAAACCGGCTATCAACGGCTTGCCGCCAACACCCAAAGTGCTGGTGAGTGAGCAGTCTGCACTCTTGAACTCTGTGTGCTTGCAGTCTGATTTTTCAAAAAAACATTTTTATTTGTGGGATGGCAGATGGGCGCTTGCTTCTCCAAAGTGTTCGATGGGTGTCCCCTGAAGATCAACTGCGCCACCTCCTGGATCCATCCGGACACCAAAGGTGACGCCAATTTCACATGACCACGCCCGCCCACTTCGGAATTCTTCCACCATCCTAATGCACGTTTATTATTATTTATCAAGATCAATACCTGATCTTTGGGACAGAGGATGGCATCTACACGCTCAATCTGAACGAGCTGCACGAGGCTACGATGGAGCAGGTAAAGCCAGCTGGAGTCAAGAGTAAAAAAAAAACAAAATGGCAAGCTGGATCGGTTTCCACCGTCGCAATGCCGTGTTGGTCATACAAGGTCTTTGTCTCCTTGCAGCTGTTCCCCAGGAAGTGCACGTGGCTGTACGTTATCAACAACAACCTGATGTCTTTATCGGGTAAGTGGCGACGGCCCTCGTTACCCATCAGCGTCATCGCCCGCCGCTGCTTTTGTCCCGCGTTATCTGCCAACGCCGCCCCGTGCTGAAAAGAGAAGTCATTTTCCTTTTGTGCCATCGGCGTGTCTCTCGAGAGCTGCTGTCGCTCACCCGGTTGGGAAATTTATAGAACCTTGTAGGTTTAGAATAAACAAGCTTTGTCCTATGGCTGCCAAATTTGAAGACTATGGAGGAGCAAGTCTTCAAATCTTTTGATCATAGCTTCGATTCAACATCCTGCTTATAGTGTGAAACCAAAATGGCTGAATGACTTGTCACGGTTCGATGTGGTTTGCTATTAGACCTGCTTGACCTCTGCTCTCTTCTCATTTCTGTCCGCCCTGCTCCCACCTGGCTTCACTTGACACTCTACTAACCGGCTTCACCAGAAGGTAACGCGCTTCACAACATCGTCACACTTTTAGCGCCGCTCACGCCTAACCTGGCTCAAACGTCCAAGCTGCTGTTTTGAAAAGGTTTGTTTCTGTAACTGCCGGTGGCTTGTCCCGCAGGGAAAAACTTCCAGCTGTACTCCCACAACCTCATTGGGCTCTTTGAGCAGCTGAAGAAACCCGGCTTGGCCGCCCAGCTCCAGACGCACCGCTTCCCGGACAAGATTCTGCCAAGGTGATGGCCGCGCAGTCACTTTTTGCGTCGTGATCTGACTCATCATTTGAAACTCTGCCAAGGAAACGCAGTCTCAAATTCCGTAGCCCCAATCAATATTCAATATTATGTTCCCTTTTAAAGGTCTCGATGAATTGCCTTTCTGTTACTTCCGACGGGCCAACGGCGTTCTGCTGCGACTTGGCAGCCGCAAAGTAGTCAGCGCCTTTTGTGTGCTCATTCGCAGTCGGCCGCTTGTGTAAAAACGGAGTTGGCTGGCACCAAAATGAAAGCTTTGTCCCGCTCGGCCCAGTTCACGACGTCACAGTCTGTTTTCAGCAGGGCTGACAGAGAGCTATTTTGTCCCCTCAGGAGGTTCGCCTTGACAACCAAGATCCCCGACACAAAGGGTTGTCACAAGTGCTGCATCGGTGAGTAGTTGCACACTTTTATTTCTCCGTCTTGACCTGAAAATTGTCTAATCCTATTTTTCCCCTCAACAGTGCGCAACCCGTACACAGGGCACAAATACCTTTGCGGCGCGCTGCAGTCTGGCATTGTCCTCCTGCAGTGGTACGAGCCCATGCAGAGGTTTATGCTCATCAAGGTGAGTCCCACATCATGTGAATTCAGCTACCACAATGACCCATCGCCTCTAACACCCGCGCGGTATGACCCTCGACCCCGACAGCACTTTGACTTCCCGCTTCCCAGTCCGCTGAAAGTGTTTGAGATGCTGGTGGTGCCCGAGCAGGAGTACCCGCTGCTGTGCGTGGCCATCAGCCAAGGCGCCGAGCCCGGCCAGGTGGTGCGCTTCGAGACCATTAACCTCAACTCCTGCTCTTCCTGGTTTACCGAGATGGGAACCAGTAAGTCCTTTGTTGACTCTTCTCCAATCCTACTCTGAGGGCTGTTTTTTCTTTGACATTTTTAAATATTGACTTTGTGATCATGTCATTTCTACCTGCAGGTAATCAGCAGGTGGACGCCATCCACGTCACCCAGCTGGAAAGAGACACAGTGTTGGTGTGTTTGGACCGTAAGTGGATCCTGTTGCCAGCATTCCGGAAGAAGTCTCAAATCGTATCAATCTGATCGACGTGCTTTCCACACAGAAAACTTGAAGATTGTCAACCTTCAAGGCAAACTGAAGTCCAACAAGAAGCTGGCGTCCGAGCTCAGTTTTGACTTTGGCATCGGATCAGTTGGTAGGATTGTAATTGGACAGGATGTCTTTTCAAAGATAACAAATGATGATGATAATAGAGGGAAAATGTCTTTTGCAGTGTGCCTGCAGGACAGCGTTCTGGCCTTCTGGAAGCACGGCATGCAGGGCAAGAGCTTCAAATCCAACGAGGTACGGAATGAGGTTGGATTACTCCATGGAAGAGTTGTTAGGCGAATCGATGCCAAAATGATCTACAGCCCCAGTATGAGTTGACCATCAAGATGTTTGTCGTATTTTCTCGGAGCGGCAAGTGTCCCTGACTTGTGTGTAGTTGTGTGTTTTGCGTATCACACATTGACGTGCAGGTGATCCCGAGTGCGGCGAGTGACTTTGCGTGCACGGCGGGTAATGAACTTGTCGTCGGCGTGAACCTGATCACTAGTCGCTGTCGCTCACACAATAAAAGTTCAAGAGATCGCGGTGAGGTGAAGCATTTTGTTTTGATGGAAGACGATACCGCCAGTGACTTGGCCGCAATCCGTTTCTTTTTTTTTTGTTTTTAAATGTCAGCAGGCATGCAAAATTGATGCCCCGTCATAAACACGACAGTGAGCGGCTTTGAATAATTCAGCTTTTGTGTGGGTATGATTCCTTCACGGGCGAGCGGTTCTTCGATGGACATTTGTTCGCCGGCCGCCTCCGTCAACACCCGAAACCCAGATCACATCTCGTCCGAGTCGAGCGCTTAACACCGCGCAGGTGTCGCCCGTTCCGGCTCGCGTCCACCGGCCGGCTGAAATATCAACACGTTTTTTTTTTTACACGCAGTGTCGGGCTTCGTGATGCTGACACGCAGACGGAATTTTCCGTGGAGACGACCAACTCAAAGGCAGCCTTGTATTTTGTTCACATTTAGATTTTATTCCTGTACCAAAATAGTGTCGGTTTTGTCAATCATGACTGTCAGTTCAAGTTGCAGACCAACTAGTCTTTGACTTTCAGTCAATATTTACTTATCAAGCGTGACACAAAAACAAGTTCAATAAGTTACATGCAACAAAACAACACAAACACACAGACTGCAATTCTTTGGGACTGTCAAGGGTCCGAAAAAGAAGTTATTTTATTCCCCATATATTTTTCAATTCATCATTTATTGAAATGTTATCACGCATAATTGGAATTTGCATTGCCCTCTCTCGTGTGTCGATTCACAGGTAACTCAGGAGATCTGCGACCCAAGCAGAGTTTTCCGCCTCCTCGGATCCGACAGGTTGGTACCGATCTATCTTTTTGGTACCCCATTAGGGTTCTACTCGTTTCCACACTTGTGTTTTTGAACAATTTTTTTCCCCCCCCCTTCTCTCCAGGGTGGTGGTTCTGGAGAGCCGGCCGACGGACCACCCAACGGCGTTGAGCAACCTCTACATCCTGGCTGGTCACGAGAACAGTTACTGATCCACCAGGTGGATTTTTTTTTTTTTTAATTTACGTTACACAAGGAGAACCTTTGTGTCGCCGCATGTTTACGTTGAGCTGACCGGCTGCTCAGCGCGTCCGACTCTCAAGGAGGCCGAGAGGAACGTCCATCACACCAAAAGGTCACAAATAAGAACTTTTTTTTTTTAAATCTTGTACATTTTACATCCACTTATTTGGAGGTACCATAAGTGCCATTAAAAGCTGGTGAGTATCTTTTTGGGAGAGTTTTAGCGCCCCGAGGCTTGGAGCTTCTACCATCCCACTTGAGCGGGAGCCACACGAGTGTTATTTAAACAATATTTATTTTTATTAACATTAACCTCGGGTATGTCCAACTAATAACCAGCATCCATCTGAGCAGCTTTTGTTTTTTTTTTGTTTTTTTTGCGATGTAATATAGTCGCATCCATACTTTTAAATAGAAATGTACAAATGTGCCCCCCTCCCTAGCTTTTAAACTTTTATAGACCTTTAACTTTGTATTTGCACGGTGTAAGCACTTTTGTACATTTTTCCTTTTTTTTTTTTTTTTTTTTTTTTTTTGAATGTAATTTAAACAACAACATGAGGGACAACGCGCTTCTGTCAACATCTTTGCATTCCCTTTGCAAAATATTGCTGTATTTGTTTTGTTGTTTTAATAAAAAAAAAAAAGAGAGCTGTTGTTGACCCGTTGAGAAAAGCGTGTACTGTATTTTACCGTTACTTTACTACATAATATTATTTTCCATGTCCGTGTGTGTTGATGTGTGGGTATTAGTTCCCGTTAATTCCCCCGTTTAGGCTGCCACTCTTCTGCCATTGCCCCCGAGCAGCGTTAATTGGTCTCAATGTGATGCGACCTTTTGGAATATGTGCAAATCAAGCTCCTCAAAACAGGAAGTCCCTGCTCCCACGACAGCAAAGGTACAATCTAGTCTCTTAGTTTTATTTGTTGTTTTGTCTGTAACTGCTTTTAAATGTCCTCATTGTTCCAGCGTTCATGTGGACAAATCCAGAGTCCTTTTCTTTCTTTTCACCTCCCAACTTGTTGCTACGGCGACTGGCTGGTGGACCAGGAAGATGCGTCAAGTCGGGCGTGTTAAGGACGGTGGGTGACAGAAAAGGTAGCCCCCTCTTTCCCTTCACAATAAAAGACAAGCTTGTCTATCAAGTAGAAGACATGACTTGATGTTTCCTTTGTCCCATAATCATATTTAGGAAACATGGTAAATGTCAGTCGAGTTACTCTTCTTACTGCAGCATTGTATTTTGTGTCAATTTAAATTTGCAGTTGCACTGTTTTATTGTGAAAGTGTGAGTGGATGCGGGTCTTGTAAAGGTGTGTGTGTGTGCGTGCATGTGTGTGTGTGTGCACGTTTGATATGTTAGGGTTTTTTTTTTTTTCCCCCTCCACACATCACATCTGAGCCTCAGAGAGAAGGAAGCCTCTTGAGTTTCTCTCCAACTAAACATCTCAGGATATTTTTATTTCCATCATCACCTCCAGAAAGTAAGTGGTGTGTCGTTATCTTCATGACATATTTTTGTAGATATTTTGTTGAGTTTTATTTTGTTGGTGATGTTTACCAACGGTGCTGCGCCTTGATTGGACGCCCACAACACCCTGAGATTTTTTTGTTTGCTTGTTTTGCACCGCCTTTTTTATAGTACAATTGTCTTCTATGTAACCAAACGTTTACACTTATTTTGTTAGAACTGCAACTTGTTTCTAAAAAATCATTCATAATTTGACTTTTTCTTTGTGTTCCAAGAACTTTTTTCCCCTTGGTTTGTTTTTGCGGATGCTTTGTATCGAAGGATGGACAAGTACGAGAAGATGGGCAAGATCGGCGAGGGTTCGTACGGCGTGGTCTTCAAATGTCGCAACAGAGACTCGGGACAGATCGTAGCCATCAAGAAGTTTGTGGAATCGGAGGACGACCCCACCATCAGGAAAATCGCACTCAGGGAGATCAGGATGCTTAAGGTCGACACACAAAATCCGATTTCAGAATTGTCATCATAGTTTGCATTTACCAAGAACCGAAAATTCATAAATACTATAAATGACTAATGTACCTAAGGAAGTATTATTAAATGATTTTAGGCTAGGAAAACAAAAACAGAAATATACAAAATGTTTTTTTTTTTAAATAAATATGCATTCCGTTGCAGCACTAGTTTGACTTGAAATCACAATTTGACGCTCCAATTTGGAAGCGTGCCCACCGCCTCGTATTGATTCCAAGTGTCAGCTGCTCTGCTTAATTAGTCAAGCGGTGGCGGGTGGGAGTGGCAGCCCATAAATTTGGCAGAACCCTGGATGGGGGGGAGGTGAGTTGGGGCTGTTGTCGGGGGCGACGCCAGCTTTATGTGCACCTATTAACACTTTGGATTTAGGAAGGTGGACGTCTTACTCCACGACTCTCACTCACTGCGGACTTGTCTTTACGTGTGTGTGCGTAATGTTTGTGTGTATTTGTGTGTCCATGTGTGTGTAGCAACTGAAACACGGCAACTTGGTGAATCTGATCGAGGTGTTTCGGCGCAAGAGGAAGCTTCACTTGGTGTTTGAGTACTGCGACCACACGGTGCTCCATGAGCTGGAGCGACACCCCCAAGGGTCAGCATCACACTCACACTGACATCGCAACATTTTGATTTTTTTTTTTTGTCAAAATGATTTTTTTTCCTCACAAGACTCCAATTTTAAATACCGAAAAAATTATATCTTTGATTCTTGCAGCATTACAATTTTATTTTTGCATCATCGCAAAATTCAGACCGTTTATGTCTTGGGCTTTTGGTACGATGACATCACATCTCAGGTGTATTTCGAACTGAGCGGCGCTGTGTACATTGGATTATCTCCCTGTGACATACTGTACGTTGCCGTCTTTGTGTTGGCCGTCTCCTGGGGAAGCTGACCCGCCCCGCCGGGAATGTTTGCGGCGATGCTCTGTGCCCGCGGGGCACCGCCAGCCTCTTTTACGGGAGGGGCGGACCTTGTTTTGAATCACGAGTCACGTGATGGCAGTTTCCGTGGCAACGCTGAAAAGATGGCTACCCGTAAGACAACACAGCTGCCTGCGGAGCGTGGCAATAAATCTATATTCGGTAAATGGGCCGAGGGAGGCATCGTAACGGTCCCTAGTGGCTGCGAGCGGGATATTTCCGGTTTTTGATTGGATGCGGTGATTTTCGAGCAATGATCCTGTGACATTGTTGCTTTTTTTTCTTATAGTAGGAAATTGCTGAAAGTCTTTGTTGTTGTGTGCAGCGTTCCTGAGCATCTGGCAAGGAGCATCACGTGGCAGACGCTTCAAGCGATTAACTTCTGCCACAAGCACAACGTCAGTAAGCGACGCTTTCACACATCTTTGGTTCTCCTCCTCTCTTTTAACGAGCATTCCTTTCTCCTCCCTCGGCCCGGCGGTACAAACACCCTGACCAGTGTATCCACAGAGACGTGAAGCCTGAGAACATTCTCATCACCAAACAGCACGTCATCAAACTGTGCGACTTTGGCTTTGCCAGGATTCTCAGTAAGCACCACAATGATGTGGCTTTCGCTGAAAATCTTTCATTAAAATCAATATAGTCCAGTTTTTTTTTTTTCTCCATTGTCTCATTAAATGATTGGCTCTTTTGAATTGTTTTACCTTGTCATGTATGTAGCGGGGCCATGCGACTCGTACACGGACTACGTGGCCACACGCTGGTACCGTGCCCCCGAGCTGCTGGTGGGGGACACGCAGTACGGCCCCCCCGTGGACGTGTGGGCCGTCGGTTGCGTCTTCGCCGAGCTCCTCTCCGGCGTTCCGCTGTGGCCCGGCAAGTCCGACATGGACCAGCTCTACCTGATCCGCAAGACCCTCGGTCAGCTTTGCTAAAAGAGCAACTCAAAACGCTTTTAGCCAGAGTTAAAGATCATTTTCATTTTGTTTTGTCTCCCTTAAAATAATTGAATTTCGTCCAATATTTTGCAGGAGATCTGATCTGTCGCCATCAGCAAATTTTCAGCACCAATCAATTCTTCCACGGCCTCGCCATCCCGGAACCTCTACAGATGGTATGAGCTCCACCAAAACTCCTTAGTGACAAGTAAGACATTCTTTTTTTCTTCTGCACACGTTAGGAACCCCTGGAGCTGAAATATCCAAACCTCTCCCACCAAACTCTCAGTCTCATGAAGGTAATGGCAGCATTAGCACCAAATGGATTTATATATTCTTTGTCTAATTCATTCCTTAGTCAACTAAACGTGTCTGTTAAATGCTAGTAATGATATGGTCGTCAGGCTTGCCTTCGTATGAACCCGAGCGAGCGTCTTCCATGCGAGCAGCTGCTGCAGCATCCTTATTTTGATAACCTGAGACACAAGTACCAGCGCAACGCTAAACAGGGCAACATCAATGCCAGCGTGGGGCACGATCGCCACGGCAACAGGAGGACCCGCCTGCCGCGCAAACACCTGCCAGTGAGTCACGCACTTTACAAATAAAGGCGATGTTTCTAATGTACATAATTTGCTGAGACAAAGTTCAAAATACTTTGCTCATCCATCCATAGTCACAATATTATTAAAAATGATTATTGATGTCATCACTCCCTCTCATGGCATATGAACTTCTGAAGTTGATTCCATTTTTGGCTTGTCGTTGTCAGTGTTTACCTCAGCTGACAGGCAGCAGCATCTTCCCCGTTTCGGACACCAAGAAGTACTTTCACAACCTCAGCAAGTTCAACTATCACCTGCCCAACATCTAGAAACACGTCTACCCGTGCATCAACCAAACTCAGGAAGTGAAGCAAAGCGCTGGAGATGAGTGACTGACATTTGTCGGTGTCTTTTCCTCATATGACTTTTTTCAAGTCTTAGCTAGCTGACGGAGGACAAGGAGCGTCGTATGACACTATGCTCCGCTTATACATGACATGGAAGATTTGGTCAAATCTTCCGCACCCCAAGTCAAGTAGGATGCCACTTTTTTTTTTTTTACTTTCTCAATTGTATTTATTGAAATAAGCAGAGAGACAATAACATTGATAATTTAGTGGACATGATCCCCACATTGGTGCTAAGGACGTCCGCGGTTGTGGAAATGCCAAATGGTTCAAATTTGAGTGCATCAATTCAAGGCTCCTTTATATTCCATAACTCATGGATCAAATGTTGCTGTACCACTCGGTGGTTGAGACCCTAAATTGTTTGCCTACATTTGTGCTACCATGAGATATAACTTAGATTTGTTGGCAACACAAAACAAATCTCAGCATGTAAACCCAAAATTGGCCCATGGAAGCGTACAGGCATTCATGTTTGCGACAAAGCATAAACGAGTCTTTTTGGCGTCAAGCTAAAAGGACCATGTTGATGAGAAATAAATTGGTGTGAACTGTAAAGTGCTTTCTTGTTGTTTTTTTAGTCCAAGTCCACTTGAATGTCAAGGCGTGGGAGTGCCGTCTTTAAACGTTCCACTGTGGTCTGTTTGTCCTTGACACCAGGCAGGTCACTGAGGAACAGGTACTCCAGATTACTACACAAAGGGGCAAAACAACAAAAGCATCTTAAAAGCTATTTTCCATCCTCAAATTCCAGGTAACTACTACTTCCTGGAATTTATTATGCTTTACTTAGAATAACATGTTATTAAAACAACGCATGTAATGCTTTTTTCAAAATCAAAACTTATTTTACTAAAAATGACATGTATAAAAGTACATTTTAAAAAAAGAGACCAGCCTGAGTTTGTGCAGAGTGACAAGACCCTTGTCGGTGACGTTTCCGCACGACACCACCTCCATGATAAAAAGGCTGCGCTGCAGGTTCTCCAATGAGCTGAGCCGCTCCAAGCATGCGTCCTCGATGTAAATGCACTTTTGGAGCTTCACCTCCTCCACATGCTGCAAACCCTCTGCACAAACGCAGCGCCGTCAATCTTTTCTACCTCACTTAAGGTTAAGCATGGAAAGTACACGTAGGAGCCTTTCTCAAACCGAGATGGTCGAAGCCTCGGTACATGATGCAGGAGTCGGTGGCATCGATGGCCTGGATCTTGAAGCGTCCCAGAGGCCCGGTGGGCAGCGCGTTGTAGTCCCCGTGCCAGCGATCCAAACCCATGAAGCGCACCTTGGCGCCGCACCTCAGCAACCACTCGGACGCCGCTCGATCGGGACCCACGGCCTTGATGCGCTCGTAGTCCACCCTAAAAACAAGACCAAAGTTCAGTAGGTAAAAGTAACACTTGTACTAGCACTTCACTGCCTGAAATAAATGTGCACCATTTTATAGTTTGTAATTTACAACACCCAAGTTTGAACATATCACATGATGCTTTTTACTGACACTTTTAGAAACATATACATCTTTTCACATACTTTGAGCCTCTTCTATAGATGAACACAGACACCTTTTAAACAATTTATAGGATTAACATCGGTATAAGTACTTGTTGAAAACAGCATTGAGCCAGCCCCAGAAATGTCTCCGGCTCGTTTCTTTTTGCTTCATAGCAGACTGCAGCACCTTCACTAGCAGCTTCATCTGCAATATAAATACATTTTGAAACGTCATATTGCATATTCAGGCTAGCAAATAGTGGAAAAATGTAAACATTCTGTGACCTACCCTTCAAGCTTGCCGGGTTTGTTTACATGTCAACCGGGGCCATTTTGTCTGGCGTGCAACGTCACAAATACGCGCCTTCCCATTGGCTGTCTGGTGGAGGAGGAACTCTCGTGGGTCTTGACGCGAGTTTTGGGTTTCATGTGGGAAGTTAGCTGACATCGACGAAGGGAAGAGGAGGAGGGCGAAAAGTGACAAGAGAAGGCGGACCCATCCCTGGAAATACTTTTAGCGTTGTCCTTTACTATTTTTTTTATACAATACTCGGACGAGAGGTTGCCATGTTTCGGATCGTGGGCACAAGAGCCCCCTTAAAGGCTGCTAGCGCCAAGTTGCTAAATGACACCTGCACAAGACACTTGCACAGGTAAGAGGAAAAACACTTAATTTACTCACATTTCTGCTTTTGTACTTTGTATATGTGCACATTTACGACATGCATTTCCATATGAGCAGCTTTTATCGACTTGTTTGCACTGTCAAGGGCATTTTACAGCGGGTCTAACAAATAACCAATTTCACAACGCACAGAGAAATATATTTTTTTGTATTTGTTTTATTAATTTTTTTATTCCCTTGAAACGCCCTTTTAAAAGAACAGCGCGTCCATGTGTTTCACATTAGTCGAGTGTGTCTGCAGAGTTTGAAGGCAGGACGGTTATGCAATGACTCCCTGACTGGAGCACTGTACAGTCGCCCCGTTATTTGTTGGGAATCGGGACCGAAACCGGATTTAATTGACGCTAAATGCATGAGGAGCAAAAACACAAATTCAGACCCCCAATTTTTTTAAAAAACACATCAATTTAAGCACAAAAAAACGAATCACAACAGTGTAGCACTTCAGAGCCACTTAGTGAACTGAACTGATCCATTTCAATGTGGACAGGGGCGTGCAAAGGGGGTGGCAACTGTAAACACTTTATTTTCAAGTCGATGATGTGACTCTGTTCTTGTCTTGCGCCTGCTTTTGAGAAGAACAAGGCAGCAAGTTTTGCAGACTTTTTTTTTTTTCTTTCCTCTGAGCTCACAAGATTGGAGCTGTTATTTCAGTCTTTGAACATTTGGCCATTGACTCTTCATTGTGGGGCTTCCTGTACACATACAGCACAGTACTGTTCATTGTCCGTTCACACTTTTTATTTTTTATAATTGTTAAATATATTTAAATAAAAATAAAGGGTCAAATGTGCATCGGGTTGCATGATGTCCGTCTCAAAGGTCGTGGTGGTTGTGTCGAACAGCAGGACGTTGAACCGCTTTGTCAACACGCCCGGCCTCCGAATGTATAGTTCTTAATTTATCGGTGACTAATCAGCGTGTGCTCTTCCAGTACGTGTGATGTGGCCGTGGTGGGCGCCGGCATTGTGGGCCTGGCCACCGCCCGGGAGCTCATCATGCGACACCCCGGCCTCACCTTCACCCTGCTGGAGAAGGAGAAAGAGCTCTGTGAGCCATTCATATACATATAAACACTGAAATTCAGTTTAATCAATAAAATGGTATTCATTGATTAGGTCATTAATTTGAATAAAATGATCAAATTAAAATTTAGAACATTAAATCAAATGTAAACATTTAAATAAAACAAATCATTTTTCAGATTTTAAAAAGCTTTCAATCTATTGATTAATGCGCTCATTAGTTTACATATTTATTTGTTTGTGTGTTTTTTTTCTTTTCAGCGGTGCACCAGAGCGGCCACAACAGCGGCGTGATCCACAGCGGCATCTACTACACGCCGGGCTCGCTCAAGGCTCGCCTATGCGTGCGAGGGGCGGCGCTAGCCTACGAATACTGCGACAAGAAACAACTGCCCTACAAGAAGTGCGGCAAGGTCGAATCAACTTTTGTAACCGCTCGAGTATTTTACATCCAGTAACATCTAAAAGTGTAAAGATTGTGCGTGTGTGTGGTTGCAGCTTATTGTGGCCGTGGAACAGGAGGAAATCCCTCGCCTCAAAGCGTTGTACGAACGAGGCCTGAAAAACGAGGTGCCGGGACTCAATATGATAGACGCTAAAGGTATTAAAGAGCGGGAGCCGTACTGCAGGGTAAGTTTGAGTCTTTGCCTAAGAGGGGTGTTTATTTTTTTTATGTTTGAGGGCAGGCATTTGTTTTTCACTGGATTGTTTTATTCTTTGGTTCATTGGCTGAACGTTGACGTGCCTTCTCCCCGTCCAGGGCGTCATGGCGCTGGACTCCCCAAACACAGGCATCGTGGACTGGCGGCAGGTAGCGCTCCAGTACGGCAAAGACTTTGAGGAGGCCGGCGGCAAGGTGGTCGCACAGTTCGAAGTGAGCGACATCGCCTTGGCCGCCGAGAGCCCAGCAGGGAGCGCTGAAGGTAAGAAGCAATAGCAGCGTAGAAACACGCGAACTGATGATGTCATCATTCTGATTGTCTTTTTCAGGACTCAAATATCCAATCATCATCAAAGATAAAAAGGTGAGCGGCCCAAACGTTACGTTATGTTTATAAATAAAGTTATTGAATGCCTTCCGGATGCGCTCCCTCAGGGCAACGAGCTTGGCTGCAGCTACGTGCTGACCTGCGGGGGTCTCTACTCGGACCGCCTGTCGCAAATTTCCGGGTGCAGCCGGGAGCCTCGCATCGTCCCCTTCCGAGGAGACTACCTGATCCTCAAGCCGGACAAGCACTACCTGGTCAAAGGCAACATTTATCCCGTAAGCCCTAACCTTTCCCCTCCCCGATGTTACGCAATCACTTTACGGCCACATGTTTTTTTTATCATCGGTCAGAACGGAATTCCAAACTTTTCCCAGGGAATCGTTTTATCAGTCTGTGTGTTTAAGGGCATCTGTAAGTCATTAGAAGATAGAAGCACGTTGCATATTACGGATCAGAATGTAGAAAGGAAGAAATAGCAATGAAAAATGACTTTTTGCTACTTTGCTTTCCCCCCCCCCCCCCAAGGTGCCCAACCCTCGCTTCCCCTTCTTGGGGGTCCACTTCACGCCGCGCATGGACGGCAGCATCTGGCTGGGACCCAACGCCGTGCTGGCCTTCAAGAGGGAAGGATACAAGATCTACGACTTCAACGTGAGAGACCTGGCCGACGCGCTCAGTTTCAGGTCAGTCCCGTGGAAACCAACCAACGTCAAGTCAATCAGCTTGATTTTCATAACACATCCCGAAAATACGAGGGTACGGCTTGTACTGTAAGGCGTGAGATGATGTTTAAATATATGTCAGCATGAGTGTCGATTTCCACAAGTATGTACAAGGCTATGAAGGGACTGTGGCTACGGTCGTGAGTGATATAGTGCGACAGTTACACTCTAACTTGGCTGTGTCAGAGGTCTTCAGAAGCTCGTGCTGAGGAACATCTCGTACGGCATGGGCGAGATGTACCGAGGCATCTTCATCGGGGCGCAGGTTAAGATCCTCCAAAAGTATATACCAGAACTGTCGCGCAGTGACGTGCTCAGGTAAATACAAATGTTATTCAATATTATATCTATGATAACAGCGTGAAACGGACTTTAATGTTCTCAGGGGTCCGGCTGGCGTGCGAGCGCAAGCGCTGGACCGTGACGGGAACCTGGTGGACGACTTTGTGTTTGACGGCGGCGTGGGCGACCTGGGCAGCCGCGTGCTGCACGTGCGCAATGCTCCCTCGCCCGCCGCCACCTCCTCGCTCGCCATCGCCGAAATGGTCGCCGACGAGGTGGAGAAACGTTTTGCGCTCTAATCGCCGCTGTTCTCGTGAGAGCAACGAGGTCGTGGCCTTCATTTGGGAATTCAAGGGGGGGAGTGGGGGAACATTTTACGTGTGACTGTTTTTATTTTTAGAACAGATCCACTGAGGTTATTGTTGTGAAACAACAAAGATGTCCCAAAGATTTTCACATTTTAGACGTGCCTAGTTGATCTCTGGACTTAAACCCGACACTTAAGAGCCTCGCAAGTAATTCATCCATTTTCTGGATCACTTGCAAACATCAGTGTCATGGGTGAACTGGAGCCGCTTTTATTTTTTTCAGCTGGGGAACATCTACTTGACTTTTAAGCCAAAGGATGCAATCACTAAAATGAAGTCAAACTTCAAAAACGCACCAGCTCTACAGAATGTGATTTATATTAAATGAAAAACTGTTTTATAAGTAAGGTGGATTTTTAGAACGTTTATTGTTTGCTGAAAAGCACATTTTACTTCCATTCTGGGGGGGAAACATATCTATACTGTATATTGTTCATCTACAATCACGTTTTTTCCCCTTCCTCTTCTGACTGCCAAGTGTCATGCAACTGCAGCGTGACAGCACGCCACTCAGGATGTTATCATGCCAAATATTTACACCTACTCAGTTAATCACATATCGTGGCTTTTAACACATTTGTTTTTGACAAACAATTTGACTGGTTTTATATAATAAAGACAAAGTATTTTTAAAAGGCAAACGTTATACCTGACTCATTTTTTCACATTATTTAGTGTCAAAATTAATGTTGAGCTGTACGGGAGTAGCACCTTATTTGTCCGCGAGAGGGCGTGCGAGCACTCACAGGCTGAATGACTACTAAATATACTGCGTGTGTGCGTGGTTTTATATCTATAACTGTTGAAAATGTGTAATTTTAAGTAATACATGTTGAGTTCTGAGTAAATCTTGGAACTAAAGTCTATAAATTGAGTTGGAATTCTTTAATGTATTGCACTATAAATTTTAATTGAAATCTCTTCTTTTTTTTTTCAATGTTCTTGTATTTTAAAAAGTTTTTGTTTAATACAATGTGTTTCACGTATAGTGTAATGTAATGATTTTCAAAGGAACAATATAGATTGTTAATACATCTTTATTTATATCGCGCTTTCACAACAGCTGTCGTCGTAAAAAGCGCTTTGCATAACAGATGTTATTATTTACATTTACTCGAGATAGAATGGGAAAAATACAATATTTTTAAAATATTACTTTAAAAAAATAAAAGTTATGTAACGTCGCTTCGAGTGAAATGTGCTTTTGTTATAAGCCATTTCATGAATAAACCAAGCAGGACTCGTATGCATTGTAAAAAAAAACAAAAATAAAAAAAACATCGTTTTTGTGGAAGACGTGTCACTCATGTCAGTCTTGTTTTTATTTTTTTATTTTGCTTGAATAGTTCATCTGAAGGACGCCAGTTAGCAAGCAAGCAGGCAGGCAGACAGCGGAGTTGCCCCGAACGAACATCTTGTCCGACTTCCCAAAGCGAACCCAAAACCATCCCGGCTGGCTGCGCCTCCTCCTCCTGCGCCGCACCGCTCACAGAAGACTTTCCCACGGCGGGACTTGACCGTGTCGCCGCCCTCCGAGTCGTCGGATTTCTTTACTTTGGGACCACTGCTGTGCGACTATTTTCTTTTGTTTTGTTTTTGTTTGAGGGAGGATTTTCAACGCTTCCAAGCTGTCCGCATGTGACGGCGGAGAAAGTGTGTCTTGTTCGTCGGAGGCCAGCGGCGGCTTTGCTCCGCCGAGCTAACGTGCTAGCGTTACAGGTGTCTTCGAAGGCGCCCCGGAACCCACCGCGTTCCCAATTTTGCCCGTTATCGGGCTTCTTCGCCCCAAATGCCGCCACTTTATTCAACTTAACGTGCCTGTAATAGTTTAGAACCGGCGAGGGTGTCGCTTAGCCACCTTGTTGTTAGCCGTTAGCTTCCGAGTTAGCCGCCGTGCTGTGTTTACACCGAACGGTGGGCTAACCCCCCTCGTTAGCCGGCAAAGCTAACGAGTGGACCCCGGAGCTACATGTGCCTAACCCCGAATGTAGATTGCTTTTCAACGCCTTAACAAAACGACCTCCCCGCCCAGCCCGGTTCGTATACGATCGAAGCCAACCGGCCGCGTTGGACGGACGAGCAGACGGACTCTTTCGCCGTGCTCGCCGCCCTGGACTGACCCACCCACCCACAAAAGCGGGCTAACTATCCGCCGGGGCCGATGCTGACAGTTCGGGCCGGAGCACGGCAACGCCAGGAGCCGCCACCACCGCCACCGCAGCAGAAGCAGCAGCGATGCAGCCCCAGCAGATCTACGACTTTTCCAGTGACGAGAACAGTCACAAGTGGAGAGGCCTCTTCGTGCAAGCCCTGCGCAAGGTAATGAGCAACAACAGCAAAACGTCTTCGTCGAGCAAACCTTTGCCACCAAAACAAACAATTACATTTACTCTTTGGGGGGTTTCTGTGCTAAATATACATATTCTTTTCCAGGAAGTGATGATTGACAACATCGTCACGAAAATTTGGTTAGGGATCCACACATGAACCTAAAATGTCACCTGTTTGCTATTTTTGCACACCAAAATATTAATTTGGCATCATCTTGGTGTCAAGGAACAGTGTGATTTGAGTGGCTAGGTTTAGACTAAAGTAGTGCTTTGCCACCCTCTTGTAGCAACCTGGTGGCTACCTTGATCGCTCAAAATGCGAGCTAGTGTGTTCTGACTTCCTCCCAATTAACATCATTTCGTTGTTTAATTCCCAACGCAGCCACGTGATCTGGGAGGGTGTGCATACTTGTGCTAACTGTTACTTTAGCCACCGTACAACATTGTTCCCAAGGGCCTACTGTAAATGAAACTTCCAGAAGGGGAAGTCATTTTAATTTGAATGTCCTTGCTCAGCAGAATTACAACTTTCTTTTTCCTCTCCATCTTCATCATCATGAGCAGCAGCATGACTGGTTTTATCAAATTGAATGTAGAAATCAGTTGAATATGCTCCATTCTTGTCGCTTTTGTTTACATTTAAAAAAAAAAAAAAGAAAAAAGAAGAAGTGAGCCACTGGTTGATGGCACCATTTGTGTGTGGATGACGGTGTGCTGTTGTGCTTGCGTGTCGTCCCGGCTATTCCGGACCATGACGGCCTCATTTAGCCTCCGCCACGCCGCCGTTATTGACAACTGTGCATTCCCGCCGTCTGCCCTTTTGCTGGCATCAAGAGTCGCGTCCGTGCTCTTTCGCTGTGTTCCCTCGTCGGCCAACGTTTGAAGCTTCGGTTACGAGCCTCCTTAATTAACCTTGGCCACCATTTTTCTATTTTTATGTATTAAAAAACTTGAATAATCCCGATTGGGCATTTTATTTCAACCATTTTGATCATCAGGTCTAAATTTTTATTGGCTATATACTGTGTCCCAAAACGTGTTTGTCGATGCTTTCGTTTTTTGTGCGGCGTGTGACGTCGTCCGCAGTCGTGTGTGTGTTCGAACCTGCGCGCGTGTCTTTTGTCTGCCAGTTGATCTCTGCCCCGAGTTTTCCCCAGACAGTCTGCTCGTAATGGCCGATGATGTCATGGCGTGAATCACAAACAGTGACACATGCTTGGCTTTAATAACAAGCACACACTCACACACACAACCTGCAACCTGAGCCCAATGTGCCCCCCCCCCCCTGCCTTGCCCCTCCCCTCACATACACAGCTCAGTGAATAATCAATTGAATTAGAAATGTTAAGCCGGTTTCAACATTGTCCAGTTGCTATTGTACGGCCCAGCCTTTGTTTTGCACAAATTTTAACCTTACCAATTTTTTAACTCTATGACTGGCGCCAAATCCTGATCTTCTAAATCCCGATTTGATATTTTTGTATTTTTTTAAATTGTTTTGGCATTAGATGACTAGCAGTGTAAAAAGTGCAGCATCACAGACAAAGCTCCTGAATGTCGGTGCAGAGCTCTCACTCTGTCTTTTTATGCGTTTGCATTCAATTGTGCATTTTGCCGCTTTGCTCCCATCTTGCCGCTGTCCGGTGGGCGGCGGTTGACACGTGTTGCTCGCGGGTCTCGGTGAGGCGGGCCAACCGTGGTGTGAATGTAGCTTGCGCAAGGGGGAAACCCCTGGAAGTGTGCGGCGCCGTGACTCACCAAGCTCGGCGTTCTCTGGAATTTGGTCAAGTGCACACGTGCAGGCTTGATCTCAGAGTCCGCTTTTGCTTTTAAATGTGGAGCTGTAAATATCGAGAGTGTGTGTGTGTTTCTAAGTGGAGGTGTCTGATTTCGAGCCAGTCTTGTGAGTGTGCAGCTACTTACGTACTGGAACGGCAACCAGGCCAACTTGTGGCTTCTGATTTTCCACTTTGCCGACTGGCCCAAAGTTCATAACACGAGTAAAAGGCAAGACTTGGTATTTCTTTTTATTTCTTTTTTGCTCTCACAACCCGTCGTGCTCCGCCCGCCACGGCGACTGGATTCTCGGAGAGGGGACTTTCTGCACGCTGCAGCATCTCCAGTCAAGTCAGAGCCTAGGAATGCTGGGCGCCGATGACGTTGGCCTTTTTAAGTCTTAGCGCTCGCATTCCTTCCTGCGGGGCCTGGCGCTCGCTTTCCCCGTGGCCTACTTTGCTTCTCTGCCCGACCTCGCCGTTCGGTGTCCACCTGCTCGGACCGTTCTCGCCCCGAGGATCTCAACTGACTGCATTCCTGCCATAGGGCTCGACCCCGTCCGTCCACGGCATCCTTTCGGGAAACACGTGTACACCTGAGGCCCCGCCCTTCTTTTATGGCTCCCGTGTTGATGACGACAATAAGCTAATTGAGCTGCTTTTAAGTGAATGCTCCTTTGTCCCATTTTTTTGTCATGTTCAGGTGCAGAAGCAGGTCCACCCCAACCTCCAGGCCAAGGAGGACGCCCTGCAGCACATTGAGGAGCTGATCCTGCAGCTTCTCAACATGCTGTGCGTGGCGCAGCCTCGCTCCGTGCAGGACGTGGAGGTAAAAACGCCACTTTGCCGTCTTTGCAAGGCGTCTCGGTTGGTTAACCTTCCTTCTCTTTTTGCCGTCGCCAGGAGCGAGTTCAGAAAACCTTTCCCCACCCGATAGACAAGTGGGCCATCGCCGACGCGCAGTCGGCCATCGAGAAGCGGAAGAGGAGGAATCCCTTGCTTCTCCCCGTGGACAAGATCCACCCGTTGCTTAAGGTTTGAGAAACGCCGCTTCATTTCCGTAAGACGTCCGCTGACTCGCCATTTCCAAACAGGAGGTGCTGGGCTACCGAGTGGACTACCACGTGTCGTTGTACATCGTGGCCGTGGTGGAGTACATATCGGCGGACATTTTGAAGTTGGCAGGCAACTACGTGGGCAACATTCGCCACTACGAGATCAGCCAGCAGGACATCAAAGTATCCATGTGTGCCGACAAGGTGAAACGTTCGAATCATCAAAATGGAAAAGAGGCTCTTTTTTTTTCAGTTCGTCTGACCGCGCTTTGACGTTGCAGGTGCTGATGGACATGTTCGACCAGGAGGACGACATCGGCCTGATGTCGCAGTGCACCGACGAGCCCTCCACGTCGGGCGAGCTCACGTACGACGACCTGGTGCGGCTGGAGATCGCCGAGGAGCGCCAGTACCTGCGCGAGCTGGACCTCATCATCAAAGTGTTCCGTCACCACTTCCTGTCCAACTCCAAAATCTTCACGCCGCGGGTAAGCAAGCAAGCAAGCGAGGCGCGGCGCGGCGCTGGAAATCCGTCTGACGAGCAGTCCGCTTTCCCAGCTTAGCGTGATTACAAAGGCATTTAGGGCCAAATCCCACCTAAGCGTATTGAAGGATTACTCACAGCTCAGCAAATGAAACCCAAACAAGACCGGCGTACGATATTGTGAAGGCGCGAATGGAAAGTTGGGCCCTCGGCTGCGGCTTTTGCATAGTTGCTCTTTTTTGGGTAATTTGCGGCATGGCTGGGATGAGGAGGCCCTCGCGGAATGCGCAGCGTGTTATTATGTAGAGACAAGAACGGCATCTGCCTGGCCAAAATAGCGCCAATTATGTCTGCCTGCTGCTTCTTCTGCTCCACTCAAATGTTGTTTTTAGCCCCCGTCGCTCCTTCCTTTTACATCACACTAATGAACGTGACCTTTTGCCAGATAAAGCAATCATGAAGGATGATGCAAGCTGAAAAGGTACAAATGGAAGAAGATTAGTGGGAGAAGTCATACGTTATTGTTTGAATGAAAATCGAATTTTGTGGAGAAGAAAAAAGTTGAGGTTAGGCAAGAAAAGATTTACAGGTCATGAGAAAAAGACATTTTAAGCAAAGCAAAAAAGCGCTTTGTTTTTGATTGCGTCGCTCAGGACGTGGAGGTGATCTTCAGCAACATCCTGGACATCCACGAGCTGACGGTCAAGCTGCTCGGCCTCATCGAGGACGCCGTGGAGATGACGGCAGACGGCAGCCCTCACCCTTTGGTGGGCAGTTGCTTCGAGGACCTGGCCGAGGTGCGCTCGTTTCGCACGCCGCCGCCGAACGAATCTGGGTCGACGCGCATGTCGTAATACGGTTCTTGCGTGTGCAGGAGCAAGCGTTCGACCCCTACGAGACGCTCTCCCAGGACATCCTCAGCAAAGTCTTCCACGAGCACTTCAACAACCTGATGGCCCGACCCACCGTGGGCCTCTACTTCCAGGTACCAACATCTGACCCATTGACTTTTTGCTCAAGCTGAAGAAATAACAGTAAAGCTTTGGCTCCCTCCAGTGGTGACTTTGTGCCCAAGCATAATAGTTGAAGTGAGTTGAGGAGCTTCTGGTGAGTCAGTGAATGTTTCAGTGGAGGTCAACACACACACAGTGTGTGTCAGTTACTCTGAGATTTTCGGTATTTGCAGCAGTGGGGGATTTTTGTATGGGGGGGGTCATGCTAACTACACGGATGATCAATTTTGTTTCTCTTCTCTTCAGCAATTTTTAAGTCGCCTCTATTCTCAGTCATCTCTTCAATCTGGTCTTACAGCTCCTTGCATGTTTTTCCAAAACAAACCGTCTCTCAACCACTCCCTGTCTTTAAAAAAAAAAAAAAACACCCTGAAAGAAAAACAAACAATAAAAGTACTTTTTGCACAGAGGTAAAAGTTAGGTCACTCCCTCTATTTGTTCCTGTGGTGCTTTGAAGCCAAGATGGAATTCCTCCCCGCGAGGATCTTGCGACGTGTTGGGCGTCTGTGTACGCTTTATTCACCGCAGCCTCATTGTTGTTGTTTTTTGTGGACATTCCTCGCAAGAATAGCACTGAAGCGTGCTCGGGGGTTGACACCAAAGTAACATTCACCACAAAGAGGACACAAATTGTAGTCCAATTTGTCGACTAATCGCTTCATATGTTCGTCAAAAACTTGGATGGGACTCGTCGTCCATTTTAGGGACTGCTGACTGCTGAGGATCCTCCGCTCCGAGCGTATTGATTGTCCATCGCTCCCATCAGGGGAAGAGGAGATTTAAATGGACGCCACTATGGTGGCTTCTTCTCCGGTTACTCACCCCCGCCCTCGCATATGTCAACCTTTCGAAACATGTGAAATATACTACATGGCCGTTTTGCTTGAGAATGATTCTATATCAAGTGCACAAGTGGTTTCATGACTTTTTTTTTTCTCCCCCCCCCCCCCCCCCCCCCACAGTCTGTAGCAGAAGGCTTCAAAGAGGCCGTTCAGTACGTCCTTCCGCAGCTGATGATGGTGCCTGTGTACCACTGCATGCACTACTTTGAGCTCCTGCAGGTACTCACTCATATTTGGAATATAGTATGGCGCAAGATGTGACGCCCCCTTTCCCCCACCATGTCCGCTGTGCAGCAACTTCAGGAGCGCAGTGAAGACCAGGATGACCGGGAGTGTCTGAAGCAGGCCATCACGGCGCTACTCAACCTCCAGTGCAGCGTGGAACGCATCTATGCCAAGCAGCAGCCACGGCGAAAGCCCGGGTACGCTCTCCCAAATTCACTCTGACAGCGCTCGGAGTGTGTGTTTATTGACGTGTGTGTTTGTTGTGATGCCCCCGCAGCGAGCCCATGTACCGCCTGTACAGTCGACAGATTCGTAGCAAGCAGCTAGCCATCAAGCGCATGAACGAGATCCAAAAGAGCATCGACGGCTGGGAGGGCAAGGACATCGGCCAGTGTTGCAGCGAGTTCATCCTGGAGGGCCCGCTGCTGCGCGCCGGCGCCAAACACGAGCGCCACAACTTCCTCTTTGACGGCCTCATGATCAGCTGCAAGGCCAACCAGAGCTCGCGGCTGCCGGGCTCGGGGAGCGGCGCCGAGTACCGCCTGAAGGAGAAGTTTGTGCTGCGCAAAGTGCGCATCGTGGACCGCGAGGACTCGCCGGAGCTGCGGCACGCCTTCGAGCTGATGGGCAAGGACGAGAACTGCGCCGTCTTCTGCGCCCGGACCGGCGAGGAGAAGGCGGCGTGGATGGCGGCGCTGGTCACGCTGCAGTACCGCTCCACGCTGGACCGCATGCTGGACACGGAGCTGCAGCACGAGGAGCGGGCGCACCCGCTCCGGCTGCCCTCGCCGGAGCTTTACCGCTTCGCCGTGCAGGACTCTGAGGAGAACATCGTGTTTGAGGACAAAGTGCAGAGCAAAACGGGCATCCCCATCATCAAAGCGGGCACGGTGGTCAAACTCATCGAGAGGCTCACCTACCACATGTATGCCGGTGAGTATTTGTCATATTGTGCAGCTACAGCATTGCTTATTATTTCTATATTTTCTTTCGAACAAATTCTTTGTTTCTTTTAGATCCAAACTTTGTGCGCACTTTTTTGACCACGTACCGATCCTTCTGCAAGCCTCAGGAGCTTCTGACACTGCTGATTGACAGGTACGCTCCTCTCTCGAGCACGTCGCAAAGTATTACTATTATTATTGTTGTGACATTCCCTCACTGCGTGTGTTCAGGATCGAAATCCCAGAACCGGAGCCCACGGAGGAAGACCGGCAGGCCCTGTGGAACGGCGACCAGCCCATGGCGGCTGAGCTCCAGAGGTTCCGCAAGGAATATGTGCAGCCGGTCCAGCTCAGGTGAGATGTTTACCTTTTTTCCTTCAAAGGGTTGGGGTCAGTTGTGTCAGCTTCTCGGATTTGCTCCGCAGGGTTCTCAACGTATTCCGTCAGTGGGTGGAGCATCATTTCTATGACTTTGAAAACGACCCCGAGCTGAGGACTCGCTTAGAGGAATACATCAAGAGCAAAATCCAACTGCGAGGTCAGGCTGTTCCCAAGTTGCTTCATACCTTTTTTTTTTGCCCTAATACAAAGCCACTTATCCCTAATATTTTGCTCTACATTAACTTCCCCTCACCATTCCACCATTTTTGACCGCAGGCAAGTCCATGCGCAAGTGGGTGGAGTCCATCAACAAGATCATCCGGCGCAAGCTGCAGACGCAGTCCAACGGCGTGAGCCACAACCTCACCTTCGGCAGCACGCCCCCGCCCATCGAGTGGCACATCTGCCGCGCCGGCCAGGTGGACTCCTTCGATCTCATGACCCTGCACCCCATCGAGATCGCCCGGCAGCTGACCCTGCTGGAGTCCGAGCTCTACAGGTGAGTCGACGCTCGTCGAGGCCGGGCGGGAAAGACGGGCGCTGACGGCCATCCGTCCGCAGAGCCGTGCGTCCGTCTGAGCTGGTGGGAAGCGTGTGGACCAAAGAGGACAAAGAAAAGAACTCGCCCAACCTGCTCCGGATGATCCGACACACCACCAACCTCACGCTGTGGTTTGAGAAGTGAGCGCCGCACCGACGTTGTCCTCTTTGCGCCGGCGCACCGACTAAGCGTCCAAATGTGCGTCAGGTGCATCGTGGAGACCATGAACCTGGAGGAGCGCGTGGCGGTGTGGACACGCGTCATCGAGATCCTGCAGGTCTTTCAGGAGCTCAACAACTTCAACGGCGTGCTGGAGGTGGTCAGCGCCATCAACTCGGTCCCGGTCTACCGCCTGGACCACACCTTTGAGGTGACCCATACCGTCCATGCATTTGCTCAGAAGACAAGTCGTAGCTTCTGCTCAATCTACCCAAGATGGCCTCATGCGACCATGTTTGTGTGTGCAGGCCATACCGGAGAGGAAGAAGAGGCTCCTGGAGGAGGCTGTGGAACTGAGTCAAGACCATTTCAAGAAGTACTTAGCCAAACTCAAGTCCATCAACCCGCCCTGTGTGCCTTTCTTTGGTACGTCCACCGCCAGCCTTCCCACCCGTCCGCATCGTTGTCCACTCTGAGCTCAAACGTGGCCCCTCCTTCCTCACCGCAGGGATCTACCTTACCAACATCCTCAAGACGGAGGAGGGCAACCCGGACTTCCTGAAACGCCACGGCAAGGAGCTGATCAACTTCAGCAAGAGGAGGAAAGTGGCGGAAATCACCGGCGAGATCCAGCAGTACCAGAACCAGCCTTACTGCCTTAACGTGGAGCACGACATCAGGGTGCGTGCACATCGATACCGACCGTGCAAGAACATCAAAGTTGAGGAAATAGGGAGGTTTTTAAAGTTTGGTGTTGACTGACTTGTTTTTGAATCCTCAGCGGTTCTTTGAGAACTTAAACCCGATGGGAAACAGGAGCGAAAAGGAGTTTTCAGACTACTTGTTCAACATGTCCATGGAGATCGAGCCCAGGAACTGCAAACAAGCGCCTCGATTTGTAAGCCGCCGGCCGTCCGACGCGCGCGAGAGAAAGGAAGCCCACGCGAGGGTTAACGTGCGGTCTCCTCCCGCTCTCAGCCCAGAAAGACGACCTTCACGCTGAAATCGCCCGGGATCCGGCCCGTGCGAACCGTCAACGTGAAGGCCCTGGAGAGGGAGCCGCACCACAAGCTCACCTTCCGGAGCATCGCCGAGACGGACCCCGAGACGCCGGCTTCCGCCTCGGTGCCCACCTCCCCCAACACGCCCACCCCGCCGCAGTCGGCCTCCTCGGACCTCAGCTCGGTCTTCATGGAGCACGACCTCAGCAGCTCCTACGGCGGTGCGTTTGAGGCCCGCGTGGAATTTGGAGTCATCCTACATATTAGTAAACCTGACCTTCTCTCTTTTGTATCTTGCAGGCTCCAACTCCATTTTTGCTCCGGTTCTCCTGCCGCCTTGCAGTGAGTTTTGACTCGGCAGAATCAGAGTACTTTGCATGCTGGCTACTGCTTTTTTTTTAATGTATTGTTTTGTGCCCGCTGTCAGAGTTGCAGTCTGTGTCATGCGGCAGCCTCCACCAGCTGGGGGAGGAGCTCCTCAAACCGCCGCCACTTCCGCCTCGAAGGAAGGACACCATGTCGGAAAGCAAAGTAAGACTTGAGGCTTCTTGCACCTTGCCCGATAGTTGCTGGACTTTAAGCGTGTTGTCTGCATGTGTGTCATCAGAGCTCTCGGTCGGACAGCCCCCCCGCCATCCCCCCACGGCTGCCGCCGCCCCTGCCCAGGACGCAGCCGCGGACGCCGGGCTACAACGGCCCCTTGGACGGCCCCCTGCCCAGCCCTCCCCCGCCTCCCCCCCGGGACCCGCTCCCCGACACGCCGCCGCCCGTGCCCCAGCGGCCCCCGGAGATCTTCATCAACTACCCGTTCAACCTGCAGCCCTCACCCGTGGGCCGCTACCACTGGGACTTCGGCAGCTCGCCCGCTTCGCCCAACACGCCGCCCGGCACGCCCTCGCCGCGTGTCCCCCGCCGGAGCTGCCCGCTCAGCGCCAGCCAGAACAGCCTGTGTCCGCTCCCGGCGCCCATCATCGCCGCCCCGCCCGTGCCCCCTCGCCACAACTCCAGCCCGCAGTTGCCCAAGCTCCCCCCAAAGACGTACAAGCGCGAGCTGCTGCACGGACTTTCGCTGGTGGAAAACAGCGCCGCGGGGGACCCGTAGGCCACGCCTTCTTTTTTTGCGAACCCTCCATGTTGATAAGGGCCGCTCATCTTGGCCGCGGGGACCTTATGGGCGGCACGTCGGCCTCTCAGTTCTGAGCCTTGGGTCTCTGCTCTGGCCTTCCTGTGAGCAGTTTGCATGCCCCCCCCCCCCCCCCCCCCGTGCTTTCCTACCACTCTCCAAAAACGTGCATGTTAGCTTCACTGACGACTCAAAATTGGCCAGAGTGGATCTTAGTTTCTCTAAATGTGCCCCCGCAGTCGGCTGGCGACCCCGTCCAGGGTCGACCCTGACTTTTGCCTGCCGGGACAGGATCCAGCTCACCTGCCGCTCTTAATTAAGAGGACAAGCGCTTTAGAAATGGAATGGATGGATCATTTTGTTGGGTTACAAATCTCTTCTTCAGCAGGTAAAATGCATTCTCTGTTGGGTTGATGTCTGAAGATTGACAAGTCGCATCCAGTCGAAGTCCTTTATTGTCTCGGAAGTGCGTTTTTGGATCTTGGGTTTGCAGTTGTGAGGTTCCGGGTTCCCATCGCAACTCCGGCGACTCGGGCTCCCTGCCACATTCCAACGACATGCATGCGAAGATCATCGCAGACTCAAAATTGCCCACAGCGTGAATGTCAGTGTCGATGCTTGGGTGACAATATCTGCGATTGGTCGGCGACCGGTCCAGGGTGCCCAACGTCAGCTGGGATAAGCTCCAGCTCATCCGACCCCAATGAAATCAAGCACTATAGAAAATGGATGATTGTCTAATGGTGCACTTTAAAAACAGTTGGGCCAAAAAGAATCCAGTACTTGGGCAAAAGAGGACAGAACACCACTCGAGTCAATCTGACCTTTTTTTTTTTTTTGACCCGACTGTTTTTAGTGTTTGCCCTGCAACCAGTCCAGGGGGTAGCTCGCTTTTTGCCCAAAGACGGCTAGGATAGGCTCCAGCTTCCCCACCCGTGACCCAAATGAGGACAAGCACTCTACAAAAAAAGGACGGCTAGGTGGCTAAATAGAAAATGGTCGCATCCCATTTGGGGAAAGTTCTCACTGTTGTAGCTTCAACTGTTACGCTTCTTTCTCACCGAACAGCTGCCAAAGTCTTATCTGTATTTTATGCAGGGGGATAAGGGAAAGGGATTCTTTGTTTGCTTTTGCTCCTTTTTTTTTGTTTTTATACATGACTTGCAAAAGGTGACCGTGATTCCGCCATCCCCTCAACTCTACACTGTGACTGTTTCCAAGACACACAAAAAGTTGCCTTCCCCCCCCTCACCGCCCCGCCCCCTCCGCCCCAACATCCCCGCTCGGATTCTTTGCACATCGAGCTCAGGCGAACTTTGATTCCCGTCAAGCCACGATGTCAAAACGGCGGACATCGGAATGACCCTGACCTAAGCGCCAAATACCCACAAACTGCCCCGCCCCACCCAGGACTGAGAATCCAGCCAACCGCGCCGCTCGGATGTGCCTTTTTGTTTTGTTTTCTACTTAACGGTGTCTCTAATAATATGCTAAAATGGAAACAAAAAAATAAGAAACAAGTTGCCTATGTAAGGTTTAGAACAAAAAGCTATACGACTATGAACTTGTACATGTTTGTGGATAGTGTGTGTGTGCGTGTGGGTGTCAGTGTGTGTGTATGTATATGTGTATATATATTCGATGTATACATACACATACATATACACTGACTAAATAATTTGTATAAAGTCAAGTTTCTGGTTGTACTCTCATCCGTAGCTGTTCAGTTCAATAATGCCTAATAATAATCACATTCATAATAATAATAATGAGCGATGCTGCTACGGTCAGATAAAAACCAGAAAGACAACTAATGCACTTACATGACAATCTCCAGTGGAAGCCGTTTTGTTCCTCTCTGAAGTTGTAAGAAAAACACACGATACGGCGATCACTTCATCTTGCTAAGATTCATTCAAGGCTATTTTTGGGGGGGGACACGTGCACTTTAGGCCGTCCCGTTTGAGGAGCCAGGGTACCCCCGCACGCAAATTAAAATAAAAAAGACGTCAAACAGTCCCCAGCTCCCATCATGATGACGCTTCTTTAAATGGAGAAGCAAAAACAATATTTTTTCCAGTCAGTATTTTTTTTTTTTTTTTTTGCTGGGTTCTCCGGATGCTATGTGGCCTTTTAACACCTTTGTATTATTAACAGTCTTGATGAGTTGAATAAATCACCCAGTCTTATTTTCTACTTTAAGCCCCCCCCCCCTTCCCCTCCCTCGCTGCTCTTGTTTGATAGAACTCATCATTTAGTGGCCTGCGCCTTTTATTTACTAACGCGGATTGGGGGTGAAGTGGTGAACATTTAAGACTGAATATTGGAAATGTTAAGGAAAATTTAAGGGATGAGTCCTATTGAGGGAAAGGAAATAAAAATATTTTTATTTTACTCATTATATACTGCCCCAGTTTGCTAGTATTAATGCACGGAAATTAGATTGGGGTAAATTCAGATGTAATCAATTATGAAGTTATCAATTGATTGTCACTGCTCTGGCCAATACTGTCTGATGTAAAAGATTTGCTTCAGCGCCCCCTTGTGGCCTAATAATTCTGTTGAAATGAGGGGAGGAGCTTCATTAGTCAGGCAATAAATAGACTTGCCTAATAGAAAAGTGCTTTGGCGCCATCTTGTGACATGTATAGGCAATTGCAAACTTGCAGAAAGTGCGACCTAATTTCCAAAAGACTTTTCCCAACAAAATACAACTTTATTCTCATAACCTTACAACTACAGAATGTTAATTTGTAATGCTGCATTGCCATTTTTTTCTCTCCGAGATAATTCTTATAGAATTCCGAGCTACACGTTAAGGTTTTATTTCCTTGGTCTCAGAAACCAAAATGTTTGAGAAGCCTTAGAGCAGTCAAACAGTGCTGCAGGGTCCCTCGCTGTCCTCACTCTCCTCCCACAATCGTCCACTGGGCGGCGCCACAGATTGGCCCGACAGCGGTGGCTGGACCGGGCCTTGTCCAGCTCTAAAGGAGAACGAAACCATGACATGACTGTAAGAGCAAACATCCTGTCAGAGCAACTTACCTCTGATGTTCTCTGGGGGTAAGAAAGTTTACCCTGGCGGGGGTCTTGACCGGCAAGAAGCCTCTGTGCTCCTTCTCAGGAGACAGCTGCACATGGAACATCAGAGTACAGAAAATTTAGTAGCCTAGTCAAATTCTCCCAGATGTAAAAATAGCATGGTGGAAATTAAAAAACAAATGTTAGCAACTGATGCTAATACAAAAGAAGGTTTGAAAGCAATTACCTGCTTTGTCGGATTGTCCCAGATGGGCCTGAAGGCACTCTTGGCTCGAAGCGGCGGTGACCCCATCCTGACGCTGACTATCCTTTTTCCGCAGTTGTTGGGTGTCCTCGGAGGAGGTTGAGGGGTCCGCCTGGGAATCTGCCAGCGGAGGCAGACGCTTCTCTCCGAATGTTGAGAGGACGGCTTAAGGAGGACAGGAACCTGACTGTCCTCGTCCTCATCTTCCCTGCAGGAGGTCACCGAGGAGTCTTCAAAGGCGGACGTGTTGTCCGCATCACTTTGCGGCTCTTCAAAGCCAGTGTGGCCCTCAGGCTCCGGTGTGACGAGGCAACAGCGGGCCGACGCGCACCGACATGTCTGCCGCCTCACCGGACTGCAGGACCAGCACTCCACGCGCATGGAGTGCTGGTCCACACCAGACCCGTTTGTCAGGCCCGACACCTGCTGGCTCTCCCTGGAAGAAAGCGAACACTCTCATAAGTGCAATCTTTCCATATTTTACAAGGACCATTAGGGGGCGCCCACACTCACCTCGGAGCTGCACTTTCCCCCTTTGTCCTGTAAGAGGCGCTGTCTGCAGACAAGCTGCTGGCCTCTGTTTCGCCGCAACTACTGGAAAGCAAGTCAGTCAAAACAACACAATTTTTGGTGAACATCCAGTCGGTCAGAGTCCACGTACTGCGCATCTCCAATGTCCCAGCGGACCTCCTCCTCCAAGATGGTGTGACATCGTGACAAAATGTCCCGGAGTGTTCGCTCGGTGCCCAGGAGCAGGCTGCAGTCCGGATGCTCTTTGCCCGTCCACTGCAGCAAGTTCTCAACGCAAGCAAAACAAGTAACAACTTTTTGTGGGGGTTTTTTCTACAACATTTCATTCGCCTGGGCTATTAACTTGGGTAAAGAAATGAAATGTTTGTGTGAGGTGTCTGACCTGGATGTGACTCAGATAGCCATGGACACGAGTGACGGGCGCCAGAAGAAGCGACAACACTTGGATTTGGTCCTTTTCCACTTGGCCGCTTCCCTGTTCGTGCACAAGCATTTTTTTCTCAAATTCAGTTTTTCATTCACTTGGCCTTGTTGTCATTTGAATGTTTACCTGTTCCTCATGCTTGCCCAACTTGTGGACTTCCAGCGAGAGGAAGGAGGCCAGCGCGCCCACGTAGGCCACGTAGGCGTCCGAGAAAGAAGTCTGCAAACACACATTTCGCTTTAGCGACACTTGGACGACGGGCGTTTGGAAACCCAAGCCCTGGGGTGCCCGCTCACGTCGTTCTGTCCGACGAGCCGCACTAGAACATCTCCCACCAGAGACTTCCATCGCTGTGCGGCCAGTCGCTCCTGCAGAGTGTCTCTGAACACCAGGTGGCGCTGCAGGAGCCGCTCAACCAACGAGGCGAATTTCTCGCTGCGTCAAAAATTCAATTATATATTTATCAGCAATTTTAAGTTACAAGGTTTCTCAATGTCAGGTTGAATATTGAGTGATGTTATTGAATAGCAAATAACAAAACAAAATAAAATGAAAACAACTCAGGTTAGCCGCCCCTCACTACTGTACATTATGCAAGTTAGAGACAGCAACTACAAAAAAAACATTAAATTGAGATGCTTGTAATATCTGAAAACATGCTAGGCTTACTGAGGGTTCGAGGTCACGTGTTGCGTGGGTGTTGTGCCCTTGTATTGATCGTGGAGTTGCTCCAAAGTGGAGACGTACTCCCACTCCGAGTGGAGCAGCTGCAGCGCCACCTGGTGTCGCGCATCTGTGTTGCACAAACATTCATTGTATAGTTAGAATACATATTTTTAAAATAATGAATGAAAAAAAATGTTGCTAAAAAAAGCAGTATGCCTACATGCATGATGAGTTAATTCTAACTTGTCAGAAAAAAGATGCATGTGTGTGTTTGAAGTTGTGACCTGTTCCTTCGGTGAGTCCAGCTTTGAGACCCTGCAAGAAGCAATGTAGCAGAACTTTTGCGCGGCATGCCTCTGCTGGATCACTGCATGAAAATACAGTATATATTAAATATATATATACCGGTACAATATAAATTGCTCAGTTGCATAATTTTGCTATATTTTTTTAATTAAACCATAACTTTAGTAAATCAAAGTGAACTCCTTGTTAAAGACGTTTAAAAGATAGGTAATTTTGGATTTTTTCTTCATATGGAAAAAACATCCAGTTACGTTTCGTTGCATGTAGCTGCAGTACTCTCTGCGTCCTCTTGATGGCGCTGCGCGGCGCCACGCAGCGCCACGACTTGACCCCGCATGACGCCAAGCTCCTCCTGCACGAGGCGACACAACTCGTCAGCCTACTGTCAACTTTGCAAACAACAACAAAACAGATGCACTCTGACCCTGAGGGACTCCACCAGGGCCTCCAAGCGCCACGCTTTCTCCCGACACCGGCGCCGGTTGTCCTCCATCTCGTCGCGCATGACCGAGTCGCCGTGCTGGATGTGGGCCAGTTCCAGCAAGGCGCCCGTCAAGCCCGTCTTCAGTTCCGAGACCATCCACTGCACCTAAATTCGTGTTTTGTTGTACATCAGTTGTACAATGACAAAAAAGTCATTCTATTCTATTCTTCTTACCTTGGAGATTTCTGTGACAAGCTCCGCCTCCTGAGGCTTCATGACCTTTAACAAAACACAAACAGAATTGACTCTTGACCAAAATAACAACTTGGTGAAGCAGCATGTGGTTCATTACCTGAGTTTACTCTCATGCAGTCTTCCCAAACTGTATGTTTGCGATCACAAAGCGGCGCTCTTGCTGTACTCCATTGTTGCCTACAATGCGGCTGTATCTTGACTTCAAAATCATTCTATGACCCGATTTTGCCAAGGCGTGGGGCCCCCCGCCAGCGGCCCCTCTGCTCGAGGAAGTGACAAGCCCCGCCAGAGTGCATGCCCTGCAGGAGTTCAGCCCGCCGCAGTCTGCTGAACACAAGGCGCACACGTTGAAAATAAACAAAACCACTAAAAATGAATCCCTTAGGACATTTGTTCAAAACTAGTTTCCCATAGGGGAAAAAAAGTAAATTCAGATCATTTTAAAAGCGAAAGCATGACTTACCTCAATTAAAGAGGCTCCTTGATATTCCCCACAGCACCTTTAAAATGACTCCTTCATATTCTGCCCTTCGGCAGCTTTCAAAACACTCCTTTACATTCGTTTTCCACCTGAAACTGCAAAAAATACTCTATTATATCCCTTTTCCACTTGCCCCCCCCCCCCAAAAAAAAACAATCTCCGTTTTATTCCCCTTCTGCAAAATATGCTTCTTTGTATTCCTTTTTTCTTGGTTCTTTAAAAAAGGCTCAGTGTTTGCTTAACACTGTTTTTGAACCGCCCAGCACACAGTGTGGGCAGCAGATGTCCTGTGTGACGTCACCAGTATGAACGCACTGCAGTCGTCCACTTGAACGTGTGCGTAAAAGCGACGTGTGAATAGGTCAATGAAATGACCTCCTCCGTCCACAAGAGGCGCTACTGAGACAGCGCCTTAACACTTAAATAATGCTCGGTACCCTGTTGGCAATTAAAAAGGTATGCAAGTGCACACACACACACACACCCACACACACACACGCACACTTTGAATTGTGGCAGTGTAACAAGGCACCGATGGTCTCTTCAAACAAATTCTTTCGTCCAATCAAGTTGAGCTCAGCAGAGGCCTTGCGGCCATCTGCCAGGAAGCCAGATCATCCCTCTCGCTTGATTGCCCCCTCGGATCCCCTGAATCCCTGTCTGTGTGTCCGTCCGACCGACCGTCTGTCTATCCCTCGTAGCTTTCGTCACGTTCCCCGAATCTCCTGATGAAACAAAGCGCTCTTTCATAAACAATTTGCAAGACATTTAAAAGGTTCTGCTTAGCCAGAAGGCCCAGCAGCCTGTAAACACGCAATCAATGTCAATACAGCCGAACGTCTCACTAGACTATGACTGCAAAAATAGTCCAAAAATATTGCAAGGATAAACTTGCAGTTTTTTTAAACTATGGTCATAATTCATTTCCATGTCATGGATGTTCTAGCTGATTTTAAGGCCCACTATTTTGCTTTATCATTATTTTTTATTTTTTATTTTTATTTATTTTATTTTATTATTATTATCATTATTATCATTATTATAATAATACCTCTGTTTTAATCTAATTCTTGTGCGTACTAGGTGCACTGAAATTCCACTTCTAAACACTAGATGGCGCTACACCTACTTATCTGTAACTGAATTCGGTTAAATACAAAGTTTGCTCAAGTTTGATGGATAAAACATGCACACAGCTTCCATCCATTCATTTTTAAAAGCGCTTATCCAGTTCACCCAATCTGCTAACAATCCACAGTTAGCCTACCCCTCGAGTGGGTTATTAAAAACAACTCAGCATTTTTTGTGTGTAATCAGGATTGATGCTTTTTTTAACAATCGTCTTTCCACAAATTTGGTCGTCCTAAAACAACCAGTGTCTTGTTCAATTTACCTCAGAAACCTCATGACAGTATGGAGATTTCCCCCGAAACTGATTAAAGAAGCACATTGTATCCCTTATCCGAGTCGGTCCATTGTGACGCAGCCAGGTCCCACACACACACACACACACACACACACACACACACACACACACACTACACTTCCCGGGCGGGCTCCAAATCAAAATACAATTCCTGGGAACCAAGAGAAAACCCAAAAATGTTGTGGGCGGGCCTATTTCGGGCATAGCTCAGGAGCAGCTTATGGGAATGTGTTGACTACCCGGCATTACCAGCTAGCCAGACGAATCGACCAACGCTTGCTTTGTGCCAACACCTGAATGCGGTAGACTAAAGTGTGACGAATGTTTGACTAACAAGATAATGCCAGCTTGAGTCTTGTGAATCACGTCGCGTTCCGGGCACAGCGAAGGGCCTGTATAGACGGCGACCTTTGGTTGACCCGCCCTCCAGAAGGGATTCTCTTGTTCCCGCTTGAGAACCTTTGTCAGCGTCCAGGAAGTGCGGAAGCAATTTTACCACCAACACCCTGTCATTTATGTACCGTCAGTGACCATCTGCAATTCCTTAGAACATGACATTTTTATTTATGGTGGTCATTTGATGGTATGTATTTATTGTAGCAGGGGCGATTCAAGGTCAAAGGTCAGACCTTTAGATAAATAGATAGACAGATTGAGGAGGGCTATGGAGTGAAATCCATAAAGGGGGGGAAATAGTTTAAAAGCATTTTTTCCACATAATGACCAATTAGGAGGTGTGTAAAACTCCACGTAGGTGTCCTTAATATTCTGACTTGACGTCTCATCCCGACAACGTGACGTCTATGTTTTCTTTTCGTTGGAACTTGAGCGCGTCTTGAGTGGGAATGTTTGAGGTGAAAGTGGGGATGGGGTGGAGGCAGGAAGGAAGAGGGGAAATGAGGCAAGAGGGAGAGGAGGAATAGGAGGAGGAGGCGGGGCTTACAAGTATGAATTTGGGTATGATTTAAGCAGCAACAGGAGGAACAAGAAGACGAGCAGACGAGCGAGTGGGACGCTTTTGCTAGCCGCCTTTTCCACGTGTTTTTGTCTCCTTCAATCCACATTTTATGCGCAAAGTGTAGTTGCGCACGCAAAAAGCGTCGAGTGAAGAAGTCCACCAAACTCAGAGGAGAAGCAGAAGAGTGGTCATGGATACGTCCTCACGGATTCTCCTGCTGTTCCTGCTCCTGCACTCCGCTGCCGTCTTGTCCCTGTCCACACGTAAGTCAAGTCACACGCCCGCTTTGTTTTCTTTTTTAGGGGGGCGCAAGCGTCTTCTTAAAATTTGCACGGTGGTTTTTCGAATCCATGTGTCACATTGGGGAAAGAAAAGATAATTAAAGCAACTTTAGGGGGCTTCCCACGAAGGTGCCTCCTCCCCCAAATGTTTGACACCCCTTGGGGACATGCATGTATCTTTTCGGATCCATCAGTGCCCCCCCAAATAGACCCAAGAGGGACATATTTGTGTTGAGGACCCCTTCTCTATAACTATACACCCATATTGGGGCACGGAGGCAAAATGTAGGGATGGGAGAGTATTGATACTGTATCAGGACCTTATTTTAATGTATCGGGACCGCAGAGGTTGCCGATACCAGCCGCCAATACAATATAGCATATTAGACAGTCCTCCTCAGCAGTAGGTGGCGCTATCAATCCACAAAATGAAATGTTTATATCTCCCCTAAATGTGTTTTTGACCCTGAGGGCAGCAGGTGTGTGCAGACTCCCGTGATCACGAGTTCATCTGTGATTGGGAAATTCTGAACACAGCCCCACTTATCAGAGGGTGTGCGCACTTGTGCAACTACATGATCTCACTTGTTTATTGTTATTTTCCCTCTTCAATAGATGTTTTTTTTCTTAACACAGATTCCTGGTCACATTAATGGTGGTTAAAGCTTTTTTTTTGTTATAACACCAAAAGACGCCTTTGAATGAATGTGTCGACTTTTTTATAGCTACTTTAAGTGCACACCGGCCTCATATTTGCGCCCGTGTGAAGTTCAGTAAATATGCGGAGCTACTGCACGGCTGACTTTCAACAAGTCTGCAGTCTATAATTCCTTTAACACTTGAGGGATCGTGTGTGTGTGTGTGTGGGGGGGGGCAAAACAGTGACATCATTAGCTTGGGTCTCCGGGAATGTAATGTAAATAAATCAACGTAATGTGCGTTTCCTGGCTTAAGTGACTAGATGAGGTTTTTTTTTTTTTTTTAATGGGAAGCAGCAGTAAGACTTTAAAGGGCGCTGTAAAAAGAAGAAGAGGGAAGACAAAAGGCCCTCATCCTCAAACGCTTCCTGTTGTTTATGACAAGGGGCTACTTGCTCGTTACTGTCGTGCGCCCGGCTTGTCATGAATGATTGGAACCTTTTCCGGGCCTGACAATCAAAAGGGAGGGAGATTTTTCTAAAGTGTTCACCCCCCCCCCCCTACAGATGCGGCATGGGTCTCCCCCCAGGACCCTGTCCTCCGCGTGGGTTCCAACCTGACCGCTAGTTGCTGGGTGCAACCGGACTCCGGCGTCCACGCCAGTTCGCTGTACTGGACGCTGAACGGCCAGCGGCTGCCCGCCTCCACGTACCAAACGCTGAGCGCCAGCAACCTCAGCGTGACGCTTAGCGGGCTCAACGCCTCACGACAGCGGTCCGGCGACAATCTGGTGTGCCATAACCACAAGGGACACATCCTGGCCGGCTCCTGCATCTTCGTCGGAAGTAGGTCACATTACATTTTTTGGGGGGTGACAGCAATAAATGAATTGGATTTACAATAAACCAAAATATATTTTTTTAGTAACGCTAATGTGGTCGAGTGCCGCCACAAAAAGATTTGGACGCGAGCAAGACCATCATAAAGGAAGTGGAATATGAAGGAGGGAGCGGTGGGCAGTTTTTTTTTTTAGGCTCTCTGTGTACACTTGTGGCCGTAATTTAAGTTTTAGTGTGTGTGTCGCTTTGAGTGTCTGTGTGGTCCATTACTCGCACTATCACTCACGGGGCATCACACTGACACTTTGCGCACACACACACACACATACTTACAAAACATAGTCGTCATACACACGCAGTAAACACTTTTTACGGCGCTCCTGTCAATACGAAGGAAAACCAAGCCTTAAATTCCTGCTCTGCTGAAAAATGTGCGTTTGCCTCCTCCGTTGGCTCTTGGACTGCCATTGTGCAAAATGATCCTAAACGCCTTTGACATCCAGAAGCCCCCCGAACTCAATTTAAAATGACTATGGATGATTTCCAGCGGTTCTGTCTTCATTTGTATTGTGCAAGGGGGCGGCTGTCATCAATAATCTGGCCATATTGAATCATGACACAGCCATTGTGTGCAGGGCTGCGACCATTGAAATGTCTTCGCATCCTACTCAATTGTATGCTAGCTCAATGCTAACATAAGATAGTGCTATAGATGGAAATTAGAAAAGAAGTTGGGGTAATTAAAAACATATTACTACATACTAGTTATTGATTAAAAAATAAATAAATTGTTCATTTTTTTAGAGCGTTTTTTTTTCCGAAAACGAGTTTTTGTCATTCTCCCGTCTACCGAAAAAAATCACTTAAGGCATCCAATGAAAATGATGGTGACACGCACGCACGCAGCATGGATCGTAATCTCTGTGCGCACTGACGGTGTTCGGAACCTTGTGTTCCCGGCGGAGATGGGAGGTGGACGGGGGGGGGTTATTGGCAGTGCTCTGAAATCTGATTGCGCTCCTACACACACACACACACACACACACAGGAACGCTCACCAAATAAAGTAAAAAACAGGCAAAAAAAAATATCCACGGATCCTCTCTTACTTTTCTCACAGTGCCTCCGGAGAAGCCTCTCAATTTGACGTGTTGGTCTCGGAACACCAAAGACCTGACGTGCAGCTGGGCGCCAGGAGGGAAAGGGGAAACCAGCATTACGACGCAGTACTTGCTCAAGTACAAGCTCAGGTGTGTGCACGCTGCAAAACTGAGATATGACACAATTTAGCATTTTTGATACCGGCACCAATATGAATACGCCAAACGGCGGTGTGTGTTCCCACCGTCTGAAGCTTTAACAAGCTCCGAATAATTCAATGAAGCAATTTAAAAGCCTTCAATAGAGGAAGTCGGTGTGTGGCGCAACAAAACAAAAAGGTCTCGTAAAAAGCAGCCGAGTCATCGCCGTCGCCGTGCCCCCCCCCCCCCCGCAGGTGGTACGGCAAGGAGAAGGAGTGTGAGGACTACACGCACGCTCAGCCGTACTCGTGCAGCATCACTCGTGACCTGCACCTCTTCACCCCGTACGAGATCTGGGTGGAGGCGTCCAACCAGCTGGGCCGCGCCGCTTCCGACGTCATCATGTTGGACATCCTTGACGTGGGTGAGTGTCGACACTCGGGCGACCTCTTGCTGACCTCCTGCTGGGGTGTCGGCCATGCCCCGGGCGTCAAATAGACAACAATGGCTTCCAAAGATCCAAAAAGAACAATGCATAAATGCATGCATGTAATTTAATAGCAAAAAAATCTTCCGTCATTATGTTTCAGTTTAAATTGGAAACAAATTGTCTGTGTGTGTGTGCGCGTACAAAACGTGTAACGCAAGAAGAGAGTCACCGCCAAAACGACGTAACCTCATTTGGACACGCAGAGAAATTGCAAAATGGAAGATCTGACCAAATGAAGCAATCATAAGATGATGTTTTATGCAACAACTTTCCCAACATGTTGTATGTATTACACTGTTCAAATGTTTTTTTTGGCCTGGCGTTTGGTTCATCTATGCTAACAAGATGCTAGCATGCTAACCTGCTTCCAGTCCAGTGGACTTGTCTACATCCCTGCTTCAAATCCAGGATTCTTGAAGCGCTTAAGCTCTTTCAGGCTTTTATCTGGGGGGCCTCGCAGCTTTTAGCGAGCCAGCGATGTTACCTTTTAAAGTATTGTTCCGCCCGCTGCTAACTTGGCGGATTCTTCAAAAGACCACCATCTCGGGTTAAAAACGAGCGGCCATCGCTGCAACCCTTTACCTGTATACACGCCGCCCCTGAGGCGAGGGCGGTTTCCTGGTGAGCGTATAGAAAACCATTTTTTGCGTGTGACACTTTTGTTTATTTGGGGTTGTCCCGGACGCTGGTTTGGGTTCTCGTCAAAACACGCAACACTGCGTCACAGCGGTGAGTCACGGTTGACAACGGGCGGGAACACCCTCATCACAGATTGTTGCGTCGAGGATACTTGCGCGGACGCAAATAAATTTCGTTTCAGTCTTTTCACTTTGTTTTAAAGTTTCCACTCCACCAATATTTTTACTCTCTAAAATCCAAGTCAATCCCACTCAAATATTTTGTGTCAACTCTGGTCTAAAAAAACAATCAGGATTTAGAAAGTATAGAGACATCAGGCCCGCCGCTCGGAATTGACTTGATTTCTCCAGCGGCCAACATAAACGTCGCCGCGAGAGAGAAGCTATTATGGGTCCGGCTTGATCGGCACCATCTGTGTCCTGACAGCAGAACATCAGCACCTTCTTGTAGGCGAGACGTGTTAATTACCGTAATGCACAAACGACCGTGCAGCCTACATTCTTTCGGAGTGACTTTTTCCAGAAACGCTTTGGAGGTACGTCGATGTAAACAGTGGCTTGCATTTGGAGAAAGAAATTGTAGTAGCGAGCGCCGATCATGTTTTCGAATTGTTATCCTTTTAAGATGTTGTGAATTGACATCTCACATGACAACTTCTCTCTTTTAGTGACAACGGATCCTCCGTCGGGGGTGACGGTGAGCCGCGTGGGGCAATTGGAGGACCAGCTGAGCGTTCGCTGGGAGGCCCCGCCGGCACTCAAGGACTTCCTGTTCCGGGCCAAGTACCAGATCCGTTACAGACTGGAGGATAGCCAAGACTGGAAGGTAAAAGCGCGGGGGACAGAAATATATATACAGTTAATATCGTCAAAATGTAAAATATAGTTGATTATTGTTTTTTTTTTTAAAAAAGTGTTTTTTTTGTTGACAAAAATATTACATTGTAGTCGCTTAACAATTTTTATGAGCTGTTCCGTTCACGGCATACCACCAAGCACATTCCTGAGTTCTTCTTCTTATCTCATCATCTTCTAAGTCAACCTCCATTCAACTCTTCAATAAATGAACAATACAACACAAACACTCGGCCCCGCGCAGCGATAAGCTCTGAGGTCATCAAAGCGCTTTCACGTAAACGTCAGCCGAGCAAGTCTTTGCATGTCGAGTGGAAAAATGGGCGAGGCGGGCGAGGGCCAGACCCGAGACCAGGAGTGAGCGGAGGGACTCGTGTCTTCAGCGTGGCCTTGTTGGGTTTTGTAGCGACGAGAAAGAGAGATTTTTGAGTGAGAGAGCGCGCGCGTGTGAGTGTGTGTGTGTGTGTGTGTGTGTGTTGGCAGCTAATGGACAGCAGATCTCTTTGAAAGGTTTCCATAAACACGCCGCTTATTGCGGCATTCAAACATATTTGCGGCGGGAAGCCCGATTGAAGCTTTGTGTGTTTGTTTTGCCTTCAGTGCAGGTTGTTAATGCGAGTCTTTGTTCTCCACTGACTTCTTCCCGCTTGGCCTCTTGCCTCACTTTGCAGGTGATGGATGACGTCGGCAACCAGACGTCTTGCAGGCTGGCGGGTCTCAGACCTGGAACCGTCTATTTTGTGCAGGTGGCTTGTGTTTTGATGTTCTTGATTACTATTTACAAGACTTGAAATACTAATTGTAGTTTCTTGTCTAGGAACGTTTATAAATTTCAGTCCATACTTAGTATTGTTACTGCCCTCTAGTGGCTAAAGTGGGAAGGAACCACCTTTTTGGATCCTGGTGGCTTTTCTATTCATTTCAGTGAGGACAGATGATTTGAGATACAATCAAGCATGATCGAATTCAACTCGCATATCAAGGCACTAGCGTAATTATTCCGATTTTACTTTAACCGTCATTTTGTTGGCTGACAGGTCCGATGTAACCCGGTGGGCATCTACGGTTCCCGCAAAGCTGGAATCTGGAGTGAATGGAGTCATCCCACCGCTGCATCCACACCGCATAGTGGTGAGTACACACACACGCACACACACACACTTAAAAGCCGCATATCTGTGATTGTCTGTTTTTTTTTTTTTTTTTAAATGCTGCACAGAGCGAGCAGCGTCGGGCTCATGCGACCCCAAGTCGAGCGGCGACTCCAACTCGACCCTGCGCCGCGAGTTGAAGCAGTTCTTCGGCTGGGCGCGCAAGCACGCTTACGGCTGCAGCAGCATGTCCATGAAGCACTACGACCAATGGCGGGTGATCATGCAGAAGTCGCACAAAGCACGCAACCAGGTAGGTAAGCATCACCTCACCCGGACATGTACACACACACACACACGCGCGGTGGAGCACAATGAGTAACAGAGCGCGTCTCGTTCATTTAGGTTCTCCAAGGGGATAAGTCGTAGCACATGCCAAGTGGAAAAAAAACAACACAGAGCGATCGCAATGACAACCAGAGGATGGTCGTAAAAATTCGAAGGACTGTTTTTTCTTGTTGTTTTTTGCAGCCAGATGATATTTGGAGATGTTGCTTTTTTTTTTTGTCTGTTTTTGACATTTTTGACACAAATTTCCAGTTTGACATTTGCAAATTTGCATCTTGGAAAATACTTGGAGCATCCTGCCAAGCCAATTTTCTTCCCACATTTCCCCCCCGTCCCACGTAGGGAACATATAATGAATGTTAATCGGCGTTTTCTGAATAATATTTGGGGTTTGCAGTTTTTTTTGTTTGTTTTGCAGACCCCCTGAGAAAGGTACGCTAAACTTTCTCATTTTGTTTTGAAATTTACAATGCCGACCTGGAGGCAATTTCAGGCCCAAGGACGCAACTGAGCCACAGCTGCGCTATTGCCAAATATTGCTCTGTCTCTGAGAAAGTGAGGAGAAGTTTCATTCCATCGGGCTGGAGCTTGACTAAGAGGAAAAAAAAAGTGCTTTGCTGCCATCTTTCGGCATCTACTCTACAGGCACTTACAAACCACAAGTCAGTGATGTCCCGACCCACTAAAATTAATTAATGACATACTTCAATTGTTCTAAAAAAATCATTTATACCAAATTCCAGCACATATTTGTGTTTCACAACAATTCATACCAAACTTCCAAAATTAGCGTACGAATATAATGTTTGGTTGTGTCCTATTGTTTGGGGCAGGCATCTTTGGTTATTTCAGAAAGAGCAATAAAACTGCAAATGGGTGGGGAAGCGCAAATCCAGCCCTCATCATCACGCAGTATTTTGTCAAAACGTGCCAAAGAATTTTTGTTTGTGTGTGTTTTTTTTAAGCCAGACATCTCGTGCCTCGCCTTTATTTTTGTACTGAATCATAGCGGCATATTTAAGAGTGTGTAAAGTTATGTGTTTTGATTTTAAGTTATGTTTTAGCTAGTGAATAAATATTAATGACTGACTGAACTTAGCATTGACCGATTGCTGTGTGTTTTTGTTTGCACTGTTGTTGTTGTCATCCAGAAAGAAAAAAAGAAAATTACAACCAAGAAACTATTAGCATAAATAAATAAATAGGAAGGTATGATGGAGTAGTCTCTGTAACAGCTGTTTATCAATATGTGGCAAATTTGAGCTGTTCCGCCTTTCGAATTGTCCTGTTTTGCCACAACGTTAGCATAAATGCTTCAGACGCCAACTGTAACATGCGGAATGTTATGAGGTTTGTTTAGCGTCATTATCGTCCAGCCAAAGCCTGCAACACAAGACAAGTGTAAGTTGAGTTTAAATGTTTAATAGCGTGTGCACTGAGACGCCGTTAGTTACACAATACACAGCACAATACAAATCGAAAAAGTGGAACCCAAAGGCTGCACGAGTGCATGTTCCAGAAAACCATCATCGGTTTTATGATCTTAAACATGATTCGTCAAGTCTTTGCGCGTTCTTTGAAAAGTAAAACGCAGGCTCAAGTTGTGACCTTAAAAGACTTTGAGGTGGACAATAGCTTAGGTCGCGTCATACCCATGCTGGTAAATAATTAATCAAGGGCCAGGTGAAGGCTATAAAAGGAAAGCAAGTTATCTCAAAGCAGAAGAAGAAGTGGTCAGAGGATGGAGGAAGCGGCGAAGAGACGGCCCCTGATATCTGCTAAAGTGAAAGGTCAGTAAAGAATGGAGATATGAGTGACACCACATCAATTTATCTTAGTGTTTCAGTCTGCTAGCTTCATGCTAAAAATGTTGCAATGATTGTAGGCAAACAACATTTCAAACGTGTTCTTTATCCTCTGCGTAGAATGACTAGTATTAATGCCGTACTGATGAGATGAGAGAGACCTTGTGTGTAATTTGTTAATGGACAAATTTTTCACAACTTGCTGTTCTCTTTTGTGAGTCGTGCACATGTGTGTGTGTTATGATACTGATCATCATCCCAATCAGGACCAGGCCCAGGGCACTACGCTCTACCCCCGACAGTGGGCTACGTCAACCATGATGTCACCAAGCCCAGCAGCCCAGCTTACTCCTTCCGCACCCGCATGAGCAGCACCAGTGAGTTCCAATAAGACGTACAAACCCACGTGTTGGTGTGTAATTGTGTAAATATGTCCAATTTCAATTGATAGTGATCTCTGTGGACTCCAGCCCGGGACCAAGATACCACGTCGGTGCTAATGTGACACGCTTTGGCCGAATGGACACGCCCTCTTATTCCATGCTAGGCCGAGGGAAGCGGATTACTAGCAAAGGTAAACGTATGAAAATATCGGACAATAATATAAGTGCCTGATTAAGTTACGCTTTTTTTTTTTGTCATAGGGGATCAGTTGCCGACTCCGGGACCAGGTGCCTACAGTCCGGAGAAGGCTCCGCCTCTCAACACTCAGCGTCGACCGCCAGCCTACACGATTGGAGCCCGCACGTGCTACCGCACTGTGGATGCAGTACCGGCACCCAACAGGTGGGGGCACTTTTTTATGATTTTACTTGTTTGGGAAATCAAAATTGAATTTAAAAGGTTGTTGTTGAACAGCTACACGCTCCCCAAGCTGTTGGGCAATCAGGTCCCCAACAAGCCATCCAGCGTCAGCTACAGCATGTCGGCCCGCCGGAAGGTGGGGGGTCCCTCCGTAGACCTGGCCCAGAGTCCCGGGCCCTGCAGATACAACTGCATCGATCCGGATGTTTACCTCCAACGCCAGCCCTCCTTCTCCATGCAGAGCCGGACCAAAAGGCCCACTTACCCCTCGGTCACACCGGGCCCGGGCGCCTACCGCCCGGAGCGTTCTGGGATGCACCTCCGCAAGGCACCCTCCTTCACCATGGGGGTCCGCCACTCAGAGTTTGTCATGCCGCTTGTGCTGGACTTTGTCCACTGACCAGTTAGTGTCTTAGTACAGCAAGTAAAAAAAATTGGGTTACCACTAGCTTGGTTGTTTAATCGCCTAACAAACAAATTGGACATTTTGTGATGTTGCACTGGCGCTATTTTGTATTGCATATGTTGAAGAAAAGCTTCCTTTCAGGTTATAAAAGTGACAAGGGCCTCGCTGCTTGTACACACAAACCAAATTGGGACTTATTATTTTGGTATATCAATAATAAAACACAAGTGGCACACGTGTCATTTATCTGTTTGTGTATTTTTGTTCTTGTTTGGATAAATAATACAAGATTTTTTGGTTTAAAACAAATCAAAGCAAAGCATCAGTCTTCCACCCCTCATTTATTCTTCTTTTATTTATTTTATTTTTGTTTCCAGTGTAAAAATGACAAGACTTTTTATTGTAGCTTTTCCCATTCAAAATTTGTTGTTACTTTTCTTTAAAAAAAAAAAACTATTAAAAAAAACTACTATTACTACTCCTGCGAGTATAACTTTTTTCTTGTTTGTTTTTTCATAAAATATGAAAATTCAAAGTACAATGATGGAAGTTCCGAGAGACCACCATTATCAAATAGCTTCATCTGCTCGAGAGCGCCCTCTTGTGTCCATAAAGGCAAAATGATGGGTGAACGGGCGTCACAAGCGATCCCGATTGTCATCCGGAGAGGGAGGGCGTCGTGAGTGACAGTACCTTCCCAGTCTCTCCTCCAGGTGGTGGTGGTGGAAACAAGGCCGGGTAAAGCGAACTCTCCTCCCCTGAATCCTGACGTCAAGCCCTCCCCAAGCACCACCGTCGCCCACCCACCAACCCGCCCGCCACAGCACGACAGGTACGCCGAGGGGGCGGAAGGAAGACAGGGCCGGCAGACGCGGCGCCACTTAAACATCAACTTGGTGGTTCTTTTAGGACGGCAAACATGACAGAGCAAGGCAAGAAGGTGATTCTGGTGGTTGTGGATGTTCTCTGCGTCTTCATCGGTGAGTTTCTACCTTTTATTGTTCAAGCGTAGACAATCAAACTAAATGAGATTGCTTAACTCAAGCACGTGCTTTGTGCATTTATCATCTCATCGTTGGCCTCAACAAGTTGCACCATGCAAACTAGACTAGAAAACATGCAGTGGTTAATACACAGATGGTGTCTGAGTTCCCAAACTTTATTCAGCCAAGGCACATATTTTACCCACAAAATGTTTTTAAAAGTATTTTACTCAATAATTGTTCTGCCTGTCACTATACGTCATCGGCAAAGATAGATGAGAATTTGTATTATGTCAATTTAAATTGGCAAACCTCATGATGTCACATGACTCGCATGACAAAAAAAAAAAAAAGGTTTTGGAATTAGTGGGTTAGCGTAGCCGTACTGAAAGTTCTCTATCTTGTTCAAACAGGCCAGAGTTGGTGTGTGTTTCCCAACACATACACTTTAAAGAATGCTGCAGGCTTGCGCACACACACAAAGTACTGTAAAATTATTTAGGACTGTTAAATTAGAGCAGGTTTTACAGAATTGATTAAAAAAAAATACATGAATGGTGATAAAATATATTATTGTTATTAGTCATGTGATAAGCAGTTCTTGGATTCATTTCCTAAAACCGGTCAGTTGTTCGTATACATATATTAAGTAAAATAAAATAGTCAATTTTGCTTGAAAATTATTACAGGTATTTCTTTCTTTAAAGTGAGCCTTGTGTTTGTGTTGTCTGCACGTTTTCCAATTCTTCAGGTCAGTATAAGAGACACAAACACTCAACCAGGTATGTGTGTGTATGTGTGTGTGTACGGCAAACAAAACGGCCTGTCGCGACTTGCTCGGGTCTCCTCGATGACACTCAAACTTGACCGAATTGACGTCTTTCAGGTGTTGCTGGTGCCACATGGGAAGATCCGTGCTCCTCAAAGTTGGAATGGAATTATTAGACATCATTCCTTTATTGGCTATATCAGTTCATGACCCCCTCTACTGAGAATCTTCATGACCTTTAAGCCCCCCCACCCCCTCCCACTAAGGATTACCGATTGGAAAGGAGAGTAAAAATAGCTGGTTGTTGCAAGTCTATCAGCACGTTTGGCTCGCCGGCGGTGCAAAGCTCGGGTTTCCAGAGATTTCAAATGCAACGGCTGATTTGTCCCTCTGGATAGTCACAAACCAAAAAAATTCAATTGACGCCATTTTCTTTGCCCTACGAGCTGACTGACAGGCAGGAATGATAATAACAATTCTCAAATCTCTTCCTCCCCCCTTGCACACTTTCAACACTCTACTCGTCCTTTTTTTTTGTTATCGAAAGACATTTTTAAGACCTGTCGGGTTAAAATGAGCGAGTAGTTTGTGTGCGTGTGATGTCATCTTTGTGTGGTTATTTATATTTGTATATCATGTCCGCTAAATATCTTAAATGATCATTAGAAACTGCCGACTGCCAAATTGTGTGTGTGTGTGTGTGTGAGACAGATGGAGCTGTTGGAATGTGCTGATGTTCCACATTGGAGCTAAACTCTCAATGTGTGTGTTTTATTTTGCTCCCTTCCCCTCAGCGGTCAAACATCCATCCTGTCACTTTGTGTTAGCTCTCCATCGTTGAGCGTCCACGATGAGCCCCATTTTTTTTTTTTTTTGCAGAATAGGGGCAAGACAAAGTTGAAATCGTTTTGGATGAACCGATACTAGTCACTGATACCACGTGGACTTTATTTTTGAGGACTTTTATTAAATAGACGATCTGCCAAATGTGTGTCGGAGTAAAAGTGGGAACTATTGACTTTTTCTGCCTCACATTCCCGTGTGAAAATGAAAGCGAGAAGCTGAAGAGAAAGTGTGTTTGTGTGTGTGTGAAGTCCCATCATGCCTTTTCAGTTCACTCATGTTTCATGCGTCCGGTGTTTAGAGAGAATGTTATTTTAAAAAAATCCTTGTGGGGTGCCGCTATCTCTCGTTTCAATATTCTCAAATGTCGTTTTTTTTTCTGAAGCGTGCTTCTTCTTTCACAGCAGGCTAAAAGAGCTCAGCTTTACAAATGTAACTTTTTGACGGAAATTGTTAGCGATTGAACTTTCCGGTAAAAAATGGATAGTCATGCTGTTAAATTTTCACTTTAGTCCGATTAATTATTAATGTAATATCTAAAGCTAATTGTTAGCTTGTAGATAGAACACGGCGCAGCACTATTGGAAATTTGTGGTGGTCGTTTTGCAACTTCAGCGACGTTGGCCGCTTACCTGCTCCCGTCCGTCTGTCTGTCCGTGCCACCATCGTCATCGTCGAGGCCCTGAAAAACAGGAACACTTTCCACTTCCTGCTGGTGCCGAGGGTCAAGAGGAAGTTGTACTTGTCTCTGATCCCAAATTCCATCTTGTTTATTTTTCCAGTGTGCAATCGTGGGGGGTTTTGGGAACGCTTGAAAGCATCCTTTCCCTTGTTGCTTTTCAAATCTCTACTCAGGGGAAACTCTCATCTTAAGCGCCTCTTAATTTCTGATTTAAAAGTTGACATGAATAAACCAAACAAAAGGAAAAAACTTAAAAATGTACAGGTAGCAATGGGGCGGGGGCACAGCCACCCCATAGTTCCGCCCCTGGTCCCATGCAATCTGCTTTAAGGGTTTAATCAAAGTCTAGCCACAGAAAGTGTCGATGAATTTCTGAGGGAAAAGTTCAAACAAAATTTTAAGTGCAGTAATGTTTCTACTTAATGACTTCCCGCCACTGCTGTAATCTTTTGCTACGTCTCATCCAAAGAGGAGTTGACTTCCTCACAAAGCAGGCTGGGACGGTGGTTTAGCGCGTCAGTGGCGTGTTTGTTTTGAAGGCAAGCCGTTGCACAACTGCGGCCGACCGTGCGGCCACGCTGGCAGCGGACTTGTGTCGCACAAGCACTCGCTTATCAAAATGTTATGCTAGCACCCTGCAGAGTAAACAGTGGCTGGGCAGCGCACGCTCGGCCAACCGAAATAATGGACGTGAGCTTTCATCTAAATCAGAAAATTGTTAGAGCTGTGTTTATATTTTCTTTTTGGTCTAGGTATTTGTTTTTTTTTGTTTTTTTTTATGGGAAACTCACCTATTGGCTGAAGCCATGAGTAATAGGAAAGTAGTAATTATTTTGAAGTCAAATCCTGAAATGATACTGAAGTGTTTTGGAATGATTTTTTTCTGTTAATCTATTGATAAAGGAAGTTATAAACCCCAGTCCTATCCTACTGGCAGCAGAATTCTATTCTTCGCACCAGGTCACCCCGGTGCGTATTTGGTTGCGTTTTCTTTCGGTCCCACACTCTGGAGGAAGGAAGCAACGTGTTCACGGAGAGCGCTCTCTCCTTCTCGTACTTCATAAACCCGAGCCTAAGAAAACCATCCATTCTTCCCCGTTATTAGCTTTGGCAGCGGAATGACCAGTTGAGGAAAACAGGAAAAGTCATTTGAATTGTAGACTATTGTTCGGCATAGATTTAAGAGACAGCAATATATCCCCGCTCTTTATTTCGACTTGCACTTGGAGTCTTTTTTGTCACAAAGCATGTTGCCCTTTGACTTTTTTTTCCCTACCTGCTGACGGAGATTGTCGATGGCCGCGACGATACGCAGTCAAAGGTTGGACTCGACCAGGTCGCCATGGCAACGCTTATGACGTTTCATTGGAGCGGCTGTTTTTTTTTACTGTGTGGTTTTAGCTGTTTCCTGATCGGCCGCGGGTTCAAACGATACCACTGGACAACCCGTGTCGTGACCCGTGTGCGCTTGGAAATGTCCTAGCTCAACAGGTTTATTATATTGAAGATAAAATCACTTTTGCACTATTTTTTATTTTCTTTCTTCAGCGTCCCTGCCCTCAGCCATCCTGACGCTGATGTTCAAACCGTACCAGAGAGGCATCTACTGCGATGACGAGAGCATCAACTACCCCTACAGAAGAGACACCATCTCCCATGGAGCCATGGCTGCCGTCACCATCACCAGCTCCATAGTCATCGTGAGTAAGAAGCCGGTCTTCACAGCCTTGACTCTTAACAACACGGTTCCTCCGCTCAGATCACGACCGGCGAGGCCTACCTGGTGCACACCAAGCGCCTGCACTCCAACTCCCAGTTCAACCAATACCTGTCAGCGCTCTACAAAATCGTGGGCACCTTCCTGTTCGGGGCGGCCGTCAGCCAGTCGCTCACCGACCTGGCCAAGTTCACCATCGGAAGGCCCAGACCAAACTTCTTGTCCGTGTGCGCCCCCACCAGCTGCAACGGCTACCAGCTCCACCTCAACTGCACCGGGAGCTTGCGCAATGTCACAGAGTCCAGGTGAGTCGCCAAGAAATTATTCCGTAAATACAATTATGTCTATTTATTTTTATGTAAATGATTTGGAATCATTTTATATTCTTATTTAATAGCTCATTGCTGTTTCTCATTGCTCAGGTTGTCCTTCTACTCGGGGCACTCGTCGTTCGGCATGTACTGCATGCTCTTCCTCTCTGTGAGTTTACATCACAAACACACACACACACACACACACACATGCTGACCTTAAAACGGTGCTCCTTAGTTGTACGTGCAGGCCCGTATGCAAGGCAAGTGGACGCGTCTGGTGCGTCCCACCATCCAATTTTTCCTGGTGGCCTTCTCCTTGTACGTGGGCTACACGCGCGTCTCCGACTTTAAGCATCACTGGAGCGACGTGCTGGTGGGACTCCTGCAGGGGGCGCTCATCGCGGTTCTCACGGTGAGTACAGCAGGACGTCAAAATGTCGCTGAAATGTTTGCAAATTGTATATTTCTACTTTCTGTGTTAGCATTAAGCTAGGAGCTAGTGCGCTATTGTAACATATTTTGATTTTATTCCTCATTCAGGTTAAATACGTCTCGGATTTCTTCAAGCAACGCGGCGAACCGGCGTGCACGCGGACGGACGCCGCCGTCGACGACGAGCGACTTGAACACAAGCCCAGCCCGCAACGCCCCAACCACTACAACTACTCGCCACCCGTATGACACGCCAACACGCCACCCTCCTGTGCCATCATTTCATGTCCGCAACCACTAGCTGGAACTCTTCAACACATTTGTATAGCTAAACATAGAAAGTGAAATGTACATGTGTTGTCTCTATGTGCAATGACGCTTTTGTTATGGTTTGTTTGGAAAATCGATGCTGTGACTTGACGGAAAAATATTTTGTTTTTATCTAAAGTAAGACTGCTTCACCACTAAAATCTTTTACGAGCAGACCACTCGCTGCTTCAGCTAACACATTTTTATATACAGTATTGTTTTTTTGTGCATCATTACTGTGTCTTATCTAATAAACCGTGCTGTTATTTTTAACAATGTTGTAGAGTTCATGTTCTCCAAAGAACGCAGAAATTCGACTTCCTGGTCACATCTTTACGATTCGCCGATAATTATTCTGTCCAATTCTTTCTTTCTTTTGGGTTTAGTTCCCCTTCAAAGAGCCATAATGTTCCCGAGAAAGCACATGACAATTTGTCCTGCCTGCTTTTGTCTCTTTTCCAGGGCCAAACGTTTGCGTCAACAAAGTAACAAACAAAAAAAAGACTTCATTTGATGGTTCGGAGACAATTTGGATGGCGTCGAAAATGTTCCCTGAGGGCCTGGCAAATGGGAACGCTTTTGTGTGCACAAATCCAGTTCCTTCCTGCCTTTTGAACACGTGGAACCTTTTGTCATTGTTTCTTTCCTTCTTACGCGAGAGATTTTTAAGGTTGTTTTTCCATGACACCGATTCTTGTGTTTTTCTTGCGGTCTGGACTCTGGAGTGATTCCGTCCTCGTGTGCGGACCTGCTTCTGCTCATGCTTGTTATTCTTGAATGTCTCAACTGTGACTCACCGATTTCAAAAGCTTTTTTTTTTGTTGCCGAAATTGTTAAGGTACACATAAATTCTTTCTCCCCATTCATTACATTTCTATGGCAAAACACAAAAGTTCTTTTTTCCTGGAAATTTCTTGCCATGTTAGATGGAATTCAACACAAAGCTGCCACCATAAAAAGGAACTTCTGATGTTCTAGCAAGCTTTGCTCTTCAAAATTAGAAAGTTGCTTCAAAAATGAACACATGAATACACAAAAAATACGTGCTCCAAGTGGATGGATGGATGATTCTCCAAGTGTGGTCCAGCCAAGTCCCACTAGTGATACGTCAGCGCCCTCTAGTGGTAGCATTATTATTCATTCCACCGAGTTCTAGGCACAACGTGCTCCACTACAAAATTACTGGCTGCCCTTGGCTGCTCAGAAAAAATCAAACGTCAGTTCCATATATCCATCACATTAGTACAGAATAAAAATTAAAAATTAACTATCTATTTATATATTAACAAAAAGGACTCCGCCCAACTAGGAACTGTACTTCCTAGTGCATACTGTTAGGGCGTGTCTTAACCGGAGGCAGCAGCCAATCATTTTCCAATAGAGCGGCTGGACAGCCAATCATATTGCAGTAGAGCACATACGCCGAGAAGGCAAGTGGGGTTTCGTAATAACGCCCCGTTGTTCGCCATTTTGAGGTAGTCGAGCGGAGCCAAGTCAGAAGCAAGAAGTAGGAGAGTCCTTTGAACCATTTCAACTTAACCACAGACGTTTTTAGGCCAAGCCGAGGTGAGACCCGACACAAAACACTTTTAACATCCACATCAGCTCATTAGTTGTCCAATATGTCGGTGGAAATTTCACCCAAATTGTTTTATTTCATGTACTTAACGCTTGTTAGCTTGCTGTGGCTAACCGACATCGTGGCAAGCTAAAAGAAAAAGAAGGCTCCAACATTTCATAAACTAATCGATCCATTGTGCTTATTTTCGACGCTTTTTAGTCCAGTAATCGTTTTAAAGCAGAACATGAACTGTGGATTTTCCTTTTGTGTTTTAACTGCAATTCAAGCCGTCGTTTGCGCAGAAACATCGCGACGTCGTCGTAGTTATGGATTGCCCAGGCCTCGCATGCATTCTGTTTTGTTGGACTTTGATTCTATCAGCGAAATTAACTTTTAAGTCGGGAGAGAAATAAATGAGAACTATAGGTAATGGAGTGAGGCATAACATTATATATGAGATTGAATGATATCGATTCCGTTTTTATTTAGCTATTTATGGCCCCTGACGATTGTCGGTAGTGAAAGCCCTCCAGTTTGCTTGAACATAATTTACAAAAAAAAAGTCGGTTAGTGTTTATTGTGCCTCAGCAAAGCATTGCCTTATCTCGTAGTGCGGTAATGTAAATATGACAGACAGTTGCAGAACTGGTCGAATCACGATTGAGGCGGCCCTGAACTAGTCCTGACGCCACTTCGCCGTTTTTAAACGGCGTCTCTTGCCCTTAAACGTCGACTTGAATAGTAAAGATGACTCAATAATAAAGTATTGTTTTGAAGAGGAGATTGGGCTGTAGAAAAGCTTATGTGATTGAGTCATCAATGAAGTAAAAAAAAAAAAAAATCTCATTCGATATTTTGTGACTTATTCTCATCTTAACAGATCATGAGCGGCAGTCGGGTCTTCATCGGCCGCCTGAGCCCACACGCCAGAGAGAGGGACGTGGAGAAGTTCTTCAAGGGCTTCGGACGGATCCGCGAAATCAACTTGAAGAATGGATTTGGTTTTGTGGTCAGTCTGATCGCCCAGCTTTGATTTGCATGAGAATGTCTAATCAATATTTGGGGGGAAAAGAGTGACTTCGCCCTCATGGAAGTCATCCACGTTTTGTGTTTCTTAGGAGTTTGACGATCATAGGGATGCAGATGATGCCGTGTATGAACTCAACGGCAAAGAACTGTGTAGTGAGAGGTGAGTTTGAAGTCCAAAGTACACGTGTGTATTTGTTTTATCTGCCGCTCACGTGGACTTTCCCTTCCCGCTCGTTGTATTGCAGGGTCACCATAGAGCACGCTCGCTCCAGGAGAGGAAGGGGGGTTGTCAGTGGTGGCAGCAGCAGCTCCAGCTCCAGAATGGGAGGCTTTAGTGGTTATCGGCAATCGCGCAGTAGTGGCTCCAGGTACGTCGGGCTTCCTGCAATAATTTGCTTGTAATTGTGCACATTTTCTGTTAAGCACATTTTTTCCGCGTGTGTCCATGCAGGTATGGACCTCCAGTGCGCACAGATCACCGGTTGATAGTGGAGAACCTGTCGTCACGCATCAGCTGGCAGGTAAGATCAGTCTTGGCCTTTGTGTACATTCAAAAGTCTCCATTGCTAAGTACTCCTAGCTTTTATATTAGATTGTTTTTTCCAAATTGATGCAGCATATTAGCAATGGGGGCGAGTCAATACGAGTCCCCTTAGCGAATTGGCTAACAAATACACTTTTGTTTTTCTCCCAGAGAGAGCGAGCGTAAAAGCAGAAAATAAATGCTGTTATTTGGCTAGTGTAAAAAAACAGCCTTTTATGGTTGTCTAGTGTCAATAAAAATAAAATAAAAAATCGGCCAACGCACGACCCTCCCCGGAGGGCTCGCAAGTGTGTGGCGTCCTCTCTCCTGGTTGTGTTCTGAATGGTGTCCATTTGGTGCCTCTCCTTACACGCAGTTGCCGCCGGTCTAAAGTCTTGGCTGGGCCCCGGTAGCGGGCGAAAGTGGTCTAGCGCAGGATACGGTAGCCTTAGGAGGTCCGTAAGCCGGTCTGGAGGTTCTGTGGGCTGGCATCCCCGACTGCTGTAACGTCCTCTCAAATCTGCGGGAGGGCCACAAGCCGCCCTCTTTGGGGTGTTTTTCTGTTGCTGTGACGGGGTGTTGAGTGCCCCCTCCTCCCACTGCTACTACTCGCTCTCTGGTGGTTCCGTACTTGTGGAGGCCTGGAGGTCGAGGTCGTTTCTCGAGGGCTTAACACTGCATTGGTTCCCATTTGCTATTTGGACACGTGGCGCTATGCTAATGTCTTCCTGGTAATGGTCACGGTAAGTAGCATTACAACTCATGTGATTTTGTGTTCATTTATTTGATTTTTTTTCCTTGCGGGTTACCAGTGACGAAAGTCTGTACTGTTGACGCTTAAAGCGTCGTCAGGGTTGGGCAAACATTTGTGAATACTTTGCCCACCCCTGCACTGTAGAAATACTTTTCCACACTATTTGCTCGGCCAAAACATAGAAATACCAAACTGCGGCGTCACTCGGTCGTCGGTGAGTAAGGCTAATGTGTAATAATCTTTTTTAATTGTCCTTTTTCCAATTCGGCTATAATTTTTAATAGTGGCTATAACCCCCCCCCCCCCTTTTTTTTTAATTTTTATTTTTTTTAAATCCACAACATCTAACATGACAGTCTCCACACTAGACTAGCCAGTGAGTGTGTGTGTATGTGTTGCCATTGTTGCTGTGTGCTCGTGTCTCTCCCCTCCAGGTGTCAACAAAGCCTCAGGTTCCCAAGGGGGCCGCCGTGCGCCACTCTTGTTCTAACTCGTGCTCTTGCGCAGGACCTCAAAGACCTGATGAGAAAAGCCGGAGAGGTGACCTTTGTTGACGCACACAGACCCAACAAAAACGAAGGGTGAGCTTTCCGGAGCCGGCTCGGCCTTTCTTTCCTCCTTTTATCAAACACGATGACTCATCTCTCTCTGGGGGTGGGTGGGGCCACAGGGTTGTTGAGTTTGCATCCCGCAGCGATATGAAGAACGCCATCTCCAAGCTGGACGGCACAGAGCTGAACGGACGCAAGATCAAAATCTTTGAGGACAGTCGCAAGTGAGTCCGTGAAAATCACAGAATGCAGTTTTTGTTTATTCCACATATTAAGTACGCAATAGAATATCTGATACAAATATTTTGCTCTTTTAAGCAAATTCAAAGTAATTCAGGTTCTCAATGTAGTACTTTGAGCAAAGGGTAGGATGGAGAATCTTATTTATTTCTGAATATTTTTGCCCCTCCAGCCACAGCCGGAGCCGTTCTCGCTCCCGTTCCCGTAGCCGCAGCTACTCGCGCAGCCGCTCCAGGAGTCGCAACCGCTCCAGGAGCCGCAGCCGCTCACGCACGCCCAGCCGCACTCCAGAAAAGAAGACGTCGGGCGGCGGCCCCAAAGCCGGGGACCGCTCCCCCTCCCGTTCCAAGTCCCGGTCCAAATCCCGTTCCAAGTCACGCTCCAAGTCTCGCTCAAAGTCCCGTTCTCGATCCCCCCGGTCCCGCTCCCGTTCGCCGCCCCCGGCCCAGAACAACCAGTCGCGGTCCCGCTCCAGGTCCCGTTCGCGGTCCCGCTCGGCCTCCGCTGAGAGCAAACACTGAGAGGCCAAACGTGTACATGATTGTCCTTGTGAAATTCTGTGAAGGTTTGGCTCCTTTATCCTTATTTTTGTCATTTTTAGTTTGGATGTGCTTCCACAAGAAATCCCTATTTTTTTGTTTTATTTTTTGTTTCTAATGTGCTTGAATTAAGCCGTATTCGGTAATGTTTGCATCAGGGCCTGAGTGAGCGTATTTATTTCGGTGCAGGCGCCATCCTTTGAGATGAGGCTGTTGCCTTCACTGCTGTCACCTTCCAACAAGTTGAATTTCGTTGCACTGTCAGTATGTAATTGCACGGAAATTCTAATCAGCCATTTCGCTCATTCGAAATAAAGCTCACTCACTTTCTTGTGATGGCAAAACAAGCGACTTAAACTGATTTGTTTTGTGATTGCGTCACATCTGTCGTCTGATTAATAAACTTTTCACAAACTGCTTTAGTTACGTGACTATTTTATCATTGCAAACAAGTGATATATCATGCTCTTTCTTTCTGGTTAAGCAGATTTAAAAAGCTAAAATATGACTATTTTTGGACGATTCCTCGAGCTAAGCTGCTTTCATCAATTCATGTTAATCCTTAAAGCCCACGCTACACTCCCTGGCAGACCTGATTATGCTGTTATACTGGTTCATCTCCCCAAAAACTACTAAATATTGGAAAAAAAAAAGTGTATGCTAGTATTTCTGGTGTCCACTTGGGGGCAGTGTTACCAACATTTTGTATTGCGTACTGCAGGCACGCAACCCTCGTGGGGCAAAGCCGTTCCGAAATGGATCTCTGGATGGAAGCCTGAATATAAATGTTTTGTTTAGTAGCTGAGTAGAAAGGCACGTTTTAATGACTGTAAATTATGAGAACCCTCCGACCGCTTTTCCATTGGTGGATTATTGTAACCTGAGCTCAATGAGTTATCAGCCAGGTAAGTAAACAAGTGAATGTGGGTCAAATGTTGCCCAGGGGCAACAAACACGAAGGCGAGGTCTTACATTGTTTATTGTTATGTATTTCAAATATATATACGCCCCCCACCACCACACACACACACACACACTTGAAAACTCCGCCCCTCCCTTCTGGGCGCTCGCCCTTAATCGGCCTCATATGCGGGACGAGGAGCAGCGTGTTGGGCACAACAAGCCCCACGGTCACTGGCTCCTCGCCCCGCCCTCCCACCACACCGGCACCGCAGCTCCGCCGAGCAGAGCAACGAGGAGCTGGAGCGGAGAGACAACGAGGCTCGTCCACGAGTGTCGCACTCACGTGACCGAAGGACGCATCTCTTTTCCCGGACTCACGTCCAACACTTGAGGCAAGCGTGCACGAAGGCGACCCGGGAACTATGGCGGAGAGAAGTAGCCGGCTGAGCTTCCCCGGCAGCGGGGCTCTCAACAGACCGGTGCCGATGAATTTGTTCGCAACGTGGGAAATCGACGGCTCGTCTCCGAACTGCATCCCTCGGTAAGCCCTCCCCCGCACCTCATTCATGCGGCGGGCGTCCTTTTAAAACTTTAACCGCTGCAGTACTTGACCGGGCGGGGTGGTAATGGTGCCGATCCCCACGACTGGGGGCGCATGGGCCGCCTGCAGCAATGTGTTGTGATGGAGGCTTGCATGCATCTGGGCAGGATGCTACACACCCAAATGACCCCCCGCCGCCGCCGCCCCACCTTAGATTTAATACAACCCATAACATTTGATTTGATTTTAATCCATATTTTTTTATATAGATTCATTTGGATCAATCACCAATGTGCATCTCTGCCACACCATGACACATTTAATATGAGAATAGGACACTTTATTAGGAACACTTGCATCATCGAATGTGTCAAACATAAAGCTCGGGGGCTCGAACCAGCTCGCCCCATAATTTTCTTTGGCCCGTGAAAGCATGTGATGTGCGTTAAACAACTGATGCCGTTCTAAGTAAGTGGTTTGACAAAGTTCTTACATATGCTAAGCGAAGGTTTAAAACAAGTACATGAAACTCAAGGACCGTTATGGTAATTTAGCCGCATGGCTAATGATGCGAAGCTAATTTATGAGAAAGTCGTTCAACAACTTTTCTTGCACATTGTAAATTACAATTTAAAATGTGTATGATTAAAGTGCAAAGTTATGTATGATTCTCTAATCTTTTGGATAATTAAGCACTAAGTAAAAGTGGAAATTCACTCCGAGCACGCACTAGTTTAAGTGTGACCTTTCGGAAATGCCGTTTGGATAGTATAACAAAAAAAAAACAGTAAACTATACAGAGAACATTGAGTCTCACGCCCCCCGGTAAACGTTCATCTGTGGAGGTTGCTTGGCTGACTGATGCTCGAGACGCTCGGGACACTCGCTCTTTTGTCCACAAGGGATGCTCGAGCTGCGGGAATGCAGAGTAGGATGGCGGAGAAGGCGGCGAGAAGCTCTCTTTGTTTGGAAGCCATCCGCTTTTGTTGTTGCATCCAGGGAATCTACTCCGTAGGAAGGCACGCTGACGTTCGCATCTTGGTTTAGCTTTTGAGCGTGTTAGCATGATAGCTTTTCCTCTGATTCGGCCCAAAATGAGGTCGCATCGATGCTTCTCGTACACTTCCTGTCCTCCTAGCGAATCTTAATTATTATGTAAGAGCGACACGCTGACACAGCAAAGTCCTGGAGGACACACACACGGACACACTCGTGACTTTGCTCAAGTGCACTTATATTTGTTTCAATGCAATATACGGTAGAGCTTAGCACACATTCAGGTGTTTCTCCCTCCTTCCTCTTAGCCTTCATTTTCATCCTTCCTTCCCTTGGAGTTCATTTTTCATCCTTCCTTCCTTCTGCTTCTCCGCCTTTCTTGATTCCTGATATCCTTCCATCATTTCTGACCTCCTTGCCTTACTGACTTCCACAACACTTTTTTATGCCATCTATTCCTACCTGACCTCCTTTATTTCTTCCCCCTTTCTTCCCTCCTTCCTTGCACAACCTTACTTCTATCCTGAAACCATTTTTTCCCCTTCCTTGGTTTGATTTTTTTTATTTTGGGATGCTAACATGTAAGCACAGAATGCTAACAGCACATTCCACACAACTACTGAGTACATTGATTGTGCTTGCCATTAGCGGGATTTAAATATAATAATCTCCCTCCCCAGCCTCGACATTAAATGAACGTTTCCAGTCCACGCTCTGGGAAATAAAAAAAGTTGATTTGAACACTTGCAAATCTCCACTTGGCCGCGTTAGCAGATTAGCGGCAACTCTCACTAATGAACACTATTGTCCAAAATGGCTTTTTGCCCAATTGCTTCACTCAGCTTTTTTTTCTTTCTTTCTGCTGCTCCTGAAGCTGATATTATTCCTGAAGCAGGCCGTCCTCTTCTAATCACTCAAGACAATTCCACTTTCTTCTTCTTGGTCACAGTTTTGGAGTGATGTAATGGTCAGATATTGACGTTCTCATTTGGCACCTGTGCCTCCATTTTGATTCATTTCCTCAAATGTTCATTTGCCGTCTTTATGAGTTTTACACATTTGGTTTGTCGTATTTATTATTTAGCACTCGCGCTCGCTCGGTTTTTATAGTTTATGACCTGGAAGCTGCTTGATTTGTGTCCAAATGTTGACTTAACAGACATTAGTAATTGATGGGAGCACTATTTGGCAGGCTACTTTAGTATTTATCATAATAAGAATCTCTGTCTTCCGCCTGTTTTTGTTTTTGTTTTTTTGTGCTTGGCCCTGAAGCTCTTCATCTCGCCTCATTCATTTTTTATTCTACTGGAAAATATGAAGAATGCTCTCATGTCTCCTTGGGAGCCTTTCCAGATCGTATCGTTTTTCCCCAGATAAGCACACACGTGTGTGTTTGCGTGTGCGGGCATGCATGAGAGGCTAATTAAAAGGCGGCACAGTGAGACCACTGCCAAAAATATTCGAGATGAAAAGGAGCCTGGCACGAGGCCTTGGCGGCCTCCATCAATAAATGATGATGATGAGGTGCGTCTCCTTTGAGTCTTAATGGAGAAAAAGATTATAATGGTGATTTGCCCTCTTCTTAATGACTCTTTTTTTCCCCTCCGTTCTTTGTGCCTTTCTTCCCTTTTGTCATTCGAGGGGAAAAAGTGATTCATGAATAATGGAGCTACATTCAAATGAGTGTATGAAGAAATAAAACATTTTCCATCATTTTAAATCCTGAATCTTTTAGATGCTAATGTAAAATACATAATGACTTTTGTATTTTCGCAAATTGTGGTGTTGCAATGTGCTGCTAGGTAAAAAAAAAAAACACACACACCTTTGGCTTTAGCGTTTAATGATCCACTGACCCACAAACTCCTTGTAAGAGTTTCGACTTTGCCTCACTGACCCCGCCTGGTTATTATTATTGCTATAATTATTGCGTTTACGTTCGTGTCTGAGCTAAGTCACAAAAGTCCAGGTCCGAAGTGTCCGCTATCCTTGCCATATTTCACAGAGGATAAAGAATATATGCATGTTTACTTACCAGCATATCATTGTTTTTTTACGTGTGTGTTTGTGTTCCAGTGCAGAATCACCCATTCACAGACTTGTCCTGTCATGGCATATTTTTCTCTGGTCTGACAGGTTGGGCTTAAAATCTATTTTGGGCCACCATCCCACACACACACGTATACACACACACACACACACATGTGCAGAGCCAGCCTGTAAATCCCGCTGCTGAATATTGCATGAGCAGCTGAACACTGAAGCGCCGACAGCAGACGTCTGAATAATGTGGAGGAGCCACAGCTGATTGATTGCACACATTGTGTTTGTGTGTGTGTGTGTAGGTGTGTGTGTGTGGTCTGTGGTCACTTGTTTAACATCCTGTGTTCAACACGTATTGTTAGCGACTTAGCAAGTAGCTCAGAACACAAGTGTGTTCCAATATTCTTGGAAGTGTGCGCATGTGTGTGTGTGTGTGTGTGTGTGTTTCACGTTAAGATTCTCACATGAAAGCACTCCGCCACGCAGACTTTTGAATAGTTGAAATACTCGTACTCGCTGAACTCTCTCCCATGCTGGTGTCTTTAAATTTGACAGTTTAATTTTTTTTTTCACCCAGCGAGTCAAGACACACTTGTTGCTAGGCAGAATTCACAATTGTGGGCCTTGAATAAAATATAATCAAATATAAAACCAGAGAATGTACAGAAATAAATTGGTTCATGGATTGTGTGCCTTGAAGGGGCAAAAAAAAAAAAAAATGTCGACAGAACACACATCTTTAAGTCAGATGAAATGATTTCTCCTGCTGTATGTCGATTTTTACGTAATTTGGTGTTCCACGGATTCCGCCTGACAATAAACCGGTGACTTAGAGTACAGCTCATCTCAATTAAAAAGACATTTTACCCGAGAACACCGAGCACTTGGTTCGTACGCTTTGATTTTTTGCGTGGATTTCCAGGGTTACCATGGGAATCATCTGCTGATGTAGGTTAACAAGTGCACATCCATTATGGGTAAAGTGGAGCGTGTGTGTGTGTGTGTGTGAGTGAGAGATGCATTAGGAGCTACTGTACTTTGATGTGTTTGTTACACGGATGCTCGGACAAGAGAGCGCGTCCAGTTATTTGACGTGAACGTGCGTCATATTTTATTGAGCGAAAGGTCAACATAGCCTCTGACTCTTGAAACAAAAAAAAATCAAATGAATGGAAATACAATAATCTGTTCCAGCCTGCCCCATGTTAATTTTTTTTTAGCATTCTATAATACTTAAGATAAAGGTAGAGTAAAAAGATCATTCAATATAATTTCAATATTTGTCTGTTGTGCCTGCCTTGGCCACCAGGAGGCAGTATAATACACACACGCAAAGAAGAATGCGCAACATACTTGTCATGTAATTGCCAATTAAAAAACATCCATATTGCCCAGTAGAACTCAAGTGAACGAATCCCCTACACACTCTCCGTCCTTTCTTTTTTTTCCGTGGTCATGTGCATGGCAGCTATTTCGCGTGCCTTCACGTCGGGTGTTGCGTTTCCGTGAATCAGATCCCACTTAGTCCGCTCGGCGACGTTCCTCGCGAACCCGAAAGGTCGGACCGCTTGAAACACGATTCTTTGTGATCGATGGAAAAAAAAACGCTGACGACATGAAATGCTCACCGAAGGACGACCGAGACGTTTTTGTCATTTAGATGAATTAAAAAAGGGCATCTGACTAAATTAAAATGGCGTCGTTGTCATAGCTTAGCATGAAGTTTAACACACACGGTCAAATGTGCATCCCAAATTGTTCGTTCAGTGTATCGTGTGACTCGGAGGTTGCATAATCTTCAGAAAAGCATCACGCTGACCTCAGCAAAGGCTCGCAAGGCCATGTGTCCTTTGGAGGGGGCAGTGTGTGTGTGTGTGTGTGTGAAAAAAATTCAGCAGCTGTCTAGTGCGTGCGACACGGAACAAAGCGCAGCCCAAACGGAACAGATGGGAGTCACACTGCAAGTTTTGATTGGCCGACGATTAATTGATTCAACGTGGATCCAACGATTAATCGTTGCGCCTCTTCGTCACGTTATAGTTAATGAAGGAAACATTCTGTCCATTCCAAAACAAAGAACAACATCTAAGCCCAAACGTGACTGGAAGACATTTAGCTCCGTCCGCCTTCACATCCTGATCCAGACCGGCACGGCACTCGGAACCAGAACACAGAATGCGCCTATTGTCAGGACAATGTGTGCCTTGACGGGGGCCGGTGGCGGCGGCCGTGCCTGGGCCTTCTCTGGGGCTGACGCACCGCAGTCCTGCTGGCAGAAAGGTCGCCATTGAAAGCTGCCTCAAACCTGCCATTGTCAACCCGATTGTCTCAATGTTTGCTTTTTCTCGTCATTGGGATCCAACGCATTGAGGATTTTTTCCACCGCACGCGTTAAGTGAATGATTCTTCAAATAAATCTGGAGACAGATTCCGTTTATGTCAGGCCACCCTGTCGTTTCTCCGCTTGTTGGCAAGGAAACGGCTTTCTGCCGATGGGGAAAGGATTCGCTGGCCAATGTTTAATCAGCGAGGTCAGTGGTCCAAAGTGCACCGTGGGGGGGGGCTCTCAAAAGGAGATGATTCATGCTGAGCCTCTTGGAATAATTTAGTCGAAGAGAAGCAAAGGGTTCTTCCAGCTTTAACTTTTGTCTCATGGAGGAAGTGTTTCAAAACACCCCCAAAGTCCCACTCGCTGCCTCACACAGACAATGCCAACCCCCGGGCCGGACCCCCTCCACGGTCCTCCCCAGGGTGCCCATTTGGCACAAACTTCAGGCCCAGGAAACTGCCACTACGTTGTCTTCATTTATGTGATTGAGTGAAGTTATTTAAATGCTTTTTTGCAGTTTTTTTGCTGTTTATGATTTTTTTTTTTATATTAAATTGCAATGAATATATGGTTTTCTTTTTTTATTTCATCTCTACTATTATCATTGATTTATTTGGACTATTCCTTAGTTTTAGGAATTATATTAATATTATTTATGTTATTAATTATGATTTTTGTCATTCTAGTTTTGTCATGAAATAAAAACTCATGAATGGTTTGCTGGCGCAAGGAATAACAGTGCCCTCTGTTGAGACGTTTAGGTACTGCAACGACGTGTTTGCTGACACGATGACCTTTTTCCCATCAGGCTTTGCAGTCTGACTCTGAAAAAACTGGTGGTGCTCAGAGAACTAGACAAGGAGCTCATCTCTGTGGTCATCGCCGTCAAAATTCAAGTAGGAATACGCACACGGATGTGCAATGAATGAGTTAAAAAATGCAAAACAGGAGGTGTGGTTGTGCGTGTGTGCGTTTCCAGGGATCCAAGCGCATCTTGAGGTCCCACGAGATCGTGCTGCCGCCCAGCGGGTCTGTGGAGACAGACCTGGCCCTCACCTTTTCGCTGCAGGTGTGATGACATCATATCGTCCAGTACAATTGGAATTCAAAGACCGGAAATATTTCCGAGTGACTGGTTGTTGACGTTTTACGTTCCTCCTCCATCAGTACCCTCACTTCCTGAAGCGCGAGGGCAACAAGCTTCAAATTCTGCTGCAGAGACGCAAACGCTACAAGAACCGCACCATCCTGGGTTACAAGACGCTGGCTGTGGGCTCCATCGACATGGCCGAGGTAGCGACATCTGCTCAGGTTCCACCTTGATGAAGACCCAGATTGTGACATTTTATGTCGCGACCCAGGTGATGCAGCATCCGACGGAGGGGGGCCAGGTGCTACCTCTCTGCAGCCACCAGAAGGAGCTTCTAGGGAAGGTGGCTGAGATCTGGATATTCTCGCTCTCCAGCCAGCCCATCGATCATGAGGACGGCAGCCTGCAGGCCGGACACAAGATCAAATGCTCCGGTACCACCTTCAGTGTTAGCATGTTAGCATTGTGTCAGTTGTCCAAATGCTTGAGGAAATCAGATGGTCCACCAGCTGCCCACTTCTTTATCTTCTTGCTCAGACAACTACTCAGAGGAGGAATACGAGAGCTTCTCCTCAGAGCAGGAGGCCAGCGACGATGCGGCTCAGGCTCAGGTGAGATTGTCTAGAATCGATCAACACGGAGTGAAGTGAAATCATTTTTCTGAGTATTTTGGTGCTCTTCAGGATCTGGAAGATGATGACTATGATGTGAGGAAACCAAAGAAGCAGAGAAGGTCCATCGTCAGAACGGCATCCATGACAAGAGTAAGTAAAAAATAAACAAAAATGAAGCTAATCAATATTTAAGGACTGAAATTAAGCTCGCGCTAAAGCTACAGCTAAGGGTAAACAAACTGTCAGCTAAAGCTAAGGTGTGCGGACTTATGTGTGTTCATTGTGTGCTCTTTTAGCAGCAAAACTTCAAGCAGCGAGTTGTCGCTCTCCTCAAGAGGTTCCGAGTGTCTGACGAGGTGACCCGACACTTTGGGATAATGAAGTTGACACTACTGGGCCATCAGGCGGTTACTAACCGTGTGTGTGTTTCTACTGAGGTTCTGGACTCGGAGCAGGATCCAGCCGAGGTTCCTCCTGAGGTGGAGGAGGAAGATCTGGACCTGGATAGTATTGAATTCGACAACCCCAGCGATAGCGGACCTGAGCTGGATGACGATGACAGCGTCCTCAGCACACCCAAACCCAAACTCAAGTGAGGATGTGGATGATACAGTATGACCGATTCTTTTTCCGATACGGAGTTTAAAAAGTTCATGTTCTGTTTCAGGCCGTATTTTGAGGGGATGTCCCTGTCCAGCTCGCAGACGGAAATCGGAAGCATCCACAGCAGCCGCAGCCACCGCGAGCCCCCCAGCCCGGTCAGAGCGTCCGTCAATATGTCCATCGTCAATCAATCAATCGTATTCATAGTCATACGTTTGTGCGCCGATTCCAGATGGAGCCCGATAAAAACAAATGCGTTGGTGAGGACAACGTGTCTGACAATGTCTCCGATGTGAGTGTATACACACACACACACACACACGTTGATCAATATTATTGGAAGCGATTCCGATTTTTCTCAGGAGCAACCAGAGGCGGTGACGCCGACCACCGAGTTGGAGATGGACAACATGGACACGTTCTTGGACAGGCTTCCTCCGAGTGGCAAGATGACCAAGACGGAGTCGCTCATTATTTCGTCTAACAGGTAAACAAATCGATTATTTATCATTACGCTGGGAGCTAAAGTATGTTTGTCTTTTCCAGACAGGAGCCCAAGATGGCGGGCCGGCGAGGTCGCAGCACGTCGCTGAAGGAGCGCCAGGCCAGCAGGCCTCAAAACGAACGGGCCAACAGTTTGGACAACGAGCGGGCGCTGGACACTCGCAGCCATCTGCAAGTAAGCGCACACAAAATTAGCACGTCGGAAACGCGCCTAAAGCGAACCTTCTTCGTGCAGATCCCCAGGAAGACGGTGTACGATCAGCTCAACCATATCCTGGTGTCGGACAACCAGCTTCCCGATAGCATCATCCTCATCAACACGTCCGACTGGCAGGGCCAGGTGAGCTCGCCCGCTGAATTCTCTTAGGACGTTCCTGTTCCGAACGTACCTTCTGCTCTCCCTTCAGTACTTGTCGGACGTGCTCCAGAACCACCACTTGCCCGTGGTGTGTACCTGCACCACGGCCGACATCCAGGCGGCGTTCAACACCATCGTGTCCCGCATACAGAGATTGTGAGCCTTTTTTTTTTTGCTCCCTGCTTCCTTTTTGCTTGTTGCTAGGCAGAATATTTAGGGGCTCACTCATAACCGCCCTTGACCAATCAAATACATCCCAGGCTTTTTGAATGGCTGCTGAAATCTTTGTTTAATGAATCACCGCTTTGTATTAAACAGAAAATAATTTCAAAAAATGAATTTTTGATTGGAATCATTTTATGCGCAGCTGCAACTGTAACTCTCAGACGCCGGTCCCCATCAAGGTGGCGGTGGCCGGCGCGCAGCACTACCTCAGCGCCGTGCTCCGCCTCTTTGTGGACCACCTGACCCACAAGACCCCCGACTGGCTGGGCTACATGCGCTTCCTCATCATCCCGCTGGGTGCGTCCCACATTTCACTCTTCTAATGATGAACATTCTTTTGAATATGAAACAACCTTTGTGGGTGCGTTCAGGTGCACACCCCGTGTCCAAGTATCTGGGCGCCATGGACTACCGATACAACGCTTTGTTCCAGGACGCCGCCTGGAAGGACCTCTTTCACAAACCTGAGGCTCCTGTCATCGGTAAGGATTTCCCTAGTCCAATGTTTGGACTCCTGAAGACGGATTTTGTAGCTAACCATCTCAAAGAAGTATTTGCAGGGTGTCCCGGAAGATACATAATGACACTTGGATATTGTATTGATGTCAACTATGTGTGTGCGCAGTCCAGGAAAGTCCAGACGTGGTTTCTCGGGTGACGCAGTACATGCTGGGCGCCAACGGAGCCCACCAGCTTCCTATCGCCGAAGCTATGCTCACGTACAAACAAAAAAGGTATTTTGATTATTCTTAGCTGTTCCTAATATTTGGGTCCATCTTTATAAAGGCCGCAATGTTTTTAAAAGCTTGTGCAGGTGTACCTGATGAATAGTCCGGTGAATGTTTATTTTGGGGAATTATTTAAAAAAAAAAAAAAGTTAATGATGAGCGTGTTTGTGTGTGTCTATCATTGTGTGCGTGCGCAAATAACATTTGTGTGCTTTGTCTCGTTGTTATTTTTTCTTTTGTGACTTTTTTTGTTTTCGAAGGAAAAAGAGCTTTCATTTCGATTTTTCCGTCAGGTATTGTGCGCCATTTTCAGTTGCTCTCTCACGCCGCCTCGTCAGTCATGTTCCCTCTCCCATCCGTGTGTGCGTTTGTGTTGCGCGCATTTGCGTGTGGGTGCTGCCGCCATTTTCCGTCCACTTTCTCAATTCTTGTAAAGTGACGGTCATAGTTTGGGGAGAGAAAAGTTGTCATATCACGAGAATAGTCCTAACTTTGCATGTGCTTCTTTAACTACATCACGATGCATCTTGTTGCTAGGCAACTGTGGGCTGTACATTCAGCTTGTGTTCTTCTTCTGTGCCCCCCCCCCCTCCCCTTTCACTTTTGTATAGCCTGTCAATTTCTTCCCTGGGGGGGCGATGGCAGGTGTCTTCAAGGCAAGAGCAACAACCTCTCACCTCATCTTTCCTCTTTTGGCTATTTTTCCGCTGGGGAAAATAGCACATGGCGTGATAGCCGTAGAAGTAGAGAGGTTCTTGCTTTATTTTTTATTTAGGCTCGCTGCACTTTCCCCTTTCGTGTTTGCCGTACGCCTTGCTTGGAGGAGGTCACGTGACTCCGCATTGATTGGCGGCCAGTCGGCATGTTGAAGTTGCTCACCGGGTCATAATATTAGGGACACCGTGTAAATCAAATCCCGGGAATATTTAAAGCACCGTTAGATTTTCTTTGAATTCATTTATCACATTTACGTCATTTGTGTTATTCGATGGTGTAGGTGTCCCTAATATTATGACCCATGTGTGAAATTGAAGTAATCTTCGATAGCTTTGGTTCCCTCCGCCTTGCCTTTGCTTTTAGCGCCTCTTTCTTGCAGTAGATTGAAATCCATAAAATGTCATCCAGCCCTTTAATTCTTATTTTTTCACCGCAGCCCCGACGAGGACTCGTGTCAGAAATTCATCCCGTTTGTTGGCGTGAGTAATGCCCCCCCCCCACCTTGTCATGTGGCACTGAATTGACCATTCAGATGCTGACTTCTCCTTTCTGTGTCATCTTGTCAATCCTGCAGATGGTTAAAGTGGGAATAGTTGAGCAAACATCAGCAACTGCAGGCAAGCGTTTTTTTCCCATGTTATTGTAATTCATGAATTATTTTTCGATTATTGCTAGCTGCACTTCAAGTTAGTTACTGTTAGTGAAGTCGATAAACTCACTTAATAAGCGACTTCCTCCTCTGAAGGCGACTCGGATGACGCGGCGCCCGCCGGCTCCTCCCTCCTACTCGCCTCGCCGCCTCAAGTGCCGCCGACGCTCAAAGAGGTGTCGCCCACCCCGCCCTCCTCGCCGTCCGTCAACACGAGTTTCTGCCTGTACAGGTCAGGCCGTGTTCGAAGCGGTTTTTGAGTTCTTCTCACGATTACCAGCTAGCTTAATTTATGCATGATGTCACTTTCAGCCCCGGGAGTCAAGCGGAGCTGATGGGTCTTCAGGTGGACTACTGGGTGGCAGATAGAAAGAAAGACTTGGAGAAGCGCGACTCCTCCTCAATCTCCGCCGCTAAGAATACGCTCAAGTGCAATTTCCGCTCGCTGCAGGTCAGCCGGCTGCCCGCGGGGGGCGCCGAGCCCGGCACCCTGCCCGCCATGTCCATGACGGTGGTGACCAAGGAGAAGAATAAGAAAGGTGAAGCACAAAAAATGTTCAGTTTTTCATGTTAATTCAAGAGCAAAGACAAAAACAAAGATGTAGAAAGTCAAGAAAAACACAAATTAAAAAAGTTAAGAGCTTGTTGTGTTGTTGCAGTGATGTTCCTACCAAAGAAGAGCAAAGACAAGGAGGTGGAGTCCAAGAGTCAGGTGATCGACGGCATCAGTCGTCTCATCTGCACCGCCAAGCACCAGCACAACATGTTGACAGGTAACGTGTCATTCACTCGAAACAACAAAAAATAATTTTATAACTCATCATACTTGTCAAAAAGATTTTATGCATTAATTTATTTTGAAGATGCATTATTTGTCCCATTCTGTATACTTTAATAATATTTTTTTGGATTGTTTTACCTTTTGAGTGAGCCGCGTTGTGTTTGTTTGTGGGTCAGTGTCGATCGACGGCGTGGAGTGGAACGACGTCAAGTTTTTCCAGCTGGCGGCGCAGTGGTCGTCACACGTCAAACATTTCCCCATCGCCGTCTTCGGCCACGCCAAAGGCCCCTACTAAGCGCCCTCCTCGCCCTCGTGCCAACCCGTTTAACCAACTTTTATGTCATCTGTGTCGTATCTTTGTTTTTAATCCATGCTACAACCTCGGCTTTGTTATTGTTTTTTTTAGATGAATAACACTCAAGCTAAATGCTAATCTCGCATCCAAAATGGACGCCGTGGCACTGAAAGCACACTCTGCACACGAATGAAGGGTATATATATTTAAAAAAGAAAGTTGTGAAAAGACTGAAAGTATTTTTATGCCGGGAAACATTAGATAACATGTGCAATAGTAGATATAATTAGACATAAAGGGGACATATTATGGAAAATTGCTTTTTTTAATGGTTTGTACACACAAAATTAAACAACCAAGTAAGTCTTTAATTCTCCGCCAATTTTTGAAACTGTCTCCAACTGTGATAACGCCATTCCAAATCATTTCGCCGCTGTGATGTCACAATTTGATGAGTCGGGAGGTTTTTATTGTAACCAAATCAGATCCAGCAGTATTGAGAAGTGTTTTAAATGGTAACAATTTGCGTAATATGTCTCCTTTAAAGCAACAAATAGCACAACGCAAGCTACGACTTTACAACGTTAAAAGCAGAATTTTTCATTTGCGACTTCGACACTCCCGCAGATGTCACTTTGAAGCAGTGTGTGTGTGTGTGTTTGAGTGTGTTGACCGGATGACATCACATAGATACCATCATTAAATGTAAACTGTATCGTGGCAAGTTGGCAACTACTTTTGTAGTGCGTCGTGTGACATAAATCACATTTGAGTGGCGTACAAGGCGCATATGTCTTTTTATTGTATTTGTTGGCAGATTCTTGATAAGTGCCTACATTTATTTCATCAAGTCACCAGTTTGAACATCCCGGTGCTGATTGTGCTTTAAGGACAACTCGATGCACTGCATGATTGTATACGTATGTGCACTCATAAAAAAAAAACACTAAATACAGTAAAGCCCTTTTTTCAACATTTGTTTTTTCTTTGGTTGAAACCACTGTCATCCCAAAAATCTCTATGTAATAAAACTACTACACACTAAAACTTGCTGTAGTGGCAATTTTTTTTATTATTTACTACAGTACAATAATTTAATAAATGTTTGCTAAAATTATTCCAATTTTAAAAGAGTTCAAATGCACAACGAGCCAATAAATATGTATTTTTTTTGTCATCTTCACGGTGGTGTTGATGCAAGTGGGAGGAGGGACGCTAGGGGGAGGGGGGTCCTCCACTCCAGCGACCGGAGTGGGAACCCTTCGCTCGGACTGCCATATCTCCACAGCCTCCGCCACAACAATGAGCACCACGCCGGGCTACGGGTGTCACATGTTGGCCAGCAGATGAAGAGTGTTCACGGAGCTTGGTAGTCACCCACCACCGCTGTCATGAAAGAGCTGAAGGGCTGCGGTATGCGCTCTTCGGTGGGCTTTCTGTCCCGCCGCCGGTTGACGGGGCATCCGCTGATGAAGGACGAGTTCCAGCGGCGCAGGTTGGCCGGTTGCACCAGCCTGTACAAGAAGGACATGCTCGGACACTTTGGCTGCGTCAACGCCATCGAATTCTCCAACAACGGCGGCGAGTGGCTGGTGTCCGGTGGGTAACCCACAACCGGGCAAACTTTGCTAGCATGCGAAGGAAAGCGGCTGCTTCGTAGTGCTAGTTAGCTTAGCATGCTAAGACAACTAGCAACCTAGCATTCTAGGCTTTCTTACGTGTGCCCGTTAGCTTAGCTTTTATAACGTCAACACATTGACTTCACATGAACCGGGCGGTGGGTGTTTGTCAGCCCGGCTGGGTGAAGCTCTTTATGCCGCCCCAAAGTGCTCTCGTAGCCGCCCACGTATGCCGCCATGCTAGCATAATAGTGTTTTGACGTGGCTAACAATAGTCGTGTGGGCCTCTTGGTAACATGACAGGCATGACATGTAACCATGTTGACTGCTTTATTATGATGATAGAATGGTTCAACACAAGTATTGTTTTAATTCATTTATTTAAGTAGAAGTGAAAAATAGTGCAGCCTGAACTTTATGCCTTTGTACCTTAACTTCTAAACTTGACTTACATCTATTTCCAGAGATGGCTGATGTGCTCAGTGTATGTTCTAAGTGACAATACAAATACTCGAGTAAATTCAGACTGGAACTGTTTTGAGTCCTCATGGAAAAGTTAAAAAGTACAAACTTGGACTCTGAAGTTCTGATAATGTGTTTAACAAAGGGGGGGAAAGGAGAAGTAGTGATTCATATCATTTACTTAAATAGAAGTTGGGAAATCTGTGGCGACACCGATTTGTTTTTTGCAGGCGGAGATGACCGGCGGGTGCTCTTGTGGAACATGGGAGAAGCCCTCCACGCTCGCTCCAAGCCACTCAAGCTAAAGGGAGAACATTTGTCCAACATCTTCTGCCTCGCCTTTGATAGCAGCAACAAGAGGGTCTTCTCAGGAGGTAATGCGCATCCCAGCGGCGCCTTTCACGCTACTCCGTGGAATTTCATTTCTGCCTTCATTTCGACTTCACCGCTGACGTTTCTGTTTTTCTTTCTTCGGAACAGGAAACGACGAGCAGGTGATTCTTCACGACGTGGAGCGGTACGTAATGGTAAAAATTAGCCCGTAAGCTCGTGATGAAAACACATAATTGTTTATCGCTGCTGTCACAGGCGGGAGACGCTCAACGTGTTCTTGCACATCGACGCCGTGTACAGCCTCTCGGTCAGCCCCGTAAACGACAACGTCTTCGCCAGCTCGTCCGACGACGGCCGCGTCCTCATCTGGGACACGCGAGAGCCGCCGTACGGAGGTATCGTGTGATCCGTCGTGGTGCTCTGGTCCACAACGTGTATTTTGAATGTCCTTTCTTTACCATCTCCAGAACCGTTTTGCCTGGCCAATTACTCGTCGGCCTTTCACAGCGTGATGTTTAACCCGGTGGAGCCTCGGCTGCTGGCCACCGCCAACTCCAAAGAAGGCGTCGGGCTGTGGGACATCCGCAAGCCTCGCAGGTGAGAACGTCATCCCTCAAGATGAGTTCATCATGATTTGAGTGTCCACTTTTTGTTGGAAGTTTTGCTGTGCCCAATGGTACCTCATAAAGTGTCCACTAGGTGGCACTGTCTCCCTATTTAATAAGCTGTTATCAGCTGACTGTTTTCAAGCAACAAGGTGCGAATGGAGTGATGACGTCACAGCCATCAGGAGCTTAAGAGCATTTCTGTCATTAAATAGCGTCCTGCTAATTGTCGTCCTCAGCACGCTGCTGCGCTACGGCGGCAGCATGTCGCTGCAGAGCGCCATGAGCGTGCGATTCAACAGCACGGGCACGCAGCTGCTGGCGCTGCGCCGCCGCCTGCCGCCCGTCCTCTACGAGCTGCACTCGCGCCTGCCCAGCTTTCAGTTCGACAACCAGGGCTACTTCAACTACTGCACCATGAAAAGCTGCTGCTTTGCCGGAGACCGCGATCAGGTGGGGCGCCGCCGCTCTCGGATCTCGTTTCAAATCACGCACCACGAAGGCGCCGCCGCCGAGTTGAAGACGAGTGACTTTTTCGCAAGATCGATTAGTCTGTTTGTACTTCTCCTTTGTATGCAGACATTTTGTTTTGAGGGTTTAAAGAAAAAAGTCACTCTTTTTTTACGTGTCTCACGGGACGGGACGCCATAACACACCGCAGAGCTTCTCTCCGCGGTGACAACACAGAAAAAAAAGAAAAAAAACACCCACGTAGAGACAAGGCCAATGTTTCACCGGGAAAATAATAAAACATTGATCAGAGGCGGCGGAAGACTCCACGCCTGATACGCAAAGAGTCAGAAGCGGAGGTCAATTGAAGAGATTTGTCAGAAAAGTGGCATCTTGACTCTGTTGTGTTCACGGGAAGACAAATGAAGAAGAAAAAATAAATCATCCCCGCTAGTCTTCCATCCTCACGTCGCCCACGTGTTTACTGGCGGCCTTCACACGAGCCTCAGCTGCTTACAAAACACGGCAGCAACCTTTGAATTCGGCTAAGACGCCGCCAGGAAGCCGCTCAAATTCCACATTCACACTGTGAGCTTCGTACTACATCCTGACCCGGTTTGTGTGTCCTTAGTACATCCTGTCCGGCTCGGATGACTTTAACCTCTACATGTGGAAAATCCCCAAGGACCCCGAAACGGGTGAGTTATTTGTTGACGCCTCTCTGCGGCAAAAGCGACAACTTCTGCTAATACGTTTCGCTGTGCAGGCGGACGCGTGGTGAACGGCGCCTTCATGGTCCTCAAAGGCCACCGCTCCATCGTCAACCAGGTCCGCTTCAACCCGCATACGTACATGATCTGCTCCTCTGGCGTGGAAAAGGTCATCAAGGTGAGTGAAGATGAAAGATATTAATTAATTAGATATAAATTTTGTTTACAAATGAAGTGTTGTATTTGTGTATCTAGGTTTGGAGTCCTTACCAGCAGCCCGACAGCCTGGGTGATCTGGACGGCTGCGTGGAGGACACGTGCCGCAGCCTGTACACGCACGAGGAGTACATCAGCCTGGTGCTGAACAGCGGCAGCGGCCTGTCGCACGACTACGTCAGCCAGTCCATTCAGGAGGACCCGCGCATGATGGCCTTTTTCGATTCGCTGGTGCGCCGCGAGCTCGAGGGATGGAGTTCCGATTCGGACTCGGACCTGAGCGAGGACGCCATCATGCAGCTGCACGCTCGCGGCCGTCGCCCCACCCGAGCGGCGACGGCAGCGGCGGCCGCCGCCACGGGCGTGGACGAGGCTGAAGTCGGAGCGGAGGACTCTGATAATTCCAGCTCGGGAGGGGACGACGAGGAGCGCTCCAGGAGACAGAGCAGCAGGCCGCCATCAGTTTTTTTGACAAACGACGACTCCGATTCGGACAGCGCGTTTTGGCTGGACCCGATGCCGCGCCCACGCTCGCCGAGCCCGCGCGATTACGCCACCTTGTCCATCCCCTCGTCCACCTCGCCCTCACTGCCCGCCGGCGCCTCCAGTTCCTCGGCCAGCGCCTCCAGCTCCAGCAGCGAGGACGACGAGCGGCGCAGTGCCGTGCGGCGGCGCAACGTAGCCAGGCGGCAACGCATGCGCGTGGCCTCGCGCGCCGGCGAGCTGACCGACCCCGCCGGCCAAGCCTTGTTCTCCGCCATCGACTCGTGCAGCTACCCGTCCATCTCCATCCACGACTTGACGTCCTCGGAGGAGGAGGCGTCGGAACGAGACGGCGGGAAACGCCGCCTGAGCCTGTCGGATTTGGTGTGCGGCAGCCCGGTGATGTCGCCCGAGACTCGGGAGGACGCGAGCGAGCCGGCGGCGGGGCGTCACGGCAGGACTGAGGCCATCTCGGACGATGGAGACGGAGAGGCGGAAACGAACGGGCGCCACCGAGACGCCGCTGCCGGACAGCCGGAGCGCGAGGCCGGCGTGGCGGAGGCGGCGGACACGAGGACGGGAGAAAGGCTCAAAGTCGCCACGCAGAAGCGGACTCATGCGGGATCAGAAGAGGGTGAGTGCGGCTCCTCAGAGAAGAAGCTCAAAACATAGTCGCCATTTTTCTTCTTTCCAGTCGGCATTTCCTTTTTTGGAGGTCATGTGACTTTAAAAAAAAAAAAAAGACAGGAAGTGACGTTCGTGATTTCTCTTTTTGGTAAGATTGACTCATTCACTAATTACTACGTTTGAGTGGAATCTTGATACTGAAGTGGGTTGAGTTACTCCATTTAGACAAAAAAAAGTTTTTTCTAAATGTAACTCTAACTCATTTTGATATACTTTCATGGCGCAGAAATTGATTAGGGACATAGGGAATGAGTGAATGATTCCCAACACTGCCATTTTGTTTTTTTAGTACCAAGAAGGAAAGTTATTGATTTGGACACGGCGCACAAAGTGACTTGCCATTTTATTTCAAGTGTTTGACGTCAAGCGTGCACGTTTTTTTTTTTTTTTTCTTAATGTTGAAGGCGTCAAGAAGAACGCATTTGTGTTTAGAACATTACAAGACAGACGTGTTGTTTTCTGTCAATAAAAGGACTGGCTCATTCTCCAGCCCAAACTCTTTCTTTGGCTCTTTCGTCATTGTAAAATGATGGTTTCCTGGCGGCGTTTCCTCGATGACCTCCTTATTCTCTAAGAAACTCGTTTTATTTTGACTTTGCTTGAATTGACTTTTCTTCCTTCCAATACCCTTTTAAAATCCGTAGCTCGACTGGAATTATCTGCTTTTCACAGTACTTGTTAAAAAAAAAAAAAAAGTGGTAATTTAAAAAGTGTTTACATAGCCTGGCAGAAATTGTTAAATGTGTGACTTTGCCAAATCGCCCCAATTAATTTGCTGTAATGGAAGCATTGATCAAAGTGTTGTTTACAATGGCTTCCGTGCAGCTTGTTGGGATTTATCTGCAGGAAATGGACATCCTCAGTTTCACCCTCATGACTCCTCTGGGACGCTCATTAATGCCCACACGCTCGAGGCTTGTTTACACTTTTTTCCCCCTTCAATTTGTTGCATATTTTACTTTTTTTAGTCCACTCTTCTACGATCGAAACCTGATCCCACGTGTGAAGCTTTTATTAGCACGTACATTCAAATTTGGTTGGCGTATATCCAGCAAAGGTAAACTGGTTGTGCGTGCTAGTCGCGGCGGGAAACGCCCTCCCTTCGTCATTCTAACAATAACAATGCCAAAATTGCAGATTCATTTTAATGGAGATGTGATATTTCCACACCACGTAATCTCTTAATTTTAGATTCTCGTGGACTCTCTGACCGTGTTCGTTTGCCCACAAAGGCATCACAAGTCAATGGGATCATCATCATCCCATACAAGGCCAAGCGTTCCCCTTCCCAACATGACTGGAATACCTTGGGAAGCTGCCAGTGAGCTCAGCACCGGCAGCAGCGGACTCCATGTGTTCGGAATTCTGAAAATAATTTTATTCGTCTATATCCTTCATCAGTACGGCATTAATAGTGGTTATATGCAGAGGATAAAAAAATATGAGCTTTGTATTATTTTGTGTTCCCCCCCCACCACGCAAAGTGTAGTTCTGCATTGCAACAAGCTGTGGAGTCAAACCGTGACATCACTTTCCCAAACATTTATCTCTTCCCCTTTCGAAGTTTGTCCATATATAGAAGAGCAATCCGACTCTGACTGGGGCTCTCCCCGCCTCACCTCAGTGAGGAAAAGGAGGAGGAGGAAGGAAAGGAGGACGAGTTAACCTTAGAAGGCAGAGCGACCTGCACGCTGTCTGACTTGAGACTGACTCACCTTTGCTTCTCGAGGTTTCTCTGTGTGTGTGCAACATAGAATAGCCTAGTAAGGTGTTTCTGGCATATGTAAAGCTGGTACGCCTCTCCTGGGACATTCTTGACAATCTATTCCTTGACTGGGTGTGTTTTTGATGTCATCAGGGTGCGCTGCATCTTAACACGTCGGCCCTAAATCTCACACGAGTGTACAAGTGGGGTGAAGCCCATTAACCCTTAACACAGGATACATCTTATGTAATCAATGTCAAGTGCTGTTATAAATATTAGATTAGCAAGTGATCCTCTTTTCATCTACAAAAGCATTATTATCAAATAGTATCATTTGATTTGGAATGAGTGAACAGCAAATGTATTTGTCATTGATGAATTGACAGTTGCTAATTGCTAATGCAGCACAGTGTGAGACGCACCCAATGTATTAGCAATGCTATGCAATTTTTGACGCACAGCTGATATGATTTTTACATTTACATTTCTTATTTACACTATTTTGATTGACAGTGTCCATCAGATTTGTTTGCTCCACCTTTAGTAATATGTAAAAAGTAAATGCTATCGCTAGCTTGAACCCGTGCTCGTGCACCGTACCTAATGAGGTGTCCTTGTGTGTTTATTTTACCATCTTTTTAAATAATGCTCACTAATTAAACAAACATATTTTATTACGTTTCAGTTTTCCAGGCCGTGGGTGTCCTTTTACAAATCCGTCTCACCTTCTGCTACATTTAAATCACACTTGTTTTAGGCTAATTAGCCTCAAGTCGCCCGTCAATCACACTTGGAAGTCAAGCTTGGGCGGGAAATCTGCCGAAAGCCTGATGGATGAGAGCCCAATCGGCCAATCAGCGTCAAGCAAGGGCGGGCTCACACCTCCAAGCTGTCCAATCAGCATCCTTCTGCTTCGCCCATCGATCCCATTCGTCTGTTGCAAAGTTTTTTTTTCTGTCTCACTCCCCTTTTTTCTGTCGACCTGGCTCTGAGCGAAGCCTCCCTCTGGGGAACTGCAGAGCCGAGGAGGAACAAGAGTTTTGCTGGAAGAGAGAGAGAGAGAGAGAGAGAGAGCAAGGGGAAGCCGGAGGCGGACCGTCGAATCTCCCCCCTAACACACACTCGCCGTCTCCAGGAGGAGGAGGAGGAGGTGAAGAAGAAGCAGCGGACTGAGGAGAGGCAGCCGGCGGACACACACGCACACATACTAGGGAAGAGAAGCCGAGACAGACACACAGGCTGTTTGGCGCTCACGTCACCCCCACGTTATGGATCATTACGACGAAGAGCAGGTCTACATGCAGCAGGAGGACGACTGGGACCGGGACATGCTCCTGGATCCCGCCTGGGAGAAGCAGCAGCGAAAGGTGAGGAGCTCTCAGTCGCTCATTTCCGGGTTTACAGGCGCACAAACTCATCTCTTCTTTTCCCATTTCTTCTTCTTCATACTTTTTCCCTTTTCTTCTTCTGCTTCTCATTATTCCCAACTTCAAACACCAATTTGATATGGTAACCCTGACTTGAAACTCCGATTTGAACCCCCCAATCCTGGCTTGAGACCCCAATTTGAAACCTTAACTCTGTCTTGAAACCCTAATTTGAAACCCTAACCCTGGTTTGAACCCCCAATTTGAATATCCAATTTCTGGCTTCAAAGCCCAATTTGAAACCCTAATCCTGAATTGAAACCCGAATTTCTAAAATGAATCTCTGGTCCAATTCCAAATTTGGAAATTCAGGCTTCAAATTCAAACCCACTCCTTGCTTGAATTGAATCCATGACCACTTTCTCTGACTCGTACTTTTAAAGCCTAAATTTCTTTGGAAACCCCAATTTAGTCCTCGATATACCAAAATACTATTTAGAAACCCTGACATGATCTTAAAAGTTTAATTTCAACCCCTAGAATTTAGAAAACTGCATTTTTATTATATTGGAAAATATTGCCATTTGGATCATGTTTTTGTGCGACATTATTTATTGTAAAATTGGTCAAAAAGTGCCTTCAAATTAAATTCATTTCTCAAGATATAAAAAAAATAGCACAAATGGAATATTATTTGTGAGACAAGCACTATAGCAGGTTTATTTTAAAGTATCGGGTACCGGTGGATTCTGCCGATACCAATACATTTGTAATTAATTTTCGAGTGATTTTTTTTGTTTAACTTTGATGTGTAGGACGCTTTGATCGATTTAAGTCGTGTACTGAAGTGCGGCGTGACTGTTCAAGATGTGTGTGGAACGTTACGGTGGATTACAAGATGTGTGTCGGCTCCATTCAACAGCAATTAGTGCTGCAACAGGGACTCGAAAGGGTGGGGGGGATTCGAGTGTTACACTGGTGCACCTTTTTTCCTGCAACAGATGTCAGCCATGCGCTTGGCTGCATTAAGTCAATGATTGCCCCCCCCCATTTCCAAAAACATGTCATCTGCTGTATGATGAGATGTGGATTAGCAAAGTCTATCCTTGACTTAATTTGCAGAGGGGGGGGGGGGTGATGGGATTATCCTTGACTGTGACTTCCTCAGCCCTCCACACACTACCTTTCACCCCCTCCTCCTACTTTATAGAAAGAAAAAGGGGGGGGGTGAGGAGAAAAAAGATGTGTGGAATCTGAACAAGCGCTGCGGTTTGGGCCGGGCTTGCGTTGGGAGCGAGCGTGCCCAAAAATGGTAATAATCTCGCCCCTTCTCGCTGCTGCTGCTGTTGGAAAAAGTTTTTCAAACACCCCCCTCCTCCTCCTCCTCCTCCTTCATCCAGTTTCTTCTTGCTTCTGGTTTCCTGCGTGATGTCATCCTCTGCTACCGGGGAGAAGCGCGGTCACGGCGCAGACACCCTCAGGTGTCACGACTTTTTGGAAACCCTAATCCTGGCTAGAACTAAATTGAAACCCTAAGCCACATTTGAAACCCTACCTCTGGGTAAAAACTTAAATACGCAACCATTGGCCTTTTTTGAAATGCTAACCGTGGCTACGGCTGCAGCTAACGATTATTTTAATCGATTAGCAGTTGACCTTTCTAATTTGAAACTTTAAACCTGGTCGCCCACACGACGTCAGCCACTCTTGCTACCTCTGAGACGCACGCCATATTGCCGTCGTCAGGTGTGACATGCAGCTTGCACATTGTCACAAATGTGGAGAAGAGAAAAAAAAAAGCAGCTGGCCCACACGCTTGTCACCTTCTGAATGTTTCATTGGTGTAACTTACATTTACTTCTCCTGGCAGCTGTGCAACTTCTCGGTCCATGGTCGCAATTTCAATCTCAATTTCAATCATTCGAATGGAATAAAGGAAAATATTGCAATCGCAAAAACAAGTCGTGTGTGCTTGGAGCTTTTCCTATCCCAAGATATCCGTAGGAAAATATCACTTTGAGATGTGAGAGGGAAGAAAAACATGTCAAGTTGTAAGCTGGAAGGGGGAAAAAAAAAAAGTTCTGCAACATGAACTGTTGCTACAAGCGGTCATATGAACTAGCTTGACAAAGAACATGCATTCTGCTGATTTGAAGAATTCAACTTTGAGTGTAGTTTGCACAGCGACACGTGCATTGTTAGCTGTCACGCTCTTTTGTCAAGCGGCGAGGCTATGCAAGGTGCATCATGGGAATGCAGGAATGTGATGACGGCAAGTGTTTTGTGGACCAGCGTTTTTTTTTTTTCTTTACCAGCAGTGAAACATCACAGTCTTTTGTAGGCTAGCTGAAGCTAAAAAACAAAACGTATGTTTGAACGCCATTCCATCCACACGCTACTATTTGTATTTGCAATTTTTTTTTCCCCAAATAATCATCTGTGGTATTTCGAGTTTTACGCAACCCCGTAACCGTCGCGCAAGAAAAGACAAGTCACCGCACAGCCCCGACGGAATGGAGAAATATGGCCGCCCTTAAATGGGAGTGTCATGATGCAACAGCGGTGGATGCTTCTTATCTCCGCGTGGCCTTTTGGGAATGTAGGTGTGGTACGGAAGAGTTTAGGGTAGGACAAAAATAAAATAACAAACCTGGACCACAGCTAGAAAACCTGAAAATCGTCTTTTTATGCAAACACGATTAGAAAGAAATATGCAAGATTGGCAACCTGACTGATGTGTCCCTGAAAAACACCTGGCTGTGCAAAGACATTAAGATTCCAAGATAAGCATCCTCGTACTTGCAACTCACGCCGGGACACGTTTGGGAATCCAAACGTAAGGAAAAAAAAAACACGATCATCAAAGTGTATTGTCCTGACCTGCAAAACGGGAATGTTTCAACTGACTAATTTCAGCTTTATTTGGTGCTAATGGCTGCTTAATTTCTTTACTGCCGATATAATCGTCTTCCCCAGAAAAGCCTGAATGCAAATTGTCTCCAAATTTAGATGCTAGCTCCCGGCCCGGCCCGGCCCGGCGCGGCGCGTACGTCATTAAAAGGTCATTAAAACAAGTTGGGTGCTTTGAATCTTAATAGCTTTTTGTGACTCCTCATCTGGAGTTTGTTCAACACACATTTGAACCGGTTCTGAAAATGTGAGCGTCCCCACAAGACAAGCTAACTTGGCTAATGCGGGTAGCAGCTGGAGATGGTGTAAACAGATACGCAGGTAAAAAAAAAAAGGCAGGCAAGCCGAACCCGACACACCTTTTGCATTCAGTAGAATTTGGGTGTGTGTGTGTGTAGTCGGGGGGGCGGAGCTTTGTGGAAGAAGAGACAGTGACAGACAGAGAGCAGTTCTTCAGGCCGGCCGGTCCTTTGTCTACCTTAGTGATCTTCGATGCTATCCCTTCACTCTCCGGACGTTATTTACTTCACTTAATTGGCTTCTTGTTGCGTTGCGGCAAACTGCCGTCGCAAAATTGCTGCTGACGCTGCAGCTTTAGAGAATGGGAAGTTACATCGACCATAGATAGATATGAAATCGAAATAGGAAGAAACTAAAGGTCAGGTCACTGTCCAAACGTTGAACTTATAATTGAGCATTGTAAATAAACTAACATTAGCTAGCCGCAGATGCTACAAGGCATTATTAGAACCTCAAAAACTTTTATATTCATCAACTTCCTCCTCTGTTTCCTTCCACCTGGCCTCCTTTCCCGCGCTGAATAAAAGAAAAAAACGTACGAGTGAGTGGGCGTCGGCCGTCGCGCGAGGGAAAGTTATTTGCTGACATTTCGCCCGAGCGTGTCGAAATTGCCCCTGCGGCCTTATCGGGAATAGCGACGCGTCAGCTCTGTTTGCTCTCTGAGTAAACACACGGCTGCTACGTTGCGTTCATGCCACTGACTGGACTGGACGGGCCGGTGCTCTCACTCACATTTTTCAGACTGGGTGGGAAAAAAAAAAAATCATAAAAGTGACCATCCATCTATTTTGTCGTAAACTGAGGGGCCAAAACAGAAGGTGTGGAAGTGCAACGTTTTTAAACGTGCCAAGTCAATCTCCAGACTCAAATCCCGCATTTTAGCTCATTAAAAAACAATAAAATAAAGTAAAGCTTCTCTGTGGTTGTTTTCATGCTAGCCTTTAGCCATTATGCTAGTCATTGTAGATTAGCATCTCCCCTAATTCATGCTTCAGACATTTTGTGTAATTGATATCAGTCATGTTGTGCCAGGCAACCAGGTGCCTATTATTTTACTTCCGAGTTTATGGTTATCCTCACAAAATCTACTCGTAACAGCCCATGTAAAACAAAACCTCCCATGCTAGCCGGGCTAGCCGTTAGCTGTTTTACTCTTGGCTAGATGCTGTCACATGCCCCCAATTCTGCATCTGTGCTGTTTTCACAGCGCAACGACCCGGAAAAAAAGGCCCAAAAAAAGTATTTTGACGCTTCCATGTCCCGAGGCCGTTTGTTCTTATTTTCCAAGCCAGTATTGAATATGTGAATTTCATTCCGCGGCGGCTATTATTGATCAGACTGCGCGATGGAGTGGATCCCCCTCGCGGGCTTTTTGTAATGCCGACTGTGTCGACAGTCTGTCTGCACTCTTTATTTGTTTATTTCCGACATGACCATCAAAACCGTATGAGAAATGCACAAATATTGCATCATAGGTAAAGTACACAAGCGGACACAGTGACGGGAAGTACTCAGTATCGTAGCTTCAGTAGTCATGAGTCAGCTAGCGCTCGCCGCTTTGTGCCCGAGCAAGCATTTTTTTTCTCTCTCGCTCTCTCTCTCTCTCGCCACTGCTGACCGTCACCTGACTCAGCCGCAAGCCGCTCGGCCACAAAGGAGGCTTTCAGCGCGCTTACTGTACTTGCCGCACTCCATTCGAAAACGCCGGGATCCAGAAACTTCCATTAGCTGGATTTACGCCGAAAAATGTCCAGTTTTCTCCCCACTATTTTTTTCTTTTAAGCCTGCGTATGTCGTTATAAATGTTGGACCAATCAGTTGTGTCTCTTGACTTTTGTCTGAATCGTGTATAGAACATTTTACTCTCGCGCTCGGGGCCAGAAAAGCTCTGGCCGTCTCCCAAAGGGTCATCTTTCACCCTCTCTCTTGTCTCCTTCCTTTAAAGTGAGAACACACACATGCATTTCCACCCCGTGTGTGTGTGTGTGCACGTGTGTGTCCTAGGCAACCGGTAGGAAGTGTGTTTCCCTGCGGCTGGCTCGTAAGCGTGATGGAGTGCGTCAGTAGCTCAGGTGCAGCATCCATTGACGCAGACACTTTAAGTGCAAAAGTGCCAAATCAGCACAATCTTTATACATCTCCTTGGCAGCGGCTCCCGCTACGCCATTTGTGTGTGTGTCAAGTGTAATTGTGTTGCGCGGGGGCCAACAAGGCCGCTTTTGTCAGCGCCGCATGGATATTTACCGTCGCTTCTCTCTAATGCATATTCATGCACGAGTGCGTGTGTGTGTAACATGAGAAATGGACACGTGCTAACAGCTAGCCCGCTCGTCGCTGGAGAAAACAAAACAAAAAAGGCACAAGCGCGGTAATGGTGAGGCGGTTGCCGTGGCAACCAGCAAAGCCTCTCCAGCCTCAAGGGTGCCCGGCATCTGAAAATGCGTGTCGAAGCATTTAACCGGCGCCAACGAGGGTCTCAATGAGTCTCCGACGCGCCGACTGAAATCGGCAACAATTTGAACTTCCAAATTGAACAACAATTGGGCCTTTTCCTGGATTGCGTCCGCTCTGACTTCCTCCATTTTCCTGGACTCTCTTTTTTCCCTCCCTCGCTCGCTGGCAGCTGACCATGTGTCAAACTTGAGATTTCTTCTCCAGCCGTTTGACCACCCCCCCGTTGAGAGCCGTCTGAGTTTTTGCATCCAAGACTTGACGTCGACCGAGTTTTTATACGAAACTGGAGATTCATTTGACACCAGATGGCGTGTATTTATAGAAGCTACATACATGTGGCTTGCGTTATCTCGGAATACAAATGTGTGCAGCACATCAGTGAGCGAACCACCTTTATAAATAATCAAATAAATAATCAAATTAATCCAGTGCATGTACAGTAATTGCATTACATTAAAAATGATCGGTACCACTTTTCTCAACTCCTATTGAGCCAAGGCTGATGTTTTACTTTTTTTAACTCACCAATTGGTGATCGGCTCCAAAATAATAATCGATGGATTGATCATCAACCAGGCCGATTCATTCGATTTTGAAGCCGATATTGTTCCTTCTACTGAAAATAAATAGTTGCTCCAAATAGCAGGTATCGGTCTACTTTACTGCTAATAATCGCGCACACAAAGAGTGGAAATTTGGCCACGCTGTTAAAAAAAAAAACATCTTCCTGTGCATCAGCCCCTGCCAGCAACATCTGACTTCCTTTGCTTAGGCCTGTTGAACCGCTGCGACGCTTCAACTGGCAGGAATGAGTGAAGCAGGAAATATTTCTTGAAGCCTTGATGATTAATGAAGGGAGGAGCGCAGGAGTTTTGAAATCAGCTCACAACTTTTGCGTTTTAATCAAGCCACACTTACAAGTTACAAGTACCTCCGTGTGTTTTCCGCGAGGGGGGGGGCGTGTGGATGTATAGCACATGCTACGGCGTGCTCTTGACCCCTCTTAACGCTCTGGCAGGCCTCGTTTTTTGGGAGGTGACGAATAGAGAGAGAGAAAGCAGGCTCACGTTTGAGCCAGCCAGATGTTGTTGTGTTTTCGCTTTTCTTGCACTTGCGCAGCAAGTGAGCCCGCCCGGAGCAGTTTGGACTCGGCGGTCAACAGCAAACTGCACATTGAGTTAATACATGAAAATAACCTCATTTTGTTTGGATTTGACAAAGTTAATAGAAGCAAAGCACTTTTGTTCTATCTGGGTTGTAATGGTTTGGTGCAATCTTGCAAACAACCAAACAATGACATACAAAAATAAAAATATCAAAATATTAGGGAAAGAAAATAAAGTATGAGTGGGAAAAAAACATACTGAATATATTGCAAAATTACATAGAAATGCAAAATAATTAGCAATAAAAATAGACAAAAATGTTTAAAAAATAGATAAAAATTTAACAATAAGAAAACTAATCGGAGAAAAATATTAAATAATTTCAAAAATTAAAAATATTGAAAAAAATAAGACCAAAAATGATTTGCTTCTGTGTTGATTTTGAATTACACCCTCTTCGGCGTATCCCTCCGCATGGAATTAACTGAAAGCTCCCCATCGCGGTCGCAAGAATCAATCTCAGGGCGTGTGCCCAGCTCCATAAAGTCGCTTCTATCCTTGGAGATGAAACACCATATAATCTTTCCTCTGTTCCTTTCGACATCGGTCGCGCTCCGCTTCCTTTCAGCGGCCAGCGCGTGCCAGTAAAAAAGCCAAGTGGTCGCGTAAACCTCAACCGATGACGGCCGCCTTTTGAAGGGATGACGTTCGACTGATGCGAGTGCCAACAGCGCCTTCGCTACCGTTTTGGGATGAATTGCTTTAAGTCTCGTCCTAGTACAAAAAACACATTTCTAGGATTTTTAGGAACCCGAGGAACCCATTAAAAAAAATACGTACAGATTTGATATCAGTTCCTTTTTTTTCCCCCCCCATTTCTTCCGTAGACGTTCACAGCTTGGTGCAACTCTCACTTGAGAAAAGCCGGCACGCAGATCGAGAACATCGAAGAGGACTTTCGGGACGGTCTGAAACTCATGCTCCTGCTGGAGGTCATTTCGGGTCAGTGGTTCCCACCCGCTTAGAGATATAGAACCCAGCCACGCAGATATTAAAAATAATATCCCATCACTTTCTCCCATGCAGGGGAACGTCTGGCCAAACCCGAGCGAGGCAAGATGAAAGTGCACAAGATCTCCAACGTGAACAAAGCGCTGGACTTCATCACCGGCAAAGGTGTCAAGCTGGTGTCCATCGGCGCCGAGGGTGAGCGCCACTCATTGATTACGCTTGAAAGATATTCGGTGCGACCATTCGATCAGATCCGAGCCAGACCGACATTCCAGACGGATTACGCGCCTGGAATCCCTCGTCCATACATCTCATCAGGGAGCTGCTTGGGATTTTAAGGGGTGGGGGGTGGCCGTTGCCCTTTCAAATGGCATTAACGGGATTGATCGGTCGCCTCGTGTGTCAAACCGGAACCGACGACTGTTTTTAACCCTCGTGGCGCCGCGTCCATGCGTCCACCTTGGAAGCGGCTCCTGAGCCGCCTGATCCTGATTGGATTACTGCGATTTATTGAAGACGGCCAACCTGTCGGGAAGGATTGTCTTTACGACTAACACAACACGGAGAGAGGAGCAGATAGCACCGCGTCATTCACACAATGCTCGTCATTGCTGTCAACGACTTGTGCAGCAGCAGCCAAAAAAAAAAACACACGTTGACATTTTTATTTTAAATAAAGTACTATTTATTATTCTGTCATTTTCACATTATAAAAACAAACTCACACTTTTTTGCTTCACTTCTATGGACTGCTCCTTCTGCTGTTCATGCCTTGGCCACCTGGGGGCAGTATAATACAGACATAACAGGAAAAGAAATAGTAATTTAAGTTATAATTATTGTTGTCAAACTTTTCATTTCATTCACTTTTTGAATGACCTACAGAAATTGTCGACGGCAATGCCAAGATGACATTGGGAATGATCTGGACCATCATCCTCCGCTTTGCCATCCAAGACATTTCCGTTGAAGGTAAGTGTGAGTGCTTTCCGTAATTATTAGCGGAGAATCATCACGAGTGATCTTCTTCCCGATCTCAGAGACGTCCGCCAAGGAAGGCCTCCTGCTGTGGTGCCAGCGCAAGACGGCGCCCTACAAGAACGTCAACATTCAGAACTTTCACATCAGGTCAGAACCCAAACATTTATCCGCTTTGCTACTTTCTTTGTGTGGATTGTGTGGATTTCTACTCAAACGCACACAGGCAGCATTTCATAATGTTTTGACATCTCGAGTGACTTCATCGTCTAATTATCTCCGTCTGGGCTGAGTGGTTCACATTTTTACAAAACATGCTTTTTGGCTTGATTGGATGAGAAGCTGAACTGCAACTAACCCGGGGCGAGAGGAACATGACGTGACGCCAACAGATGAGTAGTGTTAACAAAAAGCTGTGGTAAATATGAAAAGAGAATTTAAAGTGGAAAAAAAAAAGAGTTCTGTACTGAATCATTGATCGCTGTGGATGAAAGGCGAGAAGAAGAAAGGAGGGGGGAGTCAGATCACCGTGAGGGGTCCAACATGGGGTGGGGGGGGGCGGTTCTGGACCCTTTGATGCGGCCTCTGTGACACCTGAGATGTGAGGCAAACAATAGCTTCTTTATTATTCTTTTTACGTTTGAAGCACAGCGTTCATTGCCGCTTCAAAACATGCCGTCAAAATGTAATCATTTCAAAGTCTACATTCACCCAGAAAAGTCAAAGCTCTGCATAAAGTTTATTAATTGATTCAAAATATCAGATACTGCACAAAAACAACGGAAGCACGCCTCAATAATAAAAAAAAAAGGATTCAAAGATGAAAGCAGATTAGTTTCCATTCATAGCACCCAAAACAAAACCGCTGGAGGCCATTTCTCTATGATCATATTCCAGTGTGGCCTTCAGTGCATTTTTTGTGGGTGGGATTTGATGGCATTTCAACATATTGGAGGAGCATTTCCATTTCAGATATGTTCTAACAAGAAGTTTCCTTTTGTCTTCAGTTGGAAAGATGGTTTGGGCTTCTGTGCGCTTATTCATCGGCACCGCCCGGAGCTCATCGACTATGGGAAACTACGCAAGGTGAGAGGACGGCAAAATGTCACTTGGTCGGGCGGGCGGTACCATTATGATTTGGGGGGGGGGGTGAAATGGGATGACGCCAATTGTTGTTTTCTGTCATCAGGACGACCCCATGACCAACCTGAACACAGCCTTCGACGTTGCCGAGAAGTACTTGGATATTCCCAAGATGTTGGATGCAGAAGGTAAAAAAAAGATTAGCATTGTGTATCGTTTCAAATTGTCATTCTCACTGCCAATCATGTTTAACTTTCAATTGTGGAAAAAGTTGCTGGATTGCAGGGCCACATTTGAACCAATTTACATAACCCTCCATCACCGACTTCCTCCTCCCAATGATTTGGCAGCTAGGCTGGGCCAAGATGTGCCATTTTCAAGCAGACTCCACGGAAACAATGTCAAAGCTCTTTAACCAATCGAAACCTCCCTTCCAAGCACATCTGGACTTGTTGGTGTATGGCGATGGATGATGCTGAGCTAAAAGCTCTTCAATGACGAGTCCTCCCCTCCCTCCACCACACCTCTCTTCTCCCCCCTTCCTCTCCCCCTCCTCCCCCACAGACATTGTGGGCACTGCCCGTCCGGACGAGAAGGCCATCATGACCTACGTGTCTAGCTTCTACCACGCCTTCTCGGGCGCCCAGAAGGTATCCGTGGATGCAGCGTCCTCCTCCTCCTCCTCTTCTTCTTCCTCCTCCTCCACTCTCTCACCTTGACTTTTTTTTACCCCTCAGGTGTTTTCCTGACACTTTCTCTCTGCAGCGCACAATCCTCCCTGCAGGGGTCACACTCACTCTGCATGTTTTCGAAACGCATGTTTTTGTCTCCGAAGCTCTGGTCTGCCTCGCTGTCACTCGCAACGTGACAGAATATCCCCCCAAAATAAACATTAACACATCACCGTAAACATTTTACATAGCATGCTTCCCTTGAAGTCAAAAACAGCAGGCAAACTGGAGCTCTTTGAGATTACGCCCCCTGCTGGCCGTTTTTGTCCCTGCGCACTTTTACTCTTTCTCTCTCCTGGTTTTCTCCTGCTGCTCCTCTGTTCCTGCGGCCTGTTCCTGTTCCTGCGGCAGATATCATTAGCACCTTGAGGCCAGACGAGAAGGCCGTCATGACTTACGTGTCGTGTTACTACCACGCCTTCTCGGGCAAGCAGAAGGTGAGCAGCCCCGGAACACTCTGAAATCCCCAAACGGGGCCGACTCCGCGTTTCATTCAAAAAGTCCTGTGCGGGTCGTTAAAAACTAGGATTGGACAGTTTAGTCGTTGACTAAATAGTGATGCATAGCAGACATTAGCAGCTGTCGGCGTATTTTCTAAACAAGGGCTTGTTTCCTTCTAAGGAGTCATGGCGCCTGTCGAAATATGCGAGCAGTATGTAAATATTGATGAATACGGAGCAATAAGTTTCACCGCATGTCGCTTCCACTCAAGCGCCACTAGAGCATCCATCTATCTTTGTTTTGTTGTTCGGTCTCCTCTGCGGTGCCTTGTCGTCATAGCGACCATGATGCAGAGGACATGTTCAAGGTGGCAGATGAGCTTGCAGCCATTGTAGCCGTTAGTCAGTTTTGCCTCTGTGGAGTGAAAACAAACAAAGAGGGAAATTTAATTTATTCATAAATGTTATACTAGGTTCATTCGGCATCCATTTTGGCTCAAATAATCCAATCAGTCAAACCGAGATTGTCATGGATTTCCACGCAGCTCTTCGCTTGGCTCTCATTGGCTTGTGCAGGTGTACCTAATGACGCGGCCAATGGACTGACCTCACGCACAAGCTTTTCTTCTACTTTGGCTGCACTGTTTGGCTCCTCTTTTGGGAATTTCAAGGATGGAGCCTTTTTCCTGGCAATTTAAATTTTGGAAGAAAAAAAAAAATGTGATGATGATGATGAAGGTCTGATGTCGTAGGCGGAGACGGCGGCCAACAGGATCTGCAAGGTGCTGGCTGTCAATCAAGAGAATGAGAAGCTGATGACCGACTATGAGAAGCTGGCCAGTGATGTGAGCACAACCCCGCCCCCACGCACACACCTCCTATTGCCCCCTTCCATCGCCCACCCCCCTCCCTCCCCCAAACTCACCCTGGGGTGTTTGTGCTCCAAATAGGCATCAGTACAAACGAGTCCATAATAGAAGAAGAAATGATATTTTATTATGGTCTAACAATTCACAAAAATGCATTTTTAACACTATTCTTATTTTTCTTTATTTTCACACACATCCACTTGCCCCACTTCCTCTTTTCCCACCACCATCCTTCATTTTACTTGCATGCATCTCAACCCTTCTCTGTCCACACACACACACGCACGCTTCTACTTCAGCTGTTGGAGTGGATCCGCCGCACCATCCCATGGCTGGAGAACCGCGTGCCTGAGAACACCATGCAGGCCATGCAGCAGAAGCTGGAGGACTTTCGAGACTACCGCCGGCTACACAAGCCGCCCAAAGTGCAGGAGAAGTGCCAGCTGGAGATCAACTTCAACACGCTGCAGACCAAGCTGAGGCTCAGCAACCGGCCCGCCTTCATGCCCTCCGAGGGCCAGATGGTGTCGGTGGGTTTCGCTTCTGTCCAAATCCTTTGTTCATACCTCAGGAAACTAGAACAGTGGGTTCTTATTTTTTTTTACATTTCATTCATTTATTTGCTGAAAAGATTCAAACCGTCTTCCCCGCAGGACATCAACAACGCCTGGGGCAACCTGGAGGGCGCCGAAAAGGGCTACGAGGAGTGGCTCCTCAACGAGATCCGCCGCCTGGAGAGACTGGACCACTTGGCCGAGAAGTTCCGACAGAAAGCGGCTATCCACGAAGGCTGGACACAAGGTACGAAAGTGGCATTTTTTTTTTTTGAGTGCTCACACAAAACTCCCGAAATTGAGACTGAGATGATCCCCGTGCAGGCAAGGACGAGATGCTTCAGCGCAAAGACTTTGAGACGGCGTCGCTGTCGGAAATCAAGGCGTTGCTGAAGAAGCACGAAGCCTTTGAGAGCGACTTGGCTGCCCATCAGGACCGCGTGGAGCAGATTGCGGCCATCGCGCAGGAGTTGAAGTAAGTCGAAAAGCGTCCAAAACATAAAAGGCTAGCCAGCTAACATTAGCTTTAAAGAGCATCAAGCCGAGCTACAGAAAAACGAAAATATTTTTGTTGTTGTCTTCCAGTGAGCTGGATTACTACGACTCACCAAATGTAAACAATCGCTGCCAGAGAATTTGTGACCAGTGGGATGCCCTTGGGGCTATGACCAAGCAACGTAGTGAAGCACTCCAGGTGAGTCCATTATATGCTGTGGAGGTTCTCATCCGCTCTTTAATTGGATCAAATATTTAAAAAAAAAAAATGATGGTATTCAACAGAGAACAGAAAAACTTCTGGAAACCATCGATGAGTTGTACCTGGAGTTTGCAAAGAGAGCAGCACCATTCAACAACTGGATGGAGGGCGCCATGGAGGATCTACAGGACTCCTTCATAGTCCATACCATTGAGGAAATCCAAGTGAGAATGCAGTTAAAATAAAAAAAGTGAGTTGCTTTTGCGTTATCATCTCACATTCCAGTACGTATGTGGCGCAGGGACTCAGCACGGCCCACGAGCAGTTCAAGGCCACGTTGCCGGAGGCTGACAAAGAGCGCCAGGCCATCCTGGGCATCCATAATGAGATCGCCAAGATCATGCAGACGTACCACGTCAACATGTCCGGCATCAACCCTTACACCACCATCAACCCTCAGGAGATCAACGCCAAGTGGGACAAGGTAACCACGAGCATCATTGAATAAAAGTGCAGTTCAGGATGGCGACGTCTGAACGATGATGTCCTTGCAGGTACGACAGCTGGTTCCTCAGCGTGACCAGGCCTTGATTGAGGAGCACGCCCGGCAGCAGAACAACGAGCGTCTGCGGCGCCAGTTCGCCGGCCAAGCCAACGTCATCGGGCCTTGGATCCAGACCAAGATGGAGGTCAGTCTAAAGAGCAGCCTGCTCTTGAATAACCTCACGCTCTCCTTCTAATATTTTGTTCCTGTGCGTATGTGGAGTGCAGGAAATCGGTTACATCTCAATGGAACTGCACGGCACGCTGGAGGACCAGTTGGCGCACCTGCGGCAGTATGAGAAGAGTATCGTCAACTACATGCCCAAGATTGAGCAGTTGGAGGGAGACCACCAGCTCATCCAGGCCGCGCTGATCTTTGACAACAAGCACACCAACTACACCATGGAGGTAGCTAGCAAGCCGCTAACGTTAGTACATAAAGCGACCAGACTATAAGAGCGGAGACGTAAGGAAAGCAAAACGCGTTTGTGTCATGTGTTCAGCACATCCGTGTGGGCTGGGAGCAACTTCTGACCACCATCGCTCGTACCATCAACGAGATCGAGAACCAGATCCTGACGCGGGATGCCAAAGGCATCAGCCAGGAGCAGCTCAACGAGTTCAGGGCCTCCTTCAACCACTTTGACAGGGTCAGTCGCAATGCCAGGATGTTCTTGGCAAGTGCTGGAATGGTGTCGCGGCTAACTACGTGCTAACCAGTCAACCTATTATTTGTGCTAGCGGCTAACATTAGCAGCACCAGAACAGAGTTGTTATAATATTTAGTGTGTGTTATATTATAGCGGGCTAGATATTGTTTAAAAATGTGAATATATATTTGAATGTTGATGCTGGGGTCACCACATGATCGGAGAGCCTGCCTGCCTGCCTTACACACTGCACAGTAACGCCTGAGAATGCCCTGGCCAAGCAACGTGTGTGTGCGAGTGTGTGTATGTTTGCATTTATGACTGTGTCTGCGTAGGTATTTGTTTGTGTGTATTTATGTGAGCACATGGATGCATGTGTTTGTTTTATTGTGTGTGTTTGTATTTGTGTGTACATCTGTACAGTATGTCTGCAGATGAGCGTGCCTGTATGCGTGTGCGTGTCCGCATGTATGCGAGTGCGTGTTGACCCTGCAGATGCTAACCAACCTCCAATATGTCTTCTCTGTTGTGTCTCCTGCATGCCTTCCCCACAATGCATGATATCACCCACACCTCACCTTCAAATCACCTGCATTACTGTCCGAATGAACACCCCCCACCCCGCCACCTGCCCTGTCACGGCCGTTGCGTGTCACTGCATGATGCCCACCCCACACCGTCACCACACGCCAGGACCACTCTGGCACGCTGGGGGCCGAGGAGTTCAAGGCCTGCCTGATCAGCCTCGGCTTCGATATCTCCAACGACGCCCAGGTACTTCTTGAACTCATCTCACCTTTTTGTTTTGTTTTTTTCCTTTCCTCCCTGCTTTTCCTTTCGTCCTCTTTCGATGGTTTCCCCTTTGCTTCCTTCTCTTGTTTTCTCTCTTTTTTCCCTTCCCGTCCGTCGCTCGCCCCTTATATAGAAGAGAACGGGAGTGATGGATGCAGACGACTTCAAGTCCTGCCTTATCTCCGTTGGTTACAATCTGGTAATGTTTTTTTTTCTTTTTGGTTGCTTTGAGAAGACTGCGTGTGAACAGGTAACATGTGTGTTGTATGTTGAACTCAAGAGCCTTACCATGCCAATTACAGTGGTGCAATTAGCTGGAAAACAATCCACTGAAGGAAATAACAAGCAAGCTACCAGACAAACTAATGAGCGAGCTAGCCAGAAGGCTAACTAAACATTACTGCCTGGCAACCCAGAAAACAAACTAAATGAATATTGAGCCTAACTAGCTAGTAAACCTGCTAAATAAATAATGAACAACGTAACGAGCTAGATGACTATTTTATATGCTAACTAAATAACAAGCAAACCATAGGCATTGTGTAACTATGGATGTGTTTGCGGATGCTTGCATGTACTTTGCAGGGCGAGAACGAGTTTGCCCGCATCATGAGCATTGTGGACCCCAACCGCATGGGCGTGGTCACCTTCCAGGCCTTCATTGACTTCATGTCACGCGAGACGGCCGACACAGACACGGCCGACCAGGTCATGGCCTCCTTCAAAGTCCTGGCAGGAGACAAGGTACGTCAATGGATGGATTATGTATGACCCTGTCAAATGAAGATTTAAAATTTGATTACAAATATTTCCTTGAAATTATTAACTGTCTGGTCCTCAACAGAACTACATTTTGGCGGACGAGTTGCGGCGGGAGCTGCCCCCCGACCAGGCGGAGTACTGCATGGCCCGCATGGCCCCGTACACGGGCCCCGATGGCGTGCCCGGGGCCCTCGACTACATGTCCTTCTCCACCGCCCTTTACGGCGAGAGCGACCTTTGAACTCTCTCCGCCGCCCCGCCCTTTACCCGCCCACTTTTTTTTTATTTTTTTTTTTTATGTTTCTGGCCTTATATTGTTTTGTCCTCACAAGTTGTGCTCCTTTGCTCCCCCCATGCCAAGCAGTTTACACAGAGAAAAACGTGTTATGTTTTTATTTTCTTGTTGTTGTCCTCGTTCATAAAGATATAAAGTTAACATATTTTATAATACTGAACAAAAAAAAAGGTATTTTTCTTCACCTGGTTAAGAGTGAGAGATGGAAATTGTAATAAAGAAAAATTGCTTTCATGTTGTCTGTTTATTCTCAGCTATTTACATAAAATATATTATTACAGTCATCAAACACAAAAGGTACAGATTTTTTGTGTTTTCTTTGGGGGCATTTTTGTGTTAAAATAATTTTCTGAGACAAAAAGTGCCACCAAATATAGAACTTTAAGCAGACGTTCTACAAGGCATGATTCGCAAAGCAAAATATCAATTTTTTTGTGGTCTGCTACTGCCATTTTGTGAATAAATTGCTGTTTCTAGATAGATATATTTGTCTTTATTTTGAAATCAGCCTATTAATGCAGATATTAAGCATTTTAAGGGACAATATACATATATAATTTGAGTATATGTTGTGGTCAACAGTTGTATTTTATGTACAAAGTTCAAAACCATCTGCTTGCTGGATTTAACCAAAACAGACATTTATCGTATTTAATTGGAATCATATAAATTCTAAGTAATTAGGCACTATTTATTAATAATATTTTGATACGAAAACATTTTAATAGTTAAATAGTTTGAAGGTTCCTACGTGAACGTTTGTAGCACACCGGACGTTTTAGTACGTCGAACCAAACCCGGAAGTGCACACCGGCTATTTAACCTGTATGTTCTTCACGAATATGAAAGTTAAGCAACGTAAAAAGTCAGAAAAGGAGCCATGTTTAGCTTAAAAACACTGCAGACGAATAAGACTGTGCGATATGGAGTTCCTATGCTCGTAAGTATGCGCTTACATATGTATTCGCATCTTGGTGGTCAGAAATTAGAAAAACAAATGTGTGGTTTCAGCTGTTGGTGGTCGGCGGTTCCTTCGGCCTGCGGGAGTTCACGCAGATCCGCTACGACGCCCAGAAGCTCAAGAGGAAGGTACGCCACTTTTTCACTGTTATGTCTTTCTCATGCTTTCAAAAAGCCCAGTAAATGTCACGTTTTTATTTAAAACCAACTAATGTAGCCATTGGTTCATTTTACTCTCATTATGACCAACATTCAAATGCAATGGCGTAGTAGTCCATCAAAAAACGGACACAGTCTATTTAATATTATTGTAACCATCTTGTGGTTTCAGTTGGATCCCTCACTGGAGGCCAAACTAAACCCGCAAAAGCAGTCGGTCATTTTGGAGCAAGAGTATGAGGTGAGGGGATCAGATGGAAGGAAAAATATGGATTTGATTGCAATAGCGGGGACACGTTTGAAACTGCCGAAGCTTCGCTGGCTTCAAATGAAATGTTTGCTTCTTCTCCTCTTCTGTGTCCGCCATCTTGTTTTGAGCAGAAGTTGAAGGATGACAATTTAGACGAGTGGAGGAATATTCGTGGCCCGCGGCCTTGGGAAGACTCTCGGGAGTTCCAGGAGCAGCAGAGCATAAAGAGGACCCCACAGAGCTAGGAGACGCACATACCCCTTAGATATAAAGTGGCGCCTTGAGATATGAGTTCCGTCAGCTCCTGGATCACGCTCAGAAATCAAAACAGCTCTCAAACAACACTGGTGAGCAGCAAATTTTAATTGGAGATATGCGTTGGTGTCTCTGATTGTATTTTAAAACTTGATTGGGGAAAAAATGTCTTAACTTTTCGCTCGAACATCAGTTTTAAAAAAAATATATTTTCATTTTTCATATTTTTGTCTGTTATGAAAACTTGATGTGCTAGAGAAAAAGTAAGTGCAGATTTGGAATGAGCTAAAAAATATCTCAAGTCTTGTCGTTGTTGATAATATTAGCACTATAATATATACTTTGTAAATACAGTAATTATATTAAATAGAATTTAAAAGAATTGAACAGTTTTTGTCACATTTTCTCCATCAGTTCTCATTCCGCTATACTCGCCTTGGGCACTTGGGGGCAGTCCAAGACAGACAATGAGGCTTAGAGACCTGGCCGGACTGCAAATAACGAGAATCCAGATAAAATTGATGCCATTGAAATACATTGGAAAAAGAACAATCAGTATGCTTTTTCCATGAAAATAGCGGGGAGGGGGGGGGGCAGCTAAAAAAAACTATATATACACAATGTATGCCGGGCACCACTGTGCATTTCACTAAGACAGCTCGAGTCCTCTCAGCTCATTAGTACAGCACTGATATCAGTCGTTCTTTGCAGGGGATAAAGAATATGAGGAATGATATTATGGTCCATCTGCGTGTTTAGCAACATTTGGGTAGCTGTTGCTTTCATTTAACATCACCACGTTGATGCTAATTGTTAGCCCGCGTGCTATTGAATGTTAGCTTTCAGGTAGCCTCCCACCATACAGCGCTCGTATCAAGTTTCAGCTTGCAAGTCAAAGCAAAAGGAAGGAGAACACAACTCCGGTTTCATCGGTCCGCCTCGTAGCTCACGCTCTTTCTCCGCCGGCGTCTAAAAATAGTCTGACGTTTGGCAGCTGAGGGGGAGTCCACGCGGAACAAATGCCCCCCGCGGCTCTTTTGCTTCGCTCGCAACATGATGAGCCGGATGGAAACGTGCCCACCACGCCCACAACTTCACGGGAGGGAGCGTAAGAGGGGTTGGGCCACGCGTCACCATGGTGATGAAGTTGATGATGATCCGCTTTTGATTAGCATTGAAAATCAATGGGTTTGTTTACTCTTTTTTTAGTTTCTTCGAAGGATTTGTAGCATTTATTTAGCATTCATTCGTCATGAGATGAGGTGGTGCAGGTGTACCTAATAATCCGACCGCAGTCCTCACGCTAGCTTCGCTGCAGGTTTTCTCCTCTCAGCTGACGAGGGCGATGACGTCGGCAGCCGTGCGCGCGGGAAGGAGCGACTGTAACCATTGGACACCGCCTCTAAAAATAATCATAATATTGTTAAAGCACCCACCTCCCTCCCGCCCCCCCCCCCCAAAAATAAAAGAGATGAGGAGGCGGTCACGGAGCGATGCGGGAGAGCGTCACTGAATGTGGAGGAAGAGGAGGAGAAGCAGGAGGAGGGACCTCGTGCGCGCGCCTTCCCCACCGGAGAGCGCTGATTCACGGCTCGGCGGCCGAGCGCGAGCCGCTGCGAGCATCCATCACCGGCGAGGACCTTAAAATACTCACCCTCTTTCCTTCCCTCCTTCTCTCCTTCCTCACCCCTCCTCCTCTTCCTCCCTTGTCACTGACAGCTCTGCTCAGTCCCGCCAGACGTGAGGAGCTTCTGGGGGAAGGAGGACATCACCACCACCATTACCAGCACCGAGGCGAGCCCCTCCGACGGATCCCATCCGAGACGCCTCTCGCCGGGGGAACCGAGCCGGCTTGAGGGGGGGTGGTTGTCCACGAGATTTTGTTTTTTGGGGGGGTGGGGAGGGGAGGAGGAGGTGGTGCAGCTTCGACACAAGCTAACCAGGTGAGTGACACCCCGTAATAGTCATAATATTGCATGTTTATGGATTCATGAGTGACAGATGGATCAATTCATAATCTTGTATGCATGCTTCAGGCTCTAATGGGCGCGTCATCGATGTTATCGTAACACACAACGTGCACAATGTTACATGTCTTTTTTGAATTGACATGGGGGGGTTATTGGGAATCCCCCCCTCCCTCACTCCTGGCCCTCCACTTCAGGTATAGCAGATGATGATTAATCAGCAACAGCTGAAGCTCTGCTGAGTGTGCAGCTCAAATGACCCCCCCCCCCCTTTTTTTTTTAAGAACCCCCCCCACGCACGCACGCACACACACACACATATGTCCAAAAATAGAATAAGGCCGTCATGTCACGCAGACGATGAATGTGACCCTCTTAGTAATACCCAACATGTTGTGTGTAGTAGCACAATCCCAGAGGAAATGGTGTAATCCGGAGTCAAACCGTTTTAACGCGTTCATACTGCCGAATTTCCATGCACACCTAATATTTTGGTGATCAATGAAATGCAATTAAGAGGAATCCCGGTAAGGCTTACCTTGAAACGAGCCACGTGATTGGCTTGCCGAACAGCGTTTTGACGCTGACGGGGATACGAGATCCACAAGCGCATGAATAAATCATGTGGCTTAATAACTGGCATATATGCACGAGAGCCCCCCACACACATCCCCCCGCAAGTCAGCACAGTGACGGATTGCCCGTCGTCAATGTTTAACACCAATTAATGCAAGTAATTACTCACTGGAGCAATCAAGTCCAATGTTGTCGTGTAACGTTTAAGTCACGGAACAAGAATTAAAAATCTCGTTAATTATGTTTTTATGCATTTAAAGTACAGAAACTTGTAACAGTCGAAGGCTAGGAAAAGTCATGAAACGATTTTTTTTTAGTTGAGTTTATGCGAGTTCAAATGCCAATTTAAAAAAAGGAACACCAAGGTACCAACGTGTTCAAATGCAAAGCAAAAAAAAAAAAAAAGATCATGTAATATTTTCTTCACAGAGGAGGAATGAATAATTAAATGGAGCAAAAAACTTATTGTAATGTAAAATTTGTGCGGTGGAGCACGAGTAAAACTAATTAAACATTGCATAAACATTGCATTAATTGAGTTCAGGCGAGTTCAAATGCAAAAAAAAAAATATATATATATATAATGTAAGATTTGAAGGAAGAATAATTTTGAGTAAACCTTTGATGACAATCCGCATGGGGCAAAAAAGTCATTAAGTATGCAAGTTGTTGTCGTGTTGCTGCTCATTTAGAAGTCTCACACACGCGCACACACACCACTAAGTACTTCCATCGAGGAAATCAATAATCACAACAAAAAAAAAATCAAAAGTTTGTGAGGCGGCTCTGATGCACAAGTCTTCACGCACTTAATTGACAAACACGCCGTGGGCGTGTCTATTGAATTGTTTAGTGCCTAATCAATCTTGTAAATCTTTAGGACAAGGAAGACGCTACAAATGGACATGATCCGAACGTACCATTTGTTTTTATGGGGTGGACTGTTCCATTCAAGGCAAACCATCAAAAAGAAATCTTCCCGAGCCGCCGCCACCCCCTCGGGCGAGCTTTTGGCGCAATGCTAACGTTAGCTTAACGAAGAAAATTCACACACGCTGACCAAATGCTTGACCTCAGCCGTTAACGCTAAACGGGTTGTCATCTCGCATCCCGCCGTTAGCGCGGTCCGAGACATCTGCGCCGTCTTTTCTGTCGCCTTTGATGCTCTTTTAGCATCTGCTTTTGCTTTTTTTTTTTTTTTTTTTTTCCTCTTTCTTGTAGATGCTGCGTAGTCAGGCCGCAGCTCCTGCTGAGCGAGCTAGTTTGCTTCCCAGCTCACCACGTTTGTATATTTGTCAGTCGGCCATTCGCCCTCCACCCAAGAGAATTGAACACAATCAGGCTCCAGTCGGCGTAATTGGTCTCCACATCCGAAAGGCAACTCCCGTGATTACAAACGGGTCTGCAGGCTGGCGTTTTATTAAACAAACTTTAGCTAGATTTTTTTTTTCTGCTGTCTTCTTCCCAGACCGGAGTCATTTGCATTTTCCGGGAGAGAAAGAGAGTGAGGGGGGGGGGGGGGAATATTTATTCCGGCCTGCCTTAACTTGTCACGATTACGCTGCTTATAAAGTAGGTCGCCCCGTCTGAATTTTTGCACTCGTGAGATTGGGAGAAATTCTCTCCCACGCTCTTTCTTTCTGGGAAAAGTTATCTAACCACTCCATGAACAGAAGTCGAATGAGTCCGAAGAATACGAGCGCTCAGCTAGAACGTGTCGTTGAAATTTTTTTCCGATGTGTTCAGGTGGTGGAAGTCAAGGCCCAGTGCTGGATCGCAGTGCGGTAAGGACCCTTGAGACCAAGGAGGGTGCATGGAGGGCTCAAGGCTTATAAGTCCGGGGCGGTTGGCCCGCCTCTGGTTGGGACTGCTCTCGGCAGCCGCCGCCTTCCTCGGCGCCGAGGCCCGGACCACCCCGAGCCCGCCGCTCAGCCCCGTCAACGCCACTTGCCCGGGGAACTACAAGTGCAACCCTGGCATCATCCTGCCCATCTGGTACCCCGAGGACCCCTCCATGGGTGACAAGATCGCGCGGGTCATCGTGTACTTTGTGGCCATGATCTACATGTTCCTGGGCGTGTCCATCATCGCCGACCGCTTCATGGCAGCCATCGAGGTGATCACGTCTCAGGAGAAGGAGGTGGTCATCCGCAGGCCCAACGGCGAGACCACCACGGCCACCATCCGCGTATGGAATGAGACGGTGTCCAACCTCACCCTCATGGCCTTGGGCTCCTCCACCCCGGAGATCCTGCTGTCCATCATCGAGGTCTGCGGCCACGAGTTCAAAGCGGGCGCCCTGGGGCCGTCCACCATCGTGGGCAGCGCCGCCTTCAACATGTTTGTCATCGTGGGCCTGTGCGTGTCCGTCATCCCTCAGGGTGAGGTGCGCAAGATCAAGCACCTGCGGGTCTTCTTCATCACGGCCGGCTGGAGCGTCTTCGCGTACATCTGGCTCTACATGATCCTGGCCGTCTTCTCGCCCAACGTGGTGCAGGTTTGGGAGGGTCTCGTGACGCTGGCCTTCTTCCCCATCTGCGTGCTGCTGGCCTGGGTGGCCGACCGCCGCCTTCTCTTCTACAAGTTCATGCGGCGGAAGTACCGCACCGACAAGCACCGCGGCGGCGTCGTCATCGAGAACGAGGCCGACCGCACCCCCAAGGGCATCGAGATGGACGGGAAGGGGGTCAACTCGCACTTTGTGGACGGCGGCATCAATCTGATGGACCCGGCGCAGGGCAGGGAGACGGACGAGTCCCGCCGCGACATGATCCGCATCCTCAAGGACCTGAAACAGAAGCACCCGGAGAAAGAGCTGGACCAGCTGGTGGAGATGGCCAACTACCACGCGCTGTCCCACCAGCAGAAGAGCCGCGCCTTCTACCGCATCCAAGCCACACGCATGATGACGGGCGCCGGCAACATCCTCAAGAAGCACGTGGCGGAGCAGGCCAAGAAGTCCGCCAGCTGTCTGGAGGTGCGCGCCGACGAGCCCGAGGAGTACGTGTCACGCGTGGCCTTCGACCCCGCCGCCTACCAGTGCCTGGAAAACTGCGGCGCCGCCATCCTCACCGTCACCCGGCGAGGCGGCGACATGGGCAAGACCGTCTGCGTGGACTACAAGACGGAGGACGGCTCGGCCAACGCCGGCGCCGACTACGAGTTCACCGAGGGCACGCTGGTCTTCAAGCCCGGCGAGACGCTCAAGGACATCAGCGTGGGCATCATCGACGACGACATCTTTGAGGAGGACGAGCACTTCTTCGTGCGGCTGGGCAACCTCCGCGTGCTGGAGACGGAGGAGGAACTGCTGTCGGCCAACAGCCTACCCTACCCCAAAGCGGCGCTGGGCTTCCCCGCCGTGGCCACCGTCACCATCCTGGACGACGACCACGCCGGCATCTTCACCTTTGAGAGCGGCGTGATTCACATCAGCGAAAGCGTCTGCGTCATGGAGGTGAAGGTGCTGCGGACGTCGGGCGCCCGCGGCACCGTCATTGTGCCTTACCGCACCGTGGAGGGGCTGGCAAAGGGCGGCGGCGAGGATTTCGAGGACACGTTCGGCGAGCTGGAGTTCAAGAACGACGAGACCTGGTAAGACTCCATTTCTCTCTTATCTATATCGGGAACGGCATGCATTTGAGTCGTGCTGAATTTCTTCTGATCGTTTGAATGGTCTGATGATACGGATTAAATAACCGTTAGCTACAAACATGTTTTTTTTTTAAGCCTCATCCAAGCGTGCCTACCTTTGTTTGTTCCCCTCGTGTGTGTGTTGCATGCGAGGGGCATTCAATGTGAGGATTTGTCACACAAGAGTGACAACAGGAAGTCCTCAGCTAACCTGGCATCTCTAATCCCAATGGATTTCCCCCCCCCCCACCCCCCCTCTCAATTTTCTTTTGTTTTATTTCAATTGTTGACGTGTCCCTTTTGCTTTTTGAGGCCAAGCAATCACACAAAGTGTAAGAGTGACGTAAGTCGGTATTCAGACTAGATTGATAAGAGCGGTAAAAGGCTTCAATGAATTATGGTGTATGTAAATGTCGTACGTGTTTTTTTTTCCTGAAACAAGAACACACCGTAGCAGGATTATAAGTAATAAGATAAACCGTGTCCTGACCGTCCTATCTTTCTATCTGCCTTTTTTTGTCCCGTGTAAACGCTACAGAATTGCATCTTTGGAAATATTGATTTTTTTTTTTTTGTGCTGCCTCCTCCTTGCACACAAGGGCGCTCAGGCTGTGAATCAAATTGACATCGCACGTCTGACATCCTCCGCTCAGCGGGACCTTCTGCTGGTGTCACAACTCTAGAGGGGAAGGGGAGGGGGCGAGTGTCAGGGTGATCAGCAGGGCTCCTATGGGCACGCCGGCCTCTCTAGGGGGGGGGGGGGAAGTTGTCTTGATTTATGTGCAAGAAGAGACTTCCCGGCGGGGCCACGCAGAAAGGAAGAGCACTTGTATTACGGCCAGAAAGTTGTCGTCGTGCGTTGTGTATCGATCCGTCCATTGTGTTGGGGCCGCTCCGATGATGAATAGCGTGCAGGTGGGCCCAAAGCTCGGAAAGGTTCCCAAAATGCCAAACGTGATTTGTTTGGAGGACATGTTGCAGGGCACTTGTTTTGGGTGGGGCGGAGTTAGACGTGGCGCTGTCCATTTATTGGACCACACATGGTTTGCTGGAGAATGGATTTATCTATCGATTTGATCAATGTTATTGATCTTATCTATCTCGCTAGCTATCTAGCTACCTCGCTAGCTATCTCAGGGATGGGTGCTAGCAGCCCACAGCTGAGCTAACTTTCAGTGACAATCGAAAAATCCGGACAAAATGTCAATTCTTTTATTTTGTTTATTTTTTATTATATACATTTATATTTATTATATTTCATTTCTTTTTATTATATATATTTATTATATTTCATTTCTTTTTATTATATATATTTATATTTATTATAATTTATTGATTCATATTTTTTATTTACATTTATTTTTCTTTCACCGTCTTGACCCAGAGACGGACGGCGGAGGCAGCTGCATGTCGGCAGAGGCGTCCTCCCTGGAGACGCGGCGTGTTTAACAAGGCGCTGATACATTCATAAACTAATTAGCGGACAGAGCAGAATGAGCCGCGCTAATTGTCGTTGCCGTCGCGCCTCTGCGAGCTTGTAAATGCGCCGGGTCACGTCGAGGGTTGCTCAAACTTTTTTTTGGGTCCAGAGACCCCCTTACATTTATGTATTCGTCTTTTTAAAGGGCAAGACCTAATAATCACAAATGATTTAGCGGGCCGCGAATCCACGGCCTATTTCGGGGTCACATTCCCATTTTCAGATTCCTGCTGCAATGCCGTGACTGACACGACACATGTCCGCAAAACCGCTGACCGTGCGCATTTCTTTTTTTGCGAGTACTTTTCAAGGCGTCCTGGAATAGCCGCAGCAGGTTCACTTTACCGCCATGCAGCACTGGCTCATTCATTCACCCCTTTTTTGTCAGCATGAAGACATTTTGTTGTTCAAGTAAACCCAAATGTGAATTTGACTCCCGCTGTAACAATTTGGCAGTAAGCCATTCCGAATTGCGCATTCTTGTAAACAAGTACAAGTCGGATGTCAATGAGTGTTCTGACATGACGCAGATTGTGGGATTAAAAAATGTATAGGAGGCAATTCAGGAGACATGTTCTTATCTGATCAAACACACCGGAGCTATTAAACGCTCCACACGCGCAGGTTGAGTGGTAATAAATATGCTGGCCCTGCTGCATTCGGCGCTCTCCGTCAGGGGAATGCAATTAAGTTAAGGCTTATTTATAACGCAATCCGGCACCGGCCGTGTCACCGGCTCCTTCCCCGCCTCATCGACTGCGGCGTAAATCTGACCGGGGATCAGATATTCGGGCAAATACAAAATTGTCAAGTTGTGCAAGCTCAGATTTGAGGGGATTATTTTTTTTTCAAATTGAAAATCCAAAATAGGAGCGTTTAAAATTTTATGATAATTCCATTGTCATGTCTGCAGCTCGGTAGATAAAAGAAGCGACTCGCGCATAAACAATTCTTGATATCCAGCACCAGAAGAGCAGGGAGTTGGAATCATTCAGGCGAAAGCTTTGTTGTGCATCACTCCTAAACACCGGCCAGTTTCATCCCGGAGGAAAACCCTTGTTGGAGGCCCCCCGAGGCAGTCGGCCGCTCACCCGACTCCCGCTCGATGCCTCGGGGGGGGGGGATAAAAGTGGAGCCATGTGCTCGCCACATATTGGAAGAAGAAACAGATTGCTCAACTGCGCGTCTGGATATTTACAGTTGAGTTTTCCCATTTTGGACTTTTCCCATTTGGGCATGACGTGGATGCTTTTGTGTGAATTCGGTCTTGTCGGAGGCAAGGCCAAAGGCTCGGTCATGAAGGTGAACGGTGATCAGGGTGGGAGGAAGCCGGACATGAGGCAGGCGATGATTTGAGTTTGGCAAACAAACACACTCACACAGAAGCCTCCGGGGCTCGAGACGTTGGCCGGCTTGTCACATCGCACTCCCTGGCGAAAGATGAAGAGGTTACACTGGCGGATCGCAGCTCTGCCGGTTCCCCGCGGGAACCCTCTTCCTCTTTACAACACTCCACCTCATCTTCCCCTCCATCAGCTCCTTTTATGTAATCCTGTCAGGAAAGCAATGTTCTTGGCTTCTCCTGCTCTATTGCCACCTCCCAGCGCTTTCTGTTGGGGATCATCTCTCCCAAGCTAATGGGAAGAGCATTTTCCACTCTCCTTTGTTCCTTCATGTTTTATTGAAGCCCCCCGGGGGCACTGGTTCAAGATGGCGGCCGACTTTTGTCTGAACCTGCACTAATTTTGGAGGCATTAGGCACCGCATCCAAACTTTGCATGGACTTCCCTCAGCGGTTCAAGTAGCCACAAATAAACACTTTGAAAAAAGAAAGTGTAGAACCAGAAGAAAGTCCTGTTGAAGTCTACTGAAAGGAAAAAAAAAACTTATGGGATGTGTTACAAGACTACATTTTCTATTTAATGAGAATAGTTCCGACTAGAAGTTAAAAGTACTGCAAAAAAAAGTATTAAAAAAGTTTTAGGAGAAAAAGATTATCATACAAGAAATCTGACTGAGATAAATATGAGAAGGAAGGGGGGGGGTATTTCCAGAGGGGAAAAAAAAGAAGATGGTGGATAACGAGAGGCCCGGAAACAGAGTGGAGGAAAAGCGAGCCGAAGTCGCCTCGAACGAGGCGAGGCGTGTGGGCGACGACTTCTTTGAAAGCGCTCCTCTCGTTCTCCTCGTTAAAGATCATCCAAGACTTCCTGATGACAACATCTTTGATGTCTTCACCAAATGTGCGTCTTCTTCTCGTTAGCTGGCGCATCGTTAGGGCTAGCGTCATTAGCGCGCGTTTTTTTTTTTTTCTTGCCAGGTCTTTTTTTATCCGTTGCGGCTATTTGATGTGTCTTTGATTAGTCATTCCACAAGACACATTCTTTTGTGACTTTGAATACTTGAAAGCACTACAGATGGAATTCACTGTCAGGTAAAAAAAAAAAAAAAGTCAACTATTGAAATAAATTCCTGGCCCTTATTTTGCACCCTGGAGCCAAAAAAACACAAGGACCTTGCACTTATTGCATAGTTGGCTTTCAACGTCAGGGTCAAAACGGTTGCCGAGGGAAAATGAAAGTGAAAGTGAAGCCTCGCCGTGATCTGCCAGAGTGCTCGCCATCGTTCGGGCGGCGATATATAGGAGGCCCTTTTAATCTGATCTTGTTTCGAGCTTAACCTGCTTCAGTGTGTGTGTGTGCGTGTGTGTGTGTGTGTGCGCATGCTATAACTTGTGGTTGCAGCCCTTTTAATGGAACTCCTTGGCCCTGACACTTCATCAGAATGTCAATAAAAGAGAAGGAGGAGGAGGAGCAGGGCTTGTCTATCGGTGACTGATGAATGCAGCAAACACGCAAAGCCGTCGGAAACATCAAAGGCGTGCATTTGTAAAAAAAAAAAAAAAAAAGACGATGTGCATCACGTCAAACTAAAAAATGCTAATTTTGCAAACACGAAAAACCATTTAAAGATCATTTCCTCCTGGCAAAACTTAATGTACATGTCATAAACATCATGGACAATAAAGTTTTAAACAGACTCAACTTTAAATAGAACAGACGATTTAGTTTTTGGAAAATCTAAGAAACTAACCACTCAAACGGATTCCCGACCTCGTCGGTAATGACCAGACAAAGGGATGAAAGGAAGGAAAAAAAAAAAAAGGATGCAAGAGAGGAGAAGCACAGAGGATGTTTTCCCGTTTGATTCCCCCTCAGTGTCACCCTGATTATGTAACTGCCACGTGCTAAAAATAAAGCCTGCAGTACGAGCCGGGAATGCTGTGCCACTGCCTAACGCACACTCGCACACACTTTGTGCGGTTGCCATGGCAACGCAGCCTCCCTCAGACAGAGAGGAGAAGCGGCAGGACTTCCTGGAGGGAAGGAGCAGGAATCTCATCACTGCTTTTCCTGCCTCATGGTTTATTTATTTATAGAATACGACACAGTGGCTTAGTGGACAGCCTCGCGGCATTTCAGCCGAGGCTCGATGTTGCCTTTGAAGGATGACCAAAAAAAAAATATTCGTGAATTAAATTCGTATTTTGTATTTTAAAGACTATGTCTTTAGGAGTTGACCAAATGTTTCCAAAATTGACTCGTTTAGTTTCACTTTAAAGATGCTCGCTCTCTCGCTCTCACACTCGCAAAGGTCTTTAGCTCATCGATTACATTTAATGGCGGTGTTGGAGATACGCTCCGCTAACACTAATACTAATGAGCAATTACGTAAGATGAGCTAATGAGCGAGCGGCTATAAATAGCTAGCACTCAACGTCGCGCCCATGCATAATGTAGACGGCAGTCGCTGACGGCCGAAAAGGAGACACTTAATGAAGCTATGCTAGCTAGCTAGCAGGCCGTGTGTATAGTTAGTGTCAGCAGTTTTTCTGACTAGTTTGGCTCAATAAATTCTCGTTGGCTGCTATGCAAGTCAACACACTGCATTGCACTTTACACATACTATCTGTGCCCAAAAAAATGAACAACACGTAAGAGGTCGGCAGCGTTGGCGACGGCTCGATGGCGACGGCGGCCCATAAAATCAGGTCAGCATCCCCGCATTTGCTCGTAAACACAGCGGTGGTTCGCTGAAAATAAGGACGGGAGGGGAGAAGATGTACGGAAATAGCGATAGCGGGACAAGATGGGGTAAGGAGAAATGAGATGGAAGAAGAGGCAAGGCTGTAGTTTGTTACGCCGCCCCGCTGCGCCGCCCTCGTTTTTGCGCCGGCTGTGATACGAAGGCTCGCTTTTTGCATCAACCTGATGGACAGAAACATCCATTTCCTATCTGGCTGTAAACTGTTCACATGGTCTCAGTACGGTGCCCTGTGGGACTCCACAAGTGTAATGGAAACACCTTTTTGACGATTATAAAGGACGACAGCGGATTTCATATGCTTGAACGAGCACGTTGCTCTACTGCTTTAATATTTCATTTTGTTAATTTATGCAATGGCCATTCTGGTGGAGGGGACACGGGAAGAGTCCCCTGGCCGGGACTCCCCTCTGCCTTCTGGTCCTCCCGTGCATGAGACCTCTTTTACCACTTTGTCACCCCTCACTTCCTCCGCCTGCACTGGGTATGTTCCTTCCGCATGGCCGGCCGACCGTGGCGCGCCGTGGTAGCTAGCCCGTGTTTTGTACACCAGCTCGGCTTTTAGCCAGCCCTCCATCTCTCTCTCTCTCCGCTCGGCGAGCCGGTCTCTCAATCCGTGCATGAGCAAACATGAGGGCATACATAAAACATGAAGCTTTAGCTCGTCGTTCCGGTCCGAGGCCATTTCCGTGTGAAGTTGGCGTGCGCGTCCATTTCCGGGAGTGATTAAAAACATGGATAATGACCGCTGGTGAAGCAGCATGTGGCACGTTACTCAAGGTTATTCTCGTCGGTGCCCTTCAGAAGGTTCTTGTGCTCGTTCTCTTTGCCGTGAGAAAACCTGAAGTTCGATTCTGTGCTCCTTTGGCGGCAGACGGCGTGACTCACGCGGGGCCCACTCCGCTTTTATCACCAGATTTATAAACAGACTCCCTGGACGGACGAACGGCCATTTGAACGTCAGTCCCGATTACGTCTTCTGCCACGCCGCCTGCTAATGTTGATGAAGATTAAACGTGACAGACGGTGGCGACACGCTCCCCGAGATGGAATTAGCATTCCGGCCCGCCCGAGACCGACGACCGTTAGTGATGATGAAATAAAGAGTGATTTATTTCTTCTAACTTTCCTTGGGACACGACTGAGTGAGTTTTAAACCGCGGTGGCCGCAGGATGCCACACAGCTGCCGAGCATCTCCACACGTGGGGCGGGGCCGAGAATATAAACGATATCCATTGAGGGAAGGTTAACCTGGCCGTTAACACCGCGCCCCCGCCCGCCAGACGATATTAACGGCCGGCCTCGCCGCAGCCCCTTGCCAGCCGGCCGTACAATGCGGGAGCCTTAAATTTGCAGCCAACACGCGAGCGGAGCAACCTTTTGTGTCGGTGGGCCGGCTGCCAGCCCCTTTGTGTCCCTGCCGGGGATTCCCTGTGACCCCAATCAGTATAAAAGTAAATGCTGTGGACCATATTGGTCCTTTTTATTTCTCTTTTATTGAATTATTTAAGCTATTTATTATATTCTAAATTCTTTACAAAGAAGAAAAATGGAAAAAAAGAAATTGCAGCATCACAATAGCCTTTGTGTGTGTCACATTGTGTGCGCTTGCATCCCCCCCAGGCTGTGAATAAGAGATCACAATTTTTCTTTTTTTTTTTTTTTCTTCTTCACATATTTGTGTGCTCAGGCGTGCGTTTTGGTTGCAGTTGAATGTCACAGGCAACACTCACACTCCCCCTTGAGAAAAATATCCGTAACTATTTTTAGAAGTGGATCTTCCTTTGCCTGCCTCTTCTCAAATAGTCATGCCTGTCGACGAGACTCGTGTACCTACTACTGCTACTAATACGACAACATATAAACACACATATTCAACATTTGACGAATCGACTTCAACAAGGGGCAAAGAACGATATCGAATGTTACAAGCAGTAAAACTCCAGTGTAAACTTTCCAAAGTTTGATAGCGAGGAAATAAAAATCCTTCCTGTGGGGAGCTGGCCACTGAGCAGCTGGACTGCCCCATCAATATTACATCGATCAAAAAAAAAAAAAAAAAAAGCACGGTTGAGGCGGGCACGTCATCAAAGTTCTTACTTGGCAGCTTTGCTAACTCGTCGGCCGAGCAAAATCAGATGCAAAAGTTATGACTGCAGCTCACTTTTTAAGGAGGAGATGGCACAAGACGTTTTTGCATAATGCATGGCGGACAGCCTGAGGCTCACTTTGGAACATCAGCCCCCTCCCTAAAAAACAACTCCAAAACAAATGTAAGAAGCTTGTGATGTGCCATACTACAAGATTTTTTACCTGATATTGAGTAAAAGTAGAGCTAACTTGACCTTTTGACCCTCTAATTTGACCTCTTGAGATGCTCTCGCACTGTTTGCATTAACCACTCGTCACCTGCTCACCTTTCCTCCATGCAGATGATTAATCCCACTTTCTGTCCTCCCATGGCATATTAACCTCCTCTTCTACTTTTCCTTCTTCTCCTCCTTCTCCTGTTCTTTTTTTTCTTCTTCCTCACGGCCCATCGCAGCAAAGTAATCCGCGTGAAAATCATCGATGACGAGGAGTACGAGAAGAACAAGAACTTCTTCCTGGAGCTGGCCGAGCCTCGCATGGTGGACATGAGTCTCCAGAAAGGTGCGCTGCTTTCTTGCTTGCTTTCTGTCACTTTTCCTCTTCTGCCTTTTTTTTTTTGGAGTCTCCTTCTTACCCTCAAGCCTCATCTTGCCTCACTTATCCAATTAACAATCCATTGCTGTCAATTTAACTCCAAAAGGAACATCTTCTCCTTTGTTTTTTGTTTTTTTTTGCTAAACTGATGCTAAGGCTAAAATTCCCCAGCTACCTTTAGTTTTTGTCATAATGTCAACAAATGAGGTTTTACCAGAAATTAGTATTAGCATTTTTTTTTTGGTACCTTTAAGCAGTTTGGACGTCATTTGACGGCTAGCCCTAATGTTAGCGGCAAGCGTTGTCATTAGCATTTATCCTGAGTGACTCCTAATCCTTATTTTCATGTTGTAATGCAAAATTGACTGCCTCTCACTGTATTTTGTCATCTAAAATCCATTATGTTCCCATTTTACATAAGAGCACCTTTAGTTTGATGACCGATGACTGTATTATGACTGATAATCGAGTTAAACGCTAATGCGGCTATGTCAAATTGTTTTCATCATTAACTTTGCGTTTCCGTGCTTGCTAACGTCTGCTAAAAACAAAACTCCATCGGGTCTTTTCACGAGGCTGCCGTTATCTAATGCGTTGTTGTTATCTAACCACGCTGGAGGCCAGGTGGACAAGCTGGTATGGAGGGAGCTCAGAGTAACGCTTTAGCGTTAGCTTAAAAACACAGACAGTGCGGCGACGCTGTCGGAACGTCGAAGAAACACGCCTCCTTCAGCTAATTAACTCGCACAAGAAAAGGAAAAACACCCCTCAAGCAACCATTAACGAATTATCCACACATCTACAAACCCACTTTCCCCGGGCTAGCAAAAGTTAGCTCGTCGGCTAAATCAAGGAGCTGTGTTAAATAGATTAAAGGTAGATCAAGAAAAAAAGCAGGAGGGGCAGAAACAAATGGCGTCGGCTCCCAAACAAAACGACGACTTCTCATTTAATATTCATCCATTACGCTCCCGCGCTCGGCCTTTAATAAGGCGCCCCAAAACAAACCCAATCATCTCTTATGAGCTACAATCTACATATGAACATGGAGGAGATTAGCATAAGGCGCACGTTCATTAAAAAGAAGACGAATGAAAGCTTTTCGTGGTAGGAGATTAAAAGTGCTCATTAGCGACACAAGCGTCGCTACGGCAAGCGCACCGACGCTCGGGCGGCTCGTTCGCAACCTCCCGGGAGGCGAGGGCGCCGTTTACTTTAGCGTGTCAGGTTATTGACATGCGCCTCGCTTAGCCGCCGCCCGTCATCCGGCATCTTCATCACTCGCTGACGTCTGAGCTGTCTCGCGTCTCGTCAGCAACCGGACTCACTGTTGACTCAAATCTGAAAAAGCCTTGACTGGATTTGCCGTTTATTTGTCTTAAGTTGATAATTGCTTCTGGAAAGAGTTTATTGATCATATAGTGATGATTTGAAGGCTGCTTGTATTTGGTCGAGGGATGTGTTTGTCTTCAATTCCTCAGCTTGTTCCCACCTGAATCTCATGAATCATGTGACATTACCAGAAGGTCGTTTCCAAGGACTTTCCATGGCAGGCCTCAGGATTTCCACATAAAATACGGATTCAATATTTGAGCAGCGATCCTTCGAGGTTTTGCTTTCCTCTCTTGAGCGTTCACGTGAGCCAACCGGCTGTCAGCCATTCCGATTCATCGCTGCTCGAATCCCTCGGCGGAATGGAACCTTGAGCTCATTACGTCGCTTTTTCCAGGCGGGGTCACGAGCTGCATAAATCCTGATGTTGCAAGACGCGTGAGGAAGGAGAGGAAGAAGAAAGCCGCCTTTCAACACAACTCAACCTGCAATGAAAATGGTTTATGTGTTTGAATCAGGACTCGTAAGATCAGGTGTTTTTGAATCAGGATGTCTGGATGACGTCTGTGATCTGTCCGGATCAGGTTGCTTTAGATTGTTTGGATCAGGCCTTTGTGTATCTGGTCTCTTTGGATCAGTTTGGTTTGGATCAGGTCGACGTGTATCTGATCGATCTGGATCGGGTCGGTTTGAATCAGGTCTGCTTGAATCCGAACGGTTTGAATCTGTTTGGAATCAGACTGGATGAGGTCTTTCTGGATCAGGTCTGCATGGGTCAGTTTACAGTTCTCAGATGTTCAAAGGTAAAACTTTCATGTGCTTACATCACATTTTCAGCGCAGCAGTTGGTTATTTTCAGTTTTATTTCTTAGACCCAAAAGAAAAAATGAAAACCTCAATTGTTTTTCTGGTGTCTGACTCCAATCCCAGAGTACAGCAGGGCTCCTTGAATACAGATGACACCATTTTGATTGAAGTCTTAGGGGGACGGCATGAATATGTCCAGAGACTCGCGGAAAGTATTGACTGCCGTGACATCCATTTAACATCCCCGCCCTCAATACAAAAAGGATTCAAGTGTTCATTATTCTTTTAATAAGAGAAATCTCCACCACGCCAGGCATCCTCCAAAGCCGGGAAATTGACGCATTGCGTTTGTCTCCCCCAACAACAATTTCACTCGATAGCCAAATACTTTCTGTACCTCATCATGACAAAGTTGGATAGTCCCCCCCCCCCGCCCCCCAACTAATGATGGAGAATTTTTCCTTCAAAGATTGTTAATAATGCAGCGTGACTTTTAAATGAGTAGCTTTTGATGACTTTCATTAGGGTGTCAAGTTTTTGACATTCCGGGAAAAGAATGAAGTCAGCGGTGTGCACATGCCCGAGTGGTCCCGTCGGCCGTTTGAATTAAATCTACCCATCCGTGATTCTGGAGTGATTCCCAAGCCGTTCCTGCGCGGCGCCGCGGCAACCGGAGGGCCTTTGAGTCGTGACATTTGGCTGTTGAAGCACAACATCGCCGGCGCCATCTTTGAACGCTAACGCCCGTCAGAAAGTGTGCGGAATGAGGTGCTGGAGTTGGAGGGACATCAAAATATATATATATTTTTAAAAAAGCTGTCACGTGTGAACATCAACACGGAATCGGAGGGAAATGAGTTGGATGGCAGAATCAGATTCACACTCCCGAGTAGCCGACAAAAGTGCGTCACCCCACTTTTTCTTCCGCCGCCCAGACTGAAGAGTCGCTGCGAGTTGTCGTCTAGTAACCGTTGCTATGGCGACAAGCAGCAGTCAGTCAGTCAGTGAGGTGCTGAGGTGTAATAGATTCAAATGGAAGCAGACAGGAATAGAAAAGAGGAAGTTGCAGAGTGATATTATGCTGGTCTCCTCTGGGACCACTTTGGGGGGGGGGGGGCACGCAACCTTTCAGTATCGGCTCTCATTATGTGCCTGTCATTGATGACCTTCTCAAAAGCCTCCTGAAATGCAAAGCAGCTGCGTGATTCTGACGTCTTTGTGCACACAAAATGGTGGCCACGTTACCTATCGTCTTCATGCAAAACACGTCGGTGGCCGCGAGCTAACGTTAGCCTCGAGCAAGGCTACTTCGAAGACGGAGAAATGTGCTCGGCCCAGACTCCCAGGGGCGGGGTCATCATTTCAAAAGTTGCTCGGGGGTGAGGCAACTTTTATGAGCAACACTGATATGGATGAATGTGTGTGTGTGTTTGTATGTTTTTGTCCTGCTAGCTTCAAATCAATGTCCTTTTGCATCATTGCGGCCTTGAATGATTTTTCCAAATATTACCAAAGATCAAGTCAGTAAATGCTAATTTGCAGTGTTCAATTCATCATTTTCTTTTTTTAATAATTTGTTTAAATTTCAAGAATTATTTATCGTGGCTCGAGGACAAACATGAATCATTTTGAAAAATACTCTCACATTCCACTGCTACTCTCCGTCTTCTTCATTTTTTTCTTCTTCCACTTCCTTCACTCATCCGTTTCTTTTTCCTCCTCCTGTCATCTTCCTCATCTTCACCTCTCGTCCTCTGCAGCCATGCTGCTTGCCAACGGTAAGTTCCCCATCATGCATCTGTGTGTGTGTGTGTGCATGTCATTAAAACCGGTAACAATGAAGTCACAAAGTCAAATCTGACCAAACAAACTGCTGTCATACAACGCAGAGATTGCTACAAATTTTTAATTTTTATTTTTTTTTTGCCATGAGAGCAGGCTGGAGTTTAAAGGGGATGATGATGAATTTTAAACAAAACACGAGCATGCACGCTGTGTAATTGATTTCCACGTGTGCGCGTGTCAGTGGAGGAGCACTCGGCTGTGATCTTTAATGGCGTCGTTGTTAATATTTAATGCCGAGAGGCGTGTTGTCAGCAAAGAGCGGCACGATGACAAGGTGTCTGCCTCGGCAGGCGTGTTGCATCCTGGGAACTTCTCACATGCAGGCAGGCGGGCAGGCAGGCGCCGCGCTGCCTTCTTGAGCCGCCTCTGCATCCACATGTCCACGCTTCAGCACCACCACAGGCCTTTTATTTTTAGACTCCAGAAAGTTCTGGTTTTTAATAGTACATAAGTTATGTTTGAGGTCTATTCTCGTCAATGGCACTGAATGAGTTAATTTAATTGCCCCCCCCCACCCATAAAATGTTAAATTTCTCCCTTTGTCTGTGCAGACGTTCCAGACAGGAAGTTCACATCGGATGAGGAGGAAGCCAAACGCATTGCCGAAATGGGCAAGCCTGTTTTGGGCGAGCACGCCAAGATGGAGGTCATCATTGAAGAATCTTATGAGTTTAAGGTGAGGAAGGAAGGGAACGTAACTTCTATTATTGCAGTGGTGCCTTGACAAATGAGCTTCAGGCGTTTGACCACTAGAGGGCGGCAGAGAACTTAAGACTATCTCATAATAATTACATTTATATTCTTGTCAATATGAAAAGATAAAGTGGTTTGAATTTCCAGTCTGGTCACGGAACAATTTCAAGCTAATCATTGTACTGTGTAGTGTGACGCTGCTTTGAATGCGTTAAAGGCGCTGCTGCCACCTTGTGGTCACTGTGTCTGATGCGCTTGTTGTGATGACAGAGCACCGTGGACAAGCTGATCAAGAAGACCAACCTGGCTCTGGTGGTGGGCACCAATTCATGGAGAGAGCAGTTCATGGAGGCTATCACCGTCAGCGCAGGTAAGGCAAGAAAATTTAGTCAGCTTTGCTCATTTTAAATCTTTGATTTCCTTTTCATCTTTTTCTTCAAACACCTCTCATGTTGCACCTTGTGGAAGTGTCGCAAATATTTTCATCCAACGGGGAACTGATATCTATTCTTATGCATCAAAACATCTCGCCTCTGCTTCAAATGTATGCATTGGAATTCGAGTGAAGAGTACCGGACGCCCGCTTGCGGACAGCAGAGAGAGGAAAAAAAAAAAAAAAAGAAAATTCATTCATCAGATGATGCATAGAGGCAGCGGCGGCGGCGGCGGCGGCGGCGGATCGTCACTCTCGCCATGAAATATTCAATCCAGCGGCGCTTTGCGTGATTTTCTTTTACGGGCCGGAAAAGGTCCTCCGAGGCCTGACACTTTGAATAAGCGCACAGCTCACTCGCTCTGCTTTTTCCACCTTAGGAAGTTCTGAGGTGATCTTTTTCTTTTACACTGAGATGGCAAGCAAACGTTTTGGGACACTGATAACTTTGATCGTCAAATGTTCTCTTTCTATTCCCATTTCCAGACGAGGACGAAGACGACGCGGGCGAGGAACGCCTGCCGTCCTGCTTCGACTACGTCATGCACTTCCTGACCGTGTTCTGGAAGGTTCTGTTCGCCTGCGTGCCGCCCACCGAATACCTGAACGGCTGGGCGTGCTTCTTTGTGTCCATCGTCATCATCGGCCTGCTCACGGCCGTCATCGGCGACCTGGCGTCGCATTTCGGCTGCACCATCGGCCTCAAGGACTCGGTCACCGCCGTCGTCTTTGTGGCGCTTGGGACCTCCGTGCCAGGTCAGGATACTTGGACAATGTGGATTGTCAAGATCTGATTGAGCTAGTGAGCTAGCTAGCTACGCATAAATATTTTTTTCAAAATCCCCCTTCTCTGTCCACAGACACGTTTGCCAGCAAGGTGGCGGCGGTGCAGGACACGTACGCCGACGCCGCCATCGGCAACGTGACGGGCAGCAACGCCGTCAACGTGTTCCTGGGCATCGGCCTGGCGTGGTCGGTGGCCGCCATCTACTGGCACAACAAGGGCAAGCCCTTTGTGGTGGAAGCCGGCTCGCTGGCCTTCTCCGTCACGCTCTTCACCATCTTTGCCTTCCTGGCCATCACGGCGCTGCTGTACCGGCGGCGGGCGCACATCGGGGGCGAGCTGGGCGGGCCCCGCGGGCACAGACTGGCCACGTCGGGTTTCTTATTCAGCTTGTGGTTCCTTTACATCCTCTTCTCGAGCCTGGAGGCCTACTGTCATATAGAAGGTTTTTAGACGGGGACTTCTCCCGAAAAGGACCAGGAGAGACTTCTACCACCCCCACTCCTCACCCCTCGTTTTTCCCGCCACTTCCCCCCCCCCCCCCCCCCCCCCCCCCCCCCCGCTTCAAGCCCTTCCGCTGGGCTCACACGGAAGGCGGTGCTGCCCGCCCTGCGCGGACCTCCAAGGGGATTGCCCAGAAGATGCCAAGGAACGGGGTCCAGCATTCCACCGCAAGGAGGCGACTGCAGTCTTATACAACTGGAGAGTCTATTTTTCGCAACAACCTGACCAGGAGCGACTTTTTTTTTTTCTTTCTTTGTAAAGAAAAGTATTTTTGACGATCAAAACGTGACAAAAGGAACCAAACAACAGATGAAGTATGGACTTTTTTTTTGGGAGAAATCACAACCACAGACAGTTATTGAACATGACTTCCACTCTCTATATCGCTCTTAAATAATATTTCCTTATGTCTTGTATATTTTCAGCATTCAAGTGCACTCACGAAAAGAGCGAGGGATAAGACAACATCCTGGAACTGTGTCTTGATGTTTTTGAAGGTCACACATAGCTGTTTTAGTCACGAATGAGTCAAATACATATCTCGGTCTCATAGCACCCGCTCACAAGTTTTCAATCAAAAAGAATAATGAAAAATAATTGCTGCAGAGATACAGTGGATACATTCAGAGAAGTATTTTTCTACTTTTTCCTTCCATTGCACTTTGCTGTCGACTTTGATGTGTGAAGCACTTTGCAAGCAAGAACATGTGAAAATGGCCCCTTTTTAAAAACTATTTTTAAAAGCTGCATTCTTTTTTTTGCCACTTAAGGGCAGCAACTAAGCTGAAAAATAAAGAGCGTGCCCTTCCCCGCACACGTCATTTCGTGTAGAGTAAAAAAAAAAAAAAAAGAGAAAACTACTTCAACAAATAATAATTTATTTAAATGTTATTGTTGTTTATTTATTTAATTTTAATAGGAAGACAACATCAATAATCATCCGGTATCTTACAAATACTTAATATTTTATTTTGTACAATGATTTTGAAATAATTTGATAAAGTTACCATTTATTAAATATTCAACGTTTTTTATTTATATTTTAAAAAGTCTGGAACGTAACAGCACTACTGTTATAATCCCACTACTGTAACACCACGACAATACCTTACCTTTTATTTTATGGAAGGTAATATCACTACTGTACGAACACCAGGTCTTATCCAGTACCTTAATATTTATGAATACTATTTAATTTCTTACTCTTTTAATATCTTCACATAATTGTATCACTTGTTTTGTATTATAAAAAGAGCAGAAGGGAACGTCATTACTGTAACACCACTAAGTACCTTTCACCCAAGCAGAATCGGCTAAATATATATTTGAACCCCCCCAAAAAACACTGAAATCATTAATAAAGTCAAATGTCGCTCCAGGCTCAAACTGTAATACCAAAGAAAAAGCAAAATCAGAGAGTACAAACTTTGAAGGTTCCACTGTAAACAAGATAAATATGGATAAAAAAAAACAGTGACACAGTTTGTCTACTTTGAGGCAGTTTGTTTTATTTCTTCTCTTCCTCTTTTTAATTGGAAAAGCTTCTGTACATATACATGAAAAAAAGGACCTTTTCACGCACTTCTTGAGCCACATTTGATCTTTTTTGTTTGTTTCTCTTTCTATGTCACTTAAACCGACAACATTGGCGTTTTTCCTCTCTGCCTTGACTCATTTGTGTTTTTAAAATCTGTGCCAGGGTATGTGGTGGACTATTTTTTTTTTAATGCGCAAAATCAGTCACGTGACTTTGTAGAGACCTCACTGGACTTTGTGAGTGTTTCACTTTTATGGTCTTTTGTAAAAGGCGCGATGTTTGGGGTCGGGGGAGGTTACATTTTAAAAGTTCTCCCGGGCCTGCTATGAGATGTCAAATTTCAAAGGAAAAAAAATGGGGAAAAAATATGAATTTTCCAAAGTGTTTTTTGAGATTCTAACTGTTTTCTTTTGTTCTCTACTGTGGAATAAAATCAGCTTTCTGGTTCACAAGAAACATGCAAATTCTTCTTTTTCATCATATTTTGTTTTCATAGAGTAGACAACCAACCAAATCTTAGGTTGTTTTGTTTTTAAATGATCAAATTGAGAGCTCTAAAAAAATCTACTTCAATTGAAAACTATTTAAATCGTGATAATATTTATTGTACACTTATTGTTCTGAAGTTTTCCAGTAAGATGAATAATTCATGTGATTTTTGCTATGGACAGTAAAGGGCCCGTCTGTGACGTCACGTCGTGTTATAGGGCGGGTCCAAGCGGCTGAGTGACGCGCACGCGCACCAATAGGAGGACAGATTGGCATTTTGACGCGGAAGATGCGCTGCTCGCAGCTCGCGCTGATTGTGATATTTTCGTGTGGTTTTATGTGACTGGCGCCACAAATCATGATGAGGCCATATTACCCACAATGCAGCTCGGCCGCGTGAGCTGCAGATCGCGCGCGGGATTAACCGCGACTTAAACTAGCTAGCTAGCGGGTCGCCAGGTGAATGCGCCTGCCGCTGGGCTGCGGGCCGTCCCATGGACCGCCTCCATGGATGTCTCCCCCAAAGCGGCTTCGGCGGAGCACACGTCGAGCCCCGGCTCGGGCGTCCCCCCCTCCTCTTATGAAGCCGATATTTTCCGCTGGCCAACGCCGGAGGAGGATGGAGAGAACGCCGCCGAGCCGCCGGATGTGGCACCTGCCGGCCGCTGGACGGCCGTGTTCGACTACGAGGCGACGGCGGACGACGAGCTGAGTCTCCGCAGGGGGGACCTTGTGGAGGTGCTGTCCAAGGATTCCTTGGTGTCTGGGGACGAGGGATGGTGGACCGGCGTGGTGGCCGACCGTGTGGGCATTTTCCCCTGCAACTATGTCAGCAGGGGCGTGCCGGAGGAGAGGCGGGCCGCCTCGTCTCAGGAAGTGCCCCCCTTTCACCGTGAGTACCCCTTTGTGCTTTACCATCGATTGACATCAACGCCTAATGCATCAAAGTGTCATGAAAAATACTTTCAACTTTATTTCCCTCCTTATTTCCGCTGCTGTGTTTTTTTTAAGAGCTAGCGGTGACTTCATTCCCAAGATGCATCTCGAATCATCTTCCGAGATGCGTATAACTGCCCATATCTAATCGAAATGATCCAGAAAACGCTGGAATAGCGATTAAAACTTAATCTAAACTTGATTGATGATTTGTTTTTGTAAAAATGCACCACAAGTGCTGGGACAAGGTTGAGATGTGAGCCTTGCTTGTTTGGGCTGGGCTGTTGTCCTCCTCTGCTGGCCTACTTTCACGTACCACCTGAAATATTCATGAGGGTCTGCTCAAGGAGAAGGGGGTCCCACTGGGAGCGTAGCTACACTTGGAAACTTTCCATGGGCATTTATGGAATTCATACACAAGACAGTTTTTGATTTCCTCCATCCACAGTCCTGGAGATTGACTTCTCTGAGCTGGCCATGGAGGAGATCATCGGCGTGGGCGGATTCGGCAAGGTCTATCGAGCTGTGTGGCGCGGCGCGGAGGTCGCGGTGAAGGCGGCGCGACGGGACCCCGACGAAGACCCGGTGCAGACTCTGGCCAGCGTGCGGCAGGAGGCCAAGCTCTTCGCCATGCTGGAGCACCCCAACGTGATGGCACTTCTGGGCGCCTGCCTCCGACAGCCCAACTTGTGCCTGGTGATGGAGTACGCCCGCGGCGGCGCCCTCAACCGGGTGCTGGCGGGCAAACGCGTGCCGCCCTGCGCCTTGGTGGACTGGGCGGTGCAGGTCGCCCGGGGAATGCGCTACCTTCACGACCAAGCCATCGTCACGATCATTCACCGAGACCTCAAGTCCAGCAATGGTAGGAACCCTCTGCAACAGTCATTTGTTGTCGTTTCACACATAAGATCAGAAAGAAAAAGTTGTCTGTGGTTGTCTGTAATCCTTTAAATCCTGAAACTTACTAGGAAGGATTTTCCTCACACGCACACGCCCGCACGCACACACACCAATTAACTATTGGCGAGCCTTTGCTGGCTGCTTCCCATTGGCTAGCGAAGGACGGCGGTGTAACGAGTAAGGAATGGAAGGACGCCGCCGAACGCAGCCTGTGTCTCACGACGTCTTGTTTTCTTCTCTCTTCTTCTGCTCCTAACCTCGTCCTCTTACAAATCCCCTTTTTATCCCCACTCTGCCCTCCATTTTTGTGTTAATCTTGCTTTCCGCCTCATTGAAATTTATTTTTATTCGGAATCCTCCTTGCTTTCCACGACATGCGCAAACCCCCTACCACCCCCCCAACCACCTCGTCATACCTCTCCCACCCCGCACCCCCCCCCCCCCCAGTCCTCGTCCTGGAGAGGCTCGAGGGGGATGACCTGAGCAACAAGACGCTGAAGATTACAGACTTTGGGCTGGCACGCGAGTGGCAGTGCACCACCAAGATGAGCGCGGCGGGCACCTACGCCTGGATGGCGCCCGAGGTCATCCGCTCGTCCACCTTCTCCAAGGGTAGCGACGTTTGGAGGTGGGCAAGTAGCCGGGGGCCTTTGCGGCACGTCCCCAAAATGTGAAAACAAAGTTAAGCTTGGGATGCGAGTTGCCGTAGCGACAGGGATTTTTCAAAGACGATCCACAACGATCTGAACAAGTCGAGATGTTACGCACATCTTAATATCCGCCACATTCAAAGCTGCTTGACGATTTTGTTTGTGAACTCCTCGTCATGAAATATGCTTGTGGATTTTGCTCTGGCAGTTACGGCGTGCTGCTGTGGGAGTTGCTGACGGGCGAAGTGCCCTTCCGGGGCATCGACAGTCTGGCGGTGGCCTACGGCGTGGCCATGAACAAGCTGGCCTTGCCGATCCCCTCCACATGTCCCGAACCGTTTGCCCGCCTCATGGAGGGTAAGACGTGCTCACGCCAAGCCACATGGACTAAGCAACTTGAAATCTAAAAATTTCCCTTTGAGATGCACTTGAAGTCGGCCATTTTGGTTTCAGGAGCTCATTTTGGCTCTGCGGCTTTGCCACCCGGTTCCATCGGTTATCTCCAACTGTGATATCATCGTCATGATCGCAGGTTGCTGGAGCTCGGACCCTCACTCCCGGCCGCCCTTCGCCAACATTCTAGATCACCTGACCGCCATCGAGGAGTCTGGATTTTTCGAGATGCCGGCAGAGTCGTTTTGCTCCTTGCAGGACGACTGGAAGCTGGAGATACAAGAGATGTTTGACCAGCTGCGGGCCAAAGAGAAGGTAGGACGGCGTACCTAATGAAGTGTCTCGTGGGATTCGAAAACATCCCAACTTTGACATCAGGAACTGCGGTCGTGGGAGGAGGAACTAACGCAGGCGGCGCTGCAGCAGAAGTGCCAGGAGGAGGCGCTGCGGCGGCGCGAGCAGGAGCTGGCCGAGCGGGAGATCCACATCCTGGAGCGCGAGCTCAACATCATCATCCACCAACTGTACCGCGACAAGCCGCATGTAGAGCGCCGCCAGGGAAAGTTCCGGCGCAACCGCCTTAAAGTCAAGGACGGCAACAGGATTAGCTTGCCGCTAGGTAACTTTGCAGCAACAGCGTTTCAGGCTAATTGTAGCCATCTCCAGGTGTCCTTCAAAGATAAACTTCTCATATTATGTTGGAAATAAAACTACTTTTCATTTTTTTTTTTTAGATTTCCAGCACAAGATCACCGTGCAGGCATCACCATCACATGACCGCCGCAGAAGTTTGCTCAGCAGTGGCTCCAGCCCCCCCACCAGCCCGCCGCTGCTCCCTCGCCTCCGAGCCATCCAGCGTACGTAAACTTTTATATAAATGATAATATAGTAGTTTGACTTGCGAGTACCCCAAATTTCAGTAACCAGTTCTTAAAAAAAAAAAAAGGAGTTCAGTGTGCTTGCTTCAAGTTGTTTACTGCCACTCCCAGTTGAAATGCAGCTCAATCCCAACGTTATTTTCCACTCAGTCACGCCGCGTGAGGGGCGCTGTGGCGGCTGGGCTTGCAATGCAGGCGAAGAGGAGTTAGAGAGGAGGGGATCAAGGAAGAAGGGCAGGACGCGAGTGCACCGCGAGCACAGCGCCGATGCCAGGTAACCACATGTACCTGCCTGCCACTCTTGAATGATCCAAACTTGCTTTGAAAATGTGTAATCATGGCGGCGTTCCCTACTATGCTAATGCTAACATGACTGGCAACAGCGTGAGGCCCGCCGCCGAGGGCAGCCGCCAGCGCTCCTGCAGCGCCCCCAACCTGCGCCGCTCCCCCAGACATAGCCCCGCCGTGCCAGGCGTGCCCTGCCTCCTGGAGATTGGTAAATTCTGCTTCTTTGTCTAAAGTAGTGCATGAAATGAATTTTTGTGTAGATTTTCCAATGAATTCATTTTGTCCTTATAGAAAACGAAGACAGCTGCTTTGTGAGCGGCTCAGAAGCTGGCCCAGCTCAGACGTACCTGTGCCTGCACGGCCAAGAAGATGACCAATCGGTGGCCGGCGCGGATCCCTTTGCGGACATCCAAATTCCGGGAGCCACGCCGAGCCGCAAGAGCCCTGGCGGAGGTCGGCGCACGGACCTGATGCTTCTGGGCTGCGGCGCTCTGCTGGCGGCGGCCGGGCTGGGTCACAACTTGCTGACTTTTGCTCGGCCGGAGGAGGGCGTCAAATCACGCTGGGACGCCTTCTTCCACGCGCACAGACTCTTCCGCCGGGACAGCCCGCTGAGGATCCCGCCGTCCCCGGACCGCGACTCGTCCACGCGCTCGCTACTGCGCTCCGACAGTGACGAGCTGCCGGCGGCGCTGCCGGCGGCGCTGCCGGTGGCGGTCCCGCCTGCGCGTCGCCACGGCAACGCGTTGGTCAACACCCACCTGGAGAGTTTCAAGCGCAACCCACGGCAGTCGCTCACGCCCACGCATGTGCCCTGCGCGCCGAGCGCCGGCGCCCCACGCGCCGCGGGCCTGCGACGCACGCCGTCCGACGGCGCCATCTGGAAGAGCTGCCTGCAGAACAACCTCCAAGCTTTGCCGGAGCAAGCCATCCTGGAGAACACAGGTAAGAGCAACATTGAGCTCATCTTTACAAAAACAATCATTTGGCGCACAACAACATGACTGTCTCATTGCACTCCCCCAGGGAGCGCCTTTCGGGGTTTCACCGACAACTTCTCACCCGTCCCCCGCCTCCCGGACCCCAATGTGGTGTTCCCCCCCACCCCTCGGCGCCGCTGCACCCCCGAGCGCCCCAAAACTTTGGACATCCTAGCGCGGCCCCGCCCCTCGGCGAGGCCTCGTTGCGACGCCTTCCGCCCGGAACCCCGAGGGCGCGGCAACTCCCCAGCGGCGCACACCTCCAGCGCGGAGACGCCGCCTACCGTGGAGGAGGCGCCCACGCCTTACTCACCCTACAGGGGGCGCAACTTGCTGGACACGCCGGACGAGCGGCAGTGCCGCGACAGCACCGTGCCTCTGCGCAGCAAAGACTCAGCGGGATGCGTTTAGTGACATTTTCCCAATCGTTCCCCACATCACGATAAGCACCCCCCCCCCCCCAAAAAAAAAGCATCATGAATGTAAGTACACGCTCACTACTTGTTGGCTGACACTTCACGACTGCACCATTTACTCGAAAGCAGCAGCGGCTTGTTTGCATCCGACTTAAAGGAAACGTCCATTAGGATTTTGTCTACGTATTCCGCTTCGTGTATCATCCATGACATCATATGAGGAGCCTTCAAATGCTCGTGTGGCTCACTCACAATTAGTTATTGCGGCTGATGTTTGTATTTGCCTTCCTTTTTGACCGCAGTACGAATGCAGTCATTTTTGTAAAAACCCTTTTCGGTATTTTGCTTTCAAAGTTATTTATTTATAAATGATTGCAATTATGTAATTTATTTATTTATTTATGTATTATGCAATTGCAATAACTCAAGGTAAACGAGGGAAAAACTATAATCCTCCATTTCTGCTGTTCTTTTTATTTCACCCATTCGTTGCTTATTTCACATTTTTTGCGCCATACAAAGTCTGCTATAGCGCGTAACGTAAAGACAAAAATCAAACGCTGGATGTAAAAGGATGCAAAACAAGCGTGCCAAGAGCGGGTGGAGTCCGACACCATTAAAAACACAATTCAACTCATTTCACCATCATCTCCTTCTCTTATTTTTAACTCAGGAAAAAAGGGAATTACTCGGGTAAAGATACGATAAATATCTTCTTTAATCAATCAGTATTGAAGCCGTGTATGGTTGAGGTGTTTATTTTATTTACACATTTGCTCTCGTCAATATTTGCATTTGAAAGTATAAATAATCATAAAAATAACAAATCATCAATGAGTTGATCCACTTGCACTGCTATGGCAGCATCACAATACAAACAACCACAACATTTTACATCCAAAAAAAAAAACAGTGTGTACTTAGATTAAATACGCTGACAAGTGCTTTGTTTTGGGTGCGCATCACCAATATTTTTTTTTTTTGTACACGTATCTATGATATGTATCTTAGTGGCAATGGTGTGCTTTCTTTTTTGTGTACTGCCCATCCAAACGACATGCATTTTCCTCAAACGCACCAGACCAAAAAGTCAGCGCTCGCTTGTTACTCATCTCCTCCATTTTGAGATGCTGTCGTGCGAGAGAGAGAGAGAGAAGGAGGGAAGCTGGAATTCAAAACAAACACTCCAAACTCCGATATGCATTTTTTTTTTTTGTGTGTTTGGACTGGCAGTGATTGCAAAACCAAATCATCTTCAACCTTTCACAAGTGCACGGGCAGCGTTTGAAGTCCCATGGGAACATTCCTTACTGCTATACAATGACAAGTCCGGGCGGCACACAAGTGAGGGGCGGGACAGGAAGTGGCGCTGAGTTGGAAAAGTCATCTGTGGTCGTCTTCTGTTTTTTTTTTAAGTGGCGTCTTTCTTTTCCCTTTGAGCGCTGCGGCGGATCTTCATCTCTGTCAGCTGGATGTAGCGGATGACGTTTGTGTCTGGAATATAAGTGCACAAAAGAGGCTCCTAATATATATACACATCTCTGATATAATATAATTTAGTATCACCTGAAGGCTCCTGCTTGTGCGACTCTTTCAGGTAGTAGAGAGCCTTCTGGAAGTCCCCCAGGTGGTAGTAGGCCACGCCGGAGCGGTACAGGGCCTTAAAGTTCTTGCCCTCCTTGTGCAGCACCTTCAGACAGTACTCCTTGACGCGCTCGTAGTTGACCAGCTCCATCTGGAGAAGGCAGGCTGCGTGGCATGCGGTGGAGAATCAACCTCAGTGACCCCCCCATGACTCATTGCACTTAGAAACTGTTCAGGACTCATTGGAGTAACTGTTGGAGTGATGCCTCGTGAATATTCTGGGTTCGAATCTGTCGTTTTGTGCAGGTTCTTTAATGCAATAACATTGCATACAACATTGTCTTCGATGTTTATAAAAATATGATTTGCCAATTTTGAATTTACCCACTTGTTCGGTACAATTTTGTGAGTTGTCGTAGCGAACGGTTAAAAGACTCCAGGGCCAGGGTTTACTAAGTTAACAACTCTAATTGAAAATACATTAGTGTCTCTTATGAATTCATAATGCCTTTATTTTAGAGTAAGCCTACTCTTTGCATCGTGGTATAATTTAGTGTACTGTAGTATGTCATTCAGTGTGTAGTGTAATATAGTAATAATATTGCAGTACCGGCTAGGCTGTTGTAGCACTCCAGCTCGGCGTTCTCCATGGCCCCCTTCTGCTCCTCTGTCAGCGGGCTGGACTTGCCGATGGCGGCCAGCAGCGACTTGGAGCCTGCACCGTCCGGGTCCCCGAGAACCCTGCACAGCCCCTTCATCTCAAGCAGCGCGCGGTGGTACTTGCCGATGGCCTCGCGGTACTTCTTGTCCTTGTAGCACTGCGTGCCCTGGCACTTGAAGTCCAGCGCCCGCCTCACGGCGTCGGCAGGCTCGCTTTGCGACGGCTGCTTGACCATAGTGGTGCTGCTGGAGGTCCCGCCGTGGTGGTGGTGGTGGTGCTGGTGGTGGTGCCGCTGGTGTGGGCGGGCATCTCTGCTCCGGCCACCTACGGGGGGAGGCTGCGCGCCCGGTTGGAGCCTTGGGGAGCCGCCGCCGTTGTCAGTAGCTGGGCCGCCTCTGCTCGCCTCCACCCTGGGGCCGCCGACGACGACGTCGTGGGCGCCGCCTTGGATTAAACTCATTTTCGACATTGATCTTCAAAAACGTGATTCTTCACTGCATCCTCGGTCTTCTTCCCTCCTCCCTCTCCTCCTCGCTGCCGCAGATGGCGCGTCCTCTTCTGGCGCAAGGCAAATCTGCTGGATGATGATGATGATGCGCACTCAAGGTGTGCGCGCGCATGCTTACGTGCGCGTCCTTGTGAGGCACCATGCGCCCATTGGTTGATAAATAAGGAGCCAAGGGATCCCAAGTTGGGTTTTCATCGGGAGGAGATCTTTTCATTATAATACAAATTCGGTTTTATGTACTTGTATTCCTACTTTTTAGGAGAAAGGGCTTCATGGTCCTTTTCTCCGGGGTCTAGAACCGCCCCTGCTTGTAAATCCCGTCGCCACCCCCAAGCCCCTGATGTACAGCCATGGCAGGGACACTGGTATTTCTTACTAGCTGTCGGGTCGCTGTTGTCACACACTGGCAGTTGCTGGTGAGCTCAGCTGTGTTTTGGGTGTGTCGCTCAAATTCCACAGTCCCGCCTGACCACATTTGAAAGCCTGGGAGGGCTGTAAATTATGAGTGCACATACGGCCGGCTGTTATATAAAGCCTGTTTTCATGTCTCCGTACGATACCGTGCCTTTAAATAGTTGGCTGTTGTCAAGCAAACATAATTTGGAAAGTGGAGAAATACTGATTGAGTTTAGTTGACATTTTACAGTACAAAAGCAGCTATTGTCTTGTTGGATTTTGCTACCATTTAATCTTGCTCATGGAAAAAAAAATAGTCATCTGCTCATTTTTATTTTTTTAACCCTTTGAATTCAATTTTTATGATAATGTGCAAATTGTAAAACAGCCTAAGTACATGTTTTTTAAGGGTATGTTAGCAGATGTGTCTTCCACTTAAATCAAGGGTCACTAAAATGGACCCCACAGGGACTAGGTAAACCTTAAGGATCCCTTAAATAGTCTGCAGGCCTGTTGACACCAAGCTCATCCACGAGAGGCATCATTTTTTATGTTGCTACTCTAAAAAAAAGTTTCTTGACCTCATTACCCACGGGTGGGCACTGACCTCTGATGTCATCATACAGCGACAAGATTTTGACTTGCCTGCGTCATCTTTATGCGACCGTCTATTGACGTCATGGCGTCGGTGGATTTCAGAGGTAGAGAAATGAAATAATTTCATTAAATCGTGCACAGGCGCGTGTGTTTCGGACAATGATAGATGAGCGAACGTGTTTAATCTCAAATTCAATAGTATTGTTAAGAAAATATGTGTTTTCTGTCGTTCGTTAGTTGTTTGGCTTTTAGTGTTAGCGGTTAGCATTAGCAGCGCTTTTATTTTCATTGATGGAATGGAAGACAAGGGGCAAGAGTTTTCTCACCAGCTCACCAGTAAATATAACTAAAGACTGCTACTTATGCTCTTTAATAAGATTTACGTCGAACGTAAAATCGTCACTGGTGCATTTTCTGATTGATTTACCTGTTTCCAAATGGAAATGTAGATGTGTCATGGTATATTTGTGACTTTGCAGAAAATCTGCTGGGCATCTCTTGGGTGGACAGCGGCTTGGTGCCCATCCTCAACCCTGGCAATGTACTTGATTACTTCTCGGAGAGGAGTAACCCCTTCTATGACCGCACTTGTAATAATGAGGTGGTGAAAATGCAACGGCTGAGCCTGGACCATCTCAAGTATGTTGAGAAAGCTTTGTGTGTGCTACTAGAGAACAAACGGGCAAGTTGGTGACGGTTGACTGAACGACGTGAACTTACTTTGCAGTCAGATGGTCGGAGTGGAGTACATTCTTCTTCATGCGCAAGAGCCCATTCTCTACATCATCCGTAAGCAACAGAGGCAGTCACCCACGCAAGGTGAGCGTCGCGTGTCCCAGAAGAACATTTATTATAATTTCAAATGAAAGGATTTTGTAAGTTTTGTATGTTTTAACCTGACTACCATCTTCTCATCTCGTTTTCTGCTAACCAGTGATTCCCTTGGCTGACTACTACATCATCATAGGTGTGGTCTATCAGGCCCCGGATCTGAGCACGGTCATCAGCTCCAGAGCGGTGAGAATCAGGACCAACGCAATTAGCACGTCATCATCACTAAATGGCGATATTTTGCGATTCTTTCTTGTTTTTTAACCATTTCAGCTTTCCGCCGTTCACGGCATCCAGTCTGCTTTTGACGAAGCCATGTCCTACTGTCGCTACCATCCCTCAAAAGGATACTGGTGGCACTTCAAAGACCAGGAGGAGAGAGGTGAAGCATTTTTAGTCAGAGGGACTTGAGCGAATATGTCACAAGACTTTATATGAATAAAAATTGTTTTGACAGAAAAAAACAAGCCAAAGTCCAAGAAGAAAGAGGAGCCGGGTTCACTGTTCCAGAGACATCGTGTGGACACTCTGCTTTTGGACCTCAGGTCAAAGTTCCCGCCAACCTTCTACCAGGTACTTTGGACTCGTAATGTGGGGCAGGATAAAAACTTGAAGCAAGCACAAAGTCTGGTTTAAGTCAGTATACCGCTGTATTTATTATCTGTTCTTTCTGAAATTCCAGCCAAAGCCTGGAGAGAAGCCCATTCCAGGTAACGTATCATTTGTATTAAAATATTCCGAAACGAATAGGTGGTTTGATTTGATATATATTTAGATATTTTGAAATGTGTGTCACAGTGGAAGTAAAAAAAGAGCCTGAACCTCCCACGGAAACAGTCAAACAAGAGGAAAGGGAACCAGCGGCTAAGTCCACCGCCGCCGCACCAGCCAGCAAGCCGCCTCCCGAGAAGCGAGCGAGGCTCCAGTGACAGCAATTACAACATCGAACAAAACAGTTAGGACTTTGTCTTCCGCTACTTGACCTCAATGTGATCAGGATGAGGAAGTCGTCCTCGTGTCGGACTTGGATGCCTCACACACAGCATTATTGAATAATGATGATAAAATGAACTTGGGGGGGAGGGCAGCGGATGTTTGATGATCTTTTTGATGACATCAGCATTTTGCATGCAGGATCAGTTTCATTCCCGCATGACTTTTTTTATACATGCAGGAATGATGGTGCGTCATCAGTTCCTGTGGGAACGCGTAACCCGGCTTATTTCACTTCTAAGCTTCTGTGTTTTTGTGTAATAAATGTGTTATGTTATTATGGTATAGCTCCATATTTGTATTTAAAACATTGCTTTGACTGGACAGTTTTGTCATCATTGGGTTTTCAATTGAAAAGTCGCAAATTCCCCATAAAATATAATGTTATGATTGTTACATTCGATTGTTATTTTATGGATGTTGAATATCATATGGATTCAGTTTAGTGTTAATGGGTTACCACCATATTAAAATGATACTAAAAAAGTTCATGTTCATTTTCAATCAAATATTCTGGTAGTGTTTTCTGTAATGTTTTTTTCCCCCCTAATGTTTGTTTATTTTCTGTCGCCACTTTTCACCCGCAATACACAAAAGTAACACTAGATGTCAACATTTCTCACTTATGGTCCCAACTCAAAACATTTTTATCAACTTGTAGCTTCATTTGTTGATAAACAATTACTAGTTTCGTCAAGTGTTGCGCATTTGTTTTAGTCCACATTATGACATCAAGACGACATTTTGTGCAAAAATTGAAACGCGTTTGCTTGTTCGCGTTTCTTCTTCGCCTAAAACGCGGCGGAAACCACGAAGAAGAGCATTTTCGCAGGGCGTGGTGGGATAGCACGGTCCTCCAGTGGAGGAATCAAAGCAGCAGCCGAGCTCTCCGGCTTGGCTTGGCTTGGCTTGGCTTGGCTGACTGGGGCTAGCTAGCGGCACTAGAAGATGCCTAGGCCAGCGTCTCTGACCAACAACACGGCGCCGTTCGTCCGTTAGTCGTCGTCGGTGGCGGCGTACGTGTCCGCTAAAGCGAGCCATGGGCTCGCAGACCCTCCAGATCCTCAGGCAGGGGGTCTGGGCTTCTATCACCGGCGGGTGGTACTACGACCCCGACCAGAATACGTTCGTCAACGCGCTCCATCTTTACATCTGGCTCTTTCTGCTATGCTTCCCCTTCACGCTGTACATGGTGAGTTTAATTTTTCTTCTTTTTCTAACCCCGACTTTTTGGCTCGGTTCGTTTTCCCATCGGCTGTACCGTCCAGGATAGCGGCCACTGGGACACTAAATAGAAAGCTCGCTGGTCTGTCTATTATCTGGAGCGTACACAATGTAATGTGCCATTAAAGTCCAACGGCACCACAAAATGTCCACTTGAGGCTTCTAAATTCAACGTTGCTTTTAATATTTACATACTTAATATTTATAATGTACAATATTGATACGGAGAATGGAGATAGGAAATAAATAAATATTGAATACAAATATTTAATGGAGCATAATAGAAAAAATGATAACTAAATATAGACAAACAATACTTTAATTCCATATTAAATGCAAGACGTTTAAAAAAAAAAAAAATCACAAAATGCAAACTACTAGACTAAGATTAAATAATTTAAAATAGGGAAAAAAGTATCTAATGTTTGTCTTAGTCATCCAATGACTAGTTTGCTTTCATCCAGTCGTCCTCCCTTTTGATGCTTCTGATGCTTTTGATGCTTTTGAGACTTTGAAAAGCATGTTACAGTCACTTAATTCTGCAAAAGTGCTGGCCTGCGAACCCGGAATCAGCGATGAACCCCAGCGTAACATGCACTTCTCCAAGTACTACTTCAAGTGACCCAGTTTGATGCTGTAATGATGATGCCTTTTGTTGAGGATGAAGAATATATGCCTTTGCTGCACAGCTATTGTTCAAACAGCTGTTGCTTCTAAAGCCATGACTATCCAAGCTAACCATTTGCATGACATTTAGAATTTTTTTTTGGGGGGGGTGCTGTATTAGGCAGATTGATCTAGCAACATGAAAATGTTTTCTTCGAAATGAACAAGTCCATTTTAAAACCGGCACCCCTGTCCTAAGATTTTTTATTAGCGCCACCCCAGTGTCAGTTTCCCAGGCGTACAAACTTCTATATTGAGGGTGTTTCAAATTAGTGCGTGCCTCGCCTTCTATTCCGAGAGTGGAAATCCACCAGTCAGCTCCGTGGTTTATAACATGAGCCACAACTAATAGCAATGTGCACGAATGCAGGGGGTATTCCAAGTGCAGTGGCAGATGATGTGGATTTGGAGGGGTGTGTCTGTGTGTGTGTGAGGGGGGGGGGGGGTCGTATCATAGAGTTAGTGGTTGCCATCTACACTTATCAGCTTCAAATGGTGCAGCAGACAAATGGTGCAGCAACACATGAAGACAGACATTTTGAAAATAGCACAGGCATACAGTAAATTCTCTACTGCAGTTTATCGAGTCATTTGGTGTCAAATTTGATGTCCCCGTGTCGTTGCAGGCGTTGCCGTCCACCATGGTCATCGTGGGCATCTACTGCGGCGTGATCGCCGCCATGTTCCTGCTGCTCAAGACGGTCAACTACCGCTTGCACCACGCACTGGACGAGGGCGAAGTGGTCGAACTGCAGGCCAAGAAGACGCAGGGCAGCGCCGAGGGGTCATGCAATGTCGGCGCCGCACGACGGCAGGACAGCAATGGCCCGGGGTAGGTTTGTGGGTGTTCTATCAACTGTTTTTGAAAAATGTAAACCAAGAAGATGTGGGAAGCCGCTCTTGCATAAGAATAAGATATTTCCAGCTCACTTGACCCACTTGACCACTGGTGTTGAATTCCAGAGATTAAAATGGCCCGGACAAGGAATACTCGAGTTCTAAATTCCTGCAAATTGCACTTGGCTGCAGTCAATAGTTCCTTTCTTGCAAGCACAATGGATGATGTTGAATGAAACGTCCTGAGGGTATAAACTCCTCGCCAAAAAACATTGCGGGCCGTACGTACTTTGAGCTTGAAGTCATTGTTCACTTCAAATTTGGTATTGTAGGATTGAAATGCTAGTTGTATTAGCCTGTCAAAGGAATATTGCATTGTGTGTTAGCATGAAGCTAGCTGTTGTTTTGGGTCAAAATGTTGCTCTCTATCTACTGAAATAAGTCTGGTTGTTGTATATCCAGGTAGCACTGTGTTTGTATACAAACTTAAAAAGTTCTCCATAATGTTTTTTTCACCAAGTCTAAAGGCTCCAGCAGAAGGGGGAGAAAAAAAAACCCCAATGAGGTTGCACTTTTTTTATTGCCCTTAACGGGACCGAGTGACTCATATCGACATTCCAGCGTGGCGGACCTTAGCTCGACCCTTTCGGAGCACCACAAAATAGATTTTGCACTCAAGGTGTTGTTGTTGTTGTTGCGCACTCCACGTGACACCGTTTCTCGAGATGTTTATCTCCGCCGCTTGAACCAGTTGCGAAATATCCCCAGCGCATGGAAATGATTTATAGACGATCCCTGGCAGGCTGTTTGCTTTTCGGTCATCACGGGCCTTGGTTGGAAAAAGCACATCTGGGCTAAATATAAACACGGCGGCTACTTTACATCACTCCGAATCTCATTACTGTCACGTATTTGGCTCGTCGATGATGTGAGAGACAAAGCCTTGTCGGAGTTGCGTAACCTCCCCCCCCCACCCTTCATTCAATCCGCTCGACTGATTGAAAGGATGGAGATGAATGACGCGAGCATCAGCGTGATGAATGACACACCGGGGCAGTGAGTAACACGAGTGCGCCTTTGCGTGCGCGCAGAGACCCCGGAGGGGGGATCGAGATGGCCGACTTCATCAGGCAAGAAACGCCGCCGGTGGACTGCAGCTCGCGCAACTCCTACATCGGGATGGAGCAGCAGGTATTTTGTTGATTGCAGTGGCGGGAAGGAACCAAAGTAAACTGAACCCATTTGTCTTCTAATTCCTCATCTTTTGCATTCCCGTTCCAGACGGCGTCCACCCTCGGGAGAGCGACGGGAGCCAAAGGTAACGGAACGCCGGTGGTGCCCCTCCTTAGCCTTGCCTCATTAGAGACATGTTTCTGGGAAAAGTGTTTGGGCCCATCTGTTACTCGGAGGTCACTCAAAGGTAGATTGTGCAGCGAAACAAAAGACGGTGGCAGTCACACAGGAAGGGCAACAACGGCACCTCGCCGGGGCCGTATTAATAATTGATTGAAGCTGTCGTCTCCTAATTGCTTCCCTCCTTTCTTTTGCAGATGTGGGAAAGACGTCAGACGACATCAGCTTGACTCTGGTGGAGAGCTGCAGTCACGATCACGGTGCGTAGTATGGAAAATGTTTTGTTTTCACGGGCCCATTCTGTTCCCAGAAGTTTTTTTTTTTTGTCACGTAAAAGTCAAATCAATGATGATTTGAATACTTTATCCAAAAGATGTCTCTTGTATGTATATAAATGTGTGGTCCTTCCTTCTTGTGTCTTTAGATCTGCTCTCAGACACAAAGATGTACTGCCTGGTTCCCAACGACTCCTTCGCCTCCCTGCAGCCCTCCACCTCCTTGTGTCCGTCCGAGCTGTCCCGAGAACCCGCCGAGCTGTGCAACGCCAGCGCGTACCACTGCGGCCTGTCGCACGAGGACGCCGCCCATCACTTGTCCTCGCAGTCGCAGACCTTTCGGAAGGAGCCCCGATCGCGGGGATTACCTCGGACCTCTAGCTCGGCGGGGTCCGCCTTCCCCGACCCGGGCATGCCGGATTTTACGCTCTATCCACCACCCCGGAGGGGCGGCCTGGATCCCGTGCGCGAGCTGGAGGCCGCTAGGCCGCAACGGGAGGCGGGCGAGCGGCTCTACCAGCAGGACCAAGCGGTGGCCTCCACCTCGGGGCTGGAATGTTACAGGAACAAGAACCCGCACAGGGTATCCCGCTCCGTCTCTAGAGAAGCCGGAGAGGGCAGCTCAGGTTTGTACCAGGGGGATTCGGGCGGCGGCAGGAAGGGCCCCGACGTCGGGAGAAAATCCCGGCGGGGCGAGCGCAGCGCCGAGAGCCTGCGCAGCCTGAGCGCGCGCAGCAGCGGCTCCACCGAGAGCTACTGCAGCGGCACCGACCGCGACACCAACAGCACCGCCAGCAGTTTTCACAGCGAGCAGACCAGCTCCACGCACGTGGAGAGCCTGCTGTCGCTCTCGGGGGACGAACGCATGCGGGAGCGGGTGGACGCCGACAGCAGGGCGTGTTCTCGGGGTGTTCGCGGCCTACCCTCCAGGGAGGCCAACAAGAACCCGCACGCCAACGAACTGACGGCTAACCGGCCAGGCACAGTCGCGTCCTCCGCGCCTCCCGAGCTCACCGAGGGCAGCGGGAGTCCGGAAGATCCGAGCATCAGGACCGGTGCCGACGGCTCGGTCGAAGCGGTCGCCGTGGACCGCGTCGAGCCAAACAACGTTGTTCAGAGGACTTGCTCTCTGTCTACTGGCCGCACCGGGCGGCGGCGGACGGGCAAGAAACGGGCGAGCAGTTTTGACGCCAGCCGCCACCGGGACTACATGTCGCCGCGCGGGCTGGCCAAGCCTTGCAGCGCCGTGTTCGCCGGAGGCGGCGGAGAGGAGGACTCCAGCGACCACAGCGAGCAGAGCTGCGCCTCCAGTCTCCCCTCAGCCCGCCACTTGAGCACGGACAGCTCCTCCAGCGCCACCTCTCGCTCCTGCCACTCACCCGAGGGCCGCTACCGGGCCCTCAAAGCCAAGCAGACCGCAGCCGGCGCGGCGTCGGAAGCACGGGCGGGAGGGCGGCGGCGCGCCTCCCGGCGTACCCCCAGCACGGGCAACGCCAGGACGCACGCCCGCGTGTTGAGCTTGGACAGTGGCACCGCCGCCTGCCTTAATGACCCCACGCGCCTCGGAGCTCCCGCTGGGCCGCGACCCCTCACCACCTCCAAATCTGACCTGGAAGCCAAAGAAGGGGAGGTTCTGGATGCCGCCTCCCTGCTAGGTCGCGCCTCCCAGCTGGAGTCGGTGACACGCTCCAGGAACAGTCTGCCCAGCCAGGCCGTGTTCTTGGAGTCTCAGGACGCCGCCGCTTGCCTTCGGGGTATGTCGTATAACTATAGAAAAAAAGTCGAAAAGTACTAATAATTCATTTTCACCATCACAGCCCCCGGCAGCGAGGAGACGGTGGTCTTCCGCCGTGAGCGGAGCACGTTTCGCCGGCAGGCGGTGCGACGGCGGCATAACGCGGGCAGTAACCCCACGCCGCCATCCTCTCTCATTGGCTCTCCCCTCAGGTACAACGTCCTTCACAAACCGATGTCAGCATGTGACCACATCGTACGAGAGCGACTCAGATTTGTTTCCCAGAAAATCATCTATCCCTGAATCACACTTTGATCACGCGTCGTCGTTACGTCTCGCTCAGCATGTGATCTCGTTCATCCTTTTTCCAGCTACGATGATATCGTGTCGTCTTTTTAACAGTATTTTGGATGAGCGCGCAAAGAATAGAGTCCTTTCAACATTGCAAGTCCTGACGAATCAATCTCCTCACAAGCGCGCATGATTTGCCCGTTCTGCTGTGTCGCATCGATTTGTTTGTTTTTCAGTCGCTCTGAAAGTGATTTGGAGACATTTCCGACTTTGAACTTTATTGAAGCCCGAGAACTTGTTTTCCCAAACACGTGTTTCACCCCCCCCCCCAAAAAAAACCCCTCACTTTATTCCTCCCCCACTTGCCTCCTGCAGCCTCCAGGAGGCGCTCAGTCAAGCGTCCCAGCCTCCCACCAAGTCCACTCAGCCGTCTCGCACCGCCTCCCAGGTGACGGTGCTGAGCGCCAGCGCCTCCCTGCTGGCCAGGAATGGAAGCGCACACCTGGATGGTTCTCAGGACAAGGCCTCGACTGTCGGCGCCAGCAGCTTGCAGGACGACCTCGGTGGGGAACCGGCGCACGTTGCATGTTTTGAAACGATTCTCCCGGTTCGAAGCGGAACAGTGAACCCGCTCGAGGACACAGAATGTCCCAAGTTTGGCGAAGCTGCGGTCGTTGCAGTCAGTCAGTCGTTCGCGTTTGGCCAACTGATGCGATCAGATCCCCAAGCGCAGTGCGCATTATCCATGCTCCAGTTATCTGCGTTTGTTGACCAAGCGTCTGCAGGCTCCTCTAGCGCGACCGCCATCGATAATGACCGTTCTACCCTTTCTTTATTTTCAGGAAAACTCACACCCTCCTTGTATGAGGCCATGGGGTGCGACATGTCCCTGGTCAACTTTGAACCCGCCACCAGACGAGCCTCCAATAACATTTGGTGAGGAGCGGGCACACAAACGAGACACGATTAGTTGTAATAACAGGAAATGAACACTGTAGAAAAGTGCAAGAGTAAATATTTGACCAGTCTGTGTTATCAGGTTATCCAAACAGCAGTTGCATTAGCATCATGCTACTATTTTTTCTTCTCCCTCCGTGTGTGTGGTGCAGGGACACAGATTCCCACCTTTCCAGTTCTACCTCAGTTCGCTTCTTTCCTCATGACCTGGTGAGTAGATAATGTGAGTTTGTGCTGGATGTCAGTAAGAATGCAGCTCCCCCTCCCCCAGATCCGCCTGAACCGCCTGCTCACCATGGACCCGGAGCTGCTGGAGCAGCAGGACGGAGACCTGAGCCCGGATCTCCACATTGTGACGCTGGGACCCGATGAGCCGGTGCGCGCCCCCGTCGCCAAGGCCAAGCAGTACTACCGATTGTGGCTCATGCCTTACCTGTGGGTGGGGCTTCACTTCGACCGCCTCACTCTGCTGGCGCTGTTCGACCGGTGAGTCGCTACAGCGCCGTGACGTGGTGGACTGTGACTCGCAAAGTTGCGCAGGTGGCAGGAGACCAAACAATGTTTTGATACCTTTATCCCAGGAATCGAGAAGTTCTGGAGAACGTGCTGGCCGTGGTGCTGGCCGTCCTGGTGGCCTTCCTGGGCTCGGTGCTTTTGGTGCACGGGTTCTTCACCGACATCTGGGTCTTTCAATTCTGCCTGGTCATCGCCAGCTGCCAATATTCTTTGCTCAAGGTGAGGAATATTGTGGTTTTAAAAAACTATTTTCAGTTTCGTCTGTCGACTCAATTGATTGTTTTAAATCTGTTACATTGGCAGAGCGTTCAACCAGACTCCTCTTCCCCGCGTCACGTAAGTCACGACTCTTCTCTTTATCGTAGACGCGGTGGTCCGCTAACCTTTCATGGCTCTCTGTCGCCACCTACAGGGCCACAACCGCATCATCGCCTACAGCCGCCCCGTCTACTTCTGCCTGTGCTGCGGTCTCATCTGGCTGCTTCACTACACCAGCTTGAGGACGAGCTCCTCCCGCTTCACGCTTTACGGCGTCGCTCTCACCAGCTCGCTCATCCTCGCCTCTGCCAGGGACCTCGTCATAGGTGACGATAAAAATCCTACGCTGCGATTAAAGTTTAAAATCATTAACGATGGTCTCTCGTGTGTGTTTGCAGTGTTCACGCTGTGTTTCCCCATCATTTTCTTCGTGGGCCTGCTGCCGCAAGTCAACACGTTTGTCATGTATTTTTTCGAGCAGCTGGACATCCACATTTTTGGCGGCAACGGTGAGCCGCAACTTTTTCATTTGATTTGATTTGATTTATTAACGCGCCTCTTCTGCCCGCAGCCTGCACCAGCCTACTGTCGTCCCTCTACAGCGTCCTCCGCAGCGTCCTCACCGTCGCGCTGTTGTACGGCTTCTGCTACGGCGCCCTGAAGGTGAGCCGAGCCGCACTCGCTTTCTATTCGGACGCGCACTCGGCACGCCAACCGGCGCCGCTTTTCGACTTTTCCAGGAAAACTGGGAGCCTCATCACATCCCTGTGCTCTTCTCCGTCTTCTGCGGGCTGCTGGTGGCCGTGTCGTACCACCTGAGCCGGCAAAGCAGCGACCCGTCTGTACTCATGTGAGCACACTTAGTACATCATGGGGACAAAAGTATTGGGACGGGCACCGCTGACGGGAGGTTGTAACAAGTTCCCCTGTCTCAATTAATGCATCAACCTGCTCTAATTGTCTTCTAGCTCGCTGATACAGTCCAAAATGTTGCCCAACCTGAGAGACAGCAACCCGGAGGACCCCTTGTCAGAAGTGCAGGACCCCCTGCCTGATAAGCTGAGGGCCTCTGTGGTGGGTTTTCGGTGGAAGCATTGGAACCAGGCAGGCAGCGTCATTATAAAAGATTCGAATGGCTTATTGATTTGCAGAACGAGCGTCTGCAGTCGGACTTTATCGTGTGCGTGGTCATCGCCGTGCTCTACTTCGCCATCCACGTCAGCACGGTCTTCATCGCCCTGCAGGTACGTGGCCACACCGGCCGTTCACGCCGTTTTCCCCCGACGCTAACGGCTCGTTCGTCTCCTCCGCGTCCCCCCGCAGCCTTTCCTGAGCTACGTGCTCTACACGTTGCTGGGCACGGTGGGGCTGCTCACCCACTACTTGCTACCACAAGTGCGCAAACAGCTGCCCTGGTACTGCTTCTCGCACCCGCTGCTCAAGACCAAAGAGTATTACCAGTTTGAAGTCAGAGGTGAGCACACAGACAATCATGACTCGTCGACTTCATGTGGAATTCTAAAAAAAAAAGAAAATTCTTCTCCGGCGTCAGACGCGGCTCACGTCATGTGGTTCGAGAAGCTCCACGTGTGGCTGCTCTTCGTGGAGAGGAACGTCCTCTACCCTCTCGTCATCCTCAACGAGATGAGCGGCAGCGCGAGGGAGCTCGCCAGCCCCAAGCGACTGGACACCGAGTGAGAGAAACATGCACGCTTGTTTTTTTTTTTTTATTGTTTCTTTTTTTGACACAATGTTCTCTTCTCCAGGGTGGGCGCGCTGATGATCACCGTGGCGGGGCTGAAGCTGCTGCGCTCGTGCTACAGCAGCCCCACCTACCAGTACATCACCGTCCTCTTCACCGTGCTCTTCTTCACCTTCGACTACCGCCACATGTCGGAGACTCTGCTGCTGGATCTCTTCCTCATGTCCATCGTCTTCAGCAAGGTGCGTTTTGAGCGCCTTGTAGGTGCATTCGCCTGTTTTGCTGACCTTGCAAACCTTTTTTTTTTCTTTCCCCCCAGAGTCCATAAGTCCATTGTTTTAATGTTTTTTTTATTTTCAGCTGTGGGAGCTGTTCTACAAGCTGCACTTTGTCTACACCTACATCGCACCCTGGCAGATCACCTGGGGCTCAGCCTTCCACGCCTTCGCTCAACCCTTTGCCGTGCCCCGTATCCTTTCCACGCCACCTCATATATATTTTTATGACTCTGGTCATGCTCTCAAGTCACAAGTCTCAGCTGTAAATTGTCTCTTTTGGAAGTGTTGACCCAGCTAGTCTCATTGAGGCCATGGTTATATGACAAGCTTACCCAGTCTGGTCCTTGACCTCCTCGCTTGCTGCAGACTCGGCTATGCTTTTCGTCCAAGCTCTGGTCTCGGCCGTCTTCTCCACCCCACTCAACCCTTTCCTAGGCAGCGCCATCTTCATCACGTCTTATGTCCGGCCCGTCAAATTTTGGGAGCGTGACTACAAGTAGGATTCCTACTTAAAAAAAACATCTCGCCTCCATGTAGTCAATCTAAACTTGCTTTATTTTTCTCCACAAAGCACCAAAAGGGTGGATCACTCTAACACTCGGCTGGCCTCGCAGCTGGACAGAAATCCAGGTGAACGGCTAATTGCACATTGCTAATGATTTAGCGACTATTTAAGAAAGAATGAAACTATATTTATTTTTAATCCCGCCAGGCTCGGACGACAACAACCTCAACTCCATCTTTTACGAGCACCTGACTCGCTCGCTGCAGCACAGCCTTTGCGGCGACCTGCTGCTGGGCCGTTGGGGCAACTTCAGCACGGGCGACTGCTTCATCCTGGCTTCGGACTACCTCAACGCCCTGGTTCACCTGGTGGAGATCGGCAACGGCCTGGTCACCTTCCAGCTCCGAGGGCTGGAGTTCCGAGGTGAGCTTCCTGCGGGACAGAAATGAGTTTCAGAACACTGACACTGTCGAGCGAAGTCCTCAGCAACCCTTCTTCTTGCAGGTACTTACTGCCAGCAGAGGGAGGTGGAGGCCATCACCGAGGGCGTAGAGGAAGACGAGGGCTGCTGCTGCTGCGAGCCGGGCCACCTCCCGCACATCCTGTCCTTCAACGCCGCCTTCGGCCAGCGTTGGCTGGCCTGGGAGGTGCTGGTCACCAAATACGTCCTGGAGGGCTACAGCATCACCGACAACAGCGCCGCCTCCATGCTGCAGGTTTTTGACCTGCGACGCATCCTCACCACCTATTATGTTAAGGTGAGTGGGCGAAGACTTTAAGGGGACCAATCGGAGTGGAAAGATGTTTAATGGCGATGCTCTTCAGGGGATCATCTACTACGTGGTTGCCTCGCCCAAGCTGGAAGAGTGGCTGTCCAACGAGACCATGAAGGAGGGTCTGCGGGCGTGCGGCGAGAGGAACTACGTGGACCTGGATCCTACCTTCAATCCTAACATCGACGAAGACTACGACCACCGGCTGGCCGGCGTCTCCAGGGACAGTTTCTGCAGCGTTTACCTGGGCTGGATCCAGTACTGCAACTCTCGCAGGGACAAGGTAGCAAAATGGTCTTCATGTACTTTTAAAAAAAAAAAAAACTCGAGGACAGTTGAACTCATGTTTTGTGTTGTAGCCTCTGGACAACGAGAGAGACTCACCTCTGGTGCTGCTTTGCTTCGGCCTGTGCGTACTGGGAAGGAGAGCGCTCGGAACGGCAGCTCATCACATGTCCAGGTTTGGCGGGCAATGTTGCCGTTCTTTGTGCTGTAATGTCCCTCTGACATTTTTATGAAAGTTGCATTTGCTTGTTAAAGTTCCAGTAGCACTGATGACAAATGGCGGCTCATTCCTGTCGCATGTGTCCCGTCCCACAGCAACCTGGAGTCTTTCCTGTACGGGCTTCACGCTTTGTTCAAAGGAGACTTCCGCATCTCGTCGGTGCGAGACGAGTGGATCTTCGCCGACATGGAGCTTCTCAGGAAGGTGGTGGTCCCCGGCATCCGGATGTCCCTCAAACTCCACCAGGATCACTTCACCTCGCCCGACGAGTACGAGGAGCCGGCGGTGCTTTTCGAGGCCATCTCAGCCCACCAGCAGAACCTGGTCATCGCCCACGAAGGCGACCCGGCGTGGCGCAGCGCCGTGCTGTCCAACGCCCAGTCGCTGCTCGCTCTGCGCCACGTGCTGGACGAGGGCACCAACGAGTACAAGATCATCATGCTCAACCGCCGATACCTCAGCTTCAGAGTCATCAAGGTCCGGGAACATTTTCATCATTGTTGTCAGAAAATACAGACGACATTGTAATGTGTAATTCTGGACGTGTGTCACAGGTCAACAAAGAGTGTGTGCGAGGCCTGTGGGCAGGCCAGCAGCAGGAGCTTGTGTTTCTACGGAACCGCAACCCGGAGCGCGGCAGCATCCAGAACGCCAAGCAGGCGCTACGCAACATGATCAACTCGTCATGCGACCAGCCCATCGGCTACCCTATCTACGTGTCGCCGCTCACCACCTCCTACTGCAACTCGCACCCGCAATTGGGCCACGTCTTGGGCGGGCCCATCAGCATCGCCAACATCCGCAACTTTGTGGTCAGCACTTGGCACAGGTTTGTGTCGCTCTCTTGTATGAAACTATGGCGCAGTGTGTTGAGGGTTTCTATTTGGCTGCCTTTTAAACCTTGTCTATCTCCTTTTTATTCTCACAGGTTACGAAAAGGCTGCGGCGCAGGTTGTAACAGCGGAGGGAATATCGAGGATCCCGACGGCGGCGGGCTGTCCTGCGGCAGCGGCAACGGGATAGCGGGTGACTCGCAGCAGAGCTCCATGTCTCACGGTGGCCATTCCGGACCCGGCGGCCGTCACTCGTACCAGCCGCACGCTCTGGGTGAGGGAAAGAGCACTTAGTTAACCATTAACGGCAAACCATAGCAGTCTGCTACATTGTCACAAGGCTAACGCTAACGGCGGTGTGGCTGTCCGGGCGTCCAGGCTCCAGTCAGAGTTCCCAGTCTGTCCAGTCCAGCCTGGTGCGCCACTCCCCGGCCCGGGCCTCCGTGGCAAGCCAGTCGTCGTCGTACCGCTACGGCGGCAGCAGCCGCCACTCGTCGTTGCGCACGTCCGCCACGGGCCTGGAGGCGTGCCGGCGCTCCTCCACCAGCCAGCTGTCCCTGCGCACGCTGCCCACCTCCCTGCAGCTGCGGCTGGGTTCCAACTCGGACTCGGCCGGCCCGTCGGCGTCGCTCTCCAGCCACAGCATCCCGCCGTGCAAGCGCCACACGCTGGTGGGCCTTCTAGGGAACGACGGCCTGTGCGGCGTGGTGATGGATCCCCTGGGTCAGCATCACCACCACCACCAGCAGCAGCAGCATCTTCATCATCATCACCTGCACCACCACCATCACCACCTGCAGCAGCACAACCCCGTGGTCTCCACGGTGCGCAGGGACGACATCTCCTACAGAGTGCAGGTGTGTGGGAAGGTTGTATTTCAACTCAAATATATAAACGCTAGCTGGATCGCAAAATGAATTTGTTACTGTTCTCTCCAGATTGTGGACCCGGGTCAGGTACTGGAGAGCATCAACGTGTCCAAGAGAAAGGAGCTACAGTGGCCCGACGAGACGGTGCGATTGCGGGCGGGGAGGACCTGCTGGAGGGACTGGAGCCCCCTAGAGGGCATGGAAGGACATGTGAGTTAAGCCAAACCGAAGATGACAACGCTGGTTCTGAAAATGTGAGTTGATTGTTGTTGGGCATTTCCAGGTGATTCACCGGTGGGTGCCTTGCAGCCGTGAGCCGGCCAACCGCTCCCATATAGACAAGACCATCCTGCTGGTACAGGTGGACGAAAAACTGGTGCCCATCGTCGAAACGGGCGTCATCGAACTGGGCGCCGAGGTTTGACAGGGCGTCCAAAATCGCAAGCACACAGGAAGCGGGAGCGCTCGGAATTGAAACGCAAGGCTCGCTGCTAACAGTTAAATGGAAGTCGGAAGGTTGAGCGTGAGTTAAATTGCATCACACAATGAGGTCGATTATCATCGGCCGCTAACTACCTGCCGTCATCAATTATCAAAGCTTGAGCACGTTGTCAACTTTGGATGCGGTATTGCAATATGTGGCCGACTTGGCGCTTTGACATCGAGATTGAATGCCAACGTTATTCACCACTCAACGGCTACAGTAAGTAGCTACAGTTGTCACTTATTGAAGATCTTTGCATTTGTGACATTGCGCAATGTGGTTGAGTCACCGCTATTTGCTGCTAGCATCACTTTTGAAAACAGGAACTGGGAGTTATACCTCCACCCAACCCGCTCCGTCAGCAGAGTGGGAATCGAACCACAGGGAAAAACAAATTTAAGCCGAGGCAGACTTTTTATGAGTCTTTTTTTTTTTTTTTTTTTTTTTTTAAAGCACCTCCCTCCCTTTTGTCACAATCTGCCTTGCTTTTATCGTCTGGGGAAAAATGCTGCATGACAGTCAAGCTCATTGATTTCTATGCATTTTTGTGTTGATACATTTTGTGGTTGTTAATAATTTGCCAAATATGCCTGGTTTTTGTCATTTCTGCTACCACGCCTGCCCCTGCACCGCCCTGTTGCCATAACAACAGACAACGTCGCTTTGTAGTCATTCCACTCGGATTAGATTCAAAGTATTGACTTGCACTATATTTTTTATTTACAGTGATGCACTACAATTGCATATATATATATATATATATATATATATATATATATATATATATATATATATATATATATAAATCACTATTTATTATGACAGACTCTGAATGGCCGTGGTTATACCGATGCCTTGGAACGACGATTAAAATGCAATCACCCTTCTTATTTCTTTTCCCAACTTGAATATAACTTTTTATTGTATATCCGTATATATATTTACACAAATATATGTATATGTGTGCGTATGTATAATGTTGAGTGTAAAAAAATATTTATTACTGTGAAAATACTATTTACACTTTCCGCTTTTTGAGATAAAAAATGTTAATGTATTAAAGGACCATGGGGTTGAAAACAACATGCAGGTTTTTTCTGATGGTTTGTTTAAATATTTAACTTAATTGCTTTTCTATACTGAGAAATAAAAAAATGATTTATTGCAGATGAGTTTCTATGGTGGCTGTTTGAACATAAATGAATGTTATTTAAAATCATGTTTGTAATGTTGGTCCATTAATTCCCATTAATATGGATCCTTTTGCTCACAAAATTGACTTTCACATTAAAATATTTTTTTTATAACGACTTTTACAATTTTACTAACCCAATCGTCCTCCTTGTATTTTTTTTTTAGAAAAGATAGAGATTTTAGTAAATATTTGTCTTGGAAATCCCTGCGTCATCCTTCGACTTTCACCTGTCGCTCAAGTCCAATCTCGTCTGACAGCGCGTGATTTTATTTCAGGAAAGCCCCGCCTCCTGCGCGCTGATTGGCTGCCTCTTCAATAACATTCCAAGCTTTTCTTTTTTTTAGGGGCTACATAAATAACACTGCCGTCAAGATTAACCGGGTCGTTTGGTCGTTTTTTTCACCGCTACCATTTTTGCTCGGCTTCCTACAACAAAGCGAACAACAGGTAATACAAATGTGTGATTTTTACCGATATTTTTATTGATATTTTTGGAGTTTCTTTTGAACACCCTGATGTGATTTAATATTAGCTAGCTAGCTAGCCTCGGGAGAATGGATGTCATGTGACAGTCAGGAATCAGATGGTATCGAGCTGCTTCGAAAAAGATGCACTTTGACGTATGGCTGTATGGAATAAATATTATTGTCGTTATTCATAATTCATTGGCAAATCACAGGTCGGGAAATGTGCCGTTTTTTGGTGCTCCCGGTTGTCCTGGGGTTCTTCGCCGCCCTGGTGAACTCCTTCCCCACACAGGAGCCCGAAAACGGGAAGAACTGGGTGGTGATCGTCGCTGGCTCGTCTTCCTGGTACAATTACAGACATCAGGTAAACGTTTAGAAACTTTGTATTTTTCTTCAAAATTAGGACTTTTTTCCCTCGGAACTACTAACAGTTTTATTCATTTTAGTTCACAACTTTTTTTTTTGAGGGGGGGGGGTAATTGTCTTTCTTGTATTTTATCCTTATAAAACCTTTTCTTATTGTGTTTGTGTCCTCTGACCAGGCGGACGCGTGCCATGCCTACCAGATTGTGCACAAGAACGGCATCCCGGATGAGCAGATTGTGGTCATGATGATGGACGACTTGGCACAAGCTGAAGAGTGAGAATTTATGCATTTTTCTTCTTGATTTGTGTCTTGGGTCTTTATTTCTATCTCTATTCTTCATTTCAACTTCTCAAAACTCATCCTGATGGAATGACAATTGCGTTCTTAATTCCACTACCCCCTCCCAAAAAAATAAATGATTGACCAGGCCTTTTATCAGTTGTCGGCCATATTCCTGCAGTTATTTCCAGCAGCCTGCAGTTTCCTGTGTTTAGTGGCACTGGGCCAAATACAAGAAAATGGTCAACACTGATAATAAAACCGAAGTAAAACTCCCCAAATCAACAGAAAAACGTTTTCAACGAAAATAATCAGCAGATCAGTTTCAAATACATTTTTGAAAGACCTGCAGCTCTTTATCACACACTTCCTCTTTTGTTTCTTATACAGTTCTCTGACACGCTTGGAGATATTTTTTAGAGAAATGAAAGTCACCTGGGTTTGCAAATGTCAGGCGAGGGGGGGAAAAAAATTGTTGTTGTCTTAAATGTTTCTCACTTCCCTCTTGAAGGAATCCTACACCTGGCATCTTGATCAACAGGCCCAATGGTAGCGACGTTTACAAAGGTGTCCTCAAGGACTACACGTCTCAAGTGAGTGCCAAAATAATAAGTCGGCCACCGCACAGTTTCTCACCGAGCGCTGACCGCCCTGTTGTGTGCAGGATGTTACTCCGGAAAACTTCCTGGCCGTACTGAAAGGTGATGCCTCTAAAGTTAAAGGAGGCTCTGGGAAAGTCTTAAAGAGGTCAGTGACAACTCTGCAATTTGCTTTTTTTTTTTTGGTCAGATCGCCACATCAATGTCTTAATCTTTTTGTCCCTACAGCGGTCCCAACGATCACGTCTTTGTTTACTTCACTGACCATGGAGCGCCTGGAATTATTGCCTTCCCTGATGGAGAGGTTGGCAGACTTATTTTCAATACACTTTCTGTCTATATATAATAATATGTTCATGAATAAATATAATTATCCGATTTTTTTTATTGCAAATTCTGCTTGCTCATTTGTCTCTTTTTGTCAGTTGCATGTCAAAGACCTCCAAGAGACCATCCAGTACATGCACGACAATAAGAAGTACAAGAAGGTATGTAACATCGCTGACTAATATTGCATCCTTCTCATCGTTGTCAACACTAATCTTCATCTGATGCGCTTTGTCAGCTGGTGTTCTACATCGAAGCCTGCGAGTCAGGGTCAATGATGAAAGATCTGCCTGACGACATTGACGGTGAGTTGATCAAAACAGAAAAAGCACCCCGAAAAAAATTGTCAAAATTGTTTTGAAAATCGTTTTTTTTTTTTTTTTTTAGTTTATGCAACCACAGCCGCCAACTCCCACGAGTCATCCTACGCTTGCTACTATGACTCAGAACGTGACACCTACCTGGGAGACTGGTACAGTGTCAACTGGATGGAAGACTCTGATGCGGTATTGTAGATGTTTTTCTTCTTTTTAAAATTATTTTAACAACCCTTGAATGTAAAAAGTTTTTTCCATGTCTGTCATGAGTAGACCCACAAAAGTCATAAATACTTAAGGGTATGAATTGCACTCTAGACTTTCATTTTTGCTATTTCTGTAACGCTGCAGGAGGACCTGTCCAAGGAAACGCTGTTGAAACAGTTCCGAATCGTCAAGAGTCACACCAACACCAGCCACGTGCAGCAGTTTGGAAACAAAGTGAGACCGCGCACAAACAACACGTTCAATATGAGGATGTTTTGCATCATATTCACGTATGCTTGTCAGACTCTGGCCCACATGAAGGTGGCGGCCTTCCAGGGGACGCGCAAGAGCGGAGCCGGCGCCCCCGGCCCGTTGCCTCCCGTGAGGGAACTGGACCTGACGCCGAGTCCCGATGTTCCCCTGGCCATCCTCAAGAGGAAGCTGATGGCCTCCAACGACATTGGCGTGGCCCGGAGGGTTCTCTCAGAAATAAACACACACTTTAAGGTCAACCACGCGCTTCACAGCTGTCAATCAAATCTTGAAAGATAAATTCGCTATGTGTGTTTATGTTTTCATGCGTGTGTAGGTGAGGGAGATGTTGGCGACGACCATGTATCAAATCGCCGAGAGGGTGACGGGCGATCGTTCCGAAGCCGAGGAGGTGGTCAACGAGAGGCGGGACCTGACGCAGCACCAATGCTACCGGACCGCCGTGGACCACTACAAACACAACTGCTACAACTGGAACAAAGCCAAGGTACGTCAGCAACAGCGCAATACACGACCGCACAAAAGACTTACTTTCCTGTGTATTGACATTTAGAAGTATTTTTGGACCTAACTTCCCTGTCGAGGCTTTCATGTTAATTTCTCACTTCTGTAATGGTTTTGTGTTTCCAGTATGAATATGCACTGAGACATTTATATGCTCTGGTCAACATGTGTGAGAGAGGCTACACCGCTGACAGGTAGCTGACATTTGTATTAAAATTTGTTTTATTTTTAAAATACAAGTAACGGTGCAAAGAAAAGTGGGGTTCTCATGTTTTTTGTGTCTGTGTGCGCAGCATCCAGATGGCCATGGACTCGGTGTGCCACTACAGCGAATGAACAAAACTCCTCAAAATATGAACGCTGCTTGGTTATTGGTTTTTATTAACAGTCTATTAACAATTTTTATGTTTGCGTTTTTGATTTAAGATGAATTGCACTTTTGAAAGGTGTCTGAATGACCTTTTAATGATTGTGTGCTTTTGCTTTTATTTGTGGAAATGCGTTTTGCCATCAGCTTTATTGGTGTGACAATGATGAATGTTTACTGCCGCTCCAATAAAATGGTGAAATACCAAAAATGTATGTCTTGTCTTTTATATCACTTTATTTATTTATTCTCTGATAGGCGACTTCAGAGATATGAATGAAACCTAATGTTAATTGTTGGAGCGGTACTTTACAGTACTTTTTACCGATGCGTCTAAATCACAGTGAAGCACTGCCCTCTAGCGGTGGACAGTAGACAATAATATTATCGCAACAATTCGAGTTAAATTCAGCCAGCGTTATTTTGGGGGTAACTTCATCCATCCATCTGTTGCGCTGTCTTTCTTTTGCTTTAAATCTAGATGTGTGTGGCAGACCTCAGTGCCAGGCCTACAGTCACAGTATTTTAATTTTGATATTAATTTTGAATAACAATTTTACCAAGGCGCGCATCACTCCTATGTTCACATTTTAGTCAGGCACTGACACGGCTACCCAATGCATCCATCATAACCCCGCCCACTTGATAAAAACGTAAGATAAAAGACCGAAACTCGGCTTCCTTTCGCAAGACGCAAACACCCCGCTGCGTTCACTTTCGTGAACTAAATATAAAATAAAATCGAATGACATACTAGCGGACTATAAAGTTGTCCCAAACTTCCCCGAGAGACTATTGTCCTGCTCAACGGACGAGCTAGGCAGCTGTCGTGCTAGCTGCTCAACGGTAGCCGTTTTGGGTTTTTGCTTCGTGTTGTTAACTTTGAATTTACAGTTGTGTGTGTGCTAATACCGAACTTCAACATCTTCGTCATCATTATGGGATCCCGAGCGTCCACGTTACTCCGCGAGGAGGAAATTGAAGAAATCAAGAAAGAAACGGGTTGTAAGTTATTGTTATTATTATCATTATTTTTACTATTTTTAATGACTTACGTATGGACGGAATAGAGGAATTGTACTATTTCCTTCAAGGAAGCGTCATGGTTTCCAGTAGGCCATCATAACAGTGCATTTATGACTTTTATAGTGATCAATGACGTCACATACTTCAGATGGCAGAGAGCTGGCTTGAGCTAGCAGGCCTATTTTTCTAAATGACTCAAAGACAACTCAGCCAAACATTTTATTATGACTATACATCGTCCATGTGTCTGTTTTTCTTCCCAGTCTCGCACAGCCAGATCACTCGACTGTACAGCCGCTTCACCAGCCTGGACAAAGGGGAGAATGGCACCCTCAGGTGAGACACTTTTCCACAGTTAATCACAAACTAGAGTTTCATCTTTAGACGGGAAAAAGGGAGTTATAGTTGAGCGGGTGTTTAATGATTACACGTGCCGTCTTCTGAAATCCAATGTTGTGTGTGAGGCTGTGGTATTTACACTCAACAAGTTTTGGTTTTACCTATCCCTGCTTAGTCACGGTGGCCGTCAAGGTGACTCGTGTCATTTTCCTCTATTTATTTGTCTTATTGTGAGTGTCAATATCACCATCAAGTACCGCACCCCTTTTTGCTTACGAGGGTATTTTTCCATCTAATATAATCAAATCCGTTTCATGCCTCTATGTGCACAGTCGAGAAGACTTCCAGAGGATTCCTGAGTTGGCCATCAATCCTTTGGGTGACCGCATCATCAACGCTTTCTTCCCGGAAGGGTGAGGCTTTTATTTTGAAATGTTGTGCCATTTCAGGTCGCTTATTTTTTTTTTTATTTATCCCTTTGGTCAGAGAGGACCAGGTGAACTTCCGAGGCTTCATGCGCACACTGGCCCACTTCCGGCCCATCGAGGATAGCGAGAAGAACAAGTACGCCCCTGGCGAGCCGCTCAACAGCAGAACCAACAAGCTGCTGTGTAAGTGTGTGTGTGGGGGGGGACTTCTCGCAAAAATGACAAGCATCACTCATTGCTCCTTTTGTGGCTTCTGTCCAGTTGCTTTCCGTCTTTACGACCTGGACAGAGACAACAATATCTCGCGGGATGAGCTGCTCCAGGTGAGTGCACAACAGTTTATTGCTCAAATGTTAGCTTTTAATGTTAGATCTTGCTAGATCAAAAAAAGTCATCATTCTTGGTCCCGCCAAATAAAAACAATGCTTGAAACATGGCTTGTTGCTCTTTTGTGTAACCCTGCACCAAAACCAATCAGGAAGTTGCCACACGACCATGACTGTCATTTTAACTTGGTCTCTTCCTTGCGCACCACCGTAATTGTGTTTATCCGATGGAACTAAAGTAACAGTGGTGAGGGAGCTTTGCCCCTCAGTTGATAAAAGTAGCTACAACGTGATGACAGGCGTGATGTTTGCTTTCCTTCCTCCTCACAATGGATTGCATGCTTGTGTGCGTGCTTTTGACAGGTGTTAAGGATGATGGTGGGTGTGAACATCTCGAACGAACAGCTCGGGAGCATCGCCGACAGAACCATCCAAGAGGCCGACACAAACGGAGACGGCTCCATTTCCTTCAACGAGTTCATCAAGGCAAGTTCTCCAAGTGAATCATATTTTATGATGACTAAATCTAGTTCACAATTGCATTAATAGCTTATTTAAAAAAAAATGTTTTGTGTATGTGCCAGGTGCTGGAGAAGGTGGATGTGGAACAGAAAATGAGCATCCGCTTCCTGCACTGATGACTTTTCATTTAGGAACTCATCATCACGTCCGGAAATGTAGTTTTATTCCGTTTCCTCCCGTCAGTGTCAAAAGTAGGCGACTGTGGTCCTCGCCTCTTGTAGAAATGCGCATGTGCCTTGATTTTTAATTTTTTGTCTGTTTGTTGTTCTTTTGATTTCTTAAACATGCAATTTCTTTTGTCCCACTGGTGAGCGCTGCCTAATTTTCAAGCATGAGGACCACAGTTGCTGCTGCTGTTCACACTCATTTGAGAGTACTAAAGGTGTGTGTGTGTGTGTGTGTCGGGTGTTAATGCATCTTTCTAAAGAAGACAAATTATGACATTTTTACAACTCGTAATGCAGCATTTCATCACCTCCGTTGTGGTGCAAGGATGTCACTGGATTATCAAATGTGGACCAGCTGAGGTAACATGCTATGTATTTTTATTTAAAGTAGTCTTTGTATTAGAACTAGTATGCATGATCATGATGCGCAGCATTTGGCTAACTGTTCTACTAAAATCAAAACTGTCCTTCCTACGTAGAGGCTATTATGATAAAAATAGTGAATAGTTCAAAAGCCTAGTGTGTTATGGGGGAATCGAAGCAAAAAGAAAATAATAATCTGATATATTACAGCTGATATAAATTTATTTGTGCAATAAAATGAGGTGCCATATTTGGACTGATATTTTTTATTGTGTGCTGTGTGAGTGCGTTAATATTTAATAATATCAAAGTTTGCATCGTAAAATGCAAAACACCCGCATCTTAGTTTTAGGGAAGCCACCCACTTGTTTCTATGCCAAGAAGAATGAGTGATGAAGCAATGCATCAGGTGGAACAGGAAGCCAGACATTTGACAAATGTTATCTGAGGTGGTTGGAAAAACAATCACACCTCAGGCGACATCTGATAATAAACATAAAAAAAATTTGGGGGGGGAAATAGAAATAAAAAAGTTCTGTAAAAATAAAATTAGCCTACACTTACATCATATCATTAAATAGAAGTTAAAAAACTAAAAGAGCGGTTTAATTTTATTGTTTTTATTCTATTACAAAAATAGAATATATTGCGAGAAACAAAAATACAACGACGCGTATATTCGTTTTGGATACCCGGAATTTGATCATCAGATAGCAAAAGTGTACCGTGTGTCGCCCTCTGCTGGTATGCAATGCTTGTGTTGTTTTGGATTCCCGGAATTTATCAACGGGAGCATTTCTCACCCTGACCAGCAGAGGGCGACACACGGTACACTTTTGCTATCTTATGGTCAAATTCCAGGATTCCAAAACGAATATACGCGTCGTTGTATTTTTGTTTCTCGCAATATATTCTATTTTTGTTTTAGAAAAAGAGCGGTTTAATTTTATCGTTTTTATTCTATAACAAAAATAGAATATATTGGGAGTAACAAAAATACAACGACGCGTATATTCGTTTTGGACACCCGGAATTTGACCATAAGATAGCAAAAGTGTACCGTGTGTCGCCCTCTGCTGGTCAGGGTGAGAAATGCTCCCGTTGATCAATTGTTTAATTTTTATTTGTTTCTCTCAATATATTCTATTTTTGGTTTAGAATAAAAACAATAAAATTCAACTGATCTTTTACGTTTTTTTTTTTTTTTTTTTAACTTCTATTTAACGATATGATGTGTTGCTTTGGATTCGCAGAATTTATCAACGGGAGCATTTTTCATCCTGACCAGCAGAGGGCGACACACGGTACACTTTTGCTATCTAATGGTCAAATTCCGGGTATCTAAAACGAATATACGCGTCGTTGAATTTTTATTTGTTTCTCTCAATATATTCTATTTTTGGTTTAAAATAAAAAAAAAACAAATTAAACCGATCTTTTACGTTTTATTTTAATTTTTTAAACTTATATTTAACGATATGGTGTGTTGCTTTGGATTCGCGGAATTTATCAACGGGAGCATTTCTCATCCTGACCAGCAGAGGGCGACATACGGTACACTTTTGCTATTTTAAGGTCAAATTCCGGGTATCCAAAACGAATATACGCGTCGTTGATTTTTTATTTGTTTCTCTCAATATATTCTATTTTTGGTTTAGAATAAAAACAATAAAATTAAACCGATCATTTACGTTTTATTTTAATTTTTTTAACTTATATTTAACGATATGGTGTGTTGCTTTGGATTCGCGGAATTTATCAACGGGAGCATTTCTCATCCTGACCAGCAGAGGGCGACACACGGTACACTTTTGCTATCTTATGGTCAAATTCCGGGTGTCCAAAACGAATATACGCGTCGTTGTATTTTTGTTTCTCCCAATATATTCTATTTTTGTTATAGAATAAAAACGATAAAATTAAACCGCTCTTTTTCTAAAACAAAAATAGAATATATTGCGAGAAACAAAAATAGAACGACGCTTATATGCGTTTTGGATTCCCGGAATTTGACCATAAGATAGCAAAAGTGTACCGTGTGTCGCCCTCTGCTGGTCAGTATGTGAAATTTTCTATTTGAATTGAGCTTTCTTGTTTACCGTAGGCACGCCAGTTCACTATGTGTTTTACGTTACGGACCTTTGCATTGCAATGAAGAATACCTTGCACGCTGCTAGTGGTTGTACTAATACGCATAAGAAGTTCAATCTGTCTTTCCCGAACGAGAAAAGTGCTTGTTGTGGGCCTCCAAAGATTCCAGCTTCTATGAGGAACACAGACTAATTAGTCTGAAAGTCATTTGTGAACACCACCTCAACTTGCCAGGTGAGAACCACGATAACATCGGATGTTTTTAAATGTGTATTTAGTGCTCTTTAATATTTAGGTTTGTAACTGTTGTTGAAAATGAAGACGCACAAAGAGTTTCTATTCAAATAAAATGCTGGTTTTACTCTACCGGAAGTTCAATTTCCGAGCATTTCCGGGGTGGTACTTTCAATGATTGACACATTTCTCAGCCAATCATTGCTTCTTCACTTACTGGGAACGACTGAAAATGGCGTAGCTTACTCGGTCAGACGCTGGGAGGTGATGGGGGGGGGGGACGCCTTTTTGTCCCCTTACCTCTTCTGCCCCATACGGAGTGCAAGGTTTTCTGCTATATGAATATCTCCTCGATGTATTTTAGTGGAGAAAGTGGCCAGGCAGAATTGCTCGTGTCACCATCAATACGAAGAAGTGGACCAGCCATTGTTAAGCATCCCAACATCTCTGCAGCATCCTCATCACCAGGAGCACACCAAGGTCAGACACCTGCTTTCCCCCCCCCCTCTAACCAATTTATTGTACTTCTCATGATTATCCTCCAATGCAGTAAAGCGTCTAGTTGTCCTTTTATCACGTGAATTTAATATTTTTCCCGAGTCAAATAACCTTACATACCTGTACTGTTCATTTTCCATGCAGACACAGTTGGTCAATTTATGTAAATTGTGGACTACAGACCTTTTTCAAACACCATCATACGATTATTACATATATATGTGCACACGCCAAAGACAATAATGACGCTGTCAATTTTCAGGATGGATGCATTGAAGAACACATCTGAGCCACAGCGGAGGGACTTAATGTGGACCACCGTGTTATCAAACAATCACATTTACGCTCAACTGGGATGATGAAGTTTCTTTGAAGGACCTGATGGGGGTTAGGAGGGGTGTTCCCTTCTCCACCCCCCCACCATCCCTTTGTGACATGTCTGTCCAGGTTTGGAATGAGCCTTTGGACTGACATGGAGCTATTATATTTTTTACGCTCATTGTCAATTTTTATTATTTTTTGTTAAATTACAGAAGTTTCACCAGTGGACATCGATCTGGTATGTTGTCATTATTAGATGTGAATGATGTATATGCACAGTCCACAATATTAGAACAAGAGATAAATGGTCATGTCATTTTTCCATGAAGTGCAGAACTGAAAAGAAAAAAAAATAATGTCGATGAATACTGGTCTAAATCAACCGTCCCGATAGCACATTGTATCAGACACGTAAAACTGTAGCAAGCGTGAGTATCATCTTTTTTGCTACCTCAGCGTCTTAAGAGTGAGTGGCGGGTTCATTTTGACACATCCTTTCATGTGTTGAGTTTGATCACAAATTATATGAAACATTTTCTCGTAAGGGCAAAAAAAATGTTTTGTGAAGGCTTTTAAATGTCATCACTTGAAGCGAAATTCTTTGCTCAATTTTTATTTTTAAATGCAATTAAATAGTTTTAAAAATGTGAGCCAAGCACATTCATTATGCTAATTTTAAAATACTCATTTTAATAAGTACATAAGTCATAAATCATCAAAAATGAAAAGCACATTTTTAGTTGGATTTATTTTATATATTCTAATTTTATGACAGTATATCCAATAAAACATTAATTTTAGTATAAATACGTACAACATGTTTGTCCTTCATTTTGCATAAGACGACACCTTTGATCGGGCAATGTGCAATATTGCATCCAAACATGTTACCTTGTTGACTGATGCTGTGTATTATATATTATGAAGAAAAAAACAAAACAAGTGACACGTTGTTTGAAAAGCAACAAAATCACCAACGTCTTCCATTCGAAATTTGTATAGTCTCATTTAGACGCTCATACTTAACTTCATATATAATCATCGTATAATGCATGATGCCTGCTTTAATACAACACAGATGAATAATCTCCCCAAAATAAAATATACAAAAAAGCAAATTCAAATGCATGATTAAACTTTTTTTTAATGCACTCAAAAACCAAATAATAGCACTAAACTAAAAGATGAGATTGAAGTGATTTTGAATGGATCTTCCAGCCCTTTAGTGTTGTACGTGCATTACGTGTAATCCAGAAAATTGTATTAGGATTAGCAATAAATGCATGACTTGTGGTGGTGGTGTGGGACGCTATAGAGCTTTGTTTTGAGATTGGATTCTGCTGGTCATCAATTTATTTATTTTTTTCTCTTGATCAATACACAAAATTGACTTAATTGTATGATACTTGTAGCATTTTTACACGCTGAAAGTCCAAATGTGTTTGCATAGCACTACTTGCACTGTCAACCACCATATCCAGTTTATGTATATTTCTCAACCCTTTCTTTTGGGGACTTATGACATGTTAAAATTCAGTAGGGACTAAAAAATATAAATAACAATGCATGTTTTTTTTTCCTCGGACATGTTTGTAATGCATGCAATAATCCACAAGTGTGTCATTTGACTGCGCGTGAAGGGGAATGTGTTAGTACAGTAGCAAGCATGTTGTAGCATCCCCGAATGGAAAAGATCCTTACTTTGTTCACCGAGGTGTACAACCTATGCACTCCGCAGCTAAGAGGAGGAAAACGGGCATGTTTATTATTATTATTGTGCAATGGTTTTGTATAACTAACAAAATGTATTTCTCAAACGCAGCAATAGCAATGACGATGATAATAAAATGCAGCATGGTGCCAATGACTAGGCCTGGCGTGCGTGTGTGTTATTGTATCCCGTGAGGCCAATTTTTTATATAAATGGCAAGGAGTAGTTGTTGCTTGCAAATAGCTGTTTAATGAAAAAAAAAAAAAACGTTAACTGGCCATAAGATACAATGTGATCATCAAAACGAAGAATGCTAATATTAAACAGTGGCATCACTTGTCAGACTTGCAGATGATGCGCTTACGTCCAGCAGGCGGCTTTTTGTGTCTTCAAAGTGCATTTCTAATTGTTGTCTCACCTGCAACCCAATGTTTATATATTTTTTCCCCTACATAAGAAGGAACGCCACCTTTATTGACATCTTACCTCCTTGACGCTTTCCATGAGAGACTCCATCTCAAAGGACACGGCCGACGCTTTCACCATAGAGCGGCTGTCTAACACATAACTGGAACAGGAAGGATCTTAACGTTTTCGGACGTACGCATAATGGGGTGACGCTTTAGCGACCGTTACTGACCATTTGATGAGCCCCTTTTGGAGGAGGAAGAGGGAGCGCACCGCGGCTAGACTCGGCGGCGCTGCATGCACCACCTTGCCCACCGTGCAGCCGCACTCGCCGCATGTCAGGGAGCTGAAGATGCTGCAGGGGGGTGGATGAATGAATTGTGGAATTTGAAAAGGCCATTGGGACCAACTAAGGCTCACACAAAGAATGACCCAACCACATTGCAACAACTTCATCCTTTGCCTTCCTCACCAGTTAGCCAATTCTCCTTTATGTCCACACTCCATTTCACGACCCACTTCCACACAACTGGTGATTCCTGCACACAAACAGGACAAATATTATGAAGCATTCCGGGCGCCCCATTATAAAGTTGTGTAAAACGTACTGCAGCATAAGATGAAACCCAAACATGTGAGCTCCCCGCATACAGACAAGGAGTCTCCCAACACCGTGTTGCACTGCTTGCAGTGAAAGGTTGCCCATCGTCCGGGTCCGAACAGCTTGACACCGTTGTCTTCGCGTTCCAGGAGGGTGGTCTCGTTAAACTCCATGTTGGCGTGTCTTTTTGTAGAAGCAGAAAAAGCGTACAGCCGGTTGATGAAGTAGAGACCAAAGTAAAATGTAAATATTGTTTTTCAGGTGAGGTGTAATTCTTTATTTAGAATAATGGCGCTTGTCTTGAACACGGAAGTCGGGGCATACAAGTGCCCTCTGATTGGCTGAAGGCGTCCGACTGTTGACATCTGCTATTGGACGAAAACGTTCTGAGCCCAAACCACAGCCAATCAAACGCGCCCTGACTGAGTGTGTGTTTTTGAGTGGGCGTGTACGTACCTGCCTGCTCTCGGTGGGTGGGTGAGTGGGCGTGTACGTGTCTGCGTGTATATATAATGAGTGAATACACATGTTGATTCAAGAGTGCAACAGGCAGGAACAGGCACCAGCTCAATGGATACACAGCAAAAAATTACTATCCTCCGAGAGGGCTTCCTGGTGAAAAGGGTGTGTTTTGATGCACAGTTGTCACGCGTGGAATGTTCTCTTCATTTGTGTTTTCCTCCAGGGTCATCTCGTGCACAACTGGAAGGCGCGCTGGTTCGTGCTGACGCCGGACAAGCTGTTATATTACAAGTACGAAGGCGGGAGAAGAGATTCTTGTCAGCGAGGCAAAATCATGCTGAATGATTGCGTCATTACTTGCCCCTTCCTTGAGTACGACAATCGACCTGTGAGTTTTTGCTCTTGAAAATGACAAGTTTGTTTTGTTGTCTATATGATGACCATATTGATGACAGCATTTGAAAAGCACTATACAATAACAATTGTCGGTTGTGATAAACATTTGAATGATACTTCATAGGTTGCATGCATTGCTTTTTAGATTTGATTGTCTTTTTTTATCAATACGTAATATCATATCACTTCCTCTCTGTCGAGCCAGCTGACTGGATGCTGAGTCAGCGTCTCCGCTGGAGTCATTCTAATGAGGTCACTCTGATGAGCTCACTTTTCAGCTTTCAAAGTTCAGAGTAGGAGTTTATACTTCACTGGAATCAGAGTTTGTATGAATAATGAGTCATGTTGTGCCAAAGTCTAATATGCATGATTGTTTTCCTCTCTGGTAGATTATTTTCTAGTAATGATTCTCTTGTATTATGAGTCATAGTGAACAGTCTTGCCCATTCACATTATAACCATGCTGCCTTTTCTAGTTGGTGTTCCGGCTTCAAACCAAGAACTGCGTGGATCACTTCCTGGAAGCGTGTTCACGGGAGGAGCGAGACGAATGGGCCGGCGACATCGCCGCAGCGGCGGACAAGTTGGATTCTGGGGCGGACGCGGACGACGATGACTCACCTAGCGTCAGCCCGTCCACGCCAGGAGGCTCGCAGCCGCACCACATCAACCTGAGGTGAACATTGAGCTGCTTTAAAGTGCCCAATAACAGTTCAATTAAAAGATGTTTTCTTGTATTGTAGCAAAGTGCTGGAGGCCATGTATGACGTTCACAGCGGAATCAACATGACCAACCATGTAGAGCAAGGACGCGTGTACACCAACTGCTTCTCAGGTCCTTCAAAGTGGTCCATTTTTTTTTTTTTACAGATCATTTAAAGTGTTGAGCATCAAGTAGTGTGATTCCTGCGCAGGCTCCGCGGTGGTGGACTGGCTGGTGTTCACGCAGCTGGCGCTGACCCGAACCGAGGCGGCGACGTTGGCGTCGGCTCTTCTGGAAGAGGGCTTCCTCCGCACTATCGGGCTACGGAGCGTGGAGGCGCTGCGCAAAGCTGGCCTCAGCGAGCTCTTCATGGACGACTCCACGGCGCTTTATAGCTTTGTGAGTAGCGAGTCAGGGTTTGGTCTTGCTTCATATCAGATTTTTTTTCAAATACTTTTTGAATCGTCAGTCAGACAACTTGAAGAAGCGAGGTTGCGTGAAGGCCGAGACCACGCTGTCCGCAGTGGAGCTGAGCGGTCATGTGATCAAGAGAGGCTACCTGCTCAAACAAGTAAAGCGAAACAAAAAGCGTTTTTTATATCGTCAATGTCGTTTTGAGCGAATGTGTCCTCGCGCAGGGCCACAGGAGGAAAAACTGGAAGATTCGACTCTTTGTGCTGCGCTCGGAACCTTCTTTCCTCCACTACTACGACCCCACCAAGGTACAAAATTAAACATTGTGTATTGCGTAATACACACACACACTGAGTCAGTCTGTGAGCCACGTCCTGTCTGCTTTCAGGACGACATCCGCCCCGTTGGAGGTTTCCCATTGCGAGGCTCGCTGGTGTCCTCGCTGGACGACAATGGCGTTCCTTCCGGTAGGACTCACTCATAGTCATGGATTTTTTTGATATAGAGAAAAAACAAATTATATAAAACGAATGGCCAGATGTCCCAATGCATTTGTTGACTCTAATCCTGAGTGGCGTCCCTCAGGGCGGCTTCTGAAGCCCACAAATGTTCCTATAAAAAGTGAAGCATCCTTTATGCATAAGCATTTTGAAACATTGATGAAGATGTATGTACGAAAAATACTGAAATGTAATATTTTGAACTTGGTATTCAAAATATTAGCAACAGCTCTCCATATGATCCAGAAAACTGTACATCCAGATCATGTTGAGGTCTTTTTTGTCTTCTGGCTTCCCTTTCCAGGTGTGAAGGGTAACATCCAAGGCAACCTATTCAAAATCATCACTCAGTCCGACACACATTACTTCATCCAGGCTCCCAGTCACCGAGAGAAGATGGAATGGATTGACGCTATCCGGGAGCACACGTAGCCCCAACGTATCCGTCACCTGTCGGCGTGTAGCTCATATCAAAGCTGCTTAGCGTTTGTATACTTCAAAGTGTCTATTTGTTTATAAAATACTTCTTCTATTTTAAGATTAAATTTATTCCTAAACTGGGAATGGTTATTCAAACGTGATTAAGGGATTAAACCTGATATATTTACATACTTGTGTTTGTTGCTGAGCAAAGAAGCGTGACGAGTCAGATCATGTCTGGCGCTTTTGCCCTCGCAAGCTCGCTAGGTCTTAAGCGCTGCCGTGATTCACCGCCATGACTCGCGTGGTTGTAAAATGAGACCATTAAAAAAAAATCCCAGGTGAGCAAATAACAATCAAGGGGATTTTATTCCAGGGAAGTAAAGTCACACAAAGAAAATAGTGTTTGATCAAGTAAAAGGGTGTGACCTTTCGAAGGCTTATGTTGGAAAGATGAACAGAATTGTACGAACTAATGCGGTGATTCTCAACACAAGTACTAGAAGTGCTCGATACAAATTGAAATATTATGAAAATATTACAAAAATTTGAGCAGACTATAGAGAGTATAGTCATAATATAAGAAGCTAATTTTTAATATGACAAGGAAAATGTTAATCCCTACTTCATCACTATCAACCAAAAATAAAAACACCACTGGACACATTTTTATAATTTGCGTGAGCACAAAAATATTGCAATCGTTTAGTGCAACATTAGCTTCAGTTCACATTCTTGTGTTGCTTTTTTTTTTCTTTAAGACAATAACGATGACTACATTCAGTCAGCACGTTAGTGAAGGCACTTTGTCTTCTACAAAGTGTTTGACAAAATGCATCTATTCTAAACAGATACACTGTCTCCGAATGCGTGTTGTTCCGACGGGGACGTTAAGCCACCTTGGTGAGTTGGACGTCTCCGAAGACTCGTAACGCCGTCAAGCTGGCCAGTTGCGGGAGGCGGTGGGTGAAGCCGCAAAGAGGCTGACCGTCCACCAGGATGCGGAACTGCTGGTGCTCGCATACGATCTCCATCTACCGGGACGGACAAACGATAGCATGACGATGATGAACGCTAGCTCCGATAGTGACGATTGTACCTTAAAAGACTCTCCGGGCGCAAAGGGGAAGAAGGAGAGCGTGTTTTCGGCGGCACCCCACTTTCCTGCCAGCCGCGCGTTGCGTTGGACGGCTTTGTCCATGAAGCTGACCTTCAGCTGGAGACCCACGTCACCTTCTGACTCCATTGCCTCCGATTCCTCCGATTTTTCCGATTCCCTCTGTTGAGGTGCGCTGGACACCACCACCTCAATGCTACACACACACACAACACACACAGGGAATCATAATATATCCTTTCTACCCCGCCCCCCATTCTTGTTGTAAGTTGTTTAGATAAAAACGACACATTGTAGAAGCAACATATTCCCATATCAAATGATTTAATTTATTAAGATGCCTTACAGTCATGCTAATCTAGTTACTACGCGCATATTTTCCGATAAGCATTTAAATCTGTTGCATCCCTCCAACGTCAAAGTGTGCAGCATGTGGCTTGCTAATGACGGCCCAACACTGACCTCTTGGGTTTCTTGTCAACAATCCCCATCACGACCAGCTTCATCGAAGGCCGCAGACCACCCTTTATCTCGCCGATGTACTCCTCCTGTGTGAGACAATGGCTTAGCGGGCCAGCACAATAGATTGCTCTTTATCCCAGCCCCCCCCCCCCTCATTCATCTCTCGAGTACATGCTGTCTGCAGCAAAGAAAATACCTTACGTACATTTCCTTTCTTGTCCTTGTCTTCCATTCCAGTCAGGGCGTGACGCAGTATCGTGCAGGTCTGGAGAGGGGATGCCAAGTGAGGAGGACTTATCATTGTCGGCAAACCCCGCCTGTTGCCATAGCGACAGCCTCCATCGTTAGGTATAAGGTAACTGGAGATATGGGGGAGTTAATGTTTGGTTGATTAGTTGCTTTTGGAAAACTCTATGCACGTGAGTGTTTGTGTTCAACATCGTTATATATGTTTTGATGTTCATCATCGTTGTCTTTCCTGCACAAATCGTACGTTTTCCTTAATCCGATGATGCCTTCATGTAACCTGGTAATATAAAGATACTTTTAAACACGTCCCCGTTTTTGCGTTCAGTTTCAGGGAAATTCAAATTAATTTCCGTTTCGTTGTTTAAAAATAAAGACTAAAATAAACACCTAAAATAAACACCATAGTAAACAAAATTCTCAAATGAGTTAAAATTAGGGAAACGTTTTCTTAACCTGTTAAGGCATGACTTCTTTGATTTTTTTTTGTTCTGTCAAAGTTCTATCACTGTGTGAAACAATCAAATACAATTAAATACGGACTTGAATAAACCTTTCTAAAATAAACAATTTTGTTGTTCCTATAGTATTTTCGATGGTCCCTGAATGCAGCAGCCTCTACCCAATCAACTGACTTCGGCGCGGTCAGGTGGTTTGCTCACGTGACCGCCTATTGACAGTCGAAAAAGTAGCAGAACTGGGCAAGAAAATGTCCAAATTCTTCGGTTAAAATGACATAAAGACACGAGTAAGTAATTCCATTAACATTATCTGCCTTCTAACTGTGCTGTCAGCTTTGAGTTATCCTTGTTTCTGTTTACGTGAACTTTCACTGTTTGATAATGCTGATGCTTATGCTAACGCTAACTGGACGTTTGGGCATGTGTTCAAAGAGCCACTGCAAAAGATCAATACATTTGGATTGAACAGTCGATTTGGCGACTCAAATTGTTTTTGTGGATTTTTTTCCTCTGATTATTGTGTTTGGTAGCTAAAAAAAACATCTTCAGTAACAAACTAACTGAAAGCAGTAGCAAGAATGATCAAGTATGCCACTTTTAATCCATTCAAATCTGACAAAAACGTGTTTATTTCTTTATTCTAAATGTAATCTGTAATCTTTATATCAGGTAAAAATACTTTTAAAAAGACATTTTCAAAAAGGCAACTTTTCCTTATGGTTGTTTGTTTCAGGTCAAGAGGTTGCCAGTGTCCTACTTGGCCGTAGGAAAAAACTGACCTCTAGTAAACCCTCTCATCTGCCCTGCTCAATCCAAAATGGAGTCAGCGGCGCCCGCCACGCACCCCTTTGGCTGCGAGGCGGAAACTTCACTACGGGACCTCTTCGATTACTTCAAGCGGTGCCTGAGGTGCGGCGAGTGGGAGCTGGCCAGCGCCTGTGTGCCGCAGCTGGTGGCGTCCAAAGGGGACATCTCGGAGAAAGTGCGGGAGATTATCAAAGTGGCCGTGTGTCATCCTTATCGTTTCAAGTGAGTCAAAGTGGCGTAATTAGTTGATTTAAAAAAAAAAAAAAACTGCCATCAATTGAACTGTTTTCCAGATGGGAGCCTGTGAGCAGTCCACACAAGCTAGCTTGGTTTTGGCTGAAGGTTTTGGAGCAATGCACTGAAGACCGGGTAATTTACAGAATATTTACATTATGTTTTGAATGAAATAGTGAGCGTATTGAATTTTTGCCAAATAGATATTCACTGATTGACAAGAGACGATCATGTGATGTAGTTGTGCATTCTGACTTTTGATAGGTCTCTCCCAGTGTCCGAAGCAAGTTAGAGTTCCTGCTGCTGCTGGAACATCTGTGCTCCGAGGGGATCCAAGAGGTTCTTCTCCAGGTTGCGGTCTTACTTCACCTCGTGACGTCCTTCATGTTCTCTTTAGATGTGCGTTCATCTTGTGACTGTGTTCCAGCAGCAGTTGCATGACGCGTTTGCGGGCACAAATGTTTCAAGTTCGACTCATGCCGCTGTGGAGCGTTGTCTGCAAACGTTACTGGAGAGGAAGAGACCCCGAGTGGCACAGTGCCTCACGTATTTCTTGCAGGTAACAGCATTCGTGTAAAACCCCGGAAGAAATCACCTTTTTTTTTTCCTTAAAAATTACATTTTATTTTATAAATTTACATTTATTATTTGTTTTAATAAAAAAATAAAAAAAGATTATTATCTTTTCTCATTTTATTGTGGTCTGTTTTCTTTGTTTTAGCTACAGTCGAGCGTGGACGACTCATCCCTGCAGCAGGTCTTCGTCCTCCACCTGCTGAGCAAACTCTCAAAGCCTGAGACGAGTTCCGAGACCCGAAACGAGTGGGTGGAGGAGATCTACTCGGTGTTGGCTTCGATGCCATCGAATCCGTCCACCGTTAGCGGCCAGTTGGAGGCGCTGTGCGAGACGCTGTGGGCATCCAGATGCGGACCCCTGAAGGAGGAGATGATCCTGAGCTCCCTGCTGCGGCCGCGGTGCGACGCGCTCGTCTCGGCGTACTGCTCGGCCGCGCTGAGGCTGCAGCGGGATCGTCTGCTGAGGAGCGCGCCCGACACGCAAGGTGCCGTCCAGCCCGGTCATCTCTCGTCCGTCAAAAGTTTTGTAAACTAACAGCGTGTCGTTCGGCGATCCAAGCTCTCCTGCCCGAGTCGGAGAAGCTGGCTCTCAGTCTGTGTTGCCATGACGATCGTCCGTCCGCGTGGAAGATGGTCTACTTTGAGTGCCTCAGCAGTGGGAAGCATTTCCTGGAGCAGATCTTGGTAAGTAATGATCCACAAGAATTATTATTTTTTTTTCAAATCAAGGTCTTGAATTCCAACTTCACAGCTTTTCGGAGTCAGATGTCCGATTTGTGCCCCCGTTAACGTAGGTGACGGCGCTGGACCTGATCAAACACGAGGAGTTCTCTCAGCTGAGGGACATGTTGCGCTCCGAGTTGCAGCCGCTGTGTCGCCTTCTGCTGCTGCTGGGGTGGACGCAGTGTCGTAGTCTGGGCTCGGCTCGCACGCTGCTCCGCGTCCTCCATCACCAGCAGGTTGGAATCAATCAAATGTGATAAATGGTGCTAAATTAATATTTGTTTTTCTTTTTTATCAGAGGTCAGCAAATGACTCAGTCCTGCAGGACTTTGCCAATCTTTTGTCCTCCCAGCTTGGAATACTCGAGTGGTGTAAAAACAACAACCCGTAAGTTTTTTTTTTTTTTTTGTCTGCTACATTTCTTGATTTTGCTTTTTGATTTAGAGATGTTTCCAATGAGGCGTTGCTGGGCCAGCTGCACAGTCTGGACAATCACTCGGCTCTCTACGTTCTACATTCGCTGACTCCGCTGGCTCGCTTTGAAGAGCGCCGCGTTCTCGATCTGCTCCAGCAAAGGCCAGATCCTGCACAAAGTCCGCGCGCCGCTCGTCTTGGCGATCAGCCCAGCACCATCGTGTTCCCTTTTTGCAACCTCGTTTTTTGTCCCACAGATGACGCCGAGGCTGTTTTGAGTCCTTCGGCGCAGAGGAGCGTCTTTCTGTTCCGCGGCTTCTGCGCCATGAAGTACGCCATCTACGCTCTGTGCGTCAACGCGCACCAGAGCGTAGCTTGCGACCAGTGTCAAGCCAAGCGGCAGAAAGCGGCTTGGGAGGGGACGGACCCGAGCCTCGCCGCCACTTCGACAGGAGGTTTGCGCCATCGGTTTGTTACCTCGTCATTTCAAAATAGCCTTCAATTTGTCTTCGTTGCCCTTTTAGGTCGCCAGTCGCTTTTCGAGCACTACCTGTCTGAGTGCCAACTGTACTTGGAGGCTGTGCCCGCCATGTTCCGCCTGGAGCTGCTGGAGAACATCTTCTCACTGCTCTTCCTCTCCAGCGCCGACTTTTCTCCACAAAGCCCCAAAGACGTGACCATAACTAACCCAGCGTCCTCTTCGCCGGAGGCTACCGAGGAGGAGGACCGCGCGGATCTGGATCTGGCCCACCTGGTCCGGGGCTGCGAGGGCTTCCTGGCGGATGCGGCGGCTGTGGAGGGTATCCTGAAGCTGCTCAAGGAGGGCCTGGAGGGACAGGAGACAGGGCGAGCGCTTCCCAGAGAGGCGGAGGTGGCCGAGAGCGTGGGTTGCTCGGTGGCGGCCGGGACCTTCGGCACCCGCCTGCAGAGGTTGTCCAAGCGCACGGCCGAGGCGCAGTGGAGGCTGCAGATCATCACCAGCAATCGGAGCAGCGGAAGCAGTGAGATGTTACCATTTCAGTATTTCTCCACAAATAACGATGGAATTTTGCTTAATTGATTTATTTCCTTTCTATTTTCCAGAGGTGGGAGGAGATTGTTTGGACGCGGCGTCTGCTACCCACAGCTGGCTGATCCCCGCCATGTTGTCTCCTCCGGAGTCTCTACTCAAGTCCTGTATCCGGCGCGGTAACTTCATGGAGGCCCATCAGGTCACTATGGCGACGAGCATCGTCGACTCCGCCCGAACCGTTCCCGTTTTAAACCACTCGATAAATGTTCCGTAGGTGTCTCTGGTTTTCGACCTGGAGGCGTCGGCTTCCTGCGGCGAGCTGGCCTTCATGGAGCGCTACACCGAAGTGCTGGTGGAGCTGGGACGGGTGGAGCAGAAGATGGAGAGCCAGTCCATGTCGTCGTCTTCCTCATCTTCAGAGGGCTTGGGCTCGGGCCCCGCGGCAGCCGGGGCGGCGCGCTGCCGACTGGGAAGCAGCGGACTTTCCACCCTTCAGGCCATCGGAAGCGCTGCGGCCGCAGGTGAGATTGGATTATCTGTTAAGTCACTCAAGCATTGACTTATTTGCTATTGGCTCCCCCTGCAGGCGTGGCGTTCTACTCCATCTCCGACATAGCCGACCGCCTCCTCAGCACGCCTTCCCACCCTCTCCCGACCTTGCAGGAGGGCTACTGGACCAACCAGTCGGACTCATCCGGGCTGGTGGCCACGCTACTGAAGGAGCTCAGCCCGACCGCCATGGCTGCCTTTGACCTGGCGTGCTGCCACTGCCAACTGTGGAAGACGTCCCGGCAGCTGCTGGACACGGCCGAGCGTCGACTTAGCGGCAGTCTTGAGGCTCGTGGTGAGAAAGTGACTACAAATTTGTACAATTTAAAGTTTCAATTTGCACAAAAGACACTGAAATTGTGTACCATTTGTAGGTTGGAAGGATCACGTTCTTTAGAATAAAAAAAAAAGTTTCCCTCTGTGTTCATCATTGGCTTTCCCCAGGCGTGCGAGTGGACCCCAAAGATCCTCGTCCTGAGAACATCTGCGGATTTCCTCTGGTTTTACAGCAGATGAGCAAGATTCTGAACCATCCCACTTGCAGTAAGAGCTCAGTCAAGATGGCGGGCGAGTGGCCAGAAATGGCTGCTGACGGCTTGTATTTTTAGAGGTTGCCGTGGGGGAGGAGCAAGTTTTGTCCAGCCCCTTTGGCTGCTGCATCCAGGAAATATTGCTGTGTCGCCACCCCACGCTGAGCGAGGAGTGCATCTCCGCCCGACTCGCTCTGATGCAACGCTTAGCGAGCACCCTGCACTTCCTCAGCTCCGCGGCCAATGTCTCCGGTCAGTACGCTCATCGCACGTCATCGTCACCGAATCGAAAAATGACGTTTTGTGGGTTTCTTAGAGGGCGGCTCAGCGTCATCGAGCTCTCTGATGGCGCTGCTGTCGGAGCAGGCCGGCTCGAAGGCGTCCGAGCTGGACGCTCACCCGGCGCGCTGCGGCATCAAGCAGCTGCTCCGCTCCCTGGACCGGTTGTGCCCCTTCGAGCCCAACGGCGACCTGGCTAGGCCCGACTTTGTGCGCACCTTTCTGGACTACGTCGACACGCTGGCGGCCGTGCTGGTGCGCAGCCTCGGATCCGAAGGTGCGCTGCCGACGGAGGACGACGAGAGGAGAAGCTCTCGTTGGTTTCTTACTCCTCGTTTGCTTCAGACCAGACAAGCGAGGTGAAGCTGGGGAATCCGTTGCCGGTGTTGCTTCAAGCTCCTTCGCGGCTCCTCTCCTACCTGCTGTTTGAGCGACAGGTGTCACCTGACAGGTACGCCGGCTATATTTTGATCAGCTTTATAATGACCTGGAATGACTTTCACTTCATCGTTGTGCATTCTCAAGATCTTGACCTCTTAAGTTTCAAATAAAATGGTGCTTGTGTAGGCTGCTGTCGCTGCTGCGGGAGGCGGGGCTCGGCCTCAACGTCCAGCAGGTGATCATCCAGCGATGCTGCAAGGTCCTGCACGTGGGGACGACATTTCCAGACCAGGTCCAGGATCCCATTCAGGCTCGAAGAGACGATGCGGTTTTCAGCGTGTCCGCTTTGACTTTGCTGCTCCGACGCCACGCCGGCAAGCACGCCTCCACGCTCGGCATGACCGAGCTTACGTCCGACGCCGAGTCCGTCTCTTTGGACGACACCTCCACCTCGAGCTCCGCCTCCTCCGCCAACCCCTCACCACCGCCCACCTCCGCCCCATCGTTTCTGCTCACGCCATCCGCCCTGGCTTTTCTCAAGTCTCGCTCATCCTTGGTGGCGGCTTTGGCGTGCCTGAGCGCGTCCAAAGGCGAGGGCGCCCGCTCTCAGCCCACAGGCTGGTCGGGATACTTCCGCAGCGGTCGCAAGGAGGCGCTGCTAGATGGCGAGCAGATTTCGCGTGAGGCCGACACGCTCCTCCAGGACTTCCCCGTGCTCCGGTCCTACTTGAATGCCATGGCAGAACCCGTGCTGGGCCCCTCCTTCTCTGACGACGAGGGGCTCGGCGCACGGGTGTGCGGAAAGCCTCTGGTCGGACTCCTGCTGGCCGGACCTCGGGAGGAAGCCGCCAGGGGGGCTGCCGTTGACGCCTTCCAGCAGGCTCTAGCCTCCAAGGACGTGGACCGGGCGCTACGGCTGCTGGAGCTTTACGGGCCTGACTGTGGGCAGCAGGGGGAGCTAAGGGACCGCCTGCTTACTTGGGCTGCCTTAGAAGGTGAGGATGGTCAAAAGATGTTTTTGTTTGCTCCAAATTCTTTTCTGATGAAAATGTATATTTGCTGTTTATCCCTCGAAGGCGATGAGGAAGGCGTCGACCACCTATTCCGCGTGCAGGACCCCAACCTGCGCGCCCGCGTGGCCCTGCAGGTCATGGAGCGCTGGCCCCTCTCGGCTTGCGCGGAGCTTCTGGACTTCTGCCTGGACGATGAGACGGAAGCCTCGCTCAGAGCCGACCTACTGCGGAAAAAGAAAGAGCTGGACATCTACGGCCGAGTAATGTTACACAAAATGGCGCTTGGGCTGAAAATGGAATTCATCAACAATTTTTTTTTCTGGTGACAGATGTTAGCCTTACAGCCGCCACTGCCGTGGGTTACCTGGCAGGAATTGAAGACAGAGTCAAAAGCTAACTCTGAATCCATGCTGACCCGGATGCTGGAGGCCAAGGTGACTCTTCTTTAACGAACGCACAAACAGAAAATACACGTTTTGCTCAAGAATGAGTTTTTCCGCAGGAGTTTTGGCTGTGTGCCCAGTGGGCCGAGCTTTACCCCGTCAGCGAGCAGTCGACACTGCAGCTGCAGACGGAGCATCTGCTGCATCTTCTGGACAAGGAACAGACAGATGAGGCCTTCCAGGTACCAGCGTTGTGCAAAAGAAAAAAGAACCATAACGAGCAATTGATCAGACACCAGTAGCAAAAAGTCTTCTCTTGTGGCTTGTTTAGCTTCTTGAGGGTCTCGCGGTTTGCGGCCTGGATGTGTGCGAGCGTGCCCTGGACCGCCGTCCCGGCTTGGCCACCTGCCACTTTTTGGCCGACTACATGACGCTGCACTTCCAGAGGCAGGTGTCACCGGCGCGCCGGCGCCACATCCACACCCTCAACTTGGGCTCCAAGGTGTTGCTGGCTCTGCCGCCGCCCGCCCGCCAGGACTACTTCCCCCTGCTGCCAGAGCCCCTGCTGATGCTGGAGCAGATGCTCATGAACCTGAAGGTGGACTGGGCCGACGCCACGGTACGCACCTTGAGAAACCTGTTGGCCGACCAGGAGGCGGGCTTCGGGCCGGACGCCGTCGACAGGCTCCTGTCCGAGTACGCCCGCAAGGCCTTGGAGTTCACGTGCGCGCCTCGAGAGAGGTCAAGATCCGGTCAGTGATGGGTTCTGAGACGGGACGTCTGCCCCTAAAGCTCGTTCTGTAATGACGCCTTTTTTTTCCCAGACTCTGTCATCAGCCTGCAGGACGCCCTCACGCAGTGTCCCGCTCAAGAGAGCAGCACCTCCGGTCGTGTGGACTCTTCAACGCCCTCCTCCGCCAGTAAATCTGACTTTGATCAGGTGACTTAATCCCTGATGGGTTTCATAAAACATGGCCGCCTCCCCACTAGGCAGCACGCCCACGCACAGCTCCTCGACTCACAGCGGCGACAGAGAGCGGGACCGAGGCTCGGCGGGGAGGAAGCGGTCCTCGTCCGCCAAATTCCAGCCGCCCGAACAGCCCCCGGACCGGAAGGACTGGGTCCCCGACACCAAGCAGCACGTGTGCATGGTGTGCCGGCGCGAAAGGTTTACCATGGTGAGCGATAGAGCCAAAAGAATCATTTTTTGCTATATGTGACAACCATGAAGATATCGTCTCTGTCCTCAGTTCAATCGGCGGCATCACTGTCGGCGTTGCGGCCGCCTGGTGTGTCAAGCTTGCTCGGAGCGCAAAATGGCCATCGATGGATGTCCCGGCGAGGAAGTCAGAGTATGCGACCAGTGTTACACCTACTTTCACCCGGAGTGAGTATGAGATAACGCTCCGAGCAGCTTTTTTTTTATGATGATGTCCTTTTTCTTAGTCTTTTAGGATATTGAGTCGAATTTCATTTTGTTTGCTCCTCCGCAGTTCTGATGACGAGCTGGAACCAAGTGAAGGTAAATACAAATAAATGGCTCGCACAGTTATTTGGGCGCGCTGGCGAGTTCTCACTCAAGGCTTGTTCTCCTTCCACGCAGCGACGGGGAGCCCAACTTTGACGGAGGACGCTCTCGACGGCATGTTGCACCTGCCTGAGATTGCCCCCAGGCAGATCAGGCTCTCCACGGATCCCGACCAAAACCAGCAGCTGCGTCACGAGTTCTACTACGAGCAGGTTTGCGCCATTGTTGAATGTGGCAAAGTATTAATTGTATGACTCTGGATTTAAAATCCGCATTGCCCTCTTGACGCGTGTTGACTCAACTAATTGGGAGTTTATGCGCCAAGGCACCCAGCGCCCACCTGTGCGTGGCCATCTTGTCCCTGCACGGCGACCAGACGGCGTGCGGCCACCAGCTCATCGACCACTGTCGCGCACTCTCCCGAAAGCTAACCAACCCGGAGGTGGACGCCTGCCTGCTGACCGACATCATGCGCCAGCTGCTCTTTAGCGCCAAGCTCATGTTCGTCAAAGTGGGACGCAACCAGGACCTGGCCTTGTGCGACAGGTGACGCCTTCAAACGTTGCGTTGACGGGTCGCGAACCTCAATGTGACCCCGTCGTTCGTTCCGCAGCTATATCGGCAAAGTGGACGTGCTTAAGATTCTGGTGGCGGCCAATTACAAACACATTCCCTCCCTGGACGACATCCTAGAGACGGTCGCCGTCACGCGGCTCCGAAACCAGCTCTTGGAAGCTGAGTATTACCAGCTGGCCGTGGAGGTGAGAGACACACTTATATGCCAGATAAGAATCAAAATAACGATCAGCGCCGCCATGTATCGTGAAGGTGTCCACCAAAAGCGGCCTGGACCCGGCCGCCGTGTGGCAAGCGTGGGCCATGGCCTCGTTGAAGGCCGGGAGCCTGACGGCGGCACGGGAGAAGTTTGCACGCTGTCTGAAGGCCCCCGTGGACCGCAACCAGATGAACTTGGGCCCCACGCTGCTGCAGGAGATTGTCAAGCACCTAGAGAGCACCGTCAGACCCGTCACGGCCACGGTACCTCCAAAAGCCGGTTTCTCTTTGCGTATTGTGAAACTCACCACCAGGCCAGACCACACTTGGTGACTTGATATTCATGAAGTCTGCCTAGCAACTAGTGACCACGGCAAGTTTTAATTTTGACTCAACGTCTATTGTGACTCCGTCTTCGTGTTCTCTCCCGAAGTCTTTGAGCGAGGACATCTTGGCATCGCTGCGTGAACTAGAGGAGGCCCTCAGCGAGAGGTCCGAGTATCCGAGGAGCATCCTCCACCGAGAGTGCCTCTACTACCTGAACGCGTACGCCACTCACCTGGCGCTGGTCAGCTTCCACATGCGCCACGACGCCATGGCCGAGGCCATCTCCTACCTCCTCGCCAAGGTAAACTTCCTTTTTTGTCGTTTGCTCAAAATCCTATCCCGATCTGTAAACCACGTATAATCTCGCCTCCCCCGTAGGACGCCCCGGACGAGGTGTTCCTGGAGGGCGTGCTGCAGCCGGCGCTGGAGCGAGGGCGTTTGGGGATGCTGCAGGACGTCCTGGAGAAGCTAGACCCGGGCCTGGAGGCGTGCAGCCGCTACCTGATTGCCTCCTGCCAGTGGCTGCAACGGCGTGGCTACTTCCACACCCTCTACCAGATCCAGCAGTTCATGATGGTGCGTGTTCTGAAACGGAAGTTTGAAATCATGTCGCTGGAAAAGAAGAACAGAGCAAAGCGTGGGGAGCTTTTTAAGAGAAGCTAACGTAGCGTTTCCGTGGACAGGATCACGTGCGTGCGGCCATGACCTGCATCCGCTTCTTCACTCATGGAGCCACTTCGTACCAGCAGCTGGGTGACCAACAGGTAAACACGCACACACACACAAAATGAGGCAAGTTTCAATCATTTGCATCATTTGTGTGTGTCAGCGCTGGTTGGTGCGAGCCAAGGAGCACCTGAGGACGTACCTGCAGGAGCAGCAGTGTCGCGGCGTTGTCAGGAGGAAGCTGTCCCAAGGAAGCTCATTCAGGAAGATGATGTCATCAAGCGACGTCTCCAGGTCTGTTTGATCGCACTCCTTGAGGCGAGCCTTGCCGCCATTTGACGCTTTGTCACTTTCCTCAGCGGAAAACAACTGATGTGACTTTTGAACGGTAGCTTGTGACGTCAACCTTTTTGCCTTCAGGCACATGAACACCATCGAGCTGCAGCTGGAGGTGACTCGCTTCCTGCACCGTCGAGAGATGCCCCCTGCCGCTGGGGCGGGACCTCCGCCCACCTTATTTGGAGGCAGCCCCATGAAGGTGGAGGTAGCCTGCAAGGTGAGGTCCACACAGTGGTGCTATTTTTATGTCAGCTCCTTTGTGAGTGTTGTCGTTTGCGTGTTTGCAGGTGATGCTCGGGGGTAAAAATATCGAGGAAGGTTTTGGCATTGCGTACCGAGTCATACAGGTCAGCTCCATAGTGTCTTGAATTTTTTTAGCTCCATAATATTTATCCAGACCTGACTCGTATGTTGAATGTCTATCGCTGTCCCACCGTCATGTTTTTTCTTTGCAGGACTTCCAGCTGGAAGCGCAGGCGGTGTACGTGCGCGCCGGACAGCGCCTGGTCCGCCACCGGAAATTCGGAGCAGTGCGCCAGTTGCTCAAATGCGTCGGCGAGTCGGGCACGGCCACCAAGAGCGACGGCGACGCGCTGGTCCTCAGCTGCGTGGAGGCGGCGGATAAGGGAGCGGCCGACGTAAGACGCAGATTCGGAGGATGCTGGAAAAGATGGCGTGTTGATATTTGCCCGTTGCTTGTCTTTGTGTCAGGCTAAAGAAGTGGAAAGTCTCATTTTGGAGACCAAGAGCACAGAAATGAAGGTAAGACACCGCAATTAAATTTTTTGTTGTCAATATGTCAAACATAACAAAAATGTCATCCTCCTCAGATCAAAGCCTACCTGCTGTGCAACAAACTGCGCCCGGCCTACTTGCTGGCCGTCAAAATGGAGGCGAGCAGGGCCGGCCCGCTGGTGCAGAAGGTACTGCGGGCGGCCGAGGGGGCTCAGGACTCAGTGATGCAGAACATCTGCCGCCAGTGGCTGCAGGAGCACCACCAGCAAGGCAACGGCAAGCAACGAGCGGGACCGGGACGACCCAACAACCAGGCCAGATAACTCTTGATGAAAGAGTAGTGACTGTATTAACTATAAAAAAACAAAAAAGTCATTACGTACTCAACTATGTGAGCACTGTTACGTAACAACACTGCCTTTTGCAGTGCACTTGAGGCACTGATGTGAACCACAATCAATCTCTACCTCATCTAAAAAAGGGAAGAAAATATTGTCTCAATTTGCCTTAAAAAACTTTTGACCAATACAGTGTGTGGACATAAGTATTGGGACACCTACAGGAAGCTCAGTGTGAAGACTTCCTACAAGATCCCCAGAAGTCATACGTGAGGATCCGCAAGAAGTTTGGAGGGGGAAAAAAAAAATGTTGGTGACCCGTAAATTAATTCATTCGTGGAGAGGTGCGTCCCATTACTTTTGTCCATATGGCCATGTCAAGTTTTAAAGTGTTTCTGAGAATATTGAAGATGCAGCAGGGACTTGCTCTGAGATGATACTGTGGATCAATTTTATTTCTAATTTCTTCTTATGAAGAATTTTTCTTTGATTTGTCTCTGTTTTTATGTCTCTCCTGTGGTGATCATATTTCGAATTTCCGTTGCATTTTTAAATGATTTTTCACGTCAACAACTGACTTAGTAATTTCACTTCAAAAGGGATTTTGTTTTCCTCCTTTTTTTTGCTGCCTTTTACTCGTGTCAAGAAAAAGCCACATTTGAGATGCATCTGAGACGTACTTGCACTCTTCATCTGCTCACTGATGCACTTTAAATTCCAAGTGATTACAAATCATAATCCTCTGCTGATACACTTGTACAAATGATGATGATGCACACACGTGATTTTTCTAATTTTGTTTTGTTACGCTGGATAATTACGCTGAATAATAATAAAAAATGACCCACAATTTGGTAAACATCAGCTTTACAGATGTCATGTCTGCAGGATTAGTGGAAGAGACTGAATAAATTATAAAAAATCATTTGTTTTTATAATCATATAACCATCATATTTGATCTTTTTAGAAAAAATATACAAGCCACCTTATTCTGATTATACGGCAAGCAATGTGAAAGGGACTTCCGGTAAGAGACTTCCGGTCAAATGCCATTGGTTAAAATTTGTTTCACTTAACCGAGCGGCGTATTCGAACGGATTTCTACACACACCTTGGGAGCTGGTTATACTAACAAGCAGTTTAACCTGGGACTACAACAGATTTGTTTTTAACTGGCTTTCTCGGACGAAGGAACGTGCTCGTTGTGAGCCTCCAAAGATTCCAGGCTTCCAACAGGTAATAACAAACACTAATGATTTAATTTGAAAGTCGTTTGGAAATACCACCTCGATTTTTTTGCTGTTTTTCATGGACGAAGCACGCAACTATAAGGTCTGGTGTTTAAATGTGAGTTGGAGATTTGAATATGTGTCAACCTCCAAAATTGTTTGCTGCAATATTGAAGTCGATCGTACTAATATTTGCAGCGAGCGTTTGGAAGTTGATTCAGGAGTGATGAACTTTGACGAATTATTGCGCTTGTGTGACGTAAAGCTAGAATAATTAAGCGTCCCGGTGAAATTGAAAATTTTCAATTTACTTCTATCTTTCGAAGAGGGTTGCGTGTGTCACGTGACCGCTGTACCTCCAGAGCAGTGTTACAATTTGAAAGAATGCAAAACCTGTTTAAAATAAGTGACCGGGGTTTAATGGTAAGGGTTTATTTACAGAAATGTAAACATTCAACTCTGCTCGTGAACGTTATATGTGTGGTTAAAAAGGCAAACGAACCTGACAGGTATATAAAAGCCACGCATGTAAACTATTGGCATCCTGGCGTCCAACACCTACTTTATATATTTCCGTAAAGTAACACTTAGCTTACTAATTGTTTGGGGAGGGAAAAGCCCTGCGAGATTTTGGCACTCACGTGAAGCAGTTTGATGCAAATACTATGCTTAAAAAAGTAAGAGAATATTGGCTGAAAGATGCTGGTCGTTGTACCCTGCTTGGACCGCTCACATTATGGCAAGATATCCAGCTGCCTTCTCTTCACATTATCACAAAAATGAGTTGTAGTTGTTGTTGTTTTTTTGCTTCAAAAATATTCCACTATATTAAAGAAAGGATGGATAAAAGTCTTCAATTTAGTCCCATTGGATGCCGAGGAGCTCGCAGCTGGCGTCCCACAGACGTCGGGCGGTCTCCTCACTTCTCCCCTGGGGAGCCACGAAGGCGGGGGTGCAGTCACTGCAACGGAAAAAAAAAAATCTAATTAAAATCAAATTCCCTAATTTGAGTACTTTTAATGTGCTGTGGAGGTTGGACATGGGCAGTGTGTATGTAGTTGTACCTGAAGTGTTTCCCCGAAATGGAGTGCAGCTCTTCGGCCACAGCGCAGTAGATGCTAGTCTGGGCGCCCTCGCGGGGTGTCTTCAGGAAGACCGACAAAAGGCTGAACATGATCATCATCAGGGTTGAGTGACGAGTCAGGTCCGAGTTCACCGTGCCGGGGTGGAGCGAGTTCACCGTCACGTTGCTGCCTAGAAGAATTGTCACGCAGGTCAACGTCACTTTTTTTTCCCCGAATGGTAAAAAGGAAGTCGTTATACTTAATGCTGCTTCAAGTGAGGTTCTTGCATGTTTCGGATTATTTGAGGGACGCGGGTAAAATACCTTTAAGACGTCTCGCCAGCTCTCGAGCAAAGAGCACGTTGGCCAGCTTGCTCTGGCAATACGCCAGCCCGCTGTTGTAGCTTCCTTGACTGTGCAAGTCGTGGAAACGGATCCAGCCGAAGTTGTGCGCCAGCGACGAAACCACCACAATGCGTGCCGGAGCGCTGCGTTTTAGCAGGCCCACCAACAGTGACGTCAACAGGAAGTGACCTTGAAATAGCAGGAAAGATTCAAGCAGGAAAATGCGGTGACGCTCACGGTCTGGATCTCACCTAAGTGATTGACGCCGATGTGCATCTCGAAGCCGTCGATAGTTTTCGTGTAGGGACACATCATCACCCCCGCGTTGTTGATGAGGACATGAAGTTGGGTGAAGTCTGAAGAATAGTGACAACATTTGATCAGAAAACAAACATCATTCCTGTTGACAGACTTTTACCTCGAAGGAATTGTTGCGCGAAGGATCGTATGGAGCTAGTGTCGGCCAAGTCCAGCTCCCGAACCTCCACCTGAGCTTCAGGCGAGGCAGCCCGGATGCTGGCTGCCGCCCTCTCGCCTTTTTCCACGTCCCGGCACGCCATCACCACCCGAGCTCCTGATGGGTCAAAATGATAGTCTGAACCAGGAAAGACATTTACTGCTTGTCGATCTCTGAATGAATTACTGGAAGAAAAAAAAATGCCCTCATTCAAAAAGTAACCTCGAGTGGCCAGGTCCAGGGCGGTCTCCTTCCCGATGCCGGTGTTGGCTCCAGTGATGAGGACAATCTTCCCGTCCAGACAGGCAGCTGACATGCACACACCTCCTGCCGCATATCTTCTGTGGAAAACACCCATATGGCAAATTCCGAAAATAAAACTATCCGGAAAAGAATAGTTATAAAATAAAAATCTGTAAAATAATTACATTAATTCTAATTACAAGGAGAAAATCAGGAACACAGTCAATTATTTTTCAAACAGAAGAAATAAAAAGATAAAATAGTTCTGCTGTAAAATTATTTTACCACATGTAAAATAAGCACAATTTAAAAAAATATCGTGCTAAAATACCCCCACAAAGGTACAAATATAATAAGTCTGTCGCGCTGATACAGTTTAAAAAAATGTAAATTAGAGGGGGAAAGGCAGGGTTTTTTTTCATAAAGGGAAAATATTTGGCTTAATAATTCGCGCGCACGGCGGAGACGTCATCAGCAGGTACGAGCACGCCACGAAGCGCGGTGTGCTCGTGACCAATGGCGCAGCTGGCCACGCGCATACAGATGATGTTCCCGCCCACGCGCAGCCTCCTGATTGGCCCAAACCGTACCAACACACACCCCCGTTATATTCGATCTCATTGATTCTCAATCGGGGATCAATATCGTGTGAAATCAGAGCAAATTAAACACAACGCATGAAAAGAAATTTGGATTTCTTTTGAAGGATCCCTCGCCATGCTAATGCTAATATATCTGTGCTGTCACACGGCTCCATGTCAGCGTCAAAAGATGGCTTCCTACCGTATGTGAGGCGCGAATAAAACCACCAGTAACGTCACCACGGCGAGGCCGGCGAGGAATAAGAAAAGCCACATCGTTCGAGCACGGAGGGATGCTGTCGTTGGCACTTGCTAGCACAACAGCTGATCTGTGTGTGTGCGGGAAGGGAGGGGGGTTTAAAAGGAGCGAATAGCATCATGGGATTTGTAGTTTTTACAGCTTACAGCTTTCGAACAGGAAAAAAATAGTGTGGGGGCTGAAGAAATCGTCAAATGAACTGTTTCGGACTTTTGAGGTTGCTATAGCAACCCTTAGCCCAGATGTAGTGCCTTTTTAGTCATGGACCATTAAACCTGGTGCAAAAATAAAGCATTTCATCAAATGAATGAACAACCATGCTCTTGTAAATGTTTTATTGGACTAAAATGGATAAACAAGTTTTGAAATTAGAATGAAGATATAAGTGGGGGAGGGGGGGGGGGGGGAGATCAACATCAATCAACAAACTCTCTAGCTGCATTGTTAAATGATTTTTTTGAAAAAGACATGTTGGAATAATGTAACAATGTTTCATATTCATATGTATGCTTAGAATGCTATGAATGCAAAATGATATCCAGACAGGAAATGCTGTTTCAGACATTGTGCTGATGTCATCACATCAGGGTGACGTCTGTCTGCATCGCAGCACGAAGCAGTCTCACACGCTTGATCTCGTCTAAGCCTGATCGGTACTTGTAGTCCAGGTGGACGCCGCCGTTGAGGGTCACGTGGAAGGAATTGGCATCACAGCGGATGTGGATCTGAACATTCAACAAAATGGGGAAGGGGGGAGCAAAATGGTGACTGAAAAATCAATCAAAAAAGCTGAGCAATTGATGTTGTCAGGGATGTGTGTGATTCTTGTCACCTCAAAAAACTGTTCGGGCACAAACGGGAAAGAGGTCAGCTGGCGCTCCTCCCTGCCCCATTTGCCAGACACCTTGCTGTTCCGCACAAACACTCTCTTATTTCCAAAATAGTCGAAGCGAATGTCCATGTGGAAAGCTTGGAGGTCACCATCACCCTCAAGGTTGATGAAACAGCTGCAACGTAAAGAACAAACATGTTGTGGCATCGGCCTTAATTGAGGGGCATGTGGCCTAGTACCGTTTTGCGTTCGGCCAGAATTTTCCTTTGACGATGATGATGTTGCCCATCTTGAGACCTCCAACCAGCTCCCCGAATAGAGATGCCTCGCCGAAATACTAACAATAAGAAATGCAATAGAATGAATACAAACGATTGAAAGTGCAATGGTGACTTAAGTCATATTACAATGATCTCAATGAGTTGAAATAAGTTAATACTGCTTGATAGCCGTAAAAGAAAATTAAGACATACGGATTTAGGTTTCAGAATCACTTTGCGGGAGCATCTGACTTCACCAGGTGAACATGGCAGTTTGGTCTCAGTCTTGCTGTCTTCCTCTGGTTTCTAATTTAGAAGAAAAAAAAAAGTTGGCAACATCACAAGGCCACGCTCCTCCTGGTCAGTGCCCGGATGGGAGGAGAACACTCACAGGCACCACCTTTCCCGCAATGGCCATCTGGGTGACGAGCTCCACTGCCAGCTGTTCACTGACATCCAACTCTTGATTTTCTTTTGGCACCATCTGAAAGCAACGCACAACGCGATTAGCTTCTCACGTCACTCCTGCTTTCCTAAAAGAATGCTACACACAACTGCACTTACCACTATCTGGTCGACGGGCTTCGCTGCCTGTTCTTCACTGATGTCCAAGACTTGATTTTCTTTTGGCGCCACCTGAGAGCAAGTCTTAAGGTGATTGGCTTAGCCTCACGGCTCCTTACCTAAAACAACGCTACACACAATGGACTCGAGGTTGGCCCGTTTGCAGATGTAGTTGGCTGTGCTGCTGTCGCAGTCGTAGTCGAACCAGCGACCCTCAAGGCGGGTCACCATGGCGGCACAGTGTGCACCTCGCTTCCCTCCGGCATAGTTGTTTGGCTGGTCTTCCCCCCAGTTCCTGTAACAAAAGCCTCATTTACAGAGATCTGCCAAATTTACCTAGCGACAACATTTCTGTCTTAAATTTGAGAATGCCACTCACGCCATCGATTCGGTGAAGAGACTTTCATCAGTCCAACTCCACACTCCCTCCGTGTGCTCGTCCGTCAGGCCCAGCCAAGCCTTGCCCTGTCTGAATGTTGTCCTCAGCCAGTCCTACAAGAAAATAGGCAACGGATGAATGGAGGGAGGGAGAGCACAGCTGAGCGAAAGGTTCGATCATGTGACCTTCTCGTCGGCATCCAAAATGCTCGTCAGCTTGCTGTCATGTGACAAACAGAAGGCATTTGCCTCCTTCCATGTCTTGGTGTCGCTGGAGAAGTAGTAACACTTGCCCCCGTGCTCCAGCCAGCCCGTTGGACACTCAGACTGCCCTGGAAAGGAAATAAAGCAAAACCATGACCTCTTAGTATGCAGTACCAATTTTGATTTGGATGTTTCTTTCAATATATAATTTTCCAGTATTTAGTTCCAAAAATCCAATTTCTAGTTTTGGTTTTCTATAAATAAATAATTAATAATAACTAAAATTAATGAATAAATACATTTAATTTAATCAAATGAAATAAAGAAATCTCACCACGGCTCAAAGGGAAACAAAGCAAAAGAAGAAAGAAGAATTCTTTGCGTTGATGGATCATCTTGAAGCTCCTCTGGCCAATGCTACGCGGAAGTTGACTTTTGGATCTAGTCAGCTCGGTGCGATGTTTGGAGGTGAGTTGCGCCCGTGCAGCTGCGACCACCAAGCCCCTACTTGCACCTCCTTTATGTTGCGCGCTACAAGCAATGACGTCGATAACGACACGCCCACGACAAAGGGCGTTCAGCGGCGCACACTTGTCACCGTGTGATAGTGGGAACGTAATTTCGATCTCTTTGGGTGTCTCGACACGTGACGAAATTGACGATAAAGCTAACTTTGACTTTGACTCTTTCTACAAAGGGTAAAAAAAACCTACATACGTTTTAACACCTACACGTTTTGTCCTAAATGCAATAAAAACAATATTGTTTTTTATTCGTCAAAAATGTCATGAATGCAAAACAAAACCCACGTAGTTTATTATTCGTTATAAAATGTCATAAATCGTATTTCAGTGTTTTTAGAAAACAAGAAAAAGATATTTTGTCTGTTTTTATGACCCAATTTGAAAATAGCAATCATTTATCAAAATTTGTGTGGAAGTCAATCTTTGCAGAACTTATGCCAAGTTTAACCGCTTCATTTGAATGGCTCGATGGATTTTATTGCATACCACTAGGGGGAAGCCGCGTATCAAAAGTCTTTCAGAGAATGGTGCCTGTGAGTTATGCAATCAATTACTACTTTTATCCTGTAAAATTCTCACTTTATGATATGATCAGCCATAAAAAAAAATTATGTTAAACGAGTCCCTAAACACGTCAGGAAAAAACTACAAGTGTACTCCATTACCCAGAAGACACCAATATTAGGTGTTCAAAATGCGCCTGCATATAAATTGTTCATGCGTTGATTTTGACTATAGATTGAAATAGACAATATATTTTTTATCTTTTATATTCTTAGTAACTATAATTTTATTCACAATATAATGTTGTCATATTTAAATAAGATTTCAAATCACTGTTTGATTTTTAGTCAGGAAGCCCCCACCCCCCACCCACCCCTGCTCTACCCCGAGGACCATCATGCGGAAATAGTTTGTCTTGCCCATATTTTGACCCAAATTTATTATTTATCTTATCGAATAAAACCACCAGTAACGTCACCACGGCGAGGCCGGCGAGGAATAAGAAAAGCCACATCGTTCGAGCACGGAGGGATGCTGTCGTTGGCGCCTGCTAGCACAACAGAAGGGGGGGGGGGGGGGTTAAAACGAGCGAATAGCATCATGGGATTTGTAGTTTTTACAGCTTACAGCTTTCGAACAGGAAAAAAGTAGTGTGGGGGTTGAAGAAATCGTCAAATAAAATGTTTCGGACTTTTGAGGTTGCTATAGCAACCCTTAGCCGAGATGTGCCTTTTTAGTCATGGACCATTAAACCTGGTGCAAAAACAAAGCATGTGCAAAAATAAAGCATTTCATCAAATGAATGAACAACCTGGCTCTTGTAAATGTTTTATTGGACTAAAATGGATAAACAAGTTTTGAAATTAGAATGAAGATATAAGTGGGGGGGGGATCAACATCAATCAACAAACTCTCTAGCTGCATTGTTAAATGATTTTTTTTGAAAAAGACACGTTGGAATAATGTAACAATGTTTCATATTCATATGTATGCTTAGAATGCTATGAATGCAAAATGATATCCAGACAGGAAATGCTGTTTCAGACATTGTGCTGATGTCATCACATCAGGGTGACGTCTGTCTGCGTCGCGTCCCTAAACAGACTCACACGCTTGATCTTGGCTAAGCCAAATCGGTACTTGTAGTCCAGGTAGACGCCGCCGTTGAGGGTCACGTGGAAGGAATTGGCATCACACCGGATACGGATCTGAACATTCAACAAAATGGGGAAGGGGGGAGCAAAATGGTGACTGAAAAATCAATCAAAAAAGCTGAGCAATTGATGTTGTCAGGGATGTGTGTGATTCTTGTCACCTCAAAAAACTGGTCGGGCACAAACGGGAAAGAGGTCAGCTGGCGCTCCTCCCTGCCCCATTTGCCAGACACCTTGCTGTTCCGCACAAACAGTCTCTTATGTCCAAAATAGTCGAAGCGAATGTCCATGTGGAAAGCTTGGAGGTCATCATCACCCTCAAGGTTGATGAAACAGCTGCAACGTAAAGAACAAACATGTTGTGGCATCGGCCTTAATTGAGGGGCATGTGGCCTAGTACCGTTTTGCGTTCGGCCAGAATTTTCCTTTGACGATGATGATGTTGCCCATCTTGAGACCTCCAACCAGCTCCCCGAATAGAGCTACCACGCCGAAATACTAACAATAAGAAATGCAATAGAATGAATACAAACGATTGAAAGTGCAATGGTGACTTAAGTCATATTACAATGATCTCAATGAGTTGAAATAGTCAAGTTAATACTGCTTGATAGCCGTAAAAGAAAATTAAGACATACGGATTTAGGTTTCATTATCACTTTGCGGGAGCATCTGACTTCACCAGGTGAACATGGCAGTTTGGTCTCAGTCTTGCTGTCTTCCTCTGGTTTCTAATTTAGAAGAAAATAAAAAGTTGGCAACATCACAAGGCCACGCTCCTCCTGGTCAGTGCCCGGATGGGAGGAGAACACTCACAGGCACCACCTTTCCCGCAATGGCCATCTGGGTGACGAGCTCCACTGCCAGCTGTTCACTGTCATCCAACTCTTGATTTTCTTTTGGCACCATCTGAAAGCAACGCACAACGCGATTAGCTTCTCACGTCACTCCTTCTTTCCTAAAAGAATGCTACACACAACTGCACTTACCACTATCTGGTCGACGGGCTTCGCTGCCTGTTCTTCACTGATGTCCAAGACTTGATTTTCTTTTGCCGCCACCTGAGAGCAAGTCTTAAGGTGATTGGCTTAGCCTCACGGCTCCTTACCTAAAACAACGCTACACACAATGGACTCGAGGTTGGCCCGTTTGCAGATGTAGTTGACTGTGCTGCTGTCGCAGTCGTAGTCGAACCAGCGACCCTCAAGGCGGGTCACCATGGCGGCACAGTGTGCACCTCGCTTCCCTCCGGCATAGTTGTTTGGCTGGTCTTCACCCCAGTTCCTGTAACAAAAGCCTCATTTACAGAGATCTGCCAAATCTACCTAGCGACAACATTTCTGTCTTAAATTTGAGAATGCCACTCACGCCATCGATTCGGTGAAGAGACTTTCATCAGTCCAACTCCACACTCCCTCCGTGTGCTCGTCCGTCAGGCCCAGCCAAGCCTTGCCCTGTCTGAATGTTGTCCTCAGCCAGTCCTACAAGAAAATAGGCAACGGATGAATGGAGGGAGGGAGAGCACAGCTGAGCGAAAGGTTCGATCATGTGACCTTCTCGTCGGCATCCAAAATGCTCGTCAGCTTGCTGTCATGTGACAAACAGAAGGCATTTGCCTCCTTCCATGTCTTGGTGTCGCTGGAGAAGTAGTAACACTTGCCCCCGTGCTCCAGCCAGCCCGTTGGACACTCAGACTGCCCTGGAAAGGAAATAAAGCAAAACCATGACCTCTTAGTATGGAGTACCAATTTTGATTTGGATGTTTCTTTCAATATATAATTTTCCAGTATTTAGTTCCAAAAATCCAATTTCTAGTTTTGGTTTTCTATAAATAAATAATTAATAATAATAACTAAAATTAATGAATAAATACATTTAATTTAATAAAATGAAATAAATAAATCTCACCACGGCTCAAAGGGAAACAAAGCAAAAGAAGAAAGAAGAATTCTTTGCGTTGATGGATCATCTTGAAGCTCCTCTGGCCAATGCTACGCGGAAGTTGACTTTTGGATCTAGTCAGCTCGGTGCGATGTTTGGAGGTGAGTTGCGCCCGTGCAGCTGCGACCACCAAGCCCCTACCTGCACCTCCTTTAGGTTGCGCGCTACAAGCAATGACGTCGATAACGACACGCCCACGACAAAGGGCGTTCAGGGGCGCACACTTGTCACCGTGTGATAGTGGGAACGTAATTTCGATCTCTTTGGGTGTCTCGACACGTGACGAAATTGACGATAAAGCTGACTTTGACTTTGACTCTTTCTATCAAAGGGTAAAAAAAACCTACATACGTTAACACCTACACGTTTTGTCCTAAATGCAATAAAAACAATATTGTTTTTTATTCGTCAAAAATGTCATGAATGCAAAACAAAACCCACGTAGTTTATTATTCGTTATAAAATGTCATAAATCGTATTTCAGTGTTTTTAGAAAACAAGAAAAAGATATTTTGTCTGTTTTTATGACCCAATTTGAAAATAGCAATCATTTATCAAAATTTGTGTGGAAGTCAATCTTTGCAGAACTTATGCCAAGTTTAACCGCTGCATTTGAATGGCTCGATGGATTTTATTGCATACCACTAGGGGGAAGCCGCGTATCAAAGGTCTTTCAGAGAATGGTGCCTGTGACTTATGCAATCAATTACTACTTTTATCCTGTAAAATTCTCACTTTATGATATGATCAGCCATAAAAAAAATTGTTATGTTAAACGAGTCCCTAAACACGTCAGGAAAAAACTACAAGTGTACTCCATTACCCAGAAGACACCATTATTAGGTGTTCAAAATGCGCCTGCATATAAATTGTTCATGCGTTGATTTTGACTATAGATTGAAATAGACAATATATTTTTTATCTTTTATATTCTTAGTAACTATAATTTTATTCACAATATAATGTTGTCATATTTAAATAGGATTTCAAATCACTATGTTTGATTTTTAGTCAGGAAGCCCCCCCCCCCCCTGCTCTACCCCGAGGACCATCATGCGGAAATAGTTTGTCTTGCCCACATTTTGACCCAAATTTATTATTATTTATCTTATCGAATAAAACCACCAGTAACGTCACCACGGCGAGGCCGGCGAGGAATAAGAAAAGCCACATCGTTCGAGCACGGAGGGATGCTGTCGTTGGCGCTTGCTAGCACAACAGAAAGGAGGGGGGGGTGGGGGTTTAAAACGAGCGAATAGCATCATGGGATTTGTAGTTTTTACAGCTTACAGCTTTCGAACAGGAAAAAAGTAGTGTGGGGGCTGAAGAAATCGTCAAATAAAATGTTTCGGACTTTTGAGGTTGCTATAGCAACCCTTAGCCGAGATGTGCCTTTTTAGTCATGGACCATTAAACCTGGTGCAAAAACAAAGCATGTGCAAAAATAAAGGATTTCATCAAATGAATGAACAACCTGGCTCTTGTAAATGTTTTATTGGACTAAAATGGATAAACAAGTTTTGAAATTAGAATGAAGATATAAGTGGGGGGGGGATCAACATCAATCAACAAACTCTCTACTTGCATTGTTAAATGATTTTTTTGAAAAAGACATGTTGGAATAATGTAACAATGTTTCATATTCATATGTATGCTTAGAATGCTATGAATGCAAAATGATATCCAGACAGGAAATGCTGTTTCAGACATTGTGCTGATGTCATCACATCAGGGTGACGTCTGTCTGCATCGCGGCACGAAGCAGTCTCACACGCTTGATCTCGTCTAAGCCTGATCGGTACTTGTAGTCCAGGTGGACGGCGCCGTTGAGGATCACGTGGAAGGAATTGGCATCACAGCGGATGTGGATCTGAACATTCAACAAAATGGGGAAGGGGGGAGCAAAATGGTGACTGAAAAATCAATCAAAAAAGCTGAGCAATTGATGTTGTCAGGGATGTGTGTGATTCTTGTCACCTCAAAAAACTGTTCGGGCACAAACGGGAAAGAGGTCAGCTGGCGCTCCTCCCTGCCCCATTTGCCAGACACCTTGCTGTTTCGCACAAACACTCTCTTATTTCCAAAATAGTCTAAGCGAATGTCCATGTGGAAAGCTTGGAGGTCACCATCACCCTCAAGGTTGATGAAACAGCTGCAACGTAAAGAACAAACATGTTGTGGCATCGGCCTTAATTGAGGGGCATGTGGCCTAGTACCGTTTTGCGTTCGGCCAGAATTTTCCTTTGACGATGATGATGTTGCCCATCTTGAGACCTCCAACCAGCTCCCCGATTAGAGATGCCTCGCCGAAATACTAACAATAAGAAATGCAATAGAATGAATAGAAACGATTGAAAGTGCAATGGTGAGTCATATTACAATGATCTCAATGAGTTGAAATAGTCAAGTTAATACTGCTTGATAGCATTTGCCGTCAAAGAAAATTAGACATACAGATTTAGGTTTCAGAATCACTTTGCGGGAGCATCTGACTTCACCAGGTGAACATGGCAGTTTGGTCTCAGTCTTGCTGTCTTCCTCTGGTTTCTAATTTAGAAGAAAATAAAAAGTTGGCAACATCACAAGGCCACGCTCCTCCTGGTCAGTGCCCGGATGGGAGGAGAACACTCACAGGCACCACCTTTCCCGCAATGGCCATCTGGGTGACGAGCTCCACTGCCAGCTGTTCACTGTCATCCAACTCTTGATTTTCTTTTGGCACCATCTGAAAGCAACGCACAACGCGATTAGCTTCTCACGTCACTCCTGCTTTCCTAAAAGAATGCTACACACAACTGCACTTACCACTATCTGGTCGACGGGCTTCGCTGCCTGTTCTTCACTGATGTCCAAGACTTGATTTTCTTTTGGCGCCACCTGAGAGCAAGTCTTAAGGTGATTGGCTTAGCCTCACGGCTCCTTACCTAAAACAACGCTACACACAATGGACTCGAGGTTGGCCCGTTTGCAGATGTAGTTGACTGTGCTGCTGTCGCAGTCGTAGTCGAACCAGCGACCCTCAAGGCGGGTCACCATGGCGGCACAGTGTGCACCTCGCTTCCCTCCGGCATAGTTGTTTGGCTGGTCTTCACCCCAGTTCCTGTAACAAAAGCCTCATTTACAGAGATCTGCCAAATTTACCTAGCGACAACATTTCTGTCTTAAATTTGAGAATGCCACTCACGCCATCGATTCGATGAAGAGACTTTCATCAGTCCAACTCCACACTCCCTCCGTGTGCTCGTCCGTCAGGCCCAGCCAAGCCTTGCCCTGTCTGAATGTTGTCCTCAGCCAGTCCTACAAGAAAATAGGCAACGGATGAATGGAGGGAGGGAGAGCACAGCTGAGCGAAAGGTTCGATCATGTGACCTTCTCGTCGGCATCCAAAATGCTCGTCAGCTTGCTGTCATGTGACAAACAGAAGGCATTTGCCTCCTTCCATGTCTTGGTGTCGCTGGAGAAGTAGTAACACTTGCCCCTGTGCTCCAGCCAGCCCGTTGGACACTCAGACTGCCCTGGAAAGGAAATAAAGCAAAACCATGACCTCTTAGTATGGAGTACCAATCTTGATTTGGATGTTTCTTTCAATATATAATTTTCCAGTATTTAGTTCTAAAAATCCAATTTCTACTTTTGGTTTTCTATAAAGAAATAAATAATAATAATTAATAATAATAACTAAAATTAATGAATAAATACATTTAATTTAATCAAATGAAATAAATAAATCTCACCACGGCTCAAAGGGAAACAAAGCAAAAGAAGAAAGAAGAATTCTTTGCGTTGATGGATCATCTTGAAGCTCCTCTGGCCAATGCTACGCGGAAGTTGACTTTTGGATCTAGTCAGCTCGGTGCGATGTTTGGAGGTGAGTTGCGCCCGTGCAGCTGCGATGACCAAGCCCCTACTTGCACCTCCTTTATGTTGCGCGCTACAAGCAATGACGTCGATAACGACACGCCCACGACAAAGGGCGTTCAGCGGCGTACACTTTTGTCACCGTGTGATAGTGGGAACGTAATTTCGATTTCTTTGTGTGTCTCGACACGTGAAGAAATTGACGATAAAGCAGACTTTGACTTTGACTCTTTCTATCAAAGGGTAAAAAAACATGCATACGTTTTAACACCTACACGTTTTGTCCTAAATGCAATAAAACCAATATTGTTTTTTATTCGTCAAAAATGTCATGAATGCAAAAAAAACCCACGTAGTTTATTATTCGTTATAAAATGTCATAAGTCGTATTTCAGTGTTTTTAGAAAACAAGAAAAAGATATTTTGTCTGTTTTTATGACCCAATTTGAGTTATTTTTATGTCAAAAAGTCAAAGTCTGCTTTATTGTCAATTTCTTCACATGCCAAGACACACAAAGAAATCGAAATAACGTTCCCACTATCCCACGGTGACAAGACATAGTACACAATATACATACAAGTAAACAACACAAAAAAATAAAAACAAGAAGGCACAAACAATGAATAAATAAGAGTGATGAATAAATAATAAATAAACAAATAACACAATAAATAAGAGGAGCAAAAATGGAGCAAGTGTGCATACAGCAGACAGTCAGAATATAGCGCAAAAGTACAGGACGCTACGCAGAAGGGACCCAACACTCTTTTTAAATAATAAAAAAAGATATAATGTTATCTATCTATCTGAACTCTCTCCCCCCCTTCTGCGTATTTATTCATTGTTTGTGCCTTCTTGTTGTAATTTTTTTGTGTTGTTTACTTGTTTGTATATTGTGTACTATGTCTTGTCACCGTGGGATAGTGGGAACGTTATTTCGATTTCTTTGTGTGTCTTGGCATGTGTCCTGTACTTTTGCGCTATATTCTGACTGTCTGCTGTATGCACACTTGCTCCATTTTTGCTCCTCTTATTTATTGTGTTATTTGTTTATTTATTATTTATTCATCACTCTTATTTATTCATTGTTTGTGCCTTCTTGTTGTAATTGTTTTGTGTTGTTTACTTGTTTGTATATTGTGTACTATGTCTTGTCACCGTGGGATAGTGGGAACGTTATTTCGATTTCTTTGTGTGTCTTGGCATGTGAAGAAATTAACAATAAAGCAGACTTAGACTTAGACTATTTAAAATATTTATTATTGTTTACATGCAATCTAGGTGTTTGGCCACACATTCCATCACAGACACGTAACTAAATGAAATGCACATGGAAATTTGGACCAATGGTGTCTATGGTCTTGCAGTGAGAAGAAAAAAAAAAAAGCTATTAAATGAAATATAACTGGTGCTTTTTGATATACCAGACCTGACCCCTGATTTACAAGCCATCATTTGGTTGATGTGTGGCAGTGAACTCAAGTCAGCTCTACCAGCAGCCATTTTGCTGAGGAAAATACAGTTTCCTTATCATCATCATCGGTTTAAAGTTCGCTTTCCAGGCGCCGCTGGGTTGGACTGGATTCTCAATATGGCTTTCTTCCACCGGGGACGGTCCATGGCCATCTCGTGGTTGAGAGTCCTATACTGAGAACATTTTTGGAGCAAAACTTTTTACAGCCGGATGCCCTTCCTGACACCAACCCAAGGGGCAATGCATTTTCTGTAGGGGTTGACTCCCTTAGCCCATTCCTCTCCCGAGGAGCCCACTGGGCAGTGGTACTATTTAACCCATAGTTGGGGGCTGGTTCGTGGGCACCATGGCGTGTCCACACACCGGTGGGCCTGCGTGCCGCACGTCTAGGGGCCTGCCGCACGTCTAGGGGCTTGTCGTTAACAGAAAAGACCAAACATTGTCGACGTGTTAACCGTAGGCATTGATAATTGTAGTTTTACAAGCACCAGATATTTGAAAACAAATGAGGAAGCAACATGTCAACAAAAGCTAGGTTTTAGCCACCCTTGGTTACCATGAGTACAAAAAGTACATGTGCTGAAGCACACGTTTGAGATGGCGGAGCATCATCAAGGTCACATATCTCAAACTGCTACAGCAAGTATCGAGAAGTCCAAACATTTTATCACATCACAATAACAAGCTTATTTCTAAAGGAAGTTTTGCCTCCTTTCCGGTGGAAAAACATTGTTGCAAAAGGTGTAAAGATACATTTAATGATGAGGCATGCATGGTAAAGCAGTGATAATGTGCGAAATAATAGCCAATGACAAATAGCTACTCTGTTTTCTCTGACTCATACACTTGCACCAGGGACAAAGTGCTCCTTCATTTGCTACATTTCAGGAAGATTGACACAAATGATTAATTAAGAAACAATTCCCAGCAGTGTGTGCGGACATGTCAAAGTCAAAGTCTGCTTTATTGTCAATCTCTTCACATGCCAAGACACACAAAGAAATCGAAATTACGTTTCCACTATCCCACGGTGACAAGACATAGTACACGATATACATACAAGTAAACAACACAAAATAAAAACAAATGAATAATAAGAGTGATGAATAAATAATAAATAAACAAATAACACAATAAATAAGAGGAGCAAAACGGAGCAAGTGTGCATACAGCAGACAGTCAGAATATAGCGCAAAAGCACAGGACGCTACGCAGAAGGGGGGAGAGAGTTCAGGATCCTAACAGCCTGGAGTATGAAGCTGTTGGTGAGTCTGGAGGTGCGGGAGCGCAGGCTCCTGTACCTCTTCCCAGAGGGCAGAAGATCGAACAAAGAGTGAGCGGGGTCATCACTCACAATCGTGGTCGCCTTGCGGGTGAGATGGGAGGTGTAAATGTCCTTCAAGGAGGGGAGTGAAGCACCAATAATCTTACCAGCCGTGTTCACTATGCGCTGTAGGGCCTTCATGTTGTAGTCAGTGCAGCTACCACCCCAAACAGCGATACAGCTGGAGAGGACGCTCTCAATGGTGCCGCGGTAAAAAGTAGTCATGACGGCCGGAGGAGCACTCGCTCGCCTGAGTTTCCGCAGGAAGTACAGGCGGCGCTGGGCCTTCTTCGCCAGTGATGGACCAGGAGAGATCCTCACTGATGTGCACCCCCAGGAACCTGGTGCTGCTCACTCTCTCCACCACAGCACCGTCGATGGTCAGCGGCAGGTGTTGGGCGTGACCCTTCCGGAAGTCAACAACAACCTCCTTGGTCTTGTTGACGTTCAGCAGGAGGTTGTTGTCCCTGCACCACGTGGTCAGAAGGTCAACCTCCAACCTGTATTGAGTCTCGTCACCCTTGGTGATGAGACCCACCAGAGTCGTGTCGTCAGCAAATTTCACTATGCGGTTGTTGCTGTCGGTTGCAGCGCAGTCATGCGTCAGCAGGGTGAAGATGCTGGCGGAGATTTTGTCGCCAACACGTACCACCTGAGGCCTCCGACAGAGGAAGTCTAGTAGCCAGTTGCAGAGGTAGGTACTGAGGCCCAGCTTGGCGAGTTTGCAGATGAGTCGGTGTGTTAGCATGCATGACTGTATGTCCAAAAAGAGCGGCCTTCCTCATCTTGTCAACAGAGCCTTTGGAATCAATCCAAATTTGATTTTGATACAATTGAAAATGCAAGCTAGTTTCATTTTACTGGAAAAACAAAATATGTGGAGAATTGATGAGTAAAACATCAGAAATCCTGTCATCGTTTGATGTCAGAAAATAGAAATCATTTATCAAAATGTATGTGGAAGTCAATCTTTGCAGAACTTATGCCAAGTTTAACCGCTGCATTTGAATGGCTCGATGGATTTTATTGCATACCACTAGGGGGAAGCCGCGTATCAAAAGTCTTTCAGAGAATGGTGCCTATGAGTTATGCAATCAATTACTACTTTTATCATGTAAAATTCTCACTTTATGATATGATCAGCCTTAAAAATTTGTTATGTTAAACGAGTCCCTAAACACGTAAGGAAAAAAAACTACAAGTGTACTCCATTACCCAGAAGATACCAATATTAGGTGTTCAAAATGTGCCTGCATATAAATTGTTCATGCGTTGATTTTGACTATAGATTGAAATAGACAATATTTTTTTTATCTTTTATATTCTTAGTAACTATAATTTTATTCAGAATATAATGTCATATTTAAATAGGATTTCAAATCACTTTGTTGGATTTTTAGTCAGGAAGCCCCCCCCACCCCTGCTCTACCCCGAGGACCGTCATGCGGAAATAGTTTGTCTTGCCCACATCTTGACCCAAATTTCTTATTTTTCTCCTTGGAATCCTTAATTACCCACCAAAATAAAATAAAATTGAGTTTGAGGTCAATTACGATGTCGTCGGAAGAATTTGAGAAGTTGCACGAAATCTATAGGTCCCTGTACGAGGAGCTAAAGCTAATGCCAGAGAGGCTGCTGAGGAGTCATGGAGGTACAAAACAAATATCAAATTCTAGAATTCTCTTGCACAGCAACGCATTTGACACCTTTTGTGTTTTTGTTCACCCGCAGAGGAGAAAAAGAGCTTATTGAGGGCCTTTGACGAAAGAAATTTGGAGGCGGAGGAAATTGTGAGCTACCCTGATTGTTTTGGGAATGTTAGCTAGCAAACCGTCGTGTTTGCTTCACGTGACCTGCAGAATCCAGATAGATACAGAAAAAGAGCTGCAAGATTCAATTCTTAAAGAGGCAGTATGTTGGAAATTGCACTGTGGAGAATAGAAAGACAATGTGAATGTTATCTAGGGGTGTCCCTTGTAGAGCCTATATCTTTCTAGCATGCAAAAAAATAATGCATCATTGTGTGCTCGTTTCAACCCAGCTGCAGGGGATGGAAGAGGAGCTGCGTGATGCTCCGCCATCCTACCGGAATCCCATGAGAACCAAGCTGCGTCTTTACCAACGAGACCTCGCCAAGCTGCAGCGGGACGCCAAGAACTCGGCCCCGCTGCTGTCGGACGGGAGTCAAGGCAGCATCTATTCATCGCAAAACCAACAAAGCGTGAGTGTGGCAAGAATGTGGACATACTCGATTGGCATTATTTTCTTGAAGGACCCTCACAACACTTGTGATCAACAGTAGGCCAGGGTTGTTGTTTCTTTGAGATGGCTGTGCACGCACACTTTAATAGGGACGGAGTTACGGGGTGGACCGGGAAGGCCACGGCCACCTCTTGTAATGGCACGACAGGGTGGCTCATGTCTTCTAACTAGTAGTTTCTCCCCCCTTTGTCCAGACACGAGTGCAGTCGCAGCGAGCCCTGCTCCTGCAAGGCACCGAGTCGCTGAACAACACAAGCCAGAGCATCGAGCGCAGTCAACGCCTGGCCATCGAGACTGAGAACATCGGCACCGACATCATCGAGGAACTCGGCGGGCAGCGGGAGCAGCTGGATCGGACCAAGGACAGAGTGAGTGTTTTGAAAGTGGCCAACTGCAATGTGATGCTTGTAGTAAATTCTGCAAGCAATGCCACTTAATGAACAAATACTTCCAAAAGCATGTCATGCACATATGCAGAGCTGCACTATTTGTTTACAGATTAGATGTCAAGGGAGCACGAGGTAGTTGCACTTCCTATCCCTCACCCAGTTTGTTTGTTTTTGTTTGTAGCTGGTAAATACGGGGGAGAACCTCAGTCGCACTCGGAAAATCCTTCGTTCCATGTCACGACGGTAAGTGTGAGCCCGGATTTGATGCGATCTAACCGTGGAACCTCCCAAGTCGAAAGCCATTCCTTTTCTGCGTGTTTTAGTAACACAAATCATTGGCTGACGTACTTTGCTGATCTTCCGCCAGGCTCATGACAAACAAGCTGCTTCTCGCCGTCATCATTCTCATGGAACTGGCCATTCTAGGCGCTGTGGTTTACCTCAAGTTCTTTCGCCGATGAAGATTGAGGATGGGAAGGTAGTGGAATTCTCTCTGAACCCGCTTTCGCGTCCATAAGGTCCAACGTGTCACTGAAGGTTCACTTGAGATGAACGTTCCTCATCACATGAGCCACAGAATTTAATGTGCACTATTTGATCGGACTGTTAATCCAGAGAAATCCCTCTGGAAGGGAGTTTTGGACATCTGCGCACACCGGTGTGACAACATGGCGACCTGGTGTGGTAAATTGAGGTACTGCACTTCATTTAGCAATATAAGACCACATTGCACACTTTCTGTCTTGCTTTTAACTTGATATTGCTCAGGGTACTTATTATTACACTCTGATCAATATAGACAAAAAAGTTGCTTTATTCGAAGCCATCTACATTTCCTTTTGTTTATACTCTAAACTGTTTGCCAGTCGTTATCACTGTGATTAGTTAACACGTATATTGTTGTAAGCCTTCTTGATTGATGGCAACTTTTGACTTGAAATGATTTAATCCATTGGTCAGATGATTGTGAATGATTGTTTTACAAAATGAACAATGATGGCCAAGTACCTGCTTCCTCTTTTGTTGACTCATATTTGAGTTTTTTTTTTTTTTTTTTTTTAAGTGGTGGTTCTAAGGTGGAATTTAACGTAACTCCTAAAAAAAATAAATGAACTATTTAAAGTAATAACTTACCTTTTAATTTAATCTTTCATAATCTTTGGACTTTGCACACCCAAAAAATGGCAACCGGACAAATTATACTTAAATGGAAGACCAGAAAATAAACTCTTTAATACAAGAACATAAACACTGTTAGTTTAGTGGTTTGAGTGGTGGAAGAAAAAAAAAAAAAATTGCAGCATGCATGTAGTATGCTACGTTTGCTCCTTTACCCATTCCGCCACATCACGTCGCCGTCAATCGATATTTACTACGTCAAATTAGTGGTTTCATTGGTGATGAAAAATAAAAAATAAAACAATCCCAGCTGGTCCAAAAGTGCGTACTCAAATTCCTTATTATAACTAGTCTATAAATACACTTTTGGTTTGTTGCTAATCATACCTTTGAGCCAAGCTCCCTTTCCTTGTAAACTACTCCAAAAAATAAATACCAGGCATCCATGCCTTCATACATAAAATAGCAAAATAAATTAGTCGGCCTTGCCGTCTAAAATGTCTAGGCTTTACATGGCAAACCTTTTGAGACGATGACAAATACTTTCCACGATGAAATACAGCACAATAAAAAGTGGATTAAAAAAAAAATAATAGAATTCCTCAGCTATTTGATTCAGTTTTTTTTGTAGTCTTGGATGCAACACTTTGGAATGCTTATGGGGTTCGTGGAAGAAGTCTGTGGCTGTTTTGCTCTGAGCACTCAGAGGCAGAGCTGCTCCGTGTCGCCTTCTTTAGTCGAGCGGATCTCGTCAATGACCCCGTGAGCTCCTTCTCTCGTCTGCCCCAGGGATGACGCGATGACGTCGACAGCCAGGGAGGCGGTGGCCTCTATGGCCGCCTGTGTCGCCCCCACCCCGGGGTTCACCTCCACCAGGTCCATGACCGACAGCAGACCTGCAAATCCAGGACCACAAAGTTGCAAATCTTCGACCTGAAACATGTGAGAGAGTGTCGATCAAAGTTTTTGTTTACCTGTGTTGTGAACTTCCTCTGCGATGTAGATGCCCTCCCTGTAGGTCAACCCTCCGTTCACCGGCGTCCCCGTAGCAGGAGCCAGAGACGGGTCGAATGCGTCGATGTCAAAGCTCAAGTGAACGGGTCTTTGCTTTCTGTTGGAAGGCGAGAAGATGGTTTAAAGGTCCGACTCGGATGGAATGTTTGCCCCGCGACGTCGAGCGTTACCTCGCCAGCACGTGATCCAGAGCGACTTCCGTGACCCTCTGGATGCCGAGTCTGTCGATATCCCTCATGGTGAAGTACTGGATCCCCAAGTTCTTCAGGATGTGGCTGTGAAGAACACACAAAAGGGTTCACTGAAAAATCTTTGTAGGTTGACGAGCTTCCAGAATTCTCCTTACTACTCGCCGGGGTCCACATCCCGAAGTCCAATATACACCAGGTCCCTGCAGGAGAGAACCGGCTTCACCCAAGAAAACCCCGGAAGATCCAGCACCTACGTTGGACATGCATCGACAGGTAAAAATGACTTGTCGATGAGTCATATTCAAGATTCCAGACCTGCCTGCACCCTCACCTTATCTTGCAGCTCTTTGAGCAGGAAGGCCACCGGCTGACCGTGGAGATTCCCCGATGGTGAAGTCTCGGGCGTGTTCACATCGGCGTGCGCGTCAATCCATATGAGACAAAGGTCAGGACACTGTTGGGCGTGGCCTGCCACCGATCCAATGCCAAGGCTATGCACGAGAACCAAATGGTAAATCATAAATCAGGTTGCGCAAGAATATTTTTGGTGAGTCGATCTGGTTACCTGTGGTCCCCTCCTAGCATGACCAGGGTATGACCGGCGCCCACCGCTCTGCTCACTGCGCCCGAAAGCTTCTTTGTGGCGGCGCCCACTGTGCGAGGGGAGTGGACGTCCATGAAGGGCTCGTCCACCTCCGGGTAGTGGAAAGTGAGATCACCAAAGTCATGCACGGCGTAATCTGAAATGGACGTGTATAATCTTGGTGCAAACATTCATGCCACTCAAATACATCAGCCGCCAAATTTGAACGACCGATGCGAAATTGCAAGCCCATTCTCCCAGACCTTTTTCGTGGAACCATTGCGCAAATCCGCTTACGCAAGATCTATATGCATAGCTTCCACTCTGATGAGTCATTCCGCAGCATCGCCGGCCCACACCCAGCAAGTCTCGAGTTCGGATTTCAGTCTCGGCATTCTCCGACCCGATGTACGTCGAGGCAATGTGAGGTCAGATGACAGTGTTGTCTTACCGCGCAATAACGTGGCCAGTTACCTTGAGCAGCCACCACAGAAATAGACTGAAGGACAATTCTAAAGTGATCCGTTTTATCACACAATATTGCACCTGTGTATAGTGCTCACATGGTGGCGGCCCGAAGCTTTTAATGGACACCCCACCTGGATTTATCGGTACATCGTCCACCGGAATAAATCGTTACGGTTTCTGCCTTGAGGTAGTTTCACATTTTTAAATTATTATTTTTTCTTTCATTTATTCACTCTGATTAAGATAACTGCCCAAAAAACAAAACCTTACTTCCAATAAATGTCTGGTACTCTGTGCATTATCATTTGTATTAGCAAATAAAATAATTTTGGGGAAAAAAATCATAATTTTTAAAACATTGAAAAAAATTATACTTGTATTCCCCCCCTCATTTTTAGCATGATCAAAATTTAAAAAATTGCCATAACAGAATAATGTAATCTAGTACATTTGAGCAATCAATCAACCGCCAGCACTAATTACATTTTTAAACGAGCATATTTTCACGGTTATAGAGTTCACAGAAGTGCAAGCGAGTGCAGGCACGCACCAGAACGTACAGGACGTCCTTTTATCAGACGCATTCCATTTTGAGGGTAAAATAGGGACCGCAGTAGCATGTACTGTGTTTTGTATGTCGTATCTGATGTACTGTGACATTTACCCAAGGTTGGGTTCATTATTTTGACCCACAAATTGGGTTCAACATTGGCTTTAGGTGGGCTGCTGAAACTCAAACTGGTCGCTTTTTTTTTTTTTTTTTTCTCCTCCAAATCCCCTTTATGATGTTTTGGCGCGCGTGGGAGTAGGACGTGCCGCGACACGCTATGGGGTAAATTTTCACAGAAAATAAAGAAAAGAAACCGCGCGTCATCTTGCAAACTGCGGATTTCAGAGGCAAAGGAAGGGCCCACTTTCATTGTCTGCAGATCCTGAGCATGCGCAGTACGAACACGTGGAGATGGGACGCCATTTCAGTTGATTATGAATTAAAACGAATTGCAATAGTTCGTGAATTACACATCCCCACAATTATATTTTAAGGAAAGTCTTCTTACGCGTGTATGTAAAATATATACGCATGTGACTATGAATAGCCTGGTGAGGTTCAAATCTGGTTATGTAACGCCGGCCGGTGCTCACCCAAACCAGACAGCTGCTCGATGAGCCCCGCATCCCTGATGACTTTAGGCCCGTGTTCCACGCCTCTTCTTTTCTATACCAAATAAAACACAATCACTTTTCATTAATAAATGTGACATTGTTTTGCTTTGTCTGCTAAAATAGGATGTTTTTACCTGTCCATGTGAGAAGGGAGCCCCCAGCACGGCCACCGACTGGGCTCGGCTTGGCTGACCGCCTGCGAGCGACCAGGTTCGAGCAAGTCTTAGCAGATGTCCCCTGAGCGCCATGATTCTCCTCTCTCCTCTTTGGAGTCTCCGCCGTGTGTCTGACGAAAGACCGGCGCGTTATTGCCTCTTGTTCGGATGCCAAACGTGATCCGCACCCTCACAAGTTCCGGTTTGAAGGAATCCTACTGAAGCTACTTAAAATAATGATAAACAATCCAAAGAAACTCAGGGCTGTCCTATATATATATATATTTTTTTTTAAATCGTGTTTGCTGTTTATGTCCCGATCGAAAAGGTGCAGTTCACACAGTGAGCGCCCCCCCTTCTTAGTGCCACAGCTTGTGACGTCAGTCCGTGACACACCTTCACGACGACCAATGAAACGCGGGGAAATAAGTGGGTTTGGGATTGTGGGCGTGGTCTGTTTAGAAGCTGTGGGGGGGAAATGCAGTGCGTGAGGTTTTACGATGGAAATTTCCACGAATAGACGTAGCGGACCGTGGATTGATGGGATTGTTTACATTGTGACATCTGTTCCGAGCGCAGCTTTTATCCACGTGCCGGTCAAAAACATTGGATCACTTTACACAATCACCTGTTGAATCGCCATCTCACACGCGGACGTATACGCAAGAGCAGAACGTTTAATATTCATTTTATGTCAGGTTCTACAAAAAGTGTATTTTCATTAGTTATTATAAGGTGCCCTCCTTTCATTGAGTGATTATTTATAACGTGTTATGCAATTTTTCTTACAGAGGGCCATTAGGACAAGTGCTGTTTCGCTGCCATTATTTAGCCAAAGCAAATATTTGGCAATTGAAAAATCTTGGGGTCATACACCTCACGAAAATGTCGCAAAAAGTGACAGCCATCATTTGGTCTTTTTTCGTTCTTGTTTGTTTTTTAGAAGAAATAATGTTTTGAGTCACTATTAAAAAGCAGGAATTTTTAGCAGGCAGGAAATATTCGATTGTCAGATTTGAATATATTCAATTTGTATACGTATATATTCAATTTTAGGAGAGAAATCTTTTTTTACAATAGTTTTATTGAACGTGCAATCTCCAAGGCCGTGGCGCCCCCTATAGGCCGTGGTGCCCTAAGCTTTTGTGTGTGTATATAATACAATACTTTTGTTTAAAATCTCAGTGTTTTAAACTCATTACAAGATTTTCAGTTCATCAGTGTAACTGATATTGGGGGGTCCGAACTTCCGACCTTGACAACGCGCAGCAGTTTGACAGATATTGAGTAATACTTTACTGATATAATGCATTTTACACAGAATGTAATTCAATGTGATTCACATTAGTATAAAACATTTAAGGTTTGGGTTAGAATGAAAATGCTCTTCAAGACATTGATCATAAGTATTGTGGGTGAAAAAGCATAGTTTGTAACCTGGATTAAAAAGCAGTTTTGTCGGGATTTTATTCTATTTGCGTGCAGTCTAACGCGTCAGTCAAGGCTTTCGGACGCCCGCCTGCGAGACGTCGCTAAGGGCAGCACTGCTTCCTTGATATCACCATTTTCCCATGATCCTCTTCGTTAAGAAAAAGGCTCCCTCTATTTTCTTGTGTTCCTGAAGAGTACCGGTGTCATTACAAACGCCAAAACCGTACTCGCGATACGCTTTATTCCTCGTGTATGTTTAATGGGCTTGGGGGAACGCGCAGCGTTGCTGGGTCGTCCTTTTTAAAACCCATTTTATAGGTGAGTTACTCGGAACATTAGCTTCCCTCTCGCTAACGTGAGCTAGCAAGGCCACGGAGCTAACTCGCGCTATCGGTGCTAAAGCTAACTAGCACACTTATAACATGGCCGGCCGCGGGTTTTTCCTCTTCTTTTTTGACAAAAGAGCCGCGCCCTGCCAAAATAACTTTGACCTTTAGTGTATTAACAATAAAAGTAGTAATTGGGGCATATTTGTGAAGGAGTTGGTGTTGAGCTAGAATATCGTCTTTTTGTTACAGGTTCCTGTCCCCCTCACGATGTCATTCCCTCCTCCGCTTAACCGCCAGCCGCTGAGCATCCCCCAGTTGCCCCCCGGGCTCCCCCCGCCCCAGTTCGGCACCTTCGGCCCGCCCGTCCCACCAGGTATCAAATTAAGGAGTCTTTTGACCGACAGACACCTTTAAAAGTGTCAGTGGCTCCCGAATTTATTGAGCACCCATTTTAGATGAGAAAACTCACATGGAATTCAATCAATCAAAGTAGTCACAAAAAGTATGAATATTGACATGAAAGATTAAATGTGTGAGTGCTTGAATTATGTGGCCATTGTGAAGCATCCTCAAGTGTGTTTTTTTATTATTATTATGATTATTATTATCATCAAGGTTATACTTTATCCCATAGAAATATCTGTGTTGCCAACTTCCTGTTTCCAGCCTGGACTTTGGACATCTTTTTATTGGACTTTTAGTTCCAAAACATTTCGATTTATGAAAAAAAATTGAGCCAAACTAAGTGTTAGTGTCTCATAGATTTTTTAATATTAAACAAAACACCACTCTCTGATTGTAATATGTATTTTTTTTTTCTCTCAATTACTACAGGTACTCCCATGATACCAGTTCACATGGGTGTCGTGACCCCCTCTCCCTCAGTGAGTCACAGCAGACCTATGCTATTCTAAATGAAATTCCATTCAGTTGTTGTTTGACTTTCTATTTACATTTTGTTTGTTTTGGGCAGGTTCTTGTCCCAACCCCAGTTTCTGTTGCGCAGAAGCCGATGCTTCCAAACAAGATCAACTTCCGAGCCAAGGACCCAGAGGATGGCCCCACTACCACCGTGTTTGTGGGCAACATCTCAGAAAAGGCGTCTGACATGCTGGTCAGGCAGCTGCTGGCGGTGAGTTAGGAGCAGAAACGTGCCACATTTGCCTTGAAAAAAGGCACTCAGAAAACTAACATCTTGTTCTCCCATGAACCCTATTTTATTTTGTATTTTAGTTTCATGCTTGATGTGCCAGTGATTTCTTCAGCTGGCACTCTATAATGTTCTTCTTAAACCTCATCTTCTTTACAGGATAGCCACACTTTGGAAGAAGTAACAGTGTTGAGCATCCTACATTCATAGACAATATGTCTAACAATGAACCGATGAACATCACAAGTTCATGTATAAAGCCTTGACCTCAACCCGATTGAGAGGCAGTGGCTTGACCTCAAACGAGAGCATTTCACACCAGACATCCCGGAATCGTCCAATCCCCCATCAAAATGCTGTTTCTTAACCATAACCGTAGCAATTAAAAAGTCTCAAAACAATAAGCATGGTGATTAATGACAGATGTAAATTCTTGGAGAGAAAATAATAATTTTGATAAAGAAATTAAGTTTGTCATTATTCTTCCACAGGCCAATATTTGCGTAATATGAATTGTCTTTGTGTTGTCTGTTTTTGCAGAAATGTGGCATTGTTCTAAGCTGGAAGCGAGTCCAAGGCGCTTCTGGGAAACTACAAGGTAAAACAAAACGCAGTGAGTTTGTTTCAGTGTGTACAAAAGGACTGTCCTTACTCATTCACGTGTATGCATTCGGGAGTGTTGAAATTGGAATTTTCTTCCTCCTCCCACAAGCGTTTGGCTTCTGCGAGTACAAGGAGCCCGAATCGACGCTGCGATCCCTGCGACTCCTGCACGAGCTGATGCTGGGCGACAAAAAGCTGTTGGTCAAAGTAGACGCCAAGACCAAGGCGCAGCTGGACGAGTGGAAGGCCAAGAAAAAGAGCGCCAATGGCGTACGCTCAGCAGTCTCTCACGTCAAGGATACATCGCCGTGATTCCGTTAAAAGTGCCTTTTTGTTTTTGTCACAGGCGGCAAGCGGCGACGGTAAGAACGAGGAAGAGGATGAGGTGCTGGACGAAGAGACCCTGCGTCGAGACCAGGCGGCGAGGGGCGCCATCGAAGTGCTCATCCGGGAGTATTCCAGCGAACTCAGCAACTCCGCGGACGGCAACGGGCAACTTCGCAAGAAGAGAAAAGACAAGAAAGACGAGGTATCAACCACATATCGGGCAACGTTTCGTCGGCCCTTGGCACTCACTTGAAGCGTTTTTTTTGGGGGGGTCAGGATGACATCAACGCCATGGAGCTGGAGGATGACAAGAGGGACTTGATTTCCAGAGAGATCAGCAAATTCCGTGACACACACAAGGTGACTGATCATAGCTGCGTTTATTACACAATTACAGAGCTATTCCTGTAAAAGGAAATCAATCCTTATTCATTCCCATATAAACTTCAATGTAACTTATACCACTTTTCTGCTCTTTCTCCTTAAGAAATTGGAGGAGGAGAAAGGGAAGAAAGAGAAGGAGCGGCAGGAGCTGGAAAAAGAGCGGCGGGAGAAGGACAAGGAGCGAGAGCGCGAGAGGGAGCGCCGCGACAGGGAGAAAGAGAAGGAGCGCGAGCGGGACAAGGAACGCGAGCGGGACCGGGAACGCGAGCGGGACCGGGACAGGGAGCGCGAACGTGAGCGCGAACGGGAACGTGAGCGGGAACGCGAGCGCGAACGGGAGAGAACGAGGGAGCGCGAGAGGGAAAAAAGTCGAGACATCAGCGAAGCTCGCAGCCATTCCAGGTCAGTCTAACCACTTTTTGGTCAAACACGTTTCATGCTTAATGCCGCTCGGGTCATATTTTGGACATGTGTGCAGAGAGAGGACAAGAGATGACAAAAAACGAGACCGCGATGAAGATGAGGAAGATGTGTACGAGCGCAGGAGACTCGAGAGGAGACTCCGAGATAAGGAAGCAGCCTATCAAGAGGTAATTTAAAAGAAAATGTGCAGACTTAAGAAGTGCTCCCGCCTTCATGTAGTCTTGAAAATTGAGTCTTTGTTTGCGCTCCAAAAGCGGCTGAAAAACTGGGAACTGCGTGAGAGGAAGAAATTGCGCGACTACAGCAAGGAAATGGAGCGGGAGGAGGAACGGAGCCGCGAGACTGTAAGACCAAGTCATAGTATTGTAATTGTTTCACTGCTCGATTGTTGAAGTCATTATTGTTCGTCATCATCAGATGAAAGAAGCCAAACGACTCAAGGAATTCCTCGAAGACTATGACGACGAACGCGACGATCACAAATATTACAGGTCGGTGCCTTTTTTTTTTTTTTTTTAAAGCTTCGCACGTGATGAGTTTTATTGTATTTGTCACCTTCTCCTCGCAATGTTCTCCCTGTAGGGGCAGCGCTCTGCAAAAGCGCCTTCGCGACCGGGAAAAGGAGACCGAGATGGACGAGCGCGACCGCAAGCGAGAGAAGGAGGAACTGGAGGAAATCCGACAGAGGCTCCTGGCCGAGGGTCACCCCGACCCCGACGCAGAAATGCAAAGGGTGATTACCTTTAGTGAGATGCACTTGAACGTACCAAATATAAATAAAATGCCTGAGTAAATGGATTAATCGCCAATGTGTGCCCTGAAGGGAAAGCTCTTCGCAAAAATTCCCTAACATGCAAGTGGTTCACTGTGTGCAGTTGGAGGAAGAGGCAGAGCGCAGACGGAAGCCTCCTCTCAAGCTGGAACCCGAGGAGAAAGTGAAGCAAGAGAAAAAGGAACGAGAATCCCACCGGGAGTCCCACAGGGAGTCCCACAGGGAGTCCCACCGTGACTCCCACAGAGAATCCCACAGAGAATCCCACAGAGAGTCTCATAGAGAGTCCCACAGGGAGTCGCACAGAGAGTCACACAGAGAGTCCCACCGGGAAAGGGAGAAGAGCGCGTCGGTAAAGCCCGCTGAGCCAACGCCTCGAGACCCTCCACCACATTCGGAAGAGGATGAAGAGGAGGAAAGGCGGCGGCGGCGAAGGCGAGAGGAGGAAGAGGAGCAGCAGCGGGTGGAACAACAACAACATCATCAACAACAGCAACAACAAGAAGAAGAAGAAGAACAACAACAGCAGGAGCAGGAGCAGCAGCAACAAGAAGAGCAGCAGCAGGATCATGTGGCCCACAATGGTGGGGATTCACCTGAGGCTAGGCTGCACCTCAAAGCCCTCATGCGACCAATCAACACCGCTCCCTCTGTGTCCTCTGCCAGCGGGAATGCCACGCCCAACACGCCTGGCAACGACTCCCCGCGCGGCATCATCATTCCAGGCGAGCGAACGCCTGAGGTGCAGCCTCTCGAGGAGCACCGGCCCAAGATTGGCCTCAGTCTCAAGCTGGGTGGGTAAACGCCCTTGTCAGAGGTGCGGGGGCTCCGGCCACATGGCTCGACTCCAGTCGGACCAGTATTAGAATTTGGGACTTGGCTAAATCGAACCGCAAGTTGATTGTCAACTTGATTGAAATCTCGTCAGGACTTGATTTGATTTTTGTCACGGTCACTTGCGACTCGCTCCCTTCTCTCTGCCCATTGTTCACATTTAAGCCACTTTTTCTCCTCCTTTTCCAGGTTCTACCAACAGCCCCAGCCAGCTGCACGCCATCAAGCGCAAAAAGCTGGCAGCAGCAGACAGCATTTTTAACAAGTTCAATGAGGATGAGGATGCCGACGAGCAGCCGCGCAAGAGGAAGCTAGTGCCGCTAGATTACGGAGACGACGACAAGAGCTTGGGCCTGGACGGCGCCGACGTGTCGGCCGCCAAAAGCGGCGCCAATTCCGAAGAGAAACGCAAGAACATCCGCAGCCTCATCGAGAAGATCCCCACGGCCCGGCCCGAGCTCTTCACATACCCGCTCGACTGGTCCATGGTTGATTCGGTATGTTGACCAATGTTTTGTTTTGAACAAATATTTAGAGAAGAACACAAGTAACCGGTTGAAATTTGTCCTCATGGCAGACTCTGATGGACCGCCGCATAAAACCGTGGATCAACAAGAAAATCATTGAATACATCGGCGAGGAGGAAGCAACGCTGGTTGATTTTGTCTGCTCAAAGGTTCGGAAGTGGAGAAATTGAAACAACGAGTAAACCCCCCCCCCTAACATGCACGTGGTACTTTACTGACATTTAAAAAATGTTTCCCCTACAGGTGATGGCACACAGCACTCCTCAGGGTATTCTCGATGACGTCGCCATGGTAAGTAAACCAGACAGTTAACGTCTTTAAATCACATTTTACAAGATGGCCGACCAGGCTTGTTTTTGTGTCTTTAGGTTCTCGACGAGGAAGCGGAAGTGTTCATAGTCAAAATGTGGCGGTTGTTAATATTTGAAACTGAATTCAAGAAGATCGGACAAGCAAAATAAACATTCTCTCACACCGCTTTGCTCACAGTTCCGGCTCACCCACCCCGGATGACGGAAAGACATGTTGACATCTTGGTATTGCATGAAGAAACCTTAAGCTGTATTTTTGTTGAGGTTTAACGAATACACACAAAAACGACCATTTTATTTCCCTATCTGTTCTTCAATAAATCACTCATAGTGATACACTGCTTAACTGTGTTACCTAATAAATACTGTTAAAGTTTTTTTCCTTTTCTTCCCGTTATTGACATGCTCTCCGGACACGGACTCCTCGGTTTTAGGGTGGTATTCCCTTTCTGGTCAAGAAGAATCTTGAATAAACTTTTATGTTGTGTTGCAGTAAATAGAAGAAAGGCCTTACCTTAGGTCACTGGTGGGCAAATAAGGCCTGCCGAAGCATTTTATGTAGTCCGTTCAATCAAATCAAGTGTGTTGACTTAATATTTCTTGCCACATGGATTTCAATTTGGCAGAAAATAAGAAAAGCAGACGCTCAGTTTTCAGCGACATCATCCTTTCTATCTAACACGAGTCACACTATGATGCCACCACCAAAAGTACTAACACCACTGTTTAACAATTGAAATTTTTTGACTCAGAAATTCAAGTAAATGTGTCTAAAAAAAATGTAAGATGACTCCCAATCTCACCTGTATTTTGTAGCACATATTGGCATAATTGATCATATTTGTAATATTTATGAATCCGATTTTACTTAGTTATTGAATGTATCCTTTATATTATTTAGATTAATCAAATACATCACGTTGTACTTAAACTAAATTTCATCCTGAGTAAAACCATTTCCGCAACTGGTTACCACCTGCAGCGGTGACGTGGCAGTAAAACATCAGGTGACCCGGAAGTACTGTTCCACTGCTATTCGAGAGGCCGAGCTAGTTAGCATGTTTGCTCGCCTTAGACACGTCACGCGTTAGGGAAAAACGAATTTTTATTTTTTAATTTTGTGACGAGTCGTTTGGAGGACATGAAGCCCAGCGTGGCCTGCTTGGACGTCGACACGTCGAGTCGCCTCACTCGTGAAACACCGCCGCGGGACGAACAGTAGCCTGCCTCCCGAAGCAAGTTAGCTTAGCATAGCGAGAAGGCCTTCAATTAAATTACACGTCGTCGTGCTACAAGTGCGCTGCTTGCTAAACTCGTTTGTGAAGACCGGCCGTGAAAGCTCTGGGTGTGTCTTTTTCCTCTCCAAAAGTTCTTCTCCATTTTTTGGGGATTCTTTTCCACGTGCAGCCATGGAGGACTTCAGCACCATCAGTTTTCTGTCTCTGGCCATGTTGGTGGGCTGCTATGTGGCAGGGACTATTCCCTTGGCAGTCAACTTCTCAGAGGTAAACGCTCCTTCAAGGGCCACTCTGATATTCTTTCATTAACAAAAAAAGAAGCAAACCAAAGGTAGGGTTGAGCATTTATTGGAATTTACATTGCAAGCAGTGGAATGCAAATATAACAAAGGCTGCAAATTGACGTTTAAAAAAAAGTCGAATTTTAATCGGTTGATAATATAAATAATCGCCAGAATCGTTTGTAGGCTTGCAGCCTAAATCTGAGTTTGAAATGAATGATTTGTCTTTGTGGGGGAAATAATAGGAAGAGGACCTTGTATAAGTGGCAACAGGTGACTACGCCTTTATTTCTTATTTTTCTTGTAATGTGTCCAATCAGGAGAAGCTAAAGCTGGTCACCGTGTTGGGAGCAGGACTCCTGTGCGGCACGGCCCTGGCCGTCATCATTCCAGAAGGCGTCCACGCTCTTTACGAGGAGATCTTGGAAGGTAAATTTACTGAACACAAAACAGTAGACAGAAGCGGTTTGTTAGTGGGAGGAGGAGCCACACCTTTCTTATGTATTTCGAAGACAAGACACGCTTTTTGCTTACATTGATGCTCAGGGGGCGGACACCACCCCCCCAGCCAAGTGGGCGTTGTTGTCGAGGTGTCGCAGGCAAAGAGCGACGCAGCGGAGGCGGTGCTGGCCGTGGACGGCCATCACGAGCACGGCCACGAGCAGCTGCACGCCTGCATCGGCGTGTCGCTGGTGCTCGGCTTCGTCTTCATGCTGCTGGTGGACCAGATCGGCTCGTCGCACATGCACAGCGCCGAGGGTGAGATGAAGCGAGTAACACAAAAAGTCATATCTTATTTCACCTTTGGCTTTTCAAGCATTCACACATAATTTGCTTTTTTTTTTTTTTGAATGTGTATGTCACAGATTCAGACTCGGCCAGAGTGGGCTCCTCCAAAATTACCACCACCCTCGGTCTCGTGGTGCATGCAGCCGGTAAGTCAAATTATGTGTCTTCTTCAAATATGAACTCATGGAAAACCTTCAAAAGTTCACATTTGATGTTTGAAATGAACAGATGAGGTTTGAAAGGAAAAAAAAAGCGAGTTGCTGAAGCTACTTGCCGGCTAGCTTGATGAGGCATCTGTTTGCGGGCGGCTAAACATCACGGTTTTGTCACTCGCAGCTGACGGCGTGGCCCTCGGAGCTGCCGCCTCCACCTCTCAAACCAGCGTTCAACTCATCGTCTTCGTCGCTATCATGCTACACAAGGTAAATCGTGCACGAGCAAACGTCCAAAGTCACAATGAGATGATTTTTCAAATCCTTCAACAGGCCCCCGCCGCCTTCGGCCTGGTGTCCTTCCTCATGCACGCCGGGCTGGAGAGGAATCGAATCCGCAAGCACCTGCTGGTGTTCGCCCTCGCCGCGCCCGTCTTGGCCATGCTCACCTTCCTCGGACTCAGCCAGGTACAAGCCGCATGACGACATCAGCTGGCGGCTCTTTGGTTCCTCTCATTGCGCACAAATGAGGGCAAGGTGCATGTTGTCAGTACGATGACGCAATCATGAAACAAAAATCCCGTTCTTTGCTTTTCCCCACCTCAGAGCAGCAAGGAGGCACTGTCCGACATCAACGCCACCGGCGTGGCCATGCTCTTCTCGGCCGGCACCTTCCTGTACGTGGCGACTGTGCACGTGCTGCCTGAGGTGGGCGGCGTGCCGAGCCACAGCCACGGCGCGCCGGGCAGCAACGGCGGCAAAGGTCTGAGCAAGGTCGAGTTAGGCGCCCTGGTGCTGGGCTGCCTCATCCCGCTGCTGCTCTCGGTCGGACATCACCATTAGGAAGACGGTTAAAGCAAAAGACTTGTGGACATGGAACTCTTATGCTCACGGCGGCCATTTTTTTTTTTTTTTACTGTACATATCTCTTCGACACAGATTTCAAGTGACGCTCAAGTGCCATAGTAGCTGCGACTCGGCCGCTTCCTGTTTCCGGGACACGTGTACATTTTATTTCTTTAGGGAAGAGTTTCTCAATTAACAAAGCTTTGGTTGCCCTCACCAATTAAAGGGATTTTCCGTAGACACAAGTATTTTAGATCCTCTCTTTCGGGACTCCGGCTAAATTCACTTGTCAAATGCAGTCATCATGAAATGTTCCCGATTGGGGTTGACAAACTTTAAAAACATTTTAGGCAGTGTTGTGTGTATATATTATATATATATTTTGTCATTCTGCAGTGAGTCTTCCTCGTGTTGGATGGTGCAAAGTGGTTTGCAACACGCAAGGCTACTTTTTACGACTAAATTAAATGTCTCATTTTTTTAAGATGGTGCATCTAACGTGTCTCGGCTCACTTTACTGCATCCAGATTTTTTTTTTATCCGTCCCTTCTCTCCGGGTAATGTTCCGTCACAAAAAGGTGTCGGGGGAATGTGTTCGGAGGGCACACGTGTTTGGGGGGGGGATAAATCCACGCAGAGGAGGATTTGAGTTGGTACTTTTAGCTTGACGTGATGCTGTTAAATGCGTCTTTTAAATATGGATGGACATCCTCGCTTCTCCGAAAGTGAGAGTGAATCAAAAAAAGGCATCCCTGCAGTTTGTTAGAGCAACAGAAACAAAGTGGAGAAAAGCCTTTAATATTCCTAATGCTGAGCTGTCAATATCTGGAATCAGACACATGTTCCCGCCCGTGTTATGACATGTTCTCACCCACGTCGTGAGCAATAATCTGACAGCACAGTCCTAATGCTGCTCTTAAACTGCAGTAATCTGAAGCCAGGCTTTTACTGGCTGGAGCGCGATTGACTTTCCGGTGTGCGTGACCCCCCCCCCCCATCCTCTCTCTCCCTGCCTCCAGCTGATGAGCATATTGGCATGCACATCCTTTCGCCTCACTGACTTATTGAGGATTTGTTAGCATCCTCATGCGCAGCGGGTTAATTGTTATCGACTATTTTGACATTCAACGGACTCGTGTTTCTGATTCGATTTCTAGTACCTCCCTCCTCCTCCTTTTCCTCCTCTTGTTTAGCCAGGGCAGGATGTTTCCATCATCGTCCAGAAGCTCTGCGTTCTCGCCCTGGTCGTCCATGGAGCAGTCGGACTCGGAAGCGTTGGACATCAGCGCCAAAGTGCAGCTGCACGGCGTCCTGTGGAAAAGACCCTTTGGACGACCCTCAGCTAAGTGGTCACGCAGGTCAGAACTTGCCATCACTATTGTTGACATTATTTATTCTTGTGCTTATATATGAGATTTAAAATATTGGGAACAGTTCTTCCTAGGTTTTGCGATTATCTATTACAAACGACTGCTGGTACAAAAAAAAAAAATTGTGGTTATGTCATGATTGTCAGTATGCTGAGATCAGCATCGCGGTGACGTAACTGTTGAGGAGTCACGGCTCAGTCAATTTGCAGTTGTGCGATTGTTTGTGCGAGTGATGATGGTCGATGATTTTTATGTTCCCGACGGGGATAGTGTGGGAAAGTAGAAAAAAAATGGAAGAATTATAATATACCCAAAAGTCAATAATTTAACCTGCCACCAGGGGGAGATACATACATATATAACAAGGGGGCCGCTGCCCCCTGCAGCCCCCCCTCTAGCTCTGTCCATGACTGCCAATTACTGTTTTGCACAGATTCTTTGTGATCAAAGACAGCTTTCTGCTCTACTACGCTGAGAGTGAGAAGAGGAGCTTTGAAAGCAGCAGGATCTTCAACATCCACCCGAAGGTCAACTTTGGTTACCTCGCCAACTTCCCCCCGCCCTCGCAGAGTTGTGCTCATTGTGTGCATTGTGTGCATTCATGTTGTATCAGGGAGTGATTCCCCTGGGAGGATGCGTGGTGTCTGCCACGGAGGACATGGGCATGCCCTTTGGCCTCGTTATCAGTCTGGAAGACTTCTCGGTGAGAACTTTTATTCTAATAAAAACTATTATAAGGGCAAATGAATAACAGTGGTGGAATGATTTCCTACTAAATGACGTTGTGTTGACCAGGGCACCATTGTGGTGGCAGCGGAGTCTGAGGAGGAGCAGCTGCATTGGATGGAGATGCTGCAGGAGTCGGGCAAAGTGTAAGAAACACTCAAATCCTCTCCTCCCTTTGAAATGTTTAAATGTTGTCTCTGTTTCTATCCACAGCACGTGGAAGAACGCTCAGCTGGGAGAAGCCATGATTGAAAGTCTGGAGGCTCAGGGGCTTCAGCTAGCCAAGGAGAAGCAGGAGTACTTAGGTCGTTTCCACATGGATATCTTTGTAGGAGACTTATGGAATTGCGATTCAACGTGTTCTTCCTGCAGATAAACTGATGGAGGAGACGGAGGAGCTCACGCACCAGCGAGCACAGAGAGAAGTATAAAAAAAAAAATATATATATAATTTTTTTAACAAGTCGTGCTTATGTTTGCGTGTTTTATTTTCTGCAGGAGCTGGAGCGCCTGAATCAGGTTCTAGAGGAGGAGAAGATGAAGTACGAGGAAGTAGTGATGGAGCTCAAGGCCGAGCAGGAGCAAATTAAACTGTAAGAATGGAACAGTGACACATTTAAAGACCCCGTGAAGTCAAACTGATTTGTTTCTAAATACATGATTCAGTTTCGTTCGGGTTTGTATCAGCTTTTTTTTTTTCCCCAACAGCGACCTGGAGGGCACGACTCAATCTTTGCAAGGTGTAGCGAGTGAGAAGGAGGAGCTGAGCGGCCTAACGGTCATGCTGCAGAAGTCCATCGAGGTACGGGACAACGTACAATAAGAATCGACGAGAACGTTGGAAAAAGTATCCCGACCTCTCGAGTGCTTTGGCAGCAACTCTCCCGGGAGAAGCGGAGAACTCTGGAGCTGCTGGAGGCAAAAGCCGAAGACAAGGAGGAGGAGGAGGAAGAAGAGGAGGAGAAGACAGATGAGGAGGAAGAGGAGGTGGTGGAGAGCAGGAAGGCGCCGGGAAACCTGGACCTCCTGCAGGATCTGCACCACATCGAGGAGCAGATGAAGCTGCTGCTGAAGGAGAAGGAGCAAGCAGACGAGAAGTAAGAAGGTTTATTCATTTTGCCTTGATGTATATTTTGAAATGAATTTGACACAAATGTTAGAGCACCCCTGCTTGAAATGAACAAAACAGAGTGCTAATGGGAAAAAAAGCTCATTGATTGCTACTCTTGCGCAAGCATCGACTGTCACCATTTGGGCAGCTTTTTATTGACTGGGAAGCGCTGATCATGGGTTGTTTTTGTTGGGCGGGTCAAAATAGAGTACGGTACGTTGGACATTAAATTTGCTCAACTGTTGTCGTTTCAGGCTGCGTGAGAACCAGCAGAGGGCAGATGTCCTGCAAAAGGAGCGAGAGTTTTACTCGTCACAGGCCAATACGCTGCAGCAATCGCTCACTCAGCTCACCGCGGACAAGCAGCAGACGGAGGCCGAGCTGCGGGTAGGTCTCAACCTCCACCAGTGGATGTTGAGGTTTGCTGCTGCCATCTAGTGGTGGAAACAATTTAGTGGGTGAGATCTTCATTTCTTAAACTCTTCCTCGTCAGGCGGAGATGGAGTCTCGCATGGAGTTGGAGAAGAGGCTGAAGCAAGCCGAAGAGGCCCTGCAAGATCTGGAGAAAGGTCTGGACTCTTTGGATCGCACCAGCGAACGAGATCAGAGGATGAGGGGTGACGTGACTCAGCTGAGGCGTGAGTTGAGCTCGTGCACATCGTGCGTTACCCACGTCTCTTTGACGCCGCCGCCGTGTTCCTCAGGCTTCTTCGAGGAGTGCATCTGCGCGGCCGAAATCGAAGCCAAGCTGCCGGCCATCATGAAGAACGCCGTCTACCTCCACAAGGCGGCGGCGCGTAGGATCAAAAGCTGCCGCGTTCAGAGGAGAGCTTCAAGACGACACTGGTGTAAGTCATACGCTCGTCGTTAAAAATGTTTGTCACGATTTGTGACTGAGGTTCTTTTTTTTTTTTTTTCTTTTCTTCCCAGTGAAACACTCCAAGTCCTTTGCCACGGCCAGCCTGGACGGCGGCGTGGGCAACAGCATGGAGGAGCTGAGGGAGACGGCACGCCGCCTCACCTCCGACAGTAACTTCCGGGAGAGCGTGTACAAGATCATAGCGCGCAAGGATGTCGCCACCAGCTTTGACCAAGACTGACGTCGGGTGGACTACTTCCCCGGGCGGAGGTGATCACGTTTGTTTATGACGCCAGTGAAAACAACACACGGCAATAACAAACATGGCACACGTTAGCTTTAGTTACTTTGTTGTAGATTTTTCTAGTTGATACTCGAGTGAGGTAGGAATTTATTTTTTTAGTATGAACCCTTAATTTGAGACTTGGCAGTCAACATAGTGACACCAAATTCTATTTTTTTTTCAATCAATTTTGTACAGTTTTGATCAACTGTAAATCATAATTTAGGGGTAGAGCGAGTGGTCCAAAATGGCCGTCGTTATCGAGATGAGACACTTCCATTATCAAAGAAGAAAAAAAAAGTTTTATTCTCCTTTTGATTGTTTCCTTGCCACGGCCAGTTTTGTTTTGAATCGTAGCCACACCTGAACTGAACATGTTGCACACAGGAAAGAAGGTTTGCGGAACAGAAAAGGAACTGCCTTGATGTTAATAAAGTCTGAATCTCGTACAGCACCCCCCCAAAAAAATGTAGAATCATGTTTCATTTGGCATTGTGCAATTTGATGAGCGTTCTTCTTTTCCCCAGGACGGCTCGGTTCATCATCTCATGGACCTGAAATGACGCACGGAACTGTTAGCCGCTAATGCTAATATCAGCTTCTCAGCTTTCTGAGAAGAAACGCTTACCTGAAGCTCTTAGCTTACGCATGGCCGACAGAGCGTACGAGGGGAAGATGCGGATGTCTGGTGATTCGTCGTCATCCGGTTGTTTATTTTTCGGAAGAATTCCTCCTTTCATTGGGTTGTGCTGCTGCCTGAGGGAGTTCTCTTTTAAGAGCCACGTTCGCCGTCATGGAGGTACAAAAGTGGGATGGATGTGGTTTCTAATAATACGTCACAACAAAAAAGGATTTTCGAGGGGGAGCGTTGAAGAAGCGGTCCTATTTGTCATCCAGGCCGGCTTGGAGCTGAGCCTCCAGCGCCATCTTGTCAAAGGTGCGGCCGTTGGTCTCCTCACGCACTTTGTCTCGCACGTGGAAGGAGGCGCGTGCCACCGAGCGAGCGCTCTCCAATACGGCGCGCTTCTCCTTGAAGATCTGCTCGCTCTTCTCCAGCTTGCGCTCGATGGATTGCAGCAGCTCTCGCTGCCGCTGTCGCTCCTCCTCCTCCACGCGTTGGCGGTTGAGGCGCTGGAGCCGTTCCTTCTCCCGCCGGTTCTGCACGGCGCGCTGGGCCTTCTCCTTGGCGCGTTCCTCGGCCACCAGCGCCGCCTGCCGGGCCCGCTTGTCCGCCTCTCGGGCGCGAGCCTCCAGCTGCATCTGCAGCTGGCGCTCGCGGGTCTCGGCAGCTCGGCGGGCTCGCTGGATCTGCTCCCCCTCGCGCTTGGCCTTCTCCCGCAGCTCCTGACCTCGTCGCTCCACGATGTGCTCGTAGTTCTCAAGGGAGCGGTTGAGCTTCTCCTGCGCCGCCCGCTTGGCCTCCTCGAACTCTTCTTGCTCACGCCGGGTGATCTCCTGGATGAGGGCGGCGTGGCGCCGCCGCTCGGCCTTGTTCAGGCCCCGCCGCTCCTCCTGGGACTGGTGCTCCTTCTCCTGCCGCTTGAGCTCGGCCATGGTGAGCTTCTCTTTTAGTAACAAGCGCTCCTGCTCTAACATGGCCGCTCGTTCCTCCTCCAGGGCCTTAAGGTTCTGCTCCTGCAGAGATTTCTTGTGCTTCTCTTCGCGCGCCGCCTGCTGCAACCTACGCAGGCGGTGCCGCTCCTGCCGCTCCGCCAGCTCTCGCCACTGCTTCTCGCTCTCCTCGGCTTGCCGCATCTTGGCGGCGGCCGACCGACGCTCCTCCCGGCTGAGCCGCCGCTGCCGCGTGGACACCTGCGTCTGCCACAGCCTCTGCCCCTCCTGCATCGCCCGTTGCTTGTTGCGCTCGTCCTGCTCCCGGCGGAGCTCCTCTATCCGCCGCTCGCTGTCCCACTGCAGGTGGGCGACGTAGCGGGTCTGGCTCAGGATGTCCTCCTCCTGGTAGCGGGCCAGCATCAGCGCCGCGATCTTCCGGTCGCGCTCGGACACGGCGTTCAGCCCCCGCCGCTTCACCTCCTTCACGATGCGCTCCACCTTCTGCGTGGTTTGCGGCGAGTGACTCAGGTCCCCCAAGCTGAGGCTGCGGCCCATCAGAGAGTTGAACGTGGCCAAGGTTCGAGCCCGAGGGTTGGACACTTTGGCCGAGCGCTCCCGGGGGCCATCCCAGCTGTACGACGAGGCTCCGGACTCTGAGGAGGTGCAGGTGGTGGTGTTGGAGGTGGAGGAGCAGACGGGCTCAGTCCTCCTCTGCAGGGACTCCAAGGAGTGGCTTTTCGCACGCACTTTGGGGTGAAAGTGTCCATTGTGATGTGAAAACAAACCTCCAGCGACGCCGTTTGGCGGTTTTGACACCGATGGCGTCAAGGTGGACTTGGCTCTGACGAAGGCGGGAGCTTTTGGGGTCATTCTGGGGTACGTACTGGAAGGTTTGCCCCCAGAACTCTTGCGAGCTACCGGTGGAGGCCCAACTGACTTCGGTCGCGGGCTTCTCCCGGGGGACTGCTTGGAACCTGTGGAACTTGCTTTGCTTGATTTTGATTGGAGCGATGGTCCTGATTTAGAAGCTGAAACTGAATCAGTAGCTGAGCTGGCGGTCTCATGTGTAGGAGTGGTGACTTTGTTCTGGTCCGACGCAGAACAGTTCACCGCCGCCTGCATCACCCGCCGCTTCTCCTCCCTGACGATCCGCTCCCGCTCTTCCCTGCAGTGGCGCAGCTTGGTGTGGCGATCCCGCTCGTAGACCTCAAATAGACCCGTCGCCACCCGCATGGAGCGACCGGGCGCCTCGCGGGCAAAGTCGGAGAGCGGGCGGGACAGAAGCTCCACCGGCTTGACGCCGCAGCGGGCGCAAGCCTCCAGCGAGCGCGGGCTCGTCAACACGTAGCGGCTACCCTCGGCCGCCGGGGAATCGAAGTTGTACAAATCCAGGTGCAGCTTGGGTGACAGGTCACCATCGGGTTCCGGAGGGGGCGGCGGCGGCGGCGAGGGAACCGCCGGAGACGAGGTGTGGCAGGGGCTCGGCTCAGAGCTTCCGGTGGGCGGAGTCTTGAAGTCCCCGACGTCGCCTTCCTCCTCCGTGATGGCGCCATCAGCCTGATCAGGCAAGCGTTGGTCTCCGGCGACCACGGCGGAGGCGCCCAATTGCGGAGCGATGGACTTGGCGGTCTGCTCCTCAGTCTCAGACGGGTCCACCATCTTTGGCTGAAATGGAGGAAGAGGGTTCAATGAGGTGGTCAGCAGGGGAAGGGGGAGGGTTGCCTGCCTGTCTGCATGCATGCATGCGTGCACATGTGCATGCACTCAAGTGACTCTTTACAGCAGATGAGACTTTCCGCCTCTGGGAAAGTGACATCACACACAGGGAAGCTCTATTTTTGGCCGATTTACTAGGCCAAGTGAATTATGAAAAAAATCTGTTTCTCTCCACCACAAACGAGACTAGTTGATGAACGGAGAATAAATTGTGGAAGAAAAAAAACAACAACTCTGCAAAATCCACGACTGTAACGTGTCCCCAATTGAGAGGCTTAGATGATACTAGAACCTGCCACAACGAAAAGAAGGCCTCGGACCCACACCCACACTACCACTGACCAAACATAAAACGATTTTCTCCATTTTATGTTCCAAATGAATATTAGCACAGAAGAGAATCGTATGCTGACCTCCCAGTGTGCAAGACGTCGCTTGAAGCGGTGCTTTTTTCCTCTTCGATGCGTTCAGCGGGCCTCGTCCCCCGCATAATAACATCAGCTGGCGGTCGGACCTCCTCTCCCCCAACGCCGCGGAGCATCACGCCGCCTCAGCATCTTGACACTCGGATGCGCAGGTCAGTTCCACTTGAGAGCAAAAAAAAAAAATCTAGCCAAATGTCTGCTTTTTGTGTGATGTCAATCACGCTTGTGCAGCAGCAGCAGCATCCACCCGCTTCGTTTCAGCCCCGCCTGCTCTCAGCCCAATATGCTCACAATAGTGACGGCAATATGGACCAATGACTGCGAGGCTTCTGCGTGCTTTTAAGCCTGATGCGTTCGGGCGAGATTTCTCCTATAGAATCTGAGATGTCTCTCGAATATTATCTTTTGCTTATATTTTCGTTCAAATGAAAATAATTCATCCGAGTGGAGCGTATTTAATCCAAATAATACGAACGTGATGCATAAATGGATGAAAATAATCCTGAAAGACAGCAGCTGTCATCAACAAAGATAGTGTAATACACCTAATGACCGCTAGAGGGAAGCAGAGCACTATGTTTTGTCTTGCAGATAGTCACCAGCAGCAAGAGTGGTTTTCAAGTTTGTCAACGAAAAGCCGTAAGTACAAAAAGTTCAGTGGATTGTTTGTTGATGCATTGTATTTATTTAGTTAAATATGTCCAAATAAATAATTAGCAAACATAATAATAGGCGTGAATTTAACCTGCAGTGATGGCTTCATGTTGACCCACAAAACTTGTGACAAGTTGAGGGAACAGTGCCACTTTAATTGAGTTTTATCAGCAGCAGAGAATGCGCTGCCTGGCTTGTTACCAAGGCTGAGGCGGGGTTGCGGGGCTCAGGTCAAGTTTTGTGTTGTTGTTGTTGTTTTTGGAAGCCCGAACTGGCGGGGTCACGTAGAGGTGAAGTCAATACCCGTCTTAGAATGAAATTGACACTCAAATTGTGTACTCAAGTAGTAATATTTCACTTCACCTTGAATTTATACATGATTTCAATTGCTACTTTTACCCACTAATGGCTATTTACACGACATTTTACTGACAGAATGGTCACTAAATGCTGAGTGCAGGTGTTCAGCTTCACAAACGCAGCTTTTAAGCTCTGAAAAGGGCCAACAGGTCAACTTTTATCTACCCCCCCCGCCCCCCCCTCTCTCTCAGGCCTTTCAGCCCCCCTCCACTCTTTGTCCCTGTAGATGTTTTCTACTTGTTGGCCGTGACGGTTCAGCAGCTTGTGGAAAGCCTCAGCCGAGGCCACGTAATTAGAGCTATTGAGCTGCTGGAATTGGCACAATTAGGGTCGGCATGAATGATTGCAAGCAGCAGCAAGTTGAGGGGGGGGGCAAGACAGTGTGGAGATTATTTAATGAGGTAAAAACAGAAAACCATCTGGAATTTTGCTTTGCTGGATGCTAAAGTTTTTGGGATGAACTGAATTTGTAAGAAGGTCACAGCACAGGGCCCTCGCTTATGATGCTGGAGTGCAGAGATGAAGATGAATGCGGGCCAACCTGAAGGAATGTTAACGAGATCACCTTAAGTGATCCCCCTTCACTGTCCGCCGCCCGGCCCCCCATAGAGATTGAAGTTTTGCCGTTGTGGGCAAAGCAACACTTGTGGCTGAAAACAAAGTGCGGCGTGGGATGGGTCGAGGGAGGCGCGGGTGTGAACTATTGCACCAGCCTGCGTCAGCACACGGGCCTGCACCTGCGCCGGGCTATTCACCGCCGTGTTTACACACTGTCAGCCACAATTAAAAGCCCCCGCGGGGTGGACGAGGGTTGCCCCCGCGCCCATACCGGGCCCTTGTGGATGCCCGATTGAGCGTAGTGCTCGGCTGATTAAATTAACAGCTCCGTCTCGGCATGGGACCGCCGGGGTGGGTAAAAGGAAGGCGGTTTGGCGAAGGAGGGGTTTGTTGCTGTTTGGAGAAAGGGTCAAAAGGGGGGATTTGTTGAAAGTGTCCAGCAAAGCTTTCTGTTGGCAAAGCAAAGCTGGAAATGTGAACTGGGGGCAAGCAGAGGTCTCGCTCTTCACAGGACCAGCCAGGTCCACAGACAACGCTGGATGCCATCTTGGCATCTTCACGCTTGAGAACACCCTTTCCCAACCTATGAGCGCGTACATTATTTCACTGGAAAAAATATCATAAGTACTAATCTGTGTGCTCGAAACGTGAATGATACATCTCCTCAATTGACCAGTTGCTGGTCATGAGACACTTCATTTGTTCTGTTAAGAATTACCCCCCTCCCCAAAAAGTACCTGCGTGCGGTCCAAAATACTTCTTAAGCTCTCCAGCCAAATAAACAGAGCTATTTTAATGTCTCTTTTATTTATTTCTATATATATATATATAAAAAAAATCCCCTGCGCCGCACTGCTGCGTTTTCTGCGTGGAGCTTCTCTGTGTTTATGTCACACGATAGCCGACGTTTAAACAACAATCAGTTAAAAATGTCCTTGATGGCCGACCCTGACGTGTTTGCTCTTCTACCGCAAAAGAGGAGCAGACTTCTGCCAAGCTGGATCAGCACCAAATTGAACAAAATCCCCCAACAAAAATCTTTGTATAGTCATAATAATCTTAATTCAGATGGTACTAATTTGCGTTTGGAATATAATACACTACAGATAAATGTAACATTAACCAAAATGTTGACACTGAAAATATTGCAGATGGCTACTCGTTAATTAAAAAATACAAATGTCCAATGTTGAGCGTTTTTTTTTTTTTTTTTTTATGTCCATGAACGTTACAAGCTCAGACCGGACCGCTGAAATTGGGAAGAGGGGCGTGGCTTCTAGCCAAACCCGCCGCCTCCCATTGGTCGAACGCAAACGTCAATCACTCGCCAGGCTCCATCTTTCAAAGAAAGTAGGCAATGAAAAGTGCGCGCCGCCGGCGATGAGAGAAAGTCAACCTGTGGAGAGCAGCACTCGACACACGCAAGTGCGGTGGCGGCCACGGTCGTCCCACGCGTGCCACTATTATGTGACTGCTGCCCCGAAGAAGTAGAAGACGAAGAAGATATTTTCGACCCCGCTGCTGCCATGTTGTCTTTCCGCATTGTTGTTGTTTTGGTGGCGGCGACCTGTTGGTGTCACCTCATGGTGCCCCTCCTGCTCGTGTGCTACCTGCCCCACGTCCACGCCAGCCACAACAAGCCGGCCAACAGGGTGAGTCGCACCACGTCAAATTTGACAGCATTCAAAATAGCTTAAATGTCTTTATTTCACCCTACTACGTCTACGAAAAATAGATTTCTAGATTTGATTAGTACAGTGGACCCCCGCATACTCGCGTTTCGGCACCCGCGGATTTACGTCTACTTTTATGCCAACAATTTTTGCTTTAGTAAACATCCACCACCTACCTAAATATTCAAACCAAAGTTGCCCAAGACTTTTTTTCCCCTGCCCATTCCCATAAAAAAATGATGACATTTGACGTCATTGTCGCGTTAATATTGAGACTACACGAAAGTGACAATACATTGTGTTTTGGCCTTCTGAACAATCTGCATGTTCATGTCAAAGTGATTCAATGTAATTGTTGTTGTCAACTGTCATACTTGATCACACACTGGAGCAATTTCACAACACATGTCAAAAGAGTCGCTTGTGTAACTCCGTCTGCCTCCAACCATAATAATAATGACCATCATATGATAATAATAGTACAGGTTGGCTGATTAAATTGCGGTCGGCGGCGAGTCTGGCGAATGAGAGGAAAAGCTATTTAAGGGCACTTGAGGAACTTGAATGCATCATTTGCCTCCTGGATGGATTCCCAAATAAAAGTGAAAGGCAACACTCCTCTCCTGTGATGCAATCGGTGCCCGGAATTTCCCCCCGTAGCGGGATAACGGGAAGTTTAAGAAAGCCAAATGTGGTTTATTACTTGCGAGTTGCAGAGTGACTAATAGTCAGAGCTGTAAAGCGACAGGACAAAGCAAAATGAAGTGCAAATAAACGGGAAGAAGTGCAGCAGGGATGATGTTTTATTGGCGCTGAGGTAAAATAGCAACAACGGGTGTGTGGATGCAGGTACGCCTTGGGTGAAAATCTGGTTCTGGCTGAAGGTACCGCACGTTGGCATTTTTTAAAGGAAGCATGAAATGATGCCATCATTATGTCAAATTTTAACATTGGTAAATGTAAATACAAGTGTAAAAAGTGGTCAACAGCTTCACAATTAAAATAACTTGAAATACTCAAAACGTCTAAATTCCTCAAAATGCCAGCGGATCATTTTATCCCGATGGAGGCGCGCGCTCCAAAGCACACACGCTTTTTTTTTTTTTTACGAGCCAAAACCTCTCATTAGGAATGCCGGGACTCCACTTTTTAAGGGCTTTTACGGGCCATTGACAGATGTCCTGGACGCCGACTCCATCAGCGGCCAATCACACATAAGTTCACCCTCGGAAAATGCCTTTTCATGCTCAATTGTCTGCCGTTCCAATCAGGATAATGAAAGCCAGATCTGACATTTGCCTCTCTCCTGTTGCTGGAAGCTTCTCCAGCCAGCCTCTGCTTGTTTCTAATATGTCTGAATTATTTCTTTGATTGTAAAAAAAAAAAAAGAAAGATGTCTTTTTTTTTTTTCTTCTCCCATTTGTGCGGTTTCAGTGGCTGATTGGCGACAGAGACAACCACTGCGGCTTGGCGTGCACGCGACCGCAGGCCAAGCCGGTCTGCGGCTCGGATGGACGGAGCTACGACAACGGATGCGAGCTGCAGAGAGCGCGCTGCAAAGACAAGACGCTGACGCTGGAGCACCGCGGCCGCTGTCGAGGTGAACGCACCACCTGGGAGTTACCTCAGAGGGGCCAGTTCAAGGCCTCCTGGCCACAGGGGGGCAGTCATGTGCTTAGTTCCACGTTTTTGACTTTCAGGAAAAAACTGGGTGAAAGTTGAGCAGTCAGCGGTGGCACATTCACCTACGCCGCCATCTGTGGGCAGACACGCTTTGCAAACAGGTAATTTAATGAGTTGAATTTCCACTTTTTTTTGAAAAATTAAAAAAAATGAGCCGTGAACAATATACAGATTTGATTTTGGCTTGAGACAAAAACCGAATTTCTTTTCCAAATAAAAATTCTCCCTTCGAGACTTGAGCAACAGAAATTCAAATCATTCTTTTTACGATCTTGTTAGCTTGGGCAAAAAGAAAAAAAAAAGTGAATGAGAAGATGTCTTTCGTTTTCCGCCTCTTAGCTGGCGTGTAATTTTTCCCAGACCTCCATCATTCATTCGCTCAGCTCAGCAGCATAGATTGATCGGCGCCGAGTAAAAAGGTCGCAACTCGGCATCTGCTCACCCGCCCCTCTCCCTTCTTGGTGACCTGTAGGAAAACAGCACCTCGCACCAGATCCATTTTTGGTCAAGTGGTGTCGTCTTTCCCGACGCTAATAGGCACGTTTGTTCCATAAAATCAAGCGTGCGTGAAGGAAAGCTGGGCAAAGATCACACGTTCTCGCAGACGCCCCGCCACGGCTCTGTTTTGTTGCAGCTCGGATCAGAACCGGCAGCTCCCGGTCCTCGCCGGCTGGACCTTGCTACTTTTAAACTTAATGCAACCAAACAGAAAGTGGGAACAAAACCAAAAGATGAACAATCAAGCTAAATGGTGACAAAATAGGAAGTAGAAAACCACCAAAATAAAACCCGAAGTCGCCAAGGTGATAAAGATGTCAAATGGGTTTAGTGTTTTTTTTTTTTCTTTTTTCTTAAATGGCTTTGTACGGTTGTACGTAAAGTTGTCCGATTCTGTTTGGTTCTAGATGAGGGTCAGTCAAAGTGTCGCGTGGAGAGAAGCCAAGCTTTGGAGCAAGCCCGGAGACCCCAAGAGTCCATGTTTGTTCCAGAGTGCAACGAGGATGGCTCCTTTGCACAGGTCTGCCACGATGAGGACGATAACGCCGGAACCAAAAGATTGTTTCGCCATCATGGCTTTGTGCGCAGGTACAGTGTCACACGTTGACGGGCTACTGCTGGTGCGTCACTACCGACGGAAAGCCAGTGAGCGGTTCCTCGGTGCACAACAGAACTCCCGTGTGTTCAGGTACTGCCCATATTTTTTATTTGCAGCATTAAATCTTGATAAAAAAAATTCCCATGTCTTTTTTCCAGCTTTCCCTACATTTGTATTTAATTTATATTATACGTTAATATTTATTTTAGTAAATGAATAATTGTCAGACCGATGAAGTGAAATAGCGAGTTTGAATTTTCCCCCAAATTTTAATGCTGTGTTACTAACTTGGCTGCCATGCTCTGCCCCGCATTCTCGTCAACTTTTCGCCGGCAATCTGCTCTTGGCTGGCTGCAAAGTCACGACGCATGTATTTTGCGGACAAACGTGCACAGGTTTGGATGTATTTCTCTGTGAGAAAGAAAAAGCTTCCTGATCCCATTGCCCAGACATAAAGGAGCTTGTTGGCACATGTAGGTCAACAGCCAGTACTTGCCAGAAATTCCAACTGTAATGCAGCTTTTTCCCTTATTGTGCAGCCTTCTGGACTGTTTTTCCTCTCATCTTTTCAGCAGTTTTATATATGTATATTTTTTTTGTCTGCTGTAAGCCTATTACAGCAATCTCGATGACCAGTTTCCATCCATTTTTGAGATACTGTCTTTGCGGTCTCCCGTGACAGATATGAATGATTGTTGTGCAATGTCGGAAACAAAATGGTGCTTATAGTTCCTTTAGTGTCACCATGGGGACGCTCTCAGAAGGTTCATGGACAAGTTTCCTTCCCAGCCAGTAGTTGACCGAAAATTGTTTGCGGCCCCTTTGAATGATTTTCCTCGTGTCTTTTCATCCATTTTGGAGGGTGTGCGTGTTTCTTGAAGAATATGGCCGATTGTTGTCCCCGTAAAGGGCGCTTTGGAAGGGAAAGTGCAGCGGCGAGCGTTCTTCTATGTGTTTTCCTCCAGCCAGCGTTCGCTGACACGCAGGTCATGTGACAGGCTTCAATGGTGTGCCGTATACATTCGCAGGAAACTTCCATGAGTTTTTGGGAAGTCACGCTGGGACGAGCGCATTGACAGGTAGTACAACGTCCCATCCAAATCGTGACTGCTCATCTTTTTTTTTTTCTTCTGCTCTTTGCATCCCAAAAGCATGTCGCCACCTGCATGTCTGGGATCACAAACTCTCTACTTGTTTTTCCAATGAGGAGATGGCTTTGATTTTCTGCCTTTTAGCTGGCGTGTAATTTTTATTTATTTTTTTAACTCGAGGGTTTCACTGTGCACTTTAGCGAAAAATCAGAAACACACCTTCCCTAAAAATTTTTTTGTTTGCTTGTTGTGGCTCATTTGAGCTCGGATCAATGACCGCAAAAGAACTCCAAATACTCGTGATTATTCGCAGGCCCGCAATCGTCATCGCTGCTATTTTCCGCTTTGTAGACATTTGTGTTTTTGATCTGCAGGGTCCGTGACCGACAGACCGCCCGGGCCGGCAAACTCCGGTCGAAAAGGTGAGCTGAGCTCAACAATTGTTTTCTTTATCATCAGCTGGGGCCCAAAGAAAATGATTTTTTTTCCTCTAACTAATTGCATCAATTCATCCGCTCTGTGCGCAACGTCAGTGCGTTTGATTGAAGGACCCAACATTTTTCTTCCAAAATATCTCAAATGTATCAACTGCGGGTTGTCTGTGCTTTGCTTATGACTAAATTACTTCCTAAAGGAATGTTCCAGATGCTCCAAAGCTGCACATGGGTGAGTATTTTCCGTGGGGGGGGGGCGTTTAACATTACGTAAGACGCACCTCGTCACATTCATTTTGTGACCTTGATTTATTTATTTATTTTTCCCGGCTCAGATTTCAACAAATCGCTTCAAACTAATCCGATGAAACCAATCGATCGTTGCCCCCAAATAAACCCATCTTCCATTTATTGTAAATGACGTCTTTATTTGTCCCGCAACAAGACACGTCAAAAGAAAACGTCAAAACAAAATGAATCACACTTGTGAAAAACCACAGTGTCATAATGATTCTACCAGACCGCCATGAAATTTTTTAATTTCTAGTGGGTGGTCTTTACTTGACGCGTCCCGCCCCTTGATGGGGGCTGTGTGTGTGTGTGGGGGGGTCTTCTAATGTAAGTGTGTGCTTCTTGGACTTTTGCAAAAAAGAAAGATTGTGTCGGTGTGGGCCTGTTTGATGTTTCAGTATGTGTGAGAATGTGAGGGACATCTCCAACATGTGGGTGGTCGCGCTTTGTTCTACTGTTCTTCGTGTGTGTGTGTGTGTGTGTGTGTGTCTACGTTTTTGTGTCCACCTTTGCCGGGCCGTGTGCAAATCCCAACCATTCAACACTTGTGGAGAGTAGATTGTATTAACCTCAATAATGGTAGTCTCTTTCCGTTTCTTTCTCACCCTCAATCCAGACGACGGCTCCAAGCCGACGCCCACCATGGAGACCCTCGTCCCGGCCGAAGGCGATGGTAAGGGTACTCAAGTTTTGGAATTTACACAAGTACTCAACTCAGGGGTTTTGGGATTAGAGGAAATATTTGAGGCAGGTGTTAAGGGACACTCATGGAAACCTGAAACCAGTTTGACAACTTAAGTGAGGATAATAAGGCATCTTTTTTTTTTTGTGTATAATGTTTATGCAAAAATTTGAAAAAAATGGTCACAATGTGTGTAATATTTTTAGGATTTTTTGTGTGTATAATTTTTATGTCAAAATTTGGAAAAAAAGGGTCACAATATGTTATATTTTTAGGATTGTTTTTAAAAAAAAAAAAAATTGTGGCGAGTCTGGTTGCCGTCGGTAACATGACAACCATCTGTCATTGCAGAGATAACCGCCCCCACGCTTTGGATCAAGCAGTTGGTCTACAAGGAGAACAAGCAGAACAGCTCCTCATCCAGGAAGCAAGGTGAGACTGAGAAAGACCAACTTGCAGCGTTTCCTCTTCATTGAACTGCTTGCTCTGAAAGAATTTTGCTGTGATTATGGCACAGCTGAAAGCCATTGGGCGGGCGGGCGGACAGCGGAGGGGCTGGCACGGGGTTAACTCTGCAAGGAGGCTTTCAGGATGAAGGGAATCAGACAAGGAGGAGGAGGAGGAAAGGTCAGGCCTGAATGAGGATATGGACCGGAGTTTAAAAATCCACTTGGCTCGGCGCCCGGAGAAGGCATAAAATAGGGCCAGCCTGTTCTCAGTGCATCATCTCTTGTCCACTACAACAAAATTGTTCCATGCTTAAAGCGTGTCTGGTTGTTTTATTCCTGTTAAGTGAAGAAAAGGAACACAACCAATTTGATGGGAAAAAAAAGACGTCGGTATAATGCTAGATTGAATTACACTTTCTTTTTCCATTCGCAGAAATAATTTTCTTACGGCAATCCCACTCCTTGGCGCCAGTGTCACGTCGCTATATCAAACATGAGAACTTTAGCCAGGTCCAGGATGACAAACAGACACATTGCTGACATGTCCGCCTACGTTACAAGATGGAAAAGTGGAACTTTCCATAGTGACAGGAAACCCAAGGTGACCGGATTTCTCACACAAGCCTCGGGCTGTCGCTAACTAGCAGTTAGCGACGTTGTGCTGTTAGGAGACTCGTCACTTAAACCTTCTCAAAAATCTCACTTTGCCTTTTCTCAGTCTCATTTTGACAAAATGTTTGACCTTGGCAAAAACACGTTTTTTCCCATGTTTGAAATTGTTGCGCGTGACTTAGAAACATGCTGATGATCAACACAAGGTGTCGTCCTAATGCCAAAAACTTTGAAGGTAGGACGTGTGACTCAATGGAAAGAAAAAAAACAAACAAACCTGAAGCTGCATCACTGTTATGACATCTTCAAGGAAATGAAGCAGAAAAGTTTGTGCTAAATCTCCTCTAATTGCACACGCCGAGACCACCCACCGGCGCTGCAGTGTGAATAATCAGCTCCATATTTTGTTAGCAATACCATCTTGAAAAAGGAAAGGCTCTAAACAGTTGCAGCTTAACATTTGGGAAAACGCTCCAACACGTTGTTGACTCGTTTCCAGACTACTCTGTGCTTGCACTGAGTTTGTTTGTCATGCTTCTAGAGAAAGTTCCCTCTTGCGACGAGGAGCGACAGAGCGCTCTGGACGAGGCCCGGCAGAACCCCCGCGAGGCCGTCTTCATCCCCGACTGCGGGCCCGGCGGCCTCTACAAGGCCGTCCAGTGCCACCAGTCCACCGGCTACTGCTGGTGCGTGCTGGTCGACACCGGACGCCCCATTCCCGGAACCTCCACCAGGTATTGCATCACGTGGCGAGATAGAATTAAAGTACTACTTTGGTCCAAATGAAGCTCCTCAATTCACTTCAAAATAGTCCCTTGGGCCTAAGACGCCACAAGATGGCGCCAAAGTCACCCGGCAGGTTTTTTTCAATCCCGACAGACGGGGGACGTCTTGCCGCTCTGTCCCAGTCTTGTGTATCTGGTCTCAACAGGTACCAGACGCCAGAATGTGACAGCGCCGCGCGTTCTCGCAGCTCCGACGCCGAAGATCTGTTCCAGGGCCGAGACCTGACAGGTTTTTTCCTACCGCAGTCAACGTTAACCTAAAGCAGTGCTTCTCAAACTTTTCAGACCAAACACCACGTCACAAATTTGTTTATCCCTGTCATGACCAACATTAAAACACAGTAGCACACTAGGCCAGTTATACTACAAAACCACACTAATTACATATGAAAGGTAATTTATTTATTTATTTATCTGTCAGGTTGCCCCGAAGGAAAAAAGGTGGAATTCATTACCAGCCTGTTAGACGCCCTGACCACAGACATGGTTCAAGCCATAAACTCGCCAGCCCCCTCCGGTGGCGGGAGGTAGGTAATGACAGTCTAAAATCCTGAATCCATTTAATGGGCTATCCAATCATACTGCTAGTCAAAGTTATTTATGTAGCACAATGTTTTTCACAGGCTTTACAGAAACAAAGAAAGCATATTTCATGGCTAAAAAAAAAAAAAAAAAAAACATGATTCCAATGATAGGTTTGTGGAGCCGGACCCCAGCCACACGCTGGAGGAGCGAGTGGTGCACTGGTACTTTGCTCAGCTGGACGCCAACGGCAGCCAGGACGTGGGCAAGAAGGAGCTCAAGCCCTTCAAGAGGTACCTGAAGAAGAAGGCCAAGCCCAAGAAGTGCGCCCGCAAGTTCACCGACTACTGTGACCTGAACAAGGATAAGGCCATCTCGCTGCACGAGCTCAAGGGCTGCCTCGGAGTCGCCAAGGACGGTACGAAAAGAACTTTAGAGGGAAAAAAATTTTGAGCTATGTAAACATCACATTTGAAGCTTTTAAATTTGAAAGAATTGCTGGAGGCAATCAAATTTCCAAAGTGAGTGTATCAAAACTGTCATGTTGACACAGACATGTGACTTTTTTTGTTTATTCTTTTTAACAGGTGGTTCCACAGCAAGCAGCAACTACGGGACAAGGCAAGGGACAAATGTGTTCAGTAAGAGCCACTAATCCTACTACTTTGACTAATATGTCTCTGCTTGGACACTAGTTCATAGTTTGTGTTTTAACCTGATTAATATGCACATTAATCCGAACTGCCATGTATTCATATTTAGACACCAAGAGTAGTCTCCATTTTCTAGAGCATGTTTATGTCTGCCGGAAATGTCAAGATTGCCTTTTAGAATTCCACAACCCAACCTCCTCTGCACCTGCGCACATGCGGCCATCTTGAATTTGCGTGCACGCGTAAGAACATTCCTACACGTTTATTAGTTAATGAGTCCCGTTGTGTTCGGACATGCTTGGATAATTCTAAACGGCCCGTATCGTTTTAGGTCGCTGTGACACTCCATGTCGCAATGTTGGGTTTGTGTTTTATTGAGTGGGCTTATTAAGAGCATGTGGCGGCAAAGCACTACATATCCGGGGGGGAGGGTGGGGGGTGGGGGGATCTTGAAGGGCTGAAGTTTTTTTTCCCCCATTTGGATGAGTGGTCCCAGGGCGGCCATTTTCTCCGCACAGCTTTCTGCCGAATCAGCAGGCAAGCTTGTTAATATGGCTCCCTTGGTCCCTCAAATGAACATGACCACATTTTATTTGAGTTGGGAGATTTGGCTTGACGAGATCCTTTCGCAAGCGGCTGTTGCATAAGCCGGTGATTCCCGTCCATCGTGTGTGGTAAAGTGACTCGTTTATAAATAGTCTCGATCGGTGTAACTCCGTAAGGTTCTTTTGAAGAGCGTCGATTTCAACAACAAACAATCCGATGATATGATCAAGCTTGATCTATATGCTCTTCAAGTGTCACACTTTGATTTGTTTTGCATTATTTACTTAATGAATGTAAACTCTGAAGGCAAAATGTACAGCTACAGGACTCGCTTACAAACAAACGGGATTCAAAATGTTAAGTCTTTAGTCAACTGTAACTCAAGGGTGCCGATCACACAATAGTTCCTGTGCAATATCATTTCATCTATAAACCTTTGGGTTGGTTACATACCGTTCCCGTAAAACTGGTTCATAGATGTTTACAACAAATTTTATTCTCAGTAAGTACACGCCTTGTTTGCTTTAAGTGAATGTGTTAAAACTCATCTCATAAGTCAATGCTTTTTGAAAATGCACTATTTATGCTCTGGTAATTTTTCAGGCCGCTTTACTTTTTACATGCCAGATAAGCTTAAGAGAAGACAAAACTTGAGGGGAGGGGGGTGAAATAATGACGGGCAGAATTTGCAAAGCAATTTTTGCACACATTCAACAGACTCAAAATTGACACCATAAACAGTCATTTGGAAATGCATATAAATTGTATTTATAGTCAAATAACTATTATTTATAGTCACTAGTCAAATAAAACTGTATATGGGCCCTAAATGGGGAATTGGATAATTAACCTGCAGCGTATGCGGATCCGAGCCAAAGCTGCGGGTCGTTAGTCATGTGACTCAAGTCGTCCCTTACGCGTTTTGGCTAACAAAACCATACTTAACATGTCAAACGTCTAAAACGAGCGACCGTTGTAAATAGTTGGCCGTAATATTTTATTTCCACGTGTATAAAAAGTATACTCCGATGCGCCGCGCGCTGGAGATTTACGGCCCCGTCGAGAGTTTTTGAGAGCTAAATCCAGAAGCTACCACGAGAGCACCTGCATTAAAGCTGTCACAAAGCGCGCCCACAAACACAAGCTTGCACATACCGACGTGCGCTCAAAGTTCCGTAACATGTAATGCCACGCGTTCACTTCAGGTGAACGTTAATGTGGCCATCTGTGAGCAATCCATTATGAAAAAACAAAATACTTCCATTCATCTTTAAACTCATTGTCTGTCACCCAATACAAATGGACGTCTATAGCCGTCAACGGCAGTGAATGAGTTTTTTTTGAGGGAAGATGCTTTGTCATTATTCTTAGGCCAAACAAACCCACAAAGTGAAAACCGGTGTTACTGAGTGAGCGCTACGTTGTGTGCTAGCGATTAATAGCGACATGCGCGTCTTTGCATTCTATGATTGCAGTAGGTCGTCTAGTGTGAGAGGAGAACGTTCCAGGAGCCGAGACGAGAGCAGAGGGCACAGAAGGAAGGCATCAACGCGCTCGCTCGACGGCGAAAAAAAGAAAGTCGGATCGGAGAGAAAATAACTTCCTGACTTGTTACGTACAGACACACACACACACACACACACACACGCAGGCTCGCGCAAAACAGAAGAAAACAAAGCAGCGCCAAAATATTTGCACTTTCTCCTCCCTTTGTTCGACATGTTTGCATTTTTTGGGATTGTTTGTGGTTTTTAAGTGAGTGAAAAGGTGTTTCTCTAAGAATGAGAATAGAAATTGTCACATAAGTGGAGCCTGTGCATAAAGTTAGCAGGCTAAAATGCACATTGCTCTCAACAAGGGGCGGGCATCGATGAATTGATCGTCCGCCGATTGTGTAGAATCGCGGGGGTGGGCGTTGAATTCAGAACATTCCAACTTAAAATTTCTCCAAATGTCATGGATTGCCCATCCCTACTACAATAGCAACGGCGACGGAATGTTTGTTGTACATATGAACGTGCGCAACGAATTAGAATGAAACTGTGACTGCCGAAGTTGAATTCATCAGCACGGAATTTTAGCTGTATGGATCCCCTTGCACTGTAAAGAGGGTTGCGACATTTCTGGTAAATTTCTGGAAACTTTTCAGTCAATGGGAAATTAAGATGGGGAATTTGACATAAATCTGAGAATATTTTCAAATTTCAATTTGAAGTTAAACAAGGTCTCAAATCGATTGTGATAATCGATGAATTTCTTTTAGTAATTATTGCAGCTCTTGTCAAGCTTATCATCAAATATATTTTCTCCAAATAGATCTAAAAACTGAAATAATTCCTTAAATTAATTCCCATGGAAAGTTTCCAACTTTAAAAATTGCCGAATTTTTGCAACACTAACTGTAAGCAACTTTTCTAGAAACATTAGTGGCAGTGTGATTATCTGACGGGGCGGAGTTTGCACGGAGTAACGATTCACTTGGCCTTTGTGCTGATTTTTTTTCGCTGGGTCACTTCGTGACGTTAGTCTGTGCTACTCGTCCCTCAAGTGCAACCCAACATTTGCGCCAATTTTGTCTGCACTCGATGCTTGAAGATCAGTTTTTTTTTGCTAACTTTTGATGAAAATTCAAGTTTGTGCCAACCTAAAATAATAACAATAAAAAAATCATACATACATTCTGTGACTGTTTAATTATTATATAAATATTTTAACTGCACTTTGACCCCGCCCCTCTCATCACAAATGCACTTAACCGTCAAGAAGATTTAGAAATGCTGGTAAATGACGATGACTAAACATGAGCACTAAAATGGAATTCTGTTTACAAGCCTCAGTCCATTGATATTGGCAATGCTCTACTCTGGTTAATCCTGCTTTTTGTACACAACATGTGACGTTATACAAATCGCAATCTGTAAGATAAATATTTGAATCTCGTGAGAAACTTCAAAAGTCAACACGATGATTTTATTTTGTGCAATACTTTGTGTTCAGAATTTTGACTACTTGTGTATGGTTATGTTTAAAAGAGTACTCTTTACATATGTTGTTATTCGAAAGAAAAAAAAAACACGTACGCCATTTTGAGGGTTTGCCCAGACTCAGAAACACCCCAAAAATTTTGTGAAAATTTACAAAATTGACTTGAGCTTAATTTAGATTTTTTTTAAACAAAGCATCAAATTTGGTAGGCTTGTCCATCCCGAGCAGACCCACAAAAAAAGAGGCCATCTTCACTTCCTGCCCTTCGTCTTCGTGAACCAGGTGCCTTTATTGTTTGAAGTTGACATGCAATTAAAAGGTGCACTCTCACAATCAACGCTAATAGCTTCCATGCGCCGAGCAAAAAAAAAACAAAAAACGACAAAGACACTCTGTTTTCGATGCCATGTACAGATGAGACCGATAATGGCGGCGTGTGTTGGCGGGCGCTTCGGTTGGGTTGAGCTTGTATCGCCGATGAAATTGGAGCCACGAGGCAGCTGCGGTACATCTGGCTCATCGGCGGACACATGTAGCACATTGGCCTCGCGGTGTGAAGTTCAAACGATTTTTGTAATGACGCATGCACACGCCGTGTGGATTTCACAGGTGGCGACTGGAATTGGGGCTGGTGACCCCATGTCACTTTTATTTATCTAGCGCCGATTCACAGCAGAAGTTTGAGGGAAACACACTCGTGCCGTATCGTTGCTGTTCAGCGGAATCCCCCTTTTCTCCGAAATGAGCAATTTTCAATCAAAATAACAAAATCGCATCTTGTTTGAGTTACTAAAACCGCATCGTTCAAGTTGTGTACCAACATCAAAGCCCCAAAAATATGCTCAATAATTAATTATGCCAAAGAAAATCACATTTTTTAATTTTTATATTTAATATTTATACTTGCTGACATTTTTTAGGAGTTTTTCCAAAATTGTTTATATTTTCAAAGTCAGCTGGGATAGGCTCGCGTGTGCATTGAAACACTTAAAAGCTCATGACACGCCATGAGGAGTAATTGGAACGGGCCATTAACGCCGGTTGGGGGGGTCAGGGACGGTGAGAACCTGCCGAGGGGTCAAGAGGTCGCCGTGGCCTGGGGGAGGTCGAAGTTCATGTTCCAGACACGCATCAGCTTCGCCAACGGAGCTGATGGGTGGAGGTTACGATGTTCTTTACACTTTTAAATGCTTTGACTACGATGCTATAAATGACCGTTAGCATTAGCCGCTAATGTGTTAAGCCCGTTTGTACTGACGTTGGCATTTTCATTTCCTAGAAAGACAAAGTCATTAATAATTCCACCCAGTACACCGGTCGCGTGTATGCAACAAAACAAAACCAACACACGTCTGGGACGGCCCAAGGGCTTTGGGATCAGTCGCTTAAGGGCCCCCAAAGTTACAGCAGGACAAGTAAACTGATCCCGGGTCAGCCCCTGAAACATGGACCGGTTCAGCTGTTACATGGAAAGCTTCCCAGGGGGGCCCGCGGCGGTTATTTTATCAGGCTGGCCACAAATTCAGCGACTATGTGCGAGTTCATCAGTAGACAAACTGGTCTGGTAGGTGTGCGTTTGTGTGTGTTTTTTTGTATATTTGTGTGTGTGTGTGTGTGTGCACCATTCCAGGGTTGGAGTGCTCGGCCAAGAACACACTTGCACTTGAATCGCACAGGATGAGGATGGCATCGCATCAGAGGTAGTAAATGATTGACAGTTTACGTCGGCCAAAATCTTTTTCCATTGTGATTACCTTGGACGAGTTTTATTCAGAAGCTCTGGTGAGTGTTGACGTTGAATTTTTATCTGGTTGAGTGATGCAGTCGTTTTCCCGGATTGGGTTTTAAGACTGGTCGGGGGGTTTCAAGACTAGGTTGAAATTTCAGGTCAGATTCAAGGTTAGGTGTTCGAGACTGGTTACAAAACTGGGTTTGTGGTTTTAAGACAATGTTTAGGTTTCAATTTGGAACTTTAATAAGATTTCGGGTCCGGGTTTCAAGATTGTGTTTGTGTTTTATGTTCAGTTTAGAATTCTTGTTTGGGGTTTCAAGTTTGGGTTGAGGTTTCAGATCAGGCTTAGGGTTGCTCGATACAGTCTGCTTGCAAAGGATTTGAACGGTGACCTTGTTTGTTTGTTCCTCAACAGGAAATAAATGATCAGCTGTCGAAAGACGAGCCTCACCTGAAGCTGACAAATGGCCATCCAGGAGGTTTGTCTTGTCTTCACCCTCCAAACACGTGAGAGCAGAATGCAGTCAATGTGTTAGCACTGTGTGAAAATACTTGACTGCACCTTTAACCTTCAAGATGCTCCTTACTGCCTTGTCCTCTGTGACTATGTACATACCGGGGGCCATCATTTCAAACTCCATCTTGAAAGCCTCATTTGAAGCCCTTGAAATTGAAACTAATGAGGTCATGAGGTCTGATCAGGCGCCGTCTGTTCCAGTGCCACCTGACGGCTTTACTCCTGATCTCGGTGCTGGGTGCGATTCTGGGCTCACTGCAGGTGGGCTACCACACGGGAAATGTCAACGCGCCCGCAAAGGTAAGACCGAGCCACTAATTCATTAAAAGGATTTAGCGGGCAAACACCATCGTGTTTTGCTTTACAGATCATGGAAGAGTTCTTCAACCAGACCTGGAAGGACCGATATAATGAAACCTTGTCAGAGCAAAGCCTCACCCTGCTGTGGTCCCTCTCCGTCAGCATCAAGGACTTTGGATCCCTATTGGGCTCCTTGGGGGTCAAATACTTGGCAGACAATTTTGGACGGTGAGGATGCTGGTGAAGAAATGCTGAGCATGTCTGAAATCCTCATCTTGGCCCCTTCAGGCGTAACTCCATCTTGATTGTCAACTGCCTGTCGCTGGTGGGGGTATCCCTGATGGTGGTATCCAAAACCATTGAATCCTTTGAGGCTCTGATCCTGGGCAGGCTGCTTTTCGGACTCTTCTGCGGCTTGGTGATGAGCCTCAATCCGCTCTACGTCCAGGAAGTGTCGCCCACCGTGATGAGGGGCGCCTTCGCCACCCTCAACCAAGTGTCCTTTGCCTCGGGGATCCTGCTGGGGATGGTGAGGACCACGCCAGCGCAGCGCTGCTGGATAGACTCGAGGACTTTTACTGGGCTCGTTACAGGTGTCGGGACTGGAGACCATGTTGGGCACAGAGGAACTTTGGACCGTGATGCTGTCCTTGTCCTTGATCCCGGCGGTGTTGCAGTACTTCATCCTGCCTTTCTGTCCCGAGAGCCCTCGATTCCTGCTCCTCAACAAGGGGCAGGAGAGCAAGGCCGATGCTGGTGGGGCAATACTAACTTTTGGTCCTATTCCTAACTCCAAAGCCCAACCCAGTCTTGGGTACATCCCAAAAAGTTCTTTTTTTCCCTGATTCCCAGCCCTGCTTAGACTGCGAGGAAGTCCCGAGCCGGTGCTGGCCGAGCTGGAGGAGATGAAAGCCGAGGCCGCGCACACTCAGGCGTCGGTCGGAGTCTTGGAGTTTTTCCAGAAGCGAAGCTACAGGCAGCCAATCATTATCGTCCTCTTCATCAACCTGGCCAGCCAGCTGTCAGGATTCAACGCGGTAACCATGACAACCAGGCACCCTGGTTTGAAACCGTCATTCGAAACGCTAACTGGAAACCCGGTCTTGCAGATCATCAACTACTCCACCAGGATGTTCCAGCCTTATTTCGAGGAGGCCAAGTACCTGACTCTCGGTGTGGGGGCCGTCAACGTGGTCTTCACTTTAGTGGCCGTGAGTCCCCGTTGTTACATCAAAACAGTCGCCGTAATCGTATCAAGTCACTTTTGAACCTTCTTTCCAATTTCAGTTCTTTCTGATGGAAAAAGCCGGAAGGAGGCGACTGCTCCTGATCGGCTTCATTATCATCGCCGTGTGCAACCTCCTCTTGACTGTCGTAGATTCTGTGGTGGTAAGTTTCACTCTCACTTTGATTAGGAAAATGCTAGCTAGCTAGATATCTAGCTTGATTCATATATCAGTCTATTAATTAATCAATGAAGCAAGATAGCTGTTAGCTAGCTAGCGTCATTCGCTCGATGTATCACAACCCTCCTCTTGAATCTTTTTTGTCCTCCTTTGTGCAGCAAACGGTGCCCGCGCTAGGGATCCTGCAGGTCCTGGTGGTGTTCTGCCTGATCTCGGCGTACGAGCTCGGGCCGGGCCCCATCTCCTGGTTCATCGCGGGCGAGCTGTTCGACCAGCGCGGCAGGTCCATCGCCATGGCCTTCGCCAGCATGCTCAACTGGGGAGGGAAATTCCTCCTGGCGCTTCTCTTTCCTCCCGTACTGGTGAGTGTCCAGTCCACTTTCCAACTGGGGCGGAGTTCTTGTCCTTTTTTACCACTTCGGCGTCCATCTCTTGCACGCAGAAAGTCATCGGCGGCTACTCTTACCTCCTCTTCATGGTCATGGCTCTGATCGGCTTCGTCTTCACCTGGTTCCGAGTTCCCGAGACCAAGGGTCGCACATTTGACGAAATTGCCGAGGCGTTCCGGGGGGCAGAAAACCTTCCTTTGCACGATAAGAAGGGCTTCAACACCTTCAGCTAAGCGGCTCACTCACCACTGGTGGCCCCGATTGTTTTTTAGCTAACCATCCAAAAACGTAGTTGCACTGAGGAACTCATCAAAGACTCAAAAACTGTTACCTGGAACTTTGGGTCTCCTTTATCTCAATCGCGTGCACAGACCTACTGGATGGAAATGAAAATTTTAAAATGCCATTCAAGCTATATTTGGGAAGTGATGAAATGTTTTGAATATTTAAAAGACAAAGCGATGTGGCGGATGAATCCTTTATTGTATTTTAAAGTATTGATGAAGAATGGATGAGACACTGGAATGAGGAGGCAAAGAAGAAATGTAACCAAATAAAGTGTCACAAGTAGAACCTGACTAATATGGAATTGTTGGGGCCAGTGTTGATACAACTGTTTAAAAACTGAATTCACTTGGGAATTGGCACGTGGTTCTTTTGCACACCACTAGAGGGAGCCCCTATTCCACGACCTTGAAAAAAAACTGCTTTAGATCAACAGGGGGCGACAAACATCAGTCAGGAAGCAAAGAAGCATTTTGGGTACTGTTACTGCAGCTAAATGGAAATCTGTCAAACCTTTTCTGGTAATCCAGCTGAATCTTGCAGGCCAAGTGGAGCTCTCACGTTTCAACTAACATGATCGCGACAGTGCTTGTCCTCATCCTGCTGCAGACGAGAGGTAAGAAATCATGAACGAGCAGGAGAAAAGCCACATGGAATTGCTTAACACTTTTTCTTTTTATCTCACAGCCTCAGCATCAGGGGTAATGGTCCACCAAACGCCGCCAGTCATCCTCAAGACACTCGGGGAAGACACCAATGAAATTAGCTGCTCTCACAGCATCACAGATTACGACGTCATTCTCTGGTACAAACAAAATCGAAGTGGCACCATGGAGTTCTTGGGCTTCATCACTCAGTCCTTCACCATGCCCGAGGATCACCTGAAAGGGAAGGTGAAGTTTACCGGAGATGGCCGCCATAAGTCCGAGTTGATCATCAACAACTTGACCTTAAACGACAATGCGGTGTACCTCTGCGCAGTTACCACGGTGCTGCAGATTGGCCCTTCAGCCGTCACAAAACAGGCAACCCGCACTTATCTGGGTTAAATATCAAAACCAACACCTGCGGCACCCGATGGTGACATCGTCAGTTCTCGCATGAGTTTCACAAGGTAAAACGTCATCCAAACATCGACACAAAAACACAACTAAGTCAATCAAATCAAATCGGTAATTGATAGAATATATATTTAGGATTTGATGAATTCTTTAAAAGTAACAGAAATAGACTGCAATGCCCACTAATTGGATTGTTTTGTAAAACAAAAAAGCTTAATCTTTAGCCTGCTATCATGCTAATGCTAACAATGGCAACAATTGCCTTCTACGGTATGTGGTCGTGTTATCATCTGAAGACTGAATAGTGTTTCATATTTGCAGCCATCTAGTGGTCAATGGAGGAAATGTGCCTCGACGCTACAGGCTATTGAGGATTGGTTGTTGTACTGAGGCGCCACCTATTGGACTCATTTGTTCATGACACAGCAAACAAAAGCTGTGCAAGCTGACTTTGACTTTGACTTTGAAAAGACTTGTTCTTGATTTCATACTAAACTATGTCAATGCTAAATCCCCAAAATATTTCTTCAGTTTTAGAAAGCGTTCGATGCCAGTATTATTGAGGTGTTTAAAAAAAGCAGCAGCAACTAAACAATTAAGCATAATCATATAAGAAGGACTGATGTCATGTTTTTCAAACAGAAATCTGCATTACTGTTGGGAAACTAAACTTGATGATTATAAATATTTAATTTGACAACTCTAATTTGCCCTGTGAAAACCTTTGCAACTGAACCCCTTAAAATATCAACCGCAGAGAAATACAAACTCTCAGATGGCTTGAAATTAAAATTTAATACACTTAAAAATGAAATTATGTTTTACTCAAACAGTAAACCCAGATAGTTATTGTGGACAATTTGTTATATCAGTGTTCATGTCTATAAAAATGTCAAGGAGCAGTAACTTGACTTCTCACCCAATTTGAAAAAAGGAAAAAAAACTTTTGACCCTATGGCTTCAAAGAGATTTACCAGTTAAAAGTCGAGTCATATCAAGTTGATTCCAGATTTGTGGCTCTTTTGTTTTGTAATTCCATATATACAGATATACAGAAATGATTAACCCGTTCATACATTTTATCTGGCAAAATACTTTAAGCACCATCATCTGGTTAATAAGAACTGCCCTCTTAAATTGGTCACAAATTTAAAAAGGTGAATTAACCATTTATTCAGACGTTTTCAAACAACAATGGTTATGAAATTGATGAGGTAAATGCCCAATTTTTCCTTGATAACTCAACGCATGGAATGACACACTTTGCATTGTCTAACATTTCAGTGAAACCTTTGGAAAAAAAAAATTAACACCGCAGCGTCGACGACAATACCGTCAACACTGTGTCATCCTTTCATTATAGGACGTCAACACTCGTCCAACTTTTTTACGCTCGGTTTAGTGCACGCCATAAAAGACCGACGTTATTCATCGCAAGCTACCTTCATTTGTGCATGTTGAGCAAATGTGATGCAATTCCCAACTATAATCTAAAAAGAAAATACGATAAATATCGTACAGTATAAAAGTGGTTTTTAACTGAGTAGTGTAATCGTCGCGTCACCTTTCCACGCAACACTGGATCGACGTATTCACCAGCAGACGCATTGAAACCGGACCATCATCGCCGCCGTGGCTGCTCATCATTGACGGCAGCAGATGAAACCGGACCACCTCATTCGCCATTATGGCCCCGAGGGCAGCTTTCAAACCGGACCAACATGGCCGCCGTGGCCTTCTATCCTACACGGAATTAGTGAAACTAACATTAGGAAACTTGCTATACCAGCTGTAGTGGTTGCCAAATGTAGTCATAATAATAATAATGATGTATTATCCCATTAAACATGTTTTGATGAACATTTCCACTAATTTGACTAATATTAACCAGAATCTACTGCAGAAATTAAAAGCTGATGAGCAAATTTGATAATTGTTTTAATGTGATGTATGTTTTTAATGTTTAGTCTACCGACCACACAAATATGTCAAGTAACTGTAAATGTTAAGTTGCTCCAAAAACTAGAGTGGCTAACAACTAGTACCTTAGCCACTAGCTAACTGTTATGCCAATCTTATTAAATTCATTTTTAATTGCCAACTTGTCAAGTAAACAAAGACAAAGCCAGCTTTTTTAGGGAGGTTAATGGTGCACTGACTTGCCTAGTCAGCTTGGAGCTATAATATAATAAAATTCAAATAGGCAATCTTTAAACCTAAAGGTTGGGTGACATAACAAAGGGCTTTGATGGCTTTTAAGAGGCTCGGTTTGTCCTGCCACTTTAGTGGGTGGATCGTAGAGATCCACGCCATCTCGCCAAGCGAGTCCAGAAGGAGTTTCATGCGCTCCTCGAGTTCGGGGAGGAAACTTGATGAGAACTCGGCTGGTGAGTACCTCAACAACTCCAATGTTACACTACAAATTCTACCACCATTTTTTAATGCATTTAAAATATTTTCATGCAGCTTCTTCATTGGAACTCATGAGTAGTACTCAATATGACTTGTAGTGGTTCATATTTCAGATTTTTATACAGCTGGCGTGGGCTCAATTCCTGTTCACGTCATATGGCATACGCGATCCTCAGATGTTTCCTGGCATTGGTAGTGGAGCGGTTCCAGATTTGGTACTGTAGTGGTTTCAAATTTGTATCAAGATTAGTTACATTTGATTTGAATGTAGCTGGTGTGGGCCGAGTCTCCTCTAACATGCGTATTGGAGATCCTCATTTTCTGTCTCCCATAGTTTGCTCTATTCTTTTGAGATCTTTTCAATTTTTTTGTCCAAAACAGCTGGAACATTCAATGTCAGTATTATTAAAAAATTAAGGAAGGATATGCTTGTTTAAGCCTGTGTAAAGAACCATTTATTCACTAGATGCTATAATGTAATGTATGATTTACATTTTTGTTTGGTAGAATTTGAAGTTGCTGAAGTGGACGCTTAGAAGACTGCAAGTCAAAGTGGTAGGTAAGTCAACAACTTTTAACTGGTTCGATGTTGCTCATATTAATTCACAAAAACATGTATGTATCATTTGATTTTTGTACTACATATACACATATTTGTTTGAAAATTGAAAAAAAAAATGCAATATTAAGGGAGTAAAAAATGACTATTATTATAGCCCTAATATGTATTTGTTGTTTTTATTTTTTTATATTGTTGCCTGCAATTTATGATCATGATTGTGCGGCCAATGTTACCTCCATGTTTTGTCCCAGGAGATTTTAGGCAGCCCGGAGTGAACAGCATGGAGCACTCTCAGACGCTGCCCACTGACGAGGATGTCAAGTGGGACAAGCTGCTGGACAACATTTTGAAGTCGTCCGACGCCATCCTGTGGGGCTCCACGTCCGCCAGCGTCCCACTGCCGCCGGAGCCACCGCAGCCGGAGCCACCGCAGCCTCCACCGCTGCCACCGCACCCGCTGCTGCCACTCCTCCCACTGCTGCCACCATCACCTAAAGAAGCCCATCCTCTGCCCGTCACGACTGCAGCGAGCGAGCCCAAAGGAGCCATGGAATTGTTGCCCCTAGCGGGTGGTCAAGATCACCTGGAGCTGCTGATGGAGGGGAGCCCCCCGGATATGGACGATGAGCTCTCCAACGTTCTGGATGACTTTTGGTTGCCCGACTATCTGGGTGGCCAAGCGGGTCCTATCAACATCCATGACCAGGTAACCAACAGACACCTTTCAAACCCTCCTGCATTTGTTAAGTAGCCCAAAAAGTTGGCTCGTCACTTTCCATCCAATTTGGGTTTATTTTGATCCAACTTATTTCAGAGTGTGCACCTTTAAAACTGCTGGGTAAAAAAAAAACAGCAAAATAAAACAAATTTGGGTCAGAAATTGGACTGACCTGCAATTTGCCCCAAATAAAAATTGGGTTGTTTTGGTTGTCGGTCCAAATTCTAACCCAAATTAGGTTAAAGTGTGATAGTAAAAGCAAAACTAGAATAAAGAAAAAAAGTTACAATATTTACCCCTCCATATTAAAACACATGTAAAATAAAGAATAATACACTTTTATTACACATTGTAACCACATCCCAGCACTCAATACTCAACAAGCATAAAAATAGTGCATGGTTTGTCGTGTGGATGTGCCTTGAAGCAGCCGTGTGAGCTGTGGCCGACAGCAGCTGCTGCTTGAGCGTCATCGTTGTCGTTCGTTTTACCGTTGGATGGAATACTCAGCGAAGAGGGGATTAAAGCAACGCGAAAGGGGCTTCTCAAGATTGCCGGGTGGACATTGCTCCCTTGCAAAGTTTCTCGTGCTTGTGCCTGTGCGTGTGTTTTCTCCCCAGGACGACGACGTCATGGTGATACCAGCGCACGACACCGTGAACCAGCCTCTTCTTGGAAGGCTGTAAGTGACGAACTCTCATGTTAAGATCATTTTAAATCGTCAGATGTGTTAAAAGGTCGATGGTGAGGTCATGATTCGCACATAGCAGATTCGAATTTAGCGGCCGTGAGCCGTTCAAATCGGGCACAACGCTTTGCATCTGCCGCTAATTGTGTTGTGATTCACGTTTGCTCTTTTGCATGTAACTGCTGCAGGATTGATTTCCGCTCAGAAGAGGCGCACATGTACGTGGAACTCATAATTTGTTTGTTGGAACCTCGACCACATTGGCCCTCTTTGTCACAGGGCCTTTTAATCTTGATATGCAAATGAGCTAACTTGTTTTATTTTTGACATGTGTTTGTATGCGCGTGTAGTAACGGCGAAATGATGTGCGGGGCGTCCTCGTCATCTGACTCACTTGAAGTTCCAACAGAAGCCTCACCGACCATGTAAGTATATTTATAAAAAAAAAAAAAGCAAAATTCACTTCGCTCTCATTTGTGTTTGTGTAGGAGTTCCAAAAGCCAAAGCTACAGCCACAGCCAGCAGGAAGCCGATCGACCCTACATCAAGAAGCCACCCAACGCCTTCATGCTGTTCCGCAAAGAGCAGAGTCCCAACGTGGTCGCCCAGTTCAACATCACCAACTCAGCGGCGGTCAATAAAATCCTGGGAAAAATGGTAAAGTAGCCTTTCGCTCTCTTATTTTCACGCCACAGCACGTAAGGGGTTTGACCTGTTTGGGGCTTCCGCAGTGGAAGTCGCTGCCCAAAAAGCTGCAAGCCAAGTATTACCAGCAAGCCGAAGAGCACAAGATCCTCCACAGCCTGCAGCATCCCGACTGGTCCTGCACTGAGAACTACGTAAGACCTAATACACAGGAACATGCTTTTTTTTTTTTTTGTGCTGAAAACATTTGACTTTCAGAAACACTTTGTTCTAGTCACAAGCAATATAAAAATATAATAAATAAAAATAAATAAAAATTATAATAAATATAAAAAAATCGTGGAAATGAGCATTTTCTTGGAAAAATATGTAAAAAAATTAAATCCCAATGTTTTAATTATTTTTAAAAAAAAAATGTAAAATTCATCTCTGAGCAGACGTTATGGATGAGTACATTGTTTTTATGTATTTAACAGCGCTCAACCTGTTTTGTTTTTTTCCCAACTAAAAAATGTAACCACCGTTTTTGTGTGTGTCAGGGCAAAAAGAGGAAGCGCGATCGCAGCAGGCACTGCACCAACGGCCCGAGTAAGTCATGTGACATCATCCGCTGGCATCACACGAGGTACACTTAATAACAAATGCGTGTCCCCCCCCCCCCCCCCCCCTATCTCATGCAAAGAGTCACTGGAGGACGAAGCCCCGGTGGCCGACCAGTGCTGCGGCGCAATGGGCCACGCCCCCGGCGAGGACACCCTGTGCCGTCACTACCACAAGAGCGTCGTGGGGGAGACGCACACGTACGCGCACACGCGTGGCTGCTGACACGCCCACAGATCGGGATCCCCCCGGCTGTAACGTTATGTACCCCCTGCACAAACAGTAACCTACCTTAGTTGAGGATTTACATTTGATTTCCCCGAAAAACATGTAAATTAAAATTCAAGATGAGAATAGTACAGTAAACATCATCAGGGTGTCCCGCTATTTGATTTTCTTTTAATTCAACTTTGCGCCAACGCTCGTTTATAATAAATGTAATACCAATGTCGACCACAGGGTAGCGCTAAACTTACTGAATTTAAGTCAACAAAGTATTGAGCGCAATTTTTATTGAAAACGGTTGAATTTTATCTCCCGTGAACCTGCATTTTATGCCTACAAAAAAGTGCCAGTTGCAGGCAGATTTTTTTTTAAACAATTTTCATCTCTGGACATGATTAGTGATGCATATTGTGAGAAGTCTGTTTGGAAAAAAAAATGGGTTTGTTTACTGTAAACATGGAATCAGTACATCATTACAGTTTGTGCAATATTTTAGTGTCATCCATTACACTTGCTCTCAATATATTTTCTGTATTTGTAGTTTTAGCGTGACCTTCAGTTCAAATAATAAATGCTACAAAAGCATGCCCAGAGAGAGAGACGCTCTTGCTATGTTGGCGGATGTCACATCGCAGCGGTGGACTTGTGGATGATTTGCACCTGTTCCCCATAATTAGGTTTTAGGCTTAGGGTTACTTAACCCTAACCTACCCACCACGTAGCTCCGCCCCTGCAGCGGACCTGGCATCACACTGCATCATGCTGCAGGAAAGCAGGCGTTTTCAGATGCCATCTTGCAACGTCTCTCCCTTGTCATTTACAATGTTGCCAGTCGGCGGCCTCTTTGTCTCTCTCCTGTGTGGCGTTGCTGGTAAGAATCTTCATGTGTGACACCTGAGAACATGCACACTAATGGGCTTCATTGCTTCCAGGAGATGGCAAAGGGGTCCATCAGAAGTCGGATCTGCTACTCCGGTTAGGCCAGCCAGCCCAAATACACTGCAGCCACAACCTTGGCGGGAACTACTTGGTCATGTTTTGGTACCGGAAGACTCCAGGAGGGGGCTTGGAGCACATCCTGAGCACCACCCCCTACAAGAGCAGCCCTGAATTTGAAGAGACCCGTTCGGGCCACGTCTGGGCCGAGCAGGTGGAGGCCCAGAGTGGATACTTGACTCTGAGGGAGGTGTGGCTGAATGACACCGGAGTCTACTGGTGCGCCGCTGGCACAATTCACGGTGATGTGAGACTTAGCGAGGGTACTGCAAAAATGAGTGACACACTTTCCATGATGCCAACCACACACATTGGTTTAGTTTACTACCACAATAGGAGGGAGACCTAGAGCTTACGTCATTAAAGTGACTTCATGGCCAATCAGATGAGGCGGATCAGTTCAAACTATGACTAAACAGGAAATGTCTTTGTGTTCCCAGCTGACACTTGAGCCATCATGTGCGAATTGTTCTTGTCCTTTCTTCTCTTTTTTTATATCCCCGCACAGGCCACCATCACCAGAATGGACCAAACCCCGGCCGACGCCATCAAGGCGGCGGGCGACGACGTAATCATGAGCTGCAACCATTCCAGCAATCGAGGTTTTAATATGATCTGGTACAAGCAGACCGCTCTGGCAGCCGCCTTCACCCAAGTGGCCCGGACGGGTGTGAAAAATGTGGTGGTGGACGCTGACGTGTACCGGCTGACTGGCAGCGCCTCTCACTCGTCCCTTGGCGTCAACCGCCTCCGGCCTTCCGAGAACGGTGTGTACTTCTGCGCCGCCACGGAGGCGCACACGACGATGCATGACCTCGTCAGCCCCACCACAAAACGCCTTAAATCCTGTTCCCCTTTTGATATATTCTACAATACACATTTGTGTTTGGCTGTGGTTAACTTTTTCTTTCACACTCATCTGTTGAGAGTCAATGAATGAACGTCTCATCTTTTGGGGGTTAAAAGAATCCGGAAACCACTGCGTGCCAGCCAATCAGCTCGTCTCGACTGTTGCTCTTCAAACTAGTGATGTGCATTACAGTTCTTTAAGGTGAACTGAATCTTTAGAATCAGTTCACTCAAAAGATACGTTCAAACGAATCGTTCAATGAATCCCACACACACACACACACCTTCGAATCGGTTCACTCAAAATATTTGTTCAAAAGAATCGTTCGCTACACTTTCTTATTTATTTATTCATATATTTATTTTTATTTATTTTTTACCTCGTGTAGTGTACCAAAATATCCCATAATTAACTGCCTCAATAATTGTGAATAATTTAAAACTATTGTACTTGTTAATACCTACGCGCAAAATGGAAAAAAAAAAAAAAGATATTCTAACCGGAGATTGACCTAATTTTCACATGGTCCTTGTTTACATTTTGCATTTGACACTGACAGCTGTCAAGTGCCACGTAAGGGCTCTTCTTGTGTAAGTTTTATTTGTTATGGGTTTTCTTTTTTATGTTTAACTTTGGGTACTTCGAAAGTGTCATTTTAAATTGTACTTTGCTAGGTGTTCGTGTACACAATGTGTTGTGATGACATCTGCTGTGGAGTCTTCACTGATCTATTCGCTTGTGAGCTGCTTCATAAAACCATACATGTTCCATGCACTAAGAGCGAGGCTCCCATAGGGTAGTGGTTAGTGCTCTCGGCTCTCACCCCAGCGACCCGGGTTCGAATCTCAGTGCCACCTAAAATATTTTATGCAACACAGTTTCTCGTGTGCTGGCCCATATAACCATACACTTAGAGCTAGGGTTAGGGTAGGCTCTAGCTCTAACCCAAACCCTAGCTCTAACCCTAGCCCTAACCCTAACCCTAACCCTAGCTCTAACCCTAACCCTAGCTCTAACCCTAGCTCTAGCTCTAGCTCTAGCTCTAACCCTAACGCTAGCTCTAACCCTAGCCTAACCCTAACCCTAGCTCTAATTCTAACCCTAGCTCTAATTCTAACCCTAGCTCTAACCCTAGCTCTAACCCTAGCTCTAACCCTAGCTCTAACCTGAGCTCTAACCCTAACCCTAGCTCTAGCTCTAACCTTAGCTCTAACCCTAACCCTAGCTCTAGCTCTAGCTCTAACCCTAACCCTAACCCTAACCCTAACCCTAACCCTAGCTCTAGCTCTAACCCTAACCCTAACCCTAGCTCTAGCTCTAACCCTAGCGCTAGCTCTAACCCTAACGCTAGCTCTAGCTCTAACCCTAACCCTAACCCTAGCTCTAACCCTAGCTCTAGCTCTAACCCGAGCTCTAACCCTAACCCTAACCCTAGCTCTAGCTCTAACCCTAACCCTAGCTCTAACCCTAACCCTAGCTCTACCTCTAGCCCTAACCCTAGCTCTAACCCTAACCCTAACCCTAGCTCTAACCCTAACCCTAACCCTAGCTCTAGCTCTAACCCTAGCGCTAGCTCTAACCCTAACGCTAGCTCTAACCCTAGCCTAACCCTAACCCTAGCTCTAATTCTAACCCTAGCTCTAATTCTAACCCTAGCTCTAACCCTAACCCTAGCTCTAACCCTAGCTCTAACCCTAGCTCTACCTCTAACCCGAGCTCTAACCCTAACCCTAGCTCTAGCTCTAACCTTAGCTCTAACCCTAACCCTAACCCTAGCTCTAGCTCTAGCTCTAGCTCTAGCTCTAGCTCTAACCCTAACCCTAACCCTAGCTCTAGCTCTAACCCTAACCCTAACCCTAACCCTAACCCTAGCTCTAGCTCTAACCCTAGCGCTAGCTCTAACCCTAACGCTAGCTCTAGCTCTAACCCTAACCCTAACCCTAGCTCTAACCCTAGCTCTAGCTCTAACCCGAGCTCTAACCCTAGCGCTAGCTCTAACCCTAACGCTAGCTCTAGCTCTAACCCTAACCCTAACCCTAACCCTAACCCTAACCCTAACCCTAACCCTAGCTCTAACCCTAGCTCTAGCTCTAACCCGAGCTCTAACCCTAACCCTAGCTCTAGCTCTAACCCTAACCCTAACCCTAGCTCTAACCCTAACCCTAGCTCTAGCTCTAGCTCTAGCTCTAGCTCTAGCTCTAGCTCTAGCCCTAACCCTAGCTCTAGCTCTAGCTCTAGCTCTAGCTCTAGCTCTAGCTCTAGCTCTAACCCTAACCCTAGCTCTAACCCTAACCCTAACCCTAGCTCTAGCTCTAACCCTAGCGCTAGCTCTAACCCTAACCCTAACGCTAGCTCTAGCTCTAGCTCTAACCCTAACCCTAACCCTAACCCTAACCCTAACCCTAGCCTAACCCTAACCCTAACCCTAACCCTAGCTCTAATTCTAACCCTAACCCTAGCTCTGACCCTAATCCTAACTCTAGCCCTAACATTCTGGCTTACATAGTTCACGCCAGGAGGGAGACGCAACACCTTCACTGACTGATCCGTTGATGCACGGGGGGAAGGAAGGCAGTTCACTCGTTGACTCGTTCGCGAACGGCAAAGTCTGGATTCGTTCCCTCACTGATCCGTTCTCGCGATGAACTGGAAATGCGAATCACTCACTCACACAGTCGTTCACTCACAGATCCATTCATTTGTCGAACGGGAAATGCAATTCACGACTCGTTCGTGAACGGGAAGTGACGTAATTTTCTTCTTCGTTTTGGTTTACGGCGAGGTGGCACCAGCTTCAATGGGCATTACCGACACCTACTGGTTGAAGTCATATGAACTGAAAAAAGAACGAATCACTGTAGGAAGTGATACGTTCACTCTCGTTCACTGAAAAGATCCGTTCTTTTGAACGAATCGTTCACTCACGAGCCAACACTACTTCAAACTGGCAGGAGTGAAGAACAGGCAGCACAGTCACCTCATGTGACCCACCAGACGATGTTTCTCTTGGTGCTGAGCTTGGCGGCTAGCGTTACTCTGCTCTCAGGTAACGTTATCGGCACGGCTACACTATGCTAAGCTAATTGTTGACTGGAACGTTGCCGTTAGATTTGTGCAAGACTAACTGGAGTTTTTTCTTCAGGACAGGATGTCACGCAGAAACCCGCCGACATTGTGGAGGCGGTGGGCCACTCGGTCACGATTGAGTGTACGCACCGCATACCGTCCTACGATATGATGCTGTGGTACCGGCAGCGCGGCAGGGGCATGCAGCTCATCGGGTACATGTACTTCAAAACTGTCACGATGGAGCCCGGGGAGGATGACGTCCAGCTGACTGGGAGCGCCGAATCTGGCGAAACGTGCAAGATGGTCATCCCCGCACTGCACTGGAACAGCAGTGCTGTTTATTACTGTGCAGCCAGATACCACGGTGCAGTGTCGTGTTGAATCGTGAAGTCATAAACCTTATCACACAATCAGAGTCCCCCTAATACCACAATGCACCTGGATCAAAACATTCCAAGCACTCAAGAGTGGGTGCTTCATTCGATGGTTGCTAACATTCCACCAGACACGAACGATAAGATCATGTTCGCTGTTTATAGACGGCTTATATAGTAAAGTTTTAAAAATCATGAGTAAATTGAAAACAATTGAAGAGAAATGAATACATGGACACAAGACCATATTTATTAAATACAGATAAATTGTATTAGATGAAAAATTCAAAATTCGTTCAAAAGAACGAATCTTTTCAGTGAACGAGTGAACGAATTCTTTTTTCAGTTCATATGACTTCAACCAGTAAGTGTCAGTAATGCGCGTTGAAGCTGGTGCCACCCGTAAAACAAAACGAAGAAGAAAATGACGTGTACGTGTTGCTTCTCCTGGCGTGAATGTCGATTTACGATTCGCCAAGGAAAGAAAACCACTCACTGAAACACCACTTCTTTTATGCACATTTTCTCCAAGCTAACGGCTAACTTTGGTGCATGAAGGGATGCGCCGTTATGCAACAACGGGGAGATTATGCTTCTCTTTGGGTAATCTTTATTTTATAACACTTAAAATAACGTGTATGCATATATACGCCTAAATATTGTTATCCAATATATACTGCAATTTCACATTAGATTGCTGGTTTGAAATGTACTTTTATTATTATTATTATTATTATTTTAATAAACATTAAAACCTGTTAAAACTTATCTGGTGTTTTATTCCTTGTTTTTATTTTTTTGGGCATGAAAACAAAAATATGACATTTGGTTAACTGCTTTATATGACAGTATGTATATGTGTTTTACGTTGTGTAATGTGTGTTGGTGTCCCCCCAAATAAAGAGCAAGTAGTCAAATACACATTCCTGACACGTACAAAAAAAATGCAGAATGTTATTAGGTACATTAGGCACCTGAAAATGGTGGTGTACCTAATGGAGTGTCCGTGTGACGTCACAGACCAAACAGCCAATCAGAAAGTGGGGCTGAGGGCGGGTGTGGCGCTTTTCACTTAGACCAGGGGTGTCGACCTTCAGTCCTCGAGGGGCCGCGTTCCAATATGTTTTCCAAGTTATCCTCGTTAAACACACCTGTGTGTGATTCGTTCACTCTCGTTCACTGAAAAGATTCATTCATTTGAACGAATCGTTCACTCACGAGCCAACACTACTTAAAACAGGCAGGAGTGAAGAACAGGCAGCACAGTCACCTCATGTGACCCACCAGACGATGTTTCTCTTGGTGCTGAGCTTGGCGGCTAGCGTTACTCTGCTCTCAGGTAACGTTATCGGCACGGCTACACTATGCTAAGCTAATTGTTGACTGGAACGTTGGTGTTAGATTTGTGCAAGACTAACTGGAGTTTTTTCTTCAGGACAGGATGTCACGCAGAAACCCGCCGACATTGTGGAGGCGGTGGGCCACTCGGTCACGATTGAGTGTACGCACCGCATACCGGACTACTACGTGATGCTGTGGTACCGGCAGCGCGGCAGGGGCATGCAGCTCATCGGGCACATGTACTCCGAAAGTGTCACGATGGAGCCCGGGCAGGATGACGTCCAGCTGACTGGGAGCGCCCAATTTGGCGAAACGTGCAAGATGGTCATCCCCGCACTGCACTGGAACAGCAGTGCTGTTTATTACTGTGCAGCCAGATCCCACGGTGCAGTGTCGTGTTGAATCGTGAAGTCATAAACCTTATCACACAATCAGAGTCCCCCTAATACCACAATGCACCTGGATCAAAACATTCCAAGCACTCAAGAGTAGGAGTGGGTGCTTCATTCGATGGTTGCTAACATTCCACCAGACACGAACGATAAGATCATGTTCGCTGTTTATAGACGGCTTATGTAGTAAAGTTTTTAAAAATGATGAGTAAATTGAAAACAATTGAGGAGAAATGAAAACATGGACACAAGAGCACATTTATTAAATACAGATAAATTGTATTAGATGAAAGATTCAAAATTCGTTCAAAAGAACGAATCTTTTCAGTGAACGAGTGAACGAATTCTTATTTCAGTTCATATGACTTCAACCAGTAGGTGTCAGTAATGCGCGTTGAAGCTGGTGCCACCCGTAAAACAAAACGAAGAAGAAAATGACGTGTGACAGTGAACGTGTTGCGTCTCCTGGCGTGAATGTCGATTTACGATTAACCAAGGAAAGAAAACCACTCACTGAAACACCACGAGGGAATCACACGGACACTCCATTAGGTACACCGCCATTTTCAAGTGTACCTAATAGACTTAGACTTAGACTTAGACAGAACTTTATTGTCATTTTGTCAACACTAGGTGTGTACAAAACGAAATTTCGTTGCATACGGCTTTCAGCAATGTAGAGGTATTTCGGCTGGTTAAAAAGAAAAGTGACCTTCTATATAAAAATATGAAATAAGATAATTATAAAGTACAAAGTGCAGCAGTGATAAAGTATGTGAACAGTGCAGGAGACAAAAGCAGTATTTACAAGTGTGCAGAGGAATGCTACGTTTGAATGTTCAACAGTCTGACGACAGCAGGGAAAAAACTATTGCAGAACCTGGTGGACCTGCAGCGGATGCTGCGAAACCTCTTCCCAGAGGGCAGCAGGGAGAATAACAGGCCACTTTATTAGTGAAATATCATGGTCAAAGGTCACAGGTGTCAAGCTCTAGTCCTCGGGGCCGCGTTCCAATATGTTTTCCAAGTGACCCTCGTTAAACACACACAACCGATTCTAAAGATTCAGTTCACTAAAGAACTGGAATGCACATCACTCGTACAAAACAGTGCAAGCGACACCTACTGGTTGAAGTCATATGAACTGAAAAAAGAACGAATCACTGTCGGAAGTGATTCGTTCACTCTCGTTCACTGAAAAGATTCGTTCTTCTGAACGAATCGTTCACTCACGAGCCAACACTACTTCAAACAGGCAGGAGTGAAGAACAGGCAGCACAGTCACCTCATGTGACCCACCAGACGATGTTTCTCTTGGTGTTGAGCTTGGCGGCTAGCGTTACTCTGCTCTCAGGTAACGTTATTGGCACGGCTACACTATGCTAAGCTAATTGTTGACTGGAACGTTGGCGTTAGATTTGTGCAAGACTAACTGGAGTTTTTTCTTCAGGACAGGATGTCACGCAGAAACCCGCCGACGTTGTGGAGGCGGTGGGCCACTCGGTCACGATTGAGTGTACGCACCGCATACCGGACTACGACAAGATGCTGTGGTACCGGCAGCGCGGCAGGGGCATGCAGCTCATCGGGTACATGTACTACGAAATTGTCACGATGGAGCCCGGGCAGGATGACGTCCAGCTGACTGGGAGCGCCAAATCTGGCGCAACGTGCAAGATGGTCATCCCCGCACTGCACTGGAACAGCAGTGTTGTTTATTACTGTGCAGCCAGATCCCACGGTGCAGTGTCGTGTTGAATCGTGAAGTCATAAACCTTATCACACAATCAGAGTCGCCCTAATACCACAATGCACCTGGATCAAAACATTCCAAGCACTCAAGAGTAGGAGTGGGTGCTTCATTCGATGGTTGCTAACATTCCACCAGACACGAACGATAAGATCATGTTCGCTCTTTATGTCGGCTTATGTAGTAAAGTTTTAAAAATGATGAGTAAATTGAAAACAATTGAAGAGCAAAGGAAAACATGGACACAAAAGCACATTTATTAACTACAGATAAATTGTATTAGATGAAAAATTCAAAATTCGTTCAAAAGACCGAACAAAACGAAGAAGAAAATGACGCGTGACAGTGAACGTGTTGCGTCTCCTTACGTGAATGTCGATTTACGATTCGCCAAGGAAAGAAAGTACCACTCACTGAAATACCACTTCTTTTATGCACGTTTTCTCCAAGCTAACGGCTAACTTTAGTGCATGATGGGATGCGCCGTTATGCAACAACGGGGAGATTATGCTTCTCTTTGGGTAATCTTTATTTTACAACACTTAAAATAACGTAATATATACGCCTAAATATTGTTATCCAATATATCTACTGCGATTTCACATTAGATTGCTGGTTTGAAATGTACTTTTATTATTATTTTAATAAACATTAAAACCTGTTAAAACTTGTCTGGTGTTTTATTCCTTGTTTTTATTTTTTTGGGGCATGAAAACAAAAATATGACATTTGGTTAACTGCTTTATATGACAGTATGTATGTGTTTTACATTGTGTAATATGTGTTGGTGTCCCCCGGAAATAGAGAGCAAGTAGTCAAATACACATTCTTGACACGTACAAAAAATGCAGAAGGTTATTAGGTACATTAGGCACCTGAAAATTGTGGTGTACCTAATGGAGTGTCCGTGTGACGTCACAGACCAAACGGCCAATCAGAAAGTGGGGGTGAGGGCGGGTGTGGCGCTTTACACTTTCAGTTAAGCTTTGGCCATGATTTTTCCCTAATGAACTGGCCTGTTATTAGGTACACCTAAAAATGGCGGTGTACCTAATGAAGTGTCCGAGTGATGTCACAGATCAACCAGCCAATCAGAAAGTGGGGGTGAGGGCGGGTGTGTCACTTTTCACTTAAACCAGGGGTGTCGACCTCCAGTCCTCGAGGGGCCGCGTTCCAATATGTTTTCCAAGTGACCCTCGTTAAGCGCACCTGCGTGAAAAGTTTTAGCTCCTTTCACGTTCTGCCGGAGCTAAAACTTTTCACGCAGGTGCACTTAACGAGGGAACCACACGGACACTCCATTAGGTACACCGCCATTTTCAAGTGTACCTAATAACAGGCCACTTTATTAGGGAAGTATCATGGTCAAAGGTCACTGGTGTCAAGCTCTAGTCCTCGGGGCCGCGTTCCAACATGTTTTCCAAGTGACCCTCGTTAAGCGCACCTGCGTGAAAAGTTTTAGCTCCTTTCACGTGCTGCATGAGCTAAAACTTTTCACGCAGGTGCACTTAACGAGGGAACCACATGGACACTCCATTAGGTACACCGCCATTTTCAAGTGTACCTAATAACAGGCCACTTTATTAGGGAAGTATCATGGTCAAAGGTCACTGGTGTCAAGCGCTAGTCCTCGGGGCCGCGTTCCAACATGTTTTCCAAGTGACCCTCGTTAAGCGCACCTGCGTGAAAAGTTTTAGCTCCTTTCACGTGCTGCATGAGCTAAAACTTTTCACGCAGGTGCACTTAACGAGGGAATCACACGGACACTCCATTAGGTACACCGCCATTTTCAAGCGTACCTAATAACAGGCCACTTTATTAGGGAAGTATCATGGTCAAAGGTCACTGGTGTCAAGCTCTAGTCCTCGGGGCCGCGTTCCAACATGTTTTCCAAGTGACCCTCGTTAAGCGCACCTGCGTGAAAAGTTTTAGCTCCTTTCACGTGCTGCATGAGCTAAAACTTTTCACGCAGGTGCACTTAACGAGGGAACCACATGGACACTCCATTAGGTACACCGCCATTTTCAAGTGTACCTAATAACAGGCCACTTTATTAGGGAAGTATCATGGTCAAAGGTCACTGGTGTCAAGCGCTAGTCCTCGGGGCCGCGTTCCAACATGTTTTCCAAGTGACCCTCGTTAAGCGCACCTGCGTGAAAAGTTTTAGCTCCTTTCACGTGCTGCATGAGCTAAAACTTTTCACGCAGGTGCACTTAACGAGGGAATCACACGGACACTCCATTAGGTACACCGCCATTTTCAAGCGTACCTAATAACAGGCCACTTTATTAGGGAAGTATCATGGTCAAAGGTCACTGGTGTCAAGCTCTAGTCCTCGGGGCCGCGTTCCAACATGTTTTCCAAGTGACCCTCGTTAAGCGCACCTGCGTGAAAAGTTTTAGCTCCTTTCACGTGCTGCATGAGCTAAAACTTTTCACGCAGGTGCACTTAACGAGGGAACCACATGGACACTCCATTAGGTACACCGCCATTTTCAAGTGTACCTAATAACAGGCCACTTTATTAGGGAAGTATCATGGTCAAAGGTCACTGGTGTCAAGCGCTAGTCCTCGGGGCCGCGTTCCAACATGTTTTCCAAGTGACCCTCGTTAAGCGCACCTGCGTGAAAAGTTTTAGCTCCTTTCACGTGCTGCATGAGCTAAAACTTTTCACGCAGGTGCACTTAACGAGGGAATCACACGGACACTCCATTAGGTACACCGCCATTTTCAAGCGTACCTAATAACAGGCCACTTTATTAGGGAAATATCATGGTCAAAGGTCACAGGTGTCAAGCTCTAGTCCTCTGGGCCGCGTTCCCACATGTTTTCCAAGTGACCCTCGTTAAGCGCACCTGCGTGAAAAGTTTTAGCTACTTTCACGTTCTGCAGGAGCTAAAACTTTTCACGCAGGTGCACTTAACGAGGGAATCACACAGACACTCCATTAGGTACACCGCCATTTTCAAGCGTACCTAATAACAGGCCACTTTATTAGTGAAATATCATGGTCAAAGGTCACAGGTGTCAAGCTCTAGTCCTCGGGGCCGCGTTCCAATATGTTTTCCAAGTGACCCTCGTTAAACACACACAACCGATTCTAAAGATTGAGTTCACATAACTGGAATGCACATCACTAGTACAAAACAGTGCAAGCGATTGCAGGCTGCCGGTCAAAATAGCCGACTGGTTAGTGACTTGGGCTCTTGCTCGGTAAGAACTTGGTTTGATCCCAGGTGTGAGAATATACCTAGATGTGCTTTTGTTGTGCAATTAACCCTTTATTTATTTATTTATTGGTTAATTTTTAACCTCGTGTAGTGTACCTATTGAAGTGTCCATGAATTTCATTTTAAGCCTAATTTTATCTTTATTTTATTTTTTACCTTTTCTTAAAGATATATTCTTTATTTTATTAAAGCGTGCTCCTATTTTAAACTCACTTTATTAATTGTGTATGCATACATTGTTTTGTTTTTATGTATTCATGGTTTTCTTTCATTGTTGTAAAGCGCTTTGAGCTGCATTTCTTGTATGAAAGGTGCTATACAAATAATACTTATTATTATTATTATGTGTACCTACACATATTGTCATATAAAGCAGTTAATCAAAAGTCTGATTTTTATGTTTTAATTGGCGAATATAAAAATAAGGAATCAAACACCAGACAAGTTTTAACATAAATGTTTATTAAAAATAATAATATTAAAAGTAAATTTCAAACCAGCAATCCAATGTGAAATTGCAGTAGATATATTGGATAACAATATTTAGGCGTATATGCATACACGTTATTTAAAAACTACTATAAGTGTTATACCACTATACTACAGCGTCTACTAGCTCAGTGACCTAGTGGTAGAGTGTCTGCCCTGAGACTGGGAGGTTGTGGGTTCAAACCCCGGCCGGTTCATACTAGAGACTATAAAAATGGTACCCATTTCTTCCCTGCTTGGCATTCAGTGTAAGAGGTTGAAATGGGGCTCTGCTGCTGCTCACGATCATTGGGACTTTAACTTATAAAACCAAGATTACCCAAAGAGAAGCATAATCTCCCCGTTTTTGCATAACGGCGCATCCCTTCATGCAATAAAGTTAGCCGCTAGCTTGGAGAAAACGTGCATAAAAGAAGTGATGGTTATTTCTTTCCTTGCCAAATCGTAAATCGACGTTCTGGGTTACATAGTTCACGCCAGGAGGGAGACGCAACACCTTCACTGACTGATCCGTTGATGCACGGGGGGAAGGAAGTTCACTCGTTGACTCGTTCGCGAACGGCAAGGTCCGGATTCGTTCCCTCACTGATCCGTGCTCGCGATGAACTGGAAATGCGAATCACTCACGCATTCGTTCACTCACAGTTCCATTCAGTTGTCGAACGGGAAATGCAATTCATGACTCGTTCGTGAACGGGAAGTGACGTCATTTTCTTCTTCGTTTTGGTTTACGGCGAGGTGGCACCAGCTTCAATGGGCATTACCGACACCTACTGGTTGAAGTCATATGAACTGAAAACAGAACGAATCACTGTAGGAAGTGATTCGTTCACTCTCGTTCACTGAAAAGATTCATTCATTTGAACGAATCGTTCACTCACGAGCCAACACTACTTCAAACAGGCAGGAGTGAAGAACAGGCAGCACAGTCACCTCATGTGACCCACCAGACGATGTTTCTCTTGGTGCTGAGCTTGGCGGCTAGCGTTACTCTGCTCTCAGGTAACGTTATCGGCACGGCTACACTATGCTAAGCTAATTGTTGACTGGAACGTTGGTGTTAGATTTGTGCAAGACTAACTGGAGTTTTTTCTTCAGGACAGGATGTCACGCAGAAACCCGCCGACATTGTGGAGGCGGTGGGCCACTCGGTCACGATTGAGTGTACGCACCGCATACCGGACTACGACAGGATGCTGTGGTACCGGCAGCGCGGCAGGGGCATGCAGCTCATCGGGTACATGTACTACGAAATTGTCACGATGGAGCCCGGGCAGGATGACGTCCAGCTGACTGGGAGCGCCAAATCTGGCGCAACGTGCAAGATGGTCATCCCCGCACTGCACTGGAACAGCAGTGCTGTTTATTACTGTGCAGCCAGATCCCACGGTGCAGTGTCGTGTTGAATCGTGAAGTCATAAACCTTATCACACAATCAGAGTCCCCCTAATACCACAATGCACCTGGATCAAAACATTCCAAGCACTTAAGAGTAGGAGTGGGTGCTTCATTCGATGATTGCTAACATTCCGCCAGACACGAACGATAAGATCATGTTCGCTGTTTATAGGCGACTTATATAGTAAAGTTTTAAAAATGATGAGTAAATTGAAAACAATTGAAGAGCAAAGGAAAACATGGACACAAGAGCACATTTATTAAATACAGATAAATTGTATTAGATGAAAAATTCAAAATTCGTTCAAAAGAACGAATCTTTTCAGTGAACGAGTGACGTAATAATATGTTCAAAGACATTGATACTGTACAGCCAAAGGATTTGAGCCAGCCACCTACTAGTCTAGTGGTGGGTGTTTCTACCAAGTGAGCTACAGCTAGAGTTGCTTGATGACTGCCTATTAAAGGTGATGACGAAGCTGGATCTCAGCCAATCAGCTCGCTTCGACTGCTCCTTGTCAGATAAGTCGCAAGCTCGCAACCTCAAGTGAAGCAGACGACGTGATGTACCTCTTGTTGTTGAGCATTGCTGCCACAGCTACTCCGCTCTCAGGTACAACAAGGCAATACTGTGCTCATATTTGATTATTCTTCACAATTAATAGTGCATTTAATTTTTAAGATGTAAATGTCGGTCAAGTAGTTGTGATGTTCGATCATTCGGAGGTTCTCAATGGTCTTTAATCTTTTCCTCAGGACAGAATGTCATGCAGAAACCCGCCGACATCGTGGAGGCGGCGAACCACTCGGTCACGATTGAGTGTTCACACACCATAACGCACTACAACCAGATCCTGTGGTACCATCAGCGCGATGCGGGCATGCAGCTCATCGGATACATGTACTACAAAATCCCCACAATGGAGCATGACTGGAAAGATGTGAAGTTGGAGGGGAACGCAGAATCTGGCCAAACGTGCAAAATGGTCATCCCCAAGCTGCGCCCGGACAGCAGTGGCATTTATTACTGCGCAGCTAAGTACCACGGTGCAATGTTGTGCTAATCATCAAGTCATAAACCTTATCATACACACTTTCCCATCATGTTCCCATGCACCTGGATTCAACCATTCCGAACACTTCCACCTGGCAGAAGCCCTTTACGCACTTCCTGGATTGCATTGGTATCACTTCCTGTCTAACTTCCTGCAACGCTTAGCCTCTGCTCTGTCACATAGCGAGAATGAAGCCACAAGTTTGCGCTTGTGTTCTGAAGCAATTGCTGACGTACTTTTGCGTATTTTCATTTTCAAGGGTACGAGCGAGTGAAGACGTGAGTGTTTCCCAAACCCCCCGCGATGTTGTCAGGGGAGTGGACGACGGCGACGTGACGCTGAGCTTCACGCACACATTCGCTAACTGTGACACCATCCAGTGGTACCAGCGGCGGGTGTCAGGCAGCACCCGATCCATGGAACTGGTGGCCCTGGTTAACTACCAGAAAGCTTCGGTGGAGCCGGCCTTTAAGGACTGCGTCGACGTGAGCGGCGATGGCAGGGTGGTGGCGCACCTCCGAATTTTAGCACACAAGCAACTTTTTAACAGCGGCCATTTTATTGCCGCCGCCAGTACACACTGCTATGAAAGGGCCCTACACTGCCCCACTAAAAGCCTCCTGGAAAGAAACAAACAGAAGCAACTTGACCCACTTTCTTTCAGACGTCACTCGAAAAGTCAAATGCACTTCATACTTCATAGAGAACATATTTTACCTTTCAAAAACTGACTATAAAATAAAGCTTTTTATTGTTCGACAGCAAGCATGTGCATTTATTCTTTTTTAGTCACACATGTATAGCCGCAGCAACCTTGGAGAGATGCTTGAGGAGATAATGAGAGGCAGGTGAAGGAGGGGAGCGTAAACTATGAAAAACCACCATGCAGGTTTTTGTACAAAGCCTACACACTGTGTATACAGGGGGCCACGGTGATACAAGCCCATAGAGAGGCTGTACAAAAACCTCCCCGTCGCCATCACCAATGATAAGCTCGCTTCTCGTCTTGCTTTATCCCTCTGGGCAGACTTTTTTGTTAGCTATGTTCATCAAAACCTATATTGAATATTACCCAGAGTTTGTATTTTCATTTAAACACTAAAAAAAGTTTTCCTGATCCTCTCACCGGGTAGCTGTGGATTCTGAACGGATTGGATTACTTTGACCCAAGGTTGTCTTAATTATTCTGAGTCGAGCATTTTTCAGTGTTGTTTGATGGTTGTGATGTTTTCTTGGGGGGCAGGAACAAGGTTAGCTGTTCTCAGTAAGAGTCCTTGTCATAAAAAGTAGCATAAAACTTAAATGAAACCAAAAGAGGCGGTAAGGTGGAGCGTTGTTTGATGCACTGTTCACCTGCACTGTGACTATGATTCGAAGCCTGCATACTTTGGCGCAGGAACAAGGTTAACCGTTCAAGGTAAGACACCGGAGCAAGCCAATGTCAAGCCAATATTGAGTTTATATAAAACTAATGTGGAGGACAATTTATCATCGCTGAGGTGCACTGTGACACTTGGGGTGAGCCGGCATTTTTTGGTGCAGGAACAAAGTTAACAGTTCGAGGTAAGGCACAGACAGGAACAAGGTTATGTTGGTAAAATGTGGTTTTTATATGAAACTAATGTAGCAGAAAATGAGAAATTGTTTTGCATACCAGACGGTTGCGTGGCGACATCTCGGCTTTTCAGACTTTCTCTGTCGCAGGAACAAGGTTGACGTTTCTAAGTAAGACACAGGAACAATATGTCAGGAAATTAAACGCTTTCTGAATTTCCCAGAAAAAAAGTTTTTACATGATACTAAAGCAGTGGAAAATGAGTTGCTGATTAGTAGTGTCGTTGTGGGTCACTTTTTTCTGTGCTAGACCGCTACAGTGTGCTACTCTGCTGCATTTTTTGGCGCAGGAACAAGGTTAACAGTTAAAGGTAAGCGACCGAAATGAATGTCGGTAAAGCTGGTTTGATATGAAACTAAAGTGGCGGAAAATGAGCAGTTGCATTTTTTGGTTTTTTCCACAAATTAAGAGTGTTGCATTGTCACTGTTACTTTTGCTAAAAACATTTTTTGTTGGCGCGGGAACAAGATTGACTGGCTTGTCAAAAGCTTTATGTTTGTCACAATAACAGCTTTAAATGAAACTAAAGTGCAAGGGAAATTGCATCGCGTGGTTTTGGGTGAGGGGAACTTAACTGCAGTTTTATTGAGACTTCATCATTTCCTCAAGTGAAAATCTTCCGTTATGCTGATAAAAAAAAATTTGAGGTTCATTTACAAAAATACACATCAGTTCATTGAGGACAAAATGAACACATACAAAAGTATTTTAAGTTTTGTTCAACACTTAATTGTCTTTGATATTCCCGAAAAATGTTAGTTAACTTGAAGACTGTACATTGATTTTGCTGTTGATAAAAATGTAATGTATGTACAGCAAGCAAGCCGTGTCATACTCATCAAACTAATATTTATATAAATATATAATATATAATATTTTAAAAAGATGGATGGTGATAAAAAATTGAAATATATTTCTATTTGTATTTTAGTATTGACACATGAAGTCGACGCGCAATTTGTCTTTGTGGGCCACATAAAAAGATGTAGCGGGCCGTATCTGGCCCCTGGGCCTTAGGTTTGACACCAGTGCTTTAAGGCCTCCATCAGACTGAGGTTACTTTCTGCACGCACAAGACAGAGATGAAAGCTGAGAGGGTCGACAGGTTTCTGTGCTAGCTCGGCATCTCTGTGCTCGTACGACAGAGCTTTTTTCGGTGCAGGGACCAAAATCACCGTTTTAGGTAAGAAAAATACAAACTGAGAGACTTTTACTGAGCAAGCGGAAGTGTCGCGTGTTTTTGAGGGCTTTTGTTTGGATGACTGTTGATTTAAATTGAATCAAGACGTTGATTTGGGTAAAGTTGGAACTGAGCTCGGTTAAATGGAGGTTTTCTTGGCTCTGAACCTCCTTTTTTTTTTTTTTTTTAATCTACTCGTGAGAATTTTGCAGGTGCAAGGAAATTGTGAAGAAAGATCTTCCTTTAGATGTAATATCAAGTATTCCAGAAAGTTGAGTCGAAATCTTTGACTTTGTATTGGACCAAGTTTTGAAAGTAGAAAATAACTCAAAATTCCAATGTTCATGAAAAAATTTAACGTATTAAATTTGCATTAACCCACTAATTATTGGCAACAATTATTTTATCGCTGTTGGTACTAATTCCTTTTATTGTGAAAGTCTACATATGACAATTGAGTTATATTTACATACTATAAATAATTAACTGAAAATATTTTGACTGAATTCAAAGCAGAAAAAAATGCTACATAATTTAGCAAGAATCATTCCAGGTGATTTACTTTTTTCCTGGCCACATAAAGACCACATTGAATCATTTTTGGAAATTATAACAAGAAGTGTTATGTCCTATTTTTTCATGACTAATAATAGCAACCAATAATCGGATTGATTTGTGTGTCGGCTCCATACAGAACCAAACGTGAAGATCGTGACGCCCAAAGTGACGTTAATCCGGCCTTCGGCTCACGAGTGCACCAACGAGAAGGACAAAGAGACCAAGAAGAAGACGCTGGTCTGCATCGCCACCGACTTCTACCCCGACCACGTCGACGTGGTCTGGATGGTGGACGGGGAGGAGAGGGTCAGCGGCGTGGCTAAAGACCCCGAGGCCCAGCGGCGAGGGGCGAGCTACAGCATCACCAGCAGGCTCAGGGTCAAAGAGGACGAATGGCACAGTAACCGGGAATTCAAATGCGTCGTGACGTTTTTCAACGGGAAGAACTACAACAACTATACAGATTTCATAAATGGAGAAAATGGTGACTTAATCACATTTGAGCCTTGTCTTTGATGATAATCAATGACCTGATGATTAATCTTGTCTTCTCCTTTTCGTTCAGCTGAAAAAGACAAAGTCCCCCGAGGTGATTTTTATTTTTCGTATAGTCGAAACGACTTACCATACGGTGGCGCTCAACGCTGTCCCGTCTTTTGTCCTCCAGAGAGCTTCCTGAGATTGGCGCAGAGTGCCAGGCTGTCATACGGCGTCCTTATCGCCAAGAGCTGCGTCTACGCCGCCTTTGTGGCCTTCCTGCTGTGGCGCCTCAGGATTGTCGAGCTCAGCCGGGAAAAGGAACAGGACAGGAAGGACAAGAACAAATCGTACTGAATTGTCTCTAATATTTCTAACATCTCAGTTAATGTGGTTGATGTTGAACGTTTTTGGTATGGAAAAGCACTTCAATTTGCTTCATCAAAGACCCCTATTGATGATAAGACAAACTTGCTGAAGTTTTATTATTTGTTGTAGGTGCCATCTAAAAAAATCCCACTGAAGGAGAATTTTTCTTTCCCCTATGTTTTTCTTTTTTGACTCACTTTGTCCAATAAAAGTATAGCAACAACAGTGTGCTTTGCTTGCCTTTTTTAGGAATTGACTTCTTGTAACGAAGCGGTAAGAAACGCGTTTCTGTTGTTGAGCCGAATGAGGTCGCACAACAAGAGAGGATGTGGTCACTGCGCTCACGCAGACAAACACATGCGCGCACAACTTTCCACTTACTTCACCGCAACCTTCATCAGGCACCTGTGTGTGCATGCACAGCCAGGAAATGAGAAGATCAAGTGAAGCGACACTTATTTCATCAAAACAACATCATGTTCATTGTTGCTCCTTTTGGGAGCATATCAAGAGAATTTAAATTCAACTCACTCCATTTGTGTCATTTTTAAATAATAACAAATTAAATGTTTACTTCCAATTTTGACATATGGAATAGAAATGAATGAACTAATCCAATACACAAAATACCAATAAAACATGTTGACTTTTTTTTAAATTAAAATACATATTCAAATCAATTCATCCGTTATATTTTCAAGTGTGCATTGTCATTGTAGCCTACTCAGATGATGTGCTCATTTTCACCAATAACTCGCACAGTCGCCCTCGTGTGGCGCAAGTCGGTAATGCAACCAGCACACTCACACTGTGACATCATTGTGAACGTATTGGTTTTATTGTGAACATTTTAAAAATAAAACACGATGATGAAATGACAAGAAAACATCGGCACGACGACAACATTGGAAAGGTGACACGCCCTGTGTAGCGTCACCGAGCTAACCTGTCACCGCTGCGTGCTTGGCGGGCACAGCTGGCACAACAGAAGGCAGCGTAGTACTGGTTGGCGCACAGCTGGGCGTAGACCACCAGCTCGCAGTTGGCCAATTCAGGCTGGTCCAAGCACGGCGTCCCCGATGGTGATGTCATAACCCCGCCTGAAATCCACAGCCAGTCATTAGTTACATTTGAATTGGAAGGATTGGTCGTGGGTGTACCTAATGAAGCGACCGGTCGGGCAAAGGGCTCAGCTACCTGTTTGCACATTTTTGAGGAGGCGCACGTCAGCCGAGGCGCTGGCCGAGTAGATGCCGGCGTAGGCGTTGCACGTGTAGGTGCCCTCGTCGGATGCCTGCACATTGTTGAGGATCAGGCTCCCGTCGGCAGACACCTGGACCTTACGTCCGTCCGGACGCACTGGGACGCCGTTCCTACATCAAATGCCATGATGATGAAGATGATCACAGAAAAAAATCAGTCCAAGGTTCAAGGTACCGCTGCAATTTTAAGGGTGGGTTTAGATTACCTGGACCAGCCGATGCTTACGTCGACTCCCGACGCCACGCAGGGTAGCAGTGCCGTGCTGCCTTCAGGTACTTGGATGTTGTCGGGAGCTTTGGTGATCCGCAAGGCAGCTTGCCGAGTATAAAAAAAATATATAAGCCAGTTGTTGGTCTACATGTGTTGCTGCAGCATTTGTGTTCTAATCTCTGCTTGATAAAGAATGAGAACATTTTGACGTGGGACAAGTCTGACAAACGACTTGTTCACCTTGAACTCTGAGATGTACGCGTCTCTGCTCCAGCTGATGCTGCGTGGAGGCGGAGCAAGTGTACACACCGGCGTCCTCAGTCCGAAGTGACTCAATGAGCAGTGTGCCATCTAACTGCTGGACAAACCTTCAGCACACATCTTTCATAACTTGACGAAGATTGAAGATTGTTTGAAGTCATTTGATAAAATGTGACTCGCTGTTTGTAGGATATCCTGAAAATGGACATTTTTTACTTCCAATATGGAGCTCACCTGGAGTCGCTGAGTGTGCGTCCGTCTCGGCTCCATTGTATGCTGACGTATCTGAGTGAGGTTGCGGGTACGACGGTGCACGGCAGTCGGGCCGCCTGTCCCGCTCGCATCTCCAGCAAGGATGCGGCCGAGCGCTCCAGGGTGAACCTGACAGGAAACACAACAGACCAGTCCGTACGCCTCTTCTTCCTCGGCAAAGCTTCAAGATAAAAGAAGGATTTTGTTCTCACCCTGGCGAAAGCTCGTCCGTCGGCAAGGAGGTGGGCTGCGGCCGGGACGCTCCCTCTGGTCCCAGGTTATACATTAGGAAGACATCAATGACACGGCAGGACGCAAGGCTTTACCTGAGACAGTCAGGTAAACGTAGCGGTGGTCTCTTTCCTGCTCCTTGGTGGCCACACACAAGAACCAGCCTTCGTCCGACTTGCTGACAGGGCCGAGCAGCAGCGAACCGTTGGGCTGCTGTTGATGTCTAAAGCAAAGACACAAGCAAGGATCTAAATAGAGAACAGAGAAAATGTAAAAGTTCTGTTTTTAGAGTGTCTTGATTGACCTGCGTGATGTCAATGCGGCTCCGTCCTTGCTCCACTGGAGCGCCACGGTGGAACTGGGCGGTGGGCTGACTCTGCAGGGCAGCACCACCGTCTGGCCCGCCAGGGCCTCTACGGCGGACGGGTCCGACTGGTCAATCTTGACCTGGGCTGGCAAAGTCAAACTGGGGCGAGGAAGGAAAAGGTCACTTTACGTTCCACTTTGACGTCGGTCAATGTGGGCGTAAAGAGTGCCACACGAGCAGGTGACAAAAAAGACGCATGCAGACGAGACAACACCAACACAAAGATACAGTGCAACCTTGACTTACGATTTCAGTTTCGTACATATGTTTGTCATAAATATTGTTCATATCGCAAGTCATCTTTTCCCATTGAAATGAATGCAAATTCCATTATTCCGTTCCAGCCTCTCAAACATTTGCAGATTTTTATAGCAGCTCTTTCAACAAGAAGAATGGCACTCTATAGTATTGTATGGTAAAAACCAGAATATTAAAATAGAATATAAATAATTAAATATAGATGGGGTATAGCTAAAATGCACTAATTAGTTTTATGCAAATCAGAAAGAATGTAGAGTATGCCTTTAAGTATTGTTATATTGTCTGTATGTATCTTCATAATATATTTTTTTATAAGTGCTGTGACATTGATGCTAGTTTTGATAGCATGCAATGGCATTTCGCATTGTGTTAGCATTTAGCTAGCAGACAAAGGTATGTGGTTTTACATGTAATTCCCTTTGTTTTAAGATTCGATTTTGTCAACTTTAACAGGGAGTGACATCTGCATACAACACGCTTGTAACTCAAACAACTCTTAAATTGAGCCGCTCGTAAGTCAAGGTAGTGCTGTATCGTTTCCTTGAGGTTTCTAGTGACCACACTCGGACGAGGACTGGTGAGCATCACAGCATGTTTTTATTAGTTTAATGGTGGCAACACAGCGTGAGATGACAGACAAACACAAACAAGTGAAGGCGGGGGCTGGTGAGCTCATGTCGGGTTGGTTATGGGAACACAAGTGGGGTAGGACGGGGCGGTGTCTACACATTTTTTGCAATTTGGTTCTCATTTGAGGGGGGTTAGAAAGGGTTTGTTACTGGGAGAAGGTGGTGACTGGAGTGGGTCATTGGTTGTGGTAAGGGGGAGTCGGGTTACTTTAGGGAGCAACCCCCCCCCAAAGGTTCTTACCTGGCTGCGGGGATAAGGTGCTTTTTCACGGTGATAAAGTGAGGCCTGCGGGCTTTCAAGACAAAGCGGGCCTTGTGGGCAGTGTGGGCCACGCTGGATGCTACCCTCTGGGTGTGACCATTGGAGCGGCCATTGCCGTTTCCGTTGTCGTGGCCGTTTCCGTTGTAGTCCTCGCCATTTCCGTTGCCGTTGCCATTTCCGTTGGCGCGCTGTCCATATCCGTTGGAGCGGCCATTTCCGTTACCGTTTGGGTAACCATTTCCATTACCGTTTCCATTTCCGTTTCCATTACCGTTGGAGTGACCATTACCGTTGCGGCCGTTACCGTTTCCATTTCCGTTGGAGCGACCGTTGCCATTTCCGTTGGTGTGCCCGTTACCGTTGGGGCGACCGTTACCATTACCGTTGGTGCGGCCGTTACCATTTCCATTGCCGTTGGTGCGGCCGTTACCGTTTCCATTGCCGTTTGAGTAACCATTACCATTGCCGTTGCCGTTGGGGTGGCCGTTACCGTTTCCATTGCCATTGCCGTTGGGGTGGCCGTTACCGTTTCCATTGCCATTGCCGTTGGGGTGGCCGTTACCGTTTCCATTGCCATTGCCGTTGGGGTGGCCGTTACCGTTTCCATTGCCATTGCCGTTGGGGTGGCCGTTACCGTTTCCATTGCCGTTTGAGTAACCGTTACCATTGCCGTTGGGGTGGCCGTTACCGTTTCCATTGGGGTGGCCGTTACCGTTTCCATTGCCGTTTGAGTAACCGTTACCATTGCCATTGCCGTTGGGGCGGCCGTTACCGTTTCCATTGCCGTTGGGGCGTCCGTTACCGTTTCCATTGCCGTTGGTGCGGCCGTTACCGTTTCCATTGCCGTTTGAGTAACCATTACCATTGCCGTTGCCGTTGGGATGGCCGTTACCGTTTCCATTGCCATTGCCGTTGGGGTGGCCGTTACCGTTTCCATTGCCATTGGGGTGGCCGTTATCGTTTCCATTTCCGTTGGGGTGGCCGTTACCGTTTCCATTTCCGTTGGGGTGGCCGTTACCGTTTCCATTGCCATTGCCGTTGGGGTGGCCGTTACCGTTTCCATTGCCGTTGGGGTGGCCGTTACCGTTTCCATTGCCATTGCCATTGCCGTTGGGGTGGCCGTTACCGTTTCCATTGCCGTTGGGGTGGCCGTTACCATTTCCATTGCCGTTTGAGTAACCGTTACCATTGCCATTTCCGTTGGTGTGGCCGTTGCCGTTACCGTTTCCGTTGGTGCGGCCATTACCGTTGCCATTTCCATTTGAGCGGCCGTTACCGTTTCCGTTTGTGTAACCGTTACCATTTCCGTTTCCGTTGGTGTGGCCGTTGCCATTTCCATTGGTGCGGCCATTACCATTGCCATTTCCATTGGCGTGGCCGTTACCGTTACCGTCACCGTCACCATTTCCATTTCCGTTTCCGTTTCCGTTTCCATTTCCGTTTCCATTGCCGTTTCCATTGCCATTAGGCTCGTGGCAGACCCTGTGGCACTCCTCCTGTGTTGCAAAGTGATTGCTGTTGCCGTGGCAGCCTCCGTACCAGAACTCGGTACACTTGCCGCTTAGAACATCAAAGAAGTAGCGCGCCGTCCAGCTGGAGCAGGATCCAGCGGCCTTAGGCAGTGAGCAGATGGAGCGCTCGACTGGAGGAACAAATACATGTATTTCTCAAATGACTATAGCGTGAGCGGTCGGGATTGTTTTTGTTAACACTCACAAGGTGCGGGTGGGTCACGGCAGCCCTCTCCATTGGGCCCGGCAGCAGGGGTGGTGCGGTCGTAGCAGCACCCGTAGGTGGTGGTGCGGCACTGAACGGCGTTCTCAGAGGGGATGTAGGAAATGATCTGAGCACACACAAAAAAAACATCATTCATAACAATAATTAATCCAGTTCCATAATATTAAAATTTACATTATCAATTCAATGTACAAAAAAAATGTCATTCACTGCAATTAAGTGTTCTATTAATGCTGCTATTATTGGAGGTCTGTAAATTCTACCTAGCAACAACTGACAAATAAGGTCAATTTTGTCTTGCAGGTTCAGTGGTTCGCTCACCGCACTTCCGGGGTGGTCGGTGCAGCGCTGCATGTTGCATTTCTGCTGGTCAGTGGGTGCCTGAGTGTACTGAGCGCAGTAGGCGTCCTCGACCACGCGGGGTCCCGACTCGTCATTGTAGAGACAGTCCACGCCGCGATACTGGAATCCGCCTCCGCATGCCACGTTGCAGTCGGTCCACTCGCTGGTTCTCCAGCTGTGGGGAACCGAAAAGTCAGTTAGTTGAAGAAGAAAAAATAAAAAGATCAAAAGGCTAATTTGGATTGTAGAGGATGGGAAAAAAAAAAAATGTCTATGCATGATCAAATTTCATGTTGTTACATTAAACTGTCTCACTCACGCGTAGGTGACAGGGCAGGCCTGAGGGTTGCAGGTTCTGTTGCTCTCGGGTCGGGCATAGTACGGGCACAGGTGGTCGGGCACGGCCTCGTTGTCGATGGAGCAGTAGACGGCTCTGGACTGATAGCCTGATGACGGCGAACACACAGCAACATTTTCAAACATGAAAAAAAGACACGGAATGAAATCTGTTCCTGGAGATCGGATTTCCCACCAATTCCGCACTCTTTGCTGCAGGCGGACCAAGATCCGAAGCTCCAGGCGTATCCCTCTGTGGGGTGTCCCACGGGAAGGTAGTACTCGTACTCCACACCCTGGTTGGGCTCCTGGCTGATCAGCTACGACGAGAGCATTCAAGAAGTTAACCATCTGGAAACCCACAGGCAGAGCTAAACAGGGGGGCCGTAGGGACACTGGCCCCCCCTGAAATATGCTTGGGCATCATGTTACATGGTTTGAGACCCCGTCAAAGACGCATTCTCACCTCCACGACGAGGGGCTCGGTGGTGGGTCCGCGGCCGATGATGGACTCGGGAAGGTTGTCGCCCTCTACGCCTCGTTGGTAGTACAGCTTGGTGCCGGCAATTTGGGCAGCACTGGTGAACTCCAGGGACCAGTGACCGTTCAGGTAGTAATCTCCTTGCAGGTTCCTGACAGCTAATTTCACGGGGACAAATTGCAGGTGAGAATTTTTAATCTTTGAAAAGACTATTATGTTTTGATCGCAATTAATTTTTAGTGCTTTTTTTTTTTTTTTTTTTTTAAATGCGGTGTTTTACCGAGGTAATTGCGTGAAGGGTGTTTCTCTCTAATGCTGATGGAGGTGGCTCCAGCGGGGATGGTGAACATCTGGTTGTAACCTGCAGATGTGGAAAGCGGGCTTCAGACTTTGCAGATGTTAGATTGAGGAAAAAAAAAGTGGGCCGAGTACCGTACCGGGAGCAAGACGCTGCGTGTTGAAGGTGTTCCTGACCAGTGAGCAGGTCTGTCCTTGGCCTCCGCACTGCAGGCAGGGGTCCTCCTGCATGTTGGAGTCCAGTATGTTGTCGCAGCCTATGCGCTGCAAGACACAAAGAGGGTTTGGCATTTATTATTTTAGTCAAGGATGTTTCATGATGCAATAACAACAGCATTAATGGTTTGGGTTCTGGAGACCATGGTGCTGTCCTACCCTGCAGACTCCCTCCACACAAATGTCAAGGCGTCCGGGATGGCAAGGTGTTCCGTCCTTAACGGTGGCACTGTGGCGGTAGACAAAGTTCTCTCCCTTTGGCACGCAGTTCAGCTCGCAGGGGTTCTCGGCTATCACGAGCAAAAAAAATGATAATGTGTTCATTCTCATATTAGAATTTTTTAATTTTCTATTTAGGGATTCAGATATGATTTCTATACTATCAATGATTGAGTGTGAAGTTACCTCCGTAATAAGGCACCCAGCTGTAACGTGACCCCTTGAAGTCAGCCCCATCGAACTGGGCGCACTGCTCCTCACGGTAATCCTTAGTTCCCGCGGGACACTCCTGAATAATAATATTGATCATATCATATAATCCAATTGATTGATTAATGGCTGTATTGATAAAAAGGTGTTTGTTTACCTGAGTGTTACAGGCCAGGTAAGACTTGTCAGGTCCAACACAGTTGTAGCCTCCGTCGTTTCTGTTTAGAGGAGGAGGAGAACAATATTCATTTTAAATAATCATAATCATTTAAGACTTTTTTTTTTCTGAAAACATAAATCTATTATCAAAAAATGCAATTAAATAAAATATTTAAAAAAGAAATGTCTCTTAATATCAGAAGGCTCAAGCCAAAGACAAACACAATTTGATGTACGCAGAAGGCAAATGAGTTCATCAGCCACAAATAAAAATAATTGAAGAGCACAAACCAAAATGATGTGCGACTTTTCCATATTGCCCCTCTGAGGTTTTTATCCGAGCCACAACTGAAGAAGTTAGAAATAAAATCTAAAGAGACGCCGCGCCAAAAAAAGACGCTTGTTGTTTGACTTGAACGTTCTTCCTGCCAAAACACGCAACGACCGTGCCAACTCGACACATACAGTGTGTGTGTGTGTGTGTGTGCGTGGGTGCAGAAAACTATTAACAAGAAAACTTCTTGTGCCCATTCAGGTATGGCCTCTTGAGACTTTTTTTGTGGCTTTATCATAAACTTTTTTTTAAACTATTGAGCCCACTTGAAACCAAAGTGTCAGACTTCCCATACCTGTGGGTGATACAGCGTCTGCTTCTGACCATCACACCACCGCCGCAGGTCCGACTGCATGGTCCGTATGCACCCCACCCCTCCCAGTAGTCCTCAGCGGACACCTACGCACACATAAAAAACTTTTAAGACACTATTTATACACACTTTATATGTGAGGTATCATCTAAGTGTTACCAAAAGGGCTGGAGCCAGGACCAGCTGGAGGAGCAACAGAGGCAGCATCATTGTCGTGAATTCCCTGGAGTAGGTAAAAATATGCAGTTTATAGATTAATGTCAATCCGATAGAGTCGCAGTTTGAATATTAAGACTGCAATTTAAAGATAAGAAAATGTACTACTTAATCTTCCATTTTCTACTTTTAAAGACTTTTTGCTTCCTTAACTGTCGTTTTTATTCACCCTTCGATTTTTGACCCTAGTGTTCTTGCTTCTATCCCTTCTTTAAGCATCTTCTAGTTCCTTAAATAGTTTTGTTCTTCAAACCTTGGACTTTATTTTATTATAACTATTTTATTTTTCAACGTAAATTTATTTAATTATTTTTTTCCTTTACTTTTAACTTCTTTTTACATTTTCTAACCATTTTTACCGTACGTGACTGACGTCCTTGCTTGAAAAATGAACGTTTCATTTTCATAACCGTTTACTTTCTTCAACTAACTTCCTGTTTATTTACCTCTTTTACTTTGTACATTGTTGACATGTTTTACTTCCGTTCGTGTTCGTCACGTCGACTTGACGGCGTTAAACAAGTCGTAAATCGGCCCATTTCCTTTTCCTCCACCTCACTTTTTACAACTTTCCAAACAAGCGCTCTCCGAAGAAACCACGGAGACTCGGTCGGTACTCACCGGGCTCGGCGCAGTCAAAATCAGTCTGGTTCCGAAGGTTCCCTGTAGCTGGACTCAGTCCGACAGATGAGTCCCAAAAGCGTTGCCCTCATATATACTGGGGGAGTGGGATGAAGAGGTGATGAGGAAGGACAGAGGGAGGGAGGGAAGGATTGAGGGCGGGGGCGTGGGGGGACGAGGATGTGTTTGGTGTTGCGCATGCGCATAGAGAGCCTATTCATTCCCCACCAATTTGGTCAGGAGTAAGTCACATTGTGTCCTTAAAGTCCAGTAGAACCCGCGATGTGAAGTAAAAGAGTAACTATTACTTTGTTTTTGTGATGTTTCAAGTTTTTGTACTTGGCTTGAGCATCGTTTTGCCCAATTCATAATTCTGAAGATGACAATAGTGACTAATGCAGGCCTCGGTCACATTAATGGAGGAAAAACTAATTGAGATTCATCTTGATTTTTTTTTTTTTTTTTTTTTTTTACTTCTCAAAAATTGACATTTGACTATAGGTTACTGCCCTATCGGGAAACCAGAACTACAAAGTGGTTGTACTACTGGCTGAAAAAATGATTTAAGTATTTGTACTCAGTTACTTAATGCACTCGAGTTTTTGGGTGCTTATTATGGCGGACACGTAATAGCAGGCTGACACTCCAGCACCACTGCAATTTGGACACGGCCAGGATGATGAGGACATCTTATACAAGAACTGCATGTACTGTACTATCATTTATTCGCGCCCACTTTGTCATTTGATTACAAGTTAACCAAAAGCCTCACTTTCTATTTAAACGCCTCGCTTTTTATATTTCAAGTAGCGGGCTCTTTAGGTTTAAAAGGAGCGCAAACTACTAATTGGGTCGAGGCTGTCAAGGCACCAGTATTTATTTTCAGACTGGACGCAAACAAAACAATAATTCTGGAATTGATATGCATTCATTTTCAGAAGCGCTTGTTATGTAAAATGGGTGTGGGTGTGTGGTGGAGGAGTTGTCTAAACTTCTAAACATCTAAACTTGATACCCTACTTTGAGAGGCTAACTTGATTTTAAACTGCTCTGCTCTTTCGTTTTGTTGATTTGCTTTATTTTTTAATAAGCTTTATTTATGAATGGCCTAGCCCATGTGTGATTAAAAAAAAAAAATCTAAGTTCATCACGTTGGCTGCAAACGATGGCCGCCGGGTGATTTACAATGGGAATGGTCCGAACTATAGCGAGAAGGAAATTTTTATTTACGATGCTCAGATGGTGAGGAAATGATGCATACATAAAAAAGTCACAAAATGTCTTTGTAAATTCATGACATGTAACAAACAAGTTCATAAATAAATGCTGAATGGCCACTTTCAGCGACGTCATGCACAAATATAATGACATTGTCAGAGAGATGATGCCCTAAAATTGTGATGAGCTCACACGAGAGGCCGGGACGCCGTTCAAATGGTGCTAGATCAAAATGCTTTCCATCCAAAGTATTGTATGCATTCTTGGGGTAAAATATATACATATGCATTTGTACAGCTGTTGTACTGTACACAACTCATGGGCGGAGCTAGGAAATTTTGTTTGGGGGGGGGCAAGGGGAGTTCAGCGAGTTTACAAAACAAAATAAATTGTTTTATAAATCCAAAATATATTCCAAAAAAAGCTGATAAACATGCAGGACATTTTCTCCATGGGGGACAAGAGGAAATGTGGAAATAAATTCCCGGAAATATCAGAAAACATCCAGAGGTCAAAGAGGGGCAGTGCCCCCCCACAGAGCTCCACGAGTGGTCTACATACTGTGATTATATTTTCCCCAAGTTATGAATTTCCTCATGTTGTCCTAATTTGTAACAACAACGTATCATGCGTGTCGCAATGAAAAGCTTAGAATGTCGTTTATGAGCGTGTGTTTTTGAAAAGGCTTCCCAACGTGACAATTTAGTTTGGCTTTTTATAATTAAGCGACATTAAATCTTAAATTGGGCCTATAATTAGCAGTATTCTATCATAAAAATCAAAGGAAGGCCAAATTTTACTGCCGACTTTGGTTCAAACGTGAACAAAAATAACAGCTAAACAGGATTATTTGGGAATTTTAAAGAGGAAATAGCGAGCGTACACCCTTCACTCATTAAAAAAAACAAAAACAGAAAAAGAGACGCAACGAGGTGTATATATAAACATTATCTGTAAAGTATAATTGTCACATTTTGTCAAGGATGCCGTTCTCTTGACAGGATCATTACCAGTGTGACCAATCCAAACCATGTGTGTGTGCGTGTGTTTTATATGCATGTATATGTTTACGCCATGCACTTCTCAGCAAAATAGTTAAAACCCGCACTTTTTTTTTTTCTTAGGGAGGTGACTTGGGGCCAACATTAAGCCTCCCACGCAGCAGCCAGTGGTGGCGCGTGATTATAGTACACAATGTCAAGCGGACTTTTTATATCCCAACTGATTGTATAGCACAATATCCCCTCGTCAGCGACTTTAGTTACAACGTGGAAAGAGTTCAAACAGTTGATGGGAAAAAAAAAAGATTTCCATCCATGCACAACATGCAGCCACAGCATAATATTTGGGCGAGAAGCAATTTGGTGCCATTCATTTTTAGAACGACCAGGCTGTGGTACATAAAATATAGACATTAAAGTATTACAAAAAAGCAATATGTTGGTAAAAAGTGTCACCATGTACGATGATATTTTTGTATCACAATACGGCCACAATTTGGTATAGTCTCAATTTTAAAAAAAATATTTTTTAAAGAATTAATTTTTAATTTTTTTTAAAAAGTGACATTTTATATCCAATATCCAAGAGTGATTTTTTTTTTGTGTGAAGCATTACTACACCTCCATATTTTGGTACAAACTTGTTTCACCTAATTTCTTTAATTCTTACATTAAAATGCAAAATTGATCACATTGCAATGTAAACAATTTCACATTAAAACATGAAAATGATCACAATACAATGTGACGTTTCCACATTATGTGAAATTTAAGTTAAACTGTGAAAGTGTCATAAAATGTGGATTTTAAAATTTGTTTAAGCAATTTTTTCCAGTAAATGTGTGCATTGTCAATTTTTGGTGGGCGTGTGTGCTGTAAAAGACAAAACCAAGCATATTGGAATTTCATTTTATTGCCTTGGGCTTCCTAAACGATTCTAGACATTTCCTTCAGTCCAATCCACTCGACTTATGCGCCTGTGCGGGACCACGTATTTTTAGTTCCGTTCCCCAAAATAGCCGACCACCAATTTCCCTCGCCAGACGGCTACAAAAAAATCCTTTCACAAAACCCGCCCGGCGTAGTTTGTGCCATCTCCTTTCGGGTTTCCGCGCTCTCTCTTTCAGAGCTGTCGACTGAGCTTTTGGGCCTGGCGCTCCTTGGCATTGAAGGCGTACTTGGTCTCCTGGAGCTGTTCAATGACCTCGCGGGCCTGGCGCATGTCTGCGGCCAACTGCCCGTACTTTTCCACCAGCTCTTGGTTCTCCCGCCGGAGTTCCACCACCAGCTGGCTCAGCTCGTCATTCTGCCGGCCGCAATGCGTCTTCAGTTGCTCCATCTCGGACAGAGTCTCCTCCATGCGGCGAACCAGGCTCTCCAGTTTGTCCTGTGACATGGTTGTCGTCAAAGTCCCGCTCTGTCTTTCGCTCTTTCGTGTCTGAGACTGCAGGTGATTATTCGCACCTAATCCTTCTCGTTCTTCATACTAACTAATCCCATTAGTTGGTCTATCCTGGTGATGCCAAGGCCGGGAGACGCCACTTGAAATTAGTGCCCTGATGAAATGGGTGGTACGCTACATAAAAGGCCTTGACGGTCAGAAGAACACAGAATCACTAGAAATGTCTGACATTGGAGACAGCCATACTGTAATAGACACAAAAAGCTTTCCAAAATTCGGAAGCCTTCAAAAAGTCCTCAAAACTAAGTGCAAAATGCCTTAATTGTTTTGAAATGGATGTATTGAACCAAAATCAAATCCAAAATTGGAAGGTGAAAACAATAACCCGCATCCATTTCTTTGCTTGTTTATTTAAAAAAAAAAAAAAAAAAAAAGTGAACACATTTGAACTTGCAAAAGACACAACGCATGTTAAAAAGACACAAAATCAAGCAGACCATTCTTCACACAAAAAATGTGTGTAAGAAAAGAGATGACGTGGTGTCGTACTCAGTGCTAGTTATTATTATTCATATTCAAGCCGTTTGAAAACTTTTGCATCTTTACGTCCGGATGTGTGACGGACGCAGTGCGAACGGGCGTTCTGAGCAAGCCGACATCCAGACGAAAAAAGATTCCGTCTCGATGCCACCCGTCAAGCTTTTCAAGCTCCTAATAAATGGTCGTATTGGATCCGAGAGAAAATGCAGAATTTGTTTTCGCCTTTGATTTTTACATAGAGAAGACATCCGCTAGGCCCCATTCTATGTCGGTTTGAACAATCAAAGAAGCGATTGGACACAGCTAGACGTTTACGTACAGAAATTCCCATGTCGACTTTACCCCCTCGGTGTCGTTACGGCCTCTATGAAGTTGGAATATTCCCGTGGCAAGGTAAAAATACGTGCCAGATAGCGACAAACTTAACACGTTGGGTCTGACATTGCAGAAGACGTGCCGTTTGGGCTCTGATCCTACCCCCGGAGTCTTGTCCATTTCGTTCCCCTCATTGTACAGTGTGATGTGGGAAAGTGTAAAAATGTCTTTTACAGACAGTGTGGAAAAAGTCAAAGTCAAAGTCTGCTTTGAAGATCCCGGCGTCGCTGGCCAGGAGTGAGTAGGAGAGCTTCAGCGATTCCTGGTGTCCCTGAGCAAGGCACCTGCTGCCCCGGCAGTACAGGGAACCGGGAAGGCTCAGTCTCGGCATAAATTAAAAAGGTGGAAAAACATTCTCGCTAAGAGTCAGAGTTTTGCGTTGCTTAGCCTGAGGCAGGAATGGGGGGGGGGGGGTAAAAAAAAAAAAAAAAAAGCAAGGAACGCCCTGCCCTCTCTTCCTCTCAGCTGGAGAAAAGAAAAAAAAAAGTCATCCCGTCCAATCACAGGGACGGAGTGATGGAGTTTTTCCCATCAGGAATAAGGTGTTCCTGCTATATGTAGAATTGGTGCAGCACCAGCTCGTCCATGAAGGGGCGCACCAGGTTGTCGGTGGCAAAGTAGAAGACCAGCCCGAAGAAGATGGAGATGGGCAGTGCCGGGAGCGCCTTTTTGAAGATGGCCAGCAGCAGCAGCGTCAGACACAAGCCCTGCAGGAGGGAGAAACCACAGGCCACACGAGGGAGGATGGGGGTGTGGTGGTGATGGTGGAGGGGTTACGTCAAGCGGGCGGCTTATTTACGACGGCGCCGCCGGGGGTGGAGCGCGGCTTTGCGGCGACTCACAATGAGGATGGCCACGAAGCAGGCCAACGTGGTGTTCCAGTCGCCGCTGGCGGCGGCCGAGGCTTTTCCCACCAGCATGCTGTAGAAGATGAAGTCTCCCAGGCCCAGCTTGACACCCCCTGGGGACACAGCGGGGCGTATGTGACCACCGCACGTGGATCCCTGCCCGCCCCTCCTTCGCACCGCCTGGGCTCATTAGTGCCCCGTGTCCTTCGTGAGCGTCCTCCGTGACTAAGTGCGCCCCTCGTCCCTGTTGCCTCTTGTCTTGAGGATGGCTGAATTGCATTCAAGTCGAGACCGCAATGAAGTAGATTGCAGTTTTCAATTTGCAAGTGCTGCAATTTAGTGAGGACTTTATAGGGACTCAAGATACGGCGCCTACAGCTCAATTTGCATCCGGTGTGAACACGCCAACAGCACCGTGTCGCTTTTGCCGCTTCCTGTTCTCGGGGCCGCATTTTCCAACCGCCCCTTGTGAACACCTTGACATAATGTCCAATGTGTTTATCCAGATCTGATCCAGATTTTGCAGCAGTGTAAATACAATATGGACAATCTCATTTAACATGTTTAGATGCTAATACCTGTGTCACAAGATATCAGAACTATTAAAGTTTTTGTGTGTTTGCATACATCACATTGTTCAATGAGTAAAAAAAGATCAACGTGCATTTTTTGGCGTTAACTAAAACTATTTTGCTTCAATTAAAAGGTCAAACACTCACGCTCCTCGTCGTCATCCTCGACGGGTGGCCGGTCCGAGGGCATCTGCTGGATCTCCCGCCGAGAGTCATCCGTGGACTGCAAGTTTCCCAGCTGGTGCTCCTGGTGGCTCATCCAGGACGTCGTGAAGCCTCCGTTGTCCCCCGTCGGACTGGACGACGACACCGGGGACGCCGCCGCTGCAACGCGGGCGTCAGTTAGCGTGTCAGGCTGAAACGCCGACGCGTGCGATTGGATCGGAGGCATCGCTCACCTTCTTGAGGCTCAGGCTGAGGCGACGTGGCGTCGGCGGGGCTCCTCTTAGGCACCGTGTCTGTGTCGGCCATGTTAACCAGCCACACCATGGTCGCTGCAAGAAGACTAAAAGTTCACATTCTTCTTACTTTTCTATATGTGGTTAGCCATGCTGGCTGCCAGCAAGAATGTCTCTTCTGGGCTCTTGTGTGTTCAATCCTGTGTTAATGTGGCTTCCTCCCACATGCCAAAAGCACGCATGAAATGTACCCGAGGCTGCTACAGAGAAACACATGTCCATATGTGTTTTAGCAACATCCCCAAAAGATCGTTAATGTTTACAAGAACACGTCTGAGGTTCTAAATCAAGCGTGGTGAACTTGCCAAACGCAGCTCACATATAGCCCAGCGAGACCAATTGCATAACATGGGCCAGGAGGCACGTTGCACTTTGGCTTGAAGCGAGATATGCCATTGTCTCTTTTACAACACTGTTAACATATAGTTGTGTTTAGTAATTGTGATTTCAAAATCAATCAAAATAAGAAATGTCCATACATGAGTAGATGAGAGCAGGGAAAATGGGCTCGTTCCTTTCCTGAGCCGTCTCCACCAAGATCCTCAGAGGGCCTTTGGGACACAGCACCGCCAACAGATCTGAAAACACACAGGAATATGAGACAGGGGAGGGAGGAGGGGGTGAAAATGTCACAGCAGGCATCTCACCGTAGACGGATATGACAGCGAGTATGAGCCAGGCGGTCCATTCGGGCAGGTACTTGATGAAGACCAACGCCATCAGAGCACTGATCATGATGAGGTAGGCCTGCTGGAGCCGCAGCGGGCCCTTCCAGTGGATGCACATCATGCCCACCACGCCAAAGTTCCACACGATGACTACCAACGTGATGTAGTCCATGGCCACGTTGTAGGTCTTGAACACCTCCCTGGCAGCGCATGGAGGGATGAGATGGAAGGGGGGAAAAAACGGGGTGGGGGGCGCTTACTTGAGGTAGATGTAGGAGAAGAAGAAAAGCAGGAGCAAGGAGGAGATGAAGAGCCAGCCTTGGATCACCTGAACAAAAAAAAAAAACTATTCTGATGAATCTGTGCGTGAAAGGAAACAACAACAAGCGAGACGGGCGCGGCGGCCGTGACGCACCCGGTAGCAGCGGTACTTGTAGAGCAGCACAAGCACCAGCGTCATGACAATGATGACGGTGATCATGATGGTGGCGTTGAGGATGGAGTTCAGCGCTCGCTCGCCCACCGTGTCCGTATCCTCCGGGAACGGCGTGTAGATCCTGACGGGTACCAAAAAGTCAAACTCGTACAGTCAGCAACATGAGTTGAAGATGTTGGGCTAAACAATTTTTAAAATATATTATTTATAACAATATTGTTGAAGGAATGTTTTTTTATCTTTAAATTCCCTCCACCAGCACTAAAAAGGTAAGAGCTGGAATAGGACTGTAAATGAAACACGACAATGGCGCCGCCTAGTGGCCACATCAGTATTTTGTCCACTCACAGCCTCTGTCCGTCATTCTGCGTGTAGAAGCTGACCGACTTGATGGTGGCCACCACGACGACCATACACAGCGTCACGGGGACGAAGAGCATGATGACGTGCTTGGCGCCGTATTTGAGCGTCAACTCTTCGTCGTCCTCCTCGTCGGCTTCCGCCACGCGAGGGGGCCTGGCGGCGGGGGGAAGGCCGTTCTGCTCCGGACCTCTGGATCCTCCTCCATCTCTGGTGGAGCCGTCTCCTTGGTGCTGCTCAGTGCTACCGTTGGCCTCCTGTTGGTCCTGGAAAAATAAGATTCAAGAGGTGGTACAAGTATCATAACATTTGCTGAAGTACAAGGCAGACATGTCTGAACTTGATACTGCCGACAAATAAACACATCAAGCGAACGTTGCTCTGCGAGTGTTTGTGTTCAAGACAGTTGATTGGATTAGCCCGGAATGGTGGTTGGAAAGTGGACTTTGGCTGTCCATGCCCGGCCAAACGTTTGTGTTACGAGACACGCCTCCACAGTGTCTCGCAAACACAGCCACACAAAGACGCATACACGTTGTGACACACCCTTCAGTCACACGTCGCTAGTTTGTATGAAGCAATTCTTTTTGTACGCAACTCACCACATTGTTTTCTACGTCTTGCGTCTCGTTGGCCATATTGGGGCGTGCCCGCGCTGGTCCTCACATGCACGGCGAATGATGATGAAGTCGGCGTTGCCCTAATGGGAGGAGGATTGTGTCAACGATGATCAGTCATGAGAGTTTCACTAATCATTAACACCGAATATGGACGGACAAGTATGAGGAAGTAACTAGAGGAACTAACTAGAGTAAAAGACCTCAACTTAAGAGAATAATGTCCAAATTTTCTGCAGAAAAGTCAGTTTTATATGGACAACACTGTATAAAAAGAATTGTGAAAATGTCCTAATTCTATGGAAATTAATTACATTGTAATTTACTGCAAAAAAACTCAAATATTAACGATAAACAGGTTCAAAACAATAAACGACTTTTTTTAAGTACATTTTTACGAGGTATAAAAAAAAATCACAATTTTATGTAATGATAATTGTACATTTCGGACAAAATAGGATAATTTTCAGGAGGAACTTTTACACTTTTAACATTTTATTCTGTTATACTGCTGCTACTTGTCTTTTTGAAAGCAAAACGTTAATAATGCAAAAACAATGAGGGGGGAAAAAAACAATATCTATTTGATTTTTTTTTCTGTAAGCAATGAGGGAAAAATCGATTGTATTTAAAGCCCATTTAAAGACAAAGCCATCCCTAATTGTACTTTTATCAGTATGGTACCAATACTAAAGATTCCATAAATGCAGTGTCGCTTCTGAGCTACTCAGCACCATGGGGACGAAATATTTGACACAAACATCTGTTTATGTTATCATTTAGCCGAGGCGCTAATGATAGCTAGTTAGCAACAATGACATAGCGGCACAAGAAACAGCGGTCACACGCTAACATTTACATATACGCCATCTTAGTGACAATGCAGTTGCTCAAGAAAGCTTCAAATAATTCAAATTTACCGTCAACAAACAGCGAAGAACGAATAGGGCGTTGAATACCTACTGGATGTGGGCAGTGAACCGGGGTACTTTCCTTTCTTTGTTCTTCCTGTTCGCTCAGCCAACATCCGGGATGCGCTGTTGAAATCTGCCTCGTTCGCATTTAGCTTCCGTTATTTTGTTCCGTACTGATTTTTAATCCAACAAACCGAACGAGCAAATATCAATCCAAACAATGTAATGTACTTCATAAACCATCTATCTGCAACTAAAAACTAAAATACAGACTCAAGAATGTTTTGCTATTGTATTTGTATGTTGTTTCTTTAGCAGAAACTTATGCTTCCGGTTCAGAGGTCAACACGTTGGCGCCCACTGATGGCATTAGGAAAAACATCCACACAAATGTTTTATTATTCATTCATTACTTAATATATGAAATATGAAGATCATTCACACGGAATTCAATTTAATTCAATATTGACCAAAAATTTGATTTAAATAGTGTCGCCTTTTTTCTACACTGTACTTCCGGTTTAAAGGTCAACTCGTCCAAGCAACAGCGGCTAAAACGCGACACGGCAAAACCGACAGAAGCTTTTTAAAACTCGACCCCAAACCACATTTCAAGCATGGTAGGTGGGATGTTCACGATGAGAGTTTTCATTTCAAGTCGCAACCGCGAACGTGTTACCCGGTGCTTTGTTTTCATTTTGCATTTTGAATGAGTGAAATCGATGCCGCCTGCTAGCTACTGGCTAAAAGTTAGCATAAACATGAGCAAGTGAGGCGGAAACGGTGATGAATTAACAACAAACCACTTTCTGTTTTGGAAAAATAACCAAGTAAAGAAATAATGTTCCTCACAGAAAGTCATCTTACCATTAAAATCGATCATGTTTGCCAAGTTATTTATTTCGTTTTGTACTTCAGATGCCAACTTACTTGGCCATTTCTGAATGTTGTGTACATTTGGCTGCTAAACATATTCTTAAACACTCTTTATAGTCTCACACCATCCTGCTGGTGCAACCAACCAAGCGGCCCGAGGGGAGAACGTACGCCGACTACGAGTCTGTCAACGAGTGCATGGAAGGTAAAGTGACTCTCATGGTTGTAGCGTGTAGAAACGAATCACAACCACTTTTCTGTCAAATCTGTCTTGTACAAAAGGTGTGTGCAAGATGTACGAGGAGCACCTGAAGAGGATGAACCCCAACAGTCCATCCATCACGTACGACATCAGCCAGCTCTTTGACTTCATTGACGATCTGGCGGATCTCAGCTGTTTGGTGTAAGTGCCGCAATCCTTTTTGGCCGTAATTCTAAAAGGAAACACCAAAAGAACACCTTCCCTGCTCTGTTGGCCAGGTACCGCGCTGACACACAGACATACCAGCCCAACAACAAGGACTGGATCAAGGAGAAGATCTACGTGCTACTGCGCCGTCAGGCCCAACAGGCCGCCAACTGACGAGAGCCACGTCGTCCTCTTCTTTACCTATAGCCCAGTGTGCATTGTTTCCCGTTGATGTTTGTTTCCCGCTTGAAGGAAGGCATATTTTGTATTTTAAGGTCTGCGTTACAAATAAAGACTTCATTTACATTATGAAAATAAAAAGTCATACTTTCGCAATGGTTTGTTTTGTAATTGACATTGGGTTGAAGATTGTATGTCATTTGAACCTTGGATTAACCTGGTAATCCATTTCTCATTAGCTTTAACTCATTATGGGTGATTTTTATTGGATTCACATTTTAACGTGCTGGTTAAATCCTCAATTCAATGGGTGCTGTATAAGTATCTCAGCACTGGGTTAACTTTTTATCTAATTTGGGTTACCTTTACGTGATGGGATGTAAGGAGGGGTCTTACTCATGCATTCAGAAGAAATCTGAAAAAAAAAAAAAAAGGTTACAAACAATATATATATTTCATCCATAGTTGTAATTTCTCTTTTAATTTTAGAAAAAGTTGAAAAACTATGAGTAGCTGTAGTTGTCAACAAAAGATTGCATTTTTCAAGAAAAAATATTTCTCACTATTAATTGAAAGTGTAAAAAATGGAAAAGGAGCTCACCGCCAGCGTCATCCGACTAAAGATGCTCAGGAGACGGCCGCTGTTTGCCCTGCCTCCCGCTGATGTTCACGGAGGCTACGTGTACCCCCCCCCCCCCCACACACACACTCCCCCTTTCTCTCTCCCTGCACCTTTGTGTCGTGCGATCGACTCTTGCCGTCTGTTTCTCACACCCACCCATCCCTCACACACACACGCGCACACACACACTCACCCTCCACGCCCCCCTCCTCCTGCGTTTAGCATCTGAAAGGAGCCCTGAGTGAGAATCGATGGCGCAGAGACCCGCTTGACAGGACAATAAAGCACAAAGAAGGGGTGAGTCTTCTCCTTTTTGCCCCTTTTTTCCCTCCCCATCTTCACTCGCTTCTTTACCAGAAGACGACGAGCGAGCGTGCGCGCGTGTCTCGCTGCTCCGTGGGGGCCGCGACGCTTCCACGCGCCGCATCTTTTGTCAGCATCACTCCCTTTTCTCATATCACAACATCCCCATCAACCGCCCCCCCCTCCCCAAAGTGGAAGAAAAAAAAAAATTTGATCAAATTTATCCTCAAACCCATCCTCATTATTATTTTAAGATGAGGGGTCGTTTGGAAAGGTGGGGGCGTGATGTCCTAATGCGGTTGTCGGTGAGGTAAACAACCCCCAGCGCCGCCCCCCCCCCCCTCCATTTTTTAAATTCAGGGGTACACTGAACTATGTTCTATTTCCAGAGCCTCCGCAGCAGCCATGCTTCAGCAGGCGCCGTCTCCCCGCAGCCGTCACATCCTCGTCGGCCCCCCTTTCCTCCCCCTCTCCTCCCCCTCTCCATCGTCGTCCAGCAGCCACCGATTCCTTCAGACGACCAAGCCCGGCCGGCGCTCCCCATGAGGCGGCCAATAGCACTCACACCGATCGCTCTGTATGGAGCCTCTTGCCAGTGAAGTAGGTGCAGTCGTCATATAAAATATATTTGAAGTTCAATACATTAAAAAGTGTAAAAAAATAAATATATATAAATGGCCAATCTGATAATAAAACACATAATGAAATTAAAAAAAACACATTTTTACAGACCTGTTTGTTTTTTCCAATATGCGACATCTCCCTCTTGCAGTGGACATGGAGGATGAAGACGGGACTTGTCTTCTTGATGTTTTGTGGTGAGTTTGTGTCCTAAACTAGGTCAGAAAAAAGCAAAGGGAATATTTGGTAAAGAATGTAATTTTATGTGAGAAGAAAGATACAGTAGTTGAAAAAGTGCTCATCTTACAGTTTAACAAAAAAATGCCAGAATCAAGTTTTTAAAAATTGTGAAATTGTCATTTTTACTTGAAATGCTGCAATTGTCCATGTAGACATTAATTCCTCCAAAAATATGACACTGCCAATGAAAAGTGAGCATTCTCATTATGAAATTGGGACTCTTTTGCATTTCAGTGACCCCCAAGCCTTGAACGACTTCCTTCATGGGACGGCTGAGGTGACTAAAAATCTCACCTCCTGCTCCTTGATTGCTTCTATTTATGCTCTAAAATATTTCCTCTTGTCCCACGGCCAGCTGCACAGCGGAGACCTGCTCATTAGCGCCTCCTCTGGGGAGACGTCTCTTTTCGCAGATGCCCCGGTGAGTGCCGATTGGCAGGAATCACAATTTTGGCTTCTCACTTGCCAGTTGTGGGAAGTGAATACAATGTTTTTTTCGGTATCTGCAGTTACTTGAAACTAGTATTTATTGTGAGTACTTGTCCGTGTGGCCTCTAGAGTCCCGTCTCGTTGCTGGGGGATGACGGAGGCTCCCCGAGTACGCCGCCGTCCGGCTGCGTGGATCTCTCATTCCTGGAGGAGGCCCTCCTCTCGTCACCCGAGGGCGCAGATGACCTCGGGCAGGTGGAGGAGCCGCAGGGCGAGCCCCCGGTCGAGCCACAGGGCGAGCCCCCGGTCGAGCCCCTGGTTGAGGCACCAGTTGAGCCTGGATGCCAGTCGAAAGAGGAGGTGAGGAATCACAACCTTTATCATTCTGCAAGGTACAAGCAAATGGAGTATGACATATCAAAGTGAACAAGCTGAAAGGGTCAAAGGATGATTGTTAATCAGGTTTCGTTTTGCAGGTGGCAGCGAAAGAAGAAGAGGAAGTGGCCTGCTGCGACATCCTGCAGCAGAGTCTGAAGGAGGCCGATATCACGGAACAGACCGTCGCCCAAACGGGGGACTTGCTTTACCCGCCCGTGCTAACTCCCCCCGCGGTGCCGTTTGTAGCAAAGCCCGGCATCACGGCCTTGCCCAGAGACACTCAGGCGGCCGTGGAGCCGCCGCAACCCTCCCTGCTCGCCGTGGGGCCGGGGTGCCCCTCTCTAAAACCCGGCCCACCTCCTCAGCTGATGGGGCTACTACCTGGGAACGTTTTCCCCGCCCCCTCACCGGAGACTTCCTTGGTTCAGGGTTCCGGTATGATCCTCCATAAAGCCGTGAGCTCCCGGCCTCTTGTCGCCCCGGCCCCGGGGATCGTCCTGCAGCGAGCACGCCATCCCATCCAACCCAAGCTGCCCATCAGCATCCAACCAAGACTGGTCCAGATCAGCCCGAAGCCGCTAGGGCAAACACCCGCGCCGGGTCTTACGCTCGTTTCCGGGACGGCCTCGCCAAATATTCTCCTTTCCCAGAAGCCTTCCACACCAGCCCCCGAGCCGCTCCCCAAACCTGTCAGCCTGCAGCTGCTCAACCAAGGCGGATCCTTCATGCTCCAGCCTCAGGGACTCTTTCAAGGCAAAAACCAGTTCCTTCTCCCGGGTCAGCCCCAGGTTACCATCACCCAGCCCGCTGCAGGACCTCTTCTGACCGCCGCCCCACCAGGCCCGCAAGTGTCTCCCTTCAACGGGCAGCTCGTCGATGGCTCGCAGATCCTAACCATGCCCCAAAGACAGCTCAACTTCAGCCCCGTGTTCACCACCACGGGGCAGATCGCCCTCGGCCAGGCCGCCATATTCTCCCCTACTGTCTTCCAAATGCCGGCGCAGCTCGCCGGGAGCTACGTGAACGGCGGGCAGGGGCAGAGGGCCGCCCTGGTGCACGGACCGGGCCTGGGAAACCACATCACCTTGATCAACGGCTCCGGGATGCTCCCCTCGGACCTGGCTGCCATCTCCATTGTCAATACGCCCTCGGTGGTGCAGGGCCTGCCTTTCGCGGCTCAGCCCGCACAGGCGGCCGTGACAGACGCCCATCTGGGCCTCCAGACGGCTTCGGTGGTGCTTTTACCCGAGAGAAGTATCCCAGAGGAGAGGAATGGCTCGGAGGAAAGTTTTCATCAACAGGTGACTTACACAATCATGCTACAGTAGCACTTGGAATCTTTTAAAATGACCTAAAGACTGAAATTTACATTTTGGAATATTGGTGGAATAGAGTAAGTAGGAAGTTTACGTAGTATTTTAAGAAAAAAACATTTAAAAAAAACTGTAGAATGGAATCACAATTTGGCAAAATTAATATATTTGTAATTTTACAGGGAAAACCTCAGTCATGATATTACATTTTAATTGTCCACCCATGCAGCGCTTAGGTCAGGTGATCCAGCAGCAAGTGTCGGTGCAGCCCGTTGCCCCCTCGCCACCCGTGGCGACCGTCGTGCCGCCCCCACCGAAATCGCCTACGACTCCCGACGTAGCCCAAGTGGTGGAGGATGTGGCCCAGTCCCTGAGTCGGAACCAAGTCTTAATGCAACAACTAAAACAGGTCAGAACTTGAGACACACTTTCGATAAGTCAGAACAGAACAATCAGTCATCTGTTTGTTTGTACCCCAGCAAGCGCTCGACTCTCCTGTCACCTCTGACCTGTTGGTCGGAGCGGTGCCGGCGGTCCCGATGGACTCTCTGACCCCACCGGTGGACAATGAGCAACAGAGCCAGCCAGAGACCACCATGTCGGACCCGTGTGCAGATGTCTCGCCGCTTCCCTCCGACTCAGAGGGCACGCTGGGCTCGTCCCCTTCGCTCCAGGACTCGGCCACATTTCCTGATCCGACCCCCCTCCCTGGACTAGAGGGCTCGGAGGCTTTGTTCATCCACGATGGAGGTCCGCTTTCCTCGCCATGCCAGGTCCTGCCCTCTGAGCCTTCTTTGGCCCCCGGCCTCCCAGTGCCTCAACAGCAGCCGGAGCCCTCAGCTGGAGAGAGGGTGGACACTCCAGTCCAACAGCACACACAAAACAGTGAGTTTCTCCACCCTGCTACTCGGAAGGAATTGTTGACAGACAGCCATTTTGTACACAAATGAAAAAAATCTCTCACGCCAGCACCGACAGCTGCCTTGGTCGTCGAGAGCGATGTACCGACTCCCGATATCCGGTCACCATCTCCCAGCACCCGGGAGCATCACCTTCTTCCGGAGGGTGGTCAGCAGGTGGGAAAATAAAAACTAGTGACATTTTAAAACTACTGCCGTAATCATGATTTTTTTTTGCCATTGGCGCGACACAGCTGGCAGGCGTCGAGCTGCAGCCGGAGGAAAGTTTAACACCAGCAACCCGACAACACAGGTGGGATAGTTTCGTCAGACCACCGACAAGACCTACCTGTGGTATTGTGTTCACGACAAAACCGCCTCGACTCTTCCTCAGGTTCCAGCAACTGCTTTGCTCGGACCACCTGGCGGTCCAGCTCCCGTGTACCGGCCCTGCCTTCTGCTCCCTGACGGATGCTGCCCGCCGCCTGTTGCCGTACCACGTCTGCGCCGGACACCCGCCCTCTCAGGAGGATTTAGCTTTAGGTCGGCCGATAACTCAATGTTGTAGTAATCCCATGCCGGGCTCTGAACATCACTGTGATGTGGTTCCTCCTGCAGTGGACCAGGAGTTCGACACGGTGTCGGGGTTCCTGCTGAAGCGCACTAAAGACATGGTGAACAAATACAGGCAGCTGCTGGTTAAGGAAACATGGGTAAACAAAAAATGATTCTTTTTGAGTGTGTGCCCTGACAAAAAAATGAATGTGTGAACCGTTTCCTGCAGCAGGAGAGTCCGTCTGCTGAGATGGTCATGCTGGAGCGTCTCTTCCTGCAGGCAGAACGCTTTTCCCTGGGGGAGGACAGGCGGCGGGCACACAGAGACCCGGGTTAGCCATCAAACATCCAAAAATATTATTGAAGTGTGGAGTCGCATAAGAAAAAATTCAAAATGTTGTTTCAGAGGCTTTCCTGATGTCCTTGACGTCTTCAGCATCTTCCTCGCACTCCCCGGGGACCTCGCAGCCTCCACCGCCTTCCCAGGCCCCAACCTGGACCAGATTGTCAGAACGCCCGCCTGGCCTGAAGACGTACCGCTCCAGCTCACGTGGGGCTCTCAGGCTCACCATCAAGCAGGAGTGCGGCTCTCGCAAGGTGGTGCACAGTTCCATTGGCGAGTCTGGGCTCAAGCGGGATCACGCGGGGCGCCTGTCCAACGGCGGAGCGGCACAGCATTCTCGCCGCGATGACAGGATCCCCAACGGAGCAGAATCCAAAAAGAAAAAGCTTCTTTCAGCGCCAACCCCGCGGGTGAAATGCCTCAGGCTGGACGCCCCGCCGCCCCCCCTTAGCCCGCCTCTACGGGAAGACAGCGTGCTCAGCGAACATCTGCAGAGCGCCATCGACAGCATTCTGGAGCTACAGCGCCTGCAGGGACCGCCGGCGGGCCCCCTCAACATGGCCCCTGACCAGCCTGTCACCAGCGCCTCAACTTGTGAGGCTCCACGAGGACATTGGAACTCCCAGCTGAGCCAACCAAAGGCTTGACTTTTGTCTGTTGCTAGGAACAGTTTAATCCGTGTAACATTCATTTTTCATTTTAAATTGGCAATTGTAAAATCGACTAAATTTATTTCATTTTAAATCACAAAAATGAAGAATTTTTTAAAAAAAGATTCTAGTTCAATTTGGGCTCAAATTAAATATTGGTGAAAATTTTAGCTCGATTTTTGATATTTAAATTGATATTGTTTGTGAGCCAGAAGTCTGGAAAAGAGCATTTAGTAATGATCTCGTTCACAATATTTTTTTAATTGCCAATTGAAAATGAAGGTATGATACACGGATTGATTCAATTGCTTGTTTGGAAATGAGGAAATATGACAAAGAAAAAGCACTATGAATAGTTAGCTTAGGCGTTAGCTACATTTTAGTGTACCTTTGTGGTGATGAAGAAAAAAAAAAAAAAGTCTATTTGGATAGGGGCTCTATGCTTTCCGTAGTAGTTTAGTTTATTTATTTTTAAAGAATTCTTTCCCAGCAGTGCCAAGCTTCCAGGGTATTTATTTTGATAACACGTACCAATGTTTCAAGTCAAAGTAACTCCAAAGAACTCGTTACACCCCCAAACACACCAGCAACCTTCGGGTCCTTTCGGGAAACCCGGACCACTACAAGACTCGCCGTAGCTCAAACTGTGAAAAGTTCCCGCTCTTCTGTCCCAGCGAGAGAGACGAGAACAATGTTGGATGTTTTTGTAAAGCAATAATGAAGGACGGAGAAGGCAGAGGAACAGGAGGATCTCGCTTGTTGGTCTTCAGTTTTGTAGAGATGTGGACTTGGACTTGCATGAAACAAGTAAACTGGGAATTATTATAGACTTGGACCAAACTTCGCATTTGAGCCGTTTAACTCCTGAGTTTCCAGAGCCTTGTCTCTGGATGAAACCATTCAGGACACTGAACCAAATCACTCCATGCTTCTGTTGACCACTTGGGAGCTTTTGTTGACGTGACAATCTTTTTTCATTCATCCATAAAATTTCTCCCCTAAATCAGCGATTGACTGGCAAATACATGACAGTGACTGAACAAGTTTTTCACAACCACATGAGACTTGGACTCAACCCCTTGAGGACTCCCCGTGACTTCTAACATGTTCGCTCCTTGAATGGTCGCAGTAAAAATATGCAGTACTTTATTTTAGCACGCAAAACCTTGGGCGGAAATGTCATCCAAGGTTTTAACTGGAGGTTTTCATAGGAATGCAGTTTAAAAAAAAAAAAAAAAAAAAAGATGTCAGAGTGACTTTTCACTCCTTGCTACTGCCACTTTTCTAAAAACAAAAATGGCGTCAGATAAACGGAAGCCCTTTCGGAAGGAGCCGCCTCGTGTGCCATTGTTGCAGTCGCCCGTTTCCAAACGATCCGCCCAGTCCTCTTTGGGTACGAGTTCCAGGGACTGATCGTTCTCATGCCAAAATCGAGAGGCCTTAACCCAGCATAGCTTGGATTGTAAACAACGATACGTGTGATCGTCTCAAAACGATTGATACCATTTTTTTCTTATTTTTACTGCTTTTACAGACTATTTATGAAAACTGTGATTTTGTACAAAAGAATTAAAACAAAGTGAATGTGGATTGATGTTTTTGAATTTCATTACAAACTTTATTAACATCATTGACATTTACAAAGACAACCACTTTCTGTTCACTTCCGAGAGTCGTCATCATCGCGCTAATCGAGCTAGCGGCGCATTTGGTGAATATCGAGACTAGGAGGTCCACTAAAACATGGTCCTCGGAAGGCGTCCCGCACCGGGGAAGGGAGGCATTTTACGCGCCAAGTAGCTGTTAGCGTTGCTCTTCCCACCGCTGTGTAAACTGCTCAATATCTCATCTTCAAATAAATTAAATGGAACCCCAAAAGAGCAGATGATATTTCTAAAGAGCGCAACTATTGATTGAAACGAACAATAGTCAAGCAAATAAGTGGGTGGGAGCGACAATAAATATTAAGCACTTCGCATTAGTGTCGTCAACTCTCGCCTAGCCCGTCCCGCAAAAAATTCATCTTGGAAAAAAGTTAAAAAGGATCGGAAAAGCTGAAATTTTTAAAGTGATCTATTGACTGAAAGGACAATAGTCAAGGGACGTGGGCAGGCAGCACAAAATCCGTATGTTGCTCCATTCGTTGCGAGAGCTGGTCAAAATCTCATCTTTCAATAAATTAAAGGGGATCCAAAAAGACAAAATGTTCAAAGAGCACAACTTGGTCGACTGAGCCAGACAGACAATAGAAACAAAGTGGGAGAGAGCAACAGGAAAACATTAAGGATGACCCTCGTTAGCATTAACCGCTAACCTGCAATGTGTTAAGATTAAAAGGCAGGCTGCTGCGTGTCTATTTTAAAATGTTGATTTCCCAAAAAAATGCTTTCTTTCTCTCTCTCTTTTTTAAAAAAAGAAGAAGAAGAAAAAAAAAAGCCAAGTCCTACCACGGCATGGTGATTGCCAAGCAGCGGTCGCCGCCATTCAGTCGACTTTGACGGGCAGGTCATCGCCGTACTTGCGGAGCAGCTTTTGGTGGTTGTGCTGCACGCACCAGAGCTTCGGAAGGTGTTCGGGGCGCATGGACGACAGGAAGTGCTGCCTCCAGCGCCGCTCCAGTTCCATCAGGCCGCGCGGGCCTCGCTCAGTGTAGGCGCGCACCACCTTCAGGCCGTGAGGCACGTGCGTCTCGTTTGAAATCCTGGGGAGGGAGAGGAACACCTTTGAGTGCTTGAGATCACAACCATAAATTCCCAACTCACCTAGTCTCCAAGGAGGCAGCCTGCCGAAGCTCGTCCTCCGTCAGCTCTCGCTCGTCGCTCACGTGCAGGAAGTTCTGGACGAGCGTCTGCAGCTCGTCCTGGCGCCACTTGGGCAGCCCGCCGCCGGCGATGAGGAGGGCGCGGGCTGCCGAGCGCACGCGCCGCCGGTCCGGGTCTTCTAATTGCCGCACGCCCTCCTCGCATCCCTGCGGGGCGGCAAATTGGTCGGCCAGCTGCTGCTTGAGCGAGGCGTCGTGCACGTTGGAGGCGGCGTGGCAACTGGTGCACAGCAGCAGGATGTCGTGAGAGTTGTGATCCTTCATCTCGTTTGGGAAGTGCCGCCGGTACTCGTGAGGGACGATGTTCTTCCTGGAAGCAGGGGGGGACTAACCTTAAAAACCTTGTTCGAGCTCATTTTGGTAGAAATCTAACCTGATGTAAGAGTCTGCTCTCCCGCAGACTACGCAGAGGTTCTCCTTGGCCGTGAGGTAGTAGTCCTGATGGGAGTCAGGACGTCCTGATGGCTCAAACAGAAGCCTCACCACAAACGGGTCCTCACTCTGGAGCTCTGCAACGCAAGTTCCGCATTTGCAGTGTGACACGAAGGTGAAAAATAACTGGGTCACTGTTCCCTGTGCGGCAAAAGAGACAAATGCTACCTCCTATTCCTTTGTCCAGGTACCATTTGGCTTTCTTCTTGTCACACGTGCAAAGCGGCTGACCGTCGGGGGCGTGCAGGTAGCAGTTGTCGTACAGCGGGGACTTCCTGTGACACAACAGGATGTGTTTAAGTTCACTTCAATGGACCGCTTTGTAATGCCAGAATAGTGATGGCAGCAAAGATAGATTGTGACACCAAAAATGGCGGCTGGGACTCCAGCTCACCTTGCAGAGTAGCCCACGCCCAGTGGCTTCCTTTTGTTGTTCTTTCTGGGGTCTGGGACTCGCTGATCTCCAGACAATGAGCGGTCGGGGCTTGAGGATGTTCCCATCAGAGGCCTGCGCGTACGCCGTGTTTTCTCTGGGCTGCCATCATCGCTATGCTCGTCCACCCCGCCGGCCCCCCGGCCCCTGAAGGGCACGTCCACCAACCCCTGACAGTAAGCAGCCAACGCGGCGTAGGAAAGCCGGTCGGCGCAAGTGGGGTGAGCTTTGAGGTGGGGGCCGAGCAGGTGGAAGAAGAGGGCGACGGACACTTGAGCATCCCTGGCCGCGTATGTTATCTAAAAAAATATATATATATATATATATATATATATATATATATATATATATATATTTATTATCATAAATCAATTGGTGGAGGTAGAAATGGAGAACCTGCTCCGGCGTCAGCTTATTTGCCTCCCAGTCGCTACAGCGCAGTTCTGGCGACTTGTCCAGCGAAACGTTCAACACGTCGGCTGCCAGCGACTTCAGGCCAAGTCTGGTACTCAGTGCAACTTGTCTAGAATTAAAAAAAAAAAAAAAAGTAATTACCGTATGAGTGGGGGGGGGGGGGGGGGGGGAACAAAATAAACTACAACGGCAGGGAACTCACTTTTGTCGGAGGGCGAGGTGGCGCAGGTCCACCGCGCAGGTCAGCGAAAGCCCGTAGTCATGCGTCAGCCGCTTGCCGTCGTCGTGACAACCGACGCCCGCCTTCAGGACGTGCGGGTCGCGCAGGACCTCCACCAGGTCTGGTGGGAGCTGCGCGTCGCTGAACGCCTGAAGCCGTACCAGCACGCACCGCCCCGAATACGACGCCAGCTGGAGCAGGGAGACCACCTGGGCATGGCCATTGGCTGACACCTGTGCAAAAAAAAAAAGCAAAAAGTATGTGATGTACAGATTGTTTGCCATAGTCTCATTTAATCCTTCTTAAAATTCGTTTACCCATTCACAGTCGAGTCCCAGTATGGGGACCGCCGCCAGGTCTTCCCGCATTGATGGCCAAAGATGGCACCATTCCTCCTCGGAGCTCACAGTCGCCGGCCTCACCGCCAGCAGCTGGTCGGAAGTCGGGATGGACACAGGAGGTGCTGCACAGGTCTTCTCGCACTCCACCGCCTCAATCTCCTCATGTGGGGGCCGCCGGTCGGCTTCTGCGGCGACAGGAAGCGGCGTTTCCCTCTGAACGGAAGGCGGCCGCTTCTTTTTGATGCTAAATGCTCGCCACACGAGAAGACCGCCAAAGGTGGCGCCGAGGAGTGTGACGATGGCGACGAGTGGCCTTTGGTGAGCCATCACCAGGTGAGTAAGAACTTGAAAACACAGAATTACTTCCTTGAGTCATTTGTATTGGCTGTTAAAAAAATAATCTGTTTGTTTTTGACAATGATCCAGAGTATATATGAATAAATACTTCTAAATGGAATGAATATACATCCACACGGCACCTGTCCTTTGTCAGTGGACTTTCAGCTGAATGCACTTTGGGAACGTGAATCCACACTGCATTTCTCTGCAAACAGAATACATCATTAAAAAAAATAAAAATAAAATCTACCTCAGATTGGTAAAAAATAAAATAGTTTTGATTGACTAACAAACAACAACAATGTGGTTGATGGTTGTGGGTAATGTCAAATGTTCACCATTAAAATAAGGTTATTTAATACACAAACTTCTAAAACGGGAGCACAATTTAGTCACATTTTCCACAAGACAAACGCAACTTTATTCACATTTATTTAGCGTGGAATAGAATCTTTCTGTTTTCGTTTGGCGACCAATGTTAGTCACGAGCTAACCAGCACGCTCGCACCAAGGCGTTTTCCAACGCAGCGATTTAGTGTCACAACAAATTAACACCAAGCGTCGCTTTAAAATAAAACTTTCTTACCTCGTTGTGTTTCGTTGAAGACTCCACCTGCTCCGGACACGCGTACATTTACCTTTTTATTTTTTTTTGTGAACGAGTCAGTTAGCTTCCAGGTGCCATTTATATCGGCGACGGAGGTGCTGCACCGCTGCGCCAGGGTCTGATTAGCGCCACCAACAGGACAGGAGGACTAAACAACAACAACAACAACAGATGGAAGACAAGTACCAGTACTTTTTCATGAGAAACTTTTGTCCATATCCATCCATATTCTACGTGGGAACCACCAACGCTAGCCATAATAACGACAAGCAAGAACACTTTTCTCTGCCACCATCATTTAATCAACCTTTTAAATTTAACTTCAACATTTCTCCAGACGAATGGAATAAAGTTGTGAAATAATTACAAAATGGAAAAATAGATCAGACAAAAGATTATATTCACAGGTTTTGATTTGAAAAAAAACAAAAAACAAAACAAAACACGACAGCCAGGAAATAATGGAAAATGTTTCAGTTGTCATCTCCCTGTAACTCTTTAAGCAGCGGGCTGATGGAGGAGTTCCAATCATCTCATGTTATTAGTGCTTGTGTAAAAGCAAAACATGAGGAATCCACTAGTTTTTGAAAAAAAAAAAGATACGTTTTAGACACATCCCAAAAACAAGCATACTCAAGAATAAAAAGATTGCCGATCATTGCTGCCGTTGTTGCTAGGTCCTTGTTGATTGTTACTGCAATATTTACAGTCGACCACCAAGACTAAAAATAAAATAGAATAAAATATGCAAAAAAAATAACAGTAAAGCAGCTGTCCCTTCACAAAATCTCTTTACATCACATTAAAAATTAGCACTGCTGTGTGTGATACTTTATATATATTTATATATGTAGGTAAAATATACATATGTATAATATACACATATGTAACACATATTACATATGTAATATATGTGTACATATATACAGTAAATATATATATTAGGGGTGTGGCAAAAAACAATCTGAATCGAAAAAACAGTTTTGATTTGAAAGGCGAGTGTGTTAAATCCAACCGAATTGTTCCATTTTAAAATCTATAGAGATATGATAGAAATCACCTTGTAGAGAGATATATTTGAAGGAAATGCCACATTTACAATAACTAAGTTCATTCATTTTTTTAAAAATGAACAAGTCATTGCATCATACTTTCTCGAATTCAGCAGTACCACATCGGGTCGATTCGTAATCCCACTGAATCGGACCAAATCAAATCGTCACACTTGAACCGTAAATGAATTGTATTGCACCAGATGTATTGGGATACATACCAAATTGTCGTTTTTGTTTTATTGGAGAGATGCACATCCCTAATATATAATTTGTGCCTTTGGCATGATGACGGTTGAAATCCGTAGCTATTTAAAATATACTTAATGCATAAAAATAAACATTTTGGCATTGTCTTGCTTTATTCTTCCAGTCGGGTGAGGTTGGTGGGCATGAGGTGGTTGAGAGTTGAGTGGGTAAGAAGCGGCTTACAGAGAGGGGGTGGCGGCGGTGGGAGGAAAAGTGGATGTTCCACAGGACGATCAAACGAGCACAGAGAATGCTGATGAGACTTGTGAAGAACAGCAGCAGGGTTTTTCTGAGGAGTAGGGTGGGGTCTTAGATGTCAACGCTCCGGCTCTCCCCCCACTTCCCCGCGACCGCCACCTCCCCCGCAATTGGAGATTTTCCCTTCCTACCCTTTCTTCAGGCACAGTCATCAAAGCTGGATCTCAAAGGTTTTGTGCAGCTCGGTGGAAAAGGGGTTGGTAGGCGACGGCGTGGTACGCTGGTGCGAGCGCCCCTCCAGCGCCACCCATTGGGCCTCAAAGGCATCTTCCTGTGGCTCCTGCGAGGCGGCGTTAGCCGGCGAGGAGGTGGCGGGCGGATGGGGCGGAGTAGCCCAATTGTTCGCCCCGTTGAAGCTGCCGCCGCCGTTGGCGGGGTGCGCGCGGGCAGGGCTAGCGGTGGCGGGCGACGGCGGGGGCTTGATGAAGGGGCCCGGGATGACAACACTCGGGGGCGCTACGGGCGCCGGGGCGAGAAAGGGCTGGGGTTGCGCGACCGATCCGAAGACATTGGCCACCATCTGTGAGGGGGTGATGCCCACCACGGGCACGCTGGGCTGTGGGAAGGACAGCCCGTTGGACATGGAGTGGAAAGCAGTCTGGCGCGGGGGCAACAGGGGCACGTACGCCATCGGGGGTGAGGGTGCCATGGGGGCCACAAATGGCAGGGCGGGCTGTGGCGCCGCCGCCAGGATGGGCTTGGCCGGAGGAGCCCGGACAGACTTGGAAACCTCCGCCAGCCATTTTTCTGCTTCAGAGGGGGTGCGCTTGTGCGAAGACAACGCCGGAGAAAACGCGGGCGGGGCGATGATGACGGGAGTGGACGACGACCAATCACCTCCTGTTTGGACAAAACACCAAAAAGTCACATTGTTCAAGAGAGTTAAGAAATGTGTTCTCAACCTATTTTTAACACTAAAAATGAGTTAATAATCCCAAAACATCCTCTTACCCGCCGTGGAAGGGGCCGGGACCCCAGCGGGGGTCTTGGCCCAGGGGTTAGTGTCTCGAGCGGGCAGAGCGGGGGCCAACGCTGCTGAGCTCGGAGCTGGAGGATTAACAGCAGCAGCGGTGGGAAGGGTGGGAGGAGGAAGAGGATGGGAGTGAGGATGAGCGGAAAAGGAGGCGATAGCGGCAGAGCCGTTGACTAAGAGCAAGAGGGCAAAGGGAAGGAAGAAGAGGATGGCTCAATGTTAGACATGCGAGGCATGCGACCTGTCAATCAAGTGTGCAAGAAAATGAGCATATACGCGGCGTGTCTAAAAATGTGAAAGGTTTGCGTTCGCCATCAGGAGGGACCGCTTTACTAAACTCACAAAGCAAAGAGGGCGTCAGATGCAAGTTACGCTGCTGCCAAACACAATGGAAGAAAGCTGAGCTCACGGTGAGATTTTATAAAATTTCTGTATAGTTCATTCTTTTTTTTTTTACTTCACTTGAGTATCTCTATATTTTTGTGCCATTTTCATCTATTTGTGTGTTCCTCATTATTTTTATCTATTTAATATTTTCATCTAATATTTAATAATTCTAATTTAATTTTTTTTTTACCATGTTGGGTATTTTTTCAAATTTGTGTATTTTTCATGTAAAACCTTTGTACTTTTAATATTTCATGTGGGATGGTTACCTGGCGCTGCGGGTGACTGTGGCGAGGCAAGCGCTTTGGGCATGGGCGCTGAGGAAAAGGGGTCCTCTGGAGGTCCGCTGAACGCCGTGGTGATCTGAGTACACAGCGAGCTTATACTGTCGTTCTCTCCTTCCACCTCGGGTACTGCATGTGGATGGGATGACACCAATTAGTGTGCGTCTATGTGTGTGCGCTTTTGTCCACGTGCGTGTGGCCGTAATTCCCCGTCTCACCCGCGTTCCTGATGGGGAAGTCCGACTTGCGCTGCACGGTGGAGGGTAGCTCGTTCATGCGCAGCGACAGCTGGCGCTTGAAGGGCGACGTCTTTTGGCTGAGCACCGGGAAGCCGCGGAACGAGCCCTGCCTGGCCATCACGTCAGCGTGGGCTTGTGGGCGGGGGACGCCCAGGGTGCCCAGCGAGAGGGGCGGCGAGGACGTGGGCGACGGGGAGTTTCCCGACTGAACGGCGGAGACGTTGATCACGCCGCCGCCGGACGAGTTGCCCGCTGCCTTTGCGTCGCTCTCGCCTGTCGGGGATCGACATGAATGACGTTGAGTCTTTTTGAGCTTCGTGACCATTTGAGAGCTTAAAATGGAACATTTCCTATGAGTCACAATCCCGCAAAGTGTGCGAAGTGAGTTTCTTACTTTTTTTAGAGTCCTGCAGCTGCCTCATGACTTCCTCCCGTTCGGCCGCCTCCGTGGCCGTGGTGACCCGGAAGGAGCCCTCGCGGGTGAAGGTAGTCCGGTTGGCGTCGAATGTGGCCGTGACACCGCACTCCTTCTCCCGTTTCTGCTTGCGCTCCAGGCAGGCGGCGAAGGCGCAGCCCACGGCGTGACTGAGCCGCTCTCCCTAAATGTACGATACGACATCAGCGGTCACGTTTGCGTCTTTGTTGACTTTTCCTTCCTCGTGAGGAGTTCTCACCGAGTCTTTGACAGCCATGAAGCAGTGGCAGATCCAGCGGCGCGTCGTCCCGTCCCGGCAGATGTACGAAAAGGCTCTCTCGAAGTTCCGATCCGGCGCGCAGAATGACACCTTTTCGATGGTCTGGTCGAGGATCAGGTCCTGTGGAAAAGAAGCTTCGTCAACTTAAATTTGCTTCATAAAAATAATGGCTGGATTTTTTCCCCCCAGTTATGATAATCAACATTGTGCAGTGTTTCCTTACCTTAGTTTTGTCATCAACCACGCGGAGCCCGTCCGCCGACACCCATAGCACTGCACGCACTGCCTTCTTCCCAGCCTGAGTAAAGTTTAAAAAATAAAATAAAATTTCAGTCAACAGAAAAACAACCTGCTGGTCCATAATAAAGTTGCTGTGCCATTCAAGCCAAACGGAAGGAGAGGAACAAAAAAGTTGGTGCTCGGCTGCCCCCTGGTGGTTAAAACAGCAATGTGTAACAGACAATCATTCACACAATTTATTCCACTTTTGGCTCATTGGAGAGGAAGGAGGTGTTAACGCCACTCACACACAAACAATAAAGTGCCCCATGTTGATCTAAACCCTTGTCCACTTGCTCAGGCACATGCATCGGAGTTAAACGTGTGTGTGTGTGTGTGTGTGTGTGTGGGCGCACGCGTGTGTGTTTTGTGTGCGTGATCTGGCCTTCAAAAAGGGTGACTTGTTAAACGTGACAGAGGAAAAAAGTGAAAAACACTTGGACTGGAACTTACTTTGGAAAAGAATCCTTTGAAGAATTTCCTGTCCTGGAAGGTTGTTTTAAAAAAAAACAACAACAAATAAACGGGGCAGGTGAGAGGGATTGGGGTGGACAAAAGGATGACAGTGGAAGAATCGTATGAGGGAGGGGAGGGGGTTGATTGGGTTGTTTTATTATTGATTAACCATTTACGGGCGATACTGATTGTATACTAATTGTGGTCAGCGTTAGTAACACTCCATACAGTACAACCCCCCCCCCCCCACACACACACACGGGAATTGCACAAATTCCTGGATGACCAAAATAACAAGCAGGAAGTTTTCAAAAATGGCGCCTCAACACAGCGCTAAAAAAAAAAAGACCAGTTGTGACGACAGAGTGGTCTGTGCCGTTTTATTAGAGACCAGATAGACTGAGTTGGACTCTTAAGACAAAAGTGGTGTGAATCTGATTTCTGTCTGTTTGGGGGAGGGAAAGGGGATGACTGAGGTCAAGTCGAGGCTGCCAAAAAGAAACCAGATGCAGGCTAGTCTTTGCTCTTAATCCCCTTTCCCCGCCCCTCCTTGTGCCCCGCCGGTAAGCCGTGGAAAGGCGTGCCACTCTGCTCCTGTTACACGCCGGCCGGGCTGGAGACGGTCGAACGCATGAGTTAGCACGTTAGCCGGCTTGTTAGTGGCGCATGCAGGTTGACGATGGGGACGGGTTAGATGCGGTTAGCAAAGTTGAGGGTTGGGGTGGGAAAATGATTTAGAGAAAAGGAGGGGGCGGGACGGGGCGGTTGAATTGAAGCATTTCTGCATGGCAACGCCACAATTAATCCTGCTTCAAAAGACAAACAAATATGTGACACCAACAAAAAAAGTAATACAATCTCTCTGCTTTTTTTTTTTTTCTAAGGTATGAAAGTGGGAAAGATCTCTGAGTAGGAAGGAACGTGGAGATTTGAGAGGCAAAGTAAGTCAAAACAACCATTTAGGATTCTGGAAAATTAAATTCCAATCAAATTGCGAGTTCAGAGCGCGAACCAAATTTAGCTTCTCCAAACGCGGACCTTAATTACAACCAAGTCCAGGAAGTGACATCAGAGCAGGGGCATCAGTCTCAGAACGCGGAGTCGTGAGAACCATACCGACGCTCCGGGGAATACAATGGAGTCATTGGGAGGCCGGCTAGCAAGATAAGCAGTGACTTAAGGACTGTTAGCATATTAGCGCACCAACCAGGATGATAGAACTAAGCATTAGCCAACGCCTCCTCCGAATACATGCCTCTTATTTTTAAACGCATAATAGCGGCGATAACTGTAATGGCCTGAGTTACACACACACACACGAACACACAATGCAAATGTCACGCCTGTACAGTTCATCCGCTGCTGCGCTTCGAGGCCTCAGCGCGAGCCAAAGAAATGTCATTAGGTTGAGGGCAGCGAGACGGTCAGTGGCCGCCGGAGGACGAGAGCCTCGGCGTTGCCAAACGATGCCAAAGCCATAAAAGAGAGGCGCGTGGCCTCGGGTCTGAGTGACCTCATCAAGCGTCACGGGTTAATCTTGGGTAGAAATCATATGCCTGCCAGTGTGTGTGTGTGTGTGTGTGTGTTACTCGCTGGCACGCACACACGGGATCTCTTCGGGCTACACGACTGCGTGTCTGACAGTTACGGACATTTATGTGCACCGCTCTCCCTTTAAAGAACCGGGTCGAGGATCTGGACCGACGGGCCCTTCCCCCTATAGAACTCGGTAGAATGAATGGGGCGGGCGGAGGGAGGAAAAGACACTCGGAATGTTGGAGCATCTCGGGAGTTGACGATAAACAGCCTCTCAAAGCGGGAAAGCCCAGGAAAAGGAAACCTGGAGACAAAGGCGGGATTTTTGGTGATAACCTACCGTTTTGAGCCGCTTGACGGCTTCCTCGCAGATGTGCATGCCCCGCGACTCTTCCACCTCCACGTGTCCCAAGTACTGCGGGAAAACAAACACACACACACACACACACACACACAAGTGAGTGATGGCGCATAAAAGCATTCCCAAGGCACACAGAGTGAGATTAAATAAGGTCGGGATAATGAAAGTGTACCACGAGGTTGCTTATTTGAGTGAGTCTCGTATGCCCACCGGGCATCTTGGCGCTGATGATTTATACGGATAATTAAATACAATCGCGAGGTCCGTTGAAGTTCAGAACCATCCCTCGCCGTTACCGTAAGTCTGCGGACTGGCCTGAGCACAATAGGTAAAAGAACACGCCGTCTCATCTTGTGTTCTCCGCCAAAAATATGATTAATCCTAATCCCGGATTAAAAGACAATATTCTCTTTTGCGTCATGGTTGGAAATCGCCGCAGATTTGAAAGCAGAACGGCACTCGGAAGAACGCGCCTAATACATCGTGACGTGCGCTGTCTGTTCCACTCCGCTCGTAAAGGTTGGATGTTACCCCCTTTTTTTTTTTTCTTTTCTCTAACCGCAGCTAAATCTGTTGGGTCACTTAGCCTGCTTCATCCCAACGCAAGCAGATTTTCACAAGCGAAAGTAAACATGGAGAATATTCCTAGATAGACTCTTTTATCTCGATCTGCGACTAAATTCTGCACCTGATGTAACATTTTTGCTAACGGGCCAAAATAACCAACAATCCCGCTAAGAAAAAACACACACACACACAAAAATGGACTATTTTGGTGTGTCACTCGGGGAAGGCTGGAAGCCATTGTGTGCGCCGAGAGGAAGTCCATACCCTTTCCTCGCAGATACACGACGAGTGACGCAGACCCGTGTCGGACCAACCTGCCCTGTCTGCGCTATTTGTAGAACTGGTGAGTCACGGTTTATTTCAATACGCACGCATTTAACACGTGAAGGGATTGCTGACAAGTAAAAGACAGGTTCGACGCGTGACAACCAACCAGAGAACAAATAAGGTAACAAACGGCAGACAAACTAAGCAACCAACCGTCAAAAAGCGGATGACCTACAAATGAACGAATTAAAATGCAGAAATGTGACATTTCTGGCAAGTCGGAGCATGTGACAATAATTCCCCCGTATGTCAAATGTGTCTGCCGTAGGGTGGCACAATGAATAAAAGTCAAAAGTCATCAAAGTGCTTTCCGAGCAATATGAAAGCATGTTTGAGCATTTTCAAGAACGTTAAGCGGTCCTAGGAAGCCCGATGAACGCAACAATGCCGAGTCTGTCCGGTATCGGTTCCACTTGGCAGTCAGCCCGGAGTGGGCAATCTATCAAAAAACCTCTGTGCGTTTTGGTTCTATGAAATAGTCACGAATGGAATCCTATTTCCGATCCCCTCGAAACAGTTGATTTAAGCAGATGAGCAATTAAAAGTAATTGACTTGGAATGGCTTTCGATGAAAGCGATTTTTCTAAATGGCCTCGGACGGCGAGCAAGATGTCGAGCGAATGTCAGCGTGACTGTGACGCATGAAACGCAACTCCCTCCTTTTTTCTTCCCACTTCGCTGCGGCAGTCGGGAGATGATTCCGCTGCGATTATTCCGACCCACACACACATATACACACACACACACACACACACACAGACACACACACACACTCAGCTCTCAGGAGGCACCTTAGCAGGTTGCAGGGTAACAACAGCCAGGTGGCAGACGGAAAAAAAAAAAAAAATGTCAGCGTGATTCAAAAGAAAATGGAAAATTTGACATTTTCATTTATTTTCTTGAGGTTGAAAGCGACCTGCTTCACTTCCTTGTCGTGAGTCACGCGTTGTATTGTCCATTTTGTGGTTTGTGACGTGCCAGATTTCATTTCCATGGAGGTGAGAGGAAGCTAGTTCTTGCGGTCCTGTTTGCATAAGACAATTTTGTTGCCAAAATAGTCGGCGCGCACCGTCCACGCCCGTCCGTTCACCTGTGAGGGTTACGAGACCAACGAGGAGCGCTTGCTAAATTAAATGAATTTTTCTTTAACCGAAAGCAAGACTAATTTATTCTGGCATGCCTTTCAGCAATAAGTGTCATCGCGAATAAACAAAATAAAATGCTACAAATAATGATAATATGATCATTTAAATCAAGTCTGACGTTTCTATATACTTTTATGTCAGCAGTAGTTCTGAGAGAATTAAAAAAAGAAAAATCTAAATAAAATAGAATAAATGTATTATATTTTATTTCCAAGTCTAACGACATCTTTTCGTGTTTCAGCTTTTATTGCCATGTCGGTAAGGGGAACATCTAATTTACAAAATAATATACAAACGAATTCTGAACAAACTCCTTCACTGACTGAGACAACAACATGAGCAAAGAGAAGAGACCAAAAAAAAACCCCACATTTTGTTTTTCCCCTTTAGCTGCAAGGCTGTATTCATCAAGTCAAACAAAAACAGGACAATCACATCATTGTCGTGTGCTTACACAACGCAACGTTTCTGAAGGCTCGCCATTAATCACACGTTACGTCCTCCAGCCGCAAAGCATCGCTCCCGGACCAAGCTGTGAGAATTTGTGTGCGAGTGTCACCTTGACCGCAAAGCTGCATTTGCCGCTGCGGACCGCCTCCTCATCCGTCTGCCACTGGTGCGGCCGGCTGGACTCGGGCACGTAGATGTCCTTCTTCCGCCGGAAACTCTGCCGTAGCTTGTTCATGGCGGCGCTCCCTGCAGGAGGTCACAAAATTGGACGCTTAGCAATGGAACGAGTCACGATTAGGATTTGGAGTCGATTCATATTAGTTGCGAGACGAGACAGCCATGTTAAGGCTCATATCACTCATCTTTGTTCATGGAAACAGTTTTTCCTTTGAGAAGGAGCGCTCGACATGATTGTCATCTCAAATTTGCCGGGAGATTAGCGGGCACCAAAGAGAGCCAATTAAAAAGCCGCTGATCCAAACGAGAAGTGAGAGGTGCGGCCATCTCTGAAGGACCGGCTCACGTCCGGCTCGGCGACTCGTAACCGAAGGAGCAGAAGTCGGCGAGCCGTAGCATTCCGCCCGCTTACTTTTGGAGCGCACGGGGGATCTGATGGGATTAAAGAGCTCTTTTAATCCGGGGCGATCCGACTGTCTGCGTACACACATAGTAGTAAACGACGCCCACCCGACGAGTCTCTTTGTATCATGAAACTCGTTTTACCGGCCCGGGCTGTGGTCGTTTTGGAGAGTGCTTGAGGTGAGGCGCTCGCTCTTATCTGCTCGGGCCAGATTGGAGCTTGGCACAATGGAGCCCTGACACACAAACACATCAAACGTCGTAATTCCAAGGTTGGACTGCGGACTAACGGGATGTTTCGACAGACTTTATGGCGCTTTGCAATAGAACCGATCGTGCTATTGGGTCGAAACGGGGAATTCTAAACTATGGCTGCAATCGAAAGTCATGCGGCAGCACGGGCACATGTTACAGTCCGCTGTTTGTAAACAAGACGTCTCCCTCGTGACACGGTTATTTCAGTCGCATCATATTAGCGCTTTGTGCGGCGGCGCTGACGAGCTGCCAACGTGCCGGGCCCAGTTTGCGAGCCGCGGCACTTAAAAATACCGCACGCCGACACTTCTAAGTACGTCTGCTAGAAACAGGATGATGGTGCAATGCGCGCTCTATTTCTGTGGAAAAATGAAGACATGCAGAAGGACAAAAAAAACAGATTGTGTGTGTGTGTGGGAACGTCGGCCTTGGCAGGTGGATCGGAATGGACCGCTTGAGGCGCTTTGGCCGTCGGCCATGCGGCGGGAGGACCTGTTTAGTCACACCGGATGGGGGAAAAAAAAAAAAAGATAAGATGAAACTGAGATAAATTGTGATAAAGAGTTTCAGTGTAGGCTTAGTGTTTAATTAATAGGGGAAGATCTGACTACTTCACATTTCTTTCGAAATGGACTTTTTTTTTTATTTCATCAGAAAATGTCTACAAAACTAGCAATATTTGTAACGGCAATATTTTCATTTCTAATTCTTGATGTAACACTATTTGAATAATCTTTCTAGGAACGGAAGGCCGATTAATCCTTGCGTAAGAATGTCAACAGGATGGCTCGAGATCGGGAGGTTACGGTATGTTTCTTTTTTTTTTTCCTTTTCTGGGCGACAAGACACAATCCACATCAATCTTCTTGTCGTTGTGTATTTCTTCGCTCGTGGCGTGCACAAGTTGATTACAGTTTCCTGCAGTGACACTCGAGGCAAAGGCCAGCGGGGATTTGGACCGCCGCTGTGTTGTCACTCCGACTGGGGACAAAGTACATCTCGTGAATTCGGACGCGTGTTGATGTAAAAATTAAATATTTCAAAATAGTGCTACAAAATGTGTATTCTGCTTCTCAAGGCCTCCGGCCAAAAACTCTCTCTCCGCTCCCCAAACTCTGAACACACCGACTATGCTCCGTTAGCTTAGCACTGACCCAGAGGAAGCGGAGCCACGGTTACATATTGACCGGGCAAAGTGCGGTTAATGCGTGATCTATTAAAGCCGCGCCGGCCCGAGCGCATTTTATAGAATCTCTCAGAACGAACGGTGATGCGAGACGAAGGTTTACGATCCAGGTTAGTTTGCTGACTCGCACAGGGGCTCTAAAATGCCAAAGTGACTCATCGGCGCACGTGAAACGGCGAGCGGGAGGGAGACTGACACCATTTAAGTTGTCTCGGAGAGTAGCCATGTTTCGAGACGATATTAATGAACTGTTTCAGCTCTGATAAAGCAATTTTTTTTCCGGCGACTGTGCCGGAAGACGTCGTGGCCAGCGTGTCAAAGGCAGAGATGACGCGGCGGAAAACAAGGCCTGTGTGTGAGCGCGTGCATTATCTGTCGAAGCAGCAGGAGTGATGAGAAGATGGTAGAACAGGAAATTCACGCTGAGCGAACAGACTTGCAACCCCCCCCCCCTCCTGACCTGGCAAAGACTCATGAATACACACACATTATGACTCTCATTTGAGTCTCCGCAAACTCATCACGACGTCAAAAAGATTGCATGGATGAACGTGGAAGTGGAGGGATTTTTTTTTTGCGTAAGAGTGGTATGGAGTGCAGCTGCTGTGCCGCTCGCTCATGTATGTCAGGAATGCCGTTCATGTAGTTGAGCTCTGCTCTGATCCCGGCCGGGCTATTTGTCAAAAGGCCGACGTTTGGGGAATTTAAACGCTGCAGCAGATTTACGCCAGGCCGCCAGCGCTACCTGGCCGAGCCACGTTTTACTCCCAAATGCGACATGGAGGAATTCCAGTGAGAGCAAAGTACTGTCTTATCTTCCCACACAAGCGTCATGAAATTCAAAAAAATCTCAGCTTGAGGAGGGGACGGTTTGGAAAACCACCAGGACGGCACAATCTGCAAGGTCACCTTTGTTCCACCACGAGCCGGCACGCCAATTAACGAAGAAGAATGGCCGCCCCCGGGGCCCCGGTGGGCAGGAACGGTTCGGAGACCGGCAGGCACCGGGCCCGCTCATCAACACGCCTCGCCGAGCAAGAAGCTGGTGATCCCTCTTGCTGAAATGTGCCACGAAGGCGGACAACCGGACAGTGGGCACAGCGAGTTCATTGTTCAACACTGTCACGGGCCAAACACGCCGCCACTTTGCTCTGCTGCCGTGCAAAGTCTGCTTTGGTGACGCGAGTGTCTCGGCGTGAGCTGTGGGCCAAGGCAGCATAACCTCGGTCATTAAAAGATACATCATTCTATAATAACTGCGTTCCCACGCAACAAGTGTCCCAGTAACACAAAAAACACAGAGGAGACCAACAACCATTAAGCCGCCAATTGCCTAACGAACCCGACGTCCCTCGCGAGCTGACGTCGGGTGGCCAAGTTGTCTTAATCACAGATCGGCGGGTATGAATAAAGCATGATGAGGGCTCCGGTATCGTTCCATGTAGGGGGGCTTGCCGAGGAACCAAAAGGAGAGACGCCTCGGCCTCCTTTTGCACACAAACTGATAAGCATACGCACACACACACCTCACAGATTTAACCAGCGGCGACATAAGAGGAGCTCAAAGCCCCTTGGGCCTAATTAGGAGCTAAAGATAAAAGTCTCAAATGGGCGCTCATAAAAACGATGCACCCTCTTCTGCTGACTGGCTTTCTTGAAACGAGTAGCGTCCAAAAATACGTCCACAAACGGGAACCTGCCAATGCGGCGCATTCCGAGTTGGACTCTTGCACCTGCAACGTCGATGCATTCTCCTGCTTGATGAACTTGTATTGAAATCCGAGCAGAAAGAAGCCAAGTCCTCAGAGCGACCTATTCTGAGCTGGTCGGAAGCGCGGCCAACAGAGTTTTACAATCAAGATGACCCTGATTGGACGCCGCCGGACCAAAATAGGCTCAGTTCAGCTGCACTTTCAATCTTTGTGTGCAGCAGATGAAATTTGAACATGGCAGCTACAGTGACCAAAAGGATCACGGGAGGCTCAACAGCAACAACAACACAGAAGTATCAATATTCAAGCACCTCAGACGGGGTCAAATTTGAGTTTATAAAAAAAAAAAAAAAGTGAGGCCTTCTGATTGCTTCACTGTTGCACAGCGAGTTTACCAACCTGTGTTGCATCACAGCTCGGGCAGCGTTCAACTTGTGCTCCCAACCATCGAGCCTCTCCCTTTATGCTGCTTTCTTTCACCTATTTAGATGACGCTGGCTCACCGGCAGCCACATAAATAGATGTAGAAATAGATATTGTATTTATAAACCTCAACATCTACACACAGCTGTGACACACACACACATCAATATACATATAAAATACTGTATACATAATATTACGCAGTTTATTGTTTATACATAAACGCAAATGTACTGGCACATCAATTTATATCTAAACACACACACGTACGCACAACACACTTTCAAACACACACAATATACTACAACAACCCCTTCACGCACAGCTAGTAAGGACGTCACACAACCCGGAAATCAGGTGATAAGCCTTCACTTCATTTCTGCCCCATTAAAAAGCTCACCTCATCCAGGTAGATGACTTGGGCAAACTGTGCGGCACTACAGAATCACCTTTGGCCGTTGACATAAACCCCTTGGAGATTTTAAAAGTCAAATCAGATGGTCGAGTTTGTTCTCTAAAAGCCAAATGTGTGGCGTCGTTTAATAACAGAGGTTTGGAGTGGAGCTAACGTAGCCGCATCGGAAAACACAAGCTTAGCTCGACGGGCTAGCGAGCTAATTGAAGAGACAGCGAGAGCGAAAGAGAGGGAGCGTAGAAATACACCTTACCTGTGACCACCAGGCCGTCCCAGACGGTATGCCGTCACGTATTCCGCCCCCTCCCCGCTGCGGAGCCGCGCGTGTCGACCCCCTCCGAGGAAAATAATTCAAATTCCACAGAAAGACCTGCGAAAGAGTCACGCAGCCCAATGGCTTCGGCCACTGCCGCTGAATGGCTGCGAGCGAGCAGCTCAACCAAACCTCCTCCCTAGCAACGCACCGCCCCCTCACCTTCCCATTGGTTAATAACGGAGGTTGCAAGGTGATGGACAGGTGAGGGAGCAAACCTGGAATAGATCTTGACGTTCCTGTGAAAACAGTTCACACACGTGTATGAAAAGCTATACCGCCCCCTGGCGCATTTGACGCGCAATCGCATCACCACTTGGTGCAGTGATGGCAATGGACCAAACTTCAACGACTAATTTATCCGACCATGGGAAATTTTCACGATGTGTATAAAATATGACAGCCGCCTTCTTTGTTACAACATTTTATTTGTCAGATGGACTTTACACATTCACACACATTCAACAAAATATCAAGCAAATGTACACTTTTGAGTATTTTCGCAACATGATGACAGGACAGGAAGCAGGGAAAAAAAGCATTCTTTAGGTGCAAACATGCAGAACAATAAATAAAAAAACATCACCCAACCAAAGCTTTATGCCCATCAGTCCTCTTATTAACACATACATGTAAAAAACAAACAAGTTTAGGTTAAAAGAGCTGCAGCCTCCTTTAAAGATGGAGCATCCTACACTGCTCTAGAAGCAAGGCCAAGACAATCCTTCTGTTTTGGGAACCTTCCTTTGGTCCTTCAGTTGATGATCTGAGGCTCCCAGGCCTGGCTGGCCACCAGGGGGCGACACTGAGCGATGACAGGCGGCCCGGGTGGGCTCTGACTATCCAGACACAGCCCACTGACTGTGTGCTGCAGGGCCGAGCCTTTGGGTTTCCATTTCTGAAGAGAAAAACATAAAATGCCATGAATCGGTTCCAGCCATTAAAAATCTTTAATTGAAAATTTTATTGCAAAAAAAAAAGCAATGTTGCTCAAAGGTTGGACTTCAAACCCTAATTTGAAACCTGCTAACAAAAACAAATCCAAGATTCTCCCATGTGGAGCCAAAAATGGCTGCCAGTGAATGAAGGAGGACGTGAGTGGCGGCATCCCACATGTGCTTCCACTTAATCGCGACTCTGCTCTCAGAGTTGTAAATCACCAGGCAAACACGGGTCCGCGTGGAAAGACACGGTGCGAGGGGGCACAAAGTCACGATGAACGCCGATGCACTCCCGGCGGCCATTTTATGTTCATTCCACACTGACGTTAGATCCATTCAGATGATTGACAGGATGAGAGGAAACCCAAAGCGTTGCATTCAAAGTCTTTGAAATCATATCTTGTCTTCTGTGTATTTTCTATTCAAAGGGAATCAATCTTTGATTGTATGTCTTTTAAATCCTTGTCACTTTAAATTGGACGCATATGTAGACGACTGCATGAAATGCCAGAGATGAAAGATGGATGATCTTTACTTGAATCCCTAAACCAGATTTCAAACTCAAATGTTTTATTTGAAACCCAAACCTCGGGTAGACGCACTGACCTGTCGAGGCTCTTTGGCATTGCAGGGCTCCATGGTGACCTTTGACCCCGCAGTGAAGAGTGTGATGGCCAAGCAAAGGTCGCGCTGGCGGATCAGCGGCTCAATTAACTCCCACCTCTGAAAAACAAACACAACCTAATCTGAAACCCAAGCCTCGAGTTAAGCCCCGCCCCCAGCCGGCCCCTCAGTGTTCAAACCCTGACCTGCGCCTGCGGTCTGCTGCCTCTGACCACCTTGCACTCCGACAGGCCGAGTCCGTCCGTCCCGCGGGTCTCCAGGCACAGGGTTCCCTGTCTGAGAATGCTGGAAACGGCCTCCTGCTCGGGAACCCTTGAGTGAAGGATTCAGGCTGGTCAGTATTCTAATTGAGCGCCACTGCTTCAGCGGATCATTTAATGACGGATTTATTTGAATTCATACTTGAGTTCAGAATTGTAGTCATAATTCAGCTATTAGATATGATTATATAAAATACTGGTCAATTAGTCCAGACAAAATGTTAAGGGGGCAGACGCCCTTGACCCCCCCCACTCTAGAGCCGCCTCTGTATTCAATTTATTTTATTCATAATTTCATTTATAATTGAATTTTATATCGTTAATTGAATTCCCAAGTGTAGATTATTTCACCACGGTTTCATCTACCCTTAATCACATTTGTGAAATTCAATTTGTGAAAAAAAGCCGAGCTGCCGATATATTCCAGCATGAATCATTAACTTGATCATTTGTGATTCAGGGTGTCATGACACCACGTGTGTGTTTATTCTTGCTCGACATGCCAAGGGGGGGGGGGGAAGGCAAACTTAAATTTACAACCTGGCGCCCCTTGAGTTTATCTTTTGGTGATTCACTATTTTGGCCTCTCGACTTAATTGATCCAATGTGTGCGTCCGCGAGGGACTTGTGCGACGGTGATTTAACGGTGGTGATCCCAGCGTGCGGTACAGCTAAACACTCTCATAAAAAGCAATTATTTCAGAAGGTTGGAGAAAACCAAGTACGTAACATGGATTTAGAGGAAATATTAAGAGAATAAAGACACCTTAGCTCAGGGTAGACATTCTCCATGTACCAGCGGAAAGGTTTGCAGTTGAGCTTCCGCCGCAGCGTCACACGGTCAGTTATGCTGCACAGGGACAGCGGACATTTTGTTAGGTATGAAGAAAAACTGTCACAAGAAATTCAAAAGGATGATAAATATGATAAATATTACTTATCTTAACACATTCAGTGCCAACCCAGTGAAAATTTATATTTGACGTCTATAGCCGTCATTGGCAGTGAACGAGTGAAAATCTTTTTTGAATGTCAGCAAAATATTTTTTTTTTTGTACAAACCTGCCAAAAGCTTTCCCCTGCGCCGAGGGCCTAGCCGAGTAATAGTACTGCTTGTACTCGTCCATCCACACCTCGGCGGCTCGCCGTGTGTTCCTATGTACACACATGTTGGAATTTTTTTTTTTTTCTTTCCAAAAGTGAAGCACTGCGAATTCTTCTGACATGAACTCACTTGATGTAGGTGAGAGCGTTGCCTTCTGGGAAGTCGTACGGGTGTCGCTTCCGGAACACGTGACCCACGCGACTGCACGGCAAGATCTCCAGGCTGCCGCCGCACATCCAGACGCGGAACGACAGCTCTGTCAATGATAAGAAGAAGAATATTCTTCATCCTCATCATCATCAAATGGACATTGTGAAACGTGTCACTTCATTGAATTCTCCAGCGCTGCACAAATGGCAAGAACAGGATTTTTTTTGCACTGTGGGATAATGTCAAGTCCAAGAGTGTCGGGAATGCGTCCAGCTTGCGTCACCCGATTATGTCATTTTAAAAATTTGTTGAGCTGGTCATGTTACGCTCTCAAACGTTTTCTTGCTGGCGGCGAATCAACTACTTGGCTGCAAAATGGATGGGCGTAAAATAACTTTTAAATTATAACAAATTAATTTACATTCAAATACAATATGTAAAAACAAAAGACAGTAAATGAGAAAAAAAAAAGGGCTGGTATCTCACCAAAGTTCTCCCCACCCCAAATGTCCATGTGGGTGTCGTACTGTCCAAGATGGTTGAACCAACTCTTGTCCATGGCAAAGATGCCACCCGCAATCACCGGGGTCCTTAAAATAAATGAATAAATAAATAAAATTAATGACTGCCATTTTTATTTATTTTTTTCACTAAGCATGTTGTTTCAAAACACAAGAGCAAACATTTTGCTTCCAACAATGTCACCATTTGACCTGATTGGCTGCGTGGGGTCACTCCTGGCCATTTTCTGCTCAAGTGGAATCTGCTCCCATTTAAAATGGAGACTCCAGTCGAATCCTGGTGAGAAACACCAGACAACCGTCACACAAACGTTATGCTATCCTTTTAATTGATCATCTGGGTGTCACGGGAGGGAGGATGAGGGATCGGGGGGCTTCCCCCTCCTCGCCAGCTGTTCTCGCATCTGTTCTGTTATCGCCGCGTTTGGGGGATTTCAACGTATTCTCTCACCTCCTCTCAAATCGGCCGATGCTGCCAAGTAAGCAAAGTTATCCAGGCTGATGACATCGATGATGGGGCTGACCACTCGCGTATGGTCCTGCAACAACATGGGCGCTTAATAGCTGTTCCTAATATTTGGACCTAGCGCAGCCGGCTCCACTTTGTGCTATTGTTCGGATGTGAGCGCAAAACGAGCGTCCCGGGATTTGTGTTTTACTCGGATGACATGCGGCGCTCTGCTTCTCGTTAACATTCTCTTTTCAAAAAGCAAAATGCGTCAAGGGGAATATATTGACATGGGAAAGTTCTGCAGCCACGTCATCATTTGGTACCAGGCGTCGGAGAAATTATTTTTTAAATTATTATTCCAAAGTCAGATAAATTATAATTATTATCTTTTTAATTTCATTTAACATGACATGTCTATCATAAGAGGACCCACAAAAAAAAAAAAATCTTGCCCTCGGGATGTTTTCCATCTGACAACAGTCCCTTCAATAACTGTGTGAGTGTGTGTGCTGAGGGGAATGGCGTTCCCTGGCGGCTTGCCTAATCCGATTGGTGGGAATCTTTCTGCTGCATTACAGAAAGACGGAAAAGAAAAAAACATAACATGCAGCCTTCGCAACGCAACAAAATACACCCCAGCCTAATTCCGTGTGTGTGTACCTCCTTGACACGCTGGATCATGGGTTGCAGCCAATCAGTGTTGACCTCACAGTGGCTGTCCAAGAAAGTCAAGATGGGGGCCGAGGCCGCGTTGGCTCCTCGAACTCGGGACCGGATAAGTCCTGAGGAGCACGAGGGCGACAAATCTTCTCTCAGACAAATTTAGCCTTTTGATTTTGACATAGCTGACAAAAATCATTTACTAATGTCGCTTACTCCAGATTATGTTCGTTAGCACCTTGACAGTGTGAAAACTTTATGGAGATGTCAAAGGACATTTTGTCTGCTTCGGAATATTTGCCTCATGATGTGATGTGTGCGAGTGTGTGTGTGTTAGTGCAGCGCCGAGGCCTCCGGCAGCGCTAACACGCGCTAACATGTGCTGACGTGCCGTCTCCTCTTGTTTGTTGCGCGTTACAGCGGGATGATTTCTGACACCTTTCGCCACCTTTTTCGCATCATCACTGACCCGCCGTTGACAAATATGCTTTCCATTAATTACACACACACACACACACACACACACACACACACACACACACACACACACAGACACACACACATGAACACTTACCCTCTCTCCTGCCGTTTCTCAAGCAGTGGACTTTGGGGATCTGAGCGAGCAGCTGGCAGTCGTCGGCTGAAGAAGACAACCAGATTGTGTCATGGTGGGCCACACACACACACACACACACACGCACACACACACACACACACACACACACACACACACACACACACACACTGTACTGGATCGAACACCACTTAAACATGCACAAACATCTTCCATCTTAGTTTGAAACAATTTTGGCTCAGTTGTTGCACTCTAGATTTTTTTTTAACCAGTTGGACTTGGCAATATAAGATTAGGTTGTCATTTTGGTTAAGAATTGTTTTTAAAAATATCATTTTAAAAATGCTTCACTTTCAACATGAGATTTTTTTTGTTCGGGCACAAGAAGAGACACACTCACAGCAGCTCGGAGCAGCTTAACATTAAGAGCGTGAGAATGACGCGGCTGATGCATTGTGGGTATGTCCTCATGTCCTCATCTTCCCCGCTAGCAATACATCCTTCCACACTTGTAATCCTCACTGACTAAATGAGATGTACAAGCACCACGGTTTTTCTTTTTTTTAATAATATAGTACATTTTATATCACACAGTGTGTAACGATATATGAATGTGAAGAATCCATAATTATTTGCCAGCCTTGGCCACCAGGGAGCAGAATTATACACACGTATATAATAAACAAAGAAGAGTTTCACAACTAAGTGACTCTGTAATGATACTTGAAGCATTAAGCCAAGTGTTGCTGGAGTTAATCAACGGTGGCTAACAGCGTTAACGAGCCGGTGGCGTGCCGCTCTCATTGCCCGGTGGACGGATCACGACACTGTGCTAATTATTCCTCTCTGCAGTCGTTCAACATGAGCTAACGGTTCACACGCTCGCTAATGGCCTCTGCACGCTCGCTGAGTGTGCAGCTGAGTTACAAGCACACACGCTGAGAGGTGACACGGCCAGACACACGTTTAAACATGGTACTTGCTGGGTTTATTTGGAAATAATAATGGAGTCAAAATACCGAGATCATGACAATAGTTGCTACTGTTGTTGTTTTTTGCTTCCAATTTGTATCAAGGACAGGTCGAGCTGGTAGCTGAGCTGATGTTGATGAGATGTGAGCAGAGGAAGAGAAAATAAAGATGAGGCAACTGGGTAATCCTGTTAAGTCTCCACTTAATCACCAGGCCTCCATCCAGGACATACCCTGCCCTGCCCTCATAATGCACATGCTAAGCGCTACACGCTAACTTTCTTCCATAATGGCCTGCAGTATTGATGTTTGCAAATTTATGTTCTTATTTATTTGTTTTTCCACAAATAAAGAACATAAAGCTCGGCAGGCATAATAAATGTGATAAATATAATCATAAATGTAATGATAATGCCTCCCCGAGTGCTCACTGAGCTGAAGTCTGGCGGGATTAGCTTCAAACTCACCGTCGGCGCTGAAGTCATCAATCAGGATGATTTCGTGAATGAGCTGAGGAGGACTCCGCATCAGGACGCTAAAAAGAAACGAAGATTAAATGTCGGCTAACCAAATTGGTTGTGTCTAATGCTAAACGCTAACGAGCGCTATTACCTTTTGACGGTGCGCAACAGTGTGGAGCGGGCCTCATTATGGAAGGTGATGATGACGCTAGTGGACGGGAGGTCGACGTCATAGTTTAGCGCCGCGCACCTGAGGAGGATTAAATGAATTCATCGTTTTATGCGTGCGGAATAAACATCATTTACAATAGGATCAAGTTAATCCCTAATAGATTGGCCTGCCATTGAATTAGCATCGCTGTTGCCTGGGTTTCTGTCGCCACGGCGATGAGAAAATATTTAGTAGGCCCACACTGGGCAGCCACATTTCTGTCAGCCTGCCGCAGGGCAGCTGTGGTTACAAAATGTAGTTCACCACCACCACAGTGTGAACGTCCAGTCGAGCGTCCAAAGAAACGGACAGATTATTTTAAATGCATTTTTATTATTAAATAAATCAATTGGCACCTGTAGTGTCTGGTGTCCCTGAGCGGCCGCTGCGCTCCCAGGCGGTGGCTCTCGATGAGGTTGAAGGCGTGCTCCCTGTACGGGTCGTCTCCGGGTTTCGGCTGCTTTGCGTCCAGGTATTTGTTCTCATCCAGGCCGCCCAGCAGAAGGTCGCCATGCGGGGGCTGGCTCACCTGATCATCGCAAACACACACACACACATAGGCGTAAACAAAAGCTTTCAATAAAGCGACCACAACTTGAATGGAAGGCAGAAATGTGTGCAGGCGGTTGACCGCAGTCGATCCCAGCGGGTATCCTGCAGCTGTTTACAAGCTAAACTAAAAAAAAAAAAAAAAAAAGAAAATGAAGTGATTCATGTACATGTGTCATTGGTGGAACCTTCCCAAAAAATGCTTGGACCTTTCAACACAATTTTTTGGAATGGAATTTAGCTTTCAAAATGATCCAGCTTGAAATCAGACTTGCTCAGGGACGTGCGGCGATGAAAAGAACCCGAGAGCGTCGACTAGACTTATTTTTAGGAGGATGGGTGACGGATTTGTCATCGTAGTGACAAAGGTGAAGGAACTCGGCGGTGCAGAGTAAAGAGAGCGCTGGCCTTCCAAAGGGCAGCTATGGTTGCATAAGGTTTCTGCACACATTCCAAACGTCTCTGAGCATTCGCAGGGTGATTGAACCTTACCTACTCGCGTTTCGGCAACTTCGGATTCACGTATTTTTCAACTTTTTTTTCCAATTTTTACCTGTGGGGTGGCCAGAGAGCCCGAGCCACCACATAGCTCCGCCCCTGCATCCAACCATTCATTTTCTATACTAAACTCAAGTCAACTCGTTTCACAATCAGCAGTTTGGCAAATAATAAACAAATATCGTAATCGGCATCAAGAAAATTCATTACAATCGGGTCCATTACGAAATATATGACAGACAGAAATACATGCGTGGATTTTGGGGCGTGCACTACCCCCCTCTTGTAGCATTTTGACTTTTTCTTCTTTTTTCCCCCCCCTACCAAGGGCATTCACGGAGACTTGAATGCAACGCGACACGGGGCTAAACAATCCACCAGCTGACCCTGCGTGCAACCCGAGAGGCGCCCACCGCAACGCCACAACATAACACCAGGCAAGCGGGCAGGGAGCTCCAAGACTTAGGGAAAGCCTCTTATGCAGGTGCTTGCCGGAGCCTCCACCACGCACATGCAGGCACCGCCATAAATAAAAAAATCATCAGCACCATCATGTATGCAGCGCACACCTTCCCGCAGCATAACGCCAATAACGCACTGACTCACTATAAGCGGGATGGTCCTGTCGTCCCGGTGGATCTCCAGCCGCCCACCTCCCGGGTGGTGGTTCCCCGCTGACGAGGGTGCAGACGCCGCCGCCGCCGCCGGCTTGCTGTCCTGCCACAGGTAGTAGAAGGTACCCAGGATCCAGGCGACGGTTAGGATCGCGATGGCGTTGGCCCGAATCCTGCGCATGGTGAGCCCATACGCAGGAGCGGACCTGGGCGAAGGGGGCGCGGCGGGGGGCGCTCCGGGGCCCTGCTGCCGACGAGGCGGGCGTACCGCAAGACCCGCTCGAGAAGAGAGAGGAAGAGAGAGGAGCGTCGATGGCGATGAAGAAGAAAGGAGAAGAAGGAGGAGGAGGAGGACGCTCGCTGCCTCCCTTGCTTGGATGGACGGCTGGGCAGGATGGAGGGTTACGCGGTCCTAGCGCCGACCGCTACGTTTTCAAAAGTCTGGACCATGTCTATCTTCATTATTGCGCAACACATATTGTCGGCAATCTGTGATATGAGCCGTGTGCTTATTACTTCTGCGTGAATTGTATAAATTAATAATGTATCACAAATTCAAAATATCCACAATTAATCCAGCGGTATCGATAATCCATCGCAAAAATGCCCGATATAGTGTCACAAACATAACGATACAAGAATAAAAATGTCAGCATTGCTCCAGTTGTATTGTGTCTTGCAGACATTTCGAAATGTTATTTTTCCCTTGTCAGGCGTATCTCATGAAGTGTCTGCTGATTGTATTACATCTTTCCACTCAGCAGATGAACTCATGTCAGTGGAACACTTTATCTCCTGACTTATCACTTTCAATTATTAAGTAAAGAAAAAAATGCTGATGATTTATCGGGAGTTCGGCGGCCAACTGCAAAGGACAAAGAGGTTGTCTGCACATGAGGATTAAACTCGCATTTTTATGCTCTGTGAGAAATTGAGTACTTGAGAAAAGTGGACTCTGTTTTAAGTTTGAACGCTGCCGTAAATTATATCTTGTTAAATAGGCAGAAAACGTGCAACAAGTTGAGATCTACCATTTCAAACTCTGAAAGGAAGAAAAAAAAAAGAGAGAAAAGACAAAAGCAGCAGCAGGCAGCAAGGGCGGCGACAGGAAGGAAAACCAAGACGTCCCGCTGAAGATTACTGGGTGCACATTTGCATTGAGGTCAAAAGCCAGTCCACCATCCAAGTCTCAAGTGACGACCAGGCATTCAGACACACACACAAAAATGTTTTGCATTTTTGAAAAGAATGTTGGCCACCGAGTGACTTGGGTTCTTACCACATTTATCCCAATGCTTGTTGCTAGGCAGAATACTTACTGAACTCAGAGATGAGTAAAAAAAAAAAGGCTTGCTAAAAACACATAACCGCTAACGACAAAATAGTCAGAAACAATAACAACTAAAAAAATGGCCAGTTATGAAAACGTTTCTTTCTTTAAATGACTGTTAACTACAGCAAAAAAAAAAAAAAAAAAAACAATCCAACTAATGACACCAAACGAAAATTTTCACCCAATCTTTTCTCCAAATTAATGAATTTATTTCTTTATTTATTAATTAATTTATTTATTTCACTTTGCTGCAGGATAATGAACTTTTTTCCAATCTAATATAAAGAAATGATTCTGTGGACACACACATACAGGCCAACATGGAATTCCTGCATGATAACAGTGCAAAGTCAGCTCCACAATATTTACAAGTTCACTCTTGCTTTCATGTGCGTGTGTGTGTTGTTACGCAAACAAGAGCAAGCTGTAAAATTTGGGCAGACGTAATTATGTTTTCTCTTTTTTGGGGGGCGGGGGGGTTCCATGATGCCATGCTGTGCCGCACAGATCAGAGGGTCAACACCAACAAGACATTTATTTAGCAAGTCCACTCGAGCTGACATCAGAGTGTGAAATTTGAAGTCACACTGGAAGCAGAAACACCCTCCACACACACATTTTTTTTTTTTCCATTGGAAACAATAGAGAATGGATTCATTTGCACAGGCCCACTGCCAAGAAAGACAACAGAATAAATATATGACTAACTACAAAAAAGCTTTTAAAACAAAAGCAACAACCACAAACAATTAATCCAATGACAATGGACTATTAAAAATCATAAATGGCAAATGTGATGAATTGTTGCATTCTATTTTCCCAAACATGTTGGCACGGCTGCATGCTCTTTCTTTTAAAAAGCGGATTTTTTTTTTCTTCTTTTTAATTCTAGGAGACACACAAGGGCGTTAGGTCGTTAAATGCTTGTTGGGACGCATCAGATGCAAGTTACAAACCTAGATTAAAAAGGATAAAAAAATTTTTAAAACAAGTCTACACACCCCAATCAAATTCTGTTTTGAAGAAGCCTGGCTGTTTGAGCAATTGTATGGAAACTGTGAATCAATTTGGGGGGGGGGGGAGAATGAAGTGAACCCGATGAATCATGAGCTGCTTTGAACAAATGTGGAAACTGTACGCACACACACACACTCATCACACATACAAAGTGTGTCATACACAGACACAGACAGACACACACTTGCACTTTTCCAGCATATGACAAATTCCCCGCCAGTTTTCCCACTACTGACCATCTGAACGGCACCTGCTGGTTTGTACAGGACAGACGGCAAGACGTCAGATTCCACAGGAAGGCCCCAGTCTGCAGGAAGTGACATCATCGGTTGCCGGGGAGTCCAGGGCGTTGTTGTGCGAGCTCTCGTGTAGGTCCAGCTGGCCCGCCTCGGCGACAGCTGGGTGGTTGCCTTCGAAACCGCCGCACTATGATGATGATGATAGCAGACCGTTTGAGAAAGGTGCTGACTCATGGGAAACGCTTTGCTTTTGGAGGAGCACAAGCAAGGGTTTGAAAGAAAAAAAAAAAGCTTTTAGTAGTTGGTACATCCAAAATGGATTAAAAAGCTAGCGGGATAGAAGCGATTAATATAGCACAAATTCTTGCTAAATTAGTCCACAAATCCATCCATCCATCCATCTTCTTCCGCTTATCCGGGGTCGGGTCGCGGGGGCAGCAGCTTCAGGAGGGACTCCCAGACTTCCCTCTCCCCAGCCACTTCATCTAGCTCATCCCGGGGCGTTCCCAGTCCACAAATCGCTCAAAGAATTCCATTTAAATTTGCGCATGAATAACACGCCGTATGCAATCAATTTGTTCTGTTACTTTATTGAGTTAGGAGGATGATAGTCAAACATCCTGTATCCTGCTGCAAAATATTTATTTGAAATGAAAGGCAGACAAAGACACTTGAAAAGAAGCTACAAAAGTAGAGCAGGACGTGCGCAAACATTGACCGTAGGCGTGTTGGATGCACTGAAGCGGCTCAAACAATTCAGTAACAGTGTTTTTGTGTTTGTTTTAAATAACAGACACACTTAAATGCACAAATTAAACCTTGCTCATTCGAGTTCCTCCAAGCAATAAATAAACTTTAGTTTCCTTCGCGGACTTTCCGAGGGGGGTGAATTCAGCAGGTCAAATGTGATTTTTCATGCGAGCGGACAAGAAAGCGCCTTGCATACAATCGTGAGTCAGAAAAAAAAAAAGGCGTTAACAGTCGAGCGTCCTCCATCAGTGGCGTCCATTTTAAGTCACGCTGCTTTTGTTCTACCGCTGCAAATGTCCACAAAAAAAATAAAAGGCCACCGCGTTCTCAAAGAAAAAGTCTTGCTGTGACTTAGTCTGAGTGTTTGTAACGTTCTTGTGTAACTCCAGGGGGGGGGGGAGGGGGGGGCATGTTGGGGTGTCACTCGGTGGGACACGCGTTGCGGTCTTTGCAGCAGAAATAGTGCACCACCACGCCATTGGGATATCTGGCAAACGCACTGCGAGACACAAAAACGCTCATTTGGATGTGTTGGAAACAGCAAAATGGAATCAAATTCCCATCATTGAGGCTGATTGATTAAATGACATTTTTTAGGTCCCATCATGGATACAAATTGACAAATGTCATACTTTCTGGCATAATATGGAAAAGTTTACCTGTTTCCAATCTTCTTCTTGCACACTCTGCACGTCTTCTCCTCGGTGATGACGCATTTGACCTGCTGGTGGAAGATGCGCTCCTCTTGCACCTGAAACCCCAAAATGAAAAAAGTCCAGCTGGGTTCTCAGATGAAAGGACGTGAACAAGAACAACCTTACGCTCACCCTGAGAAACTCCGCCTGCAGTAGACTCTTGAGCACCTGGTTGCTACGTTTCCTCTGAGCCTTCTCCTCAAGGACACTCTCCAGGAAGGCTCGGATCTCGTAGATCTGCGTGTTGGCCGGCAGTAGGTCGATGGCCTGTGCAAGAACAAAATTAAATGGGAACCAAAATTTTGAGATGACGCCGAATTGTGGATTTGTGTCATGTCGTACCTTGGTGGTGTTGAGCTTGCTGTGGTGCAGCTCCAGGACCTCCAGGGCGGCCTGGAGGTTGGCCTGCGGTTCCGACAGCTCCATCTTGATGGGCCCCAGGCAGTGTGCGTCCGGTGGGGACAGGTACATCCTCAGCAGGGACAGGTACACCTGCGGGGCAATTTTGTGACGACTCTCTTTTGTCATACAGGACGCAAGAATTGAAATCAACTCACGTCTTTGTCGGCTTCCACGGAGCTGCTGTAATGGCTGTGACAGTATCTGTGGGAAGGAGAGCAAAACGTCTCATTATTTCCACACGCTCACTGGATGTGTGTGCGTCCTCACTCCTCGGCCATGCGCGTGTCCTTCAGGATGTGCACGTAGATGAAGAGCGCCTGCTCGTGCTTTCCCATACGACCCAGGAGCAGGGCCCGTTCCTCCAGAAGACCTTGGGAGAAACAAGAGAGCTTGTTTGCTCATAGACTTGCTCTCAATCTATTTCCAAACTTGCTTACCGTCGAAGGGGAAGTCGCTGATGAGTCGCGCCGGCTCGTAACTGCTGGAAATATCCAGAAAGGAAAGCAACTTGTTCCGGAATTCTCCTAGATCGCCTTTTTCCGTCCCGGCCGCCACGGCTGCAACTCCTGACACGGAATAAAAAAAAAAAAAGTCTATTTTAAGTATTGCCTAAATGTAGTCTAATTGATTCGGTCCAGAGTTCACCAAAGACCTTCCGGCAGTGAGTTGAGGTATTGCTTCATCAGTCCTTGAACCCTTTCCAGGTAGAGCTGAATGAGGGTATTGTGAAACTCGGGGCCCTTGTCGTCCCACACGTAGATGATGTGCTCCAAGTACGGGATGGCCAGCTCCTTGAAGCCCTCCTTCAGGAAGTTGAGCACCTTGTCCCGCGGCAACGTCTCCACCTCTGTCAGGTCCTCCGTGAAGATCTGGTCAACGTACGGAAGGTTGACAAACGGTAGGCGGATCAAATCTGTCTATGTCGAATAAAACGTACCTTCAGCCCATCTTCGGGACAGATCTTCAGCACCCAGGGGGAAAACTCAAAGATCATGCTGAGGTTCTCAACTCCTGTGAGACGGGAATCACAAGGATATAAATATAGACGGGCTTGGTTGAATTGTAAAAATGTTGACTTTTTGTTTGGCAGCACAGATTGATGCCTCACCCGACACGAACACGATAAACTTATGCAGCTATAGGAAAGTGATCCAAGTCCAAAACATGCCAGCTGAAATTTGTAACATTACGGCATGCAACCCATTAGGGGCGTTAAACGGTTCCAAAGTCATGAAGTGCTCTTGCCAAAGTGTAAAAAAAAAAAATCCCCCACTCAATCACTTTCAATTGTGCCAATAACTCAACCGCAAGCAGCAGAAATAAAAAAAATAAAAATAAAAAAAGGATGTTAAAGACAATTTTACATTTGTAAAGACGATACGAGTGATTTCCTCAATAGTAAACTATGAGATAGACAAAAATTAAATTTTGGGACGCTCACCCAGCCTCTGCAGGTACTGCACGGTGCGCTCGTGTCCCTTCAGAGGGGAGTTGGCCTTGGTGGACTGGTCCAGCAGAACCTGCAGAGCTGATGTGAGGAGGAAGAGGAAGGACATGTGAGATTGGTCCAAAGAGAAGCCATGCGCCATCTGCTTCCAATTACACGGCTAACTTCGTCTAATTGTCGCAGATGCTTCGAATCACCGGCGAGATGGAGAAGCGGGTTTTCGAGGAGGGATGACGTCACACGTGCGGGGAAAACCTCCCCGGAGATTAAACGGACGCCGATGGCTTCTATTCAAAGTGAAACGTCGTCGACCGAAAATGCCGAAAAGGTTACGTACCTTTCTGGTGCAGGCCTTTCTTCTCGTAGAGAATAATGAGCTCGCTGTACTTGTGCGCTTTCTTGAGGACGTACTCGCTCTCCTCGATGTGGCAGTGGTTGTTCTCCAAGCGTAGAAGGGGAGAAACCAAGGCCACGTTGGTCTACAACAGAAACACAAAAAGGCTTTTCATCAGCGTTGAGCCACGGACAGAACATTTGAATTGCAAGTACTTACGTGCAGGTAGCACTTCAGCAGGGTGGTGTCGATGATCTGCAGCAGCTTCTTGCGGCTCTTGATGGTGGGCGTGCCCTCCATCAGGGGCGACGTGGTGGACGGGTCCGAGTCGTTGAGCTGTTTCACCAGGTGGCTGCGTTTCTGCGAGGGGGGGGGGGGGGATTTATCACAAAGCTCCAATTTTAATTGCACACATTGAAAAGACAAACCTGGGTGAGGTAATCGATGAGCGCCAAGTGAGCCTTTTCCAGCTCGGCCCCGGACATCGTCGGCAGAGGGTTGGGGTAGTGCAGCTGCCTGCGGTAGTCGGACGGCAGCAGGTCCGGGTACAGGCCGATCACGTGAGTGGGATCTGCGCAAAGCACAAAAAAAGGGTGTCCAAAATAAGGCCATTTGCAACATCCACATTGGAAAGTGGAAAACTGCAAACTATCAAGTCCCACCTGTGCCCAGTTTGGCGAAAACCTGCATGGAGTCGTCGAATCGCTTCTGGCAGTAGAGATTGAAGGCGTACAAGTTCTGAATGTGATGGATCTGCTGTTTCTTGTCCCCGTCTGCGTCGTCTTTCATCTTCTGGCGAGAAGGAAAAAAGTGAATTCGAGAGCCGGCCAATCCTCCAAATGATCAAGATTTGTCACTATGCTCCGCCAACAATCGAGGCCAGTGAAAACAAGAGCGTTGAAAAGACAAATGGTTTGTTCACTCACTGCCAGCTGAAGAGCCAGTTCAAACTGCTTGTCCTCGAGCAGCTGTCGGATCTGCGTGGCGATGGAGACGGGCACCAGGCGCCACACAAAATGGTTGCTGGCCACGTACACCACGTTTGGTCTAGGAAACAGACAAACGGTGGCTTGAAACGATCCATCCAGTCATCTATCGATATGAACGTACCCGGCAGACGTGATGAAACGAGGCCTCTGCAGCTCCACACTCTGCACCAGCAGCCGAGGCTCCAAGGTCCGGATCTCCACGTGGCGGGGCAGCACGGCGATGATGTACGGAGGCTGGTGCTCTGGAGTTGAGGGACACATCACTGCGTGGTCATGCTGGGTCGCTCCAAGTGTGGTGATGTCTTCTTACCCATCGCGATGGGGATATCGGTCCAATTCAGGGCGCACTTCTGGGTGCAGATTCCCTCCTCGTTCAGCACCACGGTGAGGTGGTCCTGCCCGACGGCGACTTTGCCGTCGGCCAGCGGGGTGACGAGCGGCTCCAGCTGTTTGCCGGTCGGGAAGAGCTCCTTAAGGGTACCACGCCCGTCCATCTGGAAACAGCCACGTCACGTAACAACACGTATGGACACTAGGGCGGCGCCAGTCTTTTTTTTTTTTCTCCAATGAAAAGAACATGAAGTATGCGTACCCGGATGAGGTAATAGTCTCTTTTGAAGCCGACGCAGATGGAGTTTTCACACCAGGCCATGGATTTTGGAATATCTGGAGCACCAAAGTCGCCCTGACGACCAAACAAAACAAAAAATTGGAAAAGACTCAATACGTGCAGTAAGATGTCTCACTCTCTACCTGCAGCTCGTGGAACTCTCGATCCTTCCAGTAGTACATCTGCAGCTTCTTCTTTACGGCGACACACATTCTCAGCGTCTCCTCTCCCGAGCTGCTTTGCTGGAAACCAAAAGGAATCGTACGTTCAGATCCTGCCAGCAATTTCATAACCTCAAACTTTCATTGATAATTTAACCAACCTGCAGGTCGCAGACAAAGAGCGTGGCTCCCTTGGCTTTGGAAACCACGGTGATCTGCTGGAATGTCAGCAGGTCGTGGACGTGGATGTTATTCTCTGCGGGAAACCGTCGACCGAGCGAAATGAGTCAGCGATCGAAACTACACGGCAAGAAATTTCAAATGGGTGTCTTACCCAGAAGACTGACAAGTATTTTGTACTGCGAGACGACGTAGAGCTGTGAAACGAGGGAGAGTTGCAAATGAAGACCAAGTATTAGCTACGTGCATAAACGCATCACTACCTGCTGGATCTTCTTGGAAAAGTTTTTGTTGGATTTCTCAAGGGTGACTTCGAAGAGATTGGTGGCTAGGAGGAGAAATAATTGCAATCGGTAAAGCATTCATTGGATAAATTGACTTAATGTTTTGAGTCGCCAAACACACCCTCATGGATGAGTTCTGGTTTGATCGGTAAATGGTTGCCTACCTGGATCCTTTTTGATCCGGTACAAAAGGAGATGCCCAGGCTTGGTACCGACGAGCAGCCAGTCCTCTGTGGGAAGAAATGAACATTTCTGTATTTCTTACTTCCGCCTCTTGCCCAGTTGATTGAGGGGTCAAAACTTACCCCAGGCCGCCATACAGTCGATCTGGAGAGGAAGTTTCTCCAAAATCGGCACCGGCTCGTAGGCGTCGTGCATCTTGACTCACACAGTGGGGCGCTCGGATGGTTCAAAGCCGGGAGTGAGGCGAGGCTCGACAGCCAAGTACTCCACTGAGTGGCCGCTGATCACGGTGGTATTGGTGGTGGTGCCTTCATGAACCAACCGGGGTAGCTTAGCGCTCACAAATACACCGGAGTATTTTGAATGTTCACTAGGCACGCATTTAAAAAAAACGAGAAAGCAAGACGAGAGAATTTCTCTTGACAGTTAACTATGTTCAAAACCAAAACAACAACTGTTAGCTCCCTAGCGAAGTTACCAAAATAACAGCACCGCGTTCCACACCTATTAAATCATAACCTCCGTCCTCGAATTTATGTGCAAAACTACGACAAGTAAAAAAACGTAATTTGTCAACTTAAAAACGGAGCAAGTCTAATGTTGTCGTTAGCAGGCTAGTTAGCCACGCTAGCTCGGAGCTAATTCCTCCTGGCTTCAGCTGACTGGAGGATGCACGTGACTTACGTCACATTCCGCTCATGAGGAACGAATTAAAGGGGCAGGTTGCACCGATGACGTCATTATGGAGTCACTTTTCAAATTTTAATTGTTAATAAAGCTGAAAATATATTTATTCCGAGTTTTTTTTTAGATTCCCAGTTTGCAACAATCCTTGGGGAAAAAATTAAATGCAGACTTTCAATAAAAACTTTATTCGCTGGACATTTACTGCTTGAAATTACACATTGCAGACTAACATCCAGAAAGTTAGACTTTAGACAAAATAAATGATTTGAACAAGACAAATAAGCATAAATTAGGTCATTTGTGATACCCAGGCATATACAGTAATTTGCACAAAGATGTGATCAGGTCGGTCGGACAGAACAGAAAAGCTCAATGTCATTATGTGCACTACATCTGGATTGGAGTACCAAAAAGATTTTTTAGAGATATAATAATATGGAGCATTTTACTTTAATTTCCTGTGACATTTGGAGTTTTGGTGAGGGAGTGAGTGCAGGGAAGGTAGAGAGAGGGTGGTGCTTAAGCCGACATTTTATGGTGCAAGTACACACGTCATTTAGTTATTGAATAAAGGTTCAAAAGTCTTGCATTAGTTACATTCTTTGGAGGGAACATCATAGCTAGATCGCCCTCAGATTTCAGTGATAGGCTTCAAATATGGAAATACAGTAGCTGATTAACTTGAGTGTAATATAGTGTATTTATTTATTTATTAAACATTGCTTCCTTCATTTTAGCCCATATCAAATATCTAGAAAATGGCTCATTGGAGATAATCTAATCTTGTGTTTCCCATCCAATTTTTTCTTTATGGGTGGGGGGTGTGGTGGGTGGAGTTGGAATGTGGGTGACGACTGTAGAGCAAAGTCACGGACACATTCCAGATGGCTTTTCGACCGCTTTGGGTCACTTTGGAGAGTTAGGGTAGTCACTCCATTTTGGATCGCTCCATTTTAGTTTTCAGGATTTCCTGCAAGAGCAGCTCATGGTGAGAGCAATGTCAACACATAGAGAAAAAAAAAAAGGATTGTGGCGTGTGCATGCATTACCTCTTCCTCATCTAGCATTGCGGGGAGAGCTCTGGTGGTAGAAAAATAGAACAGGACATTTAAAAAAATAAAAAATAAAAATTGTTTTCAGTCTTGCACTGTGCTATTAACTTACACATCAGCAACAGTTGTCGGAATGTTCTCCTCGACCCATTTCAGGTCTTCATCCTAGTGTTGAAAAGAGACACACAAATGAGAAGAAAAAAAAAAAAGTCCAAACTTAATGAAACACGAGCTTTGACAGTACCTCTTTACTCAAGAGCTTCTGAGTGCCGTTGGACTCCGGTTTGGATCCTCTCATCTTCATCCCCTCTTTGGATAGGCAGATAAAAAAAGCAGAGTGAGATCTAAAGCATCTATTTTAGATCATCTGGTGGCCACGTTTCAGCCTTGTCGGTAGCGACGAATTTGGCGGCGCCCCCCGAATGGCTGATTGTTCTCAGATGTTTGAAACCAATTTTCAATCGGCAATTTCAGTCTCCTGGAGGACAGCTTACCAAAAGCTTCGTTCAACATGGGTTCTTTGGCCTCATCCTCGTCTTCATCGTCATCATCGATCAGAGGCGAGTGGGAGAACCTGCAAGGAAGGCACGATGATGAGATTTCATCCGTCTATGAAGATGTCTCCGATTCGGACCTCTGGTTGTTGGCGGAGGGGCGCAGCAGCACCATGATGACCAGCAGGATCGTGGAGAAGAGCAGCCGCCAAAAGGCGTCGTCCACCCATAAATCCCTCCAGCTCTGGAAAGGCAGAAGATTATTAGTGATGCTAGAACAGTACTTGGAGAAAAAAAAGTTCAGAGGAACTTATACAAACCTTCTGGCAGTCCACCAGCTTGAAGACTTTGGTGGTCCAGATGATGAAAACGATGGAGGCTGGAAACACATTTGGACACAAGCGGGCGAGACATAAAACAATTCAACAATTTTAATCAAATTATGGACTACAGAACTATTCATAGCTTGGCTGAAGGTCTTGAATGGAGCCTCACCCAGCATTGAGAAGATGAGCGTGTTGGTAAAGTGCTGATACAAGGAAAGCTTGACAACATTCCGACGCAACTTCAGCAGACGAGTGGTTTGCGACAGGCTGATGAAGATGTGGATAGACGCAAGTTAAGGAGATGACAAAAATAAAATGATATTCAAGTTGAGAGAAGAACGCTCTTGGGGTTGACTGGAAGGATATCCACCACATGACACAGGAGTCAATGAGGGAGAGACTGAGGTTGGCAACCAGAGCCACCGTTCCATAAAAACCCTAGAGACACAAGAACAATGTAACAATGAGGGGGGAAAAAAATATAGAATGATGTTTTTTTTCATATAATAAAATAGTTCCCAGGTGTGATATACTTTGATCAAAATACAAAAGGAATCCCGATATACATAAAATAAGTGGACCTTGAACAGTTCCCAGAGGAACTTCAAAATTATCTAATACTATGAGGACAAAAAATAGGACTAACTTGATTAATCAAATAATTTGATATTTAAAAAAAAAAAAAGATCTGTCACAACAAAGCTCCATCATTTACACGATTTGGATACTTACGCCCGTCACCCTGAGCACGCCTTCCACCGATGAGAAGAGCAAGTAGAGCAAGCCAACCGCAGCCAGACGGTGCACTGTGGTGCCCAACCTGGGCCTGAATGACAAATAAAAATGCAAAAACATGCTTATGTGTTTAGCTCATTTCTCTTCCGTAGTGTTTGTTGCTACTACGTTGACTTACTTGACGATACCGTAACCCAGGCTGACGATGAGCACCAGGATGCGGGCCAGAGATCGCTTCAGCGCAGAGAGCAGCTCGGCAAAAATCACGGCACCCTCAACTGAAACAAGAGGAAAAAAACATTACGACGGCTGGCAGCAGTCACTGGGCCCCTTGCACAATTTTGTTTTGCAGACACCATAGTCTCCTCTGTAGCGGATGTTCTGATACTCGGAGTAGAAGACGGCCTTCTCCAGCATGCCCAGGATGATGACACCACCGATCCAGAACTGGACCCTGAGTAAGTCCCGCCAGTAGCAAGCGCACCAGAAGAGCCAGAGTGCGGCGAAGAACACGTAGACGATGCACATGATCATGAAGAACTGCCAAAGACATCAAATACGCTTGTAAAGAACCTGAAAAGTGAATTTTGTAAGACGATAACATGCAAAGACTGAGAACTATGTCGCACTGACAGAATCTATCAGAGCTGCGTCCCATTACTTTTGGCCCAGTTGAGGGACTCACCATCATCTGAGGCCAGTCAGCAGGGGAGGAGTAGTCATGTGTTCCTTTCATCTCCACTTTCACTGTGCAAAACAACCAATCCAAATATGTATTTCATTTCTTGATTACTTTTCCGTATAATCGTCCTCACTGGTGAAGGCAAAGTTGGGCTGCTCGGCCACAGAGTCGTCATCTTCCGCGCCGCGGAACAGCGGCTGCACTTTGACGATGAACAAGTACGGGCTGTCCTCCCACGCCTTGGCGACGGCACCCAAGTCCTGCCGCGACAAGCACGTCGTTTTTATTTACGCGGGAACAGACGTACAACAAAGCGGTATATTTCTTACCGGCTTGTCAGGCCAAACAAGGCTCTGGTTTGAAGCGTCGCTCTGAATTTGACAAAAATTAAAAGTCTCAAAACGTAGACTGTTATTGTTTTGGATGGAATAACAAATGAGTAGGACTCACCTTTAGGCTGGTCAGCGGTTGATATGGATTGAAATCGCCATAGTACACCTTGATGGGAGGGACATGAGACGTGGTTTGATTACCTCCGCCAAGGAAACTATTCTTACATCGATGGGGGATTTGAGCACTGTCTGTCTTTATGTGTTGCTGCACCACTTGTGTTGAAATATTTCTTGCTTATAAGATTGCTATTCATTAGCCAGTCATTAAGCTAATGAAGGAGTTTGTTTTTTGGTTTATTGCCTTTGTTTGGTCACCAACCTTTGGCAAAAAGAGAGCCGAGCAGTTCTCAAAGTAGACGTAGCCCTGACTGTAGAAGCCGCTCCAGCCCTCCTTGAGCATGTGCTCCATGGCGAACATGTTGATGGCCTTGTTGTCCTGCAAGGGAGAAGACATACGGTGAGACCGATGGCCTGGGTGTCCAACATGCAGGATACTTACGGGCGTGTTGAAGATCTCATTGTAGCACACGGAGGAACGCAAGTACCAGCTGATGTTGAAGGCCACATTTCGATCGCACGTGCTGACGTCACCCTGGACTGTCGGTGCGAGAGTAAAAAGAGTTGTTCAATTAATGGTTGCAATCCTAGTTGTTGGACAACTCCTTTCAACACTACCTAGTACTCACACTTCATGAAGATAGTGGTGTTGGCGTACAGCGTCTTCCGAAAGACGGCATGTTGTGTCTATAAACACAAACAAGTCATTTTTTGGCGTGTTGTCAATTTTTTATGTTATATTTAGTGCCCATTTTTCATTTTTTTCAAGAACGACACTAGCAACCATAAGCAATCTAGCACCCGCAAATATCTTGAATATTCGGAGACGTATGAACCATATTGCGCTGATGTCAACTAGTCTCAAAGTTTTCGTCGCTATTCATGTTGTTAACTAGCCGCACGTCAAAGTTGCGTGTGCACTTTGTAAAAATGTCATATAGCGGTGGTAACAGCGCGACTACAAGTTATACAGACATTCTTTTAGTGATCTTAACTGTCTTCTTACTGCGAACAAAGAGCGTAATTATAGATGGATAAGGAGAATGCAATACGCTCAAACTGCTTCCCGTATGTCAGTTTGTTTGACAGCTAGCCGGCTAACTGGCGAGCTAGCTAACGAGCTAACAGTGCTTTTTAACCAGCAAACACTTCCGCATAATGGTGGGGTCTAAAAACGGTGACACTCACCGAGTTGACGTCCACGTTCCACACGGACACCTCCGCCGTTCTGGCGGCAGGTAAAGCTGCCGCGAGGAACAAGAAGAAGCGTAACAATCGCGTTGCGTTATTTGGCATCTTGGTGGTTTCGAGGTTCTGGATGGAGCATCCGCCGCCTCCCCCCGTCACGGATCCGGCTTGATGACTTGTTAGTGTAATGTAAGATCTTCCCACTAGAGGGCGACAGATTACGTCTAACGATGAGCAATTTTTCCTTATTAAAAAAACCTTTTAGGGGGGTTGTGGGGGATTATCTGTATTTTCATTCATTGCAATAGGGGGAAAGTATATTTAAGACACAAATATAAGTTACAGAACTAATTGAAAGCGAATCTTAACTGTATACAAGACATTAAATAGTCAATTTTTGTCCTAATCTTCAAATGACATCCATCCATCTCTCCATTTCCTATACCGGGGCAATTTGGAGTGGTCAATCGGCCTACCAAGCATGTTTTTGGAATGTGGGAGGAAACCCACGCAGGCACGGGGAGAACATGCAAACTCCACACAGGGAGGGCCGGAGGGGTCAATCGAACCCACACCCTGTCGCCGTCTTCTAAATATTGTCATATGGCAACGGAAATGCAAATCGTTAATTCCAGAAAAACGAGTCGTGGGAGTTGGAGCTTGTAACTGTCAGTATAAAGAAGCGGTTATCTCCAGTATAAAAGCACACGTGAAGTGGTAACTTTTTCGTGTGGATCTGAGCGTCTGAGAAGACTTGACACCCTCTTTGTCATCTTTTACTTCTTCTGTGCTCGACATGGTGGATGTGAAGCAGCCCATTCCTGGGTATCATTTTACTATTAATAATAATATATAATATATCAATTTAACAGCAGCGTCCCACAATGACCTGTTTTGGATGACAGTAAATATAAATAAGAGGGGTTTTTTTTCTTTTAAATTGGATGTTGTTTTTCCCACAGTGGTGTGCCTGGCGGTGATGGCAAGGATAAGTTTATGAAGAGTCATCAGGTTGCCTTTTACAGGTATGTCACTCACCTCCTACAGTATGTTGCATTTTAATATAATTTCCCAATTTCATTTTATTTACAGTTTGACAAAGTGAATATAAATACAGGATAAAAATTCTGGTATTTGTACTTAATTTTCTTCTATTAATTTACGTATATCTGATTGAAGTTGAAATTTTAAAACAGGATTTAATTATATTGTAATCAAATGTTTTCTTTACCGGTTTTATTCCAAAAAAAATCCAAATGAATCATAACACAAAATATTACAACTAATTTTCAAAGTCATTCATTTATATTGCTTGCTCATGTTAAAACTCGTGTCACTTTAATTTTTTCCCCCCAAGACGGCAGACAAATGGCCCCAAAATGCAGTTTGAAGCTCTTTTCCATACTCTTGCCCTCAACGAAAAGGGCATCCGCTTTGAACTGCTGGAACCATTCATGAAGGTATGAAGTTCATCATCATTAAAAAAAAAACTAACAAACATAGAATATAACATTTTAAAAAGAAATAGACCGACTTTCAGAAACACTTACAATGTGCCAAATGTTGCATCTGGGTTGATTTAGCAGAAGCTCCTTCATTTTCCAGTTGATAACAATGAAGGCGTGTCCCTGCTCTATTTTCTCTTCACCTGTGTGTGGACCAAAAATAGATATAATTGTTATATAATTGGTATAATTGTTATAATTGTTTTCCCACAGATAAAGCTGCTTGTGTGTGTTTCGCCCTGCAAAAACGACACGGTCAGGATTGTCATTGACGAACTGAATCCCATCAAAGCGCGTTACAGGGTTCAGGATGTGCTCACCCGGGAGCCGCAAAGTGAAATGTGAGTCCGGTCGCCCCGTAGCATCTTTCATTAAAATACTTTTCGATGCGCTCCTACACCTCTTTGATGCTGACTCCTTTACGGGCAGGGTGAGACTGGAGGAACAGCAGGACGACTTGGTGACAATCTCCTGGGCCTCGGGGCTCTACAGGTGCCGCGTGTGGCGTCAACCTTTCCGTGTAGAGCTTCTGTGCGAGGACCAACCGCTGGTGACGTTCAACGCGCAAAGCAAGCTGTGGTTCGAGACTCTGCGGGAACGTCCTCAGGAGTGAGCGTCACAATTACGTGGCAATTAACAGACAGTCAATTATTTACTATGGCGTGTGATGTTTTTTGTTTTTTCTCAGGGTCAATGAAGGGAACACTGAGGTAAGTAGGACGCGACACAACAAGCTGAAACCTGTTTTAAGTTTGTTCGAGTCATAATTGTCTCTCTCTCCCACAGCCGGAGGGAGACTGTCTTTGGAGAGAGACATTCAGGATCTTTGAGGACGTCAAAGCCAACGGTTAGGTTTTGGTATAATTGCTTAAACCGGCTGCTAAATGGCATTTTAGTGTTTATATTGGGTGAAGGTGAAGACATTTTGAATGTTTTCTTGGGCGAGCTGAGTGTATGTCTGTGTTTTACTGCTTAGGACCCAGTAGCATTGGGGCTGATTTGTGTCTCCATGGATTCCAAGATGCGTTTGGTATACCTGAACATGCTGATAATCTCCGCTTGGCAGACACCAGGTCCGTGAATAATTGCCAAATTGGACTTCTTTTGACCGTTGACTTCTCCAAACCAGCCAAAACACACTCAAAAAGAAAATATTTAAACATGTCATTGGTTTGAGTGCGACAAATTCGATGAATATTGGGTCCGTTAAAAGATTTTCTGAGAAAAGGAGGTTTGCGCCGCTGTGGGAGTGGCCGACGGCAAAAATAGTGGCTTCTACTTATAATGATGACAAAGGTTTGATGCCTGCTGTTCACATATCTACGGATGACGTGAGGTACCTGTGAACTTCCACCACCAATGTCTGCCTGCGTCAAGAATCAAATCTTCAAAAATCCTGTTACACCAGCTGCCACACCTACATTGACACTTTTAGATGGTCTGAGGATGTTGAAGTTAAGGCTGGCTCCCTGCCATCCACTTGCATCTCTGCCAATTCAATTGAAAAAGCGAGGTTGGTAATCAAGCATCTGATTCTATGTCCCCCGCCCCTCAGACATAACGAACCGTACCGACTGTACAACCTGGATGTGTTCGCCTATGAGATCAACAGCCATCTGGGCGTGTACGGCAGCGTCCCACTCGTGGTGGCTCACAAGCAAGACCGAACTCTGGGAGTCTTTTGGCACAATGCCTCGGACTCGTTTGTACATGTCAACTATGACCAGGTACTGGTGATCCAGTCCTCTTTGGTCTTAAGTCCTGAATCCCTAGTATGTCTCTATGTTTTAGTCTCCAATCTTCAATTCTTGACTTTGTCCTTATTAAGTCCGAGTTCAGTTTTAGCCATTAGTCCTAACCCCCAAGTACGAGTGATTTTATTCTTTGGTCATACCGTAGTCTTTAGTCTTAAATCCTAGTTCTTAGCGCTAGTTTGTAGTCCCGTCTTATTTTTTAGGCCTGTCTCAATCTACTTCTAAAGTACATCTAGTGTTTCATTTTCTGGACTTCTTCCAGCAAAACGGTCTGCCGCCCCACACCGACATCCACTGGCTGTCTGAGAGCGGCGTGATAGACTGCATGGTTCTGCTGGGCCCGAGTCCAGCACAGATGTATCGCCAGTATGCTGAGCTGACAGGTGTGTGACTGACCCCAGATGACCCAGATGTAAACGTAACCGTAGTGAATGAGTGAAAAGCTTCTGACTTACCTCGCAGGGTACCAGGCCCTCCCGCCGCTGTTCGCGCTGGGTTACCACCATTCGCGCTGGGATAATGACACCCAAGACGACGTGGCAGATGTGGACACCAAGTTTGACGAGCACCACATCCCGTATGATGTCATGTGGCTGGACATCGAACACACGAATGAGAAGCGCTTCTTCACTTGGAACCCCAAGCTGTTTCCTGACCCGGCCAACCTGCAGCACCAGCTGGAAAAGAAGAACAGGAAGGTCTTAGACTTTACAAGTCCTTGTCTTTAGCCGTGAAACTTCTTCTCGAGTAGTATTAATTCATTGCTAGACCTCCCTTTGCATTAAATCCTAAATCCTAGTTTTGAGACCTAAGTCTGTAGTCCTAGTCTTATCTTTAGACGTGAATTCTTAGTCCAAAGCATCAGTCTTGCAGCTCTAGGCTGGTCCTGTTTTACGCTTTAGTCTTACCTTCAACTGTTTTTCCCAACCAAGTCATTCTGTTTTCTGATCTTAGTTGGTGGTTATCATTGATCCACCTATCATGATCGATCCTGAATGGTCGCTGTACAAGGAGGGACTGGAGGGAAAGCATTTTGTCTTGGACAGAGACGGGCAGGTTTTCAAGGGCACTTCCTGGGCAGGCGACTCTCACTTTCCGGACTTCAGCAACCCACACACGCGGGCCTGGTACGCCCAGTGCTTATCCTTGGATCGATACAAGGTTAGCGTGAAAATAACCTTTCGTCCTACTTCTTACAACTATCATGAATGTAATTGAATTTGATGACCTCAAATAATGGCGTAAGGTCATTTGATGATCTTCTTCTTGATGCAGGGCTCGACGCCAGTGTTGCATGGGTGGGTTGACATGAACGAGCCCACCGTGTTCTCTGGGCCCGAGTTGTCGTTGCCTAAGGATTCGTTGCAATATGACGGCTGGGAACATCGTGATTTGCATAATCTGTACGGTTTTCATCAGGTGAGGGGAAAGAAGCATGTCGGTAAATAGTATTAGTACAATATCAAATATTGATAGAAACGGAAAGTGGGTGGAATGTAATGATGCCTGAGGCTCTAAGCCAACATTGAGATGAACATAAGTCAGTCCCCTTTAAAGAATCAAATAGAAGATTTTATGTAATCCAACGATTTTATGTAAATCACGAGACGTAACAAACAATAAAAAAATGGAACAATGACTGACAGGTATGTGCGCCACGCAATTGATTTTTTTCGTAATCTATTCGTCTCTCCTAGCATATGGCTACCGCGGACGGCCTTTTGACCCGCTCAGGTGGCATGGAAAGACCTTTCGTCCTGTCTCGGGCCTTCTTCGCCGGGTCTCAGAGATTAGGTATGTGCATAAGCTTTGGAATCCAGTACAAAAAAAGAACCATCAGCAAAGAGTTTCTGTCACGCAGGAGCGGTGTGGTCTGGAGACAACCTCGCAATTTGGTCGTTTCTGAAGATCTCCATCCCCATGTCTCTGTCCATGTGCGTAGCGGGCCTTTCGTTTACCGGAGGTGAGTCACTCCAGTCCGGATTCCTATTAGAAGACAATCTGCATCTGTTTTTTTTTAAGCATATAATCTTTGTTTTGACCTTGATCCTGTGCCTTTCAGCCGACATTGGCGGGTTCATCCCGGAGCCGACCACTGATTTGCTGATCCGCTGGTACCAAGCGGCCTGCATGCAGCCCTTTTTCCGAGGCCACTCGTCGATGAACTCGGCGCGCCGGGAACCCTGGGTGTTCGAGAAGCATGTGACCGACGCCATCCGAGCTGTCATCGAAGAGCGGTACAGTCCCGCCGTCCTTTCGTCTCTAATTGCATTCAGCTCATTTGAAATGGGCCCAAAATCTGGATTTTCAGGTACCGCTTGCTGCCTTTCTGGTACACTCTCTTCTATCGGGCTCACACTGACGGCCTGCCTGTGCTCAGGTCAGTGCTGCTGTTTGCTGGATACAATTGTTGTCATTTAGTTGCACAATACATGATGAGACCCTGGTCGACTTTGTTTTCAGCAGCATATTGGGTGGATGGGTGGGTTCTTCTCAATCAGTAATTTCCGTTGCTCTATGTTCAGGCCTCTGTGGATAGAGTTCCCTGAGGAGAAGAGACTCTTCAACGTGGATCACCAATTCATGATCGGTGAGGGTTTTTTTGTTTTTTTTCCGACCCACCGCTAAGATTATTTGTTCTACTAATTAATGTTGAACACAGGAGAAGCGCTGCTGGCGTATCCCGTCACTGACCCCAACGTTTCACAACTGGAAGTTATCTTTCCTGGAGCGGAGCAGGTAGCATAAATATTGAACCAGAGCTCATAACTGTCAACTTTACTGGTTTTTCTTCTATTTTAGCTTTGGTATTACGTCAAATCTGGGGCAGTTTACCATGGAGGCGGGACACAGAGTTTTCCGGTTACCTTGGAAACGGTAAATCGTTTTTTGGCTCTTGTCCCACTGCTGACGTCTCAGTCGACTTGACGCTTTCCTGGAGAAATATGATCTCATGGTTGCCAAGACAACATTGTAGCAAACTATTTTGTACAATGTCATCAGATTCCGGTGTTCCAGCGAGGCGGTACGATGGTGATCCGCGCCATAGAGCTGGGGACTTGTACCACTGACCTTCTGAAGAGTCCCCTCGCCATCTTGGTGGCTCTGGACGCTCAGGTGAGAAGAGCAAAGCGCCGAGTCCTCATTTGAAAGGCAGAAAAATTCCGGATCCTCCGTTACGGCTCTTGGCAGCGGTTTACGAGTGGTGGAGGTTGCATCAGTATACCAGTTTGCCCAATCTCCCACAGGGTGCCGCTAACGGTGAGGTGTACCTGGACGATGGCCACACCTTCTCCTACCGTGACAAGGGGGAGTTCTGCCTCCGCTCCTTCCACATGATAGCAGGACGCCTTCAGTGCCGGTGAGTCCTCCCTCCTCAACTTCATGTCGTATCCTCACAACGCGGTGACGTCACAACTGTCACACTGCAGCGCCGCCGACAAAGTGGGGAGCTACAAGTGTGGCACAACGGTGCGCTCGGTGGAGGTCTTGGGGTTGCAAGGAGAGCCGTCGGCGGTGAAGGTCTACGCGGCGGGTTCGGCCGAGGAGTACGTCTCGGTGGAATACGATTACGACCCGGAGCGGCGCTCCCTGAACGTCAGGAACTTGGAGCTAAGCGTGGACAAGGACTGGGACATCCAGATAGGTTGACTTCCTGTCACAACATTCACTGTATACAGATTGAGTTAAGTTCTACACTGCTCAAACAATAAATCGGGCATTAAAAATGAAGATGAACGTTTCCCTGTCTTTATTACATACAAACCAAGCTGCGTTAACCCGATTGCTAAAGAATTTATAGAGTGAATTAATAATGAATGCAGCCAAGGAGAAACACTAGCTCCTTACTATGTAACAGTTGAACTTTTCTGTCCTTTCCATCAGAATCTTTCCATCGACAATCAATGAGCTAGATGACTTGTTATTGTAGTGCAACATCTTCACACTAGAGGGAGACAGGTGACATGTTCATATAGCTGGTGTTTTGAGCCAAGATCTGCATGATCATTGTGCTATTGCTTGCATGGTTCTTCAGTTAAACGCCCACCCATGATGGTCTATAAACGCTCCCTGAAAAAGTACATTGACCTGACTGACGCCTTTGACTCCGTCATCCATTCCATCCTCCTGCAGAGGCTCTCTATTATTGGCCTGTCGTCACACGCATGTGATTGGTTTGCCAGCTACCTAAACAATCGACTCCAGCAAATTAAATTGGAAAATATTCTTTCTGACCCTCTCACCATCTCCAAAGGGGTTCCTCAAGGCTCGATCCTAGGCCCATTGCTGTTCTCCATTGACATGAATGACGTAGTCAAGTATGTCGGCAGTTCAAAGATCCACCTTTATGCTGATGACCCTATATTCTGAAGGTCCTTCTCTCCATTCTGCAGCATCCTCATTACAACTTAGCTTCACCTCCGTTGAAGAATATTTCCATAATCTCCATCGCCTTCTTAACACAAAGAAAACCATCATTTTTAACCGGTCTCGTGCTCCCAACAATACCCCTAAAATATTTTGTGCAGATGGTACTGAACTCGAGTTTGTAAATTGTTACAAATATCTTGGTTTATGGTTGGACTCGTATTAATATGAACCATTTTTCTTATTGACTGAAAGTGAAACTGTTACGGAGCTGAGCAGGCAATCGTAATTACTACTGTCAGAACAAGAAAAAAAAGATTAAAAAGATTAAAGTCCCAATGATCGTCACACACACACCTGGGTGTGGTGAAATTTGTCCTCTGCATTTAACCCATCCCCGTGTGATTTTAATCCATCCCCTGGGGGAGAGGGGAGCAGTGAGCAGCAGCGGTGCCGCGCTCGGGAATCAGTTGGTGATCTAACCCCCCAATTCCAACCCTTAATGCTGAGTGCCAAGCAGGGAGGCAATGGGTCCCATTTTTATAGTCTTTGGTATGACCCGGCCGGGGTTTGAACCCACAACCTTCCAGTCTCAGGGCGGACACTCTACCACTAGGCCACTGAGCTGGTAGGGAAGGAGGGATCAGCTGTTCAGAGTCTGGGTTACGTGGATAATTGACAAATTAGTCTGACTCAAAGAGTGTCTACTGTATTCGACATGGGCGACTTGAAACAGACGATTCCTGGGTAATGATTGAACTTTTTTACTACTTTTAATAACAGTAAATCGAATAGCAGCCTATTTGCATGCTATTCCATTGACCACTGTAAATATTTTGTGTTTGTGTTCCTTTCTTGCTGGTTGTTGTACTCTGTGTGGTAATTCCACAGCGGCGATGTCGGCAAAGACAAATTTAGGAAAAGTTATCAGGTTGCCTTTTACAGGTATGTCAATCACGGGATCTCTTTTTAACATATTGTATGTTGAGTTTATATGTTATTTCCTCATTTTATATATTTTTTGACTAAGTGAATGATCATTTCTGGCATTTTGTATTTTCATTTTTGAAGTTGGTTTTTTTTGTTGTTCCCCCCCCCTCCCCAAGACGGCAGACAAATGGCCCCAAAATGCAGTTTGAAGCTCTTTTCCATACACTTATCCTCAGCGAAAAGGGAGTCCGCTTTGAGCTGCTGGAACCATTCATAAAGGTATGAAGTCCATCATCATTTAAAAAAAAAAAAAAAAAAAACTAACATAGAATATCAAAAATTTCAAACGAATTTCATAAACACTTACAATGTGCCAAATGTTGCATCTGGGTTGTTTCACCTTCATTTGCCAGCGGCTGCTTCATTTCCTCTTGACCTGTGTGTGGCCCAAAAAGAATTGACAGTTATAATTGTTTTCCCACAGATAAAGCTGCTTGTGTGTGTGTCGCCCTGCAAAAACGACACGGTCAGGATTGTCATTGATGAACTGAATCCCATCAAAGCGCGTTACAGGGTTCAGGATGTGCTCACCCGGGAGCCGCAAAGTGAAATGTCAGGCCGGTCGCCCCGTAGCATCTTTCATTAAAATACTTTTCGATGCGCTCCTACACCTCTTTGATGCCGACTCCTTTACGGGCAGGGTGAGACTGGAGGAACAGCAGGACGACTTGGTGACAATCTCCTGGGCCTCGGGGCTCTACAGGTGCCGCGTGTGGCGTCAACCTTTCGGTGTAGAGCTCCTGTGCGAGGACCAACCTCTGGTGATGTTCAACGCGCAAAGCAAGCTGTGGTTCGAGACTCTGCGGGAACGTCCTCAGGAGTGAGCGTCACAATTACGTGGCAATTAACAGACAGTCAATTATTTACCATGACATGTGGAATGTTTTTTTTTCCCCTCAGGGTCAAAGAAGGGAACACGGAGGTACGAGTCGGACACAGCACAACAAGCTGAAACCTGTTTTAAGTTTGTTCGAGTCATAATTGTTGTCTCGCTCTCTCCCACAGCCGGAGGGAGACTGTCTTTGGAGAGAGACATTCCGGAACTTTGAAGACATCAAAGCCAACGGTTAGGTTTTGGTATCATTGCATAAATCGGCTGCTAAATAGCATTTTAGTGTTTATATTGGATGAGGGTGAAGATATTTTGAATGTTTTTTTGGGGGGCGAGCTGAGTGTATGTCTGTGTTTTACTGCTTAGGACCCAGTAGCATTGGGGCTGACTTGTGTCTCCATGGATTCCACGATGCGTTTGGTGTACCAGAACACCCCATCAGTCTCCGCTTGGCAGACACCCGGTCCGTGAATATCACTTGTTTTGACAATTGACTTTCCACCACACATATCCGCAGAGCTTGGTATCTGCCTACAGCTAGATCAAATCTGCAAAAATCCCTTTCGACCAACAGCCCCTCCAGGAACTTAGATTAGATTCAAATGTATTGTCAATGTACAGTACAGTGAAAAGAACTTTGACATCCAATTAGAAGTGCAAAAAGCAGTAAAAAGAATACTGAGCAGTAGGTACAGTGCAATCAGGTAATATAATGAGGTGAGTTATACTATGCGGGATAATATACAAGAGGTATGACTGGCGAAGTATTTTCAATAAGGTGCAGTAGAACAATAGTAGGCGTGATCGAATAAAGTGTACGTTAAGACTGATGAGCTGCGAGCCAATTGTTCCACTGCCAAGTACATTTTCAAAGACACTCCGTCTGCTGAATGTTGTTGTACAAGAACGGTATGACAGATTGCATAAACATTTGACTAAAGTTGACTGCTTACGACATGTGTGCATGTGAAATGAACAGAATGCACAAGTTGATTGGAAAAAAAAGGTCGGTAATCAAGTATCTGAGTCAATGTCCCCCACAGAAATGACGAACCGTACCGACTGTTCAACCTCGACGTGTTCGCCTATGAGATCAACAGCCATCTGGGCGTGTACGGCAGCATTCCACTCGTGGTGGCCCACAAGCAGGACCGAACTCTAGGAGTCTTTTGGCACAATGCCTCGGACTCGTTTGTACACGTCAACTACACCCAGGTTTCAATCTTCAATTCTTGACTTTGTCCTTATTAAGTCCTAGTTCAGTTTTAGTCATTAGTCCTAACCCCCAAGTACTAGTGATGTTACTCTTTGGTCATACCGTAGTCTTTAGTCTTAAATCCTAGTTCTTAGCGCTAGTTTGTAGTCCCGTCTTATTTTTTAGGCCTGTCTCAATCTACTTCTAAAGTACATCTAGTGTTTCATTTTCTGGACTTCTTCCAGCAAAACGGTCTACCGCCCCACACCGACATCCACTGGCTGTCTGAGAGCGGCGTGATAGACTGCATGGTTCTGCTGGGCCCGAGTCCAGCACAGATGTATCGCCAGTATGCTGAGCTGACAGGTGTGACTGACCCCAGATGTAAACGTAACCGTAGTGAATGAGTGAAAAGCTTCTGAACACAGCCTGACTTACCTCGCAGGGTACCAGGCCCTCCCACCGCTGTTCGCGCTGGGTTACCACCATTCGCGCTGGGATAACGACACACAAGACTACATAGCAGATGTGGACAACAAGTTTGACGAGCACCACATCCCGTATGATGTCATGTGGCTGGACATCGAACATACGAATGAGAAGCGCTGCTTCACCTGGAACCCCAAGCTGTTTCCTGACCCGGCCAACCTGCAGCACCAGCTGGAAAAGAAGAACAGGAAGGTCTTCGACTTAACAAGTCCTTGTCTTTAGTCCTGAAACTTGTTCTCCAGTAGGATTAATTCATTGCGAGACCTGCCTTAGCATTAAATCCGAGTCTTGAGACCTTGGTCTGTAGTCCTAGTCCTATCTTTACTCGTAAATCTGAGTTCTTAGTCCAAAGCTTCAGTCAGTCACCTCTAGTCTGGTCCCGTTTTACGCTTTAGTCCGATACCTTCTACTGTTTTTCCCAACCAAGTCATTCTGTTTTCTGATCTTAGTTGGTGGTTATCCTTGATCCACCTATCGTGATCGATCCTGATTGGTCGCTGTACAAGGAGGGACTGGAGGGAAAGCTTTTTGTCTTGGACAGAGAGGGGCAGGTTTACAAGGGCACTTGCTGGCCGGGCGACTCTCACTTTCCGGACTTCAGCAACCCGCACACCCGGGCCTGGTACGCCCAGTGCTTTTCCTTGGATCGATATAAGGTTAGCGTGAAAAAGATCTTTCGTTCCACATCTTACACCACTTTGATCATGCGTTTAATTGAAGTTGATGCCCTCATAAAATGACATCAAGTCATTTTGTACTTTTGTGACGCGTTTCTTGATTCAGGGCTCAACGGCATCGCTGCACGCATGGGTTGACCTGAATGAACCCACCGTTTTCTCTGGGCCTGAGACGACATTGCCTAAGGATGCATTGCAATACGGTGGCTGGGAACACCGCGACTTGCACAACCTCTACGGTTTTTACCAGGTGACTGGAAAGAAGAATCTCATGAAGTTCATACAAAGTATTACTAGTATAGTAACAAATATTGACTTGGTGACGCCTGAGGATCTAAGCTAACATTAAAATCAGTCAGTCATTCATCATCAGGCCCATTTATAAGGTAAAAAAGAAAATAGCTGGTGGAATGTTTGACCCTTGAGGATCTAAGCTAACATTCGAATCCAAATTCAGGTTGGGGGAACTGCAGCTCAACCTCCACAGCCAGGATAGTAGAGGGCTCCTCCGGCAGCCCTTCGCTCTGACTTGGACATCCACTTTTGATTTTCATATTATGTATTATTTGTGCCCTCTCTGCATCCATTACAACCTGGTGATCCTGAAAGGGGGATCCTTCCATCTGTGGTCCCTTCTCAAGGTTTCTCATTTTCCCCGGGCAGGGGTTTTGAGTTTTTCCTTGCCCTTTTGGGAGCTTAAGATCAGGGGATGCTTTGAGAATAATTGTCAATTTTTGTCTATGTGAAGCCCTTTGAGACTGCTTGTGATTTAGGGCTATACAAATAAACTTGACTTGACTTGACTTGACAAATCAATCAGTCCCATTTTTAAGGTATCAAACATCTTTCCTAGCAAATGGCTGCCGCCGACGGCATTTTGACCCGCTCCGGCGGCACCGAGAGACCTTTCGTTCTGTCTCGCGCCTTCTTCGCCGGGAGTCAAAGATTAGGTATGCGCATAAGCTTTGGATTCTAGACCTAAATGGAATCATCAGAGTGTCTGTCATGCAGGACCCGTGTGGACTGGAGACAACCTTGCTACTTGGGGGTTTCTGAAGATCTCCATCTCCATGTGTCTGTCCATGTGCGTAACGGGCCTCTCGTTTTGCGGAGGTGAGTTACTCCAGTCCTGCTCCTATTAGAAGACTATCCGCAGCTGTTTTTTAAGCGTATGATCTTTATCTTGAGTGAATAACTTTGTTCCTGTGCCTTTCAGCCGACATCGGCGGGTTTGTTCAGCAGCCAAGCACTGAATTGCTGATCCGCTGGTACCAAGCCGCTTGCATGCAGCCCTTTTTCCGAGGCCACTCGTCGATGCACACGACGCGCCGGGAGCCCTGGGTGTTCGAGAAGCATGTGACCGACGCCATCCGAGCTGTCATTGAAGAGCGGTACAGTCCCGCCGTCCTTCGTCTCCAATTGCATTCAGCTCATTTGAAATGGGCCCGAAATGTGGATTTTCAGGTACCGCTTGCTGCCTTACTGGTACACTCTCTTCTATCGGGCTCACACCGACGGCCTGCCTGTGCTCAGGTCAGTGCTGCTGTTTGCTGGATACAATTGTTGTCATTTAGTTGCACAATACATTATGAGACCCTGGTTGACTTTGTTTTCAGCAGCATATTGGGTGGATGGGTGGGTTCTTCTCAATCAGTCATTTCCATTGCTCTATGTTCAGGCCTCTGTGGATAGAGTTCCCTGAGGAGAAGAGACTCTTCAACGTGGATCACCAATACATGATCGGTGAGGTTTTGTTTTTGCTTTTTTTTTTTTTTTTTTCCGACCCACCGCTAAGATTATTTGTTCTACTAATTAATGTTGCACACAGGAGAAGCGCTGCTGGCGTATCCCGTCACTGACCCCAACGTTTCACAACTGGAAGTTCTCTTTCCTGGAGCGGAGCAGGTAGCGTAAATATTGAACCAGAGTTCATAACTGTCAACTTTACTGGCTTTTCTTCTATTTTAGCTTTGGTATTACGTCAAATCCGGGGCAGTTTACCATGGAGGCGGGACACAGAGTTTTCCGGTTACCTTGGAAACGGTAAATCGTTTTTTGGCTCTTGTCCCACTTCTGACTTGACGCTTTCCTGGAGAAATATGATCTCAACATTGACAATGTCAACATTGTAGCAAACTATTTTGTACAATGTCATCAGATTCCGGTGTTCCAGCGAGGCGGTACTATGGTGATCCGCGCCATAGAGCTGGGGACTTGTACCACTGACCTTCTGAAGAGTCCCCTCGCCATCTTGGTGGCTCTGGACGCTCAGGTGAGAAGAGCAAAGCGCCGAGTCCTCATTTGAAAGGCAGAAAAATTCCGGATCCTCAGTGACGGCTCTTGGCAGCGGTTTACGAGTGGTGGAGGTTGCATCAGTGTACCAGTTTGCCCAATCTCCCACAGGGTGCCGCTAACGGTGAGGTGTACCTGGACGATGGCCACACCTTCTCCTACCGTGACAAAGGGGAGTTCTGCCTCCGCTCCTTCCACATGATAGCAGGACGCCTTCAGTGCCGGTGAGTCCTCCCTCCTCGACTTCATGTCGTATCCTCACAACGCGGTGACGCCACAACTGTCACACTGCAGCGCCGCCGACAAAGTGGGGAGCTACAAGTGTGGCACAACGGTGCGCTCGGTGGAGGTCTTGGGGTTGCAAGGAGAGCCGTCGGCGGTGAAGGTCGACGCGGCGGGTTTGGCCGAGGAGTACGTCTCGGTGGAATACGATTACGACCTGGAGCGGAGCTCCCTGAACGTCAGGAACTTGGAGCTCAGCGTAAACAAGGACTGGGACATCCAGATATGTTGACTTCCTGTCTCAGCATTTACTGTATAAAGTCAAATAATAGACTGCTCAAAAAATAAACCACGCATTAAAAATGAAGATGAACGTTTCCCTGTCTTTATTACACAGATACTAGGGGTTTGTATCTTGCCAAGATAATTGGGTAAACATAAACAGCAACCCAGTGAGTGGGTTAGAAAATCAACCCAGCATTTTCCTAATGGGTAAGAATTTACTGCAGTCCAGTTTTTTAGAATGTATTCTTTCTCTTGGGGTGTGGAGTTGTCAGATCTTTCAAAGACCACAGGACAGCTTCAAAATACAGTACATTTCAATAATTGTAAACGCCTTTGCGGTTCTGTTTTTTTGAGATACTTTTCCCCAGTTTTTGTCCCTTTCGTAGAGAATCTGACACGGCGGTGGAGGATTGGCGTGCTCCAAACGGGTTCTTGCTGAGACCGCTGTACGCAGAGCTCCATTGAGAAGCGCTTGAATGCCTTCTGCTGAGGCAGGGCATCCAGCGGCCATGCTTTGGATGGACTCCGGCGTGGCCCTCTGGCCTTTGTGTCACCCAACAATGACCAACGCCGCATTGTGCGTCAGCCCAATGGTCACCGCACACACACACACACGCACAATGTATGTGTGCGTTATGTGCCGGTCTGTGCATGTATGTTGGCTGAATTTACTTTTTCCCAGCGGTCAGAGGGGAAGGTTGCGTCACTAACGCGGCGAGCCAATCAGGCACTTTTTCTTTGGATTTATGCAAGCGTGTCCTGCTTGGCAACTTTAGTCCAGGTGGCAATATTGGTAAAAAAAAACCACACGCTTGTACACACAAGCCACACCATAGAAGGTGAGTGAGAGAGAACGAGTGGGGACGAGATGCCCTACACACCGTCTGGCTTTTTCTGCGACCGGCTCATCCGGGAACGAGAGCGGCGCGACGGCGAAGGCACCCTCAACAAGCCGCTGCGCCTCAACGGCCAGGACTTTGGCGCCCTGCGGCAGGAGTACGTTCAGCGTGGGACTCTCTTTGATGACGACTCTTTCCCGGCCAACGTTGAGTCGCTGGGCTTCAAAGAGCTTGGACACAAGTCCAACAAGGTCAAGAACATTGTTTGGAAGAGGCCCAAGGTAGGAGGGAGGATGGATGGATGGATGATTGACGGGCAGGGGTGGGGGGTAGAATGCAGTTTGATCATTAATAGAATTCCATATTTATATTCCTTATTCTGATGACACGTTGAAAACAGACAGATTTTAAAGTGGGTCGATTCAGTCCAGTTTGATGCACTTGTTAAATCAAAACCAATTTTCCGATTCAAATCGTTTTTTTCCCACAGACTTGGCCAATAAAAGCTGATTGATTGATTGAAGAAGTTCAAACCAAGGCGTGTTTAATTTTTATGAAGGTAATCCTTTGTTATGTCCAGGAAATTAGTGAGAACCCACAGTTCATCGTGGGCGGGGCCAGTCGTACGGACATCTGCCAGGGAGATCTCGGTGAGGTTATACTTAAATTTGTTGTCAAATCTTTCAGTACATTCAGTCTGATTTTGGGGGGGCATTCCCTTCAACGCCACCCAACCCATCACCACACTGGATGTGGCCTCCCCCCGCATTGTGGTTACTCTTTTGGAAGCGAATCCAGTCAGCAGTATTTCTCATTGTTGAGCCCGTCAATGAAGGCTTGAAAAGGCTAAAAACAAATAAATAAATGGGAAAAACTGAAACATGGCATCAGATGACGGAATGTGCTAACATTGCTAATACACAGGTGACTGTTGGTTGCTAGCCGCCATCGCCTGCCTCACTCTCAACGAAAAGCTCCTCTATCGGGTGGTTCCTCCAGACCAGAGTTTCACGCAGGACTATGCCGGGATCTTCCACTTCCAGGTAGGCCAAGGAGCTTCTGAGACTTAAGCGACCCTGGTCACGGTGATCTCAGTCCTCGTTCTCTTCCGCAGTTCTGGCGCTATGGCGACTGGGTGGAGGTGGTCATCGATGACCGCATCCCCACCTTCAACAACCAGCTGGTGTTCACCAAGTCAGCGGAAAGAAACGAGTTCTGGAGTGCCCTCCTGGAAAAGGCCTACGCAAAGTGAGTCGCCTGATTGGTTTGAGTCGTTTGAATCACTCAAGAACCAAAAGTATGAAGTACAAGTCCTGTTTGTGTCCAGACTGCACGGCTCCTATGAAGCCCTAAAGGGTGGCAACACTACCGAGGCCATGGAGGACTTCACCGGCGGGGTGACAGAGTTCTACGAGTTGAAGGAGGCTCCTAAAGAGCTCTACAAGATCATGAAGAAGGCTCTTGAGCGAGGCTCCCTCATGGGCTGCTCCATTGATGTGAGTTTCAGTTTTTCTAACCAACTCGCTAGGTAGCTGTGGACTTTAAGCAGATTGGAAGCTGGAGTAAATTGAGTCAGATCTTTTACTTAGACCTTTCAAATTGACTTTAGAAAACGACATTGATGTCATCGCAAATGTAAACAAAAATAAGACACGTTTGCATCCCGCAGTCCCTCGTCCCTGCTCGCTATGAGACCCGGACCGCCACGGGCCTGGTGAAGGGGCACGCGTATTCCGTGACGGGGGCGGAGGAGGTAAAAGACTAGCGGCGTCGCTTGCAAAATTTGATCAGAAGAATTGACGCTATGTTTTGTCTTTGGCAGTGTCGGCCCTCGCAGCTCAGAGAGACCAAAGTGCGCCTAGTGCGTCTCAGGAACCCTTGGGGCCAGGTGGAGTGGAACGGACCCTGGAGCGATAAGTCTGTATCACAACCGAAGAAATTCTAGTTCATCATCTGGAATATTGGCTAAAGTTTGGTGTGTTCGCTTTAAGCTCAAAGGAGTGGAACGCGTTACCCAAGGCCGAGAAGGACAAGCTACAACACCAGAGCGCGGAAGACGGAGAGTTCTGGTAAAGTGTTTTGAGACCAGAGCAAATCTTGTCATTTTAAGCCCTCAAGAGGAGGTTCAATACACGCAGTAGATTTTTTTTGATCCATTCTTGTTAAGATGATGAAAACAAAGTCAGACTTTTTCCAGAACAATCAGTATTGTTTGGAGAAAAACGAAAACTATTTTAGATGAGATGTGGAAATATCTGTTTTGTTCATCCATCAGTGTAAGCATCCTTAAAAACCCAACTCCGCTCCATCTGGTACCTGTTCCACTAGTGTTCCCCCTCCGCAGGATGTCCTTTGAGGACTTCAAAAGGAACTACACAAAGCTCGAGATCTGCAACCTGACCCCTGATGCCCTGGAGGACGACAAGATCCACAAGTGGACCGTTTCTGTGAACGAGGGCCGTTGGGTGCGAGGTTGCTCGGCCGGAGGCTGCAGAAACTACCTTGGTAGGAGACGCTGTCGCCGAAATCCTTTTTTTTCCCCCTCGCTGATACAGCTCTTGTTTCGATCCTCGCAGACACTTTCTGGACGAATCCTCAGTACCGCCTTCGCTTACTGGAGGAGGACGATGACCCCGAGGACAACGAGGTTGGCTGCACCTTCGTGGTGGCTCTGATGCAGAAGAACAGGCGGAAAGAGCGCAAGATGGGCGCCAACCTGTTCACCATTGGCTTTGCCATCTACGAGGTTTTTAAGGCAGCTTCTGCTTTGATTAGTTCATGTGGAAATGAGTGGTCGACGCGAAAAATTGGACACTGTAGTTGGTCAGGGGCTTCCTGTGGTCCAGAACGCTCGGTTTCTGGGAGGATTCAGAGTAGACCTTAGAACCGTGGTTGATTTCCAAGCAGGAGACCAGGTACTGATTGTTAACCATCTCTGTCTGTCCACAGGTGCCAAAGGAGGTAAGTACGTCCCCCAATCAGGATCCGAGTTCTGGGGTGACTTCTTCGTCATGGTCTCGGGAATGGTTCCCACCAGAATGTTCTGTGTCCTCTTCCAGATGCACGGCAACAAGCAGCACATGCCAAAGGACTTTTTTCTGGGCAGTATGTCAAAGGCTCGCTGCAAGTCGTACATCAACCTGCGCGAGGTCACCCAGCGCTTCCGGCTGAGCCCCGGAGAGTACGTTATTGTCCCGTCCACGTACGAGCCCCATCAAGAGGGCGAATTCATCTTGCGCGTCTTCTCCGAAAAGAGGAATACGTCAGAGTGAGTGGCCGCTGGTTTACGGGTTCCTTTTTGGGGGGCGTTGGAAGAACTATTCATATATTAAAGTCCACTTGTGGGTTTGTGAGTCATGGCTAGTGGGGTACTGCTGATGGTTTTGAGGTGCACCGCCAAGAACGAACCATTTTAACGGAGATTTGATTTGTAGAGCTGGAAGAAAGCGGCCCCAGTTCGAGGCTGTTATGGAATCTTTTTTAGGACAAGCCACACCCAGCTGGGGCAATCTGCGGTAAACGTTCAAATATGTCTTCGCTGACCACCACCAGCCCCCTCCACCATGGGCCGGGACAACCAAACGTCTGCCCGACGGACTGTGGGAGCCTGCGCAGGAGTCCACAGTCAACGTTCTCCAACTGGGATACTCACACATGCTACATGTTATTATTGATGATTATAATTAGGGATGGACATAGTATGCATGGATGTATTGATCATTAGGAATGATCAGGTCTGTCTGCTATGGGAAGTTCATCATTCAAGTACAATACAACATTCATAGATTGTTTATTATTCAAGGAAAAATTCATAGCATCAAACGCCCATCCCTAATTATACTCAGCGGTATGGCTCAAATAGCTTTTTCTTAGCACACGGCGTCCAGCGAGCGAGCTGATTGGGTCAATGTTCTACACGTGGAATGTTATTGTTGTCAGTAACCATGGTGACCGCTTTTTCTTGGTCTTCTTTCAGGGAGATAGAGAACAGGATTGAGGCAGACCATCCCGTGGTAGGTGATTTTTTTTTTTTTACACTTTAACAACCAATTTGTGTCTCTTAGTGGCATAAAATTAAACAATTTATTTTATTCATAGATTTCATTAGATTTATGTAAATAAACTAAAAATGGCTGTATAGAAGGTGAAAAGGGAAGTGTATACTTTTTATATCAACTGTAAATTTCTCACTAACTCATTGTCCACACTTGACCTCCACCTCAACCTCCACGTCACCAGCCAGCACCAGCCTCAGTGGGGGAGGAGAGTGAGGAGGAGGACCAGCAGTTCCGGACTATTTTTCAAGAGATTGCTGGTGATGTGAGTACAAACATCCATAGGAGCCTCTTGAGGAGCCTCGTTAGTTCTCACCACTGCAAACTATAATGACAAAGGAAACGGGCCAAGTCTAACGTCTGGAATAAAATGAATGAATAAAATCCCTCATGCAGGACATGGAGATCACTGCCAACCAGCTGAGAAAGGTTCTCAACAGAGTCATCATCAAACGTGAGTAGCGACGGTAAATCTTTTCCGCTGTGACGTCACGCGTACTTTATCACGTGCTACAGACAAGAACATGAGTACAGAGGGCTTCAGCCTGGAGAGCTGCAGGAGCATGATAGCTCTGATGGACGTATCCTTCGTATCGAGTGCACAACAGGCCGACACCTGGGCCACATCGCTTTTATTATAATTGTTGAGCCTCTACTGATTGTTCTCTTATTAAGAACAATCTCCAAATAATAATATACAAGTAAACTCAATTATTCATTATATTTAATACAGTAGCCCCTTCCTTCTCAATAAGCAGTATTTTGTAAACTAAAAGTGAAATGTTAGTTTTCACAGTTTAGCCATGCTAGCACTAATTAGCATCTCTATTGTGGTGTTGTTACCATTTAGCTAATTAACTGAACTGAAATGATGCCGCAATAAGCAGTATTTTGTAAACTAAAAGTGAAATGTTAGTTTTCACGTAGTTTAGCCATGCTAGCACAAAATAGCATCTCTATTGTGGCGTTGTAACCATTTAGCTAATGAACTGAAATGATGCCACAAAAACACGTATACACACAATTTAACAGTACTCACAGACATATATTCTTTATTTTAAAGAAAGGTTAGAAAGGTTATAGGCCTACCTTAACTGAACGGGCTCAGATGGACGGGACGAGTCGCCTTAACCTTCAAGAGTTCCGCCACCTGTGGAGTAAAATCAAACAATGGCAGGTCAGGAAGTGTGAAAAAAAAAACAAAAAAAACGGAGAATTCTTTATTTTCTCCCACACTCACTTTTGAACACTCTTCCATTCCAGGGAATCTTTAAGCAATACAACCCCGACCAGTCGGGCAGCATTGACAGCTACGAGATGAGGAACGCAGTCAATGACGCAGGTACGGCAGCCATTTTCTTCACCGCCTTTGCGGCCTATGTCGCCTCCACTCTCGCCCGTGCCGACGTTGAACGAACTCACCCTGTTGTGAATGTTCTTGTCACTGTGCAGTCATGTGTCTTGTGTCCCGTTCAGGCTTCCGCCTCAACAACCAACTGTACGACATCATCACCATGCGTTATGCCAACGAGAGCATGAACATTGATTTCGACAGTTTCATCAGCTGCCTGGTCCGCCTCGAGGCCATGTTCCGTAAGTCGGCTTTTCGCCCTCAAGTTTTCTGATTTTCAGATTCATTTAACGTCTTTTTTTTTTTTACCTGCTAAAGGGGCGTTTCAGGCCTTCGACCAAGACGGAGATGGCACGATCCGACTCAGCGTATTGGAAGTAAGTCCACGCGACATTTTAAGTCCTATCTGTATCAAATGAATGGAACGAATACATGTCTTAACTCTGCTGCCTCCTGCTGGCCACGATGAGACTTGCATGATTTTAAATTGGTTTCATCTCTGCAGTGGCTCCAGTTGACCATGTACGCCTAAAGAAGAGGGCTGCACGAAGACCAGACCTGCCAAGACTTTACCTCATGACTTCCTGTGCCGCTTCTCATCTTCCTCCTCAGTTCAGGCCATTTGCATCCATTCTGTACTTTTGTCCTACTCCCATCACCAAACCCGCTTCAAGAAATCGTTTTTATGATTTGCCAAGACTCCTTTGTTTCTATTCCGTACTTTTCTTTTTCCTCATCCCGCCCAAAGTCTCTCTTGTCATTTTCATTCATGGACACCTTTTCTGAGTTTCCTCCCTTCTGTTTTCTTATTTTTAAGTACAGGCCTTTTGCATCTATTCTGTGCTTTTGTCCACCTGAAGAATTCAAACACTCTTCTTTTTTCAGTCATGGAGACACCTAACGTTCTTTCCCCGCCAACACGATCTCCTCAGCTCAGGCCATTTGCGTCACCCAAAGAAATGACTGATCCTTCCTTTTTTCACTCAGGCATCACACACACAACCTCTTGACGTCGCTCATCATACCTCACAGAGCCTCACCAACAGTGGACAACTTGTCCATCAAATATATATTTATTTTTTTTGTTCACATCAACGTTTGAGGTTCCAATCAGGAATTGAAGAAGAGTATACGGCTAGAAAAGGTTGGACTGCTGCTTTGTTGTTTTGATTTTTCCTTTTTAGCTAGCTTTGGTCAAATGAGTGTAATGCATTTTTTCGAAGCATTTTATCCCCACCAACAAAACATGTTTTGACTTACACGCTTGACGTTGTTCACTAAGAGTTTCAAGCAGTCAACCTCTGCAAAGGCCATGTTAATGTTTAAAAATGTAATAAAACGATAAATCAACAATTGACAAGTTGATGATGTTTGATTACTTCAAAATCAAAATGAACAAAAGACAGTCTATAGTGTTGCATATTTTTATTATAATTAAATGTCTGACTGCAAGGTAAAAAACAAAACAAAAGTTGAATTGAAGAAGGAGAAAGAAAGTCAGTGTTGCCAGGCCGGAGGTGAACGCCGTGTTTTGCTTCCTTTCGACTTATCGCTGAAAACGTCGTAGAGATCATAAGCCACTAAGGTTAAAAAATTAATCGGGACTTAAATTTTTCATATTATTATAAAACTGGGACTTTCATTAGTAAGAGATGTGTGGGTGGGGGTACGGCATGGGAGATCATCCCTCATCTTCCTACTGCTCCATCAAACACCTCCTTCACCACGTGCCTCGTCACCTCCTCGCGTCACCATACCGTTAATGTATTAATCATTTGGAAGCATGAAAAATGCAATGCTGCAATGTATCCCATCCTCTAAGATGGATAACAAATCAGCCGGAATCCAAATATAAAATCCGCTAAAAAGATGTCACGACCGTTCATGCCATAACCTTTTGTTTTCACCGCAAAAAAAATGACACGGCCACACCACACTGCAACAAAAACCTTCAAATGTCTTCAAAAAAATGCTGAGTAACGACTCCACCCCCCCCTAAAAAAAAAACACGCAAAAGGCACCACTAACAAACGTCATGCCATAACCCAATATAGCAAAACTTGGGGACAATTATTTGGCAAGACAGATGCCACTATCACAATAGATTTAAACGTTACTAAAAGTTTTGAAACGGTTAGTAGTTAAAAAACATGATTGTGAAGTGGTACCAAAATAAACGTGAGAAAAAAAACCTACAAATTAGTTTATTAGTCGAACGAGACGTTGTCCCCGTTTTTTTTTAACTCAAAGGTAAAACAATTCAAAATAATGTTTGGGGGGTGCTCACAAAAACACGTCAACAACGAAAAAAAGAAAAAATTCCCATGCCATACAGCGTGGCCGCAGGATTCAGAAACACGGCGTTCCCACTCTCGGCGGCGCTAACGTTTTCTTGGCAAAAATAAAAAATAAAAATCGAAGGACCTTCGTTTTTTTTTGGTCAGTGCAAAATGATAGCGGGCGGCGGCGCGTGAGGTTCTCGCAGCCGCCGCCGCATTCTTCAAGGACGTAGGAAAAAATGGACAGTGAGACACTTGAATGTTGGATTCCAACATGGAACGCAAAGGTTCCAAACTTCCGCCCAATATGGGAGATGGGAACTCAAGGTTCCGGTTGGGCCTCGTCGGCGTGCTTCTGCACGTGTGCGAGCATCGCCTGGACACACAGCAGAGCCACGCTCGTCATTTACAGCGCCGATGGCTAATGATGACAACGATTCATTTCAACTCACTTCAACGAACATTTACCTGCTTGGAGCCGTTGCGAGCGGAGAAAATTTCCTCGCAGTCTTTCCACCGACATCTGAGCGTCTGCTGGTTGGCGGCGTGGTCGGCAAGCGCGTGCTGCTGCAGGTGCGCCGCCACGCCGAAAACCAGCGAGCAGCCGTGCCACTGTGGGCGCGGCGTAGAAAAACGACACCTTTAATCGGGTTCACAGTTAAAATTGCAATTTGAAATAAATAAAAAGAAATTTCAAGATACCCTGCAGCGGTAGTTCTGCGACAGATTGAGTTCAACGGCCTTCACGCTGCCGTCGTAGCAGCCGGTATAGATCTGGAGGAAAAAAAAAAAAACAGGACATACACTCACCAGCTTTCAAAAGTCCCGCAGCCGACAACACTGTATGACGGACGACTCACCTTGTTCTGGTGGACCACCATGCTGGTCACCATGTCCGAATGTCCGGCGTACACTTGCAGCAGTTCTTGGGACTGCAGAGGAGAGGGCAGAGAGAAAAAAAAAATCAATCTGGGGGAACGTTAGAGATTTCTGATAGCGGACGGTGAAAATGGGGCGCACCTGTAGGTCGTAGACGCGAACCATTTTGTCCAAGCAGGCGGTCACCATCACCTTCCCCACGACCGTCACCACGGTAACGGCGTGACTGTGGCCCTTGTAGACGCGCTGCAGCTCGCCACTCTGAACGCAAAATGTTGGCGGTGAGACTACTTTATCGACTTCCTATTTCATTTTGTCGCGGTAAAAGTGGACTCACGTGGATGTTGTGTGCGTAGACACATTGGTCACTCGAGCCGCTGAACACCAAATCATTCACAACCTGAAAGCATAAAAAAAAATTTTCCATTGTCGCTGCCTTTGCAGGAAGATGGCGCTGGCGTACCTTCATGGAGAGGACGTTCTTGGCGTGTCCCTCCAGCATGCGCAGCAGTAGTCCGGTCTTGGCGTCCCGCACGCTGATGGTGCTGTCGTAGGAGCCGACCAGTAGGATGCGCCGCAGGCCCTCCTGCGACGTGGCCAGGCAGCTGACTGCCCGTGGCGTGTGGCATTCAAATGTATCCTGCAGCTGATTGGTCTGCGGCAGCGGTGGAAAAAGTACTCATGATACTTATTCAAAAAAAAAGAATCCAGCCACCGACGTTTCTCACCGTAAGATCAAACGTAACCACAGTGCCGTTTGCCAGGCCGGCATACAGAAACTTCCATCGGTTGTGCAAGCACAGAACTCGATCTGCCAGAGTGAACTGCTGCTCTAATTCCTGCGTCTGTAAGCAAGCAAGCACACAAAACCTTTAAATGTCATATCCGTATCGTCCTAAACATGTCTGTCCATAAATATTTGGATATTAAAAATATGTCTGTTAGTCCTGCCGTAGACAGTGAATATATTGTCAGGCATCGGTCTGGTCACCTATTTTCTTTAACCTGTTATGAGAGATGTTTGAAAACTGCAGAAGTCATTTAAAATGTATAAAACAGTCTAAAAAACGTGATGGATGAGAAATATGATCAATAAATGCAAACTAAAAGTAAAATGTTTTTCATTTTTTTATGCAGGCATCTGTATTGGCACCTAATACCCCCTTTATTGTTATGAAACACGTTTTAAAAAAGTTACGAAAATTTTAACATTCTTCAGTCAGTTTAATCAAATTAAATAAGTCAGTCAAGTAGGCGGCTTTCGGTCACTTTACCTTAAGACTGTAGCAGCGTATGGTCTGATCGGTGGAACCCGAATACAGGCGGCGCTGGAGGCAGGGGGCGGACGACACCAACAGGCAGCTCACTTTCGACGTGTGGCCGGAAAAGACGGCGACGCAGTTGCGAGTCTGCGGAAGACGAAAGGTCATCAGCGTTCTGAAAGATGGGGCCGTGGATTTCATCGGAACCCACCATCAGGTCGAAGGCTTTGACCGTGCGGTCTCCGGAGCACGTGTACAGCAGCCCGCTGTGGACCTGCATGCCGTTCACCGCTTCCAGGTGGCCCTCAAAAGTGCCGGGCGACCCGTCTGCCAAACAAACACACATTCTGTTGCCAAGACGACAAGAGGATGCAAATGATAAAAAATCAATCCAGTGTAAAAAAGAAAAACTTACAAGAAGGATTCCATGCTATCTTTGGAAAAGACATTTCACTGAAAAAAAAATGGAGGACAGCAGTTTTAAATGATGTGAAGAACTTCGGCCACTTTGTACAAAATAGGCACCAAAAAAAAAAGCATTGTCATTTTTGTAATGTCAAAGCTTCACCTCTCAGATGATTTACAAATGTCCATGTCGCTGGTGGAGGTGACCTCATTGCAGGCCAGGCTTGACTGCTCGCTTCTGGATGACTCTGGTTTGGGGGCCGCTGGAAAGCCCGAGGTGGTCCCGAACAGTTGCTCGAAGATTGCGTCCGTCTCCACCTTAACCTCCACTTCCTGTTTGAGAGGCTTGGCGTCTTCCACCATCTTCACGTCGCCCCCTTGTGGTAGCGAGGAGGTGCTGACCTGCGTGCTGCTGCTGCTGGCTCTCCTCTGATGTCGTGGCCACCTGGGCTTGGAGGTCTCGCCGTCCATCTCGGTGTCGCTGCTCTCCAGCATCACGTGGCTGTGAGCCTTTTCCAACACCTTCCTCTTCTTCAGCTTCCTGACTCGCTTGCCGCCGCGCAACTCTGAGGGGGAACCGGGCGAGGCGTTTGGCACTTGGGGCACCTCGAATGGCGGCGAGCGCGGGCGGTCGGTGGTGCTGCCCGTCTCGGAGCGCCTCCTGCTGGCCAACAAGGGCTTGACATCATTTTTGGAATCCGGGACTTGGGTGACCTGAGTGGCTTTTTCGGTGGTCCCCGTCAACCCCGACAGACTGTAGGCGTCCCCTTCGGCTGTAGTCGAGGGCTCAGACTTTACCCCCGCAGTGGTTATAACCTCGGGGCATGATACATTCCCCAAGTGGTCCGACTCGCTGCTGATTCGTATGGGGGACAGGGGCTCCTCCTTAACGGCATTGGAGACGGGCGGTGGCGGCGAGGCGCTTCTAGCAAGAGCTGCCGTGCTCGCAAGAGAGCTGAACGGGGTCACAGGGGGCGGTTCTCTTTCCGCGGGGTTCGTCTTCTCTTGTTTCAGACGGATGGGCGGTACTTCAGCCACTTCCGTGTTCCCTGCTTTAAAAAAAAAATGTTGAGCTACTGTTAAACTGCAGAAAAAAGCTCAACAACAGGTTTGGCGGTTTAGTGCTGCTCGGAAATCCAGGCATACCTTGCATTCCTTTTAATAGTCCAATACGTTTTTCTCGGAGTGTGCTGATCTCTGTGGAAATCTGAAAAAGGAAGAAAATATTTAAATACGGGAGAAAAAAAACTAAACGACGTATGCCTGACACTGAAATATATTCATAGCGCAACACGTGTACCTGCTGTTTGACCAGCACGGCTCGCTGCACCTCCATGTAGGCGGCCTCCAGCGCCACCCGCGCTTGGACCAGATTGGTCTCGGCCGTCTGCAGGGAGCGACTCAGCTCCTCCTCTCGCAGCGACACGGCCAGGAGCTGGTCGATCTGTAGGCGGTCGGCTTCGCCGCCAAACCGAAATTGTGCATTTTACTCATCAATTATTCTGGATACATTTCCATGAAAGACACAAACCTGTTTTGGATTTGGTCTTTCTTCTTTTGGTATCTTGTTCCGCGCCTGAAGCCTCTTGGCTCTGAACATCCCAAAGAGAAGAGAAAAAAAAAAATATCTCATTTTAAGCAGACAATGCTAAAAACAAACATGCTGAACTCACCCCAGGTGTTCTTCGCTTCTTCGCTGTTCCCTGTATATCAATCAGCTTGACCCAGGAGTTGTTCTCCTCAAGCTTGTAGTCGGTTCTCTGGAGAGCCTTGACCTTCTCTGACATTAGCTTATCTGTTCGCTTTTGAGCTTCCTCCGCAGCGAGGTTCAGAATCTGCTCGGCGTCGGGCCGGCCGCCGGACCTCCGCGGCGGCGTCTCCTTGGATTGTCGGCGCGAGTGCTCAGACGTGGGAGCCAGGCTGCTCTCGGAGAGGGAGCGCTTGCGGGATGTGGCAGGGGGAGAGGTTTCCATCAATGACTCCCAAGGGAACTTCTCCAACATTGCCAGGTCTTCCTCCTCCTGACTCTGGTCTTCATTTGGAACCATTTCAATGCCGAACCTGGAGGGAGACACAGAGTAGTTGTGAGACTCCATGAGAGCGTGGAAAAGTTGTGGCGCTAGGCAAGGAGTGGATCAAGTTCTTTTAAGTTTACCTGGGCATCCCCTTCCCCTTGTCCTGCTTCTTGCGCACCTCCTGGTACACCTGCTCCCAGTTGACTTTTTTAGAGCCAGAGGAGCTGATGAGGTGGCGCACGGTCGGTTTGAGCCCGGAGTCCTTTTCGCTGTCGGTCCGCCGCGATTCGCTCAGGTTGCGGACACGCCTGGCGTTGTGGAGGTTGGGCTCGTGGCAGCCCGTCTTGGTCTTGGTGCTGATGTGCTTGGTCAGGTCGCGCTTCAGGACAGGAGGCAGTTCGAGTTTGGACAAGCCGGACGCCTTGGTGCATGTTTTGTCCCAACTGGAGGTCTCTCCCTTGGAACTGTGATCTTCTGCCGCTTGCATCGGGGCTTGGAGAGGCGGCGAGGTGAGAGATTCCTTCGCCTTCTCCGGCTCGTCACGTTTGGAGGCTGGGGGCGGCGGCTTCTTGGCGCTGGAGGTGCTGACCTGCAGGGACTGAAGACTCTCAGAAGAGGATGCTGAGAACGTTTCTTTGGCCGCACAAGACGAAGAACTCCGGGCCGGGTGGCTTGATTTGGGTTTAGCTGCGTTATGGTAGCTGTTGGTATCCTTGTTCTCTACAATCGGACCCTGCACCGGATCCTTGGGCAGCTCCCCTTTGCTGGTGCGCCGAGGGGTTTCTGTCCGAGGGCTGTCCAAAGAGCTCCTCCTTTCCGAGAAGGCCGAGGCCTTCCTGAAGGTGTCTGGTAGCTTTGGTGCTTGTTGCGATGGCAAGGATCCAACCGACGGGGTTCTGATTCCTTGGGGTTTTGGCTGGACTTCGGCTTGACTGTTGGAAGGACCCTCTTGGCTCTGTTCAAAGTGTCGCTCCGCTGGTTTGGACGCGGCGTCCTTGCTGGGTAGCAAGTCCATCGTCTTGCCGACTGTATAAGGAGACCAGTGGCAGGTCTTGTCCAGCTTTGGGTTGCTGCCAAAATTCTGTTTGCCAGGGGGCGGCTCCCGGTCGGCTGTTGGCATCCCGTTACTCTGGGGCCCTGCGCTCTCATTAGCCCTGTTTTGAGGGTTGCTAACAGGACGGGCAAAGAACTGCGGCGGGGGCGGGTACCTTGGAGTGCAGTTGTAGCTCATTTGCCGGTTATTCGGCGGGAACTGGGAGATGTTATTCCTGCCGTACATGCCGTAGCTGCTACCTTGGTTACTGAGCCAGGGCTGACGACCGGGGTTACAAAATGCACCGCCGTGGGGGGCCAAGGCGCCGTCCTGCGAATAGCAACGACCGCCTTGCAGGTCGCCCGACCCCCACCTCTGGAAGTTGGGGGGTGGCTGAGCGTGCCAGGTGGCGCTCTTTCCTTGCATGGTGTTCTGGCATGGCGAAGTCGCTCGGAAGCCTCTCTGCTGCTGCCCGCTTCTCCAATTGTATTGGGGGCAGTTCCAAGCGAAGCCGTAGGGCAGAGGCTGAGCACCTTTGGCCGACTGGTAGCGTTCCTTGGCTTCTTTTATTCTCTGCTGGATCTCCCTTTGCTTTGCTTCCGCCGCTTCCTGGGCCAGCTTAGCAGCAGCCGCCGCCTCTTGTTCTTTGCTGCCGATACAGACCGGATTAAAGTCAACCAGCGAACTTATCAGCTTCCATCCTCACCTTTTGTTTTTTACAACTGGGTGTCCCATCTGAGTAAATCTGAAAGGAACAAGTGACTAAATTCCACTTCTCCAATTACACCGGCATTAATACGCCAATTTGGCGAAGGGCCAGTACAAAGGGGGGTGGTCTTAAAAAAAAAAAAAACACCCCGGCAGTAAATCCCCCTACTGTTTTAGGCTACAGACGTGAAATTGGAGTCTGGCTCGGAGTGGACTGAGGCAGCAGCTGAAAGAAGCCTGTGAGTGCTCATGATAAGAATGTGACTATAGATAGCACGCAAACATGCGGTTGACGAGCTTTACAATCACACATACAGTACCAATCAGCATTTTACTCAAAGTAGAGATTGGGAAATAATTTACACGTGGTAAGCTGCACATTAATCCTTCATGTTCAAATTTGGCGTTTGTGCAAAAATATTTATCTTAAGTCTCAATGTATAATAAATGCATTTCTCGCTTCACTTACCGTATTTGCTCTTTCCTCTTGAGAACGAGCTCCACCAGCGTTTGGTCGAAGTAGTCCTCGTCGCGGTTTCCGCCGCCGGGCAAGGTTTTCTCCTTCTCCAGGTTTTGCTTGTGGGCAGGGCTGGAGATGTGGCCGGCGTAGTCGGTCAGGCTTACCACCGAAACCTTGCACACCCGGCACTCGTGGCCGCAATCCCTATCGGGAAGGAGAGGCGACAAAGGGCGCTCAATGCTTCCCTCGGGCATGGTGGCGATGAGCTTCTTGACGTCTTGGGAGAGGAGTGTACTCAACAATCCCTTCTTTTATCACCAAATTCTCTATTTGTTGTAGATCAGGAGGTAACTAACTTAAAAATTTTCCCCGTGTCAAAGTCAAAACAAAAAGTGTCTTCCTGATCCAAAAAAAAAAAAAGTGTGCGGTTCCCCAGCAGCTCATTAATGACAAGGAAGCAGGAGCAAGCGGGAAGCGAGCTGGGCTCGGGCGGCGTGCTAATGGAGCTTGCCGGCCACGCAGCTCAGGGACGCTCGGCCTAGCGTGCGGTCATGATGGCGCCCGTTGCACTCTGAGACCTCGCTCAGGCGTCTGTTTTGGAAATATACCAACCCCCCCTTCCGACCCTCCTCCCACCACCACAGACATGTGTCCTCTTCATCTCGCTGACCAATCACAAGCGGCGTAACCGAAGCCGGCAGCAGTCGCTCACCACCCACCTTTGACTCTTAACCTCTACTAAATGTGTCCAACCTTGGCCTGTCTTTTTTTGGGGCTGTTCGCGGCACACATTTCCCCTCGTTGACAAAAGTCACGACCCACTTTTATAAAAAGAACAAGAAAAAGAAAATAATTTATTGGTCAGGAATTTTAAAATGTACACTACTCACAAAAAGTTAAATTAGGAATATTCCGCTTTCTACCCTTTTGAAAAAATAATCAACAGACTAATCGAATAATAAAATATTCATTTAGTGCAGCCTTAATTGATGATGACCCACTTTTGTGTCATCAGCTAATCCATACTCCCTTTCATGCACTTTGGACTTATCCCTTTTTATCAGCCAGGAAAGTTAAAAATATTCAACATTGACCCCTGGAAGACTTTCAAAAAGTCACGAGCCAGCCAGATGCCTTCTATTGGGCATCCGGCAAGCTTGTGTCTAAATTTACTCCGTAACAGTTGGAACAGCTGCACAAAGCTGAAGCCATTCTGAGCTACGCCTGACCGGCACGTGCCAATTGGCAAGTGTTCTTCACAGTGACCCACATCAAATAAAACAAATACGCCGAATGAGTTTGTTTGCTGTTCAGCAGTTTTGCGCCACCCTTAAAGTTTTAAAAATAACGCACTTGGGGGACCTTTCCAATTGACGTACCTCCCTTTGAGTTTCTCCAACTCGCGGTGGTGCAGCATGCTCCTCATGTGCTCTTCCATTTCCTATAATTAGACAAAATCAAATAGTTATGGAAAGTCCATATTTACAATTCAATTGTAAAAACAAACCTGCTTGGAGGCGTGGACCGTCTCGCAGAGGATGCACTTCCTGTCTCTTGACATCTTGACCATTAGCAAATTTGCCCGTAACTGACAACACAGGAAGAGGGAATACATTTTATAGTTATTATTTTATATATATAAAAGTATGTCGATACTTTGCTTCTCAAAATGCTTTGAGGTGAATCAACATTGGGAAATGGGAGAATTAATATTGTGTTGAGAAGGATGTCACGGCATCCATGTTTAAAGGGGGCATGAGGGAACCAGAATGGAGAAAGTGTTGTCCCCCAGCCTCATTTTAGGAAAGAAAAAAAGAAAATATTGGCAAATCTTAAATCACGTTAAGATGAGGAACAGCCATAGAAAGTACGAAAAAAAAATCGCATCTTGGGTGTGTTGTTGTTGTTAAAAGCTTCGTTTTGGGACGAATTTGTTCAAATTTTGTTCTTATAATTACTATTATTATTTCAAACGTGGATATTTATGCTGCCACGGAGCACATTGTTCGTCACTTACTCCTCATTATGGCTATTTGTTAGCACATATTATGCTAACGACAGTGTTTTTGTTCCCAAACACTGGCTGCGTCCTTCTGAAATACACGAAAAGCACATTAACTAATCCAGCAAGTGATCAGAATGTCTCCGGACCTCATATAATAAACCTTGCGACATGCAATATTTTAATATTTGTGACAATGTTGAGCAAAACTAGGCTTGTAGCAGCAAGCTATCATGTTAGCAACCGTAACTAAGGTAACGCCAGGTTTTCTTGAACGCAACAGTGGTCAAATTGCGACGCAACCCAGCTACATCGAAACGTTCTTGTACGTTCAAAAAGTTACAAGTGGTTTATTTGCTACCTTTATTACATTCACGAGTGTCCAGGGTTCCACATTTGGTCCTCCATCGCGGTCGCAGTTAACAACATCCTCCTCCCGCGAAGAACGGACGAACCAGCGTGCTGTACGGGAACGGAAGCTACGTTCAGGTACACCGCTGCAATCGGAAAGTACGGTTTCAAAATGTTGTTTCATAAATCGTGTACTAAAAATGGAGAATCTGGGTAAAGAAATATTGAATTTTGAAAATGTCGCTCTTAATTTCAATTGAATTTATTTCTGAAAATTTTGTGATTATAAGAAAGCAGTATTTGGGGTTATGATTGCCCGAATGAGCTGAATATTTTGCTTTTGGAGTCACTTTCAGAAATGCAGATGTGTAAGAAGGATTAAAAAGCAGTGGAATAATACAAAATAACGGCGAAGTCTGAGGTTTAGGCATACAAAAATATTTTATCCACGCATAATTTTGAAAACATAAGCATTTCATAAAATCACAGATTCAAGTCATTTTGACACAATTAGATACAACAGCAGGACTACATAAGAATAAAAAAATAATGTTAAGAATTCCCTGTTATCCATTTAAAGATGATGATTGAGGATAAGCATATTTGGGACATAATATTTTCTTTAAATAAGTCTGTATATCATCAGAAACACAACACGTTCAACAGGTTTGACATGAACATCAGCATTAAAAAATACATTAAATTGTTTTAAGTGTCATCTAAGTGTTCGTTTATGTGCACGAGACGTATACGCAGGAATGTTTGTGTAGCACAGAGGTCAAATCTGAAATATTTGACTGAGAATAATGAAATTCATCGCTCTTGGAAATGTTACAATGACCAAAAGAAACACCGCTTTAGAGTCCAACAGACCATTTGAGATATTTGCAGACTTGGCTTCACTTTTTGAAAAAAAATTTTTGATCACCATCCCCAGTGGTCAGTTTATGATGCCTTGTTGGCGGGCTTTGTTCCTCAGGTGACGCTTGCGCATTCTGATGATCCACTGGACGGTCAGCTTGGCAAAATTGGCCGCCTTGAAGAGAGCCATGAAGACGCCGCAAAGAATGGCCGCAGACGACCACGGGTTTGCTGTCACGATCTGTTTGAATTCCAAGCGAAAGAAAAGCTTCTGTTTACACTGAGTGAGACAATTCGGTTTGGCACAGGAAAAAGAAAATGAAAAAAGAAGCAACTTAAGACGCTTCTCTCTCTCCATACAAAATATTGCTTTGGCGCCACCTGGAGGCAACTGTGATGAATTGACAGGAGGTGTTAATTTAGTCAAATAGAGAAGCTTTGCTGAACGTACCAGTTGGATTTCTTGTATAAAGGGATCGCGCCACTCAAAGACAGCGAAGAAAAGCTGGTTGCTCCTTTCCGTTTCTGGCCTCTTGTCATTGAATTTGACCACAGTGGACTGAAAGACAAATCCGTGATCATCAAAACCACAAATTAGCTGGTCATTCTTACCTTTTGGACCCACAGATATGGATTTTATTGAATTGAATTTATTCAGGGCGCCGTCTAGTGGACACAAGGCGCAAGGACATCTTTTCGTGACTTCAACACAATGTATGTATATCCGCATTTAATTGGCTGAGTAATCTGTTGGGCCCTACTTACCTCTTGGCGAAACTCCACCGACTGGTCACTTTTCCCTGATGTGGTCACCAAGGACATTTTGACCCACGTGCGGAAGCCCCCGGAGAAGGTCCATGTGGAGTAGTTCCTCTCACAGTCCCTCATGAATCCAGATTTATTTAAACTGTAGAGTCACATTTGTAAGAGTCGATAACGGGGTAACGTCGCTCTACAAAATGTGGCATTACCTGTTGTCCAAATCGCTAAACTTGGCAAATAGCATGTATGTGATTGCGCTGAAGTCCTCCTCCGTTTCGTTCTGACTGAATTGCATAAAGATCAACTCTCTGCTGTGGACATCCGACGGTCCTCGCACCACTAGCGCCTTCTTCTGCGACACAGGCGCTAATAACGGTTAGCTTGTTTACGACAGAACAACGCCATATTTACCACGCACCTTTGTTTGGTTAGTGAAGAGCCCGTTGTAGGTCACTTCCTCGATGACGCAGTCGCTATCTTGAGGCTTCCCGGGGTTCACCAAGGGCGGGATGTGGTCGTGGTAGTGGTGCCGGCAGCTCAGCAGACGGGCGTTGCCGGGATACAGGGCGATACCTATGATCACAATTTATCACAACAAATCCAGTGATATTCAAACTCAAAATCTCTAATACGCACCGGGCGGAGAGAACATGTCAACCTCCTTATAGGTGACAGACATGACTGGATGGTTGAGTTTCTCCAAGAAGTCAGAGATGGTTTGGTAGGCCAGGAAGGCGGCCACTGTCGTCAGCAGCAGGTAGATGAAGATCAGCACCACCGTGAACACGTTCTTCAGGCAGGCCTTGCTGACCCGCATGGACGGCGTGCTGCCTCGAGCGTCATCCTCTGAAATAGGAAGAAGGAAACACAATAATCCAGAGAAAAATAAAAAGGAACCGTTTGTAGGATTGTACCTGAGGAAGGGCGCTCATCACGCTCCTCGCCATCGGCCTCAACGACATCTCGGAAAAAATCCGGAGACTGCATTTCTTCGTTGTGGTCATCGTCATCGTTGAACTGTGGCGAGGACAAACACATTTATTGCATGACAATTACGCAACATATATTTGAAATAATAGGAGAGTAAGATTATCCTGAGTTCCATAGACTGTTTATAAAATGCATAATCATTTGGAATTTGTCTGTGTCTCTATATGTATGAATAAATTATGTACACAACAATTGAATAAATAAAGACTTTCAGACAGTTTCTAAAGTCCAGTCAGCTCGCTCACTCAGGAAGCTTCTTTTCCTGCACTGTGCGTGCGGATCACATGACGTCAGGGTGTAGGACAGACACACACGGTAAATAACTAAAAGTTGTAAGACGCGTAAGAAAACTTACAATTAAGCATCTTGTATGCATTTATTTTGACTTTGTTGACAAAAACAAGAAGTCATAAATAAAGCAACCTACCTCTCGATAAGTACTGTCCTTTCCGAGCATTTCGTAAACTATCCTCCTCTTCCCAAACAGCAGTTCTGCCGAACGTCCCTTCCCGCCACCTTCAACTTTTAGTCAACATTTTAAAGCAGTACTCGTTGGACGCAAACAAGATAAAGTTTTCAGCTGACAATAAAGGATCATCTCACCACACCAAGACGCAAACCGATCATTTAAAAAAAGCAAACGTCTGGAGTTTCCGTCATTCCTCGTACCACCTCGCTGCCTGACGTTGTGTTCGGGGACCCTTGGGAAAAATATTCTAAACTACTTTTGTCTACGAGAATGAAGTCATGGCGGGGCGAGGCTGTTAAATTTTGGTTCTAATATACGAAATGGTGGCAACAATATACTACTTTGTAGACACAAAATTCTAATTTGTGATTTTAATATCCTCCAGATGAAAACCTGGAGGTCTAGGTTTACAAATGGAGCGCCTCTTTCCTAGACAACGCAACGGTGATATCCTTTCCCAGGACGCTTCGAGAGAAGGTGCGCTCGATTTGCTTGCCAACTTGCTATTATATCTCATTTGTGGCCACCAAGTATTTTATAGACGTGTAATCACAATTTAATTGATATAATTGCTCAGTTATGATTTAACAATATAATATTGTTCTAATATTAATATTGGTGCCAATTGTTTCAAATCAGTAAAGGAGATTTTATGGGCCAATGAAAATGATGGGAATGAAAACTCCACTAAACAAAAATGATCTGATAAATTATTTTAGAGAAGGTAATTCTCTTCTGCCTTTTTATTTTAGAAACAACAATAAAAGAAACAAATATGGAAGTTAATACACAGCGCTTGGAATAAAAACAAACTGATTGACAAAGCTGCAAACGAAAATGCTAACAAATGCCACCCAGGAGAAGCTAAAATAAGATAGCGACAGTTAATATATTTACAAGAAAAAAAAAAAAAAAAAAGAAGCAATCCAGCAGGCTAATCCATCACCAGGCCTCGTCGTGCACACAGCAAGTTTGACTTTTTTGCTTTGCGATCTTCTTCTTGTTTGGTTTGCCTCTCCTCCCTGGAAACACCAAAAAACATAATTGGCACATTAGAGTATTCAGTCCGCTGTTATTCTGCAAACACCTTGTGTGTGGAGAACCACAAGCAATATAAAATACAAGAACATATTTGGAACTGAAAAGGAAAAGAACAAAACATCAGGGTTAATAATAACACACCTGGTCTGCACTCTGTGCTGTTTGTAGTTTTTTACCCGAGAATCAGCAACCAAAGACTTGTCAGCGACTTTGTTTTCTTCGCAGTCGCCCAATGGCTTCAGCTTGCCTACGAGGTGAAACGGATTGGTTAACATGATGTCGTGGCGACTACAAGGCAGACATTTTGTTACCTGTGTGAGGCTTGTAAGGAAGCGGGCGGGACAGGCTGGCCTTCAGGTCAAAAACGGGCTTCTTCTGCGTTCCCGGGGTGACGCTCGTGTTGCCGGTGAACACAAATGATGCTTTTGTGGGTGGGGACAAAAAGTTTTCAAGTTTATTTATGTTCCAATTCAAGGACATAATGCAGTTGGATCACCAACCTGCAGTGGAGGTTTTCCTTCCTCCGGGCGTCTGCTTGCTGGGTGTGCTAGTGGCCAAGGCGAGCGACTTGCGTGCTGGCGTCTTCACCAGTGATCGCTTGTACTCGTTATCCGGCATCAACTCGGAAAACCTGCGCAGAAAATAAATGATATAAGCGCAAGAAAGGCATGTGCAATCAGATAGCGTCAAAACTAAGCCTGGATTCACCTGACGTTGATCCTTCTTGTGGAAAGCACAGAGGGCTTGAAGACAGCATCTTTATTTTTTTCAGCCACCTTGCTTTGAGGATCTGGTTTGTTCGAAGTCAGCGGTTTCTTGTTCCTGTAGGGCGCGGGGCTGAACAAGGACACGCGAGAAGGCTTCGCCACCTGTGTCACGCCACAACACGGGATGTCACGTTGGCCTCACTTGATCGACGTATTGTTAGTTTGCTTCAAATGAGATGCATGTGTGTGTTTACCTTAGGCTCTTGAATAGGCTCCATCTTGTTGTTGTTGTTCCGTCTTTGCATATAGGCGTCGATGGACTCCATCTTGTTGAATTGGGCCTCATGCAGTTTTTGGAAGTCTGCACGAGAAAAGGATGATGTTGGGAATGTTCACTTATGATCCTTAAGTGTTTTGTGGAAAAGAAACACTTACTGGGCGTGACTGGTTTCAGGGCTGCCCTGTTCACCTGCCGCCGCCCTTTGTAGCGAGGGATCTTACCGGCTTTGATTACAATGGGAACATCATTACCTGAAAAAAAATAATAAAATCCACCCCTCATTAGATGCCGCCACACATCTGTAGTTGTAAATAAAGATCCACCATTATGCAGATTTTTTTTTAAATTCCATCATGATGTTACTGATGAATTTTTGCATCACTGACCTTCTTCCTCCTTGGCATCGCTCTGTACTTGACTACTCATGTCTGAAGACTCGACCACAGGTTTATTCGCTTCCTTCTCAGTCTTGGATAGAGTGGACAATCGACGTCTCTTGTTTTCAGGGTGGACTTGTGGATCCACTTCACTTGGAGGGATGTTCACGGACGTGTCTTCGGGGCCAGACGTGAATACATCATCCCCCAACCTTTTCTTCTGCGCTTTTCCTCGACGTGTGTTGACAAACACTGAGGAACTCAAAACCGCATCCGTGGATTCGTCTGTCTTCACCTCAGCAGTGACATTGGCCACCGTAGCTTCTATCTGATTAACATGGATGCGTATATAGTTAATAAAAGCCCCGAAATCCTTTTTTTTTTTTTTTAATTGCTAGGGCAAAAGCTCACCTTGTTTTCTGTGTCCTTTTCTCGCTCATAATGCTTCTTAATGGCTTTAAACAACTTGTCCGCCTATTTACACAAGCATATAATAGGCGGTAACTTCTGAACAAAAATATGGAGTTCGTCGTCGTTTGGCTAAATATTAGCGTACGAGAAATCTTACCTTCATATTGGCCTTGAGACCTAGCTGCTTCGCAAGGTCGCGTAGCTCAGCATATTTCATTGACTCCAAATCCATAGTTTAGTATGTTAATAAGTCCTGAAAACGAGAGGAACAGCAGAAACTCTCAACGTTTTCTCAGCAGGGTGAAACGTGTTTGATTCAAACAGGGGACACATAGCTTATAATTGGCTGTTGATGCGAGAGGAAACGCTCTCGCCCAATCGCAAACGCGGACATTCGGAACCTCTCAGCCAATCACAGAGGACATTTTTATGCGCGCGCACGGACACACGCAGTTTGTTTTTGTATTTTTTTTGTCTTTCTTAATTGAACTTCAATATTGTTTTTGTATTAATGCAGTACATATTTTAAATGGTCATCTCAAAGTTAGTACGCCATTTTACCCCATCAGGACCAGAGACTTCAGATTTGTTCATTGCTCTGTGCCTGACAGAAAGACAGAAAATACAAAAACGTTTTTTAAAACGAGTTTTAAAGATTAACATAGAGGGGAATGCCCTAAAACATTAAATACATAAAATATGTTTGAAGATAACTGCTGATAACGTATAAAACCTGAGACCGACGTGTAGGTATCCAGGCAATATGATTGGTGGAAATCACCTATACGTAATATGCGTGGTTACGTCATAGCGCAGCGCCCCAAAGAAGTCGTGCAGTTCCATCCCGGCGAAGAAGAACAGAGTGCGGCTACATTTAGCGCACTCACTCGGTAGTTACAGGGGGCTTTAAATACACCCCCAGATATGTGCGCCTAGCTGTCGGCACCGCATTATATGCACACGAGGCTGACATATATCCACTAAAAACTTGTTACGATCCCAGACGACGCGTCGAAATTCCGGGTAAGTTGTTTGAACGGCTAACCTCGGGGGGCTAACAGCTAGCCGTGTTGTTGTTCTTTTGTCCGGCAAACTCTAAGAACTTGTCTTTTTATAGCCTCCTGTTTTGTCGTAACATTGGAATGTTAATTAGCATAGAAAAACCTCTAAGTGTTGTCACGCTTTGTTTTGTTAATTGAGTGAATTTATTGTTTTAGTTGGTACGACTGGCTCGTTTTTAGCTGCCTTTTGCTCCACAAATATGATCAGCAGCTCTCAATTGATGGATTATGGAAATAATCTTGAGCCGTTCATCCATCAAAAACTGATGTGTTTTTTTCCTGATAAATAAATACCTTTTTAAAAAAAAAACTGCCTCAACAGGTGGAGGAGGGTCAGTTTGGAAGAACCGGCGAGTTTCCATGTAACCAAATAGCGTCGTTGCGACACATAACACGGTTGCTTTAGTAAACACTCGCAGGCACTCTGTTTATGGAACACACGTGTACGTATGTGCAATATGTTGACAAGGCGTGTTATTGAAATCATATGGGCAGAAGGATTGGGTAAGGATGCAAATGTGGTTATTTGTGCAACAGCCAGAATTCCCACCAAATTTGAAAAACAACCGTGTCTGATTTGTAATTCATTATACCTTCTAAAAATTACCCTTTATTTTATTGAATGATAAAATTATTAATGTCCTTTTTTTTTTTTAAATACACATTTTTTGAAAAAAAAAATCGCCACCGTCAAATGTGAGGTTATTTTGTGCATTCCAGGGTTGTTCCCCATCTCCTTTCAGAGAAGATGGAAGGTCTCCACCCGCACTGCCTTAAATGCATCAACCGGAGGTGCATGGTGCGGCCGGAGGCGGGCCTGTCCTGTGACCTCATCGGCTGCCCGCTGGTGTGCGGCGCCGTCTTCCACGCGTGCAAGCTGCCCGAGCACCGCCTGCTGTGCCCGTACGAGCGCCTGCCGTGCCTCAACAGCGGCTTCGGCTGCCCCTTTGCCGTGGCCCGGGCCAAGATGGCGCAGCACCTGGCGACTTGCCCTGCTAGCATCGTGTGTTGCACCATGGAGTGGAACCGCTGGCCCGTCAGCTACGCAGACCGCAAGTCCTACGAGAACCTGAGCCGGGACTTTGATGAGGTGGAGCAGCTGGACATGGCACTGGCCCTTCAGGTACGGTTGTAAAATTCAATTGACTGGAAATTTCGCAGAAACCTTCAGGGAGTTTGCTGAAAATTTTCCACACCTTCCAAACTGTACCTGCAGGACCAGCGCATGCTCCTGGAGTCCCTCAAGGTCACAACCACGGTGTCCAAGGACGGCAAGGGGGACAAGGACAAGATGGCCACGCCTCCCTGCGGCGAGGCTACCAACGGGGCGGTGGAGATGGAGGAAGAGCCATACAGCGACTTGTACCGAGCCTCGGTGGAGACCAGCCGGAGCTTGGCGGCCGCCTTGGACATCCTCACGCACTCCAAGGGCGTCGTCGGTCTGAACGGGGAAAACGGCGCCGCAGGGAAGAACGTGGACATGCGCGAGAGCGACTCGGACTCTGAGTGCGAACTGGGGGCGGTGGGCGGCGCCGTTGAAAATAACGGCGCTATCGCTTGGCCGGAGGAGGACGAGGATTTTGTGGAGTTGTTCTTCGAGGACAAGGAGGATGCCATCGAAGACCCAGCCGAGGAGGAGGCGCTGGAGCCTGTGTGGCCTGAGGCGCCAAGGGACTATGTGCCCGCCGTCTTGCCGCACCCCCAGGCGGAACCGCTGGCCGCGCCTATCCCCTTCCTCCTCTCAGACCAGGTGAGGAACAACTTTTTGCACCAGCTACCCAGCGAGCTCAGGTATCGGTGCCTGGAGCGCAAACTCCACAACGTGGAGGTTCTGCGCGGCATCAGCATGTTTACTTTCAACGGCCGCCGCGCGCTGTTCTCGGACCCTTACCTCTTCCGCGCCAAGATGGAAGACAAGGCGGTGGACACGTCGGACCTGGAGGTGGCCGACGACCCCATGGGTCTGCACGGGATCGACCTGATCACAGCCGCCTTGCTCTTCTGCCTGGGCGACTCGCCGGGCGGGCGCGGCATCTCCGACAGCCGCTTCGTGGACGGCTACCACATCGACTTCGGCACGCAGACCTTCTCCTTCCCCTCCGCCATCCTGGCCACCAACACCATGGTGGGCGACATCGCGTCGGCGTCTGCGTGTGACCACGCCAGTCCGCAGCTGTCCAACCCCAGCCCCTTCCACACGCTGCGCCTGGACCTGGTGCTGGAATGCGTGGCACGCTACCAAACTAAGCAGCGCTCCATGTTCACCTTTGTGTGCGGCCAGCTGTTCCGCCGCGACGAGTTCTCCTCGCACTTCAAGAACGTGCACGGCGACATCCACGCCGGGCTCAACGGCTGGATGGAGCAACGCTGCCCCCTAGCATACTACGGCTGCACCTACTCGCAGAGACGCTTCTGCCCGTCGGTGCAGGGTTTCCGCATCATCCACGACCGCCACCTGGGCTCCTTCGGCGTGCGGCCGGGCCTCCCCGCCAAAACCCCGGACAAGCCGCCGAGAGGCCTCCGCCCGCGCTTGAGCTCCAAATGCGACCAGCTCAGCGGTCTGCCCTTCGAGCTGCTGCAGCACATGGCCAGCTTCCTGGACAGCTTCAGCCTGTGTCAGCTGTCCAGGACGTCACGCACCATGAGGGACGTGTGCGCCAGCCTCCTCCAGATGCGTGGCATGGTCGTCCTGCTGTGGAAGAAGAAGCGGAAGGCGGACGGCTCGCACTCGTGGCAGATCACAGACAAGGTTGGCATTCCTTGTCAAGTGTTTAAACGTCAAATCTGAAGTTCTCACTCCAGTTCAACAAGTTCCCCATCTTCCGTCCCGTTTTTGTCTTCACAGGTGTGGCGCTTCAGCACCGCCTTCGGCACGGTGAACGAGTGGAAGTTCGCCAACATCACCAGCATGGCGGACCACCTGAAGAAGTGCAAGTTCAACACGGTGGCGCGGCGCGAGGAAGCCATCCCGTTGCCCTGCATGTGTTTCACCCGCGAGCTAACCAAGGAGGGCCGCTGTTTACGCTCCGTGCTTAAACCCGTGGCCTAAACTCCTCCTCGTTAAGCTCGTTTATCCCCATGGAAAGCCCTTTGACAATTTATTCCATGTTCCCGAGATCCGGCGTGAGGTTTGATTTGGTTTTCAGACCATCCGGATTAAAACCGGAAGATGGAATCGAGGCTCAAATGGCTTCCCATACTTAAGTGTTTACAGAAAAACATCCTGAACCACTCCCCGAAATATGAGCACATCCGCAACCACGTTACACTGTTGTGTAAATAATCTCACGCTCCGACGTTTATTTTTCTAGCAAACTGAAGTCAGTACTGTGCGGAGGACGTAACCGCCGCGGCTTTATTTCTACACGGCGACACCGACCAAATATCTGCGTTGGCAAAATATTTGACGGCATCACACTTCTGCGATGTTACCTCGAAGCTAGTTGCGCTGGCACGCTAAACTGAAGGCGAGGAGCGGCCACCGTCGGTCGTCTTCAATCTGATAATGTAGCAGGGAATTAAAAAAAAAAACAAGCGTGAATGTAAAGCATCAAATGGTAAGCGTCGGAAGTAAACAAAAGCACCCGCTGGCACGGGGACTTGAATAATAGTGAACCACGTGAGAGCGCGACGTTTCACACGTGCAACGAGAACGAAGGGTTAAAGTGAGATTGAGATTATGCGTCACCATGGTTGATAAGAAATGAAAATATGAATTACAAATTAGGACGCGTGTTAAAAACATTTTGGTAGCCAAAAGAATGTGATGAGACAGGGTCAAAATAAATATCCTATGTTTGATTTTATTTTTTTATGCTGAATGATTTATTTTTTTAAATTACACAGACTTTTTGGAATTTCGGCCCCTTTCGGAAAATAATTGCTAAGGTTAAAAAAACAATGCTAATCTCACTTTACGTCTTACGAACGTCTAACGAAAGAATAGGTAAGTCCCTTTTGCTTTTAACCACAACGAGGCCTCAGTGTTAAAATAGCGTAGCGGTGTGTTGCAGTGTTGACATGAACAGATTTACTGTATGATTTTAATATCTACTTTGGAGTGAGAAATGTTTTTAAATGTCACTTTCATATGTCACTGAAAGAGTGTGTTTTTTTTTTTTTTAACTTTTCTTGGTACTCTGAAAGCTGCCTCTGTAACATCCAGATGAATATTTTTATTTTTGTGAATTTTGAATTTGCACTTGAAGCATGTACTGTAAAATGTTTTGTTATTATTATGCATGTGGGTTTCTGACTTTTCTTTTTTTGTAGACCGTCAAGTGGAAGCCGCACATTTCTAAAACAACATTTCAGGAAATTGTGGCTTTCTGTCCGACGGTGACAAATCCATTAATAGTGTTCAGTTCTCAGGCACAGCCATTTTGTTTTTAAGTGTGAAGCTACATTTTGTTTGTATTTGTACTTGTTCTCACAAGCCTTTTTGTTTTCACTCCAGCTGTGAAGTGTGCGTTCACCACAGGTTGCCAGCTTTTCAAGCGTTTTAATAACAATAAAGAGGCTTCACCATGCAGCTTTCACTCGGCAGTGCTCTGCTTTGATGGCTTGAAACCATTATTTAAAATCCGCCCATTCCTTTAAAATCCAAACTGATGGACGCAAACCGCAAAAATAGATTTGATCCCAATTTATTTTGAGATTTGTTTCTGAGATTATAGTTCACCTCAATGGCAGCAGGGGAAACAACAGCAGAAGATCTTCTTGCAAGGGTTCGCCTTCTTGTATTTGACCGCCTGCCGCACGTGGTTACCGGCGGCAACCACGTAGTCCCGGGCGCCGTACACGTGCGCTTCGATTTGCTCCGCCTTGCATCCCTGCTCCTCGACCATCAGCGCCACCTGGAAGAAGAGGTCTCGCACGTCTCGTATGCGGCCCTCCAGTTCCATCAGCTGCCGCCGGCGGCTCTCGATTTCGCTCAGCGCCGAACGGGCGCCGCGCACGTCCGCCGTCATCAGCAGGCCGTCCCCCACAAACATGTCCCACTTGCCCGTCTCCATCATCTCCTCGATCTGACACCGGGTCACCTCCTTCCCCACGATGGCCGCCTGCCGTTGGATGCGGGCCGTGCAGTTCTCCCGCTGCTCCATCTCTGCGCGGTTGTACTCCGTCATGGCCTGGTGGAAGTTCCCAGTCAGCGCTGCGTGCTGGCATCGGGCCACGCGGGCCACAACCGAGGAGTCGCCGTGCACCCGGGCCAGTTCCTCGCTCATCCCTCCCAGCGTCGCCAGCCGGGCCATGAGCGCCTCCCCGCGGGTTTTGATGGCACGCCCCAGAGCGTTGGCATCTCTCTTGATGCTGCTAAAGCGCCGCACCGAGGTGAGGAACCGACTGCTCTCCTTGCCCAGACGCTTGACATCCATGTTGAGGAACAGGATCTCCTTCCTGATGACCTGAACCTCCCTGTGGATGCCCTCCATAGCTTCCTGGCCGCTGAAAAGCGGCACAGTACATTCATTCTGCTCCGGGTCGCCCTCGTTGACCTCCAGGTTGTACTCCACCACCTCCGGAGGCTTGGATGCGACGGCGCGGAGCTTGCTCAGTCTGTCGATCATCTTGTCCTGAGTGATAATTCAGCAAAGATGGATCAAGAAATGCATGCTCAATCGGGTTAAGGTCAGGTGATTGACATGGCTAAAGCAGAACTTCAAAATGCTAGCTTAATGTTAAGATGCTAGAGTTGATAACAGACCAAAATGAAACTTTATGTAAACGGCAACACATTGATTGACATTGTGTGGCTCTTGTTCATGTCAACATTTCTATATATGAATTGTTTCCGGTGACCAATGCTGAGTAATTGTGAGCATTAGCTGAAAAGGAAACTGACGTGTTCCTTGATGACTTGATGACTGCACTGAACTTCCTCAATTCATACAGACACTTCACAAGGACATCAAATATGAATAATCTATCTATCTATCTATCTATCTATCTATCTATCTATCTATCTATCTATCTATCTATCTATCTATCTATCTATCTATGTCTACCTGTCTGTCTATCTATCTATGTCTACCTGTCTGTCTATCTATCTATCTATCTATCTATCTATCTATCTATCTGAACCACCCATCTCTATCCTATCATCCATCCATCCAGTCAGAGTCACGTGTATTTCTTTCTTTTTAGCGGACAATAGAATACAATGGCTAAAGCGTCTTTGGGTTTTTGAAAAGCGCTATACCAATTTAATGAATTATTATTATTAATGACATTAAAAATTAATTCAATTGTTCTCTTACCTTGCTTCTCATCGGCCGCAGCAAGTCACTCGGTGTTGGTTTCCTCTTTTTGTAGATTCCGTTACACGCGAGCGCGTTTCAACATGCGCGCACTCGACAAGGATGCGGAAGATAAACCCAGAGTTTTATTTTTAGATTATTTCTATTTCTTATACAGCATAGGCGACAACAGCGAGCGGTGACGTCATCATCGAATTGAATCAATATTTTCTTCATAAAATAAAGTAAAAATAAAGTAGTTGTCAAAAAAAATGTTGAACTTGTCTTCTTTTAACGGCCAGCAGGGGGAGACAAATCCTGCGAGATTCATAGTCAATGGACGTTGTTTTAGGTACAATCTAAAGACACTTTCAACACGTCGACGAAACAATACAATCATTACCGACTTACTACTATTGAGTTTTTTTCCCCACCCCAAATGGCAATTTATTTCTAATATATCCAGTTTTCCTGGATTTATTTGTGGATTCTTTGGAGAATTTCCGGTTTACACCGTTTGCAAATACCTCGCAGCGTTTAAGATAAAGTGGGAGCAAACAAACAAATTTCAAGCAGTTCCTTTTTTTGCGACGCAATAATCGGAGCCAGAAAAAATAACATTTACCCTTATAGAAGATGTGAAAAAAGTGTTTATTTTACTCTGTATAAACTATACAGTATATTACATTGAGGTTATGAGCGAGATATTTTCTAAAATGGATTCTGCCTTTTTAGTGTCATTGGATTGTTGATGGCTCCTCTTTTTCATCGACTGATTTTGTAGACAAGATCGCCCACCTGGATCACGCCCGTCTTCTCCACGCTAAGCAGCTGTCCAAACAGCGGTGCCGACTTGTAGATGTGCTTCTCGTCGGGTTTGCACAGGCGGTAGCTGAGCGGCCAACACCAAACAACCATCGTCCAAAAAACACACACACAAAATGTGAAGAGTTTCTTACCTCTTCAGTGTTTCAAGAGGCTCCTTTCTGTTGATGATTCCAGTTTCGGGGTCCACTGTTGTGAAAATGCACCTGAAAAAAAATGAATTCATTCAAATGTATCATTTTCGCAAGTGAGTCACATTTGAACAAATAGTGGTGCAACACATGTAGACAGGCAGAATTGAATAAAATAAACATTTGTTAAGTTGACAACAAAAGCAAAAAAAACATTACCTCCCGCATGACATCACCCGCCGCAGACGAACGCTACCGATCTGGATCTCTTCCCATGAATCCTGCACATGCACACCCACACACAGAAAAAACAAACAAACATTTTGCCAGTTGAGTCGTGAGTAAAATTAGTTTTCCGCCTCCGTAGCACATGATGACTTTTCCCATTTCGGGCACAGAAACAGGCTTGTCGTACTTCGGCAAACGCCTCGCAGTCGCCGATGACGATGTTGGGCCGGAAGCGCTCCACCGTCAGGTCCTTGTTCAGCTTCCCGCTCAGGTGCTTGACGGACGCTTCGGACAGGAGCATAACCGGGGCGCAATCGGGGTACGCTACCTCCTGGACCGCAATCGCAAAAAGAAAGTTTGTAAAAGGCTCGAAATCGTCTCTGGTGGTTATCAACTGACCTCATGTGGGGAGAAGAGCGATTCTGCATCCACAGACCTCCTGGCCCTCATGTGGGCTTCAAAATGCACCAGGCGGAAGGTCTTTTCCGCCTTCAGATAGCGGACCAACCAACGGGACGCTTCGTCGCCGTAGTCCCGCCCCTGAATGTCAGCACCAAACACTCTGACATCACAAAAATCGGCGTTGAGTCATCAATGTCGCGACGATGCTATTCAAATATTTAGCGCCGCACCTGCAGTCCATGACGGCGTTATCGAGCTGCTTGATGGGGAAACGCAGCTCAGACATCTCGGGCCCGTTCAGGATCACGTCACCTCCCTCGCATGTTAAAGAGACCAGAACCAGACGAGGTTCCTGGCGGCCCGTCACCATGTGGCCGTCCTCCGTCACTACCATCCAGTGGCTGCAGGAAAAACATTTTTTTTTTGAGTAAATTAAGAATTTAAAGATTTATTTTTTAACTCCCAAAACAAGATAAATGTAACTTTTTTGGTGGTTTTCCATTCGGCCAGTCAGTCTGGAGGGTGACACCCACTTACCGATCCTGCATCTGCCCGCACTTGAGGCCTATGTTGAGGCACTCGGCGAGAGGAACCGACGCCGCTTTGCCGGACTTGAGCGGGTGGACAAGGAGCTGCGACACGACGCCCACGCGCATATGCGTCACCGGCCTCCGCAGGTATTTATATGCGACACCTAAAGCCACTAACACCGCGGCGGTTGCACCGCCGACCAGCAGCGTCGATTTATTCTTGCACAAAAAAACTTTCACGGACGCCGTCGGCTCCATTTTGGAAGTTCGCTCGGACTTTGGACTTCCGCGGCGAACCTGAATGTGTAACGTTCAAGGACAGTCGGTTTTATCAGTGTTCCTTGATGAAGTTTTGTGCTACTCAAAACACTCTCTTATATCATAGGAGGATTTATTAATCCAAATAAAATAATGATCATATATATAGCTCTAAAAAATATAAGCATTATTAAAATAACATTTGTCAGCGTCCAGTTGAATATTTGCAATTTTGTCATCATCAATAACACGCCCAAAATGATGAGACATTGGCTGTGGAAGAAGAAAAATGTCACGTGGAAGCTACACAAAAAGGTGTGCTGGTTCAGCAAAGTGTTGCCAGGTACATTTAAAATAGCTCCACTGTTTTAGGGACCCGATGGTGCATTCAATATGGAGGCTGACCTTCTCAGGGGGACTATTTTTGGGCTCTGACATCGAAAAGTGACATCGGCTGCCAACGCACAAACAGCAGATGCTCGGCCGGCGGGGGTTCAATACAGGGATTTGTCCAACGGATGCTCCTTCTGTCGATGGTTTAATGGCCGAAGGCGGCCTTCGCGGGCGGCCTGCCAGGCCTCGCGAGCCTCCATGTGGCGGAGAGTTGTCGTACGAGTCCGATGAGTTCTTAACCGTCAAGGGTTTTTGTAGTCATTGTGCCGTGTTGTTTATAGCACCATCGCCCGGAACTGGACCTGGGTCAGAATTCCAAATGGATCATACAGCAGGTTCTACACATTACATACAAAGAAACTCTTTGTCAATACTAATGATTAATATTTTTAGTAATAAACAATGATGTCAAGTGTCCCTATGCTTAAAGTGGACTTTTCTAATTATGGTCTATTGGCGGCAGTGATTGACAGCTTGCTAATTATCCTTTGTGCTAACATGGCAAAGCCCCTCCCCATCTGCCAATGCAGCCGCCGCTAAAGATAGTCGCTAAAAATAGTGCCCTTAGCATCTACTACTTCCACCCCTACTATTTTTCTTTTCGGGAATGATGATTACTTTGTGATTTAACTTCAGCGCAACTATGTGGCTAATTTTGAGTTGCTCCATTTTTTTTGTTGAGCAACCATTGCGATGATTGAAAATGTTACTTCATGGCACAAAAGTGCATCACTGCATCTTGGATGTTTCTTTTGAGTCCTTTTGTGGCCCGTTTTCAAATCGTTCTTGTATCGTTTCCATTCGGGGCACACCATTCTCTGCTTGTTTCAAGTTGGTTGTCCAGATGTTCACTGCCTGTTAGTTTGCTTAGCACCACAAGTTGAAGTTTACTTTTGTCCGCTACACGGAGCTGCGCCTAATAAATAGTCGTAATGGCGAGAGAATGTCCAGGCGCTTCTTGGAGCGCCGGCGCGGCGTACACACGCAACCCGTGGTCGCCGTCTTGACGTAACGTGTCCTGTCCCGCGGCGGGTCAGCGTTAGAAAAGCCCAGTTCCTGGGGGACGGCGTGGGAGCGTCCTAATGGCTTGTCCTCGCTGCGGTACCACAGGCATGAGCAGATGGTCTGGAAGTGCAGCACCTCCCTGTAGACATCTTTAGCTTTAGGCGTGGATGGCGCGGAGGCGGCGGGCGGCACCAGGCACGCCATCTCCGAAGCGGACTTGCCGGCGTTCCGCGGGGCCCCTTGCCTCAGGGCGTCCCTTCGCTCATCCTCGGCGTTCATAGTGAGGAACCGCAGCACCACCAAGTTGAGGAAGGCGCCGATGACCGTCAGGCCCGTCAAGATGTAAACGAAGCAGAAGGCCACGTAGCGCGGCTCCTTCTGCAGCGCGTCGTCCCGCTGCAGCGCCACGTAGTCGCCGAAGCCGATGGTGGTGAGCGTGATGAAGCAGTAGTAGAAAGCGTGCAGGAAGCTCCAGCCCTCGCTACGAGAAAAGGCGGCTGCCCCCATGCACAGGGTGCCCACGCAGGAGAGGAAGCCCACCGCCACCATGTTGGCCATGGAGACCTCGGTGTGGCGTAGGGCCAGGCACTTCTTGATTCGGTGTAGCAGGTGGCGTACCAACGTGTTGATGCGCTCGCCCAGACTCTGGAACATGACGAGGGTGAGCGGGATGCCCAGTAGGGCGTAGAACATGCAGAAGACTTTTCCCGAGTCCGTACCCGGGGCCGCGTGGCCGTAGCCTGCGGGAGATCGACACAAATAGCTCGACTTAAAACTTGAAACCCGACCATGCTATTCCAAACCCGGTTCCGCCCCCTCCTCACTTACCTATAGTGGTAATCACAGTGATGGCGAAGTAGAAGGAGCCAGCGAAGCGCCACTGCACGCCCGCTTTGTGCGCGCGCAGCTGGGCGACAACCTGTTCCAGCTCGTCGAAGTTGTCCCGGCTCAGGTTGAATTTACGCATCATATCTTGGCGCCGCACTTCCAGCCGCCGCTTGTGGCCGCGCTCCTCACGGGACTCCAGTGTCTCGAACACGGCGGCGCCCACCACCAGGTAGGTGAGGATGCTGACGATGAGCGCCAAGGTGCGGGCGTTCTGCCGCTTCATGGTTGAGGAGGGAAGGGGGTGAGGGGAGGGCGAAGCGCCCGCAAAAGGGCTCTGCAATTCGGGGTGAGCGTCCGGGCAGCACCGCCGCCGCGCCACCGGAGCTCTCCTTCTTCTCCCTCCGATACACGTCACCGGACTGTTTGTCATCAGCGTCTATTTTTGTGGATGACACGCAGAGTGGGCAACCCCACACGAGGAGACGAAGAGGAGGAGGAGAGCAAGAGCAAATATTGACGCCGCAGGTTGTCTGGCAAGTTGCGCGCTACTTACCGAATAGTCAAAGTCAATATTGAAGGACACTCCCGTTTCATTTTCACAACAGCTAATGTTTCCAAAAAATTTTTTCTTGACTTCCATTCTTCTTAATGCTTCAATTTGAGTAGCTTGGTGGGGAAGCCATTCACCGAATTTACTTGCCGTGACGTAACCTTTGTGCGCAACGTTCCCAACATTCAAAACGGCGCGCCATTTGTTTCATTCAGAATTAAATCGAATTTTAAATCATGAGTTCTGAAAAGCCCAGCAGCGTCAGGCTGTTTTTATTCCAGTAACAAAAGCAATGACAAATAAAAGAAGCTGGAACAAGTTTAATTTGAATGTGAGGAGATTCAAAAATTAAGCTGTAAATAAAAATAAAATAAGGATTTCAATTCATCTTTTAGACACGCATGTACGCACTAGTGTGTGCACTTTACAGTACGGCCGTTTGAGTGCTTGGTTGGCTTTTTCGGCGTTACAAGGCCTCAAATTCATCGATCCTCTGCTTGGTGTTGCCCATGCGGATCTGCCTGAGCGTCTTGTACTTGTCTCGGCCGACGCGCGCGTTCTCGGCATGCAGAAGGTCGCTGGCCGTCTTCTTGTTTTGGTCGCGGGACTCCTCCAGCTCCGAGCTCAGCGCCTGAAAGAGGTCAAAGAGCGTCAGGAGGATGTGAGCGAGGAACCTGTAAAGTACAACTCACCCTGAGCTTGGCCTGCAGGCGTTCGTTCTTCTCGGCCTCGGTGAGCCTGTCCTCCTCACGGCGGTGGTCGTTGATGCCCTGCGAGCTCAGCTCGGCGCTGTAGCTGCTGTTCTCCTCGCTGTGCTCGTGGTCGCTCTCGCTGTCCGAGGAGGACGAGGAGGCGGGGGCGGCCGCGGGGGCGGTCATCACGCTACGCAGCTCCTCTTGCGTCTTCATCAGGTTCTCCTCCACCTCTTTAGCCTGCGGACAGGGAACTTGCACTTGAGGTATTGCAATGAAGTCTTCATCCTTCCCACCATTGTTGGTGTCTCACCTTGCAGTGCCACGTGTCCGCTTCCTCCTCCTTCACCCTCTTGGCCTCCTCCAGCAGCAGAATCTTGGCGCTGTACTCGGCCAGCTCGGTGGCCTTGAGAAAGAGACACGGGAAGGTTTTAAACTGCTGACTGAAGGCAACCTAAGGAGCTAGCAGGAGCTCACCAGTTGCTCCTGGCTCTTCATCTGGTCCTCAGCCTGCCTGACCAGCTCCTCCTTGGCGATGATGGCTTCCATCCTCTCGGCTTCCAGCCGGGCCGCCTCCTGCTCCACTTTCCTCCGTTCCTCCTCCAGCCGAACGCCCCGGTCAAGCTGCTCCTGGAGCTCTGCGAGGCGGAATTATCGTTGACACGAGGCACTTTTTCCCAAGTGGGAACGCACAAACCTCTCTCGGCTCTCTTGGTGGTCTCCTCGTACTGCTGGAGCTTGGTCATGAGGTCGTACTTCTCCCGTTCCATCTGCTCCTTTTCGAGCTCGATGGCTTCTCTTCGCTTCTTCTCCCTCTCCAGCTGGTCGCGCTCCATCTTCCTCTGGAGCCGCTCCTCCTTGGCTTGGGCCTTCATCTGCTGCACCTCGATGGTGTCCGTCTTGCGGCGGCGCATGTACAGTTCGTGGTTGCCCATGCACAGCAGCAGGATGCGCTTGTTGACGCGCAGGCGAGGCGCGTAGAAGATGAAGTCCTTAACGGGAAGGCGACATTCAAGTCAGGTGATCACGTTGCGATGGTTCTGCTAGCGTCAAGTACTTACAGGAGCTTTCTTGTCGATGGGCTTGATGCTGAACTTTTTATCGTTAAAGGAAATGTTCCTGATTTCACTCCAGGGAAATCCGATCTTAGGAGTCATTCTGAAAAAAACAAAATTAACTATAAAACTGGTCAGGCCATTATAAGGTTGGGGTGTAGAGTCACAACTAAGAGTTCAACGACCTCGCCAAACGAACGCAGTCGACAAGAGGAGGTCGATAACCGTCTGTGCGATGACGGCGTGTATGTGTGTCAGTACGACAATTTGTCAACACACACATAAAGGAACCCACTTGTCGTCCTTCTCGTAGATGTTGAGCCCCAGGGCGTCCACGCCCAACCACAAGTCGGTGCCTTTCTTGTTCTTGATCTCAAAGTAGTTAACGCCGTACATCTCCAGGTCCTGAGAAATCTTCAGGTACTCGAGAATGGCCTCGTCCCTGCAGCGGGATGTAAAAATCTTTTTCGGTAAATGAGTCATTTTAGGGACATGCATGATGTGATACCAAAAAAATGGAGAGGGGCGTTGCGGATCTTGGAGTTGACCTACTTGAGCATGCATCCGTGCTCCTCGTGCCAGACCTGGATCTTACCCTCCCATTGCTCCTTGGACAAGCTGTGCTGCTCCAGGATTCTGAGGAAGTTAACGGGTTAGGATTTGGTACGCTCGTGTTCTTCAAGCGTCCCCGCGTTCCCTAACCTGCGCGACAAGAGACGCTCCGAGGACATGTAGCCAGTGTGGTGCTCCGACTTCTTGTACTCGCCGAATTTGGCCTGGATGGCGTAGGAGGCCAGGAGCACGGCCGACTCGGCCGGGCAGTAGATGTCGTCGTTGAGGATGTCCTCCTTCACCTGGAGGTAGAAGAGCCGGCGCGTCACGTCCTGGATCAGCTCCTCCGTCACTTCCTCCGGGTAGTACTTGGCACGCAGTTTGAACTGCAGCGGCGTCTCCTTGCGCACGTCTTGGGACATCACCTGAAGACGGACACGTAGGATTACACGGTGAAAATCTTAACGCTTTTGATTTGGCCAAAAAAGAAACAAAAAGAACCTTCTTGTCGACGTTGAGCCAGGTGAGGAAACCTTTTCCATCGACAAACTGAAGCCCAAAGTACCAAATCTCACGCAGTCCAATTGTCCTGGCCACCTAAAAAAAAATATAAAAAATTATGATTTAATATTAGTGTCCCCTCAGCAGTTATAAAAGTTTAAAAAAAAAAAGATCATATTGGAGTCCATGTCATTTTTCTTTACAATAATAATAATAATAATAAATTAATAATAATTCATTATTATTTCCCAGATATTTTTTTTTTTTACTGGAGACCTCCAACCTGGTCAAAGAGCTGCTTCCCAGTCGTATTGGGGTGGAAGGAAAACTCCAGCTCAGCATCCATGGTGGTGACGCGAACGTTGACCTGCAGAGGAAAGGTCGTTTGGTCATGTGACACAGTGACACTCTTTGCCAATCCTCTTTTCATACGCGCCTCCTGATGTCAATATTCAAACCGGGCGCCTTCCTCAAACGCCAAAACACACATAAGTCATCGACCTCAACTTTGAGATATTGATTATTCCGAATGAAAATCAAAGAAAACAGTGTAAATATTCCTCTTTTAACTCGGAAGTTGATTGCTCATATGCCATAATTTCTCGTTATCTCATTAGACTTTGGACTGCGGTCACCGGTCGAAAATAGCGTAGCGGTCGCTAATAACAACCCGCCGCCATTTGTGTTAGCCTCTTTTTCCTTTCTCTTCTCCTTTTGCTTGTGTCACAAAGTAAGGAATTTAAAAAGACTTACAAATGACAAATAATGAAGATAAGAAAGATCATGTGATTAACCCCGCCTCGGTTTCGCTTACACAATGATTTTATGAACTTGCGCTAACGCACGCCCCAGGCAGGCTGTCATAAAGATAAAGTTGGGCAACAAAAAGTGGAACTCTTCCCATCTTCACCTCAGCTCTGCATATGTACCTTTAGATTCCTTCGAGTTAATCATTCCAAATCGCGAGACAAAAAAAATCCATCTATTTTATCCAAGGTGAGTAATACCTGCAAGGTGACTCATAACTTGACATCAACGTGACCTTTCGGCCAAGACATTCTCCGAGGAGCGTCACGATGAATAAATATCTAACGAAACTTATGGTCAACTATCTTATTTTATTGAAGGTGACAAATGAGTGACAAGACTATTTGACATTCACAAATTGTATACAGACTGGAAAGTGTGTGGCAAGCGGTCAAGTCCTACTTGAGGTTAATAAGTAAAAACCCAAGAAGGGGAAAAAAAAATGCTTGGGCTTGATCACAGAGCAAACTTTTTTTTTTGTATTTGTTGAATTATAAAAGTTCCGTTCTTACCGTTTTGGGCATCTTGGCGGTGGTGATGGTCGTCCGGTAGTAGAAGGAGGAAGTAGGGTGTTTCCCGGGAGGACTGAGGAAGCAGCGGAGCGTCCACCTGCTAAAGAAGACGGCTGGGTTGTGGCTAGCTGGCTCGCCCCCAATGTAGGAGGGTTAGGGCGTGTAGCCTTTGAACCGCGGGGCCTCTGACGTAGCGCTTTTGACTTAGTTACTATCGCGCAAACAAGTAGGAGACGTCCGCCCAAAACGTAGCCCGGACGGTGACCTTCGATCAGAGCTGCGGTACGTAAACCTGACGAGCTGATTATATGTGCTGAAGCTTCACAATGACGGACGCTTATCGAGAATTGTCTCTTGTCAGTAAATCTGCTGAGTCTGTGAAATGTAAATTCAAACATTACTAGGAAAAAAATGAATGACAATTTAAAGACTTGTTTATTCAATCAACATCATAAGAGCATCAACCTAACAATGGCAAAGTCAAGTAGAAAGATGAGGTCAAAATTCATCTTTGATGTGAAAGTGCGGCTGGTCCTCAGGCTTGAAGTCCTCGTTGGGAGTCCCGTCTTGGTTGAGGATCCGTGCGGCGGTGTAGCCCACGATGGGGTACTTGGCTTTGAACGTGCCCTCGAAGATGTTCTCCAAGGATTGAAGCTGCTCTGTCGTCAGGCCCGACTGATGGAGAAAAAGAGATTTAGTCCAAGGGTGGGGTGCAAACCGAGTCTGGCTCCTAAGTGCTGTTGTCTGAGTCATTCAGTGCTAAATATTGAATAAAGAGGTGAGAAAACTGGACAATGGGGCAACAATGGGTGAAGTTGTGCAACTCACAATATCCAATGTCAGGTCTTGTGCCTCGAGTGACATTTTGGCCACGGCTCGAGTGGAGTCCTTACCCACCAGAGCATTGTATGGAGCGTTTTTGCCGTAAAACTCTGAAACAAGAGAAAATTCAACTTGAATGCATGTTTCTGCCTTTTATTAGACGAATGAATGAAAACACAATATCAATAACTAAACCTAAAATTGAAACAATTATTTATGCTTTGCAGATTTTCCAGCTTCCAAAGTAGTATCAGGAGTAAAATCTTTCAATTTTTTTTGGAACATACCATAAAAAGAAATATTCAGAAAAAGAGACAAAAACGTTTGAAAAAAATGACTTCTATTTTTTTTTTTAATACGTATAGTATTTAGTATATATAGTATCGTTTTTCTTTTTGCAAACTAACCTTTTAAAACAACGAAAAATATGACAAAATGTGTGTTTTATTGGACCGTGACGTGATATATAAACTGAGTACTCCCAGTGTGGACTTTTCCGCACCTTTTCCTTTAGTGACATCGAACACCACCCCTTTTATTGCCATGTAGATGGGCTCGCCCTCCTGTGACAGTGACATACATTTGAGTGGCTGTAGATTTTCTTATTCCTTTGGTCAATTAAGTTGTACGTACGCGGTTGCCATCGTACCGCCGAAGCTCCTCCTCGGTGAATAACCTGACGGGTTTGGTAGAGCCCTTGTACTTTAACTTGTCTGCTAATGACAAATGTAATAGCGCCACAAGCATCACAAAAACGGAGTTTGTTGCTGTTGCCATGGCTATTGTTTGTTTGGTTCCTTTGGCCGGATCCGGAAGCACTTCACTTCCTGATTGCTTCTATATATGGTCAATGGCGCGTTCAAGGTTCAGGAAAATGTAGGAAATGTGAGTGCTTCTTTACGAAGTGGTTAATATCGTAATCTTCGATATTTTACTTATCTTAGCTTTTCATATAGAAGTGTAATTATTGTAAATAGGCGTATTAACACGATAGACATTAACAGTACTATTTTAAAATAGTATTCAATCAATTTTCAAAAGTATTCAACGCACATAGGGTACTTCATATCATTCAAGAAATTATTTTATTACTGTTGAAAGATCAAATGGACAAATACAATCCATGAGATCTGGATTTCAGTTGAAAACAATTAATATATTAAAGCATTTTCACAGTTGCATGTTTCTACTGCCGAACACAGGAAATGCCAGGTCACCATCCTGAAAACGTAACTGAATAACAATCGACACGTGGTGTCAAACATTCGGATTCCTCTTATACAGCTCGTAGGCAAACTCTTCCGTGTGCGCATAGTCTTTGCTGACGCCAATGTAGTCGATCTCCAGCTGGAAGGGACCGTCCGCTTTGTCTCCCAGGGTAAATCCAATAGTGTTAATCTGTACAACAGGAGAAATGTTTTTACTACATTGTATGTTCATATTGGTAATGATTGTGATTATTATGATGGATTTAAACAATACCTTGTCCAGCCAGAGAGGATGCTGATCATCCTGAATTCTTCCACGATGTGTGAGGAAGAACTTGGAAAAGGGAATCTGCAAAGAAAGATACATTTTTTGAATACTATGAATGACATCTGAGCTATTGCTTATATTTCCAGCCATCACCTACCTTAACTTCCTGCCAGTAGGGGCCTCCTCGGGTGTACAGGAAGTAGTTATAAATGTCGTCTTTCTGGTGAGAGAAGTAGGTCTCTGCGGCGATGTTGATCATCCAAGGCCGGCCATCGCCGCGCACACGCAGATGCAGAGTGTTGAAGCTGCTCCAGTCGTGGTGCTTCTTTCGGTCAAACGCCGCCTTAGGGGAGGTTGCAGATGTAAGTGCAGAATACTAATAAATACACTTTCTAGTTTTGCACAAAGTTGGAAAAACAAAGGCGCGAACCAGTGGCTGCTTGGAGCGCATGCTGCAGTAGCCGCTGTAGCGTGTCTCTCCGTCCCTAGGGGGCGTCGATCTCAGCGTCCCATATAGAAAACAAGTGGTATTGTTTCTCCCAAGCTTCAAGTAGACCTCACTCTGGCCTCCTATCTCACGATCCGACGACACCGTCCACTGTTTCAGACTCTCAGACCCCCGGAACTCCCAAACTACCCGGTTCTGCTCCAGCATGTGTTCCAAAATGGGTTTCCCCTCAGGGCCAACAAAGCGTTCAAAGAATTCCCTTTTCAGCAGCGTCAAGTGCTTGCGGATGCCGTCCAAGCCTTTTGAGAAGCTGAAGTTGATCTTCTGCCATGGAGGCTTGTTGTCTCTAGGCTTGCCAGGCCGTCTGTACTCGCCCTGGGTTACGCTTCGGCTGAGCACGGGACAGAAAAGGTACTGATGGTGCTGAAGGGATCTCAGGAGCCTCATCGAAGGAGGTCCAAGGATGATTGACATTGTGTTTGCGATGTGGACAGTTCACCGCTAGGAAGAGAAACAAATATGTTGAGGATGCAATAGCATACATATATGTACATAGCATGCAAATATTTTCTAAAGTTTGTCAAATGTAAAATTGTGCACTGAAAAATGAACAAATTGATCCAATAAAAATTCCGTCATATATAAACATAATGACTATCGATTTGACATTATATTGCACTGACCATTCTGAAGCTTGTATAACACAGGATTACGCACGTCAGGTTGTCTTTTGATTCTTTCAAATCCTTTTTGTACGTCCATGAGCCATACCTCAAATTATGTAACCGGAGAATTTCAAATTAATAAATAAAGCTTGTGAAATTCAAAGGGGACTATGAAGAGGTTCGGTGACTTCGATAGAATGACAACTTGTGTGCACCACCTACTTGTGTCCGGAAGGATGCATTCATCAAAAGCAAGAGTTCCAGCGTTCATGTATATGGCTTATTCAGGACATAAATTCATCAAATTAACGACCTAATACACTTTCAAAAATTATAGTTATTTTTCTTATGTTGGGCTGCATCGATAAATACTTATGTGGACGACATGCACGGGGGAAAGATTTATGTCCGGAATTCGGTCACGCAAAACACGTGCAAAACTCCATTCTCGCGACAACTGTGACGTCATATTGGCGCGCATGCCCGATGGCGCCTGCTTATTGCCCCCCCTCGAAACTAACATAAGACGAATCCACCGCGGTAGTGGTGGTTTTAGCAGCTTAGCTTGGCCCACATTGCACGGCGTAACCATGGTGAACGTCAAGAAGCGGAAAGGTCGCGTCGTTATCGACTCGGACTCTGAAGACAGCGCCAGCGACGACAACTTAGATCAGGTGACGCGCCTTGCAAGTTGTCAACACTTTGGTTACGGCAAAACAATGTATGCTAAGTAGTTAGCTCATTTTGGCCTCGCTCTGGGAAGAGGGGAGGACCGAAAGTAGGCTTATCTTGTGAAAATTCGTCCACTGTGGCGCCACAAAGTCAACTCAGTTGTTTTTTGGACAAGTTTCCCTCACTTTGTCCACATTATAACAAATAGGCTGTCCATGTCAACAGAAGAACAGTGCTAGCTCCGTGATGCTAACGCTAAGGTGAAATTTTAAGCGGCTGCACCGGACTGCTAATAATGTTAATATTTTCAGTGTGGTATTTAGTTTAATTGCATGTTTATCCAGCCTGTCTAAATATTATGAGCGAACTGGCTTGACTATGACATGTCCGCCGTGATGTTTTCTGCTACTACGACTGGTGCTGCTGATGGCGGCGCTTCGTCTTAAATAGCAAACCTTATCGCTCCGGTGACGTCACCGACGTGCTATTTTGGTGCGTTGTTGTCAAACAAGAGTGAGCGAGTTGATCGAGTCGTAATCTATCAGCGCACCGTTTGCAGCAATAGCTCCGTTTTTTTTTTTAAATTAGTTAGCCTGTCAGGATAAACATCAACGATGGAGAGCAATTTAAACATGTATTCGATATCCCTGATGGGAGATGGGATCAAGTCACACAAGTCTCAAGTAAGTCGTAAACTTCCAAGTCCTAAGAGAATCCCAAATTATTTTGGTTCGGGCAAGTCAGGCCATTCAATTTCATTCTTTATTTATAGAGCATGTAGAAAATAACGTGCAGCTGTACCACAATGTTGTGTATGTAGCAAAGCTCAAATAAACCATATTTATAGAGCACTTCTTTGCATCTATATATATTCAAATGTACCAGTGGGTGAAAAAGCACAATTCTTTAGCATATCGCCCTGCCCTTGGTTATAATTATATTTTACTCCTTACCCATCCTCACTATTCTCCCCCTCAGGAGCTGCTGTCATTAGCAAAGAGGAAACGGGTGGATTCCGGCGAGCAGGAGGAACCGATGAGCAAACCAACAGCCTCTACTGATTCCGAGACGTCAGACAGCGATGACGAGGTAGGGCAGCCCACGTTTGTTTGCCGTGACAATGGAAAGCTCTGGACGTGAAAGGGTTATTCTATTGCTTTGGTCTAGTGGACCGTTGGGGGCACCAAAGGCAAAAAGAAGGTAAAACAAGGCAAAGGTCATGAGAAAAAGAATGCCAGCAAGAAGAAGCTTCATAAGACGACAGCGTCGGGAAGCTCAAATGGAGACAGCTCAGGCGAAAGCTCTGCGCCAGAGGAGGGTATGTAAGATTTAAAACGTATTTTTTTTTTTTTTACTACTCATTGACTCAAATACGATCGAATGGATTTGACGATGATCCACGTCTCTCTCAGGCGAGGTGTCCGACTCGGACAGCAACAGCTCCTCCAGCTCCGACTCGGACTCGTCAGAGGACGACGTCTTTCGGGACGGCTACGACGACGACCTGATGGGCGACGCTGAGGACAGAGCGCGGTTGGAGCAGATGACGGAGAAGGAGCGCGAGCAGGAGCTCTTCAACAGGATCGAGAAGAGAGAGGTGCTCAAGAGACGGTGAGATGCCATGTCTTGGATTTCAAGTTGATTTTATATCACTGCACGGGTTTTTAAAAATAAATAAATAGTGCATACGTGACATCATGCTAACTTGACGTGTTTCGAAAAGGTTTGAAATCAAGAAGAAGCTGAAGACGGCAAAGAAGAAGGAGAAAGAGGAGAAGAAGAAGAAGCACGAAGAAGAGCAGGAAAAACGCAAGCTATCTCAGGTTCAAGACACACAAGTGGTGAGGACCCAACCAAAGTGCTTTTCCATTTATGGCCGATCCTGAACTCGAATTTGACCCTAACGTGTTAAGCGGCGTTATGGATGATAAGCACCAAGTGTTGAAGCGCTCATGTTCCGTCTGCTTGACGTCTGTAGGTGATGTCACATAACAAGGAACGGCGATCCAAGCGCGACGAGAAACTCGACAAAAAGTCTCAGGCCATGGAAGAGCTGAAAGCCGAGCGAGAGAAGAAGAAAAACAAAACAGGTCCGTGGCAACTCTCTGTCTGCAGATTTTTTTTTTTTTGTGTTATTTATTTTGTCTGTTTGTGAGACACTAATGCTCCTTATGTTTCACTGAGCAGCAGAACTCTTGGCTAAACGCGAGCCCCTGAAGACCAGCGAGGTGTACTCGGACGACGAAGAGGAGGAAGAAGAGGAAGATGACGACAAGTCATCCGTCAAGAGCGACAGGAGTTCACGCTCTTCCTCCTTCGACGACGACGACGAGTGAGTTGAACTCCGGACCACCCTGCCGAGCAAATTCCCCTTTGCGTGTCGAGTCAGCACGACCTGACTTTATTCGACAGAAAAGAAGAAACGCCGCCCAAATCGCAACCCGTGTCTCTGCCCGATGAGCTCAACCGGATCCGCCTGTCACGACACAAGCTGGAGCGTTGGTGCCACATGCCCTTCTTTGCCAAAACCGTCACCGGCTGCTTCGTCAGGATCGGCATCGGGAACAGCAGCAGTAAACCAGTCTACAGGGTAAAAAAAAAAAAAAAAAAAAAATCAGTTCTTGTCACGCAATTGTGGCAGAATTGTAATGTACTTTTCATACAAGGTCGCTGAAATTACGGACGTGGTGGAGACGGCAAAGGTTTACCAACTGGGCACGACGCGGACAAACAAAGGATTGCAATTACGGTATTTTGTCATCTTGCTTGACGAGAACGTTTTGAATCACTAATGCAAAATTATATTTTAATTATTAAACCTGTATTTTTAAAAAATGTCATCCTGCCATTGTGTTCCTCAGGCACGGCGGCGACATGCGCGTCTTCCGCCTGGAGTTTGTGTCCAATCAGGAGTTTACAGAGAACGAGTTCATGAAATGGAAAGAGGCGGTGAGCGGACGCCCGTGTAATCGATCCCCCCGCCGCCGCCACTGCCGCTTCATTCTCGCTCCATCCGCTTTGTATGCAGATGATTATGGCCGGCATGCAAGTGCCCACACTGGACGAGATCACCAAAAAGGAGCAGACCATCAAAGAAGCCATGAATTACAAGTTCAACGACAAAGACATCGAAGATGTCAGTCCATTTTTTACCCCCCCCCATTACCTCGATCGATTTCAAGTCGACTAAAACCATCATCGCTCTTTTGCTGCAGATCGTCAAAGAGAAGGACAGATTCCGAAAAGCGCCACCTAACTACGCCATGAAGAAAACTCAGTTGCTTAAAGATAAGGTAAAAAAGTCACATGACATGTGACTCAAATGACTCTGATATTTTTTATTTTTTCCCCCCGAAGGCTATGGCGGAGGAAAGCGGTGACGGTGACAAAGTGAAGGTCATCCAGGATGAGTTGAATGAACTGGAGGAGCGAGCAGAGGCGCTGGACAGGCAGAGAACCAAGAACATCTCCGCCATCAGGTCTGAAGACTTTCCCACGTTTGTTCATCTTGCCGCTTTCTCTGCATATTTGACACCGTTGTGTATTTGATGCTGCAGCTACATTAATCAGAGGAACAGAAGCTGGAACATTGTGGAATCGGAAAAAGCTCTGGTGGTAGGTGACCTCGTCGTGTAGGAGAAAACGCGTTCCAGCAACAGAGCGGCATCATTTCAAGCGTGTTCTTACAGGCTGAGGGACAAAATGCCAGAAACCAGCAAATGGACCCGTTCACTCGGAGACAGTGCAAACCCACCATGGTGTCCAACGTAAGGCTTCTTTGCTGATGCAACACTGCGACTGGAATATCCAATTCCATATTTACATTTGGATGGACTCGTCACACTTGTGTGGTTCCCATAGGCCAGAGACCCGTCGGTGCACGCTGCCATTCTGGCTCACCTGAACCAGAAGTATGGCTCCGGATCCACGCCGGACCCTTCTCCTCTTGATAAGAACAAACAGGTCTGACACCTAGTCTTTTTTTTTTTTTTTTGGTCACATTTATAACACGCTTCGTTCACCACAGGGGTCAACGGACCCAAAGGACAAAGACGTAACCAAGCCAACCACAGACCTCTCCGAAGATTTATTCAAAGTTCATGATTTTGATGTAAAGATTGACCTTCAAGTCCCTAATGCAGGTAAGTGGGGGTAAAAAAAAAAACGTTTTGTGCTATGCTAATGTACAATACTCACATTGACTGGCTTCGTGCCTTACTCCAGAAGCAAATTCTCTGTCGGTGAGTTCCAACGCGCTCCCTGTAAAAGACGGTGCCCCCCGCCGATCGCTCAACCTAGAGGACTACAAGAAGAGGAGGGGGCTCATCTGAAGATCACTGCACTGCATGAGGAACAGGCTGTGAAAGAGCGTGTGTGTGTGAGTTCATCGGGGCTGTGCGAGTGAGTGTGTGTGTGTGTGTGCGACAAAAGACTTTTTATCAGAAGAAACTGATCCAGACACGTTATTCTGTCCTTTGTTTATTTTTTAAACGGTTTATCCTCTGAGGGTTTTTTTCCCCCCGTTTTTTCCAGGAGAACTCAATGGCGCTGGAATACACTAATTACCACTTTGTTGTTTGACGTTACTGGACACTTAAGTCTTGACCAGCAGTTAAAAAAAAAAACAAAAAAAAAAAACAAACACCCCTCTCACAATGCCCCGTCCATGTTTGTCAAGTATCTCCCCAAATTTTAATGGAGCGGGTACTTTCGGGGACATTCTGCCATTATGTCACTTTGTAAATTCTGTGAAATTGGCCAGAAGTTGAAAAGAAAATGTGTTTTTTTGTTTGTTTGGGGTTTTTTTTTTTTTATGAATGTTGCTTCATTCCTCTTGTATATCATGTTAGGTTATGTAAAAGGATTAAGAAAACAAAAGACAAAAACACCCTTGTCCTTAACTCCCAGAGCAGATTCTATTTGTTATTGATTGTCAATAGTTGGTTCCTGTATTGTTGTGGCATGCCATGTAAATATGCATTTTGGAGTGAGTTGAGGAGGAAAAAATAAAAGAGGCACTGTTTCATAATTTTGCTCATTTTTTTTCCTACCGTGTTCAATGTTGCTATGCTCTACCAGGATATTTTATATGAACCACATAATAAACATTCTTTATTCTTTACTGTTACCACAAATATGCACGTTTGATGACTTCTATGTGTTTGGACTAGTTTAAATAGAATCAGGCATTGTTTTGGCCACACGTTTGGGGTCCTTTCTGTTACCCAGTTCCATGTCAACTGTGAGAGGAGATCTTTGCTTATTATTTTTTCTTCCCGTCCGATGATTTTTGTCTATTGCATCAGACTTTACGATTCTATTCGAACGATATTCCTTTGTAAAGCTTGTTGAAAGATCGCTCTCTTATTATGATCAGGCAATTGTGTAGCTACCCTTGTTTGTTGTGGGGTCCTTGGAGTTTGCTTCCTGGTCCACGTATGGGTGATTTGTTATTTTTTCGATTTTTGTTGTTATCATACGATGTCATTTGCTCATTTTTACCCAAACGACATAACGATAGCTTGTTCAACAATTCAATCTCGCAGATAACAAGGTAGCAGGAGACTTTTTTGGACATTGGGGCTCGTTATAAAAGGTAAGCAACGTAGCTTGAGCTCGGCAGCTCAATCTCTTAGCGTTAGACAAACTCGGTATTAAGTAAAATTTTTGGTTTATTATTATAATTACCCCATTGTGGGATTAAAAACAAAACAGAATTGATAAAAATTGAAGTAACTACACTATTGTCAGAGTCTGAAACTGTCTATTTTGGCTTTGCTAGGTAGTTTCCCCCCAACAACTCTTATTGACAGAGTGGTTTCTCTGCAAGGCATCCTAATTAATGTCATTTTGTCATTCCAAAAGATTACGTACTTTGGGGTGTGGTTCCATCTCGGAGAATAGTCGCGTTTACCCAGCAAAAACAGTAGGATAATGCTGTGCTACCTAGCATTTTTGCAAAAAGCATCCTTGGATGCGGATGCTAAATGTCTTAAGACAACCAGAACAATGCAGTTGCGATCATTTCAATGCCCAGAGAATGTTTTGTCATCATACTATGGTGTAAATATAAGATATGTTTTTGTAATAATTTCAATGAAAAATCTGTCCTTCTCATTGTGGCATTTACTTTGTTTTTTCCATCAGCAATTAAAATGTCCTGGTTTGCCGAGTTCGCCGGCAAAGCAGAAACCTTCCTGAATCAAGTTGACCAGGGGGCTGCCAGCGCCTTGAACAAAAGTCAAAGCAAAACATCGTCCCTTGCCTCGTACTACGATGAAGGTGGCGCGGCCGTCCATCCTGAATACAGCGCTGTCCAATCGGAGACCAGCGCTGTTTCTCAATACGCGTCAAGCTTCATCTCGTCAGCGGCGGACAACATTAAGAAGGCTGCGTCTGCTCCAATCATTTCGGTCCACAAGCAAGCATCGGGGAAAACGTCCAAGGCCCCCCACTCTGCCTCGTCTTCATCCTCTGGCTTCGTGAAGCGCAAAAAGAGTGCGCCTGACGTGGATGATGATATGCTCTTTGACTTTTTGAACAGCTCCGAGCCAACAGTTAGTACCCGGCACGATTCTAAGAAAGATGCCGGCGTTAAAGCGATGGTCGCAGAGGCCAACAGCTCGACTCCGACACCTCCTGCTACCGACTTATTGCAGCATGACGTGTCCCGGGCGTCCAGCCTTGGCTCACCCTCCGCTCACAGCATGAAAGCGTCAGAGGAGAGCCAGTCAGGGGAGAGCTCGACAATAGAGCAAAGCCAAGGTCGGGCACACATTTTGTAGGAATCAAATAAGAGTGAACAATTTGACATGATTTTTTTGTCATCTCAGCCAGTCCAGACTCAGCTGAGACTGGCAACTCGGGCTCGCCTGCCCCTCAGGAGTCCGGCCGACTGGAGTCATGCGGTCCGCCGGAGGAGCCGCAGGGCCAGGTTCTGTCCAGCCTGCGTCTGGAGAACCAACTCCTGCGTAGTGAGGTGGCCTCACTTAACCAGGAGATGGCGTCGGTCATCCAGCGATCAAAAGCCATGCAGGAAGGTGAGACTCATTTTTATTGGATGAATGCGTATGAATTGAAAGGTGAGTCCGATTTCTGACCCCTGTCGTCATTTACGCAGAACTGAACAACGCCCGGCTGCGCACCGACAAACGTAACGCCGAGCAATCTCAGAGCGACCGCGCGCTGCGGGGCCTGCGCTCGCAGGTGGATGACCTGAACGAGGCACTGGGCGCCAAAGACGGACAGCTGGCCGTGCTTAAGGTCCGACTGGAAGAGGCCGACCAGCTGCTGAGTAGCCGCAGCGTGGCGCTGGAGGAAGCTCAGAAAGAAAAGACAAGGTACGAGCTTTCCTTTTTGCTCAGGTGCATGTCGACAAGCGAAGTGTCTAGGATGCCGTCGTGATGTGTAGGATCTTGGAGGACCACACGGAAGGCAGCAGCATGCACTCACAGGCTCTGGAGAGCATGCACGAAAGGCTGCGAGAGGCCGAGCAGGCCGTCAGGAGGGAACAAGACCATTTTCGACAAATGCAGGTGACGCTTTTCCGTCCATTTATTTGATCGAAGAACCTTTGTCAATGAAATATTCCCGATTTGTTTGTTTAGCGCGAACACACCGCCCGTCAGTCACGGTTGGAGTCGGAGCGGCAGAGCCTGGCTGAGGCATTGACCGCGGCGGAGAAGCGCGCCGTGGATGAGAAGCTCAGCGTGGACAACCTCCAGCAGCAGCTGAGGAGCGCCAAGAGCGCCGCCGAGGCCGCTAAGCACGAGCTGCAGGACTACAAGCAGAAGGCCTCGCGCATCCTACAAGTAAGCCTCAACACCACCTGGCAAAAGAAAAATACAGGTCCCAGTTGTTGAGTAAGGATGTGTGTTTCATGTCAAGTCCAAAGAGAAGCTGATCAGCAGCCTGAAAGAGGGCTCCGGTTTAGACTCGCTGGACGGCAGCGGCGCTTCCACACTGGAAATAGAAGAGCTCCGCCACGACAAGGAAATGCAGAAGGAGGAGATCCAGAACCTGCAAGGCCAAGTGCACTCACTCCGGACTGAATTACAGGTGAAAGGAAAAAGGGAGTTAAAATGTTCCATCACCCAAATCTAGTCAGGTGTGATTCACTCCTCTTGCGGGGAACTTGATGTGTGGTTTCGATCCGCAGGATCTGGAGAGTCAGTCCCTCGCCGAGGCGGAAACGTGGCGACAGCAGGCGGCGCAGTTTGAGGAGGCGCAGGCGGCGCTGAACCGCGTCAAACAGGAGCTGGAAGCTGAGGTGGAGCGGCACAAGCAGGTGGGAAAAGAGGTTGAGGACACAATGTTGTCTCAAAATGGCGCCTTTGTTTTTTTTTGTCAAACTCTTCTCGTTGTTCGCAGGAGCTACAATATGTGGAGGAGGAGCAGAAACGTGCCAAAAGTACCCTGCAGAGCCGAGTCAAGGACAGAGAAGATGAAATCCAGAAACTCAGGAATCAGGTCGGTCTGACCACATGTCAGTCACGGTGCAATGTTTTTTTTCTTTTTTGAATAGTAAAAGAAAACAAATAATAAAAAAAGAGGAATAGCCAAACATTGGATGTAACCCATTTTTAATTGCACGGACTTGTGCATGCTTCATTTTTTTTTTCCTTCCAGTTGACCAACAAGACGCTGAGCAGCAGCCAAACGGAACTGGAGAACCGCCTCCACCAGTTGACTGAAACACTGATCCAGAAGCAGACCATGCTGGAGGCTCTGGGCACGGAGAAAAGCTCGCTTGTCTTCCAGCTCGAGCGCCTGGAGCAGCAGCTAAAAAACACGCAGGGCGGTCCGGCCACCGGGGGGGCCGCTATCAACATGAGCGGTGTCGAAGGGCCGGGTAATCTGTTGCGCTCCTCGTTTTGCCGACCATTAACATTGTTTTACCTTCAACCTTTTTTCTTTTTTTAATCTTCAGGAGCCAGGCAAAGGAATATTCCGGTACTTTTCAGCAATGAAGAAAGTCCTGGTGTATATGGGAAAGTCCAAAAAGCAGCCAGCACCATTGACCGTTTCAGGTAAAAGCGCAAGTCCTAAACACTGGACCACATTACCCACAAGCCACTTGGGTATAGTTTCCGTTTGTCTCATTCCAGCATCAGACTGGGGATCTTCTTGAGGCGCTACCCCATGGCCAGGGTTTTTGTCATTTTGTATATGGCGAGTATTTAAGCCTTTCTCTTAGGGTGTGAGGAACTTGGCATAGTTTCCACGTGCTAACATTTGGACTGATGTTTGCAGGCGGTGCTGCACCTGTGGGTGATGATTGTTCTTCTGACATACTCTCCGGAAATGCACAACAGCCATCCCGACGGAAGCTAGGTGAAAATGTCCTCGGCAGCTGAACTATATAGGGCTCTGAGATCTGACTTTTTTTTTTTTTTTTGCACATACAGACACTTGCAGATTTATTCTCCGACTTCCCTACTGACAACGGCATTACGTTTGAAGAGAATTACTGAGAGGTATTAAAATTTTGCGGTCTCATGAATGGTAATGGATAAAAGCTGTCTTGTGTCAGGGCTTTCAGACTGCTGTCAGACTTCTGACAGATTGTATTTAACAATGTAAAAAGATTATTTTAATAAATGACCTAAATATTACAGAATCTTGTGTTACCTTTTTTATTTATATTATACATCGGTATCGAAAATGGATAAATTCACAAATGAATGACAGTTTTACGTCACATGTGCTGGCTGGCCCTTTAAAAATGGTTGGCCTCCACGGCCAATCCCACAATGCACCGCGGCGGATGTGTCCACGTCACAGCTGACAGCCAGCCGGCCCCGTAATGGCTGCCGGAGCCTAGTTGGCAGTCTAATGAAGCGAACGCGTAAAAGCTGTTTTCTTATTAAACTATCGACTTGAGGATTTACACCCGCCTATATTTTTTTGTATTAACGGTTCAGCTTCATGTCCTAGGTCGCTGGCTAATTGAAGCTAGGCTAAGCTAGCACCCCCCCTTCCTCGGTCGCCCTCACCGAGCTTCTGTTTTGGTTCGACCGTGTTGTTGAGCCACCCCAAAACATGTCATCTTGGCTCGGCGGGATCGGCTCCGGCCTCGGCCAGTCGCTGGGCCAGGTCGGCGGGAGCCTGTCGTCCTTCACTGGTCAGATCTCAAACTTTACCAAAGATATGTTGCTGGAGGGAGTGGAAGAAGTCGGAGGTAAGTCGCCACATCATCAGCAGACCTTATCACTCAATCTGTAGATATCCAATGTGTCAACACATACATTATTTCTTGAACGATTTACGTTAAGGATAAAATCACATGATTCCGCAGTGATTTTGTCATTTGTAGTCAAAAACATTTAGTTGTTTCTCAAAGTTATGCAAATGATTGAATCACGTGACAGCCCGACCCGTTTTTCAATTGTTTTCCAAAGCAACGTGAGTTGTTAAATGTGTTTATTTATTTTGATGGTTGGTGACATATTAGCCGAGAAGTTCAATGTATTGACTGCACGGGACTATCAGTGTGTTGTTTGCTTGTGTGTCATGTGTCAAGTGTTAAAGCAGATCTCACGTGCCCGATAGAAACACGTGCAGAATGGAAATTGAGACATATGTGGATGTGTTTATTTCTGAATGGAAGAAGATATATAAGAGTTTCTCTTGTTTTCTACAGACGCTGCCACAGAGCTGCAGTTGTCCAATTCCAAGCTTGCCGACGTGGAGGCTACCTTGTCCTCTCAGAAATTTGAGGTTGGAATGTTCTTATTTTGTCTCCCCTCCTCCTTGTTTGGTGTCCTGGTGGGACTTTTGTGTTTTACGATAAGATTATCATCAGGATGTTGACATGGGAGGAATATTTAGCATCTTGTTTCTTTTACTAGTCAATTTGCTAACAGCCCGCGGACGTCTGACAAACACTCCTGTTGACTTTTTTTTTGGGTGATTCAACGCTCTGGGGACATATTTGTAACTGTCTTTTTTTTTTTTTTGCAGTGTGAAAGGTTGAAAAAGCTCCACGCCGAGCTGGAAGAGAAGCTGGAAGCCGCAGAGATCCAAAACAAGCAGCAGTCGGCCGAGTACAGGAAGCTTCTGCAACAGAAAGATGTAAGTTGATTGGAATCAAACAATAGTTACTGTATCACTTAAAAAAAAAAAAAACATCATCTGTCATCTAGGTGGAGATCAGTCACCTGAAGGCTCGACAAAGCGGGCTCCAGGAAGAGGTCCAGAATCTTCAGAGCTCTGTCCAGTCCGCTTCTGCTGCTCCCGTGCTGCCCGTCACCCTGGCCTCTTCCAGCGTCGTCACCACGGCGGCCTCCTTCCTTTCCCAGTCGTCTGCGTCCCACCACCATCACGGTTTCCACGGCGACGACATGGACCTCAGCGAAGTCATCTCGTCCCAGCATGAGATCAACCGGCTGGCCGCCGAAGTGCTGCGACTGGAGGCGGAGGTGGCGCACTGGAGGCGCATGTCGCAGGTGAGTTCACTAGATGCTTAGCTAGTTAATAAGACTACCAAATGGAACTAAAATGATACAAGAATAAAAATGAGAAATAATTAAATTTTTGAATTGCTCCTTTAGGCATCGACATCAGCGGCGGCAGGCAACTCCGACCAGAGTGACATTCTCAAACTTCAAAGAACCGTTAAGGTAGATTACCTTTTTTTTTTTTTTTTCCCCCCATCTCAGTGAACTGCAAAACTGGCCCAACACTTTAAGACTCGACATCTTCTTGTGTGTCTTTATAGGAACTGCGAGACAAGATAAGCCACGAAGTGGACGAACACCAACACGAGCTCGCCGCCCTGCAGGACGCCCAGCGTCAGAAGATATCCGACCTCAGCCGGCGACACCGGGAGGAGCTGGCCGAGTATGAGGAGAGGATCGAGGAGCTGGAGGAGCAGCTCCAGAATGGTCTGCTGATGTTTCTACATGTATATGAAAAGAGTGCATAGCAAATGTGATCAAACTGTTTCCTGTGGTCTCTAACAACAACAAATATGTTTATGTCAACTAATCTCCAAAGGTCCTTCTCCAGGCTCCTCTCCAACCAGCTCCCCATCAAACCCCTCCAAAGAGCTAGAACTTCAGACCACTGTCGCTGCCCTGCGCCAGGCCGCCGAGGAGCGGGAGGCACATCTCTCCGAGCTGTCCGCCGACCTGGAGGAGGCGGAGAGGCTCCGGGCCTCTCTGCAGTCCGAGAGGGACGACGCCCAGGAAGAGAACGCTGCGCTGCTGCAGAACTACGCCCGTCTTCAGGCCTCCGTGGACGAGCTCCAGGGGCGCGTCCGGGAGCAAGAAGGCAAGGCTGTGCAGAAAGCTCAGCTGGAGCATGAGATCCAAGTGCTGAGGGACAACCTCGCCACTGCCGAAAAGGAAACGGAGCAGCTAAAAAGTCTGCGTGAGGTAAGCTAGTCCTTGGTTGTGACTGCTCACGATTAGTTTTAAATTTGTGTCATTGCTCTCATAAATTAGGCAGACCCTGAGGAAGTCGAACATGCCGATATCTTAGAACTGAACACGGTCATTGGCACATTAAGAGAAGAGAAGGAGGCCCTGGAGCAGGAAAAGGTGTGATGATGTCATTTTTGTGTCATGGCCGTACAAGGGTAGTCGTGCCGTTCCTTGACATTAACAGAACAACACTTTTCCCCTCTCAAAGCTCACTATGCAGCAAAAACTGAGCGCGGCCGAGGAGAAAATAGACAGCGCGGCTCGACCGGCCGAAACCGAGTCGACGGAAGACCTGAAGGAGGCGCTAGAACGTCTCGAGAGGACTCTGAAGGTCACGCAGGAGGAACGTGACACCCTGCTGACGGAGCTAGAGGAACTCGACCGGCAAAACCAGGATGCGACGCAGGTCTGATCAAATTTGGCCAACTTAGAAAATATGAATTTGTCTCTGAACTGTAATTTGTCATTTTCCCTTCTTTTCCCAGCATCTGATCTCGGTGAAAGAGCAGCTGAAGAAGGCCGAGACGGAGCATAGCGCCACCAAAGACAGGACTAGATCGCTTGAGCAGGAGCTGGAGGCCCAGAAAGAGAAGACCAGCCAGAGTGCGTTCACGCTCAACGACTTGCACATGAGCAAGCAGCAGCTAGAGGGCGCTGTCCGGGACCTGAAGGACAAACTGAAACAAGGTCAGGAACGCAACAAGGAGGCTCGCAGAGAAATGTCAGAGCTGAAGAAGAGCTTGCAGGAAAAAGAGCAGCACTTGTTGGCGGCAAAAGAAGAGCTTAGTCAGACCCAAAGGAGAAAAACAGATGATGCCGAGCTGGGGGTGAAGGAGAGAGAACTCTCGGACCTTCGACGAGAGCTGGAGAAAGTGACGTCGAAGGACTTTGAGCTGAAGATGGAGAACAGTAAGTTGAAAGAGGCTGTGAGGAAAACGGAGGACTCGTTGAAGGAGAACCAGACGGCGACGAGCAGGACGTTGCTGGAGAAGGACACGCGCATCGAAGCCCTGAAGTTGGAGAAAGAGCAGCTGGAGCGCGAGCTGCAGCGGACCGAGCGCTCGCTTGCGGAAGGGGCCAAACAGTACCAGCGCACCGTCGACGAACTGAGCCGGGCGCACTCCATGGACGCCTCGGCGTTGCAGAAGGAGCACGAGCGCGCCGTCAAGCTCAACCAGGTGAAGGACACTGAGATCGCTCAGCTACGCCTGGACGCCGAGCAGATGGCGGCCGACCACCGCGACACCAACGAGATGCTCGCCATCACCGTCGCCGGGCAGAAGCAGCTGACCGACTTGCTCGAGGAGAAAGACGAATTCGCCGAGACGCTGAAGCGGAACGCGGCGGCCGAGCGGGCCGAGCTGGAGACGAGCGTCGCGGCGGCAAGGAGGGAGGCCGACGCGCTCAGACAGGCGTTGGAGGAGAAGGACAGACAGCTGGCGGGCATGAAGGAGGACAACAGTCACTTGAAGGAGGAGATGGACCGCGTGCAGGATCAGCAGAGCAGATCTCCGCGCACGCTGGACATCATCACTGAGCTGGAGGCCGAGATCACCCAGCTCAAGTCCTCCAGAGGCGGCCTGGAGGAGGAGATGCGGGATCTCCGGCAGAGGCTGGAGGAGCAGCAGGTGTCGCTCCTCAGCTCTCGAAGCGAACTGGAGCGGGCCACGCTCGACTTCGACAGGCTCCTCCAGGCCAGGGACCAGGAGCTGGCCGGACTACGGCGGACCTTGGAGAGTCGAGATCCCGCCGAGTCGCCCATGGAACAAGGTGACATCATACTGCAGGAAGACAAGACGGTGTCACTGAACCAGGAGAACGGCAACGAGAAGCACGACCTCTCCAAAGTGGAGCTGGAGCGCTTGGTGAAGGGCATGAAGGAGAAAGAGACGGAAATCAGCCAGCTGAATGAGAAGAACCTGTCTCTGACCAGGCAGCTGGACCAGATGGCGCTGTCTCGTGACGAAGTGGGCAAGCTTTCCCAGGTGATCTTGCAGAAGGACCTGGAGATCCAGGCCCTTCACGCTCGAGTCACCATGGGCGGTGGCGGTCAGGACATCCTCTTCCTCCAGCAGCAGCTGCAGGCTTACGCTGTGGAGAGGGAGCAGGTCCTCGCCGTGCTCAACGAGAAGACCCGGGAGAACAGCCAGCTCCGCTCCGACTACCACCGCCTCATGGACATCGTGTCCGGCAAGGAAGCGGCGCTTCTTAAGCTACAGCAGGAGAACCAGCGGCTCTCCAACGCGGGCGACCCCTCGGGGAGCCAGGAGATGTTTAAGGAGACTATTCAGAATCTGTCGCGCATCATCCGGGAGAAGGACATTGAGATCGACGCGCTGACGCAAAAGTGCCAGACGCTGGTGACGGTGCTGCAGTCGTCGGGCGGAGACGCCGGCGGGGGCGTGGTCAGCAGCAACCAGTTCGAGGAGCTGCTGAAGGAGCGCGACACGCTCAAGCAGCAGGTGAAGAAGATGGAGGAGTGGAAGCAGCAGGTGATCACCACCGTCAAGAACATGCAGCACGAGTCGGCGCAGCTTCAGGAGGAGCTGATTAACCTCCAGGCCCGGGTGACCGCCGACGGCGACGCCGGCTCCAAACTCTCGGTGGACTACGCCAGGCTCATCCAAAGCTATGAGCACAAGGAGCAGCGGCTGGGGAGCTTGAGTGTGGAGCTGGCCCAGGTCCACCAGACCCTCAGCCAGCTCAGCACCACCAAAGATCTCCTGCTGGGCCGTCTCGACCACACGGCTCCCGAAAGCGCAGCTCGGTCGAGCGCGGTCGACGCCGCCAGCCAAGACTTGACTTCCCTTCAAGCTCGGCTGGCCGAGCGAGAAAACCTGATCCGGACCCTCCAGGAGAACAACCACCGACTCTCCTGCTCCGCCTCAACTTCCGAGAGCGACCAGAAGAACCACGCCGCCGAGCTCCAGCAGGTCCGAGCCAGCCTGGAGGCGCTGCAGAGGTCGGTCCGTGACAAGGATCTGCTCATCAAGACCAAAGGGGATCAGCTGACCCGGCTGGGCGAGACGCTGCGCAACCGCGAGAGCGACAACGAGGTGCTGAAGCAGGCCGTCACCAACCTGAAGGAGCGTGCCCTCATCCTGGAGTTGGACGGCAAAACGCTGAAAGAGGAGAACGAGCGGGTGGCGGCCCGCTCGCGGGAGAAGGAGTCCGAGTTCCGGGCTCTGCAGGAGACCAACATGCAGGTGTCCATGCTCCTGCGCGAGCGTGAGTTTGAGCTCAACGCCATGAGGGACAAAGCCACCACCGTGGAGAAGATGCTTAAAGACAAAGAACAGGTCAGCCCACTCGCCTTTCACCAGAGAAGATCGTGAATTGTGTTTAAATCTCTTTCTTTTTTTTTGGCACAGGGTAAATCGAGTGAGCTCAATCAACTCCTGAACGAAATCAAGTCCATGCAGGACAAAGCGGTGGCTTTCCAACATGAGCGGGACCAGGTGATGATGGCGCTCAAGCAGAAGCAAATGGAGACCACGGCCTTACAAACCGAGGTGTGGATGTTCACTGTACTTGAGCCACACAAAATAAAGAACACAATCATTCTAATCATAAAATCGGCACACCAACAGCTACTCAACAAGTTGTTTGCATGTTCACAGCTTCAGCACGTGCGGGACAAAGAGCAGCGTCTCAACCTGGAGCTGGAGAGGTTGCGCAACCACCTGCTGGAGATCGAGGACTCGTACACGCGGGAGGCTCTTGCCGCCGAGGACCGCGAGACGGAGCTGCGGCGGCGCGTGGCCCTCCTGGACGAGCGGCTGGCCACGTCCTCCAGCGCCGTGGAGAGCGCCAGGTCGGGGCCCAACTGACACGACGTGAATCGATTCAAAGCGAATCCAGCTTTGTCATGTTTTTATTTGTGCTTGTAGCCAGCAGGCCAGCATGCAGGTGGAGTCTCTGCAGGAGCAGCTTAGCGGTGTGCTGAAGCAGCGGGACGACGCCCTCCTGCAGCTCGGGACCTCCCAGGAGCAGGTCAAACAGTATGCAGTTTCACTCTCCAACCTGCAGATGGTGCTAGAGCAGTTCCAACAAGGCAAGAATCAGCTTCTGTCACGGTGGAAACGAATAATAAGCCTTTCATCAAAATCAAATGAAAAGATTGAATCCTTTTCTTCCTGTTAGAGGAGAAAGCTATGTACTCGACCGAGCTGGACAAGCTCAGGAAGGAGAAGGAGGAGTGGCGGAAGAAGGCGGACAAGCTGGAAGATCAAGCGTCTGCCCTTCAGGTGCTTTCAATGGCTTCACGGCAAAAACCCCAGGTGAAGTTAAAGTAAAACGACGCTCACGTTGCAGATGAACCTGGACGAGGCCAACGCAGCTCTGGATTCGGCGTCCCGCCTCACCGACCAGCTGGACTACAAAGAGGAGCAGATTGAGGAGCTGAAGCAGCAAGGTGAGCTCACGGCATTGGACCACAAAGAACCATCTTTGTTGTCCCTTCACCGCTGAGGGCGCATTTCATTTCACACACGTTAGCAGCCAATTTCCATAATTTGGTGTTTGGGCCACCTTCAGAACCGAACCTCGCCCCTATTGCCTTTGGCCTTTCCTACTACCAACAATAAAGTTATTTACCTCTGGCTCGGAATAAAACAAACGACCCAAGGATTTTTTCCAACGTCACATTTGAAGGCCTTCTTGTGTCAGGCGCAACTTTCTCTCTCGTCATTTGTTTTTAAACAAATCAAGGATTTCCTCCGACAGCACTCATGAAAGTCGCCTTGCGCCTGGGCCAATTTTTTTTCCCACGCTTTTGTTTAGTCTTGAATGCAACATCCGATAAGCCTTGATTGGTCGTGTTATTGTAGACCTGCTTTACCAGCTCATTTGTTTACGTTTCTTATCCACCTATGAAACATGTATAGAATGTCGGCGTCTGCTTCTCAGCTAACGTGCTTACGCGTGTGTGTGTGTGTGTGTGTGTAGTGGACGTGAGACAAGAAATGTTGGAGGAGGCCCAGAAGAAACTGATGAACCTGTTGAACAGCACCGAGGGCAAGATTGACAAGTAGGCGAAAGAAATAATGCGAATAATAAATTGATAATAAATTCATACAAATTGAATTTGGTGTCCCCAGGGCCTTGATGCGTAACCTGCTTCAAGGTTACTTCCACACGCCCAAGAAAAAGCGAATGGACGTGCTGAGGCTCATGGGTAGCGTGCTGGGACTCAGCCCAGAGGACGTGGACAAGGTTAGCGGCTAATTGAAAGCGCTTTCGGCTTCAACTGAATGACATCATTGTGGTACGCTTTGCGCGGCGGAATAACGCCGCTCCTGTTGCGACTCGTAAACTCACGAGCGCGTGCGTGCGTGCGTGCGTGTTCAAACGGCCCTTTTATTCATGTTCCGTTAATTAACACCGTATATATGAAATATGTTGTTTTTGGGTGTTAATGTGCTTAAAGGGGTTGAGGGGGAAAAAAAAAGTTCAGTCAGTTTGAACAGGATTTGTTTTGTTGTTTTGAAAATTCTGTATGCGGACGCTGTGAAAAAAAAAAAAAGAAGCTTAAATTGGGTAACGAGAGGGTCATAAAATCAAACAAGGCCTGAAGGTTTGAAAATCGCTGCAGCAAGCTTGAAACACGCATTTGGAAATGTAAATTAGCTATTTGCGGACTACAAGAAACCCCGAAAACCTTTAAGATAGGTGGGGGGGGGCTTTTCTTTCTCCACCACGAAGGTCTGGCAGCTGCCCCGAGGAACCCTTCCAAGCCTCTTAAAGGGAAACAGATACGGCAAATTGGATTACTGCGCCCCCAAAGACAAAGAACATTTTTATGGTCTTGCACTTATGTCATCGTGGGTCCCTTGCCTCTTTTTTTTTTTTTTTTTACGCCAATGTCCCTTTCCGCTCGTGTTTACATCCCTCTTACGGAATCACAGAGCGCTCTAAGTGCATCCAGCTGCGAGCGAGCTAGCTTGCGACGATGGCCAGGGAGAATGACAGCGTGGTGAGACCGCTTCCTCTTGCGGAGACGTGCCGAGTCAGCAAAAAATGCCCCACGGATTTAATTATGCGGGTGGGAAGGGGGTGAGGTCCATTATGTCTTCGGCAACTTGTCTTGCCGCAACATAGCTGCTCGATTTTAGCCCTGTGGTTTTCACGTGAGTTCACAGTGCTACCAAACGAGATCGAATTACAATCCGCTAGCTTCGTGCTAACCCACAATGCAAAGCACCATTGACATGCTAATAATTAGTATTGCTAGACTCCATATCGCCCAGTCTTAGTTATTGCTGATTTTGGCATACTGCCTCTTGTGGTCCAGATGCTGGACGAGGACACGGCACGTGGCATGAGCGGCTGGGTGTCGAGCTGGCTCGGTGGCCGAGGCCCCCAGAGTGTCCCCAACACTCCCCAGAGGCCCACAAGTGGGCAGAGCTTCAACACGGTAAGAAGAAACAACGCAGTGATGTCATTGGGCATCTTCTTATTTTTATTTTTTTGTCACAGTCCTTCTCAGAGATGTTTGTCAAGTTCCTGGAGATTGAGTCGACGCCGTCTCTCCCTCCGCCCAAACTTCCCATCATGGATATCAAGCCTCTGAGGGCTCCGCCCTCCAGAAAAACGCAGACGAGTGGCGCGGCGCCCAGCAAGACCAGCAATCCCTTCCTGGCTCCACGCTCGGCCGCCGTGCCCTTGCTGGGCACCGGCGCTGCCCACTCCGGCGGGCCGGGCGGGCATCTGCTGATGAAGTCCATCTCGGACACGTTGCCCACCTTCACGCCCGTGCCCGTGTCGGCCGAGGCGAGCGGCGGCGCTGTGCTCAAGGACTTGTTGAAGCAGTGAAGAAGATGACGTTTGTTCTATGCAGAATGAATCAAAGTGCTTCCTTATAAAAATCAGAGACACGAGAGAGAATTTAGGACTCTTGAAAATCGCCACAATGAACCTTGATGGAAGATTTACGTTCATGAGACATTTTTGCCAGCAAAGACTTTCGGGGCTGAATTTAAAAAAAAAAAAAAAAAAGACTGCACAACAGTTGTTAAAACCAAAATAGCAATTTTTTTTCTCAAGGCTTTTTCGGATGCTAGAAATTCCTCCCCAAATAATACTGCTGAGGGATTAACGACTGCCTGTCGAATTAAATTTGGAAAACTGGTTTATTCGAATGAACCAGATTCACAATCCACCGTGAACGTTTGAAAGGGAAGGAAAGCACCTTTAGGTTTCTTGAAAGGCATTGTTTCTCAACCCAAGTGACCTTGTGAACATCTCCACCTCCCCCCCATTTTTTTTTTTTTTTTAATGACAGTGATGTCAAGCATTATGTGGCTGCGGTAACCCGCACAGACTACACAACACGCGTCCGACTCATAAAGGGCGTATGAAAACAGTGCTACTCTTACACAGTTAAACATGTTTATTGGGTGGGATTGTTTTTTTTTTTAATTTATGGGCACTTGTTATGAAGTGAGACATCCAAGTGCCTGTTACTTTGTGCAAACAACTTTGCAAATAATCAGGAGTGTACATGCTTGATAGGAATATTTATATTTACAGACTCGTTTGTACATTTATCTTCATGTAAATTCGTGGCATTTTTATTGTAAATTGGAGTAACGAGAAAAATAAATAAATTAAATAAAAGTTGGTCCGCCCCCTGGTGGTGGCGCAGCATAATGTGAGCAATGTGAGGGGGGGGCGTCTCTTTCTGGTCTGATGGGAACCAGCTGTGGACTGAAGCAGGGGGCGGGAGGCAGAGCAAAATCAACTTTTTTTTTTTTTTATGAAAAAGTGGCGACATTAGTAGCGACTCGGTCCACTTTGGGGAGGGGGGGCAGTGGTCTTAGCTGACTGAGGGGGGTCAACGTTTTAAGGGTCGTCGAAGTGAAGGGAAGCTTGGGAGGAAATGAGAAACGCACTCGGTGACATACGTGGCTCCACGCTTTGCTCCTCTACAAGGTTAGCATTTTTTTGTTTTTTTTAGATTAATGGATATTTGCGTAATGCACCCTAAAAGTAAACTCAACCAAATTGGATTCCTCTTCTCTTGTAGGATGGTGGCAGCGCTGCTATTTATTTTGCTTTGTATGCAGTCAGCACACAGCCAGGTAAGAACTTTGAAGAACGTCACTCAACAAGTCAACCAATTCCGCACTGTCAACATGATACAGTTGGCAAGAGTTTTGAAATTGCTGTATTTATTTTTTTCAAAGCTACTTTTTAATCTACTTTTCATTCATTAGAGCTTATAATATAAAGAATTGTATAAGAGCTCAGACGTGTTAGTTGCTAAAATGTGCATGATGTGTGCAATTGACAGTAATACATGGATTGCAAAAGTCACATAACTACAATTGTGTCCACACAGACGTGCACAACTGGCTTCCGATATGACCGCAGGTCAAGACAGTGCATGGGTAAGTGTTCCTTGTGTTGTTAAAGCTATGGGGACAATTACAATGTCCGTCTCACTGCAAACATCAAATACAAATGAAGGAAAAGTAGCAGTAAAACAAGTCCACAAATAAGTCTTAAGTTGAAATTGATCAATGTGTCCTTCTCGCAGATGTGGATGAGTGTCGGAGTCTTCCGGACCCCTGCAGGGGGGACATGAATTGCATCAACCAGAACGGGGGTTACCTGTGCCTGCCCCACGGCCTCTACAGCCAGCCCTTTGGGCCCGACACCCCGCGGCAGCAACCTGACCCAGTGTACCCGGGGCGTGGGGGCGGGGCTGCGGGCGCCGCGGGTGCCGCCGGCACCGGGACAACCGGCGGCCAGCCGGACAGCTACGTGCCGGCGCCCCCGAGGCAGGCCGAACCCAGCTACCCTCAGCTGGGCTTCCCGGTGCCGTGCATCCTGGGCTACACGCTGGCGGATGACGGAACCTGCAATGGTGAGTGCTTTTGTTTTAATGTGAAGTGTTGCAAACTTTATTACACCGATTTAGACAACTCCGCTGTTGATGTTTTTGTTGGATGTAATTCAGGGAGTCCAGGTGTGTCTTTTAACATGTCACTAAAAAGCACCCCTTGTTTTGTGTAAATGACGGCGTGCCAGCCTCAAACATGAAGTCATGTTGCCGTATTTGTATTGCATAGAACAGGCCCGCTTGTGTATGTGTGTAATGAGCCAATCAACATTGCCACCGCCCCGCCGCCGGTGTGTTATGATGTAATGACGCCACCTACAGATTTCCTGTCTGGACGTGGAACAAATGCGGCTTTGACGGGAGCGGCGGTGGAATTTTAGTGGCTCGTTATCGTGCTAATGTGGATGTGAAGAAATTAAGGGAGATTGTTGCTACATTTAGGACAGACACAGCCAGTACTTGCCAGAAATTCCTGCAGTTGCTTTTATTCACTTAAAAGTTGGAATGACTTAATATTAGCTGTGGGACACTTCTATTTGTACGTCACATCTTATAGCTACTCCTGTAATTCCTCTCGACTCCTGAAGGGCAGCACGGGGTCCCGCTTATCGCCGGGGCAAGCCGCCTGAGCAAACAAGAAGCCCTCTCTGACCCCTCCCTTCGCTTCCCTCCGGCCCGGTAGATTTTGGTCATTGCCTCTTAAGGAAGTCGCAGGAATTGTGCCCGTAATCGGAGCGATCTGTTAATGCGGAGGAAAAACAATATGGGACTTGATAGCTGACAGCTCCGACCTGGAATGTTGTTGAAACAAAGGCCGGAGGGTGTGTGGGGGGGTGGCTGGGATATTTCTGGGGTTACTTGGAAGAAAGTGAAACAACTCCTACAATACTATGGAATTTTGACAAAAGCCGCTTTCAAACAGTCTACAGGAAAATCATCATGCACAGCACTAATGATCTATTTTTAACAACATCTTTAAGGGGTTTAATTTGTTTGCTATAAAAACTCAAGCCTTTCAGCAGGCACGAAATGCTGCCCTCTGCTGGTCAGTGCATCCCTTTTACGCCATATTGTGTACTACTACTACTACTACTTTTGACTCCATCTTGTGTTTCGTCCTATTCTTTTAGACATTGACGAATGCGAGAGCAACTCCCACCACTGCAACCCCACCCAGGTGTGCATCAACACAGCGGGGGGCTACACTTGCTCCTGCACTGAAGGCTTCTGGCTCATTGGGGGCCAGTGTCAGGGTGAGTTGTTCTTCATAGCTCAAGCAGAGAAGGTCCATCAGGATGACATTTTTTCAAGCTGCCAAAATTGAAAAAGAAAAAAAAAAACTGTGCTAAACCTCCAAGATACGTTTAAAAAAGGGAAACGGCGCCCTCTTGTGGTTACTTAATGCAAAATCTGATTTCTTGCCAACGCCATGATTACAGTTTAAAACAACAGGATGATTAATTCACACCATGTTTCCTTACTGTGTTTTTTGCAGATATTGACGAATGTCGCTACGGTTACTGCCAGCAACTGTGTGCCAATGTGCCAGGCTCGTATTCTTGCTCGTGTAACCCGGGCTTCGTCCTCAACCCGGACAACCGCAGCTGCCAAGGTGCGTCCGCTGACATCACAAATTTCCTTGTAACCAGAGACTGAGCCCACATGTGATGTTTTATGATACCTTTTAAAAAATATATATATTTTAATCCCAATCGCACATAAAGCCAAAGATTGTGATGTTTCCTGGAGGTCTCCAGAGAATCTTGCGCAACTTTAACGACGTGCAAATGCACATCATCTGTTTGGAACCATCTCCAGATAAAGGAGAGTTCCTGGAATTGTTGCATAAACTATGTTTGTGTGTGCGTGTGTGTGTGTGTTAGATGTGGACGAGTGTGCGGATGAGCCATGCAGTCACGGCTGCTTCAACAACCACGGCTCTTTTATGTGCAATTGCGATGAAGGCTTTGAGCTAGCGGCCGACGGAACTTCCTGCAATGGTAAGTCCAAAGGCATACTAAAATAAAATTAAAAAAATTCCATTATCGTAACTTGCCGCAGACGTGGACGAGTGCAGCTTCTCCGAGTTCCTGTGCCAGCATCGGTGCTTGAACACGGCGGGCTCCTTCAACTGCATCTGCCCGCCCGGCTACTACGTCTACGAGGACGGCCGGAGCTGCGAAGGTAGCGTCCAAAGTCTCCGCTTCCAAAAAAAAACACATGAAAAGCCGCTCCGATGTTTGAACTGACCCCGAGTGGTGTTGTCGTGTGCTTGATTTTGAAGATATCAATGAATGTGAGAGTGGTAACAACACCTGTACAACAGAACGAGTCTGTTTCAATTTCCAGGGAGGCCACACATGCCTGGCTCCTTTACAGTGTCAGCTTCCTTACGTTGAAGTGGGCGACAAGTGAGTGCGGCGCGGCGGGTCTTAAAGTAACGCGCCGTCGCCTTCACACTCTCCTCTGTGGTGTGCCCAGTCAGTGCATGTGCACGGCGGGCAACCCTGCGTGCAGGGACCAGCCTTTCACCATCCTGTACCGACACATGGACCTGTCGTCCGGACGTAGCGTGCCTGCCGACATTTTCCAGATGCAGGCTACCACGCGCTACCCGGGCGCCTTCTACATCTTCCAGATCAAGTCGGGAAATGAGGGACAAGAGTTCTACATGAGGGTGAGGAATACTCTTACACATATTTTGCAGGTTATGACCCGCAGTAGATTCCCATGTTTAAAAAAAAAAAAAAAAAAAAAAAAAAAAAAAAAAAATCCCATGTCCTGCACTACAGAATATCACCAGCAGGTGGTGCCAAAGCCACTCATTCACTGTTTGACTTCTTGCTATATTGTACTTTTTTTATGTCCATCTTTATTGCACGTAGTTCATCCAATTCGTATCTGTCCAACTTTAACATATTTTAAAAAATCTATACCATCATCGGTATTATTTTTTTTTATCATTCCTCAAATTTACAGTTTTGCCACAATGATGCATTTTTCACCCAAAAACGCCTCATTGTCATACAAAAAGATTCACTCTAGAAACTAAATATTTAGACATACACGTGATACTTTGCAAATGTGGATTTTTAACCCAAATTTGGCTTGTGTTCAATAGCAAACCAGCAACATGAGCGCCACGCTGGTGCTGTCGCGGCCCATCAAGGGCCCGCGAGAGGTGGTCCTGGACCTGGAGATGGTGACGGTCAACAACGTCATCAACTTCCGCGGCAGCTCCATCATCCGGCTGACCGTCTTTGTGTCGGAGCACCCCTTCTGACGCGCCGTCACGGTCGGGAAGCACTGACGGAACGCGCCCCGCCCCGCCTTAATGGGCTCTTAAGGCGGCAAGATGGACGCTCTAGCGGGATGCGTCCGGTGTACAATTTCTGCCATCCTCTTCTTCGAAGCACCGCAAACGTTGTATTCTCAGCACTGCGTCTTTTTCACTTCAGATCAGCTGTGAACAAGACCTTTATTGTGTATCATCAAATATGAATTATTGATTACAATAAACGTCCGTATGAGCCGGCCACTGAAACCACCGCGGCGGCGCCTTTTTGCTTTAATTCCTTTTCCAATACTGCTGAAGTGTGATAACATCAACGTAGAGGAAACAGAAATAGGTTTTGCGTAAAGAACATTTTTAAAATGGTAGTGTATCATTGCTGTCCCCCAAAAAATGTGAACAGGGTTTCAAATAACTTTTCCCATAAACAGATTAAAAAGATGCTCGTAAGGGAAGGAGGCAGGATGGAGGGAGGAGAAGGTTTAGTGAGGAAGAGAAGAAGGAGGAGGAGCCTAATCATGAGTCGGCTGGCATTTCTCGTCATTCTTGTGTTGACTCGACAGGCTTGGCGGCGCATCAGAGCCCCTCAAAAAACAACAACCTTTTCTTCAATGATAGAACACACAATCCGGGTGAGACTTGACTATTTTCTTTAACTTTTTTTGTGAACTGTATTTATACTTAATGTTTGATTAGTTTTGAACCTGCTAAAAACTTTTGCTGTGATTTGACAAACCCAATTAAATAGTTGTATTTTAGAATCGTTGCATGCTTGAATCGTATCAAATTCATAAATTAAGATCCGTATTCAATCATCTTTTACGAGAGATGTACACAAGGTTTGATATTTGTTGTTTCTTTGAGTTTAAGTCACTTGGATAGTTTAAGTTTTGGAGACTTTCCATTTTCAAGAAACCTGAGAAAAGCTATAGCTCTCCAGAATCGAATCGTATTTGCTTAAGCCGAACCGATTCGAATAGTAGCATATTTAAAGTATTACTTTTTATTATGATTGATTTAGGGAATGGAAATCACTTTTTGGAGGTTTGTTTTTGTGTTCAACATGTAAATTTGGCATATTGCTCAGAAGTTGGATAGTTGTGCAAACATTTTGTTTACTTGTTTCAGGCATGGAGTGCATCAAAAACTGCTGCAAGAGGTTCAGTAAAAAGCAAGGGAAGGAGCCAGAGCCAGAGCCAGAGGAGACTGAAGGTAAAGTGAAATCTAACAGAGCGGTGATTGTGAACTTCGCGATAGAGGGCGCCACTTAACATTTGTTTTATGTATTAGGGAATATTTCTTGTGGTTGATTCTGGTTCAGGGTGCGTGAGAGAATGCGCCATCAAAAAATGCGGTAATAAGCCATCTGCGCGTAGGCGTGGCATGATCTATTTTTGCCTGACTTACTTTTGACTCACAATTTATAGAACAGATTATGGAAGGGCACTTTGCTGCTTGCCCCTGATACAAATTTTTTTTTTTTTTTTAAAAGCACATTTATTTGCTAGCCACATCACATTTGTCTTGTTGCTAGGCAGAAGTCACGATCCACTCAGTAGGACATTTTATATGGAGTGGGGCACGTCCTCACTTGCCCCTAATACACAAAACAAAAAAAGAGAAATAATTGAGAACTGCTTTATCTCTCAAAGACATTGCAGTGCAGCTACCTGTCACCTCCAAACGATGGGGGGTTCAAGAAGACTACCTCCTGTCCAAGATGCCCCCTGGTGGCAGAGAAGTCCCGTTCGTCCTGCCCACCTTGAAGGCATCGTACGTGCAGCCCGGAGCTTCCACTTTCCCTAACCTCGACTATGGAATGCCAGGTACGTAAGATAGAAATAGAAAACAATTGATTAAAAAAAGATAGACAAAGAAATTGGAGAAGATAATTTGATCTATTTTTTTCCCAAGGATCTTAAAGATCCAACAAAGGCCTCATGGGTCTGACTTCATTAAAATGTGCTCAGAAGTCATTGAGGCGTGGACTCAATGGTGCGAGCAGGATGTCCTGTTTAGACAAGAATTGGACATTTACTTTCTCTTCATGAGGTCGCCGGGTCGGCGCGCTGACCTCCTCTGCCGCTCTTTGTGCTCAAGGTCCGGCCCGTTGCACGTACGCTCAGAGGAAAGCTGAGCTGGTGACCCCTGTTGCGTATAACGCAGACGCTGGTGAGCGGCTAAGTCAGTCCATGTCTGAGCTCAACAATCTTCACAGTCCTCAAATGAAGGTCAGATTGCTCTCCCTATCAAATCGCAACCATCACACACACGCACTTGTTTTTACATTTGCGTCTCCTACAGAGTTATGATTCCATGTCCAGCGTCCTCAGCACTCCGACCTCCACCACGGACTCGATTAAACGCAGCACAGGTGTTTTGTCATTTTTTTGGTAATCCATGTGCCTCTTTAGTTTGGTGACTTTTTTTCTTTGCATTTCTTGACTCTATTCTGGGGCCCAACTATGTTGCTAGGAAACTTTTATGAGCAAGTATTTCTCCCCCAAACAAACATTGTATTCTCGTTGCCTTGCAGAGTCTTTCTCACTGTTTGGTGATGACCTGGGGAGCTTGTGTGTACGACTGAGCTACCAGGAGGAGATGGAGCAGGTGTGGATCACACTGGTCCAGGTACGGTTTCGTTCTTTGGGTCCTCACCGGGACAATGGCGTCCTTTGTGCGCCTCCTTCAATGAACCCTCTGTGTTGACACTCACAATGATACATGATGTGGCCTTACCTGAAATCTGTAAACGGAACTAGTGGAGGAGCCAGCAAAAAAATGAAAGTTGTTGCAGAGCAGATGAAAAGACGGAAACAGGAAGTTACAAAATGACTCCAATAAAAAGGCCTTTAGATAATAGTTCAAACACTTCCATTTGGTAATCCCCAACACCATGTGCTCGATCTGGTGGGCAATGCCCCTAATGCAAAAACAGCTCAATAACTGCAGCCTGTTTTGTCCTTTATCAGTGTTCACAACTCAACCTGACAACCAATGACGCAAAAAAGCCAAAGATCCAAATCAAAGGTGTCATCACGCTTCCAAAACCGGTCAAATTCCAGACCTCCATCAAGCAATACTCTCAGGTACGGGAAATATTTTGACATTTCAGGGGTGTTTTGCTAAATTTCAGGGCGGACGTTATGTCCTCGCGAGTAAAATGATTTTGTTTGATTCACTATTGCGCTTTTTCCAGTAAAGCCTTTCTTCAAGTTTTTCATTGGGCTTACTTTAAAGCTTGCAATAAGTTTTTACACAGGCAGAGATTTTTTTTTTTTTTTTTTTTTTTTTAAATAGCACTTCTGTCACACACTTTTTTGTGACCCTGTACTGGTAAAAATATTTATTTTAGAAATTCCAGCCTGCGTAGCTTTCCCCGCAAGATGTTTACTCAGCTAAAGCGCGATGTGCACTCAGCTGTTGCAGCTATTGTTACGCCACTGCATGACCTTTTTCCCTCCTCTTTGCTTTTTTGCGGCCACACAGGACACATCCTTCATGGAGACGTTTGTGTTTGCGCTGAGCCTTCAGAGCCTCCGCTGCAGCGCCCTACAGCTGAAGTTGCAAAAGCAGGGAGGAAAAAAGCGCACGGTGGCCGAGTGCGTCCTGTCGCTCCGATCGCTCGGCCCGCAGGAGACCGAGCATTGGCTGCCTCTCAAAGTCCCGTGCAAGTCGCCCGTGAGTATAAAAATAGGGAAAAAGCACAGGGTGAAACCAAATTGAATCCAGATTTGATCCTTATTTGATTTTGCCGCAGTGTAAACACAATGTGGCAAACCTCTTTAAATGCAATCAAATGTTGAAATTTCCATGTGAGTAGGTATTTTGGTTAGTTCATCAATTAAGTTGAATCCAGATCGAATCTAGATTGCTAAAACGCAAACCGGCGAATCCCATTTGACATTGCTAAATAAGATTCTTGCATTGCATTGCAGCCTATTTATTGTACGTGCCAGGTTACAGGCAGACTATTACGGCCGAATGTTTGCACAGCGTGTTACTTAATCATCACCGATGATGGCTTGTTCTCGTAAACCAGTTTTATCCTGGGCTGTGGTAAAATGCCGTCCGACTCGCTGCGCAGCTGTTGCAGCTAAACACTCCTTCCTGGTTCTTTAATCATAAGAAGGAACATTCCGGATTTACTGGTTGTTAATAATTGCGCGACGTCGCCATCCCGTATTGCGACGAGAAGGTTTGTTGTTATTCCAACTTCAAACACCACAAGAGCACTTGAGTCTTTTTTTTGGGGTTGCGACCATAAATGGGTCAATTTATGGCGAGTGGAGGTAAAACGTGAGTTGCTTGTGCACTCTGACAATCATTATCTACTCGGACAAAGAGTTTTTTTTCTCCTCCCCATCTGCCCCCATTCTTCAACACACACAAAAGGTCCAATTTCTTGCAATCACTGCAGTTATCTACTTGGGATGGCTCGGACAATGCAAGAGGACTGCTTCTTACAAAAGTGACCCAGAAAGCCAAAATAAGACCTCCACCAAGGCTTCAAATTGCTTATGCACCACAAATGATAAAACCTGTCTCCTGTCCTGTTTACATTATGACCAGTCTGGATCAGATCTGGTTTTAATTTAGTTTTGATCCAAGATATATGTATGTTTAAGTCAAGTCAAGATTGGAGTCATTGTTTTCCAGGGCCGAGGATGCGAGCTGCATCTGGCAACCTGCTTCCAGCCCGTATGCAGACGAATGCAAGTCCGAGTCCTCGCCGCCCAAAACCTGCCTGCCAGCTCCTCTCCCCTCTTACCGGGTAACTTGCAACATTATTTTCATATTCCACGAAAATCACCGACATGATGATGATAATAATTTCTTCCACAGCGTACACAGTGACTGTGGAGATGTATGGGGCCTCGGGGCCTCTGACCAAGAAGAAGACACGAGCGCTCAAGACCACCAGGGGGCAGTGTCAGTGGGACGACACCTTTTACTTGGACCTGGATGCTCTAGACGCCGCCGCGTGCACGCTGTCAGTCAAACTCTTCAGCTGCTGCTCGATCAAGAGAAAGAATTGTATCGGACAGGTCAGTCATCCACTTACTATTGACAGCTTTGTGTTTTTCAATCGAATACACTTGAGTCGTTGCCGATTGCGCAGGTCCATCTGGGACTGGACGGCCCGACTCGGGAAGCGGCGGAGCATTGGAAGGACACTGTGGAGCATCCTGAGAAAGTGGTGGAGGCGTGGCATACAGTGACCTGAAATAACCTCTTCCTCTTTGCACATGTGTGACACAGGGACAGCGCCACAGCACACATTTTGTCAACTTGACTGACAGCTGGAACACTCAAAACCTGCTTACATTCCTCACATTGACGGAATGTTCACTGACGGAGACTGAGTTGTGGTACGCTTATTAATTCACGTTAATGCTCATTTGAATACCTTAACACATACTAAGAGGTTCACTTTTATAACTAATCAGATGAAGATATTGATTAGTTTAACACTTTAATATGTTAGAGTTACTTGTCTAGCACACTAATTTTGAAACATTTCATTCCATTGTCGCTTGAATATGGTGTGTAAGTTGTGTTGTTACTTATCGTTTACATTCATGTTTGAGTAGAACTTTAGCTGACGTAAGCACTTGTATTATTTATAGTGTATTTGTTATTTGTTTTAGTTTAGTGCAATTAATCGTAGTCGTCATATGTTTACTTATCAATGTGTTTGAACCGTACGAGAGGATACCGGCACGCCTTTTTCGGGATATTGACGGGAAGCGTTAATCACGCGTTGAAGGCCATAAAGGGAACAGGACGCTTTGTTGTAAAATAGCTCACCAATGGCAAACTGAGAAATCTCCAGGTGAAAGAAAAAAAATGATCCATGTTGTCAGTCCCTGCTGGCCCACTTTTTTTTGTTAGATTCTGTAAACTCGTGAATTCCAGCAACATTTGAGGTTGTGGAAAATGGCTACCAATCATTGCACAAGAGTGCTGTTTTGCACCAGTTACAACAGGACCACCAGAGAGACTCACTCACGCTCTTCTGTTCCACTCTTGCTTGAACTCATTCACTTTTTTTTTTTTTTTTTTTTAATCATGATTTGGATTCTGAACCAGAACTTGTATATCTTGACTACTATTAGTTTGTTGAGTAAAGGGAAAAAAGTGAAAGCGTCCTAAATTAGTGTGTGTAAAAAGTCTCTTTCATTGGTAATCTGGTGTTAGAGCACCCTCTTGTGGTCAAAAGCTGAAGGTTCAAGCTGGACAAACCCACTCACTTGGCGCAAGTGTTGATATATCTGCATGACAGATAGAAGTGGATGCTTTTTCTGATTAATTCATATTTCCCAAACACAATATTAATGAGAATACCATGTTTAGGCTTGTAGGGGCACGTACGACACATTACTGTAAAGAAAACTTCTGATTTGCATTTTAAAAGTAGGGTGAGGGATGGAAATGAAGGGGGGGCTTATTCACTTGGGTTTGTGCACTGAAAGGATGATGACAGTGATCGAGGGAGAGAAGTGAGCACAGTGGCACCTCATCCATCATAGATGTTAGTGTCATTATTCAATTACCGGCCATCCTTAACATCATACACAACGTGTGTGTGTGCTTTTAGAGACAGGACCCTCAAATCCCACTTATGTCCACACTATGACACCCTCTCGCTTCTGACCTCAATTGTAAATATGAAGGAGAAATCGGCTTGTTTTAAAAAAATGATACACTTTCAGAAAACATTCTAAATCAATATTAAGATTAAATTGCAGTCGTTAACACACTTGATGGAGTTCTATTCGTGACAACGTTCCAGCTCATCTGTCCTGCTCTTGTCTGACTTCACCTTTGCAGACGCTCCGCTTGACATTTTTCTCAGTGTGTCTGCTTCTCTTTCTCCTTTGTGAGGTTGTTAGAACAAGCGCTCATTAATAACCTACACTCTCTTTGCAGGTGGAGCGTGACTCCCTTTGCTTGTGCGGGCAGGCAGGCAGGGGGCAATGGGAACGCATAAAGGGCGTGGGCGTGGGGGTGATAGCCAAAGGCAAAGCTTCTCATCAGGGTCAAATTCAAGGACGTGTCATTTGAAGTAGAGGTCCCCAACCACCGGCCCGCGGACCGGTACCGGTCCGTGTGTCACTTGGTACCGGGCCGCCAAGCCGCACAGAAAAAAAAAATATATACTTTTTTTTTTTTAACGACGATCAATTAATTCAGGTCAAGACGCTCGTCCTGGTCACGAGACAGAAAAAATATTAAGAATTTATTTTGAAAATATAAAAAAATGTGTCGATTCTCTCCTAATTACATCCGTCGGTGCATCTGTGTCTGATGACGCTCGTCCCGGTCACGTGACGTCACCTCTGTCGAGCCCGCGAAGCTAGCAAAAATGAACAAGAAACAGAGACGTTTGGAAAGCTTCTTCGGAAAGGGAAAAAGGCCCAATGAAGAGACGGAAGAAGAGGCTACGACTTCTAAGTAAAGAAAAGCTGCGTTTAAAAGAACATTTCTTAAAATATGGATTATCGCCACAGGTGACACGCCAAGCCCATTCTGTTTAATATGTGGCGACAGGCTAGCTAACGAGGCAATGAAGCCTTCAAAACTGCTTCGGCACATGGAGACCAAGCATTAAAAGACAAACCTTTGGAATTTTTTAAAGGAAAAAAAAAAACCTGAACAAGAAGGACAGAAGAAATTACTGAAGGCCACCACATCAACAAATGGGAGTGCACTGAGAGCATTGTTCTTCGTGGCTAACCGTATTGCTAAGGCGTTGAAATCTTGAAGATTTTTGAGAATCAAGCTTCCACTAATTCAACGTAAAGGTGAGTTTTATTTTTATGTGGTTTATATTTGTTTTTTATATTTGTTATAAAGGCCGGTCCGCTAAAATATTTCTGACACGTAACCGGTCCGTGGCGCAAAAAAAGTTGGGGACCACTAATTTGCAGTCCTGTTTCATCTCATTTAAATATTTTGAAAGAAAAAGTAAAAGATTAGATGAATTAACAAACTATCGTCTTGCTCCACTAAAACTAAGCAGAGCAAAAAGCAGAGTGAAAAAGAGAATAAGTCAGACGTCAGAAGAGTCCTAATTGGGTCGGGTTGCTTTTCCCAATTTTCCGTTTTCTCTCGCTCCCGCCTTATGCAAGATTTAACAAGCTGCCATTGAACATTTGTGGGAGAAATGGGGCGGAAGAAATAGCACCAGCCATCTCACACACACAAGTGTCGTGAATGCGATATCAGCAGCAAATCAGTCCAAGTACGCCACACGGGAAGCGGAACACTCCTTATGAATATTACACGCCCCCCCTCAACTCTGTATATGTGTGTTAAAAGCTTTTCCATCTGCATGATATCAGCTTGCTCCACAACAGTCAAAATCTGCCACATATATATTCTAATCACACATGATTACTGATGTGAAGTGATGCAATGAAAATGCCTGTGCGTCATCCGTTGCACATAAATTATCACCTACATACGTAAAGAAAATGAGATGTTCCTTCATGCAAATCAAGCTATGTTGTACAGTTGGAAGTAAATCAAGTGCAGCAGGAAACAAATATTAGGAGTCCCGACGACAAATAAATAATTCTCAGAAATTTTTACTGAAAACATGTAAACATCAGTGCTGGGAAGGAATAATACCAGCCAATGTTTTTTTTAAATGAGAAAAGTCAGCTTTAACCACAAATTTCATTATCTTGCTAGCCATCTAGTTTAGCTGACACCTGATTCCGATCTGATTAGCGTTTATCAATAAACCTTTTTTCCGTCCTATGTCAGCAAAAGATGACGAGCATCGTTGGAGCAAAAACACAAAGTGGACAAAGGGTCAAATTATTCTTAATTCCAAGAAGAAATGGAAAACACAAATTGGCTTTGGAGGACTTCATCACGTTTGTGGTGCTCTTTTCATATCTGGTAAGTTATTCTTCCCTTTTGTTTGAACTTCTAGTCACTAGTAGCTAACTCATGCAGTTATAATGAGCTTGTGTGCACAGATTATTTCCAAAAGTCTAATTCCAAATAACTTCCTCCGCAGTTTTCATTACATTTTATATTAAGGGAGGGAAAAGACAAGACAAAGCAACCTCATTTTGACATTTTCCAATTTAAAAGTCATCCTGGCGACATGACACATTTGGGTAGTTATTAATCATACAAGTGACAACTCCTCCAGCCAATAGCGTCGCACATTCCCCAAACATCTGTTCGTAAGTCAAGGATATTTACTTATAAAACGCTCTGGTTCACACTCATTAAGTCTAAGCAGCTTTTTAGAACACCGATGAGCATTTTCCGAAGTAAAATGGAAGGAAACAACCGACGATGTGTTTTAAAGCTCAAACTAGCACCAAAAATCTGCATTTGTTATTTGTATTGGCTTTAGATTGACAGTGATTTGAAAGTAAAAAAAAAAAATTGTGTAAAACTCAAGAAGTGGATGGAAAAATTGCAAGTACGACACAATCAAGTCTGTAAAAATGAAATCTTTTAATCGGTGGCTTGATGATCGATTCATAGTTGCAATCAGAGGAACCAGAGCCAGAATGAAGATGAAGACGATGCATACAGGAAGAGCCTGAGACAAACTGCCAATTTTAACAAAGTCTCAATCACTCGCTTTGAAATCCTTTCCACATAAAAACCAAACAAACAGGTTAACAACTCTCATGTTTGCTTAGCTGTCACCATGGAAACTTGTTAAGACATCATTCTGGAATCATTTGAGTGAAATTAATTTTGCAAGTAGATTTTGGCATCAGATTAAACAATTGTACAGTGGCGATACAAATGACAATTGTATATTTTGTCCAGTAAAAAAAATCTTTCGTGGGACAGAAAAATGAAAACATAACAAAAACAAGATTAATTTTTTTTCATGTTCATTCAGTGTGACGACGGCTCGTCAATCATACATTCGCGTCTCCCTTTTGCCCTCTTATTGGTCGTCACGCCTCAACACTTGATGCCGGGGTTGGCTTTTGACAGCTTGTATTGGATGTAATAGGAATCTTCTCATTAGGGTTAATCAGAAATATATAAATGATGTATTGAATTTGCAACATTTAGTTATAATGTCACTTCTGGTTAAAATCAACATGCCATTATTTTCAGACGCAGAATGTAATCTGTCACTTTTATTTCAGTTTATCCAGTGATTTTTATTTTTTTTCCATAACCCAAAATAATCATAGAAAACTTACTCTAAATTGTTGAGGCTCTATCTTTTGTATTAGGGGAAAAACGTACAAAAATAATAATCAATACCTCAATAATGCCATCAAAATCCAACCCTGTCATTTTCTCCGAGTGAACGCATGCAAACTGGGGGGGGGGGGGGGGGGCAGATTTACTAAATCTAAATAATGATATAAATAAGTATTATAGCAGTACAATCACCTGACAGGGGACGTGTGAGTGGAGGATTGGTCGCTATGGCAGCGAGGTTGACCACCGATTAAACAACAAAAATGTTATTATTAGTCATGAAAGTCGTCGCTCATTCAGTCAAGCGCACCATTTACAAAGGCATACACAGCAGAAGGCGTAATGTACATATTATTTACACGCACATACAACACACACGCGCACACCGCAGCCACACCAGGAGGAGTCAAGAAAAATGACTTTAGAATGTTAACTGGCAATTGTAATGTAGCAACAAAGGGCGGGAAGCTAGCGCAGTGATTCCCAACAATTGCCGAGGGAAACCATTCATTTCACTTGAATGGCGGCAAAATAATATACAATTGACTACAAATAATGTAGCGTTTGTCTATCTATTCATGCCAGTGATTTACTTTTTCAGTTTTGTTTTTTTGGGTCGGGGGTACCAATTTGCTATTTCCTGAAAAGCTGCTCATGTATCTTTGTGCTCTTTCTATAAGGCTCACAAGATGGCGCCAGAGCGCAGGCGAACAGACAAACATCTTTTATAGAACGTGCCATTTTAAAAGCAAATAATGGACGTTGTCTAAATCACCAAATAGGCAAATCTATGAGTAGTGTATTACAAATACGCAGGAGAACACAAAATACTTTTTATAGGAATGTTTGGCGGCGTACGGCAAATCGACTTTGTGGCTTGGCTCAATAAAGGTTGGGAATGACTGAGCTAGATGAGGAGCGGCTTCCTTTCTTTTGGCAGACATCAGATCGGGAGCTCATGCTCTTGGCGAGGGTCCGCAAAAGGCCCACGCACCGCAGGTTCCCTGCGACACGGAGGCACTGCAGCCCCTTACGTTAAAAACTGTCAAAGAGCTAATGAACCACCTTTTGGCCTGTAGAGGAAAACGTAGAATAAACAGAAAAATGCCAGGCGCTAAATTAAAGGCTCCGGCCGCCACGGTGACCGCTTCTTTCCTCCTCGTGTCGGCAGTTTAAGGCCTTTGCTGTGACTTTGACAGCTTGCCCCCGACCGGCGTGAGCCATGCTAATTGGCTGTCAGGAGTTTGCAGGTGAAAGCACACAGAGAGAAAGCGAGAGAGAGAGAGAGAGAGCTCCCTCAACGTTGACGCGAGGCAAGGCTACGCTCCGCTGGACACGGCAGCTCGGACGCTAACTAAAACAAAACAAACCCCACCTCCAAAACAGAAGCGACGTATGGAAAGCCCTCTGAGCATTTATTCCATATCCAGTAGAACAATTTGGCCTTCTAGTAGAACAACCGTGTCTTAGATAGTAAGTAAGCGTTCTGGTACTTTTTGTGGACACAAGTAGTACAACGGCACACTCGAAGAATAACTAATGCGTCACTTTTAACCCATTAGTACATTATGACCTGACACGGTCTTTCTACTAGTTGGCTGGATTGTCAAGGATAGCGAAGATCTGCTCCAATGGCTTTCCGAAAAGCCTTTAGCTTAGATTTTGGACCAGCATTCTATCGAAAAGAATAAAAATAAAAATCAGGCAGCCATGTTGGTCTCAGTGTTATTACAATTCTGCTTTTGAAAAAGCATAAACCCACACAGGGGGAAAAACGGGAGGGGGGGGGCACACGATGAGCTAAAATGGTCCTAAGGGTGATGAGCCTTGTGGCAAACCCCAGCCAGCCAGTCTCTGGTCGCCATAGCAACGGCGCAACCCGACTCTGCCTTTAATTTTTTTTTCTTTTTAAATGGTCACTTGAAATGAGCAGTCTGAGGAGCGGCACTTCAGTTTGCTACCAGCGGTTGATGATCTGGCTCATGTAGTCCTCGGTGGGAAGCCGGTTGCCCCCGGCCGCCTCCTCCGTCCGGCCGCCCTCTTCCTCGTCGACGACGTCGTCCCGCTCCTCTCCTCGATTGGGGGGGCGGCGGCGGGCCGAGGGCCACAGACTGAGGCCCAGGCCGAGCCCTTGGTGGCTCATGTGATTCTTGATGCGCTGGAGCCGGCGCTCCTGCTGCCGCGTGTACTGGTAGCGCTGCTGGAACAGGTCCCGGGCGTAGTCGTACAGCTCCATGTCCAGTTCGTTCAGCTCCTCGATGCGTTGCACCTGCGGTAGCGAGATGATGGGAAATTTAGAGTAGAGCCCAGTCGATACGGAGAGCCCGATTGTGATATTCAGCGAAATGAAATTCTGAAAGTACAAACCGTAGCGTTGTCCAGGTCCACCCCGGCGGCGCGAGTGCTGTTGTACTGCATGAAGGGTCGGATGAAGCGCAGTCTGAAGGTGCGCTCGAACAGGAACTGCGTTTTCCTCTGGTACTCCGTCAGCCCGAAGAAGGCCATGTCTCGCAGGTTCTTTTTGGCCGACTCCAGGAGGAGCTGCGCCCGCTTCTTCTCGGGCACGGTGGACATGTTGTAGCAACCCACCAGACTCAGATCGGCCAACATGCGCACCTGCCAAATGGCAAGTCGTTTCAAATGAATACGGGTAAAACGCTCTCAACTCATTCACTCCCATTGACGGATATAGACGTCAAATATCTGTATCGGGGCGTAGTGTCAAGTTCACCTGTCTGTTGTTGGCCAGATTGTAGGGACACTCCATGAACTGCTGCAGGGTGCAGCCCGACCAGTCGGCGCCCTCGTAGCAGGAGGGCAGCTCCTCGGGCGTGGGCGTGCGTCCGTCGCACATGTGCAGCGAGGTCTTCCACGTGGCCCCCCGCTGCACGTGACGCCACTCGCTGAGGTAGCGCGACACCGGGTCCCTCAGCAGAGTGATGTAATAGAACTTCCTGCTGGAGGAAAGGCGGGCGACACGGGAGAGGGGGCGAGAGCGAGAGGTGAGCAAATTGCACTGAAAATTGCGCGTGACAAAAAGGTTAATCAATAAGCTAACGGCCGCGTTTAAGAGAGAGTCAAAACAAGAGGACGCTATTTAAATTAATGACTTTGCTCGCACGGAGCGGCGCAGCTGCAATGGGGGGGCCGGAGCAAGTGGCGATATAATAAGATTGCGTGCAATTCTGCTTTTGGCCGAGTTGTGGCGGCGTTTGCTGCGCAACAAGCTCGGGGACGCTTCAACGTGATTTAAAAAAGAAAAAAAAAAAAGAGAGGCTGGATGATGATGATGCTTTTAACAAATGTGAGCAGCAGACAGGAAAACAACATTGGAGAGGCGGCTGCTCTGTCTTAAGGTCACAAAGCCAAAAAAAAAAAAGACAAAAGAAATGAAAAATGCTGGCGCAATCATATTTCACTGCATTTTTGGTGGTAAAAACATTTGGACTGCCCCACAGAGAGATGACTCATGCTGCATCCCACTTTTTTTTCTCAGCGTGTGTGGTTTTGTTTGTGTCCATTCGTTTTTTGTTAGATTTTTTGTTGTTGTTGATTAATGCACATCACACGCCTCAGGAAGAGACCCTCCCACCACAGCGGATACCTTTCCATGCCTTCAAACTTCACCTAATTACTGCAGTCTCATCAATCAACACGTCCTCATTAGTGTGTGTGTGTGTATGGATTAATCTTTGAACACACACTCTTTCCGTTTGCATGCATCCATCAGTACAGCTTTGATTTTTTAGAAACAGGAAGAGTCGTCATCGACTAGACACCAAAGCGCCACGCTAAAAAAAACTTAATCGGGGAGATCCCAGACAACAAAATAGGCGCAAAAAAAAAAGGTTAGCACAGAGTGAACCCTAAATCCAGTGACGAGGAACCAAACGCACTCGAGTGGCAGAGTGACTCAACAAGAGCAAGATCAAAACTCCAAATGCCATCAATCTTGTCCTCCTCTCTAATGAAGGGGGGAAAAAAGGCAGTGAGTGGAGGGAGGCACGATCAAAACGGGAGCTGGGCGCATTGGCGAGATTCCTGTGATGACATTATCACCATTCCTGACGCTCCCCAGAGTGCACCTCGTGCACGTGCGTGTGCGTGACTACGCCCATTAATTCAGCGATGACATTTCCCTTCCCATTCTCTGCCTGCATACCCCTGCAGAACCCGGCACGATTTGGCAAGAAGAGGAGGAAGGTTAGCAGGGGAGATGGGGGGGGGGGTTAAATTGGGGGGCCGGATGCGAATTTCAATTAGTTTTTTTTCTAATAGTGTGAAAGCAGCGAGGGCCCAGAGCCCAAGTGATTTGTCAAAGTTATGGCTGCGGCTATAATGAAGGCAGGAGCGTATTAGCAGGCACAAATAAATAAAACACACACACACACACACGATTGGTTTCACTTGTACTTGCTCGCTCACTCACTCGCTCGCTCGCTCGCTCACTCACTCACTCACTCACTCACTCACTCACTCACTCACTCACTCACTCACTCACTCACTCACTCACTCACTCACTCACCAGTTGGCTCGGGCCTGCAGGTGACGAGGGTTATTATGCCGAATAAAAACATTAGCTGGTCTCAATATGACATTTGACTCGTTGTCACAGTCAGGGTGAGTCATTGAGCAGCTGCTTAATGCTCTTATGTAATATACACTCACGAGACGTAACATTAGATCCACTATTTGCGAGATGCCGTATGGAAAATTAGGCCTCGGAAAAGATGGCCCGAGAGAATATTTCCGGATCTCGTGAGCCGCGTTTGCCCCCCCCACCCCCACCTCTCTCATAGACATAAGTTCCAAACATCTGTCACACCAATAAGACAATTCATACAATTATACGAGTTGTTGCTCCACATCTCAGGCGTCATTCATGCGACATTTTTTTTTTTCTGGCATAAATGTGTGCATGCATGTGCGAGGTGTGAAGCAAATCAGCCGACACTTTACAGTATTGATTCATCTCCTTTTTTTTTTCTCTTTCTCAGAGTGCTAGTGTTGCGCAGCGCGCCGGTAATAAAGTGGGTGTTTGGCACGAACGAGTGCGATGCGGCTATTGTCTGAGCCACTCTACTACTCTGGCCCACTTATTCCTTGTCCCTTCTTTTTTGGGTCTTTTGTTCGCACCGGCTGAAAAGACTCGAGCCTGCGAATGTGGGCTTGAATCGTAGTAGCAAACTGAAAATAATAGAAATAGGCTACATGCTAGGCCATGACGATTAGTCTCGTAAGCATCCGGATTAGGACCCTATAAGTATGGATTTCTTTTTTTTTGGAGGCCACTTGCATACAGTATGCATGGAAACTCCCAAAAATATTTTTGCGGATTGCTCACCTGGGAGCCATTTGCCTTCAAGAGCCGGCAGAAAACGCAGCTGCCAGGGTCACGGGAAACATCTCCATAAAGGTCGTGAGTTGTTGCTGGGGGAGGCTAACAGCAACGCTGTACATAATTTCATGCACTGGAGGACGCAATCACGGTTGCGGCGGGTTCGAAAATAAAAGAGAAATTTGCAGAGTACGTTTCGGTAGCTGATGTTGCCGCAAATAATTTACAATTGACCTACCGATGAAGACAATTCAATGGTTTTTAAAATGACATTTGTTGGGGAAAGCCCACAGACTGCCCTGCTGCTCACTCCTCTTTGCTTCCCGGGAATAGCCTTGTGGAATGTGGTGGCTGCAAGTACAGATGATATCACCCCTATGTTTGTGCATGCGTGACTGTGTGTTTTGAAAAGAGAGGGAGAAACAACACGTCTGGACTTGATTGCGTACAGTGGCTCCACAGACACGTTGACATATTTTTTGCTTTCAACCGTAAAATGAGTCATTGCTATGTCAATAATATTCACACACACAAAAAGCCAAAGTTCCCACAAAGTGAAATTAAATGACTTTTAAATTTGGCACACCAAAGAGAAGAGCGTTGTCAACAACTCTGCCAAATTGGAACGACTTAAAAAAAGAAAAAAGAAAAAAAATCACTGTACATATAACGAGGCGCTAGTCGACAGCTAGCTTACAAGCTAACAGGGTTCCTCTCTCCTCTCGATTTAAATAGCAATGAGCTTTTCTTTGAGCTATATAAAATAAATAACTGAAATTGTATAATGCCCAATTTAATACGACATTAATGCCCCGAGCGACCGAGTAGGGTGATAACAACGTATATGAATAAATGTAGTCTGCTGTCCAATAATGAGGCACTGAAACAGACAGAAATAGACACCTCCGCCTCAGACAAGCTCCAGGGTCATCTTTTCTTCCTCCAGTGTAGCGCTCCGACTTTCTCTGCGCCTCCGAGTCGATCGATGGCAGCCTGCAGGCTCCGACAACTCGCTCACTTCAGAGATTTTTTTGTTTCTTAAACATACAGACGAGTGTGAAAAAGAAGCGGAGACGAAACGGAAGGCCCGAGGCGATGTGAAGCTTTTGCAGTACAGATGTTGGGATTTTCTTTCCATTATGAAAATCTCGACAGAGTCGGATTCTCAGACAGAATCCGAGGAAATGTTAAAGGGTACAAGGACTGACCCCCCCCCCATCCCCGACTGGAATGTGCTCAGGCTTGTTGGCGCATGTAATTCAACTGGCAAAAACCCAGTTGTGGGGTGGGACATTACATTTGGGAAAGAATTTTGAAACGCGGTAAACACGGAGTTAGGGATCAGGTCGTAACCTGAATAGCAAAAAATCCATGAATAATTGAGCCCCTCAAAATGTTTATATAATCACCAATATAAATCATTTAAAGCAATGATATTTCAAACACACTCATCAATTCTAATCTAACATTTTGCTTTTTTTTTTATTCGTGAATTTGATCCGAGGAGAATCAACCAAATTGAGAAAAAAGAAGCTTTGTTGCCCAAGTGTTTGGGGCTTTATCCTTGGTTTGAAGCCAGCTGATGATAAATAATAACGACTATTGTGCGCTAAGCTTGCCTTTGAGAAGTGGCGGCAAGCCCAAGATCATAACTTCATTCATTGTTTTATGGCGGAGCAACATTGGCAACAAATAGGCAGTATGCCGAGCAATTTTGAGAAGTAACTGCTTTGAGCACACACTGTGGACACATTTATCAAATGTGCATGGCGTAAATACATCCGTGAGTTTTAAGAACAAGCAATGGCTGCACCTGCAGAGTATGACCTCATCCTCCTGATGTGATGATGTCACTTACTGCCTGGTCCTCAAAGCTCACTTGTAGCTGAGAAGAGGAGGAGATAATGAGGAGAAAATAAGCAGCAAGTAGGAAAGGTGGCTATTCAGAGCTCGGGGGGGGGGGGGGGGGGGGCATTAAAATCTGGGTAAAAAGGGGGGCTAATGAGGAGGAGACCGGGATGGGTGCTTGTGCAAAAGAGTGCACACACACACACCCTCTTCTCCTCTGGCTGAAATTAAAATGTGCGACACCCATTTACCCCCGCAAATCAGTCGGTGCATACAAGACTGCAGGCAACAGGGTGTGTGCAACGTGTGTTTGTGTAACTGCAGGATAGAGTGTGAAATTAGACTGATAAGGTAGGTAACAGTCAAACATTTGTCTATTGTAAAAAAAACAACAACAACAAAAAACGGTCGTAACCTGAACCCTTAGCGACTGTGACGTCAGTTTCAGTCGACAGTAAGTAGCAGTACAAGACAAACTGGCCGCCCTGAGATGGATAAAACTGGTGGATTTTTATGCTTAATTCTTATTCCACAAACACTATATTAATTACAATTAAATATTTAGACTAGTGGGAGCGCCGAGAACATATTTCAAGACAATATTTGGACTTAACTTCCCCTTTAAATTCATGCTTTGTGTTTGAAACATTGCCAGTGCTAATGCTAACAAGCGATGTAAAGTCTCATTGGGAAGCTAACCGAATATTAGCATTGTGTTCTAGGAGACGCAATGTAGCACTTTGCGTGACAATCTCTATTCACGGAGAGATAAGCAGCAGTCTCGACAGATCCCCGGCAACATGCCCAAACAAACAAAGTGGAGTCATATGAGGATTCTTGTCTGTGGCAGGGTATCCTTGGAAAGTAAAAGTAAGAAATGGAAGGGGAAAAAGATAAAGCGCCACAAAAGCAAACAAAGACGTTGTGACATTTAACTGTCAGCGCAATAACAGAAACACAGTGTTTCTTTGTTATGGGTATTCCACTCTATTATGTTTTCATCGCCAGCCCAGAGATGCCACAAAGTTAGCGAGACAATTTGAACAGCACAGTCCAAATAGCATGCGCATTTCACAGTGTCACGGTATCATTAGAAAAGTACCTTTTCTAATATCTGTGGCTTTTATATCATGTTTCCCCATTGAATCGTTTTTTGGGATCATTTTCAGGCAATTTTTCTGACACTCTTCAGGGAATGATACATGGATCCCGAAGGCAAAGCTCAAACGTGTAATATGCTGGCACAAGATATAATGTAGACTCTTCTGTCTGTCGCATTCTCGTTAGAAAGGGAAAAGGAATGTGGCAGCATGTCACTGATCCCGTCCGTCCCTGCGGCGACCATTTCCACTGACCAACCCACCAACCACAAATTCACCCGAGGGAATCGGAAGGGGGGGAGGACAATTGGCTCTTTAAGAACTGAGGCAAAAGTGTGAAGCCAGGCAGAAGTGGGTGAAGGGGGTTGGAGGGGTGCTTTATGTCTATGTGTATGGATAGTGTGTGGGCTAAGCAGAGCTTCCAAGTCCAATTTAGGCTTCTGGCTTGTTGGAAGGACTGCGCCAACATGTAGCCTGTAGAGTGAGTCCATAGATTTATTTATAAATACAAGTTGGAACTATTTAGATTGCGGAGACAGAGAATTGAAATGCGGTTAACTAGCGTGATCGCGAGCTAGCTAGATAGCGAGCTAGCTATTGGACATCCGTTGCGATGAGCCTGTTAGCTTGCCAGCTAGCTGATTGCTATAGTGCCTCTCGTCGAGTTGCGACCATTTTTATGGCTAGTGAGAAGATAAAAAAAGATGCGAGCATGCTGTCACACAATCAGCGGACATCATTTTGATGCCTCCTATATACAGTGGTCGCCGATGGTTAATTACACCCAGTTCTCTGTGGCGTGTCAAATTTGTGAGATATCCAGTTTCACTTCACAGGGACTTTAAGACACGGCCAAGAGGCTAATGAGCACTGCTTTCAGGGAAGGTGGGGGACGGCACCAGCAAAGAAAGTTTCAGGGAAGCAAAGCATGAAGACAACACCCTCCGCTTCATTAGGCAGCTGCAGCATGTCGAAGCATTTTCCGGAACAATTAAAAGCAGAAATATATAGTAGATGAGGAACGAGAAGTAAGGAAATACTGAGCGCTAAATATTGTGCACCAGGCACGACAAGTATTTGGGGGGGGTCACAACAATGGGTCCGTGTTGCGTGCATATGCTGAAAGAAGCACATTGTCTGAAAGCCCTTCAAGACACCTCCATTCTCTAAGCTCCTGGCTGCAGACCCCACATATTTGCAGTTTATGCTTGACGTTCAATGCAGTTAGCTTACGAATAATAATACTAATAGCTCTCGCCCGCACGCAAACAAACGCGCGCTCCCAATTGGCAGCTGCTAACCTCGGGATTAAGTCCAGTGTGACGGACACGATTTCAGAGCGCATCTGTGACGGGGCAGAACAAACACACGCAGCAAAAACGAAGCGCCGAGCGGCAGCATTTTGTCACCGGCTTGTGAAGTGGGAGGAGGGGGAAAAAAAAAAACCAACACAGAGCAAAAGAAGAAAAACTAGCAAAGCCTGGGCACCATCTGCCAGGTGCACATTCCCTACAACGCTTGCAGATTTAAAAGCCTACTTTGAATTCTACACAGATCTGAAAATACTATGTTTAAAAAAATAAAAGATGAGAGAGAGATGGAACCACCTGGGGAAGAGGAGAATTTGGCGGTGGTCTCGCTCTTGAGAGACAAGAAAGGGATTAACTAAAGTGATGTGATGTTTGCATTTGATCAAGACACTTAGGAAAAAAAATCCCGGCCTCGCTTGGTGCAAGGAGCGTATACGATCCCGCCTTCCCGGCTCTCATACCATTACGTATGACGGCTATAAGAATTGAAAAGCCTTCTCGACCTCGCCACACAATTTAAAGATTGTGACACTAGTCGCTCTTTGATATGACACTTTGATTTTCCGCAACATCTTCTAAGGGCATCCCTCGATTGTAAGGCTCGTGACATCTGGCCTCCACGGAGCATCAGCTCCCACCTTCCATGTGTGTGTGCCTTTAAAAACATGTGTTCCGCTCTTTGTATGCGTGCCCATCCCAGGCATCATCTCCCCGCGCTCGCTAATCCCGGATGACATGCGGAGGAATGCCGAGTGGCAGCAGCTGTTGGCCCGGCCGACGTTCCCCGACGCCCGGCAAGAAACAACTTGCCAATGTTCTGCTCGTCATCTTGCGGTTGGGCCTTGGCGCCGCTCTGAATGGTGAGTTCACAAAACGGTTATGAGAACAAGAAGCGTAAATTGGAGTCGCGTGATTGGCGCACTTGCAAAGCTACCGTCATGACTTGCTTGTTTTATTTGTTCCATCTCCATAGTGAAAATTTGCAAATAACTGAAACCCAATAGAATACATTGGCATAAATAAATGTACATTTCCAAAATTCCTTCAATCTGAGGTTAAACATAAAATTATATATATATATCTGAATATGTGAATCCTCCTGTGCCGAATCCTGAGTAAGAGCCCTCCTATTACAAGAACATTTTAAAATTTTACCAAGGTGCACAATCATGACTCTTTTTGTACCATTCTAAATCTATTTTGAATTCCTGTGCAATTCTGCAATTGGCCACAAGTGGGCAACATACTGTTTAACACTATTTACAATTGAAAGAATAAGACTTAAAACAGGAAGTAAGCCAACAATCGTTTGCGCTCAAAATTACTTTACGCTTGTTTTATAATGTAGATTAATGGACATGAATGTTGATGTATATTGTGAGGTAAGTTTGTCATTTGGAATAATAACGGGATGTTTGCTAAACACAGATGTACACTCAAACACTGTATGATTTGTCTTACCAATTACTCTCTCACATATATCACATGCTTGTAAAAGTGTTGGTATGAGTTCAAATTGTCGGTAATGTTGTAAAAACATGCCTAAACAGTATCTAGCACAGATTTAAGTTCTTGCGGATGATGTGGAAGACGGTTTACAGTATTAGGGCGGGAATGCAGAATAGCAACAGCTGTGCTTCTTGTAGATGCACCCCAACGGGATTAAAAAAAACGCCAACTATTATCAACATGTCGTCATTGAGGCGGAGGACCCCTCCAACTGGAACGGCATTACTTCGCAATTCAAAAGCGGGAAGGATCTAAAAGCGGGAACCCGGAATTAGCATCGAGCGCATTTGCCATCTGCTTCCATTGGCAAAGTGTGGACTTGTTTGGCTTTAAAAAAACAAAACAAAAAAGGCATAAAAGTTTTCTTTCAGCCAGGACAAATTAAGCCAACACTTTTCTACTTTCTAGACACACGTTAATGTGAAATCATAAATATATTTACGTCATTTTGTAAAAGAACATTATGGTCTTAAAAGCTCTTTAGCATTTAGTGTTGGCATTAAACCGACAGATTGAGGCCTTAAAGGACTGGAGCCGCTACTGAAGGGAGTAAATACATGAAGTGAAATGTCTTGTCTCTGCGAGACTAACAATAGCAGATTTTGTCTCCTCGGAAGCTATCAAAGGCGGCGTGGCGTGGGCGGAGGCTGATATGTAATTAAATGAATGCGCCCAGACCAAGGAAACAAGTCCAGGGAAGCGTGCGCGAAGCTCCGACAAATCCACAAATCGGATCGAGCGAGAGGAGCTTCCCTTGGCGTTAGCGTGTTTAATGAAGTCGAAGAATGTCAAAGTGGCTCTTTCATCCTTCGATATTTTTGTACACGGTGGGGGAAAAAAAAAGTTTGCAGATGAAGGGCCGGGGAAGCCAGAGATAAGCTGGCCACTGACGATATTGCGGCTGAAGCTCACAACGGAGCGAGTGCCGGGGGAACAATACGCCGCCGCGCAAATGAGGCGCCTCCATATGGCGAGTGAAGCCAACACACACCGTAACGTAGTCCCCAGCGGAGGCTTGAGCGCTTTTGCACATTTTTTAGTCTGATGCAGGAGACGATGAAGGAAAAACAGGATGCGAGGACAGGATGAGGATGGATGGCTGGAGGAAGCGGCTTAACGGAGGAAATTAGAAAAATGTGCACATTTACATTCTGCAAGTAGCAGAGCAAACTTTTTTTTTTTTTTTTTTTTTCTGACCGGACGGCCTCACTCCCACACGCCGGGTCGCCGTCGAGTTCCTTCCTCCCGTCTTTTTATCAGATCAACCGCCCACGTCGGTGCATCCCTAAAAAACACTATTAACTGCTGACCTCCAGACGCGCCGTGGTCCAAAATGCCTCGCAGGAGCCGTCTGCTTCTTCAATCCGCCGCCTTCTCATCTTGCGCTCGGTCGGCCTTGACGAGGCTGCGGGTGGCGAACTCGCCAGTTTGAAAAACCGGGAGGAAGCGTTGCGTTAAGCGAAAGGTTAGATTTTCTCAGTCGAGTATTCTCAAGGCCACTCCAGGGGAGCTAAGTCGAAACGTTCTTTTTTTCCCCGAAACATGACATCCTGGGTATCGGTATGCAAGCTCACGATGCCTTTGAGTGATTATCAGAAAGCGTTGCGCAAGTCTGACGGGTCCCTCGGCAGCGCTGGAATTCCTTCCAGAAGGGAACACATGGCGGCTTCCAACTTGCAAACGTAAATCCTTGCAAATGTAAATAACAAAAGGTCGGAGATAACGAGCTGGGGTTGAATCTCACTTTTAAGCCCCGCCTCCCTTGATGGTTATACATATGTATACAACAGCGGGGATGATAAGCCTGTGATTTCTATCTTTATCTGCCCTGGTTGAGGAAGAGGCCTAAAAAAAAAATGCTCCTTCCCAGCATTCCAAGAGCATTCCAGTGACATTCATCATTGGCTCTGTGAACCCCCTCCCCTCACTTCTGGTTCCCTTTTTTCCGCCACTCGATACTTTGAACCAGAGAAGTGTTTAGAATGTTTTGCGGAGAGACTTGCCAGAGTCGGAGAGTCCCGTGGTGGGACTCGGTGGTGGCCTCGATGCTTTGACACAAAGAGGAGGCACTTTCATTTCTTGTCGCCCTGGTTTTTCTTTCCCCGGCCATTGCTCATTTCTCTCTCCCACCTCTGCGGAGATTTGTGACGCTCTAATAGAGGCATCAAGTACGTCAGAACAGCTGGAGCCGGGATGCGTGCGGCGCTGGAGACCATTACGCGTGCCTGCGTGCGTTGGGATCAGGTGAAAACATCTGCGCAGCGAGGAGCCACGGGAAATATCATGTCGCCAAAGGCGGGCCGGGGATATCCGTCACGCTTTGTCACATCATCTCGTCCGGTCGCATGGCGAGCACGCAAGGACTCGCGCTGACCCGTCCCGCCGAGCCCGGCCGAGCCCAGGGCGGCTTTTTATCTCCCGCCGTAAATCAAACATCTTCTAATTGTCCCTGACTCGCCTGCTCTCTGACAATCTGCTCCTTGACAAGCGGCCCATATAGTTGACAAATGGCGCCTTGGACAACAAGCAGTCGGGGTAATTGAGTGTTTATCGGGGAGGGGGCATCCATTTTCTAACAGTTTTTTCCTGCTTGGCACATCCCGTAAAGTTTGATAAGACTGCCAGATGTAACCAGCGCCAAACGGAACACTTATCGTTAGACCTGATTATCAAAGAGTAAACAGTTAGCGATTATCTTGTGGTGTGGGATGATTTTTATTCCCGGGTGGATAACAATCGACAATCATAACCCCCCCCCCACCCACCACACACACACACACACACACACACCCCGTCGGCATTGAAACAATTCAAGCGCCGGCGTCAAAGCAAGAGTAATGGATCCTAGCAGGAAACCTAAGCCAGATAGTCGGCAAAACAAAAGCGCTCATTGTAATCGCCGGCTCTCTTGTGCATTCATCCCGCCGCTAATCCCCTTTCATATTACTCTACCTCCACCATTAGAAGAGAAGAATTAGGATTCTACCGTCGATCTCTAATCTCCTTCCATTCTCTTCTGCCCCCCCTCTATAAATCGGCACAATAAGACAACACACGGGATATAATATTTAAGAGCCACGGAAAACAAACAGCAGCCTAGTTTTCCTTGAATGCTGAAAGCCCGGCGGGCCAGGATGGTGGGAATCAAAAGATTTCTTCAACATTTTGAGATGGAGACTGATCTGAAAATGGCAGCTGATTAAACAAACGTGAGGTCTTTGGAAGCTGGTTCCAGGACTTTGCTATGATTGGACTTGATCTACGCCTTGTTCTTCTACAACGGTGCTTTCCAAGGGCGAGGATGAACTTTTACACCAGAGACCTGAGCCAGAGCACATGTGATGGAAAAGAGGAATATTGATCATCATTGCCATCAGATGTTTTGAATTAAGACGGAGACTAAAGCCTTTGAGCCTCTCGGGCCTCCATATGTGAACATTGAGGGGATTGTTTCTTCTTCAGGTCCAGGTATCTACCCTGAGGTATTTAGATGAGGGCAATTTGTGACATTCCTCACCAAGAATTTGATTACGGAGACAATCTGCTAGCTTACAGACAAATGTCCTTCTTCTCCTTGGTCACATGCTTCAGTCCACCTGTAGCTGAATAAACAATGGAACTGGATTCTGGAGGACCTCAAGGACCACACATTCTTGCTCAGGGATATGATGTCAGGCTTGGATTTAATTTGCCGCTGGCTCCAATGTGTTTACAAGGTACTTTTGAAGGGAGTGATGTCATAAGTCATGATGTCCAGCCGTTATTAGTCAGATGGGGCGGAGGAACCGAGAAGACGTAATTTTACCACCGCGGTAAAATAGACGAGACCTTTTATAAGCGCTTGCTAATTCAATTTGATAAATGCAATTAGTTTGGATGATTCGATTGTCTCAAAGGAGAACGGAATTCCAGATTCCCCCCCCCCGAGCAGCAGGTGGCACCACAGATTTTTTAGAAGATGACTCTCAAATGTTTTTACAACCCCTGCCAAACTGTGGACATGAAATACCTGCCAATTTCCGTCCTCCATTGGAAGCCACCAACTGCCATTCAAATGAAAACTAACTTCCAGGCCAGGATGAAGTGTGCGTAGCGCCACATGAAGTTTTCATTGGCTTTTGCCAGCGTCTTCTGCAAGTTCTTGTTATTGCAGGCCCGCCTGGACGCAGGACAGCTGCATTCCTTTCTGCTGCTTCAGCGTCAATCACTTGACATTCCTACGAATCCCGAAACGTTTGCCAGGAGTGAGGCATGCACGCTGCAAACCATGTGTTCTTATTTGGAAAGGCGAGTGAGTGGAGGGGGGGTTTAAGTCTCAAACTGGGCTCGGCACCAAAAAGCTGTATTTTGAACAAATTAGCTCTGGCTTGTGTAGCTCCTCGTCCCTTTCATTTCGCCTCGGCTTGGATTTCGGGACTGAGGATTGGTCGATAAATTCTCATGTCTGAAACCACTGAAAAAGCATCAAGTCAATTAAGTGTGGCAAAATTGTTCTTTTCAAAGGAATATCAATGCAAAAGTCCGATTAAGTAAACCGAACCATGGCCTACAGAACAGAAAAATCGAAAGATGCCAGTGGGATTTTACTTAATGTATCAAGTCCTGATCCTGAAAATAATTTGACAAAATTGTTCCTCTAAAATCAACTTCACAGAAATAAATACAGCCCAGCCTTTTCTAGTATCTACAAAAGAAACATAGCTGGCTGCTTGAATCACTGTTGCTTGAATAAGTCGACTGCCAAGAGTCGCGGAACTCCAGCAAAATCCTCTCTCGATACCCGCAGCTCCCGGGACGAGGCAGTCTCAGGGTGATTGGTTCTGATCTGGCCTGATCCGGCCTCGCAACAGGCTGCCGCGCGACGGTGCTCAAGGACAACCCGGCCCAGCCTCCCCACCTGTCAGCGGCGGACCACAGGGGAGGGATTAAGCGCAGTCGGGGCGAGGGGGAAGGGTGGATGAATTAAAGGCCGAAGCAAAAAAGAGATCTGGAGCGCCAATCCGCTGAGCAGCAGGGATCCCGCCTGCCCCGCCTTCCGTCCGGGGTCGGCGCAGGAGACCGTGTCACATTCTTTCAATTTCCCCAGGTCTCGCTGTTGAGAGCGATCACGTCTACACGAAAAAAAAAAGGCTAGTTGCATAATTTTTCTTCCTGTACCATCCCAGGCCTCCGCAAAAACAGCCTTGAGTCATGACACAACAAATCACCGGGGAAGCTGAAATAAAACTTTTGCTATCTCAACTCGTGGTCTGAAAGCTTGCGCAGGCACAGGATCGGATGTTATGACTTGGCTTCGTTTTCAAATGCCATTTTTGCCGTTCGTTATCATCCCTTCCTGATTCGTTTCCCAGTCCTGATTTGTTTTCCAGGCCTCGGAAGCAACTTTGACCGACACTTGTCTTTTTTTTTTTTTTTTTTTTTGCCCGGGCTCACAGCTCAGCCATTGAATCCCCCTGCAGAAGGCTTGGCAGAGGTACACACTCTCCATGAGTGCTCCTCTTCATATTTTGACTCCAGCTGCTTCTCACTTAATATTCGCTGCTTTTAACCCACTGCCAAGTCATTTTACCCCCAATCTCAGTTTCTCCTTTTCCCCGACATTTAGTGGAACCTCACTGTGTTCTGACACCAAGCATGAAAGTCATTCAAATAATTAGCATCTAATTGTTTGGACCGGTATTCATGCGTAGTAGAAGAAACATTCTCGCTTGATTCCAACAGTGTCTGGCAGCTGGGCTGTGGCGGCTAATGCAACATTAATGCAGATTGTTTCACGGGAAAAGCATTCCGCCATCGCCACGTTCCAAAGACGGCCATTTGGCATCCCAACGCTGACATCAGTGGAAAATATGCACCACGCGCGTTTATAATTTGCCACTTGGGGAATGCGACGCTGTTGATGTTGGAAAACGTTTCAAGTCACTCAGGAATAAGAGAGAAGGAGAACGCAATCCAGATGACTTCATAAAGTCTGAATAAGCACAAGTTTTGAAGACTTTTTCTCGCCTTTTATCGTTCGCACATCCGCTTAAATCTTCTCTCCCGCTGCCCGGGAATAAAATTGAGAAAAACACCCCCGCCTCCAAACAATGATTTAATTAGCTGATTTAATTAACTGATTAACAAACTTCCATTTCGATGCTACAAATAGCGGCCAGCGTTTCTAATCGTTGTGGCAACGTGGCTGCACTTGGCGCCGAGCGCTGCCCTACTTACACGGCATTTTATATTTATACAAACGTACACACACACATAGAACGGAAGCGCATGAAGCCCGATGTGACAGATACCGTTAAACAAATAAATTAGTAAAATTGTGAGGTGAAATGAACAGACACTCGTGCCGCCCAAGTTGGGAGGCACTGGAGGATTTGATGCCAGGGTCTGCGACTTTAGGGGAAATTGTGAAGTCGGAAACATAGTTAGATGTTTGCCACTAGGGGGCGCCTATTATTCCCTTCAGGCTGATATTTGCCACCATGTTCTAACTTACCCCCACTCTCATCAATGACTAAAAAGACTTCCTGTGTCTGTCGTGTCTTTGAGTCTTTTTGGACTATCCTGACTATAGTTCATGTTGTGGCATGTGCAATGAAAAAAAAAAACTCATTCCATATTTTTCTTAATCTATCCCGACATAACTGTGTGTGTGTGTGCGCAGCCAAGTCTCCGATTTTTGTTCTCCAACAAAGGAAGGAGTACGTCCCCGGTTAAATTAGCAAGTTTCATTCCATCAATGTTCATAATTATTTCATGGGCTTGAATATTTCATGTGCTGTGAGTGAGTGTCTGTGTGTGCGCACGTGTATATCTCTGCCGCTGCGTTGGTGTGTGTGATTGTGTTTAGAATGTCTGCTCATGTGTGTGTGTGTGTGTGTCGAGACATTAAGTATTAACCGAGCTAGGGGGCTCAGAGATGAACGTCCGGGTCCTCTTCTTCTCTCCCGGCATGCTCCGCCGCACACTTCTGTCTCCCCATTTCCAGGATCGGAGCCTGGGGAGCCGTCAAGGCGCACTACGCCACTTTGTGTGTGTGTGTGTGTGTGCGCATGTGTATTAAAAGTGCATTGTCTGACAACATGGGGGAGACGAGTCATGCAAAACTCAGATGAGTTAATAATGCTATTTGAGGTTCCCTCTTGTAAAGGCGCACACGTAGAAAAAGTGACGGGGCGGCCCTCCCTCTCCGGCGCGTTCCATCTGTCCCTTCCCGTTCCCTTGTCCTTTTGTTCCGAGAGAGCGAGCGGAAAAGACAAATTGAGGCGGTGCGGCGAAGAATGTTTTGATGGAGCGCCGGCACCAAACAGGTGTCAACCCGTAAATATATCGACCTGTCAGCCCTCCTTCTCTTTTTCTCGCTGTATTCATTTGTTCCTTCTATCTGGGTCATCCTTTCTTCTCCTTCCCGGCGGCCGGTATACAGGAGGCATGAGAAAAAAGGAGAGTGAGGGAGGGAAATAATGATAAAAGAGGGGGGGTAGAAAAAAGGACCTTGAGATATTTGTCAAAGGGCGGCCACAAGTGTCCGCAGCTCCTATTAGCTTGTTTAGCCCCATTTCCCAATAGGCGCTATCTGTGCAGCTAGCTAGTATTAGCGACGAAGGAACGTAGCGAGCGGCACGAAAGCGTAGCGACCAATTACGGGCAATCGTTCGATACTTAAAAATAATGGAACTGAACTCATCTAAAATAATATGTGAAAAGGAAAAACATTGTCCGTACAGGTGTTGGCACAAAAGGGAAATAAACAACCGGAAGGATGCAAGATGACAGATGAATTAAGAAAATGACAAACTAGGCCCCGGAGCAGAATGGAAGGAAGGAAGGAAGGAAAAGGGCCAAGTCCCGCCTGGAATAACACAAAAGTCTCAACTGGGGGGAGCGTAAACGCACACAAACACCCAGCTGGGGAGAACAAATAAAGACCTTCGCCCTGTTGAAATGTCGAGCTAACGTTTAACTAGCTAAGCAAATCGACACTTGCGTACTGACTGTGTGCCAAATCTCAAAGCGTCATTGCGAAACCAACAAAGCGTGTAGCACCTCGAAAGTGTGTGGGAAAAAAAACACAGACCAATTCAGCGGAAACAACAACAAAAAAAAAAGTCTTACCTGTTGCGAAAGAAGTTCATGTAAAAGGCGTCGGTGGTGGGCGACCATGTAAGAGAGAGAGAAAAAAAAACTGAGGGTAAATAAGGAGACGTGTTGATGAGGAGGCGGGCAAAACACGTTGAAAGTAAAGGGCCTGCTTTTTAAATGCAAATCCGCGACGAGCAATGCTCATACATACTGTATGAGGGGAATTGGCTTCGAAAATAAACAACGAGCGCTTGCTCACCCCTGCCCGTGCTGATTTACCGTAATTTTCGGACTATAAGTCGCACCGGAGTATAAGTCGCACCAGCCATAAAATGCCCAAAAAAGTGAAAAAACCCCATATATATGTATATAAATCGCTCCTGAGTATAAGTCGCCCCCCCACCCAAACTATGAAAAAAACCCGCGACTTATAGTCCGAAAATTACGGTATTAAGATTCCAAATAGGAGGTGCTAAATTCCCAAATTTCAAATCGCATGGTGAATTCCTTGCAAATTGCCAATGGAATGAGAGACAGGACTGAAAAGATGACCTATTTAGTAGACAAAAAAAGATGACGGGCAGGACAGAAAACAGACAGATGAGGTAAACATGACACCCCGGGACCGATTTGGAGACAGCGTGCCAAAATCCATGGCTGTGTTAAAAAAAAATAAAAGCAGTGTGGTGGTGGCGTTGTTGGTGAGGATGGCTTGACACCTCATTATAAATGAATGAGAGCTCTGGGGAGAAAGAGACAAACACACAGCTTCCCTTGGACGAGGCCGCCAGATGGACGGACAGGTAGAAAAGAGGAGTGATTCCCTAACGCCCCTTTCGTCTCTTTCCAAATCGTCCGCCAGGCTTCTCAGATGGCGATCCAAGTGGAAGCAGGCAGGAAGGGAGGGATTGATGAAATTGAACAGAGTGGTGACAAACGGAGGGGAGGCGTGAAAGAGAAAGCGAGCGGGTGATAGAAGCCCGCCGGCGTCTGTCGTCGTCGACGGGAAGCTTGCGCTTTTAGGACGAGATGGATTTAAATGCTAACTAAAGCTGCTATCTCGTTAGCGCTAATACAAAACACCAATATATTCTGGAAATGTATTCTGCCAGATCGTCAACGTTGGTGCCAATTTGATTGCAATAGTCGAATCTTTCGTACCCGCTTTTCATGTCGAACTGATGGGGAGGAGGGATGAAAAAATTGCGCTGAGAGGCGACAAATGAAGGAGAGGCGCGAGCGGGTGCGCGCCATGCCTGATAGAAGACTGCTGGCATCTGTCGGCTTCCATCAGATGGACGGCGAAAGATGCAATGGAGATGACAAGAGCGGGAAGGGTGGGAGTGTGTGTGTAGGAGGGGCAAAGGTAAAACACGGGGACACACAGAGAGGGATGGCGAGAGATCCGAGATGGCATCAAGAATTCCGTGGGACCGGCGTTCCCGCGAGACGGCCGCAGCGGCTCAATGCTGTCAGAAAGCATATTTCCTTCATGTTCGCATGCGTGTACGCTGGAAGGTGAGCATGCGGCGGGGGGCCTTTATTCTCTCCCACCAACCATGAATTAATCAAAAGACAGGCCGACAGCCGAGCGCACAGCGCCGTGCATAATGCAGCCATGCATTCCAATGCGACGGTGCCGTCGAGCTAAGGCGGGGTCGGGGGTCAAGCAGGAACACTTCCATTGTGACCAAAACGCCCATACATTTCAAATATTTGCTCCGTTTTAATTGACCCAGCACTTTTTGTTTTTAACTCGTCCACTGCCATTGACGGCTATTTTACAATGGGTTATTTGTCAGATCATGTTCCGAGTCTTCGTAAATATGACTGGAAATGTTTTATTAAAGCGCAATCCAGCTAACTAACAAACAAAGAATAATAAAACAATTCTTCCCAGAGTTGGCACAGAATTGAACAAACACAAAAGGAGCATTCTTGTTTTCTTCCCAATAAGCGAAAACAGGTCGAGCTTATGCAATTAATAGCTCAGTGGGCCATAATTTATGACATCCCGTTTGTCTCTGTGGCTTTCTCTGCCTTTAAAAGGCAAATTTAACGAGAAAGCGGCATACTGCGAATGGGCCCGGTGCCCAATTCCCCCCAAAAACAAATGTTAATTTTGTGCAAACGCCATGCGGGGCGTCCCTTTCTCTCGAACCTCTCGCAGATTGCGTGCATAAAAGCGTATTCTAAATATTTGACGCTTTTTGACTTTTTTGCCTGTTGTGTGATCTAAAAAGCCCTTTGTCTGCATGCCAAAGCCAGCCCCCAGGAATTAACCCCCCACCCACCCCGCCCCCCGAAAGTCTGTGGGAAAAAAACAACCGAGAAATAAATAAGGAAAAAAAAAGCCTGGAATTGCTGAAAGCATAAATTAATGGCAGAACGGGGAAAAAGAGGACAACTGCAAAGTAGAGATGAGTAGACCTAGTTATGATGATAATACCGTGAATAAGTGCAAGTGTGTGATTTACTCTCGGGCTCCAAAAAGAGCATTGCACTTTTGTCTTAGATTATATTGTTGTCGCATCATTAAAAGGTCAGAGGTCAGTGGCGGTGGCCACACCAAAATAGCATGGCACTCACTTCCCAGGGTGTCACGTTTACACACACGACAAGCAGGGGAGCGCCACTTTGCCACACTTGCGCAATAGAAAGCTACACAATTATGAAAAATAATCCACAAAGTCCTCCCAAAGTCAAAAATGCAATTTTGCTGAATAGACATAAACAATGCTTGAAATAATACACAAAGTTAAAAAAAAAAAAAATTATGCCGATGAATCGGTCCTTGAAATAATCGTTAACGCGACTTGTTGAATGCTAAATTTCTAACATGCTAATTTTGTATCTTTTTCTGCCCTTCCGCGTTTTGTGTGCCCGCTAGAGGACAATTTACACATCCCGCAACGTTTTCTTTTATTGGGTAGCCTCTGCATATTTTTCCCGGCTTATGTTAAGGTTAATGTGTCCCGCGTGTGTCGTGCAGGCAAGCAGTGGCAGCTTAGTATTTTTTCCCCCCACCAAAACCCGCGTGGGCCCAATCTGCTTGCATAATTGACACAGTCAGATAATTATTAATTACGGTATGTGCAGCTGCAAAACAGAAAGAAAGAAAAAATCCGTCAGCTGAATTATTAAAAAAAAAAAAGACTCTAAACTTAGAACCTCTAAATTCTGTTCGCGACTCTAATAACGTACGTGTGTTTTGTCACAGGCAATGATAATCCAAAACCAAGTGTTTCATCACACCTCTGCAGCTCAATTAAAATCTGTGATTCACACGCGGCTGCCCCGTGTCAGTTTTTCTCGTGGCCGCTGGCGTGTGGTGGCACATGGCCAAAGCCGCCAAACTCGAAAAAGGCTCTAAATAATCCAACATAGTACGTTTTGGTGTGTGTGTGTGTGTGGGGGGCAGATGTAGAATATCAAATTGTGAGCTCTAAAAATTTCTGACAATATCAAATGATCGTAAAAGGCCCCGGTCAATGTGGGAAGTGAAGCAAAAGCTAAACTAATTAGATTTTTTTACTCTCAAAGATCAGAATCTGTATTCATTGTGCAGAAATTCCCTCCGGTTAGGCAGAAGCTGGGTGAAAGGTTCCAAAACCCGCTCACTCTCCAACGCATCGGTGAGTCATTGAGCAACGCTTTTCTCCGGCAAAATAACGAGCGTGACGAGACTCCAGCTTAGCGCTTATTAGCAAAGGGGGGGAAACATATCAACAAGAGCATAATAAAAGCCCGAGAATGTGATGCACATGCAAAGTAAGCATCTTTTGTGAACTGGCCATCTCCAACAAAGCGGAGATGTTTTCTGTTTTCTTGCCAAGTATGAGCAAGACTCCAGCTGAGAAAGGACATAATAGCGATTCCTAGTGACCTGAAAACGACTCAGCCACCTGCGAAAAACGGCGAGATGCGGCAAAGGGGTGACGAAAAAAAAAGAGTGAGAATGTCAGTGAACACAAAAGGTGAGATTTTCCAAGGCGCGGCTGACAACAACAGGCAGGTGACGATTACTGGAAGGCTTTGTACTGAGAGAAAAGAAAAAGGGAAAGAGGAGCTGGAAAGATGGAGGATGGGCTGAAAAAGGGAGCGGCATCCGTAAACACCTGTCAAAAACTTTCCATCGTTGAACAAGTCCTTCAGAAAATGAAGGAATGGATTATCTTGGAATTGACTTGGCCTCAAGCCCCAAAAGTATTTCGTATCTACTTGGTCTCAAGTCCTTCAAGTCTGAAGTCTCACCTCGTCAAACTTTTGGACTTAAATGTTCAAAGTCTTGGTCTTCCCACCACAGCGTCTTGGTCTCGTCAAAGTTTGATCTCGACATCTTGGTCTCTCTCTCTCTCGCCTGCCCCATTTTCATACCCCCACTCCCCTACACCATGTCTTTTAATACACTCAATCTCCTTCCCCTCCCTCTCCTTTAGCGCCCAGCTCTTTCTCTAATGAGTGACTGATGAATAAAATGGCTCTTTGAAGTCAAGAGTCGAGGCACGGTCGGTCAAGCGTTAAGGGATGTCGCACAAAAGACGGCGGAGACAGAGAGTCAGAGAGAAAGGACGGAAAGGGGAGGATGCGAAAAAGGCCAGAAGGGAGGGGTGTGTGTGGGGGGGGGGGCTGTGTATATTCAACAAAATGTCAAACAGTGAGCATCCATAAAGTCAGTGAAGGGACTGCGGAAAGTGTGTGTGGGAGGAAAGTGCGATTTTGCAGGAGTGCCTCTGAGTATTTGCATTGTGGCGCTCAACATGCAAAAAGGGATGCAAGAGAGTGTGTGTGTGGGGGGGGGGGGGTAGCCTGACTTTCTGGAATGGGCCCTTGGAGGTCTGCAGGGACCGCCTGGAGATTTTAGGGGGTTACCCAAAGTTGGAGTGAAGTGTATTTGAGTATTTTAGCTTTTAGCATTAGCGTGCTTGCGCTAGCATACGCGGTAGCCTCTCAGATGATACATTAGACGCGACACTGGCTTTGAAAATAGCCAATTCTCAGCGGGATGGTCTTTCTTGTCAAAATCCTACATTGACAATCTTGTTAAGGCGACCCAGGGCAAATTTGAAAAGATTTATATAATCTTTATCGATTCCGTAGACTTGTCCTGTGATTTATCAAAAGAGTTTCATCTTTTGTCAGAAACCGGGAGCAGTGGAGAATTGTTTTTCTTAGAGATGCTTCGGTCGATAAAACAAAACTGGCGACACACACACAAATTTATGATACGGATAATACTCTATCTATAATATTGACAGTAGATAAGTAAATAAGGGCCAGTTTTTTATTCAGTATCACTTTACTAATTTGGCAGTCACCAGAAGGCTGCCATATTTGTTTTTTCTGTTGGACAACCTCTTAAAAAAGGCGGGGGTGGATTCTCGCCATCATCCACATCCCTGAGGGCAAACTGGAGGAGACTTCACTCCCTCGCTCATCTCAATCTCATATCGGATCAGATCACTGGCGGATAAAAGCACTTCCTGGCACATCACTTCCTCTCTCTGGAGGAACCAGACACACACTGAGAACCCAAAAGTGACAGCGGCGGCGGATGAGGCGGTTTTTGACAACGGTTAAAAAAAGGACGCGGCGGGGGAGAAAGTGAGAGGAAAGTCTTAGTTGAGGTGAAGTATGAAGGTAAATAAAAGTATGATCGGAACCCAAAAAGGGTGGAGGCCCTGGTTTATAATCATTGACTGGCTATCAGCATAAAACTTCGAGTCAATCGAAAGAAACATTTAAAATAGAACTGCAAAAACATTTGTTTTTTTTACTATAAAGCAGAACAATAGACCAAGCTGCTCCACCAATTTGCGGCTGCTGTATGTTGGTTAAAAACAAAAAACTGCACTCTTCAATTTGTCCCTTTTCTGAATCAAAACATTGGACAGCAATGTTGCGCAAGCAAAGCGGCCGCAGTGGATACATTTAGCTTCGCGGTTGACCGAAAAACGCCTGCGTCAAAACATGCTAGCGACTTGTGGACAACATGACAGCGCCGCAGCGCATGCGACCACCGCTTGACTGCACAACATGAAAAACGTAAATTTGAGAGGAAGACCAAAGCTGTGGTGAGCTACGCAGACAAGTGTAGAAGAATCAAAATCATTGTTGTCTTTCTGAGAATGACTTTTAACCGCCTAGCGAAACCTTTGCGATGTGCAAAAAACGATTTCGAAAGAAACAAAAAATAAATAGGGCGGGACATAAAGCGACACAATTATTCCCCTGGTAAAAGTTAGCATCTCCTACTAGTTAAAAGTCCTCCCACTATTTTAAAGAGGCGCTACAACATTAGCATTTCCCCCCCACAATTCAATTAACACGCTTGTCAGCCTTTCCTTAGTTCACATACCGTTCTTTGACCATCTGGGAAAAAAATCATGAATAGACACTTAGATTCATAAATACCCACAAGCCTTGAAATTTTATCGGGAAAAGTGAACGGATGAATATTATCTGCGCCGTCTTTGAAGAGGATGACAAGAAAGGACAAGAAAGTGGCGTCAAAAAATGAGGCAGCACAGGCTAGGGTATTAAAAGACTTTCATGAGCGATTTCTAGCAAGAGAGCTGACGATGACAACAAGGCCAAACCCAATTTAGAATGCCGGAATCATCCCGCAGACGCACTGACATTGCCGCCGGGTCGGCTAATGACTTGTGCGAGCCTCTTGTCTGATTAATAGCCCCTAATCCCATTCTCATGGCATGCCGTAGCATTCCGCAGCACTACTCATTAGCCATTTATAGAAATGCCCCCCCCACCCCCACCCGACCTCCACTCTTTGCTTAAACGGCCGATGCTAGGCTAGCCTAATCAATGGAGGCTAATCCTGTTGGAAGAGCCGCGTAGCACCCCCTCATTACGGGACAGAGAAATGTCTGCTAATCATGTGTTATTTGTCCATGGGGCCGCGAACGAACGAGCGAGGCGGGGGGACGGGGCATTTGACAGCCGACAGGGTGACACAGGGAGTCAGGGATGCTGGGTAATGATTTTAAAAAAAATGCCACTCTCGCTTTAGACATTCGCCCTGGGCTTTGTTGAGCACATCAGTCCACGAGTAAGACTCAACTCCGTGTCATTCAAGACTTATCAATCAATGAAAAAGCCACGCCGCGTCGTAATGACTAATCAATAGCGAAAGCTGGCAGGCCGACCGGAGATAACCGCGCCAACGGCTGAGCGGATTCTTGGCTTTGACCCGTCGTTACAGTGACGGTGGACAAAAATCAATGGTGACCTTATCTTAAGTTCGAGGTGCTATGTTGACAGCGTGGTTCAACATCAAAAACCTCCGCAACCGTTTCTCTTTTTCCGGTACTGGCAAGTTGTAATCACCCCACTTGACAATGTCACGGGCTGTAAAATGGCTGGCGGCTTAAAATAATGCCAGGAATGTTAAGCGAGAGGGGGCCCTCACATGGGGCAGCCATTCTTGAGCTTTTTACTCGCTCCCAAATGCAAGTATGCGCGTTGCGGTGACCCGAGGCTGAACCAAAGTTGAACTCCCGGAGACGAAGCAACAGCGATGTTGACTGTCAACGCTCGCCTCGAGCAATCGACGGGCAGGAACACGGGAGGCCTTATCTCATCCTTTCATGTCACCACCATTTTTTTTCACTACAATGTGAGAACATGACACTTGTAGCGCTAGTGGCTAAGTGCTGGTAGCCTCAATGACTAATTAGCCATTGATTTTCTTTAATTTTTTTTAAAGAAAAAAAACAGTTTTTGCTCAGCTCATACAACAGCCATGCTTGAAAATGTTGCTTTTGGCAAACTCAACTTTATTTCATGAAGCCATAGCTTTCTCTAATGGCGAAAATGATCTTTGTCGCCCTCTTGTGGCTTGTATAAGCACAATCCTTTGGGCTTTATGGATGCGATAATTCTTTAAGTCAACATAGCACTGATTATTCTCCCCCCCACAGATTTTACACTGGCCGGGCTTTCCCGTCCGGCTAAGCCTCTATTGATTAGCCCGAGCATCGGCCCTGACCGATTAGTGGGAATTTCTATAATGGGAAAGAAGAATTACTCCGGAATGTGATGCCATGAGACCGGGATTAGCGGCCGTGTTATCACCCTGCAATGGCTACAAAAAGCAGGTTCTGGTGCCGAGACCAGCCAATCCCAACCTGGTTGCGGCGAAACCTGCAAGGGATTGACTGCTTGACCGGCTGCGTTCGGATCAGGCGGCTCGCGGGATGAGTGGACGTAAACCGGCTTTGGAAGCGGCCGGCCCGCCGGCTCTTATACGCGGCTAATCTGATTGGATTAACACCGACCCGCCCGGATACACGTGAGCGCGCACACGCACTGCAGACACACACGTACGACGTGCCGATCAGCTTTTCCTGGAGTTCATCTGGATTCCGAGATACGCCGTCGGAACCGTGCGCACAAACACAGTGCTGAGAATCCAAAAGAGACCCATTGAAAGAAGAGTAATGCCCGCTGCTTGACAAGCGTGCTAATTGACTAGCCCCCTCCCCGCCAATGAAACTAAACATTTTCACCCCTTCGGCTTTTATGTTCAATCATTCCCTGACAGCCCTCCTCTTCCTCATTCTCTTCAGTCCCGTCTCCGTCCTCCTCCCACGCCGCACGCTCGCACATGTAATCGTTCATTAGAACCGAGTCGGTTGTCCATTAGGCAACGCGGCCATTTTGGAAATTGCTGCAAATCTTCCATGAAAAAAGACATTTCCTCTAATGCGCTAGCCACGCTCGGGAGGAAGATGAGAGGGTGAGAAGAGATGGAGAGGGACAAATGTGAAAGGAGGAGATAGAGAAGCGAAGAAGAAAAAAAAGCCCCCTCCCGGCCATGAAGCCACCGAGCGGAAAGCAGGCCTGCTGTTTGATTAGGGAGTGACACCACCATGGAGGGATGGAGGCAGCGGGGAAGAGCGCTTAGGCGGGAAGCAAAAAGCATGGGGGGGTGAAGAGGAGGAGGAGGAACAGGCGGTGATTGAAGAATGAAGAGGAGAAAAATTTGCTCCGTCCCATCTTTACGTAGACGCGGCGAGATTAAAGACAGACTGGCGCGAGATGCTCGGGACAGATGGTAGTCGTTGTTGCTAAAGTCGGGCTTTGCTTTCACGGAAATTCCATAATCAAAAAAAATAAATACATCTGAATTGGATTGTCAGAATCTGGTACTTGCCTGATCTCACGAGATCGGGGATGAGAGCGAGAGAAAGAGAGAGCGAGATGTCGTGAGCAATCAATAAATAATAAAACCCTTAAAGGTCGTCAGTGTAACAACTTCAATACGGCGCCGATCGATGGCGGCTTTGGACAATCTCGCAAATGTCACGGCGCCCGTCTTCGGCTGTCATTCGAAGGGCAACTCGGTGAGCCCGTGAGGGCTATTACCACGTCGAGTCCAAATGCACTGCCGCAGACAGTAGCTTGCCCCCAAAATAAACTGTTCGCTATTAAGATGCAACGATTAATCGACAACTAATCGATTCTCAAACTAATCTGTTATTTTTTCTAATCGATTAATCATTTAGATGCTATCTTTGTTTAAAATACTCGTTAATTCAGCTTCTCAACGGTGATTATTGTTCGATTTTTGTGAGCAGTGTTATCTTTGGGTTGAGTCAAAATCAAAACATTTGATTTTAGTTTAGAAATGAATGAAAATAACAATTTTGTTACAGACCAAATCAATAACTATGTGTCTTTTCAATTTAACATAATAGGATAAAGAAAATGAAGTTCAAAGCTGCTCATTCAATAACCCCAAAAAATAACTGACCGATTAATGACGTCACTGTTAGTTGCAGTGCTAGCTCAGCATGCTCCTTGCTTTCAAAGTCACAAAGACATTTCAGCTAATGTCGCTTGCACCGTCAAACGAAAACACAAAATACTGTCAGCTTTAGCTTGCCTGGCATTGATCATTTTATTTTTTTCCTAGAGGGCCTTTTATGTAAACATTGAAGTTGGCCCCTTTAGTGCGCCCCCGTCCGACTAACGCAGATGGCTGCCATCCACGTTATTTCTGCAGTGTCTGAAAGGTTTTGTGTAAAATCCACACTGACAGCCGGATGGGAACGCGGCGTTGGCAAAAAAAAAATAAAAATAAAGGAGCTGCAGCTTCTTCTGCCTTATTCTGGCAGTGAACACGGCAGTTCCCAATAGTAGGAAGTAACTAAGTACAAAAACTTTAGTCGAAGGCGTCAAATCACTGCAGTAACTACCTCGAGTGAGCAGGTAAATCTTAAAAAGAGAGAGGGGAAAAAAAAAAAAAAAGGACAGTGTCACGCACATCCGCCTGAGGGGTTTAGCAGCTGCTTAGCACCCGCCACGGTGAACATAAGCACAGCTGACCCAAGAACTATGCGGACACCGGCGAGAAATCTCTGTAAACAAGCTCCATCTTTGTCGCACTTTCAAGCAGAGCTTCCACCACACGCTTGCGACCGCGAGACTGCAAACACGCATACGTGGACCGATCGATGCACGTGTGGGCAAATAGCGGCTAGCTCACCTGCAAAAAAAACTTTGATGAACTAAATGAAGAGTTAAAAGCATGTCAAATCATGATGGCTTTTCATTGCCGTGTTATTCTTAACAAAATGACGCTAGCTATGCGAAGTTAAGCTAATATATTGATGTTAGCCTGCTTGACAATCAATAATAACAAAAGTACAGTAGCGTGCAGCATTTTGAATCCAATCAATAATTGTCCTGACCCCAACTTTGAGGGAGAGTATCATTTTATTAACCATGAAGGGAGAAGCTGGGGTTAATTCTGTAACGCCATAGCATGTGACTTATGATCTCTCTTTACTCATGAATACATCCAGGGTTGAAATTCTAAATGTGGCAACATAACTTCCTTGATGAATATGAAAAATACAAAAGAGGAAACGAAAACACTGCGCGTGCTGTTCTTGCCAGAATTAGCTTCTTGTTAAACTGGAGTCGTGCGTAGTACTTCTCATTGGGTTAAATAGTTCCCAAGCAGAAACAACAACCCAATAAAAAAAATATATTTTGAGTACATTTATGAAAAATCTTAACACACCCAACCCCGCAGAAAAATCACTCAGAACTAGGGTCTGGTCTCACCTCCAGCATCTAAAAAAAAAAAAAAAAAAAAGAGCCCAATTATCCTGCATCCACGCTGATAGCTCAGCTTGGACGCGTTATCACCTCCAACCGACGTGGGTGTGGGGGGTGCGAAAAAACCGACGCCAGCAGCGAATACCAGCATTAGTGTGTGCGTGTTGTGTGTCCCAGCAGTAATAATCACTCGGATTAGAGCAGAGCCAAACCCCTGCGGGGGCAACAACCCCGCCATCCCTCGCTCTCTCTCTCTCCTGTTGTGCGCCCCTGTCTGCCTCGCCCATGTAAGGCCGATCCCCCACTTTTTTGGGGGAAGGCCCTGGGAAGCGCAGCAGCCGTGTTGCTTTAGCTTGTCTGCGAGGTACACAGACACGGACACTCCCACAGGTTCGCCTTTGTCCGATTTCACGCAACCAAATAAATGACAAAAAGAACATGTGCGCTGACATGGAAGTTGATAAGAGTGTCAATATGTCTGCAATACGTCGGGATTGTTTTATCAGCAGTAAGGGATGCGAATGGATATGTTGTTGGCAGCTCCCGGGGGGGGGGGGGGGGGGTGTACATTAATGAGTGCACTGTTCATATGCCAATCATAGTTTCTCTCTCAAGAGGTCCATTATCAAAGAAACGCACCATATTCTCACTGCTCCTTTGTCATAACAGTTGTCTGATTCAATTTGTTTCCATTTGCAACAGCTTTTGTAGCGGTCTCGTACAGTTTAGCTTGTCAAACGCGCGCGACAGGATGAAGCTGGAGAAACAGCAACAACCGTGCAATGCATATTTGTCCGATATCAAGCACTTCAATCACCATCAGTTCCACTTGTTTACTTGAAATGGTGCCACCAAGCAAACAGTGGCTTCATTTGCATCGCAGCATGTTTGATAACATTGGAATTCAATCACCATGTCCTCGCCACTCCTTTAATTAAATTTAAATGAGGCCACCACACCCATAACACGCCATTTGAATCCCAGCACACATGTAAGACCCTTTCTACTAGTTTTTATTTTTTAGATTGGGAGGGAAACAATCTTAAAAAATGCAACAAATACCGTTTCAAGCAGATCGGTCCAGGTCGATATTGGTAAATGATCAACATAAAGCCCATTAGGTTCAAAAGTTGCACTGATGCAATCACGGTAAATGCCACACTTTGCGTTTACCTCAAATTCTTTTGCTTGCTCTCCTTCTTGTTGAGAACCCCGGGCACGCAGTTCGTAAGCTCGGTCCAGTCGGCGTGCAAGCCGCAGCTCCAGCCGGTGGAGAAGCGCGAGAAGAGCCAGGTCTCCTTGCGATTGGGCCGGTAGCAGGTACACTTCTTCTGGCCCGGCCGGCAGTCGCACGGCACCTCCAGGCGGACATTCTGCACCAGGTGGCGGCCGAATGTAGTCCCGCCGGTCTTTTGGATATGCAAGAACACGATCACGTCCTCCCCCTTGATTTGGAAGTCGACGGTCCGCTCCAGGTCTCGCACAGGGAAGAAGTACTTCTTGACGTAGTGGGGGTCCGGCGTGGGGAAGATGTCCCCCTCGTCCTCCTCGGCAAAATAGCCGTGCGGCGAGCCGAAATTGATGACCCCGGGCGCCACGTACTGATAGAGAATCAGCATAAAACACACGGATCCGACCACGATCAACAAGAATTTGCTGCTCCTCTCCACCATGTTCCTGCCCAGTTGCGGTGCCCGCAGTACGCTACCATTTCCCGGTGAGCGGGGCGCTCGGCTTCTTCATGCCCGCCACGGCTACCAGGACCGTTCCCCGTGAATCAAGAGCGGCTCGCAACCCAGAGGCGAACTTGTCTCATCGTTCGCGGCGTGGTGCGTGTGAAAGACGCATTGTAAACTCCTGCAAGAGGGGAGGGGGGAAAAAAAGCTGAGCCCACCCCCAGCCTCCTCCTACTCCGGCAGGCAAGCGACCCTCCTCAGGTTTACTTTACTTTGCTTCGCCGTCCGACACAGCGGGCTCGCCGCATCACCATGGAGCTGTCGTCCCCGGATGAAGCGAGGACTCCCTTGGCTTTGTCAATCTCTCTCTCTCGCGCTCGCTCGCTCTCTCTCTTTCTCTCGCTCGCTCCATTTCATTGGCTCACATGCAGCCCGCCCCTTTTACGTGCGCAACCTGGAAAGACGCTTAAAAGGACCCCCAGTCACGCGCAAACAACATACAATGGACCTCAACTATTAAAACACATTGTTAGAAATACACACTAATTACCGTCTTTTTCCATGTATAATGCGCAAAATTTAACTAATTTATTGTCCTAAAATCTGGGGTGCGCATTATACATGGGTACAATTTTTTTTTTTTTTTTTTAAGAAAATCTCCCTCGAAATAAAACTTGAAATCACCTTTCTTCTTGTTTGTTGTCAATCGCGCATCCGCACGTCACTTTCCTCTCTTTTCATTTTAACCTAACTGATCGCGGTGGTGCCTTTCTGGGCAGTCGGAGAAATCAACGCCAACAAAAAAAATACATCCAGCCTAGTTAAGAAATCACCAGAAAGATCACCATGACAATTGTGAACACACAGAAAGATAATAAATAACTGGAACATCACTCAAATATTGGTGATCCCGTTGAGAGTCTCACATATTTCTTCGCTATCGAGTTTGCTAGCGCATGCGCAGTGATACTGACTGGCAGAATAACATCCGGTTGTTCCCAAAGATGATCTTTTTTCTGAAATAATTTTACGTTTACGGACTTAAGTAGGAGTCAAAATTTGGGTGCGTATTATACATGGGTACAGGCTTTTTCCAGCATCGCCATGCCATTTTTAGGGTGCGTATTATACATGGGGGCGTATTATACATGGAAAATTACGGTACTTGAGTTAATAAAAACATGTTTACAACATCATTCGATACACAGCGGCTGTCGTCTAATAATATAATCAGAAATCCAAATACCCCACTAAAAAAAAAAACTCCCTAAATGACTGGCATCTCTCAGACCAAACCACAGTGACCTTTCCCGTTGCAGTTCACCTCACAGGTCGGTGCCGAGTCCCTTAATTTGCCCCATTATTGAGCGATCCGACATGCACGCTCACCCTCTTTCATCACCTGACATGTTTCTCACGATGCTCAGATAATGTTGACTTGACAGTCACCTAAAGCTTGCCGGCTATTTATCAACCGTTTATTTGCATATATTAAAAAGCCATAGCGGCATGACAATCAGATGAAGGCCGAATGTGTGCCAACTGATAATAAAGGTGCAGTGTATGATTTTCGAGCTGCGTCGCTGAAGATTTTTCGGCGTGTTGGCAAGGCTGGGAATATTAAGCGTGTGGGAGTTTGTTTTTGTGTGCTCGTGTTTACGCTTTGTTCGGCAGCACGTGTGGAGCCATAATGAGGCGCGTTGCTTAAAGAAGACGAATGTCACAGGATGCTCCGCCCCCCTCTGGCTCCGCTATAGAGAAACGCCAGTTAGTGTATCAATCGTAGCACTTTATTATTGCCTCTGCATAATGATGTTTTTCATCCGGTTTGCGGCGGCTTTGGGCTGCTTAGTATCTTCTTGCTATATTTACACACACTCTCTTTCCAACGAGTGTTTTTTTTTTTTTTTTTAATGAGGGTTAAGCGTGATCATCGATTAGTAGATTAATTTGATGGCGTGGAATTGATTAATTGCGTCTTGAAGCAATTGAGGCAAAAGGAAGCGCTTGGCTGCAACCGCTGAAGCCATCTGTACTCATTTGCCGTCTACTAGAGCACAGTGGTGGAGGAACAAGTCAGCATATGTGTAGCTATCTCAAATCATATTTCCCCACTGAAATGAATGGAAATGTCATTAATTCGTTCCAGCCCCTTCCAAAAAACTATTAGTAAGGTATTTAAAAAAAATCTGTTGTACTTTCTAAAAATGTATCATAATGACATAACAATGTATTTTTTTTCCTCCAAATTTTTTGTCTTACTTTAATTCATTGGGTATTGTGCTGCTCCTCCTGTTGTGTATGCTTTGGCCACCTGAGGGCAGTATAACACAAACGCATAGTACAACAGTAATATCAGATGTTCTATGCGGAGGATGAAGAATTTTTGCATAATATTTTTTTGAATGCATTGAGCAGGTTGCAACAGAGACTGGAGGAGTCAGAAAGTTTAATGTTTAGTGTGAAAGCAGCGACTTGTGCAAAAAATACATTGAACCGTCGAAGGTCAAATTAAGTTCCTCTGGAAGGATTATGATGCAATTTGGGTTCATCCTGACATTTTACCTGAAAGCAGAATTATTCTATTTTTTCATGCTGATTCAGTATAGAAGTGAATGTGAACGGCGGCCAGAATTGTCAGCATGAACGTGAAGTGTGCAGCAAAAACCACGCTAGTCCACATTTAATAAGAAAATGTGAGTATAAACAAACCGCACCTATTTTTAATGATTACCAAAATAGACGTGAAGTATTCAGCGCACGCAACCGTTTTCTTGCTGCCGTCGGCGTGACTGCTTGGAAGCTCCTCGGCGGCACCGCGTTCCTTTGTTTGTTCCCCGTAAACACACGACGCTTACGTCAAAAGAATTAGCAATCTGTTTTCATCAGTCCCCCCCAAAAATGAAATTCCCACAAGCCCTCGCTGCCGTTTCAGACGTCAATATTTTCTTTGGATGAGCTTAGAGGTGGGGAGGGGGGGGCGCCATGTATATCCGACATTCCACAGTCAATTCTGAATTTATGTGATCTGCGTTCTACCCCCCCCCCCCGAACTTTGTTTTTTTATCCAAGTGGAAGCGATTCATTCCATTTGGGACTTTTTAACTTTTTCACCCGTCTATCATGTTGCATTTGAACTGTTCGCAGCAAAGTTCATTGCAAAATCATCCCCTCGGGGTCGACCCCTCCCCTCCTCCCTCGTTGCATTTGTGTAACGTTGCCCGGAACATTCCTCCGTGTTGCTGTACTTTCCCCCCTCCTGCCTGGTTGTTTTTCTTGTGACAACGTGACCTTTGAACTTGTTCCTGCCGGAGGACATATGTTTATATCGGGCGTGCCGGCTTTTGCATTTAATTCTCTCTCACGCAGACAAGAGGGATTAAACAGCCATCGGCCGTCGGGGAATTGGATTATGGTGTGTTGCTAATGATGAAGGTGGGACTGTATATTTAAAATGCTGCTGCTGTTTACTGTTGGCGGGGCTGCTTGGACGCGATTGATTTGTGGGGATTACGCCGGCTTGATGAATATGTTGGAAGAATGTTTGGGATGTAAAATTGGCATTCAAACATCATAGAGGGAGAACAACTAGCAAATACCTGTGTAGAGAGCGACTAAAGAGGCCATAAGTATGCAAAAATGACTTTTTCAAGAGGATTAGAGTATAATGGCAAATGGACTTTTTGGTGTTTTCAAGTGAGGAATAGAAACCAAGACAAGTAATATGTATATATGTATGTATATATATAAAATAAAAGAAATAAATATATATATATATATATATATATATATTTATTTTTTATTTTTGTATTTTTTATTTTTATTTTTTTAAAGACAGCAGTAGTAACATGGAGTGTTTTGCAAGTGCTTATTTACCGCAGCCACATTACAAATAAATAAAATATGTTGTAAAAAAAAAAAAAAAGTATAAATATATGTATGTTGTTTTAGAAATCTGAAGTAGTCAAATAAATGTGATAAATGCAACGTGGCATTATGTAGTGTGCTCCGTATCAATTTTCTTCGTCGGCATTTGCCTGGGGAAGCGCAAGCCGCAACAAACGCAAGCGGACTCGAATAACCAAAGCTCTTTGTTTGAACAGCGTGCAATCGGAGCTCGCCGCTCCTTGCACGGCCAAGACGGGCTAATGGTAGTAACCTCGCATTCTCTTTCTTGCCTGTCCTCTGTTTTTATTTTCACTTGCCATTCACGGGAAGCCTGGAGGCATCTGCTTCTGCCGCTGAGACGTCCGCGCCCGACAGTCCAAGAAGACCTCATAATTACGGCTCTGTTGTGGCTCTGGCCTGGGATTTTCAGCTTCTTGTTTCATCCCGCCACCCTTTTCTGCCCTCTGGCTCAACTTCCGCTTCATGTAGCTTATTGACGTGACTCGTTGGAAAATACAATATTGTTCCATTGATAGCTTTGGGAGCTGGCTCGACGACGGCCACCTTGCCATTAGCGGATAGAAGCATGACAGTAGCCTCGTGTTACACCTGAGACCAGATAGGATGTATCTTAAACATGTTTTTCCCCCACCTCTGGGATTTATTCCAAGGTAACCTTGGAGAAGTGTACGTTTCAACTTCAGCAGTTGGCCACAATTGTTTTCAAGAACTAAGAAATGAATGTTCATATTAGACGTTTTTATATTGGACACAAACGGTGACAACAAAAATAATAATCATTAGACATTTTTAAAAAAAATTAATGTTCAGCCAGAAAAGGAGACGACAAAAAACTTTTTTGCGTTGTGTTCTCAGGCCACTTAGACTGATGGATTGCCGTACGTGACTAATCTATCTCCTTAATGTATCGTTTTGTCAGCAACTTTTACGCTCCTGCTCAGTCATTTTTCTCGAGATACATCCACTCGGATGTGTTTTTTATATGAAATCCATAATTCGATTTGTATCTACCTGAGCAAGTTTCGAGATTACCCAAGAAAGTTTCTTCCGTTTGATTTTCTTGGGCCACACAAAAACAACCAAATAGATCCAGTAAGCATTTATCTTTGCGGCGTTTATTTTCAGAAATGTGTTTGTGATAGTTCACATAAGTGTGGTCTCCATTCAAGAATGTTTTTTTTTTTTGGGAACACAACAAAACCAGAAGCAGACGGACAGAAAAAACGTCATAAAGGATATCTCTCCATTTTGACTCAATCAATTAAAAAAAAATATCGCAATGGATGATAAAAGACGAAATCCTGGAATCCCCGTTCCACCCCCTCTGCTATCCTCCTCTGCCTCCTAAGTATAAGCAGATTAAAGTTAATGATCTAAAGTGAATTAGATATTTAATCATCTTATCATTTGAGTCGAGTCGGGTCATAACTCTGCGCTGATGTGAAATCCCATCTGTTTGAACCAAGCCGTACAATATGCTCCATTCAAAGGTCGACTCGTCAAGCCTCCGGGCTCAGAAAGTTCTACTCTAGCAATTTGGAGATTGAATTGAATTTACAAGCCATTATTATTAGAATGGAAAAAAAAAAAAGGCTTCAGAGTAAACCTGTTTATACAATCGTCAAATTAAAGAAGAGAAAATATCCCTGCACCGATTCATTTCTTTGCCGCATTTTAAAACTCTTCATCCCCCACTGACAAGTAAACACGCCAAGTAAAATGCATGCCAAGTAAAAAGCACTTTAATTTTTTTTGCCACGCACACACAGACTGAAATGCCTGAGGTTGTGGTTAAAGGTGTCCTTCTTTAGTCTCCGCTCCCTTCTCGTCTGGTTAAATGAATGACAATCTATTTGGAGCCATCTCGCCCACTTTGCAGCCCCACGCTTGGGTCAGGTGTATCATCACGCCGACATTTTCCAGAAAAGCTCTTGCGCAAAAAAGAAAATTGGCTGCCTGTCGCACGACTCATTTCTACCAATTTGCCGTGACCGTCTACCGTGGGCTGACAGGGCTGCTAGAGATGATGGCGGAGACGGTTCGTGTCGGGTGACACTTGAGAAATGCTGGCGGGATCGTGACCGAGAGATCGTGGCTGCCAACAGTTGATTTTTTTTTTTTTTTTTTTTTTTGTGGAAAAGTTTGATTTTATTTGCATTTCTATCGTCATCATATTTATTTCAACCGCTTTACAATTTTAGGGTGAGTAACATCATTTTAACCCAGGCAACCTTGTGTTGAACCTGTCATATATATTTATTTATTCATTTATTTTTACGTATTTAATTCTTTGTCTATTTATTTATTTATTTTACCCGCGCAAAAATCCTCGCAACTTCGATAATCTTACTTTTTTAAACGCTACAACAATAAATATAGTTGTAAAACCTGTGAAATGACAATCGGTGTTTGTCATCCGTCACTATTGTAACCTTGCTGCTCCAAAACCAAATGATATATTTTCTTTTCTGATGCAGTGACAAAAGGAAGGTGCCCAGACGGTGTTCTATTTTTAGCATTGTGTGTGTGTCTACCGTCTGTAAAAGATCACATTATTAAACAGCAAGAAGCTTGACTTTTTCATTAAAGCAATCGGGAAATAATCAAAATGCCTCCGTTGATGACAAAAATGGACCTCTTCATTTCCACTGAGGAAACTTCAGTGCATAACGTGATTAGCAGCTTTATGTTTGACATTTTGCACATGATGGAGGGTGCTGAGGTTCGATCAAAGTCCAGTAATCCTATTTTTTCTTTGAAGAAAATAAAGAGTATGCTCAATTTATGAACTAACAAAAAATGTCACATTCCTGTAATGTACAGTGTGAGTAATTATACAGAAGGTTGGCAGGTCTCTGCTCGAAAACGCTTCATTAAATGTCAGGAAAATCCATAACCTGCCCTGGATACATACACTGTGCTCTGAGTGTATCACATTTATTGGTCACATGTCACACATGTGTGTGCGTGTATGCGTAGCGGTTTGGAGCAATGTTCATTTTGTGCCAAAAAAACCCCAAACGTCAAAGCATCTGGCAATTTGCTGTTGAAGCTCTTTCGTCTATTGTTGTGACAAAACATATTTTATAACCAATTCCGGGAAAACCGAGGTAAGAAATACGAGACAAAGAGCTTCTCCAGAAAAAAGCACTCTTGATAAAACAGAAGAAAGAAAACTTGAGAAAGCTCGTCCTATTAATTCTCTATGAAGTTTGAATAAAAGTGACATTGAAATAAATGCGGGGTTTTAATTAGGTTTCGGCTTAACATTTGGAATGTTTGTCAAAGTCAATCAGAAGAAGCGTGTTAAAGCTGCGTTATCTGAGGAGGGCAATTTTCCAAACGGTTGTGACGTTACATGACGGCTAGCTAACTGCTAGCTAACCTTCTGTGATGTCGTTGATAGAAAGACTTTCATGACTTGTTCAAATATTACTGCGGTTGGAATTTGGAACTAGCCTGCATCATACTGAGATATCATGAACTCATTCACTCCCAATCCAGTTAATCTTTGACGTCTATAACCGTCCATGGTAGTGAATGAGTTCAACCATCACCAAATTGCCCCTCAATATTCTGTAAGAAAAATTGCAAAAGGGGAATTGTTTTTCTCGCAGTACGTGTGCAAATATGCCTAATATTCTTTTCTCAGTTCCACGCGACAAACGGGGGAGCCTCGTAAACATCAATCAACGCTCGGTGAGTCGGCCGTGACAACTGCATTACTCTCATTTTATGTTTCCGTCATTAATACTCATGACTCGCTACTCATGTCGGTAAATTGCCGGAGAATGATGTATGTGCGGCACGCTGCCGCGATAATAAATGCGGGACGGCGAGTTGAAATGTGGTCTGCGTTTCAGAGATTCTCCATCGGTAAAGCAGTGAAACTACTTTGGGAGGTCGTGTCAAACTATTGTTTTGTAAAATACAAAATGGCGTCCATCCTTTCCCTCATTGTGTAAGCGATCATATCATCAGTATGCCATTACGTGTGATTATTCATTTCAGCCTCCCCTTTGTTCAATGACACAAAATTAAGAGGGGATTCGCCAACTTCATCACCTCATGCGTTTCTTTCTGCGGAATTCCCACTGGGTCGGCACTTTTCTCCCCCTCGCAGACCTTTTCTAATTATCCCGTTCCCCCTCCTTTCAATAAATACTTACAATAAAGGCTATCAATCACGAGGGAAACATTGATAACCGAAGAGAAAGTCCAATGTCCTTTTGGCACGCCCATCCTGTCATAAATATGAGGTTTGTGAGTGAGAACTGAACCGGCTCACCCATAAAGGCAAATGCTGAGGGAAGGGGGCGGGGCTTCTGGAGAAACAGGAAGGGGAGGGGCTATCTAGTACTTTAATACAATTTCATTAAAAGTGTTTTTTTCTTAAACTATGATTCAAATGGAAGCAAGAAATACCCAATTCTTCTGAAACCAAATGATTATTTACATTGTACTTTTTTTAAAATTACCCAACTGAGTACTCCGTACTTCTCTAGTACATCACGAGTATGTACTTTAACCATCTCGGCCAAAATGAGATTGCGCGCAAATCAGTCACGAGCACCTGCTCAGCCACTTGTACGAGGAATTGAGAACATCTGAGAGGGAACGCCGTCTGCCGGAAGAGTAAACAGTTTGTGGCGTTTGAACGCGGGACCCCGAATGCATTCATTATTTCGTCGTCGCTGCGCTTTACATGTCAACACTCAAACGCCGCCCCGTCGCACTCATCACCATGCAAAGCTGATCTCACAGCAGAAGGCCCTGATGACTCCAGCACGAGAAAATGGCTTTCACTGGACTTTTGAAAGATTCAGATCCTTTTTTTCTTTTTGCCACCTTCTAACAACGCCGCCGTCTCTCCGGGCGTCTGCTTATTTGCCGTCTAATTGGCGCCACGACATACCGCCGGGAGGGCCGCAAATGTAAATGAGTCGTTGCCGGAGTGCAATTTCACCTGGATTGGAGCGGGACGAGTGTCTTGCCGCAGCGAGATTTCATGGAAAAAACATGTCGAAAGTAGTAATATTTATACTTTAATTTTTTTGTCTTTTGGTTGGAGCTATCTTGCTAAATTTGATTTGTTATTTATTACATTAGTAGCTTACAATGTGATAGGAATACCATCTCTTCCTTGTTTTTGACGAGGACATCAGTATTTTTGTTGGCCATGTTTTTTTTTTGAGGCAGTACGTACATGAAACACCATCCTAGAAAGATGGCTTTTTTTAAATTGTTTACACGCTGTCACATTCCCTGTAAGCAATCTACCTATTCAATAAGCGCGTTTATGCAGGAGCCAGGCTCTTTTCATCGAAATCCTGCAAAGGTGCCAAGTGACTTGCAAAGTGTAGCGCAGCACTTTTTTGAACGAGCGAGCTTTTGTGGGATTTGCTTTTCTGTAAAAGTGGGAGCCAGAGCCAAGAGTGTGACGGTGGAGGGGTGTCCGAGGCATCGTTGAAGAGACAGCGCGTGAAACGCTTTTCCAGGCAGAGGCGGCGACAGGAGACGGCTGGTGGGTGGCAAAGCGGCTCTTGTTGCTGCATTTTAAACAGGTTAAAAATGCTCCGTGTTGGATGATGATGCATCATTATATCATCAGCCCATCACGGAGACATTCCTTTTCATAAAGCGCCACACTCGCCCGCCGGTGTCTGCAAATTATTCTGTGGAGGTCTGAGCCCTGCATCACTGGGCATTTGGTATGTTATTATTATGATGTCATCACAATGTGAGACTTTTTTTTTTTTCCTCTTGAAATACTGGACAGGCGGCGATCAAACCTGTCATATTTGTTTACAAGGCATCTTATTGCCCACTCCTCCACAGCTCTAACGAACCAAACAAAAACAGATCTTAGTGAGGCTAACCTAGCCTTAGCATTGGCCTTCATTTAGTGGTGTAGTAAAGACGCCCAAAAGGAGACTATTAAAGTATTTTTATGTGGCTCCATTTTGTTTGGAGACGTTCCCATTTGAAATGGATTTTTACTCCATTTCCACCAACATGATTCATCGCTGTGTTTTAAAATTCGCAGCACTAGAACAAACTTGTGATTGTCAATAAAAGACAAGCTAGCTAGCGTTGCTCATCATGTTCTCTCATTTCTTGCTAAGTGGCAAATATGTCTGAGTGCGGAAGCAAAGTCGACTTCAATTAACTTCACTTTCGACCAACCAGTAATACTTAAATCTGTGCGTGTCCGGTGTTTCTCGTTTGATTGTTGACCTTTGCTTGTAATTAGTTTGGCTCGGAATTTGGTCGCCGATTATGGACAGTTTGCGTTAGCAACATTGTGTTTTCAATTCATTAGTAGTCCATCCACTCGCCAAGCCTTTTTCTGCTCATTTTGCGTGCGTCTCGATAGATATTGACTCAGCAGCGATATTTGGACTACGGGGACCGTACATTTCGATAATTTCTAATTACACGCACGTGAGCTTCAATAAATCTTATCGCGAGGGGCCAACAAATTGCGTCTGTGATCTTGCAATGTCGATAAAATACGACGATGCCTGGTTGATTTTGATTTTGTTTTGCCAGATGAAAGAGGCAAATATCACGGAGGTCTTTAATTGCTTTTGCCGTCATTTATCTCGATGTGGCTTCTGTTTGAGTTCCCCCAACTGTCTGGTTCGCAAAGCCCGCCCTTCTTCTGTCTCCTCGTTGTTCGAGCCGTTGGTTCGGCATCAATCAGTACGGGAATCTAATTTGTCAAAAGGTGGCTGTTGCGAGGGAGGCCGCGCTTTCTTTCTGGAGATGTGCGATAAGGCAAGCGAGGGACTTGTGCTTCGACTGCTGCCAGGAATAAAAACCAGACTTTGGCGCTTTGAAGCCAAGGCGGATCAAAAAAAACAACAGAGGGGCGTTTGAGCTACAGAGGGAGCGTTTCCCCCCTTCCTCTCTGCCTTTGCCGTATTCCACCACCTTTTGTTTGCAACCCGCTTGTCACTCTGTGAGCCCCCACATATTCAGCACAGCCTCTACGAGAATGTTTGTTCGACTACTGCGGGGAAGTGATGTGACGGCGTGCGCTTCGGTGTGATTGTGCATCCCTTGAGGCTTTGTAACTGCCAGTGCAATTTCGGGATATCCAGCTGATAAAGACATGCGGGATGTGTTTTGCTGTTACTCGTAGCTACCTGGATAAACAAAAGGTAGATTAAAAAAAATAAAATTGTTGTAACTTTATATTTTATCGACAAAATAGTCACCCTATCGGTGCTAGTTTTCATTCCTGTACTCACTGATATCACTCGAACTTTGGCTTCATAAGATTTGAAGTCGTGAACAAAGTTCTTGCTGACACACACTGCTGCACTTTAGCCCCATCTACTGGCTGGAGGGCAACCAAAAAATAAATGTTATGTTAGCTATCTGTATGTGTATGAATATTGGTTAATTGAAGGATTATCGCTCCTGTAACTTGATGCTAATTTTTTTATTAGCCTGTCAATGGGATTTCAGCGACGCTGTTCAGCGCATTTATCGTTTTTCTTAGATTGTAATGTCTTTATGATCGAGAGAAGTCAAAATCGAAATACAATGACATTTCTATTACTTATCCAGCCTTACACTGGACTGAAATAAAAAAAATAAGAAATGAATTTTGCCATCATGTTCCCGTTTCAAATGTACTTTTAATAGTCGATCTTTTTTGACGCATCTGCAGGCTGATCTTCTCCGCTTTTCGCTGAAGGATCTTTAGTACAAATTGGATTTTTTTTTGGTCTCACTCTCCAGCCGTCACGTGCCAAAAGACACTGTCACTGTCAGCGCTAATATTAGCAGCGAACAGTACATCTTGTGTCCCCATCACCCTCCAATTCCACCGGTCCACCCCCGGCACCTGTGTTCCCCGACACAATAGTCATTTGTCTTCTCCGTGTCCGCCGCAATGATGCGGGATAACATCGGGGGCCAGCGGAGCAGACAAGGGACTATTGGAATATCGATTCTGCTCCATTCTCCCTCTCCTCTTTTGCTCCAGACTTTTTTTTTTTCTTCTTTCCTTGGCTTGCGTGATAAAGTGACTGCTGCTGATGGGTTTTTCCCTCCTTTGCTTCCGTGTGTAGGCAATTTATTTGGAACAGCTTTGTGGCCATAAAGGAACGCTCGTGTACAAGTTGCTCTCAGGCAATTCATATCTATTTGATTGTGTGTTGAATCTATTTGTTTGCCAATGGCTGCACAGGTCCGCTGGACACCTCTTAGCATTTGGGGAGACATACATTTATCTGCGGTGATAATAATGTGCTGCTGAAATCCCTTGGACAGCATATTTTTGGAGTAGGAATCATTCATCATCATTTTTATTTTTTTATTTAAAAAAGCTAAATGCTCAACGCTGCTTTTGTTGATTCAAAATACGCCTTGTTTTTTTCTAGGACATCAGGTTTTCATAATAATAATAATGATGACAATGATGTTTTTAGATTAGTTGGCGTAATTATTTTTGTGTGTGTGAATATGTGCGTGTGTGCCACCCTACTAAGTCTGTTTATTTTTAACAAACTTGCCATATAAAACAAAAAATACTGCTGTGTAAGTGCTTACTTTTCACTTCCCCAACTAGCCCATATTATGAAATTGTCTGTGAGTCCTGCTTGCTTTTGGAACTCAGCAACACACCCGCATGGAAACAAACATGGAACCAGATATGCACACGTACGCACAAATAAATACAGATCTTAGCAAAGGTCAGCAGTGAAGGTTCTAAAGAGGTCATGAACAAGTGAGGTGGAAAAACACGAGACACACCTGTGCATATCAGATCACAAGATTGGTGTGTGTTTGCATTAAGCTAATGGACAAATTACATGGAATTATTTGTTTAATTTTCCTCAACATATGTCGGCAACTAAGCTCCAGCAACATTTGTCTACCGTTTAATTATTCTTTAGTGCAAAATGTCTCCCCTAAAGTAGGCAAAGTCACACACAAGCACGCACACGCACTCGAGCGTCCGAGCACTCCGGTCCTCAACAGCACCCGGAGTAATTTGTCATGTTCATGATGAATTACACCCTCTCCAGTTCATAGCCTACAGAGAGTGAGAGCACATTTTCCCAGCTGTTTATACAAATGTGTGTTCATTGCTCACAGCAAACAAATGAAAGTGACAAAGTGTGACAAGATGAAAAAGTTTGCGCTGCAAAGTGCGGCTTGTCCATTCATCTGGATTACATAGCAAAAACAGAGCCATCGCTCTTTTTCGGACTCGGAAATCTGCATAGAGTGGTCCGAAGGATACTTTATTATTTTATATTTTCAAAATATTGGTGGTGAATTATATGATTCGAATGAATGAGTCAGGGAGGTAGACTGAGATAGTTCGATGGGGAACTTTTTTTGTGCAAGTGAAATAAAGACGTCCCAAGAGCACCTTGTGGCGATATCGTCTCAACTGTATTCACAAAAGGAATTTTATTGCCCGCATGCTCGCCCATGGCGGTTTGAATCGAGATGTGCAGCCCGGGGTGGGTTAGGGGGGGTCAGGCGGAGGCGGGCGTTCTCATCAGTCCCTTGGCTCTTGGCCGATCCAACACTTCGAATGCCTCCCTCCCCCGGGTAGCATTGCTTCTATAATAGCCTGAAACTATTCAGCAATGGGGAAAGAGCAGGGAGAAAAATAATTCTCACACAGGTCAGGAGGGAAACACCACATTGTGTTGTGAACTAGTCAACAAAAAGGAGAGCAAGGTGTGAAAAAAGAGGCGGAGCTCTACAGGACTGCAATGGTGTATTTCCAGCAATAAATCAGCTTATTCTTTATTGGCCCTATTGTGCAAAGCTCATACTGCTGACCCCTTTTGCTGACGCCTCCAGATGTGATGTGTTGTTCTAATAAGCCGAGAGTCACTGAAGGGACTGAAATAACAGCTTTCATATGCGGGCGGGGAAAACACAACCAAAAGACGGGAAATGGGTTTTAACCAGCATAATCTGAGCGGCCAACGAGCTAACGCCGTAGCATGAATTGCCAGGGATGTGGACCGGGCCGGCCTCTGAAGAATTTGCTTATAATTGATGTCGATTAGAAAAGCAAAACAAATCCTCCCCCAAAATTCTTGAAAAAGTGTTTTCTATGAGAACAACCCAAAATTCCAAAGATGTTAAAAGTTTCTTGGGAAATGGGAAATGCATTCCTTGGCAATTGCCTTGTAGCATTCTGCCAAAAATGCTTCCCAGCTAAGAAATTATTCACAGGGACTCTATTAATAAGCATGCTGTCAGCATGTACTATGGCCAAATTTGGTGATGAGCTATACCATGGCCAATTTTGTACAGATGAATGAAGCGATGCTACAAAAAAGCTAATTGCATTTAACAAAAAAAAATCAACAAGTATAAAAAATTAAACCTTGGTTTGTTATTTGTTTTTCTAGTTCATTTCTGACCATAGTTTAGTATTTTCAATTTGTGTGCCCCCTACTGGCCAGGTCTATGGACTGCACTAAAAGGTGTGCACTCAAAGGTCAAAAGTAAAATTGCCACCTCCAGTGTGTGTGTGTCTGTGTGTGTGTACTTTGTGGAGACGAGCGACAGATAGAAGCAGGCTCGATGCGAAAGTAATATGTTTTGACATTCAGCAATGTTTCGACATTTTAAATGATCTTCAAACGCTAAAGCTCACTATAGTTGGCATTTTATCAACTTATCAACATGCTCGTCTTCTTCCTCGTCTGAACAAATAAATGGTGATTGAATTGCATTGAAGCCTTGCTTTGGAATCGATGCAAGGAAAATATTGGAATCCTGAAAAATAGCACAAATACAACCATTCACGCTCACATTAACACTTATGAGGTCACTTTAGAGGTCAATTTAATCAGTTCAACCAGAACCTCAAAACTGCAAGACTGTGTGTGCTAACACTTTCATAATTACACAACCTGTTTTTTATTATTTTGATTTTTTTACCACGGCGTCTTTCGGGAAAGCGTCTATTTACCATTTCAAAGCCAACTTGCTGAGGTTCGAACCTGGTCTAACCTTACGTTGGGTCACACCAACCATCGCCCTCTCTCTTCTTATTTACAGCAGAGAGCAGGAAACATGTCAGTCTTAAATCGGACATAAAGTCTATGTGATTGATCCAGATGGCGCACAGATAAAAGCCAAGTGGGATCTCGAGGTCCCAGTGTGTGCGTGTGTGCGATCGCATCACCGTTGCACAACAGAAGTGCTGAAATGCTGTGTCGGAAGGCGAGCCATTGATCGATGATAATGAGCGGTCGCTTAAGATCACATGTCGACTCGGGAAAGGAAGAAGGGCTGGAAAGCCTCCTCTGATGAAAAACGCCAAGCTAAGTTAAACATGAGGGAATGATGCAGAAGAAGAGAAGCACGAGTGCAGGACTTAGGAGGGATGAGGGAGCGGATAAGCTCCAAAAAATAATAAATGTTGGATTATTTTTTTTTCTTCTGCAGAAAAGCTGGGCCATCTGGTGAAGTGGAATTACATTATCCATGCACATATACGCTCCTCCTGCTTCTCCCATCTTGGCGCCGTGCTCAAGCTGACAGCAAGGTGAGCCAGTCGCCATGGGGACAACACACATGCGTGGACAAATGTGTTATTTTCCGTGCGTCTTACTTGGCAGGTTTTAATTAATAGGTTGTCATCAAAAAATAAAACTCAGATAGCAGACATAGATAATACTAATAAGAGGATAAGTATACCCTATCGAGATTCTAGCTCTGAGCATCGATAGTCCTCCCTGACGCTAGGGGGCGCTGCAGTACCAATGACTCACATGAGAAAGAAGCACCTGAATGAGAAAAGTTAGTTGTTTTTTTCTTTTTTCTCCATTTCTACTTTGTTGACTATATGCATGTGTTCAACGTAAACTAAGAAGCAAAAGTAAATTCAGTACACGATATTCGTCCGAACGACTTATTTTAGTTCACGAGATTCAAATGGAGCCGTTCAAAACAAATATCATCCTCAAATGTGGTTGTTAAAACGCCTCCCTAAAAATGTAAACAAGCACCTTTTACTCCAATTATTTCCCGTGCTCAAAACAATTCATCTTGACTGCAGAAAAAGAAAAGCAAACAAACTTTTCAAGTAGTTTCCCTGCGGGTTGTGTTTGTGCATATGTGAGTGTGTGCGTGTTGCACACGCCAGCACACTAAGAAAAAATCTTAGTTTCTATAGCAACGCACTCTTATCTCTCCATCAGGCTGTATATACATAGCTCATCTCCGGGGTGTTCCTTCTCCGTCTCAGCAAAGATATTAGCAATTATGTGCTTGTTAGGAGCGGGCCGCAGATAAGGAAGATGTGTTTTGCGTCTGATTACCTTTGTAGAGAGTTCCGAGGGAGAAAGCCTGGGAGCCCCCGTGAGGATGCCGCCACCCCCAGCTCATTTAGAACTGGGTCCTTGTGGAAAACATGACACTTTGGCGTATGCTGGATTATTCCAGAATGAAATATGGAATGAACGGGAGTTTGTTAGTTGTACTGACCAATCACAACGTGGCATAGCAAGATAGCTAGCTAGCTATTTAAGTAGCTCGCTTTCTAGCTAGCTATCTTGAACCAAAGTTCTTACAACTAATGAAACTTACCCCATAACTAAAACTAACACCGAAAATAAACATTTGTTAAGGAAATACACTAAAATCAAGTGTGCTTTTACAACAAGCCTAAATTCAAGAAACTACAGTAGAACCTCAAACTAAGAAAAATCCGATAAGTGCATAGTCAGTTGAATGCATTAAAAAAAAAAATCAAGGCTGCTCCAAGCTGAGCAAAAGTATGTTTTTATCTTCTTATTGAATAAAAGGTGATCCACAGAAGCCATTTATCTGCTCAGTCATTGAAATCTATGACGCTACTAAGGTGAGGACTAGTTACTAGCTGTGGCGTTGTTATTGTTGCAGTACAATAAATAAAACAGAAAACGTAGCCGAAGAATCCATCACGCTATACCGTGAAGTCCATTTCCGTTTCATACAGAATCCACAAAGCCAGACAGTTATAGTTTGATGTTATCTAACCGTTGTGAGTGGATGAGTCAAGTTGTTGTGTGTGTGTGTGTGTGTGTGTGTGTGGCATCAGTTTAGCAGCTTTCTAATAAAACGTCGACCCTCAACCCCCAGCCCCCCCCGTCCTCTTCCTTCCGCCTCTCATTTTACTTTCCACGGTAATACACAACCTTTTTATTGCTTTGCTTCACAAACTTTTCCATGTACTGGATGTTCTTTTTTCTTCTTCTCTTTTTTTAATTTGACAAAAGCCAAAAAAAAAGCTCAGCCTTTGATGCAACCACTTGATCACATGATCATTTCCTCCAGTCACGGATTTTTTTTCTATCAAATCCCTCGAATTCACCTTGAATCTTTTCATAGAATACCTTTGAATATTTTGCTGTCTTCCTTGTCAACCGCCGTGCTCAATCACAGATACATTCAAACTACCCGTGTGTGTGTGTGTGTGTGTGTGTGTGTGTGTGTGTGTGTGTGTGTGTGTGTGTGTGTGTGTGTGTGTGTGTGTGTGTGTGTGTGTGTGTGTGTGTTAAACAACCCCGTGACTCTATTTGCTGCATAACGGTGAGAAAATTAACATCTTCACCTGGCTGCAGGTTTGTTCCTGTTAAAAAGCCTAATTAATCACGGCGACAATGTTGGAAGTGGAGTCGGTCCTGCCGAGCGTGAAATTACCTTTCTCTCACAGGCAGAGTTTGCGTGTCCATAAACTGTGATCCTGGCAGCCCGGCCGCCCCCCCCACCCTCCACTTGACTGGACTATTTGTTATCTCACATACTGAATGAAAGACCTTGAAAAGGGGACCAAGTGGAAAAAAAAAAATATGGCATCAGAGGGTGAGGAAACACCCGATGATGAACAAGGTTGGGGATTTTATCAAGGCCACATGTAGTTTGTTAACTGAAACTTGAATGGCTTAGTCAAGACGAAAACTTTGAGAGCTTGAGAAAGAGTCAACATCTTCTTTGATATGCCACTCAATAATAAAAAAAAAAAAAGTGATGGGGGGGGCAATGAGTTGGAGCAGGTAAGCGAGAGCCTCCTCCGAGTTAGCATTTCCAAATCGATAACTTTTGAACTCCCCGTTGAGAGATGCTCTTGACATCTGTAGACTTATCCTGGAAAGCGGGACCGGCTCGCATGAATCACTGGAAGCACCCACTCGGGCCCCCCCCCTTGCAGCCGCCCACCTTCCAGGCACGGCCCGGCGTCGACCATCTTTGTACTTAACCTCGCGAATGGTGTTGAGACGCCACCGAGCGGGATGCTGGACTATTTGTGGATCAGTGGGAGGAGTGGATGATGGCTGCCGAGATTGTCAAACTGATAGAAATTTGTTTTCCGGGAATGAGCTGACACATCCTTCCGTTAACCGTTTGAGTCGACCTTATTCCTTATTTGAACTGAAAAGTAGCATGAAACATGAAAATGTAGCGAAAAGTGGACCTGAGGCTGAAACTTTTTGTGTCGTTGCTAGTTGGTACGCTGGCTTTTTTTTTTTTTTTTTTTTGTGCAGTAGTCCAAAATAGCACGGTGACATTTAAAAATGACAAGCAAATAGTAAACGGATCAACGGCGCCGTAAGAGCCATTGCCTGTTTCAGCAGCTTCACCGTTGGGCTTTTCTCTGCTTTTTCTTTTTTTTTTTTCTTACCTTGTTTGTTTGTGTTTCTGAACCGTGAGTTCTTTCTACTTTGGAAAACACGGATGTGCAATTTGCGCTGACCTCTGTTTACAGTCGGGAGCAATTGTTAGCGGTCCGCGCCAGCGCTACGGCAGCTCCCAGAGCATGATCCCAAATTGAAAAAAAAAAATTCAAGAAACATATTTTTTTTCTATTTTTTTTACAAATATTTAATCATATTTAATTTGAATTAAATGTAATAATAAAATTCAATAATATACCCTTAAATGTCACAAGTCTCATGGCGGCTTTGAAAACTTTGTGTGCACGACTCATTCACGACACAAATTTCTTTTTTCCTTTCCAGTGAAGCGTGGCAAATAGCAAACCAGATTTTATGGCAAAAATAAAAACATTAATTGTGACATAATGTCCTGACAACACCGTTGCAGCAGAAAACTCAAAATCGACCTGCTGTGGGATACTACCATGTGACACACACACACACACACACACGCACAGATGAAGTCACATGGGACCAATGTTCCAATCTCCCATACAAATCTGCGACGAGGCGTTTGTGTTTTTTTTTCTGTGCTGTCCCGTGGGAACTGGCAGATAATTAATTTGGTTTCATAAACGTCTGTCGCGCCACACACACACACACACAAGAACCGGAAGTTCCCTTTTAAACAAATAATTACATTTCCACACCATTCCCAGGTAGGCCACGTGGAATAATCGGGTTCATGTGTGCGTGTTTAGATGGAGATGCGTAAAGTTGGGATCAAGTCCACAGCTGCTGCTCGGTTTCCTGGGAAATCAGACTGACTGAGGACATGGAGGCAGGGGAGAAACAAAACAAATAAGTACATTTGTTGGGATTGGGAATGGGGGAATAATTAACCAGACAGAGGAATACTGAGATGGGGGAAATGGATGAGTTCAGAAGAGGCAGAGGGAGTAAAATGTTGATGCTAGCTGGCAGCCTGAGAATGTAGCTTGCTTTTCGGGCTGCAATCAAATCCATATAAACCGAGTCATCATTCACACGCGCGCTGCTGCGTCACTCGGAGCAAGCGAAGGAAGCACGAACCGGACACAACATTAGGTACACTTTACATTGCTTCTCATTGTCCGAGGTAAAAATGTAAATATTTGTATATTTTTCCAGGTGACATTTAACCTCGGTTAAAGGTCTCGACAGCGTCGCAATAACGCGGGCAAGTTTTAGTGCTGAACTTAAAGCTGAGAGTGCGAAGCCACGACGGGAAAAGCCAATCAATGAGCGGCACGCCCGAGTCGATCTGGAACCTCTTCCATCACGGTCCGCAGCAATAAGACGGACGCTTACCTGTGCACTTACTCGGCTGGCGGACACAGTCAGCGAGCGCGGAAACACCAAGTCAGGGAAAAGAAAAAGTGCCTCTCGCTCGCTCCGCGTGCTTGCTAATGCATCTTCCGCCGCGTCCTGCTGGGCTCACCCAGCTGCTCTCTGCACCAGAAATAGGAATTGCACCTTCTCTATGTACACTTGCTTTCACAGTCATAGCAGTGTGTGCTTTATTATTCCAATTTGGGAGACACATGTATAATAAAAGCTGAGCACAGATGCCTGAGGTTGGTGCGAAACGTGCAAAACAATTCTCTGAAAAATCTAAAACGTAAATCAAAAGTCGATTATGCGGCTTGGAATTTGGCAGGTCCAAGCAGATTTCAGGTAGGGGGCAGTGAAATTAGTCCAAAGGCAGCACCGCCGCCCGAAAATGCAATTACGTATCATCAAATTGCCGTAAAATCTGATCATCCCCACGCCCCCCCCCCCCCCTCGCCTTTGAGTCGCTTTGGAGTGGCGAGTGTCATTGTTTATGTATTTATTCATTGTGAAGCGGGGATTACCGACTTTACAAGGTCACTCAAACACACACACACGAGTGAATCGCCTATTGACTGGAATGTAAATACGGACTCGCCGCCGCTGTCCTTTCTTGTCAATCCCGGTGGGTTTAAAGTGTTTCCCCCCCTAAAGTGCTGATGAAGTCGCGTCTTGGAGGGGAGGGGGCGAAAGGAAAAGTGGACAGAAGCGGATTTGACAATCTAATAACAGAGGGCACCTTTCACTCATGATTATTGAGCCGATAAATGTATAATAAATCACCAGGAGCGTAAATAATTTACACAAATTCCCAAATTTTAATCCCCCCGTTTGTCATTTAGACATTCTGTGATGCGAAGAAACCCAAGTGGGCTCATCTGTACTTCTGTCAGCAGCAAAGGTCATTTGCGGGTTGTGTGTGTGGGGGGGGTCAGGTAATTATCATGTGACCTCGCACACTTCATGTTCAAATGAGCCTTTGTAAACAATTTAATGGCGAGGCTGCGCTCCTATTTTAGCAGCAGTCACAATATTTCGGGGTCGTTTTATTTTTGTCTGCCGCATTTGTATTCCGTCAAGCGTCTCTAGGCTACTGATGTCTCATATTTATTTAGTTGGGCTGCTTAGACAAACCTCATCCAAATGCATTTTGAAAAAATGAATAAATAAAAACATGACCGGCGGCTCACTCGCTCTCGAAGCGGCCGATCCTGCTCGCACCTGATAAAAGTTTGACTTCGCTTCTCCCGCAAATAGGATCAGTAGGATTCCTTTGAGACGGAGGATGTTCAGTACAGCCCCGACATGCGGATAAACGTAAGAGCGGAGAGCAGCATCTGTAAGAAAGAATAAATACGATGACGGTGTGCTCATTGATTAAATTAAGAAACGGCATTTTTCGTCAATTTGGGTTGTTCGGATGAAGAGCCGGCTCGTTTGGTTGATTGTGTGGCCTGACGTATTTCGAATTTTCCCACGTGATTTTCTTTAATTGCAGCAAAATTGCACTTGATCATTTCACAGTTTTGCCATATGAGCACACAAACACACACAAATAATCCCCCACATCCAAACAAGTCTTCGGGGTGTATTTAGCCCTGAGGTTGCCATCTGTTCCCGCCTGCTTGCTATCCAGCATTTTCCATCCATTCCTCCTTGGCTGCTGTGGTGGCATTTGTTTGATTTGCCGCGTGTGACATTAGCATGTTGTCGGAGAGTCCCATTTCGCGTCAAGCTAGCGCTAATCTTTCAGTATCGCCCAGCGGATCTTTTAAGATTTTGCCTGCCTCCCGGCTTCCGAAAACATGTTTGCCTTGATATGTTGTTGCTCTTCTTACTTGGTCAGTCAGAATTTCAAAAATACCGGCTGGACGTTAGCATTTGAATGCTAATATAATGGTGACGATTTGTACGATTTGGTCTAATGGGATTCCAAACGCAAACCACTTAATGGTGGAGAATTTCAAATATATTTGAGGATACAAAAACTAGAAATCTTCCCTTTCGTCAAACATAATTACGCTTTGTTTGCTCGTAACTACTCCGAATTTTTAAGCACTCCATCATACCTGCCCCAGGTGCCAATGGAAAAAAAGAAATTGGCAAGAAAAGTCAAACCCACTCGGCTGTTTGATAACAAAACAGCACGATGGCACAAAGTGGGACACATTGACGAAGCCGTATCAATTTTGCAGCTGCTCTGTATTAAATATAAAATACATTCGGGAAAGGAATGTCCCGAATGCAAACACGCTACCGGCTGTTTATTCTTTTCTAAGGACTTGAGCATGAATGGAATTCTCAGATTTGCCTCACATGCAAATACACACACTAACATCAATGAAAAAGTTAAAAAGGGAAGATCAATACCGTTTACAATACAGCGAGACCCGGAACGGATTCTAATTCAAAACATCCATACATTATTAATTACCTTAGCAAGACCTGAAATTAAAAGGAGACAACTGGAGCGAATAGTTTGAAGCAATCCGGCCACGAGCTGCTGATTGGTTTTGCAAATTTATGTCGATTAATGCACACTTGTAAAAAGTAAATTTGGAAATTGCTGTGAAATAAAGTATATTGTATCTTTTCTTCTTAATAGTCCTGTTGAGTCCTCCCTATCTCACTTCATATTCTCCACTCTGAGCAATTAACCTGCTGAATAACACGGATAATGTTTAAATCCTTAATAATAGGGATTAGCTGGTAATCAACCACAAGGATCCTCCAGCGACGTCATTGCGAAGACATTTTTTTTTTTTATGCGGACGCTGAGACGGGACGCAGGCATGAAAGCAAGCCATCGTCCGAGTTCATCTGGGTTCAGCAGCGGGGGACTCAGAAACTTCCGAGAATGAAGCCAAAGAGTTGGCTAATTACAAAGCGGCTTAAACGCTCATAATTTGCCTTTTTTTTTGTAGCTCGGGTTATCGACGAGTCACAGCGGTGTAATTTCAAAGACAAACCGAGTTGAGCTTGTAAAAGCCCAATTATTGTTTGAAAATGGAGGAAATGAGCAACAATTCACAAACCTGTATTTTTCTTCTTGGGGTCCTTTGACACCTTGGCTTTGATATTCTATATCATCTTTATGCAGCGAGCATCCTCACGATGTGGCGAGTCGGCCTTGCCGTGCAGGTGCGGCGCTTGTGTTCGCCGCTTGTATGCGGGTGGGATGAAGCGGCTTTGACTACATCCTCCACATAGCAGATAAGGATCAGAGCCGTCTTGATGGAAGGAATTAGGAGCAGAGATTGCATTGATCTCTAATAGAGCGCTACAAACCTGGAAGCGTATCCGGGGAAACGCCTCCCAGACGGGTAACCGGCGCATGTTTATGCACAACGCGTACACCGCTTTACAAATGTGCGAGATCTATTGTCGCGAGAGGACACCACGTCTGAACATTTTCCTGGGAATGAGACACCTCAGGCAGAATGAATCTTTTTCAGTATTAATTGCTCTGTACCTCATTTGAATTGTTTTTGGGGGTTTAACCTTTTTCATAATCTTTTTTCGTTTGAATTAATACCAAACATATTGGTTGAATTGACTCCGCTAAAGCTTGGTGTCATCGCATATCATATATCATATCATATCATGGACATCATTATATTCTAAAGCTTGAAGGTGTTCGCACACATGGGCTGAAGCCCGTGTACTGTGTCGAGCTATCCTTCTCAACCGTGTAACTTGAAGAGCTGTGTGAGAGTAAAGCGATACGACGGGAAGTGAAGCGATAACGAAGCGGGCTAGATTTCACAGGACGTTATCGGCCATTATCTGCTCGAACGGTAATGACGACATCCTTTCTCACGTCCCGCTGTTTCATTGCTCTGTCAGAATGTACTCTTGTAAAAGCTTTGCAGGGTAGTCATTAAAATTGTTGAACTGTTTTCACATGATTCTACGCTGAGAGAATAGCTAGCTAGTTTGCTAGCTATCGTGCTTGCGAGCTAGCTGAGTGGATGGATGGATGGATGGATGGATGGATGGATGGATGGATGGATGGATGGATGGATGGATGGATGTCAAACTGGTCTTGCAGTTTTAGTGAAGACAGAGAAAAACGTGAAGGCTTACGCCGTTCCGATTATTTTGGTCCCACATTTAATCCTTGAGACGTTTAGCCGGTGGAGAGATTTTCCACAATAAAAGCTTCCCGGTTGTTTGGAGGGGACTGCCCCCGAGAGGTCCTGGAAGTTGGCGATTAATTACTTTTTCTTTTCCTTATTTTTTTTCCAGCGAATTAAAGACAGGACAGAAAAAGAGAAAAAAACCTCATCGCTTCATCAACTAATGAGCTTCAGAACATTCCCCCCAACGCGGCGAAACGCCGACACGCACGCTACTCTTATCATCGTAGGGCCTCGTTTCACTTCCGTCACAGACTAAACAGTCCGTTCGGCCTCTTTTAAAATAGATTTGAAGTTCCACTTTGAAGGAGGGCCAAAAACGTACTCCCATCAAAAGAGCCATTCTAAACTTTGATGACTGCCGATGTTGTTTGGTACTTTGGGGTCAAAGGCGGAATGCCCGTTCAAGTTCACACGCACAATTGGCTGATGTTTACCCCCCCTCGTCCGCCACCGCAGCTTTCATATAGGCCGATAAGAGTGAAACAAGCCATTCATTTTTTTTTTTTTTTTTAAATAGCTGAAGCATGGGAAAGACGGCAGAAGATATGCGATGGGAAAAAACGTCTGAGAAAAAAGGAGCGAGAGTTTATATGAAAGCCATTTAATTAAAAATGGACTTCTGATAGGATTACGTCGCTTAAGTCTCAGTCCTCATTTTGACCTTGACTCACCATCCCAACACAGAGACATGATGACGGTCAAACAGTGAATGAAACTATTTTTTTTGCACACCTGTGAGGAGAATTTCCGCACGCTGATGCGACCCTGGAATGTGGAAGTGGCCCTCACTAACAACGGCAGTCGTAGAAATTGTGTTGTGGTTGTACACAAATTTGAAGGATAGTGAAACGAGACGGTACCCAATTACATGGCTCCATTCTCCTCTCCCGTTTTGTCCTTGACATACCATTCCGCCACCTTCTTGTTCTTTTTCGTCCTTTCCCTGCAGCTATGTCTCCATCTGGCCTCCTCACCCCTTCCTGTCATCCATGACACCACACCCCCCCCCCACACCCGCTCCCACCATCCTCATCCCGTTCGCCTTTGAGCGAGGCCGATGAAAAGAACGACCAATTCTTTATCTCATCACATGTCGCTCGACACCATTCTGCTTCGCTTCCTCCCTTTGTGTGTGTGTGCGTGGGGTGTGTGTGTGTGTCCAGGTTCAGATTGCCACAGTGATTAGATGGCTTCCTGTTTAGCAATGGTCCTCAATGGGCTCTGAGTGCTCTTTGGTGTGTACGTGCGAAGCAGCATGTGGCTCATTACCCAAGGTTATCTTAGCATCACAAGTCACAATTGTATGTTTGTGATTACGAGGCAACTCAATGTTAAACACTGTTTTTCCACGTTACAGCCTCATTCCAATTTTATTTATGTATTTATTTTCTAAAGGACAGACCCTGTCCATCCATTTCCAAAGACCACCAGAAGTAGCAAAGACTCTCCATAAATTCCACTGACAACCCAGGCTAAACTTAGCTGCTAACCGCTAACAAAACTCTCAGTCGTGACGGATCACTTCCAAGACACATTATTATTTACCAGTTTAGACAGGACTTTAGCGGCATATTGTGGTATTAGCTCGTTCTACTTTCAGTGACGTAAAGCCGTTGTCAGTGTTGGCCTCTTGCATCCGACAAATGATTACAGTCCAATAAAAGCTCAGCGGCGGTTAGCGCTTACAAAATTGTCGCGCAAGAGTGTGTGTGTGTGTTTTCTTCCCTTAGCTAATCAATGTATTGACCAAAACATAATGAGGCATGTGTGTGTGTGTGTGTGTGTGTGTGCAAGAACCTGCCAACGTCTGGAGGTCAGCAGGAACTATTTAGGTAGCATCATGGCGCGAGGGGGGTAACGTTTACTGTTGAGCCCTCATTTACGCAGCATCCAATTTGAGTGAACTGGCGTGCGTCTATCTGTCAAACACACGGGCGCATCCGGCCGCTTTGTTGATTTTTAACAATATCCATTTCAGCAGGCAAACAGCAAACCAGCACCGAGGTGCATTAGCTATTTATTAGCAAACATTAGCCGAGCGGCACCCGTTGGACATAAATGGCTGTGCAAATAGAGTTTTTTTTAATGATTGTTGTTGTTTTAACTAAGGCTCGAATGAAACTGGAAATAACTCCTGCGACTGCTCAAGAGGGCCATCGTCCCCCAGGCCCGGAAGCTACTTTGCGTGAAAGTTTGCTACCCCACCGCACTTCATCCCTCCAATAGACTTTTGACTTCCATACTGTGGTCGTGCAAATGAGTCAGCTGGCAGATGGTTGATGCAGCAATCTGCATTCAAGTCAGCGGCCTCGTAAAAGCGCCTGAAAGGCTCCCCTATGCTTGCGCACGGCAAACAGCGCATTTGTCTTCTGCGCGCGCGCGCGTTTGTGTTAACACGTCCGGCGGCGCTTGCAAATATGCCCCTTGAAGGATTCATGCGCACGTGCGAGAGCGTTTCGCCGTGTTTGCCGGGTACACGTTGAGCTCGTCGCCAGCGGAATGAGAATAAGTGCCGCTTTGCCATGGCAACGGACGGGTGGGGGGCAAGAAGTCTGGCGGGTGGGATTGCAACCCGGCTCTCATCACGCAGCGGGGGGGATTTGGGCGCACCTTCCTCGAACGCACCTTCCTCATCAGTAGTCCTCAACATCCTTCAACCTTTTCTGTATCAGTCACTGTTGATTCTGTCATTGGTCATTATCACTCACTGGCCGTCACTCATTCTTCATGTCGTCATTGAGCAGTCATCGGTCCTCGTGTCACTCAGCATCACTGGCAGGCTTCCCATTCCATTCTGCTCCTTTTTTTTTCTGGCCCTTCTTTCCGTTGTACTTAAGAGCATGAAAGAAATGCGGGGCCCCCTGAGGGCGAGCCTGCCTTTGTACAATCATTTTAGCGGAGAAAATGGGCGAATGTCTTGAAATTAAAAAATATATAAAAGCTCACGCTCTGACCTTGTAAAGACAATTATAGTCCGCCTGGTGAGGCCTGGCGCCGTTTTAATATAATTGACGCTGACGTGCGTGATGTAGTGACCGCGGCAAGACAGCGGCAGCGATGTCCGCTCCCCCCCTCCCCTCCCCATTTTTGGGTCCTGTCAAAAAAATTATTCACGGCATTTTCTTTCATCATGACTATTTTTAGGCGCAGCGCTGATGGAATATTCTGGCAATTACATGTGCCGCTGATTCATCTCCTCCTTTTCCTCCTTCACTTACTCATGCAAAAGTTGTGTAACAGACCGTTTTATATACGTGTCAGAAAACAGTGCTCAGTCACATACAAACGTCCATTTTATTTGATTTTATTCTAGGATTGTCCAGCGATAGAATATTTTTGACGTGACCATAAAGCAGGCAATGCGTGGTCGCCATGGCAATGACAAAGGTGTTCTGTTCTTCTTATTCCAAAGCGCCTCTCTGCCCCGATGATTTTGCGAGCTGTCATTTCAAGGTACAATTACGACGTATTGCTGCTTTAAATGAAACTGCAGAGGCCGCCTAGAGCTCAGATGCGTTTACTGTCGTCGTATTGTCAGACATTAAGGAAATATACTTCGTTTACTTTCTCTGTACATCTTGGTCCTGATTTGATATCGACAAAGTCTATTCTTGGGCAAAGCTGACCCGGAACATACGATGTGTGTTTGCAAACGAGCAGCATGTCCGGGTTAAAGCGTGTCCTCTGGACTGCCGCCAGTTTATCTTTTTCTTACAATAACATCCTCATTCCTAATAACACGCACAGGTCAGCCTGTCTCCCTACCCGAGCTATTTCTCAGCATTGCTCCCAGGAGAGCTTCTAACAGACAGTGGTGGCACCTCAGCGAGGTCACGCCCGACGTGCGCCTCATTTGTCACCCCGGCTAGCCCTCGTTCCTCAATACGGGAGCCAAATCAAGACGTATGAGTTGCAAACATGCAGCCCTTTTGTGTCTTTAACATGCGCGCTGAATAAAAGATGTATGCTGTACGGCTGGGAATGAATGACCCCTGGTATACGGTACTTTGTGTGCGATTAGTGAGCTGAGTAACTCAGGAGTACTTCAAAGAACAAGAAGCCGCCGGCGGTCGTTTGGATTTACACGCTTGTACCATATTATATAATGTTGGATGGGTTTATCAGTATTTGGGAAAAATGGCTTACCTCCGACCCCCCTAAAACAAAAATGGTACCCTTTGCAGTCCTCACTCCCTATTTTTAGGACCCTTCTAAAAACAGATTTTTATTCCGTGTTTTACAGTGCTTACTGTTTTTGGTGCAAAATTCATTGTTTGAGCTGTCTTTGTTTTTATGTCTGATTTTTACTGTGTGTGTGTGTGTGAGACCTTTGTCATAACTATACAATAGTTTCTAGTATACAAACACAAATAACAGTTGTTGGGTGTTTGTTCGAGTTGTGTGTTTCTTGTATATGGTGTGGACATTTTGCCTGGTGTACACAACGCAACAAGAACAAATTCCTGGAAACAGATCCGAGCGGTTTCTGCTAAATCCCGTGTTTACATCGAGGATGTATGCGCACGTGTGTCTGAGCGCGTGTACGCTTCTTGCCTATTCCTCTTGATTGGTTGCCAGCGTTTGCCTTGTGAAGCCGACACAATGGCATCGTTTCATCTGGCAGCAGTTGAGATGGTTGACACGAATGCATTCAGAGCACAAGCATGAAGCCATCATCTAAAGACCCTTTGTGTGCTTTATTTTGGCTTCTTTCAGCAGCATTAATGAAATATCAATCGCACTTGTTGTTTCATTCATGAGCCCGCTTTGGGTTTGTTTTTTGTTTTTTCCCCCATCCCATTGATTTGTGGCCCGCAGCACAGACTGGAGAAAAGTTCTTTTTAAAACAAGCCTTGAAACTTTTACCAATTGTTTACTCGATATGAAAAAGTGGGAGGCAGCAATAGCATATTGCTGGTATCAATTATTGACCGCCCTGCCAAACGTGTACGCCTGCGAGTCTTCCCAGTTGCTCAAACAATTATCTATTTGGGGATAACGTGACAGAACCCAATATAAATTCTTTCACTTTTATTTTGGTTTCCAACAACCGTCATTGTTTTCTTAGGCTCTCCCTACAAAACAAATGATCATTAACCTTTTGCTAATTTATTTCTCATCAAAAAGATTATACTATCAATCATAGATTACCGAGGGGGGGGGGGGGTGCCCTCACGGCCCCCCCTCTAGCTCCACCAATGAACGGTGTTTAAATTTAGAACTACTCCGTTTTAATGTGTTTGTTCGACAGAATTGCAGATGACGATCTCCATGTGCCAACATTGGCTGATTGTAAACATGTCTGCTGGATCTCATTCAATTGTGAGTGAATGATGAATTCCACCGCCAGGTAAATAAAGCAAGTGAGTGGCAGTCACAGTGAGGAGGAGGCATCTCTCACTTCTATGTCTATCCCCAAAGACTCGATAGCAGACAGCAGAGTGGAAGCCAGCCAGTCTCCCATAAATTGCCACCATGAAAAAGGCGATGATGACACTCCATTTCACTTCTCGTCTACCTGCGATTTCCCCCAACTTCTGTGCCACTGAACTCTGCTTGGCCCGACAAGGCAGCCGGCTTTAACCCGGCGTTAACCCCGTGCATCCACTTCCCACCTCCTCCTCCTCCCTCCTTACTCGTCCCGCCATCTTCACTTTCCCAGAAAAAAACAACACGCTCATTCATTGCGGCAGCTCCTCGCTTGACTGGCAGAATGAATTGCCTCGCGCCATACAAACTTCCCATCCATTTTTAATCATGGTCGGAAAGCGGTTAAGGGAAAGATACGGGAAAAAAAAAACATCAGGATATATGCAAGCTTGAGAAGACGGAGCACGCTCGCAAACAAACATGAAAGCGTCGCGAAGGCCTCATAGCCTCGAGAAGTGGCTCAATACGGTGGCTTCAAGTTCGTGGCACAGGAAACGTTGCAAACTTTCCATTTTTAACATAACCAGATAATGTTTTAGCTAGTTTAGCCCATGTGACACTCCACATTTAGCCCATGTGACACTCCTCACAACTTATTTGATCTTTATTAGACGGCCTTGAAGAAATTAGACCTGGTGCTAATGTCAACTACCGTAGTTAGCATAGTTTCGTGTACATTATTTACATTTGATGAGCAAATCTCCTGGAGACTTTTTGGTGGGTCTACTTATCTTGGAAATGCCAAACAAATTCCATTTTTCTAACTAAAACTGGCTTCATGTGTTCATGGTGTCTATACACTAACATTCAAGTCAGTTGGAATCAAATAGTGTGTGCGTGTGTTTGTTTGTGTGAGATCGTATTGTACGCGAGTGCGTGTTGAACCTAAAAGCATCACACGGTTGAACGCTCTGTTGAATCCCAGCTGGGCTTTTAGACAACTTTGATCGTACACCTTTTTGCCTCGAAAATCTTTTTTCTTGCACCAGTAAACACATGTAAGCAACACTGCCTCTGCTAGCATACAGTGAGGCTATCATACATTGCATTTTTCAGATTTGGAATCCAAATAGCTTTATTGTCATTTTACCTCAAAGTGCAACGAAATGAAACAGAACGGCAGTCTGCCGAGGTTGCCGTTGACAGCGACCTGTTTTCACAGAAGAAAAAAAGAAACATATGGAAGACGAGCACAGGTGAAAGTGAGATGTCAGGCGGAGGAACATTACAGTGGCAGATGCACGTCGGCGTTGACGATGGGGTCGTGTCCTGCGTCATTTGAGTCTGTGGCTGCTACGCCAAAACACGTCTGGTTTCCTTGGAAATGACCTCGCTGGCTCCTAAGCAGGAACACGAAGCACGGAAGAATGAGGAGGTGTAGGGAGATAACAGGGCAGCGGTGGGGGTCAAGCGTCTGTTGGAACCAACATCCAGGAGATAAGAGTCTAAAATAAGGTCTGATTTGGAAACAGGCCGAGAATAATTTCTGTCTTTCACTTTAGCTCTCAATGGGCTTCATTTGGCCCAATCAGCGATAGATTATTCAAGGCTTCTCCATATTGGTATCCAGTATCCAAAGTTTGGTTCTGTGCTGACATTTAGGTGCATTGTTATCATAAGTCCAATTGTCCATCCGTCCATCCATCACTCACTCCATTAAGCTATCTATCCATTCACCCACCATTGAATTGGTGGAACATTATTTAGTGCAAGACAAATGCAAATAGCCTCTGCAAATGGAGTAGACGGAGAGAGAGAGGGAGGGAGAGGGGAAGAAGGAGGTGAGGACAGACTGTCAGCAGCCAGAAGGAGATAGATTGCATGATGGATAAAAGGCAGAGACCAATGAAATATGCATCAGGGGGCTCTTGTGAAATTTTAATCCACACTGTTGACTGGAGGTTGACCCCGGCGTGACCCAACACTTGCAGGAGGCGAAATGTGTGCCGCGGGTAGCGGTGAGGGGGCCAAGGCGAGGTCAGGAGAGGGCGGTAAAGTGGTGGAATGGCCGGGAGGACAGGCTGTAATGAGCCTGGCGGCAGGTGGATACATGTCATCTTGTCTGAGGGTCTCCACTCATGACTACTTCATTTTATACAACTGCGTGTGATTTATTATTTTATTGGTTAATTATATTTTATTATTTAATTTATTCATTGTTATGTCTATTTATCATTTTATTTATTTATTTAATTTGTTCATTATTGATTTTGTTGTAACAAATCCTACTTTGTCGAACGGTGAACCGGCTTTCCGTTGCTGGGACGCGGCAGTGATTCCGGCGAGATGGCAAAATGATAAATCTCCTGTACAGCTTATTCACGGAGCCAAGCTGACCTTTAGCGCGAGAGCCAGAACGCCACGCGAGGCGACGCGACAAGAGAAGACAGAGCGAGAGGAAGCGTAAGGGGATGAAAAAGCAAAGAAGTCACGTGGGATGGGCTTAAAGGGAGCAGATGGGATAGATGATGAGAATGACAATGAGGACGAGGTGATAGAAGGGGTGTGGGTGTAAGTCCATGATGACTAGATGGACCTGGCTGGGTGTGAATTGAGAGGGAAATTATGATGGAGACAGAAAAATCGAGACATTGACAGCGAGAGGGACCGAGAGGTTGTTTCCACACCAAAGCAATCAAAAGGTGAGAAGAGAAAGTGGACAAGTCGTCGACGGTGGTCTGCAAGAACATTTATAACAGTCCCGCGTGCGGCACCTGTCGCGTCTTTAATAAAGTCTCCGTGCTTCGGGGGGGGGGGGCACTTGGCTCTTGGATGGCGAATCTCCTCAAAAGGCAAAACACGTGGTAATTGTAATTATATTTGTCTTCATTAGCGGCGTGTTTGAAGTCCTTTTCTTTCTTATTTGTACTTTGTTACCTCCCATGACCGTTAGTGACAACACTAACAAAAAGCAAACAACAGAAACATCACCTGCAAGTGAATCCGTGACAAAACGGTCAACAGAAAGACAAACGACATCAGCAGCAGCGACGACGCCCCCTGGCACTTGTCGAGACAAAAAAAAGACACTTGAGTTGATTGACACAAAGTTCCCATCACCCCCCATCCTCCTCCTCTTGCCCTCATCTTCCTCCCATATCTCCTGTCTTCCGTCTTTGTCTCTCCTCTAAGCGCTGTCGCGGCACCGACATCTGACAAAACATCGTCTGCGCCATAAAAGTTCACCGGTGGAGCCTTCCTGTTATCCCCGCGTAGCGCTCACCTGCACTTTGACAGTCGTCGTTACATCCAATCCACCATGTCGGGGCCTCCCGGTGGGACGGCGACAACCCAACAGTTTGTTACTCCAAACAAAGCACTCTCTCTGTTTTCTTTTTTTTTCCCGCTCTGCATTAAGTGCATGGGAGTGACTCGGGAACAGTAGCGGGCGTTGGGGGGGCTTTTATCGTTGTAATTTGCAGCCACGCGTCGGGCGAGGCGAGCGGTCGGCGGCGACACCGAAGTGCACTTTCCTCGGGTTGAAATTGACAAGCCAATCACGGATGAATAAATAAAACAAAACAACTCGGCTCTCGGAAGATGCAAAATGAGCGAGGGGGTGACGTATTTCTCACGCCCAGACGTGAGAGTCAGTGCGGTTTGGCATTTTGGATGGTGAGTTGGCAAAAATGCACATTTTTGGGGGGCAAGAGAAGGAAATGGCGGAGGATAAAATGTCACAGTTGATGGACGGCAAAGGTCCATCCTCCGGCGAAAGATGGAGAAGACGGGAGGGGAAAAAGTCACCGGGAGAAAAGCGAGGGATTACGGAGGAGAGGAGAAAAAAAGGGGGCTGGAGATGGAGGGAATATTTGGTGAAAGGTGAAGAGGGTCAGGTAGATTTCAATAGCAGATGGAAGGGGAGAGGAATGAGGAGGGTGTCTTGGGAAAGGTTAAGGGAGATTTTGTTAGATGTGATTTTATTTATTCCTTCCCGACTCTTTCTAACGGGGACTTAAAGTCACCGTGAGGTTACCTTGGCAACCGAAATGTGCAGTCAGACTTGCGGCGGGATGTTATTCGTGCACAATTATCCCTCTGTGACTATTTGGCTGCAACAGATTAATGGTGTTTCCATTCATTTCAATGGGGAAAGATGATTTGAGTTACAGAGTTAGGTTTTTCGCTTGTACTTGTTTTTGTCCTGATGCAGATATCACACATAAAATCATGATCATTTATTTTAATGGATATTTTTTTGTCCCTTAATGCCGACAATAAATATATAACATCTGATTTTTTTCAGATTTGAAAAGACCCAATATTGAAAGACTCAAGTACAGCGTGAGTACTTTTTCCACCTCCGCCGTAGAGAATCAAATCTTCTACTGTGGATTTACACGTGTATATTGGATTGTGTGTGTGTGAGTGTGTGAGGCCATGAATCTGTCCCTCGACCGCCGCCGTCTCCACGGCTGTACGCCGCGTGTGAATCACCGACGGCAAGCGAGCCCATAAAGCCCCGTGAGTGGTTAGCGGCGATGGCTGTTAGGAATGATCACAGCCTGCCTGGCTGCTATACTTCCATCTCCCCCCCGCCTCCCCGTAGGCCCGTCTTGACGACTTGGCCGGGCGCACGGTCACGGCTGACGGCGGTCCCGATGGCCATCACGTCAGCAGCGATGATGGAATGTATGAAATATGGGCTCTTTGTCTGTGCTGTTGGACGGGGTGGAGGTTAGAGGAAGAGGTCAGGGAAAGGGTGAAGGCAAAAGGAAAATTGCCTGTTTGGAAAGAAAGCCTCGCTCTGCCTACATCTTTTTTACCCCCCCCCCCTCCTGTACAGTGAAAGACATTTGTCAGAGCTGATTCGAGCGTGTTAATAATGCATGGTGGTCGATATTATCAAAGCTGATGCCGGCGTCATATTTAAAGCTACGACTTTAGGATGGATGAGGCAGCACGTTGGAGTGCAGGGGTCTGCAACCTGTGGCACTTTTATCCGTCAGTTACGTCTCTCAGAGACTTGCCTCGATAAATATTTAATTCTAAATGACTTTGTTCGTTTGTCAAATGCAAGTTTGCATTTGAAGGTTATTTTGGAACTATATTAAAGACATCACTCAGGCATCACAGACAACAGTGTGAAACTGAAGGTGACGTCGGCAGCGCCGATGTGGCTGAGGTTCAGGCACACATAACACTTTCATCCTGTGAAATACAGATTTTAATTGGCTGTTTGGTTCAAACAGTAAAAAATGTGTTCAGTGATGAGTGCAATGTAAGCACACTGCAAAAGAAGCTCAACAGTGCCCCCGACAGGTGATATGGTATTACCGTCACTTCTTTATCCAGTCCCTTTGGGAGTCCTCTTTTTTTTGGGGGTGTAATGGTGGAAATTTATCAGAAGTATGATCGGCTCATAAAAATGAAATGTTCCGCCGCCTCTACAGGATCTGCTGAAGGATATACGAGGCTGAGGGGGATTAAGGTGAACCCCAAGCTGGCTACTGTCCAAAGTATTCTTTGCCAAGGTTAGACTATCCTCTTGGCCTTTTATGCACACACACACAGACACACACCTTGGCATTATCTTGCCATAAGCAAGGTTAAGGTTAGAGCACATCTCTCTTTTTATGTTACTTGGAAATGTATTTATTTATTTATGTATTTTATTTATTTATTTTGGGAAAGCTCCGTATTTTCAAGAAATGCCTCAAATATTTTCTCGATGAAATATCTTCCAGGGTAAAAGTGGAAACCTTCTGCAAATGAAGAAGACACTCCATAAACGCAAACATAGCAGACAGTCAGCTCCATCCATCACTGGAGGGGCTCACAGGACCCCTGGGTGCCCCCTGGCAAGTTCAAACCAGCAATCCCCTCACTGGTGGAGCACAAAGAAGGTGACCCCGAGCTACGGCAAGGAGAAGGGTAATAATAATGATAATCATCATCATCATCATCCCTCTGGGTGTATCCAAGCGCTTGGATGGAGATGGCAAGGGCGGGCGGCGGCATTAAAGGCGTCCTCTTTTTGCCGAATGGATTTCTTTCAGCATTTTAAAACATCTGTGCATGTGTGAGTGGGCAAATATAGAATGTCTGAGATCATCACTGTTACAGGACGATGATTAGCACGTTTGTTGTCACCTACAAACATTGGGTTCTCACGCTGTAGGTGTCAGTCGTCCAAAGTTTATGGCTTGGCTGACATTTCCAGAGCCAGTCAGTCCGTGTAAAAAGTTTGGGACCCCCTTTCTAACTTCAATGGAGCAAGCTGATTTGTGATTTCAGGACGAACTAAATGGAATGTTTTTTTTCCTGCATTTGCTTTGTTGACGCTGGCATTTTCCAAATATACAATTCCGTCTTTGACGGCAGCCATTCTTAGCCGGGAGCATGGCGGCGGCTGTGTCGCGAGTGACAGAAGTGGTTCATCGCCGTCAGGTCGTCTTTGTCTCGGCAGACTAATTACGGAGTAATGGCTGTCAATGATGTCAGGGAATTGATGCAGCGCGACACATGCTAACGGCGCTCAGGGGTCTCACGGAGCCTCGCTAACTCGATGCGCTGCTTATTTATAGAGCACGTGAACGGGCCCGAGAGCGCTGAGATTTATGTTGCCCTGTAAAAAATAAAAGAAAGAAAGAAAATGCCATTAGTCTCAAGCGCTTGAATATGACGATGTCATCTGTTCTGCTGATGGAGGACGGATAAAAGACAAACTTGCATCCCGCGGCCGATGCATGCCTCCATGGGACCCCGTGCAATATTTGATTTTAGGGCCCTCTGCCAATAACATTGAATGACTTACTCCTAAATTAGCTAGAGCTAGATATGAACACTCAATATATGAATACTTCCGCCAATCACAAGTCCCTTCCCACTCGCTTATTTCCCCTTTTTTTACGATTTGTCTGGTGTTTGCAGTTTCACGACAGGGGGACCCCAAGATGACCCCCATTAAACAGTCCGGTACATTTTTTTAATTAGTGAGAACTGGCGCGAAACGACGTGACGCCTTCATATTAATGGGACTTTAATTGAGGTCGTTGGCGGGTCCCCCGTTGAGGCTTTCAACCTCTAAAATGGCTGACGTGCCCGTAAGGGTGGCGGTAGCAGTAGACGACCCACCGACCCCCAAAGTGCACTATTTGAATGATGACAGCCATCTCTGTTATTCATGTGAGGATGTCACCTTGTTGACAATGACAGTCCCCTGCAGTGTGTGTGTGTGTGTGTGTGTGTGTGTGTGTGTGTGTGTGTGTGTGTGTGTGTGTGTGTGTGTGTGTGTGTGTGTGTGTGTGTGTGTGCGTGTGTGCGTGTGTGTGTGTGTGTGTGTGTGTGTGCATTTTCTACATCCTGCTTAATTACACTTGTGCTAACTGACTTGTGGGGACACAGCAGCCAGCCGGTGAATGCGGATCCATCAGATTGTTTTGTGTGTAAAGAAGGTGGCTGCACATGCACTTTAAAAGTGAAGGTCAACGCCGTCAGGATAATTAATGTCGGCCGCTTTTCACAAAATGTTGAATCACAGGCTGGAACCGCTCCCTCCAGAGGATCTCTTGTTCAATTTCATTTAAGCCGCAGAGCAAGGAAATGGAAAAGAAAAACGCAAAGAGCCATGATGTATTAGTATTATTATTATTATTATGAAAATAATACGAAGATAGATACATTTAAGTGAACTGGCGGACGTACCTCAAGCCTTAAAAAAAATACCTGAATTAAAATATGTACGCTTGTGTAATTTTGAGAGACAGATATTAGGAATCATGGTTGTGATTCGCTACTTTATTTTTGTCTTTTTTTTTTTTACGGCAGGGTCCACCCACCTCTTTTTTGATCAGGCTAATGTATTGGCTACCTAAACTGTCCTCTGACAAAGACCCCACCTACTCTCCGGCAAATCATGACTCCAGGAAGCTCCGAAGCCGGCTTCGGTGAGGAAAACAAGACCTTTCTTTTGCCTTCAAAACGTTGCCTGCCTGCTGGTTTGAAAGGAAATGGTCTTAATCGCGCTGCGTGCTGACGAGACCTTTCCAAACGATGGTTTACTGTTAGCTGATAGCGCTAGCTTCTGCAGCTAGCTGCTGTGAACTCGCCGCCATTGATTTTCCTTTAACCACAACATAGACGTCTGTAGTTCGTATTCACTGAGTGTTTGATTGTGGCGTCTGTCAACGTATTCGCACTAATAACGTGACAGCTCTGGCCTATCGAAGCAGTGACAAAACGTCCAAACTTTGCGGTCATTGGACGAAGCGGCCACGCTGAGAGTTCCTATTGGTTAGAAGCCGTAGCGTCTTTCTGTTTACAAGCGAAACTGCTGGTGCACTCTCATCTTCCCGTTACAGGAAATGTAGGCATACTAAATGATGTCAATGAGTCTTTAAGGGACCTAAGTTGCCTGTTTTTGCAATGTGGGAGGAGGCTGGAGCAAACCTACGCAAGCATGGGGAGAACATGCAAACACCAGGAAGGTGGAATCAAAAAACATTATATTGTGGTTGTAAATGGCATTCTACTCATATGTCCAATATCTATTTGAATTCGATTCATTGTTCAGTCCTAATCTCTACAGTTAATTATTACGTTGCTATCTCCTATATTATGTATGCCCTAATGTTTCTTCTAATGCCTGCTGCCAGGTGCAGGCTGGACGATGTGGCTTCTGTGGATCTTGCTATTGTCGCCACTCGCCGCAGCGTCTGGTGGCGGGGCAGACTCCAAGGCCGTCACCACCACCCTCACCGCTAAGTGGGCTGACACGCCTCTGCTCCTGGAGGCCAGGTGGGAATGAACAAACACTGCTTAAAATGTCCATTTAAACATTTACCAAAGCGCAATGGCAAATTTCTTTTGCGTCATCGTATTCAGTGAGTTCCTGGCAGAGGAGAGCCAGGATAAATTTTGGGACTTTGTTGAAGCCAGTCAGAACATAGAGGACAATGATGGTGAGCGGTGATGTTTGCAATTTCTGTCAAAATGGCTGCACCCTTTAATGGATAAAAATTGATTCATTTGATTGATTCTTATTCCAATGCCTTGTTTGCTTCTCGCTCTCCAGCCAACACAGACCAAGCCTATTACAAGGTGATAGTGCAGACAGCGAGCGCCTTGCTCAGCTCTGTCCAAGTCAACATGCTCAAGTTCGCCCTGTCCCTCAGAGCCTACTCGGCAACAGTGCACTCCTTCCAGCAGGTATTGTCAATGTAACTTTTTGTTGTGATTGGTTTTTATCCGGCGTTTAATGATCCTGCTGTGCCTCTAGATTGCGTCCAATGAGCCTCCTCCTGCCGGCTGTTCAGCCTTTTTTAGCGTCCACGGAGAGAAAACGTGCGATCCCGACACCTTGAAAGCACTCTTGAAAACGGCGTCAGAAAGGTAGCGACAAACACAAACAAATCACCAAGACTCCCGATAATAATTGACCTCTCTGTCACCCTCCCAGGCCCAAGCCTTATCTTTTTAAAGGCGACCATAAATATCCCGGATCAAAGTCGGACGCTCCCGTCGTCATCCTGTACGCCGAGTTGGGGAAAGCGCAATTCCGGGAACTTCACCTGGCCGTCGTGGACAAAGTCGGCGAAGGCCTGGCCACTTACCTGCTCCGTCATTATGTTGCTGTAAGTGTTACGTTCAGTTTGTCCTTTTGAAATGATCATGAATCTTCCTTCACGGATCATGTTTCCTGGTAGAATCCAAGCGCAAAGAGGGTCTCTCTCTCCGGATATGGAGTGGAGTTGGCCATCAAAAACCAAGAGTACAAGGCAAAGGATGACACACAAGTCCAAGGTACACATGCGCGCACACAAAACCACACTCTGTGATTTAATTAATTGATTGCGGTTTTAGGGGCGGAGGGGAACGCCACGATGATCAGAGAGAACGATCCGGTGGATGAGGTCCAGGGATTCCTTTTTGGCCGACTCAAGTGAGCCGAGCACACTTTATTTCCTCGCCGCAGAATAAGAACACGTTATCAGAGGGGCATTGTCTATCTCCAGGACACTATACCCAGAATTGAAAGAACAGCTGAAGGAGCTGAGGAAACATTTAGTGGAAAGCACCAATGAAATGGCACCACTCAAAGTCTGGGAAATGCAAGGTGAGTTTCGGGGTATTCCAAAATGATTTTGAATCTTTTGAAATGCAGCCATATACAATTCTAGACAAAGAAATGAATTTGAAAAGGGCAATCTAACACCAAGTAAGAGACTCCGAACAGTCGGCAGGGATGAAACACATCCTCGGCTTACAGTTTAACACCTGCTGGCATTATATCTGCCACTTGCAATTTTGAAGAAATCCATTTTACGACGTTGTAAATACCCCCCGCAGCTTTGCGTCCATTAGTTTGTCGACAAAGTTGACAAATGGCGACTTTGCGCGAGCAAAGTCCCGTGTCGCGGTCTCATCATAAAATACTGCCATGTTCATTCACCTCAGTTGTAATATGATTTCCCGGTCCGTATCACATCAAGTACATCTCGATATCATCAGTTGAATTGATAATGCGCTAATAGAATGGATAAAATGATTCCATTTAAAACATTTTATTAATAAAATGAGAATGAATGTAAAGTGGAGTTGATATTGCTTCGTGCCGTTTTTGCCTCTGAGCTCGTGTCATCATGCAGGCCAAGTCGCAACCCGTCTACAGACTCACCAATCAATAAGCGGGGTCGATTGTCAAGAGGTCACATCTTCGGGGAGATGCTGCAGCATTAAAGCCGCATTGATTCGCATTTTACAGCACCCTTGAAATAATCTACTTTCGCACAGTTTCTTTCCACTCCCGCCAATTCGTATGCGTTCCGGCGTACTTGGGCAGTGTCTCCTCAAGGCCGCACGGGTGTGTGTGTGTGGGGGGGGGGGGCTGAGCTGCCTCTTCAAAGTTTCGGGTGCGCGTCGGTCAGGTCTTTATCTGCAACCCTGCCTGGACTGATTCAAGCTGACCTCGAGGTCCATGATACAGCAGGGCATTTAAAATAGATGCTTAGACTTAACACAAGGACAATTATCGTGAAATGCAGCAAAATGCTGATTCAATAAAAACAATTTGCACCTCCTATTTTACAGACTTGAGTTTCCAGACAGCTGCCCGCATCCTGGGTGCCCCAGCAGCCGAAGCCCTTAATGTTATGAAGGACCTCAGTCAGAACTTCCCCAACAAGGCCAGGTAAACGCGCACATAGAAGCACCTGCCTGATGAAGTTCCACTCATTAAAATATGTCCATCCCCCCCCTTGTAGGTCCATCACCAAAACAGTGGTCAGCGCCGAGATACGCAAAGAGATTGGCGAAAACCAGAAGGTACCGCTTGAGCTTCTCAGCTATGTCACTGGCCGTTTGAAAGCTGTGGAGGCCAGATTTTCAACAGCGTGAATTGAATCGCTTTTCATTGTGCTGCTGTCGTTTTATAATCGACTCTTGTCTTTAAATGCAACAGATAAAAAAAAATTGTGAAAGTGGAAAAAAAATTATAAGTACCACAAACCAATATTGCACAGAGCCCTCAAACAACCTCCTCGTCTTTAGGGTCCAAGGGGAAATATCTCAAAATGAGGACCACTTCCACTTTTTTTTTTTTTTTTTTAATATTACTTAAAGTGTGGACGAATGCACCCGCGTGACATTTTCTCTGTCTGTTTGAGCGAGATGCACAATATTTATTTCCTCGGCGTCCTGTTGTAATTGCGGCGCTCCCAAGTTTGATTAAACTGACATCTTTGTCTCTCCCTAATGAGATTGAACGGGCGCCAGGCAGCGACTTCCTGCAATGTCACGCAGGCAATAATTAGCTTGTTTAGCTCGGGCTTGGAATTGCTCAACTACTGGACTCTTAAGCAATGCTGACAGGGCTTGTTTGTGTTGACCAGTTAATAGTGTAAGACAGTTTCAGAAACTGGGGAATGGCTCCCTCTAGTTGTACACAAAATCACTTGGACTAACTACTGATGGTGATACTCCGAGAGGTGTTTTCTTATCGGTGGTACTTGGTGTAAAAGATTTGACAACCACTGGCATCACAAACAAAACAAAACCATGAGTTTAGTATGAATTTGGGGTTTATTGGTCTTCTTTCAGTTCTTCAAAGGAACACTGGGGCTGCACCCAGGCGACTCTGCCTTGTTCATCAACGGCCTGCACATCGATCTGGACTCCCAAGACATTTTCAGGTACTCGCACTTGAGTATTTAGCAAACCAACCAGCTGTTTGGTCCTTCTACTGCTGTGATTATTATTTTTATTTTCTGGCATCATTTTTAGTGTTGTATACAAATATGTTGAACTCGGGCATACTCTGAGCTGTTTTGTGTTTGGTCCTAGCGTGTTTGAGGTGCTGCGCAGCGAGGCGCAAGTGATGGACGGTCTTCGCTCGCTGCTCATCGACACGCCCTACATCCACGACATCCTCAAGCTCAACGTGCAGCCGACAGACTCCGACTACGCCGTCGACATCCGCAACCCCGCCATTAGCGTGAGAGGAAGCGTCAACCCCTCCAATCATGTTCATCATTTCAGATCATCATGTTGTGTTGTGTGTGTGTGTTTTAGTGGATTAACAACTTGGAGATAGACCACAAGTACAGCTCATGGCCTTATAATGTTCAGGAGTTGCTCAGGCCCACATTCCCCGGAGTGATCAGGCAGATCCGCAAGAACTTCCACAATCTGGTAGGACGCCACCCCCCAAACCAAGCCAGAACCAAGAGCAACACTTTCACTTTATTTTGTGCGTTTGTGTGTAGGTGATCATTCTGGATCCGACTCAGGAGAGCGCCGTGGAGCTGTTAAGTGTCGCAGAGATGTTCTATTCCAACAACATCCCGCTCAGGTAGCTGCTTTCGAGACCACCAAACAATCATTAATAAATTTTCTTAGTTTATTTAAGGTGGTATTTATTTTATTTTCCATGTTTTAGAGTGTTTAATGATTTGTGTATTACATATTTTACAGCACAAATATGACTCAATAATCACATTTAGCATGATGACAACGTAATTATGATTAAGCTGCCATTTGTTTTTGTAAAAATGTAAATATTTGAGATAGGAAAAAGTTTTTATAATATCTCTTGTCCTATAATTACTATGACATTTTAAGAGATGAGCACGACACTACTGGACCTTTTGGGATCAATTTAGTTTTTTCATACGTGGTTGGGAGGACCCTTAAATTGTCTGCACCTGGCATCTTTGGTGAATGCTGATGGAGTGAACAGCGCACGCTCCGCATCCAAATAAGAAACTCACCTATGTGTGTCTTTTGTAGGATCGGGCTTGTGTTTGTGGTGTCGGATGAAGACAACATTAACGGAATGGAGGACGCGGGCGTGGCCCTGCTGCGCGCTTACAACTACATCAGCGACGAGGTGGACAGCCACAGCGCTTTCGACGCAGTTGTCTCGGTGAGTCCAAGCCGCCGACGTGCGATACACCACAGCTTTGTTGTCCACGTCACCTCATCTTTTTTTTTTCTCCTTAAGATGTTCAACCATGTCCCTCCTGGAGGGCGACTGACGGTCAGCAATGTGATTAAAGTTCTGGAGAAGAGGTTCCCCTACGTGGAGGTCAGCAGCGTCCTGGGAGCCGACTCCACCTACGACAATAACAGAAAGGTGAGGCGGACCGTTTTATCCCGCTCAAATCCGGTTCGCTCGGACGTTCGCTGGAATTGTCGCGTGTGCGCATTTTCAGGAAGGACGGGCCTACTATGAGCAAACCGGAGTGGGCCCACTACCGGTGGTCATGTACAACGGAATACCGTTTCCGCGCGAGCACCTGGAGCCGGACGAACTGGAGACGGTCACCATGCAGAAGATCCTGGAGACCACTTCTTTCTACCAGAGGGCCGTCTACTTGGTCAGTTGGATCCGCAAATGAGGATTTGATACTCGCTTTTCCACACCCACTCGAATCCACTGATTTGCGCTGTTTGCTAATGACTTGTTTTAATCTCCGCTGTGCTGACTTGCGCTAAACTAATGAGATCGAATGCTGAGCTAACAGTCGAGGGAGGGCGCCCGCTGCTGATTGGCTGACAACAAAAGGAACAAAATAATTAGTTTTCTCATTTGGAAACAATTTGAATCGAAGGGAATGGGTCTTTTTTTTTTTTTTTTTTAATTCATCATAAGCGACGTTCATTCGTAGGGCGAGCTGGCCAGCGATCACGACGTGGTGGACTTCATCATGAACCAGCCCAACGTCGTCCCTCGCATCAACTCCCGAGTGCTGTCCACCACCAGAACTTACCTGGACCTCTCCGACACCAGTCTGTCCATTTTCGATAACAGCCCTAAAGTGTCATAAGGGAGCCTCTTATCCAACCCTCATCCCTTTTTTTTTTTTCTCCTTAGACAACCATTTTGTGGACGATTACGCTCGCTTCTCCACACTGAACATGCGGGAGAAGAGCACCGCCGTGGCCAACAGCATCAATTACATGACCAAGAAAGGTCAGCACTTTAAAACGGGACTTCTTTGAGGCCTTCACTTGTGAGCTAAACGCACGATAGCACATCAACCCAGCGTGAAACTTTTCTTTTCTCGCTCAGCAGATGATGGCTACATTCGGCCTGTGACCTTCTGGGTGGTGGGAGACTTCGACATGCCTTCAGGACGCCGCCTCCTCTATGATGCCATCAGACACATGGTGACGGCATTTTTTTGTTTATCCCATTTTTGCTCGATTATTCTGTCTTTAGCTGGTTTGATAGTTCATGTAAAACAGAAAAGCGCAACCATTTTCCCAGCCAAGTCTCCGCTGACGTTTCTTGTCACCGACAGAAAACGAGCAACAACGTACGCCTCGGCATGATCAGCAACCCGTCGGCCGAGCTGTCGGCCGAGTCGAGCCGCGTGACGCGTGCCATCTGGGCCGCCATGCAGACGCAGTCCGCCAACAACGCCAAGAACTTTATCACCAAAATGGCCAAAGAGGACACGGCAGCAGCGCTGCACAAAGGAACCGACATTACAGAGTTCGCTGTTGGGGTGAGGTTCATCTCGCTTCTCCGTCTCTGTTCATGTTGTGGCAAAAATTAAGAGTTGTTTCATGTTTTTTTTTTTTTTTCCATCAGGGGATGGACTTGTCATTGTTCAAGAGTGCATACGAGAGTCACAAATTTGACTTCCTGCTTTCCCATGCCGCCTACTGCCGAGACGTCCTCAAGCTAAAGAAGGGCCAGCGAGCCGTCATCAGCAACGGACGAGTGAGTTCTTATTTTCTTTGCTGGCTTTGTTCCTCACTTTACGCTTTCCCTTCTTCCCGCCGCAGATTATCGGGCCACTGGAGGAGGAGGAGGTTTTCAACCAGGATGACTTCCTCCTGCTGGAGAGCATCATCCTCAAAACCTCGGGCCAGCGCATCAAAAGCAAAGTGCAGCAGTTTGGCATCGAGGAGGACAGGTAAAAAACACGCTTCTTAGCTTCGTGTCTCGTTGGTACACCGAGCTCACGGCCATATTTATAGTCTTTATAAAAATTGTGCCCCTTGTTTCTGCCAGGGCCAGCGACCTGGTGATGAAGGTGGACGCTCTGCTCTCGTCTCAGCCCAAAGGGGAGGCGCGCATCGAGTATAGCTTTGCCGACGACCGCCACAGGTGTGACCTTCTGACCCGAAAACGCAAGCAAACGCGAGCGAATTGATAACTTTGCGCTTATCGGCAGTGCTGTGAAGATCCGCCCCAAGGAGGGAGACGTATACTTTGACGTCATCGCCGTGGTAGATCCTGTGACGCGGGATACTCAGAAACTGGCTCCTTTCCTGATGGTAAGTCCATGCGCGCTAAGACTTAACTGACTTCATCTTCCACTTGTCTCCTGTCCGTGACTCTTTGACGCTGTGGTTTGCCTTCAGGTTCTGAAGCAGCTCGTCAACGTCAACCTGCGTGTCTTCATGAACTGCCAGTCCAAACTTTCTGACATGCCTCTCAAGAGGTACCTAGAAATCCTGTTTTTAGCGTAACGTTAGCATTTTAGGAAATTGTGCCCGTTCATATTTGAGGCTAATTTATTTCCCCGCCTCCTCTCCAGTTTTTACCGCTATGTGCTGGAAGCCGAGGTGGCGTTCCAGGCGGACGGCAGCTTCTCTCCCGGCCCGATGGCGCAGTTCCTGGACATGCCCCAGTCGCCGCTTTTCACACTGAATCTCAACACTCCGGAGAGCTGGATGGTGGAGTCCGTGCGCACGCGTTACGACTTAGACAACATCTACCTAGAGGAGGTAACCTTCATGCTATGAGCGTGAGATTTTTTTGAATCTGCTTATTTGACGATTGTCTTGCAATTTGGCAGGTGGAGAACGTTGTAGCGGCGCAGTACGAGCTGGAGCACCTTCTCCTGGAGGGTCACTGTTTCGACGTCAGCTCGGGCCAGCCGCCGCGCGGCCTCCAGTTCACGCTGGGCACCGCCTCCGAGCCCGTCATTGTGGACACCATCGTCATGGCGAACCTTGTACGCTGCTTCCCATTGGACGTTGTCACAAATGCTTTGACTTGGCCGTCAACGTGGTGAAATGTGTTCCGCAGGGTTATTTCCAGCTCAAGGCCAATCCAGGTGCCTGGAACCTGAAGCTGAGGAAAGGCAGATCTGATGAAATCTATAAGATTTATAGGTGACAATCACACTTGGGCAGGAATTCTTTTGGCATCGTCATTTTTGGACCCAATACTCATGAGTAAAAGTGTTTCCCCATCGCAGTCACGACGGGACGGACTCTCCGACAGACTCTGACGACATCATTGTGGTCTTGAATAACTTCAAGAGCCGAATCATTAAGGTCAAGGTGAGTTGGTGTGTCACGTTAACTCGGTCGGCGTGGTTTCTTCTGCCTGAGTTTCCACATCTTACCCACGCATGCACCCGTGTGTGTCCATCAGGTCCAGAAGAAAGCAGACAAGTTCAACGAGGAGCTGCTAAGCGACAGCAGCGCCGAGGAGAACGACACCGGCTTCTGGAAGTCTCTGACTAGGTAAGCTCAAACCTTTTGAAGAAAAGTGATAGTAATTTAAAATATCTGTTTTTGTAAAAAAAAACAAAAAAACTTCTCGACCTTGAAAGCCTTCTCCTCTCCCCCACAGAGGCTTCACGGGCGGCAAGAAGACAGAGGAGGCCAAGCAAGATAAAGAGGATGTCATCAACATCTTCTCTGTGGCCTCGGGTCACCTGTACGAGCGCTTCCTCAGGATCATGATGCTGTCGGTCCTGAAGAACACCAAGACGCCCGTCAAGTTCTGGTTCCTCAAGAACTACCTGTCGCCAACCTTCAAGGTGAGGCCTTGTCCATCGCTAGCCGCCTATAATATCACACGCTATGCTTGAAAGCTTGTCTTTGCCGTCCCGTAGGAGTTCATCCCCCACATGGCCAAGAAGTACGGCTTCCAGTACGAGCTGGTGCAGTACAAGTGGCCCCGCTGGCTTCACCAGCAGACGGAGAAGCAGAGAATCATCTGGGGCTACAAGATCCTCTTCCTGGATGTCCTGTTCCCGCTCGCTGTTGACAAGATCCTCTTTGTGGATGCTGACCAGGTCCATGAAACAAACAAATTTCTATGACAAACATTTTTTTGTAAATGTTACTTTTCTTTTGCTCACCCTCATGTGTATAATTTGTTGTTCTTGTGGGCATTTAGATCGTGCGTACTGACCTGAAGGAGCTGCGGGACTTTGATCTGGAAGGTGCGCCGTACGGCTACACGCCTTTCTGCGAGAGCAGACGGGAGATGGACGGTTATCGATTCTGGAAGTCCGGATACTGGGCCAGTCATTTGGCAGGACGCAAGTACCACATCAGGTACATGAGACAAAAAACAAAACAAAAAAAAGGTTGGTGATTTGGCCTCATGTGCTGTGTTCCCTCCAGCGCCCTCTATGTTGTGGACCTGAAGAAGTTCAGGAAGATCGCAGCAGGGGATCGACTACGTGGTCAGTATCAAGGCCTCAGCCAGGACCCCAACAGTCTGTCCAACCTGGACCAGGTAGATGCACAGCTTCAAGTTGCACTCAACTCTTTTGAATGACTTTTTTTTTTTTTTTTTTTTTTCTTCTTCCTGAAAGGATCTTCCAAACAACATGATCCACCAAGTGCCCATCAAGTCTCTGCCTCAGGAGTGGTTGTGGTGTGAGACGTGGTGCGACAACGCCTCCAAGAAAAAGGCCAAAACTATAGACTTGGTAAACAACATGCACCACAAATCAGAAAAAAAAACACAAATACGATGCACACCAACACCAAAGTTCTCATAATTAACAAAAACAAATCAAATAAGTGAAAGTAAAATTGAAAAAAAAACAAGTGTCACATCGATTTGCTTCTGCTTGTTTTTGTAGTGTAACAACCCAATGACGAAGGAGCCCAAGCTTCAGGCGGCCGTGCGGATCGTGACCGAGTGGAGCGACTACGACCAGGAGGTCAAACGGCTGCAGATGCTCGTCCAACAGGAAGTGACACAGAAAACTACCACAGCAGAGTCGTCCAGCACAGGTACAACATTAGTAATTGACACCCACTAACCATGCACAAACACACACATACAAGGCTGACTAGATACAGCTCAACCTCAAACTTCAACATTGGTCTCTTGAACGTTTGCTTCTTTCAGACAAACACACGGAGCTGTAAGGACGCATATCTTATCAGGACGGACGCCAAAGCCAGCTCTGTTTCAAGAGTGCACATAACGACTGTCCACAAGATGGCAACTTCCATAATCAAGCCGTGTTTTGTTTCATGGCACCGCCGCCTCACATTTTTGAGCTTCTGGGTTCCTTCAAGGTTTTTAGCCTTCTGTGGGGAGTTTGCCAGAGTACCTGGAGGACTTTGAGCTTTGGTGATTTTCTCCAGCAAATGCATGTTAGTTTCATTCAACACTGAACACAATTGGCAACAGTGATTGTTCCCTGCGATCCGCTGGCAACCGGGCCAGGGTGGACCCCTGCCTCTTTCCCAGTCGACTGGGATGGGCTCCAATTTGTGAGAGTATGTGTGTGAGAAAATGTTATTTGTGAAAGATAGTCTATCAAATTCCATTTTTGTGGTCACTATGATGTCCATGCTTGACGACTTTGTTTTCAATGGCACACACACTGTGGTGTGGTACGAACTTCTTACCTTTTTTTTAACTGCATTTTTGTCACCGACTTGGGGAATGAAGACTTTTCTTGAGTGCCGGCACAGAGGGCAATAAATTAGTGGAATAATTCCTGTGTTTTTGTTGTCATATTTTTGTTTAAATAAAACAAAAATGCCTAAATTGGTTGACTTTAGATGTTTGGTATTCTTTTTGTTTCAAATGTTTTTCTCTGTGAAAATTACACAAAACAAATGTATCTCGCTTTTAATATAGGTTGGTATGATGGAGAGAGAGAATCATGCATACATATAATGTAGTATAATATAATATATGATAAATGTAATATTTAATCTCATATCATGAAATATAATATAAAATATATAATATAATATATCCATGCTGTGGGGCAAAAATACACATCCACCTAAGGCACTGAACCGAAATCCTCCAATTTGAGGGTCAGCGGAGGTTTTGAATTGCTCTGTCGCCCCCTCGTGGTAAAGGTGTGAAGCACATGCACCAGTAATATCAATATAATGAATAGGTATACACTAATATACAATAAATATATTTGTGATAAGGGTGTAATAATAAATATAAAATATATTAGCAATGAAAATTTATTTTAGATTCAAGTACTATTTTTAAATAATCTATTTATATATTATCTATCCAATATAATATAATGTATTATCATATAATATCATACAATATATAATATAGCCATGCTGCGGGGCAGAAATTCACATCCACGTAAGTCACTGAACCGAAACACTCCAATTTGAGGGTTAGCGAAGGTTTATGAATTTCTCTGTCGCCCCCTCGTGGTAAAGGTTTGAAACACATGCTTAAACCATTAATATCAAGTGTACCTAATAACAGGCCACTTTATTAGGGAAATATCATGGTCAAAGGTCACGACTAGAGCTTGACACCTGTGACCTTTGACCATGACATTTCCCTAATAAAGTGGCCTGTTATTAGGTACACTTGAAAATGGCGATGTACCTAATGGAGTGTCCGTGTGGTTCCCTCGTTAAGTGCACCTGCGTGAAAAGTTTTAGCTCCGGCAGAACGTGAAAGGAGCTAAAACTTTTCACGCAGGTGCGCTTAACGAGGGTCACTTGGAAAACATGTTGGAATGCGGCCCCGAGGACTAGAGCTTGACACCTGTGACCTTTGACCATGATATTTCCCTAATAAAGTGGCCTGTTATTAGGTACACTTGAAAATGGCAGTGTACCTAATGGACTGTCCGTGAGATTCCCTCGTTAAGCGCACCTGCGTGAAAAGTTTTAGCTCCTTCAGAACGTGAAAGTAGCTAAAACTTTTCACGCAGGTGCACTTAACGAGGGTAACTTGGAAAACATGTTGGAACGCGGCCCCGAGGACTAGAGCTTGACACCTGTGACCGTTGACCATGATATTCCCTAATAAAGTGGCCTGTTATTAGGTACACTTGAAAATGGCGGTGTACCTAATGGAGTGTCCGTGTGATTCCCTCGTTAAGTGCACCTGCGTGAAAAGTTTTAGCTCCTTCAGAACGTGAAAGGAGCTAAAACTTTTCACGCAGGTGCGCTTAACGAGGGTCACTTGGAAAACATGTTGGAACGCGGCCCCGAGGACTAGAGCTTGACACCTGTGACCTATGACCATGATATTTCCCTAATAAAGTGGCCTGTTATTAGGTACACTTGAAAATGGCAGTGTACCTAATGGAGTGTCCGTGTGATTCCCTCGTTAAGCGCACCTGCGTGAAAAGTTTTAGCTCCTGCAGAACGTGAAAGGAGCTAAAACTTTTCACGCAGGTGCGCTTAACGAGGGTCACTTGGAAAACATATTGGAACGTGGCCCCTCGAGGACTGGAGGCCGACACCCCTGGTTTAAGTGAAAAGTGCCACACCCGCCCTCACCCCCACTTTCTGATTGGCTGTTTGATCTGTGACGTCACACGGACACTCCATTAGGTACACCGCCATTTTCAAGTGTACCTAATAACAGGCCACTTTATTAGGGAAATATGGTCAAAGGTCACAGGTGTCAAGCTCTAAAAATGAATTTTATATTTATACATTATAGTAATTAATATTATTATATAGTAATATATTTAACCAGTAATATTCAAATATTACACTTTTATTAAAAATATATTTGTTTTATATATATTAGTATATATTCATTTTATATTGATATTAATGGTGTAAGCATGTTTCAAACCTTTACCACGAGGGGGCGACAGAGCAATTCATAAACCGTGTTAACCCTCAAATTGGAGTGTTTCGGTTCTGTGAGTTACGTGGATCTGTATTTTTGCCCCGCAGCATGGCTATATTATATGATATATTGTATATTTTGCCCCGCAGCATGGCTATATTATGATATATTGTATTATATCAGAGAGAGAAAGAGAGAATCAGATGGAACCACTCTACCACTTTTTAACAGATGCTCAGACACTGTGACAGAATGTTTCAGACTTTATTGTGATCGTTTGAAAAAAGGTTTTACAAAACAAGGTAACATTCAATTTTTACACCAACTCTTAATAAAAAGAAAATCATTTTAAAACAATGTTTCGATATATTGAAACAAATTGTGTCGACTAATTGATGGCTTCTATAAACAAGATAATACACTTAAATGAGTGCTACAAACATGCGGACAAACATGAGAATTATACATGGAGGAAACAATAATACAACAAAATTCACATGATTGTTTTGATTTTGTTTTGTTAACTTTCAAGTTCACGTGGCCACACATGTTTTATTGCAAGAATTGAATCTCACCTCATATCTGGACTGGAATGTTTGCCTCTAAGATTTGTTGCATCTGTTTGGCCGAATTTTCACCAAACAAATGTGAATTTACCACAAGTGTTACTGTACGCACAAAAAAAGCCATCCAACTCCACATCCTTATGATTTTTTTCCTTTCATCTGAAAAGTTTGGCTGTTTTCCATATTAAAATGAAAGTTTGGAGATGCATGTTTTTCATTGGACTGATGAAACACAAAAAAGCTCAAAAACACAAAGGCCAAAAAAAACAACAGATGACAAATTTTCAGAGAAACAAAGCAAAAGCATTGTGAGAAACATTCAATTCTGGGCGCTCAAAGAAGCTGCATATTTTGTCAGCTATTTTTGGAAGCTCACTTAGTGTTAGCCTAGCATTCACAAAACCACGCCCTAGCCGACCAGATCTTGTCCAGCAAACGGCATGACGTGGTATCATGACAAAACCCTCTCTGGAAAACGTTTTTAATTTAGTGCATAATTGAAAGGTGAGAAAAACAAGTGAGCTGTTGTGTTTTTACAAAGATCTGCGCCAACCTAAACCGTTTCCGAGATGAGCGGAAGTGCCCATCTCGTTCAGGAACCGACCTTTGGTCTTGTGACGTTGTGATGATCGAAAAACTCTAACGGTGAGGGAAAAAAAACGAGTGAACTTCTGCATTGGACGTTTTGTCGGGAAATATGGCTGCTGACTAAATCAACTGTACTGTAAGCGCACTTCCCAAACTTGTCGGGGAATCTTTCCACGGCGAATCTTTGTATTCAATAAACAAAAAAATAAAAAACACACACATGCACCTCCAGCATTTTATACACGACTATGATACAAAATAAGGCATTTCATTGTGTAGAACGTGTGTGAGTGTGTGTGTGTGTGTGTGTGTACATAGCAACCATTTTGAATGCTTCCGCTGGCCTATAAAAAGACTGCAAAAACAAAGTCTGAATAACTCTTACTTAAAATATATATATTTGTCATATATATTTATATTCATATGTAAAAAAACAATAAAACCAAAGAACCCAAATCAGAGAGGAGATCGGAGAGGCTGTCCTTGCGATAGAGCAGTTCTCTCTCTCTCACCTGTCCGTCTCGGCCTCATTCCAACACCTCGCCGGGCGCCACCGTGACCAACTGCAGCGGGATCTCCTGATTGGCCACCAGGTTGTGGGCGCCGGTCGACTGCAGGATGAGCGTGGTGCCGTCGGCTGTGATGAGGGTGTCCGCGGGCAAGGGCGATGACGACGAGGCGGGCGCGCCGCCTTTCTTATTCTGGTGAGTCTTTATGTGCTTGGCCAGGTGGTCGCTGCGCATGAACCGCTTGGAGCACTCGCCGCACACAAACTTCTTCTCGCCTGGGACAGACATGCAGTTGGCAATATTAGCTTAGTTGGATTTAAATGTACAGTTGTGGTGGTACAATGAATAGCAACAACTTGCAAGCTGCAAAAAAAAGAAAAAGCTCCGTTACCTGTGTGCGTCCTTCTGTGTCTTTGCAGCTCGTCACTCCTGGTGAACCTTTTGCCGCAGTACATCCAGTTGCACACGAAGGGCCGCTCGCCGCTGTGCCAACGCAGGTGGGCGCGCAAGTGCGACGTCTTGCCGTACACTTTGCTGCAGCCCACGATGTGGCAGATGTGCAGCTTCTTCTTGCCGAGCCCGGAGCCTCTGCGTGAGTGAGACACGTTTAAATGACATTCCACCTCAAGTCACAAATCCTACCCCAGAAAAACACAACTCGGGCACGCCGAACTGCGGTGTTGCTGAAGCGACACCATCCAATGTGTGTCGTTTCAGACGATAGCGCTGTCGCTCACCTTCCTCCCGACTCTTTACAGTTGGGGCAGGTGCAGGCCACCCGCCGCAGACGCTTGCCCTCGCCGCTGGCGGCATCCGCGTCGTCGTCGATGGTCATCTGCACGCGCAGGTTGTTCAGGTCGCTGGGGTTGAGCGTGGAGTCGCCGCTCAGGTGCCAATCCTCGGAGTCGGGCTCCTCCTTGATTTGGATGCCTGCCTCGACACAAAGGGGGGAGACGCGCACTGAGGGAGAAGGCAAGCCAGAACGACGTGCAAACTCAAACGCCAAGCCTTACGCCATGTTTTTCAAACAAACATTCGGACTTCGTATTTGAAAACGCAAAAGTAACAGGGCACGCGTCGTACCAGCCGGGCTGTTGGTGTCGTCGCCCTGCTGCGGGAACTGAACGCCGCTTTGCGTCAGCGAGTTGACGGTCACCGTCTGGAGGTTGGGCAAGCTGACCTGGCCCGCCTGGCCCAGCGGGAGCGTCTGCACGGGGGCCAAGGTCAGCTGCTGCGCCTGGCCCTGCCCCTGCGGCAGCTGGAGCCCCTGAAGCGACTGAACACCCTGCACCTAAAAACAACAACACACGCCTCCATCTCTTCTCCCAACAACTTTGTCTTGACGTCCCCGTCACGCCGGACCACCCCACCCCACCCCACCTGGAAGGTCTGCCACTGGATCTGCCCGGTGGGGCTGACCGTCTGGGCCTGGATGAGGAAGGTCCCCGGGTTGACCAGCTGGACGCTCTGAAGTGTCTGATTGGCCGCCGCGTTCAGGTCCTGGCCCCCGGTCACCTGGGCCTGACCGTCGCCCGACAGTTGGAGGATGGGCTGCGAGAGAGTGGCGGCGCTGGAGGACGACACCTGAGCAACACCGGTCAGAGGAAAGAAGATGAAGAAGCTTAGGCTGCGTTCGGGAGGAAGGTGGAATGATTGGGCTGTCAAAATTAGTTCTAACATAAGACAAAAATAAGAGCATTCAAACAAAAATATCTGCACGCTGACCTGGATCTGCTGCAGGTGGGAATTAAAGTTCTCCGAAGTGGACGTATGGTCCGACACGCCAGCGGACACAGCCGTGGCCTGGGTCAGCACGCCCGTCCCGTCGATGGTGGCGGGGAGCTGCGAGGGGGCATCCGAGGCGGACGCGTAGAGCTGCTGGTGTCCGTCGCCCGTCAGTTTGCCGTCCTGCCCGGGGTTCTCCAGGGTCTGTCCGCTCATGATCAGCTGGCCCTCCGCCGTCACGCCCGTGGCGATGGGCACCGTCTGCGCCGCCGTCAGGCCCAGCGACTCCAGGTCCACGCTGTTGATGGGCACGAAGGTGATGTTGCCGGGCAGCCCCACTGGGTACGCCGAGCCCCCGGCCAGCGGAAGACCCTGGATGGACTGCGCTTGCCCCGCCTGTGTCAGGAGGTCCGTGGTGGTCGCTGCCGCGCAGCCGATTCCGATGCCACCTTGGCTGCCGTCTTGGAGGAGCTGGATTTGCCCCGTGCCGTCATCCAAGCCTTGCGTCTGGAAGCTCGTCAGCGTCCCGTCCGCATTTTGGATCTGGGGGATGACCTGAAATGTACATTTTCCCATCATCAGCCTCGGCCACACTTTGACAATCACTGATCGATAACAATGGTTTGAATCATTATCACAAACCATGAACCCACAATCAATCGGAAAAGCAAAATCATACAATTGAATTATTAGATCAACGACTCAGGTGACAACTTCATCTCACTTGATATTGAATGCCCGACACGCCATTGGCCGCCGCCTCGCCCCCCGGCGCAGTGACATAGATAGGCTGGCTCGGGAGACTCCCGAGGGGAAGCACGTACTGCCCGTTGGATGTAGCCATCCCGCCGTTGGGATCATCCTTTGCGGACGAGACGGGCGTTAACACCTCCCAGCGGTCTGATCCCGACAGCTGAATGGCAGACATGTCTGTCGTCGTCTGCGGAGGTGGAAAATGCGCCCATTAAGCTTTAGCAGATTAGCAAGCGGTAAGCAGATCATCACATTTCGAATCACACACACATTCGAGTTGGTGTATAAAGGCCCGTCCATCTCAATATATTTTTCCATTGTATGCTGGTCTTCTTTTACAAAAGAAGTGAAGCAACATGCATGTTCTGGGAATGTGTCGAGAAGCCAGAGCGGCAGGAGAAAACACACACAAGCACAGTGAGAACACAGCAAGCACAATCTGGTTCACTGTGTCGCACTAGTGGCCTAACAAATAAGTCACATACCATGTTTCACTTCCAACTAATAGCACGTCACTGCTTTGTTTCCTTTTGCGATTGTGCAATGTCACTCAATAAAGAACTACAAAAAGTGGTCTCAATGCTTTAAGGATGTTTAGGGATCTACAGAAACCCTGAACCCTTTGTTCACACTTCAAAACTCGAGCCCTATTCTCTTTGCATGAAGACATTGTCCAGAAAATGATGCCATTTAAAGGAGTCATTACATAGCATTTACTTTAACGTTTTTATGAGTATTTGGGGAAATAAGATCACTGGAATTGTTTTTGAAAGATCTGTCTGATATTGCTGGTCTCGTGCATATCAGTTCATCTTTCTTTGACATTGTACAAACACATACGTACGAAGGCCTGCTGGTAGCTAGCTGGCCAGGAGAGATTCGAACCCACTGAGCTGAGAGGCACGCGTGCAAACCACCAGTGCACCATGCTGCCCTAAAGAAATGGGTCAAACTGACCACAAATAGGAGAGGATGACAGCATTGCAAGAGTTTTCAAGGGGACAAATATGCAATAGCGCCGCTAGCTCACATCATGGAGGCTAGCAGGCGAGTGGGGGATGGGCGAGAAATGAACGCTACTGTTTTTGATTATGGACGCCGAAGCGGAGCGACATTACGCCGTCGGTGGCGCGCCTACACCCGCCCTTTGCGTCGCGGAGAGCGCACCGAGCGACTGTCCCCGTACGGAGCGACGGTCTCGCAACGTCCTCCCCACTATGGGCGGGTTTTAACGGGCTTAAGAAGTGGGTGGCCGCTGTAGAGAGTGGGGGGAACACAGGAAGTGTACTACGGCGTTTCACCCTCCTCCACCCTTCCCCACCCCCCAATGGCATCAAAATTTCAAAACGTGTGAACTTCCACGCTCGCTAAACACAACGCCGAAAACCACTCGAGAGGAAGGAAAACAAGGGGGACCTAATGTGGCGAGTTTACCTGCGGTTCCTGAAGAAAGTCGCTTTGACTGCTGTCCACGTCCGCGGACGCCATTTCTCCCTTGTTTCACTCGGTAATCTTCAACTCCCGTCGGGCCTTGAAAGCCCCGCAAAGCATCCCCCCCCTCGCTACTCTTGCTCGGTCCTACCCCCGCTAAAAAAACTTTCCCCTCTCCCCACCAAGCCGAAATTCCCGTCAACTTTGCAGGGACGCGACGGGCCACCGGGACAAGGAGAGCGGCTGTTTACAACTCCGTCGCTAGCCTGCTAGCTCGGCTGCTAGCTCACCATAGCCGAGCTAGTTAGCCGCCGAGCAAAAAAAATAAAAAGGTTTAAAAGAGACGTAGCTTCCGTCAATAAAACTCACCGCCCGGGTAGCACGTCGATGCGCTAACTGTTTTTATAGTTTACATCCCGAGTGGGGATGTAATTAAAAGCTGCTAAACTCCAAACATGATCATTTTATCATAGACGAGCTAGTTGGGTTGATCGGTGAATAAGGGGCGATTTTTTTTTTCTATTTTGATTGACGGTGCGGGAAACACAAAGGGGCGGGACTTAGCGAGGTCGCCTATGCAATTTGCATCGCATTACAGGACGTCCCACCTTTCTTCTTTGCAGCCATTGGCTGAAGGTGCCAGTAGTTCGTAGCCTGATTGGCTGACCTGAATGTCAATCGTTTTTAAAGTACGTGTGTTTCCTGTTTGGTTGAGTTGGAGAAAGAAAGCACGGGAACTTTTGCCAAGTTTTTAACTTTTAACTATATTTTAAAAACGTGTATTATATGCGTGTATATTATTATGATCACCTTTCAAAAAACAACTAGCAGAATTAAATGACATTTTCTGACCAATACCCCATCCAATTGATCATTTTTTGATCGCAAACGCCACGAGCCGAAGGAATAGTGATGAAAATGAGAACAGCACGATTATTATTAATTGACTGGACACACACTCAGCTGCTCAAAGTTCTAGTACATATATATATATATTTTAAAAAAAAAACAGTTATTCATTGTGTTGTCATGTTTTATTGTTCAATAAAACCCTTGCTGTAGTTCCCTGGGATTGACCTGCAAAAAAATCTCCACAAAGTTAGAAACGTCAAAAATATATAAAATCATGAGTGGGTTTTGTCACATTTTATTGATGACCAGGCTGAGATTTTTGGGGCAACATTGACAGTCCACATGATTGCGTAGCGGATCGAAGGCATTCTGTGTATGGTCAAATAAAAAGTGTGGATGGCATTCTCTTCTTTAAAATGATTATTGACATTCCTATTTCTTCTTGGGTGCATTGGGTGTGTTGAACTTAAAGAAGATGATGTCACCGTCCTCCACCACGTAGTTTCGACCCTGTTGTCTGTATTTGCCTGCAGCCTAAATTGGGCAGATGAAAATGCAATATACAAGATAAAAATGACGTATTTTTATTAAATAACTTCTTGTGGACCTGAGAAACTGCAAAAATTTCCTCTCTGATGATTGACACTTTGTGACTCCAGATATGCCGTACCTTGACTGCATTTTCGGTACCCTCCTCTTTGAAGTCGGTATATTTCATCACCTCGGCCATGATGAAGCCCTTCTCGAAGTCCGTGTGGATCTTTCCGGCCGCCTGTGGAGCTTTGCTGCCTTTCTGTTGGGGTGCAATGATAAAAAAAAGTGACCTTAATTTTCATAATAACCTGAACCGACTTCACCCTGGGAATAAAAAAACAAAACTGGTTTTCCAGGTAAATTGTCTCCAAGGATCAGAATGAATCGTTTCACTCCTTTGTGGTGACAACGCTGAAGAACACACTTACCCGGACAGTCCACGCTCGCACCTCGTCCGGTCCCGCAGTGAAGAAGTACTCCAGCTGTAGTGCCGCGTAGCCTGTCTTAATTATTTTGGTCAGGACACTAGAAGGAGACCACGACAACGACATTATGTGTCATGACCAAGGTTAGAATAGTTTGGGGATTTTTCATTTTAGCAAAATTGTTTTTAGAAAGCTCATGTATAAAATTGACAGACAAAACTAAGGACATTTTCACTACAGTTTGGACCACCTCTGCGTCTTTTGCTCCTCGCAGTATTTTGTCTGGTCCTCTGGCTCCATGTCAAATAGTTTGGACTCCAACGCTCCACTGAGGGGGATCACCATGGAGCCCGGGTCGTGAACATCCACCCACTCCTTGATTTTCGCCAACCTCAGAGAAGAGAATAGATGCTACTTTCAACATGACAACACACACCTGAACCAAAACAAACCCAAAAAAAATGACAAAAACGATCCATGCGCAAACAAACAAAAAAACAGACACACAAAAATACGAGACACATACCACTTGTTCTTTTTGCGGATGTAATCCTTCTCGGAGAGGTTGACCAGGTAGATCATGGGTTTGGATGTGAGGAACAAGTACTTGTTCAAAACCTCAATCTGCAACATGAGCACATTTCCACTCAGGAGAGCGCCGCCACCCCCCCACACAAGAACGCAGAGCCACTAAATGAGGTTAAGCGCCGGACCTCTTTGTCATTCCAGTCTCGGCAGAATCGCACGTGTTTCTTCTCATCCATCACCCAGTTCTTCACCTTCACCATGATGTCCTGAATAAAGAGGAGGCGCTCATCCGTTACCTCGCTTCCATCCGGAAGGCCGATGACAACACAAGTCATACGTATTCGGGTTTAAGCTTCTTATCGTTGCCTCGGACAGCCGTCTTCTCCAGCTTGTCCAGAATGGGCGCGATCATCTCCTCATCTTTGAGCCGCAGCTCCTCGTGGATGATCTCCATGTCTCGCACCGGGTCCACGTTGCCCTCCACGTGGACGATGTCCTCATCGTCAAAGGCACCTAGAGAAACGGTGAAGTTAACCCGAGTGCGAATGCTTTTAAATCCGGGTGAAAAACTTCTTTTAGTGATAATTTAGATCAGTCAGCCATTTCTCTTATATTCATCTGGTTTCTATCTAATACTTAGCAATAATAAGAACATTATGGCTCTGGGACTTGTTTGGGTTCAGCACTCTGGGCTGCACCTGTGCGCTTCACTCAAGTTCTTGGCTCAGGCACTGACACACTGAGACACACACACAAGCAGACAAGTAACTCACGTGTCATGTGGAAGATGGCATCACAGGCGCTAATGTGAGAGAGGAAAGCGTTCCCCAACCCTTGTCCCGAGTGTGCGCCCTTCACCAGGCCGGCGATGTCCACCACATTGAGAAAAGCAGGAACCTTACTGGGGAGGCGATGGCAGAAGCGTGTCACAGGTGGTGTACGGTCAAAACTTCACTTACTCACTAGAACCTAACTACTTCACTCAGCTCAGTCACTATCCTTTCTGTATAAAATCACATCGTCACACCTGGCTGGTTTATGATATTGGCAGAGAAACTCGAAGCGTTCATCGGGTACTGGCACTCTGCTCTCGTTGGGGTCGATAGTGCAGAAGGGGAAGTTCTCCGCTGCTGCTTGGCTCTTGGTCAACACGTTGAAAAACGTGGATTTCCTGCAAAGACTTCATCTCAAAATCTGTCTTAAAAAAAAAAAAGCATCGTGTATCAAATTGTACCAACCCGACGTTTGGCAGTCCCACAATTCCGATTTTAAGCGACGTCCCGAAGCGTCCAATCAACGGGGGCGGCTTAGGTGCGTCTCCCTTCTTTGGAGCCATCTGCAAGAGTGGCGTCAAGTTACCATTCGGCCACGATACATTCTCCTGAGGAATATCACTACTTTTAGAGCTCCTACAGACACTTTGTAGGCTCTGTAGCTTTAGGCTAGCTGGAGGTAAAAACGTGGAGCTTCATTCAAACCCGATTTATGCTAGGGTTAGCAGGCGGCTAATATGAACCACACCTGAATATGTCCGAGGAAGTCGCTGACCGACTCTCCACGGAGACACTTAACTTAGACCTCAGGTTTTGAGTTTTAGTGTGAAAACGATTTTCATGTGTACCTTTATTTCGTTTTCTACGTGCCGTACACTTCAGCGATTGCCGCTCACACGGACCACTCGGCTGGGAAAGACAGCACGGGCTGCAGCGAGAGCTGAGCGGAAGTGTTTTGGCAAGCAAGTCTTCCGATTGGTCAGTGTGACAGCATACGTCACAGCGACGTGTAACATTTTCATCCCGGAGTAAAAATAAAATACCGAAGTATAAAAACACTGGCGTAGAAGCACTTTCACCATCCCATTTTCTCTTGACTGCATAAACACACATTTTAAATTTACATTATGCAAAAATGAATTGTCTTGACAGGCGAACGCCTCGATTGGTTGGTGCCAGAGTGGTGCGGCTACGTCAGAGCTGCGCGACGCTCCGACCCCATTTTAATAACACAATCTTATCTTCACAAATAATTCACAGGGTTGGGATCTTTGCATTTAAATTTTCTTTAACTGGCCTCATCCATGCACTTGGGGAAGATCATTTGCATGACTGTACTGTCAAGGCATCATTTTGAAAAAACATGCAAATAAAAACACAAAACTGCTGACAATGGTTTCAGCTTTTATTTGAAAATCCACATGACAAACGTATGACGCATACAAATTCTACCTCCTGTATACCGTGTAATATGACAAACTGCAGAAGGGACACAAGCCATTTATATACTGTGGTGGGTACTTCTATTTCTGAACATTGAGAAAACGTAATGAAAGCTTACCATGTCTAACATCCTCATTAAGAACTTGCTCTACGAATTGAGTCTTTATAATGAAAAAAAAGAAAGACTACAATGGCTGTCATACTAAGAATAACATGGACAGGTATTATGACAGAAGATGAACTGAACATTAGCAGATGCATTCAAACCTACTGCAAACAAAGTGGACAAAATTACTTTGTGTATTGTTTAAAAAAAAAAAAAAAAAATCCACACTCCAAACATACGTTTCTACTACAAAACAAAAAAGCCATTCTTTTAAACATCACCTTTTTTGGTTCTGTGTTCAAAATAAAACAAAAGAGTGTCCAGATTTCAGCAGACAAAACAACTTTCAACATCAGGAACGTTGTGCACGTTATCCTTGAAATTTGTAAGGTAAACTTCTATCACTGGTCTGGTCAAAACATCCAAAAATAAAAATAAAAAATCATGGACGACTTCACTGCTCAGTAGTGACCTGTGGGAAAGAAAGGAAGAAATACATTTATTTTTTTAAATAGTGATTTAGTCCATTCATTGATACCATTTTCCCTCAAATAGTGGCCTCACTTGTCATTTATTTGCATCAATAAATACCATACCCCAAATTGACGTGCCTTATTTAGTAAGCATAGAAGAAAAGACAGTAATCGTGTGTGCCAGTGTCAAACATACGTGGGGAGTAGGATCGTGATCTGGATCGAGAGCGGTACCCTCTGCTGTAGTACGGCGATGGAGATCTTCGTCTATCGGACAAATAAAAACAATTCAATGTCAACCACCAATCCCACAAGATAACCAGACGCAAAGCACTTACCTGTATGATCGGTACTCTCGGTCGTCATAGCGATCGTAGTCCCGATCGTAACCACGATCATAACCACGATCGTAGCCTCGGTCGTAGTCCCTTGACATGCGCCTTGAGCCGCCGCCTCCCCCTCCGCCGCCTCCACCGCCGCCACCACCGCCACCACCTCCACCGCTGGAAACGGAACATAGAAGCTCAGGAAAACATTTTCGAACCTACGGCGTGGTCAGGACGACACTCACTATGTGGGCCGTCCCATGTAGATGCCAGGAGTGGGGGTGTGCGCTCGTTTGGTAATGGAGAAATCCACGCGGATTCGTCGGCCGTCCAGTTCCATTCCGTTAGCGTGCTCCTTGGCCTGAAGGAACATGCGGGCGTTAGTCATCCAAATCAGCATGTTGGTGGGAAACCCGTACCGCAGAAGCTTCAAAAGTCAATTAATTCCTGGGTAACTGATACTCGCCTCCTTGGAGTCCTCGTAGTTCTCAAAGTAGACGAAAGCGAAGCCCCTGGAGCGCCGCGACTGCTGGTCGTACACTATGTTGACGTCCGCCAGGGGGCCATACTTTGAGAACACTTCCCGCAGGTCCCGCTCAGTGGTGTACAGGCTCAGGCCAAACACGCCCAGGCATGTGTTTGGGTCAGGGTTGGCCTTTGGGAGGCAGAAGGAGTTTGGCAATAAGCACAACAAGATCTTTTTGGCCCATTAAAATAATAAACAGCTGGTTTGCAGCCATTTTGGACAATGTAATAGTTACCCTATTGCCAATGTGCCTGCGGCGGTTGGACATGGGCGAGCGGCTGTGGCTCCTTCGCCGGCTGCCAGAGCGGCTTCGGGATCGGCGACGGCGAGAGCGGGAACGAGAGCGGGAATAGTTCCTACGTGAGCTCCGGTGGGAACGGGACCTAAGAAGATGATGCAGCGCTCATATGAAGAGGCAGTTAACTCAAGACGCTCCCGGTTGTTACCAAAATAGGGTCTTACCTAGATTTGGATTTGGATCTGGAGCGTGAGCGAGACCTGGACCTGGAATGCTGGGAACCATCCTTGGAGCGTGCCGGCGAGCGGCTGGCAGATTTTGCCGATCGCTGAGGGGAGGAACTCCCCGAGCCAGGCTGTGGCTCCTGGACAAACCGGACAGCGACGTTAAGACAAAACAAGTCGCGCTGGTGTTAAGAAAGAATGATACAAAATGTGTGACTCCACTCGCCCTTTAAACCTTTAGAAGGACTTTTTTTTTTAGGTTAGCGTATTTATATGGATGAAATACACATGAAATACATGAATGTACTTATTTAGCTGAAAAGCAGATTTGAGATAAATAATAATGAAGGTGGGGCGCTAGCGAGTGAGTTACAGAGAGGGACATTTAACATGCATGATTTAGAGAAAGAAAAGAGAATAGCAACATAATAGGCTGTTAAGAAATTACTCCTACCCGGCCAAACCTCTGATCATAACTTCATAACTTCTTTTACTTCATTACTTCAAAACAACCCGTCATTTCTTCTTTCTTCTCTTTGACATTACGACGTCTTTTTTGCTCCTCTTCCCCAATTTTACCATCTGCCATTACAACACTAGTCGAGGGATAGGATCTTGAGCGCTTCTTTTTTTCTGCTCCCAATACATTAGCATGCATCAACGGCATTGGCTTCAAACATTAATAACTTCGCATCAGAAACGTCTTCCGCCTTTTTTTCTTTCTTCCAACCTCAACCTTGACAAAGAACAAACAAGGGGGTGATAAGGCAAGTTGGTTGGTTTGGTTGCATTTAAACACCAAAAGGCACAAAGAAATAATACCAGCATAACCAGATAACAGTAAGAGTGCACAAAGGAGTATATTGAAAGCTACACTGAAAGTAATACATATGGTGACGAGCCAACGTCTCAAATTCATTGTGATAAAAAATAAATACATAAAACTAGTATTATGTTAAACACAATTGGGAAAAAAATCCGCACGATATTGAACGCAACACTACGACCGCCATTTTCCCCTAATGGTTTTATTTTACTCATTTTTATTCAGTGTCGCCCCAACTACTCCTTTGTCACAAAAAAATTCAATACTCAACACAGCATTGATTAAAATTCACATTTACAAAATACAATTTAGACGCAGTTTTACAACCGTAGGCAACATGTGTCGGATGAATAAAAGCATGGCCATGGCGGCGCGGCCTAGTCTAAGAATGACGGCTGATAATGGGCCGCATGCTTTCATTGATTAAAAAACACAACTTAAAAATCAAGGGAAACAACTAACACATTACATAAAACATATCCAATACCACATTTTTGGTTCACGGTTCAGAAGACACGTTGCCATAACCACGTCGGCTGAACAAAGCAACAAACATTGGAGCTAACAAGCTAACGTTAGCTTGGCGTCTTTTTCCCCGCTCGATGTGTTCCGTTAAAAGTCAAACAAAACTCACCTTATCCCTGAACTCTTTCTCGGTGTCGCTCATGTTCGCGTCACTAGTCACCTTTTTAGCAAAAACTGCTCTGACGATTGATTTTGTTATATATAGATTTTAAGCCCCAAATAGCTTTAACGCTGTGGTAAACTGGATCAAGACGAATTAGGCTAGCAGAGGGGACTGTCTTTTCGCTTCCGGGATTTTCGAAATAAAATACATAACTTCCGCCTGAACCCCGAGGAAATAAAAAAACTTCGAACACAATCCAAGTACCGGTATTTTGTTTTCGTAGATCGTTAATTGTTATACTACTCAACAATATAAAGTACAGCAAGCCCTAAAATTTAAAAGCTAAATTTTACATAATCAAAAGGGAATATGAATGTCTTTAACTATGGCTGCTCGCTACACAAAAAGTAATGACGTGTAGATACATAGATTATATTATAAACTTTTATTACATGAGGGGAAACAAACAAAAAAACACTTTAAAGCATGAACTTAAACATGCATTTGTATACAGTAGTTTGCTATGCATTCAATACTGTACGCAATGTGCCTCACATCTCTTAGCAGTTTATTAAACTGGGGGAAACAAAAATATATATTCTCATTCAGTCATTTCAAAAAATAATGATTTCACCAAGTTTGTCAACATCTCCGGAGTAGTGCTTGAATAAATTAGCATCTTGCGAAAAACATGGAAGTGACCTGCACATACTGTAATAAGTGAATACGACAACATAGCTCAGTATGATGTCAACCTCTCCAGTTTCAGTGTGAGAACCCTGAAAGGCACTTGCGGCAGGACTTCCAACACAAAGGTTTTCCTTAAAAAAAATAAAATTAAATTAACACCAATGGTTGTTGCTTGTGTCTAAATGTCTCCAATTACAACTCGGAGAGGTGGGGGGGGGGGGGTGCCGTGTGTGTTAGTCCTTTGCAGGTATCTGATGCTGACGCGCTGAGCAAGCTATAGGAGTTTCTGATGCACAATTTCCCAAATCATCAGCTTCCGGAAAAGAGGCATGTGCCACTGCAGAGAAAGTAGATGTTGTTTATCAACAAATTAAGTTGCCCACGCTCACTCAGTCGTTCATTCTCACTCACCACACGTTGCATAAATACACACACTCTCCCATACCTGTCTAAAGGTGAGCGGCTTTCCTTTAGCGATATATTGAGCGTATTTACACGCAAACACACCGCAATCGCTGCCATTCTTCTGCTGGGGAATCTCCTGCAAGGAAAGAGACAGCATTTTCATTGCATGCTTGCATGAGCAAAGGAGATTATTTGAGGAAATGCTACCAGTGGGCTCCTTACAGTGGGCCGCATGCAACTGACGTTCCATTTGGTGGTGTCCAGATCTCTGCCTTTCTTTGCTCTGTGTTCCTCCTTCAAGTAGAGGCTGGGGGGAAAAGAAGCCAAGTGTGTGTCAGTTTGGAGACGATCGCACAAAAAGGTGGCGAGAGGGAGACGACAAAAAGGACTCACAGCAGTAGACCGCAAACAGCATCATGTCTTTGGCCCATCGAGTCGTACGACTTCACCGTCTTTGCTTTCAAGTCTATCACCTGCCAAGCAAGGCAAATCGTTTTTTTTCCATTTTTCACACAGTTCCCGTGTGACGTCGACTCACAGCTAAGGCCCAGTGGACGCCCATGTGTAGCGGGACCAGTAGCAGGTCATAGAGGAAGATGTCCACGGCTTTGGTCCAGCGCTTCACGGCGGCGTGACCACCGGCCAGCCCGCCCGGACTGCCGCGGAGCTTCGGGTAGAAGAAGGTGCTGAACGAGTACACCCGTGGTCCCGCGGCAGAGTTGGAACTCTCCTCCATGACCAAGGAAAGGTAGAAGTTGATCACCTGCACACAGGGACAAGAATGTTATCGTTGGCCAAAATGACCAAAACAATTCTGAAGGAATACCTCGTCGTTGAGCCAGCCGCCTTCCTGAAGAGTGGCCAGGTCTCTCTGCGTGATGCGCAGCTTGAAAGCAGCACTTAAAACCAAGTTGGGGTCACTCTGGGCCAGAGCGCCGCACACCTCGGCCGCCATCTCCTGCAAATGCGCAAAAAGACAGCAAACGGGATGATAAATCTGATCTGATAATGGCGTGATCGTCTGTAAAAGACCTTGGTGAGTCGAGGTATATCGTCGTCGGTGTGTCGGACATGCGTGGAGAGTGTGTGCGAGTCCGCCGGGCTGGCGGCGGGCGCCACTCGGTCCACAAGGTTGAGGCGAGTGGCAACTTCAGTGGAGAGGTCCCAATCCGAAAATGGTTTCTAAAAAAAGACGGGAGAATATCAATGTTTACAAGCAACGACAATGTGTGGACTTCCGCTTAGCAGAATCCGTTGAGCACTGTAATCTTTTTACATGCAGCTTGGATAAAATGCTAGCAAAAAGGTTAGCATCGCATACGTCCTACGATAAATAAAGGCAAATTAACCTTTGAACATTTCATATGCTGTCTGTCATCCGAGTTGCTGAGAGGCAGGGCACCCCATCTGGCAAAAAATAAATGGAGTTAACGCCCACACTTAAGACTATTGACAGGAAATTCCATAAATAAAAGCCTACAACAGACCTCAAAAATTATAAAAAAATTTCAGCTCATCTATCTGTGTTCAACCTCGAAGAAATAATGGCACCAACCTGCTCTTATTTACAGGAGCAATTCTCCGAGGTAGCGCGCCGGGGCAAGCTGTTCCGGAAAAAAAAAAATTCATTAGCGTACTTCATTGCTTAACATTTGTATGAACAATAAGCATAAAAAAATATTTACGGGAATATGGCATCTTTTTGGAAGCCGACTCGGAAGGCTTTCTTGTTACTGCATGTTCACCGTGGGAGAGCAACACGCTTCAAAAACAGTCAGAAGATATTGAGCTGTCTGACACATTCTAGTCGTTGTGTACCAGACTTTTGGTCTTGTACTCACGCTTTTGGTTTTGTTTGATTGAAAGGTAGCGGCTGGCTTTTGCTGTATTTTTCTGTCACCATCTCCAGCAGGCGTCTGTAGTGCTCTTTGTCATTCTGCTTGATGGTCTACAGAGAAATCAAGAACGAAAAACATTTGGTGAAACGTCTTCTAAGATGGGATCGATTCAGAATGAAACGATCGGGATGAACGAGCATATCGGCAGGCGTGATGGACCTCTTCCACGGTAAGACTGGGTTTGTAGCAGCGATTGTGTCCAAAGCCATTGCAACTAGTCTGGTTGGCGTTGGGCATTCCCACACTCACAGAGGGCCGTGAAGGCAGCAGCTGAAGGGAGCCCCTCATCTCAGAAGACACAGTGGTTCCACTGAACAGATGAGACAGAGAAGTTTAAGGCCTGAGTAAACATCATTTCTGTTCTGTTTGTCCTCCTCCCAAAATTGACTTGCCTGAATTTCCTCCTTAATGGTGGCAAGGAGCTCTGGAAGGGCCTAGCTCCAGCCCTATCATTCATTCCGATCCCTGGTTTATCTGCGGCGAAGAAACCAATTTAAAACAGACTATATGGAGAGAGTATATGACATTTGTGTTCATTTATTATCTTCACACACCCATTCTCCAGTCAGGGCTTGTCACCCATGGAGTGCCCAGCTCATCGATTCCCAGCGCGACAGACTGGAAAACAAGAAATTACACTTTTGAAAGAAATGTATTATTATTGAAAAAGAAATCCCAAGTGTTATGTTAATGGTAATCAAAAATATATATTGACAACTGGCTGGGTATTATGACCTTTAAATAAGTGTCCGGATACTGTACATGATTATTGGGGCATGGTTTCCGCAACCGAAGCAGGCTTGCAACCCCGGCCACAGTGTTCTTGACGAAACTTATCACCACATCTGTTTGGAAAACAAAAAGTGATGATCATCAATTAGCTCATTTTTAAGTCAGTGCAAGAAAATAGCGATTTATTTTTTTTATGCCCAGACCTCGTCTACACCTTTTTGCTGAAACCGGCTCGCTCTGGCCAACACTGTCTGCTGCATCAACACTGGAAGGAGAAGAAAGGCTTCTAAATAAGATGCATGCGAAGGAAGACAAGGAATGAATCTGCCTATCATGCACTCGCATATATCAAGTTGTACTAAAACTCGCTAGCTTGTTTGGATAACGTAATGTGACGACAGTCAGAAAGTTAGTCCAGTCAAATAACGCTGCAGCAAGATCGACTAAATTTCGCGTTTACTGTTCGTTTACTAACCTCTGGTAGCTCCTCTTGACCGGTCTACCGTGGCTCTCTCGGCGCCGTGCTAGCGTGCTTGTCAGCAGCTCCCCGTTATTAGCTTGGTGGTTTTGACCCGTAGTGGGCTCAAATAACGACGAGATTCCGTCAAATATCCATTCATACATCCCAGATACATATGTAAAATGGCAACCAGGTCTCTACACGGGCCAGGATGGTCTCTCTTCGTCTCGGGGTTGTGTCCAAAAAGAAAAGAAAAGATGTACGACACTGGTATCGGTAGCGAAGCTAGCTTAGCTTGTTGTTTGGTTTCGCAATGCGCCTCAAGCGTATTTGGTGTCGTTTCACCGAGTAGGCGGTATTCGATGTTCCTACAGAAGACCACTTTGTGAAACAACCGGGGTCGTTCGGAGTCTGAAAACGAGCGCACCCAAACCTGCTGTCACTGGATGACGTCAGGAGAAGAGGATTGGCTGAAACTGAAAGTGTCTATTTACGTAATTGTCAATAATAGGAAAAAAAAAAAAAAACATGTAGCACGAATTAACTAATAAATAGTCTGGATTTTTTTTTGTAAAAGATTCGAACTGATCATTATAAAAATTTAAATGCAGTATTTCTTAATATAGCCCATATACCATTTATTACATTCTAGTACTTTGTAAAGCAGACTTTGAAAACAAAGACCAGTTTAAAAGCACATTTAAAATATTTATTATCAGAACAATACAAACAATATAAAATGGCCAATGTACAATCAGCTGTACAGCTTAAGGACTTTTCAACACACGCACATAAAAACACGCATGACACAGCACATTTGGTGATGTACAATTTGAGTAGAAAAAAAACATTCTTGAAACAAGAGAAAAACTCATTTGAGCATCAAAATTGAAATACATAGAAAACAAATGTCGTAGAAAAGCTCCAAAAATACTTTGTGCACAAAATGACACGTTATGTACATGTACAAAACGGTACGGCTTTGACGTAAGGCATAGACAGCTGCAAACTGGGGACACTGACGGCATCAATGGTCACATTTGGGGCTCATGCTGGACGACTGAAGGACCTGAACGGACAAAAATACACATTTACTTTAGAAGAAAAAAATCATACATTATTGCCTTGACTGAGAGTGTCCCAACTTTCGGAGTGTTTTCAAGTTACAACTCGTGACATTTGCTTTGAGTTGTGAGCAAATATTTGGGCCAATCACAACTGCGGACAATTTAGAGTCTTCAATTAACCTACCATGCGTATTTTCGCTAAGTGGAAGCAAACTGTAGTACTCGGAGTAAACCCACGTAGGCAATGGGAGGGCATGCAAACTCCATTGAGGGAGGCTGCAGCCCAGATTGGAGCTCATGACCTCTAAATCACAAGGCGGGTAGGCTAAGCAGAGATCCACCGTGCCGCCATCAAAGATCCATCCACTGAAATAACAGGAGACAAGGAATGCTGAAGGTGACCCGAGCGGCTGCCGACAGCCATCGACCACTCGCACTCACCTGGGCTGTGCGGGCAAAGGGGTGACAAGCAGCTCAGGTTCTCCCGTAGCCAGCGTTGCCGATAGCCAATCATATTGGGGGACTGAATCACTTGTGATGTCCATCACATGTTTCTGGGCGGGACTAAATGCGACTGCTGCGCTAGGTTGGGGGGGCACATTTGGCAACACGGCCCCAGGATAACATTGGGGTTTGGTTTTTACTTTTAAAGTGAGTGGAGGCATGCCTTAAGTGCTGCTATCAGATCACATAGCATTTGGGTAAGGGAAATTAATTGGGGAAAAAAAATTTTTTTTAGGTGCCACCCCCACTTCAGTGCTTCACCAGAAGAGCACCAGATGTACAACACTGACCTCCCCTATATTCATAAATTAGCATTTATGGAAAAAAGAAAAACAAGCCGAGAGCTTCAAGGAACGCTCACCTGGCTTGGAACCGACCAGCCGATGCTGGACCTTCTCCAAGTGGTGGATGTAATCAGTCAGGGATTTTTCTGGGTCTTGAGACGTTGAGGCTTGAGTTGGAGTTGAGCAGGACCTGCAAAAAAAGAAAGTTTTGTTAAAAAAACAACAACTCCTAGATACATGTCACGTGGTGCAGTTTCTATGTGAGGGCGGCAGACCTGTTGTGCAACCTGAAGGACGTTTTGCTGGGCGAGACGAAAGCAGACGCCGCATCTCTGTTCGGGGAGAACTCGGGATTCAAGCGAGGCTGCTGTTGCTCTCGTAAAACTTCGGCTTTCAACCCTAAAATGGATGCGCAGAGTGAAACCCTGCCGACGCGCAAAATCCCCGAGTGGCATCGAAGGTGCGCATCAAAAGAGCCGACCTGGAGCGTGGACATGTGCGGTCGCGCACACAGGTAAGCGTCTGATGGCTTTGTGCCACTTCCTGGTTAGGAACTTCATTCTGGCGAGAGAAACGTTTAGATTCAGTGCTACGAGTATTAGCGCAAGCTAAATGCTTCCTCAGTTCCATCCGCACCTCGAGATGGCGATGACCACTCGCACCGCCGACCGAAACCTTCCAAGGGGCTTCCGGCACGTGGTCGGCGGCGACGGTTGTACCCCCATGGTGGTGATCAGACACAGGGTGGCCCGCTCACACTCCTTGAATCCTCCAAGCAGCAACAGCAGGTAGCGTTTCTGGTACACCAGCGCTTTCCGGAAGCTCTCGGCGCGCAGGTAGCGCTCGTATAAACGCTGCACCTGGAAAAGGAACATTTGACAAATTGTTGTTTAATCTATCAAGCCTTGTTGGCTATTGAGCCTTCGTTTTGGGTGCTTTGCCGCCAACTTGTGGTGTCTACACGCAATTACAAAGCCTTTTTCATTTGCTCCATTGGAGAGCAACAATTCTTTTCATGGGTTTCAATTCTACGTCCACAATAGTCCCAATTTGATCTCAACAACAATGTACAATCCTATTTTAAAATACTGACAAAAATTCCCACTCTGGGAGAGTTTTACCCACTGACCTTGCTGGGAGCCATTTCGTTGACCGGTATGTTTTCACTCTCCGAGGCCATTTTAGCCAGCTCATTCTCAGCACGGTGCAGTTGGCGCTCCAGGTAGGAGACTTTATGTTTCAGGGCGCTCTTTTCTTGGCCTAGAGACGTCACGCTGCGTGTCAACTGAGCATTCTCGCTCAGGATCTTCTCCAGCTGGCTGGGTGAGGTAGTGGGCGCTCTCTATAGCGAGTAGGGAAACTTTTGATGAAACTTGTGCTCGTTCGAGACCAAAGCGATGCTCGGCTGTCTCGATTGTACCTGCTGACTGCGTTGTGAGGTTTGGCCGCCGGCGTCGCCGCGATCCAACCGGCAGCGTTCGCCGCTCAGTCCCGAGATCCTCTGAGCGGCCATGTCCCGCTCCTCTTTTTGGAGCTCGGCCAAAGTGCGTTGTAGCTCCTCCGTGTGTTTCCTGTCCTGCTGCCTCAGCAACTCCAGGTCGCGCTTCCACGAGAGCAAAACAGAAAGAAGGTCAACCTTTCGTGTACTGGTTGTCAAAATCCATGGATGAGCCTTGCCGCACTTACCAGTTTGTTATTGGTCCTCTCCTGCCGTCTCTCCTTCTCCATCTGCTCCTGCCAGCCCTTTTGGCGCTCCTGCTCCCATTGCTCCTCACGTTCCTTCTGCTTGTCCTTCAACAGTTGCATCCTCTCCTTCAGTTCCGCGAGCTCCGCAACCTGCGCCTCCAAAGAGAGGTCGACCTTTCTTTTCTGCTCCCTCAAGGTTTCCTCCCGGCTCTTTTCCTCATCGAGTCTCCTCCTGCTCTCCAAGACCTCCGCTCTCAGTTTGTCCGCCGAGGCTGCGAGATCCTCCCCTCGCCTTCGCTCCTCCTCGAGCTGCGAGCGCAAGTCGGAGATGAACTTCCTGTCTCGGGCGGCGTCGGCTTCGTGTCTGCGGTTCACGTTGTCGATTTGTTTGGAGCAGCGGTCAAGCGCTTCGTCCAGCGTCCTTTGGGAGTCAGCCAGCTTGGAGCGGACTTCGACGAGGCGGGATTCCGATTGGCTCAGGAGGCGTTCCAGGCGGGCGTTCTCCTCGTGTAGGTCGGCCGAGTGCCGGCGCTCGTCTTCGAGCTTCTTTTGCAAGTGGTCCAAACGCTTCTCCAGCAAATCGCTGCGGGACTGCTCGATCTGGAGCTCGCGTCTCAGGTTGCTGCTCGCCACCTTCTCCTGCTCCACGAGACCCTGGAGGGCCAGCATCTCGGACCGCCGCTCCTCAGCGGCTGCTCGCATAACCTGGGAGAGGACACGGGTTCTTTAGGTGAGTTTGGGAAATCACACAATGCCCCCCCCCCCCCAGGTCTAGTCCCTACCTCTAATTTTTGCTCGACCTCATTCTCTTGACGCACGTTGAGAGCTCGTTCTTGCTCCAGCTGCTGCTTAAGCTCCAGGGCGAGCGCTCGTTCCTTTGTCAACGTCTGCTCGCACTCTTCTACAGTCAACCTGCGGGATCCATTTTAGCGCTTATATTTACACGAGGAACGTTTCGCATTTGGCATTAGGAATGCGAGAATATTTTACCTGAGTGTCTGTATTTTGTTCTTTTGCTCCTGCTGTGTCTCGTGTGCATATTTCAGCCGCTTCTGGCTCTCGTCCAGATCTGCCCTTGTTTGGGATTCTGACTGCAGCTGCTCCTTGTCAGCGCCAGCTCTGGTGTCAGTCTGGAGACGGAGGGGGAAAAGTGTGTCAAAAACACAGATTGCGCGGCAAAAACACACACGTTAACAAACTCACATTTGTACGCCTCTGTGCCATTCGGCAGAGCAGCTCACGCAGTGCGATCACCGTCTCCTGCAGGGCCCTCTTCTCCTCCTGCCAGCCCATCGGGGCGTCGGACGACGGCTTGTCCCCTTGGCCCAGTAAAGCGGGACGCTCTTGATCCTGGAGCTGCGAGAGCGAGTTGAATTCCGCCACGTATGATGGATGGAACGAGGACGAGGCCCGACGCTGGGACAAGGTCAGTATTCGACAGCTTTCTTGGTACACTTTCCTTAACAGGGCCTGTTAAAAACATACATATATAGTCATCCCCAAATAGAATAAATAAAATTAAAAAGTACCAAAATTAAATTAGAGCTGCTGCATCATAACTGTTAATAAGTGATTTAAAAAAAAAAAGAATTTGACAGTGCCAGCTCTACCTGAAGTTCCGGAGACAAAAGGTCATCGCAGTAGCTCATGCTGCCCGCAGCGCTATCGGTGTTAGCCGTGGGGTTCATGCCCCGGCAGCGGAGATACTCGACAAACTGTGCGTCCAGCCTCTCGGTCTGGTCCAGCTCCACTCGCAGCCTGGCGCCCAGTTCCGAGCTCATGTCTGAAGCGAGGCAGATGAAGGAAAGTCTCCGTTAATGCTGCATTGCAGATGGGGGCGATCACAACTACCCACTGCTGCCGTAGCCGTCGCTGGCCCATTCTGGTGCCGATATGGAAGAGGCGGAGCCGAGCGGTGACGGGGGTGCTGTTACGTCAAGTCCTTCCAAATCACACACCTAAAATGGATCGATACACAAAGAAACGATTTCAAACAAATGTCTTCAAAACTGAACACGATCCTATTGCGAGCACATACTTTGTCTTCGCCGACCGAGTCCACGATGGAGAAGTTATCCGAGACGGAGAGCGATCGAGGGGAGTGGCTGCTCTGTGTGGTCAGGTCCGGTGTGATGGTCCTGGAGAGCGGTGGCTCCATCGCCACCACGGGGGATTTATTAACCCGAACGTGGTCCTGATCTAGCACGCTTAGCTCGGACAGACGAGAGCCCAGAGCGGACACGTGAAACTGTTCTTGGAAGAACTCTTCGGAGCGCTCCAGGTGCCGCAACACCTCCGGGGAGCTCAAGGAGGTGTTGTCACGGTAGAGCCTCACCACGTCTTCTAAGGCCCTCTGAGAAAGATCTGAAAGGTGAATTTGAGAAGGTCATATTGGTTTTGACTAAAATAATAATGAAATGAAACAAGCGCTGGACCACGGAGGTTCATGGAGGACTCACCCCTGTACGGGTCTCTCTTGTATTGAACAAACGTGTCCGGTTGGCTGTGCTGCAGCTGGCTTTGCTGGGGGACCAGCGTCTCCTCGTGTGTGTTCAGGTCTTCCCGTAGGCGTTCAAGCTCTTCTTTCAGCAGGCGGTTGTTATTTTCCAGGTCCGCTACGGCGCGGTCTTTGCTCTAAGAATGGAATTTGAAAGGGAAATTTCAGGTTGAACATTTGCAAAATTTGAGTGTCCGGTTGTTACCTGTCCTTCTTGGTGTAGTTTTTCAGCCCTTTGAGTGGTGTTGCTTAAGTCTTGTTTCACGGTGGTCAACTCTTCCCTCAGGGCCTGATGCTCTGCCCCCAGTCTCGCCAGCTCCGTCTCGCTCAGCCTTAAGGCGGCATCGGCTTTAGCCAGAGTCTCCTCTGCATGGGTCTAGTGGAGAGGCAACCAATGACACACATGGGATTTATTTTTGTCTACAGCGCGACACGGACTCAGCTGGATCCCGGCACAAAGTAGTCCAACGTAATCCAAATGAGCTTTTTTGGCTGACGAAAACCGCACGCAAGAGAACAGCTTGATAAACAAAAGCTACCCCCGAATCTTTTATCTGCTTCCTCATTTCAATGTCACTTCCCCCGCGACGCTGCCGTGACGTGCCTTCCGCTATAACTAACTGCAACCAGATGTGCTCCCGCTGCTGCAGTACATAGTTTCCTTTTTTTTTTTTTTTTTTTTAAGTGGCAGCGAGGCATCCATGGACCCCAACACCCCCAAAAAAGGACTCCCATACTGGCCAAGAGAAATCATGAGCAATATTCTTTTAACAGCTGATCCCATCAACTTTCGCTCATATTTATATAATTGTCTGTAGTCACCATTTCAGTCATAAAGTACAAACTATATATTGTTGGCGTTACTCTTTCCATGACCTAAGGATACATCCGCATCCAATAATTAAATTTGATTCATGGTGTGGTTGATTATGTCTTGAAGCAAGGAAGGCAAAATGGGTTGCAATACTTGGCTGCAACCAGTAGAGGCGCTGTTGCTACTGTCTCAAATTACTAGCATTAATTGTAATGTTTTTTTTTTTTTGTGAGGACTCACCAGCACTTCCTTTTGGGCATCCTCTTGATGAGTCTGCTTTTCTAGAAGCTGAGCAGTGAGCTCGTCAACGCGGGCCCTCAGCGCAGCGGCTTCTTGTCCAAGCCTTTCAATTTCCTCCTGGAGCTGCCCCTCCTCCCTCCTGAGCGTCTCCCTTTCATCCGAAAGCTCCGCCTTGACAGTCTCGAGCGCGTCCGCCCTCGCCTGCTCCTCGGCGACGGCCTCGTCTCTCTCCGCCACTTCGGCTCGCAGCCTCTGGACTTGTGCTTCCAGAGTCAGGCTGTCATTCTCCATTTCCCGGTCTTTGTTCTTTAAAGCCTCGATTTCTCTCACGAGGTCTTGAGACTTCTGTTGAAGTTGAGTAACCAGAGAGCTGAGGTGGTCTCTCTCTTTTTGCACGGCGTCCACTTGCTGTGCCTGTTTTCGGAAAGCGTTCCTCTCCTCCTCGATGCCCACCAGCTCGGCCTCCTTGAGAGCGAAGAGGCCTCGGATCTCGTCCGCTTTCTCCCTCTCCGCCGTCAGCCGTTTGCCAAACTCTTCGCCGTGCCCTCTGTACTCTTCCTCCTGGGTTAGCAGCAAACGCTCCAGGGCCTCCTTCTCAGCCACCGCCGTCTCCAGCTGACTCTGAAGCGCTTTCAGGCGGGTGCGGAGGGGCCGAGTCGACGCCGAGTGACTCAAGCTGAGTTCGTGCTTCAGGCTGCTGGGCCCGACTCGAGGCTCAGGGCTCGGGGCCGGCGATGGGTTGATGCTGTCGCCGTCCTGCGAGTCGCTCACTTCGCACACGTTGGGCCCGAGCCTGGAGAGCTCGGCTTGCAGCGTGCTGATGACCTCGTGGAGGCGCTCTTCTTCTTCGCCCCTGTCCTGGCGCAACCTGGCAATTTCTGACTGGAGATGCTCCACTTGCGAGCTTAGGTCGTGGAGCTCCACCTCCAGATCCTTTTGAGAAAGCAAATAATGTTCATGTACCAAACCTTTTGGTGAAAACCAGGCTTTATCAAGTGTCGTTCGAACCTTATTGTTGGTATTCTCCAGCTCCTGTTCCAGCTTTTGAATCTCATTATTGAGGTGGTCAATCTCCTGGTTCTTCTCGTGCAGTAGAGCAGAGGGGAGGGTCTCCACTTTCGGATCGTCCACCGGTCTTTGTACCTCTTTTTCCTCTGCCAGAATACTAAGGGAAGACACTTTTTCCTGATAAGAAAAACACAAGGCAGCTGTTAGATGAGCACAATGTAAAAATACCTGTCGATTGAGACGAGGCTACCTCGAGGGCATCTATCTGCTTCTGCAGCTCGTGAACGTGTGCTGCGTTGTCGCTGGTGAGTCGCTCCAGTTGGAGCGCGAGATGTTTCAGCTCTGTTTCCTTGATGCTTAGGTCGCCCTGCACGTTCTCCAGTTGGCCCAGTAGAACGTTCACCTTCCGAAAGACAGCGACGTGAAAAGACTCGAAATTCTTACACAATCCACATAACTGTGAACGGCAGACAAAATGCGCCGTACCTCTTGTTCCTTGCTCTGTAGGCTTTGCTGTGCCACGTCCAGAGCATCCCTGAGCTCCTGCGTGGGTTCTCGCGTGTTGTCATGGTAACAGTGTCTCGTCTCATCCAGCTTGGACTGCAGCGCTGAGATCTGAAGCCTGTTGGACAACTGTTGCTGTTCCAGGGCCTGCTTGTCCTTGCGAGGAAGAGTAGAAATTTACGGTGCAGGTCCAAGAGAGTCGAGAGCCAAAAGTTGAAGGAGCCAGCTTCTCTTACTTGCGTGAGCTCCTCTTCCCTCAACTTAGCCCGGTGAAGTTCTTGCTCCAGTTGCCCGACGGCTCTGTTACACTCGGTGCTACTGAGCAGGGCTTGCTCCAGCTCGCGGATCCTTGTAGCCATCTTGTCGATCTCCTCGTTGCGCTCGGCGAGCTCTCTCTGCGCCTGCTGGTTGGTTAGCGCCAAGGAGGCGTGGTCCTCCAGCTTGTCTTTGATGATGGCTTGCAGACTCTCCACCTTGGAATATGTCAAAGGGGTGATAAGGAAGCTTTAAGAGACGCAGCGATGGGATTTGTGAGCTGCGGTGGAACCTCCAAAGTCAGAAACTCCAAGCTCTTCTGTGATGCTTGATGATTTGAAATACCTTGATTGTTCAACCTAAAGTCTCACGAAATTTCCTAGCCTTTCTCAGACATTGCGTCTTTTATCCACAGCATGACTTTTGACTTTGGAGGTTCCACTGTATATGATTTGGAGCTAAAAAAAAAGGAGGCATTTGGGATGAGCAGCATCTGGGAGAAAATGACGAAGCCATTCATTGGGAGGAGCGACATGGACGTGACGGAGCGTTTAGGCAAGGAGGAAGGCAAATGCATGCAACATGACTGACAAAAGGCGGCCACTACACACACACAAAAAAAAAAAAAACTCGACCAAAGCGGAGCGATAACGATGCAACAACGCACACCATGCATGAAATTGAGAGAAATACGCTCCGGTTGAAGTCCATACCTGCAGAACCAAGTCCTCAAACTACAGCAGTCCAATTCAGCACAGGAATAAACACATGGCAAAAGTCAAGCTTTGTTTCAACACGCTTGCAAACACCAACAGGCTCGAGGTTAAGAGCTCCTTAACTAACTGCATCACTACACACACCTTCATGCACATTCTATTTTGGAGCTATCGGTTTGTTTTTTTTCCTTTTCCATCCTTTAGTGAATTTATTAAGACGAGCGAGTGAAATCACCTTGTGTCCTTTGACGTCGCCGCCGGCCGTCTGCCTGAGCTGACTCTCCAGCCGTCGGATCTCCTGCTGGAACTCGTCTCTCTCGTGCTCACGCTCCACGGCTTGTTCCTGTTTGACCAAAAAATGTAATCCTGGTCTATTCCATGAAACCATGCAAGCATGGAAACAGAAGTTATGAGAGAAATATTTCTCCTTTTACCTCAATGAACTGCCGATCGTGCTTGAGTTGTTTCTCCAGCGCTTGCACCTGCTGGTCGAGGTCTTCGGCGCGGTTCTTGTGGTGCAATTCCTTCTCCAGGCCCTTGGTCTCCTGCTCCTCCAGCTCCCTCTCCAGAGTCCGCAGGCGCTGTGACAGAGAGCTGTGGTCCTTCTCGGCCTGCCGCTGTAGGTCCAGACGCTCCCGGGTCAAGCGCTCCGTCTCTGCCAGCAGACCTTTGGGGGTGGAAGATGGTGGAACAGTCAAGTAAAAGGTTTCCAAAATTTCCCCAGCTTAACCTTTCCATGGATTTTTTCCCCCCATAAATTTCCAGGAAACGTTTAAGGAAAGGGGGAAAAAGAGAACACTTCACTCCAAGAGCCTTTACCACAAACGGGCGAACTGGCAATGATGGCGTTGTGAAAGCAGACCAAAAAAAAAAAAAAAAAAAAACACAGCACACAGCCTCCCCACCTCTACATTGCAAACATACTCTGACCCACAAACCGGCAGCGGGATCTAAATTGAACCAACGGCCTGGAGGAGAGAAGACACATCTGAGTGCGCCCGTTACGTAAGCTTGCTCACTGAACAGGACATTTGAAGATTTTACGGCTTGTCGCTCTACCCACCTTTTTCCCTCTCCCCGAGGTCGGCGGAGAGATGCTCCTTTTGCCGCAAGATGGCGGCGTGCTCCTCGCTCAGCTCCTGGTGTTTGGCTCGCAAGTTTTCCAGCTCGGCGCAGAATCCCTCCGTCTGGTGAGTTTTCCTTCGGAGGTCCTCCAGCTCCTGCGCTAAGCGCTCCTCCTGCGCTTCCTTCTGCAGGAAGGCCTCCTCCAGAGCCGCCTTGTCGGCCACATAACCCTCCAGGAGACCTGCGTGTATCATGATGAGTGAATTATTTTCTAAGCGAGGCAGGCCAGTGCTTCGAACAAGACAAGACCCGGCGCTCACCCTCAGCCTTGTGGAGTTCCAGCTCCAGTTGACTCTTCAACTTCACTTCCTGCTCAACCTGCATCAACAAGAGATTGTGCTGCTCGAAGAGTTGGGCCGAATCCTCCTGGCTTTGGGCGAACCTCTCCTCCAGAGACAAGTGGACGTTATGTGTCTGCTCCAGCTGCAGTTAGGGGAAGGTTTGAACCTGGGTTAGTCGTATTTGCCAACCGAGGGAGCTCATCAGTACAGCACTAATATTAGTCGCTATTCACAGCGGATAAAGAATATACAATGACGATTGTTACTATATATCATAGTGAAAGGCTTTTCTATCTGGAATCTTAGGAAATCAAATAAAGTGTACAGTACCTGTGTATTGGCCTGGTTGAGCAGCTCCAGGAGCATATCGACTGTTTGGCGGAGTCGGTCGGAGGCATTCATGGCCGCTTCCTCTCCTCCAGGATTAATGTGCGTGTCCGAAACCAGCAGACTCTCGCAGAGTTGGTGTGTCAACTCCAACTCCTCGGCTTGAGACTCATCCGCAACCAGAATGCCTTTTGAAAGAAACAAGAGTGTTAACTGATTAGTCAAATCCGCTGAACTGCTTGCTGTCAAGCCCACATGCTGGGGGGGGGGAAAAAAAAAAAAAAAAGACTGACCCGATTCTTGTGCGTCACTATTCCCTAATGGGCTCCTCTGGTGGGTGACTTCCCCAGGCACGTTGCTTCGGGTGTTAATCTTTTTGCCAATCAGCTCTTCAGTCGCAACGGTACTACGAAGCATTTCAATCAGCGCTTTCTTCAGCTTGTCGTTGTCCTGGTGCAGCTTACGTCTACATGAGACAAATGAAGGCAGGAAAAAATGACTGCCACACACACACACAAAAAAAAATCTCAGAAGAAAAATCAGAGACAATACAAACCTCTCTTCTTTGGCGGTCTGCAAGTCATGGGTGAGCATTTTGAGAAGGTTGCCTCCCTCCTGACTCTCACGCTCCCGTCTTTGGAGGAGAGTGTCCAGCGTCTCCATCTCGGCACGCTTGCCTTCCAACTCTCCTCGCAGGCAGCCGATCTCCGCTTGCAACTGGGAGGAAAAAAACGAGGTTACTTGTCAATCCTATTGAATTACTAAACTTTTTAAAATCCACATCGAGTGCAATCTGCCTTTAAAAAAAAAAAGTTTGTCCAACTTTGGGACTCGCTCATTAGATTTCTCTTACCTTGCTTATTTCCCTATCTGCCAGCACCAAAACCAACAGAACTTCCCTCCCCTTTTCGCTCCCCCTCCTACTTCCCATTAAAAACGCTTCACGCAGCCACCTGCATCAACCAAACAATGGCATCACCCGGGCAACAGAACGCTCTCAAGCTGCTCTTTGCTGACCTCATGATAGAGACGCTTGAGTGCACATGTTAATATGTTACCATCAAACAACCAAGTATCAGGTGCTATGACGACAACAAAAGGGTATGCAAACACTCACTTCCCATTTGCAGCACAAATACAGAGCTCAAGCAAAATGTTTCACGCTGTATTTTCTTTTTTATAGTTTGACAGGCACTGTGACTTATACTCTGGTGCGTTCCCTAATCGTGTCGACTTTGTGAATTAGCGCCACCTTCTTTCCACCGACAATAATGCACCAAAAGTATCTCCCGAAAAAAAAAGGGTAAAAGAATTAAAGTTTAAAAAAACGTTCTTTCGGCTTCGAAAATATTTCACCCTGATAGTTAAAGCCGACTTGCATGCTCATGACTGCTTGCATGTGCGTGTGAAGCGTACCTGGGCCACCACAGTGTCAAGCTGCTGCAGTTTTGCGGTGAGCTGACTCATTTTGCCGGTGTAGTTGCGCTCCTTCTCTTCCTGTTCCGCCAATGCCCGACGCAGGTCCTCAAGCTCCGCCTCCTTTCCAGCCTTGAAAGAAATAGCGATGCATGAAGTGGGGGGAGAAAAAAAGAATGCCGACGGCATCTGCTTGTTGTTGTTCGCTGGCTGCGAGTGAAATGTCTGAGAAAAAAAAAATATCGCATTCGTCCTACAAACCTTGCGCATCAGCGGATAAAAAGCTTACATCCATCCCCCTTAGCAACTGTTCAGATGGCAGCGATGGAAAAACACGCATGTACCGAAGCACATGCAGACAGACGGCCAAGCGTGCCGCCTCTCGTATAGGACGGCGGGATTAAACGGAAACCGGGTTTGAATAAAGCTCCACTAGGAAGGAGTCCAATAGCGGGGAGGAAAAAAAAAAAAAAAACTAAACCTTCAGATGAACTAGTGCATGTGGAGATTAGAGGAGCAATGTAGCAAACACACGAGAGCATGAAATAATCCAGAGATTACATAATGTTGGCCCAAACGAACACGGTTGGATAGATAGAGAAACTATTAGACGTACACAACGTCTCCCTCGTATTTTCCCTTTTGGCAATTGTGGATTCTTTTTTAGCCAATCCTCATTTAAAGAAAAAAAAAAACGATTTGCTGTTTTTCTGATCAAACTATTGGAGTGAGTTGAGGACCTTCATGACGCCCTCTATTGTCTAGAATCACAGCCATTGTAAGCAACAAGTCAGCAAAACCAGGTTTCACCTTCTTGTGCTGAATCTCCTCTTGCAACCTCTCCCTGGATTGGACTTTGAGGATCTCCGCCTCCTCCAAGAAGTGCTGTCGTTGCCTCGACGACGACTCTTCAAGCTCCCGACGACATGCCTCCAGTTCCCGTGCCGAGGCTCCTTTAAGCTCCTGTGGTTTCACAGAAATGTCAAAGCCTCTCCTCTAATGGGCTAGTGTGAGTAGAACTTTTACACACGACAAACACACCTGAAGATGGAGTTGGTGCTGTTGAAGAAGTTGTTCTTTCTCAGCGGCGTACGCCTGCGTGAGCTCCTCAAGAGCAGTGCCGTGTTGCTCCTCAAGTTCCAGAACCTGACAAAATAATTTGCTGTTCAGTATAAAGTCTAGAGAACATCCAGAAGCACTTTTATGACATTTCTGTATGTTGATAACTATGTGATTGATATATTATTTGCTACATCGCTCGGATGATTGGATGATCATACCTGCGTCTTCAGGCCAGTCAGAGCTTTGCAGTGTTCAGTGTCCAAGGACTCTTTTTGAGCCGACAGTTCAGTCTGTAAAAGGGAACGCAAACTTCTATGAAATTAAAAATATCAAGACTAACTGTGATTGAATATTACATTAAAAATTGTCAACAGGAGCAATATTTCCGTTGATTGACGCAAAATAACGATTGCATTATTGTAATATTTCGCGATTCCCATCAAATTCATGAACCCTTGTTCACCTGGTGAGCGTGGCTGAGCTCGGCCGCCATGGCCCTGAACTTGTCCACGTGTATCTGAGCCAGATCCTTTCGCAGCTCCTCTCTGAGAGCCTCCTGCTCGGCGGCGTGACGCTCCATTTTACGCTGGTGGTCCGCCTTTTGACCACTGAGGTCCTGAAGATGCCTCTGCTCCAGTTGCACCATTTCATCACGCAGTGCCTGATATTCCAAAAAAAAAAGGGATCAGAAAGCATTTGGGATTTTCTTTCTGCTATGCGGTCCTACAACTGTGTGCACTTACGTGTACTTCCTTAAGGTACGTTGCTTCCAGGGTGTCCATGTTACTGAGCATCCTCTTCTCCATTTCATCCGTCTCCTCCTGGTGTTTCCGAGCCAGCTCGGCTTCTCGAGCCTCCAACTGAGCCCGACCGGTTTCTTGAAACATGACCTCGAGGGCTTCCAGGTCCTCCCTGCGCTTGGAATTGAGCGCCGCTTCCAAAGCAACAAGCTGGGCTTTGTGGTCTGACTGCAGTTGGGAAATGACGGCGGCGAGCTGCTCCCCGTGCCTGGCGCTGAGCGAGTCCACTTGCTCTTTGTGTTTGGCGTGGAGAGTCTCCGTCTCTTTGGAGTGTTTGTCTGCGAGGGCCGCTCGCTCCTGTTCCAACTTGGCGTGATGTTTGTTGCGCAGCTCCGCCATAGAGATTTCATTCTTCTGAGCCAAACACTGCTCCAACACCACTTTTTCTTCCTCAAATCTGAATTTAATTCAATTTAATTTTAGGCCCTGGGCCAAAATGATCAAGCAATATTATCATAATAGATGCTAAAATGTTTCTCACCGGTCCTGGGCTTGCTTCAGTCGCTCCTCCGCCTGCTGCTGGAGAAGAAGCATCAGCTCTTTCATTTCCTTTGCCGTGCTGTTCTTCTCATGTTGGAGCTCCACAAGAATCTGGGGGCCTACGGGCACAAGCGGCGGAATTTCGAACCCAACGACCATCACGTCACTGTTAGCGGCGCCGAGTAATCTTACACTCGCTCTCCGTGGACTTTTCCTTCTCGGAGAGCGCTTTTTCCAAGCGCGTCTTCTTCTCTTCCATCTCAGTCTGGATGGCAGCCAGTTCTTCTTGGTGCAGGTCTCTCATCCTCCTCATTTCCTCCTGGCCTTGTTGCGCCAGAGCGTCTTTAAGGCTGACACGCTCCTTGTCGAGATCCCTTTTCAGCTGCGGCAGACACTTCGATTTAGCTTCCGTATGATCGATGAATGTTCAGAATTGTTCCTGTACCTTTTCATTCATCTGATGCAACTCGCCGTTGCGTTTGTTCACGTCGGCCAGCGTGTTCTCCAAAGTGTGGATGAAGGTCAAATTGGTGTGCAGCTCCTCAATGGCGCACCATAGACGCAGTTCAACCTCCACCTGATTAAAATGAGCCTATTGTGTCAAACGGCGGCCATTTTCTACATATTTAGTTTTGATCCTCCCACCTCGACTTGTCTCGTCAGCTCCATGTGGACACGAGTGATATCTGCAAGAGACGGGTTACGGGTGAATTTTGGCTTGCCAACTGCGACATGAATATTTGGATTAAAAAAAAAAAAAAAGCACCTTGTAAGTGACGGTCAGAAAGTTTGGCTCGGAGCTGCTCCAGCTCCAGCGAATGGCGAGTCTTCATCTCCTGCAGTTCGCTGTAGTAACGTTCGGCGAGATCTGAACGCACCTAAATGAGCACGCAGAAAAGTCGGATTTTCATGTGGGGTGGGTTAAGAGTGAAAGATGGGAAAGACGTGACTTACCTGGTGCAGTTCTTCCTTAAAGGATGATTGTAGGTCACTGAGGTCCATTTTATGTTTGTCCTCCAGTTGAGTGTCAAACATTTTCTGGATAGGACAATGAGACATTTTCTATGCATTCAAAGACTTGAGTCAAATTTACAGCACCATGGCAGATGCTCAAATTCTTTTTTTCAACTTGAAAAAACACCAAATCGAGTAACTTGTACTAAATCATAAATGCGGATGCGAGGCGCAGGTATTTTTCTCTCCACTTGGGGGCAGCATACTCACATTCTACACTGCATTCTGAATTCCACTGCAATTTGCGTTTGCTCACCTTTTGTTCGTCCGCTTCAAAGCTGGTGTCACGTTGCACGTGGTCCGTTTCCTCTTGAGATATGAAGCTGGAGGAAATATTTCATGTGAGTATTTTAGGAGATTCGTTGAGGTGGCTTTGCTGGTTTACCTGCAGCTCGTGGTTTTGAGCACAGACTCTTCCAAAGCACTTTCCACCAGTTTCAGCTGGAGCAGAGCAATTTCCTCGCGGTAGCTCTCCTCAGACACTTGCAACCGCTGCTCAAAATACCTGAAGGTAGGGGTGAGGGGCACAGTTGTGACACCCTACCAATGTGATGAAATATTATAGTTTTGGTGTATACCTCCTCAGGCTTTCCAGCTCAGCCTCATTCTGCTCTTTGATTTCACGCTTTTGTTGGTTGAATTCGGCTTTGAGGCGCTCGATGTCGTCCACGCAGGACGAGCGAGCCAACAGCTGCTCCTTCAGCTCTGAGATAACAAAAACAAAAAAGGTCGATGCTTGGAGCGAAAAACATTTTCAGGTTCGTGATGTCGCATTTCATCAGTGAATTTGTAAAGCTCACCTCCGAGCTCTTGACGGCTGGCTCTCATGCTCTCCAGCTGAGTCCACAATTGACTGGCTTCCTGCTGTGAGCTCTTCTTGAGCAGATCTTTCTCCTCCTGCAGCTGCGTCACCTGCTCGACAGAGACCAAAGCATGACGGCTCGATTTGGAGTGGCCCAGCCGACTAGCGCGAGAACATCCGACACCGGAGGAATAATATCTAAAGGATAATCTGACTGGTTGATGAGAATGAATTAAAAGGAAGGTTAAAAAATAAAATGCTCAAATTTGGTCTGATGGGCACCTCTTGCTGCAGCTGCTGCATCTCCTCTAGGTGGCGCACTTGCTGCTCTCTCTCCTGAAGCAACACATTGTGGCTGGACATCAACTCCTCCAGAGAACCTGAGAGCCATTTAGAAGAAAAAAAAACATGTTGAAATATTCAGAAAGTATTCAGAATAAGACATCAAGTGACATGACTTATTCATATGTTTTCATAGAAATTTAAAACATTTGCATCTACCCTTGGCTTTGATAAGAGCTTGGCTGGTGTGGGCGAGGGAGGCCTGCGTTTCGGAAAGTTCTGACCTGAGAACCTGCAAGGAGAACAGAAAATTAAATTTCCTAAATGGATACATATGGAAAAACACATTCACTGAAGTCTTTTGGACTGACGTTTATCTCTTTGGTCTGCTTCTCCTCCATGGAACCTTTCTCGTCAGCAAACTGCTGCTTTAAATCCTCTGAGAAAAAAACAAAACACTTATGAAATAATTGATTTTAAATAATAATAATAATTGAAGCTGTCTGCACACAGCCACTCACCCAGGTCACGATGATGCAACTCACTCAGTTGGTGCCTCTGTGCTTCATTCTGCTCTCTGATGCGGTCCAGTTCCAACTGGTGCTGGTCCCCCAGGGACGCCTGAAGCTTTGCGAGAGCCGTCTCCTCGGAGACCACGAGCTGGGATGGCTGGTGGTGCGTCAAGCTCAGGCGCAAGGCTTCCAGCTCACGGCTTTTCTTGGCCTTAGCAAGGGAAAAAAAGACAACAATGAGGTGCTGACAAACACGTCGTCATGCAAAAAAAATAAAATAATTCACTTCTTTACCTGTTCCTGTTCCATTTCAACTTGGTGTGCGGCTTCCAGACTCTCCGTCACCTCCAATAGAACTTGCGTCTTCAACCGACTGAGCTCCTCATCGTGTTTCTCCTTCAGCTCCGACACTGTCCGCTCGTGCTCGCGTTCCGTCACCTACGTCGGGAAGCGTTGAAGATGGTCGTGCACAAGAACCTTTTAAAACTGTTCATTTTATTATTTACAATAAATGAATGAACCAATCATTGATTAATAAATGACTAGAATTCTGATAAAGCAATTTTGGAAAATTTAATTCTAAAATAAATGCTGAGTGGGCAGAATTAAAGTATGACCATACTTTGCCTAGCGCAGCACCAAAGTAAATTTGACTACCTGCTTAATGAGGGTGATCTGTCGCTTCTGCTCCTGCTCCATGGCCGCTTTTTGCGCCAGCAGCTCACTTTCCATGCGGCTGTCCAACTCTGACATCTAGCAGTTATGCAGGAGGAGGGAAAAAAAAAACATTACAGAGCCGGAAGAAAAGAAAAATCTCCTTAACAATGTTGGTTGTACCTCTTGTTGATGTTGATCCAGCAGGTTTGCCATCTCTTGTTGGTGGGACACCTGAAGCCTCTCCGTGGCCTCCTCCACAGCCGAGACCTGCCGCTCTATCAAAGCCTTCACCTCGTCCTCCCGCTCCTTTCTGAGCTCCTCAAGGATTTCCCTCACATCCTGAACTTCTTTGTCCTTCTCCCGTCTCTCGTCCTCCCATTTCTCTTTCTCTTCAGAAAACTGTAGAAAAGAGGTGGGGGTGTAAATTTGGTGTTTTTTTTTTTTTTTTTTGTGATTGGTGTATGACTCACCTCTGCATCCTTGACTTGCAGCAAGTTCTCAAAGTGTTCAAGTTCCTCCCTGAGAACCTGTTCCATCTTCTTCATTTGTTCAACCATCTCCTCTTCTTTGCTCTGGTATCTGCCTTTCTCTTGCTTTGCCAGAGCTTGGGCCTCCTCCAGGTTGACCATCTCAGCTTCCAGTTCACTCCTGCGCTTCTCAGCATTTTGCAAATGGCTGCACTTCTTCTCCAATTCTACCTGCAGGTTTTTGACCTCCATTTGGACATCTAGTAGGTGAGCACGTGTGCTTTGGAGCTCCTCCGCTGTTAGGTCCATTGCCGAGGTTCTTTCATCCAGTAGAGCAGAAGTGGTTTGATACATTATTTTTGTCTCTTCCAGCTCCGATGTAACTTTGTTATAATTTTCCTTGGAGGGGGAAAGGGAACAGTTGTTTGCATCATTTCAGCAGTAATCATGTTATCTTCATCTAAATCTTTTTTCCCCAAAGGTACCTGCAGTGTTTGCAGACGGTTGTCAGCATGTAAAGTACCATCAGCAGTCTGTTTAATCTTCTGTAGAGACGCTTCCAGCATCTCCTGCTGGTTTTGCTGCAACAGGAACAGCGTCTCGTTCCCCTCATTTAGCTTCTCAGACGCTTCATCCTCCTCTACCGAAGAGACCAGCGGGGACGTTTCCTCCGATAAGGCGGCTGGGTTGTTCTTAAGGCCATCTTGACTTCTCAGGTCCAACTCCTCCTCGGCGCAAATCCTTCGCTCCTTCTCTTCCTCGAGCTCTCGGAGGGCTTCCATGAGCTCCTCCGTAACTTGAGCCCACCTGGACAAAGATGGCGTTAGCGGTGCGCTTGCTCCAAATGGCAGAGTAAAAAATTTTTGAATCGTTGACAACTTGAGTCTGTACCTGTTCCTAACCTCCTCCACCTCTTCTGCAGTCTTGCACACTTCATCTCGCATCACGTTTAGTTCGCGGTCCTTCATGGACAGCTCCTGACGCAGCTCCCTGCACTGCTGTTTGAGGTCCGTCTCGCCGCTCGTCCCCGCTGGCTCAAAAACGGAGTCGTTGAGCCATAAGGCGTTTGAACTTTCAGACGCACGAACGAAGGGTGAGTCGTCGTGAACGTCCGAGTCCTCTTTGGGAGCACAGTTGGAGATGGATAGCAGAGGTTGCTCGCAGAAAAGGTCACTGTTCAGCTCAAAGCTGTAAAGGGGAGGTGCAATTTTATCGAAAATAAAATGGTGAGGTTGACACAGCAAAAGCACAGGAGAACAAAAGTGATCAAACCTTTGGTCTGAAGAGATGTCCAGCTGACCGCAAGGCCCGACATGAACCTGTGAAGACGATGCAAAGTAGCGTTCCATCAGAATGTCCCCAGAAGACGACACATTCAAGCTGTCCTCAACCGGCCCAATTTCGCCGTTGCTTTTGTCGATGCCGGCGACCTCAGAGTAACCAAAACCAGCTTTGGCCTGATTCTGAAGGTTCTTGGAAGCTTTCAGTCCCGTGACTTCTTTGGCGCTCTCCTCCAACAGCCGGTTGATCCTCTCCAGCTCTTCTCTGTGCTCCTCTTCCAACTTCCTCATAGCTTCCTCCTGTTTCAGTCGCTCGTCCTCAACGTTTTGGAGACGGCGGGTGAACACCTCCTTCTCCTCGAGGTAGTGAGTCCGGACTTCGCTCAGCTGGCTGAGCACGTGTTGGTGACTCTCCTTCTCTTTTTCCAGCTCGGAACACAGGCGTAGGCAGTTGTCCTTCTCCTCTCGTAGCTTAGCCCTCAGCTCGGACAGGACGTTGTCCGTCTCCGTCTCGCTGTCGGTGCCAAAGCCCTCGGCGCCGGTTCGGGCACCACTTCCCGACCGCTCACTCGATGCCTCTTCCGTGCTGAGGTCCTCATTTTGGGAGGTGAGCATCCACTGCTGTTTAGCCGCATCACAGATGTCTGCTCCGGGCTGATTTTTAAGGCGTTGAAAGCCCACGCTGGTCTGCGTCACAGAATATTTACAGATTGAAGTTTAGTTTCCACTTTTAAACCGTCTTCCCCATCCAGACCTGTTGGAGCTGTTTCTGTAGGTCCTGGATCTGGCCGGCGAGGGACTGCACCTCCAGCTGGACCTCGTCTCGACTGGCCAGCGCCTCCTGCAGTTTAGAGGTGAGCTTGGCGATGATTTCGTTGCGCTTCTCCACGGCCTGCTTTAACTGCTGCAAAGGTGAATGAAATAATGTTGAATTTGGAACCCGGTGTGACAAAGAGCCTCGATGGTGCGTACCTGCAACTGTTCTTGACTGGTGAGCGCAAGCAGCTCGTCATCTCTCAGTTCACCGACGGGTGAAATGTTCGCCTCCGTGGTGAGAAGCTCGTCCTTCTGTCGGTGAACCTCTGCGTTTTGGGGCTTCGGTGTATCCTACGGACACGGGCGTTAAAGATTAAACAAGTTCAAACATTGCTTTGCATTTAAACTCTTACAAAACACACTTGCTTGTTGTGTTGAAAAGAGAAAAAAAAAAAAAGGGGGGTCTGTAAATGTCAGTTAATCCGGGCCAGGTTGCCATGACAACACGGCTCGCAGGCAACATGATGGTTAGTGACCCATTTCTGTAATATATGTTCGCAGAGCCGAGCGGAGAGGAGGGTTACCGGGTTACTCGTTAAAGCGAGCGACGAGAACACAAATCACGCCGACACGCACTGCGCACGTTTGAGCCATCGCGTCGTCGCCCACCGCAAAGGCAAATTGGGATAATGGGAGTGTTTTGAAAAATAGCACAGCTTCATACATAGTAATGACGACTACTTATGTAGCGCCTTGGAAAATGTGGTTGAAAAGTGAAATCAAGAAAAATGATAAAATAAGACACAAGCTCACCTTTAGTTTTAAACCTCAACTTTGGTGCAACCTGAGCGAGACTGCGGGCAGCTCATAATAGGGTCAAAGTTCACCAGACCCATGTGCTTTAAAAGTACCCAAAGCTTCCGAGTTGGTCAGATTTTTCCCACGTGGTGTCTACCCGTCAGTTCTTGTGTCTGTTTGACTCGGAAGATGTTGCAGTTGGAAGCGTACCTCGTGTACGGAGTTCCCATCCGTCTCGTTGTGATTTGCTGGCGGCGCCGGCAGCACTATGTGGGAGTCTTGCGTCGCACCGTCATCCTGCGTGACAGGCGGGCCCGTCCTCTTCGACGCCTTTTTCGCCGCCCCCGCACCGTTGCTCTTCGCCCGCTTCTGTCGGAAGCTAGCAAGCTACGCAGGAAAGACAGCGAGAGGTAGATGGACACGTAGGTCAGCACCGCTGAGCACCACCACACCAGTAGCATGGCGGACTTTAAAAAAAAAAAAAAAAAAAAAAAGTCAAGAAAAAGACGAAGAGTCACAAAAAGTGTGCACCGTTGATCATCCCCATTCTGGTGAATCGATTCGGTACAATAAAAAGTAGAAGAAATTCCAAACTTGAGCTTCGAGGAGGCCACCCATGCAAAATCAGACCTTATTCATTTTTGAACATGTACCATCCACTTGATGATGCTTCTCTGTGTCCCGTCATTTTTAAGCAGCTTAAATCAGACTAGAGTCGTTCAGATTGTGAAGCCCCCTCGTGACCACCGTTTCGTAGATGCCCGGCGGCAGATTCTCCTGCCACTCCTTCATCATAATGTGAGCACCGCACTGAGCCGAGGGACGCGCAAACTCTGAATAAGGGATGGTATGAGTCTAGACGGAGGAAAACAAGGCGGCGCATCGGGACTATTCATACGGAGAGGAGGAGACAAAGCAGAGTGTGTGTGCGTGTGTGTGTGCGCGCAACAGAGCGTTCAATTCGATTCAAGACGACATGGCCTTGGGAGAGCTACTTGTTGCTCTATGCGAGGAGTCACACGCATGCGCATGTTGGGTTCAGCGCCTTGTTACTACTGCCATCATGTCACATACAGTAACTCGGGCTCTGCTAATGTAATTGTGGATTAGTGCAATGAATCATAGCAAAAGGAAAGTCGATTTATAAGACAGTCTCGCAATGATTCTAATTCTGCACGTGTGGTTTGACTGCTACAGGGTGAAGATGCAGCTTGATATGAGAGCTAGTCACCAACTCAGTGGGCAAGTGGTAGAGTGTCCGCCCTGAGACTGGAAGGTTGTGGGTTCAAACCCCGTCCGGGTCAGACCAAAGACTATAAAAATTCTTCCCTGCTTGGCACTCAGTGTAAGGGGTTGGAATTGGGGCTCCCCTCTCCCCCAGGGGATGGATCAAAATCTCATCTTTAAATGCAGAGGACAAATCTTACCACACCCAGATGTGTGTGTGATGATCATTGGGACTTTAACTACATTACGGAACAGACCATGTTTTTTTTGTTTTTCTTTTAAATCTGAAAATAGCATTTTCAAGAATCCTATTCACTGCCTCTGCTTGAACATAGCACAAATAATTAGTGACTGTCACAGTAGAAGTGCTGAAATATAGCCCAAGGCCACTCGCATGTGACTAAACAGCAGTTGAGTGTCGAGTTGCAATTTTGTCATCAACAAAAGCAATGCCCGAGAAGCCTGCTGAGATTACACTGAAAACAGTGTGTGCAAACAGAACTGAAATATTAAAAACTGCAAATCAATTGAAGCAACAGCAATGACTATAGAAACACCATTCATGAGATTGACCACACCTCCTTGCACAAGAGTGGCAGTGAAATGTTTCAGCGGGGAAAGGCACACCACCCACAAGAGTCTTGAATCCATAAGAATAATTCAAAGTTATGTCATCTCATCTTCGTCCTTACTTACCGACTGCTTTCGTGGCATGTTAGAGGAGTTCTGCATGAATAGAGAATATCGCAAGATGAAATAAGTATTGTACTTGACAAGCAGCATGGAGCTGTTATAAAGAGTCAAACCTATTGTGGTCACCAGACAAAAATTCAGAGTTATCCTTCAGTCATCCTATTTTCATTTGAATATCACATTTCTGCGACCCAAAACCATAAAGGCAAAAGTGGTTCCATATTGTGGCCCCAACATGTTGACCCCTGACAATGACGAAATCCAGTAACTATTGTTATAGATTATTCCACAAGAGTAGTTATTAATGTTTTATTATTATTTGACTACCTGCTTCTACCTAAATGCAGTAAAAGGAACTGTTTATCTACATTCCTTCTTGATATGTGTAACAAAAAATGATGATTCTGATGCCTGAAACCTTTTTTTTTCTGAATGCAAAAGAACTGCGCCGATTTGAAAAGTTGGGTGTTGTTATCACGATTGCACTAACCCGCGTTTTCAGCGCGCCAAATGAGTTTACGTCGCAATTGTATCATTGCCTCTCACGCGTAGCCAGGAGAATGTGAGACGTACAATGGCGAATAGTTGGCAAAGTGGTGTGAATTCAGCGTAGCCAAGCAATGAGCAATATAAATCTGTGACAAAAGAGTTGGCTAACGTGCTAGCATCCAAACACTAGCGTGTGCGCACTGTTAGCCCAGCCACCAACCTTAGCTCTTCCCGCCTCTAGTTTCTTCTGGCGTTCATCTTCGTCCATTTCCTGGCTAAGGCGAAAATATTAAAATGTAGGACAAACGTCCCGAGTTGACTGAAAAGCACAACTTTTATTTTTTCTGAGCATAAGTTAACATTAAGAAATCTTCAAGCTTCCTCGAGACGCAAAACTGTCAAACGCTATTCAATATGGCCGCCAAGTAAATTTGTGTTTTCTGACCAAAAGAGCCAATCAGAATCGTCGCGTTCCGCCTCTTCGTCCAATGAGATTGTCGGTAAATATAGCACAACGGAAAAGAAACCGCCCACTGGTGGGAACGCCAAGCGAATGTGGAAACTTGATGACCAATCAAATCGCGGCCTGATGTTCCAATGCTTGACTATTTTGCCCCGAGAGCCAATCAGGACAGAACAATGGAATGTTATTGCAACATGCTCAAAAGAGAACGTAGTATTGTACGTAGTGTAGTATAAGGTAAACAAAATTGTGCGACTGTCGAGTGAATTCAAAAGAGGTTACGTATATATTTTACTGCATTTATCGAAGAAATGGAAAAAAAACTTCGCCCGAACAGGGACTTGAACCCTGGACCCTCAGATTAAAAGTCTGATGCTCTACCGACTGAGCTATCCGGGCTCTGACATATCAGGTGGAAATAATGTTTATAATGAAACATAAAACGGGTGCGGGCGAAATTCAGAAAGATCGAGACAGAAATAGGTTATTACGTCCGTTTGGTATCCGGTTGCTCTCAGAAAACAGGGACATAAATCGATTAGATTACGTCAGTTTAATGGCTGAATTTACATCTGTACAAATCTTTATTTTACAATAACTATGAACAACATAAAACTAATCTCTTTACTACACCCATAACATTCAGCATCTCATTGGATTGACAATCATCTCTATGGCACATCCCTTTTGTGAGTCACATAATTTAAAAAACAAAAAAAATCGTAAACGTTCAGGCGACACATGCAAACACCAAGTCATTCAACTGTATCAAGAATGGTGAATTGATGATATTTCGAGTCGTGCTGCTAATGCTACGATGAAATAACTTCTTCTCTTGGTTAGCATTAACGACATAAACTGAGAATTGTTCATGATGACCTTAGTTCAAGATAGTAGTAGCGAAAACCACCTGAATCTGTTATCTTTTCACAGCAAGTGTGCATAACTCACCGTCTTTTTTAAAATAACGCTGAACTATCTCATGCAAAATGTCAATTCAGGGTCCATTCTTACATAATTTTTACTATCAGAGTCAAAGAGAAAAGTCCAGTCAAAGTTGGCGTGTTTAGGTGTCGTTGAAGGGAATCCACTGGTTGATCTGATGTCGTAGCTAACAAACCTGAAATGAAACAAGCAGTTTATTTCCATGTTATTTTACGACAACAGAGTTGCTATGTGAGGTATTTTCATTTTAATACTTTATTTGATCTCAAGTATTTCAAAGAGATTTGCACCCAACCTCAGAATGCAACCAACCACGCCTCTGTTGTTTACACTAAAGTGCAACACTAGGGTGTGTCAGAACTGGATGGAAGATTACAACTCGGTGACGAGTGGTACGTGAAACAAAATGCGCAAAGAGAGAATGTAGCCTTTTGGATCCAGACTTTAGGTGCAGCGTGTACCTTGTGGATGTGCGGTGGCAACTCATCCTCCGAGCTCTCCTCCGGTAGTGACTCGTGGCGGCGTGGTGCCAATTGGTGCGACTCTTCTGCCCAGCCACCCATCGGAACACGAGCGGACCTCGTCACCTTCCCCCCTGTACATAAAATATCTGCGTGGGAAGCAGAGTGTTAACTTCATCATGAGATTCAATCCACAATCAAACGTTGTATACTCTGCCTGCCCTGCGACTTACCGGCGTATGGCCGCCGGTTACTGCCGCCCTGTTGTGACGCCGTCCCCTCCGGGCCCGCGGCGGCGGCGCCATCAGAAGCCGAAGTAGGGATGGCGGTGGGGCTGGGCACCGTGGTAGGGAAGGTGTGCGAGCGTGGTAGGTGTTTATAGCGCGAGCCGGGCACGCTTTTCACCTCGTCCGGGATGCTGTCACTGCTCTCGTCGCTCTCCTGCCTGTGCCACGTGTGCCGGGAGAGCGCATTGCCACGGGACTGCTGTTTGTGCAACTGCGTCAAAAGAAATGATAAACGTTAAAAAAAAATAGCTCAAGAACAACTGTGGACACTTGCACTTACCTCGTGCATGTAAAGTGCGTGAATGCTCATCTCCGTGGAGGCGTACTCGGACAAGACCAAACTGGTGAGTTGAGCCTCCCATGCACTGCTGCCTGAACTCATCGTGCGGGCGTCCGTCCTTTGGGAATTGAGTAAAGAGAGCAAAAAAACAAATTAGACTGAATGCAATAACTGCGAATAGGAGAGTTTATCTGCTGTATTATTTTCAGATATACTGCTCGTACCCAGAGCCTGCCATGGTCCTGCTCGTGGCGGAGGCGTTCCCGGCGGTCCTGTAAGCCCCACTGAAGCTGCCCCTCAGGTGAAGACTGCTGCTGATTGGGGAAAGCGAGCGCAAGGCCGCCACGGCGTCGCTGGCCGCCACCACGTGACCGCTCAGTGAACCATCCCGGTCAAAATGAACCGAGGGCTGAGCGGACGGCGCTGCCAAAAAATTGGCAATCAGGCTCCTCGGCTACAAGGGGACGGGAACAAAACGATAGAATCAGCGGGCGGTTTGTCAACGGAGGGACGCTCATGTGCGTACTTGCGATTCGGAGAGCGAGGGCGGATGCATGTCTGAGGAAGCGCCGGTGGCCTCTCGCTGAACTCTCTCCTTCAGCTGGCTGATGAAGTGTGTGGTCTCCCGGGGAGGCTGCCACTGCGGGTTGGTGATGGCAAAGTGCATCAGGGACAACTCTGTCTTGCCGTCCTCAGCCTGCTGGTAGATGGACGCCTCGGTCTTCCCCTCGGACATCCACTGCGGAGGCAGAGGTACATTTTTACTACGTAACAAAACAAATTTTACATTAGATGGCTTACCATGACCTCATGAGGTTCTTACCGCAGGGTGGCCGTGTTGCCTGATGTCCATCTGAGCAAATGAGCAAGTGTCTCCCACACCCACCACCTCCACGGTGAAATTTCGGAAAAAGTCGATGATCTCCAACGACTTCCTCCTCAGGCAGAAGATGAGGATGATGGGAGTCACCACTGGACTCAGCAGCTCTTCGAGTATAAACACCTTCAAGGAAGAAAACCATGATGAATAAAATGATCAATTAGGGGTGGGTACAGCCTGCTCCATCCTTTAATTCGGTCGACCAAGTTATGTCATCAAGAATCCACATTTGCGGGTTTGGCGTTCATACTCACGGCTTTGTACTGGAAGAGCTGCGAGAACTGGTCTCTTGTTTCATATCGGTGGGCATTGCCCTGCCAGTGGTCAGGCATGTAATGAATATGAGCCAGGATGACCCGCAACAACTGCTCGGGACAAAACACCATGTGCTTATCAGGGATAAACGACCTGCGGACAAAAACATACAGCTCCGATCTTCACACTGACATTTTATTGATGTGAACTCATCCGGAACAATATCCTGACCTGCACACGGTGATGCACACCCCCAGCAGCGTGATCGACGACAGGACGTGTTCAACTGCGAGTACGTCCTCGTCGTAGATGGTCAGCGCGATCAAAACGGCCAGCAGGGAGCCGGCAAAAAAAGCCACATTCTTGGCCACCACAGTTAGCAGAGGTGAGAGGAAGCAGTTCATGTACTTGGATGCAGCCTGTGTGTCAATGAGGAATGGAGGAGGTGGAGGTTAGAGAACGTTGATGATTATCGATAGACCACAGTCAGTCACCTTGTAGCCTTTGCTAAGCCTGGACATGAGTTCATGGTCCAACTCGTTGAAGTGGCGCAGGTAGCATCGGCCGTACAGAGACCAGCATCGCGCCCCGAGAGAACCGGGCTCTCGCTTGATCACCTTGACACACACACGCATCATCATCACGCTCGATCGAAAAGTTGAAAGAGAAGCCGTACGTACTTCTGTGTAGCTAAAGAAAGCATAGAGGATCTGCCACACGAGGATGACGGGACACAAGAGGAGGTTGGCCACGCCGATCCACAGGATGCGCGACGCCAGTCTGTCGGCCAGCTCCAGACGGTTTACTCCTCTCTTATACTCAGACTTCAGGCTCCACTCGTTCTCAAACAGAGAGCCTGGAGGAGGAAAACAAGGAAGAAATGAAGCAAAATAAAAATATGTGCTATCGAACGCAAAGCTATGGTTTTCTGAAAAATCGTACACAACGCGAACATTTTTTAAATATGCACGATCGGCGAAGAAACCAACCTGGTCCCCAAAAGAAGATAAGCTCAAAGTTGTATTTGAGGCCGCGCGTGAAGAACACAACGTCTCCAAGAAGTGGAAGTCGAAAGCGCACAGGAAGTAGAGATTTATTCACCATGGCAACCTGCAAAAGTGGTCTGAGATTACGCAGAGCTTTGATAGATACAAAGGCGGCACGCAGACAATAACAACCATATAATTTTTGAAGCGGAGGATGCGGTGGTAAATGTCCAGCTCCGTCAGCTCCTTCTTATGAATGCAGATCTGGTGCTCCTTCTGGATCTCCACTATCCTGGCCTGAACCTCCTGCCACGTTGCATACGGTAGCTCCGACTAGTTAAAACAAAGGAGTCAAATTATAATCGTTTTTTTAATCGTAATAATAATGGCATGAGTGACACCATCGTCTCACCATTGTCATCTTCAAGGCATGAATGTAGAAGGATCGGATCTCCCAGTAGCAGCACACGTTGTAGATGAATTTCACCAAGCGATGGAGCCAAAACACTCCGGAAATCATCAGCACAAAGATGACAAACGCGTTGTCTCGGATGCTGCCGGGCGGAATGGACAGCGTTATCTGCTGTGAGATTGTTACATTAATAAACATTCCTGATGGGAAGAAGCTGCCTTACCGGGCGTTGCAGACTTCCACCGGCACAAAAGCATCCGGCAGCGTGACCTTGGAGGAATCCGTGTGGTTGACAAACTTGTTAGCGAAGAGGATGTCATAGTCCACGCAGTTAGCGAGGAACACGGTGAAGCCCACCACGAACAGCAACTGACTGCGGCGGCAACACAGAATCCGGTAAAACGCAATTGAACAGCATCGATTTAAAAACAAAAAAATGCTTTCAAAAATTTTAGCGGCTATGACGTACATCAGCTCGAAGATCTCGCCCAGGAGCATGCACGTGAAGCCATTTTTCTGATGCAAATTATAAACGTAAAATATGTTAAGGACATTTTCAATTGGTCACGAGATAGATTCCTGCATCTCATAACTACTCGATACAGAGATACTCAATTTCATGTGATTCTTTTTAAAAAAAAATACTAAATTGGGATATATATCTTGATCGGGATATAAAATTGTTAGTATCGGGATATAACAGTTATGGAGATCATAAGCTCAAAAGGATATTCTTTGGAAAAACAGGTCCAGGTTTTCGATGTGGTGCCATTGGGCTGCAAAAAAAAACAAATCCATAAATATGATTTTTATAAGAGCCCAGGATTTTGTCATTTTTATGCATCACCTACATTTAGCGCCCTCAGGGACGTGCATCAGCAGGTTCTCCTCGCCCGGCGGGGAGTCGCTGTACGACGCCTCCAGGCGCTGGTACTCCGTGTCAAAGTGCGCCATCGTGGGGGGAGCGGCGTCAGTGATGAGTCGCCGCGGCCGCAGCTACTGTCTGCAGCCCAGAGGACGAGATAAATGAAATGATGGGAAGTAAATATGACAAAAGGAACATAAGCAAGTTTACTTTCCGTCAAAGGATAACATCTTGACTAGAAAGCTCTAGAACAGCTGAACTTTATTCATAGTGAATCAGTCACTTAAAATGGTAGCAGGTGTATGTTGACCCGTAACATAAGTTTAAATATTATTATTATTAGAGGGTATATATAGCTTTACTCCCACTCCAGAAAACCTACAAAGATGTTTTTATTCAATTATCTTGGACGAGATGAGGCCTACGTTAAAGGTGAATAAATTTTTAAAATCTGTTTATGTCCACAGCACAGGCTCACCTCCATTCCAGCACAAGGCGTCCCCTCCAGCTGTGGATATTCGTCATTCCTTACTAGGCAAAAAAAAAGGGGAACGACATCAAGGACGACATTAACACACTGTTTACAGTACATATCAATATGGTAAAATGGTCATATATATCAAATGTAGCTTACATTTGACGACGTGCTCTTTGGAAGAGGATGTAAACAAACGGCACATTGGCGAGGTGGGGCTGTGAAACTGGTTCAGGTGTTGTTGCTGTGGTTGACAGCGAAAAGGCCCGCCTTATCCACACCTTGTGAAGAGTCACACAGTCGGCGTTCGTTTCTCGCGGCGGATTCTCTTACGAAAGAGCGAATTAGCACGTCGAGAATTTGATGTTTTGCTTTCCAATCTGCTGCCCCCGTCTTCCGCGGTTAGCTTTCGTTTTTCAGACAGCGACTCGCTTGCTAGCGTCAAAGGTATGACGGACATAGAGCGTCAGCCAATTAGAGAGCGTGTTGTAGGAGGTCGTCACCCAGCGACTAATCATATTTGAGTAGAGGCGGGCCTTGTCAGGTGACGGGCTCCCTCTGTAAACATTGCGCAATGAGGAACTACCGCCACCGCCTGGTCAAATGATATTTGACAAAATATAAAAATGGTAAAAAATAAAAACATATGGGTATGTTAAGTTAATTTATAAAAGATCATTGATACACAAGTCAAATCTAAACAGAAAATTAAATACAGTGGTGAGGAAATAATGATTAAAAACAAGATTTAATGGAAAGATAAAATATCAAAGCAGAATAAATGAAAAACTCAAACCAAATAGAGATGATCAAGTTAAAATCTCATCATAACGGCATGGTAAACACAAGAAAATGTGATGGAGAATAAAAAATCTTGTCCATTTGGTTCACTGTTATGCACTCGTGAGTGTGTTATGGTTGTGCTCAAAACAACAAGATGAAGGAGCTGACTGTGCATTACCGTGATTAAGGTTTGCGCGGTTGAGCCTACCTTCTGTCACCCTGCTTTCCGCGCTGAATATTTAAATAGTGTGCTGCTGCCTGTACGCATGTGGTGGGACAGCTGGGCCTTTTGTACACTGCTTGAGTTGCACCCTTCAACAGTCATCACACATGCACGAAAAGCACCATTGTAGACACCCACAGTCAGCACAAACTGAACATTTTAAAAGAACTTCTATTATCCGGTTAATTATACTGATCGGGGTCGTTTAAATTGGCCAGATTGGGATTAGCCCCCCCCTTCAGATAAGCATTGAAAGTCACTGAAGCACTTAACTAGCTTCAAACAGTACCGCAATTTTCATCCATTATGCATGAATCTGGAAAGAGGGAAAAAAATAACACTCTCAGACACACCGTTAACATTTTTTTTGCATTGAACAGTTTGTAAAAAATTGGTGATATCTATGTCATTTTCAGTGTGATATATGGACCGTGTGTTGGAGTATACTATGTGCCCTGCTCCAGGCTGTAACAAGGCCGATTAAATTACCCAATTGTCTCTCGGGAATTAGGGGTTGGGGGGTTGGGATGGGCCCTCATCGACTAATTTGAACCCAAAGAGGTGCTGTCATGCCAGCAATATACAACCCACGGGTGGGTAGTATTGCATTAGCCAGGGGGGTGTTTGCAAGTGGTGGTGGAGGGTGGGTGGAGTGGGTGTGGCCTCTCAGGATGAAGTCATCCTATCTCCAGACACAGCAATTAGTATACGTCCCTTCCTGAATGATCATCTTTATATGGATCGCAGTCATCAGGTCTATTCATTGGATCCAACTCTGTTGCTAACCAAAACAGCAGCACTGGCTGACTCTTATTAATAGTATTTATAGCTAATCATACATTATGCGGAGATGTCTTCTTTTAACAGGTAGACCTCCGAAACCTTGTGTCAATCTCACCATAATGAGCCTAGTTGCTAACCAAAACATTAGCACCTACCAAAGCATAGAAACAGCTATATGTGATTTTAGATTATGCGATAACTGCGTCTTCTGATACAACACTTGTATTGACGCGCAGTCGATTTTGCAGGTATGGCTAATGCACTCACACTACAAATTTGCAGCGTCAGGGGAAGAGGAGAAGGGGACACAAAGGAGAAAGGGAGCAAATAAAAAAAAGTTGACGTGGTCAGATGAGTAAGCAGAGTTCTGCTCTCACGGAACAAACCTATCAATCCACCAAGGGGATGCTCACACTGTTGTCATGGTGATGCGATTTCAACCGACGTGCGCGTGTTGTCATGCACAAGTGGCTTTCGGCCATGTAATTATCAACCGCCGCGACCCCCACCGTCTTTTTGCACTGCAGGGATTTTGCTGGGAAAATCTCCCGAGCTGTAGCATTTAGAGAATCGACTTCCAAGTAGACCTCCAGCTGAATATGTTGATTGCGTTTGATTACATCCGGGAGTATTGGTTGGGAAAAATAGAATGAGAATACGGTCAGGTTTGTGTGTTTCTTTTTAGTCTATTTCGATCAATATTTGACCTGCAGTTGGATTTGTTGACTTGGGCTGTCTATCCTCCCCGTTCCGAGCATTCCATGATGCATTTAAGGTTCATTTTAAAGATGATCCCTTCATATCCTGAGTCTATCTTCTCTCTGTGAGCAGTACGGTGAAGACATAATGAGCCTCGCAGGAGGGCCCCACTTTTACCCCCGGGGCTCCAGAGGGGAGGAGGCTGAGCTTTCACAAAGCCGCACCCCGACGAGGCCTCACGCCGCTGGGCCGACTTCGGCTCTTACACCTGGCCCCAGCAGGCTCGGAGCTAGGGGGCTTTTAAAAGTGCACATTAACCATCTGTCCGCCGCTATACGAACAAAATGATGTCTTTGGAGACTTGTTACGTTGTCCTTTTTCATTCACCCTAATGTAAGGGGGTGTCAGCATTTGGATTTGCTGTAAAGGGGGCGGGGCTGTTTTTCCTGAGCGACAATATGAAATGATTCACTTCTGACAGCTCACTCCATATGGCTAATTTCGACATATTTCATGGTTGAAGTCAATCTGTTGCTGTCTCTTATGCTCGCTCCACAGTCTCCACTTGGCTGCAGTGTTATTGTCTGGCTGCCCTCAGTCTCCACTTTATTTTCTGCCGTACTGTGCCACTCTACTGTAGCTATATATGAAAATAAAAATACACAAACTAATTCTCGGACAATAAGAACTTTCACAACTTTTGTTAAATATATTTTTTTTTCCTTAGAAATAAACATTAGTCTTTAAAAATTCACTAAATAACTTCAAGATGAAAAACTTGCGAATATGTTTTTCATATTTTCAAAAACAGGTTTGAGATAAGTGCACCCCCATTCAACGCACACACACACACGACTCGCTCTCCACCCCACGCACACACACACACACACACACGCACACGAGACCACGGAAAACAAGCAAACCCTCCGACGAATCCCAGTCAGTCGTGGACATTCTCCCATTCCCCCCTTCCCAGCCCCTCTCCCTCCATCCGTGGATCTGTCACAAGAAGAAGATGATGATGATGACGGTGAGGATGTGAATGGGACACGGACGCATCCAGCATCCGCATTTTGGAGCGAGCACGCGGAGATTTGCGCACCGGCGAGCGGTGCCAGCGTGTGCGCTCTGCCGGGGCCCGGCGCGCGTCGTCTGGGCGAACTGACGGAGAAGGATGGAGGCGTTTTTCACGGAGGTAAGATAAATATCGCGTCAAGCATCGTTTAGCCTTGATTCACTTTTGACGTGAGGATGCTGTTGCACGTTTTCCTCTATTTATTTTGTATCCCCGGGATGATGGCAGGTGTTGCGATCCCGGAGACATGCAAAGAAAACGGGCCGCCTCCTTGCGTATCGCGCAAGCCGAGCATGATGCCACATTGCAGAACAGACCGCAGAGCTTGGATGAAAAACAAATTGGCCCAAACGAGAGCTGACACTCTTTCGCCTCCATAAGGCTCTGGTCTGGATTAACAGGCAAATCTGTTAACGCGGGCTGGGCTTTGCAAAAACAGCTTGGAACGCCCTCATCTCTGTGGATATTGAGGATTTTTTTTTTCCTCAACGATTTTCTGTGTGCACTTTGGGGAAGGTGCACGTATCGGGGTGGTGCACAGCTGGAAAAGGAAGGGGGGAGGGTATGGTGTCTGCCGTGGGGAGTGGTGGAAGAATGGAATCGGCGAGATTGCATTGCAACTCAAGTGGGACGTGAATGTATCTTTATTTTGCAAAGAGTCATTCCTGCAGTGAAGCCTGACTGAATAGCAACAATTTGCTAACAATGAATCCCAAAATATGTTCATAGGTCACTTAAGAATTGAAGAAAAATGTGTATTCATTGCACCAGTTATGTCACCTTTTTGTTGTGTTTTCAAGAAAAAAAACAAATAAAATATATCTTATAATTTGATTCATCCAGCCAATTAATCAAAGGTATAAAGTTTCTGCTCAACACTACATGCTAGCTGATATGCTAACTACACACAACAAATTAAGCTATCAAATAAATGGCACAACTTTGATATGAAGCTTTTTGAAAATATGAATAATCATTTGTTTAGTAACAGACTTTGTCTTGCAGACGTATTTGGCAAAGCTTTAACACGATGAGGCTGGTGTTTTATGCAAAGAACTTCATAACCGCATTAAAATATTCATCAGTTGGTTAAATCGTGTGCAGGAAGCTAGAATAGAGAACCAGCCACACTATAAAAGCATCTTGTTTGCACGTCGAACAGAACAGAACGTGCGTGTGATACATATTTCAACGTGGCTTTTGCCCGTCTCGATTGTGCTTGAAATTATGCAGGATTTGAAGTAGCGCAGGCAAAGAGGGGAGGGAAGAGTCGCTGGAGATGTGTGACCTATATTCTGAAGCTCCCAACACATTTGTTCTGCTCAGAAAGCTGCATCATTTGACTTTTTTTTCCCTCCTCGGCTCGTCTCCTTCCTCCCTTAAGCTACAGCTCAGTGCCATGAGTCCTTTGCTGTAGCCTACTTTCATGCACCGGCGTGTAGGTGGGACACCACTATTGCTGTCGAAAGGCATCAAGTCTATGCTACTGTAAGGTCATTGCAAATAAAATAGCATCTCCCAAAATGCTTCCTTCCCCCTAGAAGGGTTGAACATGGCATATGGCCAAATCACATTCAATTGGTGCATTGAATATTTTTTTTCTATTTTAAAACGTTTTTAAGCTTTTGGTGTTTTTTTTTAGTCCAACACTCAGCAAAACTGGAACTCCATCTCCCAGCATCCATCTGCGGCAACAGAAGGAGGCTGTTACCATGGCGCCCTGTTGCCGTCGAGTCCTGTTGCCATGGTGTGTGTGTGACAGAGCAAGAGACTGTCGTCTAATCCAAGATGAGAGAGAATGGAATAATTAGCAGGCTCTTTAAAACGAGCCTCTCAAAGAGGATTTAGGTTTACACAGACGCGCAAACAAAAACACGGATATTGTTCAATTCTGAAAATAAAATAAACATTTTTGTGCAGCTAATGCATATCGAATGTTTTGGGGCAGTGTTCCGTTTCAACTGTAATCTTGTTTCATGTGACTCCCGCAGGACAGGTGACAAGCATACGTCCCACTCACACTGAAACACACCCACACGAAAAAGTCAGATCTCATTTGCCGCCGCTATAATCTGCTGAAAGCCCGTCTGTCCCGATTGTGTTATCACCTTTAATGGAATATTACTGACACACTTTCATGGCCGTCATGCAGCTCAGGGAGGGATCAGAGTGCTTTATGACAGCTCTGGATGAGCCTTTCACACCAAATCAATATAGATACAAATGTATTTCATTTTTTTGCTTTGCAATATAGGACTCTGAGAAGTCAGAGTCGTGAGCCTTGCGGAACTCCACTCACTGTAAAAGCTTTAAAAAATAAAATAAAATAACGCAAGATTATGAGGTACCACCTGAAATTATATTATTGATCAATTATTATTATTTATATTATTTTTCTCATTGTTTGTGCATTCATTGACAAGTATCCTTCGTTTTGGAATCAGAGGTTTGGCATGAGGTCACAGGGGTCATGATTTCACAATGAGGTTTAATGGAGCATTTCGACAAGATGGAGGGCTTGGGTCGGTTTGGGTTACCGGGATCATATTTCACAGGGGGAGGCCGAGTGTACGGATGGAAGGACTCTGCTTTGGTGACATTCCGTGTCTTAAGGTTTGTTGTCATGCATGGCCATCTCTCCCTGTCTGGACTCGTCATTCCCAAGACACGAGGGGAGAATGGGGGGGATGGGAGGGATATATATCAGAGTGCTGTGCTTGGTCTTTCATAACCGACCAAGTGACTGGATCAATATGAGACTAAAGAGCAATTACTGTAAAGCTATGCACACATTTGCTCATGTTGAACGTACCAATGGGACGGAGAGCCACTGAGAGAGTGAGGTCATGTGGTCATCAGGTCATGTGCCGGAATCCAATACGGGTCGCTGATTGGGCTTGGTTCTCTGATTTCTCTGACCTGTCATTCAACAGAAGCAAAGAGATATCAAGAGCTTGTTGCTTTACAGAGGTGGAAAGTCCAGATGTTGCAGTCTTTATCTCTCATTAAACACATCTGTCTGTGCACTCGGGCGGGCCTGACCGGAATAATGCGTGAAGCTTTTTTTAAATACAGCTGTTATTTAGTTTGACATTGCTTTTTCTCTCAGCAAGACCAAAGCGCCATAAGCCATATCTGCCATCTAGTGGTGAAGACTGTTATTACAACTCAAAATGGATCAGCTTCAAGTCTCATTTGTCTTTTCTCACAATTTTAATCATAAACTGCTGTGTGTTCCAGGGGGCCCGAGTTTGGGTCAGGGAGAAGGAGCAGTTGGTTCCGGCCACGGTCAACTCCTGCGGAGATGGAACCTTGGTGGTCACTACAGACTATGGAGAGGTAAGGACACACACACACATACACACAAGCATAGCAAACCTCAAGCATTTTCGAATGGGCAGATGTTAAGCTTGGCACTCAGCATGGAGTGTTAGCTCCTCTGGCAATATGCTCTGCATTTAAGCTTCACATTGCCATGAAAGGCAGCTTCGCCACATTTGCATTCATTCTAAGAACAGCAATTAATCCCAAAGCAGGGAGCCCGAGAGGTCTGAGACTCATTTTGAAGCACCAACGCTGAGTCATGTAGCGTTTGAAGGTGACTCTCCGGTAAATTGGAGTTTTGTGCTGTCCTTTCATGCTCCAGCCTAAGCATCAGCAATGTTCTGATGCCGTCAGATTGATGTCTCAACCTTTGTCTTTTGCAGCAGTTCTGTTAAATATAGTTGCAAGGAAAAAAAATACAAGAATGACCTGGATGGTTTTAACTTTGTTAAGCCCTCCAGCATGACAAATATTCAGCACCTCCAGCAAGGGCTGATTTAAAAGCGAACTGGGGGAGGAAGGACGGCAGGGAGCTTCGTTGTATGTGGAACGAACGAGGGGGTTGGGCAAATTAAGGACATTCATAATCCAGAAGAATAATGAGGGTATTTGGTGTGATAGGCAGACTTCAAGATTGGGAGATATAAGCAGGAAAGTACAAAGATATTGTTTTGACACATGAATGTATGAGAGAAGAAAATATATGTATGTGTGTGTGCTGGGCTCAATAACATTCAATCCAAATTATAATGTGTGCCCCTGCCAAGATGTGCAGATTAGATCAACATGCGCACCTTGTTAATGAGATCTCAAACCTTCAATTACATTATTTTGGCGGAGCTTTAACAAGGGGCTGAAGGCAATGTTGTGCTGCTTTGATTTTGTATTTAGGGCTTTCTGATAATTCCTTAAATGATTAAAGTCTTCCCAGTAAGGAAAATAAACTGAAATAATGTGTGGCGTCCCACAAGGCTCAATATGTGAACCCCTATACTTTCAAGTAATTTGCACTCTTTACAAATTTAAGTAAAAAGTAACATTTGGAATGGGAAAGAATTCAGAATCTTGTGTCCTTAGATATGATTGAAATAAAAAGGTGCTTCCTCGTTCTTTTGAAACAACTTCCTAACATCCCGATAGCAACTCTAAATTTAGCTCTCATATCTCCTGTGGGGTTCCTCTCCTTTCCGTGCTGCCGCGGTCGCCATGGTTACCGTCACAGAATCGCTATCCTTTTTTTAAAAAAAATTATTTTTCTCAAATATGCGTTTATTGCGACACAATAAAGCCAACGCCAGACAAAACGCACAGACGCCACCAGCACCCGTGTGTCTAATTTCATTCCATACGCAAACATGCGCGCAGATAACGTGCGCAAACGCGAACGCACACGCAGGTTATGTTAGCATCGATGCGTGTGTGACGTGACCTGGATTTCGAGCGCGGTGGCGAGAGCTCACTCGAGCAGGAAACATGCTGCGGGGATGCTTTACGAGCACACACACACACATGCTCGCAAATAAAACCGAAATGTGACTGTGCAAAAAAAAAAAAAAAAAAAGAAGCGCTATTTATTGTGGTATAGTGCAAGCTGGATGACCCACATTCCTCTTCCCCATCAGTTTAGTGTCACCGGGCGGCCGCAGAGGACACTCATGCGCTTACTCACTCCCCGCTTTTTTAATTAATTTGACACAAAAACACACTTATGCAAATGTAGCGCATTGCATGCTAAAAAAAAAAAAAAAGGGGGGGGGCGCAAAAAAAATAAAATAACTATGCAACAAATATGATAATATAAATACAGTTTGGGCCGGATTGAAGAATGGAACATTTTCCAATGGTGAGAATGATTTAATAATCATAAAGCGGCTCCTGTGTAGCAGCCAGGATGAGATTAAACGATGAGCCATGAAGGTCATCTGATCCCAGGTCAGTGCAGCCAGCTTGCAAGTATCTGATAGTTCATCCTGAGTTTGGTCGGACGGGGAAAAGTACGATTATATCAGTCACTGTGCCAAGGGGTCTTTCTCCCTCTCTGTGTCTTCCGAATTAATATGTTAAATCACATGAGGCGCTTCGCCTGTTATCATGCAAAGCATATTCACACATCAGAGAGCTTCAGAAGACAAATCTAGTACATAAAAAAAAAAGAGGCTTTCCTTTTACGTAACAGACACGAGAGACATGTTGGAAGCTATCGTCCAGTTTCTTTGCTTCTTGTAAAAAATGTCAAATGTAATCTGGTAGAAAGCATTTTTTAAAAAATATGTATAAACCAAAATTATATGATTCAATTCAGTAAAAATGACAAGGAATTAAAATATCATTCGCATGTGTTTCAATAGGCCAATAGTGGCCACGATAGAAACTATAGAACATTTCCAAATTTAGACAAAAAAACCCCAATTTAAGTTGGGTGAAAATTCCATTGACACAGCTAAAAAAAAAAAAAAAAAAAAAAAAAGGAAGTGGACACAAAAGGCCAGCAAATATAGCCCGGAGGGACACAAGCTGTGACATTAACAAAGCACTCTTTGAAAAGGCCATACTTCCTATTCTTGGACACGTTTGAAGCAATGAATGGATGACCTTAACGGCCATTATCTCCTATCGGGGTGTGTGCGTGTGCCCACATTTGACCTGACTGCACACCGGGTCACATTTACTGAAGGAGAAAGCCTTTCATTCTGATCATATGAAGACTGCATATAAAAGTGTACGTCCGTTGTGATTGACATGTGTCTGTCATGTGTCAGGTGCTGTACCTGCAGCAGGCCGAGGTCACCAGGGAGCGTGTGTATCCCATGCACCAATCCAGCGTGGACGGCGTGGAAGACATGTCGGCGCTGGCTGAGTTGCACGAGGCGGCCATTATGCATAACCTGCACCAACGCTACCAGAAGGACAACATCTATGTGAGAAATTATCTTTCAGTTTGAGGCATTTTGTTATTTTTGACTTACTCAAATCATTTTAAGTATTTAATTTTCTCTTTTAACCCCTCGCAAATGCTGTCACCATGACAATAACGCAAAATATAAAATGCTACCAGTTGCCATAGCGCTAATTAGTTAAGTAGGCTAACAGGCGCCGATGTTCCAAGGTTAATTAGGGATGGCTTTTTTTCAGACAAACATCGGCAGCATCCTGGCGGCCGTCAACCCTTACAAGCAGATCCCAGGTCTGTACGACTTGGAGCGGGTGGATCTCTATTCTAAGCATCAACTGGGCGAGTTGGCGCCGCACATCTTTGCCGTGGCCAACGAATGCTATCGCTGCATCTGGAAGAGACACGACAGCCAGTGTGTCCTCATCAGGTGAAATTTGAATTTTGATTTCTGGTGGTCTCGTTTGAATCCGTTCAATTTTTCAGTCAAAGTTTCAATACCGATTTGTGTGTGTGTCAGTGGCGAGTCGGGAGCAGGGAAGACGGAAAGCACTAAGCTGTTGCTCCAGTTCCTGTCGGTGATGAGCCAAAAGTCGGCTGCGACGCCACTGTCGGAGAAAAGCACGCACGTGGAGCAGGCCATTGTACAGAGCAGGTACTATTTAATATTCGCAATATTCTCGAGCGATCACATGACTACTGGAAAGAGGCAAATAGTTGCTGTTAGAGACTTGTTTTGAATTAAAGAGTTGTCCCAAGAGTTTTGAATTAGCCCTCACCTTCATTTTCTTCACAGTCCTATCATGGAAGCGTTCGGGAACGCCAAGACCGTTTACAATAATAACTCCAGCCGCTTCGGGAAGTTCATCCAGCTTCACTTCTCGGAGTGCGGCAACATCCAGGGAGGCTGCGTCATCGATTGTATCCTCTTCAATCTAAAAAAAAAAATGTTTTTGTTCATTGTTATTAAATTAAAGAATCGGCATAAAAGATATTAGCTCTCTCCAAATCAGCAAAGAATCGATGAATCGGTTGATTTTCCTTGATTCGCGTTGTGTCAGACTTACTGGAAAAGGTAACCGACTGTAAATCATTTGTGAGACTGTTATTTTGTTTTGCGGGAATGTTGTTATTTTGTTTGCGGGAATGTTGACGATTGGGTTGATTGGTCGCAGAACCGAGTGGTGCGACAGAACCCCGGCGAACGCAATTACCACATCTTCTACGCGCTGCTGGCGGGAGCCAACAAAGAGCATAAAAGCAAGTTTGCTTGCGAATCAAATTTATTGGATTTTTCTCCAAATTAATTTCTTTTTTTTTTATTCGGTCAGGTCTCTACTTCCTGGAGGATCCAGCGGAATCTTTCCATTACCTCAGCCAGTCAGGTTGCCTGAAGGACAAAAGTCTGAATGACAAAGAGCTATTTAACAGTGTTATGGTGAGTTCATACAAAATGGAGAAACAGTGTTAAAGATAATATTTGAAAAAATAGTGTCAATTTTTTTCTTATCCTTACATTGTTGCGAGCAGGAGGCCCTGAAGGTGCTGGAGTTCTCCGAGGAGGAGATCAGGGACATGTTCAAGCTCCTCTCGGGCGTCCTGCAGCTCGGCAACGTGGACTTCATGACGGCGGGAGGAGCTCAGATCACCACCAAGCAAGGTCGGTGCCAAGCTCAAAAGAAGAAAAAAATATTTGGGATAAAGCGTGTTTATGCTTTTTCCAGTGGTGACCAACGCGAGCGAGCTCCTCGGCCTCGACGCCTTCCAGCTGTCCGAAGTGCTGACTCAGCGCTCCATCATCCTGCGAGGAGAAGAGATATGCTCGCCGCTCACCATCGAACAGGTCGTTAAACACTCGCCAATTGTTTTTTTATTCCCACAATGCTAACCGACCTTCCGTGGCGTCGTCACAGGCTGTAGATTCTCGGGACTCGGTTGCCATGGCGCTGTATTCCCAATGTTTCTCCTGGATCATCCTCAAGATCAATCAGAAGATAAAAGGGAAGGAAAATTTTAAGTCCATCGGCATCCTGGACATCTTTGGCTTTGAGAACTTTGAGGTTTGTGACATAAATGCACTTGCGTACAGGATAAGCAAATGAGTTTGGGTGTCTTTAGGTGAACCGCTTTGAGCAATTCAATATCAACTACGCCAACGAGAAGCTCCAGGAGTACTTCAACAAGCACATCTTCTCACTGGAGCAGCTCGAGTACAACAGGTGCATTTTGGATTTGTATTAACATTATTCTATAGGGAATCTAGGAGCACCTAATATCTGATTGTCGCCTTCACAGGGAAGGTGTCCAGTGGGACGCCATCGACTGGATGGACAACGCCGAGTGTCTTGATCTCATCGAGAAGGTATTGCACGTAATCCGCAGTCTCCACTTGGATGCAGCACTTGGTTTTCTCGTTGCTCTTCTTTGAGAGAATTTCTCTCATCTAATGGGCCGACGATTTTGCTTGGCTCTTCAGAAACTGGGCTTGTTGGCTCTGGTGAACGAAGAGAGTCGCTTCCCCAAAGGCACGGACTTCACTCTTCTGGAGAAGCTTCACAGCAGACACTCTGTGAGTTACCTATTATTTTCTTGGGGGTGACATAGAACCGATACTGACGTTGGCATTTTGCGGCAGACCAACCCTTACTACGTGAAGCCCAGATTGGCCGACCATCAGTTCGGTATCAAACATTACGCCGGGGAGGTGAGTAGCGCTCATCATTTCTCCTTTGCGCTATACATCCAACGTGATGTCTTGCGTTTCGGGCGTCTTCAGGTCTTGTATGACGTCAAAGGCATCCTGGAGAAAAACAGAGACACCTTCAGAGATGACATCCTCAACATGCTTAAAGACAGCAGGTAGGTAGGACACATGGGAAAAAAAACTGTCCTTTGATTCCTTCATAAACCCAATTTTGCACTATGTCTTTAGATTGGACTTCATCTACGACCTTTTCGAGAAGGTGGGCAGCAGGAACAATGAGGAGAAGATGGGAACGGCCAGACGCAAGCCCACCGTCAGCTCCCAATTCAGGGTGCGTGCACAAAACACCGGCAAATTGCAAATGCATATTTGAACACAAACGCCGAGGCAACACATGCGGACAGACAATATCACAATCGTCGAGGGCATATATTCTTTATCCTCTGCAAAAATAACGATCAACCAAAATCAAACTGGACACTGTTTTATTTGTCTCCCCTGCCAGGACTCCCTGCATGCTCTCATGGCCACTCTAAGTGCATCCAATCCTTTCTTCATCCGCTGCATTAAGCCCAACATGGAAAAGGTCAGGATGCTTCTACCTCATGTCTCGTGGATGAAATGATTTTTTTTCTTCAAAATTGTTTTTTTTTCTTGCAGAATCCCAATGTGTTTGACCCTGAAGTGGTCCTCAACCAGCTGAGGTACTCAGGGATGCTGGAGACCGTCAAGATCCGTCGTGCCGGGTTCCCCGTCCGAAGAACTTTCAAAGACTTCTTTGTGCGGTGAGTCATTCTAAAATCCGACCATGTGCGTTGTCGACAATGGAGGAGACAAAGGTGCCATTCCTTCTTCTCGCTAGATATAAGATCATTTACAAGGAGAAAGCAGCTACAGCGGGAGATGACAAGAAGAGGAGCACGGATCTTCTGACGAAATACGACAAGACCAAGAAGGAGTGGCAGCTGGGGAAGACCAAAGTAACATTTTTTTTTTTCAATTTCCACATTTGCAATGTGATCATTATGTTTTAACAAGAATACTTTTTTTTTTTGCTCTTTCCTGTCCAGGTGTTCATGAAAGAGTCTCTGGAGCAACGCTTGGAGAAAGACCGCGACGAAGTGCGACGTCAGGCGGCCATGATCATTAGAGCCCACCTTCTCACTTTCTCGGCCAAGTAAGATCCCCGTCTTCTTTACTTTTTGCAAATATGAGAACTGTAACAAGAAGGCGTGTCGATTAGGAAACACTTCAAACAAGTGCGCGCCAGCACCGTCGTCCTGCAGAAGCACCTGCGCAGGCACATCCAGCGAGGACGCTTCGTCCGCCAGCGCAAAGCGGCGCTGGTGCTCCAGAGGCACCGGCGAGGCCAGGTGGCCCGAACACGTGTCCGCAAGCTTCGAGAGGAGAAGAAGAAGAAGGAGGAGGAAGAGAAGAAGCAAGGACAGGAGGACGTTGGGGAGACGGAAGGCCGTGTGGAGGAGGAAGGAGCCACTGAAGGAGCCAATAAATCCTCAGAGGCGAGTTTTTATCATTTATCAGGATGAGCGGCAATCACCGATTACCTGGAATCTCCATTCCAGGACGAAGTGCGTCAGATGGAGGAGATCCTTCAGCTGGAGCGTGAGATCGAGCGTCTGCAGAAGAAGCGCGAGGATGAGGTGTCGCAGCTGTGCGAGTCGTCCAAGCAGGAGCTTCAGCTGCGCCGCGACGCCGAGCTCAAGCGCATGAAGAAAGAAGCCTCGCGCAAAGCCACCAGCCTCATCGACCTGCTCAACTTCGGCGGCGTGGATCCCACTCAAGGCGAGGCCGCGCAGGCCGAGGTCGCTGGCAAGGCCGAGCCTCCCAAAGCCGCCCGGGTGAGTCTGGATGTCATCCACGATGCGGTCGGCTAATTCATGAAAAAAAATGGAATGATTTTTTTGGGTCTATCTTTGAAAATCTGGCGGACTAGGCTGCCAGCGCCACGCAGCCCGGCACGTCCAAGGACGAGGAGGTGGACGAGGGTTTCCACGCCGAGGAGGAGTTCATCCCGCTCCCTGACTTTCCCCCTCCGGTTGAGACGGACACCCCCATGGATCAGGCCATGTTCGCTCACCTCCCTCCCCCGCCGCCGGCGTTCGCCGAGGGGATGGTGCCCCCTGCCGCGCCCCCGCAGGAGGGGCAAAAATCCGAACCAGAGAGGAAGGTCAGCATGGTCGACAGCCTGGTGGACGGCGAGGAGCCCATCTACAGCATGCCCGCGGACACCGAGTCCGACTACGACCAGGAGGAGGAGGAGGGTTCGGTGACGGCCGGCGACGACAGCTCCGTGTCGGGCAGTAATCGTGGCAGCGCCGCCGTCGCTGACGAAGAGCACCCGCGCAAGTCCACCTGCACCAGCGTCAGCGCCGAGTCCTACCGGGAAAGCTCCGACTCTGTGAGGACACGCACGTGCGCGCAGAAACAATAGAAAGAAATACATATCATTTTAAATAATTAGGAAAAAATGAATGATTTTTTTTATTAAATAATATATTAATAGCGTAATAATATGATATATAAATAATAGTAATATGATATATAAATAATAGAATAAAAACCTAAAAATAAAATTGATTGATTCCTTCAAAAATGGATCCTCACCATCATTAAGACTTTTTGGATTTCAGTACGCAGGCAGCGACGACGAGCACGACGGCATGATGGACACCGACGAGGAAGCCACAAACGGACGAGTGACCTTGTTCAACGGCAACGGGCCGCCGTATTTCCACGGTTACCTCTACATGAAAGGTGAGGCTTCATCTGGCCTCGCTTTATGTCATTTTTTGACTCCGCCTTCTTCCACCATGCAGCCGGCCTGATGATCCCCTGGCGGAGGCGCTGGTGCGTGCTAAAGGACGAGACCTTCATGTGGTTCCGCTCCAAGCAAGAGTCCCTCAAGTCCGGCTGGCTCTACAAGAAAGGAGGAGGCCTCTCCACCCTCTCACGCAGGTTCTTGTACTGTTAAAATTAACAGGCTTTAGTCAAAAGATTATAACAAATGGACCTTCTGAAATCAAACAGTTTGTCTTTGAGCAGAAACTGGAAGATGCGCTGGTTCGTTCTGAGGGACAGCAAACTGATGTATTACGACAACGACAGCGAGGAGAAGCTGAAGGGAACCATCGACATCCGGGCTGCCAAGTAAATCATCTCAGGAGGAGGAAAAGAACCAAACCAGAATTTCCCCTCTTTTTTTTTGTGCACTCAGAGAGATCGTCGACAACCACGAGAAGGAGAACGCTCTGAACATCGTGACGGATGAGAGGACCTACCAAGTTTTTGCAGAGTCGCCAGAAGACGCCAGGTCGGTTGGTCCTTGTTGACTACAAGCTTAATTATTTATTCATGACAAAAATATTATTTTGTGCCAAGTCATTCTCACTGCCGCTCTTTTTTTTTTTTTATGTAGCGGGTGGTTCAATGTGCTGAGTAAGGTGCGGGTTTGCACGCCAGAGCAGCTTCTGGAGATGTCCCACGAGCAGGCCAACCCCAAGAACGCTGTGGTCAGTCCCTAAATACAATTTTTGGTCCAATTAGTAGACACTGACCGCTCAAAAAATAGGTGTGCATAAACCTTTTAGAATGTCATTTCTGTTCTTAATATTTTGACCTCAGGGAACGCTCGATGTGGGCCTGATTGACTCTGTCTGCGCATCGGACAATCCTGATCGGTGGGTTGCCATTTTCTTTTTGGACAATTGCAGTTGTGAAAATAAGTTAAGTTGGATTTTTGTTTTTGCACTTTGGTGCTTTTTCCAGGCCCAACTCCTTCGTGATCATCACAGCCAACCGCGTGATCCACTGCAACAGCGATACGCCCGAGGAGATGCATCACTGGATCAGTCTGCTGCAGAAGCCTAAAGGCGACGCCAGGATCGAAGAGTTCCTCGTTCGAGGTGACATAACCTTTGTAACATCGACAGGTTCTCTGGGGCTAGCCGCCAGCTAGCTTGCGAGCTAGCTTGAAACGAAACAAACCTCACAATTACTTTTCGAAGTAAAGATTTCCTTTCTGCTTTTTCTTTCCCTCTTGCTTGCTCACTTTTCAAGGTTGGCTCCAGAAGGAGGTGAAGACCAACACCAAGAGCGCCTCGCTGAAGCTGAAAAAGCGCTGGTTCGTCCTCACGCACAACTCGCTGGACTACTACAAAAGCTCCGAGCGCAACTCTTCCAAAATGGGCACGCTGGTGCTTAATTCGCTATGTTCCGTCATCCAGCCGGACGACCGAGTGCACAGGGAGACGGGTGAGCAAAAAAAGAACAAGAAGAACTGATTTAAAAACATTTCCGTAAAACTGTTCTCAATCCCCCCTCCTCTCAGGATACTGGAACATCATCGTGTATGGTAGGAAACATTCCTACCGCCTCTACACCAAAATGCTGAATGAGGCCATGAGATGGACAGCGGCCATACAAGGCGTCATTGACAGCAAGACCCCCATCGAGACCCCGACTCTGCAGCTCATCAGAGACATCAAGGTAAAACCCTGTTAGATAATCATGACTTCATGCTGAGGGCCGTTTCGAACCTGCTGTGATATTAGCAGGAGAACAGTGTGAATCCAGAAATCGTGGAGCAGATGTACAGGAGGAACCCCATCCTCAGATACACCCAGCATCCGCTACACTCGCCGCTACTGCCGCTACCGTACGGCGAAGTCACCAGCCGTAAGTTCTTCTTCTTCACTCCACCTAGTTCTCCTTTCATAACGATTGCCGTGTCCTCGTGTAGTCCAAAGGCAGCAGGGCTACGCGAGCCTCCAGGACGAGGCGGTGCGGGTTTTCAACTCGCTGCAGGAGATGGAGACGCTGGCAGATACGGTCCCCATCATCCAAGGCATCCTGCAGACCTGCCAGGACCTGCGTCCTCTCAGGGATGAGGTTGGTACTTTAGCTTCCGTAACCTAGACCAAAGTAAGTCAAGCAATATAACCCCTGTTGTGTTCCTCAGGTTTATTGTCAGGTGATCAAGCAGACCAATCACGTGCCTCAGCCCAACAGCCCAGCCAATCGGGCGCACTGGCACCTTCTCACCTGCATGAGCTGCACCTTCCTCCCCAGTCGGGTCATCCTCCGATATCTCCGCTTCCACTTGAAGAGGTGTGGCGGTGGACCCACCCCCCAACTGGACTTCCTGGAAACTGCGTCTCTAACGTGTGCATCTGCATTAGGGTCCGGGAACGTTACCCCAACACGGAAATCGAGCGCTACGCCACTTTCATCGGGGAATCCTTGAAGAAGACCAAGACTCGTGAGTTTGTGCCCTCTCAGGAGGAGATCGCCGCCTTGCTGGTGAGGCAGGAGATGAGCACCACCGTTTACTGCCATGGGGGAGGATCCTGCAAGATCTCCATCAACTCGCACACCACGGCCGGAGAGGTGCACACGCATTTGATCGTTGAGGGAGAAAATTACAATTAATTCAAATCTTTCTGCTGAAGGTTGTCGAGAAGTTGATCCGAGGGTTGGCCATGGAGGACAGCAAGAACCTTTTCTCTCTTTTCGAGCACAATTCTGTGACGGATCGAGCTTTGGAGAGCAGAGTTATTGTGGCAGATGTTCTTGCCAAGTTTGAAAGGTATGTCGAAGCCCAACAACCAACTGACTTTCCAACTCAAAGCAAACCACCTGACCAAATCTGTTTCCAGGCTTGCTGGCAGTGAAGAAGAAGAGGAAGAAGGAGAATGGAAACTGTATTTTAAGCTCTACTGCTTCTTGGATGTGGAGAGCATGCACAAAGAAGGGGTGGAGTTTGCCTTCATGTTTGAGCAGGTGAGCTTCTCGTCTTACCAAACCGACCGACCGACCGACCTCTACCCTAACCCTCTCTCTGCATTGCAGGCCCACGAGTCTCTCATCAGCGGACACTTCCCGGCATCCGAGGAGACTTTGCAGCATCTGGCCTCTTTACGTCTCCAGTATCTCCACGGTGACGGGGCGGGCCGGGCCGGCTGGAGCCTGGGGACCGTCTATCCCATCGGACGTCTCCGCAGCCGCATCATCCACTCCACCAAGCCGGGGGTGGGCTCAGCGAGCGCGACGGCAGGAGGAGTGACGGCGGAGGGTAAGGCGGCAGCCGGAGGAACGGGCGGCGTTGGCGGTGCAGTTGAGAAACGCAAAACGCCAAGCTTCCTGGACGGCACGCTGAGGAGGAGCTTCAAGACGGGCTCACTCAAGAAACAGAAGGTTAGTGAGGAGCAGAAACTGGAATGTTCAGATCTTTACCAAATGAGTGAATGTTTGATCAGTTCGCCTTAAATGGTTGCTCAACTCTGGATGAGCAGATATGGATGGATATGTGTGTCCAGGTGGAGGAGGAGCAGATGCTGGAGATGTGGGTGAAGGAGGAGACGTCGGCCACACGGACCAGCGTGCTGGAGAAGTGGACCCGGCTGCAGGGAATGGCTCAGCACCAGGCCATGCTCAAATACATGAGCATCATCAAGGAGTGGCCAGGATATGGATCTACTCTCTTTGACGTGGAGGTAAAGATCACCAATGGGATAGGCCACAGTTTTTTAGAGATCTTCCTCTGTGAACTTGTCTTCTGCAGTGTAAGGAAGGGGGTTTCCCTCACGACCTGTGGCTGGGCGTAAGCGCAGATAACGTATCGGTGTACAAGCGAGGCGAACCCAAACCGCTGGAGACGTTCCAGTACGAGCACATCACGTTCTTTGGTGCCTCGCAGATCTGCACCTACAAGATCATCGTGGATGAGAGGGAAATGTTCTTTGAGACACCGCTGGTGAGCTGATTTTATTTTCTTCCTTTTAGTTGTCAATCGTCCGATATTGAAATGAGACTTTCTTCAGGTTGGCGAGATCACCAAGATCATGAGGGCTTACATTAATATGGTGGTGAAAAAACGCTGCAGCATCATGTCCGTCACCAGCGTCGCCAGCTCGTGCGCCAGGTGATTGCCGTTGGCCAATCGGTTTTCCCCAGCGGCTAACGACGCCTCTCCTGGATGGGGGAAGTCGCCCCAACTCCTACCAAGGATGGAAAAGTGGATGCTGAACCCGCAGGGATCAATGGAACTGGGTTGAAGACATTTCACCATTTTTTTTTTTAAAGCATGACACATGAATCTGGATTTTGGAGCACAGTCCTTTCACATTACCCCAGTGGTAGCCCTTGCATGTAGATGTTCAAGCACACTCCAAAAGCTCAGATTTCCTTCTACGTAGGCCTCTAGCACAAAACATCCATCAGCTGTCCTGTCCTACTTTGACCAGGACTTCGGGGACTCCTTGGAGGACCTAGCTTTTCTCTCTGTGGGCTGCATTAAAATATTCGGGTATGGTCTCTAACACAGGACCTTAGAGTCCCTTCTTGGATCCAACCGACCTGGGGACTGGAGGCTGAATCTCGACACCCCTAGAAGACTTCAAAGATCTCTCCCAAGAACCCGCCGCTGGACCATGGCTACCTCTTAGGATGCTGGGGGTTTCTCATCCAGGAACCATGGGGCCTACCTCTGAGGCCGCAAGGTATGGCTCCCTGATAGGACTCCACCACCTTAGGACCAAGTTGAACTTGCAGGGCTCTTTCTTTCCTTCCATCTTCACTCTCGTCGCATATTATTAAGTTAGTGTTCAAATCTTTGCTTGCTTTTGTCACTGTTTCTTTTCCATGTGACATCACTTCTATCGCATCTATTGTTATTAAGGGAGGGGGGGGGGTCTTCTTTTTGGACAAGGGGTTAAGAAAAGAAGACATTCACTCACCAGTGCCACTGTGTGGCCATTAGAAGAAACTACAGCCAAACAGAAAGCTGCTTGGAACAATATCAAGGAAGACAACCAATGTGATGTACCGCGTTCCACTCACATGAGTCAAACACAAACTGAACCGAGTTGTTCTGTTTTTGTATTGTTTATCACACATAATAAGAGTTATTATTGAGTTTTTGGCGCTCACAGCACTGTACCACCGATAGAGAATCTACGCTAAAGGTGATGGGACACCTCTTGTGTAAGATACGAGCAATTTAAAGGGTGTCATTCACTGGCAGTGCCATTCATGTGACTCGGAGAGAAAATTATGAATTTATCTTTTTTTTTTTTTTTTTTTTTTACACCAAAAGTACTGTATATGCTTGTTTGATCATGCTGACTGTTTTTTTTTTTCTTCATAGCAACAATGACATAAGCGCACCAATCTGTCTGTATGTTTCCGTGTGACTTTACTTTCTGGTTCTGCTATTATAACTACAACAACGCCACTGCTAAAAGTGCTGTGTGTGGAATGCTGCTGTGTGTGTGTATGTGTACCATGTTGTAATCCAAACCGCATTATATTGGAAAATGAAAGGAAGAGAAGTAACAAGTGTATTAGATGTATTTATATGACTACGCAAATGATGATGATGTGATTGTGTGTTAAAGGCAAGGGAAGAGTACGGGGACATTTAATGGGAGGGAGGCATGAGGTTATGTATTTATTAACATTGATGAGTATTGAGTGTGAGTATTGATGAGTGTGTTAATGGAGGAGGGCTGTGTCGTCTATTTAAAAAAAAAAAACTATTCTAAAGGTGCATACCGTATTTCCTCAAATAGTGGCATTAGCATTGAAGCTATTGTTCACACAACACTTAACTGCTGAGGCCAAGTCAACTCTGTTGCTAACCAAAACAGTAGCAACCAAAGGTACAGAATCAGTCGATAGTCTTCCGATCTTTAGACACCTTGACATGTATCCACTCAGTAAAATGTTCTTCTTTGGAGCTATGCACCTCGTCCCATCTGCACTTGAGTAAATGAGCGCCCCCTCTGGCCACTAATTGGGGAAATATGAAATGCAGTCTATGAAACTGTGAAGAGACAAATATGGATTTTGCATAACATGACAAAGGTTCCATCCAGCTTGAACTTTTGGCAATAAATAAGCGCAAAACTGAAGAAGCCATACATAACAAGGACCCTGGAACCAACCGCCTGTTCTTTGTGTTCGAGCTGTTCGCTTCTGTCCGTCACGGCTATTTTACCCAACAGGAACTTAAGCAGTTTGCGATCTCGGGTGGGGCGACAGGAAAAAAAAAAAAAATCCTGCCATCAGCCGCAGGCGGCCAATGTGGGTCTTTTTATTTATTATAATTACATTTTCATGTTATGCTTACTATCATCTTTAAACATCGTGCTTGTTGAGAGACAAAAAAATAAGAGAAAGAGATGTGTGTTGTTATTTTTTATTTTCAACTGAATTTAAAAATCATGCTTTAATAAATTATAGGAATTGTCCATTGATGTAAGTGGATTTCTTGTATTCAACTAACCTAACTTTGTATTATGAAAGTCTGCTAGCATAATGCTACTAGACATAATACTCCACCCCGTTGCCCCCACTCTCTATGCGCCCCTGGCTGACAATATAGTTTGCTTCAAAAAGTTTTTTTTTTAAATATGCAATTACCTCCTAAAAGACACTGCATTCTTTGATTGAATTGTAAATGCTACATTTTTTTAATTAAATTTAGGATATCTTTGTTTGATTGTATAAGTAAAACAACTAAAGAATCTGAAAAGAAAAGGAATTTTATGACGCAAAATATACAAGGAACAATTTATAAAACAAAAATAGTCTTGTATATTTTTGATTGGATGACGCACTTAAAATGTGTCAGTGTTTCCTCTCACTGGAACGTAATCGCACACGCCTTCCTTCTCTTGCGTGCGAGTTAGAATTTCGGCGTCTCGCGTTAAGAACCCGAAGCAGACCGTCGGGTTTCCTCTCACCCACTGGATGAAATTTACGAACTACCGGAGGAATATAAGAATTATCAACCAAACCGAGATGGATATTAGGAGTTTAGCTGCAGTTGTCATTTTTCTTGCGTTGTCTTCGACTCAAGTTTTAGCCCAAAATGCCACACCTGGTGTAGGTAAGAAGAAACACCTTCTTTCCCCCTTTTTCTAACATTTTACTTGCGTTAACGTGTACTAATATATAAAGTCGTTTGGCGTCAATGTCATGCGGGTTGAAGACGAAATATTGAAGTCTTGATTGGTTTGTTAGTTTTGGCGTTTTGTCAAAAAACAAAGGTGAACTATTAAACTCACGCCATGTTTTTTCTAATCTATTTCCTCCAAACATTTTTTTCTTTTCAATTCCCATTCCCCTATTTTACAAAAGAAATACCAAACGGTGTTACTTTATCTGCAGTGCCATTTATATATTTATTTTCAAAAAAAAAATTTATTTACTTGAAAGGGACTGGTGCAAAAGTAAATAAAAATTAAAAAATGGTGGCGTGAAATTACACAACTAAGACTATCTGGGGGCCAAGATTGTCTCCTTGAAGACAAGAATGTTTTTTTATTCCACTCTTGGTCTCCATGGCGAGATTCCCACTAGGATGAGCAGGACACAACAAACACACCAAGGACCTCATTTAGTCCTCATGGCACCAGTAGGAAATAAAGAAGGACAAATACTTGAGTAAAAATTTGCCTCATCTTGAATATTTCTTTTCCTGACAACTTTTTACGCCCTCCATTTTAAAACAGATACTTGAATACAATGTGTCTTTTCACCCCTTCAGCCTCAAGAGCTTTTAGCATCATTACTACTTTGTCTGGTAAAGTGAGAAATGTCAACATTGTATTTTAATTGTTATTAATCCTCTTCTGACACAGCTTGCGAGTCCATGAACGGGACGAGCTGCGAGCAATGTCTGAGCAACGTGACGGTAAGCAACCTTGAAGGAAGTCTTTTATGTTTGCTTCATGTGAGGGAACTCAAAAGAGGCCAAAACTTCACCACGGCCGCACCTGTCCGACCGGTTTGAGCACTAACTGATCTCATTCTGTGCCTCCCTCCTCCCCCTCCCTTCTTTGTCAATCTTTGAAATTCCTCAGCAGATATGAATCATTATCTATCTTTTTTTTGTTTTGTTTTTCCATAGTGTTTGTGGTGTATCAAAACCAAGACGTGTGTTACGTATCCAGTGAGGACCATCCTGCCACCGCATTCACTTTGTCCGCTCTATGACGCCCGCTGGGGCCTGTGTTGGAGTAAGATGATACCCTCGCACAATATGCACACACGCTGGTCACAGCATTAGGCACACCAATGCAAAATAAATAAATAAAAGTAAATAAAATGCCTCACCCGTTTTGGTGCATTCTCTGCTGCGCAGTGAACTTCCAGAACTTGATCATCACGCTTGCAGTGTTTGGTGGCATTATCATCATCGCCCTGCTGATCTGCATGTTCTGCTGCTGCAAGTGTGAAAACATTGGGTAAGTCTCTCGTTTCGTAATGCAGCAGAAAAACAATTACACATTGTGACTTTTAAAACGCCAAATAGCCTCCGATGCTAACATACAAGAAACATGAGTTCATCACATTTGTGCTTTGATATCTTTAGGAACCTATGTAAAGGATTTAATGATTTAATGGTTATTTAATTGTTTTTGTTTTTTGCGCCAGATCGTCAAGTTTTGTGTCCCAGATGGAGAGGCAGGTAAACAAGTCAAGGAACAAACAGGAGGGAAGGTAATGAAAATTATTTTGGGGAAAAAAAAAAATCGTTATTTTCTTTAACACAATTTTGATTCTTTTATTGTGGTCATGATTTGTCATTGCTTATGTCTCCGCAGGCGTGCCGAGATGAAACAGAGACACGATGACATCAGGCAGAAATACGGTGAGGCCTTTTCCTGTGATTGATGGATTATTGTAATTATTTTCAACGATGCTAACTTTGAACGTTTTCTACCAGGCCTAAGTGGACCAAATCCATATTCCCGATTTGGATGAGAGGATTTAAACAGCGGGACTTTATTTAACAAAACACCTGTTTATTTTTTGCAGTAATGAATTAAAGTAAATTGCCATGTAATTATTATACAGTAGATGCCGATGTCATTCAGCCAACAGAGATTAATGTTGTGTGACGAGACGAGGCTATACAAGAACGATTTTGCTGTTTTTTCCCACTCCACGCTACCTATTTGCTAAAAGTGGCCACGACAAATAATATTTCTCGAGCTTGATGTATTTTTAGATGTTTTCTGACCATACGTGATGTCTATAAGCTGATATCAGTCTTAAGTAGTTTGTTTTTATCATATTGTTTGGCTCCTGAATAAACATTTGGTGAAGGAAATCTGTTCAACTAACTTTCCAAGGGTCCTTCAATGTATTTAAGTAGTTGTTCAATTTTGAATTGTAGCATTAAGAACCTTTTTTTTTTTTTGCACTTTTGTCCTGTTTTAAAATGTTAATTTAAGGTGAATGTGTGTCATTCACTGATACACCTTGTAAAGATACACGTTCTGTAGGAAATAAAGTATAAAACGGACACCAACCACATTTTGTATTTTGTTTGCATGGCAAAAGTGTGGCTGCCGAAAGAGTGGAGAAATTATATAATTTTGGTGTTCCTCCTAAAATTGCAATTGCAATTTAATATGCATTTTTTTTTCAAAGTGCTTTGTTTCAGTTTATTCCCATGAAAAGCTTCCAATTTAGGAATTTCGCAATCCCAGCGGAGTCCTCCCAGTGCGCGTGGCCGAGGATTTTGAAAGAGGGTGGCAGCGCGCGCTCCCGCCTCCGCGTTCCCGCGACTTGGTGGTCACGTGTCTCCGGGCATCCAATTAATTTCACGATAGCGTTTCAACGCGCGCTCCCGTCACCGGAGGAAGCTAGCCGAGGACACAAGGCGGCAGGAAGACAAAATAAAATACAAACACGCAGTCAACCGGCTTTTATAAAAATCTTCTTTCTTTCCTCTGCATTTTGAAATCCGGCAGCCATGTCAGAGGAAAAGCCAAAGGTGAGACTTGGCGTTGTTTAAAAAGGTGATAGCTTATCTAAACGTTTTTTGCCATGGGGAAATGGCCTGTATTTTGCACGTTTCTCTCAATTGGCGCAGTGTTTGTTTCGCAAATGAACGAGTCTTCCTTTATTTGTGTTGAAATCATCCAACGTTCTGGAGCGTTAACTTCCGACCTTTGTGATTTTTAAATATTAAAATAAAGTGGTTTGAGGATTTTTCTTTCTTTCTATTTTGGGGAGGGGGGGGGGGGGGGGGGGTTCTCGAAACGGCAGCACGCAATGTGCGCAACTGCCGCAAACCCTCGCCGTCACAATGGGTTAACGACTCGCACATCATACCAAATTAACGCAATGCTTCACGCTACAGAGCCCCAATTGTGTTAGTTTTATTCTCCCTGGGCCTTCTTGTAGCACATTTGGACGAAACGAGCCTACTTGCGTGGCCCAAATTGAAACGTTTGTGAGCGAGTGACGTATCTGCCTGCTAGCATCGAAGCCAACGTTAGCGGAATTGGTGCTATGAGGCTGTCGTTTGAGGCCTCGGCTATTGTGTTTAATATTATTTTCAATTTTACGCTAATGTAATTTTGTGTTTTCATGTTTGCCTGTTAACCCTTACATACTGTTTATTTTCATACACATGAATATCTTCATAATGGTATTCCATAATGAACTTACTGTTTTCAAAATGTAATTATTACTTCTTAATAAATATTAATCCTCTGACCTCTGAGGTCGCTTAAGTTTACTTTGCATGATCATTGTTTTACTTTTTAATTGTTTCAAGATCCCCCAATGATCCAGATTCAGCGATGAATCTTCCTCGCCCTATAAGTGCATGTTTCATGAAACCTGGGCTAAACGCAGACAGTTCTGAAGTGTTTCAAGATTCCAAGTTACCACAATTCCATAAGTAATACAGGCTTACGGCATCATTGTTGTGGTTTTTTTCGGGGGTCATTTGCAAACAGCATGTATGGGTTAAACAGAAATGAAATTATGAATAGCTTTCTCCTCTGCTAACTGAATGTTTTGACAAAATATCCATCTCACCTTGGATATGCGCAGGAGGGCGTCAAGACCGAGAATGACCACATCAACCTCAAGGTCGCGGGGCAGGATGGCTCGGTGGTCCAGTTCAAAATCAAAAGGCACACGGCCCTCAGTAAACTCATGAAGGCGTACTGCGAACGACAGGTGAGATTTGCTACTTGTTTTTGGTGAGGTTTTTAGAAGAGGCCTTATTCTGATCTAAAGATACAACGCGGCCCACACAGTCTCATTTTATCGTCTCGTTCATACAGGGACTCTCACTTAGGCAGATCAGGTTCAGGTTTGACGGGCAGCCCATCAACGAGAACGATACGCCTTCGCAGGTTTGTGAGCCTGGCCCTTTTTTTCGCTTACGGACAGGATGTCGGTTACAATGGAACCTCAAGACTTAGCAGAAAAATACCTCTTACCTTTTGTTTTTTTTCCCTCTAGCTTGAGATGGAAGACGAAGACACCATAGACGTTTTCCAGCAGCAGACGGGCGGCCGCTGCTAAGCATCCTTCTACCCTGTTGACAGACCCAACTTGCTCAAGCCCACATTCATCACCCTTTTCCATCGCTTCTCTCAGCTATTTATATTGTTATTATTATTCACTTAAGCTACAGTACATCCGTTGTGATTTATTTTTTTGTGTGCGTATCTGGGTGGGGTACTTAGGGGTTCTCTAACACTGGCGTCGGTTCGGACCAACGATGCAACAGCTTTGTCGCCAGTGAGCGTTTTCGGAATTGTCTAGTTTGCGTGGGCACATGTTAGCCTGCCGCCGTCAACATGTTATTATTTCTAGCCGCTTTCGCTAAATGACTGTTTATGTTTTTAAGCTCTAACTCTGTGCACACAGTTCAGAATGGGATGTAAGTATCAAAACTTTAACACGACCAAACAAGGAACTCAAAGGAAGTCTGTATTTTTGCTTAGTTGCTGCTTTTTTGGTTTCTGCATGTCCAAGAGAGAGAGACTACTTCCGTACCACCAAGTATTTATTCACACAGCAAGAGGACATGGATTTATGACAGTATATTATTAACACCTACACCTCACTTGAGTTTGTGTCTGTGTGTGAGTGACTGTTTGTTTGTGTGCGTGTGTGGCCTACGATGAAGAACATTTAGCGCAAACGCAACAATAGTTGACATGGGAAGGCATGGGGACATCTCATTAGATCTAAAGATCTAAAGCTTCAGGTTAAGTTAGACATGCTGTAAAATAGTTAACCCTTTATTATTAGAAATAGATGACATTGCCCCTACAGTGTTTTTTGTGTGTTCAGTACATCAGCTGTTTGTATTGTTTGTTCAAATGAGAGCACACTTACCTAGCCATGGTGGAGTAGCTCAAAAAGTTACAAGGTTGCCCAGGTCTTCTGACGTTTTGTTTCTCTACTGATTTGTATATTATTTGTGGTCTTTTACTACTGTATACAATAAATATAGTTTGGTACTCAGATTTGCTGTTTTGTGTATTAAAATGTTTAATATCTTACTTGGAAACTAGTCTCCATGGCTTATCGTGCCTACAAATTCGAAGACTATACACCGGCGCGTTGTAGCTGCCTAGCTAACTTAGGTGATTCGGTGTCGGCCATGTTAGAAGGGACAACGTTCCCATTAAAAGGCAATAAACTGAATCTTTGGGGAATCTTACGACGTTGCGTGCAACTGTATGCCGAACAATATACCGGCCGCCTTTGTTTTTCGCTTTCTTGCCATCCACGTGTAACGCGCTGAAGACTCTAGGGGGCGTTGTAACTATTTCATATATTATGGCAAGGGAGTAGTAACAGAGCCGAAGAAGACGAGGAGGCGGAAGTAGTAATACTTGTTGTCACTACACGTGTATTCTCGAGTCACCCATCCTCCTGTGTTGTCAGCAGCAACATGGCGAAGGTTTTGACGAAAAAGCGGACGATGAAGAAGAATCGCAAGAAGGCCGTGAGCGTTGTAGATGACAAGCCAGAAGTAAGCTACGATTTTCAAGATGACTTAACAGAAGCTGATGAGACTATCGCTAGTGACTTGGAGCAAGACAGCGATGATGAACGCAAACGGCTAAAGCTAGTGGAGGCTATCAGCTCTCTCGGAGGTGCGAAACGAAAGAAAAAGCTCGGGGAGCGATCGGAGCCGGCTGTGCAAAAGTCTGAATTTACCGTCAATGCAGAGGGGGAGGGCGACAAAATAAATTTGTCGGATCTCCTGAATTCCATGAACAAAGTCTCAGCTGTCTCGAACCATTCCAAGAAACAGCTGAAAAACCTGCAGCGAAGTAAGAAAACTATTGAATGCCCTCTCAGTAGGCAGGAAAGTGAGAGGATCCAGAGAGACCTGACCTTTCAGAAAGTAGCATCAGAGGTGACCCATTGGGAAAGTGTGATTAGACAGAACCGGACTGCTGAGCAACTTATTTTCCCTTTGAATCAAGAGCCACCCGGCCCTAAGCCGATGGGGGAGGTTGTCACGGGCTGGCAAGCAGAAACTCCCCTTGAACAGGAAATATTTTCCATCCTGTCTGCCAACAACCAACCGACCACTGACCCCACTTTGACCCCTGCCGAGGAGGCTTCCGTGAAGGCCATGAGCCTGATGGAGATGAAGATGCGCCGTGCTGAGCTTCAGAAGGCCAGGGCTCTGCAGACCTACTATGAAGCCAAAGCCCGACGTACGAAGAAGATCAAGAGCAAGAAATACCACCGAGTGCTCAACAAAGAAAAGCGCAAAGGTTTCCTCAAGAACTTTGACGACATGTTGAAAAATGACCCGTCGGCTGCTTTAGAGGAGATCAACAAAATTGAGTTGGGCAGGATGCAAGAAAGAATGTCGTTAAAACATCAGAACAGCGGCAAATGGGCCAAGTCCAAAGCCATCATGGCAAAATATGACCAAAGTGCTCGCAAAGCGATGCAGCAGCAGCTGGAGGTCAACAAAGATTTGACGCAGAAACTCGCCATTACTTTGAATGACGAGGACGAGGAAGACGAAACCCCGGAAAATGTGCCCGATTTTATAAACGAAGCACTGCCTGGGACGGATTCCAATCCCTGGATGAAAGGAAAGCTCTCCGAAGATCCCGCAGAGAAAGTGAAAGAGACACGTGACGTCGACTTGACTGCAGAGTCCACCGGAACTGCTGTAAATGTCGAAGAGGAGGAGGAAAGTGAGGTGGAGGAGACTGAAGAAGAATCTCTCCTGCGCGAGTTTGAGAACCGTCGTAAAATGCGCCGAGATCCTGACACCCTTGAAAAGGAGGACCCCAAAAAGTTTGAGGACCGTGGAAAAGTGGAGGAACCCGCAGATGCCTCCCTTCAACTGACGGGAGGCCAGACGGACCAAATGGAGACTTTGGAGTTCATCGAGCTTCTCAATCAAGAGGAGTCAGTTCAACCCGAGAAACCTCCTGTCAAGCCGCAGCCGTCCTCTGAACAAACGAAGAAAAATCGCAGCAAAGAAATAACGTTGAAAGAAGTTCTCACAAAAGACGCCGCGGCCATTCTTATGCCGCTCGCTCCGACCACCGTGGTCACGGAGGACTCGGACGAAACGCTCGCTCAGACGGACCTCATTCAAGAAGCCTTCGCCGGCGACGACGTCATCTCCGACTTCATCAAGGAGAAGAAGAATCAGGAGAACGCGGAGAAGCCCAGCGCGGTGGACACGACGCTTCCCGGCTGGGGGGAGTGGGGCGGGGCGGGCCTCGTGCCCTCCCGCCGCAAGCGCAGGAAGTTCCGGGTGAAAATGACCCCACCGCCGCCAAGGAAAGACCAAAAACTGCCCGGGGTGATCCTCTCGGAGAAGAGGAACAGCTCGCTCAGCCTTCACCAGGTGAGCATGATGCCGTTTCCTTTCACCAGTCACGTGCAGTTTGAGAGCACCTTGCGCTCTCCCGTGGGCCGCAACTGGAACACGGAACGCACCGTTAAGAAGATTACCAGGCCCGCCGTGGTCACCCAGCTGGGGACCATCATTGAGCCGATGACTCGGGAAGAACTGTTGAAGAGCAACAAAACACAAGCGCAAAGGAAGAGAGTGGGGAGGAACTTAAAAGGAACTGTTTATGAAAAGTAGGGTGGCAAAGAGGTGGAACATTTCAGTGGGAATTTTGTAAATTAGGAGGAGAAATATGTCTAAAAAAAATGGATGATGTGGTTTCATGTTTTTGGTTCATTTGTGACGTGATCATGCAGAAACAACATATTTCATTGTGGCTTAAATTTGGAATAAATGAGAATTTATGTCAATTGGAATGGTATTTGCTTTCTTGGTCCAGAAGAGGGCGCTCGTGTCCCAGTAATGACGTTAAAACTATCAGGGCAGGGGGAAAAGATAGAGCAGTAGAACCTCTTTTTATTATTTAAAAGAATGGACGGTAATGAGGAATTCTAATGCACAATTTGAAAGATGCTAAAACATGCACCACTTCAAAAAGAACATTTTTAATATTTTTGAGAAGCACACATGAAGAAGGGCTTGACGAGGTTAGTTTATTATTAAATGGTAAATATTATTAATAGTTAGTTGTATTGCATTCAGTTCAACCAATTATTCCCTTGTTTGCAATTACTCTCTTATGAATTTGTCTTTAAAATAAATATTTTATTCCATTGTTTCGCAAATGTTAACATAGACATTAACATAAAGTCTTCTGTAAGACAGAGTCCCCTGAAAACCTGGTATATAAGTGTGCATGTTTGTGCGTGTGTGTGTGTGTCTGAACAAGACTGTTTAAAAAAAAAAAAAGCTGCAGGACGAGTGACAGCTCATTTGCATGGCGGGGGCCTCTTTAAAGGGGGCTGTGCAGGTGCACGGCTTCTCCACACTTCAGTGGATTCCTCTCCAGACACACATGCTCACAGGTCCTCCAGAACCTCCTGTCTTGTATTTCCCCTCAACTTTTGGACTTTTTTTTTTTCTTTCAAGAAGGATGATGTTTAAGATGCTTTTACCAAAAGAACATCCCGCACGGAGACCCTTTGTCAAGGAGATCGAGTAAAGTGAAGAGGCTCGTGGTGATGATGTCGTCACTGCTACTCTCCCAGCTGCTTCTGCTCAGCCTCAGGGTCATTTTCATGACAGCTGACCTTGGGGAACAATGTCCAGGTAAATATTTCCCGCTCTCTCACTAAAGTCTCTCGTAATAACCATGATCCAAGTAATAATATCCGGGAACCCCCCTCCAGCCGCAAATTCCTCCGGTTTGCCAAGTTTGGGATGCCAATTTTGCACTTCCAATTTCATTTGCATCCCTCCCCGCCTTTAAACAAGTACAGACGTGGTCCGAAGTTGGGATTCCGTTTTGCAAGCGATTCCCATTTACGGGAAAACACTCAAAGCCACCGCTTCACCACCCAGGGCTATTCCGCACATGGCAGGTATTCCGGCATGCTACGACGATTTTTGAAAATGCAGGAGTTCCCACTGGTTGGCACCCACGTCATAATCCTCAAAACTCAGTCATCCCCCTTAAAAAGAAAAATAATCATCCCCTAACATTTGTTTCACCAACCACTCCACCATGACTAATATTAGTCAACGGCCTCCAGATTCGGTTCCTGTGGATCTTCTATCTGCTGTCCTCAAGAAGGACGCCTCTGCATTCACGTCAGGGGTTGAGGTGAGGTCATCCGGAGGATTCCGCGGCGTCCATTTCACTGGTCCTCACGATCCCGTCAGCCTGCTCTCCGATTGTGAACGCTCCCCGAAAGACTTCTCCATCGTGGTTACGCTGAAAGTGGCTCACATGGCACAAAAGGTGAGTGACCCGCACGGGATTTTACACAAGAGTGCCCTCTAGTGGTGTCTTGGTTCCAAGGAACTGTGGAAGTGAGATGAGGAGTTTCCTTGACACAGAATGAGTCTTGTTGCCATCTAGTGGCAGACTTTGTCAATTACAATAAGGGGTCAATAACGGTTTTTGCTATTCCTGTGGCGGTTCTAGGTGGGGGGCCAGAGGGGGCTAAAGCCTCCTTAATTCTGTGTCTGGTCTCCCCCAAATAGTCTGTGTTCTGAGGATTCACTATAAAATTCCAACTAGCATCATTGAGTAGATTGTGTTGGATTTTTTTTTTCACCTTCCAGAAAAGTGAGTACATCTTCACCATGATGGAGCCAAAAATCACAGCGCAAGGAGCGCTGGAGGAAAAGGAGGATGACGAGGGAAGTAGGCTGCAAATAGACACGAGTGGCAAAAAAGTGAGGAACAACGCAGAACACCGCCGACTCCTCCTGGGACTGAGGCTCTCAGGGAAGCGACTGCACTTGCTCTTCAGAGGGGAGCGAGGCGTCACGGAGCAGCAGATGTTCCGGGGCGCCCAGCTCGCAGACAACCGCTGGCACACCCTGGTTCTGTCCGTCGTCGGTCACCAAGGCAGGCTGACGGTGGATTGTGGCACACTGCGTGAAATGTAAGTAACCTAGACCTGGATAAAGACCACGGTAGTACTTTACTAGCTTTGATTGTAACCCCGTGGATGCTAACGTCGTCAAAACAAAGCACTGAGAACATGACTGTGTTTTTAAGTTCACATGAACCAGGAAGCAGGATCAGAATTTTCCAACCCCACCACCTGAGTCCCGTTCCGTCCCCTCGAATGCGCCCCGCGGGGATCATAGATCATTCAACGCAATACATCAGCAGTTCTCGAAATATGCTCACAGCCTCCGGCCATACAATGTCAGCAACCTGACATCGTTTGATAGATGGCTCGGAGTGCCTGAAATATTGCTAGCCGTAAAGATAATATATATCGTTGACGTCAATTTATGAAACTGCTATCTTTTCTGGCAAGCAGCCTTCCCTCCAGGTCCTTTCCGTCAGACCTCAGCTTTCACCTGTCCAGATTTCACATTGGCAGTCGGGGCAGATGGAAAGGATTGTTTACGGTAAGGCCCGCATTCCTCTCTTGATGGCCCTTCTCATCTACTCACATTGTTCGTCAGAGTAAGGTTTAGGGTTGAATCCACAGGGCCTGTTACGACAGTTGGTTCTGGTGCCGGGTTCTGACGCCACCCATCAGATATGCCCATCTGCCCAAGCTCAACTTGCATCTCTATCTGTTCCGCCATTGCTGTTGTCAGATGTCGCCGGGAAGAATCCCGCAAGTCAGCTGATCCCATACGGTAAAGTCCATGCAGTATTTGTAGCGTAATACCCAAGTCTCTTCTAAATCTTTGGGAACCACCAGAATCAGAGACGAGAGTGTCAGTGGGTTTGGAGCAGATGTGTTCCGAGACACTCCGAGGCCAGTTGCGGTTTAACCCGCTTAGGAAAGCCCTTTACGTTTGCGATGGGACCTCGTGGATCACCGTTCTGGAGGGTGAGAAGCCAAAATCATCTTCAGTCTCGGTTTAGAAATGAACAAACGTCTGCATCTTCTCAGATCGTAAACGACTGGACTATGTTGAGGAACGGCAGGTTCTCAGCACCAGCTCAGAGACACATGACATAGAGGTAACTAAAAGCTCTTCTAAAGATCTACGTGTCAGTCCCATCACTTTAGACAAAGACCAAAACTTAAGAGCATCTTTGTTTGGTGTCATCTTCAGGTCTTCCAGATTCAAGGCGTGGGTCTGATGGCTGCCATGGCTCATCGCTCCACAACTTCTGGGTCCGCGGTGTATCGGTGGAGCCAACAAAATGGCTTCCAGCTGTATCAGAATCTTAGCACACACGGAGCGCTGGCATTGAGACATTTCAACATGGGCAAGAAGGTATGACAAATGAGATTGTTAGATATTCCACCAGCAGCAAAGTTTTTCTCTCCAAAGTCTTCTTATTTTGTTCTAGACATTTCTGGTGGTGTCCAACTGCAACATAGGCGCCAGTGTGGGAAAGGAAGTCGATGTCTCCGTCATTTACAAGTGGAACCGAAAAAGCAAACAATTTGTGCGCTTCCAGACTTTGGAGACTCACTGTGCACGTGACTGGGAGGCCTTCAAAATCCATCGACACACATATCTCGTCGTCGCCAATCACAGGAAAGGTAAGAAAAACAAAAAATGCTTACAATCAAAACTTCGATAATAACTTTTCATTTTGCGTCACCGTCTTTCCCGTAGGTCAAAACAACCACACCATCGACAGCGTAGTTTACAAATGGAACAAACCAACCAAGTCCTTTGAGGTCCACCAGAGGTTGAGAACGTCAGGGGCTTACGACTGGGAGTCCTTCAAAGTGGGACCTTATCATTTTTTGGTCGTGGCGAACGCCTTTGACGGCGTAACCACGTCAGTAGACTCTGTTATCTACGTTTGGGTCGACGGGAGCTTTCGAGTCCTCCAAACCATTAAGGTACAATATTCTTAACTGTCTTTGTTAGTATGATTTCCTTAGGGGGTAGTAGCAAGGGTCTACAAAACAAATAACCCAAATTATTTTTCAAAAAACTCACATAAAAATTATGTGTTCCCTATGGGGGACAAAAAAGAATCCCTGGAAAAATCCCCAAAAGTCAATTATCTGGCCTGGCACCTGTGTTCAGGGGGGGGGGCAGTGCCTCCACGCCCCCCCCTCTAGCTGCGGCAGTGACTTTATCTGAGATTTTATTTCACGACTATATCACCAGACAGACTCGTAATTTCCTCGCCGATTTATGTGATGACGGGTTGAAACGCAGTACAACGGTCCTGTTATTGCACTCGGATGGAGGGAACAAACACAAACACGGCGAGATGAAAACGAGTTAATGATAGGGATGGGGAGAAAAAAGCATCAGGCGTGTGCCCGCTTCCAAAAATAGACCATGCTGGCCGTAGCCGACAGCAAGTGTCATACCGCACTTTCTGTGAAACATGTGTTGACACATTGATAGGGCCATAAGGAGATGAGCGTGATTGAGGGGAATTCCACAGCTGAATGAGAAGATTAGTCAGAAAGCAGCCAGAAAAAAATTAATCACGTGAAGTCACCCAGAACACTCCGACATACACTCTTGACACTTCCATTTCAGATTTTTTTTTATTGTCTTTCTATAGATCTTTACGCCGTGATGTTGCACGTGCAAAAAAAAAAAGTTACAATCATTGAGTGACTGGAAGTTGGAGGTTCTGTTGCATGGAATTCAGTTTGAAAAGCTGAATTTTTTTTTCTTTTCGTGGGTGTTTGCTTGCTTCGCGTGTAAGCCGACCTAACCGCTAATTGCCTGTCTAATTTACAAGTCGTCCTAACACGATTGGAAATAATAGTCTCCCATTAACTGGGCCGGAACTGATCCGGTTGAGTCAGCTCACTTTTACAGCTTTAATTAAATGTTTGCCCACAGACGTCTTTAAACGTTTTTTTTTTTTTTTTTTTAAATATATATTTATAATTTTTTCTTCCGCAGACGTTTTGCGCCACTGACTGGGAGATGTTCCAGATAGGCACACGGGTCTTCCTGGTGGTTGCCAATGGACACCGTCTCCATGGCAACGGACCCAGTCAATATGCCATCAACTCTACTATATATGAGCTGGACATGATCGGGCAGGTGTTTGTCCGTTTCCAGGACATCGTCACATACAGGTATCATTAAAAAGGCCATTTGAACTTCTTTACCTCCCACTACTGGTGAACAACATGTGGCACGTGGGCCACAAATGGCCCATTACAGTCTTTGAATGCCCCCAAACCACTAAGAACTCAGAGCTTGTGTTAGGCAAAAGTATTTACAAAACTTTTGCTTTCTACCAACAGCGCAGTGGACTGGGAGTTCTTCAGTCTCGGGGAGGAATATTTCCTGGTTGTCGCCAATTCCTTCAACGGGGAATCGTACTCTCTCAACAGTGTTCTCTACAGGTATTCGTCGTTTCCCGTTTGACATGCAAGGGATTTGGAGGCCAGCATCCTGTTCATTTACTCGACACTAACGTGGGTTCTTGCATCGCCCGTGTGAAGGTGGCAGGGCTACGAGGGCTTCGTTCCCGTCCACTGGCTTCCGACTATCGGCTGCAGCGATTGGGAGTTCTTCAGTGCTGGCGGAGACTCTTATCTGATCTACTCAAGTGCCAAAGCGCCTCTCGCCAAAGTGTTCAAGCTGAAAATGTACTGAGCTCATTCACTACCATATTTATGCGTGTGGATGCATGCCCTGTCCATGGGGGCCCCGCAGGAGTCAGCCCACCATGCAAAAACCTCAGAGGAACTCTTATAAAAGGAGGATTGCAAGTGCGCACACTAGTTTGTTTGTTGTATATGTGAATTCAGTATTGTCCTCAGAGGACAATTCCAGAACTTTAACCTACCTTAATGTAAAAACATGCAGTGTATGTGTGTGTGTATGTGTGTAAAAGTGCCTGCCTGCAGCATGAGGATACATAAGAATGACAGTAAGTTATTAAAAGAACAATAAGCTACTTATCAATTTCTATAAAGGTCACTTTTGTTGACTAGGATATTTTGCACACTATTAAATGTCAATTGTTCACTATCTTGGTTGTGTCAGTAAATATTATTTAGTAAGGCCCCCGCTTAGACTGAAGAAACAGATTTTTTAAATTTGTTCCCTGACTGGGAATAACAGCAGAGAGAGTGCCGAATACTATCGACTGGAACACCTGGAAGATGTTATATGACTTTTTTTTTTTTAATTATTATTTGTTTGGTTTGCTATTTTAACTACAACTTCCTGTTAATTATAATTTAAAAATCCGAATATAGAAAATTGTTATTGCACGCAACGGATATGACGTCACTGCGTTATGCCCCCCAAACGAAACTACAAGCCCCACAATGCTTCGCGGCGACGTTCGTGCCGAAAAACAAGATGGCTGCCCACTGTCCACCGGCGGCATTTGTATTTACGTTCGCCGCTTTAAGACCTAAAGTGGAAAAACAGGACTGTCTAAACAGTGTCGAGTAGATAAACAGTTACCTAGTTTATTCCTATATCGAAACGCTTGGTCCGCTTTTTACTTGACGTCGCTCGTTAAGGACAGACGGACTGTTTCCTTTTACCTGTGCTGTCGAGCCAGGTGAGCCGAACTTGTTAGTTAGCTTTTTTGGACGCATTTACCAGCCCCGGCCGGTCGCTATGTTCATCCCCGTCAAGTCGTCTTATTTTCGCGTCAGTCCGGCAATTGTCAACCGAGAACTGGGCAAGACCAAGATGAGATAGCGGGACGCAGCTGGCGCGTTTACCAAGCAACACAAAAGCCAACGAAACGTCATGTTTGGGAATCTTTTTGAGGAGGATGGCGATGAGGCTGAAGGAGCCTTCTCCTCTGGGGGGACGAGAGTTGCCAAAGCGGGAGACGAGCCCCCAGCTCCCCGAGGAAGAAGCAAACTGTGCGGCATTCGGAACCAGGGAGGGACGTGCTACCTCAACTCCCTGCTCCAGACCCTCCTCTTCACCCCTGAGTTCAGAGGTGAGGCTGCAGATGGGATGACAAAGATCTTGTCTTCTTAATTTCCTGTGTGCATGTGTGTGCAGAGGAGCTCTTTGCATTGGGGACTGATGAGTTAGGAAGCCTTGAAGATAAAGACAAACCTGGGGCCAAAGTAAGTGCTGAAAAGTCCAACAGCGCTTTTAGGAACACTCAAAGCTCCATTCCAATGTCCAGTGTCTCTCCACACAGCCATTGTCCATGGTTTCTTCCTGTAGGTCCGTGTCATCCCTCTGGAGCTTCAGAGACTTTTTGCCCGTCTCTTGCTTGTGGACCAACAGAGCGCCTCCACGGCAGACCTCACTGACAGCTTTGGCTGGAACAGCAATGAGGTGTGTGCGCATAGAGAAGACAAAAGCAAATTGTTGAATCCTTAAATTGTGTTTTCGTTACACTGTGAAAACTATAGAGAACAAACCAACACGACGTGCAAGAACTGAACCGGATTCTGTTCAGCGCTCTGGAGAAATCCCTTGTGGGCACCTCCGGCAGCACGCTCATCCACCGCCTGTACCACGGCATCATCGTCAACAGCATCGCTTGCAAGGAGTGCGGCAACGTTAGCCAACGACAGGTCCGCAAAACACACCGACGATGTGACGATGATTCCTTTCTACGGGAATCAATAAATGCATTGGTGCCCTCCACACCTTAGGAGGACTTCCTGGATCTGACGACGTGCGTCTGCGGCATGTCCAGTCTTGAGGAGGCTTTGTGGAGCATGTTTGTGGAGGAGGAGTTGTTCCAAGGCAATAATCTGTACAGATGTGCAATGTGTGACAAATTGGTCACTGCTGCTAAGGTAAAAACTATTTGAATGTCAAAATAAAACAGATTTTTTTTCTTCAATTGAAATAATTGACGTTTTTCTCAGTCTGCCAAGTTGAAGAAGCTCCCCCCGTTCATGACCATGTCCTTGCTGAGGTTCAGCTTTGACTGTAATAAGTGCGAGCGCTACAAAGAGACGGGCCGCTACAGCTTCCCCCTCACCATCAACCTACGGCCATTTTCTCAACAGGTACAAACTGAAACTTTTTCACGTGATTGACATCATCGTGTGTCAATTATGATTAAACGTCATGTCCCAGTGCTTTTGCGTCCTTGCAGACGGACGGAGATGATGCCGACTACTCCTACGAGCTGTTCTCCGTCATTATCCACAAGGGCGGCTGCTATGGCGGCCATTATCACGTTTACATTAAGGACATCGAGTGCCTAGGTGTCTGGGAGCCGGCGGTGAGATAACAAAAAAACATAATGCAGGACTGGATCCAAGAATCAAACTAATCTCCTCTGTGTGTTTGTCAGGAGGATGACACCGACAAAAAAAAGGCTCCTCTGAAGGCCAAACAGCGAGTGAAGGACCTGCCTGAGAGCAAACTCAATGAAAATGACCCTCTGAGTGTCCTCACTGCTATTATTGAGCAGGTATGAAAAAAATCCACTCTTGTGTGCAGCAGTGGTGGTGATTTCGTAATTCATTTTCTAGGAGCCATCTAAGAGCATCCGGTTAGACCAATTGGGTCAGAAACTCATGGAGAAGCTCGGTTCCTCTTGGGGCAAAGCCTTTAAGAAAGACTATGGCCCCATTGCCAAGGTGTGTGTATTTTCTTTTATCTAATTAGAATGTGGAAGGTGTGAAGCAAAAGGTCCAGCATTAACTTGCATCAAATTCCATTCAGAACAATTAAAATGTTTAGCAATTTAACCAAATAAAATGAACTGCCAAACTTCATGGCACGGCATTGCGTTTTTGGCAACGTTGCGTGTGACTCAGTCTTTTCACAATGCTCCTTTTTTGTCAAAGGGAAAACAGTTGAACTAACTTGTTCCTGATTTCTTCACCCAATAAAACAGTTCCTGCAGTCACACAGTGATGTTTTCATGTTGGTATCCAACGGTGCCCAAGTAGCACTGAAGACAGAAAGCCCCATGAGCGAGCCCCCTGGTCCTGCCGACCCCCCCGCCGCTGCAGGCCCACAAGGTGACACCGTTGCCGAACTGGAGCGCCAACAAGAGGTCCACTAGAACCATAATAGAATAAGTGAAGTGACCCTCCTGGTGGATATTAAGTGATGAAGTCGTGGTTCTGCAGGCGAGCCACTGGTTTGACCTGAACGACTCCGCCGTGACCTCTATCCGGGAGTCGGACATTGAGAAGCAGTTCCAGGGCAAAGAGAGCGCCTACATGCTGTTCTACAGGAAGAGTCAGCTGCAACGGCCCACAGAAGGTAACAAACGCAAATAAAAGCTGACAAGACCACCAAAGAAACTGAAGACTCTCTTCCTTTGCAGCACTGAGCAGCCCTCACTATAAAGTTCCTCATCATCTCATCCAGATGGCACAGGAAGAGAACGTCAAGCTACAGCAGATGCGGTACAGAGAATTTTACAACCCACAAAAGTCATAAAAAGACAGGTTTAAAAAAAACGATAGCTGTGCTGCAAATCACAAGACCTCAATGATGCGAGTGTGATAAAAAGTTAACATTGTTCCCAATCACAGGGAGGACTATGAGGCCAGCAATAACCACGTGGAGCTGCGTGTCCACCTGGCCTCTTCTTATAGGCTGATCAACGGAGCCCTGCAGCCAATCAACAGCGAGCCCAATCCCGGCACTGCACTTCTTTTCGACCGCAGAAAGACTGTGGGAGAGTTGCGATTGGCTATCTATGAGGTATTTATTCCCCAAAAAACATTTGGCTTAATGACCGGCAGCTCAAATAAGCAGCGTCTTGTCATTAGCAACAAGAACAATGGGAGGGTGACATGGTTGTGACCTTGGCCAAGATGCTTCCAGCAGGTCTTCACCTGTACAACACCCTCACAGGTGAGACACTTGAGTCGAAGGCCTCGGGGTTACAATGAAGCACATGTCTCTTTACATTTTATATTTACTTGTTACAGATGACAGCGTGTCACTGTGCAGTGCAGGCATCAATACAAACCCTGACTTGTTTGTATGGAATGGACTCGAGGTGAGAAATTAATCCAAACTGTTCACTAAAGTGGAACTCAAGTATTCTTTTTTTACATAGTGGTGCACTGCTGCCCTCTGCTGGCGGATTGTGCTCATTACTCCTTAAAGACTCATCAACACCTCTCACCAAAATTACATCAACTAATGGAGTTATTCTTGGCATTTCATGAGTTAATAAACAAATAACCATAAATAACACAAATTGTAAACATTGAAATTAAATGGTGAAAAGATCAATTCAGAAAATCTGAATAATTGAACTGTTTAATTTGGGACAAGCGAAAGCAACTGTGATCTTTTCAGGTATGCGGCGCAAGTGTCCTAACCGGAGTCGAATGGGAGCCGGTGCTGCTCACCGTCGTCCGACCCTCCGTAGAGGCGCGAGATGAGCCGGAGGGGCCGGCGATCGACGAGACGGGCGACAGTACGAATGGCGGCGAGGGTCTCAAAAAAGAGGCGAGGGCGTTCGCCGGCGGCGCCACCCTCAGTGAAGTGCGGGAAGCTCTGGGCGAGCCCGCCGGCAGTCTGCTGTGTCAGGAGCAGACGGACGCCAAAGGAGGACAGCGTGGGGGCGGAGGCTCCAGCGGGTGGCGGATGTTTTCGCCCGACGACATGGTCCGGACCCTCAAGGAGCTGTCGCTTAAAGATGGCGACGCCATGCTGGTGCTGGAGCCGCAGTCTTTTGATAACGGGTAAATCACATGACGTTAGTTGTATTTTCAGCATGGCTCACTTTCGCTCCTGTTTTGTTCAGCATGTTCACCGTCAACGGAGACGTGATCACCGTGATGACGCCGTCCGATTGTCGCTGGCTCCAAGTGGATTTTCAACCGCAGGGTGGCGGCGACGCGGACGAGAGGCGTAGAGTCAAGGTTCCCGCCGCGGGCGACATGGTTAGCCATTTTTTTTTACGTTGTTTATTTTATCTGCATTAAATCAAACGTTTGAGATTGCACGTCTGTTTGTGTGTCTGCAGCTGCTGTGTGAGGTCAAACAGAGAGCCATAAAGGAGCTGCAACTCCCAGGCAAGTAGAAATGAAAATGACGTGCAGTGACTTTGTAAGTTTCCATCTTCTCTTCACCAGGTGCAGACTGCTGCTTGCGACAGATGGACATGAGTGGGAAACTCCTTCCTCCAGGTAGTGTGTTTGATGCGTGTTGCTTCATGGCTGGGAACTCCCCCCTCATTTAGAAAACACCCCTCGCGCTCGCTCTGTCATTGTCGGCCCTCATTAAATTCTTAAAAGCTACGGCTGCCTTTTAATTTTCCAGCCTTTGAACTAGGCAGAGTTGTGACACCTCCCCTTCTGCTTGAACAGTATGCGAGGACCTGTGCGTGCGCGACGCCGGCGTGCGGCTCATGACCACCATGATGCTTTGCGTGGGACGTGCCCCCAAGGCTTCGCAGGTTTGTTTATCTTCTTGATGGGTATAATACAGGTACCTTCTAAAAATAAGCATTGATGTTTCTTTTTGTGGGCTTTGCAGCTTTTCCTGCACTTTTCTGTGGGTTCAGCGCCACCTACTGGAATACTGGAGATGGACATAAACATAGAGAAGACCTGCACTGGTAAAGAGGTAAGAATGACAGACGGAGAAAATGAAGCTTCAGGTTTGCTTCATTTAGGGAGTTTGCAATTTCCAACCTCTTTTTTTTTTTTTTCTTTTTTTTTTTAATTTGCAGTGTCTACAGATAGCGCTTAATGCTTTTGGAATCGATGGTAAACTTCAGTTTTTTTTCTTTTACCATGTAAGTTTGACTTTCTGATTGTAAAAGTTTCATGTTTGCAGGAACCTGTTGGCACTTGAGAAGGCTCGACTGGTGTGAGGAGTTGGGAGAGCCGCTGAACGACGAGGTGGGTGTCGAAAGAACCGCGTCGCTATATATCCTCTCGAACTAATCGTCGCCTCTGTGACACTTTTGGATCATTCCTCCTCAGGATGCATCTCTGTCAGAGTTGAAGATAAACAACGGAGAAACACTCGTCATCTCAGAAGGACGACTTCCTCCAAAAGTAATTCCAACATCTGGTATTTATAATTAGTGCATGTTTGTCCTCCATAGTATCGTCATATTCCCCCCCTCTCCAATCAGGGCTTTCTTGAGCTGTCCGTCTGGCTGTATCGAGGACCTGTTTCCATAGCAACAGATAAGAACCACACTGACAACGGCCCAGCTGAGGAGGATCACGCCGCAGATCAAACTGATTCTCACCCATCCGATCTTACGAGTGTCGGCCAGGTGGAGATATCAGTCGAAGGCAGTCTGGAGGACCTCAAGACTCAGGTTGCTCTGAAAGTCCCGGATGAAGTGGCCCTGTCAGAAACATGATTTGGAAACAATATGTCGCTTCTTTGTTTACCAGGTGTTGACGCTTCCAGCTTTACAGAACGTGTGTGTGCCCGCAAACCTTTTGCGGGCGTGGGAGATGGAGGGACGCAGCTTGGCTCGCATCCTCAGAGGAAACCAAATCACACTCAGGCAAATTTTTCAAATAGAATAAATAAAAAAGATCTGGAATGTGGTATTGTCACTTGATGCTTTGTCTCCTATCTTCGCAGGAAGCTCAAGATAACCAGCGGCTCAAATATTTGTGTGCAACAGCTGTTGAAAGCGGAAGACCTCGGGTAAGAGAAATTTCCCTTTTACTTTACATTTTGGTGTGTGATTGCATCATTGAAGTAAGATAGATTTTTCCTGCTTTGACGAAGCCCCAAGGAAATTGTGCTGAATGTCAAGATGGGAGTACCAGGGAAGCGCTGCTACCATCCGGCAGAGGAGCTGATCTGGGACGCTTCGAGGGACCCATCGCCCGCCAGCTTGCGTACCTTCGTGGCTGAGAGCTACGGCTTGCCCGCTGCCTCTCTTCGGTTGGCCAAGCAGCGGCCGCACAAACATACCTGGGAAGAAATCTGCAGCTGGGTGAGTCATGGCTTTTAATTGCCTATAGATTCCGCAAGATGGCGACAAAGCATGACATGAAGCTCAACTCATTTCAACACAGTCTCTTACCACCATGAGTCCGCTAGATGGCGCCAAAGAAATACTTTTAAAAAGCCTTTTTCTTGTTTGGCCTGTGCAATTCAGCAAAGTCTATTCCTGTCATCATCGTTGCTGTTAATTTGACTTTTTTTTTTTCTTACAGAGCAGCCAACTTTCCAAGAAGAAAAAGAAGAAAAAGACAGATTCACTATTAGGAGCACCGTTTCATCTAAAGGATGGCGATGTGATAGGTGTCAGGGTAAAACAAAACTCAAATGAGAGAACATTTTTAAAATGAATGAAAAGGAAGTCTTTTTAAAATAAAATAATTGTAATGTTTTTTTGTGTCCTCTTTACAGAACCTTTTGATTGACAGCAAGGACTTTGACATTTGGGAGGACGAACAAGAGCAAGCAGAGCAACAACACAAAGGGTAAAAAAATATTTTAATGCAAACATGGAAGTGCTTTTTTTGTCACTCCCTTTTCTATGACAATACCCGTGAAGTCAGACATGTTGAATTGAATACTGATTTTGGGCTTCTTTTTTTTTTAGAGATCGGGCTGGAGGCTCAAACTGCGCTGGATCACAAACAAAGGCGCCCAAAAGGCCCGAGGTGGCGCTATCCATCAATGTCGGCGTCTTCAGCAGCAACTGCCACTAGCGCACAGCCGATGGCGCCCTGTTGCATAACAGAGACAATCCTCGAAGAAGAACTGGAAAGCTTCTTGAAAGTTTATTGACCAGCCACTCAAGTACCAACAATACTGTAGATTGTACATAATGTGGTTGGAACTTTTTGTTTAATTCAGGATAACGATGTAACGCTTCAAAATGGAACGAGAGGGAGAAGAGGCCTTTACTGTACATTGACGAGCATCGGTGCCGTTGACCCTCCCTACCTCACTCTTGCAGTCTACCTCCGCTGACCTCCCCCCGTGTTTTTTTAAGCGCATCAAACTGCCAACCAATCCTGAAATGTTAAAGGTCCCATGCAACTATTTTTTATTTAGGTTTTTAAATCTCTTTTAAGATCGTTTATGTCAGATTTGCAAGATAATTATAAATATGTGAATGAGCTTTTCTCTGATTGGTTCGGTTAGTTACCAATATGTGGCCGTCTTGTGGCTTCAGTCTCGGTCATGTCCCAGACTTGCCTTGACCTAAGTTGGACATGAAATGATGCAAAAATTGGATTGTGGTAGGATTTGACCTTTCATCATTATTTATTTTGGGGGTTTCAAGTATTGGAAAAAAAAAAAACAATCTTCATTGGCTAAACGGTTTAAAGAAACTTTTGAAAGCATTTTGCAGGGGCACCAATGTTTTTTTTAATAACTTGTGATGGTCTGCAAAAGTAAATATTTATCTTGGAAAATTAAATGTTCTTGCATGGGCTGTGTGAATTTGTAATTCATCAGTATGACATTTTTGAATGAGAAAAATATCTTTTTGTTTTGTTGCTGTAATAATCTCACTGTAAGCAGTGCCAACAATTATGGCTGATGATAAATGATCAGAACATATTTTAGAGTATTTTCCTCAATAGGTTTTACTGTAAAATGTATTATCCAAATAAAAGTATCCAGAATAAACGTATTCAATTTTGGTTTGCGCTTGTTCATTTTATTTATTTATTTATTTATAGAGTATGCCCCTTTGCAGCTTACGGCGGGCTGTCAAATCGGCTTTCTCGCTTCAGCGCATGCGCCCGCCTCCCTAGCCCAAGTCGATATAAAACGGACTTCACTGAATGACGCTGACCCCATTGATTTGTGCGGCGTGGTCAGTTCATGTTGTTAATCCATTTTGACTGAAAACCTGCAAAAATGGTGGATGCTTTCTGCGCTACATGGAAACTGCTGGACAGTCAGAATTTTGATGAGTACATGAAAGCGCTCGGTGAGTCATTTATTTCAAGTTTGTGCATCTTCTCTGGTGAATTTTTTTTTTTGCATCTCCAAAATCTATTCCCACTAGGTGTGGGCTTTGCCACAAGACAAGTGGGCAACGTGACCAAACCTACAGTGATCATCAGCCAGGATGGGGATAAAGTGATCGTGAAGACCCAGAGCACCTTCCGCAACACCGAGCTCAGCGCCAAACTGGGGGAGGAGTTTGACGAGATCACGCCCGATGACCGAAAAGTCAAAGTAACGTCACTACCAAAATGCAATTAGTAATCGATCATTTTGATTAACAAAACTTTGCATTTTATTTGACAGTCCACCTTCACCATGGAAGGGGACAAATTTGTGCAAGTGCAAAAGTGGGACGGCAAAGAGACCAAATTTGTCCGAGAGCTCAAGGATGGGAAGATGGTGATGGTGAGATGACGTCATTAGTTCTTCGTGAAACCTCACTTGCAACTTAATTTTTTGCTTCCTTTGTGTTTCTTTTTTCCAGACTTTGACGTTTGATGGCGTCCAGGCTGTGCGAACGTATGAGAAAGCCTAATTTTCTAATATTTTATTCGCAAGGAATACTTTGCTATTTTTATGTTATCGTCTGTCCTTCTACTGATATTTTTAACCTGTTAGACAGGAGCGTGAAATATTTGCGCTTCTGTTTTTAAGTTGAAGAAAATGTTTAACATGCAAACATTTAATAAAGCAAACATTTGATGGTTGAATAATTTGGGGTCATTTAATTCACATTGGTCTGAATAAAAGACTCACTTGTGTGTGTCATAAAAAAAAAAGGGTGAGATAAACATCAATTTGTGTGTGTGTGTAGCTGATTGAAAAACACTGCACAGGGTGGCGCCTGTGCTTTTTGCCAAGTGACAGCTGCAGGGTCCAACGCGACCGGGCAGCGTGAACGACCTGCAATGAACCCTGCAGAATTGCCACACACACACACACACACACCACACAGACAGAAGCTGGAACGAGGATAGAGGCGGTGACGTCACTAATCTGATTTAGGCCATGGTGTCATGACGTGGAGGCAACATGCGATGGCGTGGACCAACCATAGGTAAATCGCGTGACACACACACACACACACACACACACACACAAAAGAAGAAAACAGATTGATAGACAAGCTTAAGATGAATTCAATACTATAATCAATCATCGTCAGCATTGTGAATCGCGCACAAGGAGCTGTGTTCTTCTAGCTGCCAACTTTGCTCTAAATGCACAAACAAAGGTTGTGTGCTAACTGGAGTGGAACTCCCATTTCAATTGAAAATGCAGTCTGCCAAAAGGTTGTCACAAAACGAGCCAAGAAAGCTAAGAAAGACACAGTCAGTCGTTCCCATAATAGACAAAAACAATCGTTTGGTGTCTGCTAGCTGCTTTTGTCGGCGAGAAGTTCCCTTTTTGTTTGGAGTGAAGTGAACCCATGGACCTCGGTCCAGGGTTTTGGGCCCACATAAAATAGACGCTTGTTTTTGATGGGCTGAATACACGATACAAAATATATTTTGTCATTTTATTTCTATTTTTGGCTCTGACATTACAACACAGTGATTAGAATGATCACATACAATGATCAAAACTTCAAACTAAATTTAGTTCAATCAAATATCATTTTTACATCAATTTTTGTATTCAGTATGAAGTGATTAGAATAGAAAGTATCATGTCTGTTTGGTTTTGATTTGGACTTTGGTTGTTTTCCTGGTATTTCTACATGTCTTGTTAGTTAAGCGTTCCCTCCCCTGTTCTTGTTAGCGTCGTCCAATCAGCTCCCTCAACCACTTGTATCCTTGCTTCCTTGCGCTTGGGTCCTCAATCCCACGAAGCTGACAGAAAGCTTTGAATATGTTCAATCAAGACTTTCCACATGACGACACACTTGCGTGACTCTTTTATTGAATGTCAAATCCAAGCGCAATGAGCAGACACAATGGTGCTGTTGTTCTATTATTATCCTCCTCAATGGGGATCAAAATTGTATTTACAAAAAGTCTACACACCCCTTTTCAAATGCCAGGTCTCTATCCATTAATTTTTAATTAAGTTGTAAATTTTTTGGGTCACACTAATAGTGGATTTTTTTTAACATAGCATTTGAAGAGGGGTGTGTAGACTTTTTATATTCACTGTACATTCTTTCTCCCTTTTCCCTATTTTAAATCTCTGACACGCACATGCAGATTTCAGGTAGCTTTGACCTGGCGTATTACACAAGTTGAACCTAACAAATACATTTTCATTACATTCTAAATATATTTATCTCAGTAGAAATATTGCAAAGCATTGGCAGTAGTGTTTGTTTGACACAAAACAATACAACCCTGAGCACCATTCACTCACACAAGACATGTCCCACTTATTATGATTACAAAAAAAAATGGGATTTACATTTAGGATGATCCTCTCAGGCTTCGTCAATTGTCACAAAGCGTGACAAACAACATCTGTTGCCGTCTGGCTGCTGACAAATGAGGCGACCCTCTGTCAAAACAGCATTGTTTTCATTTTCTTCAGAAATATGTAAATCTCCCAATCCCCATTCGGTGCTTTTCATCTGTTTAGTTGTCATCGTAATGTACAGTCAGTTGTTTTTGTTCTGTCAACCAAAAAACGAGCACAAAATGGCGCACTGTGAGCCAACGTTAACATTGGCGCAGACGTGCGTGCTGATTAAATAATCAGACTTTTTAGGGAGTCTTTTTCCATCCGGATGTTTTGGGAGCTCTCATGTATGTGGCATGCTCATAAGTGGCGTGCAAAGGGGGGGGACCGACAGGGCGGTAACCTCCCTCAACCAATTGTCAAAAAAAAAAAAATATATATATATATAAAATAATGGCATAAATTACTGAAAAATAAAATAACAAAAAATAATATAAAACAAAGAAAGAAAAAAATAACTTCATAATAAATTACCAATAAAAAAAAAAGAAAAAACTAAAATAAAATGAAAAAAAAAAAGGTAAAGGAATGACATTGGCTGCACATATTTGGTAAGAGAGCTCAACCAAATGTGACCAAAATGGCTGCGTCCATGTGGCAAGAATTACCCACAATCCCCCGCTCCAGTCAGTCGAGTCGGGCTCTAAAATGGCGGCCGGCCGTCAGCTGCTCCGCCTCAAACCTGCAGCGGCGAGAACGCGTAGAAGGGAAACTGGGCTTCGTCCTCGTCCACGAAGAAACACTGGAAGTAGGGCAGGTCGTCTGTGGGCGGAGTCAGGTGATGTCACATCACCTTATGATGTCACATCCTGTCACCTATCGCAACTCGTACTCACCTTCCGGGACAAAGTCATCAGAATCCGCTGAGAAAATAATGTTAAAAACACTTTTAATGACTCCATTCAACTTAATTTATGTCAAGCATTATTTTTTTTTTTACCTTTCGGTTCCTCCTCCTTTGAGGATTTATCTGCAACAAAATCAATAAGTTAGTAAATAGTAAGAAATAATGACGTGCCCTAAAAGGACTCAACCTACTTTTCTCTTGTATCTCTTTAAGGACTCTGTCTTCTGTGAATACAAGTAGAGAATTAATAATAACAAAATCAAAATCATACACTGCATGTATTTAAGCGCTTGGTACCTTTCGGCAGGTCGTCTTTAGTTGCCTTTTTCTCCACGACTTTTTCTAAACACGACAGAGAAATTATGCACACTCGAGATGTTATTCATCAATAGCAACTTCGGCACTGAAAATAACCGCCGTCCTCAAACGCAGCACGGTACCTTTTGTCACTGTTGTGGGCTTTTGGTTTTCTTTGGCAGTCTTGTGCTCTACTGTTAAAAAAAAAAAAGTAAATAAAACTACAAAAACACTATCAGAGAGGTCTGAGCACAAATAAAAATCTACCTTTTGTCTTTAGGAGTGATGTGGCCTTTCTCTTCTTTGCTTCAGTCTTCTCAACAGAGGTAGGCACTTGAAAATATGAAAAATAATGATTATTTCTGAAAGATACAAGCGTTGGAATGCTATTGCGTGAGTTAGCGTAGCATCACAAAAGTATCCTGTACATCCACCTTTCTTTAGTGGAGCTGCTTTCACTTTCTCTCTGGCTTGAGTTGCATTTTTAGGAGCAATCCCCGCTTCTACAAACAGCAAAAATAAAATTGGACACTTTTTTTTTTTAAATGATGAATTAGTGAAACACTTACCTTTGACGCCAACTCTGGGTTTCATCTGAATTCGAACAGCTTCAAATAAAAACAGAAAAAGTCTGTCAGTGCTAATTCTGTTAGCCTGTCTTAGGTGTTTTGCACTGCACGTTAGCATTAAGCTAAGAACGTTTCGTAAGTCAAGCCACCGCTTTGGATATGCATACGTGTTTTTGCGGGTGTCTCCTGGATTTTCTTTACCGGCCTTGTGATAACTGAAAGAAATTAAAAATGAATATAAATTCAGTCGATTTTAAAAGTATAAAAAAGAAAGAAATGACCTTTCTTCATTGGCACAATTTTAACTCTCTCCTTCAGCACCGAAGTGATGTTTTTTGCAGGAACTTCTTTTTCTGGCAACACATTAAAAAAATATGAGTGCGGATGCTAATGTGGTTAGCTGCTGCTAACATGATGATAAAATGGAAAACACTTTCCACCTTTTTTTGTGGGTTCTGGTTTGGCTTTCACCTTGGGAACTTCTAGAATTGGAAAAAAAATCATCAACTATTTGTAAACATTGTGTTGAGCGATTCGACGTACCTTTTACTTTTGTCACGTTGACGTGTTCTTTTTTGAGAACTGGCGCTATTTGCTTTTTGGTGACTCTCAGGAACCGGAAAGGTTTCTTGGAAACATCCGCTGAAAAAAACGAAGAACCAGACAGATGTCACAAAAAGTCGAAATCATGTTGGCGATTTGGTTTGACCAAATTTACCTTTCGGTGCAGGTTTTTCTTTTGGAGTCTTCTTGACTTCTTTGACCACTTTGGAAGTGTCGATTGTATCTTCTTTGGTGGTCACCTTGACAACTTTTGAGAGCTTCTCCGGTTCTTTTTTAGACGGTTTCAAAACGTCTTTGGAGGGTTCCTTCGGTTTTTGCTTGGAGGGATTCTCAGGTTCCCTGGAAATGACATCTTCAGGTTTTTCCTCCTTGGGAGGTTTCTTTTCCTTCAATGACTTCCTTCCTTCTGCTTCATCAGCCACCTTGATTTGTTTTTCTTTCTTGGCAGGTTTCTTCTCTTCAACGTCTACTTTGGTGTGTATCTTTGCTTCTTTGAGGGGTTCTTTGGGTGGAATCTCCTCAGATGGTCTAGGCTCCTCTGGGGCTTCTTGAGGTGTTGATTTGGGTTCCTTCTCCATTGGGGTTGGTTTCTGAGGCCTGGTCTGTCTTTTGATCACTTTTTTGACTTCCATCTGCTCTCCTAAAGATTTCCCGGTCTCTACTGTGTCCTCTTCTTTGGGAAGTTTCTTCTCCTCTTTCATCTCAGAAGGTTTACTTTCATCTTCTTGAGAAGGTTTCTGAGGCCTGGTCTGTCTTCTGATCACTTTTTGGACTTCCATCTGCTCTCCTAAAGATCTTCCGGTCTCTACTTTGTCCCCTTCTTTGGGAGGTTTCTTCTCCTCTTTCATCTCAGAAGGTTTACTTTCATCTTCTTGAGAAGGTTTCTGAGGCCTGGTCTGTCTTCTGATCACTTTTTTGACTTCCATCTGCTCTCCTAAAGATCTCCCGGTCTCTACTTTGTCCTCTACTTCGGGAGGTTTCTTCTCCACTTTCATCTCAGAAGGTTTACTTTCATCTTCTTGAGGAGGTTTGTGGATGTCTTTGTCTTCTCTTGGTTTCAGAATCTTTCTCTCCTTTCTGAGGGGTGTCGTGATGACTTTGTCTTCTCCCAAAGATTCGTCAACTTGTTTTTTCTGAGGGATCTCCAACACTTCCTTGGGAGGTTTCTTTTTTTCCTTGTCCTCAGAGGGTTTAGGCTCCTCATGGACCTTCTGGGATGGTTTCATGAGGTCTTTTTGGAGTCTGGTTGGTTTCAGGTGCGCTGTCTTTTTCCTGAGAGATCTTTTGACGTCTTTCTCCTCTTCAAGTTCTTCATGTGGTTTCTTCTCCTCTGTCTTTGTAATGGTTGTCTTGGAATCTCGTGCTTCTTGTTTCTGGAGATCCTCTTTAAGATGTTTCCTGATTTCCTTTTCCTCTTCAGGAGGCTTTTTGACTTCGGTTTCATTGCTAAATTCTTTGTGTGTCTTTTTGAGAACTTCTTTGGAAGTTCTCCTGAAGAACAGCACTTTTTCAGGAGGTGTTTTGCCTTCTTTCTCATCTTTGGCAGCTTTCTTTGCTTCTGTGACTTCTTTGTGGATTTTGAAAAATCTTTTTAAAGACGTCCTCTTGTCTTTGACTTCGGAACCACCTTCAAGTGGTTTCTTAGGTTCTTGAAGGACCACTGAAGACACGTTTGCTTCTTTGATGGGTTTCTCAACTTCCTTGGGAAGTTCCTTTTTGGGAGCTTTGTCGACATCTTCCCGAGGACGCCTCTTGTCTTCTTTGCCTTCCTTTGGTGGTTTCTCTTGCGCTTCTTTGATGATTCTTAGTTTTCTGGGAAGCTTCTCGCTGGTTGGTTTTTCAGCTTCTTCAAGCTTTTGTTCTTTGGGAGGTTTGCTAACGACACCCTTGTCCTCTTTTACTTTCAACTCATCCTTAGTCACTTCTTTGACCGACTTCTTTTCTTTCTTTGGTTTCCTGACTTCCTTCTCATGGCTTGGAAGTTCTTTGAGTTCCTTTGGAGGTTTCTTGGCTTCCTTGGAAGGTTCTTTGATTTCTTTCGGAGGTTTCTTGGCTTCCTTAGGAGGTTCTTTGACCTCCTTGTCTTGTTTCTGCGGCTTTGTGACTTCCTTTGAAGTTATTTTGACCTCTGTGTCTTCTTTCTTGACTTCTTTCTCTTTTCTAGAAGGTTCTTTGCCATCTTTTTCATCTTTAAGATGCGTCTTGATTTCTTCAGAGGGTTCTTTGGCCTCCTTCTCTTCTTTGAGAGGCTTCTTGACTGCCTTCTCCTTTCTTGAAGGTTCTTTCACTTCCTTTAGAGGTTTCTTGACTTCTTTGGATGGTTTCTCAACTTCTTTTGGAGATTTCTTGAGTTCCTTCAAAGTTTCTTTGCCTTCTTTCTCTTCTTTAAGATGTTTCTTGTCTTCTTCAGCTTTTTCTTTGACCTCTTTCTCCTCTTTGAGAGGCTTCTTGACTCCCTTCTTTTTTCTAGATGGTTCTTTGACATCCTTTGGAGGTTTCTTGGCTTCTTTGGAAGGTTCCTCAACTTCTTTTGGAGGTATCATGAGTTCCTTCAAAGTTTCTTTGCCATGCTTCTCTTCTTTCTGAGGTTTCTTGACTTCTTTTACTTTTCTAGAGAGTGTTTTGGCTCCCACCTCCTCCCTTGGAGCTTTCTTGACTTCCTTCAATGGTTCCTTGATGTCTTTCTCTTCTTTCGGTGGTTTCTTGACTACCTCCATAGTTTCTTTGACCTCCTCTTCTTTTTGAGGTTTTTCGTCTTCCTTCAAAATTTCCTCGACCTTCTCGGCTTTGTGAGGTTTCTTTACCTCCTTCTCTTTGACTTCTTTGTGAGGTTCCTTGACTTCTTCAGGAGGTTTCTTTACTTCTTTCTGAGGTTTTTTCACTTCCTTTTCTTTTCCTAAAGGTTCTTTAACTTCTTTTGGAGGTTTTGTGGCTTTCTTAGAAGGTTCTTTGACCTCTTTGTCTTCTTTTGGAGGTTTTTTGACTTCCTTCTCTTTTCTAGAAGGTCTTTTGACTTCTTTGAGAGTTTTGGGCATCACCCTCTTGTCATCTTTTATTTCTTCTTTTATTTCCTCAGTAAGGGTCTCCTCCTCCTTTTTCTCCTCTTTAGCAGGTTTCCTCAAGTCTTCTTTCTCTTTCTCGGCCCTTTTTGGCACTTTGATTTTGGAGAACTTGACTATGAAGGGCTTCTTTGCATCCGTTGTGTTTTCCGGAGTCTTTGCTTCTACTCGCAGCTCCTTCAGTGTTTCTTCTAAAAGTGAGAGAAACAAATTATTAAGCATGGGGAATTGAAAAATGAGACAAAAAATATAGATATGTAAATATTTTCAAATATTATATATGTAATATGTAAATATAAAATATTGTACAATACTGTAAATATGGGTTGATAAAGTTTAACTTACCTTTTGATTTTTGTGTCTTTTTCTTAAGGAGTTTTGTGATGGCTTTGAGCTTCTCTGCTGGTTTTTCCTCACTGGTTTTGTTGGTGAGCGATTCCTCATGTTTAACGTCTGTCTTCTTCTCTTTCAAAAGATCTGCATATAGTAATAAATATTGGAATATGAATCCCGATTAAAAATAAAAAGAACATTTGTGTTGGGATGGAAAAGTGGGAGATCGACAAAAGCCATCACAATATTACCTTTAACTTTAACTGCTGGTGTCTGCTGTTTTTTGGTTTCATGTTTGACAACTGAAACATAGAAAATAATCACAGTCAATCATTATTTATTTATTTATTTATTTAGGTTTGTGCGACCATATACAAATAATACCAAATATTGTAAATAACACTATAAATGGTCGCTGCCGGTCCCAAAACCTGGATTTAAAAGAAAAAAAAAAAAATTGGGTCGGTTGCATCCAATGTAAAAGTGTGCCAAAGCAGTCATGCAATAACTCGCTAACGGGAGAAACCAAAAGTCACAATAACGACAAAATATGTCACTATTTTTGACCACACAGTAACATTTTCATGATTGAACATGAAAAAAAATGTGCAAGATGGAATGGAAAATGACTTTTTTTTTTGGATCGGGTACCTGGGCGGAGTTTGATGGAATATTTCATGTGTGCAGGAACAGGAACAGGAACTTCCGCATCCTCGCCATGATGAAGGTCTTGCTCTTCGTCATCCTCACGCGCAAAAGGTTTGTCCTCCTCCAAAGTTGCTGCCTCCTCCTCTTCATCCTCCTCATCCTCATCTGGGATGGTTGTCTCCTCCTTATCCAGAATTGCTGTCTTCTCACCCTCATCCTCATCTAATGTGGTTTCTTCCTCCACATCATCTTCTGGCGTTGTCTTCTCTTTAGTCACGTCTTCCTCGCCAGCAACAGCTTCTTCCTCCTCCTCATCTACTGTTATTTCCATCTCCTCGTCATGATCATCTACTGTTGTGTCCTCTTCGTCAGCAAAGGTTGTTTTCTCAACGTCTTCATCTTCCTCCTCGTCAACTTCAACAGTTTCCACCGCCTCCTCCTCATCTTCATCATCTTCATCTACTGTTGTCTCATCTAATGTTGACGTTTCCTCCTCCTCACGATCATCTTTGGTTAGAATCTCCTCCTCTTCATCAGCTATTGTTTTCTCTTCTTCATCATCACCGTAATCGTCTTCAGTTTTCTTGTCATCTTCATCACCATCCTTGATTGTTGATATCTCCTCCTCCTCTTTGGTCTCCACATCTTCGTCGTCATCATCCTCACTGGGAAGGGCTTCCTCCTCTTCGTCAGATATTTTCTCATCATCGTCATCTTCAGTTATTTTCTCCTCTTCATCATCTAAAATTGCTGTCATCTCCACTTTTGCTTCCTCCTGTTCCTCATCTACGGTTGCCATCTCCTCATCATCTTCATCATCAGCTGAAGTTGTTAATTCCTCCTCCTCATCATCCATGTTTGGTGTCTCCTCCTCCTCCTCCTGATCTCTTGTTATGTCATCACTCTTTTCCTTCTCATCATCTCCAACTGCGGCAGTCAACTCTTCATCTTCTCCAATCTGCTCTCCAGTCTCTTCATCCTCTATTGCGCTCTCCGCTTTTGCATCATCATCAGCATCCAAGGGTGTCATCTCCTCGTCATCTAAAGGAACCTCCTCACTGAACGCAACTCCTGCAGCTTCAATCTTCTCCTCTTTCAACCCACCATCCTCTTCATTCACCTCCTCTCCTTGTCCTTCCTCTTCATCATCCACTGCTTCCTCCTCCCCCTCCCCTTGGGATGCTTTTTTGTCTTCTCGCAGGTCTTCGTCCGAGCGCATCATCACCGTCACCTCTGCAACTGCACCACCAGCTCGTCACGTCACAAACACAGTCCACAAATTGACGGGCGGGATGAGGTGGAATGAGACAGGCGGCCATGTTTTTTTTTTTTTTTTTACACACATCAACGTGCTTACATTAGTGTCCCATGGTTGAGACAATATGACGCAATCCCGTTCGTACGAAAAAAAACACGAAGACAAGATGCTTGGACAATGCTGTGTATCACTCTCAAAGTACACAAGATTTTGTAAAAACAAACACGACACTGAGAAACATAAAATCACATTATCACGTCTGATCCACAAAAAAATCATAGAGGGGTGTGTTCACTTTTGAAACATCACCCAAGGCTACTTTTAACTGTTATCTTTGGTGTACACACATAAACACAAACATATAACTGGACACTTTTTAAATGTGTTAAATAAGAGGCAATCAATACACATTTTCTTTGCATGCTTAAAATTTAGTTGAACCTTGAAAGTAGATTTTTTTTGTGTGTGTTCTACTTTCATGGTTTCACTGCATAGACAATGCTTTTTGTATTTGTATAAAAAAATATGGTCTTACCTTTTGCAAACGGTGGCAGAAATTCACCTGCATTTTTTTAAAAGATGTGTTAATAAACCATAATTTAATAACACACGACAAGCTAGAGTCTCACCTTTGCGTCTCACCATCGGCAGCTCGGAGTGAGGTGCTGCACTTTCATCTAAATCGAGAATTCCTTCATTAAGAATTTCTTTATTGATTATAATTTTACATTTTATATTTAGAGAAGGGTTGTAATAAACAAGAAACCTTTTTCAGGGATGATGTCCTCGGGCGGCATAGCGACCGGTTGAGCTAAAAATAAAATAAATGTCAATTTTTGTACAGTTCATTATATTAGGTACACCTGCACAGTAAATATGAACATTTTAAAACACACCTTGCTTGCCCACAATCATGGCCGACATGTAGGCCACAAATAAATCCTTCTTGCTGGTCAGCTCCAACATGGCATCTTCAACTGTTTTCGCAGGGTCAAAGGTCACGTTGGGGAGGACCCCGGTGATGGCGTTGGCAAGCATTTGGTACTGCTCCACCACGATTTCGGCGGTCCTGTTCAGGGCGGCCGAGGGGCTGAAGTAGACCGCTTCCTGGATGTCTACAGAGGTTAGCGACGTGGGTCAAATTCAGATTTTTAAATTATTACATTGTATTTTGATGAATGTGATGCTTCCTGGCATTTGCGCCCCCTTGTGGACACTCCCTCCGCTGGATTATAAAATAATGCATCAAACGTGTTCAGCGGTCTGACAAGACATTTTATGTATGTATATATGGAACCTGATGATCCAGAACAGTCTCAAGTCCTGAAATGTCTATCCCTTAACCTTAAACAAACAATCTTATTATTGGTGAGGATGAAAATCACATACCGTTGACTATATCAACCACGCTGTCCTTTGTGACAGACATCACTTCCTGCAGGCCGTCTGCCATTTTATGGACAGTGTCATTTGTAACACTGACGAGGTTCCTGCCAAACGCTACGAGGTCCAAAAAGCCGAGGTCCACGCTTCCTGAAAGTGGAAAAAAAACAACAACTTTAGTTAACTGTGAAGCAAGGTATCATTCAAAGTTTTGAACTAGCAAAAAAAAAATTAGATCATAAATTCCAGAGACATATAAATACCCTTGACTAGATCCAGAACAGAGTCCAGGATGCCACAGAAGAACTTCTGAATGGAGCCCAGCAGGCCGCAAACAAAGTCATTGGTGCAGGAGAACACTCCTCGACACCACGGAACCGGATCCATGAAGCTCAGGTCCATTTTACCCGAACACAACACTGTGGAGTCACCAAATGTCAGAGTTTACCAAGACATCACAAATGCAAATCGTCAACAGTTGACTAACCTTCACTGATATGTGTTATAGAAGATAACACGACATCCACAGCAGCACAGAACGTGTCCCTGAGGGACGCCGCCAACCCGCTCACAAAGTCATTGGTGGAATGGAAAAGTCCTCTGCCAATCACCACCGGATCCACGTAACTCAGGTAGAAGACGTCTGCATTTGGGAGGACAATTGCACACGTCAACAGTGTTGCACATTCAAGATGAAAGTCTCCGGTTCCACACCTTCCTCGTCGGAGAAATATTGCACAAATTTGTCTTTGGCTTGGGCTATTTCGTCCATGGCGTACGTGGCCGCAGACATGGGGTCACTTAAGTCGGGTGTACATTCTGGGAAGGAGATGAAATGTCACAAGCCTGCCGAGCAGGTGATGGATGCTAACGCTAAGCTTTGAGGTCACCTTGGAACTTGTTGACGAGATGGGACACTTCCTCCGCGGCGTCATACGCAGCTTGGAGCGGGTCGGACATGATGTGCTGGATGTCTGCACATCGCAACCGAGCAAAATTTTGAAAAGCATGCAAAAAATATGATTAATATTCTGTCAGTTCTGACAGATTATTGACAACTCACCTGGTACTGCTTTGTACTCCACAAAGTCAAACATGACCACGCCCACCGTCAACCAGCATAAGAGAGCGGCCAGAGCAACAAGCAGCTCCACAGACACACGAAGCTTGTTCAGCACCATCATAGCTTTGGACTTGATGGAGCCACCTGCTTCTGCTGCTGGGGGCCCATTGGCGCGATTGGCCCCTTGATGTGGCAAAAAAAAAAAATAGAAATAGTTTGTTCCACAAAATATACGGTAGCTTCATAGATATATTATAACATAAAGCTAAAAAATAATTACATAATGGAGAATAATTTCATGTGTATAACAAATGGAAAGTTGGGAGCAAAACGTTGCAATACTCGTAAAATCCGCTAGACGTCGCTGTTTCAAGCAATGTAATGCACTGCGGTTATAAACTCACAGTTCCCTGAGGCAAGAAACTTCACGATCACGATCCACTGATTTATTCAACGCTTACCTCTCCTATATTGAAAATGATTAAAGAGTTATAAATAATACAGATTCGAGCCCATGCGTCATGGGGCTGCTTAGCCTTTTGCTAATGTTCACGATACATGATAGCTTGTATTTATAGCAACAACTGCTTCAACACATTTGAAACTTTCTGTCACTGTTGTGTGCAAGACAAGACACTTTTCAAAAACATTTCATGAGCTTGTCATACTGTTTTACTGCATAATGTTCCTGCCATTAATATCAAATATACATTTATTATTATTATTATTCAACTGGCGTGACTTTCCCCCCCCCCCCCCCATTTAAAAAGTGAGTCAATTTAAGAGCCCATTTAATGTATTTTAAATGGCAGTTTTCTAAAAGTTCAGCAGATGGACCTCACATACAAGTTATGTCAATCAATCCTACCGTCAGCCATATTGATCACTTTCTCTTGTTACAATCCTTTTGAAATCAATTCCGGTCCAGTCATTTATTCCATAACTGATCACTTCTTCAAAGAAAAGGAAAAAGATGAATAAAAAGCATGAACAAGTGCACTTTACGGGTGCATGTGGAGCTGCCAGTGCGGAGGCATTGACCGAGGGGAGCGGGGTGGGGGTGGGCCCGGTGATTTTGAACACAGGACACAACACGAAGATGTAACTTTACCCCCCTGACGGGTTATTCTTAGCCCGGCAGCTCTCACACACCTTTTTTGGAGGTCAACAGTGGGGGTGTAGGAGAGGAGTGTGAAGTGACTTATCAGGAAAGCGCGCCCTCTAGTGGGACAGAACTATAGTCAAACAAACTGAGATGACAAAGCAAATCAAATGTTTTATTACTGTTTTTTTCTTGAAGGTATAAAAAGATTATAAATCATTTTGCAAAATTATTATATGCCTAAATATAAGACGTAGGATTTAAGGTGTGGCAGCCACAGGTGTGATGATGAGTGTGAGCTCCCCATGCACCGGAGGAGGAACAAATCTTTCCTCCCTCAGCAGTCGCAACAACAGGTCGTCCGTGTCACGCGGCCAGCGGTACACGCGAGTGTTCTGAAGCCATCCTGGAACGTCCTTCTGCACCGTGACACGGCATGGACAAACACTAAGCAAGCTATGTTGGCAATCAAAATAATGTGGAGGAGGACCTGGCTAACCTGGGAGGCGTTAAGGAAGAGCACAGGTATGAAGCGGAAGTTCAAGCTGCCTTGTTGGATAAATTCATGCTGCATCTTTTTAAAAAATGTAAAAAAGATAAATAAGTGCACCAATCTAGTGTATGACAAAAATCCCGCATTTGAACAGGGGTGTGTGGACTTTTTCTATCTAATGTCTTACCATGGAGTAAATGTATTTAGTGTGCAGACCGTGGGTGTGCACAGCACAGTCTTCAATGTCGGCCTTGTAGCGCGGACTGATAGCCACAATGATGGGCGTGGATGGCTGCAGGAAATGTTAAAACATGGCAATCTTGTTTATTTTTTCAGTCATTTATGAACTTGTGTATTTTTGTCATCCATAATTGTGTGTCTGTGTGCGCGTGTCGAGGTGAAGAGACCGATTTTTAAACAGCCACCTGGGTGCAAGTAGATTGTCTGTCTCCCCCTGCTGGACAGTTGGGGAACTTTCTACTTACGTCTTTCATAATTGTGTCCTCCCAGGTTGTAAGGGGCCCGTCAACCGCAGCTTGGAAGCCATGTTTGGACAGAAAGTCAACAAAGGCCATCATCTCACAAGATGAGTCCGAGGAGCAGGTAATGAAGATTTTTCCTGAGCGCAAAATCAGTCAAAAAAATCGTCTTTCATTAAATGCATTGATTATTTCTGTCTCAATCAATCCCCTGGTTGAAGAGAAGCTAACATAACATGGAGAGAGACTTTATATAGTTATGGGACTGCTATGCTGTAGTGACACAATAAGAGATGTCGCATGCCAAACCACAACACGACTCACTCGACTCATTTGGCAAGCTTCCTCGTCTCTGTTGCACATGCGAGGCTGCGGACGAAGTGGCGGAGGAGGAGGAGGCCGTCGTCGATAAGGTCACGCCGCTGACCTCGGGCGGCACAGAGAAATGCGGCACGTTCACCGAGACGCTTGGCGACACCTGACGTTGTATCCTGACACAAAAGACAAATGTTGCAAAAGTACTACATTCAAATCTTGCTAAAACTTTGTAAGCCCCCATTCCACTCCTTTTTAAGTACATAACAGATTTGTACTTTATTACTAGTCAGAACTGCAAAATGTATTAAATTTGTTGCGATCTCGTTACCAGTTTTGGGAGGGCAGCGCTAGGCTTTGGCATCGCTGACAAAAATGTTGGGTCCCATCACCCTCATCCTCAGACTTGAGTGGCAAAGGAGGTTCAAGTTGCTCCACTTCCTCCTCCCAACAGTTTCCATCCTGCAATCTGACAATGGCAATATTTATCAGCACCGATAATCACTAAATTGCTCCCAAACGTTGCTTACCTGTCTGAAGACATCCGTCAAATGCGCCCGACTTTGTTCACCTCGTACATCACCGCAAACAGATTCCAGCGGAGCTCGCTCGCCATCCGCTGCATTCCTGGCACGCATGCGCGTGCCTGTGTTGCTGCTTTATGCAAATTCTCCACGCCCAAATCCACATGCCAGGTTTCGAAGCGGCTGAGTGTGTCGCTAATCCAGATCGTCAAGAAAGGCTACAATGCAGACAAAACTGCAATTATAATACGACAACCCGCCATCTAATTGTGACCCGCTGACCCCTTTTACGTGCGCTAAAAGTCAAATATATAAAAGACGGATTACTGAAGCGAAAAATAAAATGACTGCATAGAACCTGTTTGCAAAAAAAATATAAAGTGTTTTTTTAATTAAATTAAATGTTAAAATGCAAGATTAATACTCTACATTTATGGTTATTATAATTACATCCATAAAAATGTCTTGTTTTTATATCCGACAAACATTTACGCCATATTTATTTTAGTATGGGACCATTTAACGAAGAAATACATAATAATTAAGCTAATGATAACAGCAAAAGTATTTTCCCTTTTTCCATAACGTTCGTTTCTCAAATGTTGCATACACGCTTTTCAAAATCTCAGCTCCTTTTAGCCACACAAACAACGAAAACAGTAATAAATTAAATCTTTGCTCATATCAATTAAAAGCTATCCGTCATTAATCTCGTGGCTGGTAGACACGCTCTCGCTAATTTGCATACAGGCTGCGGTCGCTTCAGTCACGTTTGCTTTGAGTGATTGACGTTGAGCCCAGAGGGGAAGAAAACAAAATGACATTTCGGTATTCGTTTTGCAATAATAAGACGCACCAGGGAGAGCAATATTATTTTGTTGTTTTTAATTTCAAACCATTTACAGGTAATTAGACAGAGACCATAAATTATAACAACACATAAAGCAACATAAGAGACACACACAAGGAAGGGCTGGCATGGAACGCTCCCAAGCGCCGCAGGCACCCACTCTTAAAAAGATCTGAAAAGATGTAAACATGTTTGGTCTCGAACACGTTTGGCAATTTTGGAGTGGCAGTTTTTTCCCCTCCCTCTCTTTTTTTTTTTTTTGCTTGCATTTGCACTTTGTGTTGGTGCGGGGTGGAAGAGTTTGCTAGGCAATTAATAGAAGGCATTTTCCTTACAGCGAGCTTTCCCAAACTGGCGTCAAGGACCTAAAATACAATTCTGGGGTTCAGTTATTGATCATCGAGCAGGCACATCGTGTTGTTAATTCCTATTGAATTGTAAATTGTGAAGTTTAGGTATGGATCCAGTTTGGGAAATCCTTACAGAGTCTTACTAAAGAGGAAAAAGGCAAGAATGGGTTTTATAGTACATCGGAGTTCCTTGAGAAAATGAGGAAGAGCAGTAGCAGTACTACATGGAGTAGTAATGTTAATAAACCTGGTAGAAAACAACACAAAGAAAATATCTCAACATGTTCAAAAACATTTTTGCAACAATTTATCCAAGCGTGTGCATTGAAAATGTTGAGCGTCAATTATACTGGGGATTCGACAAAAACACATTTTCATTTGACATTTTTATCAACATTAATTTATCTGTTATCTTTCATTGGGACTTGATAGAACCGTTTTCCAAAAATATAAAAAAAAAATAGAATGTTGAATGGAACCAACAGAAAGAAGTAACCAAGCAATTTTTGTATTTACACTTTGTACAAGTCACACAGCTCCCTGTCGTTTTTTTTTTTTTTTTTTTTTTTTTTGCATCCAAGGCAGGCCCATCTCCTTCATGATAGTCATCTTTCCTCTGTGTGTGTGTGTTTGTGTGTGTCTTGGAAGAGGTGAGGAGACAGCTTTTAAACAGTGAGTGGGGTGCGAGCAAGATTTCTGGCTCCCTCTGCTGGACAGTTGTGGAAAAGCCACTCAAAGATTATCCCCCGGCTGGTATTGAGGCTCGGTGGCAGTGAAGTAGTCCTCCAAAAAGGCCTGCAAGTACTCGAAGGTGGGCCTCTCCTCGGGGTCTTTCTTCCAGCATTGCACCATGAGCTCGTGGAGCGACGTGGGGCAGTCTTGCGGGCACGGCATGCGGTAGCCTCGTTCAACTTGCTCCAGCACCTCGCGATTGTTCATGCCTGGATCGCACGGAGGGAGAAATGATGTGAGGCTCTTAGCAGTCTGATTTAAAAAAATAAATAAAAAATTGGTGTTGGTGGAAAAAAGAGCACTTTGGCGCATGGCGTCATTTTCGGAAAGAAAAATCGTATTCAGGCCGGAGTGGATCATTGTGGTTGGATATTGTTTTATGTTCCCTGTGTAATGTAGGTCAGCTTAATGGAACACAAAAATATTGCATTATAGATGGTTCTATGTTCTCATCCTGGACTGGAACTCAAAGTAGATCTGACACAATCAGGAATTTGGAGCTGATCAAGTTTAAAAAAAAAAAAGAAAAAAAAAAAGTGTGATCTCTTCATAGGAGTGAAGTACACACAGTTCCACATTTAATAATTCATGAAAAACTCACTCACGGGCAACACGGAAATTGGTCCACAGTCTATTTTTAGAGGGTTGAACCCATTTTTGGTTTAGCTTCCAGCCATCTTTGGCGAGTAGAGTACAAGAGAGACTAAAAGAGCACTTGGTGAGGATTACAAGGACTGGATGAGAACTTGAGGGGGATTCGGGTGTTACTCGTGGACTAGGCAATTAAACTAGGAGCATGTCTTGTTTTATTTTTTATGGATGACGCTAGTGCGCATTACGCAACACGCTGTACTGTTTTTAGAGTCTGACGCTAAGGCAGATTTGTAATGCTCATGCATATACAAAAAGAAAATCCCATCAGACGTACCTGGATAGGGCACCCGGCCTTTGGTCACAAGCTCCGTGAGCAGGATACCGAAGGACCACACGTCGGATTTGATGGTGAATTTCCCGTAGAGCGCCGCCTCGGGCGCGGTCCACTTAATTGGAAACTTTGCACCTGCAAATAATGGGAAAGTAAATTTGCGAAAATTCAATTTTAAGTGGTGGTTCATTTAAAAGGTTTGCAAACTACTGTTTTGTTGACCTTGTCTGGCCGTGTACTCGTTGTCCTCAATGAGCCGGGCCAGACCGAAGTCGGCAATCTTACACACCAGACTGTCTCCGACCAGAATGTTGGCCGAGCGCAGGTCTCGGTGGATGTAGTTCATCCTCTCGATGTACGCCATGCCAGCTGCCACCTGGGAAGTTGACTCTGTTATTTATGAATCATGGAAACAGTTTTATAAGCATTTGAGTTGAAGGAATTCATAAGCTTGCAAAATGGGGTTTTACAAATTCTTATTCAATATTTCGCATTGATGCCAGACCTGAGCCGCCATGTCCACCAGATTTGGAAGTTTCAGGCATCGTCCTTCTCCGTCTTTCAGGAAGTCGAGCAAACTCCCTGAAACATAGAAAAAAAAACACACTATTGTTTATATCGATCTCTTTTGGGAAAATGATTTGATTGGCTGAGTCGTGTCCTGTGGGAGGAGTCACAAATCATGTGACTGGTATTTACGTTTCTCGGTATTTGGCAGCTCTGAAATGAAATCTATTTTTTGTGCAGTTATTATGGCACATGACCCCCATTTTTTTTTTTTTAAATGTCATTCTCCTTTTTTGTTCTTCTGCTTTTTTTTTTTTTTTTTTTTTTAAATCAGCCGGCGATTCGGATAAAAGCTGCCGTGAAATCAAGTTTGCCTTGCGTGCGTTTTGACCCAAAACAACAGAACAGAAAGCCAGAATCAAAACAAGCGACGTGAGATCAGTGCTGGGATCGGCGCCACCAAAGTTCCACTTTATTGGCCCAGATTTTTTATTTGCTGTAGCGACAGAACGCTCGGCAAGACCGCCTGCTGTCATCGCTCTAGTTTTATACGCGGTTCGCATGCGTTGATGAATTATGTACGCGTCACATGGGGGGGAGGGGGCGAGCACGAGTACGTCACATCGACGCCGTACCTTTATTCATGTACTCGGTGACGATGTAGATGGGCTCCTCGGAAACCACAGCGTAGAGCTGCACCAGCTTATCGTGACGCAGCTTCTTCATGATCTGAGCCTCCTCTAAAAAGGACTCCGGTGACATGGTGCCCGGCTTCAGGGTCTTCACCGCCACCTTGGTGGTGCCGTTCCACGTGCCTGCAAAAAAAATCACAATCTCAGATTATTTATATTTATTTATTTATCACCAATTATTTTTTTTAGAATGCTTACCCATCCAGACCTCGCCGAACTGCCCATTGCCGAGGCGTTTGATGAGCTGCAGCGACTCCCTGGGGATCTCCCAGACGTCTTTGGTTTTGATGGACAGGTCCGTCAGACGGGGCATGCCCTTGTGGCAGGGCACGATCAGCCGGCAGCACAGTCCCGCCGCCCTGGCTGTCCGAAACACGAAAGAGACGGCGCCGCTATGAACGTGTTGGATGCGGTCTCATCCAAATGTGGACGCTTGGCGGAAGCTCACCGGAATAGTGGTGCACGAGTTGTTGGAGCGTCTCGAACTGGGCTCTGGTGGTGATGTAGTAACCGCCGCTGTCCAATTTGCGGATCTTGTAGTGTTTGACGTGGTCACCCTTGATGTCGTCCCAGTCCTGGATGGAGAGGGAGTAAGCGCCTGGAATCGAGATCACACATTGAGAAGATCGCTTTAAAAGCCACCTGGCGTTAAATTGCACTGACGGTGCTAGAGGGGGGGCCCACAGGGGCGCTGGACCCCCCTTTCGAAATATACTTGGCATCAGGCCAGATCATTGATTTTCTGTATTTCCAGCGAAAAAAATATTTTCTTTATTAGGCAAATGATTTAAAAAGATGGCGGCATGTGTACCTTTGGTTGTTTCGCTCTCCCGGATGAGGAAGGTGCCTCTGGCATTGCTGTTGGACAACAGCTGCCGCTCGGCATCCTTCCGGCCCAGTTTACCAAAATACCAGCTGCAGAAATAAAATAAGCGTAAAGCATGGCGCCGTTTGAACATTTCTTTCATTTCTCGCTGCACGTGTTGTGAGACCAAGTCTGAAATATTAATGACCGTGAACGCCATGCATAAAAGGGCGGGGGCAGGAGGGAAAAAAAATTCTACGCACTCCTCGGCTTGGATGGAGTCCACCGGGGCGACGTAATTACTTGGAATGTAACCAGTTCCACCTGTGGTAAGGGAGCGGGCCTCCCACCAGTCGCCCTCTCTGTAGGAAAGGACAGACAGGAAGTCTGAGGAACCGGTCGACACGTTCTTCAAAGCCATACGGTGAAGTTTCATTTCGTCCTCCACCTCTGACCCATTTCGAGACCTACAATTTTTTTTTTTTTTGCTAATGGTCCCTTTGGATGCGATGGGGGGGCTCCGCCCTCCAGCGCTATTCCGCAGATGTTTTCAAGCTTACGTGCTGTTGAGGATCTGGAACCTCTCCCCTTTTCTGAAGCTGAGGTCATCGTCCGTCCGGGCTTCGTAGTCGTACAGCGCCACGAACAGCGTCACCCCTGCAAGACAAAGCCATTAGGAACCGATTTGCAGATGGACTCGTGTGGCAGGTTCTCGTCAATGTTGGCTTGTGGATAGTCTTGGAGGAGGATGAGAGACGTGGTCAAGGTTCAGACTGGTGCCAGATCCGCAGGCCTGGTGATAAGTCTGGCCTTAGCATGTTTGGCTTTTTCTTGTGGTTTTTGTTATGAGGTCGCTCCATATGCCGAACATATGTTGTTTGATATGTCAAAGCCTCCCACATTTTTAACTTTTGATCTTATTTGCTGGTTTATTTCACAAAACTACACGCAGCTTCTGATTTTTATGATTAGTATTTCCTTTTATCCCACGCTATACATCTAGTCTGGTTTTGTAATTGAGTCAGCAGGTCTTGAAGGAAACGCCGACAGAAGGTCATCTGGTTGCAATTGTTTAAGGGCAGTGACCCACCAGATGCAGTAGATGGCGCTACTGGGACTTTTGAAATCAATCAATTTTGTGAGTTTCTGAAAGACGGCACGCAAAAGGTTAAAGTTCTTTGCAATGTGCCGCTATAAGTAGAACTTGCTGACATATGGCATTTTGAGTTCCATTTAGTAAAGTCAACATTTTGTGCGTGACACTCGGCGGACTTCTTCTGGCCTTCAGGAAGTGGTGGAAGCTGGTATAAATAGCCAAAACCAGGCCACCATTTTGGTTTACGCAGACGACACTCCGACTTGGGTTTGACTTCTGGACTTTAGTTTACGGTTTGGCTTTATGGCTTCACGCAGAAAAACGCTTTTAGACAAATTTTTCCAGCACATTTCCGGTGCATTACTTAGCGGGCCGATGCTAATTTTAGGACAGAAAAGTCTTTGGAGGAGGTTTTCCCATCATTCTTTGTTGTCGTTAGAAGCAACACTAAGTTATGCAAGCCTTTCAGGGAGTGCCTCGAAATAAATATTCACAAGCGTTTTAATTGGGGAGCACAGACGCTCATTTAAGATGAAGATAAATTAAAACAGCTGTCAAAACCCTGCTGGCTGTCATTTTTTTTTTTTTTTTTGCAGATGAAATCTCACCCGTCCCTCCTCGAGAGCGCAGCGTGCCCGACTGCGAGGACGTGTGCACGCCTCCGAAGACGGTGACCCCCTGCGTGGCGCCTCCGCCGCCAAAGTTATTGTAATTGGGGATGGTGGTGACCCCGAAGTTGGGCGGGTAGTGCTGCGGCGTCGGGTCGGCGCCATAACGATAACCCGGGTGGTGGGAGAGAGCGGCGTCGCGTCCCTCGGTGAGTTTTGCTGCGTCTTTATCCTTACATTGGACGCAGCCCATTCTCTGGCTTCTGAGGAGGACACACAAACAAAATTAGGAATGAGCAAAAGGACGGGGACGGGGGGGGGGGCAAAGTGAAAGAATAGCTGCCAACACCAGTGGGGAAATTATGATTCAATGTTCCATTATTTCAGCGGCTTCCTCGGAGGCTCCGAGCCGGTCGTCGGAACAATCTTTCAATTAGGTTGAAATTAAACACCAGACTTTACGCGGCACAACTAATTACACAGTAGAACAAAATGTGGTGACACTGAATTCCTGCAAATGTCTTGACTCTCTCTCTCACCCTCATCATTCTGCTTTTTCACCCATTTGCATTTTTGTGGGGTGAAACTCTTTTATATTTATTTGCCCAAGGATGGCAGACTATGATAGAAAAGTCATAAAATGTGCTGTGATATTCAATGCAAAGCCGTTTACCGTTCTAAACTGGAAATTAATTCACTGAAACAAAAAGCAGTAATTTAGGCACGAGCGCACATACGCGCGCAGTGCCGGGAGCCGTAACGAGATACAAGTCCATTTATAGTAAAGCGGCAGGGTCAATATCGTAAATTAAACGGCGAGTCATGTCAGGGTCACATAGTGTCGAATCCTGTGTAAAAAAAAAACAAGGCAAAGAAATGTTGCTAATAGCATGGAACTGTGCAGAATGCCACTGCGAATCTCATTACCTTTACACTTTTGCATGGCCGCCATTGTCGTAATTCATAAATCCTCCGTTTTATGGCGTCGTTGATGTGTAACTGTCCGCGGGCACGTCGTTCAGCTTGGCGGAGGAGGCCACTGAGACTAATCTCTTTAACATTGCCGCAGCATCAAAAAAAAAGTTTTTCTTCCCTTGGTCCCTGGCAGCGGTTTCAAGAAGAGTGTTTCATGTTTAAAAGCATTGCCATGTCTTACATCTTGTCTTTCTGTTGTACTGTAGTAAACTGAAACTTTTTTTCAAGTGGTGCAGCAGTCACGGAAATCACAGATGAAAAGATTAACGCACGCAAAGCTGCATTTTTCCAATATGCATCGCTCAAAACGAGTCAAATAATGGTGTTACATTTTGTGGTGGTGGTTATAAGCCTGAATTTTTATGTGACCTATTCAACAGAAGACTTTAAGTATCGGTAGCTGGTATCGGCGTACTTCACGAGTACCCCATACCTTGAATTGAGAGACAAAAACACACGAGTGTTGTATTGTGGTCTTTGTAAACTGCGTCATCATAAGTCATTTTGCAAACGTCAGCTTGAAGCGTAGGGGTCCCTTTGCACTCACATGACTGAGGTCACCCCCAATCCACTGATGTCACATGTGACCTTATTCAATTCCGCAATGCAAAATCAAAATGCAACCGTCATTTCTCGGGCCGCATGTTGACCGGACTCCACAATCTCCTCCATTATGGCGACACCGCCCCACCGAATAGTTACAATATTTGCTTGTGTCAGACAAGCGACTTCATTCAGTGTATTAACAAGAAGACAATGGCTGCAGTTCACCGGGCTACAAGATTAGCCGGACAATGCCGGCCAGTGTTGCTCTTGCAAAGTGATGACCATGAAAAGAGCTTATTATAAAAAAGAAATTCACAGCTGAGCCTCGCACAAAGTGGATGTGTAGGATGGAGCCCAACGGGCCTTCTTAACAAAGTCAGTGCAGAATCTGTGGATGGCGGGCCATCGCCAGCCCATAATATCACCATGACGACCAACATTAAAACATAGTGTTGAGTCAATGTGTATTTTAATGAGAAAAAATAATTTGGAGGATAAAGAAATCATAGAATTATTTTAATACGTGAATGAATGCATGGAATTGCCTATAGATACCACTAGGTGGCAGAAATGCACCACTTTTCCATTAGACAGGGCTTTGGCTTGGAGATGAAAATATGGATGGATGGATGGATGGATGGATGGATGGATGGATGGATGGATGGATGGAGTCTTTTCTACTTATATAAAGTATTGGAATCAGTACACACCCTTTTAATAGCTGGACTTCTACTGAAGTACACACTGTGTACTTTTTCCACTCCTGCTACTCTGCTATGTCGCTCTGTCTATCCGGTCATCCTCCTCCTCCTCATCATCATCACTGTTTTGATTCCAGTTAAAGATGGACGGACCGCCCTTGCACACACTTGACACACATAACCCGATTAGGAATCAGATTTGATTGGCTATCAGGGGCAATTATTTGCAGCTAAATCAACAGGAGGCTGTCTGCGGGGGCCTTGCGTGCTGTTTGTGCGGTCAACGCGGCTCTGACTGCAGTGCATCCCCATCCCAGCTGCTGCAACACAAGAGCCCCCCCATCCACTGAATCCCACTGCAAAAACATCATCACCTCGCATTAACAGAGACTATATTCTGCGCTATGCGGCTCCCATTTGAGAAACAAAAAAGCTGACAAGCAATTGAAATGCAACTCGTGAGTAGAAAAATAAACCAAACGTGCTTACCGGAGAGGAGGTGGGGTGGTGGTGGTGGTGTGGAGAGGGGGGATTTAAAACTAATCCATCGGAGTTTCCAGCCAGTGACTATTCGGCTTCGTCCCTGGGATTTTCCTCCTTTATCCCAGAGGCAGTGTAACAGGCGGAAACGAGATACAGAAAAAGAGGGAGAGAGAATAGCGGTTCCCGTCACAACCGACTCGGGAGCCCCAGGATCTGCCGTGCGTACATACGCCCGTGACGAAGGCGGGGAGACAGCATCAAGACAGCATTAATAACAAATACTACTTCCGGTATGTGCCTTCAGAGTAAAGACGAGCAATACCAAAAAAAGCTATATATCGTGGTTAAAAGTTGCCAGTTTCGACACACAAAATATTACCAGTACTTTTAGAAGATTTTACAACATATTCAACGAGAATGAATACAAGTAGGATCATTTTAAACGCTGAGAAGACGTTGCGTAGGTAAAATCGCTTTTATTTTAAAAACAACCGCTTCGTCTCTAGTTGCTTCACACAATCCAACTTTGCGGATGGAAAATTTGATTGACAGTTAATGTGGCCTATCAAGGGCTACAATAGGGAGCATATTCCACCTTCTGTTTTTTCCTCTTCCCCTCCTCTACCCTGGTTTGAGGTGACAGAATCCAGGGCAAAGTTGGCAAATGGACTGCTCTGGTTTCTTTCTTTATTTAATTATTTATTTAGCCAAAAATGGAAAAGCATTTTCTGTGTCTGCACAATGAACCATATTTGATTTTGTTTTTAATGAGCATAGTTGCTCAGCACTTTTCAAGATGCAATGTGGGATACACTTATGGGTAACTCACGACACAGGTTTTTTTGAAGGAGGTGGCCTGCCTGACTCATCTTGCATGCACGCACACAGAATTCATGACGATGTGAATCAGCAATCGAGGTGTCTAACATCCCCATCTCGACTACCTTGTCCCCCCCCCTCTCCTCCCAGAGTTTACATATTCATATGGCAGCGTGGCGTGAAAATGGCAGCTTTGCATGTCATCATGATAGGACAACAATAAAGTGTGGCCTAGTTCGCCTGCAGAGTGGTGCGGGAGGGCGGGTACAGAAAAGTCAGCCTAATCCCGTGCCGTTTGTCTGCGTGTACTCACTCTCACTCCTCTGTGAGCTGGGTGCCATTTTGGACTTGTTACCATGGAGATGTGGGTCACGTAGTGATGGTAGCTGCTGCCGGCGGAGTCCGAGTGCTGCGGGCTGGCTGGGTCAGGCAGCAGGGTGAACTCATTAGATGTGGGTCACTGGGAAGCTCCAGCTGCAACAAGCAGATAAGATGCTATTATGCAAGTGGTGGGCATATGCTATACTTTTATCATTAGCGTCGGACTTTAGAAGAACTGAAATGGCCCTGGAACAGAAATTGCTTTCCTAACCACAAATACCTCTCTGAGAATATATGATCTAATAGTCAATTCCATTTAGATGAGTCATTCCTAATTTGCATGAGGATTTAGGCACAAGTATTATTATATTTTTTCATGTTTTCTAAAAAATAGGGAATAAACAAGATGTAATTTGATTAATCCAGTTCAATGACCAAAAAAGACAAGAGACATTTCCAGGGCATATTTACTTCTATTTCAAATATATGTCTAATAGAAGATGCTTAAACAATTTTAAGGACGCAACAAAATCACAATAAAAGGGCTGATAAATTTTTTTTATCTGATGTATTATAATAATGTAAGTTGGACATTAAGAGCAAAGGACAAGAGAAATAAAACAATTTTAGGCACATTTTTTAAATATCTAGGAATCACGTTTACGTAACATTTTGTTTCAGGAGAACTATCATTTATACAACAAGTGTACGGTTCTGTATTTTGTGTAAGAATTATTTCATATATGGGCAGCAAATGTCTAATTCTGGAATATATACTGAAGCTCTTGTGCTTTTCATTAAAATAAATCAATGAGGAGTAATAGTAGTAGACAGTAGTAGTATAGCACATTAGGCCCGAACTGTGTAGTGTGCCTGACTATACGAATGCAAACAAAGAAACTGTGCAAAATGCAAACTCTCGAAAAAGCGTCCAGACAAGAACTGAAGTCACTAAGAAGTTTGTGTAGCCATGTTGTTGTCCCTCCTATTGTCCTCGCTGGCCCGCTCCAAGATGGCCCCCCCACGCGCGCAGTCGGCTGCCCGCTTTGTGATTGGCCAGGTGTGACGTCAGCTCCCGGACGCCCATTCAGCTGTCGACTTGGGCGTTGTACTCTGGCGCATCTCATTCGCGGCGGGGCCAATTTCTCTTCTTCCCAAACTCCACTCGACCTACAAAAAAAAGAGAGAGAGGGGGAAAAAAAAACGAGATTTGCGTTTGCGATTGTTCTCCCGTATTTCAAACACGTTTTACCGGCTAAAAACCTCCACGCGGCTATTCGGGTGCCCTTTATTGCCTTGCTCGAAGTAGGAAGCTGCCGCGATTTGATTGTTTGGTGAGGGAGAATAAGAACGCTCGCGGTCTTTGTTCATTCATTTCATCGCTCGGGTTCCCTTTGTTGAACGAGCATGGGAGCACAAATCTCCAAAAACGCCGGAAAGGAGGAAGCCGCGGTGGAGAAGCCCGGCGAGGCTGCGGCTGCTACGGCAGCGGCCAAGACTAATGGCCAGGTAATATTCAATGTAAATTATTTAAAGTATTAATTGCGGCGTGGGCAATGTGTTGCGTTAATGGGGTGCTTCTATGTTGGGCTCGCCAGCATCCAGGAGAAAGTGGCGACCACGTTGCCTATTTTTTCCACGTTTTCCTCAGGAATTTGAACGCCACTCGTGTTTAAAATACTATATCCGCCGACAATCAATTATTGAGACAATACGCTTTTTTTTTTTTTTTTTTTTCAAATGAAACCATGAAATATCTTAATTGATTTTAATTGATCACATCCCACGATTGCCTCGTGTTTTATGAACCAGGAGCATTTTCTTTGTGCTAGAATTCTTAACGTGGGGTCTTCTCTGGTCGTTTAGCCATTTTTACATCCACGCCACGCCTTTGTTGCCAGATTCAAGGAGGAGAGCCATGTTTTGTCCCCCACACCCTCTCAAAATACCCTAAATAATATTTAATACTATCACACAACGCACCAGACGGTAGATTTTACCACCATTTTTAAAAATAATTTTCATGATGATTAAAATGATGAGGCGAAAGCTTAAAAAAAGACGTTTCGACGGGCCCCCACCACGTTAAACGCCCGCCATCCCCTCCTAGTGGCGCTGAGAAGGTACTGCGAGTGAAAATGGTCTAGACTCGGCGATCTGTCGTCACTCTCCTAGCAACAGATGTGCTGCGCCTTTACTCGCTTTTTTCCTATTGGTCGAAAGCAATAGCGTTTGAATTTAATTTGCAAGCGGTATGCGATAGGGCGAGATGTGCTGACGATAGCAATACTTGGCATTATAAAGGTGGAGGCCATGTCATGTTCAATTTCAATGAAACTTTCTGACCTTGAGGTGATTATGTGAGCCCCCCACCCCCGCACCACCTTTTTTGTATAAATAATTAGTTGCAGCAAATTATGAATTTGTTCAGACTAAATGATCACTTCACAAATTAAAATACGTTTTTAAATATTTTATTTTTGAGCATTGTATCAATCTGTTCTGGCTTTAGCATTGATATCAATATTAGGCATTGGCATTGATACCATACCAAAGTCATTATAATGCCAATCTTGGTTCATTTTCGTAACACCACATTGATATCAATATTGCTGCCTGTCTATAATGCTCGTACTATTTCTTTGGTCAGCCATTTGAACTCTCACGCTTTCCTGTCTCAGGAGAACGGCCACGCCAAAACCAACGGTGATGCCTCCCCAGCAACAGAGGAGGCCAACAAGGCCGAGGTCCAGGCCAACGGCAGCACCCCCACCGAGGAGGCGCCAAAGGAGGATGGTGACAAGGCGGAGGAAGCTGAGAAGGAGCCAGAGGCCGCCGCCACAAACGGCGAGGCCGCTGCCAAGCCTGAGGAAACGACCGAAGACAGCAAGCAGAAGAAGAAGCGCTTCTCCTTCAAGAAGCCGTCCTTCAAGCTGAGCGGGTTCTCCTTCAAGAAGACCAAGAAGGAGTCCGAAGAGGAGGAGAAGGCGGAAGAAGAGAAGGCGGAAGGGGAGAAGGCACCAGCCCAGGAAGAAGGAGCAGCGGCAGCGGTGGAGGAGGAGAAGGCCGAAGGAGAAAAGGCGCCGGCCAAGGAAGAGGTCAAGGAAGTGGCCGTGCCCGAGGAGCCCAAAGCTGATGAAGTGGCAAAGGAGGAAAAACCAGCTGAGGCTTCTTCACCAGCCGAACCCGAGGTCGCCGCAGCTGCCAGTCCAGAGGCCCCCGTCACCCCTGCCCCTGCTGAATAATTCTACTGAAGAACACGCCGGAATGAAGGAGGCCCATGAAGCCCATCTGAAAGAATGCGAGGATTTGTCTGAAACCAGGGATTTAGTTTTTCTTTATTTTATTTTTTTGTCTGTTTACTTCATTTTTACACATCTCATCCACAATGACTGCAATGTAGGTTCTGGGACGAGCTTCCCCGGCCCTGTGCTTGCATTCGTGGGTGAACGTGCAACTGTGAGCTCGAATGTTTTTTCTTTTTTTCTTTTTTTTCGACATCATGCTGACCTATTTAATTCAAGTATTTGGTGCTGGGCTAATTGGATGTAGCAGCTAAAGTTGTGCGTGTACTGTGCAGCGAATCAAACAAATAAAGGGAGAAAAAAACAAGCCCTCACACAAGTCTTAAAACAAAATGTCGTCGTTTACAACTCTCGTGGACCACAAGCGTTCCCCTCTTGGCGGAACTAGATTTAGCAACCAAACAAATCTAACAATAATATAGGTGCTTATCACTTCCTCTGCCGTTTTAGACTCCGTCATTTCCAAACTGTAGTAATGCACGTTGTATAGACTTTGATATTGCTGGTTTTATGACTGAAATGTACCTAAATGACATTTTTAACCCATTGTAAATGACTGTTTTCTTGTTATTTTTTTTCTCCACCATTTGTAAGACGAAATAAAACTGGGAGATGTTTTAAGCAAAAGCAAAACAGAAAAACCAACAAAAAAATGATCAAGCTGTGATGATTATATAACACTTCATCTATAGACTAGTACATTTTAGATAGGACATCTTTTTTCTTCTTTTGTACATAAAGATTGAATGTAACATTGGCTACAACATGGTATTTGGGTGGTGACTTTCTGTGAGCACTGAAGAATAAAGGAAAGTGTGAATTGGCACTCTGGTTCATTTTATTTTGTGAAAGTCTTAAATCCAATCATTTCTTTAAATTGTCAGCTCTGATTCAAACGTGCTAACCACGAGTTTAAATGACAAACTTAAAATGGGTTCTTTGCCCTGCAGTGCCCCCTTTTGGTAAAATGGAGAAAATTACTTTCTCCTTTGGCAAGAAAAAGCTTGTTTAAACGTTTCTGCATATTTATTATGAATTGTAGAAGTTTGCTAAAGTAATTTCGACAAACTCAACCCACTTACTAAAATATTTAGGAAAATATCCAAAAGAGAAAACCTGCGCAGAGTGATGACGTCATCAAGCTAATTGCTCCGACTGACCACAGCTTGACCTACCGTAAGCCCTCTTTTCAGTTTTTCATATAAAAACAAAAAATTAGCCGTAATATAATATCCCTCGGACCAAAACAACCAACCGTCTTTCTCATATAATCAGAAAAAACAATCTTTGTTTAAGTTTTGCTTTATTTTTAGAAGTTTGTACCTGACCAGTTAGCATAGCAGCTATTGCGTGACATGCTAGCATGTATTGTTGAGCAAAATCTCTAATTACTGATTTGAGCAATTATGTGAATTACATCTTTATACTTAAAAAAAAATAATAATTTAGTTCCCCAATTGCCAAGTACTCATATTAGCTGCTCTTAGTCAGGGCTATCAAATATATAGAAGTGGAAAGTATCATTGGCACTGATGTACAGTATAATGATAGTCAGTTTAATGATAGTCATGACTTTTAATACACCTATGAAACTGTAAATTTTACGTTTGTAAGACCTCAGGGGCATCGGACCACGGTTCCTTTGATGGTTTGTATGTTTATTGCACCAAGTATGATTATACGTGTTGACATTTTCCCTGCAGTGAGAGTAACACAAATATGCAGACGCATTCCGCAATATTTGACGCACTTAGAGACGCAACCTATAGTTTTGGGGTGTCATAAATTACAGCGTTTGTGCGCAAACATTTTTTTTAAGTGTCTGAGGTTGCAGATGCTCTCACCACTGTCATGTCAGGATCGTATTTGTGAAATGAATAAATACAAATAAACACGGCCACCGAAAAATGTGTTTTTGAAAATTGCAGGAAACCTACCCGATGTGTTTATACCCACCCACAGCTACACACCCATGTTTCTGTGATTAGGGGCTATGTATATAAATAAATTTGACTTGACATTTCAGAGCCCCACCGCAAGAGGGCGACAGCAAACTTCACAACATCAGGTCATTAGGAAATCAAATTGGTTTCCTTGCAATGTGAAGCAAACTTAACTGGAGGAAAAGATGGAAGAACAAAACATTCGGTACATTTGTGTTTTTTGCTTGCATTACAGGTTATATTTCTGGTTTTCACCGACCAAGAATCAGATAGCGATTGGTCCTGTCAACCACCATTTAACAGGAAGTGGCCTGCTGCTAACGCTTTTGGTAAGTGACCAACCTTGCTAGACTGCCAATCATGTTCCAAACAAGTGTCAAATGATCATAAACTATCAAAAGCAGGCATGATGCATTCCAGGGAGTTATAGTCGTTGATAATTTAGGCGTGCGGCTTGTGGAATCAACCAAAATGCAAAACCCTGTCTGGTCCTGTCTTGTCTGTCTGCCTGCACCGACCACAATGTCCTTCCAGTTTATACCAGATACTTTCCTCATTTTTAGGTTAGGAGGGGGGCGGTGTACATGAAACAGCACCTGTACCACATGCTCACTATTTGTAAGAATCCCACAGGCTCGATTTTATAAATTTTCATGGTCCCCTCAACATTCTAGATAAGACACATGGCTTACAATTTTAGGGGTGTGAACAGGAAATTTATGGCCAAGTAGGGTAGATTATTCAAACTAATAATTTTATTTATTTATTTTCAAGTATTTAAAATATTTTGGATTTTATTTGTCATTGATAATGTAATGTATTTATTCCTGCAATGCATGTTCTAATATAAATGTATATCGATTCTAACATATTTTCTTTGTATTTATGATGTTTTTATGTATTTCTCAAAATCTACCATCCGTTATATTTAAGTACTATATTGAAGTTGTCGATACAATATGGTGTATTTTCCCAACTGAAATCCATGTGGGTCATTTAAAAAGTGATCCCAGGAGAGAATGTTCTTGTTAAGACCTTTTTATTTGAGTCAAATAATGCTTTTCATGACATAATGCATTTCCAGGGATAAAAAATGGCATTTGCTGCTCAGAGAGTGTCGCTTATTTGACAATATTCCGATTATCTTTCTTTATTCATCATGGTCAATTTGACCATTTTGCCATCTCACAATATTCAAGTCATATACAAAGACAACAGTTACAATGTGTTGCACAGGAAGTATTGATGTACTTTTTTTCTTTTAATAAGATTACTGGGCACCAGGACAAGGAATAAAAACAAAAGACAAGGTTGTACAAAAAAAAAACAAAGGGAAAAAAAAAACGGTAAAGTCAGAATCACCAGTTGAAGTCTTTAGAAAAGAGTGGAAAAGAAAAGAGAGAGAAAAAAAACAGGGCACAACACAGATTTAACACCTCGGGTTCACATGCTGTCTTCATTCTGGAAAGCATCTTGTAGTTGTAGGTCTTGTTGTAAATTGCTCTCCCCATCCCTGATCTCCTGTTTACATAAATTAGATTTTTCCTTCTTCGAAGCACCTATTTGTTGTTGTAGTTTTCAAGTCGACATGCTTCTATTCCTCAAAGGCAAGAGTCAGCAGTAGGGTTAACTCTTGATTGGAGCAATAGAGAGCACATTTAGTTGGGTGGCTGTTGGGTTTCCCGTCTCAGAGACCGACTCATCACGTCGAGGCGACCAGGAAACCAGAGAAGGAGCAGTGCACGTTCTCGGCGGCGAAGACTCCGTTGGCCTCCTCGTCGGGGATCTGCACGTACACGGTGTCCTGCTCGTTCAGCAGGAGCACGGCGCTACCGGACATCTGGTCCAGGAAGCCCTTGTTGTACTCGTCATAGGAGAACATGACAGGCTCGTCGTTCTTGTAGAGGGCGACCAGGGCGTGAGCACCGTTCACGTGGATGCTGTAGGAGAAGTAGTAAACTCCGGGGATCTGGCATGTGAAGATGCCGGACTCAGGGTCATAGTGGTTCTCGGCATTGTACACAATGTGGTCGAACTTGATGGGGCTGCCGGAGGCAGGGTAGGGAGTGGTCAGAGCTGCTGTGAAAGCGGACATGGGAGCCTTGACCATAACCTCGGTCATTCCCATTCCCATTCCTTTCTCAAAGACCACCTCACCGGGAGGGCCGGGAAGGCCGGGAGCGCCGGCGGGACCGGGTGAACCATCAGAACCACTCTCGCCAGGCAGACCGGGGGGACCTTGAGGTCCGGGGACACCTTTAGCGGTCATGCCAGCAGGGCCGGGAGCTCCAGGGAGACCTGGATGACCCTTGTGGCCAGGAGTACCAGCGGGACCTTGAGGTCCAGAAGGTCCACGAGAACCAGGAGCACCATCGGAGCCAGAGGCACCGGACTCACCAGCGCGGCCGGGGAGACCTTTGGGTCCAGCAGGGCCGGGAATACCTGGGGCTCCTGGGGTACCGGGGGCACCAACGTGACCCTTCTCACCGGTGGCTCCAGTGGCTCCTCTGGCTCCAGCGGGACCACCTGGGCCGGGGTAACCCTGTTTGCCTTGGAAACCTTGGGGTCCCACATCTCCCTTGTTGCCCTTGGGTCCTGGAGATCCAGCGGCACCGGTGTCACCCTTGGGGCCGGTAGCGCCAGTCTCACCTGTGAAACCTCTTACGCCAGCTGGGCCCATAGGACCAGTAGCTCCAGTGGCACCAGTGGCACCAGTGTATCCAGTAGGACCTTGCTCACCCTTGGGACCAGTGGCACCTGGGCTGCCAGTAAATCCTCTCTCTCCCTTCTCACCATTAGCACCTGGCTTTCCGTAACCTGGGGTTCCTGGGGCTCCGGGGGCTCCGGCAGCTCCCTGGTGTCCTTTGGGGCCCATTGAGCCAGGCAGACCTGGGGCACCGTTATCACCGGGTTTGCCAGAAATGCCAACACCGGGGGCACCGGTGTGTCCCTTGGGTCCCTGTGGTCCCATGGGACCAGAGGAACCATCTCTACCTGGGCTACCTGACTTTCCTGGTTCACCGGGCATACCTGACTTTCCTGGCTTGCCAACTCCGGGCTGACCTGGAGCTCCAACTGGTCCCATTGGTCCAGTGTGCCCTGTGGCACCCTGGGGTCCTTGAATTCCCATACCTCTATCTCCCTTGGAACCTGGCAGGCCAGGAACACCGGGATGTCCTTTCAGACCAGGCTCTCCTCTTGGTCCCATTGCTCCAGGAAGACCAGATGGTCCGGGCTTGCCAGTAGCAGAGAGGCCGGCGGGTCCGGGGTTTCCGGGAGAACCGGGAGAACCCCTGGGTCCTTGAGCTCCGGGGGCGCCAGTGTGTCCCTTCTCACCGGAGGATCCAGGGATACCGGGTTTGCCGGGGCCGCCGGGGGTTCCGGATTTGCCAGTGATAGAACGACCGGGAGATCCAGGAGGTCCAGGAGGTCCGTGGGGTCCGGGGTGACCAACGCCGCTCTTACCTGTGGCACCAGGGGGCCCAGGGGGGCCCATGGGGCCAGGCTCACCTGGAATACCAGGCTCCCCTGCCACCACTGTAAAAAGTTACCCAAAAAAACATTGTCAGTGGAGAAAAAAAGAGGAGGCAAAATGCAATCAAACTGAAGTTCACAATGTGAGTTTGGAGTTTTGAAAATCTGGACTACAAACATGGCTACAGGAATACTAAAGAATACAAGTCACTGGCAATATTTTACTGGCATTCCTTATTTCTATTTGATAAGTTCCTATTTTACAGGGTTTGTCTCTGTCGCACAAAAATAAATAAATTATTAAAAATAAATGAATTATATGGTTATATATTTGCTAAAATTGATTTGTAAATTTAAAAAAAAGCAGACAAAAAATAGTTAACTATATATCAACTGTGCAGTTGGATGTTTTTGTACTTGCTATTGGTTGTCGCTGCCTTTTGTTTTTGTCTACTGCCAGGTTGGCATGGTAAAAGAATTTCTCAACAAATATACGTACTTATAATACATATATATGTATATATACATATGGGGAAAGGTGGAAAAATATTGAACATTATTAAAAAGTTAAAAAAATGATTTCCTTCCTCTATCATCAGATGTGTTTGTTTTGATTTTTTGGGTGTATTTTTGGGCCTTCTTTTACTCGCAATATCCTCAGCTTTTTCTTTTAAAAGAAAATCTCAAAGGAGTCTGCATCAAAAGGGTGACTTTTTTTTTTGGGTTGCTCTATTTGCACTTGTAACTTTCTGCTCTTCTTATGTGGTTCCGGTAAATCTCCAAATTAAGCCTGGCACATATGCCCGCCTCCCTCTGTGGCACACCCAAACAAACAAACCACATTGCCGCTGCTGGCTGACTGGGCTCTAATTTGCCAGTGCCAAAATAGCAGCTGGAGTGCTGCTGTCTGCAAGGCAAGGCAAAACATCATCTTGCCTTCTGTGAAACTTAATATGTCTGCAATTATGCATGTATCCCGCACAAAGCCATCATGCCCGGCCGGCAGATGCAAAATGACAAAAATCAAGATTTTCCTTAGTATGCCTCTCTGGGTTTAAAATAAATAAACCCAAACCAATCTGTATCTTTGTGCGGAATAGCAGTCACAAAACAATATGATTTCCATCAAGATTTCTTTGAATATCCCTCCTCTAGTTAAACTATGCATTTTAATCTCACCTTTTTGGAAACATTTTTTTTTTTTTTGGCCTTTAACTTCTCGCCACCTCTGCTAAAACCGACTTCATCCTTAGTTAAACAAGTCAGTCAATTCTACCCCTAAAATGAGATCATTATAACATAGTCAGTATTTTGTTCAATTTTTGGGGGTTTTCTGAATATAAAAAACAGTTAAAGTAAGTATTATATCTATCTGTATATATTTTCGCGAAGATTAGCCGTTTCAAAATAATGTAAGATTTTCCTAAAGGCTCAAAAAACCTCAAGATGTTTCTTAACGTGACTTCCTTAATGCGCCGTTTAAAAAAATGTGCCATAACCTATTTTGTATTCATCTCTATCAGGACAATCAAAACTAGGATTATGATTTTTTTTTTTTTTTGCCCCTAAAACAGACTACAAAAATTCATTCAACAATTGGCGATTTTTATCTTATTTTCTCACCCTGGCTCTTGACCTGGTAAGGCTCATACTGGGGAGCGGCCTTCACCACCTTCTTGACAACGTAGCCCTTGCCGTGGCCGGCGACCAGGGCAGCCATAAGGACGACGATACAGGCGACACGGATGTCCATCTTTCTCGATCAAATCCTGCAAGAGAACAATTTGCTTTCAGAAGAGAGAAACATAAATCCCGCATACACAGTTCTATCATGGCTGCTAAAACTTCAACAAATAAGTTCCACCTTGCACGGTGCTGCAAGTTGAGCAATCTTCCTTGGAAGTAAGAAACAGCCCATGGATGCTGAGTGCATCCATAAAACAAATAGACAAATAAATAAAGACACTTACCGACACCAAATTTTGGGGAGAAATCACAAAACAATCTCAGCACCAGCAAGCTCCCGGTGCTTCTCTGTATATCCTTTGGCTTGGAGCACAACTGAGGATATGCTGCCTTTCCCCTGTCAAGGTTCCGAGTATTTATACCATAGCTGCCCATAAGCATCATTACAACAACAACAAAAAAAGTCCCCACCATGCAAGTACCTCCCTTTCTCAAAAAAAGCAGAGCTGTAATTAGCAGGCAGATCGACCCAAAACAGGCATGTCACATCAGGGTGCCTCCGAGTCTTGAAAAAGACACACATGATGATTATCACTTTTTTTTATAGAACGTCTTCTTTTGAACAAGACAACAATGCACAAAAAGAGCAGAGAGCCACAGAAGAAAAGTTATGGTAGTTTTTTGTAGTTGTCATTCTTGGTAAGACTTGAATTAAATTTGACGTATTTATAGTCATGACAAAAGGCTTGTTTGTTTTTGTTTCTTTTGAACTTTAATAGAATTGATCTAAACCTGATCGAATTGATGTGTTTCGTGTTATTATATTTACCGAGCTATTATTTTATTTGCTGGAAATATTACACAAATCTGCAGTGGAAATCACAATAATAATGTTTTTTGGAGGGTTCCTTTGCTTTTACACCCTTTAATTTAGTTTATTTAAATTTTCCCTTTATTCATTTCTCATTTCATCAAAATTTCTGAGATGGGGGAATAAGTCATGACGCTTTTTATTTAATATAATCAGATATTTATGACTTTTTTTATTTTTCAATCTGTTTTTACATTACATTTTCTGACCTAAGACATTTAATTGTTACGTTACTGTTAATTAATTTAATTGAAGCTTATTTAGATTTTTATTGATACATTTTCTTTTCCATTTGTTTTTACACTTAGTTACTTTAAATCTATTTCATATCCTGGAGTTCATGTTTACAGCAACCCCACTATATAAATATGCCAACGTCTCAAAATACTTGCCCCTAATCTATTTTAAAAAAAAAAAGACAGGTCCAAATTGATATTGGCTCGTTTATTTGTCCACAAAGCCCACATCGAGTGTGTGCACAGTGTCTGCAACATTTACATGATGAATCTCTCCGACTGTCTGGACTCACCGGAGCTTGTCAGACAAACAGGAGGAGATGTTTTTAATCATGGTGTGATAGTAAACACTGATTTTTAATATACTCCACTGATTCACACGTCTACAGCTTTATTGTTGTTAAAATGTGTGTTTATCCCCCTGTAAAGGGCCAGTTAAATAAATCGAGAAGCTTGGTAAATGCTACTGTTTGGTGGCTCCTTGGTGTGGTAACCCAGTTCAACGCCAGGTGGCAGCAAAAATAGCAGAGGGAGAGGAGACATCCAAATTATGATTTCCAGCATGAGTTGAGAGTGCAGATAATATGAAATTAGCAAAATAAGTGATCGCACAAATTAAGAAACTTCTCTGACCTAGTATATACTTTACACAGAGACCCCACAAAATAGAACAACAAACAAAATCTCTTGCAGACACAGACCCTATAAAATAATTCTCTCCCACAGATATCTTGAAAAAATAAATAAATATGGAAAGACACTTTTAAGCAAATATAACACAAAATAGGTAACTTTCACAGAGACCTCAAAAAGACAGTTTTATACCGACCCTACAAAACAAGTATTTTTTACAGAGATCCTGCAAAATCAGGGATCACAAAAAAACTTTATTTTTGTTAAACGAGTTTTACTTAAGATGAAAAACAAGACCCTGCTAAAAAGGACACTTTCAAACTGTTTTAAACATAGATCCTGTAAAATTAAAATAAAATTCAAAGTCACACATTGACCATATTAAAAAGACTTTATTGCAGTCACCCAGCAAAAGAACCCAAAAACCTTTATTTTTACAGAGTATTTACAATAAGCTTTTTTTTTAACATAGAAACTCACAAAATATGCATCTTTACACAATGATTTTCAATCTGACAGAAAAAGGACCCCTAACAAAGAGTTTATTCATTTTGGGTCTTCTCCAGTTAGGTTGCCGGTCGACAGTTCACAAAGAAGGTGAGTCTAATTTTTTTTGGTGACTATTTTCGGGGTTCATGGCGGCACTGAAAGCTGAACACTAGAGGGAGGGGAAACGCCTACAATTACAGTCGCATTTCTGGTGGTTTGCAGTGTTGTGTTTCCTCCCTCCCGTCGTATTATCTTCCCTCGTCCTCCACCTTGGCCTCGCTGTGCTTTGACACAGTCCAGCTGTAATTTCTCCATTTTGGAGCTCCGCCGCATAGGAAATGCCCACACCCAAATAATCACATGTTCTAAAACACACAAGCGACCATAAATGATGCGTGTAGACTTTTTTCCTCGAGATGGCTAATCTATTTAGAGTGCAACTCCCCCACCCGACCTCCTCACTCGTTCTCATGAATTCTGACATGGTGTGTATTTACATGACAGCCATCTTTCGTCAGCGGCTTAATTAAAGATTCAGCAGCAGTTTTGTTTACGTAAATGAGGGCACATTATCTTTAATTTTGTCAAAGTGCTACCTTGCTGACGTGGGTCACGTGGCGTCGGCGAGATCTGGAACAACCAGTCTGTGAATGTCTGGCTAACTTGCTAGCTTCGCTAACGATTGATAAGGTAATTATTAAGCAATTAATGTAACGGAATGCGACTGATAGGACCCCAAAGCAGACACAAAACGTAGAAGAAGCAACTCAAAATCTTTATTCCAAATAAAGTCTAAATTAAAAAAAAATATTTCGAAGTCACACAAAGTATAAGATAAAATAAACTGCTGCTAATGAGTAGGAATAACAATATTAAACAAAATAGAAAAATAAAAAAAAAACTAAACATCCAATTGTTGAGTTCTTAGCAAAATGCAGTTTTTTAGCCAGCAAGCGGAATTTTTGTTTGACTCAAACAGCAATTAACCACGTTTCCCTTGTGCCACCAAATTTGATATGTACTATTTTAGAATAGTTGAAATGACAGAGCAGCAAAGGGTGGAGCGAGGATTCGAAAAATCTTATAAAATCCTCCCTGCGTGTTTATTTATGCATTCAAACATGGCGATGGAAGTCGTCCGCATTTAGGCCTCCAAACAGTTTTTTAAGCTGGAAAAACAACAACAATCCGCATCTGCCTGCGCCGTCTCTAAAGGGACTTTTATACTAAGATGTGGAACCCGAGTCAACTTTGGATGACTAGAATTAAATGTCCAACCTTGTTTTTACCGTCTGCCGCGTTTATTTTTCCGAGCAAACAAGGTGGCTCCTTAAAAAAAGAAAGCGAGTGTAGTGAGTGTTCAGCGTAAGGCTCAGCGCGCAGGTCATTACCGCACCGCAGCGCGACTGATGTGGTCTGTTGGCTCTATTGTAAGGAACCACAAGGGACCAGGTTCAAAGCGAAGACCAGGGCCGGTGCTACAGTTTCCGTTACAGCGTCCAGCTACATGCTATGTGACATCAGCTAATAAGGAGACACGTCAGAATCTACAGCGCCGCATGACATCATGCGGTACGCTTTGTGGCGAAACATACAGTAGCACTTATTTCATTACTTTCACTTTAGAGTCGAACGAACTAAATAATGAACTATCGAACGAATGGTTGAATGAACGAACAAACAAATTAACGAACTAACAAACTAAGTAATGAACGAACGAACAATGCGTCTGATTCGTTTGATTCGCCTGATGTGTCACTTGACCCTGTGCTTTCTTAATAAAAATTGTATATAAATAGTGCCTTGTGAACGTAGCTAAACTGTTTTGGGTAACATTTTGAAGTGAACATTTCATGGCTGATTGGCGACGACTGACACACCTGAAGCGAAACACAATAAGCAAGCTAATGGAACTTATATATCTTCATTTTATTTCTCGTAATCATACGACAATAGACAAAAGAAAGCAGGGAGTCCAAGAAGCAACTTGGGCGGTAGCAAGCAGCTGGCACCGTGTGCGGCGGCAATATCAAGCACTTTGGAAAGATAACAGCTTCAGAAGAGGAAAGGCTCTCTCGCCTTTCGTGCCTGTTTTGGTGCGCTCCAGTGCACAGGAATGGATGTTTCTGGTTTCTTGTCGCCGTGCTGACCGAGGCTCAACCCACACCCAGGAGGCGCGTATAATTGTCGGTTGATGTAAGCGAGCCGACCGACCAAACCTAATCACGTGAGCCGGGATAGGGCTAAAGATACACGCGTCGTCACAAATTTAATGTTTCAATAAACTCCGCGGACCGCTAAAAGCTACTTTAGACTTTATGAATGGCACACTTGACGGGGGCCCTGGGGAAATTACAGGCTCCTGGACATAAGCGCGGCCCCGAACGGAGCCGGAAGTGTTATAAGGGACTTGAAAATGGCGGTGGTGGAGCTAGGTGGTGATGTGTGGGAGGTCACACTTTGAGGGATGGATGAAAAGGAAGCTTGGAAAAGGCTCGGCTTTTGATCCTCGTGTTTTTCTGTCTTCAAGAATAGAAAAAGTCCAAATCTGATTAAAATAGAGGTGATTTTTTTTTTTTTAAAGATGACGTGCGCTTCAAGCAAGTCGAGCTGGTTTACAAAAGTCTTCCAAGCTTTCTAGTTTTGTCTCAAGTTTCATAGAATCAGAATAAATGGTCATTTTCTGAAAACGAATGTACTGCCTTTGTAACTAGTATGATTTAAAGGGTAGCTGAATTCCGAATGGAAATTGGCTACTGACTCACAAATTCCTAGTTCTTTGGAAACCATATTGTGGAAAGTTTCATGGAACTTGGTCTTTTAAAAACGCTCAGCTTTTAATACGCCCCCTTGAAGTCCAAATGAAAAACTCCAAAACTGTTGAAAATAGAGCTGCGTGCCGCCAGACGACGCTTTCCAGTTAAGCGAGTCGAGCGCGAGCTTATCGCCGCAGTGATGATAAGTTTTGCTGCCACATTCGCAGCGAGCCAAGTTTATTTCGGAAACCGTCTGACTCAGCTACTTAGGCAAGACAATATCAGATTTGCAGCAGCCAAAGACTCATTTAACTAAAAATACAGACCACTTGTGCGCATAATATCCAGAAAAACAACTCTGTGTATGTGTGCAAAAAAAAAAAAAGAGCAACAAATAAGCTGACTCAGTAGGGATTTGATGAAAATGATGGGATGCTCATGCTGCGGCCTATCTCGCTCCACTCGAACACCTCCGCCAGATTTACCGCTGACATATCCGCATTTACGCTTCCACTTAGCTTTTAGTGGAATCCTACTGCGTCCTGCCAATGCAACCGCTACCGATTAGTCAACTAGGAAAATCATCTGTTTTTTTTTTGTCTTGACACATGAAAATTCATCAAACTTGTCATGTGCTTTTAATCCATCACAGTCGTAAACAAGTGATTGACTTGTTAATAGTGAAAACCTCACTTGGTGTTAATTGCACAAATGGAAACCCCCGTGGAAGACTCTTTCAAAAAAAAAAAAAGTCGTGAGGTGGATTACGGCTATTCCTAGCAGGGTGCGACGGGATTTACAAAGACACTTATTTAAAATTACACACATCAGAAAATTCCTCATCAAAATAGATGCCAGACGGTATCTGCTTCTTGTGGGATGGTTTCAAAGTCAAATTAAAACCGCCTCAATGAGAGTTTGGTGCCTAAGTGCGGCTCACAGTGGCGTCTTGTATTTAGGGATAATGACAAAATGACAAACACCAAATTTCACGTTCTGACTGCCAGTCAGTGTCGTCTAGTTCTCAACAAAAGCCAAAAAATGGGAAAAAAAATAATTGCGTAGACATCTTCTGGGCCATTCCATTCCATTGGAGAATACAAAATACGAAAACATACACTTATATAAATGAAGTAGTTGATACGAGATAGGTAAAATAGTTTTGTCCAAAACACAAGACAAAATGATAACCCCCCCCCAAAAATAGTTCAGCCATTTCGTAACAAAGGCCCAAGAAAGGCCAAGAATGTGCATAGCCCACTGGATTTCTCCAACAATAGCGGCTTTTTATGTAACAATAATGTTGATTCACTATGCGTGGGAAATGCGGTCGCTCCTCTCACCTCTCAAGGCAGGTAGTTAACGCTGCACCGCACAACTTTGCGGAGAGACAATATAAGCGTTTGTTGTCTTCGTGCTCTAAAATTGGCGACCGTGACCGTGTCTGCCCCCAAATAAATGTCAACCATAAATCACACATGCCATCTTTTTATTGTACAGTACATCTGTCCCCTTGACGATGGTGAGTTCAGGGCCCGACTTTTATGGCTTCCAAAGGGGGCTGATGTGGGCTGTGTGCTATAGTTAAAAAAGAACACAGCTTAAATATAGCAAAGGCAGCTGCATCCTAGCGTGATGCATTACATAATATAGCGGTACGTTACAAGTTGAATTTGTTCTGTCACTGATTAACTAACTCAAAGGGCTCTCTCTATATTTGTGCCATGCAGCCCAAGTCTGGCGTGAATCTGCACATCGGCAAGCTAGACTCGTTTTTTTTCGCAGATGCACAGAGCATAGAACACAGCCGACTTGTTTCAGAACCAATCGAAGCGGCTCCTCCCATTCCACTTGAAAATGGGTGCGTCGCAGTAAATTGTGTCATTCATAGCTAGCTAGCTCACTACACGTGTAAGTGGTACTAACTAACTAACTAACTAACTAACTAACTACCCAACCACAGATGTGATCCAGTATATCTAATACTTGAGCTAAAGTGTATCGTTAGCCACTGTTTTAGCCACGCCCACCATATAAGGATTTCACGACAAAATTTTACTACTTTAGTATGTAGTACAGTTTAAACAAAAACACGAACATGGAAGGGTGGAATCGCACAAGGCCCTTCAGTTAATTTGGGTTTTATAGTCAAACACATTCCCCAAATGGTACTCTGTGAGTGAAGTGCCGCAACACAGAGGTGTGCGAAATTATTTACTGCGGTTCGAGGTGCAGTAGACCTTGGCGGCGCGTCAACAAAAAAAAAAGCAAACGGAGCCACCTTTCCCCAAAACATCCTGTACCTTCTCTCAGTCCTGTTTTTCCCCTTTTAATTAAATATCTGCCAAAATTCCTTCAGCCACTTGACCAAATTGCACTTGTAAAAATGAGGAAAAGAGGCTCTTCCTTTATTTTCATTTTTTGTTGCTCATCCAAGAAACATCCCAAAATAAACCGGGATGAGGACACAGGAAGAGGAGGTTCATTTCTTTTGGTTTGGGTTTTTGGTAGCTGTCTACCGAGCCAGACTTGATATTTACAGCCGAAGGTTCCAGTTTGGATGCAAAAACCATGCAGGCTACTGTCAGCTGTGTGACACAGCATGTCTCCGCCGATGTTTTTAATCCTTACTTGGGAGACCGCTTTGTTTTGACCACCATTTTTGGACAAAATAAACGTAGACAAAATGAACTCATAGGCTAAAATCAGATGTTTGGCAAAGAGACAAGACAAGCCGCCAAGTGTAAATTATAACTGTAAATTCAAAAAAACAGTTGACGGCAACCAACGTGTGGAAAAATTAAACATCAGTTCGGGTGGGGTGGGGGCACTTAAAAAAGAGCCAACAGCAAATTTAAAAAGACAACAAAAAATAGGGAGGTGCAGGAAAAATACAATTACAACTTCCAGACGCCCAGGCCGGAATTTGGATACTAATAATGTGCACATATTCTTATTTAATCTATATTTTCTAATCTACCAGAGAGAGAAAAAAAATCCTTGTGCATTTTCACAAATTTAGCCAATCAAGGCGATTCTCATTCTGATCCATGATTGTTTTTTTTTTTATTTGAAAGAAGCTAAACACGATGCGGGACCTATCAACCAAATCTGCATGTTCACATCATTCATGGTGGTCAACTGAGATAATAAACACTTACTGGTGGTCTGCAGTCATGTTGCAAAAATAAATAAATAATAAAGTCCCCAAAGAGGAGCTTAAGAGCTTGCCGTGTGTTTCTCATGGACGTCACCGAGTCATTGTGCTCTGTAATTTGGGTGCAGTGACCACGACGTCGGACCTGTACAAGCGAGGTTGGATCCACATGTAAGACTCTCCTTCCTCGAAACAATAATAACAGTAACGCAGCGGGTCAGGCAATGGATAAAGCACAATGACTGCTTATTGGAAGGTTGCTGACCTTCTTTGCCTTTAATCTCTCCTTTGTCATTTCCGTAATGCAGGCGTCCCCAAGCGAATTGGCCGTCTCACCGTCTTTGGACATTTGACCTTTGATACCTATGATGACATTTCCGAAAGGGTCCCAAATTATGGAAAAGGTGAAAATCAGCCCTGTGAACTATTTGGGTCCGCACCACATTTGCACTGGTTACCACGGAAACGGTAAAAGAGTCCAACTGATTACGAGGATTTTTTTTGGAACATATCCTGCATGAAAATGAACAGTATGTAAAGTTTCCCGGATTTGAGACTTTGAAGAAGTTTCCGCGGGTTTTATCCGACGCCGCTCTCTCCGCCGTCTTTTCCTGCGGCTACTATTTGTGGATTTCCAAACGGGCTCTCCAAATGTGGAAGACTGAGGTGCTGTGGTCAAGGAAGATTCTAATACAAGTTTGCTTTGCGGTCCATGTCCAGACAGGTTGAGTCAGACTCTGGAGCGTCACTTTAAATACAAAGTCCACCACGACCTGTTCCGTGACGCAGGGTGACTTTGTTATTGCAATGTTTTAAGTAATGTAACTTCAATAATATCATTACTCATTGTTACTTGTATTAAAGGCGGAATACTATGGAAACGTGATTTTTTTTTTTTATATTTGTATGCAATTAGTTGGGTGCAATTTCGCTTACTTTTCATTTAAGTGGTTATATCCTCCTGCTGTGAATAGTGACGCAACACTTGAACGGCACTACGATAAACAAGCGCGGTTACTTCAAAGTCCATGGGAAAATTCGGGCTGCTTTTTTTAATTTAATGGATGCAAATCTATATTTAAGAAATGTTTATTTTCTTAAAAAGATGAAGGGGTTTGCGACGTTTCGTGCGTCGATATCATTTCAAGCGGGCTGCAAATAAGCGGAATGGCAAAGTCTTCTGAAATGCCCAAATTTGAGGTTTCACACCTCCGCAAAGGATTGGGTCGCTCCGTCCGTCCACCTCTTTTAACAAGGCAACTTTGGTGTGATTAAAAGAGTGAAAAAGAGGGAGTTAGGTGGCGCTATAACGCGGAGGTGATATTTAACTTTCATGCACAGATCATTAAAAGTTGCCAGATGGAAAACGGAATTCATCACAAGCCAACATTAGCTTCTTCTGAACACGTGGGGCATAGCTTTTTACAAGCCAAATCCGGGGGACATATTTTGTAAAATTGACTTTTCATTGTTTGAATACAAAATGTTGGGTTGAGGAGGCAGGAAAATGCAAAACATGGCTGTATTTTTATTAAGAGGATTATTATTTTTTTTTAAATCAGTTGGCCTTTGTATTCAGCCGGCAGGTATTCAAATGATCATAAAAAGTTACATAAAGCCGTAATCGGTTTCCATAGCAACTAAAGTGACATTCAATTTCATTTCCCATTCCCCCCGAAGCCCCTCACTCACTTAATTGTGCATCGCAATCTCATATTTGACCTCCGCAGGGTGCAGTGCTTTGCTCCATTGAAATCAAGCTAATTATATCCCGGCTAGCAAAGGCTATATTTTCCCTCTTTATTATCCCTCTCAAATTTGGCAACTGCGAAACACCCTTTTCCAAATTAAAGGTCGTAAAAATGCCAGAACCAAATATTACCAACAACAACCTAACATTTTTCGCAGTATTTTGCAGTAAAAAGAAGGAAAAAGCGGCCTGGTTTTTCTGGGCTCACCCAAAATAAGACGCAGTGTGTCTGCTTTACAGCACATTTTGTAACAATATGGCGTTCAAATAAGGGCTTTTAAATCATTTGATGTCGCACTAGCTTGTAATTTGGAGAGCAGCTTCTGTGTTGTTGCTATGGTGATTCCTAACGACTTGCTTTTAGCGGTTTGTTCATGGCGTACCAGCCTGGACCACCAATGTGTTAGGGCTAGCATAAATGCTTTACTGTTCCGAGGTATTTGCAGAGCTCGTTCCAGCTTACAACAATGTACAATGGCGTGCCAGAGTGCAGAAAAGTTGCTTTAAGACAAAAGTAGTCCCTCACAAATTTTACTCATGAGTTGACCCACCAAAAATTCTCAAGAAGCCACGCCGGTAACACAGCAAAATATGCCATTTAGCTTTCAAGCGGCCATTTTAATGTCGTTTTTCCAGGTGTCTAACAAAGACAGACTTGTTATAGAATTTTACAAAAATGTATCTTGCGCAGACAGTTTTAATTACCAACACGGAATTTGGTAGCCAAGTCTATAATGAGTAGACTCACAAAAAGTCTTACGAACACGCAAAGTTGTGCATTTTGGTTACAGCCACTAGTTTAAAGGCATTTCAAATCCTAAGTGGTTGATATCAAACCCTTTTTTTATTTATTTTTTTTATATAAACTTGTGAGGGCCGGTGTTAAAATGTCTAATTATGCCCGACATGTTTTAGTGTTCTCCCACTTTCCCATGCCTTACTCGGCACTCTGTAATCAAGTCGCACGAGACGAAGCGTCACCGATAGAAGGCTAGCAAGAACACAAGTCGCTGTCAGACCTTTCATTACGCCCCTGTTCACACGGGATATAACAAGGAGACGTTTATATGCAACTTATTTTCATCACCTGCACATTAAGACCGCATCCCTTAGAATTACCAGACGGCTTACTTTTTGATTTATGCCCAGACTTCCATTTGATTCATAATTATTTACTTGTATATTGCGCAGTAAATGACAGTAGGGCTTTTCTGTCATTATAGGGTTTGCAACAATGCAGCAATCATAGCCGCCCCAGTCGTTTTTATTTTTTACATTCCAGGAAAAATACAGGACTCCTGCCTCTGCATCTTTATTTAAAAGAAAACCCGCATTTCTTTTCCAAAAACAATGTTCTAAATCACACAGATGGCAAAAGAAAAATATGTGTGTGCGTGTCCAACCACGTGTTGCTAGGCAGAATTCAAATGTACAGTTTGAAATGTTTCCCAACACACAAGAAGTCACAAGAAATGTACAATACTAAAATAATGTTTGTGTCTTCTTAATTTACTAACAAATATACTTAGTATTAAAAATCTGGGGCTGTTAAGTTATACACAAAGTTAGTTTGCTGCAGAAATGGCAACAGGTGGATCCACAGGTGAATTGTACTTTACGCCACCTAGTGGAAGAGCATTGAATTGCTTTCCCCTCAACAATCCACCAAACAATGTTTGCCTTACTCAGCAGTTGTTCTTGGTTCCATTCCCAGTACTTTAGCATTGGTTGCAGACACCAGGTGAAAAAAAACACACCAAAACAGGTGAATTAGAAGAAAATAGCATAAACATGCTGCTGGCCCAAAAAATAATTACAAGTGGACAAAAAAAAACCTTTATAAAAATGAGCGCATTACCTACAGGCGACACAGATCATTTCACTAATGTCACTTAATTTGTTTAGGAAAGTATTCATGCCGTCATAAGCACCTAAAAATATAATATATGCCATATGAAAACACCAGAGCGTACAAATTAAGAGGCAAATGAAATTACCGCTACGTTAGCATTTCGTACCTGTCGCCAAATGGGCAGCTGGCCACTCGTTTATAGCTTCTTTTTTTTTTAAGTAGAATTTTCTTTAAGATATGGAATGAGCATTCCAAAAGTATAAAAAAATAACTCCTTTAGAAAAAAGAAATACTTCATGACTACTTTGTTAGCTAGCTGCCATGTGTTTGTCACTTATGTGTGCATTTCTACATTAGCTTCTTGCCGTAGCCGCCAACTGGCTAGCTGCCATGCCGGTCACTTATACATAGACTGCCATTTTAGCGCGTCACGCAAGCCGCTAACGTATTTTTACATGCGCGTGACCCCTCAGAGACATAATTTTTTGCAGAGCGAAAATGTTTGAAGATGGCTATATCACCATGTATGGTGACCACGAGTACATGTGTGCTCAGGGGCAACAGAGTGGGTGTTTTGTGGTTTTGGCCCTTTGGCGCCTACTGCTGGGCAGCCCGACACATATTTCCCAAAACCCCACCGGGAGTTACAGTGAAAGCTACCATCAAAAACGAGTCAAAAAAAGACTTTTGATCAACCTTTCATGGGCTCTTTCCCGCCATACTGTCTGCACTGTATCTATAGAATTTGTCATTGCGGCCCATTGGATGGGTTAGTGCTACCTTACCATTATTGCTAATTGACATCCTCCTTGTTTCCAGGCGACCGCCGAGCGACTGAAAAATGCGTCACGAAGGACATAGCGGGGTAATTTGTGGCTTGAACTAGTAGAGTTGTGGTCCACAGAGAGGTATCATATGGTCATTTTTTTCCACTAACCGCCCCCCAGCAGGCTTCTTTCATGGAGCTACCTGTGTGTGCGTACCACATGAATGACTAAAAGAAAAAGGTTACTTCCCTGGTAACACAAATTCTATGTACAACTGACAAAAATACATCAACTTGGGGGCTACTAGACAGCCGCTAGTGTACAGCAGTCTACAAACAAGTGCGTCTAGTTATCTGTCATTCCAGCCAATGAATGGCTAGCTATTTGCCATCTCAAAAGCTACATACAAGTGTCAAGCATATGCCAGTCAGCTAGTAGGGAGTTAGCAGACTAAAGCTAATGTAGCAGTCTACCTACAAGTGTAGCTAAAAGTGACAAGTTTCGCATCTTTCAGCTAGCCAGTCGTCGGCTAGATAGCTAGTAGCTAGGCCTAGAAGCTAAAGTGAAGCGAGAGTTACAAGAAAATGGAAGCAGACCAAATGGCAGCTAGCGTGAGAAGCCACTGTAGAAATCTACGTACGAGTGACGAGCATTCGTCAGCTAGCTGGCGAGAGTGAGAAGCGGAAGAAGCAGTTAGCATACTATAGTGACACGCATGTGGCAGCTAGCCATTCAGTGGTTGGCGAACTAGGCGAGCATGAGATGCTAACGCAGCACTCTTCGTACAGTATGTTTAAGAAGCATTTTTTTTTTTTCTATTTTCGTAAACACTGGCGGAAAAGAAAATCTGCCGACTTGTTTCCATGTAAATGAACTCCAGTACCAACATGGTTTCTCAAGTATACTGTACATAAGCATCAAAGATGATCTTTTAACTCTATTTACATTGTAGACATTTATTTTCGAGTTTATTTCAAGTATACAAATACAACATGCAAACAGTTGTAAGCCACAGTCCAGACTTTTCAATTTAGAAAAGCACACAACAGGATATTTATAACCCGACACCAAAGCGTGCTCAAACTGTGTGATGTGTGCGTCCTCTGCACTCAAGTGACCATCTGGACGACACCCTGCATCCCTCAAGTACGCGTGAGGACATAGCGCTAAATACGACAACAAAGCAGAGCTTTTCTCCAGTGCAGTTGATCCCCACAAAAAAAAATATATATTATATTTTCATATATATATTTGCAGCGCCATTTCTTTCTTCTATTGCAGTAGCAGTGGTCTTCATATGTTCTAAACCCTTGCAAGAGGTCATTTGCCAAGCTTGGACAATGCATTGTGTAAATAACCGGTTTCAAAATACGAGCAAAAAAAGCTAGCATTGCATAAAACACAATAACTAAAGCTAACCTTGCATTTTTATTTATTTCTTGGAAGGATGGCAGGTCCCCATTTCCCAGCCATAAAGTGCAACATAAAGGACGCCGGAGACCGCGTAGTCGTCAATTAGACAACCGCCGTCGGTCACCCTGAAGACCAAAGGCAATTTTCAAAAGTATGCGGCCATTGCTGTCACACATACATCACTCTGGTGCAATGTATATTAAGAGCAGGGGGTCCGTGTGGTGTTTACGCACGCCATGCATTAATGTGCGTTTACGGCCTAAAAGGGACACGACAATTATAGGTTTGAAGAAGGAGTCATGTAAACAGGCTGTTGGCTAATTTTAAGATTGTACATCTTGAGCTCAGAAGATGAAGTCTGAGGTGCAGATTTAGGTAAAAGACATATCATTAAGTTAGAGGACACTGGGATATATTTGTCTGTCCCTTTCATGGCAGAAGAAAACCATGATGCCTTATTGGTGGAGTGGGGGGGGGGGTCCTAAGCAGTGTCTCACAAAAGTTCGTTACCATGAGGTACCATATTGAACTTCCAGGACCATTATAAGAAAGTGTGAAGTCGGGAACACTAAATTTGACACATCCGGCCCCCCACTGAAACCTGAGACCTAACACTAACGAGTCACATGACACTGGGGTCTAGAAATTTTGAGGTGACAGTAAATTCAATGTAGTAGAGTAAGATGCTGAGATAGCAGTTTGGGTTCGGTGGGCTCTTTATGAGCTCTTAGAACTTATTCATCAACTACACTGCAGTAGTGCCGCCTGGTGGTCACAGTAGGAGCAGTACATTACACCCCACTTTGCCGATTGTTTTCTTGCACCTCTCCTTAACACGGAAATCCACAAGGGGGCAGTGTTGTTCAATAAATATATACTGACTACACTACACTCCTCCCCTTTAAACTTTAACCTCCCCAAACTCAAAATACTGCAATAAGTATAATCGTATAAACAACATATTTTAATCTATAACTGAAAGTGTGGTATGATAATCAAAACGGAGTTTTTCTTTTTTTAATTTAGCTTCCTCAAAATCAGGAAAAAAATAATACATTCATACAAATATTTAGTTTTAAAAATGATTAGATAACTAAAAAGACAAAATAAAACCCATATTAAACTAAATGTTAAATGATGTTACACTCTTGCAGTAATTGCAACGTTACAGCTGGTTAATTTTTTCCCCCGCTTGATGCGAATCTGATTACAAGGCATGAAGATAAACTCCATATCCTGGTTCATTCCAAGGGTCGTGCTATCAACCAAGACAATCTGCGTACACCATAAAACATATCATATCATCACCATCTCCAAAACTCTGCTGGACTTTCACCATTTGACTGAATTGCTTGTCATGAACGCATTTATTATGCAAGCTCTTAAAATATGCGGAAGAGGAGTCTCAAGTTGTAGTTTAACACAAAGTTAAACATCAACCTATTAAATAGATTTTGAGCTTTGGGACCTGTTTGTTGTGCTTTGTTGAAGCGAGACAAAATCCTTTTTGTTCGTTTGTTGACTGAGGTCATCGTATTTTTACACCCAAATGATTTTTATTATTCGCCAGGAAATGGAATCATATCTCTTTGGTTACTATCACTGTATCCACAAAGTTCATAATGTTCTTTTAAAGAACGGGACCTATATATATTTTTAAGAAATGCCTTTATGACAGCCCCAAGATTTAACATCTTTATTTCATTTCATTTCACACAATAAATTACATTATTACAAATTGTAATATTTCTCCTGTTTCGCTATACCGCAATTGCAAGTATATTAATATTTTCACTAAAATATATTGAGTAGATATCAATACAAAAGTTAAAGAAAAAACTTTTGAAGCATCATTTTTTTTAAATCAATTTAAATTACATTGAATTGTTAGCAATACTCTTCCCTAATGTGTGTCAAATATCCAAGACTTCACATTACAGGGACTTTAATAATTTCACACACTATGATAATCTGTTTTTTTAATTCACTTAGCCACAATATTGACATCCACTGCATCCCTGAAGAAGCCAATGAGACTTAACTATGCTTTGTTATATTGTACGACTTCTCCGTCATGCGAGGTGGGGACCAAGCTAATAAAGAGCAAGACAGTAGTTAACTGCCTCACCCGTAGTGCAAGGTGATTGTTTAGTCTGCTATCATGTCCGGATCTATGCTCCTCGCTTGGTTTCTTCTCATTAGTTCTTCTCTTTTACTCACAGGTAAGATGCTCCAAGTCAATTTATAGTGCGTAAATTTGTGTGGGCTCCTAAATCTTTTATTTTGGTCAGGGGCCACTGTGCTCTCTCTCTCTCTTGCTCTCGCTCTCTCTCTTTTTCTCGCTTTCGCTTTCTGTCTAAATAGTTTTTTTTTAAATAAAATATTTTGTACTCTTATCCCACACAGACACTCTCACCATTGACATTGAAGATGTGCTGCAGTCAATACCACTCATCCTGGAGGACACTTCCGATCCGGTAAGTACATCATGAAGCCCGTCCCTAATGCATGCAAAGGCTTAAAAATACTCCGTTTGTAGGAGGACATGTCAAGCAAAGTGGCCGTGCAGCTATGGACAAACAACGTAACGGTACAGTGAGGACACGCTTATGGTTGTGACATACTCGTCTTCTTGACCTTGCACATAAAAACGAAAAAGTGAATTTTAATTTGCTTGAGAAATGCCTCCTTTAAATTGATGCCTTTGTAGGTTATGGGCACTGAGATCCCCTGCAAGGACCGCCGACCGTATCCAACAACACCAAACTCGGGTAACAAATCGGATTTTTACACAAATAACCCAATCATTGAAATGTGAATGGCATTTGGCTTGTCATGTGTAGTTCATCGGCTCAGACCAGCCGACGTGAAAGTGGTGGCCGCAGTCGGCGACTCTCTGACAGTAAGTCAATTGGCCAAGAATTTATGATTTTGATTCATCCAGCTCAACTTTTGAATTTTTTTTTTCAAACTTGATTTGAATACTAATTTAATTCTATTTTTAGTCAAATGTCCACCAATATCTAAATGATTGATTGATTTGTGGATCCGCAGGCAGGCAATGGTGTAGGCGCCGAGTCCAACGACCTTCTGCTGCTCCTGAACGAGTACAGAGGACTTTCCTGGAGGTAACACAAGACCGGGCACGACTGTTAATATTTTTTTATTTGGCGCATAACCGACTCATTTGTTACATTCTCAGCATTGGCGGCGATGAGAACATCACCACGGTCACCACTTTGCCAAGTATGTACGTGTTTCTCGGGTTATCATGACCAGTGACATTATGTCATATGGGTGTGTGTGTGTGTTGTGCAGATATCCTGCGGGAATTCAACCCCTCCCTGACTGGCTTCTCTCAGGGAATCGGAAAGCAGGGCTCACCCGCAGCCTTCCTCAACCAAGCCGTGGCCGGAGCCAAGAGTGGGTCAGTAAGACTCACTCAAATATTAATAAAAAATATATGTATTATTTCCTATTAAAAAAAATCAACACCTTTGCTGTACTCCCATTCTACTGTATTTGACCATGAAGTTTTTTTTTTTTGTTTTTTCAGTGATGTCGCGGAACAAGTGCGCATCTTAGTGGACATCATGAAAAACGACACGGTAATAATTATTGACTCTGATGAACACCATCAACATTTGCTACTACTGCTTTGTAATTTAATAAGACACACACACAATGGGAGTTTGTAGTTGCAAGTAGATGCCACAAGATGGTTGCAAAGTACTTAAAGAGGATCACGAAACATCACCTGTACACAATCGTAAACCCATGTGACGTAGGATTGCAATTTATAGTTTATTTACATGACCACAACATACTTTCAGTTTCGTTTTATATTTCAAGAAATTCTTCTTAACTTGAGCGCAGAGGATCGATTTCCGCAACGACTGGAAAGTGATCACCATGTTCATCGGCGGCAATGACATATGTGACTTCTGCTCAGACAGTGTGAGTACCCAAAATGACGCATGCTGCTAAAATTCCCACACAAATTAAATATTCTTAAAACACACAGGTGATCTTCTCACCCAGGAATGTGGCTGAACGCATTCGTCGAGCTTTGGATATACTCCACAATGAGGTACACACACCAAAGTTATTATCACCCAGGCACTGGTAGAATTTAAAACACCTTTTTATGACTTTTTAGGTGCCACGTGCGCTTGTCAACCTGGTGGAGCTGTTGAACATTTTACCGGTGCGAGATCTGCATAAAGATAAAACGCTGGGATGCCCCACCTGGTTCGGCAGGTCAGTGACGATGGCACGATAAACAACACCAAAAAAGATCAACGTTAGAGTCACTAAGCCAAAGTGAGAGATTAGCGAACACGATGTATGTTTTCCTCAGGATGGTTTGCCCGTGCGTATTGTCGCCAAAAGATGGCTCAGTTGAACTACGGAAGACGGAAGAATTCCTCCGAGGTTATCAGGTCAGTTTTGACATACTTGTCAACGGCAGTGAATGAGTTTGAAGCACCGCTTTTTTTTTTTTTTTGGCCGTCTGTTCCTTTTCCTAGCACGCAATGCGACAGCTGGTGGACTCCGGGCGCTACGACACCCATGACAACTTCACCGTCGTCCTGCAGCCTTTTTTTAGGGAGGTTTTCCTGCCGACCTCTCCGGTAAAACCTGCCACTATTATAACATGCTGTAATAATCCTAATCATGATTCCAAATGCTTTTGCTATCAGGATGGAAGGCCCGATCGCTCCTATTTCTCACCTGACTGCTTTCACCTGAGCCAGAAAGCTCACACGCTGATGGCCCGAGCCCTCTGGAACAATATGGTAGGATTTGCGTTGATTTGATTTAATTTGATTTGAAATCTCGCTTGTTTCATGCAGCTCGAGCCAGTGGGAAACAAGACATTCACGCAAGACTTCATGGTTGAGTTTGATCTCAAGTGCCCCTCTGAGGTAATCATATTTTTGTGTGTTTGCAATTTGACAACATTTCCTCCGCTCAGTTAATGTTGGAATATGTATTGAAATGTATTTTGGAAATTTGGCCAGGCTCTGAATTATTTGAATGTCTTTCCTTTTAGGCAGCACCTTTCTTTAGAACGGCTGTTAACAGCAACTACACGTTTCCAGGACCTCCACCGACTCCTGCACCGATTACCGTATGTTGCTTTTTTCATTTATTTACACTCAGTCAGCTCGCTTAATTTGTTTTCTATTTGTGTTAATGCAAAGGGATCTTTGCCTGATTTTGCCATTCCTGCTCTTTAAAGTTGCTGTGAAGGGAAAATATATTTTGAAGAGTGTTGTTAACAACTCAGCCAAATTTGAACTGCAATATACAAAATGCAAACAAGCTCAAATTGGGACTCAAATTTGAGAAAAAATATTCTGTTCTTTTGTAGAACTGGGGCAGCGACTTCTCATGTCTCAACACGGAACCGTCCGACTCGGCGCCCACTTCAGGTACCAACCTGACTCCACTAGTTGGTCAACAGCATGTCATATTGCGCTGGTTGTGTTAGCTCACAAGGTCCGGCCGGCCGACATCAAGGTGGTGGCTGCTTTGGGGGACTCCATAACAGTACGTCTTCTAACCACGACCACCCAAACAAACCATTTAAACCGTCAAAACAAATGTCATATTTGCTGTGTTTTAGGCCGGCTTTGGTGCTAAGGCAAAGACTCTATTGGAGCTCAGAACGGAATATAGAGGAGTGTCGTGGAGGTGAGACGTTATGTTGCAGTTTGACCGAGCCACTTTTACCCACAAAAATATGATTTGACTTCAAAATCAATATTTTCAAGTCATTCGGACGTATTCCTGGAGATTTAGAAAAGCGCCCCCTACTGTCAGACATATATTGATGCAACAGCCAACCTCACACTTGTTCAGGTTGAATTTACTTGCTGTCCTCTCACCCCGTAGCATTGGAGGCGATAAAAGCCTGGAGACTGTTACCACTTTAGCAAGTAAGACATCCTACCCCTACGTAAAGATGCGATGACACTGCTAGGAAGCAGCGTCGAGCCTATGTTGCCCCCACCAGACATCCTCAGGAAATTCAATCCAGACCTTAAAGGAGCATCAAAAGGTCAAGGGAAGAAGAAGAGCGGCTTCAACATGTCTGTTTTGGGAGCCAAAGTCTCGTGAGTTAAGCTATTTCTTATTTGTGTATTTATGTATTCCACGTTAATAATAAAATAAATACAGGGGAATTCCAGGACAAGTCAGACGCCTGATTGAAGTGATGAAAAACGACACTGTGAGTTTTACATTGCATAGTAAAATATATCAAAGGTGAAATACATCGTGTTAAAAATATCAACTATGATTAGGATGCATGCTTTAAAACCAAAAGTCTGTGAATATTAAAAAAAGATATATTTCAAAATACATGGAAGCAGACGGTGGATTTTGCCAACGATTGGAAGCTGGTGACTCTCTTTATTGGCGGCAATGACCTGTGTCAGTTCTGCAACGACAGGGTGAGTCAGCCATCACATCAACCTCGGGTCATCAACTTCATCTGATCCCATTCGAGTAAACAAAAGTCTTGTCTACAGGCCTCTTTGTCGCCTCAGAACTTCAGCCGTCACTTGACGACCAGCTTGGACCTGCTGTACAAAGAGGTGAAGTAAGATGCTATGCTAAAAAATGTGGTCTCGCTCTAACAATAGTCTGCACACCCCTTTAGGTTCCCAGGACCATAGTCAACATTTTGGAAATCCTGCAGATCGAAGTCCTGCGTAGGATCAAGGGGGACAGTATCGGGTGCAACGTGATACAACCGTATGCTCATCATATCCACTACTCTGTATTATTTATGAAAACCAATGGTTAGCCAAGCATGTGTGTTTGTTTTGATGATTTGTCGTCAGATTGTCATGCCCGTGCTTCATACTACCGGGAGACGACTCTCTTGAGCTGGCTGAAGCCAAAAGGATCAATCGAGAAATACAGGTGAGAACTGTAGTTTGTATATATACTTGTTCCCAGTGTGTATGATGGTTTTTACAAAAAATAAATCTTACAAAAAAAACACAAGAGTCCAAAGTTGGCTGGGATGGGTTCCAGCTCACTGCAACTGCGGAGCAGCATCTAAAATGGGTGTAGGAAGTTTGGCAAAGCAAAAATGGTTCATTTGTCTTTTCTCCTTCAGATTGAGACTGAGAGAGTTGCATACAGCGGTCGCTATGACGACCGGGAAGACTTTGCCGTGGTGGTGCAGCCCTTTTTCAGAAACTCCATTATCCCTTTGAATGCTGTAAATCGCCTCCACACATACTGAAGACCGTTCGATCGCAGTGAGAACAAATAATACTTAAAACTTGCTTTCAACTCATTAGGACGGCCGACCCGATGTCACCTACTTTGCCCTGGACTGTTTCCACTTCAACGAACGGGGACATGCCAAGATGGCCGTGGCCATGTGGAATAACATGGTGAGTGAGACGACATCAGACAAGTGGAAAAGGAAGCTAACCCTCAGCAGAAGTGCCACAAGTATTCCCACTAGTCTAGCTAAGTAGAAATGCAAACTATCGTGTTGTTGTTTTTTTAAGTACTGGTTTCTTTCCAGTTGGAGCCTGTGGGCAAAAAGCAGACGTACAACAATTTCACAAGTGGCAGAGATGTCATCAAATGTCCCACAGAGGTGAAGAAACTCGTGCTTATATGGTGGATTTAAAAAGTCGACACACCCCTGTTCAAGTGTCATATACAAGAGACCAAGATCAATAATTCTAAACTTTATTGATTTATTTAGTTATTTTTTGTAATATCACAAATAAAACGGCATTTGAACAAGGGATGTAGACCTTTTTTATCCACTACACATCTCCCATACTACAATATCTGTCTTGTACATTGCAGGAGCATCCGTATATCTTTACAAAGATGAACAGTGCAACACACTGCTCTGAGGGGGTCCCGCTATGGCTGACCACAGTGCTTGCCGTTTTCGCCCTCCTGCTGGGCGGGGCCTTCACCTGGCTGATGCTCACATGCAGAGCCAAGATGACTGGGAGGAGCGTGAACTCAGTCGTACCAACAGAAGTGCAAATAAAGACCTCTTTCTTTTAAACTAGGGCAAGGCTAACTGAGTCCAGTAATATTCAATATGCAATAATTGATGTGTTAAATAATAGTTCTGCACTTGTCTTTTAAATGAACATTTTGTTATATATTTTAATCTATTGGAAAACATGATTGTAATAAAGATTTTATACAGTTTCTAATTTTCCAATTTACATGTTTTTTTACTCTACTAAATGAAATGTCTTAACTAAAAACAAGGTAAAATTATATAATTTTTAAAAAGATATAAACGATTAATATTAAAAAAACGAAATATGACTTGTATTTATTGACGTCTCAATAAAGTTGTAAACGCATCTCTGGGTGACACCAGCGCCTTCTAGTGTTCGCTGGACGCACTACGACTTGCTCTCGTCCAGTACGAGTCGACTCCCATCAGAGCGTGAAGATGGCGGAGGGCGAATTGAACGTGGACAGCCTCATCTCTCGCCTTCTAGAAGGTGAGTCCAAACACACACACAGATCCCTGACGAATTCGCTTTTCGGCTTTGCGCCACCCTACTCACGGCTTATTTTCCTAAACCTCCGGAGCAGCCGCCTTGTTTTTACGTCACTAAAATAGCAACGAAGCTAACTGAGTAGCTCGTTAGCTTGACGCTATCTCGAGCCCCCTCAGTGTTTATAAACAGTCGGGCGGTGAACGCCTACGTTAGCATCGCTTAGCTTCGTCGTGTACTTTATGACGATCAAGGCCACTTGATGTCCCACGTTGTTCATATGACTAAAATGACCAAGTTTGGACATAATATTTGATCGAGTAGGAGTGGCAGTTTCGCGTATTAGGAAATTTCCCCAAACTCACCAACTTAGCTTTAATGGGTGTTGCCTTTCTCGTCGTTTGCCTTACGAAAGTCGGAATCTCAAACAGTTGTTCTCTAACTTTTTATATAGTTCACACCACTTAAAAAACAAAAAAACAAACTTAAGTGTCCGAGTACCACCATTAGGGCTAACATTAAAACGCAGTAGGCCTAATTGTCCATCAGAAATTTTAATTCCTATAAAGTACTGTATTTCGTGACATTTCAAAAATTGAGTCATCGCACCGCCATTTTTTCCTTTTATAGAGTTGCAAGCAGACATTTTAAGTTATAAAGTGATGCCAGACAGTTGAAGAGAATATTCAATCAAGTTAAAACCTTCATTTAACCAGAAAACAAGACCCACTGAGCGATAATGACGTTCAAATATTCCCCACCCCCCTAAAAAAATCAGAACTAACCTGTCTTGAGAAAAAATCATATGTGGGTGAACAAGTGGACATTTTGGCAGACATCTGCTGCACAAATTGCGAAACATTTTTATGGTGGGAGGACCAGATTGCAAGCTAGAAGGGGTGTAAAAGAAAAAAAAAAGAGGGCGAGATGAGCAGTATCATCATTTAATGTTCTTAATTAAGAGCCTTGCTGTTCCCATGAGAGATATTTTTTGCCGTGAGTGCAGCGAGCTGCTTTGGCATCGTTAAAAATGTCCTTGGCACAAGTTCATTTGATTTATTTCTCGCCGTCACTGCCTTATTGAATGAACATAGAGGGCAAAAACACTCAGCGTGGTTTATGTTCTGTTAAAAAAAACAAAAAAAATGGATAGAATGACTCCTCTTGTCTGTGTGCTCCAGTGAGGGGATGTCGCCCCGGCAAGATCGTGCAGATGACGGAGGCGGAGGTGCGGGGCCTGTGCATCAAATCCCGCGAGATTTTCCTCAGCCAGCCCATCTTGCTGGAGCTCGAGGCTCCCCTCAAGATCTGTGGTCAGTAATTCGCCAGGCACTTCCTCCATTTTGTCTGTTTTCAAGCGTCGAATAGAGAACACACACCTCTGCAAAACATCATCACTTAAGGGTTTGGTTTTGAAAAAGCGACAGATGGACCAGGTCATGTAAATTGATAACATTGCATGTAATATATATATTTTTTATTGTATTATTTGAAAGTGACACAATTAAATCGTTTTTCTAATTTTGTTTTATTTTGTTTGCAATGAATACTGTACTGTAATAAATAAGTACTTTGGGCAACCCAGGACATTATGAACACTATGAAAGGAATTTAAAAAGTTTTTCATCTTAACACGTACTGCTAGAAGAAGCCTGCAAAAGAGTAGCGGAATCATAGGGCGAGCTTTCTGCGGATCTCCCCTCAAATAGCCAGAGACTTCGATGTTAGTGTGCTGCTCATGCAGAAAGCAGCTTTGCGAGTCCTGAGGGCTGCACCACTGGGGAACTCCCACTCTGTACACACACACACAAATGTACAAACGCGCAGTCTATTTCTTGCGCTGCAGCTCTGAGTTGTCTTATATAACCACTCCGCATCACAGAACACTCGCCTGGGTCACTCTTTGCTTGCTCGGGGAAGGCAAACAATGTCTTGTCATTCCATAGCCCGAACTCAAGCGTGCTCTGCATTCCAAACAGCTCTTGACTTTTCCTCCATGTTCTTTTGGACCGCTTATTAGGAAGGAAGAAAGCCAACTTATGAAACCACCGGACAGATCTCGATCTGCCCCATTTGCCTCATTTTGATGGCCAAAAAAGAATTCCTGGTTTGCCGCCAAAATATTCTTACCACTTGTGCAATCATTCATTTGCACTTAGTGTGTTTTTTAATCTTCGATACAAAGAAGGCCCAAATAAGACGTTGCGTTGCAGTCATGTCTCGTTTTGGTGCCAGAGGCGGTTTTCCGTGTAAGACAAGAAGTACCATAAATTGCAATTTTGACCATTCAGGTCCGTATGCGGTCGGGTTGTGTCCTGGTCCTGTTATTATTTTTTTGGGTTGACACGGTTTTTTGGTGGCATGGTTTGCCGGAAAGGCCCTGGCACACGTGCCGGCCGCAACTGGGCCTGTTATTACTCTGCTGACCTTCAGCGAGGAGACTGAATTAGAACAGCTCTTATTTGGGATATAAAAAGAATTAAGGCTTGGCGTCAGAATTAAGCTCAAGAAAAAGCGTTGGTTCAAACATGTCCTCTCTCATGGTCAGGTGACATCCACGGCCAGTACACGGACCTGCTGCGTCTTTTCGAGTACGGCGGCTTCCCTCCGGAGGCCAACTACCTGTTCCTCGGCGACTACGTGGACCGTGGCAAGCAGTCGCTGGAAACCATCTGCCTGCTGCTGGCCTACAAGATCAAGTACCCGGAGAACTTCTTCCTGCTCAGGGGCAACCACGAGTGCGCCTCCATCAACCGCATCTACGGCTTCTACGACGAGTGTACGTTTGGACACGCACAAACGAGCCTCACCGCCGCACGCAAATAACATTTGTTCTGCGTATGCGCTCGCCAGGTAAGCGCCGCTTCAACATCAAGCTGTGGAAGACCTTCACAGACTGCTTCAACTGCCTGCCCATCGCTGCCATCATCGACGAAAAGATCTTCTGCTGCCACGGAGGTCAGTAGATGACAGTTCAAGTCAACAAATACAATGACACAACTCGAATCAAGCAAAACTGTTTACCCTCGGAAAATAACCAAGTGGTGTTTTTACCTTTCAGGACTTTCGCCAGATTTGCAGTCCATGGAGCAGATTCGCAGGATTATGAGGCCAACAGATGTGCCTGATACCGGTAACGTGTTGGAAACAATTTCTATTTCCAGGTTTCCTTATGGCAGCAAATGAAAAAAAACATCTTAGCATTTAAATGTGTGTTTTCGTGATCCACAGGTCTGCTCTGCGACCTGCTTTGGTCGGACCCGGACAAGGACGTGCAAGGCTGGGGCGAGAACGACCGCGGGGTCTCCTTCACCTTCGGCGCCGACGTGGTCAGCAAGTTCCTCAACCGCCACGACTTGGATCTCATCTGCAGGGCCCACCAGGTAATCGCTGCGAGCGTAGACGGCTGCGCTTTGGGCGGGCGGGAGGGAATGACGACACGCGCCTCCTCTGGCAGGTTGTGGAGGACGGATACGAGTTCTTTGCCAAACGCCAACTGGTCACACTGTTTTCGGCGCCCAACTACTGCGGGGAGTTTGACAACGCCGGCGGCATGATGAGTGTGGATGAGTCGCTCATGTGCTCCTTTCAGGTACAATCACACACACTGGAGTGTCATGTTCATATCTGATTGTTGATTTCTCTTGTTTAAAGATTTTGAAGCCCTCAGAGAAGAAGGCCAAATATCAGTATGGGGGGGTCAATTCCGGTCGGCCTGTCACTCCTTCCCGCACCACTCAGGCCCCGAAGAAGAGGTGAACGCGCAGCCTTGTAAACCCCCCCCCCACACACACACAGACACACACACACACACACACACACACTGAAATACCGCACACCCTCTGACCCAGCAACACCCACCCTCTCAGTCCGCTGCATAGCACAGCTGCAGTGGAACCTCCAAAGTTGATGTTCAAATTTCTTCGTAAAGTTCATGCAATAAGAGCTCAAACGTATTGATTAAAACAACTCTGATCAAGTGTTTATTTACGTTAGCCCGGTTGTAAGTAATTGATGTTTGATTACTCGGCGCTCATTTTGTGCTAAGCAGACGGACGCTTACCTTGCGTGACAGTAAGTTTAATTTCATGTCTGGTACCAACACACCAAATTTAATCAACTGGAGTCTCTTATATGTTCCCCCTTAGGAGGTTCCACTGTGCTAAACTGATTTATTTCCACTGACAACTCTTCCCCCAGCCATCCATTGACCGCTCTTTTCTTAACATGTAAGCGTACATACGTTTGCTGTGACCAATCTGTTACTTCACATTTGTAATCGTTTGCCTGTTTGTTCATATTTTGATAATATTAACACACATTGTGAGGGGAATAAAAATCTGTATTTTTTTTTTTATTTTCTCTTGACACACAAAAAGTCTAATTGGTGTCATTTTGCTGAGTGAGCGCCTCCCGATATTCCAGCTGAACACGCTTACGTACATGTGTATTAAAGTACATGTATTTCCATCGCTATCGACACGTGACGTCTCCCTGGTTAGTTGCAAAGAATGTGAAGGGACCGGTATTTATGAAAGATCGAACTTCCCGCCCTCCTGACATGAATTCCACCGTGCCTCTGTTTTCAAATATTCCACAGACAACAGTGGAACCTCTGACGTCAACAAACTCTCGTTAAATTAACTTAAACCAGCAACCAGTGGCACCATAAAACCTTCAAATGTAACACTCGGTCCAAAACGATCCAAATGAAACTTATTGGTTCGCAAAATATTGCTCCAAATCAGCATTCAACTTTGGAGGTTCCACTGTATTTTTCTTTTTGTCATTTGTCATATCAGGATTGTTTCCTTAGGCAGTCATATCATCCTTTTTTTAAATGGTGAAACATAAATTCATAGAATTTTTCGATGATGGTCAGTATTTTTACTTGATTATTTTGAATCGAGACGTGCAGCGTGTGTGTGCGGCATGTCCTTGCTTTTTCTATGATAAGTGCTTAAACCAGCTTGTGGATTCTTGTTAAATGTGTCAAAAGAAAACTACTAAATACTCAAACGAATTGTACGTGATGACACAGAACCGCATCTTTTTGGAGCTTTGCCAAGTGTTGTCCTTCCATCCTACTCCTCTTCCTCCCCATCTTTTTGGAGTCTGATGACTGGCAGTGGAAGTGGCCATAGGCTTGCACCTGACCTGGCATTGCTATTGTGATCGTGACGCCACCTGGTGTTTAGATGCGATGTACTACAGTAACGCTCTCCGCCTGCTCTTTGGGGCATACTTCTTCTATATGTGGTTGTTTTTGTTTGTTTTTCCTCTATTCACACGCTTTTAATTTATTTCCTAATAACAACATATGAAATGAGTGCAGTGTTAACCTAGTTTTGCAATTTGTACGAGTTTGAAAGTCAATAAATGGGTGGAAACTCAAGTCGTTTGCTTGCTTTTTGAGAGTAAAATACTACTTTTGGAAATACAGGCACACATAAACAACCAATATTACATAGGTCAAAAAGGTGAAGTGCAGTAATTAAATGTGTCCGGCAGATGTCACACAACCCCTGGACGAAGAGCAAAGTGGAATGCAGCTGTACCGGAAGTAAATGTACACATAAACTGGATGCCTCGCGAGAAGTGCAGCGTTTAGATTTGGTGCGTGTACCGTTGTAGCGGAAGTGGCTTCATCCGCGCTGATGTACAAATAAAACGGATGCCTCACTTTGCACTCCGCAAATAGATCCACTCTGTGTATACATCTTGGATTCTGTCAACCCGGAGTCACCGGGGATTAAGTACGTATAAATTGCTATATCATGTCCAGCTAATATAGCAAAGAAATGTCTGGTATAAGCAATTAGTAAATGTGCCTGTTAATTATTTGTCAAATGTATCTCGGTTAAGAAGGGGTGAGGTCGTGAGGCGGGATACATCATGCTTTGCGGTGTAAACGTTATTTGTTATTATCGGCTCTGGTGACTCGTCCGAAGTTAATCGATACAGGTAAGAGTTGAAGCCTGGTTGATTAATTAGCCATTAGCTCGCTGTTTTTATAGTCGCAGACCTATTTGGAAATTGGGAGGGTTCTGTTACAATCGTATACGTTAGCTACGAATGCTTACTTTTGCGATCATGCATTTTTTTGCAGATTAAAACAACTTGCATTTATTTGAGTAAAATCTATGTAATTTATTGTCATTCATGCGTTTAAAAATGTTGAAATGTGTTATTTCTTCTTCTTCTCCAGATTTGTTGACTCCACAATGAACTACAGTGCTTTGGGTGATGAAGAATGGCCCGGTTCCGACGTAAGCAGTGTGCGGCTTTGCTGGCTGTGGTCCTGCTCGTGCTCATCGTGACTGTAGCGCTCAAGTTGCTCGCCCCGGAAGACAATGCGTTTCCAGATGGCAAGGAGCTTCCCCTGGACCAGAAAGACGAGGCGAAGGAGAGCGACGTCCGACCCGGGTTGAGCAAAGCCGCCCGATCGGAAGAGGATGACAAACTGGCGGCCATACTAAGCAAGTTCCCCCCGCCAAACTACTATCTTCACGCCTTCTACTACATCTGGTACGGCAACCCCAGCTTTGACAGCAAATACATCCACTGGGACCACCCACGGATGCGGCACTGGGACCCCAAAGTGGCTGAGAGGTATCCACAAGACAGGCACATCCCGCCTGATGACATCGGGGCCAACTTCTACCCGGAGCTGGGGCCTTATAGCTCCCGGGACCCGGCTGTCATGGAGGCCCACATGCAGCAGCTGCGTACAGCTGCCATTGGTATGAGGAAAAAGTGTCACGACGCATGAAAAAAAAACCACCCTTAACTAATGATTTCTTACATGAGACAGCTCGTGCTAACTGAAATGATTTACGGCGACCTCAGGGGTCATCGCCGTTTCCTGGTACCCGCCTCATACCAAGGATGACAACGGCCAGCCGATCGATGACATTGTGCCGCAGCTCCTGGACATGGCACAGCGCTACCACATTAAGGTGACAACGTGAATGTTGTCATCTCTACTGTCACTCAAAAATATCTAGATATAAGCTCACAAATGTGTCCACAGGTGACTTTCCACATTGAGCCCTACAAAGGGAGAGATGAAGTCAACATGCATGGCAACGTCAAATACATTATTGACAAGTGAGTCCAACCTGGCAACATTCCGACTCAAGAACATTTTTAAACCTCAAATCTCTAAACCCCCCCCAGATACGGCGAACACCCGGCCTTCTTCCGCTACCGCACCGACATGGGTAAGTTCCTCCCCCTATTCTACGTGTACGACTCGTACCTGCTGAACACGGAGCAGTGGGCCCGGCTGCTGCGGCGCACGGAGAGCGGCGGCATCCGCGACACCCCGCACGACGCCGTCTTCCTGGCCCTTCTGGTGGAGGAGAAGCACCAGCGCGAGGTGCTGAGCGCCGGCTTTGACGGCATCTACACCTACTTCGCCACCAACGGCTTCACCTACGGCGCGACACAGCGCAACTGGCAGGCGCTACGGGCCTTCTGCCGCGACAACGGCCTCCTCTTCGTCCCCAGCGTGGGACCGGGCTACGTGGATACGGGCGTGCGCCCGTGGAACTTCCAAAACACCAGGAACCGCATCAACGGCAAGTACTATGAGACCTCGCTGAGCGCCGCGCTGGAGGCCAAGCCCGATTTACTTTCCGTCACGTCCTTCAACGAGTGGCACGAGGGCACGCAGATCGAGACGGCCGTCCCCAAAAGCGGCTCGGTGCTCTATCTGGACTACTTGCCGAATAAACCGACCATCTACTTGGAGATTACGCGTAAGTGGGCCGCCATATTTGGCGACGAGCGAGGAAGACGGCGGGAGTGATCCGCCCGGGACTTGAGGGGCTTTCCAATGGTCACATAGGTGGGGCACGGGCGGATCTCTGCTGTGAAGAGCAAAAATCTCTGAGTCATTGACACCCCACCCAAAAAAATGTTCTGATGACTTGCATATGCCACAAGATGGAGGCTAAGGTCTTAAACTGAAAGGACCATAAAGCATCAACACTGCATTTAGCATGTATGCAATCATGAACCCAAGGGAGATATTGATGGTACTTTCAATATTAATAAAAATAAATGGTGATTATCATTTAATCCATCATTGACCAGCTCTTTTATAACCTGAACCAATGAAGGAAGGCTACGCTGTGACTGTCCATGGCAAAGGTCTAAATAGTGACTCAGCCTAGTCTGGTCACTGTACAGTAAATTGAGTCTGAAGTTGCTTGACAGCATTTATTGTGAATAGAAAAAAATCTACACACCCCTCACTGTAGAGAGCCAGATTTGGTGTTATAAAATAAGAAAATCTTTCACAACGTTTGCCTTTATTTGACAAATAACCTGGACAACTTGAACCGCTTAAAAATAATCCATTGTCTTTATAGGACACATAACCTGTACAACTTGAACTGCTTAAAAATGATCCATTGTCTGTGGAGGAGTGTATTAATGTCCACCGTATTTTCCCCAAAGCACAATGAATACAAACGCGCAAACTGGAGCGCCGCAGTGGCGATCAACACAAAGTAGCGAGCCTGCACATCATCCCACAAAAACGCGCGCACGGTGGAGCCCCGCAGTGGTGATAAACAGAACAAGTCAGCGAGCCAGCACATCACAGCTCAGCAGCACACGTACACGATGCATGCACATGCACCATATTTCTTGCTTTTTTTTTTTAACATGTAAATTCTTCTGCCGCAGCATCCAGTGCGCATTACACGCGTTACAAGGTGCAACGCGCGCGCACACGGAAGAAAAAGTATGAATGTGGGCTGGTCTGGATGTGGTGACGCTCACACGACGGTGGATAATTCCAAACACATCGTCGTCATGCGAATACAATGACTGGAAGGTTTCTCGAGATGGTGAGTCGAATTCCTTTATTTGCCCCCCCCCCCCAACCCCCCCGGTGACGGATGGCGGATTTCGCGCACGTCCAGGGGGCCGAATTGCGCCGAACGCGACTTGCGTGACGGCGGCATCGTGTCGGCCGCGAATGACCTTCAGCTCCGCATCTCAGGTGCTCTCGTGACGGGCATCGAAGTCTTCCTCGTCAGTGTCCGATTGGAACAGCGTCAGATAGATTTCGCCCAACACTTGGCCAGTCTCCCTTTTGATCCATTTTTTTTCTAGCATTTTCAGTGACAAGGGTCTGTTCATGCTCATTTTATTCATGCACAAAGCGCTAAGTTACATTTAAATAGCGAGCGACACGTATAGCTGCTCCAGAGTAGACGTGACCGGGAAATAAAGAAAAGGGTGAAGCAACACGATGGCATCAACATCGACTGCCTTTAACTTAAAATCGGCAATATATGCATTTCTTTTGTCCTCCATAATGAATGACTGAATGAATGAATGAATGAATGAATGAATGAATGATGTCTTTATTTTAAACATATTGAAAATAGAAAAGGATAAAAAATAAAACAAATAACACTTTTAAGTGCCATGTGCAAGTGCATACAACAAACGATAAACCAACAAACTGAAAAAAAAAATCAGTAAAAAAGAATGCTCGAAAAAGAGTTGGAGGAAGCATCGCTTTTTAGGTTCCTACCCTATCCTCACAGCAGAAACTTCTTCTGAAAGGAAGTCAAGTGACTTTTTTACGTCCTTGACCTCCTCCAGAGGCGTAGCCAGGAATTTTTCCAGTAGGGGCGCACCCCCACAGGAAAAAAAATCGAACATCGCCCACGCCGTTCGCTGATCGCTAAAACAACATCCGGGTCCGGGAGGCAAACGGTGAATGGATAACATCGCGCACATAGAATAGCGCAAGCACATTCGCGCAAGACCGAAAGAAAAAAACGGCATGAAAATGAAGAATCGAAAAAGCTCGATTTTTTTCAACCGGGGCGCAGGGAGCCCTAACCGGGGCGCCGCCCCGGCTCGCCCCGGCTTGGCTACGCCTCTGACCTCCTCCGTGGACATTGTTAGGGTTTACAAATGATCTTGATGGTATGATTATGTTAGAATGTAGACTAGATGTCAAGTTATTGTTTTGTTAAGTCATGTCAGTTTGTCCGTTCTGTTAGTTCGTTCTCTTCAATAAACCCTGGTCCAAGCTGCATTTGGTCGCCCATCTGTTCCGTGAAACTAGAATTATTCACTTTGTTTCAACCTTTTACATTTCCTTGACCTCGGTTGTTGAAACTTTCCAAATGATGTGCAAACATTCTTGCTTAGTTAGTCATCTAAAATGCTCCACTAGTTTCTGTTATTCATAACCTGATAAAACAATAAGCTGGGACCCTCCACACTGATTAACCAGTTGCTGGTTTAATTAATCAATCATTTCCAATGTCACCCCCGCCCCGCTTGTTCTCAATAAATATGCTTTTGCAAGAGACCAAAGGCAGACTTTGTTCGAACATCACAGGACCTACAGTAACGAACAAATTCTCCGCTCCGTTTTTTCGGCTTCATATTGCTCACGTTGGTCCCAGCTCATGGCTTTTACGCACGCCCGGTCCTATTCTATGGATCTCTCTTCCACCTCCGTGGCTGGAAGTCCACGCCGCCACACGCCTGGAAGTTTGTTTTGTTAAATTAAGAGCCGTTTACCAAACCCACGTCTTTCCTTGTACTTTTTTAACGCTACAATATAGTTATATAATGCGACCTATATTCCGGAGCGACTTTTAGTCCGAGAATTACGGTAATTAACTCGTGTGCACATGCGGCTTATAGTACGGTGCGGCTTATTTAAGAAAGGTTGAAGGTTACTGAAACATCACTTGATGTTTCATTTTTGTGCTTGCTTTGCCCCCCCAAAAAATTAAAGGCATTAAGAGGACCTGTTAAAGACACATCCCAGCCCGTCGGATCGTCGCTGTAGCCACCTCTAGTTGAAGACTCCATGTAGGAACGTCTGCTCTTCTTGGATTCCAGCTGCAAGTCAAATCCACAAGGTTGGTATCGAGATGTTACATAACCACAACGGTCTTCAGCCACACGCCGAGATATAATTTCCCGTTCTGTTCTTCTTCCAGTACAGAGTAATGTCCTCGGCAGCCGTGCACAGAATCCTACGACCACTTTTTTGGGGCACCTTCATCCTCGGGTGCTTCGTGACTCTCTTCTTGATGTATTTTAAGCCGTCCACCAGCTGGCTGTCTGGTCCCGTGGAGTCCAACGTGTCCAGCGAGCATGTCAAGGGCGCCTTCTACTCCAAGGTTGACCGCAACATAACCACGGTGCTCATCTGGTTCTGGCCTTTCGGAAAGACGTACGACCTGAGCGTGTGCCCGTCGGTCTTCAATATCGACGGCTGTTTGGTCACGGCCGACCGGAACCTCTACAACAAGTCAGACGGCGTTCTTATCCACCACCGGGACATCAGCTCCGACTTGTCCAACCTGCCGCCGCTTCAGCGTCCGTCCTTCCAGAAGTGGGTCTGGATGAACCTGGAGTCACCGTCACACTCTTCCCAACTGGCCGGCATCGAGAACATCTTCAACCTGACGCTCAACTACCGTCGCGACGCCGACATCGAAGTGCCTTACGGCTCCTTGTTGGCCACCGAGAGCGAGGGCGACTTTGTCCCGCCCAGCAAGAACAAGCTGATCTGCTGGATCGTGAGCAACTGGAACCAGGAGCATGTGCGCGTCAAGTACTACAACGAGCTGTATAAGCACATCGAGGTGCACGCGTACGGCCAAGCCTTCGGCGAGTACATCACGGACCAGGACTTCTTTCCCACCATCGCCAGCTGTAAATTCTACCTGGCTTTTGAAAACTCCATCCACAAGGACTACATCACCGAGAAGTTCTACAACCCTCTGGCCGCGGGCACCGTACCCGTGGTGCTGGGCCCGTCTCGACAGAACTACGAGAACTTTGTCCAGGGGGACGCCTTCATTCATGTGGATGATTTCGCTTCGCCCAAGGAGCTGGCCGACTACCTTCTGCTCCTGGACAAGAACGAGGAGATGTATCTCAGATACTTTGAGTGGCGGCGGCACTTTAAGGTGAAGACATCAATGTTCTGGGCTGAGCACACGTGCCTGGCCTGCGACTACCTGCGCAGGCACAGGGAGTACAAGACGGTCAAGAACCTGGACAAGTGGTTCTGGGGCTGAGCCAGCTTGTGAAGGCTTTTTGACTTGGATTCATTGCCCCCCCCCCCCCCCCTCACTGCTTGCACTTCTTTTTTTTGTATTGATTCAGTGATTTGATTCAAATTGAGCCAATTTTATGGGAAGCCTTATTTTGATTTTTTTTTCTCTCGTCCCCGCAAAGTGATGCCTGAACAACGGAATATGTGTCGCCGACAAGAGAAACCAAAGAAAGTGAGAAAAAAAAACCCTTTTCTTGCTGAAGTCTCACTGGCGGCTCAAGTTTCGACATTTTTGCGTGACTAGGTGATCCCTTGGCAGGGACTCATGGAGAGTTTTGTCTTTGCAGTATAATTTTTTCTTTTTTCCTCCAAGCATTCCAAATGCACATTTATTTGCGTATATTTATGCAATGTTTATGGTTTATTTGAAAGTTATGTGCTTTATCTTGTTTTTTCATACTGTAATTCTGACCTAACGTTTGAGTGATAGACTTTGGCATGACGTGAACTGAGATTGCAAAGTGCAAAGTCAGCCTTTTATACATCATTTTTATCTTCTGCCATACACTGGAAAGTAGTGGTGTATATAAACTGATGATTTACGATACTTAAGATGGATGCCAAAAGGAAAATTACAATTGCCTTTGTTTTTTTAAATTAGTTAGCGGACAGAATTTTCTAGCAAAATAGTGAAGTTAAATTTTGGGTCAATAGAAAACATTATATTCACTTGTTTTTCTGTCTGTATTCAAACATAAATAATATTTAAAAAGAAATAATACATAAAAACTGTGAATATATTTAAAAAGTAATTTCTCCCTTCATTGCACTATTTTTTGGGATTTAATCAAAGTGTTCAAAATGATCACTCTGCCACAAATGCTAACAAACTATTTTTTTCCATGGCAGAATATTTGCAGTGCAGTTATTGTCCGACTTTAAAAAATAAAACTACAATAAATTGTGAGTATATGTATAAATTACCAAAGTACTCCATGAAATCCTTCAATTTATGGAGAAACATAGTCTGCTGTATATTTGAAAAAAAAAAAATCCATCTCATTAACATTGATAACAATATCAATATCGATATTATCTGTATTTGGAAGGATGTGTCCAGTGCTCACCACTACTGGAAAGAACTTTTTTTTCTTATGGAGAGCCATAGTGAAAGCTGTATTCATGTAAAAAGAAAAAAAAATGTCAGATGACATAAGAAGGAATTTGTTGTGTATATTTTTCAATGTTTGGCACACCCTGACATCGATGGAAGTGTCGTGGTAAATTTTACCGAGCTTTGACGATTTCACGCTCGGGTGTGTGTTTGTTGCGTTCGCCCGCTTGTCTCTCTTGTTTTGCCAAACTTGTGCGGCCTTCGCATGTGCGAATGTGTCGCTCTCGCACGCCGTGTCTCTAATGTCCGAAAAAGAACAAACTCACATTATACGTGGGATCAACTCGTGTCGAGTGTATTTCCATTTGAAATGGATCGATTGAGGGTTTTTTTTTCCCATTTTTGCCAAATCACTGTATTTTGCCAAATGTTGTATTTGAACTCTAGATGTCAGCTAGTGTCAAAGAAAAAAAATAAAGAGTGAAACATTTGATGGCACCTATTCCAAAATACACACACACACACACACACACAAAGTGCAATATAATGCGTGTGGGCTGGTATAAATAGCTTGGGAGAAGCCCAGCTAAGTGATTGATGATGTCAAGGAGAGTATGTTATGTTGGTTATGCCTCAAACCTCGGCCTGTTGTTAGTTACGACCTGACCCTCGCAACCACATCGCTATTTGCATCCCTATCCTCTGCGTACTAGTGGGAAGTGACCAAGTATATATTTAAGTCCGACTTCAGTACAGAGGAGTTGAACTCGTCTCTTCTATCTCAGATCAGCTTTACCCATTGCAATGAATGGAGATGTTATTAATCCGTTCCAACCAACTGACAATGCAGCAAAGAAAAGATACAAAAAGGAGCATGGTTTTTTTTGTGCGTAGCTATTTTTCATGTCAATTCTGCAAATGATTATTGTGTATAATTGACGGGGATTTTTTTTTTTAAAGCACAAAACAGTACTTCTGCCTTTACCTTCTTTTTGCAGTGCCGGCTTTTCTACTCAAGTCCTCTGTCTTTGTGTGTTAGTCAGTTCAGTGATGTCAGTTATCCACTGATGCTATTTGAGGATTAATAGGAAGGCTCAGTTAACATTGGTATAGGGTCCAACCAATCTGCACGAGTCAAGGAATTGCACTGCAAAGCTATACATATTTTGACACTTCTAGTTGGCACAGTATTAATTTCAGTTTGAATGTGATTCGATATGATTATGTGGAAAAAAGAGGGATAACAATACATTTGTGTTATATAATTGTTAATTGGAAATGTGGTAATCACATCCGGGGTGAGAGGTCATGAAAAGGGGTGGAGCCAGAAAAGAAAAGATGGACGACGGCGGGCGAGAGACAAATATTCGAGTGGATTCAGAAAAGTGGAACTTTTATCCAAAATGTCCAAAATGTTCAGGGAGGATGCTTTTGGAAACGTTAACTGGGATAGAGTTAGTCGGTTTAGTGAACGACTTAGCAGAAGACGTCAGTGAGGGAAATTAGCCGCTAATGCTAGCGCACAGAGTTTGCTAAGCAATTAGCGACAAGCTAACGCAATAATTAAGGCCTGTGTGGAGAAACGAAGTCGCCAATGAAGACAAGGAGCGTTTGGTAGGACTTCGTGAACTAGGAGCGCTTTGCTGACATCGTCTGGTGGACTTTGGACTCGCCCTTGTTGCTTTCTCCATCTTTGCTGTCTGGACGACCCAAGTGACCTTGCATCATTAAAAGTAAGTTTATTTTTGTCCTTGGGTGATGGAGACATTTATTTTAGGCTACTATGTATACAAGCATTGATCTGGCCATCAACAATAACTAGAGGGACTTTATATGTTTGAAATTTTATTTAACCTTCATAGAAGATAAGAACTCATGAGCCACCTCTCAGGACTGTACATTGCGCAATCTACATACCCATCTGCCTAACCTCATGCCATGATTCATTTTGGTGAAAATTGAGGAAAATGGGTCAGGTAAGATTCCCGGACTGGTCCTCCGTGAAGAGATGCAAGGTTCTTTTCGCCCACCCATAACCGTTGCCCTATTTGTTGACGCTCCAGCTGTACCCAGAGGGAGGTGAGGGAGGTTTGGTGGCGCGCTTGTGTCTTTAACCTCCACAGCGGGACTTTGTCTAATGGATGCCACTTAGGATGTCATCGCCATGCCAACCAGCTGTCGGCAAGGCCTTTGTGCCACGTCAATGTGTCCGACAGTCACTCTCTCCCACAAGTCGTCGCCTTGAAAGGAGCCGCCGGTGTAAATACTTCAAACAAAATCCGATGGCGGATTTACAAAGCCTGAGTACATTCAGATAAGAGTGCCATCGAGGTGGGGGTCAAATAAAGGCCTTTTTCATCTGACAATCAGATGGCAGTGGCCTCACCTATCAAAATCAGAGGATTACAAATATCATCAGATTTTCATTTTGGTGTCACGTATAATCGAGAAGCACCTGTTATCTGTCACTGATGCTAAAAAAAATCGAAGATTCATAACACGGATTAAAAAATGGCACGCGATTTGTTGAACTTTTCAGAGGTGCTGACACTAAGGTCTTAAGATTTTTTAGGATTGTCATCCGCTGAGCTTGAGCACTGTTGCGCTTTAATTCAACTCTTTGCGTAATCTTCCTACAAAATGAAAAATAGGGTCTAATCCGGGTCAGCGTGCGCTATTCCTTAGAGATGTCTTGTTTAATAGACACGGAGGGAATGTTAAGTGTCGACAGGATATAGTTCGTCTTGGCAGCGTAACGTTGGAGGATTAGCCCAGTGGTCTTCCTGGGGGCTATTTTTATGAAGATGTTTGCCTCGCTTGATCCGTTGGGAAAAACGATAGCAGCACAGTTCAAGACTGTAAAGTAATTTGGCGACTGTCAATCACTTGTTGATGCTGCACAAAAAAAATGAGAGGATTTGTGTCATTTCAGAAGGGTTTTGTTGATAAGTCGCGAATCACATGCACTAGAAGTTTATTCCAGCGGTCCCTCGACGTAGAAATGGTCCAGCTTAGCTTTTTCTGCAAAAAAAATACTAATATTACAGCAGCTTTTATTGTCAGGTGCAAATCCAGAGTAAATCTGCCTAGAGGCGTGTTTGACTCTGTTACTAATTTCACAGCCAAGCCGACGTAAAAAGGGCGGTCTGTGCCGTTGTGGGTGTGAACGCAGCCAAGCCCATTCGGCTCCTCCGGCCCAATCAAATCCACCCAAATTCTGCACCACAAGAGAAATTTTTAAAATCTACTCTATTTTCTGTCACCAATTTGCAAGGTGCAACGAGGGCATGTAATAGAAAACTGCCAGCGAGGGGCGGCATGCTCTGCCAAATTTCCAAACAGGGTAAGCAAGACTTGCCCCAGAACGAAAAAGAAGACACGCCAGTGTTTAATGCGCCTGTCTACGAAAATAGGGCCCTTGAGGTCCATCTTAAAGGCCATCTACTAATATGCCCTTTGTCCTCACAAACGCAATCCAGTCGTACGAGTAAGAGCGTACTAGTAGTGCACACTAAGAGGAATACCAAGGATAGGGTATAAATGCCCAAATGGCTTTCCAAACCTCCGGGCCTTCTTTTCTGGCCCACAGTTGAAAAGGCTTAGTGATGTGCTGGACATGGTCTCCCTTAAAAGGTCCAGAATGATGCAGCGCCGCACGTCGGACCTCCCCCGGAGATTACAGCTAATAAGAGAGGCAGTATTTATAGAAGACACCCCCTGGCCCGGTGGATACCCCTTAATCCGCGCCTCGCCCCCTTTTTTCCATACCGCCTTTCGTCGGAGCATCTCACGGCTCATCCTCATTCCGGCTTCGTATCGGCTAAGCGCCCCGAGCGACTATCAGCGACAATGTCCACCAACGAGCGCTTCGACTGCCATTACTGCAAAGACTCCCTGCTGGGGAAGAAGTACATCATGAAAGAGGACACACAGTACTGCACTAAGTGCTACGAGAGCCTGTTTGCCAACTGCTGCCAGAGCTGCGCCAAGCCCATCGGCGCCAACTGCAAGGTAGGCACTCGGCGTGCAAGTGCTTGAGCCGAACAAAAGTTGGACTCGCAAATTAACTTTTCATAACTGTGGTCCTAAGCAAGTGAATGAATGCTAAGAACCATGGAGGTACACTAGCTTAGTGTTTACACATAAAGCGAAGTACAGTGGAAAAAAAAAAGCATTGTTATAATCAAGAGGAACAGTGCTAGTACGTGCCAAATAGTGTTCCTCTATGACTCAAATTTCAATGTATTACTTTCCAAAAAAACGATAGACTAGCATCTAATGTGCTACAGTTACTCTGACTTACCACTTGTTAAACTGTGAGAAACTAACCTACTAGATAGTAAGACCATGAAGCTTTTATACCTAGAAGTTATTTGACTGATTTAAAACAGTCAAAAAAGTGTGTCATTAGATAGTGGAAATGAACTATGACCTACTCAATTGTGATGCTGGAACAGTGAAAGTAACCTAGTGCTTGCCAAATAGTTATCCCCCTTGGACTTGACCAACTATTGCAGTCATCCATGGCCTGCAGCTTGAACTTATTAATAGAAAACAATAAAACCAAATCTGACGTGCCTCTACTTATCTGTCCATTGATGGGACTAGGACTTGTCCTACAAGGACCGTCACTGGCACGAGGAATGCTTCAAGTGCGCCAAGTGCAGCCGCTCCCTGGTGGAGAAGGCCTTCGCCGCCAAGGACGACCTGACGCTCTGCACCGAGTGCCACGCCAACGACTACTCGTCCAAATGCACCACCTGCAAGAAGACAATCATGCCAGGTGCTCCGATTCTCTTTCGATGACTATTTTACCGTCCATCAACAACCTCGCGCACAGCAACGTAATACCGCAGAGCTATGCGCTAAATCCCTTCCAAGATAAACACTAGCGTTAGCTCGTCGCAGCCGTGACTATTTTGAGTGTCTGACTTGCTCTCGTCAACCCCCCCTCTCTCTCGTGTCAGGTTCCCGCAAAATGGAGTACAAAGGCAATAGCTGGCACGAGACGTGCTTCCTGTGCCACCGTTGCCAGCAGCCCATCGGAACTAAGTCCTTCATCCCCAAAGATAACGGCTACTTCTGCGTGGGCTGCTTCGAGAAGCAGTTTGCCTACCAGTGCTGCGCTTGTAAGAAGGTAAGCTCGGTGCGTGTGGCCGCGTCGGAGTCACGGCAATAAACTTGATGCGGCGGCACGGTATTTGGCAGGCCATCACTACGGGCGGCGTGACATACCAGGAAAAGCCGTGGCACCGCGAGTGCTTCCTGTGCATCGGCTGTAAGAAGCAGCTGACGGGTCAGCGTTTCACCTCCAAGGAAAACTACCCGTACTGCCTGGAATGCTTCAGCCAGCTCTACGCCAAGAAGTGTGTGGGCTGCACCAAGCCCATCACAAGTGAGACACCTTGGTCTTTTTGATGGGAGTGGCCTAAGTGCGGAATGACCTGTGTGTTTTTTTTTTTTTTTTTGCACAGGTATTGCCGGCGCCAAGTACATCTCCTTCGAGGAGCGTCAGTGGCACAGCGAGTGCTTCAATTGCGGGCAATGCTCCGTTTGCCTGGTGGGCCGAGGCTTCCTCACCCAGCGTGACAACATCCTGTGCACCGACTGCGGACGCGAGAAGTGATCGGACACGCTCAATGTAGCATCGCGCTAATGTTTACAAAAGGGAGGTAGCGCAAATTGAATCAAGTCTTTAAATCGAATCTCGCACAACACTTGAAGGCTTTTTGTCAAGTCTCACACTAGATTTGTCTTTTCTTTACCATTGTACTTACTCTTCTCTATCTCCTACATTTATTTTGCTGCAGTTGCTTGCTTTGTGGAGAAAAAAAAATCAAGAATATTCCTTAGTGGCATGCAACGCAACTTCAAATTAGAAACCTTCACTCAGCCCTTTAATGCACTGACACTGAATGAGGAGGCCTAAATGGTTGAATAAAGGAAAGGCATATGGATACCGTTTGATGTGGCTCATCCTTTTTTATTTTTTAATGATTATCTATAGCCCTCGTAGAGCCGTATCCGGAACTCGGTTGCGTCCGGTACCACTGCGGAAGCGGGTCCGGTGGACACTGGTAACTTGTCAGCGCCCGAGTGGCCGCAGAGCTGCCAACTGTGTGACTCACATGAGGTGAAAGGCAGTTCATAAAAGGGCACTATCGGGAGAAGCCGTTTTATTCATTGTACAGTGGGGTCAGCGTGGGAACAAAGGCACCCACTCACAGGCTCCTTTATCAGGGGATGAAATGAGAGAAAAGGACATGTCTTATTCATGACTCACAGCTTGACCGCTGTTTAAGCCGCTTTGGGTTTTATGCGCTCGCATGCCAAATTGAGCCGTGCATTGTTTCTGTCATTTGAATGGCAATTTTGTGCTCGGTGGATTGCTGCTTTAAAATGACAAACTGACTTTTACAGGCTATGTGTGTCAAAGTATTCATCCATATGCAGAAACTGTGTTTCATCCTAAAAGGATGCAATCTATTCAATTTATAGTTCATGCTTTTTCCAGAAATTTCAAGTGTTGTAAAAAAAAAAAGAATAGCGGTTTAAATATAAACACGAGTGGACCGATGGTATGGATTTGCGGGAAAGAAAAAAATCTACCAAATTGATGCTATAGATTTGCTTCTCATTAACAGTTGTACCTAATCAAATGGCCACCATCTTTGTGGAGCAGCTTGAACGTCAGGTGGGTACGCCTCGCTGACACCTCCAAGTTGGCAAGTGAGAAGAGCAGATGGCGAGCTGCATCATGCCATGGATGAACGTCAACACGGCCGCGTTTGTTGTATCATCCAGAACATTTTCTGTAACCAGTTTGCGTATGGTATTTGGGTACCTTGCTTAACACATCACAGGATAATCGTTAATTTAAGCAAAACCCAATAACCAGGCCTTTACTTGACATTGACTGGAAAAGAGATTTTTTTTTCTGTTGGTATGTGTGTATTGCACTTAATGCAGTTTACAATTGCTTGCACCTCACAGGATGTGTTGTGCTGGACCCGAGCAAAGTCATCCACGTGTGTCGAGACATGCATGGGCATCTGCACTTCATGGAAGACTTGCTGACTGCAGTCAAGAGACATGGCACGGGCAGGGCCTGGTGTGCGGAAAGGAGGTGGATGGCGCCCTCTAGAGGCTCTATGTCAACTGCGGGACTGCGCACAACAAGTAACAACCAGGTTATTCATAATTTATCACTCTGCCCAGCTACAATTACAACATCGTGCAAAAGTGAGTAAACCCATCACATTTTTGTAAATGTTATTCCGTGATGGCACAACACTCAATAAATGAAATCTGCAACTTGTATAATGGTTTATAGTTACTGTCACTTCAAGATGATCCAACATAAAACCATAATTAAACGACTGGCAACCAAATTGAGTACACAAAGTGGAACATTTACAAATTGTAAAATCATGTTTGCTCACTGCTGCCCTCTGCTGCAGCGTCGTCAAATTGCAGCAGCAGTTTGGTGGTGTATGACGTCACGACCGGATGTTGACAGTGTGTGCTCTTGGACACGCAATTAGGAACAGCTGAAGAGCAACAACAAAACCATCGACGAAACCGAGACTCCGACGTATGTACGTGTAAAACACAACTTAATCCACCCTGACATCGTTTCGAAGAGGAATTCTGGACTTTGCCAGCACCCCGGAGACCTCGGTAAGGAGTCGACAGTGAGCTTAAAAAGATGTTAAAGCTCTTTCCCCCCCCGACGCCGCTGATGTCGTTTTTGTTGTCTGTTAGCGCAAGCGGCTAGTGCGGCGTTAGCTTCCTCAAACTCCTGCGAGGATAGAAATTGTAAATTATAGTAAGTTTTAATAGCCTCCTCCTTTTTGTGTGCTTTGACACAAGTATTTGACGCTTCATAACATGTTGCGTATTGGCTTTTGTGAATGTAGTCAGAATGGGCCGCATCTTCTTGGACCACATCGGTGGAACGCGTCTGTTCTCTTGCGCCAACTGCGACACCATCTTGACCAATCGCTCCGAACTCATCTCCACAAGATTCACGGGCGCCACCGGCAGAGCGTTCCTCTTCAACAAGGTACTCCTACACACGCACTTTATCTTTTCAAAACCCCTCAGCCCAATGTGATATTGCATTCAATAATTTATGTGTACATACACGCTTCCAGGTGGTGAACCTTCAGTACAGCGAAGTCCAGGATCGCGTGATGCTGACGGGCCGACACATGGTGCGAGACGTCAGCTGCAAGAACTGCAACAGCAAGCTGGGCTGGATCTACGAATTCGCCACCGAGGACAGCCAACGTTACAAAGAGGGCCGAGTCATCCTCGAAAGGGCTCTGGTACGGGAGAGCGAGGGCTTCGAGGAGCACGTGCCCTCCGACAACTCCTGAACATGCCGCCATGCTTCTTTGCTGCTGCGCCCATTGACTTCACAGAAAAAAAAAAAAAAGATTAGGGGTAGGTTTTTGACCCCCGTTTTCTTGATTGGCAGTGCGGAAAAAGAACGCTTGCTTTAAAGAACGCCTCCAGTTTCTGCGGCCGTGCGCTTTATTCGTACTCAATAGAGACAAGAACAAGTGACCAATTTATCGATTACTCGTCAATTTTCCTACTATTATTGTTTTTGTTTGCAATCGAGAAGGGAGAATTGCTTCCTGAACTCCGGATTTACAATTTCACACAAAATTCTGAACGATCAGTTAACCAATTCTGTTGTTCAATTATAATTTTTTTTCTACCAGGAATGAAGGAACACAATCTGATTGTAGCATCGACATTTCGACTTTCACAATCTAATCCACTCTACACGATCAGCTGCCGTCTCAGTGATCAAATCATTGATTATTAACAACTGGCATGACATCACCAGCCTTGATTACGGTGCCGACTTTTCTCTTATTAGCGTCATTCAATAGCCATCACGGAAAGAATGCCTTTGACGTCAACATAGCTAAAGGTGATTGTTAGCCTCACGCTGGGTTTGATTACGCTGCATTCTTCTCACTGTTACGTTGCTAACCTTTCACCATGGAGCGCGCAGATACACCCATTCGTTAAACGGGCTTTGTGCGCTTTCTGTAATGTACGACATTCTCCACCCGTTTCCTTGGTTCATAAAAGCAAGTTTGTTGCTTTCGTTGAGCTTATAATAAACATTCACATGCCAGCAAAGAGCTAGGAGAACTTAGCGGCTTCTCGGCCTGCATGTGGCTCATCGCTTTTGTGGATAAAGCCCATCATTTCGTCTCTCCTTTATAATAAAAAATAAGATACAGTGGTGCCTTTAAATACGGGTTTGTTACGTGACCGTGATCATAACAAGGCAAAATGGAACTGCAACATATTTGTTAAAAAAAGTAAAATCATTTAATTAGATAGAATGTAAAGCATTAAAACTGTTTTTGCTTCATAATTCAATCCTGGTGCTGCTGCTTCTGGTGTACCCAAATTGGCCAGCAGGAGGCAGTGTCTGCCATGCATTTGTGTTCCAATATTTGTTTCAAGGTGTTTTCCATTGTTTGCTTTAAGCCTGGTCTCGTATCTCAAGGCACCACTGTATCTGAGGATAATTTTATATATGTAAAAGGTTGTTGACAGTTGATTGGTTTAGCATTTACGAATGGTACCATGGTTTCCAATTTACTCTATAATTGAGTTATATTATTTTATGTGTATTTTCACGATTTGAAAAACGTTGACTTGTGCTTTAAATGCAGCTCTGTATTATATCTTGTTCCATGTGTGATTTTATATCTTGAATTATTCACTCAAATATTAGCTGAAAAAGAAAATACAGTACAGTGGTACGTTTTTTTTCCACTCACAAACACATCGTCAGTAATAGGCCAATAATGTCTTGAGTAATTTCACACTTAGTGGGCAGACACTCCATTTGTACATAATCATTGAAAAGTCAATTTTCCAGCATCTCTGGAGGATTTTACTCTCCTTTCAGCCTTTTTTTGATAGGGCCGCTTTTTGGCCAGTAGGTGGCAGTAGAGCACCACGAACGCTTTCAGACCTGAGCCTGGGCAGGCCTGATGTGTGACGCACTCCACAGGGTAGAATTAGTGTCATTGGGGTGGGAGTAGGGGATGTTTTATGAGGCTTGAAGGTCAAACATGCAACGCATCATAATCAGCATTATCATCATATAAGCGTGTTATTGTTGTATTTTAAAGGTGGAAGAGTCACAAAGAAATAAGTGCCGTTTGCATGATCCAAATGACGTCATGCCTTTTGAAAAAGAAAACATTTATGAATGGCAATACAAAACAGGCTCATCATCAAGTAGTTGCTCATCATTCCTTTCCGTCCAGCACGCCTCCGCCACCACTGGAGACGACATATCGATAGCATCCTGCCGCAGCTTCTCCACCATTCCAACACAAAAATGAGATATGACGGCCGTCGTGACGTCTCCTCATAGCCGGCGCTCCGATTGGCTCGCGTATGGAAGGGGGCGGGGCGTTCGCCATTGAGGAATTTGACGGCGACGTACGTACACACGCCTCCCGGATAAAAAGTGCACACGAGAGTGGCGGTGACGAGCAGACGAGGTAAGACGTGACAAGACGAGACGAGTCGGCTGGCAGTTTAGTGTCTTTTTTTTTTTTTAAAAGTCTCTTGCTTAATTTGTAGTGTTTTAAATGTGATGTTTCAACGTGAAGTTTAGACATTCAAAGAGGCAGTGGCAGCAGGTGCGCTTCGAATGCATGTCTGTATTTCTTCGGACTAATTCAGGTGAGTCAACCCCCCCCCGCTTCACAACACATTTTTTTATCTTTTTGTTTTAAATAAGCATGTATCCGGGTTAGCAGGCGCCTTTTCGCTAAAAATGCTTAATCTACTCCAATGAAGCTCCACCAGGTGATCCTAATCGACCGACCCCAACGTGAGCATCAAATGGGAAAAAATAAAGTCTGTTTGTAGCGGGCAACTTTGAAAGAGGTTTTACATTTATTTTTTAATGTCTTTAGAGTTGAAAATATCTTTTTTTGCCTTTACGTTGTTGCAGGACTTATCCCTCCCCTTCCTTCCCTTCTCTCCCTCAAACCTCGGGTTGTATAATGGCTGCAGGTGCACTGCAGTCACAAAAGAGGATGTTCCCATTTTTCCATGTCCTTGATGTACTAGTACACCCTTTCTCTTCACTAGTACTAATCAGCTCACTAGCAGAAGAAACATTCTGATGCCTCGACTCTCCCCTTTTGCCTGCATATATGAAATCGATTTATTATCCTTGATGTCTACAGGCAACCTTAACTCACCTAACATGTTGTTGAGGTTTTTCGAGACTTTACATTACTTATGTTTCAAACCCCCTTCCTGTCTCCGGGGAAGATATGCGAACTGCTTTTTGGTCTTTTGTTGCCGAGCATTGTTCTGCAGGTTGTCGCCTCGGCAGGAAGTTGACACTCGACAGCTATCTGCACTGCTTTGCTTCTGCACTTTTTTTTTTATTTTTTAAATTCACAATTAAAGTCAGATGCACTGAAAGTTGTGCAGATATTTTAACTGTTTTCATTGCAGGGCCATTTTGGTAGGCTTAAAATCTTAGTTTGATTGGCACCTTGGTTTTAAAATACACGAGACAGCACTCTGGTCTCTATTCTTGACATGTGACCTATTTGCCTTCTGTCTGCTGGCCCATATCCTACCTGGGTCAAGATGTTGAGGATTTCACCTGTACCTGTTAAGTCACTGTGTGTACGCACGTGATCGTTTCTGAAAGCTCCAGTGTGTTCTGTATTCAGTCGCTTTTTGCGTAATCCATTTACAGCCGGGTTACTCGTGTCTGCACTATTTACAATGAGGCGCACTGTTCGCTCTTGCGTGACACTTGGCGACGATCGCAGACGGCATTCTTGTCTTGAGGATTCCGTTGGTTTGATATCCAACTTGAGGTGCGCTCTATCGGACAATTTTGGCACACTTTCCAAAGCGACTGGCGTTTATGCGTGTGTGGACATATTTGTGAGTGCGCACACTTCCTCCTCATTGTGCCCCTGTTATGTTTTATTAGCCAAATGTTCTGTTATTCTTAGCCAAGCAGGATGTTTATACAATCCTCGTGTAGAAATATGACTGGCAAGGCCTGAGTGTTTATCTTTGTTGCCGCTTCTCAGGTCGTCACTGTCGCACTTGCTTGAGCACCCCCCCCCCCCACACTCCCTTCTGCGTTTTGCATGCCTGCCTGGCCCTCCTGCATCCAACTCACGGGTGAAATGACATCCACCGTGATAAACTTCTCATCTCACTCAAGCCTCCATTCTTATTATAGGTGGTAGTTGCATAAAGTTGAAAGAAAAATAAAAGAAATGCATTCAAAGCCTCGAATGAAATACTTCAGTTTCAAACCCATTTGTATTATGTAGACAAATGTGAAGTACACGTGGAGTTTTATTTTTCTGTGAAAAGCGTTTGTCTATTGATGATGATTTATGCAGTGGCGGAACTAGGATTTTTTTTTTTCCTTCGGGGGGGGCCAAGGGTTCCTAGAAAAATCAGAAAATAACCATAAATCAATTATCTGGCCTGGCACCTGGGGAGTCTGGGGGGGGCAGTGCCCAATTGCCCCCCCTCCTAGCGCTGCTCTGTGCTTTTTCTACTTGGGACAGGCTTAGAGAATCGAGGATAATCCAAGGTAACATTTTAACCGCTGTAAAGTAAAAACGATTACTCGCTTGCTAACTTGTGACCGAGACAGAAGTAGTATGTGTGTATATTTAACTACACAAGCCCCCGAGAGGCAAGTCACTTGACATAAAGGCTGAACACAGCTGATTTTGTGGTGCGCACGGCGGCCGGCGTCCCTGTTGGCATATTTCCACCCTAACCACACTGTACCAAGAAGCCAGGATGTGACGAATGACATTTTTTCGGCACTAATATTTTCGGCCTGTTATGCCGCATCATGCTACCGATGTGAACTCACAATGACTCACCTGGATGATCCTCACTCTTTCACAACCACATCACATTTCCCAGAAGTGTGTAATTGAGACTGGAAAAATTCCATTAAAAAGCAGTCTCGGTCTGGTTTTTTGTGCTTCAGGGGTTAATCAGCTGCCACTTAGTGAGTCGTGTCATGTGATGCCACTACCCCCCACAAGCACTCATTTGAGTGGACTCTTACTCTGGAGGGATACAATTCAGAGCTTGTGCGTGCGTGTCCTCACGTCCGAAGCTACTCGGGTTCGTTTGTCATTGGAGTGCCAGTAGTAAGTTTGTATGTTGCTATCTTTTAGCTTTTTGGGGGGCATGAATTTCCCAAGTGATTTTTTTGTGATAATTGAGTCATTGTGCCTGTTTGGGTCGTAGGAAGGAAACTTTTTGATTCATGCTTGTTGTGATGATTGAAATGAAATCGGTCCTTGAGTTGAAGAAATTTTAGTTTGAAGAAATAAGGCACATTTTTTTCACTATTTTTAGTGTAGGTCCAATCTTTTATTCCTTTTTTTTTTTATAGGTTATATATAATTGGATGCGTTGCTTGCGTTTTAACCTTTCAAGATTCTTCAAATTATCGCAGTCAGTTGTTGCCTCAATGTACTTTTTTTTGCTGAGTCATGTTTCTTGTAACCAAGCAGCATTGTGAAATGTTATGTGAACCAGGACTGTGGTTTTTGTGATATTTTGGTCCCCGGATGGCTTGTGGTTAAAAGATGCGAATATAAAAACAATGTCTGCTTGAGCTGTAGACAGAGTTTGAGAGGTAATTGTTTTGTTTAACTTTTTGCGTTTTCTTTTTCGCACAACTGCAAAGGATTTGTCAATTGAGAAGTGAAGGCATTCTGTTTTGTTTTTTTTCTTTCCCCAAAAAAAACAATTTTAAATTCCACCAGTTGTAATTCCTGATCATGATGTTCCTCTCCTTCCCCATCATTGTGATCCAAATGTCAGAGATGTGTGTTGCAGATGCCCCACCAGGCTCCGCCTCTTAAAGGGCCAGACACTAAAATACATTTTATATTTTTACCATATTTTATGTTTGCAACGTTTTGGTTCAAATACATTTTATTTATATATTTTTGAAAAGTCTTCATTTGTTGAAAGCAAGTTGGACAAACTATTTAATTAGTTCTTTTGACCTCTTGCTGCTGAGGACTGTCGGTTCACAGTGTGTTCGACACAAGCCAGACCTGTGCTCGCACATTCCTTTGAGATGTTTCATGATGGTTGAAATTCAAATGTATATATTTTTTAAAGATAAGAAAGAACATCTCATAGCCATTTAAATTGATTTTGTGTAACAAGCCTTTACATAATAGTACTTATTTGGAATGAATGTGTTAAACACCATCCTCGCTTATATCCTCAAAACACGTCTGAGATTTAAAGTGGGTCAAGCCAAATCTCCTTTGAGTCGGCTCACGTCGAGCGTCTCGTCACAGTTTTCCCTTTGCGGCCAGGAGGCATCTCAAAGTCCAAGCTGGTGATGGCCGTCTCACCATGGCACACTTGAAATAGACGGCCGGAGAAGGCCGCAGAGCATGGCGTCCCAAGACGGCGCGTGGGCCTCACCGTCGCCAATCGCCGTCGTAAAACGCTAACGACATAAAAACGCTATAAAAAGGGCTTAGCCTGCATGCAATCTCGTGCTCCTTGGAAACTTTGGTCAAGCTTTGATGGAACAAGAGTACATCGAGTTCCCTCCCCCCCAGCACACTCTCACTGTGGTTCAGTGGAGCTCTGCAGGTCATGAACTTGCCGTGTTGTGTTTGGATCTCCGTATCATTCTGACTATATTTAAAAATGTGTTTTTATACTTTATTTGCAAAGCATTGCAATAATTCACATTCAGCTATTGAGCATTTGATTCTGTCAAGTGGGTGAACATGATTTTTTTTTTTTTTCCCCCGCAGTTGAGTATTTGTGCCCGTCTGAGATATGACTGAGGTGATGATCAACAGCACCCCAATGGACGACATGAGGCTCAGTCCCACCAAGGACAGGCTTTCTTTCCAGGTATGTTTTATAAATGTAAATCAATCTATAAATAAAACAAATAAAATAGTCAGGTTTTATTACCGTAATTTTCGGACTATAAGTTGCACCGGAGTATAAGTCGCACCAGCCATAAAATGCCCAAAAAAGTGAAAAAAAACCATATATATGTATATAAGTCGCTCCTGAGTATAAGTCGCCCCCCCCACCCAAACTATGAAAAAAAACCGCGACTTATAGTCCGAAAATTACGGTATATATATTTTTTTAAATCTGTGGCCAATTTGTTGAACTTCATCTGACTATGCAAAATAGCAAAAGGAAATAAATAACAAGCCTTGTGTAGTCTAGCAAGCCAAAAGAATATGCTGCGTCTGAATGAAAAGCCAAAACTAATAATAAAAATATGTTTTGGAAAATATCAGCGCGCCAGTGAAAATTGGCATTAGTGGTGTTTTGCGCATTCCTGCAAACAAAGCATCATAAAAACAATACGTCTTCATTTTGCGCGTGGGAGGAAAACAAATACGGCGAGAACATCCGACGCACTGGGACGTGTCGTAAAACGAAGAATAAGAAAGGAGGTGTCGGTGACGCCCGATTGCTCGGACGCAAACGGCCATCAGGTGCTCTTGACAAGCGCCTTCCAGCGGCTTTGTTTCACTGTCACCTCAACAAGGTCATCCAAAACGCACAGCTGCTGTAGCGCCGGCAAATTTCGCAACCGGCGTAGTAAGCCATGTCGCTCGATGCCCGTCTCAGAGGATGTAGCTTGACCCGAAGGAAGAGGCCGACTTCCTTGCGCCGTTTCGCACAGCACCTGTCGCGGATGCCGGGGGCAACGGGTTCAAACCTGCCTCAAGGTTCCAGAGTGCAACTTCTGCCCTGGGCTTTGATCGGACCGAGTCCATCTGTACACTTTGGTTTCATTTCTTTTAGATGCAAGCTTACGAACTGTGTAAGAATTGAGACTCACTAGAAAATAGTTTTATTCGATTAATCGATTTTACTTCTCCATTAGTGTATTACGAAATAAGTGATTAATAAAAACAGCCAAGAGAGATTGTTGGACTCGACAAACTTTTTGAAACTGTGCCATTCCATTTTCCAATCGGACGTGACACGATTACTCGATTTGATTACAGTAGTTGCCGATTCAATTCAGTTTTGTTTCTGGCAAACATAAAAGTCCCCTCCAGCTTTTTACTGTAATTCTGCTACTATTGTGTTGACGTAAGTCCGTGATAGCTAAGTGTTTTCCGTTTTCGGGTTATGTCCGGAACTCGGTCGTAAACCAAGCATCCCTTTTGTATATTTCTATCGCAACAATGAGTTTTTCCAATATGCTAGCGTATCAAAAGGCACGCCGGTTTAGTCCTGTTCGTACACAATCCCAAAATAGCGCTGCCGACGCTTCCTGCCGCCGTAAGCAAAACGAGTTGTGACGCGTGTCCAAAGGCAAAGTCGTCGCTTGTCCGCACCCCCTCTCGCTCCCTCCCTCCCTCCCTCCCTCCCTCCCTCCCTCACCCGTTTTAGTGAGAATAAACCTCCCAGTGATGGACTCTTGTGTTTTCCTAACCTGATCAAATTCTCACAGTCTGCACAGAGGAAGACATATTTGCTGTCTTCTCATGCGTTTGATGGAATTCCTGGAGGCTTGGCCACAGCTGCATCCCCTCTTTCTCTCGCGCTCGTCTCATCTAATGCTTACTTTCCACTCGGCACTTTGCCCAGACGCTGACCCACCGCCCGCAAACGTCTCCGAGTGAAATATGCTGGGCTAAAAATATTCATCCACTTTGTCCAAACAAAAATGCTGTTCTTGGACCTGGAGGATTTTTAAAAAAATTTTTACTTTGCCCCTTGGGTTTATTCACCGGTTCCTGGGAACGGTTGTCAAATCTCAAATAATCTCCCCTGTCTGGGGCTTTGGCCAAACATTTGACGTCTCAACCTTATTCCATGTTTGTTACAATGTTCTTTCCTCAGACTTTTTTTTCACCTCCCCAACTTAAATGAAATCTCTTTTCGGAAAAGGCCGGTTTACTATCGATTATGCCCTCTTTCGTGCTGTATTGCTTTATAACGAGCTGTGAGCAGCTTGGCATGTAAATCAAGGCCAAGAACGCATGACGATTTTTGACATTGGCATCTGTCCTCGGCAGATCTTCCCCGACCCATCGGACTTTGAGCGCTGCTGTAAGCTCAAGGACCGCCTGCCCTCCATCGTGGTGGAACCAACCGACGGCGAGGTGGAGAGCGGCGAGCTCCGCTGGCCTCCCGAGGAGTTCCTGGTAAGCGAAGGGGAGGACGACCATGACGAAGCGCAGCCCAATCACAATGGGATCCAAAACGGACAGGCCCCGGCGAACTCCAAGCACTAGGAGCCGCTAGCCCTTTTGCTTCCGATGTCCAACCGTTCACGCACTGGTCACGCTGCACCTTAAACCTTTCCGGCTGACACCACACGAAAGAAGCAATAGTTTTGTCGCACTGCCACTCGATGGGACGTCGTTCGCATTCTTGAGAAAAGACTTGGGACTGCGCTAACACCGGGGGCCATGACATGGCTCCGCTGACCCACCCCACCCAAAAAAGAATTGCGCTTAACCCTCCAGCTGTGTTCACTCTCTGGATTGCTGTTAAGTATTTGCCTCTACGCAAGGTTTAGCCGTTTTGTTTGATGTCGTGGGTGTCGCATGAGCTGAGGATTGTATTCTTTTTTTATTTTCCAGTCTAAAGTTAACATCTTTGTACTTGTAGTTCAGCGCTAGATGGTAATAGATTTTTTTTTAAGGAGATAGTAGCATGTAGATGTTTAGTGCAGTTTTGCTTCAAGAGTGATACATTGTTGTACTATTTCGTCGATACACGGGGTTCTTCACTAAAGTCACAATTCGGCACACGGGTAGATTTCCAGTTGTAGCCAAAAAGTGCAAGGAGGAGAAAACCGGTGCGCTGAATCGATTTACTAGTGACAACAACTTTGTATAACTCGTGAGGGAAAACTGCTTTAGTTGATACTAGCGTGCTAGCGTGTTCTACTTGTGCGCTTCACTGCGGCGGTTTTAAGCAAGAGCAAAGGAAAGGGAAGCTAGTTTGCTAACCGGATGCTAATTGCTCGCCCTGTGTGGCCTTACGACTTGACCATTTGCAAATTACAATGTTTTTTTAATTATTTTTTTTCTCTTCGGTGGACGTATAATGGATCCCGTCACAAGTGAACACTCTGCTCCTCTCTATTCTTCCAACTTGTTTCTGTGGAAGCAGCTGTACTTTTTGTCACCATGTAGCATCGATATGTACCTTCAATGTCAGAAAGTAGCATTGATTTTGTCCGTCACGTGTTCTTCTTCTGACTTGTTATATGTGTGATATTAGGGCTGTGTACAATATCTCTCTTTTTTTCTTTTTCTTTGTTTCTCTGTCTATAACCGAGCTGGTTGTTTTTGTAAAGCTCAGGGAGAATAGCTGCCATCTTTGTTTTGTTTTTGCCATCTTTGTTTTGTTTTTGTCATTGTATTTAGATAACTGTGTTTTTTCTCTCTTGCTCTGTTAACAGAGGCTGTAAATAAACTTTGAATTTGCTAATCCAGCTGTGTGGTTTTTGGCCTACCTCTTTAAAAGAAAACATTTGGCTTTGACGTATCAAAAGCAATATTTCCTTTTTTTCTTTGCTGGTATGCTATCTGGACAACTCTAAATTTTCACATGAACTGAGGTCACAGATCATGTGACAAATTATTCTAAAAATGAGTTCACATTAAAGCACAATGCAATAATTAAGACTGGCTAGTAACACTCCTTGCTGACAACGTGACTTTAATTTTCAACAATGTTATCCTGAAGCTAACATGTAGCATTCTTTTGTAAGTGTTTCACTGATAAAGCTTCTCACTCATTCTTGGAATTCTTTCCGATGGAAACAATGTTAAGGCTGATCCCAGAGTGTCGGCCGAGTTTGACCTGACGACCAGTAGACAATACTGGCGACTGCTTGTCTCTATTAAAATGTCTTCTTGAACATATACGCACACTCACAACTGTTTCCAGTCCGCGCATCACTTTAATCCGCATGTTTCCTTGCATTAAGTCATAAAGAGAAAAGGAACACTTATCTGATGTACTCTTTTTACACTCCAGCCTTTGCCAAACTTTTTAAGTTAAGCTGCACACTTCATCCCAAATGCCAGTGACAAAAAACAATTATAGTGGCTTTATTTTGCCCTCCCACATAGTACAGGTATGTCGTAATGTCTTAAATATACCTTAGACTTGATAAATAAAACCTCTAATGAACAACACGCTTGCTTATATTCATGCCTTTTAAAGCAGAGCGTGTATCGTTTCTTCTACCCACTGCAACACGGCTCTCCTGTTACACATGATGTCAGCATGTAGTGATGCATGTGTGTGTGGTGAGGTAGTCAGGCTGATGGACAGCAAAGAGAGAGAGAACACTTAGTCAGATTCAAGACTTTTCCATGATCCTCCTCCCTGTGGCATGCACTCTATTTGATAGACAGGAGAGAACCATGCAAGTTTATCATCGATAGATCATTCTAGAATTAGGACGCCAATATTTATGAGAAATGAACCATTTATGTGACAATATTTTGTTAGGTTTAAAAAAATTGTTTGTGATAAATATTTAATTGTATAATTGATTCATCAAGCTCAACCATCAAGAATATACTTTATTTGTAATATTTTGTTGTGTTTGGTGCAATCTTGTTACTGATGCTCAGGGATCTCAAAAAGAAAATTTAAAAATATGACAAAATAAATTCTTCGTGCTTGATGATGTCGTTTCTACCATGGTGTCATGTGGCTCACTTTTTTGCTCTCCTCCAGTATTACTTCAGAACAGATGTTTTCACTTTTCAAAAACACTTGATCATAGGCCTCAAAATAAATAAAGGTTTATGTCATTCCCCACCCTATGTTTAATCAAATTTCCTGAATAAATGCAAAAGAGCCACATGAGTTCAAGTTGGACCGCACGAGCCTCTTATGTAAGCCAACGTGGGAAAGGCAAGAGTGACTTTTTTTGGGCATTGCCTCTCGTCTCTTTTGAGTCTATTGATAGCACTTTGAACTTGTTGTTTTTACATTGAGAGAACAAAAACGTTTGTTATGTTTAACATTCTTCTCTTCCACGACCTCTTTAAATCTTCTCGTCTTACGTCCCGCAGGCCTTGCACCTGCGATACCGCCACATTTTCTAAAGTGTTTCTTTGTAGTTTTGCCATCTGCTATATCGGTGCACTTATCCAGTGTCCCTCTGTGCACTCCTCCATAGTCTTAAAGTAAAACGGATTAGAGTGGCGAGAACGTAAGCTGCCTGTTTAAATCGACATGTATGGCTTTTCAACCCGAGGGCCATGAAATACGTACTTGTATATAATAAGGAGTCATGTGAAGGTGCTTTCATGACACAATTCCACTGCAAAGTAAAAGAAAAGAAGACTGACGGCATTATTTAAACACGTTTGGAGGTTGTGAAGTATAATGCCGAGCTGAGCTAAGTCATGGTAGCAGAGAAACGAATGGCCTTGAGAATATTTTATCCAAGTGGAGACTGAGGGCATGACGAAATTTGTTGAATTTTGAAACACATTTTCACAATTTCTCCGTTTGTGTTTTATTTAGTAGGTAATCCTCTCGAATATAGACGAAACAGCACCCCCTGTCGGAGGCCGGCTGTAATAACTTTACAGGGAGCAAGTTGAGAGGTCGCGTTAGCAACGAGGCGACACTGTTAGGATGTTTATTTCACCTTCGCTTTAACTCAAAGTTTTCAAGAAATCCATTACCAAAACCGGGTTCATCTATTTTTTTTACTGCCCCGAATAAGGCTCGCTTGTATTCTAAGAGACACCTCGCCCGTTAGCTTCCGTTAGCCAGGTTGCTATGTTGCAGGGAAGCGGTTGGACGGACTCTTCAGAGTTACAACTCTTTTTTTGAAAAGCACTTCAAAAGGTAAGTTTGTTCATGACTGACAGCTTAACGTGCGTGTTGGAAAGCTACTCTCCGGGCATGTTATATGAATGGCACAGTCTAATAAACTATTTCTTTTGAGTTTAATTCCCCGAGTTAGCTTAGCATTCGGGCGAGGCCAGAGAACGAAGCAACACTTGGTGGGCTGGGCACGTTACAAACTGCAGATCCGATTTGGATGACGCCCATAGTGATTTTTTTATTTTTTATTTATGTTTTTTCACTATTTTAGTAACTACCACACGTGCCAGTATTTCCTTCAACGCTAGAATCAGCCATTCTCGTCGTATCATCTCTTCGAAATTGGGTTGAAATTACGCCCAAGACACCTGTTCTTAAAAGAAATCTCAACAGGTTGTTGTTTTTGCCTTTGTAACTGATGTTTGTGCACCTAAAGATTAAAAAAATATATCTCAATAACTTAAATAATAAATTAAAGTGCACATAAAAGATAAATACAACTAAACTCTTTTCTGGTGTGCTGTGATGACGTTTTTAACAACTGTATACAGATATGCAGTTTGAATTTTTTTTGTGCAGGAAATTTTATTTTCAATCATTTCATGACCGTCCAACTTCATCATTATAAATATTTATCTATAGAATTTAGCATTATATCCATTTTAGCCTTATTAAAATGCTGTCGCAATATAAATCAAAGAATAACTACTGTTGTTTTTAAGGACGTTACAGAAAATATTTGAAGTGCATCAATTTGCCTGATATTAAAAAAATAATAATTTGGCCTGCACACTGCATGGCAGCACAAGATAAACAATAATTAAAAAAAACAAAACAAAGCAACTTAAAATGACAGACATGTCTTGCATGTTTCCAAAAATGGTCACAAAAATCTAAAGAGGTAATAAAATCAAACAAGCTGTCGCATTTGAACCTGAGTTGACGTTGGCAGGTAAGCCGGTAAGCCGTCTCCAGTTTGACACACGCGACGCACGTCAGCACTGACACGTTCAGCCTTTTAGGTAAAACCTTTTGAGAAAGAAAAATGTACTACTGATTAAAGACCCACCAGTGGTCATTTTGCTTCTTTGTTAGGTGCACAGTCAAAGAGCGTAATTTTTTAGACTGATTAGTCATTTCTTCATCTCTGCTGTCCATTTTTTTTTCCAACCTCCTCACCACCTTTTTATTTTGACCTATTTAGCACAATCAAATATTTTCCTCCATCAGTGATTAAAAATGTCGTAAAAATGTGTTGACCAGTGTTATTATTCATGCCTCACATTTTCCGTTATTAATATCAGCACTGCCTGCATGCTGTTTATTTTTTTCCACCTTAATTAATAAACCCTCTGAGTTTTCACTTGCTGTGTCATGTTGCTTTCGATGTGCTTGTGTATTTCAGCGTGTGTGTGTGCGCCCGCGCCGGTAATTGAGGTGGAAAGGTGCGAGCTGCATTGCGCACCTGCTGGATGAAATAAGTCCCCGTAGCGTCAGCTCGAGACTCAGCACGTCAGCGCGGCCTTATCAATTCAACACTCCGCAGGCCCTTTTCACCTCCGCTCGGCAATAATTGACTGGCAGCGCCGTTGCGTTTATGACTGGCCAAGGTTATTTCAAACCTTTATTGGATGGCACACTTGCTAGTTGTGCATTTGTAGTTCTGCCTGATGCTTTTTAGCTGTGGTTACATTTTTCAGCGCCATTCTTTCATTCTAACTCGGGACCTCATGAAGTTCATGAGCTCCTTGAACGATTGTCTCATAAGAAAGCCCAAAGTATAGAATGTGATGTCCGGAATCAACTTTGTGTTTGGCGAAGCATGAGAAACTCCATTTAAGTTTGGAAGCTAATGGCGGTATCTCATCTATTTTATTTTTTTTTGGTCCTGGCAGATGGCTGTGTCCGTGCGGGGTTTGTACTTTGTCCTGACCTTGTTCTTGGCCAGTTTCTTCGGGAGCATCTTCATGCTGGGTCCGGTCTTACCCCTCATGCTGCTGTCCCCCGCCTGGTACCGCTGGATTACCGACCGCATCGTCGCGACCTGGCTCACCCTGCCCGTGGTGCGTACGTCGGCTCGGCTCTCACTCGACCCACTTTGCCAGGTTGTATTTGAAGTCGTACATTTTGTCTCTCTCCCACAAACAGTCCCTCCTGGAGCTGGTGTTTGGCGTGAAAGTGGTGATCACGGGCGACGCCTTCGTCCCCGGGGAGCGTAGCGTCATTATCATGAACCACCGTACGCGTCTGGACTGGATGTTCCTCTGGTGCTGCCTGCTGCGCTACAGCTACCTGCGCCTGGAGAAGATCTGCCTCAAGGCGGCGCTCAAGGCCGTGCCCGGCTTCGGTAAGTCAAAACGCGGCCGTTTTCCAAGGGCTTCTGATGACAGCGCAGATGCTCTCCAGGTTGGGCCATGCAGGTGGCATGCTTTGTCTTCATCCATCGCCGCTGGGAGAAGGACAAGGAGCACATGGGGAACATGCTTGACTACTTTTGCGACATCAGAGAACCTCTGCAGCTGCTGCTCTTTCCCGAGGGTACCGACCTCACAGGTGAGCCACTTTGGTGACATTTGTGGATTTTAGTTCGTATGGACGTTTTATGTTTTAATTCAACACAAGGATTTTTTTGAGAGTCACACTTCACCCTTCTCATTTGACCATACCGAGCGACACGGCAATGCAAACACAGTTTAGCAGCGCTAGCGCATAACCAAATGCTTGTCATCGCACTCCCAGAATGCTCTGATGTCAAACGACAAAGCTCTCCCTTAAGCCGAGGAAAGCTCCCTCGCTCAGTTTCTTATATGGGGGCGGGGCTAAATTTCTCCTTTCGTGTCATGATGTCATTTCGGGTGATCCAGTCAAGTGACATCATAATTAAACAGAGTTGATTAACATACAAACCCTTTTTTGTACGGGAGCGATTTATTCTGTCCTGCCCGAAGGAGCTGCGGCTGTTACATAACGTGACTAATGAGTCAGTATAGAGTTAGTTAGCGAGTTCCCCGGGAAATGTTTGATTAATAAACAATCATCTGTCTTGGTGTTTATGTCCTCTTGTCTCTCTGCTTCCTCGTCTCGCCCTCACACAAATGTGTGTTTGTGCTCACCAGCGCCGCTGGCATTGTCATCGCGACTGTTTTGTTCATCTCAATAGGGTCGTGTAATTGTAGAGTATACAGTAGCTGAAGTGTTCTCTCGTTCTTTTTTTTTTACGCCAGCCTTTCTTTGTTCCCTCACACAGAGAACACGAGAGTGCGCAGCGACGAGTTTGCCACCCAGAACGACCTGCCCAAATACCAACACGTGCTGCATCCGCGCACCACCGGCTTCACTTTCATCGTGGAGCGACTGCGGAAAGGTGAGTGACGCCCGGAAAGATACGCTTGGGATACCAGATACCAGTTCCAGAGAAGGAGATGGTTTCCCGTGGAGATTAACATAGAAAGCCGAAAAAATGTTGCCTGTGTTCCCCAGGAGCGAACCTGGATGCAGTGCACGACATCACGGTGGCTTACCCCAAAAACATCCCCCAGACCGAGCGCCACCTCATGCTAGGCCACTTCCCCCGCGAGATCCACTTCCACGTGCGGCGCTACCCCGTCGCCACGCTCCCCGCCCCGGCCGACGAGCTGGAGTCGTGGTGCCGCCAGCGCTGGGCTGAAAAGGAATCCCGCCTGCAGGATTTCTATTCGGGCCAGCCGCGGGCCTTCGACCGGGAGGGCGTGGCGCGGGTGCCGCCGTGCAAGTCGGAGCTGCGCGTGGCTTTGATCAAAGCGGCTTCGCTGCTCTACTGGACCAGCTTCATCGCGCTGTGCTTTGCCGCCTTGTGGCTGTGGGCTCCCGTCAGGTTGTACTTCCTGGTAGTGGTGGGCGTGTACGTGGCCCAGCAGAAGTTGGCGGGTGGGCTGGAGCTGCTGGAGTTGGCCTGCCATCGCTATTGGACCTCCGTGGCGGCTAACGGGGATGACAAGATGCTGGATGGAAAAACGCGGTGAGGACAATGACGAGCTGGCACACTGACGATGCCTTTGGTGGCTGGGGTCCGCCTACAGGCAGCTCACTTGACCTCAGCAGGAGGCTTGAGAGGAACGTGTTGTGATCAGCACTCATTTGGTCTCCTATTATTATTACCTCCGCCAACTACGGATTGCAGTAGACAAAATTTCTCGCAGAATGACGCATAGAGTGACTCATACGACACGACAACCTGTCTTTTAAGATCTCCACATCTTCCCCGTACGTACGATATTTGTTTCAGCGTTTACACGATGCACGATGGAGCAAAGCCATACAACTTGCACATCCTCTGCTCGGACTCATCGAAATGTACTTTCAAATACCTCCTCCTTGGGTAGCATTTCGCTTTTATATAAAACAGGAATGTATTTTTTCCCAGGGGGGTGGGGCTACTTGTTTGTACAAGTACAAAAGCCAAAGGTGTGGGAGAAAGTAAATACTCACTGATGAGGGTTGGCTGGAGTAGTTCCTTGAGATTAGAAGCTGATTTTTTTTTTTTTGCTTAAGGCTCAAAGAAAATGTCCTTATTGGGAATGTTTTTTTTGGGGGGGGCAGTCTTGGGATGTTGGGACAACATGACCCTCCCGCCACAGTGGTGGCACAGGAGGACCACCAGACTTGGAGTGGAAAACTTAATTTGTCTTAATGTTGAACCCCGTGACGAATCAGGGCACAGCGTCAATTTGAGTTAAGGCCACGATGTGAGGAAAAATGCTGATTGTCTGTTGAGAAGGTGAAATTTAGAGTCTCTGCTTTCCACACTCACTGTGATCGAATTGTTATGAAAATCAGATTAAATGTACAATCTGTTTTTATTTTTAGTATTATTATTTGTTATTTCCTAAATGCTGATGCTGGACCTCTTACATGGACTACCCTCAGGTAATTGTGGTGAGTTGATGGGGAGGAAAAAAAAAAATATGACTATAGCAGATTAAATGAACTCCATTCAAAAATATGTGTTTCTATCTTGTGTACATTTAATGTGTTTTGCTTTTTCTTTGGCTTTAATTATTGGCGGTGCAACGCTCATTGCAGGACGACGGAGCAGCCTCGAGTCCAGATGTTGAGAAGTTCACTGAAGAATGTCGTGCGTCATCTTAGGGTGAGTCGTACTACATTTTAGTCGTGGGAACCGTTGCATTTATTTGTACTGAATCCCATTGTAGTTCTTGAAGTCAAGTGGGATTCATAATGGCACTCAACAGTGTAAAAGTCTCTTGGGCTTATACTGCCCCCATGTGGCCAAGATGGACGCACCGGAAGCTGTATTTAAGTGCGATTGCGTGACAAAAACTTTTACTATTTTATCTGTTTAATTATGTCATTGTATTTTATTAATGAACTACAATATTGCGGAGTGCATGAAAATATACATTGCAATTTTTTTTTACAGGCGGCTAGAACAGATTACTGGCATTGCCATTCATTTCATAGGGAAAAGATAACTTGAGATGTGTTTTCAGTTATGCGCATGGCCGCTGAATTAATTGAACTTGTATCTAAAGGCACCACAATTTATTTGATGTTTATGTGTATTTTTATTTTGTTATTCTATTCATACTTTAAAGATTGAATCGACTGAGAATTTTGGTGTTACACAACAGCGCATGTCTCATTCCCCCTCCGTCGCCAACAGCAGGCGAGAAAAAAAAAAAGGTCAGGAGCTTTGAAGGTGAAGTGCGGTCACCATAGTAACGAATGTTGTCTCCGTTGTCGTCTAGCAACGGGATGTAGAGTGATGTCAATGGAAAGCGTGCTATTTTCTCCCCGCTGACACAATGTCACTGCTTTGTGTGTGTGTGCGTGCACACACGCATGGCCTGCTAAGGGAATGGAAAAGAAGCTACGATGTTGACATCCCCACGAGTCAATGATAAGCTAAAATATCCCCCTTGGGACAATGAATTGTGCCAATTAAAGGTCCCATTGATGCAGCTCTATCTTTTTTGGCCGCCGATACACAGCAGGATCATCCTTTGCGTTTAGATACAAGCTCAAAATTTGACTTAAGGCAAGATGTGTCATCACACCGCACATCAGTTTTCAAATCACGTCTTTTACTATAAATACACTTCAACCAGTGGCGTCACTAGGTTTATTTTAGGGGGGGGGGCTTTAGCCCCACCAAAAAAAAATCCACCCCTCCCCAAACTCAAAAGACCCTAACATGCTTAACTAGGCATTCTGCTCATCACACCACACGCTTTTAAGCAGGTTACGTGGGGACAAAGTGAAAAAGACTGCAATGAATTATAAAGCAGGAGCTCTCTCCCTTTCTGGGACGAAAGGTGGAGTCTTCTTACATACTGTTCATTTTCCACACACCCGTAGCATGTTCGGGTTGATTTTGAAACATAATAGCTGATTCCAGAGAAACTCTAAAATACAATTTGAGGTTAAAAGAGAGACCTATAGGTTGCTGTCAACGCCCCCCCCCCCCCCCCCCCCGGAAAAAAAAAAATCCAATTCGACCCGAATAGCTTGTAAAGGTTGAAGAGCACATTTTATCATTAGATGCTGTCGTTTCTTCCCCAACGATGTCGGCTATTTATAACTGCTCTGCGACAATAAGCAGGAGAATAATCTTAAGACCCTATTTATAAACCCAATCAAATCTCTTCCCTAGGATGACGATTTGAGGGGGAGAATAAAAAAAAAAAAAATGCCATTCATTTTTTTTTTTTTTTTTGTGGCTCCAGGGAGCAACATGACTGGCATGCATTCCACCCCCCTTGAATCGCTGTAGTAAACGACAGCAGTTCTCTACTGCCACCCTGTGGCTGTTTTAGGTCATGACACCAATGCATGTACAGTATTATGACGCACCAATACCTATAACCCTTTTGTCTTGCAATGACAAGACAAATCCACACGACGTCGCTGTTGTCCATTAACTCGTCTGAAAACGCTTCGCAATCGTTTCTGTCACAGCAGCACCCCCTGTCGTTACATTGTAAGAGTGCAGGCCAGCTGCTCCACATAAACAGCTGGCTCTGAAAGGCGAGAACAAGCACCAGCAGGCCTCTTTTTGGCTTTTTTTTTTTCCTTTTCTTTTTTTTAATCACAAACGTGTGTTTTTATAGACTTTACCGGGAATGATAACTTTTGAAGTTAGGGCATCAGTGACGGAGGCACATATGTTTATGTGCGTAGACAATGATCTAAGTTGCATTTTTAAATTTAGAGTTGTGGTCCCAGTGTCAAAACAACTTTTAGTCACATGCTAATTAATTTAGCATAGGCTTGGTGAAATTAACACTCGTGAGAGTAGCAGTTGTAGTGGTTGTGGTAGTCATTGTGGTGAGAGTGGTGGTACTGGCATCAAAATGATAATAGTAATAATAATAGTGTGTCGGTTGCCGTGCCGGGGCATCGTATCTCTCTCCGGGCTCACTCTTTCTCCCTTTCTGTCCCTCTCGCAGGTGGTCCGTCCGCAGAGCCAGATTGAATATTTCATAGGAGACGAGTGCGCCTCTGGACGCTATCATTGAGGCCACATGTCGGCCCTGTGAAATACGTGGCCTGCCAGACCTCCTCCAACGCCACCCCACAGCCGCCATCTTGGCTCCACCGTGGGCCTCCTAATTGAAAGCCAACCGCGGCGAGTGCAGATGTTGGCGGCTGTCTTTAACCCCTTACGTGGTGGCCAGTCTTGTAGTGGAGCTAACAACGATACAGTGAAACCTTGGTGAGTTACGTTTTTTTTTTTCTTCAATGATAATCTAACCTGAAAAGCATCCACCTGAGCGGTGGCAGACACCCAGTTGTTGTGCTATGCTATGTTAGCATCTGCCTGTTAAAATTAAATTGTCTGACTACTAGAGATGCACCGATCCGACTTTTTCAGTTTCGATACCGATACCGATGCCGTGGTTTTGCGTATCGGTCGATACCCGATACCGATCCGATATTATGGTTGACTTAACAAGCTACATACCTCTACATGTGGAAAAGAAAAGACTAAAGGCAATGGCATCAGGCATGACTACACAGTTCATTCCTAAGACAAAATGTAACAAGATAAAGCAGATTCATGCAATGAACTATTTATTTGTAACATAAATTGTGCAACAGCAGCAATAAAGTGTATCAGCATTTAAATTCAAGTAAATTAGGATACAAACTTCTTAAAAAAAAATATATACAAATGTTGCAGCTGAAACTGCACTGGGCAAATATAGAAAGGGTGATCAAGCACACAGTAACCAAATATTAAAATAAATAGTAAACATTAGGTGCCGTTCCACATCACTCATGACCTGTTGATGCTAAATGCTCATTTAAGCAGCAATGAGAAGTGCTCCCTGTAAACAAGCTCCGCTTAGTACTAGTACTATAACTGGCAGTACTACCAGCACCCCTGGCAACATTAGCTTTGCGGACATTACAAACTGCCGTCGAGCTAGTTGGCGTGTTCAGTTTAAAGTACCTCCACACAGCTGACTCTTTCGTTCGCTCCATGTTTGCGTTTGTTTAGAAAACTCTCGTGGATGCGGCACACGTGCTGCTGACGTATGACGTAGCCGCGTCCCGCGGCACACGTGCTGCTGACGTATGACGTAGCCCGCGTCCCAATAGATTAAGGAAAGGATCGGCTCACAGATCGGCTGCATTTTCCGATACCCGATCCATCAATTTTGTTGATATCGGGGCCGATATCCGATCCAGATATCGGATCGGTGCATCTCTACTGACTACTAATTATTGATATTCCTCGTATTGTACTGCTCTGTGAAAAAAATCAAAACAAATCCCTCTTAGCGACACTAACTTCCATTCCTTGCTCTGTTTATTGTACAACTCCGCTGATTTTATGTCACAGAAGTAGACCTGGATGACATTTGCCCCCTTTTTTCTTTTATCCAAGTGTTTATTTTAAAGTGGAAAAAGTCCATTTCACCCCAAAAGACAGCATCTTGAAACCATTAGGAAAAATATTCCAGATCCTAAACAGAGCAGGCGGGAGTGTGTACATCTCCCCTAATTGCACATGTACGTCCCACTTCCCTCTATTCTCTCTCTATTCCTGCTTGCAGCAGGTGAAAATACGCAGATGAGGCTCAAACACTCCACGCACGTCACCCCGACTGCTCGTTCGCCTCGTCGAGCTCGCGCGCGGGAACAAACGGAGCAATAACTCTCTCTCCGAGTGTGAGCAGGTGAAAGGAGAGTTGTCGCTCACCCAGGCTCCGTATAATGTTTTAACGCACCAACCCAATAGGGACCCTGCGTCAATAATGCTGTCAGCACCTCGTGCGAGCGCCGGCTCCGTGCCGTGACGTCAACATCCAGCATCCATGGGAGAGAGAGCAAAGAAAACACACAAAGGAAGCCCTAATCCCATACATCACACATGCTATTCCAATCGAGGGCTTCCCTTATTTAGCGACATGGGAAGGGGCAACGTAATAAAAACAGCTTTGTAGTCGTGCCGGACCGAGCGGTGGTGCTTTAAACGGTGCTAGCAGACTCGCTCATTAACGTCGAGTGATGGACAGCTTTTAGTTCTAATTTGAGCGAGTCGTTTATTTGTCTAAAGTGGATTTGGATCTGCCAACCCGGTCAAATCCAGTTTTCCATTCGGTTAAGTTTTGAGTCCATCTTGTGATGAGAGGAAGCAGCGGCGCAGGGGGTTTCGCTACTAGTTAGTGAACTTGTCTGTCTCCCGTCCGTCCGTCCGCCGTCACGCACGCACTCCGAGCCCTTCTTCCAACGCACATGTTTGGATTGCTGGCGGCCTTGTCAGGAGTCAAGTAGAGCCTCTTAAAATGTGGCCCCGGGCCAAGGGTCATCCGCTAATGAGTAAAAGCTTCTCCATTGTCGGCAAGGAGGGAGCAGGGAAATGTTCTCGCTCGGCGGGCGGTGCGGGCGAGGTGTGAAGGGATGGACGCTGGCAGGGGAGAAGTAAGGCCAAAGGGCCTCTGACACTGTGTCAGGAAGTGGCGAGGGCTCAGGTGAGCAGGGCTGACAATGATAAACTCTCTTTTATGCTTCCAAACACAAATGGTAGACTGGCTAAAAGTCGGGGTGTGGGCTGGTATAGCGTTAGGGGGGGCAGGTGGATGACACCAAATGATAGCTTGAGAAGAAAAAGATGAGAGACGCTCGCCGTCTTTCTCCCACTGCAGTCCAGACCAAGAACATGTATCAAGTCTTGCTTGTTCCGACAACTGAACTCTGTGAATACTGTCCGGACTTGTCGGCAGGACCACACAGCCTGATGACCCCCCCCCCAAATTAAAAGCCCCCTTTGGCTGTCCAGGTGGTCCTCTTGACACTTCATTTGGTACATCTACATAAACCCGAGTGCTTGGAAGTGAGGAGCAAAACCTTAAGTATACAAAGATGAACTTAATCATTTTTATTTTTTACTTGAACGAAACAATTAATTACCCAAAATACCTTTTGCTGGAAGACTTTTTATTTTTTTATTTTTAAACTCCTCGCCCCAAAACCCCACTTGGGTGTGTGTGTTTGCGTTACCAGTGGTGGGCTTTTTGAAGGCGCCCCCCCCCTCCCTCGCCCGTACATTCGATGAGCTCATCCAGATGTCACCACTATTCCCCCGCGCATGTCTTCTTCTGTGTTTAGACAAGAAGAAGTAGAAGAAGAGAGCGGGACCATGTTCCAATTAGAGACGGCTAAACAGTTGATGTCAAAGAAACTAAAACTAACATTTACAGGCTGCTTTTGAGGGATTGCCTTTAAATTCCGCATCCCAGAATGCAATGCCACAGCCTTTGCAAGCACCAAACCTGGCCTCACTGTAAATGAGCGAACAGATTATCAACATTTTTTCCCCCCCATACTTTCACACGAGACGTTTGCTTCAGAACTCCCGACCTCGCAAAGAACCACACTTGAGCCGTGACCTCATTTGGGGCGGCAGAGTGCAAACAATTATCCCATTAGTGCTGCCGCTCACCTTTTTCTTGCGGCCGGGATTCCCACATGTGAAGAGGATCACAAAAAGACAGACCAGGGGGGGGTTTAGGAGGGGTCGGCCCACACACACCTGGACGGACCCGTGAGAGGTCTTCAAAGCTCCTCCGCCACCTGTGGAACACAGCCAAAGAGGCTTAAATGTTAAGTGTAGTGGTCTGCAGGCCTACTTATCTGCATAGACCAAACAAACACTTAAACACACGTACACACACACATGCACGGAGCTCCATGGTGAGGCTTGGGAACGTGTGGGTGCGGGGCTGCTGTGTAGGAGCCGTTTGAAGCCAGCTGTCTCAACCTGACAGCCTGTTGTTTTAGAGGCCTTCGCTATGGCCGAAGGGGGCCGAGGGGAGAAAAACAACACCAGGAATGTGTACAAGTCAGGACCCAACAGTAAATCCTTCGTCCGCTTCCTTTCTCCCGACGCCCAGCGACGGGAGAGCTGGGCGAAGGGGTCCGAGGGAGGCGAACGGACGTGGGGGCACCATTGGTTTCGGTTCTTTACTGCTCTCTGCGGCGGGCATCGAGGTGGACTAGCGGCTAACACTTGAGATTCGATGATGAAGTTGTCAGGGGGGAAGATAATCTTATTTTGATTCTTGCATCACAATTTAAGGCTGATTCACATACAAGCTTGTTTCTATTGGACCAGAGTCGGGGAATTTCCAAAGCATGTCATCTTTTGCTCTAAATGCCGCGATTAGCGCACGGTGTGGCTACGCCATTAGCCGCCATGGTGCATAGCATACGTGCATGCGTATCCTCTTGGGAAAGACGGTTGTCATTAGGAAGTCAGGCCAGAAGTGATTTTGCGCTGTTGACGTTGTCGGGTGCAATCATCTGTCAATCACGTCAAGAGGTACACATGGGGAGTCTGGGTGGGCTTGGCATCGAGCGCTTTGCAGCAGCAGCAGTAGAAGTATGCAGAAGAAGGCAAACAAACAAGGTCCACCAGAGACCTCATCTGCGATTTGTGTCTTTCAGCTGCGCAAAAACAGATTTTCCCAGGTTTTGTTTGGCACATCCAGGAGGCACAAGTTGAATGGCGAGAACCCAAAAGTAACCTGGATAAATGCTGCCTGTGCATAGGAAAGGGCTGAGTGATGTAGCCTTGAAATGTCAGATTTCTTTTCACAAAAAAGACCAAAATAATAGATATTAAAAAAAAAAAGACATAAACTAAAAATGAAATAAAAATGAAAAAAGACGGAAAATATAAAACAAAGAACTCGCATAAAATTAAAACTTAAATAAAAATGAAAATTGAGCTAAACTAAATTTAAGTATTTATTTAAAACTCAAACATAAAAAAATAAATCTAACCAGAATAAAAAAATAAAAAAAATACCACTATAACCTTGGAACATGACATCATCACAAGTGCACCGTAATTGGTAGGAGATGATGATGATGACGAGTCCACCACAGCCGGGCGCCACGCGTCAACTCAGTGTGGGCTGCACCTCTTGAGCTCGAAGAACTCTTATCACATTAAGCGAAGGGACGCTCCGCCGCACTGCGGTCGGTCCGAGTCTGCAGCTGGGACAACAAAGCCACTCCTCCCAGTTCCTCACCCTCCGTTTAATCACAATTTTTTTTTGCAAGCCTCCGTGGAGTTTGGCCACTCTCCTGGTGGCCGTAAAAACTTTTGAAGCCACGCCACCGCAACAAAAGCCTCCTCATAGACGCTCGAAAAAACTCCCAAAGGCCGTTCATGGCCAATCGTTGTACAAACACGATCAAAGCGCGAGACAAAATGATTCCGAAATTCAATAAATGATCATATTCAGCAATCCATCCACCGCCGCCCTTTGTTTAATCCCAATTTTTTTTTTTTTGCAAGCCTCGGCTGAGGTTGGGCCGCTCTCCCGGAGGCCATAAAACCCAAAAAGCACTTGCGACATGAAAGAAGAATTCCCGCCATTAAGTAAAGGAAGCACGACACCTGAGAGGCGATGTTTGAATGACAAAACTTTACATCCAATACCAAATTTAGCTCAGTAAAACACCCACCTGGGGAACATTCCTGCCCTGAAAGGTTTATTTGGTTATCTCTCCACATCTCCCGCGGGGAAATATACTGTTAGGTAAACTGAGCTGATACAAACCACTTGTCGGCGTACAATAGCGAACACATTTCGACCCGGCTGCCAAAACTGGATGGCGAGAGCTTCTGGTTTATGGTCTGTTATTTAAATGACTTCATCGACTTAAATTGGAATCATGAATGGGAAGTATGAGGTAAAAGGGTCAATTTCTCATGGAGTAACCCAGTTTTGGTACTCTCATAGTTTGGTACTAGGATCACCATCTTTAATGATGGTATAAAATGCATTTTTTCCGTTTGTATTTTTGAGTGATAGATTCCGGACTCTGGAACAGATTAATTGTAGTTGCATTATTTCCTATGTGAAATAGTGCTTTGGTTTGAGTACAATTGTGTTTTTGGCAGACTTTCTTGAATGGATTATAAGTGCAATTTGAATTTTCTTTTTTTAATATATTTTAAATGACTCATTATTTAAAGAGAGATTTTTTATTTTTCAATTGGAAGTTAAGAATTGTTTTCTGGGAAATTTGGTGTAAAAAGTTTGAGTTAAGAACAGTACATACTCCAGCATGTCTTTTTTAGCATATGCTCCGCGGCATTCATGTGGATAATTATAACTTTATAGAGATTTTTTTTCTCCCCTCCCTTCTTTACGACCACATCTGCAGCTGAGGCAAATCGTCCAGGGCCAAACTAGTTTTCCTTTCTCTTTTGCCATTTCCATCCCGTTTTTATCTTCCTCTCGGACCCAGACCACCAACGTGAGGCGGGACCAGAAGGAGTGGCGACTCCAAAAAGGTCAGCGGAGCCACTTTATGTAGTTCCTGTCCTAATAGGAGATTTTTTTTTAATTGGCAGTGAACAAGTGCCTCACAGTTCAAAGTTCAAGCCAATGTTATCTTCATTGAAAATGCTAAACTGGTCAATAGACAATAATGTAAGTTGTAGTTCAGTTCTGTTGTTGGTCCTTTTTGTTTATTATGCCCCTTACTGGTCAAGTAGGGCTACTGCATTTAGAGGTGTGCTCTCCATGATGGGGTGAAAGGTCAAAAGCAAGATGGCTGCCATAAGTCAGTTGGGTGGACAATGAACTTGTCATAAAAGCTGGCGTCTCGGTTAGATTTTTTTTTTTTTAATTTTCAAATCGGCGATGAGTGTCCACAGATCATTTGCGGAGACAACAATCCACTTTTAAGTTGACAAAAATCTCTCGTGTGACAGCCCGGAGAGTTTTTGACACTGCGTCTTATCACAGACGCCTGCTGACTCTTTTTGAAAATTTTTGCCAGTAGACTGTAAAGATTGTTACGTGACAACATCAGATTGCGATCCTACTCTTCCTTTTATGGCCAAAGGTACCCAATGGCGCTTTTGGGAAAGACTCGAGGCCTAGTCGGACAAATCAAAGGTCCTCCTCCATTCGTCTTCAACGCGTCCAGTCTCGCAATCACTGTGTTTTTATCTCTTTTTATACTAATCTTATCTCCCCCGAGGCCTGCATCTTTGCCAAGCGTGGGTTTTCACAGCTCGCCCGCCGCTATCTGGACAAGTAGCTCGGCAGATACGTTGGCATGTGGGTCCGGCGCAAGCTCAAACAGCGCAGCATGTTACCTTGCTTGCTAGATTGGAGATAGCCGAGCTCAGATATGGAGGCGAAATATTCTTTCGGTTTTGCAACACTTCTCTAAGTGACTCAAAGTGGCCACTGGGGTGCCACACGCCGTCACATAAAATCGCGCGACACTCGGGCCAAAAAAGTGACGCTCATTACAGAGTGTTTCTTCGCCTTCATCTTCTCATCGCGGCCGCGTATCCGCTTGCATCCAATAAATGTCACGACCGCTCGTATTTGTTTTCTGGGCCGACTGTCTTCACTTAAAGACACCTATGCTAGCTACTTTAGCGATAGCTTCCCGGTAGAGGACCATTGAAGCGGATTAGCGCACGTGAGTCACTTTTTGAGTCAGCCGGATGAGATTTCCCGTATTTTCCCGCAGCTCAAAGGTTCTCGTTAAGTGTCCGCTTCCTTAATTGACCTGCCTTTGATGGTCCCTCTTAAAGGTTCAGTCTGTGTACTGTCACTTGGCGGGGAGCCTGAACTCACCGCAACCTCATAGCCCCCATCTTTTTTTTTTTCCACCCTCCTCGTCATTATGACAAAGGCCTCTAATTCACGACATTAATAATAATACGAAGAGCGCTCCTTATTGGAGATAGTAAAAGCGCAGCGAGGTCACATGCAGGTGAATGACTTTCAACTAAGGCAGCTTTTTATGTTTTCCACTGAGTCAATGCCAAAACAAGACATTAAAATTCCTTCAATATCCACTCACGGGTACACCTGCACGATTTAATGACGACTTCTGAAACGCCGTAACGTACTCGGTGCACCGTCATAAGCGTTTTGAATTGCAAGCTAGGTCACGGGATGATTTAAACTCGTATCTCAAGAGTACGAGGGCGTTTTCTCGCATTTATTTTTTTTAATTTATCCTCGTCAACCTCAATGACAGAGTGCCGTAAAGTTCAGAAAGGTTCAAGTCGGACGCACGCGAGGCCGACGTGGCGCAAAAAAAAAAATCGGTCCGCGCGACAGTAAACAGACGCCAAAAATCACCACCACCTGTGCAACGCGGCCACAATGGCCTCCTTTGTCAAGGCCGACGTTGTTCATACAATCTCCACGGCAACGTCGGAGCTGAGCCGCACTGTAATTTAGTCCATACATTGACTTGAACTGTTGGTGTAACCTTTAGGTATCACAGTATACCGTGCGCTCTCACATATATTTTGGAACCAAAACACACACACACATGAGCGTGATCAAAGCGAGGAGAAATTATAGCCTGCGTCCTAACTGAGGCCTGGCATAGCCTCTCTGGCTCTGAAATAAATGCAGCCACAAATGCAAAACAGACAAATAGGAAAAAGCAACGAAACACGTGTTGCCCATGCAGTTATTGTCTTTCATTTCTTCTTTCACTCAGGTGAACAAAAAATTGTCAAATCTCCCGGGCTAGCATCAAACAGTGCATGTCGTAAAATATAATTTTTTTTGGTTTCCGTATTGATGTGATAGAAATGTTTTTTTGTGTATTATTAAAGTTTTTAAAATGAATAATTATAAAAATCAAAATTTCGACAGTAAAGCAGAAGTAAAGATGGCTGCCTGCGTGCGCGGATGTTCCGTGCGACTTGTTTTTGTCGTAGAGGAGATAACGTCTCCTCCGCAGACGTGTCACTTTATCTGCTTTTGCCTCTTCAACTTTTTGATGGCGTGATGTTTTCACCTCTTAAATAAGAGGCATCAAATTTCCACGGCTCGCCACAATTGTTTTTTTTTTTACTTCTTCCCGCTCCCGAAGGGAACGTGAAACAAAACCATTCCGGGGATTCCTGGAGTATTATCTGATGTCGGACCACCGTGCATGACTGCTAACCTGCAGATTTGTCAAAGTATTCCATCGGTGTCTCATTTATCGTTTTTCTGACTGTGCACGGGAAATAGCGTGTTTGTTTGCACAAATGATTAAATTCCCCCCGTTGATGACATAATTGTGGCCGGTCTAATCGCATTACGCCGAGTTTGTCCTCCCCTACAACAGCCCGACCGACCTTTAAGCTTTAGAAAAGCTTTTTTTTTTTTTGCAATGCTCCTAAATTACTGAAGGATCCTGCGATAACAATGTGTCCTCGACATAAAAACACAATGTTTATCAGATTTGGTGTAATACATTCCCGCCAGCGTACAATCGTAGGCCTCTGATGAAAGCTTCAAGCAATGTGGGCCATCAGCTCATATTGTTTAATTACATCACACTCGTGGAGGGGATTGTTATGAATTCAATGAATCGGGTTTATACGTATGGTGAAGACATAGTCACGGGAACCCGCAGCCTATTCGGATAAAGTCGAAGGAAAATACTCATCCCCCATGTTGACATACCTGTTCCCGTTCTGTGTATGAGAACTTTCCACCTAATGCCGCTCATAAAATCATGTTTTTAAAAATATTATCAATTATCTATTAATTGAATTAAATATATAATCTAATTTGTTATTCAATTTAATATTTAATTAATTTTATTTATATTATTTAATTAATATTAATCAAAAAATTTTTTTACAGTTTTTGGTTCTATCTGATCAAAGAAAGGTGGACCTCTTTTTTGATTAATTGATTTAAAAAAAAAAAAAAAAAAAGGCATCTTGTGGAATTTTTTTTGGGACCTCTAAGTTGACCAAAAATGCATTTTCCTGCCATCTCAATTTGATGTGCAATTGGATGTGACCCAGCCATTGTCTGAATATTTTTGCCTTTTCCACATTTGAACTTTCTGTGACAAGCTCAATCATCGCTAACGTATTAGGTGACGGTTGCCTTTGGTTTTCGGGAACGGGTGAAGAGTCAAAGATCCGACAAGGTTGAACCTTGTAGTACAAGAACATATGACACGAGGTGGCTGACTGCAACATTCTTTGGCCTCGACCTCACTCGAGTTTGGACTTAAGCTAAGTGGTCTTGACTGCAGCCCATCTGCAGAATCGCTAATCATCCATCATTTTTGGAGTCGAACCACAAACCTGGACGGATATTTGCGTGGCTTGTTTTGCGACCCAGACGTTTGTGCGTCTGACCACCCTGTCGGCTTGTTTACAATATTTACATCGGATCTATTTATAAACTCTTGTTCAGGTTGCTATCAAACACTAGCTTGTCTTTAAGATGTCACGGTGGTAACATGAATGCCACATCGATGTGTAACACGCTAAGTGTCGGAACTGGATTTGATCGAAATTAAACCGGGTGGAACAAAGCAATTTGAGAAATGGTTGTAGTAGTGTGAGCGGACTTTAGGGTGGGGGGGTGCAAAGGGGGGGAGTGTAGGGCGCGTCTGAGCTCACAGCTGGGAGAGTGGTGTGCAAAGCCTGCCAAAGCCTCAGCACATGACTCCCACCACTTGTCAAAAAATCACCATGTGTGCAATAATGTGATTACAGTCTGGTTACTATTATGATTTGAAACAACACACTTGTGTGGAATGGTGAGCGGGGCTTGAGGGTGTGTGTGTGTGTGTGTGTGTGTGTGTTGGGGGGGCAGTGTTGTGAGGGTGAGTTTGAGGTTGAGACTGCAGAGCAAATGGAGGCGGGGCGCGTTGGATTCATTCCGCCCCGGGCCCCTCCGTGCCCTGCCGGAGGACACCAAGTGCAGGGGTGACTTTGTGTGTCTTGTTGTGGATTTACAAGTTGAGGGAAGCTTTACATCATCTGACCCCCCCACCCCCCTTTAACCTTCATTCCAGCTTACACAATCAATGGAGTGCACACAAGGGTTGTCATCACAGGTGCAGCCAGAGATTGGCCGGGAAGATGGAACACATCCAGCCCAATTTTTTTTTTTTTTTCCACCACCTCATGTTTTTATGTTCCTTCTTGATAATTCTTTATCAAAAAATTTGGCCCATTTACTTTTTTGCAGGACAAATTGACCAAAACTGATCACAAGATTTTTTTTTTCACCCCCATTCCTGGATCTGATGAAAAGTCTTTCACGTCACCCTCCTCTGCATTGCGTTACAAGCGGAGGCCTCGTACGTCCCAACAAAATGTGGCCTCCAGACGACCGCAATGCTTTCTTTCCCGGCATGCATTGTGAATCCTTTTCAGACGGTGCAGAATGTGGCATCTGGATCTGGATCAGTCCCGAAAAGCCTGGGAGGGGGGGGGGGGTTTAGTGGCACTGGCAAATTGAATTAGGACTTCCCACAGATGCACTTCTGTAACTGTTTAGCATGTTTCTTGTTGTTCGCCGTGTTCCTGCAAGGAATGTCGTCCGGCCTTCCCCGCAATCAAGGCGATCCGATTTCCCGAGCGATCATAGATGTGGTTGATTTATCCGTCCGTCTGTCACTCCGTCTGTCTTCTGGGCCTTGTCGAGGGTTGCAAGAGCCTCTTCCAGATGACTGTGTGTAAAAAAATAGTTGGACTACACCCTGGACTGGTTTCAGGTTTTTGTCAAGTCCAGTTCCAGTCCAAAAGTGTAGTCAAGTCTCATGAACAGCAAATTCAAGTCACTCAAGTCATGTGACTCAAGTCCCTCGCTTCTGGTTTCAGCTCTTGGTACTCAGCTGTGTGTGTGACCTCGAACGCCAACTAACCAGATGGGGTAGACTGGATTTGTTCAGTAAACCAAGTAGCGAGGCCTCTTGACCAGATCCCGGCTTTAATTCTTTCACCAAGTCCTTCCGCACAAGCCAGGACAAAACCCAGACTCCTCATAGAAATACTTTGGAAAAGTCCCTGATGGCTTTTTAGGGAGAGAGCGCTTTCCAAGGCGTATGTAAGGTCGTGTGTGCAATGTTTTTTTTTTTTTTTTTTTGGCGGGAGTGGGTTTATGGCCTCTTTTGTGTCCTGTGATGAAACATCTGCGCGCAAGACTGCAGTTTGAGAGCAGCGGGTGCACGCTCGGCTCATGTGGACGAGGTGCGGCCCCAGCTGTTTACGTCTTGAGCTGGCGTTTTTCTTCTTCTGCGGCGCTCTCTCGCTTTTGCCGTTCTCACTGTTACAAAAGTAACTGTAGTGTCAACATTTTGGCAATGATGTCATTTCGCTTTTGCGAGTTTTTTTTTTCCAGGCTTTAAATTTTCTAAAAATGTGTATATATTATTTATTTATTTTATATATTATTACATTATTTTTAAATAGAGACATTTTTATGTATCCCCAAATATTAACGACTAGAAAGACAAAGGACGAGACTGCTGTTTTGGTTAGCGAGCGCCTCCGCCTGTTGGGAGTTACGTGATGAATCGCAAGCACCTGCACATCTCACGGAAAGATAAAAACATGGCGGGAAGGACGAGAGGAGCCGGGTGGCTTGCATTTCTGTGGAATTGGCAAGAACTGGACTCACCTGCTACAAGGCAGCGAGCCATAAAAAAAAAAAAAATCCTCTCATCCTTCCCGGCGGCCGTCCCGCGCTCACTATCGGTTGCTATCGGGTTTGCGCTCGCGCACGCACGACTCGGCCAGCTGTGCCTTTAATCAACATGTTTGTCTCAATAACGTGGAAGATCTCAGAGTGGGAAATGATGCACGCTCGAACATGTCAATGATTAGAGCAGCTTCACCGATTGGCTGTTCTGACTTTCAGGAAAAAAAAAAAAATCGTAATCTTGTAAGATTTAAGTTACATAAAAGTGCGATTCGATTCGATTCAATATGGTCTGCATCCTGACTAGACTCTGAACCAGACTGGATAAATTGTCCGACGGGGGCGGGAACAAAGCGTGAAGGGGATGAGGACGATGAAGGTAGAGCGTGAGATGGTGGAGAAAGCGCGAGAGGTCACGGATTGTTTTACAAACAGAATTCCTTTAATTAATCACCTTGTTTGAACAGCTGGCTCGCTCAAGACAGGTCGTAACGGGATCCCGGTGTGGAAGTGCCGATTACCGACGCGCATTGGCCGGAAAAATATTAGCTGTCAAACGTTGCGGTCCGAGACGCACGGGAGAAGGCCCCCGCTTCCTGGTGGTGAGAGAGCCGCAGTCAAAAAAGGGGGTGCGGTGCGAGGGGGGGGGGGGGGATAACATGGCTCCCAAGGGCGTTCCTCAGGGCGCAGCCTGATGTTGCAGTCTGGGAAAGGGGGTTCACACTCGAGGTCAGGCTCGGGATTGGAAAGCTGGGGAGACCCCCGTGTTAGCGTCGGTGTACGGGGAGCAGATAAACAACCTCCTGTCAGCGGGACTTGTAGAACATGTTTATTACTGATGAGGATTGACATCATACTCAAGAATGTGTCTTTGGAATACTTTTTTTTAAACATATGTTCTCCTGTAGTGAAGTAAAGACCGCAGATTATTTCCCATAACTTCTATTTTTATCCAAGAGGAGACTATGGGCGAGAAAATAATGCAGCAAAGGGGAGACTCTGGAGTCTCATTCTGCTACATGAAGGGGTAACGGCGGTAGCGTGTGTGATTATTTTTCATCATTCATTCAAATATTATCGTAGAGGAGACTTAGAGCAGCAGGGAAAAAAATCTATTTTTTTTTTCTTTGCCTTGACTTCATGGCTCAGCTAGCAAAGGGAGTAATGTAGCATCAGGTGCTGGATTGTCAAAGTGTATTTACATGTACCTAAAGGGAGGAAACTAATGTTCTCTGACCAAACATACACACACCACTAATATGTAATTGTATAAACACCGACGCTGACCTTCCACTTCACTCCCCTCGACCATGATGTCATTATCGAGGCACTTAATTAGTCACCGAGTGGAGCACGGGCAACAACGACAGCGGTCTTCTCCACATCTGCCGCGTGTTCCTTTCTGTGACGACGAGAGAGATTCCGATGCCGACTGGTTTTGTCTCTCCGTCTCTCTCCGAGCAGCGGGCTAGCGACCGCTCGCTCGCTGAACCGTGATTCACTTCAAAGTGAATTCGAGTGAGTAGAAGGAGTGTTTTAGAAGCGTGATGGATAGTGGGCCGGACCACCGGGGTCACGACTTAGTGTGCCCACTGAGGCCTTTAAAGGACCCATCTCTTCCTCACACGCAAACACACATTATTGAACACACACACAATGTTGTGGAGTGACCTCATGCAAACATTTTGCAGACTCAATCTTAACCGGCAAGTCCGATTCCGCCCAATGCGTTTTGTTTGTCGACGTGTATCTCCGCCGCACGCACTTAGCAAGCATGTTTCTTGCACATGTTGTTGCCGTGCACTAAAAGTATATGATCGGTGTAGACTTACACAGCCGGGCGGTCCCCGCGGGCTCGTGACTGCGGGTCTTAACTACCCCTGGACCACATGTTTCATGAGCTCACTCCGCAATGCCCGAAGCGTTCTTTGGCTAAATTGGCTAAATGTATGCAGTTGTGTATGGCCATGCCAAAAGCAACACACAGCCTCTTGACAATCACTCAAGTGGAAGAGGTTGATTCAAGCTTATAGGATACAAAATCTGGACCAAATGAGCTGGAATAGTTGAACTCTCTCTCTGCTTGCTGGTTTTAACTGGGAAAATACACAGAGAGGCACCGGCGGCTGGAATATTGCCCAACGTTTGGCCATTTGGCATCAGGGGTGAACCCAAAGCCCTACAAATAGGAAAGTAGTACATTGGTTGTTAGCAGAAGTAAGTTACTGTTTTGGGAAGATTTGTTATCCAACTTGATATAATCTCAACAAATTCTGAATTCTTATTATGTCATTTCTGACAAGCAAGGAAAAGAGTGATGATAACCATAGAACAGGAAATGTAACTCGGTTTATGAGAGGTTCTGGCTACTCAGAAGTTATACGATATTAATTAACTTAAATAGAGTGTCACGTGAGCAAAAAAGATTCCCCACAATGTCCAGCGAAGTTCACTAGGTGACAATAGTGCTCTGCAAACCAGTGGTCACATGACTTTGTTGCAAACACCTGTAAGTGGCGGTCATTGTCGCTTACGCTGCTTTTGTCTATCACTCATTGTATCTCACTTAAAAACATGCTTTGATTGTCTCCCCCCGCAGATCCACACACACAAAAGCTGTGCTGTTGCATCCGGCCACCAGAGGGGGGCAGACAATGTGCCCCCATCACTTAGGACCAAAGCCTTCCGGATGTTGCACGGACACAAAAAGGCAAGTAGACAAAGTGATGTGATGATAGCATGCAGAAACACATTTCTCATGACAACTGGGATCATTTGCTTTTTTAAAAAAAAGTCACCACAAGGGGGCGTAATTTTCCAATCCAAATACCAGTCATTTAACATTTTGGGGAAGCGATCGCTAATGTCGCTAGCCCCGAGAATATCGTCGTACGAGGCCGCACATATCGCTCCAACCAGAAACCGCCACGAATGTTTATTTGCCATCCGAAATGCAAATATGGCACAATTCCGGTAGCCTTCCTTGCATCTGAATATCCTTCGGGCCTCCAATTATTTCTGAGCAGAACCAGTCTCCAAAAGCCACACAGACACATGCACAGAGTTCCCACCCCCAGCGGTCCCTGACACATCAAAGCAGGAGGGAAGTCCGTCCGGGGGAATCGCACGAGACAAAGGAAGCGATTAAGAGATAAGGATCACTCTGAGATATGACATTTCATCCTGGCCAGATCCGGTAGACGCGCTGTATTCAGGGACCGGCAGGAGGGGGGAGGAAGGGGGGGGGGTGGTCTGCCATCGCTTCCTCCTCCTTCCATCCACACGTTATGAGCACCCCACCCTGCTTGTAGACAAATAGCACAAGCCGGGGAAGCCTCAAAGCAACACCCCTCCTTCCTTTGACTTGCTACTTTTCAACTGTTTCCCCCTTAAATACAATTTAGCTCCACACAAAAGGGGTGAATTTGAGTTAAAAAAACAAAAAGTACAAAAAAGCGACGTTCTTCTTTGTGGGCCTAATTGCCCCGGCGTCGCCTTACCTCTCCAGTTTCACGCTGTCGCTTTCAGCCAGGGGCGCAACCCACCTGAGATGGGCGCACAAAAGAGTCGGGGTTGGAACACAGAGGGAGTTTGTTTGCAAATAAACAACGGCCGCGCTCCAAATACCGCCGCGCCTCTTTTGTTAGATGAATCGCTTGCGGGTCGTGTCAATCATTCTTTGAATGTACTGTATCACATATCCAGTTTGTATGGCACGATTTATTTTGACACTTGTATGGCAGGTACATTTAATTGAATGGAATATGCTCATTAGATAAGTCAAAGTTGTGAAATGTGCAGTGAGTTCGCTCCACACCTGTCGAGCAAGCGAGCGCTCTTAACGCAGCGCAGCGGCAGCCATCTTTTCATAAGCCGTATCTAATGAAACCACGCGGTGTCCGTGGAGGAAAGAAAAGAAAGACCCACGGCGGGGACACCCTGCCCTGCCCAAAATTACCCCGCGCGCTCAAACGCACAAAAGAAGCGAATTCCGTCGGCGCAGCGACAGAAACACTTGACACCAAATTATAAAACTGCCGCCGCGGTGGAAATTTCCACTACGGATTCTTCCTCATTTGAGGATTTTTGAAGGAGACTGGATTTGGGTGTTGCAGTTTATTTAGGAATAGTTATTAAGATGGAAATATCTAATACTAATCACTCAGGCGGAAATTGTACTTTGTACCCAGGGGCGGCGCTAACGGTGGCCACCCCACTGGCCACCCAAAGAGATTTTGACAAACATTGATCCTTAGATCAAGAATAACTTTCACATCTTCATTTTTAATTCAAAAATGTAAACAGTCAGGGTTTTACGATACCAAATCTTGCCCAATTGAATTTATATCAGAAATAAGACTCGGCGGTCTCGTGTCACTACATCAAGATCGCAATCACATGACTCGTGACTCAATTTTCCGCGTGAGGCCAGTCCGAGTCATCTCCTTTTGTTCCTGCGGAGAGGTTTACTATCTGTAAACACTCGGCTTTTTACGGTGGGACTTCCGAGTAAAAAGGCTTTTTGAAGACTTCACCCGGTCAATTAGGTGAGCAGTGTCAATAGACCCGCCGCATAATGACTCACCTGTTATGGCGTGCGAACGAGCACTTACAGGAGACCGAGGGCCACGTCACAAAGGAATGACGAAACCCTCGATCTGTTTTTAGGACTTCACCCCGAGGGAGCGAACCTCTTGTCGTATCTTTAGCAGGATTTTCACTCGGATGCCGATTAATCGATTTTACCGATCACCGTGTGCTTATTGCTAAAATCAGTGCTAATTACTGAACCATGATTTATTTATTTTTTTAATCGGCAAATGGAAAGCCAGAACACATTTGACACATAGCTGCGCTTTGGTAAATTCACCGATCTTACGTAAATGTCGTCTTTGTGTGGAGTTGCGGGATAATGAACAGGCAGACAATTACCATAACTAGCTGATGTTATCTCCACTTTAGGGGCTGGAGGGCTGAGGGGTTTATGAGGTGGGTGGGGGGCGCAGTTGAGATGTTGTAACCCCCCCCCACCAGCTTGTTCCCAGACAATTCTTCTTCTTTTCCCTACTCCTTTATCTCTCATTTTGACAGTGATATGCAATGCATCAAAGGGATGCCCAGTGGCCATTTTTTTATTTTTTTTTTAAATCACAAATTGCAAAAATTCAAGCTTTTCTGGGGCGTATGCTCATAGCAGTTCCCTCATGAAGAATCATTTATGTTTTTACACTAAACACAAAATATGTTGGCTGTTTTTATGCAAAAAAGAAAAATACACACATGTTGAAAATATACGCTTTTCACTGGATGATCACCAGGTCATTGCTCTAATTCAATGCACAATGTTGTTTTAAAATATTTTTAATGGCTCATCAAATAATCTTTTTAAACAAATGAATTAATTCATTATTTAATTAATAACATTCCGGTGTCTGTTAAATGATCCTTACGTATGTGTTTAAAATAAACCTTGTGAGCCTTATTAATTGAAATGATGCATTTTTGTTTAAAGTACTGTAATAAATAAATTAATTTTCAAGCATTTCAATAAGTGTTGAAACCATTCCGAGCCTGATCAAACCAAAGCGCCGCAGCGGCCTATATATCACAATGTACACGACCCTCTTCCAAACAATGCCGAGCCGCCGGCAGTGTCCCCCCCCCCCCACCCCATCTCCGCCCCCCCAACCCTATTAGCCCCCCTTTCCAGCAGCAGTTCAAAGGAACGTCTCTTTGCAAACATTATCATATAATTTGGGCCAGCCGTCGGCTTGTAAATAAGTGATGTCGAGGCCCATTGTGTGGCGGGGGCACAGGTTGGAGACAGGCGTCTTTGCTCTTGCCGGCACGAGACAAAGGCAGGAGACACAGCGTCTAACCTTTTGATTCTTCAGAGGATCACGTCAGCCCGGGACACTTTGTCGGCAATCATGCCCCTAACGCGGGGTAGGAGGTGGGGGAGACAATAGGCTCACCCTCACCCTCGGCCTGCTTGCAATTGTCCCAGCACATGTTAGCCTAATTGACATTAAAGTGAAATAGGAGAACAATAGGTGGTCCGCTACTGTCTTTGAAACGGAATTAAATGTCTGTAACGGCAATTGACAGGCAAAAGGGGGAGGAAAAAAAATATTGTGAGGACATACAATATTTTTGAGTCACGCTGGAGCAATGGAGGATAAAATGATTGCTTTTTTTTTCTATTCTATGGGCAGCTCGGACGTTTTAATGGCAAGCCTGGAGAAGGGACAATGAGGAAGTCGCCATATCTGGTGAGTTTATTTCTATTGTTTACAAGATGTTGGTCCAATATGGGGTTTCTCTAATTCATAAAATGTTGGGAAAAATATTTTGTGGAAAATATGTATATGATGGTGAAAGCAATAAATATTAGCAGTAAATAACCCTTAGATTCTTTTTCCATCTTTACTATTTATCAATAAAAACGTATACAATCTAATGTACATGATGAAAGTTGTACAGCTTTTTTTTCCCCATCTTTAAAATAAGGACTCAATTTATTTTTTTATATGTCGATATAAATATATATATATTTTGTCAAAATATATGATCATGTTATCAAAGGAACAAAAAAAAGAGTGAGACAAACATACACCTCAACGTAAAAGTTATAAATAATTGTCCAAGTGATTTTTTTTTTTTTTTTTTTAACGAGACTTTGTAGCGAGTTGTTTTGTCCGAGTCCGGGTTAGCTTGCACTTTAGCGGCAGCCGCAGCCCTCCACCACCATTTCCTGGTAGTTTTTCAGCACCACTTTATCGTTTTCGTCCAAGTAGAGCATGGAGATGGCGCTGAGCTCCGTGGGCACACAGCAGGCCTTGGGAATGTTGTTGTTCACAGAGTTCACCAGTGTCTGAACAATGGCGTGGTTGGTCGAGTTGAGGTGATCTGCCAGCGGGAAAGGGCATTCCCCGTGGCAGTAGTAGGCCTGGTAGCCAGGGGGCGCCACTATCCAGTCATTCCAACCCACGTCGCTGAAGTCGACGTAGAGGGCGTGGCGCCGGCAGTTACGGTTGCGTTTGCGTCCCCGCTGCTTTGGGCTGCGCTTGGTCCGCTTGGTCAACGGGTGACCTTTGCCGTCATGGCCGAACGTCACCAAGAGGGGGCGCAGCTGCTCCCAGTCCTCGCCGGGCTCCTGGTGGAGCGAGCGGCTGACCCGGACGTGCTCGCCCCGACGGCGTGGCGTCCGGTCCAGGTGCAGGACCTCCACGGCCAAGCCGTGGTTGGGGCGGCGCTCACGAGTCCAGCGCAGCACGGCGGGGCTGACGTCGAAGCTCTCCCAGCGCGACGCGTTGTGTCGTACCAGCCGCGTGTCCAGAAGCTGCGTGATGAGCTGGCCGGGCCGCGGGGCCTTCAGCACCTCGTACACGTTGATCCGGTGGAGGCCCGTTTTGTTGTTGTTGTTGTTGTCGCCGCCCGCCTCGGCTATCTGCTGTCGGTAGAGGCGCAGTTCGGCCGAGGAGAGCAGCTCGTCCTCTGGAATGCTGCTGAGGTTGAACAGGAAACGGAGGGGGCGTGGCCTCACTCTCGCCCAACTCGTGCACATCTCTCCATGTGCTCTGAAACATACAAATCAATTGAGATACCAGCTCGCAGACAGAAATGAATTCAACTTGCAAGATAAGAGTGGAGCAAAGTATCCCGTGGACTCAGTAGCCTTTCTCGGAGCACTTTGCTGAAACACGCATCCCGAGGAGGGTGGTGATTAACGTACCACAGCTACAGTATAAACAGTGGTGCGCGCTCACGCTGCAGATTTCTGGCGAGATCGCCATTGTTGAGGTGGGGGTGGGGAAGGAATGTTGTGTCTACTATTTTCCTGCACAATCCACCCCTATTATTTCACACCCAGAACCTAATCTTGCCCAGGTGGTTCTCATGATTAAAAGCCGCTGGAGTTCTGATCAGCCGAGTCGCGGCTCGTTTGCTTCGTCGCGATATTACTTTTTTTGTTTGGTGAATTCACATCAGTTGAACTTTCACAGATAGGCGGATGAATGAAAACGTAAAATGTCAAGGGAGACCTTCCTACTCAGAAGAACTCCAAGCATATTATTAACATAGTTTAGAGTTAAAAAAAAAAGAAGACGGGTCAATTTTTAGGTAGCGCAGTAAACTTTCTAGCACTACCTTCCATGTGACTCTTAAGATGTGGTCCTAAAAAGGGCATCCTAATTCATATTGTGTTTGTGGAAAAAGAATAAAGCAGCAAAATCCACCTGTTATTTTAGCCATCTTAGGCGGGCGGCCATTTTGCTTTGCGATTGAAAATGACATCACAGTTGCACAGGGCTAAGATAAAGATTCATAGATGTTTATGCTAGTTCCCTCAGACCTAAAAGCAAGTTTTCAAGTTCAACACACTCGTTTCCCCTTTAGTTCATTCGTTCCTTGACCCGACTCGTTGAAGGTTTTACCTCCAGCAGCTCAGTCAACCACAAGTTCCTTCAACATGAATCAAAAGCCGCCAGCCTTGCTCGCCGCAACGCTGTCCCGAACTGTACGTCCCTTACGTTGCACGGGCCTCTGAGGCACTTCTTTCCATCCCTCTGCTCTCGGGCACCCACGTTGTTAGCAATGTGCGTCTTTATTTAGAACGCGGCAGAGTAGCATTAAAGATAATTGCACGTTGAGGAAGGTCCTTTTTTTTTTTTTCTTTCCAAAAAAAAAAAAGCCCATCTTCACATAAACTACAGCGTGTCGGTCCAGTTTTCCGAGTTGCTCCCTGCAGGATGTGGTTGACGTTAGACGTCGGTAATATGAAGGTATGCTTTTGCTTAAGCTGTTACCAAAGCCTTTAAAACCGAAGAGGCTATTGGGAGTTTTTCAAGCTTCGCAGGTCGTCAGAGCAGCAGTTGGTGACTTTTAAAATTCAAATCTGGAGTCAGTTTGGGGGCTAATCTTTGACGCATATTTTAGGCTTTCGAGCTAGCAAACTAGCTAGCTACTCCCATTGCGCCTCGTCCTTACCTTCATGGTGGAATCCCCTCACAGTGTTGGCTCGGCTCGCCGACCTTTCCGGGTACTCGAAGGCGATTTCGCCCCCCCGACTCGTCTCCCTCGCCGGATTGCAGCCGATAGAGGTCCAGCATGTAGCGCGGCACGGCGGCGGGGCGAGCGGCTGGGCCGGGTCGCTTCTTGAGGCCGAACATGTGCAGCAGGGTGGCCTCAAAGTCCCGCAGCAGTTCATGGCTCTGAGCGTCCCAACGACCCTGCAGGCCCGGCACTTTCTTTTTTCCTTCTTCTGGTATCAGACTGGCATGGTTGCTCTCTCCCAGCAGGACTTGGCATATGAAAATGACCATCAGCATTCGATTACCAGGAATCATGATGTCTCTGATGGGACACAGGTTACACGATTAGAAATTGAACTTTGACCCGCTCGGAGATTGGACTTCATGACTGGCCACTAATTGCTTTGAATGATTTGATCTGGCTTGTTTAATCTAATTGTAATCGGCGCCAGGGGCGCGGTGGCCATTGGGAATTTCGGGAGATTCACAAAATGGCCGCTCCATTTCTGGTGAATGTTTTGCAGATATTCACAACCTTGAACTAACTCTGACGTGAACAATTTCTGACTGCTCCCCGCCGACCAAACTAAAAATAAATGTAAACACGATTTAATGGAGGATTTTTAAAAAGTCACTTTCCGCTTACTTACCGACACAAAATAAAGCATGGGAAAACAGTCCATGTTTGTTGGGAGCAGGCGGCGGGCACGTTCTTCCAGGAAATGTTAGGTTGCGTTGGGCGGATGCAGGAGAACGTAGGAGTGAGCCTGTTCCTGGAAGAGACACACACAAAGAACTTGTAAACTTAATTACCGTACATAATTGCAAACATGAAAACCAACGTGTCTCAAAGTTGTTTTTTGAATGGCCACCTGTGTCTGTGAAATTGCAAAAATAGAAGAAATGTCTTCCGGGTTTTCACCTGTGAGTCAAACTGCAGTTTTTACCAGGTTGTTGTCATTGTTCCTGCTCAGACCAAACCGCTAATGATCAGAAATATCTAAAACCGACTTGTCTAGATCTAAAGGCTAAAAGCACACAAGTTGTTGGCTTTCTTTGTATTCTATTTTTGTTGTCTGTCAGTTATCGCACAACTTCTAATAAAATCCATAAAAACCGAGACATCGGCCTGTTCCTGTTCCAATCAAAAGTATGCCAGTCTAGACAGCTGCCGGTAAAATAAAAGAGATAAAACCGTCCTGTTTTTAACGAGGTTGTTGGAACCTTCCGGCACCAAGCCGACAATCCAACATTTGGTGAAAATTGCAATCCAAGCCTACCACTGTTTTTATGACTTCAAACTTAGCATAGCTTGGGCATTAGCATTCTAAATCAAACACCAATCCCCAGGGTAAGAAATTAATCAAAAGCATGACACTTCTTGGCCACGCCGAGAGAAACGCTCAAAACAAATCTGCTGTGATATTAATAGACCCGTCAAGTGAGGCAATACGCGTGAAACTATGTCGTAAGGTGGAATACTGGTTTTGATTTACCATCTGGCACGGAGGGGAAAAGCAGTGTTGGCTGTTTCTTGTTTTTTTTTTTCTTTTTTGGGGGGGAGGTCATTAAATGCACCACAGTGTTGAATCACAATCATAAAAGTGTTTATTAAGGTCAAACTCGAGAGTGACGTTGGTGTTTGGTCACTGTTTTAGATGCTGAAGACACATGCATTCATAAGAAAAATGTAAATTAATATGAAGTGGTGAACCAGAAATGTGCATTTTTTTAGTATTTGTTCACATTTTGAATAATGTTTTTGGTCTGTTCCTGTAAAAAAAAAAAAAAGCCAACAGACAAGAACAAAATATCAAAATCAATTTGTACATAGGAACATTAACACTTGTTTTCAAAAGATAGACAACAGTGCATCCATATTAAGAAAAATGCACAACTGAATTGAAAATGCATGGAATCATGTGATTTTTTTTTATTAGAGATGCACGCCATTTTTTTCAGGGGGGGGGCTGGTATGAATGAATGGAATTTCAATTCATTTCAACTGAAAATACTTAATATTTAAATACAAACTTTTTTCATTTGCCTTTGACCCACGATTGACCTTTGGCGTGCTCGGTCGTGCGCACACATGCACACACACACACAGGAATACACACACACACACACACACACACACACACACACACACACACTGGCGGGAAATCGGCAGCCATTGCATGTTTGTGAGAGCAGAGCGAGCGAGGACGGTTCGGAACATGATCAGCTCTATTACCCATGGGGTGGGAGGTGTGTGTGTGTTTGTGAGGTAGGAACGTGTGTGTGTGTGTGTGTGTATCAGTGACAACAAACGTTCATTGTACAGAGAGAAAGAGAGACACGGAGGCCTCTCCCATCATTACAGGAATTGAAAACATTGCGACCATAACTGAACATCTAAGTGCTTGGGCTTCAATACTTCAATTTTATAACTACGTATATTGTTATTATCATGACGTCAGCACAAAAGGCCCAGCTGCGGCGTCAAACCCAAGAGCAGGACTCTAGCAGAGGTAATTCCACCAGTGAGCGACCAATCGCAAGCCCCTGATATTGATCGTCTCTGTTGTCCCTAATTGGGTTACAGTCACAGGGGCAGAAGCAGGTTCTAATGAGCCACAAATATTATTAATGACTCTTTTGACGTCAAAGGGAAACTTTGAAGCCACGACAGAAAGTCAGGCATTTTTTGGGGTTTGCCGTTTTTTTTTTTTTGCTTTTCTGATATTGGCAAGGGAAATAATTTTAGACTTATTTTATGAATTACATTTTTGTTACTATAAAATTGTGTTGTATAAATTATTGGCTTAGTTGCTCGTAAAACCCAAGAAAAAAACAACTGGACTTGGTTTGCCTCTTTAGGGCCATTTTAGTTTCATAAAGTCCTCCAAGGGTTGTACTAAATTTGTGAAAAAAAAATCTGATCAAAGTTGCCCAACCCCGCTTGAAAACCGCACTACAAGATGAATTGCAGAAGAAGACCGCAGAGCCCCCTCAAAATAAACAGGCAACCAAAAGCAAGAGCAACCAACAATAGCAAGCATAATTCTACAATAGAAAAAACTCTTGATGGGTGCTCGTTTTAAATGATATATGTTTAAAAAAAATCAAAGTGTATACGATGCAAACCCCTCAAACGAGACAATACGTTTAATACAACGTTTAGAAAAATAAATAACTTTTGATTTAGAAAACGCGAAAACAAACTTCTAGTAATGGGAATAATTATTGTACATTAGAAAAGAAATACTGCCAGATTCAGGAAAAAAAACGTAACAACTCTTAATTACGAGAAAAATACATATTACTAAATCGTATACTCTTAGATTCAAACAAAGACTCTTATAAACAGAAATAAGTCGTTATTTCACGATTATATTAAAGAAATGCACAGGTTTAACGCAAGCTGGTGTTATTGTAACTCCCTTACACGTCATCGCGTGTTTGAGTGTGTGTCTGTGTGTGTTCGTTATACGTGTGTGTGTATGTGTGTGTGTCCTTTGTCCTCACGCCACTCAATTGAGACATTTTACACAAACACACACACTGCACGATTCTTAAATGCATCCACACTTTCTGACGTAATAGTTCAAATTTAACAACCCTCATGTGTTACTCACAAAGCACAGATGTTGCAAAACAACTTAGCAATGTGCACGACTCATGTGAACAATTAACGACGCTGTCATTCGGGCATAAATCCGTGCGTAAAAATGCCACCAATTAGTTGATTCGTCATTTAAAATGGCAGAGTAGCGTCATGGAATATTCACTTTGCAGCTCTAACTTCGAATTAAATTAAGAGTTTTTCGCTAATTGCCCAAAAATAGGGATTTAAGTAAAGTAAAAAAAAAAAAACACATTCTAAGCAACAGGTTGGTTTGGTCCGTGAACGCCTCATCGCGCAGGACGCGTCACCGAATTAGCGAGACTCACCATCAGTAAATGGTCCAGGTCCAAACAAGCAAGTATCAAGATTGACGTGATACAGTCATAAAGTCCAAGAGTGAGGTTATAAAAACCGAGCCTTAAAGGGAAATCGGGCGTCTTCGGGGCTCATTAAATCCCTTTCAAGGTGTCCCCAGGGGCGCAACGGCGTGAGCGAGAGGCTCCGAGCGCGTCAGTCGGCGCCGATGGATGCGGGGTGGGAAGCACAACGAGAAATAGAGAGAGAGAAAAAACGAGGCGGTGCGCAGGAGGGACGTGTCCGAAATGAGCCAGCATCCCGAACCCCGTGACACTTTTTGTATCCGCCCAATTTCAACCTTCCTGCCCACCTCTCCTTCTCCTTGTCATCCTCCCTCTTCTTCTATGCGCCCTCCCTCCGCAGTCTCCGCTGTACGCGACCCCCCCCCCCCCCCCCATCTGTCTCAAACACCTTGAATGTACCCCCCCCCCCCCACACTACTCCATTAAAAAACTTTTTTTGGGGGGGTTGATCAATTTTTTCCACCCAACCGTCTGTCCATCCCATTTGGCAATTTCTGTAAATCCATCCATTGATCCACCTTTCTGTCTCCTCTCCAACCAAGAACCTGCGTCCATCCATCGGAGTGATCTTTATCTAACAATACATTTAGCAATATGTACACTCAACCTTAGCGTCCTGTCTGTCCGTCCATCCATTGCCCATTCATTTGTCCATGGAGCATTTGTCCCATAATTCTATTCAACTGGTTCGTTCTTTCTTCCGCCCACCAATCATCCAATAGTTCATCCGTCTAACAATTTATATCCGTCCAAGCGTTCATCTGTCCAACCGACCAGCCAGGTCATCCATTTTTCCGACCACCAAAAATAGTTTCATCATTCTACTGAAATGGAAGCACCACCTTCACTTTTTTTTACAACGCCATCATTTGAGTCGTACATTCGACAACCCATCCATCCGTTCTTTTTTTTACGAGTACGTTCTCGCAACCCTCGGTTCCCCGAATGTCCGCGTAAAATCTCAACGCTCTGTTATTTACAAGACATCGTTGGCCAGAACTTTCCCCGTTCCCAATGCGAGGTGTGCATGTGCCAAACTATCACAACAGAAGGATGATGTGTGAAAGTTTCAGATTATTTACAGCTGTTGGCTCCACTTGTCGAGTTTGAATAAGCACTCCTGAGCAGGACCATGTTGACGGACGAGCCATTAAGGCTTGGAAACGCTCTGGATGAAAACGCTATGAACGGTACCCTCTGGCCTACTTTCATGTCGTTATTCATTTTCGTTGAGTCATTTCATATCTCCGTCAAATTGACAGGTGGGATTTTTTTCCCCTGAAACCTCTTACCTGAACCCTCGTGCCATGCAGACTATTGGCAGTGGTGTGAAATGCAAATAATTTATTCCTGTAATTACTATCTGAAAACACCCAAATCTCAAATCATATTTCCCCATTCAAATGAATGGAAATGCCATTAATCCGTTCAAGCCCCCCTTCCAAAACAATTGTTCTATGTATTTTAATGAGGAAAACAAATACTCTGTAATCTTGCACTTCCTAACAATATAGTCAGTTCATAATTAAACAGAATGTTTTTATTTATTTTTTTTAGTTTTTGTCAAGTGCATCAATTCTAGTGTGCCTGCTTTGGCCACCTGGGGGCAGTACAACACAGATGTCACACAAGTCCCTAACGAGGGAGCCTCTTTGTAGCAGCCAATCATAATGCAGAAGGACAAGTCCCTCCTACAACATAATAACATCTCTCCTCTGAGCTTATCAGTGCGCAACTAATATCAGTTGTCTACGCAGAGGATAAAGAATTTATGACCGAGAATTATCTGCCCTGTCTACATGTTGCGGAACCATTTCAGTTTTGTGCTTAGAGAAGAAAAAGCAATGTAACATGGAAGCTAAGTAGCATTAAGCTAGGAGGGGCAGTCATACAGCACTTAGTGCTGCTGATTTTTTTTTTTTTTTTTTACCACAGTATTTCTTTAAACAAGTATCTGTACTTCTACCTAGGTAAATAGTGTGAGTACCTTTGCCATAATTGGCATGCTCTCCACTTTGGGGATGTTCTTTGTGACTCAGGGCGCTTCACCTTTGGACGCATGCCTTCTGCATGACGACACCACATGGCAGAGATTCTCCCAAATGTCTTCCAAGTCTTTTTTTTTTTGTTTTAGCGATCCACACCTTGTTTTCGTTTTTCCAGTTTCAAGTCATAACTTGGGGCGATCGTAGCACCCCAACACACCTCAGAGTCCATTTCCCTCATATTCAGCTTCCCCCGCCCAGTCTCAGTTTTATCTTTCGTCACGCTCCCTGCGTGATTTCATATTGCAAGCGGAATTAAAAGCAGATGAAACTTGTGAAATAATCCAACACTCGCTCTGGCCGATGTCAGAAATGAGAGATGTTATAAATGTTTGGGCCCAAATGTTTTGACGGAAGGGAAGGCAATTTAACACGTTGCTGACACGTACTAGCAAACAATGAGACGTAATCAAGTCTTGTTATTGTAACACAAAGCAGAGGGCGCCGCCGATGCTTCTCGGGATGAATCAGATGTGACGTCACCGCATCGGGACAACTTTCAGAGCAAGCCTGATAAGATGTCGCATAAAAGCCACGGAGCTATTTGTTCGGGCCTGATAAGTAAATGCTGGCATGTCGGAATTGTTGCAGCTTGCCCTCATCAAACTGGTGATAGATGAATATCTTTCATACCGATAAAGACGAGATTATACAATAAAATGCAAGCTTAATATAGATTGTATATTTTAATGACAGATAAATGAAAAAAACCTGAGGGGGTAAAAAAGTCATTCCGACCTGAACCATTTTGAAAATACATTTTTACATTCTGGTTCAGGCGCGTTCTGTGTTTTGTTTTGAACCAGGTGACTTCACCTCCCACGTGACCATTACTAATCCACTCACCTGAATCTTAAAGTCAAAGGTGCGCTGGAGAGATGTAAAACCCGCCTCTGTACCGCTCTCATTTCTACGAATTGTCCCGCAATCCATCCTCTGCGACATCTAAATTATGCTCAGGGCAAAAAGGACACGAAAAGTTTACGGACGGATCGGACAAACTATTTTAATCCCTGTAATGGAATTGGCATGTAAACTCGAGAGACTGGAAGTAAACAGAGGGAAAATGGAGAGGGATGGATGTGCTTTCCAGGGGAAAAGCTGTGTTGAAACTCACGGTTCGTGCCCCCTCCTTCGCCTCTCCCTCCCAGAGAGAGCAGGACCACAAGATACTTTAAAACCTTTTCCGGACCATCTCTTGTAAGCGCGTTTCCCAGTTTGGATAAACACGGCAACCTTCTGGCCACAAAGAATATTTATACTCAAACTTGGGGTTTGTTTTTAAAGCAACAGTAAGGAATAGTTCTTTTTTTTTTGCTCATGGGCTCCCCCTGCTGTCATTAAATGTAATACACTTAGCTGGAGCGAAGAGTGATGCTGCTTTAATGTCTTTCCATGTGCTTCTTATGCTCCCTGCCAGATATTATCAGCAGGCGTTGGTCAAGTGAGTGTGCCGTGAGGTGCTGCTAGTAGTGTGGGGGTCCTTTTTTTAGGTCTTCCTCTCGTTTCAACATTATCCAGATGCAGCCCAAGTGGGCCGAAGGGTGGGACGATACGTTGTTAATGGATTAAAAAGCTTTTTTATCGCCATGTGCATTGGCACTTGTAGATAATGCTTTCATCTGAGGAAGGGGGTCGGGGGTTACTCGACCACCACACCGATGTAGGTCACCGTATTATGCGATCTCATGCTAATTAATATTGTTGCTAACAAGCTACACTCTCTTAGCTAATTATTTATGCTCAAAAAATCGCAACAAATCTCAGTAAATAAGATTAGCTCATTCACATAAACAAGTTTTGATAATTCCACTTCTTCAATTTACCAGTCATGCTTTTGCTCCGGAATATGGCCGGAAGCCAGAGTACACAAAAAAAATACACAAACTAGATGTATGTCTGAATCGCGGGACCGCTTGACAACCTTAAATAACCCTGTGAAGGAAAGACGTTCAAAAGCTCAGACTCTGTAAATCATCAAGTGCAAAGTGAGACATCAACACATTTTGACACGACAGAACATCGATTGTAATTCTCAACACACCAACCGCGTATAACATTTCTATCGCCCTCCCGGCCGGAGCTGTTGCGGCATTTCAGTGGATTATCAACGCCACTCTTAAACGCACTCCGAGTGTCGACAGTACTGTCTTTTTTTTTTTCAAAATGTGACATTTAATACGGTGAGTAAATCACTCTCGAGACCTGTTATTCCGCCAAGAATGCAATTACATACTTTCAAATAAAAACTTGAAAGGGCCCAACAAGTTTTAAAACGCAGTGTGCGCTCGCGGGACGGCAGGCCAGGAATTCCAAGCAGTCCGAATATGCTAACATCCCTTGTGTGGGCAAAAGGGGGAGTGAGGAGGGGGAGTGCGTTTGAAAGGAGACTAAACTCAAATGCTTAGTGATGGCCTATAACTTTTGAAGTTAGCAGGGAGGCTCTCCATATTAGCTGAAGGCAAGTGAAGGTAACACGGAGGTGGGCGAATTTAGCATAGAAATTAATGTTAGCAAACAGGTTATCAAAATCAACAGTTGGCAAGTTAGCATGCAGGCTTGCCATTTTAACACAAAGTTAGCATATGCAGTAATTTCACTGTGTTAGCGTGAAGGCTAGTAACGCGCAGTATAGAAGCTAGCGTAATTAGCAGTTTGGTCAACAACACTAGCAGGCAGTCTCACCATGTTAGCATGGACTCTAATAAAGGTCAAACAGGCTATCAATGGTAGTGGGATTATCAATAGATTCTGTTTATTATATAAAACTTTTGACATTGTAGAAAATATACAAAATATATTAAAAGATAGAAAACAACTGTATGTGATCTAAAGGAGCTTGACAGTTAGCTTTGTCAGACCAGTTTACTATAATCTGTGCATCTCTTCTTAATAAACTATAAAGACAGCAAGGTGTAAAAGCAATGATTCACTCCTGACGTAATCCTTCAAGGCGCATTCTGGGATTTAACACCCCGTGGGCCGTTTCCTGGGAATTTGGCAGCCGACGCCTGATTAACCCACCCCTCAGAGATCCAGGAATGCTGTCACCCAAGTTTTAAAGATCGGTCTCTGCTCCGACGCGTAGCCCTGGTTTTTGCATGGAGAAATGATTAAGCGGTTGCCGCCTCCGGGTTCCACCCTGGATTGGATCATTAATGATGGGAAGAACCTGAGCGTCTTGTAATTGCCTTAGCTTAACGGTTGGCATCGAAGCCACGGTCAGAGTAACTTGGCAAAGATGAGAAATTCACAATCCAACTTTGACAGATTCAGACTCTTAGCTCATTAGCTAGCAACAACAACAAGAAATTCATTTTAGCGGATTTCGGCCAACTTGGCTTGTATAAGTGCCGAGTCATGTTATCAGTGTTACCAAATCCATCCGCTATGCAAAAATCCATGGCAGCTGGACTTTTCTGGTCCAAAGGAGACTGGAAAAAGATCTGGCTAACTGGAGCCACATTTCCCTCTGCTCACCGGTGCAGCCCCCCTCGGGGATCCATTTGTGACATGACACAAATTTTCCGCTGACAGCGAAACGAATAAATAAGCAAACAATTCCGAAAAAGGGCTTTAAGGCTGATTGTGTGTATTCCTGCTCATAAGCTAAAACCCCGGAGGCTTCTGGCTGGGGTTAAGCCGAGCGAATGGTACCACTAACAATGGGTATTTTGGATTTCCGACAAAAGAATATAAGTCAAAGTGATCGTTAGCGTGTTTTATTCAGGATATCATTTTGAGGGAAAATGATATCCCGTGAGCAAAAAAATGGGCATTATGACTTCACCTCCCTCCCCCTAACATCTTCCATCATGAGGACCTCCGAGGCCGTTTTATGTCGCCATGGCGACCTCTCAAACATGCCGCCGGTTGGCATAAGGTCGGCTGCCAAAATGTGTTTCCTCGCTCTGCCTGTTTGCCCTCAAGTACCTTGTGCCCCACCCTCAGGGAGCCTCGCGATCCGCAGGGGAGTCAGAGTGGGGAATAACATCGAGGGCAACCCAGTGGTTTATGAAAACTGTAAAATAGGGAATGGAATTGAGATCATGTGCAAAGATTGTGTCATCATTACCTCCACCAACAAAACAATGGAAGTCTCTTAGGAACGTCATTCAAATAGAATGTTTTTATTTTCTAGTATGGGATGAGGGAGGTCCAAATTTTAAAGTCCCACAAACAAGCTCTTAAATTGAATTGCTGGACTTCAATAATGATTTAAGAAATTCCGCCCGATAGGTTCTCCCCAAAGAAACTTCACTCAAACCATCTCCATGTTTGCAACTTCAACGCTTTACCTTCTTAGGTAATCCAACTGAATTGCCAGCTGCTAGTTCAGCTGGAGATGGCGGAGCAAAATGACAACAAACACGTACAGAAGCTGCTTCACCTCCTCCGCAGAACAAGCATGACATCAGCCGGCAGCCATTTCGCTGTTTACGCGCTTTATTTTCGGGGCTCCATTATGCTTGACTCGTCAGTGCTTTTAGCCGCTCGGGAGGAAGAGCGCAGCGCGAGCAGCCGTTGTTAATATTGGCTGCATCTGCTGAAAACCAAATAACGGCGGGTGGTCACCTTTCATCAGAGAATGACGGGAATCAGGGGTAGTGGGCTTGAAAGGGGGGGGGGGTGTAAGGTATGCACCTCCATGAAATGATACCCGAATAGTTAATTTAATACAATAGAATAGAATTGAATAAACAAATAAAAGATACATGGGAAAATAAATAAATAAATAAATTTCCCCTGAGATAATTTAATTTATTAAACATTTTAAATGATGAAATATGGTGTTTTGTCTATTTCTGCATTTTTATTTTTAAATCAAGCAAACCGTAGCATACAGAACATTTTGGTGGACTGCGTTTTACTTTTACTCAAGTCACATTTTTCTAAAGTAATAGAATGGGAAGGATTGGGGGGTGGTCATGGTGCTATGTGTTTTTTTTTTTTGGGGTTGGGGGGACGTTTTGTAGTGCTATCTCGCAGCTGTTCCACTCAGCACGGTGAGGTCTCCCGGCATAAATTTCACTGATATCACCTCCATCAGAGGCCCATAAAGCTGATTTATTATAAATAGAACTCTGGTGTGTTTACGGCACACATTCTTGAGCCTGCAACATCTTTCAAAGTGAGCATTTGCAGGTGCTCTGGCTCGGCCTCTGTGGGGCAGGAAGAACATGGAAGGAGAGTGGTGGGGGGGGGTGATGGAAGAAAAGGGCAAGATAAAGCACGAAGGTGATGAGCTTGGGAAAACATGGCAGCTATTACCACAAGGGTTTTACTGAGCATCAAAGTATTTACTGAAGTTTATAAATGTAGTAATTCTCAAGGCACTCCCTAATCATAAATAAGCAGGTGGTTCTTCTGTGAGGCTGCAGATGCAACGTTCTATGTGGGTTAGTTAAATATTATATAAGAATATAAGTATACTATATGTTTTATATATAATGATCGAAAAATAAATGTCAGGAAAAGCCTACTTGAACAGCTGAGCTTTATTTGAAGCTAATTCGAGTCTTTTAGCCTAGCTTGCTAGCTCGGCGCACAATGAAGTATGCTCAAGTCTGAGTTGAATTACAATATTCTGCAATTTGGCAGAACAATCAAATGGATTTTTTGTGGCTTTTCACTGATTCACACTTCAAATGGCATGACAAGCCACACATTTCAAGCAAACTAATAAGTAGTAATAGATGTCCAAAGCAGCCCTAAACACTTGATAGTGAAAGTGGCTAGCAGCTTTGCGTAACATTAACGCTCGCTAAATTGCCTTCTCAAACAGCTGTGCCACAAATGCGGTTAGTGGTTAGTCAGCATATTGATTCGCAGTGACCTTTTTGTTTTTGCCACCATGTAAAAAAATAAATCTTTAACCGTAGTCTTGCGCAACTGTTCCAGAAGCACCTGCTATGACATGCAACGTGGTTAGGATTGGTATTTATTTACAAGGGACAACGTGCACACACACAAAGACCGTCATGTAAACAAATACCCACAATCGTCCACAATCTGGCTTGTGTTTTCGTTCTGGCTTTTTTTTCTTCCGCAGGGTGGAAATATTTAGCCCTGATGAAACCTGCATCTGGACGACCACAACCGCTCAAATCAAATAAACCAGGGAGCTCTATTCTTTTTTCCTTTTTTCTCCCCCCTTCCCTCTTCCATAAAACCCATCAAGAGGAATGTTGGTAATCCATGTCAACTCCTCCATCATGTCTCTCATTACCAGCCATATTGTTCCCATTAGGCCTCAATATCCTCAGCTCCTATCAAGGGAATGGAACAAAAAGTTCAGCCTTTACGGGTACAATGCCTTGTCACTGGAGCTAAGACGTATTCTTTAGCTACTTACTGTAGCTAACCTTTTGAAAAAAAACGCTCTTTAAAAATTGTCCCTATAAGGCGCTTGGTTGGAGACGTTAGCTACAGACTGGACTCTTGTTTCTGGTAGTGTACCTTCAGAAATATTGTAGTGGCACCTGAGAAACTGAAAATATTTCTAAAATTGTCCCAATTGTTGCAGTAGATAGCAGATGAGCTATTAGCTTTAGCCGTCAATAGCTGTGAACAAGTTATGGTTGACGTCCAACATTACAATTTCAAAACAATAGCTTCTTGGCCATTATCCCTCAAGGCTATCCTCAGTACTTGGCATTGATAGAAAGACATTTTGAAAGTTTTCCACAACAGAAGCCACCCATCCACAAAATCCACCATTAATCTATAAAAAATACGTCTTCAATATTCGCAGTCTATGGAGTCACTCACACACACACGCAGATATGGGCTTGGCCACCAAAGTTCTCGGTCAAGGTTAAGGAAATATCGAGATAATTGCAGGGCTGGACGGGACGTGAACTTTGCCGCCACATGAACGCGAGTCGGCTTAGCATGTGCGGCGGCCCTGACCTACTCACCACTTCACTCCGTCGACTTCAAGCCGCCGCCTGCCTTTCGCATCGGAACTTTGAACAACAAGGAGTTTCGTGGTGTGGTTTTGGGAAAAACCCCAGATAGTCCTCTGATGTGGAAGCTGTCATATCTTATTTTAAGCTTCCGCAGAACATTGGCCACGCTCGTCGTTATGGCAATCTGTCACGTATCGTGATGCCATTCTATGGTGAACCTCGGTCAGATCCAAGTTTCCGTCTTTGTAAACGAACCCGGACGCTCAATGGGAAGCGCCATTCAGAAAATCGTTTCAGGGCAGTTGGCGCCAACGTGACACCGCCGGATTTTATTTGATTGAATATCTCACTATCAAAAGTAATTCAAAAATACCCTTTCTAAAACTGCATTTACATTCCCAAGGTTCAAGAGTACAACTATGAGGTGGTCCAATCCTGACAACATGCGTAAGAGGGACCAACGTACGACAGAATCTGTAACGACGAGCCCTCGCACATGCCCGCACGACTCGTCCCACATCTGGATTGACATGGCAAAGCTCTTAAGATCGTGAGTAACTGTGGCTTGCCATTTTATTTTGAAACTCACCACATGTGTCTCCTCTAATGGAACCGCATCACTTGATCTTGGTTTAGAGTGGCCGGGCTACAGTTTTAGGCATGCGACTATATGGAAACATTAGAGATGAAAGTGAAGCGCATGTTAACAAAATTGTGATTTTGACTCAAGACCTGACAAAAAAGTGACATATTGTGTGATGTTTTTTGGGTGAGTCCAAAACCACTAGAATGGGGCGTGGAAGATTTGTAGGACCTCGAGGGCCAAAAAAAAAAGGCAGTGGCACTCCCTTGAATAATTTTACGAAAGGTCTGACCTACCAAAAAAATCAATTGTTTTTTGTTGATGTTTTTTGTGGGACCTATAACACAAATTCTACCAAAAACCAACTCTATAATCCAAATTGACTTCAACTAGACATTTTGGCAAGTGCACTTTTTTTTTTGCCCTTCTAGGTCACAGCAACCTAAAAAACTACAATGTTGCAAAAGTTCTGAACAAACTGATTTTTTTAAGTGCCAGTTTTAAAAACCTGAACCTCTCACAGGAGGAGAAATTAGCTTGAGTGTGTGAACAAGCACTTGTTTATTGACCTGTGTGTGTGGTGGCGGTGGCGGGGCGCTGGGGCTAAACTTTATTAACCTGGCCTGCCATGAATGGAAGACACCTGCTGTTGGCACTTAGGCCGTCATTACTTCTGTAGAGAACTGCAGGGAGGACCCCGACCACGCCCAATCCCGCCCGCTGCTCCATTGTCCCGCCGTCCTTCTTCCAAACAATCCAGTGCCACCGTGTTGACGATGAGAATGGCTTCTCGTTGGCTATCGTTGCTAAGATGACAAAACTTTGCTTGTCAGCGATCAAAATTGCAAAGCGGAAACCACCTAGCCCCCTTTTGTCCACCCCCAATATTTTTATTTTTTTTTTTTGACGTTGCTACCGGTGCAGCAGGCGGCGTCGAAAGAATGAAACAGACCATACAATGCGGACAAAAAAGCTGCAGCGCTCTCGACGGATAAGGAGCACAGATGGAGGGGGGGGGGGGTCATTGTCAGCTTGAAGTGAGTCCCGTTGGACGCAGCAGATAAGCGCTGCCCTCCTGATTTCACTCACATCCCTGTCAGACAGGAATTCACGCTCACTACTTCCTGTCACTTACAGACGGTGGGAAGCTTCGGGATTATCCCAATGAAATGTCATTTCTATCCTATTCTACGAGAAGAGTTCTGGAACTGGATTTCAGGGAAATCACATCCAGCGCCGCTGTCAAAGATGAAGGCTCGACCATCCTGAGTGACACATCCTCTAAAGTGCATGGTGTCAATGGTTGACTTTCAGCAGAGCAGATAAAGGCCAAGCTATCCCCGGCCCTTTATCGTCCTTTCTGCCATTACGCCGACACTAGAGAGGCGAGCCCGGATGCTTGAGCGCGTCCGTGGCTAAAAGGAGGATCCGTGCGCCTGAGCCGGATAAGAAAGGGTGGGAGAGTTTCGCCAAGCGACAGCCTGTGTTTATTTATTTGCTCCACTTCAGGAAATTAGGGAAGGAGAATCCCAGTGAGTAGTTTACAACCAAACATGTCCAAATATACAAGACTCCGCAACAACTGGATTGCAAACTTGGGTCTTGCGTCACAAACAAATGATCCAAACCGGAGAAAAATCCAGACAGTGAAGCTTATAAACTGTAATGGAGAATCGCCTGTGTGTTTAATTTGCCGATGTGTGATGTCATCGCTGGGCCCCGCCCCCCTTTCAAGATGGTCTGAGACGGGAGCAAATTAGAAGGCAACTTTGACATAAAAGGCCGAGAAGAAGAAGAAGGCTTGGCTGCTTTCAAAGTGAGTCAGGTTAATGCAAAGGAAAACAGATAGCGATGTTTCGCCTTTTGACAGTGACGAATGCGGTTTTAATGGGGAAGGGGGGGGGGGGTGTATCTCTGTGGATTAAAGAACAGGCTTTTAGGGAAAGCCACCCACTGGGTCTTACGAAAGACGTGTCATTGAAATCCAGCTCAAGCAGACTTGAAGCAAATTTCAAGCAATTTTTTTTTCTTTCTCTGTCTGCCGTGCATCTGCCAAGCTAGCCTCCTTTTCCTATCCCACGTCTAATGATAGCTGTCCTCCGCCATGATTACATGTTTACTCTGGAAGGGCGGCTCGAGCGCTGCTGCCTAACCCATCGGGAGCTAAAGCTCAAACATGTGAGAGAGAAGACGGATGGACACATTGATTTGGATGACATTCCGGCTTGAGTACTCTAAGTGCAGCCAATTTTTGAAGACGAAATGATTTAAATTGTTCAATGAAATGAGGAGGTGCAAAGGCTGAAGCTGGAGCGAGGAGAAGGCACGTTAATCATCACCATCCTGTCGACAACAGAGCGCGCCTCGGTACTTGTAAGGATAACGCAACTATCTCCCTGAGTCACGAAAGCAAAGGCGCGGTGAAATGATGGAAGGGAAGACGTAAAACGGACCAAAACAATTAGTAAGGGTATTTTTGGATTTGTGCTACTTTATGCCAAAGATTTTATTTACATGGAGCTGGATCAGTTCAGTTCAAATTACGGGGGGTTAGATGTTTGAAAACCCCAACCCCAACAGGGATGTGAGATCTCCCTCGTGTCCTGTCCGTGGACCTCACCGGTAACAGCCCCCGTACCCTGGGCCAAGGCCGCCACCTTTAGACCCGACCTTCCACCTCTCGGCTAACTTGAATTTCACAAAAAGCACTTTCCCTTCACCCCTCCAACCTTCCGTCTGGAGTCTGTCGATGCTGGCGATTCGTCTGATCTGACACCCGTCCTGATAAATCCCGGCAAAGTAAAAGCAGAGCGGACGGTGTTTTTTCTCGCGGCTATCGTTGAGTTTTGCCATCTCCCTTCTCTTTGGATGTGTTGCCAAAAAGTGAAAGGCTCCAGTGGACACAACATTACATGACGCAGCTGCACCCGTGTTACTTAATTGCAGATTGGGCGAGGTCTTTATCTTTACATTTTTGGGGGATAACCTTAAGCAACATTTTCTTTATGTCCAGTGAAGCTAGTTAAAAAAAAACTAAGGGTTTTAGCGTCTATAGTCGTCAATGGCATTGAACGAGTTGAATAATTCTACTATAATTAAAGTTCCCCATCGCGAACAGTAGCGTCTAATCGAGACACGATGTGTGATACGGTACAATATCTTGATAGCGCCCAGATCCTCTGGAATGACTTTTGGGCAGGAAGTGACATCCGCCCAGTGACGTTAGTTAGCATTTGTTTTGAATCGGCTGAACGAGGAGACAGCGAGAGAAGCGGGAACAAAAGTAATTAGATTAAAGTCCCACTTGCCTCCGGCGGTATTTCCACCGGTAAACATGTCTGTCCCAAAGCCGCCCATGTAAACACGGCACGCTCTTTGACCTCAACGGTAAACACGTGCTCCGGGGATAATCTTTCTCGACCCCACGACGCTGACGAATATGCTTTTAATCAGCAAAAGTAACACTTTACATGAATCTTCATTACGCGCTTAAAAGTCGAGATAAAATATAAGGATTCCGTCTAAGTAATCGTATCGTCATCGTAGAGAGTAAAACAACACTTTGTTGTGTTTCTGAATTGTTTGTTGGCCAACTTTACTGACAGTACGGGCTTGCGAGCCTTATCACGTCTTCCATCTGCTGCTACACATCCTGCATGCTTGGGAGACAGAAAGAGAAATGATTGGGAAGAGATTGAAGCAAAAAGGGCCGAGCGGCAGCCGGTGGGTCCGGGGCCCGGCCCTCGTAAAACGTCTGCAGCCGGCTGGGCTGAAGGGGGGAGCAAGGAAGGAGGCAATTAAATACCCGTGAGGGCCTGACAGTGGCCACAAGAGCTTCCCTTTATCCTTCACTGGTATACAGTAGGCAGATATACCGTATACTACACTCGGGAAAGACCATGAAAAGTGAGTCAGTGTATAGAAGCGTGAGCGATGCATTCAGGACCACCGCCGAGACAGGGGGCAAGCTATCAAGACAGACGACTTCCTACTGTAGTCTGATTATTCCCTGGAGGCCCTCTGTAAAAGACTCCTCATTAAGACCAGACCTTTTATGGAGGGCGTAATGAGTCTAGCCTACGACAAGGAAAGACTGATAAAGACAACGTCCACTTACTTCCTACTTGGGGTTATGGTTTCAGAACCTTCCTGTCCTCGGAGGTCCCACCAAGGGCACCCTATACAGCTCAAGCGACGACTTTCAAATCAAAACTCAGAAGAAGTGAAACTAACAGTTTAAGGACCAAGAGTTGAGAACAAAACAAAATCAGGTTTTCAGTTGTTGTGACCAAGACAAGATCAAGACTTTAAGGAATTAAGACCAAGACCGACCAGTTGAGACCCTGTCAAGACCAAGAAATTGAGGGGTTGAGAAGTCCAAGACTTTGAGGAGATTAGACCAAGTTAGGAACAAGACATCTAGGAGCTACAACAAGACCAGGACAAGGGGGGGGTATTTACAAGTGGTTGCAACCGTAACAATTGCCACTCGGAAGTCTGGAAATCCGCGTGACGTAAAGCTAGAAAGATCTCATGTTCTTGTGCACGCATCTTTTGCCCGTGAAAAGACGAGTTCCTGGCAAGAAGAGGAGGAGAAGGCTGTGGGGAGAAATGGGAGGGGATGCTGTGTTGGGAATGCCAGGAATGTCCACCCATGTTTACAACCCGGGCTGGTTCACACCTGCAGGTCAGGCTGTTATCACCGGCCCCGCGGCCCTCTTCCTCTTCTTCTCCGTCTTTTTCTTCTTCTCACTCCCCGCGTTCATTACATGAGGGTCAAACTCAGAGGTGACCTAATTAGAAGCTCATTACATCACCGACAATCTTCATTAGCATGCCAAGCCGGCCCGTTAATCCATTAGCTCTGCCGAGACCCCCCACCTTCCTGGTGCAGCCCTTACATTCCTGCCCCTGTGGCCCTACACTGGGGCCCCACATATAAAAATAACCTTTTCAAATATTAAGGCTGGAGACATAAATTGTACTTACTCCCATATCCTAAAAACAGGAAAGTTATGTTTGCTGAAGACTCAAAATAATGTGAATGTTTTTTTGTGCCCTGCAAAAAGTCCGGAGTCCACCCCACCTGTCCCCCAAAAGGATCCCCCGACCCTAATGAGGATGGATGTTTGACTTTATGTTTCACCGACCTGCAAACGGTCTTACTTATTTATCTTCCTGACATCATCAATCAGTCTTCCCAAAAAAGCAAAACATTATGTATAGGAAGAGGAGACATCGACTGTTTTCCACCAGGTCTTTGTTGGACGCCCCCGGGTGTAGATGGACGGGGGGTTTTGGTGCCCATGCGGGGTATCCATCTCCTCGCTGGGGACTCGAACCTCCGCCGCTTTGCCTTTGAAACCTCTCCCGTCTGGTGACTGGTGAGCCATACGAGCGCTTAGAGCTTTGTAAGTGACTCCATTGTCGGGGGCAGATTGAGAGGAAAAAGGAAAAAGAGGGTCGGGTGGGACGGGGAGGGGGTGCGGCAAGCCCTCAGGACAGAGGAGCAAGGTGAAACAAAAAAGTCTGCTTCTGTGGTCTGAAGAGGCCAGGAACCCATCAAAGGCCCATGTGCTGACCTGCGGCCTTTGTCCGGCGGACAGCCCTGGCTTCATTTAACCTCTCTCCGGAGGTGAGCTATACACAATCCACCCTCGTGCCCTATGGGAACACCCCACCCCCCGACTCCCCCTCACCTGGGACACTGCAGGTGAAAGTGGATGGGCGGGGTTCCGATTGCTCATCGTCCCGACCTGTCTGGTATACGCCGCAAAGGTAGATGAACACTCTGTGTCCAATCCCGGATGCCCGGCGGCCGAGTTTTACCCTGCGACAACGGCCCCCACCTTCCGGATACCCGGCGGCCGAGTCTTACCCTGCGGCCTTCGTAGTCTCTACTCTGGCGGTGAAGCGCTTACCTGGAGGATGGTAAACCTCAGCTATGTGGCAGACAAAGGTGAACTTAGTGGAGATCGCCACCATTGTTGAGTTCTGGGAAGGTGAATCGTTTGAATCGTCTGTAATGAGTTGCTGAATAGAGTGGATTTTGCTGCTGTGTGGGATCTTGTAAAAGGACCACCAATCTGCCTTTTGTACCACGCGCATAAAAGGATGTTTCTTGTAAATCTTGAACTTTTACATCCGTCTAAACTGTACCATGGTATACGTCTTGTGATTGGCTGGTGACCGATCCTGATCACCTTTGACCCAATGTCAGTCTGTGGTATCCAGCTCAATCACGACCTTGATGAGCTCAAGCGCTAAAGAAAATGGATGGAACAAAAAAGCTATTCTGGTGTCGGGGAGGAGGGGGGGGGGGTCAGGTGAAAATGACGGAGTACCTGGTACTGGCACTGTGGAAAGGAATCGCGGACCAAATTGTCCCGCTTTCATTAGAGCGCTGAGTGAAGCCTCTGCCTAGCCGTCGATTCCCAAGACTCTCGGATAACAAGTGGCTTCCCACACTGAGGCTTTCTGTTTTCTCCTCACCAATAAAACCAGGCCGGGACAAACTTTAGAGGGAGACGACGGTGCAGCAAGGGCTGGGAAAAGGGGACCCCTGCTGTGGTCTGCTGTTATCTGTCATTTTGAGGGTAGAGGGGGGGCACAATGAATGGCTGCCGACAAGGCATTTTAGGATGGCTGCGATAAGATATCCCACCCCTGGTGTCTGACCCCTCTAGCAGGTTAACTGTCCCTCTAAGAGCTGGTACTGAAAGACAAAGTTCTTGGGCCAGTCTGTCAAAATCTCAAGTGAAAGCGGATGATGCAGGACAAAAATATTCGGTGGCCATTTTAGTCTGCCTTCGTCATGGTGGTGAATTTTGATGAGTCGCCATAACAAATGAAACTCCAAGAAGTCAACTCCAAGAGGGAAGAGCTTGAAAGAATGTAAGGCAATAGATGCAAATTCTATTCAGCTTGAGTTTTTTTTTTTTTTTTTTTTTCCCGGTCGGTGCAGCTGTGTTGGGAATGTCGGGTTTGCGTGAGGAGGCCCAGTCGCGGCGGTCACGATGCAAACATGCGCACACTGAGGTTGGCCCATTTATTTAGTTGCACTTGTTTAACCAGCTGCCCTCTGTGCTTCACGAGAAATGTCTACTCTCGACCGCCATGGCAACTATAAAAACAATAAAAAACACAGTGGGGCTTTATTTTAAAACAAAAATGGTGGAAATGCTCACAATAGAATTTAGATCTGTTGGCTCCAGATCGACATTGAGCACCCGAGTCGTCGTGCGTGTGCGCGCTGATAAACCGTGACCTCCGGCTCATGACGCAAGTGCGCTAATGGTCACCGCGAGCGAGCCGGAGGTGTTTGCTCCTCTAAATGGACGAGGTATTTTTATCCTCGCGCACACAGACGAGTAGTGTGTGTCACATCTGGGCGCACCGCAGGGTGAGCGGGGCGGCTGCGGGTTGGCACGTAGCGCTGGCACTGCTCAAGTTCCTGATAGCTTTCTTTGAAGTTCTTTTTTGCACCCCCAACCCCCTTAAAAGCACCCCCTCTACTCCCTCCCGCCTTCCTTCACACACTCACAGCAGGAAATTGCATTCTGTCCTCCCGCCATGGCAGATAAATGAGGCAGGGGAGTGGCTGTACACTGTCACCAACCGAACTGGCCTGTCTCTGTGCTGTGTTAGCCGCGTGCGCTGTTAGCCGCGTCAACACGCTGTCAGCGAAGCCTGTTTCGCACAAATTGACCGCCAGATTCTTTTACACAGCGAAGCAAGATTTTGCCAAGAATTTGTACGCTTTTACACAGGAACACGGAATCATCCTCAGATCTTTTGATGCTGTCAATGCTACCGTCTGCTATGAGCTAACATGCTAGCTTGTCCCCACCTGATAAATTAACTCTGGTTCTAAATGCCTCACATTGTCAGCTGTAGTATGACACCTCTTAAATTAGCGTTAGCATCAGACAAAGATTTCAACACGCACGTCGCGTGTCGACTAGCGTGTCACATCAGATGACATCATGGTCCGAAGACATTGTCTGGGAATGTCGTTGAGAAAATTAGCGAGGCACGCAACGGGCACGGGGGCCACCGCAAATGTGCAGGATGTGTCCCTGCGAGCGTGTGTACGTGGTTCCTTAAGTGTGAGATCATGTTTTGTATGGACCATAGGTACGTCTTGACGTCATTCGCTTATGTGTAAGGTGCTGGCCGTGAGCCAGAACGTTGCCAAAATGTTTGATTAGTCCGCCCGCCGCTGGAAAATGACTTACAGCTCGTAAGGTGATGTCACTCATAGCAAAAACCCAACGGTACCACCCCACCCACTATGACGACCTCAGTACCGGAGGGGACCCGCTGCTGGTGCTCGACTGTTGACTGCAGAAAGCGTCTAAGTCATTTTCCATGTCTGAGTAAATGCTCTTAAGTGCTTTAAAATTGTTGAGATACTTAAATTGCCTCATTCTTCAGGGGTCCCTTGGTTAATGTTAGGGTGGCGTACGTCTACCTGCCAGTTTTGGGGTGCTGAAGTAATGCAGTCTGCAAGGTGTTGCAGGTTCTGGTCAATCATTTGTGCTCTGTTTAATGTTTCCTAACATCTCTTGAGCCCCAAAAAGTAAGCTTCAATTCTTGAGGGTTTTTTTCCCCCGTAATGGAGGTCAAAGTACTTTGGGTGTTGACTTTTGAAAATGCAAAAGCGAAAAAAGAACTTGTCAAGTGTGTAGAAATCTCAAGTGGACTTAAAATAGGCATGGGATGATTCTAATTCAGAAAATTTTATTTCTCCCAGTGGAGTAATTATGGGATGTAAGCTTTTGGAAGAAGGTCCCCCCATGCCCTCTTGTAGAAAAGTCTATCAAATTGGCTTTTAGATGCGTTTCAACCCCGCCCCCCCCCCCCCCCGTCCCCTTAATCCGCTGCTACAACTGGCAGCGCACCTCACACACCATCACACTCTCCAGTCATCCTTCATGTGCTGAGTGAAGAGAACAAGGACACCATGTGGCCCCCCCTAACTGCGTAACACACAACACATGCCCCTGGCCCCCCCATTACCCAGCGTTGCCACCGCCCCCTCCTGACCCTTCATCCTCCGCTGAGCTGTAGCAGAGACCCCGTACACATCAGCGGACTCCTGATTGACAGGCCATGAAGATACACCAACATGGTCTCCATTTAGCTCAAGTACCGCGTCGCCATCACCTCGGACACACACACACACCTCCTGCCGCCCCCCCTGCTCCTCCAAGGGTCCCGGGAGAAAACACACTTGAGCCGAAGTGTTTCGGAGCAGGATGTTTCCTGGGGAGAAAAGGTTTCGTCTCGGGTCAGCGTGCAATGCGGCGATGGAGGGTGGATTTTCACAAGGATGTAAGGGGAGGGGGGGAGTGGTTGTTTGATGAAGCAGGTAGGGTGCAACTGGATGGAGGGGGAGTGGGCGGTGGGTGGAAGTGGGTCGTTATGGACTTTGGAGAGGAGCGGCGGCCCGAACGGATGGGGGGGTAGGGGGGTGTTTCGCCCTAAGAGGAAACATTAGCAAAGCGAGGAGGAAAAGCTGCCAAATTAACTTCTCACCCTTTCAATCACACCCCTGAGAGTAGCCGCTCCGCTTTTTCTTCTGGGCTGACGTGACGCCGATGCTTTGAAGGGAGTGGATACCGTCTCATCCTTGGCACACACTGTTCACAAATCGGCCAAAACACTTTCAGGACCTCCTGTATCAATATTTGATCCAGTTAGATTGAGAATGGAATAGAATGGAAGAACCCAGGAATTGTTGACCTGACTGAGTATTAAGTACAGCATGGCTCAGTTCAGTATGCATGTTGGAATCGGATTTTTTTATAGAGGATTTCATTCTACGACTTTTTACATCCCCGTAAACTGACGCCATCGTGACGTCCATCCTGGAACTATGCAGTGCCACAAAGACAAACAATCCCCTCTTTGCACTCCATTATTGGCCCTCCACTCCCGCCAGCCCATTACTATGTTCATCTTCTCCACGTTTGACAGGTGGAAGTACAACGTCGGGCTTTATGTTTTAATTATAAAGAATTCCAGATGTGAAGGATGGGGAGGGGCAAGGGGATTCATAAATTAAAAGCAGAGCTCCTCAAATGTCTTTTTTTTTTTTTTTTTTTCAAAGGGACCAAGCAGGTCAGCATCTGCTTCTCATTGCAGCCAATGTTATTAGGACTACAGAAAAAGGCCGAGTCCTGCGTCTGGCCCCTCAATAATTGACACTATTAAATGTGCCTAAACAGATTTAGAGCATCCAGAAAAGTTGCGTTTGTCTTCCGCGATGACTCTAATCATCTATTTTCAGATGGGAACAGAGTTGAAGCGATCTGGTGCATGATAGCGAGAGCCTAGCAGGAAGCCAAAAATGTGCGCAGGAAAAAAATACAAAAGGGGAAAAAAAAAAAAAGGGGGTGGGGTGAGCCATGTGCAGGAATTTAGCATGGGGCTAAAGCTGGAGCGATGTGAGCAGACAACAAATGGATGGCATTAGAAAAGCAGCATGAGAAACCTTCTGATCCACTCGGGTGTTTTTTTTTTTTTTTTTCTTTCTTCATGCTGGATTCTTGATCGAAACAATGTGCTCGCACCATCATTTAGGAGGAAATGATACCAAAAAAAGAGAAGCAACTGTGCCTGTAGCAACAAGGTCCCCAAAAATGGTGGAATAACAGTCAACATGGCCAGCATGCTGACAACTGCTATATGATTGCAAAAGTGTGCACACCCTCCTGTGTGGCTGTGTTCAGAATTACCCAATCACAATCAAACCCATGCTAAACATGACACATGTCACCATTTAAAGGAGACGTCAAGTCAAAAATATTCTTCACGATGATATGTACTATGACATCACAGTTGCTCAGGGTTCACACAACGACCAATCGCGGCTCACCTGTTTTCTGAGTTTGGTCATATGACCTTGAGAAACTTGTTCAAAAACATAATATCAAGGCAGACAACTTTTCCGTACAAGATGTTTGGATGGTAAAACCCAAGACGAACTTCACCAAACGCAGCTCAAACGCATTCTTTTAATTCCCACGTTGCATGTTTTCTAGCGCTTCTGAAGGTGTCTTCACAAATCTCCCTCAGTCGTCCCCTGAAGACCGCTAAGGCATCCTGTCATGTGATGATGAAGAGCGGCAACAGCGTGCGCAGGTGTTGGGCTGTTAAAAGCAGACCCAAGTAGTTCCCAACATCGACATAAAACGCACATGGAGGCAGACAGCGGAAATGAGAGGATGTCTATGAGATACAAAAGAAAAACAGAGGGAAAGTGGTGGAGAGGAACAGGGAGGGGGGTCCAACCAAAAGGAGAGGTGAGGGTAAGCGCCTTTGTGGATCATTGGCAGATAATGGGCTCATTAGGTCAAACATAGCTTAGGAAGGCTCCAAACAAATAGAAACGGTCACTGGAGGTGGGACAAAGATATAATGAGGCTCCTCTTAGCCACCATTTGGATAATGCAATGGACTCAACACACGCAACGATACGCCGCACTTTCGTAAACAATTAAACAAAAAGAGCCTTCAAGCTCCCAGATGAAATTTATTGACCAAGTAAACACTAGCTTAGCCTTTCGGTCTGCTAGCTTAATGCTAGTTGTATTTGCCGTTTAGATGTTTGTGGCTATGGTAGCCTTATTGGTTAGGGTCATTGTTGGGTTAGCGTGAGCGGTTATCGTTGGTTTGGGAAAAAAAATACACAAACTATGTACAGTATAAAACGTGAGCAAGCGTACACAGAAGCTAACCACTGCTAATGATTCTAAATCTCTGCATTTGGCTTGGTTGTTCTCTTTATATATATATTTTTTTACGCTAACATCTGACATCCATTAGAATAATGGCGACGGATATTTGCGGCGGCATCCTTCAGTGGCTGTCCTATAAAAGAAAAGAAGCAACAAAGGACACGATCAAAGAAATGAAGTTGTTCACACTCCCGAGCGTTTCCACCACATCTTACGACGTGACTACGTGAGTATGAATCTTCACCAATTAGACTCGTTTTGTTTTTTTTCTCTCACAGATTTACATGTGGCAAACTTGAGGAACATGTGGGCCTCAACAATACATCAACCCGCCTCTCTGGTGTGAAGTATGCCCGTCCGTAGGAGTCCCCCCTCCGTTCCCCTCTGGGCCATTCTGTACAAACATTCCAACACTGTGTCTGTATTCCCAGGGAACCTCGCTCAGATAAGTCAAGCCTGACAGTGTGAAACATCATCCGAGATGGGCGAGAACACATGTAGGTCTCCGTGTAGAGGTCCTCAGGGCGGAGTGCTCTCCTTGGAAAGGATGCAGGAGAGTAAAGAGCGCCTGTGTATTTTTAATTTGGAGCAAAACAGTACATGAAGCAATATGACAAGATTCAAAAATAGAATATAAAATCAGTATTGATCTCTTTCAACTGATCCATCAAGATCCCTCACAACAGTCAAACCCAGACAGGACTGAACATGTTGAGCAATTCCATCCATTTTTTTTTTTTTTTTAAGTAAATATTAACTTCCACATTGTGCCTTTTAATGAGCATCACTCACTTTCGCCCTGAAAATAAACAAAGCTCTGAAGCGGACAGCCGCCGAGTGCTAAGTGCCACGTAGATTAATGAGGTGTGTGTCACACTGCCCCTCTCTTCATCCCTCTGTTTGTCTGTGTGTGTATGGGGGGGTCGAGGCAAACTAACATGCTCAAGTAAACAAAAAGCAGTGAAGACAGCAGGGAGACTCTCACTTTTGCTTCTACTTAGTGTCAACACTCCTTTTAGTGTCTCATTTAAATAACTGCAAAAAACAAAAGAACTGCTCTGCAAAGTAAGAGATGCACTTAAGATAATAGAGTCCATTATTCAACCTTTAGTTAAGATAGCGCCTCGCATCAGGAAGGTGCGTGACCAGTCGGCAGGCAGGCAGACCTGGGGCTCCGGTGGATATCAGACAGTGCATGACAATGGGTCTGCTCGCCCCGGAGGAGGTCGTTACTATGGAGTGAAGCGGGACCGACAAGCGGCTGGCACCTGGGAACCAGACATTCAGGAAGGGGAGGGGGGGGGGGGGGGGGCGCAAGCTTCATCCATTACCTCCCCACCTTGATATTAGTGGAAGCGAATGGGGGGGTGAAAAACACACATTACATCATGGAGAGTGCAGCAAAGGAGGGGTGAAAGGTGAAGGATTCAGGAGTAAATGAGTCATGACCAACACTAAAGGGCTTGGACAAGGTTGCTTGAACACACACAAACACACACACACGTGCAAAATCATGTTTGCCGTTGTGAAAATCCTTTCACTTGATTCTTCGATTTCCCAGCTAATCTGCTGAGATTTTACGCCCCTAAAGGTTGCCAGAGTAGAACATTTTTATCCTCGAGGAGACTGGGGGCACTGCAGCAAGGTGGAGATGATGGAGTATAATTCTGCCGTGTCCAAAGATGAGCAAGGTTGCGTGTGTGTTTATATGATTTGGGTACAAATGTTATCCAAGAGGAGACTGAGGGCAGCTTGAATATGGGGCACTGCAGCAAAGTGGAGATAGTGGAGTGTCCACAGTTTAGGTTAGCGTGTGTGGGATTATTTTTTTCTAATTTCTGCCAAGGAAAAAAATGAAACGGTGCAGAAAAGTGAGGACTGTGGAGTGTAACGGCACTTTGGTTTTGAGCCAGGACAAAACACCCACACAGAATCCCGTTTGTGGTTGCGCAAGTCCTCCAACATTGCATTTGATTGTTACAAATTTCCTTGCTAATCTGCCGAGATTTCCCGCACGCCTCGAACACGACACGCCCCTAATGCTTGCCAGAGGTAAAGATTTAGTTGCGAAAAATTTGAAAAAAATAGTGGCCTTTTATGTTGCTGTTGCTTTTTGGGAGGCTGCCAACTCTCGTTTGAAAATACAGTAATTTGCGAGTGGAATTTAAACAGGCCAAATTGCTTCCCCTTCGCTAACAATGTGGCAAAAGGAGAGTTAGCCATGTGCGCTTGGTCAGCGTCGCCCGGCTTAACTACGAGTGACACATTTGGCCTTCAAACGTGCTCTACAAATTTCGATCCAAAAGCGGATTTAGGAAAGCGAGAAAATGGGGCAGTGCATCAAAGTGGAGACTGTGGATTATAATACCGGCGGAACAGGACAAGCTAATGTTAACGTATGTGCTTATTTTGATCATTCCATTATGAGGCTGCACCAGGTAGCTCATCACGAGGAGGTCAAGCTGCTCGGTCACCAAACTGGGTCAACTTGTCAACTTTTTGTCTTGAGCCTTTTTTTTTTTTTTTTTTATTACTTTCCAAACACAATGAAGAAAACCGAAGGATATATGTCGAGACGCTTGGTTGCATTTTCAACTGCTGTCTATTGGAGCGGAGACATCAAGCGCATTCCAAGAGACCCAGGGCCCAATTACGGGCAGATGAAGGGCAAGTTGTCTTTGTCTAAGAACAAAGGCAACAAGTGACAAGGGTGCTCTTTAACGGGAGAGCTCTATAAGGACAGCAGAGGAGGGGGAGAGAGGTGAGCAGCTGGTTATAAATATCTATTGGCTCACTTACTGGAAGGAAAATGGGCACTTTGTTGCTCATCCACTCATGCAGGTGCTTGCAAAACATGACTAACCACTAATGTTTTACAACAACCTTCCAATTTCTTAATTCAAAACCATTCCAACGTCAAAATAGGAAGCTCATTCAGAACGTCTGTGCAACTGTTAATAATAATGATAATAAAAATGCTAGCTCACACAGAAGATCCCACAAATGTCCTTGTTTGTTTTTCAATGAATACAAAAATGTTAGAGCCACCTCAATTTCACAATTTCTCAACTAAACCTTTTTCAAAACATTTTCATCAACAGGATCATTAGCATTTAAATGTGAAAAATACTCAAATGGGGAGATTTGTTCATTTATTATCACTATTAGAAATGTGATTCTGGAGCTATCTCCTGGTCCAACATTATAAGTCGTTTCTGATAGTCGATCTGTTTGTAAGAGTTTTTCCAAAAAACGACAACATGGTTTTACAACTTTCTCGTGTTTTGCATCTAAAGGCGATGAACATCATTACAAACGGTCTTTGTCGACATCTAGCGGACAAGCGTGTGACTGGCGATCTAAAACACGGCTTTGTCGCGATTTGTTGGGTTTTGTCGCCATCTCGTGGACGGAACAGGATATCGTACGTTCGCGTGATTTCGACGTGCGCGCTCTCGCGTCAATGCGTCAGCTGTCAAGGTTGGAACGCGCACCACTGGGCTGGCTCCACTGACAATGGACTACAACGTCCACCTATACTGCGTTTGAATATTGCGGAAGAAACTCCACGAGGACGTTTGAAAGTAACAAACTGCTCGCCAGGCTGGATGAAAGCACCTCATGGATACCAGTTAAAATAAAAGGTTTGAAGAGAGAGAGAACCGTAGACTCGCTGATAAGATCGCCTCGGGCTTCGACCGGCTTCGTTAGCCGCGGCTAGCCCGTTAGCTACCAAGCTAGAGTGATGCTAAGTGAACTCAAATAGTTATGAACAATAATGACTTAACGTCTTTGAAAGAGAAACTATGTCATCTGGAGGGAGTGACGGCGGTTAATAACAACCATCAAACGTGGCACTCGGTTGGTAGTAATGCGTGCGAGTGCTGTCAAGACATGAGCCCCATGAACGAAACCGAGATGTCATCCGTCCAGCCCGGACTAGGGGCGCCGGACGACCGGGACGGGCTCCGGCTGCGAGAAGATCTCGACTGCACACCTGCCACCTCATTCTACTTAGGCGACGTTAACGGCGAGGGCCCGCTATTCGAGAGACGGAAGCGGTCGCGATCCAACCTTTCCAGGCACCACTTCAGCGAAGTGGTGGCCGAGTTAGGTCCCGAGGAGGTGCGCTGGTTCTACAAGGAAGACAAGAAGACGTGGAAGCCATTCGTGGGACATGATTCGCTTAACATCGAGCTCATGTATCGGAAATACATCGAGCTCCATCCCGGTGCTGCAAGTCTCCCAGTGGACGTCCAGGAGGTGGACGTAGAAATATCAGCGGAAACGCGGACCGTGGACGTCCTCGGAGACCGGGGGTCCTTGGACACATCTACGCCGTCCATGAGCACGGATGAGAGGGACACTGATGTCCACGTTCAACCCGTCTGTGTGCGGGGCGGACTCTATGAAGTGGACGTCAGAGAGGGAGGATGCTATCCTGTTTATTGGAAGCGTAAGTATCCCCGAGATACCGTGAGTGGTTTTTGGGAAGGGATTAATATCACGGTAATGTTCTATGTTGGACTGATGAAGTACTACACAAACACACAACGTTGCGTAATCTCACCTGTTCACCTTATCAAACAAACAAGGCCGCCCTGCACATATTTGTCATTGTTCTGATGTTTCCCTGTCTGCAGCCCATCTATCTATGACTTGACACTCTTATCATGTTTGTGGTTCTACATCCGTTTCATTCGTCGCCTCGTAAACGCGCCGACAGCTCGTTTAAATATTATTTGAGCCACATTATTCTTGTAATTAATTGCAGCAGCAGACTGATTAATGTGCGAGACTCTGTAATCACATCTGGCCCAACTCCATAAGCCACTGAGACTTGGCCCCGCTGGATTTGTCTGGGTTGTATTACAATCAAGCCTTCCCAGAAAAGTAGCGACGTAACCTATTTTTATCATTTGGTAGAATGGCACGGTTGTTGATGCTAGTTGTCCAGCATCTGATAATTTCGGTTTCTTTTGCAGAGCAAGACCACATTCCTGTGTTGCGAGGCCAGTGGTTCATCGACGGCACGTGGCTGCCCCTAGAGGAGGACGAGGGCGATCTTATCGAATGCGAGCACCTCAGTCACTTTCGCGGGCAGCAGACGCAGGACACCTTCGACGCCAGCGACATGGTCGTCAGGACCGTCGACAGTAAAGACGGTGAGTCGTGACTGGATATGTACTTTAGCTTATCCGTGATGGCAAATAGGAAAATTGCGGCATAATGGTGATTCGGTCAAATCAATTTTGCCTCCATTTTGGTTGTCTTCTAATACGCCACGGAGCATTTATTGGCTTTCAAAGCCAAATGGACCCCCCCATGGCTCATTTCCTGTGCACTCAGCAGGTCTCTCGTTCTGTCTCCTCGACAGCCGAGGCTGAGGAAAACGCCGCCGACGTTTACACAAACCTGCACTGGAATCAATGATGTCGTCGCGTCTAATATTCCAAAATTGCTGAATTGACTTCACAAAAATGCCTCGATTAGGCCTTTTAAAATGTCCAACGCAAATATCTTGGCGATGTCAATGGCCGGCACGGCACTCACTCTCTCTTGGTTGTTAGTCCTCTCCCACCTGCCCCCTTTCTACCTGCCCTTTCTGTTCAAATGGAGCGGCTATCAGACCAGCCCTAGAACAACATGTCACAAGCGCAAACGCTGCCAAGGTACTGTAACATTAAAAAAAAAAAGATCAGTAGTTCTTTTAAGTCTCTTTACCCTAACCCACTAGCGTCTATCCTCTCTAGAGACTAGATTCACCTTTATTTTCAATAATCTCATAGTTTAGCTGAAACCGGGACTAGTTGCTAGAACTTCCCCCTTGTGTGCCGTGACCTCGAGTGACCTGTGGAGCAGACGCTGAGCTGTAGTGAAAATCGGAATGTTTGAAGCACTGACATGTTTGGTAAGCCACGAACATGTGAATCTCTCCGAACCTTCTTCCGCATGCTAAGACAAGATAGCCTGGCTTCCGGCTCATGGTTTGGTTTCCAATCCCGTGGGCGCTTTTCCTTCCGGCCTTCCTTTCACAATGCAAAAATCTCGCACTGTAAAACAGGAAGCGCACAAGCCTCCAGCAAACAATCTCTTGGCCGATTATGTCATCATTTGCATGTCAAATCAGCATCCGACCGAGGAAGCTGAATATAATCTCCATTCAAGGCCTTGTGAGTTCCTTTTGCAGTGATGCGGGGCTGCATTCATTTCCCCTCAAGTCTTGCATCTCGTATCACAGGAAGCCTCATTTTCTGTTTTCAGTAAAAGATTTCTCATCAAACAGACCAAGTTTGAGAAATAATCCAAACCAGGTGGCGCTCTTTGAATGTTCTGAACTGCTGGTGGTGTTCTCTGTATTGTAGTTTTAATTGCGTCGGAAATAATTCATCGTCCAAATTGACCATCATTATGCCCATCGTTTGTTACGTAACGGGTCCAAAGCATCTGGATTCTGCTTCTGTTTTGCTTTGTGCGAAATTGCCAGTGCCGCCAAAGTCCTTCAGACTTTCATTCTCCAAATGGTTTTAATGCTGTACGAGGGCAGAAGCTCTGGACCGCTGCCAAAGTCTCCCATCAATCTCATCTCCATGATCCTTCTGCTGCAGTTCAGAACATCCAAAGGGGCAGTGGGGCCGTTTTTTTTCTCTCCCTTTTGTGTGGTTCTCACTTCCTCTTGTGCAAGTACATAAATACTCGACTCGACTCCTTGTGCAAGCACGACAAAAAAAAAGCATCAATGACTGACTCGCTCCTAATTTACTTCGGAGTGCAAAGCAAGATTTTGTACCATGCCTTCATGCAGCCATCCACAGCTTGAAGCTGAGTCGGACCCACGTGGACTGGCACAGCGTGGACGAGGTCTACCTCTACAGTGACGCCACCACATCGAAAATCGCTCGCACTGTCACGCAGAAACTGGGCTTCTCGAAAGGTTTGAGACGGTCACACAATCTATGGTGTGAAACACCATGCTCAACCTGACCGTGTTCTCCCTCAGCCTCCAGCAGCGGAACACGGCTACACCGCGGTTACGTGGAGGAGGCCTCTCCGGAGGACAGACCCCCGCGGACCACACACATTGTCTTTGTGGTCCACGGCATCGGGCAGAAGATGGACCAGGGACGCATCATCAAAAACACGGGAATGTGAGTTTTCCTGTAAAGCTGACATGACCTCCTGACCTATATAAAACCCTCGCTCTAGCCAAACCAAGGCAGGCATGTGTGCTTCTGTCCGCCCGTCGCTTGAGGCTTAGGCCGGCTCAGCGGGTAAAGGCGAGCCGCGCCGCACCTTAAGCCGTACTAGCGGCTCCGTGGGGATTACCGTCAACAAACAGCTTCCTCAGCAAAGAGGAAACGTCAAAAAGTAAAACTCCTTTCTTTCTATGACACCTTCCATCCCATCTGCTGCTGTTCAGGTTGCGGGAAGGTGTGAGGAAGATGGAAGAGAAGCACCTTTCAGAGCACAATGATGAGCATGTGGAATTCCTTCCGGTGGAGTGGCGCTCCAAACTGGCCCTAGATGGAGGTTTGTCTTTCCAGCGCGCAATACGAAACGAGCAATACCGAGTCCACGATGACACGACGTTGCTCACGAATCGTGCGTTGTCTTTGTATAGATACGGTGGACTCCATTACGCCGGATAAGTTGAGAGGCCTGCGAGACCTTCTCAACAGCAGCGCCATGGACATCATGTACTACAACAGTCCTCTCTACCGTGACGAGGTGAGCCATGATGGCCAATTCCAGAAAAGTGTAACGCCTTCCACGTGATGATTGTTTGATTCTTTTCCGATCAGATCACGAAAGGACTGACTCAGGAGTTGAATCGACTCTACAGCCTGTTTTGCTCGCGCAACCCTGATTTCGAGGAGAGGGGGGGCAAAGTGTCCATCGTGTCGCACTCGCTGGGTTGCGTGATCACGTACGACATCATGACGGGCTGGGACCCCGTGCGCTTCTGCATCCAGGAGCACCATGCCGTGGAGGAGGAGCTGCACAAGCACTGGACCTCGTACGAGGAGAGGCATCTGCTGGAGCAGCTACGCTACACCAGGAACAGGTTTGCTTTACACAAATTCAAAATAAATGCCAAAATATGACAAATATTGAGATCATGTTCAGCAACCCAGCGAGTCAGCGTATTTTCTATCTGATTACAGATTACGAGAGCTGGAGAATCAACTTTTAACACTGGAAGCCTCCAAACCGTCAGCACCTCCTGCTCTCAAATTTAAGGTTTGTACACGTCAATTCGGATGTAGCCAAAATAGAACCGGTTGATGAAGTTGCATCTCTTATTCATGCTCAATATTGAAGGTGGAAAACTTCTTCTGCATGGGTTCTCCTCTGGCCGTCTTCCTGGCACTGAGGGGCACTCGGCCTGGCACCAGTTGCCACCAGGACCACATCCTTCCGACGTCCATCTGCAGCCGCCTCTTCAACGTCTTCCACCCGACGGACCCCGTGGTCAGTTGCCCCAAATACTTCACCTCGAATAGCAGCAAAAAACCCCACAAAATTGGTTCCAGAACTTTTTTCTGGTGTGTTATTATCTCCAATGTTCTGCTCTTTTTATCAGGCCTACAGACTGGAACCGCTCATCCTTAAACACTACAACAATATTGCACCAGTGCAAATACATTGGTAAGACTTCTGTAGCAAAAACGTGTCATAAATGCATGTCCAGTGGATATAAAAAGTCTACACACCCCTGTTTAAATTTTGGTTTTTGTGATTTAAAAAGAAAAGAAAATGAGACCAAGTTGTATAAATATATTTTTCTGAATTCTTTTGCAGGTGTAGCGCCACCAACCCGGCGCCTTACGACGAGTTGCGACCCACTTTCCTCAACTTGACTAAGGAGCCCACGTCCGACACGGAGAGCATCCCCAGTCCCAGTACTTCTCCCGTCCTACCCCGGAGACACTACGGCGAGTCCATCACCAACTTAGGCAAGGCCAGCATCATGGGTAAGATGTTCTCTCAACCTTAGCACCCACTGCTTTCCTGCATGTCAAGCACTAAGGCTGACTTTCCTGTAGGAGCGGCGAGTATCGGGAAGGGCATCGGCGGCATCCTCTTCTCCCGCTTCTCTCGCTCCAACAGCCAACCCTCGGTCTCCGCGGCACTGGAGGGCGGCTCCAACGCTGAAGACAACGAGCAGCAGCATAAACGCACCGAGAGCCAGTCGGCGTACGGGCTCTCCACCATGGCCCCGCTCACCTCGCCCACTGCAGACGTGTCATGTGAGTTTATTCTATGGGCAACATGGTCCGAGATGAAAGCTCCAAAAGACATTGCACCCACTGTGTGTGTTTCCGTGCGTCCTCAGTGGAGCTGGAGCGCCGCATCGACTTTGAGCTACGTGAGGGCCTGGTGGAAAGTCGTTACTGGTCAGCCGTCACGTCGCACACGGGCTACTGGTGCTCGCACGACATCGCCCTCTTCCTGCTCACTTTCATATACCAGCAGAGGAAGACACCCGCCGACCCAGGAGGAGACATCCCCGAACCTGACTGAATATCAATTCTGACTTTTATGCACACGGATATTTTTCTTATGATCTAGTTCTGTGAACCAATAAGCTGACTTCAATTAGTTTCATTCCAGTACAGTCAAACCTCCAAAGTGGAGCAAAACTTTAGAGGGGCCACCGTTAGTACATTTAGTGTAGACCTTGGAACTACTGTAGCTAAATAGCATATCATGTAGTCTGAAGCCTTCGTGACACACCTGCCTGTTGGAATACATTGGTTCGCTTTTTGAAACCATGCAGGATTTAAAAAGATGAAATGCAAAATTGGGGCATTATATTATTTTTAATCACCATTTGCAAGTAGATTACTGCCAGTAACGGCTGACTGGGTCATCGACGGGACGTTAGAGTAGAAGTTATTACCATTTTGTGTTTTTGGGCGAGACGTCAAACTTCGCCAGCATGTTCAACGCACATATTTGTCCTTGAAAGTGACTTTTGAGAATTGAGCATGAAATGTTTGCTTCGGCCCAAAATCGACTTCCTGTCTTTTCGGGCATATGGCTTCTTGTGACCTTTTTGAGTCTACTCATCGTACAAAATTTCATATCGCCAAGTGACACTGGCTTCAGGACTGAATTTCCGAAATCTCTTAGTCCATCTTAACAGGAGTGAATCGGTTCTGTGCTGCTTCTTCACAAACAAGGGCTGACGCACTGTTGTTTATTAGTGTCCTAGATCAATCACATGTTTTCTGTTGACTGAAAGCCACGCTGCCTTCCTGGAAGTTAAATCGAAGCACACCACTGGATTTGAACAATGATAGTATATTTTTTATGAACAAAGACAGATGAAAGAAATTACTCCCTATTATGTTTATTATCAAGCAATAGATGCCATTAGATGGGCTGGAAAGGCGGATGCGCATTCAAAGTGTGATTTGTGACCCCGCCCTGTGCAATAACAGCAACAAATGCCTGTAAATGGATCCTAACCTCCATCCAAAGCACTGTAACTATTTATTCTGTCATTAAAGGGCATTCCTTATTTTTGGAATACAACTTATTTTGGTTCAGTCAATAATTCAAATCAAAGTTTGTTCAGTTTGTCACCAGATTCATGCTCATTGTTAGCTAAAGAAATTGAACTTGGCTGCAGAAGTTAAACTTCATAAAGTTGTAAAGTTAGAAAATGCTTGCCATTGTCTTTGGACTCCATGCAGATGCGTAGGAAGTCTGACTATTTGAGAACAAAGGATGCGTTTGTGGGCCACTGGGAAGTATGAGATTCTTTCCAAGCCCCAAACACTGATGCTAACAACAAAGCGCTGTTCTGGACGGCCAATGGGTCTCCTTGTGACTTTGAACGCAGTCTGTGAAACATCTGCAACCGGTCCGGGGGGGAGCTCATAAAACATAAATGCGCACTGGGACTTGCTGTTCCGCGCCGGGCCACGAGAGGTCAGTCAAGTATAGTTAACACGGGGGAACAATGGCTCCTATTGAGCCATCTGCTCACAGGCTGCTTTCCCTTCTGTTTCCATTTATGGCTCCCTTGTTCACTCACATGGATTGTCGGTGAACCAAAAACAGTTACCGCACCAGAAGGGACACAATTCGCTTCTCAAACGTCTTTATTTCCCTTTTCCTGTTTTCCATCAATACTGCCTTCTACCTTTCCTCCCCCTTTTCTTCCACGTGTCCTTATTTTATTTCTTGACCCTCCATCCTCAATTCAACTTTCCCTGCACTTCTTCCTTTGTCTCTTTTCTATCGACCTTCTTTCCTCCCATCCTTTATTCTTCCAATCATCTTTTCATCCATCCTTCCATTCTTCATTCTATTATATGTACTCAGTTTATTACTTCCATCCATCTTTTTCTTTCTCACCATCCTTTCCATCCTTCTATCCTTCCATATGTTATCCTCCCCCAGCCTTCTTTGTCCTTGCTTCCATCCCTCCTTTCAATTCTTCCTTTTATTGTTCCCTCCATCTCATTCTTTCCTACCATCCTTCTTGTTTCCACCTTCCCTATTTCTCATTCGCTTTATCAACTTTGTCTTTGTTTCAATTCTCCCTCCCAGGCGCCTTCCTTTCTCTACCTTGACTACTTTTCTTCTGTCCTTGCTTCCTTCCCTTCCTTTAATTTCCTTCCCTGACTCCCATCTTCTTTCCTATTTAACTTCCTTCCTCTTTCCTTTATTACCTCTAACTTTGTTGGTTTCCTTCCTTATTCCACGTTTCCTCTTTCCTACGTTCATTTCTACTTTCTTTTAGCGCATGATTCATTGCAAAAAAGTGTCTCCTCATTTTTACGCGAGTATTAAAAGCATGGTGGCTGTGAGGGGAGAGGAAAAGTGGGATTGGAGCAGTGACGTGATCTTGTGCTGGAAAGAGGAGGAGGGCGAAGAGGAGGAGGAAAAAACGGACGGCTGGACTCCATTAAGACGAAGCCTGCTGGAAAAGTGTTTGGGAATACGCCACTACTTCTACTAGGGCGACTCGTCGGGATTTTTTCCTTTATTTTTGGACCGTCTTCCCCTCCCCAGAACTCATCCTGTATGTTATAAAGAAGGACAAAGCAGTTTTGTATCGTGTCGTCGAGCGTTTGAGTGTCTTTTTTTGTGAAGGTGAGTGTTTTATGCAGTTGACTTTAGGCGTGTAATGCCGCTTTTTAAACCTTAGCTTTTAGCTGTTAGCATCCAACTTTCCGAGAAGCTCATTTCAGCCATTTCGCTGCTGTTTTAAATAGTTATTATGCGCTTGAGATGTCGTACCAGGCTTACACAATGAAGCATTGGGCTCCGTCCGTGGACATGTGCGGTGTGCAATGTGAGACCGTTACTTTCCAACAGGTGAATCGCTTCCGCAGGTAACAACCTTCTGCCAAAGAGTTCGGGGTCCCACACGGGGACCCACCCCCTAAAACCCGGGCGAGAAGCTCCTTTTTCGGCCACGTTTAGCCCGGCGTAGCCCACCCACCCCCTCTCCTGGACTAGACCGGTTCGCTTCGAAAAGTGACAGATTGTCTCATATGCTTTTTTTCCCAACAAAAGGGCGCGTCTCAGCCCACGATAAGTTCGGAAACTCGTGCTTTAAAAACTATAGTCGTTCTTTTATTGTTAATGTTAAAGCGTTTTCCCCTTGTTTAGTTCCACCTAGCATAAAGGCAAATGAAAACAAAAGTGCAAAATGACGTCCTGTTTGGTTATTGTACTCTAATGAATAAAAAAAACCAACATGTTTTGGCATCAAGTTACAAATGTAAGACTTGTTAGTAGCATTTTTGCAGAATTCTACCATTTCAAACAAACCATAAACAGTAAAGTACATAATTGTCTTCACCAAATGAAATACTGAAACCCCCAACCCAAAAAAGTTTGACTTTTTCCTATGGATTTGATCAAATGTTGGCTTATGTCTAAATGAAACATCTCAACATACATTCTTGGGACCGATATCCCACAAGTAATGGGAGTTCCAAAGAGAATCTATGGATTCCAACAAAATGTGTGTTTTGGGGGGACTCTATTTGTTTTTGCGCGTGCAGGTCTCATGCCTCTGTCAAGGCACACTTTGACCTCTGTATGGCTTGTGTGGCTTATGTTTGGTCATTCTTGCACACTTTTGCTATCAACCCATGGCCCTCCATTTTTCTTGAAATAACACACACGTCTATATTGAACACCGGAGTTGATATTTGCTTGTTGGAGTCACTTCACCTTTAATCCAAATGTTTTTTTCTTTTTAGTCATGGGTAGTCTCTTATTGTAGTCTCTTTTTTGGGGGGGGGGACAGGAATGGCGCTGGACGGGATCCGGATGCCTGATGGCTGCTACGCCGACGGGACGTGGGAGCTGAAGATGCACGTCACTGACCTCCACCGGGATGTGTCGCTGAGGGTCACCGGCGAGATCCACATTGGGGGTGTCATGCTCAAACTGGTGGAGAAATTAGGTGAGTCATAAAAACGCTCAAGCGCTGTAATGCAGATTAATTTGTGACATGTTTGTTCAAATAATATCAAAAGAGGAACTTATAAAAAATGATCCACAAAAATCATTGGCTTAAGCTGTAAAGAAAGGATGCAGTTGTGCAAGAGTGGTTCTGTTGCTGCCACTTGAACAGTGGCATGTTTCACAAGGGCCACAGAGGAAAAAAAGCTGTGATTTTTTTTTTTGGGTGGAGGGGGTGTCAGTGTGTCGTGTGTGGAAGGCTGCCTGCCTGTCGAATGCCCGACATTCCTGCAAGGCTGCAGAAGACTTGTAGTCCCAGCCCACACTCCCGCTTTTAGCTCTCCTGTCCCGGGCCGCCTCATGATTGAGGCCTTTGTTCACTGTGCTCGTCTTTAGCTGGTCCTTGTGGAGCTTGTTTTGGAGCCAGTGATTTTCTTTTTTTCTTCCCCCCTCTTTCATTGTTGCTGTATTAGTATGCTTCACATTGCTGCATCGTTCTTTTTCCTGTTTATAATCTCCTTCTGGATAAAAACGAGTTATTCCATATTGAGATGTAAATACAAGTGACACACTCTCATCCATTGTTGTAGTTTTATACCCCTCAATCTCTGTTTTCCTGCATCACTCCCTTTTCTCAGTGCCCTTAATCTCCTTTTGGATAAAACAAGTCTCCTTATCCTGAGAATAACAGAAAGCATTCTCATCCCATTATACTCTTCAGTATGCGGCGCACCATTTTCTCACCGTTCAATCTTCTCTCGGATGAAAGTCGGCTCCCTCCCTATGCGGAGAAGGCAAACCTCGTTCATCGTGTCCATTTATTTTTAAACCTAATCGCCCGATGTTGTTAACATTCACATCCACATGTCATACATGCTGGGCGCATTCAGGCGGCAATGTGTCGACAATGGCAGCTGTCCTTATAAAATGCGTTTCTCAAGCGCACGTGCTAGCACACGTGAGCGCCCGCAACATCGCCGACTAGGATAGCCTTCGATAATGGATTAAATAGACAAATGCCAGAAAGGCACTCAGCTATTGATCACAGCTGTACTCCCCCCTTATTTAAAGCCATCTTCTCGTAATGCTTTCCCCCTTGTCTTCTACAGCCTTCCATTTTTTCGTGAACTTCTGCTACCGAAAGCGGCCTGCTCGTATCAGCTGTGTACAGTAGATTCACAGTCTTGCAGCTGACTGGAGAGTGCGTGACGAAGGGGTGGGGGTGGGGGTGGAGGGGTGACGCATGAAGTAACAATGGGGAGGGGTCGAAGCGAGGACCTCGTCCGCCACGCTACTACTAGAATTCCATAAAAGTCTTGGATGCAGCAGGAAATGACTTCCAGGGTCTGGCATGTTGCTTCCTCTGTCGCTGCCGTCACTGCTGCAGCTCCCTCCCTCGAAATACCCCCCCCCCCCCCCCCCTTACTACTTTTTCCAACCCTGACTACATATCGTCTTGTGTGGATGGCCAATTCGTTGAGTTCCTTGAGTTTAGATTCCCAGCCTGCGTTTATGTTCTCGTGAAGGAGAGCCTCGAAAATCAAACCTAAAGCGATGTCGTCAATCTTGGCATCTGTTTCTTTTCAAACACAACTATGACAAGAATCCCACGTGCGCTCCAAAGTGTCAGCAAGCTAAAAAAAGCAAGCGGCTCCTGAATCAGAATCCCGACTGCCCAAAAAGGCAACGAGCGGCGTTCGCCCCGCTTGGGTTCTTGTTTATTTTGCTCATCCACACATCTCTTAATCTTCCCGTGGACCCGCTCGGACGGAGGGAGACGACTTCTTCTAAATTCGGTGTCCTGCTAGGAACTGTGTCAATTTTTCTTATGCGGTTTCCAACAATCGGCGTGCAAGTTTTGCCAGGAAACAGATGCGATATACCACAGGATGTCAAACTTCCTCTGGGCTTTTTATATGCACCTTCATTTTGCCCTTTGCAGCTTGCCCAATTCCTGCTCTTCTGTCACTTTTTAATTTTTTAATTTTAGCGCGAGACCGTTCGCTTTGAAACACCAAAATCAAACCTCGATGACTTTGCCCAACGGTGACATCATTTTCTCCTAGCGACGGCGCTAGCAAGGATCTGGCTTTTATGAATCGAAAAGCGGCTCTGGGATGGTCCTGCTCCCTAATCTCCTTGACAGGAAGTAGTTAGCCTAAATAGCGTTCCTGCCCAGGCCAGCACTTTCCTGTTTCATTCGCGAGATGCCGCGGGGCAGTGATTGTGCCGTTTTCTGCTCATATGCTGACTGTAGACAACCGCCGGCGTACGATAAATCTACCACGGCTGCAGCCAAATATCGTACGCCACAGTTTTCCTTAGCGTCGCGATATCAAATTTCATTAGTTGCATAGATTGAGTGATTTATCGCTATGTTTTTTTTTTATCATTGGCCAAGTATGGTGATACTAACATTTTACTGCCCTGCTTTCTGTCACTGCCCTTTTCCTTCACTGGTTTATACGAGAGAAAAAAAAATCCAGTGCGAGGACATTTTAGAACCTCTGGCATTGTTGTCGTAACACCGCACACCTGCGTCTCAATTCAGTAAACCGATACAACACTTTTTTGTTAAGGTAAAAAACTGACAAATGTTCCCATTGCGAAGGCGTTACCTTTTACCCGACGGCAATTTAATATTTTTCATTGTCGCATAGTGTACATGAAGTAAATAATTTGACTTCAAACCTGAAATCCTTTTTTGAGCAGCCATTTTCTTCCTACTTTGAAAAAAAAACCCGATGCCCGCCGTTAGAATAAAATCATCTTTCATCTTGCATATCTGCTCCATTGATCCGAGTCCCCTCTTAGCTTTCTTGGTAATGTTATTATTCCCCGAGCTCCCTAATTGTATCAAGCTGCATCAGGGTGATGTGAAGCACGAGAGCGTACGATTGTTTTGCTCCCGTTTGGATGATGACACAAATGGACACAAACTACCTGTCTCTAAGGTTTACGCTAATAGCCATCCAGCCCTCTAATGTATCACTGCTAGCGCGGCTGTACTCGAGTACTTACTGTCTAGCGCTGCCGGCTTGCATTCTAAAATGTTCCATGCAGGGATGAAACTTTTGTTGAGTCAACTGGACCAGTTTTGCCGCTTTTTGCAATGAGCTGCTCTTGCGTCTCTCTTCAATCAGCCACAGCGATCTTGTTTGCACGCGCTGTGCAGATGTTGTCATCGCCCGCCTTTATTGCGGCTTTTGCGTTCGTGTCGACTATCCGCCGTTGATGTTATCTCGCGTGAAGGCGTGAAACGGAGGTCGTCTGTTAAGGCCTTATGTTTTAAACGCCAATCACCGTTGCCCCCTTTACAAACGAGAGGCATGATTTAGGCAAACAAACCCGCAGATGTGTCTATGTTGTGTATGGAAACAAAGTTGTGCTCTAGCGGCGCCAAACTGGAGTCCCCATAGAAACGTTCGGGCGGTTTTATCAGCTGAAAACGCTGAACTTTGCCATCACGGCCAGACCAGCCACCTCCCCCATAACTAGCGTACCTTTGGAAATGCATCAGAGCCTGTAATAGATTACACTGTTTGTTTGTTTGTGTGTGTTTTTGTGTGTGTGTGCAAACACGTGTCGACTCTTATCTCAATGTCACGAGTCTTGTGATTTACTTGCCGACTCAGCTGACTCGTTTTGACTCTCTGTTGAACCACACTAGCTAGTTATTATCGACTAGCATTATGCTAAAATTACCTAATTACTAGGGGTGTAAATCGCGGGTTTTGTAACGATACGATATCATATCGATACAAAGAATCACGATACGATATTTGCCGATATCTTAAAGCCTGCTGTGATTCATTCACGATACATCACGATATAGTGCTCTACGATCGCTATAGAACAATATCCTGATTTATAACAATTCATACGCAAAATCAACAATGTACTGCAAACTCTTTATTTAGGAAATTACAAAGTGCTTCCAAACGAATGACTTGAAGCCCAAAGGGGAGCGAATTTCCTCGTCTTCTTGGACACTAGCCATAGCACCAGCCCAGGAGCCGCGTAGTTGTCGGCTCCCCTTTCACGTGCCTGCTCTGCTCATAACACAACACGCCGCGCACTGCTCCCGGAAAGATGAACTGGATTTCAAAATAAAGTCGCGTCTAATGTCCGAGGTCAAAAACGGGCGATATAGATCGATGTTTACGTTTAGCATCGATGCCAACAAATCGTAGAGCATTATATCGATTAATCGATGTGTATCGATGAATCGTTACACCCCTACTAATTACATCATAAAATAAAATAAATTTGAACTGGCCTGCTCAGCCACTCATTGATCCACGTTCATTTTTCATGTCCTTTTAATTTTCCATCCATCTCCATTGGATGGCCTCCGTTAGCATTGATGCTAGCTAACGCTAGCATTCCTCGCATTCTCCTTGCTAAGCAATGTCACAGACTGCCGTAGCAAGGCAAGCAATCCTGGTCGGAAAGTGTTGCATAAAAACAAATCACTTCACCATAATTTATGGATTAATTTAGCTCGTTAAAGCGCGGCCACGAACAAACACGCCGTCGTCTAATGCATTTAATGGACGCATCAGAACGCAGCACACGCATTCAATCTTTCCTATCCTGCAGAGGTCATCAAACAGCGCCTCCCCGTTTTTTTGCTTGCCCTATCCTTGTCTTTCAAGACACAAACCCATCACTCCAATGAGCGGCTCGCCGGTCCACGTTTAATGCAACCAATTACTTAGCCCCCCCTTAGCCAGCGCCCCCCCCCCCCACCTCTGCTGCATTACGTCAGGTTTCGAAAGCTATATTTTTAGCTTGGATATGCCATTGGGCCTCACCGTTCACTGCGTGTGGATTAAGTTACCGCCTTGGTGCGGAAAGAACCCGTCCAACGACCCCCCCCCCCCCCCCCCCCCCCCACTATGCGTCAGGAAGGTTTTTATCCTGTTGAGTAGCCTGACTAGACGAGAGTTTAGATTTCCTGATTTCTATAGAATTTGGTCTGCGGTGAAAAGTGAGTGGACATAGCCTTGCCGTCAGACACTAGAAATTACATGTTTGGAATACAAAAAAAAAAATCTTACAAAAATACATTGGACTATTTTCAGTTTTCCCTCCCAACTTGTATCTTGATTAGTTACCTTTTTTGTTGCTATAGTGCTGAGACAGCGTTTGTGAAGCCATCATTTTTCCACCATGTGATTGGCGGTTATACAGAACAGCAACATAGAATTAGGATGCAAAGCTGCTCCTGCAATTTTCCACCTCTGGAGGCAGTGTCAGATGCCTAACGGGATTTAGCTGTGAATTTTAATACCGTAATGTAATGCCGTTTTCCAACGTGTTGTTTTTTCATGACGCTATTAATCTCATTCCTCATTTTCTGCGTCGTGGCGGAAAGCAATGAGCACAAAGAATAAAGATCTATTCTATTCTACATCTGAGACAACAGGAAGTGGCGATGACAGCGAGACCCCCCCCCCCCCCTCCCTCAAAGAAAGCTTTGGAATGTTTTCACTCTGCTACCAAGTGTTTGCAGCGTAAACGATGCGGAAGCAACTGTGCTTCACAAACAACATCCTCTCCCACTCGGGGCCCCCCACATCAATGACATCTGTATTGAGACCCTGGTGGCCATTTTCGTGTTGAACTTTCTTCTCAGTCCTAATCACCTTTTGTAATCTCTTCCTCGACCCGGTTTGCCGTGCCCGGCATCACAGCGGTCTTGTTTCCTGATTGAAAGCGGCCAATCTGTTGCTCCCCCCCCCCTAATCCCTCTCATTCAGCCCCTTTAAGATGCGATCTGCAGGAGGGCGTCAACAGTTCATACGGAGGCTTTTGGTTTCCATGGCGTCCAGTGACTTTCAAGATCGGCCTAATATTTTCCCCTTTTTAGAAGGGACAGAAGCAATGAGTCAGTCGGAAAAAAACGACACGAGCTGTCAATGAGAGCTTTTCACTTTGTCCTTGTTGCTTCATGTTAATGTGACATTTGGTGCCACTTTTGGGCACATTTCTGGAGCCTTGAATGAGAATGAGCAACTCTGGAGCGCCGAGCAACTGCATAAATTGTTCCTCCGCCGTTCCACATTTTGAGCCAATACTAATAAATAGCACATTTTTGAAAGACGTTGCCCCATTATTTATTGTAATTGCAATCATTTCATTGCCTCCCACGGTTGTTTTGATCTTGATTTATTCTGATGTATTATTTTGCAGCTCCGTTCAGCTGAGAAGATGCACACGCGATCTCAACCGCGTATCTCGGCTAAAATAATAAAAGGATGATTTAATGAACGGACGTCTGCATCCGAGCAGTGACTCAGCTAGTAAAGGGAAAGACCCGCAGGGAGACTGTCTATGGGCTGGTCAGTCTCCATAGAGTACGTGGGCGGAGGAAATGAGACTTGAATAACGATCTAGTATCGACGTCACTACTCCCAGGCAGAATCTGAAATTATAATTATCGAGTTGTTATAATACGCAGAGAACCTCGAGCGCCAAAACGACGACTTTGAACTCCTTCCAAATCCCCGAGGCCCTCACCTTCCTCACACGGTCAACAATGAGAGCAGGGCTATGATGTCATCATCTTGTCGAATGGCTGTCGTACAACAGCCCGAAAGCAAAGCTGCCTTTCGGTTCGGGTGGCTTGCTACAAAGCGACCGGTGCGAACCCGATACCCTCTCCTTCCCTTTCACTTGGACTTAACAAATACTCTTTGGAAGACCCCACATATGATCTTCTACCCAGAAGGGACGTTTGGTTGACACGTTGGACCAATGCCAGTAGTGCCACGGGATGAAAGGAATGTGTGATATTGTTTTTAATGGCTTATCTATTTGTTGTTTTCATGCTAACGTTTAACTCCCACCGCCAGATGTGAAGAAGGACTGGTCGGACCATGCGCTGTGGTGGGAGAAGAAGAAGACCTGGCTGCTGAAGACCCACTGGACGCTGGACAAGTACGGCATCCAGGCTGACGCCCGGCTGCTCTTCACGCCGCAGCACAAGCTCCTGCGCCTGCAGCTGCCCAACATGAAGCACATGAAGGTCAAAGTCAACTTCTCCGACCGTGTCTTCAAAGCCGTCTCGGACATCTGCAAGACCTTCAGTAAGTTTATTTTATTTTATTTTTTTATCATTGTCAAAAAAATGTCATCGTTCTGCAATTCCGCCACTCGTGTTTACCCAACATGCCGAGTCAGCTCTGCCAACTGGTTCTCTCGACTCATGTTCTTGGAACCCGGGCTCCATCTTGTCTTGTGCTTCTATTTGGTAAACACGCGTTATCATTTTTGGCTTGGAGCACAGCAAATAACAATGATGCAATATCAAACGCTTGCTCACTGGAACACGAGGCTGATAAGAGGGTGGAGGATATCGCGCTTGGGTGTCTGGAGAGCTTCTCATGCACAAACATGCTGCACACCTGTCGTGTCCTTCTTACTGGACAGCGTTAAGGAGGCAGGCAGGATCGTGTGGCGGCGTTTCTGCTTTTACTTTGCCGGAATGGCGCGTTTTATTTCATCAGACAGCTCCTCTAGGCCATGGCAAAAAAAAAAGAAGACATTTTTATGCAGTGCAGGGATACCGCCCTGGTCTGGAATGCGTCTGCAATATTTCTATTTTAGCCGCTTAAAAAATCAGGACAAATTGTCTTTGGCAGACTTGGTGCATGCCGAGTCGATGCAAGATTTGGCTGTCAAGATTCGGCGGCACTTGATACGTGGCTTGCGTAATGTGCAAGTCAAAAATATTCAAACATTCCGACACATGAGCTCGTCATCATACCTATTATTATTATTATTATTATTTATTCAAAAGAACTCAAAAACAGCTTAACTTAAAAAATCTCCAATTCTCCAATGTAATGTTAGTTTCACTTCCAGTTATGTTATCACCAGACAATAATTCTTCACACAAAGACTGCCATTCATAAGCACAATGTCGGAAGTCCAAAGAACACTCCCATCGTAAAGACAGAAACGGCTTTTCCCATGTTTGCGGCTTTGACCAAAACACAGTTTGACCTTTTTCCATCCGGCGCGTGCATGCCAAGTCACAAGACGGTAACGCTTAGGGACTTTTGCTGGCTCTTTGAGAAATTCGAGATTAGACGGCAGTCCGCAACAGTATTTGTTTTCCACAAAAAGCGCCCATCTGCCACTAATTAGAAGCATCTCCTCGCCCATTTGCCCAGTCAGACTCGGGCTCGTCTTGTCTAGACATCCCCGATTAACTTCAGTCACCTTTCTTGCGTTATAAACAGAGCGCCATTGTTTACCTCCTCATGATGGAGCCTTCACAAGCGCATGACCCGGAGCTGCCAGTCCAAAGGTGCAACAAGGGAAAAAAAAAACCTGAGTACCACCACAGAATGTAAACAAGAATCAGATTGCTCCACTTAAGCGCCCCAGGAGTGACTTTAGCTAGTATCGGTGCCAAATCCAAATCGCTAAAGTGTAGGAGCTTACCTTGTGGGGCCCCCCCCCCCCCCCTGCTTTAGTGCATGTTTGGTGGTCCGGCACAATCACCACTCGTTTTAGTCCATTTAGGGTCCTTATTTATTTATTTATTTATTTTAAATCTGGGCTCGTGCTCTCGCTCTATAAATTTAGAACGTGACGGTGTCGCGATTGGCCTTAGTCACTGCAGTGAATCATGTGTTCTAGAGAGCAAACATCTCCAGCATGGCTTTTTTTAAATTTATTTTTTCATCGCTGGATCTCAGTCAAGCCCTCAACTTTGGCTGCCGGCCTGCTCGCTGCCACAAGTCTGCAGGATGGAAGATTGACTCTCCTACTGGAGGTGTCAATTCCGCTAATGGACTTCTTTTTTTTTTTTTTTTTTGTCAGCATCAACACTCGAGGCCGCAAGTATGTGGCGAGTGCCGGTAAACTTTTTCCCACCAGCTTGTGAAATATTATGAACCTATAATTCAAAATACGCTTACCCAGTTCGTCAGCAATAAATTAGGAACCTACTAGCGGGGGAGCAGTTAGGCTCGTGTATCTCTATTGTTCCTCTGCCAGGTAAATTCTGCTGATGTTTTGTTTGTCTGAATTTTCCCAGCAACAAAAACCCTCAGGGTCCCCCCCACCATTGTGTCAGTACGTATTTATCAGCTGGTTTGGGGTAAATTCAAATAAGGTGATCGCAATAACTTCACCCCCCCATTGTCCTTCAGTAGTGGTGAGTCAAAACGCCACGTGTCTCTCACAACGTACGCACAGTTGTGTGTGTGCGCTCGTGTCGGAGCCCAGCTCGGTGGGCCTGAAGATCGGCAGCACGCCTGCAGCTCACATGGCTGTATAAGGGCAGAGGGATTGGGCTCGAACGCTACAGTGAAGTCGGAGGAGGAGAGAAGGAGAGCGAGTGGGAGTGAGCGAACTCCCATCTGGTCGTTTTTAATACCTTGGAATGCTTTTGCTTTAGTTACACAAAGCAAACAAGGAGATTTCTTGCTACCATTTTCTCCCTCTGCTCACGCTTCCCTAAACAGACTCTTCAGTCACACACGCCGCCATCCATTATCCGAGTTCCACAAACTTCTCGCTGTGGAACCACCAAAATTGTGTCCAAACAATTTTGAGTTAGCTTCTTGTGCGTCGAAAGTGATTGCAAAAAGGATGGGATGATGAGAAGATAAATCAAAATCGGACAGGGCATGTTTTGCCCCCGCCCCCAAGTCTACCATCTTGTGATATGTCTCCCTATGAGCACTGATGCTTATGGCCTCCAAGACCCGAGGAGGGGGCCGGGTGACTCTGGTTTAGTCATTATATCAATTTGTGAACTCTTCCAAGCGCACACGCACAAGATATGTTTAAAGTTGTGGCGTTCAGTAGCAACCCAATTGCACTTTTACACGTGTGCGTGAGTTTGAGAAATGGTTGTCAAAAGTGTGTGTGTGTGGAGCGGGGGGGGACGGTTGAGGTTGTCTGGCCTGTCTCACTCGGGGATTACACTCCAAGCAAAGATTTGTGGGGGCCTTGAGAAAAGGGATTTGCCATTTTTCCAGTGGCTCATGTGCCGCAGCTGTCTCTGAATTTCTTACCTTCTCTCTCTCCTCTCTTTGCCATGCTCATTTTTTTGATATATATTTTTTAATTAATCGAATTTTTAATCATGCCTGACTCAACTCTCTCCACAGATATCCGTCACCCAGAGGAGTTATCTCTACTGCGTAAGCCGCGTGATCCCAAAAAGAAGAAGAAAAAGTTGGAGGAAGCCGAAGAGGATGATCTGGAGTTAGAGGGTCCGCTCCTAACCCCTGGATCAGGTCGGTCACTCAGGAGATGATTTCGTTTGGAATCTCAGACGGCTCCCGTGATGTATCCATTTTGAATTTCGCTCCACCAAAGATACGCCGATCCAAATATACGAGCCCTGCGTGGCCTCCGTGGCCCCGGTTTCCCTGGCGGGGAGGATGACGGATGCTTGAGATTCCACACATAGTTGGTCACGCTGCCATTTTAAACCCCCCGACTGTGCTGCGCAACACCGGCACCCCGCTTTAGCCTAGCCGGCGCTGAGTTACGACCCCGAGTGGGTCAGCGCCACTTTCACCGTCAAACCTCACTTAAGCACGCAGAAAAAGATCACGTGACACGATTGAATATTTTTAAAATGGACGCCGGCGGCAACACCCAGTACATGTTTTTTTTCCCCTCGATGAGCAGATATATTCTTCCGTCCGACGGTGCCAAGGGTTCACTTAGCGGCAAGAATTTTCCCGCCCATCGGATCACATGCTATAGAGCGCGCCAAATTGCCCTGCGTTATTCCTTCCCGTGTGTGAGGGCTTGGCCGCTTAGCCTGATCGGAATCACAATGAGGGAGGAAGCGATGCAATCACCTCCGAAGCCGACTGGGTTGTTACAGTAACGACCCCTCCCGCACACTTTGCGTAGCGTTGCGCAATACTGGAATGGATATGTTTCCTTCATGTCTTTCATTTTTCATTGGGAAAAGACAGCAAATTGTTACAGGCTGCTCCTAAGCGCTGCGCTCCCACCAATGTAATTATTTAGTGGCTAAAAAGCTGTGTGCTCCATTTTGACGCAAATATGGTATTTCTCTCCACTATTAACTTTATTTTAAAGAGAATTTTGCTTTCATACCCTCGCTACCCTCAACTAAGACTAATATTTAAACACGTAAATAATATCCTAGCCGCCACCGTACTGCAGGAGACACCAATAACAGTGCTGAGGTTACATGACCAATTATTTCCACTCGGAGACCAAAGACCTCACCCTTCTATCTTCTAAATGTAGCGTTTCGAAAATGTCTCGTGCCAAGAACATTAAACACCGTAGGAGTCAATTTTAAGCAAGTGTGTCCAAAGTTGACACTTGGAACTGTCACAAGGCCTCGCCTGACCATCCATGGCTACTCGCCTCTAAAAAAAAAAAAATAACCATCTCATATTATTTTTCCTTTCACCTCTGTTTCCTCCCCTCCTTAAAAAAAATAGACTCCTGAATATTCACCATGAACTTTTCCTCCACTGTCCTCTCTCCCTCTGCCTTTCTCTCTTCATCCTAGCCTCTGAGATAATATACATCGGCCCCGTCAAAGGTAAGCTCTCCCCTCTGTCCTCTCCTGTTCCTCCAGCACTGCTTCCTCACCAACGCCTTCCCTTTCCTTCATCACAGCTGTTGCGCGGAGATCACATGACATCCATAACCTTCGTAGGCCTCGCAGTCGTCTGGCTCGTCTGTCAGCTGACAGCTTGGCCTCACTTTTCAGTGCGCTAGTCGCGTTTTTAGAGGAACTTCTCGCCATTTTAAGGAGCGAGAACAGCCTTTTGGTGGTCTTGGGGAGTTGACGCATTTGAAACGACTCGCGTATCAGAGTTTGTAAACAGGATGGCCGAGTTGTGTTTTCCCCCCCCCCTTGTACACGCTCTCTACTCTTGGATTCCCCGTGGGAGTGATGGTCGGGCTCTCCCTGACCCGCTGAACTCGGGCATTAGCGCAAATCCACCAAGAAGTTCATGAATAACACCCTTCTCCGGCGAGGATGGGTGGCCCGCCCCTTCCAGCTTGCACCCTGTTCTCATGACCTTCGTTTGAAACCCATTTCCTGGTTTTAGAAGAGAGCCAGTAGTGTAGCATGTTGACACTTCAAGAAGGGGATCAAAAATGGTGGGGTAGCAATGTTTGGTCAGATTCACACACCTACTTGTTGAATATTAAGGTCGTTTTTGGCTCATATCCCCGGAAAGCTTTCCGCTTCCCCCTCTGTGCCAAGTTGTGCGGTGCCATTTTCTGCACGGAGTGCACTTCACTTTACTCACAAAAGGGGGTACATACATAAAGTTAATCTGGCAACTTCCCAGCATGATTTTCCTCTTACTCACAAAAGCCGGCAATGGCTCTGAATCAGCCTTTTCCAAAAACAAGATGGCCGCCGGGCTTCTTGTTGTTGTGTTGGGGAAGTTTATTATGTGCACCCCCCCCTAAGTGAGTAAAACTCAAACATCTTGTGCATCGTGTGCATGCTGACCCACGTCAGTCCCGCCAGGACGCCATTATTGAAGCCACTCATCTGCAATGTGGCCGGGCTGCTAATAAGTGTGAGAGTGGTCACCTTCAGTATTTGTCAGTCGTGATACAAGCATGAAATTTGGTATGAATAGTAAAAAAAGTTCTGGTCATCAAAAATTCTTAAAAGGCTTTTTTTTTCATGCTTGTATCACTTAATGAGCACTGTGCTGCTAGCCGGTCCATTAGCCAAGTTTCTAATGCAAGCCTCTGGTTGGACGACTTTCAGGAAGCATCTACTCCAGCCCGGGCTTGTACAGCAAGACCATGACGCCCACGTACGACTCACGAGACGGCAGCCCGCTGTCCCCCACGTCCGCCTGGTTCGGCGACAGCCCCCTGTCGGAGGGCAACCCCGGCATCCTCGCCGTCAGCCAACCTATCGCCTCCCCGGACATCCTGGTCAAGCTCTACAAGCCGCAGTCTCTTCTGGACAAGGCCAAGATCAACCAGGGGTGAGGAAAACGCCATGTCCTCGCTTGGCGAACGATGTTTTGAGGCGTTTTACTACAAATGCAACTGTGCGTGTCCAGGTGGTTGGACTCGTCGAGGTCTCTGATGGAACAGGATGTCAAGGAGAACGAAGTGTTGCTGCTAAGGTTTAAATACCACAGTTTCTTTGACCTCAACCCAAAGGTAATTGCCCATAAAACACCGTCAACACATTTTTTTTTTTTTAGGATACTGCAATCTATTCATTGTCAATCCATGTTGGTTGAACTTTGTCACCTCTCGCTCCAGTATGACGCCATAAGGGTGAACCAGCTCTACGAGCAGTCCAAGTGGGCCATCCTGCTGGAGGAAATCGAGTGCACGGAGGAGGAAATGATGATGTTTGCCGCGCTGCAGGTAAAAACTGCCTTGTCATGTTGTCAGTAAATTGAAATGCACACGTCCAAATTTGGGCCTTTTCCCTCCTTTGCCACTGTTGGGGGGGTGTTAACATTTATTTTGGACTTGAGTTTAAAAAAAAAAAAAAAAAAAATCTGCATTCTTAGGGCACCACCCTGTCCTCACTCTTGGGGTTAATTATAGAGCATCTTCAGGCCACAGGATGCTGCATTCTTGCACCCCCCCGGACTAGCCAATGCCTAGCGGGACACTGTTCTCGCTCATGTTATAATTAACCGGTTTCCCATTACTCCTCACTGGGCTCTTTGGACGCCTCCCCACTGTTGGATACTATTTTTCATCAAGGCTCGCATGAGCTCACCGAATTGGCTGAGGTTTCACGAGAGGGGAAGGTGGATACTAGAGGCTAAATAAAGAGCCCGCACTTCCCGCATTCAGTACGTCGCCGGCTACCGTTGGCGGAACGGCACGTCCAGATGAGATAATCAGGTGTTAGAAAATAGACGCCAGACCTGTTTTGAACTTTGCAGCTAACAGGATGTCACCTCGACAGGCCTTGCAAATGTTTAATCGGTAGCCGGAGAGGAGTGATGAGCCCTTTGTTCCACATTGGCTAACCTTAACGATGAGTCTGTGCGCGTGCGTGTGTGTGTTTTTCACGGGTCAACAGCTGCTCATTCGAATAACACAAGCGGCTTGGCGTTAGAATTAGCGTTTGTCATCAACTTGTGTTTAGTGTTGTCGTAGCAAACGTTGTCGCTTATCCTTTGACTTCTCACCTCCTAGCCTTCCAGTTGTCCATTTTTTTCTCTGGGTTCACCCAAATGTGATGAAACTGTTTTTTTTTTTTTTTTTTTGGTCTCTCTCCCATCAGTACCACATCAACAAGCTGTCCATCATGTCGTCGGACAACCACATGAACAACAGCGAGAAGGAGGTGGACGAGGTGGACGCCGCCCTCTCCGACCTGGAGATCACGCTGGAAGGAGGCAAGACGTCCAATGCCCTGGTAGGAAACCACACGCCAATTTAGATCTTGTACTTAGCATGACATCATAGTTTCACCTAGTTAATTGTTAGGACTCTCTTAGCTTTGGCTAGCATTGATGTTTGGATTCGTACTTCCCCGTTTCTCCTCTTAGGGTGACATCACGTCTATTCCTGAGCTAGCGGACTACGTCAAAGTCTTCAAGTGAGTCCACCGACTGCCAACCGATACCACAAGACAGCGTGTTCATTCAGAAAACAAGCAAAAAAAAAAGGGGGGGGGGGTTGTTGGACGGTGCATTTTTATCCCAAAAGCAGGAAGCAGGAAACGGCCTTAAATAACAGTAAGGCCTGTTTAAGATCCACATTGGGTTGTTTGCCAAAGGCCTTTCCGTTTAGCTTTGAACTTTAAGACTAAGCACATTTTAAAGCATAATTACTCAGTCTCTGGCTTTGTGCCTTTGCTGACGATCTTGAGATGGAAGGCGGTGGGGTTCTCATAAAATGATGTCTAGAAAAGTCAACTGTTATCTATATGTGATGTGTTTTGCAGACCCAAAAAGCTGACGCTGAAGGGCTACAAGCAGTACTGGTGCACGTTCAAAGACATCACAATTTCCTGTTACAAGACTAAAGAGGAGTCGCACGGGACGCCTGCTCACCAAATGAACCTCAGAGGTGCAACAAGAATAAAAAAAAAACACTTTTGGCTCGCATGCGTCTGTGCTATTTACTCCAGCTAACATTTGAACGGGCACTGTCACCGTAGGTTGCGAGGTGACCCCAGATGTGAACATATCAGGTCAGAAATTCAACATCAAGCTGTTAATCCCCGTGGCGGACGGCATGAACGAGATCTGGCTGCGATGCGACACGGTGAGAAGTGGCAACATTTTGAGCTGGCTTGCTTTTGGGCTCCGTGTCTGAACGAAGATATCCATATCCTCAGGAGAAGCAGTACGCCCACTGGATGGCCGCCTGCCGCTTGGCGTCCAAGGGCAAGACCATGGCGGACAGTTCCTACAACCTGGAGGTGCAGAACATCCTGTCCTTCCTCAAGATGCAGCACATGAACCCCGACCCGCAGTTCATCGAGCCCATCACCAGCGACATCAACCCCGAGTGCCTGGTGTCACCGCGCTACCTGAAGAAGTACAAGAACAAGCAGGTGAGGGGGGAAGGAGAAGGGGTGGGGGGGTTACAGTGACACACAAAAAGCAGTAACAGCCCATTCCGGTAACCAGTGAGTCTCTTCAAGTCAGCAGTTTGTGGTCAGAGAGAGACACCAGACGGTTTGCGTTGTGACTGCGTGAGTGTTTAGCGGGAGCTTGTTGACTTGTTGATGACTCCGCCGGGGGAGTGGGTCGCGACAAAGTGGCGTCTGATGCTTCCCAGATGGACGCCTCCTGGCATCGGCCTTGGCTTACCCCGAAACGCTCTCCCCCTCCTCTCCCACTCAGACAAGGGTCCCTAGTACTGAGCTATTTTTTTTTAAGGGAGCACTGTAATAGTTTCAAAGTAGAAAAAAAATCTTCTGGAAAAATACAAAGTTAATTGCAATAATAAAGTATTTGTACATAGTTACTGGCATGCAGCTGTAATGAATTGCGGATTTGCATGCAAGCCTCAGCTGTGTGTACGTGTGCATTGGGAACAGCTGAGTACACGTCCGCCATCAACGTGTTAGGAGACTGCTGAGGCGGCCTCCTTCGCTCAACTCGTGCCATGTGCTTTCGTTTCTGTAAGAACATGGACCACAGTAAAGTCCCATTATTCACAGCGACTCCTGGTAATACTGTGGGGGTCATAGAAGCAACCGGAAATGGGAGTAGTGAGCGGGAAAACTGCCTGGGAAAAGCCATGTCAGCTCCGATTTCCCCCACACCCCCCCTCAAGCCCCCCAGTTGCCTTCAAAGAGGACTTCCTGTTAGCAGAAAGTCCCAGCTGGGGTGCAAGAATTCCCCATCCAAAGGCCACACATGAGAAAACAACAACACCAGAACAATCAACTTCCTGGGTGTGTGTGGTTCGAAAAACAAATGGGCAGTAGATGACACGGGTGACACTTGGCCTACATCTCCCTCTTGTGGGTCAAAGAGGAATTGCAGCATTGAAATGTTCAATATTTTGTGGATGCGTTTTAACCCTAACATCCTTCAATCGGTTTGATTGTTCCTCCTCCGTTTCTCATCCCTTCTGTCCTCCTTTTCCAGCAAGGCTTAATCAGGGATTTGGTAAGTTCATCCTGAGTGTGCATGTTTGATAACCTGACCTGGTAGTTAGTAGTCGCCTCCTCATGTAACCACATCTGAGTGTCAAATAGCAGCGAGCGTGCTAGTTTTGGCGTCTAACACCCATCACTGTGTTGAAGGACCTCAGGCCACATTTTTAATGCACGACATCATCAGCATCATCACTGATTAATTCCACACACTGTCGTCATCCGTTCACATCTAGTCGCCTTTTATTTGACCGGTAAATGCCGGAGGGGTGTAAAGCTCATCGGCATCTGGAGCGCGACTTTACACCCCGGACCAGCTCCAAGGAAAGTGCCTTCTCTATTATTAATTAGGACAAGGTTTCAAGCCTGGGTAGGGATTTTAAAGTAGGGTTTGGAGTTTCAAGTCTAGGTGTGTCTACACGAGGGACAATGGTGGTGTACAAACACGGGTGTGCAGTCCATGCATGCAGAGTTGCACGGGTTGGATTTTCCTTCAGCTCCTCTGTCCAGCCTGGTTTCACTCTGTGTGGCTCTCCATGACAGGTCGTCAAACAAGTATTTACTGTACGACCGTTTGTTTTTCCCAGATCTCGGCCCGCATTCTTGAAGCCCACCAGAACGTGGCCCAGATGAGTTTGATCGAGGCCAAGATGCGCTTCATCCAGGCTTGGCAGTCGCTGCCAGAGTTCGGAATCACTCACTTCTTGGCCAAGTATGATTAGCCCGAGACTAGTGGATATAAAAACAGTCTCGCATGTTTTTACTGACATGCGGCTGCTATCAGGTTCCAAGGCGGGAAGCGCGACGAGTTGATCGGCATCACCTACAATCGTCTGATCCGCATGGACGCCGGCACCGGGGACGCCATCAAGACCTGGCGCTTCAGCAACATGAAGCAGTGGAACGTCAACTGGGAGATCAAGATGGTAAGAAACACGTGTCAAGCCTGACATTCGACACAGATGTTAACATAAGTAGCACGTAGCATCAACGTGTCCTCCATTTTTGTTCTCTCCAGCTTTTTTGTTTTTAATGCCCCCTGCAGGTGACTGTCGAATTTGCAGATGAGCCCAAGTTGTCGTTCATCTGCGCCGAGGTGGACTGTAAGGTGGTCCACGAGTTCATCGGGGGTTACATCTTCTTGTCCACGCGGGCCAAGGACCAGAACGAGACCCTGGACGACGACATGTTCTACAAGCTGACCAGCGGGTGGGTCTGACCACGCGTCTCGCCATCGGGACCACCCGCTTGCACACTACAGCACGCTCCATGGACTGTCACGCTCTTGGTTCCCACTAGTAAAGCGCGTGCGTGCTCCACGCTAATGAATTTCAACCTTCATGGCACTAGTAGTGTGTACTTTTGTAGCATCTCGTCCCACTAAAAAGGACAAAGAGCGTACTAGTACATGGACCGTAGGATGGATATCAAATGAAGAGTATACAGTATCATATTTATTCAATGTCCTTCATATCCAGATAGAGTAAGCCAGTTGAGTTGAAACTGTCTTACCGGTAATGTTTTGGCACCACTGTATGACATTTTAGTGAATCAACAACTTGTTACTAAATGGGCAAAACGACCAGTGAGCCGCTTACAAAGAAGTTTGAGCATCTATTCCATTCCCTCCTTGCACACTGAAGGGTAAGTACTAATCCACTCTTTATCCTCACTAAAAAAAATTACTAGTACACAATAGGAAAAAAAATGGCAGTCGACAGGGTGCACTAGTAGCTCAACTACTGGTCTGTGTTTGCCGCCACTAAAAGGGTTCAGGAGGCTACAAGTTTTTCTTTGACCTCGTTAGTAAGACCATTTAGCGTACTAGTAGAACAAGAAGGACACACTAGCGGTACTCGTAGCACACAATTGTCATCTAGTGCACCGTTTTGCCTCCCTAGTTTAAGTTGTTCTACTAGTGCACAAGAATGTCATACAGTCGTAAAAAAAAAACCTAGTGCTCGCTAGTCATTTCACTAGTGTGCTCAATTGTCATGGACAACTCTGTGCACTAGTAGGATATGCAATATATGCTCTAGCCTCATTTCTCCCCCAGGTCCTATACCCCGCCAATTTCGCTAAGCACTTGGACATCATTGCATTGAATTTTGGGCCGATGTTACGCTAAAGATAGCGTCCACTTTGCATGAAGCAGGGAGCTGGGTGGCTTTTAATATCAAGCAAAATTATTATGAAATATTAATATTTGCATTGTTTTAACACAAACGCTGTCACAAAACAGAGGTCTAAGTAATCCTCATATTACCTCTACGTGTCTCTCACGGCCACAGTATTATTCTTGTTTTTGATGATGAATTCTATGAGAACACACCAGCAATGGCCCACAATCAATTATGCAAGCAAAATGAAGTATTATTTGTTTTGTAACTAATGTAAAAACACAGCTTTTATAGAATTGTACAGTTTTTTTTCTCTCTGCTTTGAGGGGTAAATATGTTCAGTGTGTGTGTGTGTGTGTGTGTGTGTGTGTGTGAGCGCGCGTGTTCTTCACGTGATGAATGTCATCACGTAAAGATGAAAATATCCTAAACTCACGGAAATACATATGTGTCTTTTACTCAAACACTACTTTTGCAGCTTTTTTTGTTGTCGTCCAAAAAGTGTTTAATGAAATATGAAGGAGTTGGCTTCGTGTTTTTTGTTGTCGTTGTTTTTGTTTGCCATTCTCGTGTCAGGAACAACGGTGCATGTCTATTTTTGTTTTATTTTGTTGGGTTGTTTTTGACTGTAAAAGAAAAAAAAACAAAAACATGCATTTATTTTAAAATAAATAAAAGTAATTTTTATTTAACGCCTCACGTTTTGGGGAATTCTTCTGCTTAAGGCATAGTGCTTGAAAAATTTTATGAAAAATTCTTAAACATTCAGACTGTTCTAAGATTAGAAAAATCCTTTAGTTTTATTTTAATATATTCTAAAAATATTTACCTAATTTGCATTCAAGAAGCGTTTTTATTTTATTTACAAAAATAGGACTTTTCTCTTTTTTTTTATTTTTTTTTTTTATACATATCACAATTGTAGTAACTGTGTTTTTCCACCAGGGGGGAGTACAGTAACATGTATTTGATCAATTGTCTAGCGTCAGCCTTGTCTTGTAATTTGCACGTTTGGATAAACGGGCCTGTTTTCATTGTAGTGGAGCAATGAGTCAGTAAGACTCTTTGGGTCACGCACTAGAACGTATTTAACATTAATCATTTGTAATCTAAGTTACCCTGTCACAATTTCCGTTGCCAATTTTCCGCTGTTCAATTTTTCAGGATCACTGTCAACTTTTGAAACGACCCCTGTTGATATTTAGTTCTAGCCAACAACACACCACCCTGAGCACTAACACCAAATATATCTCCTTTTGTCCGAGCCAAGCACTCAACATCATTACTCAGAGTCAGTTTGGTCACTGGAGAGCCACATCAAAACAAAAAGTCACTCGTTTCCATGGAAATCGATTCAACACGACGTCGGGCCAAGACGCTAACACCAAAATCATGTCGCGTGTCACATTGTTTTCATCTGATGTCTTGTGGGATAACAAAAAGCCTTTTGGTCAATAATTTGTCCGGCCTGATGTCATGTGTAAACAAAACCATTACAAATGGAGTTTTTTTACACGCCAACGTGTCAGGAGCTTGCTCAACCTGGTTTAGCCGCACAGTTGAGAACTGTTCTAGTAAATTTACTTCCAGTAATGCAAAATTCCAAAGCGACTGTGATGGCTCGGCACATGTGAAGCATTACTAGCGGCTGGCTCGGCACTTATACATGATGGATGGCTGCTATCAGCTTTAAATCTGTTCAAATCGCTGTCTCGACCGTTCTTAAGCTACAATTCAAATCCGCCGTCAGGAGGAACGAAACGTCTTAAGAACAAACTGCTCTATTTTTGTTTTTCACAAAAGCCTTAAAAGGTCACATGAGTAATTTTAATGATCTCATTCACTATCAATGGATCTTTGTAGCCGTCAATGGCAGTGAATGTGTTTAATTCTGTTCTGTGCTGAATTGAATAATGAACCTTTTGGAAGAGTCTTCTATTTGGTAGTTTCTGTCATTTTGTAGTTGTAAAACTTTTAGGTGGGACAGTAGGAACCTACATCCCCCCCATTTTAAGTGCTATTAGTTCTCCAAGTGTATTAGGGAGGTCCATGTTTACCCTGTTCACCATGGGGACCAAGCCCCCCCCCCATGCAGGCCGCACACAGCCCAGGCCCATCTCCATGTGGCTGAGAGGATGTTTATGTTTTCCAGGATTTAGAGAGGAGGAGGGAAAGGGAAAAAGGCAGAGATTCAAGCCAAGGGAAACTGCGTGCCAGGTAGGCCTCCGATAGCAGCGGCTCCTCCCACCTCCTTTGGGAGCCCTTTTCATGACGGAGTGCCAACTGATGAGAATCCAGGAGGAGGGCAATTAACTTCTTAACCTCTCGAGTTCTTTGGTGGCTTCCTTCATCACTTGCTCGTTTTAGGCGGACAAACTTCTTTGAATCTGTTTTCTATGGAAGCACAAAAGGTTTGATACATTTTGCATCTTTCATCTTGTCAGACTAACGGAATTTTTTTAACCAAAGAATGTGACAAGGACACATGGAAACTGTTTTAATTGGAAGAAATTTTTCAGGCCATCATGAAGTTGTATTAGTCTGGACTCGGTGGAGCATGAAGCAGCCTAAATTCTTTTAAGTCACCCACACACACATTTGCGGTATACCCCACGAGGAAACAGTGACTCATTACTCTCAGCAGGTTTACTCATGTCGGTGCAATTTCACTTCTGCCTTTTTTTAGAGTTTCCACAACCGTCTTGGTGTTGTCCTTCCCTACGGGCCTCCCTCGCAGAAACACCTCCCTAAAATCTCTCATCCGCATTTACCAAATTTGTTGAAATCAAAGGCGATGGTCGCAAAGTAAGCATACAAAACCTCAGCGAGAAAGAGAGGCAAACATTTTTGGTCCCCCCGGACTCTCCGAACGAACCGTTTCCACATGCTGCCGCAGATGGCCGACCAGCTTGCTGTAGTCGTGTGTTCAAAGAGCCGGACAAACTGTAACTTGAGATGCTTCATTCAAACGTGATTATTAGGGATTGCCAGCTGCCAAGTACACGGTTTCCATTTACGCTTTGTGATTAGTGACTAATTTGTACCAATTTGCCACCGGTTAGAGACAAACTCAGAGTTGTTCACGCTAGAAATGAACTCTGGTGAGGATTATTTTGTTTTAGCTTCGACAGGTGAGACAGGAAATGATTCCGCAGTTTGGCGCAAGATGGTGTGGATGACTCACACTTGGCCAAGCAAAGTACGAGACAGACACAAATATTTGCAGACGCTCTCACAGCCGCGCGGCCTTGCCGTGTTAGGCTAACGCTCAGCGCAGCGTTGTGCTAGCATGGACGTAGAAACAAAAAGCAGCTGGCAGCTAAGGACGATCATAAACACAGAAACCTGGTTAGCGTTCACCCGACTATTAGGAGGGCGAGGGCAAGCTTCCGTGTCAGAGTTATTGGAGGTTTGAGCCAGCGACGATAATTAAATCGTAAAATATTATGTTTGGCGCATTATAGGCTCCATCACCGCGGAATGGGATTGTTTTATGGCCGCCTCACAGCCCCGCGTCGTGTTCAATTCATTCAATGTGTGCAGCCGAACCCCAGCTAGACAAATAACACCAAAACACACCCTACGACATCCCGCGGCAAGACCGCAAAGTAGCAGAAAGAGTACAATCAGGTGGGCTGGTGTTAGCCATCATGAGCTGCTAGCAGCTGAAACAATCCAAGGGGGGTCTACGGGGTGTGTCCAATTATTTTCTGGCCCGCTTTTATGAGCCTCTGGAGAGCTGTACCTTCTCATAAATGCGACTGTTATGTGTTGAGTAACCTTTTCAGGTAGGACGGTGGTGGCGAAAACACCCTCAAGCTTTCATTTTTATGGCTAGCTTGAGGACTGTTCTTTGCGGTTTACACTTACACGTGAAACAGTTCCAATCACTCATGTTGGTAGTGTTCTTTGAAAAGGCATAAAAAAAGAGTTTTTGTTCTCTGAGCCATTCTTTTGCGTACTAATTACTTTGAAAGCACATTTTCATTTTATTAGTATCAGTTCTTATGTACAGCGTGTAATTATTATTCTTTTTAACAATCCTGGAAAAGTGTACAAAGCAGGGCTGGACGATTTTAAAAAAAATCTAACTTTTTTCTCAATAGTCCGAATTTGAAATGGTAATTTCACATGAGACTACTTTTTTTGAGTTTATGTAAAAATTTTTTTTTAAAAAAGCACAAAAATATCAAATTAATTAGACGTACATATTTTGAAAGGCTAGTTACATAATAACACAAAGAAAATGAATTATGAATTAATAGAAATGTATTTGTTCCAAAAATATACACTCTTGTAAATGACAGACAAAAATCTACTTAAGTAACGAAAGTTTTTGTACTTCGTTACTTCCCACCAAGGCTGAACAGACGACGGTCACGCCCCCAAAACGAGAGCGCGCGTGTGCAAATAATGTGTGCCTGAACCTGCTGCTGCTGCTGCTGCTGGCTCCTCATCCAAGCAGGCTTCACGCTCACTCACTCAGCCGCAGTCAGGCTGACAACAAGCTTCTCCAGTAGAAGAAGGGAAAAAGAAAAGGAAGACGAGTCGCGTTTCAATCTCCCCACTGCGGAGGGTGGAAGTCAAAAGATATGTTTGACATGTCAAGCTAGCTTCTTTTTTTTTTTTTGGGGAGACGAGACAGACGGCATTTGGCGTGGTGGAACGTTTTAAAACACACAAGCCGGTGAGTAAACAATGAATGTCAACGTGTTGTTTCTGTGTACCAGAAGATGGGAAAAAGTTTTTACAAGCGCCTTTTAGGCAAGTATTTCAATTCAATTTGCTTCTACAAGTGTGTGCGCAGGTAGCTAATTAACCACTAAATTTACTACGAAATTAACAATTATTTTGTGAACTCTTTCCATCTATAATATAGTTAGTTTCAATTGTCAATTTACGTGACGTTTCGTTCAGACTCGACTCACTTCATTACCTCAGGGGATGCAAAGTGAAGTTGTATTTTAATGCCTCAAAAAACCTGGCTTCAATCCCAGTACAATTTCGGTCCACATCACTTATTAATTCCAATTATATCATAAAAGAATGTGATAAAACGCTTTAGTGACTCAACATTAAATGGCTTTTACTCATTTATAGTGCTGCCAATTTAGACTCCAACATTTTACAGCACCTGAATTTCAACAAATTTAGAATACAGTATATCAGTGTACAATTTGGTCTCTGTGAAAGTTTAAAGCTGGTTGGCCTTTTTTTTTTTTTACATATATAAATATTGTGCTTCTTATCTGACCTGTGTTCCCAGCTGTGAGGCCCAACCAACCCACTTAGTATAAATTATTGCCTCTTCCCTGGAAAGAGTAATTTGCTCTGCTCCACCACAAAAGATAAGCTTATATCTTGAGCGTTATCTTTTTTGTTCAATTACTTCTAACATCATGTCTGCTGTTTGCTTGGCTTCTTCTTGTAGTGTCAATCGACTGTTTCAATGAATAAAAGATTGATTGTGTTAAAAATCTCTTGGCCAGTGGTCATTGAGTAATTACCATTTGTATTGGTATGGGGGCAATGAGGTTTATTGATTCATGGTTAGGTAATGCCTTGCTGGTATTTGGTTGCATTCATAAATTGCGGGTGATTCTCAGAATGTGTGGTCCAACTTGCTGGTTAAATGCCAATTCCCAAGTGGAATAAAATAATTCCCGTTTCTTAGATTTTGGCATTTAATAATGGTTCTGCACGTACCAGGTCAGGTTGTGCTGCAATTGAGAACTTGCAACACAAGCACATTTGTTTGCCTCTATAATTTTCATAGTTGCCAGGGAAGTCACGTGCACAGCCAACAGCGAGTGCGCTTTTGGCACAAGGTCGCTCCTCAAAAGCCTCTCTATTCGCTTTTCAACAAGAGACGAAGTCACAAGCTATGAAGGAACCTGTCATAAAAGAGATTCCAGAAAGCCTCGAATATCTTTTGAACAAAACCTAACATTGAAGATGGCTGCAAAACAAATCAAATATTATTTTGCGACCGGTTGAATTCCTGCCTGGCCTGGATAAGCAATCCTACCTTTGTGCTTGTTTTTCCCCCTCACTTTATGGCAGTAAAATCTAAATGTTGCTTTCTGTGCCAGGAAAATAAAAAAATGTTTTTCCAACACCGCCTAAAAAGAGATTTGTGCACGAGTCCCTCAAGTGTAGCTGGAATGATGCGTTGTAAGACTGCTAAAAACTCTTGTCAGGCATTCAAACCGCCCGGTGAGTAAGAAAGGGAAAGTGATTCCTCAAAATGAAGTGCACATGAGAAGAAGTCATGCACTTACTATATTCTCCTTTTTTTTTTTTAACGGTGATACCTCAAAAACAAATTCACATAACGTGTTTGTTTACTGTTCGTCCGGCGTGGCGGCTGACAGCCCTGTCAGGTCAACAATCAATCAAGCGGGGACATCTTCGTCCCATCCGCCGAACATTACATAAGTCGGAGCGGAGGCATAAGCGAGGCGTCGTGGTTGGTTTCATGTCACCGCCTGGAGGCTCCCGTCTGCCTCTTCATCTCTCGTTTTGATTTGCTTATGCTTCAGTGGGCCACCTGAGGGGGTGGTGTGCGCTCGCTGGCCTCTGCCTGGTGACAGCTCGCGGGTAGATGCGGAGGAACCTTCTTGCTCAGCTGGAGGATGCTGGATGGAGAAGGAGGCGGGGATGAGGCTCTGTTTCACTTTGAGTTTTTCCTCCCAGAAATGCGCTTTAGTCCAGCGCCAGAGCTTTTTATGTTCCACTCTCTTCCCTGGGGGTTGACGTCATCCCGACACAACAATGACCTCCGGCCAACAAAAGCCCCCGCCTCCCCCCCCCTTGACGAGTCGAGTTTGTTTGCGTATTATTTACTGCAGACTGCTTCTCTGCTCCCCTCGGCCTACCGCGTTATTACTTTTGAAAACTTGCGGGGATGGAACAAAGAAAGTCTGTTGTTTATTAGTGCAGTAAAAGCAATCTGTAGCTTTTTTTTTTGGTAGGGACTGGCTTCACGTCACCGCACAGTAGTTCATCTACTGGTTGCAAATGACAAATTGATTCCTCGGCTTGAACGGTGACTTGTGTGGTTTGGGTGTGTGGCTGATCACATTCACAAAAAAAAACATTTGGACCAAATTAAGCCTCCTCCAGTCTGGAACGGATTAATCAAATCTTAATTCATTTCAATAGGGAACATTGATTTGAGTTACTACTGTAGCTTGGGCATTGAGAAAAATTCATCTTGTACCAAATGAAAAGAAAATACATTTTCATGATAGAACCCTGTGAAAGTGAAGCAAAAATTTAATTTATTTCATGAGACAGAAGTATTGACTATATCAGCGCTGTCCGGCGAGCGATAACAATACGATACATTGCAACATTCATTTTGTTCCACCCGTAATCAATCACAAGTTGATTTTTAATTAAGATTACCTGTCTAGACAATACTCTAAGTCATTTTTATGTGTCGAGGCCCGTCTCATGTCATCTCCCCTTTTGCCGACATAGCTGGAGAGTGCACCTCGCCCTTTGCCAGCTGAGCCACCAGCTTCCAAGATGTCCGCCAAAGCCACCATCAACAAGGAAGTCTTCGTTCCCCACGACGAGAAGATGTTGGCAGCTGTGCAGGTGAAACGGAAGACCAAGAAGAAGATTCCCTTCTTGGCTACTGGCGGTCAGGGAGACTACTTGACATTCATCTGCCTCTCAGGTCAGACCCGTCTACTTTAATTCGCACGCCGCAATTGTGAGCTTGTCTCCCTCTGCCAATAAAACAACGCACTAAATCAATTAAACGCTTAGCTGTCGGTCAATGCCGATTGGATTATCGCTGAAATTGAATCAGTGTTTTGCTCTAAATTGCGACTTCCTTTTTTTTGTTTCACCGCCTGTTAATTGAATCAGTCGTGCATAGCGCTCATGGGTAGAACAGCAAAGGCTTGCTCATTTGTGTTGCAGAGGATCATACAAGTCTTTATGGGATGTGTTTGGTTATATGAAAAGAGGGAGGGGCCTCTGTCAAACATCCAGTAGTGTAAAGTTGAGGCCCTGGGGTCATCCAGTGGCCGAGTTATGTAACGTCTGCTACGTCACAGCCCATAAACTGAGGGAGGAACTCTACTGTAGCGTTAGCAAGTAGCACCGTTAGCATTGTAGCGTAATACCCAGTGAAACGGAATCGTGAATATATCACATTTCTTTTCCAGGAGCAATAAAAAAAAAAAAAAATGTTGCTCTCAAATTATAGATGTACTTTGTACCACAAATGACTGTTCATAGACCGATTTAGCACCAGGAATTCTGTGAATTCTTTCCACTGAGACCTAAGACCTAATTCAACGGTTTGCAGAATGAAGTCGGAAAGGTTGTTGGTTTATTCAAACTGATTAGCAACATTCAGTTCAATCTTTCAGTTTAAAACAAAGTCACAGCAGGAGCTTCAGTTTGAAGCTGAAGTACAGGTTTTTGTATAGAACGGACACTTTGGTGGTCAATTCTTTGGAGCTCTTCACTGCTGGAAGCAGCAGAACAATAAAAAGCTCTGGCTTGCTTCCACTTGGAGAGGGAAAGCTTCTTGTCCTGCGTGGCACTTTGAAAATAAGTCTGGCTCTCGTCACTGTGCTTATTGTCGTTCGGCCTCAAAGTGACCTTGTATTTCAGAGTCAGACCAATTTGATTCACTACGTTTTCCTTTTAGCTTGCTTGTTACTAACTTAGGTCGCAAAAGGAAACAGGAGATTCTCGCTAGCTGGAGCGGCAAGGCTAGGGCCACGTAGGCTCGCATTGGAATTGTTTGAACGCCCTCACAACAACATGACAGGCGTGTTGGCTGGAGCCGAGCCAGCAGCTCGACATGCTCCAAGTCGGTTAGCGAGCGTCGTCTTTGATCAGCGGGCTCCACGCGGCGCCTGACGGCCGGACCTCGGGGCCCAACGGCTGCGCCGCCCACAGAATGTTTGCAGAGAGAGAGAGAAAGGGGTGGAATATGATAAGACCCAGTAAACGTTGCACCAGCGTGGACTAGATGTTGTTTCTCACAGCGACTCTCTCCGCTGTATCGTTTCAGAAGCACCGTTATCGAATTCGCACTGTAGGAGTTAATCGTGCACGACGGAAAATCAAAGCTAGCGATTGAAGTGGTCACACCGTTGCAGTTTCATTTCAGGTCTGTAGATGGCACTGTTTCACAGTTTTCAACTTTCAAGCAAAATCAGGAAGAGCTTGGCGAAAATGATAGATTCATTGCAGTTTCATTTAAGGCCTGTAGGTGGCACTGCTTCAAACAGTTTTCAACTTTGAAGAGCTTGTTTGTATTTTTTTTTTCCCAGTGTGGGACATGCATAGTTACATTCAAACTGTATGTCACGTCATCTTCTGTAATCCGTTCCAACACAAGCATGATGTGTTTATGCTCTGTTGAGAATTTCACTGTAGGATGCGTGTAGGCGTATTCTTGAGCGAGTTTTTCGGCTCGCGTGGTGATGCGGGCGTATTGTTTAGATTGTTTGTTTGCATGTGTCATTTCAAGGGTAGGCCGACTCATACGTGCCTCAGAACCTCAAAATGATTTCAACTGGCCCCCCTTAGTCCACAAGTTAAGCATTTCCGTTCTCACTAAGCAATGTTTGGGCTTCAGGCCACCTGGTAAATAAAATCCTCAGTTCCTCCTCCGGCTTCTACATCTCAATCCCTCTCTTGCTGTTTTCATCCTCAGCTCACTGCCCCGAAGGTATTGATTACCTTGTGAGATGGATGGCCTTGGGAGCCTTGTGTAACTCGCTGGTAAATTAAGCTCCATAGGCCAGATAATGACTGTTCAAAAAAAAAGTTGACTTTGTAGTGTGCAAGGAGGCTTCCCACCTGCTCGCTCGTCGAGGTCAGCACTTGGCGCGGCCCTCGCTTGCCGGCGTTGACAGTGACCAGGTTGCATTTCTGGCCGAATTGCCGGGATGAACTCTTGAACCGCGTTAAGTTGATGGCACCCGGCGGCAGGAAATTATTTGCGATGACCACACCGCCACATGGTTTTGATCATGTGTGCTCTGGCTCGGACATCGCGAGCAAATTCCTCACCTACCTGGAAAAAGTCATCTTTTTGTTTTGTTGACGTGAGGCTTGCCTTCCATATTCATCCTCTCATCTGCACGGCTTGAAGAGACGCATGTATTTAGCTAGCACAAAAAAAAAGACTTCTATGACTTACAAAACATTGTGTTGACCTTTAAAAACATTAAGCATTGTCTTAAAAAAATCCCCCAGCAAATAGAAAACTTTCCTTAGCCAAAAGGCCAGTTGATCATATTCCTTGAGCATAAAGCACATTAACTTTATGGATGGACATGACAGATATGACTTTGGCAGCATCCCCCATCGCGTTAATCTACAGGTGCAGCCCATAAATCGGCCCGCTCCGACTCCCCGGATGCTTCTATTTGTCATGAAAGATTTATCTGACTTATTAGAGCACAATACCTGCTCCGCCGCTGGGACTGGGCCGAGGGCGAGGTAGGGAGGAGAGGATAGTATCGCAGGAAGCAGACATCTCACGAGTCCTAACCTCTTAAAGTCCTCACTGGAAAGAATAATAATAGTCCTTTGAGCCTCCGATGGAACAAACAAGTTGTGCATTTTTTTTCTTCTTTAAACGGAGGTTGGAATTTATTGGAATGTTTATCAGGTCAACGAAGTGGCGCTCGCTTTTGTGACTTACGATCTCTTTAATGGCAGCAAAGGCGCATAAATAATATCCGTACCTGTGATAAAAGAAGCTTATCATTTTATGCCTGTCAGGTGTCACCTTGTCTGCTTGTAGTTCTGCGAATAATAATGATAATAAAAATAAAATTAACTAAGAATTAAATAAATAAAGTAAATTAAATATAATAAAAATATATAATTGAAGAAATAATATAAAACAATCATTTTTACTCATAACGCACTTGATACCAAATCTCAAAGTGTTACGGTGCAAACTCTTTAAAAGAGAGAAAAACAACAGACAATTAAAAATATTCAAGCAATAAAACAATAGCATGTATTTAGCTATAGGCCAGAGTCAGTCAGTCACATGACTAAATCCAGAAAATAATTGAGCTGTGATTGGACAAAGCCAGAATCGAAAACTCACGATTGAATTTCGATTAATTGACCAGCCAGAGTTCTCACATGGTGGGAAAATGTTCGTGCGCCCCTTGGTAGCCACCCGAACATTAGAAGCAGAGCTTCTATAATGCAAACAGACAGCCCGAACCCAGTGCACTTGAGTAATTGGACCTTGCGGGCAGCCACACACACAAACGTAGCCTCACGCCTCATCACTCTTCCTTTTGCATTTATCAGATAAAACCAGCCTGTTGTGAGATTAGAGTAAATGGGCTCTCTGGACTACGCTTGCCTTTCTTGGCCAGCAACAAATCCAGCAAGAGCGGGGAGGCAAAGCCAGACTCCCACCGGGTTATCAGAAAGTGATATCGCCTCGGATAAGAAGCTCAGACTGAGCAGGGAAAACAGCAGAAGGCTGAAAGGTTTGAACTGGAAAAAGTCAACAGGGCAAAATATTTCACAGATGCATGTTGAGAGGGCTTACATGACCTTTGACATTTGTCTTTCAAGTGTTTGCTGCTTTTGCCACATATGGATGTTTAGTATTTACCGTCCGTCATATGAGCTGATCAATAGGAAGAGTAGCATGTCTTCATATGGTGTGTCTGTTGAGAAGAAATCAGGAGCTTGCAAACAAACCAATTTGTTGAGGCTGCTGCTGTTGCGTCTTGGGACCGGATCAGGCATGTAGATGAATGGCAGTGTTTGGAGAAGCAGAGTAAAGTGGCGGCTAATGGCCTCTTTGTTAACCTGGCTCGGCTTCAGCGGCGTGATTGATTTGCGTGGTTATAACAAACAAAATTGGGGCCATTAGCTGTTGAGCAATACCTTGATTCTTTTTTTCTCATCTTATTTATTTTTTTTTTTTTTATGAACTAGCGCTGTGATTTAATGAAACAAAATAAATGCATTTTCATGTCTTTATTTATTTTTTCACACGAGCCATTGAAGGCAGCCATACATAATCTCCATTCTTCCCCTGTTTTTCCATCCTAGTCGCAGATTAAATGTGTGAGTGGCATGCATATTAATTGTGGTAATGAAGGTCACCCGGAGGAACAGCTGGAGTCCTCCTCTGTGTTGCAAACACTGGCGCTGGCTAAGTAGCCGCCTGCCGCGGACCAAACCGAAGCCATCACAAACACCATATGCTTCGTCGCCATCACCCGACACCTTGTGCACACTTGCCGCAGTGAGCTTTAGCCAAAGCGCTTTGAAAAATCCTTCAGGTAAATATGAGCAATCGCCAAACCGCAAACGAAAACACTTACTGATAAAATAAAGTCAATTAAAATAAATAAAATAGTTAATAATAAATTTAATTTTGTAGTTATTGCTCGATTTATATAACTCCATTAAAAAAAAATATATATATATATATATCGATATACTTAACAGCTTTTGTGGAATTCCGCCATTTCTCATCGTTCATAGGTGGAGGTAAAGAAAACAAAATTGACAAAGTTTTCCTTATTTGACATTCATCACTTTAGGTTCATCTTAGGTTCGTGGGAATGAACAACTGTACAAATGCAGCACAGTTCATCAGATCATTCTGACTCATTTCAGGTAAAATATGAGTGCAGATGTGTTGGGTTGGAAAAAAGCAGTGGGAAACATGAGACGCATGCTATTTCTATCTTTCTTTTTTTTTAAGCGGCAATATTAGCAGTAACTCAAACTGTGTAAAGTAACTAACAAATGATTTAATGCTATAAACAATCTAGATAATAACTGAAACACTGCTAAAAGATGATTACCACACAAAGCAGTCCTTGCAGGAAGCTCATCTCTCTCTAAAACAAACAAAAAAAAGTCCTATTACAGGTCATATGTTGAGTTCCTGCCAATGGCTGATGAATCAAAAGAAGCTCAAATATTCATTGTTTGAATTCAAAAAGTCAGAGCAAAGCAGAAAAGTGCATCCCTGTCACCCTTCCCTGTACACATTCATCAAAACGGTGTCATTAGAGGGCACAAATTGCCTCCTCTGCCGAGATGGATAACGCACACACGCACGCACACACACACAGGAAGTTTCATTTGTTCGCCATGTTAGTGCTTTTCCCCATCTGGTCTCTTCGTGCAGCAGGAAAGCAGCTGGGAGTTGTACGAGTGATATTAATCTATGATATCATTCTTCCTTTGCTTTTGTGCGACGGGAAGAACATGTCGAACAAAAAAAAACAAAAAAAAACTAAAATGAGATAACATCAGTTACCTTCAACATCACCTCCAAGATTACAAAAAGGACAGGCCTGATTATTTTTTTTCCCTCTGGTATAAATTACACAACAGCAAACTTTTTCGAGAAGTTAGTGTGTGTTGTGGGCTAAGGGAGCCTCGCTAGGGGGGCTCATCCATGCCCTTAGTGTGAAATACCAGAGTGGAGCCCACCCATCGTCTGACACAGGAAGTCATAGCAGCATAGCGGCAGGGGCCCGGCAGTTTGCGGTCTCCAGGCTGTTTGGTGACATCGCCTCCCGAGTAGCTAGATGTCACGGTGCCGCTTCACATCATGTCTAACCTTTAAACCTTGATTGGTACCAAGGTGAAGTCGCGTCGTCATTGGGATGTTTTGGATGTAGTAGTCATAAAAATGGCCGCCTTTCAGTTGACAAGACGACGGGTGAATGTCATTTGCCAGATCGGTGAGGTTGCGCATCAATCGCGGGGCGTCGAAAAGTTTGCGGTCCAAATCGTAGTCACGCTGTTCTTTGAAGTTTGATGAAAAAGGAAGGGTTGGGAATGCAGATGCTGTGAAAGAATGGATGATTTAAGATCAGTCAGCTGCTTCACAGCTGTGTGTCATGAAATTACCTTGCGTCAATATACAATGCTTCCTCAGAGGTCAACGGCGCTTAAAATGTTGATTTTCCCCTTTACTTTTTGAGACAAATTATTCCCATGCCAGTTCACTTCATGGGACTCGTCCAGAATCAGTTATGGACTCTCTTTTTATGAGCAAACATTCAACCCAGTCTTCTTTATGCCAGCTGTCAGCTTTGTGAACAAATTGATTTGAGTTTGAATACATGCTCTATGCCTGAGACTGCATTTGAGTCCATCTGTTTGTGCTGTTTGACAAAAAGGAACGCCGACTTCTCATGCTAGCTGCCGAATTGGGAATCAACAAATTTGGTTTGAGGCTTCTGTTATTGCTTGCTAGTGTTTAAGTCCATCTGTTTGTGCTGAGGGAAGATGGAGATTCTTCCAATTGCTTTTCACGCTAGTTGCTCCTTAGCTAGCTACTCACAAGCTAGCGGCTCACTCGCTAGCTGCTTCCTAGCTAGCTGCAGTGAGATCATTCTCGTTGTGTTTTCTTAACGTTGTCCTCAACCTTAACCTTTATGGATCTTTTTTGTAGCGTGGTTTTGCAATCCTAATCCCAATAAAGCCCTTTGTGTTAGCTACACAGACAACCACCTCTGGACCTTGTTTAAAGGAGACCAGCTGGGCCAAGGAAATGAGGTCTGGAGACAGGCCTGAACTGTAATGTTTTGATACATCATGTGTTTTCACTTCCAAGAGGTTCGAGGTAGCGTTCCCATCACAGTGAGATACAACTGTGACATAAAGTAGTACAATAAGTTTTCATATCAATAATCGTTAGCGAGGAACTCGTGCGATTTTAATATGAATTATCAAAGCCATTCGGCAATAAACTATCTTGTTATGAGAGGCAGGTCAAAAGATTTTTCTTTCCAAGAATTCAGTTTAGATCATTCCTGAAAGCGTAAGTGTCCAGGAATGTACTGTACCTTGTTTTGAAATACTCGTGTTTATTCGATGTTTACTGTGCGATGACAACTGCATCGTTTATTATGACATCGTCTCGCATGAAACACTTTCCAGAGTTTTGGCATGTAGATAGCACAGAATAGGCATATTTTCCAAATAAGGCTACCACAACTTTCGGCAGTTTGTTAAATGAAATAAAGATAAATTAATCCATTGTTTTACTGATGAATATACTATTATTGAAGTTATTGAATGCCACTCGAGAAGCGCATTCATCTCACAGCAAACATCACAGAAGGAAAGAAAGCTCAAGTCGAAGGCCCGACGTAATTAAATATTTGCCCCGTATCCTGGAGCTTGATCTCCAGAGGAATGCATTGTGTGTGGGGGACTTGGCGCAGGCTGAATAGCAGCATTATTAAGTGGCCCAAGGGGGCGGAAGGTGATGGACAAACTTGTGGGGGCAATTTAGATGTCTTGCAAATGTCTTTAATATGATGTTTCCAGGTGCAAGAGGACAACCTTGAACACAATGACTTTGTCAATGCGGAAAAACTCATTTATGTCTTGGCATCTGCATTTACTGCGTGTGAATTTTGCTCGTCATGCTGCTGCATGAATCCGGGACAGAATATTCTCTTATCACTGTGTTTTGTTCTTCCTTAGTTTGTTTTTCAAGACAATCTAATTGCAGCCGTTGAAAATAAAATAAAAGTAAGGAACCTCTAATGGATTTTCTCTCGATGGCCTTGCCTCTGCTAAGAGTGTTCCTCTTTTGTCTCGTTTCCAAAATGCTTTTGAATGAGTCGTCCTTGGCTGAGTGTTGAGTGAATAACTTTTTTTTTTTTTTTTAATCTCTCAAAGTTTACATATCCTCGTTGACTTTAACGCAACCACACATTTTCAGTCCATCTGATACTTAATCCAGCAGTTTTTGCTACTAAATATTTATGATCATGTCAACGCGGACTATTAAAGTTGTCCCCTGCGTCAATCTCTTGAAGGGCTAATTGTTGAGCGAGGTACACGCCGTCCTATTGACTCCTTGCGTCTTGTCACTGCATGGCCGCCGTTCTGGCTCGGGGGCAGACCTCGTACACAGGAGTCACAGTGTTCAGACCTCGTGAAAGCACTCAAGAGGCCTTTTGTTCTACGGCGCTGAGGCCGGTCTCGCCACTGCTGACGATAAATCCGCTCGGCAGCCTCTCGGAATAAAAACGGTTGTAGCAGAGTGCAGGATTTACACTTGTAATTGTGTTTTTCTGTTTTATTTTTTATAAACTTGATAAGAAGCTTTGTACTTCTGTTAATGGCCCAACAGATGAATTAAAAAAAACTAAGAAAAACAAAATGGCCGTCTGATAATATTTCCGCATCGGAAAGCCGAAGGGTTGTCGTCAGAAGAATTTTTGCCTTTGGGCTGTGACAATCTTAGCCAAACACAACAAGGAACTAATCCGCCGGTGGAAGTGGCTGCGTGTCACTCTGAGAGCATGGGAAAGAAACCTCGGGATGGCCTTACAATAGCGCAATAGTACAATAGCGCTAGCTAGCGAATCTCGTAGCGATCATCACAGGATTGATACATTTTAAGCTTTAACAATACAAGCTTCCGTTTGAGGGCAAGGCATTTTCCTGAGCTCGCAATAAACCAGAAACTCAGTTTGTCACTCCGATGAATAACATTTGTTGTCTGGCTAGAGGCTCTGCGAATTGATTGATGTTCTACTCAAGTCTGCACTAACATTAAATTATTGTCAAAGTGAAAGTCAACTGAATACGATCCACAAAGTTGTCTGTCCCTTTAAGAGCTTCGCTGGGATTGTTCCATGACCTTCAGATAGACCTTTTCCAACAGCGAGTCTCAGGTATCACGAGACTTCCACTTTAACTGAATAAAACAAACAGTGCAACAAGGCTGCGCTAGCATATTTTCACTATTGCGTAACTGCTTGTCTAATCCTCGGGCCCCCGTGTTTGTTTACAATTGGTGAATATGTAACTACTGCTGCTGAATATTTTGGGTCAAGCTGGTTTCCTTTCCCATATTTGGGAAGTGGCAGAGTTGTACTCAAGCTGTTAGATGGCGTTCTTGGACCGCACTGAAAGTAAAATAAATGCATATTTATTGAATTATTTTTCAATATTTGATAAGTCTTATTTTGTGAGGAATCTTAAAGAGGACGTCAAGTCAAATTTTTTTTTTACAATTTATCAGGGAAAACTAGTCAAATCTTTGTCTTCTCTTCAAGAGACAGTACGACAGATGTCAGAAATTATTCGCTTGTGAATTTGAGCACCTTCACTGTCGTCATTCCACCTCTCCACTGTTCCATTGAATCCAGCTGACATCCTTTTCTCGGGCCCCTCGGAAATTTCTACCGTGATGATATCGTTCACCTCGTGGGTTTGGTCCATGCTTGTTGCTTTCCGTCAGCCTTTGTTCTTTCCCGTGACCACAAGCTAACACCTCACGTATTAGCTACAGCTGTCCAAATGGATACCCCCCCCCCACAAAACACACGGCCCTGCCTATATTTATATAAATCATACCTTGAGCTGAGTCGGGTGCTTACGTGATAGAACGCGACATGAGGCAGTGATAGTGGCGACTTTCGTAGAGCAGCGGAATGGCGCAACAATGGCGAAAGTGACCTGAACACTTCCTCTTATCTGAGGCGACACAATAGATCACGCCGGATGGCGGAAGCGGAGGTCTACTCGCCGGGTTATAAAAGCAATAAAAGGAACGGGTCGGTTCCAAGAAGCACGCTATGAGCTTGGAAGATCTGCAAACAAAGCCAGTTGAGGAAAAAAAAAAAGTTAAAAAAATCTTTTCCACCTGTTATGTCATTTCCCCAAAAATTCTTTTACAGTGACGAATAAGAAGCCAGCTCACGTCACCATCACCAAAGTGAAACAGTTTCAAGGAACGTCGGCCTTTGTCAAACGCTCCCAGTGGACTATCGATCAACTACGGCAGGTCAACGGCATTGATTCCAACAAAGTAAGCCACGTTAAATTCCATGGCAACATCTTTAAAAACATTCTCAAAGAAGTTCTCTTTGAAAAATGAATTCTCATTTTTTCCCCCCCGCCAAGGACTCTCCTGAGTTTGACCTAACGTTTGACAACGCCTTTGACCAGTGGGTCGCCGGTTCTGCGGGAGAGAAGTCCACCTTTGTCCAGATTCTTCACCACACCTGCCAGCGTTACATCCCGATGCGAAAACCGGAATTTGTCAACTGTCAGTCTAAACTTCTGGGAGGTGAGACCTGTTATTAAAAAAAAAGAAAAGTTTTTCACAGTTTTTTTGTGTGCCCGCTCCAAAACATTAACATTCAAGGCCAGCCATTTGATTGTTTGTCAAAAAAACATTTAATTTCCGCCCCTTGAAATAACCTTAATTTCATACGCATCAATATGTGTGTCGCTAGCCCCACCCGCCAATTCTGTCATTTCCTGGCTGCGAGGATGTAAATAGTTTGCTCATAAAGCAAGCAGAGAATCTAGCATCCTGCCACCGGATAAATCCGATATTGATCTGTTTACCCTCAACTCTCATCTTTGAGCACTGTTCCGCTTTTGTATTATTCATGGAGTTGTTAATACAAACGCTCCGGCTTGGCTCTCGCGTCAACCGCGAAGCACCTTGGCTCCGTTTGTGCAAATCCCGCAAAGAGACAAAACACAGCCAGTCACTTAATCTTCTCGCCTTGGCAGAGGTAACATCATAGCGCAGACTGAGATTTTTTGTTGCCCAAAGACTACTCGAGGCGTTTTTGGGACCAAGATTTGGTCATTTTGGGGCTTCAGCGGATGTCAACATGGCTGTCCACTCCAGTTTAAGTCTCACACCAGTGCAAAACAAAACTCATGACGCTGCTCAGGTGTGGGACCATAACTGTGGGAGACGGAAACGTCTGTGATTTGAAGAATAAACTTGGGGATTTTGATGTTTTAGTGTTCCTTCTGTGGTTTTAACAATGACACTGACGTTTTCTGTAACGGAAAACATTTTCCAATTTAAAGTAACCGCATGTCATTCCCCGAACCTTTATGGCCTTTGAACTAAAATATAACGTAGTAACCCAAAACACCATTCCACTAATTTAAACCAAAAATGCTTTAAGAATAAATAATTCCTCTGGATATTTCTTCACTACAGAAGCCCAAGCGGTAGATTCAGTCTTTGTCCGTTGCAAAGTGTTTATGAACAGAGTGAGGAAAGATCTGGTCGCTCGCCATAGTCATCTCCCACGACGAGGTAAGCCATCCGGACTACCGTATATCAAATTGAGACTATTTTAATTCAGTTGCTAACCAAAACAGTAGCCCCTACCAAAGCGCAGTCTCTCGGATGAATGAGTGCAGTAAAAATATATATTACCATTTTTAGATATTTATTAGATCTTGCTGCGGTGGCTCAGAGGATAACTGCAAGTGTCATTTTTTTAGGCAGACACTTGTGTGGATATGACAGGACACTCATTGAGCGCGAGGTCACTCCCCCTCCCGCTGTCACTGTTATCGGGGAGTACAAACTGGAAGGGATTTCCACTTCATCCCCAAAGGTTATTTGTGAGCTATGTTCACTGTCCGGGCCCCTCACTGTCAGCCAGGCGTGTCGCTGACAAATGCCACAGAAGGAGAATTACATTCCGAAGGGCAGCGTAAGATGGAGTGTTCTTTGCGAAGAGTTCTTTGCGGTCACCTGTGACAAATTCACTTAAGTGTCGATTGTGGTGATTAAAATGATGCGTTTGTAAATGCACACATGTACAGCTGCATAATGAGTTTTTTTTTTTTTTTTTTTTTTAATAACAGCATTCAGATCTTTCTTCACAGCTTCTCCACCCTGCTTGTCTGTAATTATGTCACACTCTCCCCTGGGTGGGGAACCCCAGGCTGCTTCTGGGGGGGCTCTTGAGAAACAAACACACTTCTGGAGGGGTCAGGCGGGCGGGATGATTACCATGATGGGAGTATTACTTCCTGGACTCCCTTGAAGGGATCCGTCAGTCGTAGACTCCAAGAGGATTTGTCCTTCCTCCCCCTCCAGACAGGAAGTGGGCAAGAATAATCACCTAATCATTCCTTTTGTCTTCTCCCGGGTGGGCAACAGGCAACAGTATCCTCCACTCGGCCGCGGACAGCGTGACGAGCGCCGTGCAGAAGGCCAGTCAGGCTCTGAACGAGCGAGGCGAGCGACTGGGCAGGGCCGAGGAGAGGACGGCCGACATGATGAACAGCGCTGAGCAGTTTGCCGTCACTGCGCACAAGGTGAGGCTGCAAAAGTAGCGTTGAATAGCTAAACCTAGCTAAGCCTATATTTGTAATTCTAATTACAGTTTGATTTGCAAGGGTGTATATTTTCCGAACAGCATGAATGATAACTAACTGGATGCTCCCATGCGATGTCTCCCGCTTCCCACTCATTTACACCTGGGAAGCGTCCTCGCCCTGCGTTCATTTCATATCTCTCCCAAGTACGCCACGCGCTGTTCAATTTCGCTATTAACATGCAAAATGACGGAAAAAGCCAATTTGCAGTCTGGCTGATTATGATGGTTACGCCGCGGGTGTCTGTCTAATAGCGGAATGCATCAGGCGCCACCCAGGCAGACACTGTTTGCATTTTGCGAGGCTTCATTGAGAACGCCTGCATTAAGCGCCGGTGCTTGAATTTTGTTAAGCTGTATCGCGAAAGCCCTCCGAATGACCTTTTTGCACAGTGAGTTTGTGTGTGGAGCGTCATTAGGGACGGGTGGGCGACCAGATCAACAAGAAAAATCAGGGCTGGGCGGTAATGGTCTCAGAAAAAAAATCCTGATTTATTTTTTTCTTATTGTAGAAAAAGCAACCACATTAACCGCAACAAGTTTTGCTTTGTTTTATTTCCTTCATGGGATTAAAAAACTGTGAAACTTGCATCAACAACTACTGAAATGGGATTGCGTGAGACGTGTTCAAGTAATGAGTCACCTTTTGACTCTTCTCACTCATACAATTCCAATTTTGACGAAGAGGTTCTCATCGGAAGCGCTCATTCCTGTGTGGTGCTCTGCTGCCCTCTTCTGGCATATCTCAGTATCGCACCCTACGTACGCCTACGTATAAATCTAAAGCGTTAAAATGTTAAGTCAAAAATAGGTTGCATTTATTCCGTCCATGCATGAAAACCCTCAGCAAAATCGAAACCTTGAAAATGAAAAGTTGTGAAGAAATAATAAATGTTCATATTTATTTTTTTCCTCTTCAGCTTGCCATGAAGCACAAGTGTTAAAACAACCACTGCCAAAACCATCTTGTCTTTAGGAGTGTATTGGAGGGTCTTATTATCGCCAATCACCGCTCGCCGTCCAGGTCTCTGGAGTTTTGTTGCTTTTGAAAGAGACGTTATAACATTTTAGTATTGAAGAAGACGGAGAAGAGCTAAACGTGTTGACTCGAAGGCAAACGACGTGCTTCAGTTATCGGCCTCATCTTTTTTCACACTGACAAGCAATGACTCAAGGATGTGGACCATATTCAATGATGATTTTATTTGTTATTTATGAGTGTTCTAGTGGGTGGTCGACACGCACACACAAACCGACATTTCCTTTTTAAAGCCAATCCTGTCTCATCATTAATAATGAGATGACGCCCTGGGGCGAAAGTTTAAATGAATAATCATATCCGTGATATAAACAGAGAACATCTGCTCGCCTCAGCTTTGTGATCGATAAATTAACAAGTGTTCACCGGAGACTTCCTTTGGCCAGCTTCAGAGTTGAATGTTGTTGTTAATCCATACAAAACAAGTTAAAAAAAAAAAAAAAAAAAAGGCACATTCAGTGGAATCGCAGTCTAACAGTCTGATTCAAAACTAAATTTACGATTAAAAGTGTACAAATAATGTATCTGTGTTTTTACATGATTGTTTTTTTAACATGAGCTGCCCAAATCCTACAAATGACGACTTTGACATTCCACTGTAGATCACACACACACAATAAATAGTCCACAAACGATAAGCCAGACTGAAAATATTTATTCCCATTTGTTTTGTTTTCTGCCAGACGGTCCTGCACTTGAAGAACAATATACTGTACTCTTATGTGTATTTGAGAGTTTTTCTGTTTGCGGGAGGCCCCATGTGCCGCTTAAGCTCTACGTGGTGAAAAGCCAAATGTTGTCTTCTTTGGTCAGTGTTGTACAGCTGGTGACGCCATTCAACGCTTTTTATTTTTTACTCGAAAGTGCTCTAACGTGTCAGCTGCTTCTGTAAAAGTGGTCAAAAAATGATTTCACTGACTTCTGATGTAAATGATTTCAAATATATTTTTTATTTGACATTTTAACACACATTCTCAGCAAAGATTGTCAGTGTGCTTTCCTCTGTCTAATGGATGTTTATTGTTTTAATAATAAAAAGAACGATGTTTAATTCATTTGTCGGGGTCCGTTTTCTCCCTGGAGTCAATGGTAATGCATTTCTGCTGTTTGTATTGATTTGTATCTTGCCAGCCATTAAGTCATTTTTTTCCATTGCCATTTAAATGTCACAGCAGTTATTATTGAACAATGCATGGCTACTGTTTTTTTCTGTTTGCATATGACACCCAACAAGTCCATGCTAAGTTTAAGGAACTTGTATTTTTTACTTTAATGTAAAATTTTTCATCATAGAAAATATTGCTGTTTTGCTTGGTCAGTGTATACAATGCAATATCGCCCCCATGTGCTTGATTTGAAGATTTGTCATCTAAAATGTATTTCTGCAACAGTTGAACAAGCTGTAAAATGCATTCAAACCTGTATACTTTTTTTCCCCTTATGACCGTAAACCTTTCCCCACGTATTGTCACGAGTGACTTTCTCTGTCCTCTCATTGGTCCAGCTACTTCCGCATTTTCCTTCACACCTGTTTTAATTGACACCAGTTTTGAGGCACCTTGATTCACAAAGCACGACGCCAAACCATGATTAAAAATGTACTTTCCAAAACGCTTTTTATCCAGAAAAAATGGATTTTCTGAGGTAAGGTGCTTTGTTGAGTGGCTAACTTCAATCCGGAATTTTCTTCGTGGCTTACTTTCAGAGTACGAGTGGGACAAAATGCAGACAGGTACACGAGCTCTGCGTTAGCCTCTGTGGTGAGTACGATATGACATATTACGTACGTGTATATCGACAAAAATATAAATTATATTTTATTCTTATTAACTATATTATACTGTAGAGGATTTTTGTTGTCAGTGTAATGTATTGGAAGGTAAAGTTAACTGTTTTGCTCTAGCTCTGTGAGCTAAGGGGGGGGGGGCGAGGTGTTCACCTGTCGTGAAGCAACAGTGAAGGGAGGGGCTGGGGTTACAATTACAATAAAAAAAAAAAATCGATGTATCCATTTTGCTTTCTATATCCATAAACTATACCATTCCACTGTCTGCACAGAACTGTGGATGAGAGGCTAGAGTCCAGTTGGGAATGAATGACAACATCCTCGTGAATTACAACTAGATGAAACGGCCTCATCCCGTAATTCCTCTTGAGGTCATTCCAGTTTATCACCTTGTCGTCCTCCATCGATTCAGAGCAGGTGATTATGGATATGTGTCATTTCACTCTGTTTACACATTGACCGAAGGCATTGTGCCAAATGAGGAAACTGATTGGAAAGTGTTCAATATCGCTAATTGCTTGTCAAGACTTGACTTAATGTGTGATGGCCTGTTTGCTACACATTTGTTAGGGGTTCCCTTTTTTTAATTGCCGCTCATTGGGGGACCCACCTGCACCCTTTATCACAATCTTCAATGTCTACACAATGACCAGAAGAGCGTCGTGACCTTGTGGCTCTATTAGCAGCTTCAGGGCGACATGTTCTTAATCTTCCATCCTGTGGAGTAAATCAACTGAGGTCGAGTCAACTGGGACGCCTTTTTCCCCCATTCTCATTACCGCTAAACAAAATGCCTGCGGTGATTCCTGAGACTCAAGAAGGTGCTTTTGTAAATGACAGCAGAATCTCAGCAGGGGGGAGTGTAAAGGACCAGAGGTGAGGTCATAGAATCGGGCTGGGAGATTCTGGAACAAAAAAAATCTTGTCAGAACTCCTTTCTTTAAAGATGTCTTTGTCTGTCCCTTTAATTTTTGTGTCGTGCACATCACGGTCTGCCCTGTGATGGAGCTGGCTATCAGTATTCAGGCGACGCCCTGCGGTTGTGAGAAGCCTAAAAAATGACAGGATATGCGGTTGGGGGGGGGACGCCATGGACAAGGCGTTCTGTCTCTTCCGCTTTGTCGGTGATCCATCAGCGCAGCCTCATTGATGTTCTCCATATCATTCCACTCGACTGGGTCACGCCACAAGAGTTTTTGTGCAGTCAAAAACTGCAGTGTGACTTTGAAGATGTCTTAACTTGGTGGCATTCAAGAATGTCACCAAATTCGGACCTAATATGCTTGCTTGAATAACAATTCCGCCTTCAGTTACCCAAATATGAATATTTTATTTAAAGATTCGCCAATGTGCTGGTTTTCAGGTGTTTTGTGACTTAGTGTCTGCTGTTTACAACCTCGCCAGTAGATGTCACTAAACACAATCATCTTAGGACCACGGCGATTTAAAACGGACTCGTGACTTCATTAATAAGCTTCCGAGCGTGACCGTTTCCTCTTCTGACACCTCTTGTTGCAGCCATGCTCCAATCTGGACCACATGTTCCACTTCTCACCACTGGGTGGCGCTGCTGCACCAGCCAGGCGCCTCCCCTTGGACGAACCTGTCTGAACCCGCTCCCCCACCCGCTGAAGGACCAGTTGCAAAGCAAGGAAAAAGTTATCCGGTAGGCCTAAATGTGCTGAGACTGAGACTTTTTTTTTCTCTCCTTTCGTTATGTTGCACTCGTCCCTTGTTCTCTCCCTTGTTCCCTCTCTCGCACTCTCTGGTTCGATCGTCCTCTTTCTTTCTTAGAGACGTGAGGTCCAATCCAGCTGCAGTCAATCTAATCCCCCTAATTCAGTTAATCTAATTTTCTGGGTATGCACACTGCGGCTCTTTGCTTTCTGTTGAATTTCTATGCGTGTGAACGTAGTCCTGAATACCCCACCAGTCCATCTCCAGTCTATCCCGACCTTCTTGCATTTGCACACTAAATACTAATTTGTTCCGAATTGCAGTCACACGATTAAAACAAAGTTATGTGGGCAACATCTGCTGGGCTGTTTGAATGGAAAACTTTGAGCCAGGGCCGCGTAGAGTGGGGTGGGCGGTGGCCCCGAGCAGCCACCCGAGCAGGAGAATGGGGGAAATTGTTAATGAAATAATATAAAAAATGTCTATTTTGACATAATTATCTAGATGACCATCTAATATAATTATCTTTACGTTGAAATAATAATAATAAAGAAGCGCCGGGTGCGGTGTAATTTCTAGCGGCCTCATCAGTATTCATCAGCAGCTCCCCGTGTAGATGGTACATGCGTGTTTGAGGGATTAGCCAGCTCTATTAGCAGATAAGAGGGACTTTCTCAGTGGAAATGGCGCCAGATACGCTATGTGGGTTAAACGACACTCGCTTGTTAACGACATTGACGGATAAGCGCCCTCGCCACTTGTTTGAAGCATTCAGCGCTTTCGCTCCCGCTGCTCGGGGGAAACGAGAACCTTCAACTTGTCATTTAAAAGTGATGCAAAATCCACTTGGGGACGCTAAGCGGTCTCGGCGAGAGGGCTAGCGACAGGGCGCACTTTGGTGTCGCGGTTGCAGACAAAAAGCAAATCGTGTTCATTAAGTTGCCAAGTCATGTTGGCTTCAGGGGCTAAATCAAAAAGCACGTCTGTCTTTGAAGGACACCTGGACACTGTCAAAAAGACTAATTCATAATTTCTTTTTCAACCACACTCATCTTTTATTTACAATTCTGTCGTGTTGGTATTGAGCTACATTTCCTTTATTACGTTGTGATTGGCAGGCATTGTTTCGCACGCTTGTTCCTGTCGCTTCGGCTGTCAATCTCGAGCAACGGCGCCCGCTCAGCCTTGACCCTGACCCGCTGAACCACCGTGTCAGAGCTGACAGCTCACACATGTGGCTCCGATGGGTGCTACATTTTGTACAATCCATATAACGTATATGAAATGCTAGCAGTGTTCATAGTGATGTTATACAATCTCGCTGCCATTTTGTCGCAACCTTATAGCTCATATGCGGGATTCCAAAGTGCCCCCCCCCCTCCTCATTGCCGCTTCCTGTCAGCGTCTCTCGTGTCTCTATTAACATCAGCACTCCGTCACCCATCTTCAAACTCCCCGGAGTACCGGCGTACTGCTGATGCATCATCGCCTCCACATAATTTGTTTAAATGACAGATTAGATTCGTGACTCCGTTTGTGTACACGATGTAGCGTCTCTTACCAATCCGATAACGGTCCCAGCCTTTGCTGTTAAAAAGAAAAAAGCCGCAGGGGCCGTAACGCCATCCTGAGGCCTCCGCCCCGTAATTGAATCGTGTAGGCTGGGGAGGGGGCAAAAAAAAAGAAAGCGTAGAGGTTTTGGGCATTGATCGGCGCTAAGGGGGCTTCGGAAATATGCCTGGCGAGTCGCGGCCAATCAATCAAACAATTAAGCCGTCTCTCCAGAGCCGCCCGTTCTCCATTTAAGTCTAACCTCCTCGCTCCCCGGCTCGCCGCACACTCTAAATTAATTGCTTCTCGCCGCACACAAAATAAGCTTCCTCTCTGCTCCCTGTGGACGTCCCCCGACCGCACCCCCCCGCCTCGCCCCCTCTTGGGGGAGCTAGCTTTTTGCTAGGGATGCTCTGGAAAATGAGATTCCCATCTGGGCCCGACGGTGTTACCCCGTTCTACGGTTCGGCGGCGGCGCCGGCTCCCTTGCTGTGTCGCAGTTTTTAAGAGCTTGTTTGCTTCTTAGCGTGTACTGTAATGTCCTCACATGTGGGAAGGGGTTGAAATAATTTTGCATTTTTTATTCTAATTATTTTTGTTGTTGATTAGACGATTAATTTTAGAGCAAAAATGTGTTTTTATTTTTTCTGAAATAATTTGTTTCAATTTAGTGGCTTCTATACCGCAAAATCTCTGCTCTAGTTGTAATTTATGAACATAACAAACCGTCGTGTCAGCTAACTATCGAGGAATCGGGAATGCTTCCAGGGGAAGCAGCCAAAAAGAATAGAAGAGAAAACAAGAGTGCCTTCCTCTTCCTTCCTTCCACCCCTGCCACCCTTCCCCCATTTTCCCGTAAAACCAAGCCTCAACAGTGCTGTAAAATGTTGTCCTCACACACATTTATTGTTTATTCCCCCCCCCCCCCCCTCCCCATCTGTCGCAGGGCACCTGCTGTCTCTTTCTTACACTTGCTGTCCTCCACCATATCTGCGTTTTTCATCATATGGCTAGTGGGAGATATTTTTGCACTCTTTCCCTCAGATTGCTATTTGGAACTTACAATATGGTGCTAGATATGTTAAGATGAGAAAAGTTGGAATTGGAAACCAGTGGCAGCACTTATATTAGTCATTTTCTGCAGAGGATAAACAATATAGAACAGTCATTACTGTTATATTGTCTGTCTATATGTGTTGCAATACCATTTGTGCTCCATCTGAGTTTAATTGCTCGCTTCCATTTCTATTCATTCCCATGTGGATAAAAAACGTGTCCCGGAACATATTCGATTCCAATGTGTATTTTGTTCCAAAACAAGCCTGGTGACAAAAAGGATTTTGTGACAGTGACTCGGCACTCTTGCAATGATTGATGGTTGCATTTGCGTGTTTGGTTTGTGCGCGCGCAGAGAAGAAGCCGGTCCCATCTTGAGATTGCTGACTGCGTGCAGCTCGGCAGAGGCGTCCCTCAGGGATGCTGTCCGGCTGCTGAGGCTGCAGTGCGCACACAATGACTTTTCCACTGCATCGTAAGCGGCCGAGATGTGCGCTTGGATTTTGAGAAGAACAAAAGCAAAATGAACAGTTTGTAACATCGCTTCCAGTGAACAACTTTAGGACGTATCGATCGTGTTTGTGAGCGGTCAATAAAATGAGCCTCGTGATAATCAAAGACAGATCAATACGTGACCCCGCTGGCCCAAAAGAACATCGATACGCAGGCTCGTTTTTATGATCATGCTTTTCTGCTCCTTTTGTGTGCGCTCCATCAGCAACTGCGCTTCTCAAGTCGGACGCTTCCATGTTTATATCAAAGCAGGTAGCCAAATCATGTGTGGCATGACGATACTGGCGTATGATTCATATGAACAAGGTCATGTCATGTGATTCAGGCATATGATGTCATTGAACTCCCCGAGCTGGCAGGGCGATATGAGGATTGTGAATGTGTCGTGTGTGTGTGTGTGCCTTTTGGTGAATAATGTGCCCGGTAGCCAAGAAGAAGATGATGGAAGAGGGGTCATGGCTGTCTAGACTTTCCCATTCTCTCTCTCTTTCTCGCTCGATCTACTAATGATACAGCATCCACACTTTCATCTATGCTAAAGACTGTTTACATGCTCCTGTAGGTGCTGCTGTTTTGGCTAGCAACTGGCTCAGAGAATCCGTTTTGTTTCTTGTGTGGTGCAAAAGGAGGCCGTTTATTTGTCTTGAGCTGCAAGCATCTATCAAAATGAAATCGTGGGCGGAATCGTTTAAAGAGGCGTCTGCCAGTCTGTCTCAACCTCATCTTTGGCTTCAGATGTTCCTCCACCTGCTGTGATGACATTTTTAAAAGTTCTTCAGGGGGGGGAAAAGAAAACACAATCAGCACTTACGTTAACCTTCTTTTCCTCATTGAGTTAACAACCTCTTGTACCGAAGCGCTTTGTCCATCTTACCACTGCACAAACGTGTCTGTGTGCAATTAGGCGCTATTGTTTTACCCCTATAATTTGTAACAAAACTGCTTGTTGTGCGTTCATGTAAAAAGAAAAAAAGCTATCGATTTTTTTTTTTCTCCCCCCTCGCCCCCTCCCTCAGCTCAATCAATAGCTGTCCAGGACAATGCATGTGAACACGCAGCTGCAAATGGGGCTACAAGATTTCCTCATGTCTTTTGAATGTGATTCTGTAGGAAAACAACACCGAGTGTTGGCATCAAGCTAAACTTCTACTTCATTGCAGATTGCGAGTACTTTTGTCACCTCTGAATGTATTGCTCTTATTGCCCCGCCCCCATATTTTTCCAAGTTTTAATTACTCTTGGATTTAGAAGCTTGACACTGGCTTTATTGCCAAGTGCAATTAAATATTCATTATATATTATATTATTATATTGTATTATAGATGCTGACTTGTGTATTTTCGTCCACCTCAAGTTCACCTATTCAGGATGTGTTGGCCCACGTCTAATCGTTTACATGTACAACATTATTTTAATGGCGCCATTAAATGACGTCATCCCCGAGAATAGAGACTGCGGAGATGTCGTCCTTGACCTCTTGACTTGTGCACTTTTTATACGATGCAGGGGGGGAGTGAGGCTAAGGCAAAGCTACGTATCTCCATCCTCAGCTCCTCAAGTCAAGTCTTATACAGTGTGAGCATCAAAATATTTTTGCGTTCTTTGCATTGTCACAAAATTTCTGATTCGGCATTTTATTTAATTTTCATTTAATTTTCCAACGTTATGCACAAACTTATTATCATCATCATATTGTCCATGTCTGTCAGTCTCAACTTGTATGCTGATATCTGCGGATGACAGACACTAATCCGAAGCAACACGTACACAAAAATGGAGCGAGCGGAGTAGAGAATGCTTTTTTTTGTTTTTTATCCACGTTCCAAATCATTGCATCGTGTAAATATGTCAAGAAAATTGTTCCCGTCATCATAAAAGTTTGAAACACGGGCCCGTAAAAGACAGTACAATTGAATTCGAGCCACGCACACACACAAAAAAGCACTCGCGCGAAAAGTCAAACAAGCAAACACACACGAACATATACATAAAGACACCCACAAAACCGCACACCAGCAAAGGACCCACACATACACAAATATGTTTCAACCCAGAAACACACACACCCGCTGACACACAAAAGCACACTTATACAAACACACACACACACGCAACAAAGCAAAAGCACACTCGCATACACACACAAATGTGTCCAGCTCAGCTCGCACTTCATCACTTATTCACCAACACAGCACACTGCGACCAGGCGCATCCTTTGGCCAGAACATTTCTTCTCAGCATTCCTCAATTTCCCCCGCTAAGCGCTTTTCTTTAACGATGCAACGCAGCATCCATGTATAAAGATAATAGCGATGGCTAGCATGTTGTTCTGGTGTCAGATAGTGCTGAGAGGAGGAGACCTTGGCGGAACCCGATACAGGCATGCATAGACATGGACTCCATGAAGGTGAAATACAGCGGCTTAGCCCATGTGCTAGACATTTTCTTTTGCTTTGTTGCGTGATGCATTTCTGCAAATTGTGGATCTGTGTTGCTAACCAAAACAGCAGTCCATACACCCTATGAACGGTCAGTATGAAGACTTCAAGTTGCCTAAAAATGTTGCTTACTGTATCTTTTAACGGCAATTTGCATTGGCAATAATAGTTGGCAGAATGCTGTTGTTAACCAAATCAGCAGCACCGACCGACTAAGCATAATGAAACAGCTTTGGTCTTGTGTTACGTGGGGATGGCTGCTTTCACGATTAAGATTCCAGTAAGACTCTGTTGTGTTCATTTATAATAGTCCTTTGAAGGCTGTTGCTAACCAGGAAAGCAGCACCTAATGAATCACAGAAACATTCATAAAGATGAGTTTATGAATCATGCAAATATAGATTTTTCTTCCAATTCTGAGATTTTTGTTGTTACAAAGCATGTCCAATCCCCCCCCTCTCACCTTCCCTGCTTTAGCCGTTGCCGCTTAGCATGCGCTTGACCTTGAGGGATCGATGGCGAGGCGCTACATCCGAGCCGGGGCTCATAAATAACCATAAAGGATGCGGCTGTGGACGGCGGTGGGTCGTCACACGACACCCACGCAGGCAGCCCTCGCTCGCACAAGCGAAGATTAAACCGACCCCTTTCTTCCCTCCACTTCCTCCATCTGCACACTATACGGTTATCATCACATCACTCCTATCTTGAACATTTCATATTAGATATACAAAATTAGAACAAGCTTATAAAAACGGGCCATTACACCAGCCCGAAGACATCTATAAATATCCAAACACAATCGATGCACTTCTATCGTAGCGTGTACGCTATTTGCAGTTAGCCCACTTCCAAAGCATTTAATTGTGAAACTCATTTTATCTTGTGTGTGTGTGTGCATTATTTACCACTCCCCCACTGCGGGGGGGATCTTTCGCCCCGAGGAGTGAAAACAATGGCAAAAAAACAACAGCGTCAGGCGCTGAAATATGGCAAAAAAAAGTAAGCGAAAAGCGATTACAAGGAGAAAAACGCCAACATCAGCTTGGATATGTGAATTCATGATAACGGGGGGGGTTTCAATCTGATCCATTAAAGGAACCCCTCGGAAAATCAGGAACTGTCATTTTCCCAGCTTGTAATAATTGGAAAAATTGAAACGTTGTGCTGATATGCTGACTTTATTATCGCATGATTCTTTTCTAACTTTTTTTTTTTATCAGTGGCTTTGAGAAACGGCAGCACCAACGTTTGTTGCTATCAAAAACTTTAGCGCTTCACAATGTTGTGTGCAACCAATGTTCATGTTCTCCCTAATACTCCTTTCTTTTTCCATTTTAAATTCCAGTTTCTCTTATTTCATCTATTGGCCTGTCGCCTGGTATCTCTTCCACGCTCCGAATATGCCACTGCGAAGTTAATGATTTTCCCGGAGTAGCTTTTTGCTGCCGCACCCTTCAGGCTCTGAGTATGAGATGCTATTGTTCTTGTTGTACATGCGGAGACGATCGCAATCTGTGAGGAAAGCCCGAAAAAGTCTCGCTTATAAGTGGAGGAAAGAAAAACAAAAACCTCTGAAACTTTCCCTGCTCCCCTCACTGGTAATTTTTGCTGCAGCCCTTTTGAAATAAAGTCAGCCTCCGACTTAAATGTATATCTCTACATATTTTTAAAAATATATTGTATATTTTTATATATTTTTAAATATATGATATATATTTTTTGGTTAAAGCCACCACCTCCCCTTTTTCTGTCAAAATCCTCTTTTGAACAGCACGTCCCGGAATGCTGCGGCGTCACGCAACTTTTTTTTTTTTTTTTTCCTTCAAACTCTACTGCAGTGCAGTAAGAGGGTTATATTGATCTATGTGGAGGCGCTCCCGAAATAGCCACTGTGAGAGTCGCTGAAGGAAAGGAAACGGGCGGGATGTTGTTTCGGGTCCCCCCCTGATCCGATTCCTGAAGAAGTACCTTAATTCCCCCGCCCCCTCCCATCTCGGAGCACACCGGGGATTGTGGTGTGCGTGCAGAGGTCATAAATCACGTTTGTGTCGTTGTCATTAATGATGTGAGGACGCTGCAGCCTGGTGATGATGATGTCAACAACGACAATGCTGCTCAGCCTCTGACGAACTCTTACGCAGTAGCTGTACGAGAATTTGTCTTTTTAATGCCGACATTGTCCGGCCAGAACATATATTTGCTGATCTGTTCTGCGTAATGCCAGTTGACACCCACGGATGTCAGCAGAATTTTTTATGGAATCCGACTTCCACCTCCCCCTCACACCCACCAGGGCGTCACGGCACACGTTTCGGTCCCGTCGAGCGCTATGCATGTCCGCAAAAGCAGCTCCTTCATTATACTCAGCAGTTTTGACTCTTTTTGCCAAAACGTCTCATGGGACATTTTTGTCTCGGGAAAATCCAAATTTGCTTTTTTCCCCCCCCCCCTCTCTTCTTATTCCTTGTCAATTTTGACCGTTACAAGTATGGATTAAACAACCTTTGATGAGGCAAGCGTGCCTTGTTTACTTCTTCGTCTGCTTCTTCTTCTTCTTCCGCCCACACATTTGGGCTTCAATCCAGAAAAACAGATTATGGACATTTAGAATATAGAAGGGAAGCAAAAATATGACATGAGAGGCTTCAACGTGGAGATAGATTTCGTACGCCTGCATATCTTCATGCTTAGTTACCTTTGCTATGTGGACACAACAACAACAACAAAATTCTGCCAATATGCTACCTCCTTTTTATAGAATGAATGCGTGTTATCTACCTGCTGTCATCAAATGGCGTTTCTGCCGTGCTTCACCCACACGCAATGACAAAAACGAAAATGCCGCTAGTGTCTTCGAAGGACACTTGGAAATAGATGAGCTCAAAATGGACCCTTCAAACCAAAATTTCTCTATCATCTTGAGAACTTTTCGTAGGCACGTTGGGCAAATTTCACGCTGTTAAATGAAACTGGCTTCAGGAGCTGAATTTTCATAATCTCTGAGTAGTTTGTTTTTCAAGGAATCCCTAGAAATGGCTGCTACTAATCAAAATGGCAGACTTTCTGTGTCCTTGGCATTGCATTTTGAGACTTTTTCGGGGGGGACTACTCATTATAGACGCACTAAATTCCAATTTACCAAGTGAAACTGACTTCAGGGGCTGAATGATCATCTGACTACTTCTATTGAAGGCAATTCATGCCGGCTTCTTGCAGCGCTTATTAGTCGCAAATACAGAACTTGGCAGTAGCCGCTATTTGTGCCATTGAAATGACTTTCTTCACTTTAACCTTAAATGTCTCTAATAAGTCATCCTGACATCAACCCCCCCCCAATGAGAACATCTGCTGCATGCCGCACATACACACTGTACTCATTGCTTTGACAAGAAGAAGCTCTGAGTGATGATGTACGATGGACTAATCTGCTATGTTGTCACTTGTGGTCAATAGGTGGAACTCTGTTAGCTTCATGCTAGCCACCTACTGGCTAGCTGCCAAATGCTTGTCAACGTGATCATAACGTAGCGCTTTTAGTGTGACGTTTCAAATGCTAACATGGCTTTTTGTGTTAGCATTAGCCACCAATCGGCTGTCTTGTCTGCAAAGTGTTTTTTGATGTGTGTTATGTCTTAATTGCTACATTAGCTTCTTGAGCTAATTGCCAACTTGCCGCCAACTGGCTTGCTGCCGTTTGGTCATCATGTGATAAAAAAGTGTCAAATCTCACGCATTATATTTTAACTGCTTTAAGTTCTATCTAGCTAGCTTGCATACCTCAGATTAACTCACTACCATTTTGTTCAAATGGTGTTATTATGTATTAAACCAGCTCAGTGGCCTAGTGGTAGAGTGTCCGCCCTGAGACTGGAAGGTTGTGGGTTCAAACCCCGGCCGGGTCATACCAAAGACTATAAAAATGGGACCCATTGCCTCCCTGCTTGGCACTCAGCATTAAGGGTTGGAATTGGGGGGTTAGATCACCAACTGATTCCCGAGCGCGGCACCGCTGCTGCTCACTGCTCCCCTCTCCCCCAGGGGATGGATTAAAATCACATGGGGATGGGTTAAATGCAGAGGACAAATTTCACCACACCCAGGTGTGTGTGTGACGATCATTGGGACTTTAATCTTTAATCTTAATCTTACTTTAGCTTCTTGCGCTCGCTTCTAGCTAACTTAGCATCAAGCAAGTCTTTATCTGGCTCTGGTTTGTCCACTGAAGCATCTGCCTCAAATTGAAGGGCCAGCAAGTGGAGCAGGTGAATTAATAGTGTAACTGTGTTATGAATGTGTGAAATTGTTGATTTAGTGACCATTATTCCGCTCCGCCAACTCCACGCGGTTTGTTGCCGCAATCCATCTTCCAACTAGCAGCAAACACATTTATCTGATATGCTGCACACCCCCGTCCCCCATTCCACTGCACATGTACATGACATGTTTATCTCCTCCGTCGATTGGTAGCTCATATATTGCAGTAGAGGTGTCAATGCGTAAAGGGAACTCTGCATGTGGATTATTTTGAGTCGAATTTCTTTCAATTGTGTAAGGAGTAAGGAATGACTGAGTGATTTTTGACTTTGTGGATTATTTCTGGTCATTCTTTCATTTCTATTGTGTAAAGTGGCTGCTATGAATGAATAGATGGGCGATCACATGTCAGAAAGCGGATTATGTATGGCAACAGTTTTGATCACAGATGACTAAACAGCCAAAAATCAGCTTGGTGGGCTTAATCTTGGTGACAAGGAGACAAACAGCACCTTGGTGGAGGTAATGATTGCGCGTTAAGAGAGCCTTCCGTGTCCCAGTTTTCCCGGGAGCGCCTTGGCTGGCGTCCAGCGTCAAGACGGATGTCCGTCCACCGATCGGCATGCCCTCGCCTCCCTGTGAATTAAGATCCCGGCTGCCCCTTTTGGCTCCTATTTGCTTATCGATCGCATCGTTTGCATCATCGGTGGGCGCTGAACGATGCCGCAGAGGCGGGGGTTGGTCAGTCTTAATGCTGGGGGTTTCTTAATTTAGCTCAAAGTACACTCTGAAGACGAGGCGGAATCTGCCACTTTTGTGCCTGGTGTATTCTCATAGTGGGGGTCATTTGGAGGACATTTCAATCCCTTGATGAAATTTGAAACAATCAAAGCACAACATAAAAACAAATGAGTAGTATGGGAAATAATCTCTAAATTCAATGTGCAACTCGTAACTTTTCAAGAACTGGGCAAGATGATATCAACCTTATTTATATCTATTTTTCTTTCCCTCTTTTTTTTCTGTCCTCCTTGAGCTTCCTTCTATTCTCCTCTCCTCACATCCATTTACTGGCTGTTTAATCTTCTTTCTGTTCTCCTCTCCCAGCTACCATCTTTTCTCCTTAATCTCCATCACCTCTCCTCACCTTCTCATCTCCGCTCCTATGCTCCTACTAGCGCTTGCATAACTCTTCCATGACGTGCACACGACAAACACTAGTGCATTTTGTAATTGTAGTGTGTGTGTGTGTGTGTGTGTGTGTGTGTGTGTGTGTGTGTGTGTGTGTGTGTGTGTGTGTGTGTGTGTGTGTGTGTGTGTGTGTGTGTGTGTGTGTGTGTGTGTGTGTGTGTGTGTGTGTGTGTGTGTGTGTGTGTGTGTGTGTGTGTGTGTGTGTGTGTGTGTGTGTGTGTGTGTGTGTGTGTGTGTGTGTGTGTGTGTGTGTGTGTGTGTGTGTGTGTGTGTGTGTGTGTGTGTGTGTGTGTGTGTGTGTGTGTGTGTGTGTGTGTGTGTGTGTGTGTGTGTGTGTGTGTGTGTGTGTGTGTGTGTGTGTGTGTGTGTGTGTGTGTGTGTGTGTGTGTGTGTGTGTGTGTGTGTGTGTGTGTGTGTGTGTGTGTGTGTGTGTGTGTGTGTGTGTGTGTGTGTGTGTGTGTGTGTGTGTGTGTGTGTGTGTGTGTGTGTGTGTGTGTGTGTGTGTGTGTGTGTGTGTGTGTGTGTGTGTGTGTGTGTGTGTGTGTGTGTGTGTGTGTGTGTGTGTGTGTGTGTGTGTGTGTGTGTGTGTGTGTGTGTCTGCCTGCTTTCACCGTGTGTCTGTTTTTTTTTGGGAAGTTGCATAACATTATCATCCAGGTACAGTCGTCGTAGACAGATCCCAGATCAGTTACAATTTAGCTAATCCACTTTTGGGTCTCTTCTTTATATGATAAACACAGACAATCTGGTTAGCCAAAGCCTTCTTAGCTTTCAAGGTGAGCCCGCCGCCTGCCAAGCTGATTGGCCGTAAGCCCGCGCGTGTATGGACGCAACGGCAGAGTTAAATGTTTGTCTGTGAAGTCGGCCTCTGTGATCTAAGTCGTCTGCTAACTGTAAAGACAATTGGTACGGTCCACTTGTATTCAGTGAATGAGGAAGAAGACATTTTTGTCATTCAGTTGACTCAAATCTCATAATCAAAGATGTCAAGTGTCATTCCTCATAAACCCGGAAGTAGGCTGGAAGTGAATCTTCTCATGTGAAAGAAAAAAAAAAAAAATGGCACAGTCCAGTTGTCTTACGTCCTCCTCCAAGCCTTTTACTTTAAAAAAAGAAAAAAAATACACTTCTAAATTCAGCTAGCTAAGAAGCTACTTTCACATATTATGACAGGGAATAAATGTTGTCGTCACGCCTGAAGTCTGTCACTAACATCTCATTATATTTTCATCAGCTTAGCAAATTGTCCATTGTCACACTTTGAGGTCATCTGGCTTGTTTTCCGGTAGCTTCTTCCGCCCTTTTTTTATTTATTTTATACTCTCCTGTGGGATTCTTCCTTTCCAGATAGCGAACAGGAAGTCCGCTATAATTATGTTGTTTATTGTGAGGTGACTGGCCCTTTAAAACAACTGCTGCTGTTGTGTGGATGGAGGGGGGGTGATGCGGAAAGATGGGTCAGCTTCATCTCCTAAGTCAAGGTGATGTAAAAGAAACCCCGCTGACTGCCGACCTTTGTGTCTTTGGCCATCTATCATGCTGAGTGCGTGCGCGTGCGTCACGCTCATATTCAGCCGAGTATGCGCAAAACGCCGGCCGTCACGGCGCCAAAAATCTGCGTGACCGACATTGTTTTGGCTTGTGCAGACAATCAGATTTTTATTTATGTTTATTTCTATACAAAAACACTCCAATATAGCAGCTTTGAAAAAAAAAAAAATCATTACAGATCACATTGCTCTTGGCAGAATACAAACGCGGACATACTTCTATCCATGTTCTTTTATAATAAAGCATGTTTTGCCGTATAGGGACACGTACCGTATATTTCCAAGAACATTACAGGCATCAACATTCCGACACATTGGGAATGCCGTGGTGGCACCTCAGAGGGGATTAGCGCTGGTGCCGCGTCCCAGCGGGGTAACACCGCTGCTGCTGCGTGGGTTTGATGTGTTTATCACACCAGGCGTTCCCCAAGGCTCCCTATTAGAGCCACTACTGCTGCTTTTCTCTCTTTCTATGACTCCTTTGAAGAATAGCCATTTAATTTCAGTCCCCCCCTCCCCTGCCCTCCCTCTCGTCTTCTTTCCTTGTCTGCCTGGCTTCATGTGTGTGTCTGCGCGTATCACGGCGTATCACTCTAGGCTGATTTAGTGCCAAAGGTGCAGGAAATGGAGGTCAGAACTCATCATTAGTGGCCAATGAATGCTTAATTAGGGAAGCAAATGGTGCAGTGCCTCCAGTCAGTGGAGCTGGAGCAGAAATACCAGTCAGTGGCACCACCCTTTCTTGTTACGACATACACTGCCGCATTCCATGATTTTGTTATGACGTTTTTTGTGTGGCTTCCCATGTGGCTATAGTATTTCAAAAGAGATTAGAAGGAATGATCTGTGGCATATCATAAAATAATGTAATAAAATGAAAAAATATGTAAAATAAATAAAATTTTGTGTCACTTTAGCCTCATAATCCCAAACTTCAAAATGGGTTTTTAAAGCTAATATTCAATCAACCACCTCAGGTCATGACATAAAATACAGATTAGGGCATGTTATTTTCTACTAGATCTTCCCTTCTGATCCCGCAATCTTCCCTCCTTCCTCCTTCCGTCCATCAAACATCCTTATCCTTGTTGTGTGCTGACAACCTCTCAGGCTATTCGCAGAGGGATGGGTGGGGGTGGTGGTGTGTGTGTGGGGGGGGGGGACGCTGAAGCCTTTCCTCACGAAGCCCCCCGTAATGTCCGAGCAAATTCACTCTGCCGAGCGGTCATCACGGTTGACCCATCGCGGGAAAACAAACCTTGGCTGTTTTAGTTTGTGCATCTGTAATCAACGTGAAACATCTATGGTGTGCAAACACAAGGTCTTGTTGACGTTACGGCAGCTCTCAGAGGACACCGACATAACCTTGGACAATATTTTTCAAAAGTAGTTTGTATCCAGACTCCACATTTGGATATCTGGATCTATACATATATATACAAAATTGATCTGGCGCTATGACGAATGAACAATAGTGTTCCGAATAAAGATTCCATACTCGTATCAGGGGCAAAGGCTGGGGTCATTTCAATTGACACGCACTCACATTAGTAAAATGTCATCCTTCTTCCCTTATAGATAAATATAATATTATTAAAATTTTTTATTATTATTATTTCCCGTATGAACATCTGCCATGACTTCCCTTGCAATCTATTATTGAATTTTGTGGCATGCACACACACACACGCACGCACACACACATGCACGCAGTCATCACAAGTTATGAATAAGTAAAGGCGACACCATGAGAGTTGGAGATGAGCCCAGAGCGAATGACAATCTCTCTTTCTTTCTCCCCCTCCTCTCAAAAACCAAAATGATTTGTTACTCTTTGTCATTGGTTTCCCTTTGGGCAGGGCAAATGATCCCAGCTAATCAATCTCACTCTGCATTCCTGAGAGGCTTCTGCTTCTACTTCTTTTACTTTTTCTCCTTTTATGTGCCCTCTGGGGTCAAATTATGTGTTGGCACACGTGTGTGTATCCATGTTGTTTAACCCCAAGACATCACAACTGGATTCCATATTTGGATGGAGATCATTATCAAAACGTAACGAGTTAATCTCTGGATAATATCAAGCGTAAACACACTGAATGGCATCTAAAAATGTTTGCGTGCACACTACATGTTCCTAAAATAAAAGGAAATTAATTTGTCCTTGGGTTACAACAACACTAAATTTAATCCATGTGTGCAAATTCTGCTTTAGCGTTGGTGTAAGTACTGACGCATTTCTAAAACACAACTTCCTGCACAACACACACATTGACAGTGTCATCCTCCCCGTCGCCCAGAGGGTGTCACGGCGGAACGTGACAACTGCCCTAATGAGCTCGCTGGAGTGGGTGACCCTGTTGCCTGGTGGGGAAAGTGCTGTCGCCATAGCGACAAAGAGGATCTAAGTCACGGTGTCATGCAGGTGTTTGAGGACGGGGCGCTGTAAAAGACAATTACACCGAAAAACGTCTTCATTTGCTTTTGGGGATTCACGCACACGAGCGCATCGCTACATTAGCATGCAAGGCTTCAGCTTGCTTTAGCTGGCTGAGCAGGCGGCCATTATCTTGCCTCCTGGGCTCAACTGTGAGTCATTGTTTTGCTTTCGTTTCAATTATGTCCTTTATATGTAATACAGAGTAGTACTTCTGAAGTCGATTGCCAAATTGTCATTCAAAGAGCCGAGTGGGTGTGACTGGCTTTATGCCGGTGTTTGCCTCGGTTGCCAATGTACTTGTATTAGCCATAAAATGATGCTATGCTAGCACAAGTTACTTATCAGTGTCAGCAAAAGTGAACACACCCTTCATCTCTGTGAATTGTTACCCGTAGGCAAGCGGGTTAGTGTTTTCCACACTTATACCCAAAAAAAACACAGCCACTTAGTCGTAACAAAGCGCTGGTGTGAAAAAGGGAGAGAAACAGGGAGCCTGAAAGTGACGGGTGAGGGTGTATAAGGGGTTTAGAGCTGGGGGAAAAAAAAAGCTTGGGGGGCCTCCTCTCACCGTGGCGGGTGATGATATGCGGGGTAATGAACTTCTCCACTTTGCGCATCACAGGCGTGACACTCTCCTCTCCCTTGCTTCGACTGTCAGCCATTTGAGCCCCCCCTCCTCCTAGCGTGAACGAGGCCTCCTCTAATCTCCTTCCATCCACTCCGTGGCAGCCCAAGTGGAGCCTCCGCTGACTTAAAGCCTGCGTTTCACTTGTCAGCCTAATGGGGAAATTTGTAAGGCGTTTAAAATACGGACCCCCGAGCCATTCCACCCACAGCTCCAGAGGTGTCAGGCTGGTGGAACGAGAAGAAGCGTTTCTTGAAAGTTAAGATGCAATCCTTGGACCGGAGTAATGTTTTTAGCATGTTGCTGGCTGAGGAACACGGCGAAAACGTTGTTTGACACATTCTTGCAAAATCAACCAGTGCTTTTTAAATGTAGTTTTAAATCTACCGCCAATGTTCAAGTGTTCAATGTGGCAACTTGTTACGCCTCAGAACTGTTCTGACAATAAAAATCATAATACTCCGCCAATTTAGAAACATTACTCTTGAGAATAAAAGAGCATTACAGCTAATGACCTAATAGCATGTGCATCGCAGTTTCTTTTTAACTTAAAGACTTGAAGTAAATGCTAACGGTGTGAATGTTACTAGCCACTTCTGCGCCTGGGTATGCATACAGTGCCATGAGCAAGTACAGTATGCCTGGTGGGATGTGCCACGGTGGTCCAGCGCCACCACGCATGTGCGTTGACATCACTTGGCATTGTTGTCCTGCGGCAACGAGAGGCAGGAGTCTCTCATCGTGCATGAATAATTAAAACCTTTGCTTTCCTGCAGGGTCAGCGACCAATAAGCAGGCAAGGTCGGAGCGGAGGGGGCGGGGGGTGAACTGTGTTTTGAAGCTTACGTGTGTGTGTCGTAGAGATGAAAGTGTGGTGTTGAGATTGCGCGAGGGTGGCGGCGGGAGGGCTGATACAACGAGGTGATGGCGAGGCATAGGATGAAATGAAATGGCTAGAGGAGTGTTGGCAGTGATTGCAAAACAGGATTGAACTCTTGTTGCAGGGGCTTGTACAGTATTGATTGATGATGACGCCGTTAAAGCAACAACCGTGCGGTAGACCTTAGAAAGATTTGATGGCATTCTCAAAGGTGCTATGTTGAAGTGAGTTGAGGAGTTTCATTAGCAGTTGTGCTTTGCTGCCATCTTGTGGCACCTACAAGCAATTACACAACTGTGCAAGGAAGCCGCATTTTGCGAATAAATGAATAGATAATGTCTTAAAATTCCACTATGAGCTGCAATAACTGAACTTTTATGCCAGACTAGCATGACCTTGGCTTGGTGTCCACGTACCTCTCTCATCATCAATTGGCAGCATCAGGGACGTGTGGATTAGACGCAGGAACAGGAACGTGAAAAGGTTTGGCTGCACAATGCAACGAGCTAGCTGGCATCACGTGCGGGAGGGAACGAGGTGGCGTGTGTGTGTGAAGCCAGTCCAACACTGCTGCCGGGCCTCGCTAAAGGCACAATAAGACCATATCCAGATTGGGGTGTGTGTGCGCGTGTGTGTGTGCGCCCACTGTTCATGTGTGGCTTATGTGATCGCGTGTGAAGTGTACGATAGCTTGTGCCTCCTCGGCGACGTTGTTTTGCAAAAGGCTATCACGGCGCATCATGCTCACCCCTTGAAATCAAACACGCAGACACACACACACACGCACACATGCTTATCCCCTCCCTTATTGCACGTCTAAAAATAGATCTTCCCCTTTTTTTCCCCTCAATGATCTGTCTGCTTCGTAAAGGCTGCAAGATAGGCAGGGTTAACTGCAGCCCGCCCTCTGAAGTAGGCACACATGCTTTACTTCTTATTGTTTGTATGCCAACTTATCTTTTTAAGGGGGCGGAGCTTAAATTCTCTCTCCTTTTAAAATGGGGATTTAACTCCCTTTACGGCAATTTAATCAACTTTATAGTGGATTTTACGTTTTTTTATTTTAATGCTTTAATTTGCATTATATTTTTAGTTTTATATTATATTTATTTTTTATTCTGTTTTTTTTATTTTTTTTTCCTTAAATGCATTTTTCGAGGCCTTTAAATTGGGACTATTTTTAGGCTTTCAACATATTCAATTTTTGCAAACACGTGCCTCCTCGGCGACCTTGTTTTTCAAAAGGCTATCTCGGCGCATCATGCTCACCCCTTGCAATCAAACACACACACACACACACTCGCACACACACGTTTATCCATTCCCCCATTGCACGTCTAAAAATAGAACCCCCCCCCCCATGATCTGTCTGCTTCTCAAAGGTTGTGAGACAGGCTGGGTTAACTGCAGCCCATCCTCTGAAGTACACACTCACACACACACATACACACTTCCCCATTCAGGGTGCAGATGGCAGCCAGTGTGTGTGAGACAAGAGACCCCAGCTTCTCTGCTCATTGACATGCAGGCAGCGCTTCCAGTCTGGAGGAGAGAGCTTGGCACACCAATGCTGTCAAAACCATGTTGCACCTCGCACCTTCCCCCTGTAATCTCCTCCCCTTCCCTCACCTACATTACAGAGCGTAGACTCTGATCCAACCCGCCACGCATCAAATACTCACACTTGTCAAGAGTTATCTGAGGTAAGGTGGAGTGCGAACAACACGGACGACCTTAATCCAATTTTAGTCAGGTGAAGCAGCATGCGGCGTCTATATCAAGATACACTCATTGGTTGCTTTGTTGCTAGGCAGGATTTGCTCTGCACAATTATTTATTAGCCATTTACCCCTACCATTTTATTAAATTATTATTTTTCATTAAAAAAAATTCAAATGTTGTGCCTTAAATGCTTCGTTTTTTAAATTTTATTTGTACATCTAATTTGTTTTATCCTCCTGACACTTAAGGTTCTGCTCATGCAGCTCACGTTTGGACTAACTGGGGTTAATGATGGTCCACTTCCTCTCCATTAGACAAGAATTACACATTGTCTCTGGAATGGCGACCAACAAGCCGTGTCGAAACACGCCATAAACTGTCCCGCCCGGGCCATTTACATTCTACCCAAACACACACACGCAGTGTTAATTAGTCACCTCGTCACTGGTCATGAATCGGGATCATTTCTAATGCCGTCGGTGTGTGCTTGGACAAGCTCACGTCTATCACTCAGCTCAGCCAGCCTTCGATAATAATTGGGTTAGAATAAATGGGCCATAATTTTAGAGAGAAGGGGGGAGGGGGCGAGGAAAAAGAAAAATAGGCGAGTTTGCCAGCAAAAACAAAGCCAATGACGGTTCAATAACGGAGTGAGCCAAGCGGATTTAGGAGGGATGTGCTCGGAATAAAGATAGTGTTGCCATACACCGACTCTGCAGATATGCAAATTAAAAAAAAGTTCATTGCCTTTTAAAGGCTTTAATTGTTGTTTATATGGAAGTTGAATTGCCTTTAGAGAGGCTTTGATTAGTATTAAGTATAAACATGACAAAGTCACCAACGTTTCATCCTCCACTCCGCTCTTCACTTTTCTTTTTAAAGCGCTGCATTCCCCGGTACAGAGAAGAGATTAACAGTGTCATCTTTGAGAGCGTCGGCCATGTGTTGCACGTCCCCCAAAGTCACACATAATCTGCTTTTCGAAACAATAGCCATCGCGTCGCCTTTCATTGGGATTCGTTTTCAAGCCACGATGACAAGGGGGAGATATTGTGTTGTTGTTGTGGTTGTTTTTCGGTGGTGTTGACTGCATTTTTGGACAAAAATAATCCCGTTCATCTGAATTGAATCTGCACCTTGATCATGTCTTGTCGAGCCACTTTTCTGAATATTCCGTGTAGTACATTTTAGCATGACGCTTGCTAAGAATATTTAGTTTTTTGTTTTTTTACATGAGCATATCTCTCCAAGCCTCTGCAACTAATACTAAGCCACCGAGCCATTGCGAGTTTCATTAACGGCTCAGGATGAACTTTTGAACCCTCGATGCAAACTTAAAAACACACACAGAAGGCGTAACCATGCGTGCACCATGTATCTTTAATCTTCCCAATGAAGGAGAATTATTTATGATGTCAATTTAGACCAATCCATATCTCACGTGTTAGTAAAGGGGCAGCATTTTATTGCCTTTATAATCCTCATTACCAGGTTGCTGGTGTGTAAAATTCACTTTGCTGCCTCTCCAATGACTGCGCCCCATAAATTCAACCTCCTCCTGCTTCCTGCCCCCCCCCCCTTGTTCCCGAGCTTTTATTTGTATGGTAATGTTTGAGGAAGACGCGTGGAGCCGAATGACATTCCCGCATTATGCCGAAAACAAACGGCGGCGCGCAGAATACCAACGAGTGCATTTAGGATGTGAGAGCGCAAAGGACGCCGGACGCGCTCTGTGGAATCTGTCACAACGTACGAAGGTTTTCCCAAATGGTCGCTTGAAAACTGTCACAATGTCGTTATGAATTTCAAGTGTTTGTCATCCCTCATCCTGTCTAATTAAACAGGCGCCGCCAAAATCAAAAAGTAGCCGACGGCGCTTTAATCTTGAGCAGGTGCACAAACAGGCAAAGGGAAAATGGAAGGAGGGAACACGTGTTAAGTGGAGACAAGGCTTACAAAATGGCTGCCATGACAACCTGCCGCAGGTATGAAGTGACTTGCCTGTTGCATAACACAGCCAAATTGGCAAGCACTCAGCCTCTCCGCAATCCCATTAAGCGACGGCAGCTTAAGTTTTATCAGCCGTAATCAAGAGAGCCATTTATAATGACGCCGACGTCAGGCCGGCTCCATTTTCTGCCTCTGCTCTGACCTGACGGCTCTTTTAACCGCGCACCACATTATACATCTTTTTTTGGTCATATTTTTCCCATTTTACATTCACATTGATTTTGATGTCAAGTTAAATGCCCACTGTCACTTATTTTTGCTGGTCCAAAAATATATATATATTCAACAAAAATTGCTGAGAGGCCTCCCTCAGGCCTGACATGACCCCATGACCCCGGTCTTTTCTCCCACACCCCACTTTGGCCTCTGAAGTGACAGAAAACGCCGAGAGAGGTTGCTGATGCTTTGATAAGCTTGTTGTTTGACACGCTGGTGACGTGGGACATCAACACGCCCATCTCAAGAGAGATTTGATGGACAGAATTCTCCTGGACACTCATGCTGACCTCAGCTCGACCCAAAATGTGCTGATTCATGGTGTCAGGAGAGTCACCCTCACCGAGCCATTTTGTGTGTTGTTCAAAATGGCTTCAGGCAAATTTTCAAAGCTTAGGAATGAAACAAATAGATTTGAAAGTACTCAACGCTAATTTGGGGCATAAAGTTAAGCCCCTAGATTCGAGAAAACTATGAAGCCAGTCTACCTTTTTTTTTTTTTTCGAGACAAAGCGGTCTACCTCCATTTTGATGAATTATGCAGTTTGCGGCTCATGCCAAACGTTTTCGGGGATTTGGCTCGCTCGCCACTGTAGTAAACACTGCATGATTTATCAAATACTCAATGCGGCTTGAACGTCTGCCGCTGAGGACGGAGGCAAGCCAGGGATTGCTCCAAAGTCGCCCTTCTGATGGTGACATCCCTGCCCGGTGAGCTCATGTTTTGCCAGTGAAGTAACGTCTGCGAGGAGCCGAGCCTCCTTCAGGTGTCGTTTGTTTCCTTCCGCTCGGCGTGGTCCCCGCCTTGGCTCCGTTGTGATCTCATGTTGACTCACGGCGCAGCGCTGATGTCATCTGCATGAATGTTTGAGTAGAAATTTCACACCCTGTTTCAATCGGATGACAATCCCGAGCGTGCTTCCAAAAATTGAAAATGATTTCTTCTTTTTGGCTGCCGTGGTCATATTGTTTTCCCAATTCTATTCCATCAGGATTAGCGGGTGGCACGGCGGCTAGCACATCACAGTTCTGAGGCCACGCCAATCGTTGGTCTCCATGTGTGACTGTGGCTGGGTTCAAACGATGGCTCCGCGCATGTGTGCTTAAAACGCCAAGTCTGGCTCTGCACAAGCGCTGCTGCTGCTGCTGCTGCTGCTGCTGCTGCTGCTGCTGCGGCTGCTGCTGCTGCCGCAGGGCACGACTGCAGGCCAAAGCTGCTCGCTTGCTTGCTTGAGTCATGTGCGCCCAAATCTGTGTTTGGAGGGAGAACAGCTTGTCTCCAGTTGTGCCTCCTCGGGCCATGTGAGTGCTTCCAGAATCGCTCTGTATTTTATTTATTTTTCATGAATGGAAGATAAACCAAGAGAGTGGAAAATATACATAGCAACATTTTGTTTAGAGGTCATTTAGTGACCCAGTTGAGTTGTAATGTGTGACTCAGATTGCCCTATCATGGTAGCAACTTCACCACTGCGGTTAATTAATGATGAATGAAGTCAGCATGACTTTGGATGATGACCTAAGCTGAATGGCTCATTGGGTCACGGTTACGTCATCTTTTATTTTGATGCTTTCATATAAACAACATAGACAAGCTGCAGCCCAGTGATAAAGTCAACAGAGGTGGGAGGAAGGCAAAAAAATGAAGCTTCAAATTTGCTTCATGAACCAGTTGTATATATTTCTTTCCTCTAGATGGCACTGTTGTAATGTGTTTATGAAATGCCAAGTCAGTGTGCTTTCAGCCCAATTTTGAACAGCGAGTGCCATCTAGAAAAGTAAAAAAGTGTCATTAGAAAATGCCCCATCGGCAGGTAGTGCCAGCCATCTGTTAACAGAGCAATTTGCTATTGATCCTGGAATACCAATAAGGCCTTTCTTTAAGGATTCCACAGCAGCCAACGCTGGATTGGTCGAAAGCTGCATAATGAGCTTCGACTTGTCTCTCCTCGCACGGACAAACTAACTAATCGCAACCATTGCCCCTTATTTGTCACTTAGTCGTGTCACCCCCAATACGCTAACAATGTAAATATGCTAACAATGCTAATAATTACCTTCCCAAAGCTAATATGTGTTTACTGCATCCTCCATCGAGCTTATGGTTGTCAATTCCTAGACGACAAGATGTGCAAAGGCGTTTTCACAGCCTCTTGGCTGTGACGCCTCTTGGCACACCTTATTACCGAACTCGAATGTGTGTGAGCTTGCGCTTTGGTCGTGGGGAGATTTCTCACTCTAATTAACGCCTTGCTGAAGACGATAACTGGGCCCGTGTTTTCCAGCAACCCTCGTTTCTGATTTTGTAGTTGTTGTTTTTTATTTTTTCAGACACTGACTCGATGGAACCCTGGCAACGACGATTGTTCAATTAAAGATTAAAGATTAAAAGATTAAAGTCCCAATGATCGTCACACACACACACCTGGGTGTGGTGAAATTTGTCCTCTGCATTTAACCCATCCCCGTGTGATTTTAATCCATCCCCTGGGGGAGAGGGGAGCAGTGAGCAGCAGCGGCGCCGCGCTCGGGAATCAGTTGGTGATCTAACCCCCCAATTCCAACCCTTAATGCTGAGTGCCAAGCAGGGAGGCAATGGGTCCCATTTTTATAGTCTTTGGTATGACCCGGCCGGGGTTTGAACCCACAACCTTCCAGTCTCAGGGCGGACACTCTACTACTAGGCCACTGAGCTGGTATTTGTGGGTCATCTCGGGATAATGCTGCACATTAGCACGCTATGGCGATTGTGTGACAAAGCTAGCGCTGGCCATTAACGATGCGCTGCAATGTTTACATTCTCCAGCAGTTTTCCAGAAATGGACTTTAAAAAAATGATATAAACATAATTGCTAACATTCTCATATTAAGTTCAGGATGCAAAACAGACTTAAAACGATCAAGTGAAATCTGTCATCTGTTTTCATTTTGTCTTAGTCAATTGAGATAATTTTGGCGCTTCCGTTGAAAGATTTGTTCCATGCACTTATTCAACAGTTGAATGGGAGAAGATATCCCCAAGGGTTTTGAAATGGTGAACTGCGTGTCATCCGCATTGACAAAGATATTTTTGTTCCTCACTGTCTGAGTGTCGAACAATTGAGGACATAGAACAGACCCTGGGGGGACTCCGCGTTTCGCTATATTGGTTTTCTTGGTTTGTCTGCAGTTTGGAAATAAAATTACCTTTTTAGCAGCTGTCTCAGGGTTAGGGTGGGTTAGGGTTACAATTTTGTCTATTTTAGACCTGCTCATTAACGATTATTATTTTTTTATTGTTAATTGATGAATCACATTTTTAATCATTTCTATCCAAATTCCCACCCACAAAAACAAGACATTATTTCAAATTGAAAGTGCAAGCAAAAGCAACAAGCACACACACACACAGCCTCAATGTATCACTTTTGCTTCAAAGCTGGTCCCTTGAAAATCATAAAATGTGGCATCAATAAAACCCCTTTGAGCTGCACCGTTTGGTGAAACCATCACAATGAGACAAGAAGCTTTAGGTGGAAGAAAAGGTGAGGAGAGCAACAGACTGCAAAAAAGAAAACAGAGCAAGAAAGATGTGAGGTAGATTCAGAAGCCAGAAAAAAAACAAAAAAAAACGTTGGATCAGTGGCAGCCTGTGGAAATGTATCTGGTTCAAACAGAGTCCAAAGGTAAAGCGCAGGCAGATAGATTAGACGATGAAGCACACACAATGACACCATCCCACATTGTGTAATCTTACAATTCCCGCAGGATTTGCAAAAAAAAAAAATGATGTGATATGTCTCTTATTTCCTGTATATATTCTTTTTTTTTTTTTTTTTTTAAGTTCCCCTTCCACACATTGCTCACAGGACGTCAATTCTCTCCGAGCCTCTGTGGCACATTGTGGTGATTCATATTCTCGGGCCGTACGAGAGTGTATTTTAGCGTTGCCGGCTGGCCCTTAAATGAATATCAATACTTGTGTCTCCTCCGTCTTTCCCGCTGCTCCATATCAAGTCCAATTGTCCTGCCAATGTTCCCTGCGTCTGATTAAGGCCTGCCAGCCGTTGATTTTTATTGGTCGCGTAATGGTGCAAAACCTAAACATTAATCAGGAACAATGGAGCCGTGTCTCGTACGAGGCTATTAGGCGCCGTGGAGGGCGGGAATCGGTGGACCGAGGCAGGCGGGCGTACAAAGTAGGCGTCGGAATGAACTGTCACTTCTGCGGGGAAATGAGCATTGTTACTGGAAGGAAATTGTTTTTGTTTGTTTATGGCGACCGGGGTGCCGCATGACAATGTAATGTAATGAGAGCCAAGACACGAAGTCAAAATGTTCGACTTTACAAACGGCACAATGTTTGTTGACTCAAATGCACAGGGAGACCAAATATTACTTTTAATATGTGTTCAATGTGACCCTGATTCACACCTGAGCTGATGGACCGTTGAAAAAATAATCAAATCTGAGTGTCATCAGATCAAAATTTTTTGTTTGGGTGCATCGTGTCCTCGTCCAGGTGTTGACCGTGCCACAATGAACCTGTGCTTTTGGCAAATCTGCGTATAATCCGCTAATGTTCTTAATCCCTCGGGGCGGGGTCACATTTTTTAAAAAATGGATGAGAAATTAATCTTCTATCAGGTAGAGCAATCTGTCAATGCCACTGAGTAATATTTGCCCCACCAGTCTCCCCCACACACACTCAAACCCTTCTGTCATGTGCGCTAAACGGGAACACCAAAACCGAAAATCTCCCTTTTGTCCTTGAAGCCATCATTCAAATGATTGGAAATATGGTGTCCATACAATACAACGTCGTGGAGCGACCACTGATCGGCAAAAACGCTGACTTGCACGTTCCTAGTTTCAGCGCAAATGTATTCCTGGCGCTGTCCATTTACGTCGGATTAGATTGTCTTGCAGAGCCACTAAGCCATGTTCACATCCACATCGGTGTACCATGGCGTCACCCCCACAACATATGTGTGCATCCAAATCCTCTCTTTTGTCTGTGTAGAATTTGAATGACATATTCTAAAAGTGGGATGTGGTTTTTGCTCCTAAAATAGCTCGCTGGCCTCTAGTGCAGTTGTCACGGTGGCTCACTGCCGCTGAGGCGATTATTAGGACCACCTGAAAAATCCACTACGATTGTCATGCAATGTTAATGCCTTCTGAAAGTCACGTCCGTATTTTTATTATACGATTGGGGGTTGAACAGGGGTGTGTAGACTTTTGATATGCACGTTCACACTGATCTGAAAATGTAAAAATAAGATTAGTGCAATTAGGTTGCGTGCGTAAGCGTCACTAATGAAGTGAGTCAAATGTGAGTTCAGGTACTCTGTGTGATCCGTGCCAAGTACTGCATAATGTTAAAAAAAAAAAAAAAAAAAAATGCATAGCAGCGTGCCTAATCGCATTGCGCCACAGCCCAATTATTTCTGCCACTCGGCCTGACGTTTGAGAGGCGAGCCAAGGAACGCTACCACCGGATCTAAAGGCGTCAAAATGCGTACCGGCTCTCCACTTGTCATGGTGACGGAGGCTGATTGCTCCTCCATTTTGTCACACTTGTAAACTGTGAGCAACAAGAGTGTGTAACATCAAAGTTGTTTTTTTTCTTTCTCTTTTTTCTTTAGTTTTTCAAGTTGAGGGAGAGCTTCCTGTGCTGCCACTCAAATTCTCCTAACTTTACAGAGTCACGCTGGCGAGAGTACTTGGCAAGTATCTTTTTTTTTTTTTTCTGTTTTATCCCGAAGGAGGGGCAGCCCTTCCTCTGTTTTTCCTCTTCTCGTCCGCTGTTGACCTTCAGGGAGCGAACCTTCTCCTCATCAATCCCGGCTCGCTCCTCTCGCAAATGAGAGGTGAAAGGTGGAGGCGAGTGGACCAAAAATGGGCTGCTGCTCATTTCTGGGCTGAGGGCCAAATTCCAAATTGGGACATTAATGCATTCGAAGAATTAAGAAGCATAATATAGCAGAACATTTGAAAAAAAATCCTTTCAAAATAAATTACAGATAATATAATCTAAGCGTTACTTAAAGTTTGTTATTATTAGACTCATTTAAAACGCTCTATTATAAATATTTTTTTTTAATAAATTAGCAAGCAACTAGTGTTATGCCCCCGAGTGGTACGTTAAAGAATCACTGAATCAAATGCGAAAAAAATGTCCAACAGTTAAATGTGCTAAAAACGACATAAACTTGTTGTGCATACAAATTTTTGAAAATTTTCCTTGAAAAAATCAATCAATCAATCACTCAATCAATGAATTATCAAATAAAAATCTGTGACAAACTTTGAAGGTCAACCACATGACAGCTGGAACATTAACTATCACAACAGACCTCGCCTCCACCTAATGTAAGATCGGTAATTCGCCGTTTGACTAATATGAGATACTACTTAACTATCCTTGCTGCTGTTTTGGTTAGCAACAGAGTTCAAATGGGGTTCAGCCGTTAAATCTTTAATGTCCGTGTGTACAAAATTGCATCTCTGAGCTGAGGTAATTACAGTTGCCACCCTTGTGGGGAAAAAATGGCTACATGTCGAAGGTATATATTTTTCTTGCGTGCACTCCGTGACTATTTGGAGAACTAGAGCACCCAAAAGTATGATGCAGTATTTATCAAATGAAAAATTCCCCCCATAGTGTCAGTCAAAAGTGACCTCATGATTTTAAAGGCAAATCTTAAATCACATTCGAAGGCTTAGGCGTACCTAATTTTGTGTCCGCTGCATATAATATGGACTTGCGCATCAGTGATGCAGCACCACCCGTGTAAAAGGTGTGTCCCGCAGTGGAGTGGGCGTGGCTACTGCGCCAACGACACACGCACACACAAATGCATACAGTAAGCCAGCCGTCGCACAAAGAAAAAAAAACCCTGCGCTTCACACACTGGTAGTGTCCATGAATCCCACTTTTTATTTGCTCGTCATTCCTTATTCGGATGTCTTTTTGGATACATTTTCAAACCATTCTTTGAAAATCAAAGCAAAACTGTAGCACCAGAGCATTTTTTTTATTTTCATTAAAAAAAATGTCAATTTGTGCTATTTTTCTTATTTGGAGCTGTGTATGGGAGGGGGCATTTAAAAAAAAAAAAATCTTCATTTTCCCATAGTTGGAAGAAAGCTGTCCATATGCACTTTTTTATTCATTGAAATCACAATAAATGCATTTTAAAAAAAGGGCCATTAGCGTCCAAGCAGGGGAAATAAGCTTCTCATTGATGGTGAATATTTTTATATTTTATATATCTATATATAGTATATATATAGATATATATATATACATTTATATTTTATATATATTTATATTTTATATATGTATACATTTATGTCATGTCTATATACAAGTATGGCACTTGATTACACAAAAAAGCGGGAAAAAAAGAGAATCATAAAAATCTGTGGGCGCTTTGGTGTGTCCTACACAACAACAACAAAAAGACATGAAGGTGAAGTCACAGACGTTTGCGTTTGCAGCAACGGTTGATAGAAGTAAGCAATGGAGCGGCTCTTATGTTTAAGGTCAAGTGGTGTGACACAGGCAACAAAAAATATGTTTATATATGGATATGGATCTATTAGTGTCCTTTTTACTAGTGCCGTTTAACTATAGATAGAGATGAAGTGGGAAAAAAACCAGCACATTTTTGGATTAAGCTTTTAGGTGTTTTCCTCTTTTCAGTGCATTTTCAAGAGGACACACCCAAAGCCAAAATGAACATATTGTGGCTTTGGTTGCCATCACCGCCACTCAAAAGTATGTTCCTTTAAAAAAATTTATTCCCATGACCACAGGTGTACCTAATGAATTGTCCAGTGTGTGTGTGTGTAGTAGACACATGGTTGCTCTGACGGAGTACAAACTCAAAACGATGCCTCTGTGCAATCATAAGCATAATTTAGCAAGCCGGCACACGCGTTAGTAATCCAAGCATGGAATTTATGGAAAGAAAAGGGAAAAGCAAACTTGCCCACTGGTGAAAAGTCGTGACACGTATTCAGGCGTGCGTAATAGTCAGAAGTTCCAAACGCGCAAGGAGGATGGCTGGAGCAAGGGGGGGGGGGGGGGGGGGGCTGTGTGTGTGTTTTGCTGTCCTCTTTAGACGTAAGCCGAGTCGCTGGACTGCGTGCGCCCGAAATTGGGCACGCTCATCCGCGGCAGGTCCTTGTTCCGGATTTCGTAGATGGACTTCCGGCGGGCCTGCACGCCGCGCACGGCCGTCTTGATCTTGCGCCAGCCCAGGTGGTTGAGCTCGGCCAGGTTGAGCACCACGCAGAAGCCGCTGACGGCGAACATGAAGACCAGGAAGACGGTCTTCTCGGTGGGCCGCGACACGTAGCACTCGACGTCCTTGATGCACGGGTAGCGGTCGCACTCGTAAACGGAGGGCACGTTGAAGCCGTACAGGAAGTACTGGCCCACCAGGAAGCCGATCTCCAGCGCGTTGCGGAACACCACCTGGATGATGTAGAAGCGCGAGATGCCCTCCTGCCGCCTCATTTTGGACTTTGTAGTTCTGGCGGCCGCCGAGTTGGGCATCTCCTTCACCTCCAGACAGTCGGGCTCGGACTCCTTGGTGGAGTTGTCGGTGTTTTGCAGCACCACGCCGTTGACCACCGTGTTCTTGATCTTCTTGGCCGAGTCGTCGCCCCCGCCGATGCCGCCCCCCCCTCCTCCGCCGCCACCGCCGAGCATGCTGCGCTTCAGCAGCGAGTCCGGCTCTTTGTCCAGCGTCAGGTAGACGGTGGAGTAGCGCCTCTCCTTCTGCTTGGCCGACTGGTGCACCGAGTAGGTGATGAAGCACAGGCTGGGCGTGCACACCATGATGATCTGGAAGACCCAGTAGCGGATGTGCGAGATGGGGAACGCCTTGTCGTAGCACGCCTGGTTGCAGCCCGGCTGCAGCGTGTTGCACACAAACATGGTCTGCTCGTCATCGTACACCGTCTCCCCGACGATGGCCACGATCAGGATGCGGAAGATCACCACCACCGTCAGCAGGATCCTTTTTCAATAAGGAGGAAAAAACAAGTGAAAACAAGTGAACTCATTTTAGAGAGGACAACGGCGCACGTCGAGTGCCTTTTGCGCACGGGAACTGTCCAGTGCTGAAACACTTTTCTGTCTTACCGTCTAACCCTAATTCAACATCTATAGTGCAAACCACAACACAAAACACACGAAGACGACCAAGGGGCGCACAGACAGGGTCCTGTGGGAGGGGTGGTTCACAAGACAGAAGCAGGGGGACTATGGACCATGCTAAAGACGATCCTGGAGGCTGCTGCGGTCTCTCCGGTCCTTCTTCTCGCCTTACCTTCCTATCATAGTAGAGTGCTGCTGGACAGCAGCCTCCAGGAGCCTCTCTAGTATAGTCCATTCCCCCATTTCTAAGCATCCGGAGGAGCAGAAGAGGGCACAAGTGGTGGTGGTCCAGCAGGCTTCCCCCCCTCCCCAAAAAATAAAAAAAGATCTTTTTTGGAGTGTTTTACTTCCCCCCAAAAAAAGGTCCAAGCCTGGCGTCAGAGCGCATCCCGCCGCGCCGAGCGTCTCTTTGTCTGCCTGTGCGTCCCGCTGCGTGTGCCGCGCGCTCCCACCGCCTCACCGCCGCCGCCACGTTGCCCCCCGTCATGTGGTGGTGGTGAAGGCAGCAAGTTGGGGAGGAGTAAGGGGGGGGTTGACTTGCAAGCCCTCCGACGTGCACGGTCCTCACATCGGGTGTGCGCGCCGAGGGGAGCTCGCGTTGAATGTCTTTGCCAGCGTTAATCCGCCTTTAAGTACTGCCCCCACCACCTCCTCTTCCTCCCTGCTCCTCCTCCTCCTCCTCCTTGCGCAAGCGTGGGGCTTCTGGTTTGGAGTAATTCACTTCACTTGAACATAGAATGCAATTTATGCACCAGGCAGGCACAGTTAAGTGTGCTGCATGAGGGTCAATTATGCCATTTTCTTTCCATATTCAATGAAAAACAATTTCATTTTACACAATAGTAGGAAAATGTATTCATTATTTACTATTATAATTCATAATTTATTTTTATAAATATATTTTTAATGAAAATAGGTCAAAATATGAAGTATGGCATTTCTCTACGTGGGGGCAGATTAGAACCGATGTTTTTGATTTTGTACGCCGGCGGCTCTGCAAAATAATTATAAAAATGATATATGTATAATATATGTATTAATTATATAAATTGTAGTGCAATTATACTATCGCAATACTGAACATTGACTTGACAGTAATAATATTAAACCTTTGAATTTGTTTTTTATCATCATTATCATCATTGTCGGGCAGTGTAAGGTTTGTCCATCAATGTGCCAAAAGAGATTAGGGAAGTCACATGACCACCTGTGTTTTCCCTCAATGAAACATGGCGCCGTGGCTTATCCTCTCCGCTCGCTCTAATCTTTTCTAATTCAAAACTTTAATAACCGTTATTCGCCAATCACGTGAACAAAGGCCACTCTATTTTATTTTATTTTTTTAGCCCAATTTAATTTAAGAGCGGCTCACCTTGCATTAGCCAGCCTCATTTGTCCTACTTCAGCTACTCAAGCGAGCCATAAAGAAGACAAAGAGGTGCGCGTCGCAGGTCCTGGGTTCTTGTTTATTTAGAAAGCTATACATGTAGAAATTGTAAACAAATGGTTGAAGGCTCGTAAAAGGATCAGGGGGGGGGGTTGCTGGCTTAGAAGCACTTCCTGTGGACGATGGAGGGTCCGGCCTCATCGTACTCCTGCTTGCTGATCCACATCTGCTGGAAGGTGGACAGCGAGGCCAGGATGGAGCCTCCGATCCACACGGAGTATTTTCTCTCAGGGGGGGCAATGATCTAAACGCAAGCAAAAAAGTATTACGGTAATTCGGTATCCTTACAAAAAAAACGCTAGTGATCTATGTGTGCTAGCTACCTTGATCTTCATGGTACTGGGGGCCAGAGCTGTGATCTCCTTCTGCATGCGGTCGGCAATGCCGGGGTACATGGTGGTGCCGCCCGACAGGACGTTGTTGGCGTACAGGTCCTTCCTGATGTCGATGTCGCACTTCATGATGCTGTTGTAGGTTGTCTCGTGAATGCCGGCCGATTCCATGCCTGTGGAGGAGGGGAGGGAGGGAGGGAGGGGGCGGGATTAGATTTAAGCTTAGAGAAACCGACACCGCTGTCAGTTGCCCGAACAGGCGCTACGGCAGACGGCTTCCCCCAACAGCTGACAGAGCAGCAAATGTTCATAATATACTTTAAGACGTAGAGAGGATAAATTGCGACTTCAAAACCGTCTCAAATGTCAAAGTCTTGGGACATTGCGAATTCCCGAACGTAGCTTTCTACGCACCGATGAAAGAGGGCTGGAAAAGGGTCTCCGGGCAGCGGAAGCGCTCGTTGCCGATGGTGATGACCTGACCGTCGGGCAGCTCGTAGCTCTTCTCCAGGGACGAAGAGGAGGCGGCTGTGGCCATTTCGTTCTCAAAGTCCAAGGCCACGTAGCACAGCTTCTCCTTGATGTCACGCACGATCTCACGCTCGGCTGCAGTGGCGAGATGTTACACTTAGTCGAGCGGAAGGGAAGAAGAACTTTTCCCATCGGGTCGAGGCGTACCTGTCGTGACAAAGGAGTAGCCGCGCTCGGTCAGGATCTTCATGAGGTAATCGGTGAGGTCGCGTCCGGCCAAGTCCAGACGCATGATAGCGTGCGGGAGGGCGTACCCCTCGTAGATGGGCACGTTGTGTGTCACACCATCGCCAGAGTCCAGCACAATACCTGACAATCAAATCGTAATTGGATCATTCAAATCCAAAAATCCAGAAAGTGAAAAAAATATCTGGAAAGAGCAACGTACCGGTGGTACGACCGGAGGCGTACAGCGACAGCACGGCCTGGATGGCCACGTACATGGCAGGCACGTTAAAGGTCTCGAACATGATCTGGGTCATCTTCTCACGGTTGGCCTTTGGGTTGAGGGGCGCCTCGGTAAGCAGGGTGGGGTGCTCCTCTGGGGCCACCCTCAGCTCGTTGTAGAAGGTGTGGTGCCAGATCTTCTCCATGTCGTCCCAGTTGGTGATGATGCCGTGCTCGATGGGGTACTTGAGGGTCAGAATGCCCCTCTTGCTCTGGGCTTCGTCGCCCACGTAGGAGTCCTTCTGACCCATGCCCACCATGACGCCCTGAGAGAGGACAGAGGAGGTGGGGTTTAGTTATGGGGTACAAAATTATCCCAAAGTGTTCATGAAGCTTTGTATTTCAGAATAGCTAGCACGAAATAGAGATCCTTTACCTGGTGCCGAGGGCGGCCGACAATGGACGGGAAGACGGCGCGAGGCGCGTCATCCCCGGCGAACCCGGCCTTCACCAGACCGGAGCCGTTGTCGCACACGAGGGCGGTGGTCTCGTCGTCGTCGCACATGGTGTCACCTCTGAAATAAACCATAGAGATGAGTCCACCTTCTTGGCATTAATCCACACTTCCAAGGGGTTCCCCTACTTACCAGGATCAGCGCTGGGCACTTCAGAACCTCGCAAGAGCGGCAACCGGGGGGAGGGTGTCCGAGAGCCTGGTCAGCCTGTTTTATATCCTGTGAGGGAGGGGCTGTGCTTTCTCCAAGTATGGTAGCCTGTTGCGCCATTGACAACTGCACTCCATGAATGGCGTGACGGGGGACAGGGAAGCCCGTCTGTGCCATGTATGGGCGACGCGGCGCTCGTAGTGAGGACAGATGGACGGAGCCATGCGTCTTCTTTAGATCTTGACTCAGACTCCGACATGTGGACATTTTGGTCTCATTTTTGGCCTTCATTGTGTCATGTCAGGAAGGCAGAAGTTGAGCGTGCTTACATTTCTTTGTAAACTGTATTTACAGCTTCTTTGTTGTTTATTTTTGAACTGGGGTGAGGGAACCTGCGAGGATCAGGTTTGAGTGTCTGGACGCACGTTAGCACTACTATAGCGCCATCGCGAGTGTGGGGCACTTGTCAAACAGCTGGCATCTGCAGCTGTTACCCCTTTCAAGGCCTCAAGAGGGGGCACAAAGACACCACGCCCCCTCCCCCCACCTAAAACAAAAAAAATAAACATCAATGCTTACGTTCCTTCGCGTATGGAAAGAAACCAGACCTGGTCCGATGAGTTGCAGCGGTGGTGCATGTGAAACCATTTTTGTCAGATAGTTGAATAAAAAATTAATACAATAATAAAAGTAAATGTAATGAGATCATTTTAATTCAATAAATACAACAGCTATGGCAGGAGATTTATTATGATCCATTTCCAGGTTCACAGTTTTTCCCCTGTAACTGCCCGTAGATCACGATGAGCATAGAAATCCATACTTTTCAAAGTATAATGAGCTTCTGGGAAGGGTATTGACAAAAATGTGACGTATTCTCGTGGGAAATATGTGTTGCATCATCCTAATTGGATGGCACGGATGAGCGATCCTTACACAGATGGAATCTGTGGAAGGAAGAAGGAATGTACGCAGTGTTTACAGCTCATGGCACATTCCAGTAAAAGCGCTTCATTGTATTTAGAAACAAATCATGATGAAGTCGCCCCGTTTCTTCTCTTCTTGGCTGACACTGACAGGAGAGCTACTGTTACTTGTTTGCAGATGCTGACAACGTCCATTCTTTGCGACGTCAGCACAGCGAGCCCAAGGGGCACGTCTTGTTGTGACATGTGCCATATTTTGCTTTTATTTGCCGCCCGGGCAGGCGGGGTGACATTGCCACTCGGCGGGCTCCAAACGGGCGGCCACGTTGCGGAAAAAGGGCCACTGGCGAGGGAGCTCCCTTGGCCGCGACGTGGAGGAGGAGGACGGGATCTAATGAGCACATGGTGAGCTGTGAATCATATGTGGTTGTCAGCAGACCCCTAGCATTGACCTCTCTGCTTTGGTGGCCTCTTATGTAATGAATGGAAGGTATATTCGATACATTGTTGTTGTTTTTTTAAAGCCTTACTTTACATGGCCTTTTCTAAATGATAATAATAATAATAATAATAATAAAAGCCTTAATATACATAGTTTTTTTTATTTTAAGCCTTACTATGCATGGTCATTTTCATTTTTAAAACAGCCTTACTATGCATGGTTCTTTTTTTTTTTTAAAAGCCTGACTATACATGGTAGGTTTTTTTTTGAGAAAAAAAAAAAGCCTTACTATACATAGTTGTTTTTTGGAAAAAAAAAAAAAAAAGCCTTACTATATGGTTGTTTTTTGGACAAGAAAAAACAAAACTATATATACTAGGGGTGTAACGATTCATCGATACACATCGATTAATCGATATAATGCTCTACGATTTGTTGGCATCGATGCTAAACGTAAACATCGATCTATATCGCCCGTTTTTGACCTCGGACATTAGACACGACTTTATTTTGAAATCCAGTTCATTGTTGCTTGCTTCCTCTTTCCGGGAGCAGTGCGCGGCGTGTTGAGTTGTGAGCAGAGCAGGCACGTGAAAGGGGAGGCGACAACTACGCGGCTCCTGGGCTGGTGCTATGGCTAGTGTCCAAGAAGACGAGGAAATTCGCTCCCCTTTGGGCTTCAAGTCATTCGTTTGGAAGCACTTTGTAATTTCCTAAATAAAGAGTTTGCAGTACCTTGTTGATTTTGCGTATGAATTGTTATAAATCAGGATATTGTTCTATATCGATCGTAGAGCACTATATCGTGATGTATCGTGAATGAATCACAGCAGGCTTTAAGATATCGGCGAATATCGTATCGTGTTCTTTGTATCAATATGATATCGTATCGTTACAAAACCCGCGATTTACACCCCTAGTTTGTAACCCTAACCTTGATTTAAAACCCTAGTCGGAAACCCTAACCCTAGCTTGAAACCCTAATTAGCAATGGCAAAACTCCTTGGAAACCCTGGTCGGAAAACCTAACCCTAGTTTTGAAAGCCTAGTTAGAAACCCTAATCTTAGAAACCCTAAAAGTAGTTTGAAACCCTCGTTGGAAACCCTAACCCTAGCATTAAAACCTAGTTTGTAACCCTAACCTTTGTTTAAAACCCTAGTCAGAAACCCTAACCCTAGTTTGAAACCCTAAATAGCAATGGCAAAACTCCTTGGAAACCCTGGTCGGAAACCCTAACCCTCGTTTTGAAAGCCTAGTTAGAAATCCTAATCTTAGAAACCCTAAAAGTAGTTTGAAACCCTCGTTGGAAACCCTAACCCTAGCTTTAAAACCTAGGTTGAAACCCTAACCTTGGTTTAAAACCCTAGTCGGAAACCCTGAGCCTAGTTTCAAACCCTAATTAGCGATGGCAAAACTCCTTGGAAACCCTAGTCGGAAACCCTAACCCTAGTTTTGAAAGCCTAGTTAGAAACCCTAACCCTAACTCTAGTTTTGAAAGCCTAGTTAGTAACCCTAACCCTAACTCTAACTCTAGTTTTGAAAGCCTAGTTAGTAACCCTAACTCTAACCCTAACCCTAGTTTTGAAAGCCTAGTTAGAAACCCTAACCCCAACCCTAATCCTAACCCTAACCCTAACCCTAACTTTGGAAACCCTAGTCGAAAACCCTAACCCTAGTTTTGAAAGCCTAGTTAGAAACCCCAATCTTAGAAACCCTAAAAGTAGTTTGAAACCCTCGTTGGAAACCCTAACCCTAGCTTTAAAACCTAGTTTGAAACCCTAACTTTGGTTTAAAACCCTAGTCGGAAACCCTGAGCCTAGTTTGAAACCCTAATTAGCGATGGCAAAACTCCTTGGAAACCCTAGTCGGAAACCCTAACCCTAGTTTTGAAAGCCTAGTTAGAAACCCTAACCCTAACTCTAGTTTTGAAAGCCGAGTTAGTAACCCTAACCCTAACTCTAACCCTAACCCTAGTTTTGAAAGCCTAGTTAGAAACCCTAACCCCAACCCTAATCCTAACCCTAACCCTAACTTTGGAAACCCTAGTCGAAAACCCTAACCCTAGTTTTGAAAGCCTAGTTAGAAACCCCAATCTTAGAAACCCTAAAAGTAGTTTGAAACCCTCGTTGGAAACCCTAATCCTAGCTTTAAAACCTAGTTTGAAACCCTAACTTTGGTTTAAAACCCTAGTCGGAAGCCCTGAGCCTAGTTTGAAACCCTAATTAGCGATGGCAAAACTCCTTGGAAACCCTAGTCGGAAACCCTAACAGTAGTTTTGAAAGCCTAGTTAGAAACCCTAACCCTAACTCTAGTTTTGAAAGCCTAGTTAGTAACCCTAACCCTAACTCTAACCCTAACCTTAACTCTAACCCTAACTCTAAGTCTAACCCTAACCCTAGTTTTGAAAGCCTAGTTAGAAACCCTAACCCCAACCCTAATCCTAACCCTAACCCTAACTTTGGAAACCCTAGTCGAAAACCCTAACCCTAGTTTTGAAAGCCTAGTTAGAAACCCTAATCTTAGAAACCCTAAAAGTAGTTTGAAACCCTCGTTGGAAACCCTAACCCTAGCTTTAAAACCTAGTTTGAAACCCTAACCTTGGTTTAAAACCCTAGTCGGAAACCCTGAGCCTAGTTTGAAACCCTAATTAGCGATGGCAAAACTCCTTGGAAACCCTAACCCTAGTTTTGAAAGCCTAGTTAGAAACCCTAACCCTAACCCTAACTCTAGTTTTGAAAGCCTAGTTAGTAACCCTAACTCTAACCCTAACCCTAACCCTAACCCTAGTTTTGAAAGCCTAGTTAGAAACCCTAACCCCAACCCTAATCCTAACCCTAACCCTAACTTTGGAAACCCTAGTCGAAAACCCTAACCCTAGTTTTGAAAGCCTAGTTAGAAACCCCAATCTTAGAAACCCTAAAAGTAGTTTGAAACCCTCGTTGGAAACCCTAACCCTAGCTTTAAAACCTAGTTTGAAACCCTAACTTTGGTTTAAAACCCTAGTCGGAAACCCTGAGCCTAGTTTGAAACCCTAATTAGCGATGGCAAAACTCCTTGGAAACCCTAGTCGGAAACCCTAACCCTAGTTTTGAAAGCCTAGTTAGAAACCCTAACCCTAACCCTAACTCTAGTTTTGAAAGCCTAGTTAGTAACCCTAACTCTAACCCTAACCCTAACCCTAGTTTTGAAAGCCTAGTTAGAAACCCTAACCCCAACCCTAATCCTAACCCTAACCCTAACTTTGGAAACCCTAGTCGAAAACCCTAACCCTAGTTTTGAAAGCCTAGTTAGAAACCCCAATCTTAGAAACCCTAAAAGTAGTTTGAAACCCTCGTTGGAAACCCTAACCCTAGCTTTAAAACCTAGTTTGAAACCCTAACTTTGGTTTAAAACCCTAGTCGGAAACCCTGAGCCTAGTTTGAAACCCTAATTAGCGATGGCAAAACTCCTTGGAAACCCTAGTCGGAAACCCTAACCCTAGTTTTGAAAGCCTAGTTAGAAACCCTAACCCTAACTCTAGTTTTGAAAGCCTAGTTAGTAACCCTAACCCTAACTCTAACCCTAACCTTAACTCTAACTCTAACCCTAACTCTAAGTCTAACCCTAACCCTAGTTTTGAAAGCCTAGTTAGAAACCCTAACCCCAACCCTAATCCTAACCCTAACCCTAACTTTGGAAACCCTAGTCGAAAACCCTAACCCTAGTTTTGAAAGCCTAGTTAGAAACCCCAATCTTAGAAACCCTAAAAGTAGTTTGAAACCCTCGTTGGAAACCCTAATCCTAGCTTTAAAACCTAGTTTGAAACCCTAACTTTGGTTTAAAACCCTAGTCGGAAACCCTGAGCCTAGTTTGAAACCCTAATTAGCGATGGCAAAACTCCTTGGAAACCCTAGTCGGAAACCCTAACAGTAGTTTTGAAAGCCTAGTTAGAAACCCTAACCCTAACTCTAGTTTTGAAAGCCTAGTTAGTAACCCTAACCCTAACTCTAACCCTAACCTTAACTCTAACTCTAACCCTAACTCTAAGTCTAACCCTAACCCTAGTTTTGAAAGCCTAGTTAGAAACCCTAACCCCAACCCTAATCCTAACCCTAACCCTAACTTTGGAAACCCTAGTAGAAAACCCTAACCCTAGTTTTGAAAGCCTAGTTAGAAACCCTAATCTTAGAAACCCTAAAAGTAGTTTGAAACCCTCGTTGGAAACCCTAACCCTAGCTTTAAAACCTAGTTTGAAACCCTAACCTTGGTTTAAAACCCTAGTCGGAAACCCTGAGCCTAGTTTGAAACCCTAATTAGCGATGGCAAAACTCCTTGGAAACCCTAACCCTAGTTTTGAAAGCCTAGTTAGAAACCCTAACCCTAACCCTAACTCTAGTTTTGAAAGCCTAGTTAGTAACCCTAACTCTAACCCTAACCCTAACCCTAGTTTTGAAAGCCTAGTTAGAAACCCTAACCCCAACCCTAATCCTAACCCTAACCCTAACTTTGGAAACCCTAGTCGAAAACCCTAACCCTAGTTTTGAAAGCCTAGTTAGAAACCCCAATCTTAGAAACCCTAAAAGTAGTTTGAAACCCTCGTTGGAAACCCTAACCCTAGCTTTAAAACCTAGTTTGAAACCCTAACTTTGGTTTAAAACCCTAGTCGGAAACCCTGAGCCTAGTTTGAAACCCTAATTAGCGATGGCAAAACTCCTTGGAAACCCTAGTCGGAAACCCTAACCCTAGTTTTGAAAGCCTAGTTAGAAACCCTAACCCTAACTCTAGTTTTGAAAGCCTAGTTAGTAACCCTAACCCTAACTCTAACCCTAACCTTAACTCTAACTCTAACCCTAACTCTAAGTCTAACCCTAACCCTAGTTTTGAAAGCCTAGTTAGAAACCCTAACCCCAACCCTAATCCTAACCCTAACCCTAACTTTGGAAACCCTAGTCGAAAACCCTAACCCTAGTTTTGAAAGCCTAGTTAGAAACCCCAATCTTAGAAACCCTAAAAGTAGTTTGAAACCCTCGTTGGAAACCCTAATCCTAGCTTTAAAACCTAGTTTGAAACCCTAACTTTGGTTTAAAACCCTAGTCGGAAACCCTGAGCCTAGTTTGAAACCCTAATTAGCGATGGCAAAACTCCTTGGAAACCCTAGTCGGAAACCCTAACCCTAGTTTTGAAAGCCTAGTTAGAAACCCTAACCCTAACTCTAGTTTTGAAAGCCTAGTTAGTAACCCTAACCCTAACTCTAACCCTAACCTTAACTCTAACTCTAACTCTAACCCTAACTCTAAGTCTAACCCTAACCCTAGTTTTGAAAGCCTAGTTAGAAACCCTAACCCCAACCCTAATCCTAACCCTAACCCTAACTTTGGAAACCCTAGTCGAAAACCCTAACCCTAGTTTTGAAAGCCTAGTTAGAAACCCTAATCTTAGAAACCCTAAAAGTAGTTTGAAACCCTCGTTGGAAACCCTAACCCTAGCTTTAAAACCTAGTTTGAAACCCTAACCTTGGTTTAAAACCCTAGTCGGAAACCCTGAGCCTAGTTTGAAACCCTAATTAGCGATGGCAAAACTCCTTGGAAACCCCAACCCTAGTTTTGAAAGCCTAGTTAGAAACCCTAACCCTAACCCTAACTCTAGTTTTGAAAGCCTAGTTAGTAACCCTAACTCTAACCCTAACCCTAACCCTAACCCTAGTTTTGAAAGCCTAGTTAGAAACCCTAACCCCAACCCTAATCCTAACCCTAACCCTAACTTTGGAAACCCTAGTCGAAAACCCTAACCCTAGTTTTGAAAGCCTAGTTAGAAACCCCAATCTTAGAAACCCTAAAAGTAGTTTGAAACCCTCGTTGGAAACCCTAACCCTAGCTTTAAAACCTAGTTTGAAACCCTAACTTTGGTTTAAAACCCTAGTCGGAAACCCTGAGCCTAGTTTGAAACCCTAATTAGCGATAGCAAAACTCCTTGGAAACCCTAGTCGGAAACCCTAACCCTAGTTTTGAAAGCCTAGTTAGAAACCCTAACCCTAACTCTAGTTTTGAAAGCCTAGTTAGTAACCCTAACCCTAACTCTAACCCTAACCTTAACTCTAACTCTAACTCTAACCCTAACTCTAAGTCTAACCCTAACCCTAGTTTTGAAAGCCTAGTTAGAAACCCTAACCCCAACCCTAATCCTAACCCTAACCCTAACTTTGGAAACCCTAGTCGAAAACCCTAACCCTAGTTTTGAAAGCCTAGTTAGAAACCCCAATCTTAGAAACCCTAAAAGTAGTTTGAAACCCTCGTTGGAAACCCTAATCCTAGCTTTAAAACCTAGTTTGAAACCCTAACTTTGGTTTAAAACCCTAGTCGGAAACCCTGAGCCTAGTTTGAAACCCTAATTAGCGATGGCAAAACTCCTTGGAAACCCTAGTCGGAAACCCTAACCCTAGTTTTGAAAGCCTAGTTAGAAACCCTAACCCTAACTCTAGTTTTGAAAGCCTAGTTAGTAACCCTAACCCTAACTCTAACCCTAACCTTAACTCTAACTCTAACCCTAACTCTAAGTCTAACCCTAACCCTAGTTTTGAAAGCCTAGTTAGAAACCCTAACCCCAACCCTAATCCTAACCCTAACCCTAACTTTGGAAACCCTAGTCGAAAACCCTAACCCTAGTTTTGAAAGCCTAGTTAGAAACCCTAATCTTAGAAACCCTAAAAGTAGTTTGAAACCCTCGTTGGAAACCCTAACCCTAGCTTTAAAACCTAGTTTGAAACCCTAACCTTGGTTTAAAACCCTAGTCGGAAACCCTGAGCCTAGTTTGAAACCCTAATTAGCGATGGCAAAACTCCTTGGAAACCCTAACCCTAGTTTTGAAAGCCTAGTTAGAAACCCTAACCCTAACCCTAACTCTAGTTTTGAAAGCCTAGTTAGTAACCCTAACTCTAACCCTAACCCTAACCCTAGTTTTGAAAGCCTAGTTAGAAACCCTAACCCCAACCCTAATCCTAACCCTAACCCTAACCCTAACTTTGGAAACCCTAGTCGAAAACCCTAACCCTAGTTTTGAAAGCCTAGTTAGAAACCCCAATCTTAGAAACCCTAAAAGTAGTTTGAAACCCTCGTTGGAAACCCTAACCCTAGCTTTAAAACCTAGTTTGAAACCCTAACTTTGGTTTAAAACCCTAGTCGGAAACCCTGAGCCTAGTTTGAAACCCTAATTAGCGATGGCAAAACTCCTTGGAAACCCTAGTCGGAAACCCTCACCCTAGTTTTGAAAGCCTAGTTAGAAACCCTAACCCTAACTCTAGTTTTGAAAGCCTAGTTAGTAACCCTAACCCTAACTCTAACCCTAACCTTAACTCTAACTCTAACCCTAAGTCTAACCCTAACCCTAGTTTTGAAAGCCTAGTTAGAAACCCTAACCCCAACCCTAATCCTAACCCTAACCCTAACTTTGGAAACCCTAGTCGAAAACCCTAACCCTAGTTTTGAAAGCCTAGTTAGAAACCCTAATCTTAGAAACCCTAAAAGTAGTTTGAAACCCTCGTTGGAAACCCTAACCCTAGCTTTAAAACCTAGTTTGAAACCCTAACCTTGGTTTAAAACCCTAGTCGGAAACCCTGAGCCTAGTTTGAAACCCTAATTAGCGATGGCAAAACTCCTTGGAAACCCTAACCCTAGTTTTGAAAGCCTAGTTAGAAACCCTAACCCTAACCCTAACTCTAGTTTTGAAAGCCTAGTTAGTAACCCTAACTCTAACCCTAACCCTAACCCTAGTTTTGAAAGCCTAGTTAGAAACCCTAACCCCAACCCTAATCCTAACCCTAACTTTGGAAACCCTAGTCGAAAACCCTAACCCTAGTTTTGAAAGCCTAGTTAGAAACCCCAATCTTAGAAACCCTAAAAGTAGTTTGAAACCCTCGTTGGAAACCCTAACCCTAGCTTTAAAACCTAGTTTGAAACCCTAACTTTGGTTTAAAACCCTAGTCGGAAACCCTGAGCCTAGTTTGAAACCCTAATTAGCGATGGCAAAACTCCTTGGAAACCCTAGTCGGAAACCCTAACCCTAGTTTTGAAAGCCTAGTTAGAAACCCTAACCCTAACTCTAGTTTTGAAAGCCTAGTTAGTAACCCTAACCCTAACTCTAACCCTAACTCTAACCCTAACCTTAACTCTAACTCTAACCCTAACTCTAAATCTAACCCTAACCCTAGTTTTGAAAGCCTAGTTAGAAACCCTAACCCTAATCCTAACCCTAACCCTAACTTTGGAAACCCTAGTCGAAAACCCTAACCCTAGTTTTGAAAGCCTAGTTAGAAACCCTAATCTTAGAAACCCTAAAAGTAGTTTGAAAGCCTCGTTGGAAATCTTAAGCCTAGCTTTAAAACCTAGTTTGTAACCCTAACCTTGGTTTAAAACCCTAGTCGGAAACCCTAACCCTAGTTTGAAACCCTAATTAGCAATGGCAAAACTCCTTGGAAACCCTGGTCGGAAACCCTAACCCTAGTTTTGAAAGCCTAGTTAGAAACCCTATTCTTAGAAACCCTAAAAGTAGTTTGAAACTAGGGGTGTAACGATTCATCGATCCACATCGATTAATCAATATAATGCTCTATGATTTGTTGGCATCGATGCTAAACGTAAACATCGATCTATATCGCCCGTTTTTGACCTCGGACATTAGCCGCGACTTTATTTTGAAATCCAGTTCATCTTTCCGGGAGCAGTGCGCGGCGTGTTGTGTTGTGAGCAGAGCAGGCACGTGAAAGGGGAGCCGACAACTACGCGGCTCCTGGGCTGGTGCTACGGCTAGTGTCTGTCCAAGAAGACGAGGAAATTCGCTCCCCTTTGGGCTTCCAGTCATTCGTTTGGAAGCACTTTGTAATTTCCTAAATAAAGAGTTTGCAGTACCTTGTTGATTTTGCGTATGAATTGTTATAAATCAGGATATTGTTCTATATCGATCGTAGAGCTCTATATCGTGATGTATCGTGAATGAATCACAGCAGGCTTTATGATATCGGCAAATATCGTATCGTGGCTCTTTGTATCGATATGATATCGTATCGTTACAAAACCCGCGATTTACACCCCTAATATATACTGTTCAACGAAAAACGCATCAAAGATAATTGAAAAACACAGAGTTTCTGACTTGTCACAGTTGTGTGAACAAACGTTACAAAGAAACATTCAGTCAGCAAACGCAAGGAGGAGTTCAAAGCAGTTTTAATCGCATTAGAAGTTTGCATTTACAAGTCAGAGCGTGGCCATTGTTCAATTCTTATCTCCTCTGTGCAGCGTCATCATCAATTGAGTAATGTGAAGCCCCTCTTCAGTCTGGCCAATAACAAACTCATGCTCACTTTTGGTGTTAACGCCCACCGTCGTGTTGACCTTCTTTCGACAGGGCCGTCACGTTGCTGTCAAAAAACAATCAACACAGCGGCTTACAGTGCTTCATGTTTTGTGCGCAAGTACGGCCCAGGTTGGCGCCTTCCAGCAGCAGGTCCGACAGTCGATCCAGGCCCAGGCAGGTGGTGAGGGGGCTGATGAGGCCGTAGAGACCCCCGAGGGTGATGCCGATGGGCCAGCCGAAGAAAAGCAGCAGCAGCAGCCACACCAGGCACCACAAGCACGAACCGGCGTTTGCCATCCTGCTCTGGAGCAAATGTAAGCAAATGCATCGTTTCAAAATGACCCACTACAACATTACTGACAATGCTTGACAAGTATTTTGGCTTTAATTGCCCTTTAACGGTGGTCGAGTAGCTGATGAGCGAGCTTGCTCTCCCAGACTGATTCTCCGTGCAACCGCAGTGTTGTTGTAATTTTGTATGTGAGATAACGCTGTGAAAAATGTGGTCACAACTAACTGCCCTCAGGCTTTAAGAAAAAAAAATCTACAAATGCTGAAAATGTCATATTGCGAGAGCCATTTAGTTCATCTCATTTATTCACTACTGCTTGGAGGAACCCTGACCCTCAACAATTGCTGCAGCCATTCGTTCCACGCCACACCAACAAGCGTCACAAGGAGGCAAGGCGAGCGCTTTGCCCAAAAAAGTAGCAGTTAATACCTGTCGGGGGATAAGATAAGACATGTTCACCTTCAGCCGAAGCAGCAGCAGATTGGTCTTTCTGCTAATTCACGTCCCGCCGATTCAAATGAAGTAATTGAGCGCGATGTCGAGATGGTTTCTTAATGCTGCCAAGACACAAGTTCTAGTGAGGAGGATGTTACACAATGCTTGTCGTGTTCATGTGACTACACATTAGGATTGCAGTCATGGGGTTGACCTTTTTTTTTTTTTTTCCTCCTCCTACGGAAGGAAAAAAAAGAAAAGCAGAACTTGTAGCTGAAAAGCTTTTCAGTGGACATTTCAGTAGAAGCAGTTTTAAACTTTCAAAATCCGTCAAATTTAGCAATAATAAAGTTGCATTTTTATGGCTAAGGTAAATTAAATATGTCCCTTCTAATCTCTACATTTTTACGTTTATAGATGGTCGTTATTGGAAAAAAAACCTGGACCATGGTCATCTTATTAGAAGAAAAAAAAAAAAAAAGCGTTACCATATATGGTCGTTTTTTTGAAAGAAAAAAAAAAAAGAGAAAAAAAGCCTTACTATGCATGGGGAGGCATCTGTTAAATGGAGGCATTTTTTTGAAACAGTTGCCAACAACTAATGGTTACTGAAACATGGCGTCTACTCTGGGTGGTTGCTTTTGTCAGGACAGTGACAGTGTCGACACGAAGGCTTGAATTGTTTACCATGACAGCTCGGTGTGGTGTGACTGGCAACACGAGACTTGTCATCTGCATCGGCGTGCGGGAGAACTTTAGCGAGCGCTTAAACAGGGGCCGCATGTGTGTGCCCAAAAGAGCTGTCTCCCCCAGGGGGGCCGAGCCAACACTCTCCGGTCACAGCAAGTGTCACAGACCCCGACACCAACACGCGCTAGCGGGCCAGACATGTTCAACCAGACGATCGGGCGGGGTGATGGGCTTTTGGGGTGGGTCCTATGTATGTGAACGAGTGAACGAATCATTTGCTGAAGTGATTCGTTCTTTTTTCCGTTCATATGACTTCAACCAGTAGGTGTCGGTAATGCGCATTGAAGCTGGTGTAACCTCGCCGTAAAACAAAACGAAGAAGAAAATGACGTAACTTCGCATTTACGAACGAGACGTGAATTGCATTTCCCGTTCACCAACGAACGGATCTGTGAGTGAACGAGTCAGTCAGTGAGTGTTAAAAAGTTCACATCTGGGTGTGGTGAAATTTGTCCTCTGCATTTAACCCATCCCCGTGTGATTTTGATCCATCTCCTAGGGGAGAGGGGAGCAGTGAGCAGCAGCGGTGCCGCGCTCGATTTGCATTTCCAGTTCATCGCGAGAACGGATCAGCGAGGGACCAACTCCTGACTTTCCCGTTCGCGAACGAGTCAATGGATGAACTGCCTTCCTTTCCGTGCATCAACGGATCAGTCAGTGAACGTGTTGCGTCTTCCTCCTGGTGTGAACTATGTAAGCCAGAATGTCGATTTACGATTTGCCAAGGGATGAAAAAACCACTCACTGAAACACCACTTCTTTTATGCACGTTTTCTCCAAGCTAGCGGCTAACTTTATTGCATGAAGGGATGCGCCGTTATGCAACGAGGAGATTATGCTTCTCTTAGGGTAATCTTGATTTTATAACACATAGTTTTTAAATAGCGTGTATGCATTTATATGCCTAAATATTGTTATCCAATACATCTACTGCAGTTTCACATTAGATTGCTGGTTTGAAATTTACTTTTATTATTATTATTTTAATAAACATTTGTTAAAACTTGTCTGGTGTTTTATTCCTTGTTTTTATATTTGCCAATTAAAATATGAAAATCAGACATTTGCTTTATATGACAACATGTGTAGGTACACCTCATGGACACTTCAATAGGTACACTACACGAGGTAAAAAAAATAAAAATGAATAAAGTGTAGCGAACGATTCGGTGAACGATTCTTTTGAGTGAACCGATTTTAATGATTCAGTTTAGAACTGGAATGCACATCACTAGTACAAAAGACTACAGACGGCCAAGGAGTGCTAGGTCGAAATATCCGAGTGGTTAGTGACATGGGCTCTCGCTCGGTAAGAACATGGTTCGATCCCAAGTATAAGCATGTGCTAAATTACTCACATTCTTTTCACGCATGTGTGTTTAACGAAGAGAACTTGAAAAACATAGGAATATTTGCTAAAACATTTTCATGAAAACACTTTCCTCCAAATCTTATCATCAATCAGGACAGCATGTATTTATTTGTGGTTTCCAGCTGCACTTATACTGTATGTTCACCTTGTACAAGAACAAAACACAGTCACCCTAAAAAAAAAATTCCCTCGTTAAGTGCACCTGCGTGAAAAGTTTTAGCTCCTGCGGAACGTGAAAGGAGCTAAAACTTTTCACGCAGGTGCGCTTAACGAGGGTAACTTGGAAAACATGTTGGAACGCGGCCCTGAGGACTAGAGCTTGACACCTCTGACCTTTGACCATGATATATCCCTAATAAAGTGGCCTGTTATTAGGTACACTTGAAAATGGCGGTGTACCTAATGGAGTGTCCGTGTGATTCCCTCGTTAAGTGCACCTGCGTGAAAAGTTTTAGCTCCTGCGGAACGTGAAAGGAGCTAAAACTTTTCACGCAGGTGCGCTTAACGAGGGTAACTTGGAAAACATGTTGGAACGCGGCCCTGAGGACTAGAGCTTGACACCTGTGACCTTTGACCATGATGTATCCCTAATAAAGTGGCCTGTTATTAGGTACACTTGAAAATGGCGGTGTACCTAATGGAGTGTCCATGTGATTCCCTCGTTAAGTGCACCTGCGTGAAAAGTTTTAGCTCCTGCGGAACGTGAAAGGAGCTAAAACTTTTCACGCAGGTGCGCTTAACGAGGGTAACTTGGAAAACATGTTGGAACGCGGCCCTGAGGACTAGATCTTGACACCTCTGACCTTTGACCATGATATATCCCTAATAAAGTGGCCTGTTATTAGGTACACTTGAAAATGGCGGTGTACCTAATGGAGTGTCCGTGTGATTCCCTCGTTAAGTGCACCTGCGTGAAAAGTTTTAGCTCCTGCGGAACGTGAAAGGAGCTAAAACTTTTCACGCAGGTGCGCTTAACGAGGGTAACTTGGAAAACATGTTGGAACGCGGCCCTGAGGACTAGAGCTTGACACCTCTGACCTTTGACCATGATATATCCCTAATAAAGTGGCCTGTTATTAGGTACACTTGAAAATGGCGGTGTACCTAATGGAGTGTCCGTGTGATTCCCTCGTTAAGTGCACCTGCGTGAAAAGTTTTAGCTCCTGCGGAACGTGAAAGGAGCTAAAACTTTTCACGCAGGTGCGCTTAACGAGGGTAACTTGGAAAACATGTTGGAACGCGGCCCTGAGGACTAGAGCTTGACACCTCTGACCTTTGACCATGATATATCCCTAATAAAGTGGCCTGTTATTAGGTACACTTGAAAATGGCGGTGTACCTAATGGAGTGTCCGTGTGATTCCCTCGTTAAGTGCACCTGCGTGAAAAGTTTTAGCTCCTGCGGAACGTGAAAGGAGCTAAAACTTTTCACGCAGGTGCGCTTAACGAGGGTAACTTGGAAAACATGTTGGAACGCGGCCCTGAGGACTAGAGCTTGACACCTGTGACCTTTGACCATGATGTATCCCTAATAAAGTGGCCTGTTATTAGGTACACTTGAAAATGGCGGTGTACCTAATGGAGTGTCCATGTGATTCCCTCGTTAAGTGCACCTGCGTGAAAAGTTTTAGCTCCTGCGGAACGTGAAAGGAGCTAAAACTTTTCACGCAGGTGCGCTTAACGAGGGTAACTTGGAAAACATGTTGGAACGCGGCCCTGAGGACTAGATCTTGACACCTCTGACCTTTGACCATGATATATCCCTAATAAAGTGGCCTGTTATTAGGTACACTTGAAAATGGCGGTGTACCTAATGGAGTGTCCGTGTGATTCCCTCGTTAAGTGCACCTGCGTGAAAAGTTTTAGCTCCTGCGGAACGTGAAAGGAGCTAAAACTTTTCACGCAGGTGCGCTTAACGAGGGTAACTTGGAAAACATGTTGGAACGCGGCCCTGAGGACTAGAGCTTGACACCTCTGACCTTTGACCATGATATATCCCTAATAAAGTGGCCTGTTATTAGGTACACTTGAAAATGGCGGTGTACCTAATGGAGTGTCCGTGTGATTCCCTCGTTAAGTGCACCTGCGTGAAAAGTTTTAGCTCCTGCGGAACGTGAAAGGAGCTAAAACTTTTCACGCAGGTGCGCTTAACGAGGGTAACTTGGAAAACATGTTGGAACGCGGCCCTGAGGACTAGAGCTTGACACCTGTGACCTTTGACCATGATGTATCCCTAATAAAGTGGCCTGTTATTAGGTACACTTGAAAATGGCGGTGTACCTAATGGAGTGTCCGTGTGATTCCCTCGTTAAGTGCACCTGCGTGAAAAGTTTTAGCTCCTGCGGAACGTGAAAGGAGCTAAAACTTTTCACGCAGGTGCGCTTAACGAGGGTAACTTGGAAAACATGTTGGAACGCGGCCCTGAGGACTAGAGCTTGACACCTCTGACCTTTGACCATGATGTATCCCTAATAAAGTGGCCTGTTATTAGGTGCACTTGAAAATGGCGGTGTACCTAATGGAGTGTCCGTGTGATTCCCTCGTTAAGTGCACCTGCGTGAAAAGTTTTAGCTCCTGCGGAACGTGAAAGGAGCTAAAACTTTTCACGCAGGTGCGCTTAACGAGGGTAACTTGGAAAACATGTTGGAACGCGGCCCTGAGGACTAGAGCTTGACACCTCTGACCTTTGACCATGATGTATCCCTAATAAAGTGGCCTATTAGGTACACTTGAAAATGGCGGTGTACCTAATGGAGTGTCCGTGTGATTCCCTCGTTAAGTGCACCTGCGTGAAAAGTTTTAGCTCCTGCGGAACGTGAAAGGAGCTAAAACTTTTCACGCAGGTGCGCTTAACGAGGGTAACTTGGAAAACATGTTGGAACGCGGCCCTGAGGACTAGAGCTTGACACCTCTGACCTTTGACCATGATGTATCCCTAATAAAGTGGCCTGTTATTAGGTGCACTTGAAAATGGCGGTGTACCTAATGGAGTGTCCGTGTGATTCCCTCGTTAAGTGCACCTGCGTGAAAAGTTTTAGCTCCTGCGGAACGTGAAAGGAGCTAAAACTTTTCACGCAGGTGCGCTTAACGAGGGTAACTTGGAAAACATGTTGGAACGCGGCCCTGAGGACTAGAGCTTGACACCTCTGACCTTTGACCATGATATATCCCTAATAAAGTGGCCTGTTATTAGGTACACTTGAAAATGGCGGTGTACCTAATGGAGTGTCCGTGTGATTCCCTCGTTAAGTGCACCTGCGTGAAAAGTTTTAGCTCCTGCGGAACGTGAAAGGAGCTAAAACTTTTCACGCAGGTGCGCTTAACGAGGGTAACTTGGAAAACATGTTGGAACGCGGCCCTGAGGATAGAGCTTGACACCTGTGACCTTTGACCATGATGTATCCCTAATAAAGTGGCCTGTTATTAGGTACACTTGAAAATGGCAGTGTACCTAATGGAGTGGCCGAGTGATTCCCTCGTTAAGTGCACCTGCGTGAAAAGTTTTAGCTCCCGAGAACGTAAAAATGAGCTAAATGTTTTCACGCAGGTGTGTTTAACGAGTTGGTGTTATTATACCGAATGTGCAATAATAAATGTTGGCATAACGTTTTTTTTTAACCTTTTATTCAAACACAAACACATTCAGTATAATTATACAAAATTATTAAAATTAAAAGGAAAATGACTACAATAAAAACAATTGAATTTGTTTTTCCCCGTTTCATGATGGCAGGGGATTGCCTCCTATGACTGGTATGTATGTAATGCATGTATGTATGTTTGTATGTATGTATGTTTGTATGTACTATGTATGTATCTCTATCTCTGTATGTCTATTTGTCAAATCTCTTTATTTATCTATCTCTATCGCTCTCTTTCTCCATCAAAAAATGCAAAACTTTTTGTATTTATTTTTATTGAAAAATGACACAAAAAAAATCAATAACAAGCATGACATGATGTTTAATCACGGTAGTACATAGCCATACACTTGGTCCTCTCAATTAGTCCCAACTAAGTGTTCTGTTTTTGCTCTTCTCTCTTTAGGTGCTCCTCATTCTCTTCATCGCTGTCGCTGTCCTGTCCGGGGTGCTCGGGCATCTTGGCTGCTTCCTGCTTTGCTTCCCGCTCGCTGGCTTCTCCCTTAGACTTCACCACCTTCTCGCTTCCGTCTTGGCTCTCCGTCTCCATGGCGCTCTGCTCCGGGATCACAGCCACCATCTCTTGCTCCTCCTTGGGGCCGGTAGGCGAGCTCTCTGCTGACTCGGCTTGCGACGGAGGCTTGGCGAGTTGCTGCTGCTGCTGTTGAAAAGGAAGAAAAAAAGTTGTTGGATGGCGGAAGGTGGCTATTTATTGCTGCATTAACATTTTCCAAAAACTAAAATAAAATGGGAGACTTCATAATAAGCAGTGGATGTTACCTGTCTGTACTTGGTCTGCATCATGTGCATGTACATGTTGTACACAAGGTTGGCCATCTCAGGCATGTTTTGGACCACCTGGTCCGGCTGATCCGAAGCGTCTCTCTGAGAACAAAATGCAAAACATCAAGAATCCGTCAGCAACACAATGATGCATATATGTATGTATGTATGTATGTATGTATGTATGTATGTATGTGTATGGTTGTATGTATGTATGTATGTAAATTAGTAAGTATGTCTGTCTGTCTGTCTGTCTGTGTATGTATGTATGTATGTATGTATGTATGTATGTATGTATGTATGTATGTATGTATGTATGTATGTATGTATGTATGTATGTATGTATGTACCGGCTGCTCCTGGCTGTAGTACTCGTGTGGCCGGATGTGCAGCTGCAGAGGGCGCTCCGTCAGCTGGTTGAAGGCGGGCGTCAATTCAAAGCAGTTCTGGAACAGCGCCACCCGGGCAAAAATGTAAAGGCCCAGCCGCGCTCGGGACATGGCCACCACTAGTCGCCTCACATCCCTGAGGAGAGCGTGGGAGTATTAGTGAAGTGTAAGAAGCCAGAGAATGTCAAGTTAGTGTCGATGGTGGCGCAGTGAATGAATCTAATGATTATGAACGTGCAGCCATTTGAAATAAAGAGCCTCGATTTTCACTCATTTGAGACAAATCTTGTTGGAATTCATCAAATTAAGAGCCCAAGAATTTGTCAATAATCTTCAACGCATCAACATTTCTGTCAATTAGTGATAACTATTACATATACACACATCTTCACTAGGTTATGCACGCTTAAAAATGGGTTGACTTTTCGGGCATGTTGGAATATAAAGGAAGTTGCTGCTGATTTAAAAGGAGGAATTATGGCGCCTTTAGGCACTTTTGAGTGACATTTTAATGTTTTTTAAGCATTGGTGGAGCTTAATGGAACAACTTAAATGAGGCTCATTAACTTGCTTGTAGGATGTCTGAACATTTGGAGTGAAGGGTAAAAAAAAAAACCTCCAGCGTTTAATGCAGGGGCAGTCTTCGCTTTGATGAAGAGAAATCTGGCACGCTTTCATTTTTTTGTAAACAAAATGTGCAATATGTCCATCTGATTAAGAGGATTAATGTCTTCCGGGAGCTTGGTGAGTTGATGATGCAGTCCTTGTGAAGCCAAATGAGAAGGACCAACAAAACTCCACAGAGACAAAGTACATCAGTCATGACCAATAAGGACAGAGCGATGAGAGGAGATGAGCCAATCAGGACGCGTGGTAGCCTGTGGACATGGCACAGACCAAGAGACGCCCACCTGGGCAGCACAGTGTGACACGCCAGGGCAAAGTGGACCAGTGTGTGTGTGTGTCTAAGTCAGAGTGTGTCTGCATCTCTGTATTCCTGTCAAACTGCGTGAGAGTGTGTGTGGAGGAATGCCCTCCATGGAAGCAAAGGGTTGGCTTGTCATATGGTCTGTACCTCCTGTGGTTGTCACGGCAGCAGATTGCCAGGAGGAGGGAGTTAGGGGGAAAAAAAGGGGGTGGAGGAAAATTAGACAGGAGTCAGCGCATGTCCAGGGCGAGGCCATCCCAAAATAGTGGGAGACAAGATGGAGTAAACGCTATGAAAGAAGAGTCAGTTCAGCCGGCTACATCCTGCAGCCTTCGACATTTCTTCGTGTTTCCTTGCTTACATTGGGGATAGAGATTTAAGAGTTTCCCCCGCGGCAAAAAGCGCAGGCATGCAAAAGAGGATGACTTATTGTCGAGCTGGCTTCTTTTTGCTGACAATGCAATGTAAGCGGTGAACTGTGCAGGTAGGCAGCGCGTTACAGCTCGAGGCCAAGTGGAGTATTGTTGGCTTCCGTCTCAATTATCTACTCTTACGAGACGAGACTTTGCGGCGAAGTGGGGGGACAAGTCTGAGGAGGGAAGGCGGCGGGGGAAGAAGAGAGAAAAAAAGGTGAATAATGCAGACTGAAAAAAAAAGAGGACAAAGAATGGCAGCTCCTCTTAATGACTGCCGCAAGTTGGACCTTTGCATCTTCAACTTAATTAGGGGGGGAACAATAGCATCTCTCTCTCTCTCTCTAGATGTGCCGCATACTCAACGCTCATCTAATTGAACGCAAAAAAAAAAAAACTACTGGAGTACTGTATTGGTGATGACTTCAGAAATGACTTTTCGGTTCATTAAATAATGTTAGCGACAATAAGGGAAAAATCATTACTCAAAATTTTGAAATGATCTTTTCATCAAAAGACAATTCAAGACGTGGTGTGCGATACGCTTCTCGAAGGGTACATTTTCGAGTGGATTCCATTTGGTTTGATTGAACCACCTTTTCTTCTTTGCTGAGTTATTACCTGAGATGTCCCACGGCTTTGGTTCGGACCAGCGAGAGGATGATGTAGTCGTTCTGCTGACCCTGGAACCTGTCGACGGTCGTCACCTGCAACAACGCAGCCAAACATGATTACTGAGCATCCTGCTCTGATAAAAGCACTCGAGCCAGTTCCCCTTATGCAAGGTAAACAAGAGTGCGTTTTAGCTCGGTGGTGGGAATTAGTTTGAAGAAAGAAAAAAAAAAAAAATCCCTTCACCAAAGATACAAGAAGGTGTCTGGGTTTGTGTGGGTGTTATCACCTCGTGACACACCGCCGTCTCTAAGAGGGCTTACGGGCATTTGCCGCCACTTTGCCTCTTATACGGACCCCTGAGACTCAGGAGGGAGTCGAGGCTGCTACGGGATCAGAGATTAGTTGTTTTTCTTCTAAACAAGAACAGCGGGGGGAAAAAAATGGTGGCAAAAAGGGCTCACTGAAGTCAGCCAATTTGCTTCGACAAGGTGGTAAAGCCGTCACGCCGAGAGAGGAGGCTGCACGTAGTGTATTGTGATACATTGACACAACTCTTGGGCCTCCAAAACGAACAATAAAGAAAGTAGCTAACCAACCACGATTGCACCAAGCAAGCGCCGCATTGATGCCACAAGCTGAAGACAGCATGAGGAGAGCGTGAAGGCAGACCGGTATTATTTCGGTCTCTTGTTGCTGTGCGGAACAGGTGCAGCACCAGAGGCAAAAACAATGTGCTGGTCCACTTTGGCTACAGTTGGGGGATGGCGTGCGTGTTCTGTTTTCAGTCACACTGTCCAAGTAGGTTACAAACGACACAATCCTGTCATTCCCAATGACTTGATGAAGATTTTGGAATTTCAAGACAGTTGGAGAATTGATACATTTCAGGACTTAAAAAATAAAAAGTTGCTGCTGTTTTGGCTAGCAACAAAGTTCAGTAAAATAAGGCATGAATTCTTGTGTTTGATGTAGCTCTTGTACTTGATCTCATTATATCCGGTTTTTAATTATTATCATCCCGGGAACGTGGGCTGGTCGTTGACATTTTCTCGGTTTTGGCCCCGATGACACATTGTTGGTACATGGCGGAGCCAAAGCTCAGGCACGGTGACCTTTTAAATGCCCATCTCCTTGTGCGGCCATCTTTCTTTCTCTTCAGCTCCTCCTAGCCTGTCAAGCCACCGGCTCACACACTGCCCACCTCCCGCCCCCCCATCAGCTTGTCACGAGGCACGCATACTGACTAAAGCCAACAGCGCACCCAATGACAGTGGCGGTCTTATAATATCGTGGGACATTTAGCATGACCAAGCACAATTGCTGACTGGCTGTCACAACAGAATATGTTTAGACGAGTGAAGACGTGAAAGCTCTGAGATGCTGTTGCCAAGCCAAAACGAGGCCGCCCCTTAAAAAATAAATTGAGCAATATTTTAAATTGGAGCTGGCGTCACTGGGCATTCACCTTGTTGGGTTGTCCAAAGAAGTGGTTGCCGGCGCAGCGTTGGTTGATGACGTCTCGGATCAGGTGCTTCTGGCCGTTGTAGGTGGTGAGGATGCTGATTCGGTCGGCCGGGTAGCCCAGCAGACGCATGTACATGAACAGTGCCACGGAATACTCAGCCTCTCCCAGGTTCTGTGCATGGAAAGAGAGGGAAAATTGAAAATGGGCATTTGACTCCAATTCAAATAAGAAATCATGACTTGTTGTTTTGCTGTATCACTTCTAACATGAGCGTTTGGTTCCTCACATGGGATTATTTATCCAGTTCAACCCAATTCCCAAGCATGAATATAGTCCAAGGTTCCCCTTCGCCCTTCAAATACGCCGGGGAAAAAAAAAAAGAATCAGAGGCCAGCGGTATGCATTATTCATTCTATTTCAATTAAGCCGGCACTGCAGCCTTTGCTAATTATTGATGGCGCCTCATCAACAGTTCTCCATCCAGCCGCACTAGTCACACCTCACAAAGTGTGACAGCCTTTGTTAGCGCTCTGCTCGATGCTTTAAGATGCTGTCTCTCTTGTCGTCGCTTATCCTAACAGATGAGCTCAACCCGTGAGCATGGTTGACGACTAAATATGATGAGCATAAACACCAGGACGGTGATTCGACTCTGCCGGTTCTCTTAATTATAAGTGGGGGGATTCATTAGCAGATCACTCATGGGAACCGCCGAATGTCGACAACAAGGTCAAGTGAACGGCGTCCAAGGGTACTTGACATAAATGGGATGGGTGGTTTTTAATTCGGTCTTGAATTGATATTTTCTGCATATTTCTATTCATGCACACTATGAAATGTGCTGTAAAAAGATGCCTTGCCTAATAAATTATTGAGCACGAGTGATCAATACTGAATCACTGTGATTCTTCAAACAGATGGTAGTGCGACTGTCCCAAAGTGTGTCTTTTTTTTAAATAATTAAGACTTATATTTTGGAGATTCAAATGTAAGATATTTATGCAAGTCTTTGACACACCCCACAACCACTTGAGGAATGGCAGCTATTAGAGCGAAGGCCACTTTTTGAAGAGGAGGAAATACAAAACACGACCGAGAGTGCAAGGCAGGACATTGTTGTTGCTGTGTGAGTCAGGGATCGCGGGTGATTCCCTTGAGGAAAGCGCAAAGGGCAACAGTAAAAAGGGAGAAGAGCTTCATGTGACCCGGAGCCTCGAGAAGTGCACATGCTCTGCATTTTGGAACAATCGTAACGTTGAGGAAAACACGAGCCTGCACGCTGGCCGCCGGATGACATTTTAATGCGATGCATTCAGGGGAACGGGACATTTTAATTTCTCGCTTGGAAGCGGAGACTCATGATTTAGCATCAGTGTTTTTTTGTACCTGACACGCTTTATGGATAACTACTGATTTTTTTTTTTTTGCATAGAGGGAGGAAGTATAATTTATCACTTTCTGGTTTTTCCAATTTTACTATGCCCACATTGCAAACATTTCATCTTATTTACATTTTACAACTGTCATAGAAAATAGAGTGGCTGGAGGAATGGCTTTTGTTTATGAATACGCTAAAAGTCAAAATGTTGGCCAAGCGTCAAGTCAATTCTCCTCACTCTGCTTTGCTCAAATGTTAGTCTGTACCGACCTGGTAGAAGTACGGGTTGGGCTCCGACTCGCCCACGCCGTTAAAGTCTTCCACGTTGATGAGCTGGAAGTCAAAGGTCAAGCCGGGGTTGGGCACCTGGAACTCGGGCAGCTGCTGGACGTGCGGCAGGTTCCCCAGCTGCTTGTAGCGCCAGTTGTACAAATTACACAGACTGGAAGGCCCAAGCGACAAAGACTAATGTTAAAATCACGAGACAACGCCCCAGAATGAAGAGAGTCCCGTCGGATGACAGACCTAGCGCGAGCGCGCCCCTGCGCGTCCAGGTCTATGGTGGGCACGCCCAGGCGCACAAAGCGAGTGAAGAGCGACTGCTCCATGTTGGAGTACTTCTGGAAGGCCATGTTTTTGATGACTGGGGGCAACTGGTGGTGGTCCCCGATCATGATCCAACGTTTCAGCCTGCTGTAACCATCTTCTGGGTTCTGCAGGATAGAACGACAACCACATTCGGAGGTGAAACATTTCCAATGTAGATTCAGTTAGCTTTTGTACTGAAAAAAAACCCCATGTGTCTACATGGAGGTTTGATTTTATTAAAGGCTTAAAAAAATATAGTGAGGGGGCAAAATTGATCTTCCTCTGACGTACACCTGGCAGTTAAGTATGACTCCCTGACTCATTCAGGAAGAAAAGACAACACACGTCTAAAGAGACGACGAGCTCTGGCATTGGTTGTTGCCCGGGCTGATGTGCTTAATGATCTCATCTGTAAACAGACATTAGCGCTATCGCGGACAATTAGGCGCAAGTACCAAAGAAACGCGTCATTACTCTGCCTGGCGCCCATCAGTCAGACCGTAATGAACACGGAGAGTCAGGTGATGGGAAGCTTGATGACGGACGGGCGTCGGACTGACCGGCTTAAATTCGACGTGGGGGGAATTCAAAAGAGAAGGATACCTGTAATAGAAGTGGGATGAAGGTCTCGATCTCCAGAATCTGAGCGGCTTCCTCCATCAGGATGTTGTCGTACTGACGAGAAGAATTAGCGATTTTACTAAACAGTCATGAGATACTGAAATTAGGGGAGGTGAGCTTACCTTAAAACCCAGTTCCACCAGGTCGTGACGTTTGAGGGCGGCGTGCGTGCAGGTCATGGCGATGATTTTGGCTTCTTTCACCAGCAGGTATTTAGTGCGGTCCAGGCCGCTTCTGAGCAGCTCGAAGGCCCTGAACTCCTAGCGGAGAAGACGGACGCAAGGTCAGTCACGACTTGGAAAGAAATTAGACGGCGGTTTTGTTTGGATGCAGCTGAACCATCTAACTTTACTTTTCAGCAGGTGACAAAAAAGATCCTTCTGCCCCCAAGTCTGAGTTCACGCTACTCTTTGTCATGATGAAGTGCTACAGGAGTGGTTATCGCGGATTGACCCGAGAGAGGTGATACGATCGCGATGGCCGTCCGCGATACGGTGCGAGTGTGTGGTTATCACCAGACAAATCACATTATCTGTGTAAGCCAAGAAGGCAACGGAGCTTCAATGAGTATATTGGTTGGAAAAGGAAATATGGATGTGGGGGGGAGCGACCAGTCCCGCACGTTGGGTCATACATATTTGATGTGTTACTATTTTAGTCTAAATATCAAAGCAATCAAAAGCTCCAATATTTATGAGGTGTACTTTTAAGCCCCGTGGATCCAGGCCAGACGAAGGTCGGAATCGAGTAATGATGCGGTGATGCCAAAGATGGGGTTTTGCGTGAACCAGGAAGTAGCCCACTACGGTAATCAGCCAGTCATTTGCACACGGCAGACAAATACGCAAAATCAGCAGCGATGCCTCCTTCTTGCGAGTGGGCGTACTGCTGCAGCACGGGCGAGGCCAAGGGAGGGGGTGAGGTGATGGCACCGGATAAATCAAGGTCACCAGACATGTTGGGATATTACCTCCAGTCAATAACACCTTTATTGCTTTTCTGCAGGGCCTACTCGCCGTTCCCATAAATCGGATATCTCATTGTTATCTCTATAGGAATACTTGGTGTGCTAAGAAGAAATGATAAGAGTGAAAAAAGAGGAAACAAGAGCACTCTGGGCGACCACTGCCAAGGCTTCAATGGAAGTAACGGGATGCGGATACTCTTTCCTGCCATACTGTCAATAAGCAACTATTTTGTTACATACAGGTACAGTATCCTAATCATGTACCATGTATGAATCTACAGAAATAGTCAATGTGATATTGTGATGATTTATTTACACAACTGCCCAGTCAATGATCCTCTCCTCCGCCCTCGTTGATTACACATTCACGTCTATTATTTGTTGCCGTGGTCACATGAATGAGTTCCACTGTAATTGTCGTTCTAGAAATAACACTGTCATTCCAGAATATACGAGTGTGCGTGTGTGTGTTTACGAGTACGACCTTCTTACCTCCAGCTGAGTAAATATCTTCTTAATGTGCCGGTAGCAGCCCTCGGCGATGTCCATGTCCTCCTCATAGGTGCGGCCCTTGAACACTGGCTGGGGCGCGTTGGAGAAGTACTTGTGGAAGGGGAAGAGCGTCGCCACGGCCTCTACCTCCACCTCCGCACCCGGTTTGGGCTTCACTTTGCTCAGGTACTCTTCCCACCGAGAGATCACCTGCGGAGGACATGAGACAGATGTTAAGAGCCGTTAAATGCAGCTTGGGCCAGAAGTATTGGGTCATGTAAATAATTTTTGGTCTCTAAAGACAGTAAAACCCCTCAAAACACAAAGCGCTGAACAGTCAGATGGATCTATCTCTGCCCACTCCAACTGCCTTCAACTTTTTTTTTTTTCGGAAGCCAATGAGAGCATATCGGCGCACACTGGGGGGGGGTTGCTCGCTCCAGCTGTGAACCTAATAAAGCGGCTTCAACCAACCAGCAGGCAGCCGCAGTCTAAAAATAACCGCTCCCTCTGTGAAAGCAACTCGGACGATGACTTTACCAAGTTGGCTTGTGTGCTCAGTCGGAATAAAACACAATTGGAATAATTGGAAGAAGACGATATTGAGATTGACGAGTGCTGAACTTTTGGAACATTTTTGATATGAGCCATTACTTGGCCGATTTTTTCTTTACACAGCCCCATTCGAATAATAAAAAACAACTGCTCACCTGGTAGAGGTAGAAGTGCCCCGCCGTCTCGCAGGTGTAGGAGACATCACCGGGAACGCCTAAACTCTCCTGAAACCTTCCCACCTCGGCGAGTAGCTCCAGTCGTCGGGCCAGGACGTAGTTAACCCGGCCGTACCTGCGGATTGGTAAAAGGGTGTGGTTAAACATTTTTAAATTATGATCGTTTGTTATATCGGCTTATTTTCACAATAACTTCAGGATGAATACACACCATGTATAAAAAATGATATTGATCACATTTAATTTTGGGAATTGATGTTCCATTGACAGGTGTTGGCGCTTCTGTCCTCAATGGAGAACGAGCGCGTCCTTGAGGGCGGTGTGTGTGCTCGGCTCCATGCGGCTGATTAGTCTCAACGCAATCAGAGAGCGGCATTAAGTACACACAGACAGGAAGTGGGAGGCTTGGTAGAGGTTACACTATTTTTAGACCGTGTGCAAAGATCCTCAGTCAGCACATGACTAAAAAGACAACAACCCAGCTTCGCCTAACTTTGACAAAAAAAAAAAAAAAAGGCAGGTGACCTTGATGCCTCACCTGCCATGCAGCAGCTCTCACATAGAGAGGCCGACACAAGTTGCTGCTTATAACCTTGGCCCGGAAACACGAGACCAATTTACCACCCGACGTGATACAGTGGTGCCTTCAGATGTGAGTGACCCAATCTTTGAGGACTTTTTTTTTTTTTTTTTGCTTTGACCCAAAAAAAATGTTCTTGCCTCCCCCGGTTCAAGTTTACTGTCAACGTAAACATAAAACAAAGAATAATGCATTTTCTGTTTAAAACAACCACAAACTAGCTTAAGTCAAACACATAAAGCAAAACGCCATTGATGTCACCGGGGTGGAAGGAGTAGATGCATGTTACTACGAGGCGTACGCACACCGGCGGGGATCCCAAACCTGCATAATTTACAGACTAGCTGGGCCGCGATTCATAAGCGCATGTGATCACACACACGCACGAAAGAGGGCACATGCACAATCACCCCCGCCCCCCACACCTCGCTATAGGGTGCAATTTGCTCTGTGCTACAGATGGATAAGGCGGTAATTAACAAGGTCGCCTATGACAACTTTAAATAGTAACATCATAAAAAATGTTAATTAATACTCAATGGCACTGGCCTATTTATATTCAGATGCTGCCAGGGTAGTGACTCATATTAAAAGAGGCAACTTTTGCTTTTTATTTTTCAATTTCAAAACCAGGTGTCTGTGACTGACGTGCTGTTAGCGAGTAAAGTATCGAATCGTAGTAGCGCTAAGTATAGTGCCATAATACACGTACGGGAGTATCGGATGTCTCTGTTTTGACTGAGACTCGTTAAGCATGTGGGCAGCTGGGCAAGTGGGAAGTGAGTGTGTGTTGGCTTTGACTTCTAAGATAGTTCTGGGAAGTTTGTTTGCATAGACTGGCATCTCCCGCCGGTGTCTTTTTTCGTGTCATCGCCGCCTTGTCCGTCCTCACCTGCTGAAGTCCTTCTCAGTCTCCAGTTCTTCTTCTCCGTGGCCAAGACGCAGGAGGTGGCGCTCGTCGATGTCCAGTGCCATGATCTTTTCAAACAGCTGGTTCAGAGCCTGGTGGGCGCGAAGCGGCAGGGAAAGGCATGAGACGCGGCCCGTAAAGACAGCGACATTTACTCGTTAGGTCATGTAAACAACGGCGGGCTGACCTGGTTGGAGTGTGTGACTATGAGCGTTCTCTGATCGGGAAAGTTGTGATAGATGTTGGAGATGATTTGGACGGCGACGTCGGTCTTGCCGGTACCTGGCGGTCCGACAACCTGGGGACAAAAAAACTTTGGAGTCAGCAAGCTTCCATCTTGCATCCCGGAACAGATTGTTTGACCTGAGAGGTTCCAGTGTGTCTGTTTGAAGCTAAAGGAAGCATCAGTGTCTTTGAGGCCTCTCATCACCATAAAATAAGGCTCATTTTAGCAGGGGGCGGTTGTTACCCAAAAGAAAAAATATCCTCGCCTAAGCATCTCAGGTGAGTCATTTCCGCAGGAAAATAATGAGTGTAATTTAGCATTCCCGAATAAATCAGCGTGTAATCAGCCGACATAAAAGAGGAGGCAGGAGGAGGGCGAGGCGGCCGCCGCGTGTTTACTGTTACTTCTAATGACCGCCGCAACTGTCTCAGAGGAAAGGGCGTTCGGCTGTTTCATGACCCGGATCCTTAAATTAACCGCAACCCTTTGGCAAGGAGCAATCGTAACATTTTTATTGCTAAAAAGGAAAAGTTGGAAGTGGCCGTTGAAACACAAGTAGAGGGCCGGAATGGCGTGGCCAGGGCGGGTTGAGTGGCACATTTACTATTATAGATGTGCAAATGTGGTAGAATGCCTGCTTCAAAGGCTCGGGTTGAAAAGATTTTCTCCTTCCCACGACGCAATCGTGTTTGCGGGTTGTGCATTTGTACGCGGTCGCTCTCGAGCAACTTACCATGGTGAGCCCAGGCTGCATGCCGGCTCGGATGGCTTCGATCTGAGTAGGCGTGAAGTGAATCGTGTTCCTGGAACGATGTTATTAAGGCAGGCAATTAGTCCGTCAGTATAACTTGATTTAAGGTCCAATTTGGACAATGTAATTTAGAAACACTGAGGCCAGGGTGGAACAAGAAGAATATGGATGAAGAGTGTAAATGACAGCAAGATGATTCAAGAAAATCATCTCTGTGGATCCATGGCTAGAAATTACTTGAAAATGCTAATGTTAGCAGAGCAAGGTTGATTGCGCACCTTTTGGGCTGGTTATAAGGGTAAGGCCCACGGTTGGGGGTGACATAGGGCTCAACAATCAATGTTTTGTCCTCCTCGTCCACCTTGACGTCATCATTTGCCTTCCTCTTCTTCCCTTTCTCAGTTTGGCTTGAGACTGGAAACTTTATTCTTGTAACAGAGACGAAAAAATAGATAAGATGCCTGCATATATTTTTAATCAAATTAAAAACAAACATCTGATGTTCACCTGAAGGGCGGGACCTGTAGTTCAGGGTTCTCCTCAACGACCTTAATGGATGAACCGGGGAAGCAGGAGCGCAGGTGGTCCAAGGACAGAAAAGTGTCATTGAAGTCCAATGTGGAGATCTGATTGGGCATCTTGGAGTAGTGGGCGCTGCCCGGGTCGCCGTAGCCGAGGATGATGTCATGGAGCCAGTCCGGGACGACGCACTCGGTGTTCATCAAGTTTCGGATGGTCTCCAGAACGGCCTAAAGTGACGAACGAGCATTGGACAGAAAGACGGGTAATTGAGAGGGTTGAGTGTTTTTGTGACAACATCCCACAGGAGGCTTTGATGGGACAGCGTGAAACTCGTACAGCTGTCAATTTGGTTTTAATGAGCTTCAACGGTGCCTGGCGCCTGCTGCGTCAATCAGCGGGAAAGAAACATGTTTGCTTTTATCTGTGCCGAACATCAAAGATGCACAAGAATGTTCCGTGAATACCCATCAGCTCCCGACGCCTTTGCCGAAAGCATCTGTCGTTCTTGCCGTGTGGGTAGAAAACGGCAGATCTATGCATCCCGCATTGGAAAATGGCAGATTTAACAAAGCCCCAGTTGAGTAGCTTTCAAACAAAAACACAAAGTGGGGTGCGACGCACAAGTTCTTGCGGGGTTTAAACTTAACTTGACCTACATAAAAACATTGGGATTTTGTCTCCTCTTAACCTTAATAAGCCTTTATCTTTGAAGGCTGTATTCCTACACTAAGCTTCCACTCTGAGAAGGGCGCACGATGGGCAGTAATCTCAGACGTGCCCCGGCGCCAACCTTACAGTTACGACACCCGAGTGATTGCGAGTGGCGCAAAGAAGGAAATGCGTTTCGGATTGTTAATGCGCTCCAAACCTTAAAGTTGTTCTCCTTTGGCTTGCGTCTCATGATGATGTTGAAGGTCTCGTACGGGTCCTCGGTGCCCGCCTGAATGCTGCTGGTCATGTCCTGCTGGTATTGGTTGGGGTCCAGCCAGACACGGAAGGTTCTCGAGTCGCCCCGTAGTTTGGGTTTTGGTTCGGGACCTGCGTAGGAGCAATGTGACAATGTAATAGCGGTGAATGAATGAAAATACCAAACAAAGCTCATCCGGCAGCAATGACAAAGAAAACATCAGGGGCCCTAAAATTGAACCCTGTGGAACACTATGCAACATTGGAGCAGGGTCGGACTTAGAGGACCCAAAATTAGCAAACAAAGTCCTTCCAAGGATTGAAACCACCCTAGAGCGCTGCCACTAATGGCCACCTAGCGTTGCAAATGTGCTGACAATCAGGTCCAACAGAACAAGACACACACTTACGTTTTTTTTTTTTTTTTTAACTTTTCTATCAGTGTGTTTCCAAACATTAAAATGACTTAAATATTAGGATAGCAACTAGGCACGCTTAGAACGCCGTCATGTCCAAGATGGCAGTGCTTTGCCTTTTTTTAGAATGAGGAATGTGGATGCGGGGCCTGACAGGCGGCCACGCAGCGAGAGGCTGCGAGGTATGGGGGTTGCTGCTCACTGATGGATGTCTGCGGAGATTCATGTGTGGCGCATTGGGGAAGGCAGGGGCCAGAGGAGAGTGACAGTCAATCCGTCTGACCTCCTGTTGTGTGTTTGCATGGCTGTGTGTGTGGCTATGCTGAGATTTTAGAATTCTCCTGGCTTTGGAAAAAAAGCATGCAAGCAACATCCTTGCCGTGGAGGATAACATTTTGTCTTAGAGGGCTCTTATTGTATTCTTTTTGTGTATATAGTATATATATATATATATATATATATATATATATATATATATATACTATATATATATTCAAGATGAGAATATTTATATATATATATATATATATATATATATATATATATAAAAATATTCTCATCTTGAATTAAAGTGATCTGAATGCCTGGGCATGTTTTTTCAAGTGGGCCACTACCGTATAGGGGGGGGAAAAAAAGCTCTGCTCGCTGCATATTTAATGCAAACCGAGAGGAGAGGACAGCGAGGGCATACCAGGGATTCGTGCTCTGACAAACGGGAAGTGCAAAATAAACCAATGCCTGCTAGGGGTATTTGGTGCAAGCGAGGAACAGCATTCACTGGAAGGTAAAGTGATAAATATCCTATCACCATGTTACTGTTGGATATTTTGCTTTCTAGGAAAGAGACAGAGTTTAATATTACTCCTCAAAAGGACACAGTTGATCTGATATGATAACAGTTACAATCAGATTATTTCCTGAAGTGAAATGTGAGGCGTCTAAGAGAATGTGTAGAACGTAATAAATAGAGAAAGTCGTACAAGCTAACGCTAGCTAGTTCCTGCTGTGTTTTTCTTCTTATTCGCCTCCGTCTGAACTTCCTGTCCTGGCTGTCACACCGCCTCAAGAGATAAAGCTGTAGCCTGTGCTTCGTGTTGTTTATTGGGTTGTCATGACTCCAAGAGTGACTGACGCCCTGTCACCGTTCCAGAGGCTGGTATCTCAGAGCCGAGGGGAAGCAGACAGCCCCTCGCGTGAAGTCAGTGGAGATGACAGCTCGCCCGCGAGCGCCGTTCCCCCTTTAGTTGCGGCCCAACTCGGAAGAACAACTTGGCTCAGCTTTTAAGTGTCCCGGAGTGAGTTTAATCAGACACTCCCCTCTGGCGTTTGATTGGCCACTACTAAAGTGGCCCCCGAGGTTGCGCAATTCACAACAAGAGCAAAATTTGGAAAATAAATAAGCCTCCGTATCCGGTGAAACCTCAGCAAATGTCCGTAGACTGCAGCACCTCCCGTGAGACGTCAGATCAATGAGAGAGAACACAAACCCAAATCCTGTGATGATTTGCAAATCCTTTACAACATATATTCATTTCAATAAAAGTTTCATAAAAGGGGGTCGTTTGAGCCGGGGAGAGAGCATTTCCATTTCTTATCATTCCTAATGGGGAAAAAATTGTCCGGCAAACTGAACAATCATTTCTGACTTATTATTTGAAGTTGCTGGGTTACTTTGAAGTTGCATAAAGCCCTCCAAAGACATTGATTCACACGAGTCAATGTTTGGCTTGATTCTGCAGGACTTGCACATCCTTCAAGGTTTGCGCCGCCACATCCAACCCATGCGGCCAAATTAAATGAATCGAATAAGGTGAAATGGGTGCACGGGGGGCAGGGCCCTCGGCTCTCGGGCGTTGTCTCCGTCGACCTCAGGTTAATGTGATGTTAATGCCAATAGGTCAGTGGTCAGGTCTTACAGTGGCCGTCACCATGACAACGCCACTCGTGACCCCCCTCCCAAGGATCGGCTGCTGGGGATGATTGCTTTGATGGCAAGGCTGGATATTATGGATCATTCTCCGTCCGTGTGAGCGCGCGCACGTACCTTCCTCGATGACACGCCCTTGCTCATCCAGCATGCCCTGCACCTCGCAGCCCCTCACGTACACGAGGCCCGTCTGCGCGCCGAAGGCTTGGCGCCGGTCGAAGCGCGTGCCGTAGGGCATGGTGGGACGCACCGTGATCAGAAAGCAAACGTCGTGCTTGCGCAGCCCTGCGGAGGAGGCGTTTGAGAGTCAGGTAAGACGGAAAGGTGGACGGGGACAGATCGGCGGCCCGGCGGAGAGGGAGAAAGTGCCCTGTCAGCGTGCACCTGATCTTTAAAACATGAAGTCTTAATTATAGAAGCGGCAGGAAAGGAAGTGATACTGTGGTTTGGAGGAAATAGATGATTAAAGCATGCCATTTAAAAGGTCTCGCTGCAGAGAGTATTAAGTGGCATAGAAAGTATGTGGAAGTTTGACGTCAATACTTTGGTCCGCTGCTATCTCATTTCTGCAAATTTGGAGCGAGGATTATAATTGTCAAAATTGACAAAGCCTCAACACTAGGTAAAAATAACTGAGTGATTAAAAATTCGACTACTTGAATTTAGTATTTATTCCACAAGCCGTTCTACCTTCCCACTCGTTCTTGATGTGATCCTGCACATTGAGGTGGATGGTGACGTCGGCCCGCACGCGCGCCGGCCAGCTCTCGCCGATGTTGGGCTTGGCCACCTCCACGATGGTGAAGGTGGTGATGGTCTGAGCCATCCTGGCCCAGCCGCCGAACACCACGCCGCCGTACTCGGACTGCCTGTGACAGACGGAAAGGAGGGTGACGGCGAGAGGTGTGACAAGCGCCGCGGGCCGCTGTCAAGCTTGAAACGAGTTGCATTTGGGGCGGTGACAAACAGCTCCGCCGCTGAGTTGTTTACTTTCACGCTGGAACAAGTAAAAAGTTGCGACGGCGCTTGACGTAATGGGAGCACTTATTATGTTAAGCAATGGGTTTCCAAATGCGCCATAGTGACTGTCACAGTCTTTGAATTAAATATAATCAATGTGCCGTGCCGTTGCACCACGAGATAGAAGTATTAACTGTTCTGCACTCTCCATTCGTGCAAGTTGAAAAGGATTTAAGTGCGCTCTTCCTCCGTTACAAACGGCCGGAACAATGTGACAGTCAACCCCTGCAGATTCACTGTTTTGCTTACCAGGGTTTCATGCGCCACACCACATCTTCGATGTCCTGTCGGATCTCGTAGGTGGACTCGAGGCGGAACAGGTTGAAATTCCTCAGCAGGTAGTCGTGGAGGGTCAAAAACTGAAGGTTGAGCTTTGGGAGCGCAAGGCAGCCTAAAAAAGAAAGTCACGTGTGTGCACAAAAAAAAAAAAAAAAGGCCTTGCTTTTATTGGATTGCGTACCTTCACCAGAGAAGTACTCCGTCGGGACGATATTCTCATCCCAGATAATCTTCTCTGTGGGGTAAAGGGGCATCTGGTTGAGTTGTTCGATCTGAGAGATTCTGCGCTCGTGGCGAGACACCTAAAACAAGATCAAAACATTCAGACATAGAAGCAGTTAAGAATTATAGAATATGCTTCCCCCTCATCTTAAACACTGGCAGGTGTGTGTGTCAAATGTTAACTTGCCAAGAGCTCCAGCAGAACCTTCTTGTCATAGGTGGTGTCTTGTTCCTTGGGGAGTTCAGGCAACAGACACAAGTAAGATGCCACCCGGTGGAGCATATTAGGGCTGCAGAGAGAAAATAGTGACAGGAGTCAATTAAAAAACATTTAATTATTATTATGTTGCAATTGACTAGAAATATTTAACATAAGTACTATTTTGAAATGCAAAACGATTCTCTTCATGGCGTATGCATGATCTTTGTTAGAAATAAGGGATTTACCCTAAAAAAAAAACAAATTGCCATCCTTGAAGTGTACTTTCAGTCTATTGTCGCCATGATCGCTCAACTTATGAGGGTTTCCCCAGCGGCGCTATCGCAGTTCTTGTGAAATCCGAGGGCCTTATGCGATTCGTTGCTCCTGTTAGCTCTGTGGCACAAAGCCGCTCGTCTGTTTGCTTTGACATTTGCGGTCCCGCCACGTCAGCGCGTGTGCATTAAATGAGCCGGGCCGGATGGATGCGACAGGATTATGGGAAATCAAAGTCTCCGCAAGCCAAGGTGTGGCTTAATCAGGTTGATGTGCAGTCGCACAGACAGCGTCCGCGGAAAAAAAAAAAAGTCAGGTCGGGGAGGGAGACGGGCCGGGCTCTGGCAACAAGCGTGACCTGTTCTGGACAGCCACACGTGTACCCTTGCAAAGTCACGACACGGCGAGTGGATGACAATAATGCCTGCGCTGCACTTTTCTGGCCGGTGGGTGACCTGGCACAGGCAGAGTGGGCATCCCTGCCCCTCAGTAAGACGGAGCAACGATGACTGGACCGGGTCATGATTGACAGCTGAGTCACTTGCATGTACTGGAGCGGCTGTGCAGAAAGTTTAGGTTACAGCCTATTGATGTGGTAATCTTTTTTTTCTTACTACTAAAAGACTACTGGGTCCTATCGTCTAGCCCAAAGTATAGTTTTACCTACTGCCTTTAAAAACGTCAGTGTAGCAAGACATCAAAAGTGTAAAAAAATCTAACGTGAGGAAGAAACTAAAAGCTGAACAGAAAATACATATATTAATCGTTGGTTGCATTCCACAAAGTGCTGTCTTTGATCATGTATTAAATTCATTTGCTGGCCTAAAATGACTCTCTGGTGCTTTGTGCAAGTGTCAGAAGTTTCTATTTATAGGCAAAGCTGAGCAATAATACTCAGTTTGTGTGTTTTGGGGAATTAGCAGATACATTCGGAGGGAAGGGTGACTGGGAGCTTAGTGAGAGGGTTGCGCGGCAGGAATAAAGTGGCATTAGCATGAGTTGCTCGGATGGGAGGGGAAAAAAAAAATGCCTCGTGAAATCTGATTGTGGCTTATTTCGGAAGGGGGGAGCGGCGGGGGTGACAGTTGCGGATCGGAGAACAATGGCGTTCCGAAAGCTGGAGGCTGGGAGGGGAAAAGGAGCTTGCCGGAATATGTGAAATGATTCAGCAGGAGTATTAACTCAATTCAGCGATGCTCGGCTCATAAACCTCCAAAGAGACAGTGTGAGGTCCAAGCACTTCTAATCTATGACAGGAGAGGATGATGGATGGTGACTCGGCCAGGTGAAGAGGAATTTTATGTTGTGTCGAGCCAAAGGTTCGCAAGATGTGTTTTTTTTTTTTTTTTTTTTTTAATGGCTGCGGGCCATACAGTACGCGCTTGGATGGCATCCGGATGAAAACTCCTTTGTTTACAGCTGAAATCAATACTACTGGTCCCACGTGGGAATATAAATATTTTTTTACAATTTATTGACCAATATAGTGTTGAAAATGACTGTTGTGTTGGAGTTGAAATATAGCCATCCTTATTGCCCCTGACAAAAAAAGACGCCTACTTTGGCTGAACATATCCATTCTTGTAAAACCCACGTTAAGCGCAAATTATAAACCCCTCCACCAAACAATTTGTCCTGCTTTAAAATTTTAAGTGAGCCAATCATATTGAGCTAACACGGCAAATCAGAGCAATTAAACTATAGTAGGATCAATTACAGGCGCTTAACTGCTAGAGCCTCGTTTGGCGGACTCAACTTTCCGAGCCCCTCGTAAATCTGAATATAATGTTCATATTCACCTGAAACGGGAGCAAAGGCCGCACGACGGAGCGTTTTATGCGGTTTTTGGCTCTGTGGCGAGCTAATACGATGTGACAAACACAGCTGTTCAAAGAGTTTATTCTCAAGCCGCTGCAAATCGATGAAATTAATGAGGCGTGCCTCCCGCTCTCTGGCTGCTACCAGCTGCTTGTCGGGGGGGGCAGCGCCGGCTGCCATTTAGCGGCGGCACTCAGGCGCTAACGCTGGTGCCGTTCATCACAGACTTAACACGGTGACGCGTAATGTGGACTTGTGTCGGATGAGCTTACGAAAACATGCATTTTTCCTCATTTACCTGAGCGAACCAAAATGTTTGGTCAGGGATTCGCGGGTGTCCACTGCAGCTACGTTGGCCAGAGCAAAGTCGTGCAGCTCCGGGAAATGGGCAAAGGCTGCTCTCTGCAAAAAAAATAAATAAAGATGACATTCTTGTGAATGTAAATGTGCGCTCGGACATCAGTTAGTGGTAGCTGTAGCGGTAGTGCTGCAAAACCCATACTGATTTAAACACATCAAGGGGGATGAGACAATTACTCAGCGTGGAGAGTCATTTTTTTTCAAGAGGAGCCTGAGGGCGGCAGGATAACAAAGTGCTGCAGCTAAGTGGAAACTGGAGTACTATACCGCAGGTTGTGTGCTTATCAATTGATTTGTTTTTGGCTGTGTATTCTCAAATGTGTCACTTAGTTAGCATCAATGATTAACATCAACTAGCATGAGCCAGTCAGTGAGAGCTGGTCAACATCCTTTATTAGTAGCGCATCATCTCGTAAACATCTGTTGGTTAGTGTCATCTGTTTACAGCTGGTTAATGTCAAAGAGTTAGCATCAACAATTAGCATTAGCTCATTACGATCAATAGTTTGCTCCCTCTAGTTATATTGACCTGGTTATCAGCGACTAGCATCAGCCGCTGGCTTGTGCCAGTTACCTGCAGCGATGTGATTTGGTCATAGTGCAGTGTGGTCATCTCCTTCTCCGTCAGGGCGTTTCCCGTCTGGTCGTTAATCTCAAAGCCCGTGTAGAACTTGAGCATGTCGAGCAACTGTGCAGGGTGGGAGTGGATATGAGTCATGTTTTTTTCGTTGATCGCCTTTCCATCGTGTCGTACCTGACAGAAGAGGTGGCCCTCCTTCTCCCGCTGGGTGAGGCTGGAAAGGTGGCAACTGACCACCAGGTGGGAGTCATCTAACACTGTGTTGAACCAACGTCTAGTGGGGAGCAGGGCCTAAAAACACAAGATATTATAGTCATTTCCCTAGAGGGCATTAAAAGGAGGACTCATTCTAGCAATTTATATCAGGACCACTGGGAAGCGAGGACCTCCTGTATTGTAAGCAATGAGATTGTCCAGGTGTGCAACATATCTTAGTGGAGTATGAAGCGAAACCTCACAGGAGGCACACAAGCTCTCAACAACAAAGTCAGCAGAATCTGGACTCTGATCTCGCCCGGTCCAGCTTTTTTTTGACAGAATAGTGGCAGCGACACAGTGTTAGCGCAGAAGGGAGGACTTGACGTGAGAGTTTGATTTAGTAGCTGGTGGCAGCGCAGTAACACAGGGAAAAACGGGGGGGAAGCTGTCAAAATGAGATAGTGGAGCTGCTTTGGTGGGAATAAATCGGCTCAACTTGTTGACAAATTGACAGACTGAGCAAAGGGGTCACTGAGTGGCCACCAAAACACCCCCCTTTACAGAATATGATACAAGTGAATATTCTGAAATGAACTGACGAGATCGCTTCAAAGGCTTCAGGTACAGCAAGTGATCTTCTCGTTTATCCAGCAATCATCTCGAATCTACACGGGCAGAATAAAACATCTGAGGAGAGGCGGGATCTTCTTCCCACCCCCTCTGCTTTCATTCCGAGGGGGGGAGGTGTATAGATTTCAGGCGATGGAAGCTTTGTAAAAGGAGAAGGCTTGAAGGACAGGACGCCGGTCTCCGGAGACAGCGGGCTGGGCCGGCCGACGGGCCGATGCCAGGAACAGCAAGGCCGACCTGTCAGCAAGATGGAATCTATACGGCGCTCCCGCTTGTAATATGAGATGTGCACACGCAGCAACACCTTATGGAACCTTGTGTCTCTATCCTTGGTCGCGACCGTTTCTCCACCGCATCTTCAGGCACTTTGCCCCATTAAACGATTTGAAGATGTCTGCTATGTGATTGGCGCTGAACAATGAGGAGAAGCCCATCTGGTACGATTGCGTGCTGACTCTTTCGTCTTACCTCTAGGTCGATCATGAATTCAACGAATCTCTCGCAGTAATGCACCTTGTCCATGGTGATGCTCCCTATAAAAGGGGACAAAAAAAAGGCACGGACATGTTAGTTTGTAAAGAAAAGTGAGAGACACAAACAAACGTGGAAGGCAGGCAGGCAGGCACAATCACGCGCCAGCATGTGCAGCAGGTGCTGAGAGTGATGTGCACCCCGCTGGCTTTGCCAACGTAATCTATTGTGTCAGCTCTGAATTCCACCTAAACACACAAGTGTTCCGTTTTTAGTCTTCCAGGTGGGCGGTGGGGGGGCCTCCACGTCGGCCCGCATTACGAGCTGCCGACGGCGTGGCAGTGGGGGGCTCACGTTCCTTCTGCACGACGCCGAAAAGGGAGGGACGAGCGCATCGGGTCGAAAAGGCGACTCTTGTATTGATATTTGATCGGTGTTATTTCAGCCCGAGTGACACCACAATGAGGGTAATAATAATAATGTTGTTTACCTGACGACGGTATTGAATCGAGGACCCCGTGAAACTTTTTTATGAGAGACGAGAGGAATGTTCGCTCCTTTTTAGCCCTAAAAGAAGACAACAAAAATAAAAGAACAAAGAGAGAGTGAATCAGAGGCAAGTTTTTTGTTGTTGTTTTTTGCTAGCCCGAGCAAAAGAGAATCTAATTAACTGTTCGGCTGCATCGGCATCCATCTTGTCAAATTTTTTCTTGATGAGATTCCAGAACTTTTGTAGCTTGGGAACTTTCTTCAGCTCGTGCTGGAGTCGGGACTGGAGAAATGCAACAAAAACAATTTCAGGGGTGTTACCTTCAAAGGTTGATTGATAAAGAAATACTTTGTGTGTGCAATCTTACTGGTAATAGGCACATCCACATAGGCAGAGAGATGAGCTGCTGCACCTGCTCTCTGATCAAGTCTACCTCCTAACACCAAGCGAGAGAGAGAGTTAACAACATATATAAAGCAGCAACTACTTTTTTTTTTTAGCTTCAGTGCATTAACAAAATTCCAGCACTAAAATATTCCGAAGGTTTTACAGGAGCACATCAATAGCGAGTATGCAACTGTAGCACATTTTCAAATGAGACCTCTGCAGTGCTTCAATGCAGCACTGGACAAGACATGGCGACCAAAATGACATGGCCCAGTGCAACACTGCCACCTTGTGGACAAAATAAAGCACTGTGTGATATACTAGGCAGTGAACCGTCTTACCCCCTCACTCAATCAAATGTATTCAGTAAATTCATGTAAGAATAATGATGTCACAAACAAGTAAATGTTTATGATTAAATATCATGAGCAGTGACGGGTATTTTATATCAGTTCCTGCAGAGTTGCAAAATTGTGGCTACTTTCCAGTAAAGTCCTGGAACAATTTCCATGGGAGGAATTTAGTATAAATTCAAAGTTTGTTCGATTTGATTATTAATTTGTTTGGTCACTCTCCCACCCTTAGATTGTGTATGTGAGATATGAGTACATACAAGACTATTGAAGCAGTGGTCAAGAAACTCCAGCAGCACCGTTTGCTCCCTCAGAGTGAGGCCACCTTGGTCGTCAGCCAACAGGGCTTCCATCACGCATTTGAAAAAGAACGAAAAATGCTCAGGCTCCTTCTTGAACACCTGAAAAGAAACAGTTGGTGGTGTTTAATATATCCGGTGTGTGTGGTATGTCAAATAGTATTTGTTACCTCCCAGGCTGGCACATTTTCCCTGAATTTCTCATTGACAATGCAGCAAATAGACATGAGAAAGGCGTTGCTGGAAACCTCCGGAGAGTAGTTGACCCAAAGGTAGTTCTCCAGGTACTGACTGCAAGGAGATTAAAATATATATAATTAGATCCAACAACATTGTTTTGTTTTTAGAGGAGGCGTCAATGAAGGTACCTGAACTCTAGCAACATTATTTTTCTGATGGCAAATCTGAAAAGAAAATGACAAAATCAACATATTAGCTCCAAAATGTGACATAGATTGATTTTCCAAATGTTACTTGTAAAAGTGCTTACTTGGACATAAGAATTTCTTTTTCATAAATATCTTCCATCACCTACACACAAAGACGGCAATATTTTTAATGATCTTACATGATTAGAATCAAACCGGCAGCAATGCACACAAACTCACCTTCGGGTCAAACGGCAATTTGTTTTTTGTATGAGGGGCCCAATATTTGTTAGCAAGCTGAAACAAAGGAATAAAAAAGGAATTTGTTAAAACATTTGATTAAAAACAAAAGTCTCTTCTGAATTGTGCGGTTGAGATGAAATACATATGAATGCATTTTTTGGCATAGCTTATGGGAGACATTGTTTTATATTTATTGAAATGTTATAAATCACGTAAATCGTGTCATGAGGTTTTTTTTTTTTGGAGGGGGGCAGAAATGTTAACCATAACAGACATGTAATAAAAATGAAAACTTTTTGTAATTAAACTGACAACAACATTTGTGATTTTTATCTTATTTCATTTATTTAATGTGCGTTTTCTAGGTTGATTACTGCAGACGTGTTTTCCTGTTACCTGTGTGACATATTCAGCATTAATCTGGGATACAGATGGCGCCGCAACCTTTTTAGATGGCGTTTCCTTCTCCATTTTGGCTGTCCCGAGCATCTTTCCGTATAAAACTGCCAGCAAAATATGAACACAACATTCATCCATTATCTGAGCCGCTTATTGTATAATACAAAACATACGCGTGAATGAATGAAAAGTGAGCAACTCGTAAGGGTAGCAAAGTTTCTAACTAACTAAACATGTTGGTGCCGTACAAATGTCTAAGCAGATGAGCTGCTTCAATATCATATTAGTAATATGCTTCCACAAATACTTTTAATGGTAAAGTCAAGACAATAGTCGGGCAAGACTTACCTAAATGAATCGACGTATGTATTTGGGACTTTGGCTAAGCTAATGTGCACACACACGATAACTTCTCATTATGTTACAGAGTCTCCATGGACTTCTGACTGTTGTGGCGAACTCGAATATGAAAATTTAACAAAAAAACAGACCTTTTTAATAGTATTCTTTCAGGATAGATGTTAAGAAACGTGTCCGGGTTTTTAACGCATGTACACAACAAAACGCGCAGAACGCGACACACTTCCGGGTTAAAGTCCGCACAGAAATTGACTCCGCTGGGAAACAACAGCAAACGACAAAACTAGTTCCTACCATTTAAAAAAAAAAATTAAAGCAAATATTGTGCAGTAAATTTATTAGCGACAGTTATCTGGAACAAAAAACATATGCATGGAAAAAAAAAGATTGTAATACTAGCAGTAACATCTATGTGCCCAGTGATTGGCTGATGACCGTTCAGTATATTTTCTGCAAATTAATAAAAAAAATTGTTATAAAGTCATAGAAACCATACAAAATATAACAGGCATTATTAAGAAAATTAAAAAAGATTAATACCACATAGTTTTATTTGAAAGGAGAAAAAAAAACCCTACTGTAAAAATAGTCGCACAATTACAGCTCTTTACTTGCGCTGCTTATTTTAGGCACCAGAGGGAGGCACACACCATCCAATGGACAGACTTGGGGGGGGGGGGCTCTTGATTCACCATAAGAGTAATTGTGAGAGGTGAGGCTTTGACCTGGAGACAAAGATTTCAAAATACATCAACACACACGCACTTACAAAGCAGCTATTATGAAGCAAAAAATACTCAAACATGAAAACAAATTATGTCAGGAGGCGTCTCCAACAGTGAGGTTACTCCCAACGCTCCCTTTACTGTATGTAGGCTATGAGGAATGAGAGTCTCCCATGCACACATATAAACACACACACATCATCAGCCTGGTTAGCCTGGAGGAAGAAGCACACAGTTAAGCCCATGTGCAAGGCCAAAATGACAAGGGCCGCAGGCTGGTTGGTGCTCGGCGGTACACAAAGGACAACAACGTTGGTCACAAAAAAGCCACTTCTGTATGTGGAGCGGTCGCAGCTTGGCAGACAACGGGCGCATGAGAAAAGTAAATGTCAGCCTGTCTTTAGTCATTTTGCAAGCCGGGACACAAAGATCGTCTTGTCACGGAACATTACGTCGGCCCAGCCGCGACGGGCATGATTACGTCCTAGTGGCTTTGTCGACATCTATATGGAAACCGGATGGAAACAAATGTTTATAAATGCAAGTTGTGGCCGTGGAGTTTACAGGAAAATGCTGCCTTGTGTTTATTTGGTTGTGTTTTAAATGTTAGTTCCCAAATAATAAATTCAGTTTTTCACTTTTTAATGCAAATTGAGTAACCTCAGAGACTGTTGATATTGAAATCATTAGTCGTCACGTCAGTATGCTATTAACCAATTTTTTTTTTTTAAATGCCTTAAATTACAAGAATGAATGCACAGAAATAAACAATGAACATTTGTATCATTCTTATGAAATACTTTTTTTAATTTCCATTGTAAATCCCACAGACCACAAACATCCATAGAGACTGTCGATGATTGATTTTACTTGCATACATGCATGATGTGACAGTTGTATCATTAAGAAAATCTATTTCTAGACAACTCCCCCTTAAATAATAAACAGGTACACACTTGATAGAACATTAGCTTGCTCGCTCATAAATAATTGCTTGTTTGTGTTGTTCATCCTGCAATAAAGAAAAAAAATCTTCAGGCTCCATTGGCTGCCTCCATTGTTCAATTTTTGATAGCAACAATCAAAACAACGGCGGGGCGGGTTGACGATCGATCGGTAAGGCTGCATCCCGCCGTCGTCTCGGGGCGCGTTGAGGATAGAATTGGCGGAGTGAAGATACATTCCAACTCGGGTTCATCAATACGTTCATGATCTTTGAGAAAAGAAATGTTCCAGGAGCGTTAATAGTGTTATTTTCTTCGCACACACTCAGGCTTAATTCCTTGCCTGCAGCGATGTGAGCTGAAGTCCCTCTCCTATTAACCAGGCTGCCTTGGAATCAATGGAAAACATAAAGAGGCTTAATCTTTTCGGGTGCCTGCTGCTGATTGCCTATTACACAATAATAACACACCTCCAGTCCCGTGGAACACGAGAGGGAGGCACGTGGTCACCTAAAGAGACACACGCGCTAAATCGGTTGCTTTACTATGACAGCAAAGGTGTTGTTAGGTCGGGTGCTACCTGAACAAAAGAGGTATTAGAAGACGGTTTGTCAGGTCTTTATCTTCACAGACTACAAGAATGACTTTTCTTTTTTGCAAAAACCTCCAGAATGAATTACAACCCTCTTTATGACACAAAGAGCAAAATCCCCAACATCTGTCACTGTCCCAAAACGTCTGGCCCCAAAACTACTATCATCCTTTTGGAAACACATTGAGGTTTGAATAGACCTGATCCTGGTCTGGTTCTAAGAGCTGAGCCAGCAGGACAGGAGGAGGATGTCGGAATCAGCCAAGTCCAGTACTGGAACCGGGGCCACGGATGGACTGGAGTCCCTGAGGAGTTTTTTCAAAGCGTCTTGGAGTCCTGGTGGAAGAAGGAGGGTGACATTAGCGCGTGGCTCCCGACGAGCCTGCACTTAACCCCGTGACCGGGAGCTATTCGCAAATTATTGATATTCTTAAACCCCCTTTTACATTCATTACAATGTAGACATATGTTAGAAAGGATTGAATTCCACATTCGGACAAGCCAATATGCGTGAACAGGAGGGGGGGGGGGTTCTTCTTTATTAGACACAGTTGTTGTCTTCGCCGAGTGCGATTGGCCAGACTACAGATGGAGAGCGGACATATGAGAATTCATGGAGCAAATGTCTCGATGACAGCCTGTCCATTTAGCGGCGGTCCGCTGGGATCGTCGTCCGGTCCCGATCTGTAACGCTAATTGGCCACAAGTGTGTCTGTCTCGCGGTTGTCTCATTTCTTTCACGAGGATGCACACCGGCCGGCTACTGTAACTAAGAATATGTCGCATACATATTCGATACCTTCGAGGTTCACAGGACTTTCATGCCATTGTGCTGGAAACCGAACGTTGTATGTCATGTTAGCCAAGGGACATGTGACCCAAAAGGAGGGCATGAGCATTTCTTGATCAATTAAGGCTGCAGTAGAACTGGAGGATTACCATGATTAATAGCCGATACCTTCGGGGCTCATTGGGCTTTTAAAGGAGTGGCCAAGGCCGGCAGCGGTGCGAGTTTTTAGTTGTGCTACGCTGCCTCCCAAATGGATCAAATTAGTCAAATGAACTGGCGATTATAGCAAGTGTTGGCCAATGAACATTGTTCATTTTGAGATGACTAAAGATGCTGAGGGGCACGGAAAGACCTCTGTAACGTTTCTTTTTGTGTTCCACTTCCAGAGGTGCCAAAAGTAATCTCATTCTGTACAGCAGAAACAAAGACACTTGTTCAAAAATAGTCAAAGTAGTACTGTACCAATACAAAAAGGACAGACTTGGAGTTGGCTCAATTTTTATGCTCGTGTTCCCATGGCTGTGTTTATCTTGTAAACCTACAAATAAAATAAATAGATAGGTAGATAGCTAGCTGGATAAAGAATTAGCTAGCTAGCTAGACACATAGCCAGTGAGATAGATAAGATAAATAGAACTCATCTATTAATGTTAGAAAGAAGGGTCCGTAACAGAGTGGGGGTCTTTGGATCGTAAGTAACAAGTTGAGACAAGATGTTTAAAGGTTTCATTCGAAGCATATGCCACGTCTATCAGCTGTGAATCCTCACGCAAATAATGTAAAGGGGGAAGGTGAGGGGGGGGGGTTACATTTTGCGTTGTCTGTGCTCTGACAGCTGCACCTCGTGACACTGCGAGCGCCGACGCCAGAGGTGTTACTTTTTTCCCCCTTTTGACTTTTCGGATTCATCGCCCCATTGCGAGCGGGCTGTGACCCATAAAGATGCCCAAAGGGTGAGGTTCGAGGGGGCGGAGGGGGATTCTCTTCATGTGCGTGCGAGCCGACTCCAGCTTCTCCGTGATGAGTCAGGCTCGGTTTGCAGGGGGAAGCTGCATAATCAAAGTTGTTGACTTTGCTCCATCTGCATTCACATGCTTCCAAAAGTATTGGGACGGCGGACAGTTCCCATGTTATTAGCACAGTGTGACTCCATTTGTGTGTGCACAAACCTTCAGTGACTTGCTTCGCCAGCGTGTTGTGGCACTTGTAGAACACTCGGGCACACAGCGGGACCAGCTCAGCCTCCGTCTCCTTGAGGGCTTTTCCAAACGCGGCGCAGATCGCATCCGTGACCTCCCTTGCGTCCTCCACGACCCCAGGGTCAGTCACGGTCAGGCGCAGGGACAGCGAGGCGGCGCTTCGGTCGGCAGACGTTAGAACTCGGCACTCGATGCTGCAGTGCCGCAAAGTTGTGGTCATGTGACAGGACGTCCTTTGGCTGGGGTCATCCTGGACGGCTGTGACGTGGATCTCGACGGCGGCATCTTTGGGTAAAGCGGGCACAATCGCCACCACTAACGGAGGAGCTTGGCGTTCAGGCCCAGTAAAAAACTCCTGTAATGCAGACAGATGGTGCACAAATTGCTCAATGTTGCGCAATGCTCCAAAAATCTGTTAGCATTAGCACCAGTAACACCGACCGACCAAAAACGATTCCATGTTCGTAGCCGATTCCTTCGCAAAAACCTGATCATTAGCAAACATTGTACGGTTCTTCGTCGTAAGAGCGTAAACAAGAACACACACACGCACAGACTCTTCTTTACATGACAGCCGTGACAGGCCGTCCATTACCCGTAGATTGCGAGGTGACCCCGTCTAATGGTAGAGTGCAAACAACCGCCAACAGATCCATAATATGCTTTCAGCCACCATAAACAAAATGCTAACATGACAGGTCCTACTCGTGTCGACTTTTCACCTCTCCGCCACGCTCATTCCCTAGCTTCACCCTTTTCTCTCTTTTCTACCCCAACAGAGCGCCGGCCATTAGCCCCAACAAAAAGTATTCGGCGCGGCCCCCTCTAATAATACTTGGGGGCTGGCATCATCCGCTAATGGGACAGAAATGAGTGTTTTATATAAGCGCCTTTTCAGCCAAAGTCGATAGGGTGAAAACACTTAACCCCCCTTTCAATTTGCTGGATCAATTTTCATCCACTTACACGGCACTCTGTAAGTGCGGAATAATAACAGGTTACCCTCGCTTTTTTACTTGGATGCTCGCCCGACGCGCACACCAAAAAAAGAAATTATCGGAGAGAGCAGACGACGACGACGACGAGAAACTCTTTGTCCTTTCAAGATCGATCGTGAACAGGTAAAACTTTCTTAAACTCTTCATCGTGAAACTATGAAGGCTGAGAGCCACATTCTTTGTTTACAAGAGTTGAAAATTGCTTATTTTTGTTATGTTTCGAGATAAATGTCTTAATATTAGTAAAAATACTAGCATCGCTCTCAATTTTTATTCCTTGTTATAACTCTAATATTGTAAAAAAAAAAAAAAACTAAAAATAAAGCATTACGGTTTTCCAACCATGACTTTAATTTATATAAAATTACAAATTTAATCTCTGAATTTTTACCACTAAAATCAAAATATTTTTTTTCCCAAATACATAACTTGGAACGCATAGCGTAATTATATTGTTTTTGTCAGGCCGGTCCCAATACTCGATCAATTGTGATAACAACAAGGTGGCTCTCATGTCAAGTGACAGCACATATACGCGGCGCACGCTTTGATAAATGTTACATTAGCACTTCTAGCTATTCCTTGTCAATAGCAATTGAACAGAGAGAGAGGGCGGGCGAACGAGGAGGGATGTGACAGGACTGAAGGGGTGTATTGAGAGGAGGCGGGGGGGTGCTGACCCTTGCTCAGCCAGGCTTAAAGGCCACCCTGCAGGCCTCTGGGTTACCCAGCCTCGGCCCAGCCCGGTCTACCGGGAGAGCGGCGATGTGCTCCGGGACTTTGTCGTGACACGCGACTTGCTGACTTTTCAAGCTGTCCGACAAGCTCACGTCAGACTCACGTTTGTTCTTTTAGTCGTGTGGAGCACAGGGCGAAAGTTGCAGAAAAAGTTTGCGTGGTGGGGCAACTTCAACTTTGGTACTGGGCGAGATTAAATTTAAGTCCAACATAAATGGATTTTTTTTAATGCGGGGGTTTACTTTGTTTACTTTTATTGAAGCCTATTTTTAAACGATCTTAAAATCATTTATTTGCTCCATATTTGACTTTTTCATACTTACGCAGCTTTTCCGCACAGCAGATTTCCCTCCTCCTTCCTTCACAGGGCATGCGGCCACAATCCCCGCAGTGCCGCACTTAAGAAGCGTGACCCACCTCTCTCTTCGTGTTTGTTTTTCTTCTCCCCCGCTAACTGGCGTTCGGGGCGCGCGGCCGAAAGAGAGGCGTGAAAGCCGAACGGTAAACACGGTAATAAGGAAGCGGTGTGAAGTCAGCCGAGCAGCGGGGAGCTGATGGGACCGCGCCGCTTAGCCGGTTCCCCTACATTTCCTGCTCAGCGGGACGTCGTCGGCGCCGAGGCCTCGCCGCACCGCCGCTGTCAGTCTGCTCTAACGTCCCTTTCCACTCGTCAGGATGTTTGCGTCGATGTTTAAGGCGCGCCAATGGTGGACAGCTGTGTGAATACTTGGACAAAATAACCTCATGAGCAAGTTAACAGAGCTACAAAATTGGCGCGAGTGCTCAAGTTGTCAAATTTGGATTGGGACAATTTCAACAAACGCCTTATGGGAAAAACTAGCTTGTGGCACAACACTTGGAGAACTTTAAATGTAGAAGTTCAAACTTTGTGTCTTTCATGATCTGACCCAGTTTGCATTCCTAAGCGGCGACATGTTGTCAGTGCTTTTTCATCCTATGGAGTTACAAAACGTCAAAAATCACAGCAGCTTGTGAAATCTGAATATTGAACCCTTGGAGGGGGAAAAAAAGCCTCGAAACGGTTGAGAATTACCACTTGGCTTTCCAGGAAGTGACACAAAGTTGACATCCTCTTTGCCTCGGCTTTTAACCCCCCATGCCCCCCCCCTCCCCGATAGAGCCACATGTTGGATGTGCGCTCCCGCTTCTCTCTCTCCGTGCCCCCCTCGGGGCCTATTCCCACCACTCGACAGATTACAGTGGGCGGAGAGAGGCTGCCGGGGAAGAGACTGGCGGGCGCTCTGGTTAGACGCACGGAGCAAAGGGTTAGAAGCCGGGGCGGCAGAACGGAGGGTGGCGGCAGGAAAAGAGGGTTGGGGGTAGGGTTGGGGGGGATAAGCTGCTCTGAGAGTTGAACCTAGCTCCAAAATGGTCGGGGGGTGCAAAGGATTAGGGAGGCTCTGAGGAAGACATCTGCCTCTGCGCCAAGCTGCACATTATCAAAGACGCCCGCGCTTCCCACATCATCAAGTTTTCATGAGAAACGGCGGCGGCGGCAAGTATCAGTCGCAGCGAGCGGCCCCCGGGGGGACACACACGGAGAACTTTTACCTATTTTCCCCCCCTCTTCACAAATATGACAAAAGTTTAGGGACACCTGATTGCTATGTGGGGTAAAGGTGCTCGCAAGCTAGCTAAGTAGCTGGCAAATCAGGACAAAAGTATTGGAACGACAGGAAGACAAACACACTTCTACATTTTTCTGCACTAAACTTCACAAGAGAGGCCTACTATTTATTGACAACAATCTACTGACCTGGTCTTCATCCTCAACCTCCAGCGCGCGTTTCCATGCGGCCCGGATGATGGCGACATCTTGGCTTCTGGTGGCATAGCAGTGGGCCTGGACCGCATGGGCCAGAGTCAAATTGCCGATGGTGGCCTCCAGAACTTTCTGTGCGTGGCTAAATGCCAAACTGGCTTGCGTGCTGGTGCCTGCCTTCACCAGCTGCATGGTGCAGGGGACCAGTGCAATTTGGCCTGCGCAGAACACGGCGCCATCGACCTGGAGAAGACAAAGAAAGGACACACCTCAAATAAACACATTCTTTACAGCTCAGATTAGGTACAATTAATTAATTTTTTTCATTGTAAAGAATGGTAAAACTCTAAAACTACTTTAGTATTAAAAAAAATGTTTTAATCAGTAAGGTGCTATATCAAATTAACATTCATTGTAATTATCCCTTGGTTAGCAGTGCATTAATCAATGAGGCCCACCTCCTGAATTTCGGCTTCTTATCGCTAACAGTTTTCATTTCGCACTTCACACAAAACGTCCCAATAGCGTACCGGCGACATCAGTGCTATTTATAGGCGTAATTAAGCATGTGATAATAAGCTAATTCTCCGTTAAATACCTCTGCTCGCAGACGGGGTCTCGCATAACAAAAGTCGGGCTTGGATCTATCTGTTTAATGCGTAAAGACGTGCGAGGGCTGGTACTCAAGAGGTCAGGTCTTTAGAGACCTCGCATGGGGGGTCAGCTGTGAGGATTTTTGATGCTAGCATGTGGACAATGCAAATATCAGCTGGTGATAATTGCAGATCATCCAACATATCTGGATCACACCGAGACAAGCTGGTTTACTTAGAAAGAAAGAAAAAATCGCCACTATATAACTGCATGTTGAAAATAATCATGGTAAAATAATGGTTGCTTTGCAAAGTTACATTCCCGTTAGCATTCCATTTAGCAGTCATCAAAAGGTGATGAAAAAAAAGTCCGCCCGCCCCCTTGTGGTCGGGACTGTCCTGAATTTTTTTTAAAACTCTTCCTCGCGACATGAGCTCACCCCATTTGGCATTCGCAAAAGTTGGGCGACCGTTTAGTCAATTTGAATATCAAAAGGTGCTAACAGAGGGCTCCCAAGCAGGTGTGTGATGATCAATTATTGACGACGACGCTCTGGTTACTCTTTGTGGGAGGTGGAACTGAGGAGGGGGCGACACGGGCGAATACTATTTACATAAAATTAACGGTTCAAAAGAATGACTTCACACACCGATCAAACTTGTTAATTGACTGTCAATGCAGTGTTCCGTCGCATATACACAAAATACACGCACGCACACGCAGCTACATTATTCATCTCAGGCCCTGACAGGGAAGACAGTCCAATTTGCATGGGCGTTCCCGAAGTGATCAACAACCCCTGACGCCGCATGCATTTTTAATAGGAAGCCCCTTCTTAATATTCATGAGGGGGCAAACAATTGCACATGACATTAAACTTTCTATAACAAGGTAAGTCGTTTTCAAACGCTCGCCTTAGCCGTCTAAATGGCCCGCAGAGACAAGACAGGATGCGGTGCACCCATACCGCCATTTTTCCCCCGCCTCTGTTACTTGTGGAGTTGATCGATATTTGTGCTCACTGAGCTGAAGTCTAAAATGATGTCATAGGCATTATCTAAAATGTAGTTTCTCAAATTACATTTATATCTACAGTAATGTTCCAAGAGTAATGTTATAGGAGTGCTGAAAATCTATTGTTCAAAATTTATTTATTTATCAATATTTTATAAAAAGAATTGTAATGAGTTTCCTTATAGTAATAGTTTGTATTAATAAAAATAAATGTTTGTTTTTCCCTCAGCTTTTTTGTTTCTATCATGAAACACTATGTTGCCTTCATGTTTTCCCAGCGTCCTTCTTTCCGTAAAAGGTTTCTTTGCCGACGTCAAATGAGGAACTTTGGAACTCGACGGCACCACTGTCGCAATGAGGAATGATGAGTTGAAATTGCCGTGACGTTACTTGTGTCCACACGGCACCAGCAGCTTGTACTTTATTGCTTTCCTGCTGTATATTTAGCCATGTGCCAACAAATTCTGACCATGATCTACTGCTACAAAAGTGCTACCCATGACATGAAGCCCTCATAGTGGACCCAAAAAAAAAAAAAATCTGGTTGCTGTGGCTATGTTGTCGCTTCTTAAATACACTTTCCTCAAACAGAATGTATCATTACCACATTTCCATGTTGTTTGTCCTTAAACAAATGACTCATATTTGCCTCGGTTAGTGGGATTTTGATGGGAAAATCGAATCTAAATTGTATTATGCATTATTACCCGATTAATCGAACTAAAATATGTGGGGAATTATACATAATATTTTGTGATTAAAAGGAATTGAACATATATTTGGGGCAAAATTTGTTACAAAATATATCTTTATATTACATTAGACTATTATGTTAGCTTATTAGCATTAGCATACAACTGGCTATTAGCAGTTATGTGCGTGCTATATTTGAGACTGTCTGATTACATGATCATTTGGTTCCATTTGACACTTGTGAGAAATTTTTGCTGCTTTCTTATCGGTGACTTGTTAAAAAGTCACCAAAGACCCTCGTGCGTGGACAGCAACTTTAAATAAATGCGCCCACGGAGCCACTGTGGAGCACTAATGGGGTCTTCTTTCAGGCTGAGATGTTTCTAATTGGGTTTATTTATTTATTTATTTTTGGGTCAGACACTTTTCCACAGATGACCAGATAACGCCAGACTATATTTGGTCTCGGAAGCCCTCTCGGGGCCAGGCAGCATTTTTTCCGAGGAACATCTCCCGGTGTCATTAGCAGAGTTTGGAACTGAGATAAAATTACCCGCTATTGATGAACAGTCAGGTTCTCTGGCTGGTTCCAAGGACAGGCGGAAAGAAAAGCATCTCCGACGCACCTTTGAGCAGCGCTAATGGTCACGTTTGTCCCCGCGGAGGTCTCATGCATAATTTAAGGAGGGAAACCGAGCAAGCAAAATGTGTAAAATCGGTTTAATTAAAAGGGTATAATGTTGCTTAATGCAAGGACACATAAATTACAGGGGTAGTGTGATCATTCTGTATAAAAGCTGCAAGTGGATTAAATAAAAGCAAATGGATGCCGCGCGAAAGCTAAATACAGAAGTCTTTGTTTGAATTTTTAACCGCACGGGGGACCGTTTGTCATTTTTCGCCAAAGTGTCATTTGTATCCCGAATGCGGATTAAGTTGAGGCTGAACAAAACGTTGAAACATGGCGCCAACGCACAGATGTTGCATGTGCCATCTTGAATGTTTTCTTTTATTCTGAACGGTGGAGTCTGTGTGAAAAATTTCGATTCCTCCGAGGAACATTTTTAATTCATATGACAAAACTCCAAAGTATTTATTCATGTGGAATCTTTTGCACTATTGAATGAATATTTCAGGTTTGGCAAATACTTGACAAAAAATAATTTGGAACAGTGTAGAAACCCCTCGACCCAAATAATATTTTGATAAAAATTGAATGATTCATTTGTCAAATTTAAGCCCCGACCGACGTCCTGGGTCTTTTTGGGCTGGAGCTCTTGAAACTTTTTGTGTGGGGCTAATCTAGAATGAAAACCTCACCAAATATCTACTAAATCAAACTTCTTTCAGGAGCTAAACTTTCAAATCATGTCGCTACTGACCAAAAGACGCATGTCTGTAACCCAACAAATATTTTCACCAGCATTTAAAGATAGGCAAGTTTTTTTTAAGGGATAACAAAGGATACACATTTATCAGGAAACAAGGCAAAAATATGCAAAATTCTCATAAAAGAGACTGATTTCAACATTTGGACCGTATCAGGGACAAAAGCGCCCCTACCCCCAAACGTGCCCTTACGTCTGCCCTTGACGTGACCACGCCACACACCCACACACAGTGAGAGTTACACACTGTCATGTCAGCTCTGGTCAACTTTATGCTGGTTGGAGAGGGCTGCCGCTCAGTCTCCAACCAAGGTCGGGTGGGGGCTGGGGTGGCGAGGGGGGGTGCCTGACAGCGAGACGCTCAGGGGAGGCGCATCGCCAACGCCGACGGGCAAGAATAAACAAACACGTCCTCTTGCCATCACTCAAATGCGTGCTTGTTTTTTTTCTTTCCTGCTGGGATTTTCAAACATTGAGCTCTGTATTGCGTACAAATGTAGCATTGCGCTTCTATTTGTGGGACATCGATATTAGGAGATAATTTTGACTTTTCGATATAAATAATCATCGATACACCGAACGAAATAACGACAAGTCAAACTCATGAGTCTAAAATGTTACATAAATAAATATTCCTTGTGATTCCCACACGTAGTTGCTATGGGGAATAAATAAAGCTAAAAACACGACCGGGGCCGGGCGAGCTTTTTCATGGTGTTAGGCAAATGGCCCCGGCTGCCTTCAACTGTCGCCACCTCCGATCTTTTGACAAATTGCTTGTGAGGCTTTTTACGACTGATGCACATATCGCAAAAATCATTTCTGCCAAGCCTCCCTCCCTCGCTCCGTGTGCGTGCGTGCGTGACCTGCCCGTGGGGACATGACAAGCACCGCCACGCATCGCTCTATCAAGCCCGATCTTTCCAGGACAATGCAAATGATGACAAATTCCATCATCCTACATTATGCGCTTTGCCGCTAATCTCCCTAATTCGAGAGAATCGCGGAGGGTCTCGCCATTTGGGCTTGAGGGGCATGTTTGTCTGATTGAATGATGATGAAACGGCAGCCCTCACCCCCCCCCCCCCTTTGCTGTCTCCCATCTATGACCATCCCTTCTTCTCTCGTCTTATCATGTCGTTCTATTTTGTTGCTGTTACAGTAATTTTTTTAAAGCACAGAATGCAAAATGTCCACTCTTAGCATCCCCGTACAAAGACCACATGTTACAATTGAGCATTGTTAAATTTGAGATAAAACAACGAGTGATATCATTGCTAAGAACACACAAAATGGGTGCAGTGCTGCCTCGTCTCGACAGATGGCAGTATGGCTGCATGAAGAGAAAAGCTCCAAAACGGTCCAAAAAGCAACTGTCAAACATTTTTGGTTGCCCAAAGTCAAAATGTTCATTTTAATAAAGTACAAATTCTAGTGGTAATATTGAGAGAGCTGTAAATCGTTGTCTGTGGGCTGTACTGCGGAAAACCAATACAAAGGTATTGCCTGCATTCATTTTTCATCAAATAACTACACAGAAATTTCTTACTGTAATATCAATAACTAACTATAACTATAAAAAAATACTACGTAAGAATATTGTTGTTATTATGTTTGTTAAGATTTATAAATAGGCAAAATGTAAAAATTATAACATGCCCTAAAAATGATTACACAATACTATAAACTGTAAAAATAAAGAAAATGTTGAGTTCCTTCAAGAGATTAACAAACATAAAAAGCAAAAACAAAAACACACTATAAAATGTTCTAATAAAGTCAATGGATATATATTTTAAAGTTTGGCAAGAATTGTAATGTCCAAAATTATTCCTACCACCATGTTATGACTTTAAATATATGAATGGCCAAATGAATAAATATAGACAAAACATGCTAAAAAGATATTTTGTATATATTAAAATAAAGCAAAAAAAAAAACAAATGTCTAAAATTATTCCTACCACCATGTTATGACTTTAAATATATGAATGGCCAAAAAACTTACTAAAAATGACTATTATTAAATAAATATTCTGTATATACGAAATACAGCAACAAGCACACACAAGAAACATACTCGAAAATATATGAAAAGAGGCAACGTATCCCTCCAAAACTTTGACATTCCAAAAGGAATCTTCCCATTTAACTTCACAACCTACAACCACACCCATAATGATAAATCCATAACATCAATAAGAGATGCGAAATAAAAAGCCCCCTTCCCCAAAAAACCCCCCTAAACCCTCAAATAAAATGCAAAACAACCGCTAATCTTGTCTGAGTCGTCTGTGGGGCTGCAAAAAAAAAAAAATGGAAATGCTGGCATATTGTTGCATGTGGATGTAATAATCATTTCTAACCAGAGGCATCCACTGTCACTTTTAATGTGCGCAACTTAAGGAATCGCAGAACTGGGGCATAATAATCACATACATCATCTGCTGCTGCCGGAGCAAATTCCTAAAATACAAAAAAAAAAAAAAAAAGGCTGAGGAGCATCAGTGTTACATTTGCTAGTCATTCTTTGCTCCTCTTTTATTAATCTTGTGCTCTCCAAACAAACTACAAATGAAACCCACAGATCATGAATAACGGAATACTCAGTTTAATCTTTTTCTTTGGGGGGAAAGGGGATTTTTTTTTTCTTCCCAATGTTATATTACCTTATATGTATGTTCAGCCCTTTTTAACAGTTAAAATTTCGATATTTCGTATTTTTACTAATATTATTGTGTTATTTTATATTTCTAAAAATGATATTTTCCACATTGCCAACTTCTGTGTGTGAATGTGATTTATTAAGATTCAAATAAATACAGGATTGTATTTCTTCCTATAAAATAAAGTGCATTTTCCCACCCAACTATTAAATACGGAGCTTCTGTATCGCTCGTTGTGTATTAGGCATGTATATATTTAACAAGGAGCATCCTCAACATCCTTCTTGCTTGCGTGTGCGAGCGTGTGCGTGTGTTTGGGCCCTGTCAGCTCTCGTCATTGCAGGAGGAAGAAACGCAAGCAGGCAGCTCTGAATATAGCAGCGAGTTACCATAGTAATGGGACGGTCATACATCGCACTCATTTCACAACAGCAATTTTTTTTTTTTTTTTATCTGTGCATTGCCTCTTCACTTATTGCAATGTACAACTAAAAAAGAACCATGTCAAGCCGCCCATAACTGGGGGGGAGCCAATACCGATCATCAAGACATGGGAGGATCTGAGAATAATTGACGTGTTTTGACTGAGTGTTTGCAGTTTGTTGATAGCGGGAGTGTCACGGTGGATAGCGGCGGCGGCGTAAACACATACTGGCGTGTCTGCAAAACCTCTTTCCACTCTACCGCACATACGCACGCACATGTCAACAAACAGGACGCATGTGCGTCTTAAAGAAAAAAAAAGGACAATACAATTGCTTTACACTAATATTGACCATCACTAGCCACAATATTAGATACACCTAATAACACGCTATACATTTATGCAGTAAAAAAATATCATTAAATATTATTAAAATATCATTAAATATTATTAAAATATTATATATATATATATATAAATATATAAAAACACTACAGCCTGTTGATTGGTCAAGCAAAAATCACAATGGCAGTGATGACAACGTCACATTTAAGTATTAGATTACCGTTGATGCGGCACTTGCATCGGATCTCATCAATTGTGCATACGGAACTCATGTTGTGGCCATTTACAAGCCAAGCGTGTCCCACAAGCAAGTGTACGGCACAAAATCCTATTAATAATTAAATATCGGAGGATATGCGCGTCTGCCGTGCTCCTTGATTTTCGAGGCAGTCGAGCACCAATAACAATACACGGCGAGCCCCTCAGAGGCAATCATGCTCAGGCCCATTAATGAGTGCCAGTGTGGCAGTGGACAGAAACCCAGCGCATTGACGGAGCAACTGTGACACGTCCACTCTCTCCCCGTGTCCTCACTACATGCTAATACCAGCTCGTGTCCACCACGTGGTGCTAGCTGCAGAAGAGGGGTGGGAAGGGGCGGGGCTGTGGGGGCTACAGTCACCCATTCAAATACACCGCCCCCCCCCCCCGCCCCCCCCCAAACGCAGTCCATCGGTTCCAGAGTTAACTGGCTCTCCAAAACCGCATCAACTCTGATATATGGTAGCGTACATGCTGGGAAGCCTCAAACGAGCGGGAAGGGGAGTCCGGTCCCGGGACTAAATTACACAAGCATGTTTGCGGTATACGTGCTAAATGAAAGCAGACCTCCGCCAAGGCTTAAGTCCGTCCGTCTCTGTCATGGGTGAAAGTCAATGAGTTGATGATGCCATTTCGGGATTGTCGTACTATGATCTGACTTTTTAATTTTATATTGAAGTGGCTGGTAAATGTAAACTATAGTTGAGATCCAATCTTACGGTTTCTGATTTGAAATCCTTAAAAGTATTTGAAAGTACCGTCTGGTTATTTATATATCTGAAGTCATCCATGATGCTAATTAGAGGATAAGTTAGTTCAACATGTCCCTAGTAAAATTTTCAGGAGGTGCCGCCATTTTGTCTAGGCCTCTTTCATCATTTATTTTTTTTAAATGAAGTAGTTCAAAAGCAATGTCTGATTTTCAGTGATTCTTTTTTCTTAAAGTTACATTTGTCAGATTCAGGTTACTTCTGTAACCCCTCGTGGGTTTTTTCTTTCATTAAATGACGGGCACCAACAATTTTGTGTGGAGTAAACATCTGTCACATGACACGGCGGTTTGCGGAGGTCTCACTGGTTTTGATGAGTGGCTTTGGTGCGTGTCCACTTCAAGGGAAGACGCTTGACCTCGGTGTTTGTGTATCGGATGGCGTCCGAGACAGTCAAGAGACAGCCAATCGGTCATCATCCTGACCGGCACTCAAGAAGTATTCAGACAAAAGATCCGTGTCACCGCTCATCATTCAGGTATTCCGAAAAGGAAGCAAAAGCGTTAACATGAGTGACGACAAGTTGCCGAGCATTCCGGAGCTCGTTTTTCATCGACCTAATAACTCTGTGGGCTACACCGGTTCTCACACGCCACAAAAATAATTCCATAAAGTGCCACAAGCGCGAGAGGTGAGATAGAAGACAGGTTTTAATAGATGGCGGCAAAAAAAAAGCAGGAAGAAAAGGTGCTAACAGGCGCCAGCCACCTCTTCAGCGAGAGCCGTCAGATTCCAACTGGATTAATTTGGGTGGAATTCAAAATGAAGTTAAACGTCCAAATTCATCTGTTCGCACAATATTAAAGCCACTTGACATTTTTATTGACTCGCTATGATGTCATCCGCATCGTCAATCGGTCCCGAAAAAGTTCCCATTATTGTTTTTCAATGTTTCTCCGCACGGTGGGAAATTTTTCAAATGCTAATGTGTGCCTGGCTACACTTCCGCTGCCCTTTGATGCTAATTGGCGGCGTCACATCCACTTTGCCGCCCATGCCTGGCGGTCCACTTTGACAATTTCAAAATCCAATAGGAATTCTATTGTGGCTTGGCGCACGACTGTTCTCCCACAAGGTTGTCGACTGTCAATCACCGTTTGGTCGAACTTTAAAAAAATATATAGCTTAGCGACCAGTTGAAATGAAGCAGAGCTCCCCAAATCACGATTTGAAAATTGCATTGGGGCAACATTGATTCAAATTTGCCTAATTGCTCAACCCGATTTAAGAAGTAGACGAATCTTTCTATAACACTAATTGGGTGGAATTGTTTAAAAGCTTCGGCTGTGAAAGCTTCATTGGTATGCTTTTGGTTTTAAGTGCTTTGACGTCACCATCTTTGGTTTGTCGCTTAATTGATGGATGCACTAAAGCGGTAAATCATCTTAATTGGATTATGCAAATGATGTCAGATTGCTGGACACCTTTGCAATTGGATCTGTGATAAGACAGCCAAAACAATTAATGTCAAGATAGGGTTGATGCAAACATGCAGAGAAATGACGAATGTGAATCAGGTAAGCCGAGCACATTTTTTTTGCCCACAGCTCCGATTTGACAACGTAAAGGTTAACTAATTCTTTAAATCAAAATCCAAGAAAAATATGTCAGGACTCAACATTCTGCATGAGGAGGCGGACGGCTGGATGACAACTTTGAAGGTCTCCCGTCCGTCATGTGCCAAGCTAGTCAACATGTGAGCCACAAAGGCGAATGAGAATTATTCCAGTGAGACTGCATAGCCTTTACAATGAATATGTATTTATTTTATTATGGTTGATTATATGTAAATCACTGGAAATATTAAAACTGAATGATGACATTTTAGGGACAGAGACTCTCTGCGCTTTGCTTTTAAGTACATTGTTTAGCTTGGAGCATTTTATTTTTTAAAGATTCAAATGACTATGAGGACAGCTGCATACTTTATCAGTTTCGCACTGATCCAAATTCAAATTGTTCGCATTAATTTATGCTTTTGTAGCAGTTTTCATTTGAATTATTTCAACCAAGACAAGTTTATGACAAATGTCCATGAGGCTTTTTGGAAATAGAAGCCAACAGCAACGAGTGCCGGGAAAGCGCAATGAGAGCGACAGGGCTTGGAATGCAATAAAGAAGCCCAAACCGCACGGAAGAAACACGGCCGTGGATGTTCTTTGGTATCTCGTTTCAACCGCGGGATTTACAAGAGCACGCTTTTAAAACGATACCGACGTATTGGAGCTTCTCTTATCGAAAGAATGTTACGGGGCAATCACGTGATGTCTGTGTGTGGATCCCCGGCACACCTGTTGAGATCTTTACGAGCAATAATAAGAGGCCCGGCTGCGAGATGCGAGCTAATGTGATGAGTGAGAAACGTCTTTATGGGGTTTTAAACCTTGGAGCCTCAAAGTACTAACATTGCTTAGCTTGAAGTAAAACAAAACAGCTACCAACAGCATCCATTTTATGGATTATAAAATGTAACGGAAGATCGAAAGGTGCACCTGTTGATTTGTTTGGGTGGATTGCAACGACGGTTCGTTCTGCCGTTTGCCACGTCGGCACCGCATCCGCCGCCAAAGTGGAGCGTCACCAAGACGGAGGCGCTGATGACAGGTTCGCAGCGAGGGGCTAATTGTATCAATATGGAACAGAATAATCCCTAGTTGCGCCGAAGAGACCCTTCAGACATGTTTTTGATCAAACTGAGTCATTGCGGTGAGAAGGAGCTGTCGAACAAGCAGACTCCTCGCATTGTTTTCTTAGAGGAGAATTTAAACTAGCTTCTTTGGTTATCTTTTGACTGAGCCAGCTGGTAACTTTTAAGGCCTGTGATTTGGACGCTCCATCTGTTTGCACTTTTCGACACGAGGGACATTTTTGACATGAGTGAGGATTTCAACGGCTAGGTTAGCTTGCGTGAATGCGTTTTAAAACACCATGACCGTATTTGGGAAAACACAGCAGCTATTGCAGCATAGTCCAACATGAAATAAGTGTCGTTTAAACGGGCCCCTGAGTAAATCTAACATTTCGACAACTCTCGAATCGGCGAGCTGCGTTGAGTCACGGCCGTGCGCGCTGTCAAGGCATCGAAGCGGATAGCTAATCCACACGTGTTCCGACTCATACGCAGATTTGGCAGCGGCATCAAGGACGGTGTGCAGGAGATGGACACTATCCTTGTTGACAGTACCTTGACAAGCGTAATCCCGGATAACACGCAGCGGGTAGACAAACAGATAAACAAAAAAATTGCAGGGACGAGCGCTCAACCGCAGCACCGCACTTCCCCCGGCTCCGACGTTCTTTCTGTGCCCCTGAGTGACAAAAATGGAGACGCGCTTCCGACAGCGAGGGACAAAATACGGCATGGTACAAAACCACAATCATACGCTGCAGCGTGCATAAACAGCAACGGAGGCAAATACATAAAAAGCATCGTGTAACTACGCATCATGGGAACGGCCGCTAAGCTCCTTGAAATCCCCGCATTTGTAGACCGAGTTGACGTTATGCTTTTTGCAAACCAAAACACAAACGCAACAATTAGAACTCCTGTCTGTGATGTGTCACTTAAAAACAAGGTTGTGGGGGGGGGGGGAGAAACGTTATCAATGTGTGCAGACTATTCCATGAACTATTATTCTGTGTCACTACTGACTTTAAAACAAAAATAAAAAAGGATTCCACAAAGTGTGTGTGTTGTAGCGTTCTTACCCTAAGGGCTTGACTGTATGGGCCGATGTTGGCCGGGGCCCAGTGAGATAAACTCTGCACGTGGAGCGCTTCCCTCCGATGAAAGCAACCCTCCGCGGCCGGCTCGCTCCACTCATGGAGGAGACAGTCCATCCGAAGAAGATGGCCAGCGGGCAGCGAGGCCTGGACGCACACCCTGGATGTCGAAAAGGAGTGTTTTAGCATGACTGCTCGGAATGGGATGTGGTTGAGTTTGTACCTGGCAGGAGGGTTGGTGGAAAAGTGGTTCTTATACACGGAGTTGAGGGGACCAAAGTCGTCCATGTTGTTCACGTAAAGGTGGACGAGGACAATGTCCTTCATGTTCCAGCCTCTGGCATCCAGCTGACCTGGACACACAAAGAGTGTGAATGGTTATTATGAATGTTTTTTGGGTACTGTATGCAAATCATTGAGTTTGATATATAATAGTCATGTATATATTTAGTATTTTTTCACTTTGACATTTTTTTAAAAATGATTTCTTATTAAAAATGAAGAAAAATAGGTTAGTAAACGTAATATTAGACATATTTTTGGTTATTGTCACTGTCCAAATAAAATATTTTTTATTCATGTTTCTAAGTGCCAAAAAAAATTTTTTGTTTCTGCAACTGTGAGGTTCTTGTTCTTATTCACAAAAAAGGCTAAGCTTATTTTATTATTTCTTTTATTTGGTTTTTATTTATTTATATTCACTATCTAATAAAAAAAGTCCAAACACTGAATTAATTTCCAGATTTTGTGAGTTACTCCTGTTCCTTCAGAAAAAAGCCACAAAAAAAGTATTTTGGGTGATAGTTGCTAAAGTAATGTTTCAAAGAAAAATGTGGACATGCTTTTCACCAGGCAGCAACAAAACACAACTTCTCCTTAATGGTCAGTTCAAACAATTTGGTTTTGAAGATTACCTCCAACAATGGGCTAAGCCTGCTTCAACTTGAGCCTTTTTTTTTTTTTTTTTTTTGGAGGTTGTGCAGCTCCTCCAGGCAGCGCTTAGCAATAAAGCCAACCTGTGCATCTGCAAAGCATCGGCTTTGTGCTGAAGATCGTTTCGTTGATGTATTTTTAATACGACTGAAGCCACAGTGAAGCGCTAATGGTGTTTGTCCCTCCCTGAAAGCGTACGCGGCGTGCGTGCATGTCGAGTACAAACACAAGCTCGACACACACACACACACAAAACGCTCAAAGCCAAGTCTCCCCTTGCAATCGTTTGAAAGCGCTTCAAGTTTGTTTTGCCTTCGCCAACACCGCCGTCTCTCTCGCACTACTTCATCCTCATACAAAGAGGCCGTTCATTAAATATTAACTTGTTTAATATTGTCTCCACGCTGCGAAGGCAATTCAGCCCAGCACCGTGATAAACATTAAATATGCTTTTCATCTTTCGCTCCTCTTTCTCCATCAAAAAAAAAAGAAACGGTTCGAGAGCGAGGGAGAGCGAGGGAACTACAGATAGACTGCAAAAAGCGCCCACTTTGAAACATCTGCGGGGCAAAAATGATAAAACGTGACTGTACTGTCTGGACGCCTGCGTTAAAAAAGCGTCTGGCGTCGTCGGGGTACATTTGAAGAGCTTGTCCTTGTTTGGTGGCGAGGTCACCGTTTGCTATTCCGCTCGAGCAGCCGACGTAGCGTCTGACGCCAGGCCTTGGTCTCCTGCTGGGTTGTCGAGCCCGGGACGAGACCTCAGAAAGGCTTTGGCGCTACGCCTCACGCATGCTAACAAAGCCAGAAGAAAACCAAAAGGATGGAGGAAGAAATCCGGTCCTACCCGAGTGCTTCATCCTTCCTCATTGAAATGAATTATGAAACTATGGACTATAATACCGCAGCGTCTGAAGCTAACAGGATCAGCTAACATTAGCATTTAAACAGAACATCATAGTTTGTTTTGCTAAGTGCCAATAGAGAGAGGTACTACATCGATCATTGTTCTGATTCCTTTCCTTACTTCTCAAGAGTACAAAAGCCGCTGCAGTCTGGCCCTGGATCCCGGGGTCTTGGCTTTGCAGGCCGTTGATGCCAGAAATCCACTGGTAACCCTGAGAAGTTCTGGAAGAACAGGACGGAGGCACATCTGCGGGGACTGCTTTAAATACGGAGGAGAGCGTTTGCAGGTTAGGAGACGAGATGGATTTTTGGAGGCCCATTCCAATACTTGGTGGAATCAAATTCTGGATAATGATATTGATTGATGACCCGCTCTTTATGCGCGTGATGCAGGAGGTAACCATGCATAGATGCAGACAAGCGACGGAGGCATCGCAATGCGTGTCACACAGATTCATGGAACGGATATCAAACCCCCGCCCCAACCCTCCACCTTTCCATACACATGTGTATTGTAAACATAAACGCAGGGCTGCACGCATGCCGGAACAATAAGCGAAGCTCACCGTAGCCTTGCTGACAACTAAGGTCAGCGACTGATGTAAATTGTCGCCGGTGAGGGTGGTCGTCTCCAGCTCCATCAGCATATTCCGCCTCCTCCGTCATCTTGTCAATGGCGCTCTGGCAAGGACAACGAGCGCGGGCCACATCTCGCGCCACCGCATCCTGCCATTAGGGGTGAGAGTGTGTAAAAGGGGGGGGGGGCGTATACACGAGGCCAAAGCAGACAAAACGCTGCATAATTACTCAACCTTTTCAATGCGTGTCAGTCTTTTGAGAGCCCGGGCAAACGTAACTTGAAGGTGGATGAATATGGAAACAAGGCCCTGACATACTTGTGTGTTGGGAGAGCAGAGATTCAATCACGCCGGCTGTCAGTCAAATGTGACGAGCACGCGGGCGGCGGCTGCGCTTGTGTTTTTCGTCTTTATCTCTCCGCGTCGCCTTTAAATCGCAAATCATTAGCATTCTCTCGAGGCGCGCGCGCGCGCGTTACCTGCCAAAGCCGGCCGCTGCATTCAAATACATATTTCATAGTTTATCCACACACTCCCGTCACCATGCCCTAAACTCATTGACCCCCCCCCCCCTTCCTTCATCTGCTGTCAACTGCATTAGGCCATAAGATAATCAAATTAATTATACTTCATCCCCTCTGCTCTCCTTGCCAGCATGAAAAATAGCTTGACTAGCATTAACGGAGGGCAAATGACGGCGGTCCGTCCCCACCCCCTGAGCCCGGTGCCGTCTCCTCTAGTGCTGGTGTCAGCGCCGATCTGTCACCCTGACGAGAAGAGCTTCAGAAGGCTGAACCGGGGCAGGTTCTCCCCTGGTCGCCCCCCCCCACGCCTCGACTATCCCTGGATCTTCCTGTTCTTCCCCCAGCATCCTTGGGGTGGGGGGTGGGCATGTGATGTGGGGGGAATATATAGCTTCAGGGTGCAAGGCTGCGGGGTCACGGGTGGAGTGCGACGGGGGTATGTTTTCTGTCCATAACAACCCCCCCAACCCACACGAAGGAGGCAACAAAAAAGCAAATCAGCTTTCATACATTATTGTAAGACGCTCGAATCATGCAACTTATTCCAGTTCGTGTTTTGCTATTCACCATCGTTTCTTTGAGCTCCTTTTAATTAAGCCCAAAAAAAACACAAAAAAAAAAAACACGCCCACTTAGCCTCCTACCTGAATGCAAATCGGCCTAATTTGAGAGGACATGTTTATTAAGCTGGGCCTAGTTTGGGGCAGCAGTGAATATTGCAGACGTCAAAGTAGGCCATGCGGGGCTGGAGGATGGAGAGGGAGAGAGAGAGAGAGTATGCGAAAGGGTGGCCCCTCTGGAAGCTGATCTGAACTCTAGCCTCCGGTTCCGTGCTCCTCCCTCTCCTCCTGAGCAAAGTTATCACACACCAAAGGCGTTTGTTCTTCTATTTGTTTTGCCCTGTGAGTGCTTTGGCAACAACCAACACCAAAAAAGGGACTCACTTCTGTTTTTTTTTTCTCTCTTTTGTTTTTTTGGCCATTAAGTTCATCGCGTTGTGGCGAATAGGATTGATTTCATCTGCTGGCTTCTACTCACTCTGTCTTTGCTTTCTGTGCGCATGGCGGTTAAGCGCAGGTAGCCGACTGGCGCGAACGCGTCGGCCGAGTGGATGGTCGTCTCGGACGAATCGCTGCGATGCGTGAGGGGAAAAGCAGTTAGGGTTTCTCTTCTTGTTGCAAGTCAGAAAATAAATCAAGATTTGAGTTTCGGAATACTCACATGACGAGCCTCTTTTTGAAGAGGGGGCAATCTAGGGTAAAGGTTTCATATTCTCCTCCTTCTCCGCAAATATGGACGCCGTACTTCTGGGAGAGCTGCGCAAACCACCAAAAATGAAGCTCTTGCTTAAAGTACACAATCATACAATGAAAAATGAATTTTAGAGCATAAAAAGCCAATGACAAGTAGCACTCCTCTGGCAAAAATGTATCATCATCCATTTTAACTGGGCTGATACTGAATGCGTTAAAAAAGTAAACAAAGACTGATTTCGAACATAATATGCCTTGCGAGAACATGATACCTGTTTCAGGTGTGGTGCCATGTCGGCCAGAGATTTTCCCAGGTGCTTGTCGGGGTCCAGGCCTAACGTGCGGAGAGAAAGAATCACAGATGAGGTGACCGACGTCAACACATCGGGTTGTTTGACTTTGCAAGGAGTGTAGACACATCTCTGCGGCTAAGGATAACAGTTTTCAAAAGCTGTGTATGCACACAAATGTATACTTATATACGCGCACGTCATCTACTCCCCCCTTGAGAACATAAACTGTGGAAAGAGATGCTGTTTATTTGTCTTGAGCCCTCCCGGTGCAGAGAAGTGACTCAAGGGCATAGGGAGGGGAAGATAGGGACTAGCCAGCATGCCTCACTCCACTGAGCTTCATACGGTCAACATCTGATGACTGTAATGGGCTCACCCTTCATTGTTCAGCTCCCAAGACAATGATTTCATACTGCACGTCACCAAAGATGTGTCTTCAGTGATTGACGTGATCTTTAACAAGTGGCCGATTCATCCCGAGAGGTATGGCGCACCCCTGATGATCGCTGAGATGGCCATAAAACCTTTTTGAGTGTGTGTGTAGGGGAAGTGGGAGGGGGGTTCTAATTAAAGGAGCAAAGTTAATCGTAATGTGAGGATATCTTCTCCCTCGTGGCCTGACAAGCTCAAAGGTTAAAGTGTCAGTCGGCGCGAGCCCACCCGTGGGGAGCCATGGGTGGGAGACGTGAAGGCGGAATTTGGGCTTCATCTTAATCCCAATTGTATTTCACGATGGTCCAACACAATGTGGGGGGGGGGGGGGGGCATGACGGTAGAATGAGCACAACCTTATTCTCATCCCGGGGGACCCGTGCTCTTAATTAGAGTGAGAATTTCTAATCTCGACATCCTCTCATCTTAACCCCGCCGCAAAGGTAATAAGGAGCGATGCATTAAAATTAAATTCCTTTTAAATATCCTCTATAATTAGTCATGTCTTTTAACAAAATCTTCATAATTGGCTCCAAATTGCAGAGGGGATGCCACCCTTTTTTTTTTGATAGTTTCATTAAATTTTATGCACTTAAATTATTGATGATCAGCAAGGAGACAATTACTTAAAAGCCTTAAGTAGCACAAACGGTGCGAAAATAGCGTCAACACGTTTCAGCAGGCAGCCCTGTATTGACACCACTTGACTTTCCTAGCAAAAAAAAAAAAGTTTTGTTGGCCTTTGCCCACCGTGAAGAGGTTTAGCTGTGTGAAGTTACATTGTTAGCTCAAACTACTTGTAAGTTCCCTTCCGTGCGCTGAATGGAAAAACCTGGAGATGGCAGATAGCGTCTTAGCCCAAGCCAGCCTAGCCGTGAGCGCGCTATCGCAGATGTCCACGGGCTTTTTCTCCCAATCTGGTGACAGCTCGGCTTTAATCCCCCCCCACGCCAAATTACATTGGTGACGTGCGGCACTTTAGCCCACTAAATGGATAGTATAAGCGTCTCGCCTCCCTTGTCAAGTGAGCACTTTTAAAACTACGCTCGAAAACAATACATCTTCGCTCGCTATCACAAAGAAGGGGCCGAAACAACGGACGATAAGAGGAAGGTTATATGGAACATTTGTCAGGCTTTTTTTTTTTTTATCAGGAATTCAGTGTCTGGATGGAATTACGGAAAGCGGAAATTGTGTTGGGATAAAACTTTGTCATCCCTAAGAGAAATCGGGGAAAAAAAAAAAGAACAAAAAGGGGAGGGGGGGTGAGGGGGCTTTGATTTTTGTATTGTCTTGGGAGAAGAATCCCAATTAAGCGAGGGACCTGTGGTGCCCTGACTCGCCACCATCGATTAGCTAATTAGATGAATATTTGATCGTGACTTTCAGAAGAACCAATTACCTTTAGGAAAACAAGAAACACTCATTTAATTTTTCTGTCATTTTGAGGTGCAAAAAAATTGGATTTGGACAATGAGGTGTAATATGAAAAGCTGAATTAGCCAAATAAAAAATAAAAAAGTCAGCCATTTTGTTTATATTTGTGAAATTTCACTTCTTTTGTTGTTAGGGTTTTTTTTTTATTCAGTGACCAGTTGAGCTTGTTAATTTTTTAACGACATTTTCTTCTAGCGCTACTTTTCTCTTGTTACATGGTATTAAGCTGCCATCAGCACAGATTTCAAACTTGGGGAGAATTCACTTAGGGGATTATCCCACATTTGGACAGCTGTCTTTTCACAACGAGGATTTGTCATCAAGCTATATCCTCCCCTTAAGAAAAAAAAAAAGATACTTTTCTTTATCCATTCCCTTTTAATTTGCACCTATCTTCCCCGAGCGGCAAACGGAGGAATATTAATCTTTATTGACTTGGCGGGAAAGCGTGGGGACGCATTTGGCCGTATCATTTTGACAGAATATCGTAAGCTGTTTCAGCTGTCATTTCATAGGGAGACTTAAACTTTGACCTCCACACTTTTTTTGGAAAAAAAGAAAATGATGAGGTAAATCCTTTTCTGTCTCCAACAAGACTTTTTGTGCTGTCACACAATCACTGCCCAGACCTGCTCCCACCAAAAAGCTGCAATTAGAAGAGGATTGCCTAAAGGCCTTCCTTCAAAAGTCTCCTTTCTAATTACTTGTGCCGCGGGACAAGTGAGGAGTCGATAAGATCGCGCCACTTTTTTTATTACCTGTAGCCAAAACACAAGCACATGAAACTGGCAATATTGTGGAAGGCCTAGCTGCATGCTAAAAAAAAAAAAAAAAAAAAAAGACACCCGAGGTGATGTTTCTTTCTGATTATAATCCGCAAAAAAATGTAGAGGATTCGCTTTCAGATGAAGTTTTGTTTATGGTAGAGTGAACAGAGTTACAAGTGATTACTTTTCCCTAAATAGTTCAGCTCTATTAACAAGTGATGCTTTGTGTTTTGTAATCGTCATAGCGCAGCAAGAAACTTTGAGAAAAGTGAGCGTTTGAACAAGAAAACTTTTTTTTGATTTCCTGAACATAGTAAGTCCTCGTCATCTTCTGGCCCTCAGGCTCCAAAACAGGCAGCGAATTACAGCGCATTTACCTCAACGTGGTTGAGAGACAGAAACGAGTGCTCGCCCATTTTTAATCAGGTACGGAGAGCGCGACACGGAGGGACACATGCCGTTTATTGACGGGCTAAATGTGATCGGGAGGAGGCGGGCGATCACCTAGCACGATAGCAAGCGTGCACGCCCTCCTCCCTCGGCGCTCCTTATCTCCTCACATTGTTCTCCGCTTCAATACCTTTGCCTCTGGCACACGTCTCGACAACCGGCGCTAAGCCGCAGATCCGCGATTAGGCCATTATTCTGCTTCTCGCGCTTTCTTCTCCCCTCCTTCCTATCAGTCACTGATCGAAATTCGCCCGTTCCTGCCACTACTTAGTAAAGAGAGTAAAATGGCTGACCGTGGGGGGAGGGATGATAGGGAGGGGGGGGGTATCTCACCTAAGGCGGCGACTTTGATGAGGATGGCGTGGACGTCAGATGATATCATCTCGGAGAGCAGCGACTCCTGGTCTCGCCGCCACAGGTAGGCCAGAAGCTGTAAACCAAGACGCAAGCACCTGGGGGGGGGGGGGGGGGGGGGGGGGGGGCAGGAGAAAGTGAGAAGGGGCGAAGGGGAGCTTGATTACAGTGGTTCGCCCCTAAAGTTTTTTTCCTCTTTCCAAAAGCTCATCAAGGAGTGCTAATTACGGGATGGAGTCTAATTAAAGAGTTGTGTTGTAAGCCTTTTGAGTGAGACTTACACATTTTCAAGACGGACCCTCTGGTAATCAGAGAGAATGGCCCCTGCAGACACCGCGTCGACACCCTCCTTTTCCTGTGGAGAGAATGAAGGAACCTTCAAACACAAACGCTCACCCCCCCCGCACTTCCCTCACTTTCTACATTACGTGCGATACACTCAGCAATGACGTTTGCGTCCCGTGGGGGGCTAAAGATTGTTTGCTCAACCTACAATGGTGTTTCTAATCTGACCCGAGACACACACAAACACAAAATGACGCGCACACGCACACTCGGCGTGTCTTTCCATTCACTGTCAGGATGTTTACATTCGGGTCATATCAAAAGCACGGCCGTTCAACCCACATTCCCTGGGGATTGATTTATTTAGCAATGAGTACAAGTTCTGTTTTCTGTATTCTTGCTGCCCTCATTTTTAATATTTCTCTGTACTTTTGGGGCCGTAGTGTATTTGATCAATATTCTAATTGCTTTTCATTTTTTTCCATATAGTGAACAACTCCAGGGAAGAACGGGAACAGGTCCTAACCGGAAGCCACACAAACAATCACAAGCAAGGTGCAGTGGTGCATGCCCCCCACCGCCCCCCTTCCCCTCGGTGTGTCCGACATACACCTGCAGATTCATCAGCACATTACACAGGCTGTAATTAGAAAGCCGGGCCGGCGGTGGGAGCGGTCTCCAGTAAATTACCTTGTAGACATTATCAATTTCCCTGGCTACTGGTCCTTAAGATAACCCTCGCGGTCGTCCTCCGCCTCCCCGCCGCCCGCGCTTGCTTCCTGCAATTTTTCTCTGCCTGATAAACATGCTGATTAAAGCGAGCAGCGTGTAAACCTTTGATACTTTCCTAAATGAAATCCATGCCCTGCCTGGGGCCTGATGCTTTGCTGAACACAAACACACACAACTCCAAGTAGGCATGCCTGCTAAATGCTAATCAGATAAAAAAATGTGTGTGTGTGTGTGGTGCGAAATACAGTGCGCTGTGAAAGGTAAAATGGGGGAACACGCAGATAAAGGTGGATCTAATGGCGTGACCTCGAGTTTAAACATCTCCAGGCCTCGGGATTCAGTATGTCTTAACGTCCCTCCGTTGTGAGAAACATTACCGTCAATCCCGCTGGCCGGTGACAGTAATTAAGTCGGACTGATAGCGTTGCGGGGCCCGGCGTAGCAGCTCAGGGGGCTTGCGGGCACAGTCATGTAATTCGAGGTAAGCCTCAGGGCCGGCGCTCTGGTCTAATGCAATGATAACCCTTTTGCCTAAATGCAACTGTCACTTCCTAAAGAGGCCAATTAGGAGTCGCAGATTGCGACGAGGAAGGACAAAGAGAAGAGTCGAAGAGAAAGGTCGGGGCTATCGAGTGAATCAACACCAATCGTATAAAAAGGGGAAAAAAAACAAAATGGCCGACTTCCTGTTCCATTTTGGCTTAGGGTCCTTGAAACTTTTTAGTAGAAGAGAAAGGTTGGGGCTATCGAGTGAATCAACACCAACCATCAATAAAGGAAAATAAAAAACAAAATGGCCGACTTCCTGTTCCATTTTGGCTAAGGGTCCTTCACTGTCTTGTTATGAGAGACACATTTCAGTCTCGCTGGGCTTGGACGGGCTCTGACAAAAACTCGACCTAACTATCCCCGTCCTCTCCATCAGGCACAAAAAAAAAGCTATTAATAAGGATCTATGGCCCCGAGCGATGGAAGTCCTCGGTCCCCCTAGCCGTGTCCATCAGGGTACTTAGCCTCATGCAGTCATTAACTCCCGTTACTAATTGTCAAATTCATTAAACTCCTCCTTACCCCCGCATCGGGATTGTCTCCCGTGTAAATGGATGGACGAGGACTGAGTTATTAAGATGTCAGCTGCGGGGGAAGATTAGGGCCAGGAGGCACGCTTCGCAAAATAACGACACGGCCGTTAAACTCAAACCGCAAGGTAGCGTGCCTGATATACTTTGTAATTATATATACATCCATCTTGGGAGGGACATAAAAGAGTTGTTCAATTGTATTCACAGTCACGCTGCCTTCAGGTAAGACGTAGATTTGACCTATTGGTAGGACAGGAGGAAAAAATAAAATGCATTTATTTATATTTTTCGATGATGGTTGGACGGAATTTCAAGTGACAGTAACTCAAATGCATTACTCGCTCATCAGAGCAAAACTGCACAATATTGAGGAACAGAAGCAACCTTGACAATTAGAACACCATGAAAAATTCAAAATTCCATATTCCTGCCGAATACATAAGAACCCTCATTAGCTCCCAATGGCTGTCACTGTGACGTCTTAATTATACCGCTTGGCAATACAAAAGCTCCATTTAGCAAAATGCCGGGTTTCCAAAATGCCTCCCTCTGCCTATTCTGGCAACGGTAAGATGCCCGAGTCGGCGGATTTTGACTATTATGCGCCGCCTTGACAGACATCTTTATGCAAAAAAAGCGAAGGGGGGGAAAAAAAAATGGTCTTTTTGTCGAGTCCAAAGTTGTTGACGCAGACTTTCCATTATGTTATTGCCTCTTGCATGTGCGATGGCGGGGGAGTGGAAGGCGACAAGGTAGAGAAATTAATTAAAGTGCTTTGAATGACAGCTTGCTCAAGGGCATTGGGGCACCATCGCACACTGTATCGCCATCATCATATCGACGCCACGGCTAACCTCTATCCTTTACCCCCCTCTCTTGTCAAACATTCCTCCTCCTCTCCATGCAGCTCTTCCAGGGCCCCTCAAGTAAGTGAAGGGACACTTTTAATGTTCTCTCCATTAGATCAGCTCGCCACCCTATCGTCATGTAATGTAATGACATGGAGGGAACACGGAGAGAGGGGCTGGGCCAGCTCAAGTGCTTGTCGTACGTGGGGGAGAGGGCCAGCTTGGGTCAAGTGATTGTGTTTAATGCGATGCGGACCAACAGTCCCGGGGCGTGGCGGGCTGTCCCGACAAGTTGGGGTACGCGGCACTGACTGGAAGCTTAGGGTTGGCTTATTTTGCATCTGTGAAGATTGATATACCCCAAGGTGGTGTTTTGAAAATTTAGACCAAGAAGCCAGTTTCACTTTGTGATGTGACATTTTGTGATAGACCCACAAAAAATGTGAAGTCAGACCAAAAAGCCAGTTTTACTTAGTGAGGTGACATTTTGTAGTAGACCCACAAAAAAATGTGACCTCAGACCAAGAAGCCAGTTTCACCTAGTGACGTGACTTTTTCGAGTAGACCCACAAAAAATCAGAAAAGATACAGACAGTATGCTATTTTAGCAACATTTTAAGGTAGTCGTCTCAATTTCCAGGGGTCCTTCAAAAACCAACGACTCAAATCTCAGTACAATGCGGCAGTGTACAACCTGACATGCGGGCTTAGCAGCTGTCTTTGCAAAGCTCCGGAAATCTTTCACCGTCATTCTCGTTGGTAAACTGGCGAGGCTTTCTTTCCTGAGCAGCTGTTGAGAGACGGGTCTGAACTCACTGACGGGCTTGTAAAATGTCGCGCGTCGGTCCTCAACCATTCAGTTTGGTGGGCCAAAAAAATAACATACAGCTCGCAAAACAGGTTCTTGTGATTAGATCCTCAGATACAATGAGATGTTTATTTTTATTGTTTTTTTCCATAAAGTACAGCTGTCACTATCGCTGGTGTTAATTTTATTCTCAACTACTCATGGTAGCTTTGTGCGACTGCCCACTTACAGCTCTTTAACAAGAACGTTCCCCTTTGGGCTAATAAAGGCTTATTACATTATACGCCTAATATGTAACACGCCCACAGATCATTTACAGCAATTCCGACACACTTGCCTAAGTGTAGTATATGGAATAACGGGACTGTAAGAAATCATCTTAAAAAAAAAAAAAAAAAGGTAAAGAGACTAACGTTTCATGAGTTTCCTCTCGGATATATTCAGAGAGATACATAAACATGGGCCTTGCCAGAAACCAGGCTGGGACGGAGAAGGCCACGGCCAAAGCAAGCACAAAGACCAGGTTTCAGCAAGCCCAAGGACGAAGGGAGATTTCTGTATCCCAAAAAAAAAAAAACTGGAAGATGGAAGGTAGTTTATCAAACGCCCGTCGGCCCGTGAATACTAGCCGAGAAAACCGATACGCTAAAGTTATTTTCTGCAGAAAGTGGAACAATGTCCCTTTGTTTTCCACATGATCGACTGCGATTGTTTTTGCAAAGAGAGGAAATGATGCAACGGCTTCCCAAAAGATTCCAGGTTTTACTTGTCACCGATAAAAGGATAACATTTTCCGTAAAAAAAAATAAAAATAAAGTTGATCCCAGCTCCGTCACAGCTGGGGTAAAAGTGTCTCAGACAGAAACACACTCACAAATGTTGTTTCTGGTGAGGTCAGGTTCCAGGCTCTTGGCATGTCGGCCCGCTCGGTCCGTCCTGCCGTTCGCGGCGCGGCGCTCCAACCGACCATCACAGAAGGAAAACACGCCGCTTTAACCGATTCTCCAGACTGCAGGTGGTGTTTTTCCAACTTATGACTTGGGTAATGGAGCCTGCCGCAAATATTTCATGTGGGGAACGGCTCGCAAAATACAACATAAAAGGAAATACATTTTGGATCTGACGACGGCTTAGCTGTCTGTTGTAAAATACTCAACCTGTCCTTTTAGAATATCGTCCAAATCTGCTCCAGACAGAAAACGAGCAGCCTAGCCAAAAGACCAAAATGCTAGCTTGGCAGTCGTTAGTGGCTCTTGCCTTTGGGCCCGCCCACTTCGAATACTTCCCGCCATTTCCACGCAAGGGGCCGACCAACTGGCGCTACACAAAACAAGCTAACGTTAGCTGTTGCACCATTAACATGTACAAGGACCAAAAGAGCAACACAAAACAACTTTTGGCTGCTTTTAAGCTCACTCCAAGCACAGCATTTTGTGGTACCCCCGAACCGCAAACAAGCTCACATTAGCTGGCTTATTGATCGTCTCTCCGAAACCCTTCGCCTGTGACCCCTGAGGTCATGATTTATGTATTAAGCCGCTTTTAAGAAAAATCCATTTTCCTGTTGAGCCCCCCCCCCCCGATGAACGTCTAATGCGGCACCGCGCCGGTAATCAGAGAAGGGCTGTATGTTTGATTTCGACACCCGCCTCCGCCCTCCTCCAGCAAGTTCGCACCGCTCTGGCTTGCCTCGCAACACCTCAGCTCCCGAATCGATACAACTAAGAGATTCTTCCGCCTGCCCGACGGCCTCCTTTCTACGGCTTCCCTCCATCCCTTGCTGCGTCTCGATCCAGAAAAATGCGTGCCGACAACGCAATAAAAGCAAAAGTCAAGGACCGGTAAGGACCTTTGGAAGTTTTCGTTATCTAAAACCGATGTTAAAGCTGTTGATAATCTTCCTCTATTGAAGGTCACGATCTAAATTAGAACAAAAGTGCTGCACAAGAACGGATCAAGCGAAAAAAAATCAGTCTCAGCGATGTTTTGCAGAATGCAATTCAGCGCGGCAAATTCGACTTGAAAGTAACATTTCCATCCTCGGCGACGCCGGCGTCGAGCGTGACAAAGATGTCACGCCGCCGCTAATTAAAGCTGGCGGACGGGAACGCGCGCGTAGAGATCATCTATATTTCCTCATCACTCTAATGAGCTTAAATGTCTTCGTCTGCATTCGTCAGCTCAAAGGTTACCGAGTAACAAAGTCGCCGAGTAACGTTGAGTGTTGTGTTTTTGCCGCTTTGTGGTATGATCGTCAGCAAGTGAGCCACTGAAGCTTTTTGGGCCGGACTACTTCAGGAATCAGTGTCTTATTGTGTAATTTAACAATGTCAAGATGGCTGCCGAGAGAAATAAAAAAAAAAAAAACTCATTCAAAAAAAAAAAAAAAAAAAAAGGCTTATGAGCTACATAAAGAAAACAAGCGCACAGGCGAGATGATCTGTCCTCAGCTTCCACCTGACCTTGAAAATACACTGACAAACATACACGTGCCCACGCGGGGGTCATGGGGCACAGAAAGCCCCTGTGTCAGGTCACAGAGCACAGCGAGAAGGATAAAGGATTTGAGGGATGTGATATGACTAATATGAGGGCTTTTGCGGGCCTTCGGGGGGTGGCGGTGGTGAGGCGCGACGGGGATGGGGGGGGGGGGGGGTACTGAACGTTACAGCCAGGGGTGACTGACACTGCTGATCTGTATCACACATCAGAGCGCATCACACACACATAGAGTATGGAATCACACGTGCTATGTGGAGAGAAACGTTGTGGAAAATCCACAATAAGACAGCACGGGGGGAAATTCGAAGGAATGGACTAAATCTTGAAGCAATTTAAAATTAAGTGCAGCGTCACTCAGGGACCCTCCCGTTGAAATAACCCGGTTATTATTAATCAATGTAAAAGGCAGTTCAAAACTTTCAGTTTCTTGATCCCCCTCTCATTGCCGCCTGCGTTCTTCAAATAATGAAAAATATATGGGGAAAAAAATGCTACAAAAATTGGGTAATCTGTCTGGTGTTTTTCTATTTGAGAAAACATAATTTATAAAAATATCATACCTTATTTATCTTCCCCAGAATAAAGCCATACTATTATGATAATAAATGTAAAGCTGTGGTATGAAAATATTTCTAAGTCAAGTAAATGAAAACGCCTCAATACAGGCCTTGAAGAGAAACAAGGGTCTCTTTTCCTTCTGCCTCGTTCTCCTTCCCCAAAACAAGATTGTTCAAAGACGAGCACTTGACGGGATGGGATGGCCGGTTGTCCCGATTCACGTGGATCGGGTTACACGGTTCAAAGGCACGCTGCCATGCACGGCCAGCGGTGAGAGCAGAGGCCGAGGATAGGGCCGCATTGTCCCGCTGTCATTAGCGCTGCTGCCAGCAGATGGATGGCTCGTCACCCCCCCAACCCCTCGCTATTATGATTGGGATTCTTCTTCCTCTCTTCTCTGTCAACAAAAGGTTCTGAAGAATATGATCTCTTCCTTTGATTCTTTTCAATGGCTCCAAAGATGCAAGTGTGGAAGATCCACTTCCAGGTTTGGTCCATAGATGGCACTGTTGGCTCACGCAGACCCAAAAAATAAAACAAATATAAAAACAAGAGGAAGGGCGGGAAGAATGCTCTGCACTCAAACTCATCAACTCCAGCAGAAATTTTTCATCTTTTGCCATGGTGTCATTTGTCAAATATAATCTTGTAACTTCTAATTAATTTGTGAATCTTTCAAAACATCACACTTTATGAACAGCTCACTTTTCACAGATAAAACTTCTTATCCACTCAACAGCTTGTCATTAAAAGGAGTGATTTCTTTTTTTTTTTTAACTTCTCAACTATACCGCCTATGTGTTGAACATAACATAAAAAGACTGATTTGGCCAAATGACACGAGTTTGTAAACCATCCAATTTACACCGCCGGACCAAAATCCTCAGACGTCTAAGATCACAAAGTTCCGTTTCGCTGACTTCACTCGGAGAGCGAGAGGAAGCCTGTTGTTTATGATCGCGGGTCTGCCGATGACGGCGCGAGGGCTAAACGAGGGAATCACTGGAGGTCTGGGAGCCCACGAGGGACTGCAACCGCCGTGATCTATGGCCTGTGTGACTGAGGGGGTCAGCGCTGAGAAGCCTTGGACATTGGGAAATTAGCAGTCTTTGGCAATTATAGAGGCCTGAACACAGGGGAGGGGTATCATACCACATACCAGAAACATGTGTACAATGCTGTCAGAAAAAGGGGTACAGTAGGAGTTCATCTGGGGGCCCCTCTGGGTACAATCTACACTAATGTATACCTGCATAAGTCATTATTCAACTTTATTTATGCAGCACTTTCACACTAGTATCTGTGACTTTTAATGTGTGTGGCTTTAAAAGGAAGAATAGGAATAGCTTGGCTTCAACTCCTAACTTTGTGTATAAAACATAAACCTTTAATTATCCAAGACGGCGTTTTGAGAGTGACGTACCAAGTACGACAGATTGAGAGCAACGACATGAGTTTGTCATCTGCCGTGCAGTTTAGCAGCACTTTACAACATGTGCAAAAAGTACCGCGGCCGTTGAGCGGGCCAGATGGAATCAGACAAGTAAGGCCCCTCTGAGACGGCACTAATGGGCTACTAAGTGAATAAGAATCCAAAGAAGAGGACTTGTAAAACATCTCAGCGGCGTGACATGTGTCGTGAACCTTAGCCGACCGGAGAAGTTTAGTGGCGCCCGGAGAGCTCGGCAAGCGCGAAGAGCGGCCAGAGGACCGAACGTCAGCCAGCTGACATGCTTTGGAACTGGAAGAGTTACGCGAGTTTGGTGTGCCGTGAAACTTTCTGTTCACTGTCAAAAAGTTGGCAAATTTTGCTCCATAAAAATACAACACAGCGACAGCAAAGGCTTCAACCTTGATTGAGCCAAACCCAATCTGAAGCCGAGAAAATAATCATTCGGCGTCTATATTCTGGAAACACAGTACGGAGTATGTTTTAAAAAGACAAAAAAAAGTTCCAAAACAGTGGAGGCACGAAGTTACCTTGACAAGGCTTAGCAGCTGATAAAGATCCTCCACCTCATCCCCCTCCGTCTCCTGATAGTCTCTGCCAGTGTTCAAGCTGGAGCCCTGGATAGTGCGTCGGTAAAGGGGCAAGTCCATGGCCTCGGCGTACAGTTCTATGGCCTGGTGGCCCACTGTTTGGTACATGTAACTGTCCAACTCATCTGGGGGGTTACGTGAGAAGATCAAGACATCGCTTGCACAAGGTGTACCATTTTTTGCATTCCTTAAAAGTTCTAAGCTTGCTGGACTTAACATTTGGCGAACCCGCATAACTAATAGAGACTTAGAGATTTTCCTAATGCTTTGCCCCACTTACGCAGCCAAATAAGGCAACAAACATCATGTTTAGACTTCAACACCACTACAAAGCACAACAAGAAATCCAAAGCATCCTCACCTTTGTGTGCAGGGCGTAGGTTGGCCAGAGCTACAATGTGATGCCCGGCAGCCACACACTGCATCATGTTGTAACAGCTGTCTTTGCCCCCACTGCAACCATGACATAATAAACATACTATGTAAATACAATATGCGTGTGTTATAATAGCTCACGTTAGTTTGTAATAAGTTCTATTTATGGTGCCTAAACGCGCTCTGTATTTGAGATACTTTAAGTACAGTCACGAGTATTCCGTTACTTCCTACCGTGACAATAACACAGCTGAAATGTAATATATTCTGCTTCTTTCAAAACGACATTTGGTAACATTAAAAAGAGCGGTGAGATGACATTTACCTTATTAAAGCGACTACTTTCATCTTCAGAGTCACTTTGGGTATTAATTTAAAAGGTAAACACAGTAAGCCGGTGTCGGTAGGCTCGAGCTTGTCTGTTTACAAGTACACGTGACAATATTTCCGGGTTGAAAGGACCCAACTGACATACCATGGTGCCCAAGAATGTGCCTGATGGAAATACATGAGTAAAGCATTCCACACTCTCTCTCACTCTCTCTCCCTTTCTCTCTTGTCACTGTAACGTGAAATCAATACAATTTAAATTAAAAAATGACAGTAATATTTTAGAACATTCTACCTTTTAATTAAAAAAAAAGAATAGCTACAATAACATTACAATGTAAACCAATAAAATCCTGTCTTAGTGGAAAATAACTCAGTTAAGGCAATGCCTGTTGATTTTTGAAGGATTCAATGGACTATGGGGACGGCCGCGTCGCATTATTTAGAGCACCAATGCACACACATATCTTAGTCAACATGGCTTCACACTGACACACATCCTCTGCCTCACCTTTCTCCAGGGAGACCCCAAAAGTCCATGCGCTAGTATTTGCACACATACATAGGTTGCACGTTTCTCCTCTGAGAGAGCGCTTTTTCGCTCGGAGGAAAAGCCTTTGATGCTCTTTTTGCACTCTGTTGTTGTGCCAGAGACGAATAATTGCTGGTGCTTTCGTGTGCGCTGCTCACCTTCTGCCCCTAAGCGGGCCAAAGGCAATGCATTCTGTTTGAGTATACAAAATGGAGAAAGGCACCTCCTCACCCTCGCGCTTTTAACTACATTCTCTTGTACTTTTTTTGACTTTCCAACTTACGAATATGGGGCAAGATCTACATGATGTGCATGAGCAGAATTTGACTGAATCCCTTTTCATAACAATAAGTCAATACGGAGTCCCCAAAAGTACAGTTTAGCGCAACAATGTATTTTCTCAATTGACTCAAGTCTCTTGTGAAGCCTTTCATTATGCACAGTGTTTATATTGTCTGGTAGGCTCCAATAAGAACACAAACTCCCAAAAGTCAGATGTATTTTTGTAGCCACGGTGCTTGACAGGTAACAATTTCCTTTTAGCCCTTGGACACCTAAAATTGTGTGCAAAGCCTTTCATGACTTGACTCGAGTAAGCATCGCTCATGTGACACGTGTTTGAATAATGACCTTATTTTGGTGATATACTCTCTTGGGTTTTGGTCGTCCTTCAGTTTTCATTATTTGAGCCGCGATATTGTTGCTACTTTGTCACTTGTATTTCATAAAACAGCACCCCCCTTTCCCCATGTCCTTTATGGCAATATTCAGGAAAGCCCCCCTAGGATGCCAGCAAATGTAAAATGTCCCCGCTTATTGGTTTTAATTTATACAGTTTATTACACAGACAAATAAAGAGGCTCCGATTTCACTTGCGCTAGCATTTTTTTGCTGACGTTTTAAAAAAAAAAAACAGTTTATGTCCGCATTGTTGGTGCAACGGGGATAAAAAAAAAAAAAAAAAGTGTTGATAGATAGCCCGATGGTTGTGAATATGAGACGCATAAATATGAAAGAGCGGCGGCGAGGCGTCAAATGACACCCTAGGCCCTTTTTTTCTTAAAAGAGCCTGTGCATAGGACAGGTGATTTACACACGCCCGCCGCAGCTAATTTCTGTCGCGCAAGGACACAAAAAGTTTTGTAATAAGAAGCCGCGCCTCAAATCACCGCACAATAAATTGAGTGTCACAACAAACAGGCCGGCCAAGGTTGCACTCTCTGGTGGCCTCAATTCAAAAACAGGCATGCACACACACGCACTGTTTTGAAACACGACACAGGTATCATCATGCTTTCTTTTCTATTTTCATCAATAGAAAAAAATGAGCCGGAAATGATCAAATATATATCTATTTAAAATTTTCTTTGGCTTTTATGTAAACACATGTACACTTGAGTTTTTACACTTGTGCGAGAATAATATTAAAAAAAAAGTTAAAAAATGAAGATTAAAATTTTGTTTACGTTAGTATTTTATGCATTAATTCTTTCATCATAAAGCTGATTTTTTTTAAAACAAATTTTGGGTAATTGTAAGAAAACGTTACCCTTCTATTTGATCAATTTTACCTGCCATATAATTTACAGTTGCTAAATGTTTTATAATGATGCTGTTACGCTTCATTTCCACCATTTCCAGTGGGGGGGAAAACTGTTTCAAAATGCAAACAAATAGCCCTGAAAAATAATATGAATGAAGCCGCATGATGTTTAATGACAACCAAATGTTATCTTGGAGTTGTATTACATTTGCCCGGGTGTTGTTAACTCCCCTCATTGACGTTGCCTCCATCAGGGGCTCATTTTGCTCCAGAACCATCAACATAATGATACCTCTTTAGGGCCTAACCGCATCCAAATCAGTTAGTAAACAACCCAAACGGGGGGATCTGTACACATTTTTACACACAATTAACTGTTATCACGAGAGGCTTAAACGGATTAGTAGGCCCATTAATGTCGGAGGCTAATCGCTCCTTGATTGGAAATGTGAGACAACGTGAAATCAAGTCAAAAGGCCTTTTGGATCCAAATGGTCTTCAACAGTGTTTTTGTCTCAGTGCCCCCATGAAGACTTGGCTCCTACGTCGTCTTTCCATTTGGCTTGTAAACCGCTTTCACATACGCGGATGATTAATGTTTCGCCTCAAAAGACCCCCCCCCCCACCCCCCGCCTTCTTTAGCTAACTATTATTTCACCATTTAAATCAGGAATTAGATAAGTAACGCAATGCTGAATCAGTCCTTCTTGTATATTTATGATTACATTAAGATAAACCGGACAGATTTGGCTTCTATTTAATCTAGGGGGATACAGTAGTGTATTTCAAATATTGGTCCATTTGCATAATGGAAAATGAAGCAAGCAAACAAAACATTATTACGCCAGCCAAATTAAATTACACGCTATACAATTTTAGGGCTAATTGGCATTTGGGAAAAAGTCCATCCGGCATGAGACATGTGCAGTCCTTTCCTTTGTATAATAATAATAATGATAATAATAATAAGTATGATAGTTTATGAATGTTTGCGTCATATTTACAAAAATTTAAAATACAAAAAATACATAATAGAAAGTAAAAATAACAAGGGTATTATTATAATAATGGTGTAAAATCATATAGTAAGGATCAAATGTTAATTTGGATATTCAGTTCACCACAATTCCATTTTATGTACCCAAAGGTTTTTCCCTTTTCTGTCAAGTGTGCGTGTGGGAAAGACTGCTAGTTCCAAAATTGTGGCCAGTTACTGTATATTGACATGGATTTACAAGGACGGTTTTCATTTTCTCATAGAACTCAATGCAAACAAAACAGAGTAACCAAAATGTCCCCCGGAACTCTTCAAGTTTCATAGTCGCTCTCTAAAGCGATAATTTCCTTATCCGTTAAAGATGACTTTCCAGGGTCCAGGCCAGGCAAAAATCCTTTCCTACAAATGTAATTTCCTCAAACGCTTGTCCTTGATGTGAAATCTTCTGGCCTCTCTTCCAACATCCCGGACACCCCAAATTACAGGCTCGCTGCTGTGAAGCTGCAGCCAAAAAGGATGTGGTCCGTGAAAGTAGGCCCCCGTCTGGATAATTATCACGCTGCCAACGCAAACTGCACGCACGGCCGTCACCTGAGCCAAAGGCTGATACGGGATCTTACACTAATGGCTCGCAGAGACGCTCGCTTCTGTCATGCAGCCTTTTTTGCCAAGACGTTTTAAGATACGCACATATCCAACCAACAAAACCACAAACGTAAAACAATTGCACAAGACCCCCCAGATTAATCCAAAACAATTCGAGCTGGCTCATAATTTTTGGGGTCAAGTGAACAGCTCAAAAGTTGGGTCATAAATGAATCATTTTTTTGCAATCTCATTCCATCAATTTGGGAGGTATATATAACAAAGTGTTGGTAAACGAGTGCGCCCTAATTAGTTTGCTCTCCCAACGACAGCCACCAAATGTATTCCCAATCGGGTATTACTGTAGATCTTGCAATCAGAATATTGGAGCTGACATCAGAGTTTGCCAACTCCCCCAAACACACACACACACACGCACATACACACAGAGGTTCAAAGATCCTCCCGGGCCTGTTATGGCTTTCCCTGGTGATCAAGTGTGACACTCGGCAAACACAAAAGCCTCAACCCTCTCGTGGCTGCGCCTTGCTTTTCTTGGACCGCAAAAGTCCGCCGGCTGCCAAGTTGGCTTGGCAAAAACGAGCTCCCATATCTCTACAGAGTGTGTGTGTGTGTATTTGTGGTTTGTTGATGCGTTGAGTGTATCACAAGGCCCCATGTTTGGATTTCCATATTTAAATGATGTCACTTGGATTCAAAGCCGCCACCACCAAATAGTTTGATCCATGAACAGATTATTTATATTTCCATTATTTCCAACGGGAGGAACATTTGGAATAGCCTCGAACTTGCCTACAAATATTAGAAAGAAAAACAAAGCGCCATCTCTCGAGTCATGATGCAACTCCCTTTTTCCACATGAATCCATTACCCGCTTCTACGTGTCCTTTCATCTCTCCATCTTCTCATCTGCGGTTTTCGTTTCCCTCTTGCGGCGCGACGTCACCTGCGCCAGGTCAGCCAGACCGTCAGAATCGACGCCAGGGCGCTGCGAGCTCAAACGTCTGCAGTTCGTCTTGTGGTTTTGGAGTCGGGACGTCTTGCTCTGACTTGGCGTCCAATGTCAACACTTGCTCGGAAAGGGGCTATTCCTTTCGTTTTTAGTCCTTCTACGGCACGATATGTCTTAGCATCAAGCTAGCAGGCTAAAATGAAGTAAATAAATGGAAGTGGCTTTAAAACAAGTTGAAGTCCCTTTTTTAATTCTTCAAATCATAGCATTTTTACAAAAGTTTTAGCCAAGCAAGTCTTAAGTCCTAAAAGTGTTAACTTGAGTCTGACTTGAGTCATGTCAGCATGTGTTTATCTGGAAGTGGGAAAGAACGGCCGGCCTCTGATGGTTCATTTCTAACGCGGTGACTAACCGTAAATAACAAACAAAATCCAAGGCCTCGTCCTACAGCCACACGGGAGATGACCTTAAATTTATGACCTGCAACCTGTTGGACCTGAGCGATTGCTTGTCACCACCCCCCCCACCAGATAGAGTCTCACCATCAGCAGACCCAGCTTCAGCTTTTACGAGAAGGATTTCACGCATCGGGCCCAATACTCCAATACTTACTGGAGCTTGGTGATTAAAGTAAATAAAAATGAAGGGGGGCAGCTCTAAAAGACAGTGATTTAGTGAGCTGTTGTCACAGTTCAGTAAGGGGGTGACCTGCTGGGGTGGTGTGGCCAAAATACGTGTTGCAGTATTGCAGTTTTCACGCAAATGTCACAAGTTTTAAGCATACGGATTAATTAATATTTCATTTTATTTTTTTATTTATTTTAATATTTTTAAAGATTTTGTATGTTTTATTTATAATATTGAATATTTATTCCTGCTTTAATATTTCTTATAATGGACACGTACAATACTGCTTTTCTAATTATTTATTCAATACAGTATGTGTTGCCGTTTCTTCTTCTTTTTTTTTTTTTTTTTTTAAATAATTTACTTTATTTGACAATTGCCTGTCAAAATACGACTTCCTCCTATTTCTTAAAATGAACAATTACTGTCCTGATCTCCATTCAATTGGTTACACGTGTTCATGGCTACCATGTGCGATGCGATAGAGTTAACAGACTTACAGTCAGACTGGAAAAATAAAAACAGAGTGGAATGGAACATGGAGACCCTGACCCGCCGCTCACCTTCCCCATCACCTTGTAAAAAATAAAAAAAAATAACGACGAGTCCATCATTTCCACCCTTACAGGATTCATCTGCTGGCCTCTCATCTGACAGAGTGGCCCGCGATGCCTTCAAGTGCCAGCCAGGCTATAAAAGACACATCCTGACGGGCCCTCCTTTCTCTGTTGTGTTTAATAGCCGTCGCTCGCCGTCTTCTCCCCCCACCACCTGACCCTCGAGAACTCCGCACCACCCACCCTCAGTCTCAGACCCTTGGCTCACCCCTCGCGTTCAGGGTTCAGGGTCAGGGCAGCAGACTTGTCAGCCGATTGGACCGCTGCCCAGAAGAACTGAGACGGAAGAGACCCTAAAGACCCCGCGACGTCTTGAGAGTGTTTATAACATCTTAAATTTGGGGAGAGCAGACATTTACTGTATGTGAAAAGCAGATTAGGAGGAAAAAAAGTATTATCTGTCAAAAAAGTTGGTGCTGCTGTTTTGGTTTGCAACAGGGTTGGAATTCAGGATAATGCACCCAACACCGTGGGAGTGAACACATGTCAGTTTCCATGTAACATTTGGTAGAGTAGATTTGTCTACTTAGAAAAAAAAGAAAGTATTTCCACGCTCGCAGAGCATTATTTAAGAGCCTGGGCTCTGCCGCTTCCTGTTTCAGGACAAAGCGAGCGCCAACATCTCTGCACTTGACTCATATTTTTAGCCTGCTGGCCTGTGAATCTCTTGACAATTTATGTTCGCGGTCCTTCGGTTTCCTGTTGAAACTAAAAAGCTCGGCGTGTAATCACACAGCGGGCCGACACAATAGATTTCCATCAGGGATGGGGAAAACCTACAGCCCAATAAAACAAAAGTGAACTTTGCTTCATTTACTGTGAAATTCTAATTTTGGAAAAAAAAAAATGCTGACGTAAATCTACCATGGGCCATATTGCACTCGATGATGTCAGCGCAAAACACTTACAATAATTGCCTTGATTAATATTCAAAGCCGAGCTTTCATCAATCGGTCTTGAGTGACGCGTGGAAAAGGGCCAACGCGGGCGCACGCCATTTTCCGTCGTTCTAAATTACGAGGGCATAAAACAACAGGGATCCTTTTGACAGTAACGGCGTAAGCGATGGAATGGCGTCATGAGAAGCGTCTGCGGGGTCACTTCTCTCATGTGAAGTACGTGGATGCGACAGTGTTTACCTACGTTCATCCTGTCTGCGCCGGCCGGCCGACCCGTCGTCGGCTCGGATCTGAGGACAGGTTTCCTTCTGGCGAGCTGGCTAATTGTTTAGAAGGAAGACGGTGAAACACAATCTATAAACAGCCCGGTTGTACGGGGTGCCAGAGGGCCTGGGACAGTGGCTGACCTGTCATATTACTACACGGGCAGTATTTAAAGAAAACCACCCGCGCAAACACAGCGTCGTAAAACATGGCGCCGTTGAGGAAACATCAAATTCAACATTAGAACAATTTGTGTCATATTTTCAACTTATTCAAAAGCCTCAAACCGAGCTCGGCTGCTCTCGGCACACGGAGGGGATATTAAGACCATCGTGTTCAGAGTGACAAATTGATCGGAGTCAATTGAGCTTCTATTATTAACCTCCTATGGTTCACTGTCAATTATCTGTCCCATTAACTCTGCAATACTGTATGCAATATGTATTTAACATTCTCTGCTATTCGGCGCGGCTGAAGCTAATCTCCGATCGTTGGTGGGGAAAAATAAAAAAATTAAAAAGAAAGGTCCGGAAATGATGGCTGTTAATGTCAATTCATTTTAATTAGATTTAATGAAGTGGTTAAGGTCATTTATACTTCTGTTACCGAGCTCTTTTAAGATTTATAGAAATAATAAGGAGCACTTATAGACCATAAATTCGCCTACATTGGCTCGATGCTCTTAAAGACAGGGCATGAATGTTTTTTTTTTTTTTTTTTTTTTTGGCAATGATGACTATATTAAAGATAATATTACTGTCCACTTCAGAGATGGTTGTGAATTTCTTATATCTATTAAAAAGATGTGAATGAATGTGAGAGGAAAAGATGACTGCAGCAAAAAAAAATAAAAGATTGCTGGAAGCTAACATGAGGAAAATAGTGAGACTCTGTTGGAATATGGTGGAACGTTTTCAGGGACAAACTACAAAAATCTGACAATAACCGAGGCTTCTTACAATTGCCATGAAGGAAACACGAAATTAAAATTAGTTGAGAAAATAGCAACATGCAAAGCTAATGTTAGCCTGTGCGTTTATTACTATTATTTTTTGATACAATGTGAAAATGTCCACTCCTACATGAAACACGAGTGTCTTAATGCAGAATGTGGACATCCTCTCTTTGTCAAATGTCTATTGCCAGACTTTTTTTTTTTTTTTTGCTAATGGCTCTTCATAGGGAGATTTATGATCCAGACATGGGACAATCACAGTAGGGGGGCAAAGACTCGCCCGGGGGATGATTTACAGTTTGTAACAAAGGCTTTTTTGAAATTAAGCTCTGATTAGAAAGTGCACACAGTCTGACCCGCTAGTGGTGCAAACAATGTCACATCCATTTTTGCGGCTGGCCTCATTACACAGTCTCGGTCTCTCTGACTGACACGTCGTTATTTGTCCACTCGCACGTCTCCGCCATTAACGTGTGATAAATTAGCGGCAAGACGTGCGTGTCATGACGGAGCTCGGGAGGGAAATGCTTGACGTGCTTTCGTTTATTTTGGCCGTTTATTTGGACGCCCTCTAGAGGACAAAAAGGGGCAGCGCTGATATTTATTATTGTAAACGACAAAAACCCCAGAACCTTTTCACTTTGGTGCGTTTACATTATGGCCTAGTTAATAACGCCTTTTGGTCATCAAGCAACATGTGTTGGGCCTCAAACGCTATCAAGCCAAATCTAGAATCAATTTCCTGCACTGACACTAAATGTCCACAAAGCCTGCCTACATCCCCCTAATGTCTTCCTCTTCTGCTTGGAGATGGCGTACGTTTAATGGGAGCCTCCATCTGCCCGTGCCGCACCCGCATTAGAGCTCCACGGCGTGGGCCCCCGGCGCTTTCCATTTTCTGGGAGTGTGATTATTGAGGGGCTGATTACAATGTCTGCAACCGGGAAGTGCTACGCTGGCTGACAGCTGGGCAATCTCAGCGCGAGACACAGCGGCTGAAGACTTAATGACGCTTGAAACTCGGACGCTCTTTGCAAGTACGATCCAGCTGCTTTTGTCACCAGTTGGACTGATGTCTGGCAAGGTGTGGAATCCGTCGGACTGGAGAATCGGTAACGGACACAAGGTTGGGGAGTTGGTAATTAAGTTTGGGATACTCGGGGTGATTCTTTTGTTTAATAGGATTAAAATGAACAAGGGAAAATGAATGAAGAGGTCAGCTGGTCACTGAGAGGAAGACACCTCTTAGTGTTTGACAAACACCTGAAATGCCCCCATGTTCTTTCCTCCAGAAGTGCCTGTGGTGGTCTCCAACTGCCTTCTTGTTTTTGAGGGGTACTCATCGCCTCATCCCTGCCTTGAGGCAAAACTTCATCCCCATCTCGGCTGTTTTATTTTTCCCCCCTCTTCTTCTACCGTCTCATCAACCGCTGTCTGCTCGATACATGCTCTCGGCACGTCTCTTTTTCTTCTCTCCCCCTGCTTCCCCTCAGGGCAGCAGGTTTGCCGAGGAGTCTATCGCGGCGATCAGAGCGGGGCAACCTGTATTCTGGACAGGCGGGCCACATGGGGGCACACCTTGCCTTAGGATAGGTCCGCTCACGCTGAGGGTGAGGGAAGTGCCGGCCGGGGCGGGTGAAGGCCAGGCTGCTTGGACGCCTGCGTGAGGAGCGGGGAGGCGGAGGCTGGTGGGGAAAGGGGGCAGGATGTTGGGACGGCAGAGCCTGAAGGGGAGGCCCAGGGAGGCAAATGAGGTGGTGCGAGGGGTTGGGGGTGAGGGGCTCGAGATGGTGGAGCCAGAAGGGGTCAAGGGTTGTGAGGAAGGTCTGCATGGTCCAGCTGAGGCTCTACTGATCCATGCTTGAGTGGAGCTGACAGGTGAGAGTGCAGCATCGTCACTAAGGTGGAGATGATGATGGGGGGCAGAAGCCTGAGATGGAAGCCGGATCGAGGAGGGCGACGAGAGAAACTATTGCAGCCTGCTGCGAAACTAAAGCTCGACTGGAGTGTGCAGTGTCACTAAAAGCATTTAAAAGTCAAGCAGTCTCGCCGGCGTGTAGCTTTTCATTCACGGCTCCACCTAGTGTGACAAGCGGCCATGTGGTCGTTCGCCGCGCTCCCGGGAAATAGGACTTTCTGTCACTTCGGCTACGGATCACACGCCGGGCTAGTGGCTTCCGTAGTTTGCCTGCAATTGCGTTTGCGACAAACCGCGTGGTGGAAATGCTCCATCTGCTCAGCCGCCTGAATTTCCATGTCCACGCCGACCCGATTCCATCACCTACGCCGGCGTCGGAGGGGGAAGGAATGGCTCGTGGTGGTGCGGAGGGGGAGGTTGGGGGACTATACACAAAAAGTCACCCTGAATCTGCCAGCTGATTAATCAAGGGCGATTCGGCGGCAAGCGCAGCCTACCCGCTCCTTCCTGGCTAGTCCGTGTGTATTTATTCAGAGTAACCCGTGGCCGGTCATGCCTGACCTCAAACCATCAGGAGCAGCCACAGTTGCGCCCAAGCATAAACAAAAAAAATGCGTAATGAAGGTAAGAGGACAGAGCGCGCAGGAGGGAGTAAGAAATGAGGGGGATGGTACCTCGTGGTCTTTCTTTCGTCTCAGATAGAGATCTTGAACTTCACAGCAGAGTGCACGGGTCCAGACACCGAGACCCGAATAGCCGCCTGCGCGCTGGTGTTTACTTCTCGCTTGACATGGGAAGGGAAGTCATTGACCTATGTCAGAGCAGCCAGGGTTCATCCATCTTCCAGGCTGAAGGTATGTTTTGTTGGGATTTGAGTAGCCGGCGGGAGACGGGTAGGGGGGCCTTCTTGCTAGCATGAAAGAGAATCGGAACACCGGGCCAACGGGCCGTGAGACTCCATCAGGGAAATGACTGGTCCAGGTTGGTCCAGTCATGAATGACCTGGAACTTCTTCCAGTGGACTTGGGCAAAGAGAGGATGCCATGGACTGGTTTCTCGGATAGGTGGGCACAACTCTACTCCCATAAACAACTTGAAGTGAGAATTTGAGTTCGACACAGAGGTGCATAAAGTTCTGATATTTGGGTTGGGATGGACAGAACCTCAGCCAATCACAGGGAAGATGTGGTTCAACTCCCCGACTGGGACTTAGCTCCTTTAGTCGAATGTCTTGGGTTGCTGTAGTTTCCAAAGCAATCAAGTTCACACTAAACTGACGCAAAGCAACAAGCTTGATCCATTTCATCATCTTGCTATGATGGAAAGTCGGGCAACTCCAAAGAAAGAGGAATATTGATTGAACATGAAGGTTAGCCGTAAGTCTGCCATGGTCAAGTCTCGACGGGTCCTGTCTGATACCGAGAGATTTGTTTGTTGTTATCTTTTGGAGAGAGAGAGAAAAAATAAAAAACATAAGAACACAGTGGATCCATCCATCCGTCCGACCATCCGTCTGTCGTATCAAGCAACAGCCGAACGGGAGGCAATTAAATCCTTGCATGTTTTTTACGTGTCATCAATTTCTGGCTAGAGTCCCCAAAGTTATTCAAAAGGCAGAAGTCCTCGGTGACAAGGGCAGGTAGCAGGTGTCCTCGTGTTTGGTAAGTAAACTTCACTGCGCGGACTGACATTTTTAGGCGAGCGTGTGCCCAGCCGCCACCTGGCGCTGGCATCCAAGAGGAGAACAGGACAGGTGAGCAGCACAGTGCATCCCAGCACAGCTTGTTGGGTTCTGACCCGCTACACAAGTCTCCTACCCTTGCCCCTCCATTTTTTCCCCTTCCTCCAAGTAGCAAGAAACTGCTTGTCTTCTGTAGTGGCAAACAGGTGATGGGTAGACAACGGGAAGGGCAGGAGGGGAAGTAATACGACGGTAAACAAGTACGTCCTGCATCTGTCTGGCGACGTTTGCGACGCCGTCTGCAAGGCCTGACGTCGAACAGCTGTTTGTGTTATCAGTCGCTATATTATATTTATTTGGATCATATAAATCGGGTTCTATTTTACATGCATAGTATTTAAATAATAATAAATATGAAATTATATTTGTATATGAATAAATAACATTAAAATAAATTTAAAATTTTCAATTTATTGTTTTAAATTTAATTTACTAAAATTAACAAAAAAATTCAGATAATATATTCAAGCAAGAATCTGGTCTTATATTCGATTTAGAATAAGCTCTGGTATCTACAATCTGTTTCCAATACCACAATGCATTATTAATGCAGAAATATTCCAATATTTCTAGGCAGGCATACAATTGGGCAACCTTGAGCTTTCACCATGACTGGGTGACAGCTCCCCTGCAAACCTCCCCCTCCTTCCCCAAGTGCAGGTTGTCAGTGTCAGGACGCAAAGTAAAGCGGGACACATGTGGCTCCATGAGGGAGGGGGGGGGGGCCTCCAAAGTCACTCATAGACTTCCTGTCATGGCTAAGTAGACAGGTGCTTACTGTTAACACCTCACTAATATCTGCATGCATATTTATGAATCACCCACCCTCCTCCTTCATAATGCTCGTTAATGTCACAGATGCCAAATATGGCCTTTAAATAAAACCAAATCCGCATAAAAACAGCTTTTAAAGTTTCTGACCTGCTTTAAATGTGTCGCTTCTCGACTGTGTCTTTGATCAAGGCTTTTTTTCTTTTTAGTTTGTTATTCGTTGATGCAAATGCAAATAGTAAAATCCACCACCAAGCTATCCCTTCATCTCAACACTCAGAAGTGCGGTTTAGATGTCCAAGTGCTCCTGCCATGGCAAACTTTGGCCAATTGGGGATAGAAAGAAAAATGTGCAGCTGGCTTGGCAGTCTCCCGAGGATTTGCGCAGTGATTGCGGCCTAATTCCGACTCCCGTTCCGTAACCGGGCGGCTCTAAATTCCCATGAAAACTTGGCCTCAGATTGCCATACTTAAGAGAAAACTGGATAAAGACAGTTCCAAGATCAGAATATTCCCACCCCATTTAAAAGTGGTCTTATTTACGGGCATTGTGCGTATATTACATAACACATACGATTAATTAAAATGGAATTAAAAGTTCATGTTTGAACTAAATCAAAAATGTCTTTTCTTTGGTCCAAAGTATCCGTTTTGTACCTTTATTCGCCGCCCCATTACTAACGGTTCCCGCCGCTTTAACGAGGCCCCCCGTGATCTCCGCGAGTGGCGGCCGCGTGTCACTGCCCTCCCGGGGGAGCCCGGCTAATTACCGGCATCTTCTGTTCCTCGCTCAACGTGGCGATAATCACGCCGCCGCCAACATCTGCTTCGAGAGCCCGAGTGGCTTAAGCCTGTCACGTCGCGACTTCCCGTTGTCAGGCTTGAACTTTGACCCCGCCGGCGGGCTCATTTGTTTATAGCGAGAGAAGGGAAAGGGTGACGTGACACGGCAATGTAACGATTGTTCGGCTTTTGAATATGGATGTGAAGGTTGAAGCGGTGCTCAGACTGCTTCGGGCTTGTTTGAACTGGAATTTTTGATTTTTGCTTTAGGATGTGACAGCTCTTGGGATTATCACCCTAGGTGTAGTTTGAAAACAAACTCGACAGTATTTTAGACTAGAACCATGCTATCAAAAAAGAAAAGAAAAGTAAACTACAAAACATTTAAGCTTTGAAAAACTCTGCCATCAACACGTCGCTGCCGTGCCGAGAACGTCTTTAAGTGCAGCATTGGCGGGCTAGCGTGTGACAGGTATGTTTTGGTCTCAGTTGACAGTGCGTGATGCTGAGTGCCCCCGCCAAGCTCTTAAAAGCACAATAGCGGACCTAAAGTGTCAGAGCGCATAAATGTCGACGGTGAGAGCCACAAAAAAAAAAAAAAAAAAAAAAAAAACTTTGACAGCACCAAAATGGTTTCTTGTGCTTTTCCATGTACTGGAAATGACCACGTTCGGGTCTTGAGTGGCGCTTGATGACTGACGGAAGGAGAGTTTGTTTGAAGTAAAAATTGGATTTCTTTTTTTGGGAATTAATCGAAGGGCTACCAAAAATTTTGCCTTTGGAAATGTGTTATAGTAAAAAGGCAGCCGTCAGGTGAAACTGAATTTCATCTAAAGCCCGCTCAGGTCAACGCTATCGACCACGTGTAACCTCGACGCATTTAAAGGGCAAGCGTGACCGAATTAACATAGCGTGTTACTTGATTAGCGAGCGGCCGCTGCGGTGCTAGCTGTATCAATTCCACTGTTAGCTCTCCTCAAATCTAATCCCGCCTTGTCATATCCTGCCGGTGGGCCGCGTCTAAACTTATTTGTCAACGTTTAGTCGAGGCTAATCAGGATCAATCCGTGCGAGCGTTTGCCCTTGATCCGGCCCGGGTGGCAGGGATCAATAGGGAAATTGATCAATAAGTGATATCGAATGCGTTCGGGAAGGTCAGCCGAGCTCGGCTAATCGGTTTGGGTCGCCCGCAGGCAGGGAAATGGCGGCTAAGTGAAGATTAAGTAGCGGCGAGGCCTGCGGGGAGCGACCATGTCAGGAAAGATCTAGCGAAGAGCTAAACTGTGTGATAGATTGTTTTTGAGTTGATGGAAGAAGTCTTCAGTAATTAACATATATGACATTTGTATTAAAGTTGCTAAATTATTGTTTAAAGCAGTCTGTAGTAAATAAATACTTTTATTATATATATATATATATATATATATATATATATATTAAATACAAAAATATATATATTCCTAAAATATATTTCATATATTACACTATATATTTATATATACACACCCACGCACCCACATTCATGTATATATTTCCGCACCTGACCACGTCTGGTAACCGCAGCCCCGCCCAGCGCAGAACAACCACCGCTCGCATGCTCGGACACGGGGGATTTAACGGGTGACCCTGGGCTGCACACGGGGTCCCCCCGCCCGCCGCCTGGGCTCATCCAGCCGTAAAATGAGGCGCGGGCCGGACCAGGCCGGTAATGAGAAGTGGCATTTTGCGCGGGATAACCTCGGGAAAATGACTTCTATAAATAAAAGTGTACCTTGGCTCAAGACGGTGCGCGAGGGGGCTTTCTGCGGAAAGGTCATCTATTGCCAACTCCCCCCCATGCAGTCTCCACGCTCCTGTTTTGCCTTCTCAGCTGCCTCTTTTATCTTTCCCCATCGTTTATACGGCATCTATCGGGTGTTTTGAACTGCATCAATACACCGCGTTATCATTCGCGTGGCGCGACCTTCACAATAGCGTTCTCATATGTCTCGTGATTTCGTCTGTGTGACCTTGGTCAGGCATCCCAACGCACAAGGCCGGCGTGTGCGGTTGGAGCTCAGACACACGCAAACATGCGCCTTAAAGTGTTCATATTTTTGATGTAGTTGATGTGAAAATATATGTTCATACAGTTGTTTTCTTTCTTCAGAACAATTAAGACTATTTTCTATATTATATGTATCTTTAATATTATGAATAATAATAAATAGAATGGATATAATAATAAGAATAATAATAATACCAACAACAATAATAATTACAATACTTGTATTTAAACTTCACTATGTTAGCAAACCAGAATGTTTTCACATAATATTAGATGCTACTGCTGTAAAAATATGAGTTTTTTTATTCATTTTTATTCCGGCATTGTTCTTAGCAAATTATAATAATACATTATAAAATTACAATGAAATTTAATAGTATCCTACATTCCCTCATAGATCATCGCGGAATATGCATGTGGCCAATTTGTACTTTAATTGCTGTCCTTCGACATTTATTTTTTTGGGGCGTAAACTTACCGCATATGAATGGCGAGCATTAAAACATGGAAATCGCAACGAGCGGCCCACGTTTTGAAAGCCGTATGCCCGTTTGATAGCTCAGGTGTCACTGCGTTGAAATACAAGTTTGCTGTTAATTATCGTTTCCCGTCAGCTACACGCAGACACATCTTGTAGTGCACGTCTGGCGCGGAGTCTGCGAGGTCTGCCAGGTGAGACGCCATTAACGCCCGGTCCTGACAGGCTGCAGGTAATGACGCTCGCCCACACTCATCCGCTCACATATTTTTTTTTTACCTTAACAGACAAGAAAAGTCGTGCTAATCCAAGCCTCGGACCACACAAACAATGCCAATTACCTCCACCGAGAACGTTTTGTTCCACTTTGTCGTGGAAGATGAAGTCATTAAATCTAAACTAGGTGCGGATTAAAAAGTGATGGCACAACAAGAGAAAATTGGCATGCGACCGGCGTTTCTTTCCGTTTCTGGCTGTGAAGTCATGCGGTGAGTTGAGCGAGTTGACAGGTGGAGAGCAGGAAGTGAAGGAGATTAAAAAAAAATAACTACTTGGTCTTGGTGCCAACTCAAATGAGGCTTTCGCAAAGTACGCTTGCAGGAACACGTAGGCTATCATTGGGGCTCGCAGACAAAATGGAAATTGCATCAAGACAACGGCCGTCCTCTCCCGCTGTCACTAAATCAGATCAAGTCTCGTCAAGCAACAACGTGGCCGGCTACCTTTTTTCCCTGTGTTTTGGCGTTGGAGGTCTGTCTGTCCCTCAGGGCTGTTTTGCCTTTCCTCCCGCCTGTCTGACATCATCGACTGTAGCGGCTCCTGATCCGCCGGCGCTGCGATGAGACGACGTGACAGGCTTAATTTACAGTGTCAGGGCCTTTCAAAAAGCAACCCCCCCCCCAACACACACACACTACTCATCCTCCTCTGACAGCCATCCCCGCATTTCTAAATTAGCAGAAACATTAACCTTTCCGCTGATTGTAACGCGTTCCGAGGGAAGCAAATTAACTTGGGTTTGTTGGTGTCACTGTTTTTAAAGATTGACGGAAGGGATTGAAGCCAGGGGGATGGGAGGAGGGGGGCGATGCCATGTTTGTGATGACTGTGACATCGTCTGCAAGGTGCGCGAGCGGGTTAAGCGTCTAATAATTGCAGCCGCTCTCTCATTGCCTTCATTTTCATTTCTCACTTACATTAATGCAAAAGGCAAATGCGCGTCTTTCGGTCGGGGTGAAAAGTCTCAAAATAGGACGCGAACAGCTTGTTGCAAAGCGTGTTTTGCGTCTATTAGGCTAATGAGAGGAAAGCACACAGATGGTGTTGTTTCGCAAAACTCGCAGGCTGCGAATCAAAATGTCATCACTGCCATAATTAGTGAGAAAATAACGCTAAAAGAAGAAAAAAATAAAACAGTCGTCGCTCATTCACGCAGCCTACTTTTCCAGCTCAAACGGAAGTGATGTTAAATAGCTTCTTCTTGTTCTGTTTTAAAAAAAATAAATAAGTGGGTGTTTTAGGGGTGAAACAATGGCACTTGGGTAGCATATGCTGCACTTAAGCGCTGTGAGGCAGCTGCGGAGCTTTTGTGGAGCTGTCCTGGATGGATGTGGGCCAGCTCCCAGAAGAAGAAGATATGATTCCATCATTGGAGACACTTCAAGATGGAGGACATCAGCCATGAGGATGATGAGGACGATGATTATGACGCATAGATGAAATGAATGAAACGGTTTGTGTGATACTCCTACTGTTATGTGCACATTGGCCACCAGGGGGCATACTCATATGATAAATACGCAATAAACAACAAAGAAGACAAAAGTAGGTATAAAGTCATAAAACATTGGTGAAATTTGTGAAATGTGATCGAGTGGCACATGTATTTAAAGAGATTTGTGGAATATGAATTAAAAAGGAAAAATCCATTCGTTATTAATCCATCTCAGGCGGCCATTTTGCTACGACTGAAAATGACATCACAGTTGACATCAGGTCACAACCAATCAGGGCTCATGTTTTTTTTTAAGAAGAGCCGGTGTTTTTTTTTTTAATCTAATAAATGTATTTAATTGGTTAGTTGTATCCAACTTTTATATTATTATATATTTACATTTAAATCATCGTGAATAATACCGTATGTTGAATTTTAGCCACATTTTAGCCTAAGCAGCTGCACAAGTTCCGATGTTGACTTTATTACTTTGTCTGTCAATCAAATGATCAGAAAAGTCTAGACTAGCCCAAGGCTAGAGTGTAGCTACCACCGCCACCTCGACAGCGTTTCATTGTTCACTCCACGCAACGCATCCCACGTGGACGACTCAATAGTAATAACGAGGCCCAAATGTAATGCGATCCCTTTTTGTCTGACAGTCTTCATATCTGCGAGGTGAGCCCTCCAAATGGGTACAACAGGGTGAGAAGTTTTCAATAACTACACCTTGCCTCGGGACAGGATTAAACCGAATCTGTGCCCGGCCGGCGCCGGAATCTCGGATTACAAATCTGGAAGATGCCAAAGGGTGGTTTTAACTCATTGTTGTCATTCCAGGGCAATCACTTCTCACCTGTTTTATAATTTATTTTTCAAGACAAATTATGGAGTTTGTTGAAGCGTAGTCAACTAAAATATGTTAGCACTAGAGAATGAAATATTTGCGAGAGGAAGTAGGGCGAGTTCTTTCACGACTTGACTACGAGTATTGTCTTTGGCCGACAATCACGAGCGTGTAAGACGCGGTCTAAGGGCTTGTCCTAAATGATTTCTGCCAATTACAAATGTGTCTGCGTGTAACCCAATCCCAGCACTTGAGTTCACAAGGCACTCAGACACATATTTTTGCATGCACAGGCATGAAAGTCAACATTCATGACACAGAAATGAAAGAACACAAACAAATGTATAGAGAGCGGGTTTCCTTTTTATAGGCTAATGATGACTGGATCACACACACATGCACACACACACACGCGGTCACACTCAGTCAGTGTTGCTCTACTGTCTGGTCATGACAGCCGAGTTTTAATTGGCCAGGGTTGGTGCAGCATGGGCCGCTGTCATGATGCTGCCTGGCAGTTTGGGTAAGGGAGGGCGAGGGGGGGAGTGCGCCCACCCGCCCACCACAGGGCCTGTCAAACGGCCCGCGGTCTCCACGGGAACCCTCTCTCCGCCGCCGTGGGCGTACCGCCTCATTTAGGAGCGTGCAGACAAAGCGCCAATTAAGCGGGACTTTAAACAATCAAACGGAGTTCCTCAGGGCCCCCCTCTCAATCCCCAGACTCTCCGCAGGGCCACTAGGAACGACTGACAGAGATGCGCACACATAAATCTGTGCCTGATAGAACTTGCACACATACACACACACACACGCACTCAGCTGTATATACATAGCTGGAATATGATTTCATCGGAATAATATGAGGTCCGCCCTTATATTTCCCCCGTAATTTCCGAGTTGCCTCTTGAGATGAGGGAATTAGAAATCCAACATGAGTGAAAATACCTAAAAGTTCAAATAAACCCCATTTAGCTGTCCCAAACAAATGCAAAAATATGATTTGTTTTTCACAGATGTTAAAGAATATCTGTTTATGTTATATTGTTGTTTTTAGCACGAAGCCAGCAGGCTGTCACAAGGCGAACTTAGGTGGTTTGGTTAAATAAACAATGTATAATTCTCCATGATTTGGGTTTACTTTAACAGTAAACTTCAACTGGGAATGGCAATAAACACCCTGAGGCATACATACTTTATTCTTTTTTGAAGATCTCTTCCCTTTTTTTGTACAAAAACAAATGCAATATTATTTTTTTTTTTTAGCAGAGGATAAAGAATACGTGACTGCATGAGTTGTTTATGATGTCATCATTTAAAGGCTTCTATAGTATATCGCAATATCAATGCTATTTTTTTTTTGCCAGTCAAGATCAGACAGAAAGTCATCACGCAGAGGGGGCAGCTAAAAAAAAAAAAAAAAACCAATGTTTTTAATGTATATTCTGTCTCGCTTGCTTCTTCCATATGGCCCCGCACCGGCGCAGCCTCCTGACAAGCCTGTGGCTAAAGTCCATCCATCATTCCGCCCAACACGCACACTTGTTATCAGCTCAGGCGGGCGCTGGGGAGAACCCGAACGAGAGCCTGGAATGGGAAGAACAGATTCCAGGCAAATTGCCCCGGCCTACCGCCTTCGACTATTTTGTCACACACCGGAGCATCATTTGGCTGTGGGATGTTTTATTTTAGATTTTTTTTTTTCCAGTGATTGCAATGACAGATTGGAGAATCCGAGGGTGGAAATGGGAATGCGCCAGAATGCAGTTGGTCCTGGAGGGGGAGATACACTCCACACAATGACGAGTAGGGAAAAGAAAAAAAAGAAGACAGACGTGAGCTACACCTCAGCGGGATACAGACAGAATATTAACACTCTTGCCTCACACTTGTAATCATAACAGCGCAAGTGGACGTGCGCGGTCTTGCTAAAGTACGTTTATAGAACGTCTCCGGTGATTTATTGGAAAAGGAAGACGAAGAAACGTCCCAAAAACCACACAAAAATATCACCTCGCTCTCATACAGTAGAAAAATAAACTCGGCTCTTAAGACCAGATGCTGCCTGACTTCACCATGTTTAGTCATGCCAGTATAAGCACAGACAGTTTACATTAGCAAAAGGGACTTACAGCCAGTCACAGAAAAAAAAAATCCATATATATATACATATATTTTTTTTATAGTTGCTCACACTTCCTGATACTGGATGGGACACATGATCCTTGTGGAAGGCTTCCTGGGAGGACAAGGAGCCCCACTTCCTTGTCGACTCGCTGTTACCATGAATTATTAAAAAGGTCTAAGGAAAGCCTAATTAGGTGATGCGTTTCATTTTTCTTTTGGGTGGCCCACCTTGTTTAAGATTTTAGGATGCAGTAGGTCATTTAAAAAATAAAATAAATGATTGTTGCTTATTTATTTATTGAATGGCCATTTCTATTGATTTCAACGGGGAGAAGGACGATTTGAGACGTTAGTCTGTTTTGAATGGCTCCTTGTAAAGAGTCAGTCGGCCATTTTGCCATGAAAGTCTGAGGCCACTGTTGTGGTCAGAGCCGTCTCTCACGTGTCAATTGGGATGATGCGGCGGGGCCGTGTTGGTTGTTTTGATGTACAGCGTGGGGGCTTTTTGTAACCTCTTAAAGGCTTGTAGGGGATGAGGAAGGAGGGCAGCGAGGGGGATGTTCAACCGCAGCATTGAGCCTCTTGTCCATCAAAGCCGACGACCGAAATAGACAATTGGGTGACACGGTTTCAACAAAATATACACACGTAAAATAAATGTAGAAATCAGAACTACATCCATCTTTCCGCCACTGTGGATCGTAATCATGGCCAAGTATTACGCGGCAATTTCCGCTAAGTAAAACATCAGCGCGCCTCATTCATTATGTATCCCTTTGCTCACATCTGAAACAAACCTGCAAAGCCAAAAAAAAAAAAAAAAAAAAAAATCAAAGCTGTTTATGGCCTTGTGGCTTGGAAGCTCGCTCGCTGATGTCATCCGGCGGAATGTCGTTAACCTCTCAGAGAGGGAATGGGAGGTAGATATGTCGAAAGGGCCCGTCCAAGATCGGGTTGCCATCCGAGGAAAAGGCGGCCAGTTCAAAGCCGATAGCATGCGCTCGCTTCTTCCCCCCTTGCGCTGTGAGTCATTAGGAACGGTGATGTAAAGCCGCGACGATAGCGCCGTAACTGAGCCGCCGATGATTTCCAGATGTGCCGGAACGTTAATGCATTTTCTCCGGCTAGGCAAACAGTTGCGATGGCGAGGAATAGCCGCTCGATTGTTAGGCAAACAGAAAACATAATACACACAGGCATATATTCTTTATCCTCTGCAAAATAAGATTTTTGATATTATTGCAACTTAATTGCGAATGTCTTCTTCTGTTATGATCATAAAATGTATGTGCAGGAATAAAATAGAAATTGTTTATTGTAATACAAATTAATATACTGATTTAGTTAAAAATAAGAGGTAAGAGGATCTTGAAAAATTAAATTGCAATATTGAGGCGGGGGGAAAAAAAACGCAATTATTTTTCAACACTGTTCAGCCCTGGTTGTTTTTATACGTTGCAATCCCTATGAAAAAAAATATTACAAATATATTGTGTCTTTTGGGTGGCTTGAATTAATCAATGACATTTCCATTCATTTCAATGGGGAATTGATCATTTCCAAAGCCGCAACTGCTATTGTTTAAAAACAGATGGCGTCAAAGACGTAATAAGCATATCAGTGTAATATGTTTGGACCCCGGTGTTTGGAATTCCCAATAAATGTGTTGTGAGTGCAGCCTGGAGGGGAACGTTGGAGTAAAGTGGAGTGTGTATGTAGTGGTGAGGGGTGGGGGGGTCAAGGGGCGTGGAAGAGAGGCTCATCAATCACCTGGAGGTGACACACAATGAAATCTGACCGCGGCCCGAGATGTTTTAATACAGCATCCATTAGAGCCCTCAAATAAATTGCAATTTGGAAAACAGAACATAACAGCGGCCAAGTTTTCCTCATCCATCTTGCTGCCGTGTCATGTAATGTAATTGCGTTGTTAATTTATCCAACAAGTTCCTCGCTTGGCCATTTCATTCGCATTGCTTAATTTCCCTGTAGAGTACATTTTCTCTCTTTCGCTCCCTCCCTCGCTCCTCGTCCTCTCCGCTAGGCAGAGTAATGTTTCTGCTTAGCGTGGCATTAGTCCAAGGGCTAATCAAAGCGCCCGAGTCGGTGACACTTTATCAATGGACCCGATTGGCCGACTGCCTTGCGGATCGGATCAGAGGCCTCCGCCAACCATCGACAGAGTGCTAGCGGATTACGTCCATACGATTGACAGAGTTTCATTGAAATGCGTGCCGGCAACACGGCATTGTTTAGGGTTATATTTTCTGGCCCCGTCACCTGACCGGGGCTGTTTTCCAGGTTGGGGCTTGAAGGGGATAGTGGTGAACGTGTGGCGTCAGGCCCGCGAGGGCTTGACGAGATCAAGAAGCTCGATGTGATCAAAGGATGACAGGGCGAGAAAAAGGAGGAGAGCCCACCGACACAAAGCATTCTTTTGCGCCGGTTCCCTTGTGGAGGTTTTCTACCGGCTGATCGAGAGCGAGGGAGTGATGTGAACCCCGCCCTCAGTCATAGTCCATTTCTGCAACTTATGAGTCCATTATATCTGACACGCCAGGATACTCGACAGACCACAGCAGATAATTGACTTTAGGGTATTTTCTGATTTGTCCGGGATTTTTTTTCCATATTTCCGTTCATTCACCGTAAAAAACATATAGTTATTTTTCATCAGCGATTTTTGAAGAATATTTTGGGTTTGTATTTTATCTTTTCATTTTGCGGACCCCTTGAGATATTCTTGGCCCCCCCCATTGCCCCCCAAGGAATGAAATCCTAGCTCCGCCAATGGCCAGATGTAAGCTAGAAGACAAATGGATTTTTTCGTTAAAAAGAATGTGCCTATAATTGGAAAAATGGCTCACAAATTGATCACAAGGCACGTTGTCATGGGCTTGACAGTTCATATCCTGAAAGACTGCAGCGTCTTGTAACTTCTTGACAAATACGGAAAGTAACTTTAAAGCTCCGACCGCACACGAACGGATTTATCTTCATTTCTGGGGTATTATCTGACGCTACGATGCAGATTTGCCGGAGATGAATGTCAACAACCGCCTTTGAAATCATCCTTTACCTCCGTGCGTTGGTCTCGCGCATCTGTAATGTGTAAAAGGCAATCATAGATTCATTTATTTTCATTTCTTACACAATCCCACACATCCATCACATGATATCTTCTTTCTTGTCTTTTTTACGACTCTGACCAAATAGTCAATGAAAGTGGAGATTAAAACAAATTGTATTTAAAGATAGGGAAACGTCAAGGAACAATGCGTTTGTTTGTCAAGCAACTCTTTGAGGAACTACACAACAGTACTTTTCCTCATTTGTTTACTCAACCTTCTTGGGAGCACGACCTTGAAACTCACAGGGAGTAGCCTTCGCCCTTTCCCCCCCTCCTCATATTCCCAACCTTATAGAAGTGCGGAAAATGACATCTCAGGAGGAAGAAGTTATTGTGAAAGATGCTTCCTTTTCATGACGTGGGTGGTCTTCAGAGCGTGAACCCCCAGCTCAAGATGACTGAAAGGGCAAACAAGCACTTGCACGTCCGTCGTCATCCTGACAGGTGAATTTAAACATTGACAAGTTTGAAATCTAACTTCACCTCTTATGCCCTCGTCTAGGCCCATGAGATGGAAAGGTGAGCAGATGAATTAGTAACCGTGTTTTTCCTGTCAACAACACAACGCGGACCAATTAGATCCGATGGGGCAGCTGAATCGAAAGGTTTTGCTTGCTTGCTTGGTCTTGCTGAGTGTTTTCTCTTGTTTATGATCATCTCCTGAAAGGTAACCGCTAATGCTAACGAAACTCGCATAAATATGATGGTACATATTAAGTACTGTTTATTTTTACAATGTAATACTATTGAGTGTTATTTTTTCAAATTAAAAAACTGTTTTATGGGGGGGTGAACAGATCATTAGCATGTGCATGCAACTTTCAGAGTGGGCATGAAATTTGGCATTTTCTAATTGCAAAACTGAAATGAGAATTCAAAACATTGCAATACCCTCAAACTAATCTTTCTGATTGGAGGCCAAACCAGTGAATTTGGAAACCAAATGGTCCACGAGGGAACGAGGTGGAACTTTGCAAAAGGGTAGACGAACATTTAAAGCTCAAAGTTGACATTTAGTATCCTTATCCATCGGGAAATCATCTGGCTTCAGGTGTATCAAATGTCCGCCAACCTTTAAAATGCGCTTCTAATTGAATTTGCAATCAACTTGGGTTTCAGCTCGGGTGAGTCTAAACTAATTTTATCCTTTGCAATGCTCCTTGAGAGAAATGAAACATTTCAATGCAGTGAAAAATCTATCAAAGGTATTGACACTTATTTTACAGGCGCGTGTTTCTATCCTTCTGCAGATCCTACTCAACAAGCCTCATTTTTAACCATCAGCCTTTCACGACCTCCTAAATCTTTGTGAGGGAGACTACAGGCTGGTAAAATGGTTATGACCTCTTTATATCTTTTATGGACTCCGAGGCCATCTCATATGGAGAAGGGGGGGGGGGATCAATGTAATTTTAGACTAAAGAAAAAAAATCAATAGCATCTACAATACATGCCAAACGACAGTGACTGCTCACCTCATCAATCCTTTATTGGAGTTGAGATGACGTGCAATGAATGCAAGTTTGATGAAAACCATAAAAACTTCTGATATGACATTAACGAGATGTTTTGCAAAGGGGAATTATTCAGAAATCTAATGTATAGCTTCAGATAACATTTATTATCCTTATTATTCATTTGTCAGACCAGACCACAAAAAAAACTGCAACACAAACACCCATAATAAGTATCGTTCCACTTAGTACTAATAATGATGCACAAAGTGACCATCCAAGTTCTTGCACAGTCCGAATTCCCTCGAAAGGGACTCTCAGCCCGGGAGAAGAAGGGATTAATGAGATAGATTTATCTTTTTTTGCCATTACACATACACTATTGTTTTGTCTATATACATTCTGTATCGCCTTGGGAGAGGGTTGCTTCATTGAGTCCGATAGATCAGTGCGGTCCGACAACACCACTGTATTTCCCCATAGACAAAAAAAAACCAAAACAAAAAAACGCTAGTCGCTCACACATACACATTGGTTAATAAACGAATATTATTATCCAGTATGAGACAAATAATTTGATCTACTGAAAAAATACTATAATTACAGGATTGGGTATGTTAAAGACAAACATTTTAAAACTTGTACTTGTACTCATGACGCAGATTTGTTTCCAAACATAGTTGTCAGCTAGCCAGTTAATGATTGCGCTAGCGGCTAACATAGCACTCGAGATTTTCATTGAGTGCTCCATCTTCTCAAACAAAACAGACAGATGAGACTCAAATGATTAACAATCAGTCGCAAATCTAATTCAAAGTTGTCCGTTCACAAAAAGCTGTCAGCTAACAACTTAGTTAGCTAACAGCTAACCTAGCGAGAATTATTCCCATTTAGTCCTTTTGTTCACAAATGTTTTCCAGCAAACCAATTATGTGTGAGATGTCATTAGACGTGCCAATATTTGAAAATAGACGTAAGCATGCCCTGTTCGAGCACATCTCCGCAGCACCTGTTTGAATAGTCAGCTGCTAAAAATGAGCGGACACCCTGTAATTACACGCGCAATGAATCATTCACACACCATCCTCCAAATCGCATAGCGTCCTGGGTGGCAACCACCCTGTGACCCCGGAGACGAGAAGGTGCGCCGTTAACAGGTGAGGATGCGGCTTTCAGCGCGCCGCAGATCGAGTTTCGACAGAATCCTGGTGAGTGCAAATCCTCCCCCCCAGGCTCCCCCGTAACGGGCCGGAACAAATCAGGCACTAATGTCAGAGTCCTTGACCTCCCGTTGGTAATAGTCACTGTTTTCAAAACACCAGGAGAATCGTTAGCTAAGATTCCAATGTTTTAGCAAAGAATATTTTTCTGTTTTCAAAGTATCAACAAAGAAGATTACATTGTGACTTCCTTTCCTTTGCCATCAGCAGGTTAACTAACTGTGAAAAACCGCTCACCGCAAATCACTCATTGGGAGCTTTGTCACGAGCCGTCAACTTAAGCGCCTTGACAAAGTCACGTTTGGATCTTTAGGTACGAGGGAACGCACCCCTCGGGTGTCGCTATAAATGTCCTGGTATCGCTGCCATTGCAGGCCGCCATTCATTGTGCGCCGTGCGTTCTAATCTGTCCATTCAGACCTAAGGACAATAACAAGTGGATTGTGTGCCACGGTTCTATTTTGCTGGAGGAGGCGCAATGCCACCCACTCTGCACGCCATCTTCTGCTTTGTCTCACCTAAATTCCAAACCAGCTTACAGTAGATGTCAGAAACTATATTTAGCCCAGTCCTCTCAGCTGTGAGGAATTCCCAGCATTCCGTAGCAAAGACGGCACAGCAGGGTTACAATAGGCTGGCATGGTTCATTATAGTTAGTTTTGAATTCCGTTAATTATCATTTATTTTTCAAGCAGTTTTTTTTCAATTTTTATTTTTTCAAAAAGATCTTTTCCGTCTTTTTGATTATTTTCTTACCGGGGCAAGTTTACTGTATTTGGGAATATGTCAGGAAGAAAAGATTTTAGACACGTGAGGAGCGGGTCTAAGTTGTGGCGCAGGTGATGTAAGGGGATTTTTGGTTGATTTGATCCCTCTGAACAAATCTAATTAAAAGTCCCAAAGTTCTCCACACTGCAAAAAATCTGCCAAACTCAATCCCACCACCCCTCCCACCCCCCTTAGTCTTTACAACACTCTCATTCCCGAATGAATATCACCTACATAATTCACCTCCATTTTTTTTCCAACTCATCTCATAAACTTGTTTTTTCTTCTTCACGCTCATCAGCATTTCTTTGTTTAACATTTATGTTTATTGATAAATGAAGATGGCCTTAAATAATGCAGAGTAAAACATTAGCCGTGAGCGGAGAGATATTAATAATTGATGGGCTGGGGAGAAGTGTGTGTGTGTGTGTGGGGGGGGGGGGGGGGCACACAGGGAATAGATAATATTAGCTTAATGCAAGCTGGTGTGAACGGGCCAAGTGTAATGGGCCCCGCCGCCTTTAACGGATGATATTGTGGCCTGAAAGTTGTGAAGGAAAAAAAAAAAGCGGATGGTGGTGGAGGGTTAGGGGGGGTCATAGATTTGGCTCATAGGAGCTGACAGTGCAAATAGTGTTTTTAATAGCAGCAGCTTGACACATTCTGCAGAGAGGCCCTATAATGGTCAGCTCTGTGCTTAGCGTAAAGGGAGAAAAATGGCCCGCCGCTATTAAAATGAAACTGGAGAAGGTCCTTGCTCTTACTTTGCTGTTTTCTTTCCCCCTCCCCCCGTCAACTACGCCGCCTCATCACTCATTTTGATCCCCTCCTGTCCATTTCCTGTCTGTCGTCTCACGTGACTTTGCCCACACCCACAAAGACATATAGGGACGCTGATCTATAACCTCCAGTTTAAGGGGGGTGCAATGGGGGCTCATTTTACACAGTGACCGAGGACACGGAGGATACGAGCGGGTCACTTAATATGACATCTCAGCCGCAACCAACAGGGAAATTTAGTAGACGATCACAAAAAAAGCGAAGGTCCGTGTTAGATTCACAAGAGGCTGTTTGTGGTCACACTGGGTAATAGCCTTAGAGAACAAAATAAAAAATATATATAAATAAACCCCAATATAACATGAAAAAGACACGCTCGATCGATGATGTCAGCACTAATGACAAGATTTGGGGTGCACTAATATACATATATATGGAGTCCGTAAAACTAGTGACACTCCCATCTTCTTGTATTGAATCTAATTAGACTCCACAACGTATAGTTGTTAGTATATTAAGCTGTAATGTAAAAGCAGTTAGGGCTTATCATTTTCATTAGTTAGTTTTATTTATTTCATTATTTATCGTATAGAATCCTACTAAATTACAGTGAGGAAAAGGCTGCTGCAAGACAATCCAATAATCTTGCAGTTACATTAAATATGAATACAAGAGGAGATTATTGGTCCTTTGGACAACAACACAGTCTGATTACTGAGGTGCCATTAGGCTCAAGTTGATGGGCGCTCGGTGCCTTGAGGTCAGTGGATGGAGACGAAGGAAAAAAAAAAATTACAAAATAAATGTAGTCTCTAAGGGATGGTCTTATTGTTATGCCAGGCTAGTAAAAAATAAAAAGATTCGGCGGGGATGGAAAGGGAAGGGAGGGGGGGGCTAATGGGTATCAAAGGCAGAGGAGGACCCCCTTCTCCAATATTGCTATCACAGCAGCATATTAGCATCCAAACAAAGGAGGCAGAATCCCCCGCAGCGCAGCCTGCGCGTTTCAAGCGGTCACTCGCAGCATTTTTATTTAGTCCTCAATCCACCACTTTTATATGCTGACTAGCACACTTAAGAACAATCCTCCCGCGTCTTTGCAAAAGTTGCTGCTTCTTCTCTTTTTCGCCCTCTTTCCACACTCTCTTCTGTTTTTTTTCCGGTTTTGCTTCATCACAGCAACTATACGCTATGACAGCTGTCATCGCTCCTCGGCGGGCCTCAGATCTGCATTTCAAGGTTGGAGGGTTCACCGGTTCGCCGCGTTCCGCTCGGGCACGCGAGGCGTCTCTCAGAAGGCCCCGCTCGTAAACAATAGGGTTATGGATACATGGGGGGGGGGGGGGGGGGGGGGGGGGGGTCGCTTGAGGATTTTTGTTTGTCGTTTATAGAAAGAGAAGTTTATTCGAAACAATGTTAAATGTAGCTGTGATATTTGTATTACCGGCATTGCACTGTTCGGGTTCAGAAGAGTCAAAACTTTATCAAACAAAAGTAGTTGGGAGTCAAGGGATTTAATCTTTGTTTTTTTACTCTTTGGAAGAAAATTTCAACGCCATGAAAGGAGCAAATTGGAACCCATTGGTCAGATAAGTGACTTTTGGGTATTTTCTAATTTTTGCAGAATTTTTTTCCGCATTCCTCCAAGGCCCCATAGCTAAAAATACACTGAAAGTTTATCAGTGCTTTTGGAGAATTTTTGGGGTTTGTAAAAAAATAAAATAAAAAAATGTTCTAATGTTCTAATTCTAAACAAAACCCTAGCGCCGCCAGTGCACACTACGTTTTTTTTTTTGGGGGGGCGCTATGATGGACTTGTTTGTTTTTGACCTCCACCATTACTGTCAGGATGGATGGGGAATGCCCTTTAGAAGACAGCCCACTTGACAGATCAGCTGGCCACTGGACAACAAGCTGGCTTATTTGGCACGGCTACCTTTTGACAGCGTGGCCGGAAAAGATCAATACAAATCTGTCAGGTGATGACTTCCACTCCCTCCCGTTAACTGTTAAATGCGACAAATAGGCGTGGAAACAAGAACTTGCTGGAAGAGCAAATTTCCAGCACCTTGTCATGACCATGCTAGGTCATAATTTAATAAGAACTTGTTTTTTTAATAAAAAAAACTCAAAGCTCCTAAGATGTGTTAATATGAAGAAAAATAGTCATACTTGATGGAGAATAAATTCTTATTTATCCACAAAAAAAGTCTTCACCGTTGTCTTTGGACTGGCTCATGACCCGTGGGCACGACGAGCACGTGCATATGTAGCCGTGCTAATTTACGAGGCGCTCTGAGCGAGCTTGGCTTTGAAGCTTTTGAAGCCTCCTGTTCCACATCTGATCTGCGGCCACAACTTGAGCTGGTGCGAATGGCTGCGGGCCACGGCGTAGAATGGATAATAGAGCGGAGGTACAAAGACAGCGCACGTCTACAAACGCGGGAAGTGCCAGGTCATTATCGAATGCCCGTGTCCCGCCGCCGCGACTGATTGGTGACGTGCCATTGTCCTCACGCTGGGCCTTGAGCGTTAGCTCCTTTGTTAGCGCCTCACAATGCTTAACGGTCTCTTGTCTGAAGTTGAAAACAGACGACGGGGGCAATTACAGTTCAGAAGGCGTTTTGAAGAATATTATTGTCACTATATAAATGTAGTTTTTTTGTGGTGTGCATCTCTTCACAAAATACAACTTTTATGAGATCTTATCGCTGCCACTTCTGGAGTTTCTAGTCACAGCTCGTCATGGCAGGTCTTCTGAACTTCCAAATTCCTCTGCCAAACCAGCGTTTTTTTTGTTTAGTTTGTTTTTTTCCCATCACAGAACCAACCACAGAGCGCATGTAACTATTTCAACACTTGCAGCAGAGCGAGCGACGAGTGCAAAGAGTGTGGCGGTCTCTTTGTTTAAGAAAACTTTACAGGCGCTTACAAGTTGAAAGAAAGAATATCCAAAAAGCAAATCTTGAAAAAGACGCTGGTTTAATTGCTGTCAAGTGTGCGGACACTTGTCATATCAAAATATAACTGGCTCCAATTTTGTGCTTGGGCCCTTGCATAGAGGCATGAGTTTCTATTTTCTATTCCCAGCATATTTATTTATTTATATTTATATGTATATGTGTGTTTCATAATGGTGAAATGTGGCACTAGGGGGCAGGTGAGACTTAAACGTGAACTGCAGGAAGTCCGTTGTGCCGAAAAGGGACGAGGAAGTTATGTCATAATGCGATTTGGAAAGAGGCAGAACGGATAACCATAATTTTGACGCCAATTTCCCGCCGGTGGGCGTAAAAAAGTGAGAAAGACGAAAGTGCAGAAGCACACAACTCTGAGTTTTGCCAACGTGCGACATTCGAAGGAAGACGCGGCGGGGACATCCTCACATATCCAGATGCGCTTATCAGTTGTCACTGCTTGTACCAAGGTCAAAGTTGGAAGGAAGGAAGAGGCAATTTTGTTTTTCAGCACCAGCCACCCCCCAAACTGCAGATGGATGCACTTCCTACACATCCAAGCGGGAACAAGCAGCTAACAACGCCACCAACCAAGCACTCAAGACAAATCCCAACGTTCACATTCATGGCCGCCTGTGTTTAAAAGCCACAAGTCATAAGTGTCAAGTCACGGGAGCGACTAATCTTTCAGTGGTTTCTGCGGCTTTCGGAGTATTAAAACTTGATGCATCTTCTCACTTGAGAGCAACTGTCTGCGGACCTGTTAACGTGCAAGTTAAATGCTTCGAGCCGGCTCGGTTTGACCATAATGGATTCTGCTCCGGCGACGGACATCCAACACTGGAAAATTGATTTGATCTCGGGAGGACAGGCGATGGGATATCATTTTTTTTACAATTGAGATGTCAATGGAACACGGACCGCAATAAAGGGGGAGACGCAGAAAGTCAATCTTGCTTCAACCGACACCGGGAAAATGAAATGCTTAAATCAACTTGGACTTTATTTCTTTATTTACATCGACTGCTCATACTCCCAAAAACACCTCATTGCTGGGTGCACCATCCACTTCAGATAAATAAAAGCAAACTCTACCGATAACCAAAATAGCAGCACCTATCAAAACGTATTTGGGATCAAATGAACAATGATCTTACTTTTAACTAGTCATTCTATTGCTAACCAAAACAGCAACACCTATCAAAACATGCATCTTGGATTAAATTAATGAGACTGGTCTACAATGCAACTCTGTTGCTAACCAAAACAGCATCACCCAACAAAGTATGCAAATCATATTTAAGTGTTAAAAGTCCTACATAGATGACAGTGTCTGTTTTAAAAAATCTGGGGAGCAACAAATCAGATGCTAAGATTACATGTAATGCGTTTTCTTTGTTTTTTTTTTGTCCCCCTTGTGTCCACAGACCTCTAGCACTTATTAATACCATCTGAAAGCAACTGGAGTGCATTTCATTTTGCCTTGATTCATGGGCTGTAATATAAGAACCTCTCTCCGGTGCCCGGTGTAGCACGGGACGGCCAGATTGGACTCAGCGTGTAGGTATCAGATAATATAGAGGAGATGTAATGAAAGTGTAAACAAAAAGCTGTCAAGAAGGGCGCGACGTGCTTGTGAAAAGTCTCCCATAGTTGTCATTGTCTCCTCCACAAAGGCAATTCGTGTGAGCCCGGCGCCTTGCAAGTTATGAACAGGTGACTGAATTACACGCTGGCGTGTGAACAAAAGATGATGGAATAGTTTGAGGGCAATGGCAGAGAAGAAGTACTAGATCTGTAAGCTTTAGTTGTACAGGCATTGAATTGTATAGTACGTGTACCTAATGATGTGTCCGTGAGCGCGCGGTACACGATTAGCATTTTGCAGCTGCGTCGATAAGAGAGGGTGCAAAATCAATATGCGTCATTACACCACTATGCACGATAAAATATTAACTAGTGTGGAAACCGACCTGAGCAGATTTGCTTTCCTGCACGAGCAAAGGCCTCGGTGGTAATAAACACCTCCAGCGGGTCAACTAGCTGGGCACGTATCATATTCGTCAAACGTTGCCACTTTCAGTATCACGTACAAACTTTACTTTTGCAGTCGTAGAGTGAAAATGTATTTTTACCCGAGCGCTTATGATGGAGATCAAAAGCATGTGTCTGAAACGGGAAACTGATGATGTCATTGAGAGGATCTTCATCCCTGCTAGCTTAAGCGATTGTCAAAGGATTCCCAGTGGAAGCAGCGACAGGGATTTTACAAACAATTTATCCCAAATTGCAGGAAAATTGTCCGCAGAGAAGAAAAAAGTAGAATGAGGTGGAGATGATCCAAAGTATTCATTCAATAATGCTCTCATGCTTGTTCAACAAGGTTCTTCTCTTTCAAAATAAACCCAAAGATCCCCCCCCCCCTCCTCCTCTACTGTTTCAAATGTATAAATGGGCCGGAACCTTCTCGGATGATCTCGGCCCGCTTCCTAATGAAAACGCGCTGCGGCTGGATCCCGGCGCAGCAATCAGGCCGCTGGCCTCCGGAGCCAACGGACCGGGCAAAGTGCCGAGCAGGAAAAGTCCCATGTGATGCCACCATGATCTCTTACATCATCCTGTGTTGCCCTGAATCTGAAAGTCGTCATCCTCAATGCTCAAATTCATAAATGCTAACATTAGCCTGTCTTAGCTGCATGAATAGATCACATAGAGCACATTGTTTTTCGACTAGTGTTTAGAAAGTTCACATCATAAATCGCAACTTAGTCAAACTTTTTTTTGCTCTCACTTTTAAGCTTTTAAGACAATATTACATAAATCTTATGCAGGAATATAATGGAGGGATGATGTCACTCAATTTTGTAAAATCATGAAGAGTGCCCCTTTTAGTTCACTTTATGTGCGACATAATTTATGTGCACGCACTGCTTGGGGGTAATTTATTTGCAAATAAAAAAAAAAAGGCGAGTGAGCAGCGGGTCTTCCAGCGTGTTAGTGGAGCGCGTGACAACTACACGATGGTGTGCATTTGTTTTTCTTGGCCAAGTCCATTCACTCGCTGTCTGGTTCGGCGTGACCTTGGGGGAATAGAGACCAGTGGGCAATTGTCTGCCGTCAAGTAAAATAATAAGAACAAGAAAAAGTAGTGGAGAAATTATGGAGAAAGGCTAATCGAAGAAAAGCGGCAGATTGGAAGATGTTTTTAGAAGTCACCGCTGAGCTCGGCACAAAGTGCTTCATTCAGAGCCGGAAAACAAAGCTTAGCTGGTGATTGGCGAAAAGAAGACTTTCCATCTCTACTGCTTCTTTTTTTTTTTTCTTCTTTCCATTTTTCTTCATCACATGATGAATCTTTTCAAGTTGACTCAAACAACATAAAACCGGTCTGGATTTCCATTATTCAGCCGGACTGCTCTTGTTTACAGTTGGTTTACGGACACCTGCGCACCGCATGGCCTGACAGTTTGATGGGCCCCTTTTAATGGTGATTCACTGGCCAGATCTGTGCGGATAAAAATGGAATTCCGGGAGAGCAATCTAATAAGAAAAATAAAGCGGCGAGTGGTCGTCGCGGCGGCTGCTCAACAGGCCAGTGCTGGCGGGCAATCAAATCCAAACTTTGATCTCGGATCGGGGTCACAGAGGGTCGAGTGGATGCTTGAGTTTTACCTCTCAAAACTTGAACCTTGATTCTCGGCCCGGTTTTTACGCAACATCATGTGCGCATTTAAGGCAATGCTGGGACTTTGAATACACACAAACCAGAACTCGCAGCCCCGCATTGATCGCCCCTCTTGTCATATATCATTAATGAGGGTATTAAATCCATGTTTAGGAAGCAGAAGGATGCCTTAAAGAGGAGATGGCAGAGTAATGTACGAGACCCCAGGAAGGACCCCTCTCTGGTTCTCACCGGCCACTCGAATACAGTGATGTCATGGCGGCTCATATCACCGCTACCATCCAGGGACGGGACATTGTGACCCATAAGAAGACCCAAAAAGAAAAATGATGATGGACAGTCATCTTTTTTTTTTCTTGCATTGAACATGCCAGGAGTGTAGAACGTTTACATCTCCATTCTGAAAGATTTTAGGAATCCTCTTCACGGGCTGTATCGATTAGTGTAAAGTTCTCCCCCCTGTGTCCCTCGCCCTCGGGTTATCATATCATACCATCCGCCGTTTGCCTCGATGCCACCGTACGATACGGCAAATGGACCTCCTATCGATTAAGCGACGAAGGCTGGCAGATGGGGAGGAAGTCACACGAGAACATCTGGAAGGACGCGAGGGGGTTGGGGGAGGGCGGGGTTGTCCCTCACCCTCATTGTGCGGCAACCTCTAAAACCGTCGCATCATTGTCAAAAGGATATTTATTAGCAGAAAAAATAAATTCCTTTACAGCCTTTTTGTCGGATTAGATGTGATTAAAAAAGACACAATGTCAAGTTTTACTGCTGGAAAAACAGCAACTTTCCCTCCGACTAATCCCATTACGAAACGTGTTTTGCGTTGGAGTGCAACTGAGGTGTTAATGTGATGAGAAGTATAAGAGTGTTTCGGGAGGATGAAATAAAAATATATATCTTTAAAATGGGCCAATCCCTCCTTTCTGGAAAAAGGGATAACCTGAGGCACGACTATATAGACCTTAAGTGCTGACAAAGACGATGTTGTATTGTTGCAGTAATCCCTTTAAAGACCGTGGGGCAGATGCTTACAGTTCATTACAGTAATACGGCTACGTTTTATCCAAGAGAGTCTTCTCTTCTGATGTGAATAACAGCAAATTCATCGGACACGGAGCTTCTCAAAAATAATCTTGAAAAAAAAAAAAAAGGTCAATATTGTTTCCCCTCTTTCCGCACCGCCGGCTCGGTTGATTTTGTTCTGCTTGGTTTAGCAAGAAACCCTGGAAACCATGAGCAGTGTCCAAAATATTTGCCGCGCATTGAATACTTTTGCAGGCAATCAAAATCCTTTCAACACTTACTGAGGATTGGCTTCAGGAGAAATAATGCGCTGGGCAGGCTGTTTTATTTTTTTTTCCTCCGGAAAACATGTCAACTATTCATTCCGAGCAAAGGCTCCTCCTGTCAGGTGCTGCTTACTAGAGGCTACGATTAGCATAGATCTGTGTGATGCATCCGTAACCTTTGACGCATTCCAAAACACCTGCCAATCATTTCGAACCTAGAAGGATAAATACCCATTTGTGAAGGCAGCTCCGGAAAAGGGTCTTCCCTTTTGTCAGCTTTGCGCGGTGGTGCCCATTTCTGAATTGGCTAGCTAGGTACATAGCTAATGGATTGATTGAAAAAATAGCTAACTAGCTAGCTAACTTATTGCTTTTTTGTTACAGGAAATATACATGGAAAGAGGACCTTGAAAAAAATAACTGCTTATTAAATCGCAATAATAAGGCTAAAAAATAGATTGTTTTACCCAGATTAGCCAGAGATGAATTATCTAACTTGCTAGCTAGCTCACTGATTGCTTGTGTTGACGAAAGAAATACATAAATACCTTGGAAAAAAAATACAAACTAAATCGCAGCAGCAATACTAAGGAAAGTGTTTTGTTTTTTTAAAAGAATTGGCTGAACTTCAACATCATTTTTGCGATGCTGTGTCAAACGCCATTCACAAAGAACGCTAGCTAGTCTAAGCCGCACCTCATTTGTTCACAGAGAAGTAGCGTTACACTCCAGTCACGTCAGCTGTGTTGTCCGAACTTCTCCATGACACCAATGTCACCGGGTTATGTGAAATGTGACGAAGCAAGGAAACACATTTTGTCAATACATTAACGCTCAGGAAGCATCTTTCACAAATGTCTCCGTTATTGCCCGACCTTTCAGGGGAGGAGTTTGGTGAGTTTAACCCGCCGTTCAAGGTAGGACTGCGCCGCTTTTCACCAGGAGATACGAGTCAAAGGTTATTTGCGTTCGTAAAACGGTTGCATCGACTGGAGCACGCGGTGACACGTTCCAGCGTTTGTCAGCATTTCCAACCATGAATCACAATCAACTGTACGTAGGATAGCGACCAAGAGGAAAAGAAAAATGACACACAACCAATTAGAGGTGAGTTGTCTGCCTGCACCATTGTATCATTCACGGAGGAATACAGGAAGTCTGACAGCTCTGCCAAGGGAAGCCAACAGTGACACGGGGCAACACGGCCAAGATGAAAGATGGCCCGAGGCGTGGTGAGAATAACGGGTGCACCTCACATGGGACTAAAAAGGATTTCACACCAGTTGTGGCTTATTGTTTGGATGAACGCGTCCCTGCCTATTAACACCATCCGACTGGCGGGGCTGTAGAAGTACTATCAAGGCTAACGGCACATTTACACGACACCGACTGAAAAGTATTCGCATACAAATATTATATTTTTGAAAAACACAAAGCGGTACCCAGCGATTAATAGTCGACATTTCTTAGCGCTCTATTATTGCCGTAACAATATTTTCTCTAGCGAGGAATCTGAATGCTGTTTTTGTGTTGCCATTAGACGAGTGCGCACAGGCTTAATGTCTGCCATTCTTCCAGGATTATGGCTTTGGCAGGGCAGTGAAGCTGTCAATCAGCGACATGTCTGGACTCATTGTACACTCGTCATCAAGAGTTCCTCGGAATCACTCCTGCATGTACCTGACAGGTTAGGATCGCTCACGTCGTCATCATCGGGCCCGAGCCTCGACGTTCACTTTAGATCTCAGCTGAAGCAATACAAGATGAAATAGCCACGCTCCCGTTTGGACCACCTCCTCCCACTGGGAAGATTAATGAGTATTCCTCGTGCCTTGATGGAATCCAGCATGTAGACTTTGACAACGACTGGCATTCTCTTTGACGTCTATGTGCCGTCGTGGCTCTTGAGGGCGGGATATGAGTGTCACGGTGAGGTGCACACATGACTGCCGGTGTGACGTAAAGGCCAGTGTTTACGGGCAATCATAAATATGCATGTTGCTTTTGTGGTTTCAATGGCTGGGCGGGGGCATTTATGACAGTCGAGTGACAGCACCGGCGCTTACGGAGGTCATTTACCTGTCATCATCAGAGAGAGTCAAGATGAACAAGGTTGGGGACGACTGCGTATCACATCCATCGGACGGGGTCATTTGAAAAGGTTTAAGATTCGGATCGAACTCCAAATGACCGCTTGAACTTAAGAACAGGACTTTATCAGGGAATTGTGGTGGTGGTCAAACATGTTGGGTTAACCGATGGACTGTTTCAGAACCATGAGACAGTTTAGAGACCGCATGTCCAATCGAGCCGTGATGGAATTCCCATCAACATTACACTATTTTTCAGACCCTGTGGCGCTTTGGAGTATTCATGGACTCTGACCTAAAACTAATATTTCTCCGACACCCAAACAGCAGTTAAAGTATTTCGTATCACTTTGCCGCTGGGCCTAGACTTGTGGCCTGGACATATCCTGTTAATGTTGTAATGTAGGCCGCAACATTGCACCTGCTCAACCAAAAACCTCAGGGGAGGAAGTACTGGGTGTTCAATAAATAGTCTGACAAGTCCATGCAAGGACAGAGATTGGAGAGTCCTAATTCCAAGGATATTCTGGGGAATAAGACCCTGAGGATCCTCTGCTCCCCCTTCTCCTGATCTCAGACAAATGGTCTGATGTCCACACTTCCAGTATGTCCAAACGATCACAGGTGCTCTGATTCGTCCTGCGTGTTCCAGGGAGTCCCCCCTTTCCCCAAAGACCATCTGGCCCACTGATCCTCTAGATCTAAAGTCAACAAGGCAGAGGAGTTTTGGGGGTCAAAGGTTGAATCTATGTCATTTGCCCCATTCTGTATGTTGTATGTGTATTTTTCAACATAAGTCAAGAGAGAAGTATTGTGTCGGTAAGTGGAGACAATAATAACCCAGCGGAGTGACTTACAATGGCTCGCTTGTTCCCGCCCCTCCCAGCTACAAGTCTCAACAATCTTCTCTCTCAGCAGGCCAGAGTGTTGCATGGCACAAGCTCAAACAGAGGCCTACAGTAAATACAGAATGCTTAGAGTCCTACTGCGGCTGTTTGGAGAGGCCCCGCGTGCATCTCACATGGACTTGGGCCGACTAGGAAACGTTGAATTCGTGACCGTGCCCTTATTAATTCCTTGACATTTAGCTGACACTTTGGCTCCACGTCATGCTCTCATCCCCGACCAGATATGGAAAACTGCTCAGGCACTTGTATCTCAGAAATCCCGCCAACTGCTTGAGGGTCCAGAGAATTTCTGGTTGATATTCTTCTCTTGCCATCCCCAAATACATGGGACTTAAAATGATCAGTCTGAAGAATATAAACTACCCATCTATCATCACAAAGACTGATTAGCAAATGGCTCAATTGGAAGTTGGTTTATTTTTGACTGTATAGTTGAAACAGATCGAGCGGAGACGGTAATCAAAGGCGGAGAAAAAAAACGAGCAGGCAGGAAATGATGCAAAAGCCGTACAAGACAAACCGGCGCTCGTTGCTTGTTTTCACTGCGCACGCCACTAAAAATGGATCGAGTCGAGCCTGGGGCCCTGAAAGGTTGAGGCCTGATGCTTTGGAAGTGACCCAATGCTGCAAATAGCCCCTCTTGTCTCTTTGGAAATGTCATTGTTTGAGTTCCGCTTGCAACATAGATAGTTCCTATGGGGGGGGGGGGAACGGCGGCAGGCTCCTAAGAGACCGATATTCCCCTCGTGTCCATATCTACAGAGGAAAGGGAATATTAAACAACTCCGCTCGGATGTCGATATTTCTGCCCGGCACTGTTTAGAGTGCTTCCTGAGTGAGATCCTGCAGACCCGGGAAACACGACAGCACAAGGCCAGATCTCCAGAGTGTCTCTTTCATCATATTAAAAATAGCATCAAACAGAGGACGAGCAGAGATACATTTTTGGACAAACAAAGACAGAGATAAACTCAGTTGGCATGGCTCAAACTGTCACTTTACGTGCTGTGTCTTCATAAACACCTGGAAGCAGACAGGCCCAGCCAGGTGGTCGGGGTCTCCCCCGTAACCACCCCGGTCTGCAGAGCGTTCCTCCCTAGTGAGCCCGAGGGTGCGCCAGGCTCGGTGAAGTACCGGCCAGAAGCGGCAGTTCCACTTATCATTAACAAGCCTCACTTGGAATGCCTCACGATAAATGTTGGTGACAACTAAAGACACTTCTGAGTATTCCATTATGAATGAAAAGGATCTACCCATTCAATTTTTGGCATCCCAGAATTCGACTCAAGATTATTTTTGTTCTACTGTTCAAAAGACAACATCCGTCCAACATCACACCTCGACCTGCTGCAAAAGGTTTTGGGGTAGACCTCATTGCCAAAAGCGTAGTAGCCTTCATTCTGATGCATGCTTCCATTCCATCTGATCTATCTATCTATCCGGATAATGAATAACCCCGCTTTTCCTTCCTGTGGTGCCTCCGACTCTACTCTCTTCTCTTTCAATTCTTTTTTCCATTACCCTCACTCTTTATCTCATAATTTCTTCCAGTCCTAATGTCTGACTCTTCCCTGCAGTCTCAAACTGTGCCGGGGACACAACCTGGAGGCCCCGGTCTTCTCTTTGGAATGCCATTAATCTCCGCATTCCCATCTCTGTCTTCTGTGAGATGATGAGGTCTGGTCTCCAACCCCCATTCTCGACACCCAACTAGAGACTTTGGATAGATGGTCATGGGATTTTTGTTCAAAGAAGGGTTTACAGAGCAGAGTCAACTAGTGGTTAGTAAATCTGATTCACTGTTCTGAGGTTCTGGGTTCCAATCCCAGCTCTGGTTTTCCTTTGTGGTAGTTTGCATGTTCTTACAGTTCTTGCATGGGCCTTCTTCAGGTGCCAGACCAAGACAATTTGGATAGATTTGAGGATGACATTCTTTTCACGGCAGAAGGCAATTTATCTGACTGACATTACTATGATCATCTCCAACTTTTGAAGTCTCATCACTCCAAATGGAATGAACCAATAAAAGGCGTTTTACACCTGCACGCTGCGACTCAATTAGGCTTTTCAACCCATCCGTGGCAAATGAATCACTCGCTGATCAATGTCTTCAATAATTAAAAGCAATAGCTTTTCAGTTTGGCTGCTGTCAATATGACGGGAAATTTATTTATCTCTACTTGTGCAGGAAGTCGATGTTTACGGCCCTTCGATTCGGAGCTGCCAAAGCAAATAATTTGAATGCGGTGGCGAGACAGGAATTAAACCCTCTGCTATGGAAGACTTTTGTTTTTTGGGGGGGATACCGAATCAATATCTGAATTTATCCTGTAGCTCTAATTCTCGAGATGCCATATAAGGAGTGCATGACAAATGTTGAGGAATGCTGCAGCAACATGATAAAATATATCATCTGCAAGCAAGTTTTCAAAAAGCTCTCATTGTGTCTCATGTTTCTTCTGGACAAGACATTTGTTCTTCCCACAACCTCGGGCTATTTATTATAGTTTGCTCTGACAAAACAGCTTGCTTTCTCCCTTGCCCTTTTTGTAAGGTAATTTCCCTTACGGAGAAGAAGAGGACATTATCCGTTGTGTCTCGACTGAATGTACGTGGACAACTAACATCTCCGAAACACAGATCTGATGACAAGAGTCGTATCGCTCCACCGTAGCTGTGACAGCAAATAATCACAACAAACTGAAAATAAATAATGGCGCTGTCAACCAATGGCGAGGAGGACTATGCCGGCTTCATAAATCAAACGCATATCACAATGCGGCACCGCACTTTTGGGACCGAACAGACTTAGATCCTGGACTCTCTCACAGTGCTATGTAAATCATACCTGCCCTAGGAGCCTTCTACAGCAGACCCTTTTGACCCCCCCTGCAGACACAAAGCCACAGGTCCCGACTGTTAATTCAAGCCAGAAATGGCTAAAGCTCAACAGCACCCCGTGGCACTCAGGGAAATCTCAGAGGAAGCGCTCGAAAGAGCCAGACCTCCGACTTTAGCTCCCACACGGCAGCAGGCCAGAACTTGGTCACGTCACACCATGTCTACACTCTCGATACCGTTGTGGAAAGCTTACAAAGATACGAAGGGTTAGGGTTCCGGTTCTGGTTTAGGAGATCGAAGTGATTTTACTCAAGGGGTCAAACATACAGTAAGTCATCCAAAGGATATTTTCAGTAAGACCCTTTGGAAACATATTTGATCCTTAAGAGACAAATCAATGGAAGCCCAGAAAGATAAAAAAAAAAAAAAAAAAAAAAGCAGAGTTGATGGAATGCAGCCATTCAGTTGACCCCGTGGCCGTGTGAGGGAGGAAGGCCGGAGACAGGTAGATATATGACCGGTTTGTTATTGTGAATTCCAGATCCTGTGATTATCTCCCGACTCTTATAAAGTTCTTTAATCCGGGGGATTCCTGAGATGCAGTTCAGGGGCTGACGTCGCATCCAGCTCACCTCTGACTGACCTCCACAAAGCGGACCACATCCACACAGGCTACGGGATTCCGTGTTTGGTGAAAGAGAAAAAAAAAACGCAGATTCCAGGACTGGGGTCAGGTTTCGTTTTAATGTCCGTTTGCATGTGGATGAGGGGTTTCAGGGGTGGGGGGTTAGCTCGGAGGGGCTGCGGGGTTAGCGGGAGTTCCCAGTGGCCACGCTGATGTCACTCATTACTACCCGAGAGCTCGCCTGACGAGAAGCAGCTCGTTTGACTGCCACCGAAGTCGCGGCGGCGCATCGAAAAACACTTTGGGGCTTGCCAAAAAGACGGTGACAGACAGGACGCACAAAAAAAAAAAAAAAAAACACCGAGACCCCCCTGCACGTAGACAAAAGGCATCGAGTTTCCGCGCCTTGCCCCAAATGAGAGGCGGCTGATTGAAACCAGATAAGGTTCAAATGGAACCGTTAGGTTCAGTAATGAGATTCCCCCGAGTGTATGTTTGGATTAGGTGATTACAGACTTTGCCTTCCTCCTCAGCGTCACTCACACATGCATATTGACACACACACACAAACACACACACACACACACTGGTACTGTGGAGCAGCCCCCTTTTCATAAGGACAAAAGTTCAAGAAAATCGTAAAACGCAACTCTGTCTGTCTCCCCGTGCTGCAGTTTACCGGGGAGGTGTCGCAGAACAAAAGGAAAACGGGGTTATGGAAACAGACACAGCTGGCAGGGACAAAACAATGGGCCAGCTGCTTCTTTTTGGAAAGTGTGTGTTCGCTCTCAGTCAGCAAAAAAAAAGTTTTTTAAGATGGGTGCTGAATGTAGCAAAATTGTGTTGGTTCAACGCTAAAATTAGCCAAAATTAGCTAGCCGAGAGAAAATTCTATTCTGAATTCAACAATAGTCTACGATGTCATGATTTTGACCGAAATGTAAATTAGAAGAAAATTATATCATAAATTCTCAACATGACCTTTCCTAACGGAGGTCATGATCATATTTGAAAAAGAACCCTAACCTTCTTTTCTAGTGTTTATACTACTTTCCTGCAAGCATGTTGACATACGTTGAAAGTTTAAGCTTTTTGCTGAAAAGGAAAAGGCGTGCATAATTAGGTGAGTCCCTCCCTCCCTCCCTCCCTCCCTCAAACCCGTAACGGTCGGGACGTCGCTGTCATGGCATCCAGCTCTCTTCAATAATGCCGTGTTGTTCTTTTGAAAAGTTTGTCACGGTGACAGCGTCGCCGCAGCTTCTTGACATCACCTGTCACGTCGGCAGATCTGGGCCGCCTCTGCCGCGCTGTCACTCCTTATCACCACTCATTTCTTAAGTTTTGCGCTCGCACATATTCAAAAACGATATTACCATAACCCAGCGCCGCCGGGCCGGGGGGGCAGATATGAAAGGAGGCAATAATCTCCCCCGTCTTTATCTGCGAGCTATCCTTCAGCAAAGTATTCAACTTTTTTTCTTTTTTTTTTATATGCGACTGAGAAGGATATTAATGTTTTGATTGTCATCTGTTCTGTTAAAAAGTTATTCTTTCCCAAACGCTACTCCAAATTATTCCGTTTCCCCTCGGGGGAGGCAATGTCACAAAAGTGCGTATAAAATTATTAAATATGCCACACAATAGCGGGTAGGTGTGCGGAGGCGGCTTACACGCGCTTTTAATTGCATTACAAGACAAACACTTAGCGCCATAACGTGCAATCGCAACCGCACGATTTCACAGCGGTACAGCTTGCCGTGGGTTTTTTTTCGTTTTTTTTTTTCTGGCATATCCGTCACAATGCTCCTATCTGCGAGGTGCAGGGTAACCTGATTTAAGGGCAACTTATTGGATTTTGCGGGAGGGACCGAGAGGGGAGAAAGGGGGGTAAAAACAAAAGGCGAAGGATTAATCACGAGGCGGCGGCGTGACAGCGCCTACAAAAGGCGGCCGTGAAAGCCTGGCTTGACGAGAGAATGATGGCGGGGATGTGCGAGTAAAGCGCCTGCCACCGGCGATGTTCCTCCTCCAACTCAACTTGTCAGGTGTAATCATTTTGTTAAGCTTAATGTTTTATGCAAATGCACTCGGGGAGAGTTTCGTCAAGGGGGGTAACGCTCGGCACACGTTTTTTTTTTTTCCTGTGTTTTGTGTCCCCCTTTGAGTACCTCTGTTGTGCGCCGCCTGCGCAGGGAGGCATTGTGTGTGCGTTTAATGTGCGCGGTATTGTTTTATGACACGCTCTGAACGTATTTGCTTCCGTCTGAACCCCGGCCTGTGTGGCCCTGATTATTTCCTGTATGCATCGGGGGGGTTGCAGTCACATCACACGCCGCCTGAAGAGGACAAGACGGTCTCAGAAAGGATAAAAGTGTCGGCGGCGAATCCAATCATAACCCGCTGTTGACTGTTAGGATGTGACATATTGACATAAAAGCCGATGTTATGACGAATGGAATCGGGTGATCCATCGCTACGTGGGATTGAATTCCAAGGCGGCCGCGACGACGCCATTTGAAAAATCGGCAGTTTTCCGATTCTGTTGACAGCTGTGAGGCGCCGGAGTTTTACTTTTATTTTATTTTTCCAGCAGATGCCTTGTGCATGATTAGGAAATGTTGTGGATGTCTCGCTTAAGGTGAGCACATGGGGGGGGCAGAGCCCCGTTGGACCCCCCCCTTTTCCATGCCAATGGACGCTCATGACTTTCAGTGTCAATGGTAGCACATAGTGCCCATTAAAAAAAAATATTTCAATACCTATTACATTTTAAGTACTTGCTGGCTACCCAATCACAAAGGTGTATTCGCTGGGTCGGCTTTGTGTAAATCTGGAGATGGATCACCCCGCGCACCATTTTGGGTGTTTATTGTAGGACGACTCAGACGTCCGAGATGAAATAGAAACAAAGAGGCACGCGAAGTCGCCGTAATCAAAAAATGTTTCGTCCATAAATATCCGAGGTAATCATCTCTAAAAGCCAGCGGAGGGAGGAGAAATGCGTCCAACCTAACATGGCCCTCAGGTCCTCTTTATGAACTCGGGCCTTTTTGTACTTTTATTGAGCTATATCATTTTTTTATGGTTCATCATCGTCATCAGAGGACCCCGTGTGAGAATCAAAGTTGAATGTCGGCGCTGAGGGAAGAAAGCAGTCAGGCTGAATGCAGTCTTTGCCCGGGGTTTCATTTTCAATCGTCCTTTATATTCCACACGGGCCTTAATTTGCTGCCAGATGCAATAAAAACCGATGTGGCCCGTGGAAAGCCGGGTGGCGTCTTATCTTCAAGATGATATTCTCCGCCGTGCCGTTTTTATCACCTTTAAAGCTTGCGCACACTTTTACACAGCGCCGTGCCGAGCGGGTTCATTCTTCCGCGCCCGACCGTTTTTCGGCGCACGCTGATTGAAAAGCGCTTTACGCACCTTTGTGCTTTGATTGGAATTTGACAAATGGGTTTTTTTCTTTCTTTGTTTTAAAGCCCCAAAGTATACACGCCCACATGCAAGTGACATTTTGTTCAATGCGTTCACGAACAGAAACTTTTACATTGAAAGTCAGCCATTGATGATTTACAAAAACATTGAAGCGCTAAGGGGCTGTTTACGAGTGACGGTTTTAAATTGAAACTACTATGTACGTGAAAACGATGTAGTCGAGCGAGAAAACAACTTTTAGTTGGTCTAAAAGTTAAGAAAAATAATATTAATATAAATAATAATGTAAAAAAAATGTCCTATTGCTCATTATGCATTTTCTAAATCTGTTATCGTATTTTCATCACATTTCTCCTTGGTGTTTGGAAGAAGACAAGCTCTGGCAAACTCCAAATCAACAACATGCACGGCCAACCGAGAAACGCACACAAGCACTGGCTGGCGGGGTTAACGTTCATTCTTTTTGCCGGCTGGTTCCGATGCTCGTCCAGCTGTGAGTAAACAACCGATGAACTGTAGCTTCCCATAAACGCCGAGTGGTGTGTGAAGTAGATGTGAAATGTGGGAAAAATAACCGGGTGTGTATGCTTGCGTTAAATCTACTGCGCAGCAAAGCGGACTGGAAAGCGCTCAGCGCCAGCCGGCGCCGTTGCCAATGACAACAAAAGGGCCTTCAGTCGGAAAGCTACAATAAAACGGCATCCGTGCAGATTTGCTAAATTGGCAGAGTGGCTTTTTCTCATTAGAATATTACCTCTGGCCCCCTGACTGCAAGTCGAAGCCCATTAAGATGACCTTCGCCGCCGCGACGCTCATTACGCAATGGCGCAAATGCTCCGAGGCCGTAATGAGGAGACTGGTGTACAGTACGTAGCGATATGAAATGTTATCAAGAAGGGTCCAGCCTGCAATTATGAGGACCTTTTTGTGAAAAGTTCACTTCTATTATCCCCCGCTGCTACCACTGGTAATGGCATTGAGGCCATAATGGCTCCCCCTGTAAGTTAATATCATATATGAAACTGGATATCGCCAGCCCTGGAGATTTCGTGTGTGTGTGTGTGTGTGTGTGGGTGTGTCGTCTGCATGTAAGCACTCCGGCGACATAAGCAGGCGCATCGCCTTCATTGCATTGTGTTGATATTACGAGTCATTCATCATTCCATCCTGACACCTGCATGAAATAAAACACAGTAATTAATTTGGTTAGACGCGGGGAGCTGGAGTGTGATGGAGGGGAGAGTGATGAAGAGGCGGGGAGGGGATTACGGCGGGGAAGGTGACGACGACGCCGCCACAAAAATTAACCGAGAATTTATGATATTTTTACGTGTCATTTGTCTCGCGCTGATTTTAGGTGGTGTACGATGACGGAGGGGAGAGACTTTTAGCATTAATATGATACAGTAATTGCATACTTAGGAGTCCTGGAATAGATTTGAGTTCTCGTTTATCAACACGGAGGCGATGATTAAAATAGTTTTGCTAGAAGCAAAAACAGTGCTGACAGACAAAAATCGTGACAGATCTTAAGAGCCAGCTTGTCTTGGGATCTTTATGAGTACACTGTCATGCGGAGTTGGAAGTCGAGGGGGCGGAGTTTCAGCAGCCTCCAATGAACTGGGCTATAGGGCAGTTAATTCTTAGCCCCGGGAATTCTGCCTAGCAACAAGTGGTCAAGAAAAATGAGAAAAAAATAAATCAAGCAAATTTTGATTTTCAACTGTATATTATAATGTCTTATATTATACATAAGTATAAATAGATATAAATATAATAATAATAGAATAGATATAAATAGAATAATCCCAAAAATATAGAAACACCGATATAAATATGATGGGGCATTTTTTTGCGAGTTCAATCTACACAAGAGACACCTTATTAAGCAAATGAGGCTGTGGAATATACAAACGAGCTTATCATCTATTTGACTCTGAGAGCACGTGGTGAAGGCTGCACTGCTCTACATCTTTTTCTAGTGCAAAAAGGATCATTACTCTATCGCAAACCTGCCTCCACCTGTCAGTCGCGGGCTCCACATCAGTCAGCCGCACGCCGCCACGCTCTGGATGCTCCGGCGGCGCAGGCAGACAGCGGAGACGGATGCTCACACCGCGGAAAGCGCCGAATTAAAAGGCAGAGGCTGATAAATTGACAGCCGGGCCCTCAGGACGAGGATGCAGACGATGGGATGATCAACCTGACTGCAAGGTGAGGCGCCGGGCCGCGGCTGGCAGCGGCGGGAAACGGGGATGCTCTGTTGCACATTTTTTATGGCATTTGGGATTTACATGTTTTATTTTTACCGTGTGCATACTTTCTCGGAGATAGATGTTACGGAACGCGCAACGGGATCCGCCATGCTTATCTTTCTAATGTGCCTTTTTAATGCACTATAAAACAACGGCTATTGTGAGTGCTCAAGGGCTTGTGATGTTTCAAGTCATATTACCTTGAATTTGGAATCAAAATGAAATAAAATTGGATCGCAGGAAGTTAAAAGCCAGCAATTAGCTAAATTAAAAACCTTCCCAACACTTTGGGCGTTACTGTGTTTTTTTTCTACATTTAATTCAAATTTATTGGGACGTCATGAAATTTAAAAGGGAATTTTACAAGAAGTTTTAATTTAAAATTATTATGGTGTTATTTGTAATTCAGCTAGCTTGATGCTAATGACACTAGCATTGAGGATTCTGTTGTTATAAACTTTTAAAGGGAATGTCAAGTTCAACATTTTCCAAACTAGTCTAAACACAATATTGTGATTAAAATGGTGTTTGTGGAATATGAATTAAGCAGAAAATCCATCTAAGGCGGCGGCCATTTTGCTTTCCACTGCCACTTGCCGTCGACTGAAAATGACATCACATGGCCAAACCCAGAAAAGAGTTGAGCTGGTTGTTACCTGAGCTTTTAGGCAGCACTGTGATGTCTTTTTCTATCGACAGTAAGTAGCAGTACAAAGAAAATGGCCGCCCTCTTTTCCCACCAGCAACTGCAAGGATGTTGTGCTCCTGTGTGGAGTACTGTAAATTCAGACCTCCCCCTCGCTTTAACTTCCTTCTTCAACAGTGGTAAAATGCTGCCCTCCAACCCACTGCCCTGACGTTCACCCCAACACAGGTGTTTCCCATTGCCACTCGCAAACCCCCCCAGCACCCCCCCCCCCCCCCCCGCGCCGGCACCAACATTGTTTTAATGGGGAGCGACTTCTGACGCACCACGGTGCTCTGTGTTTATCTGCGGCAGTGTCCACTCACGAGGACTCCTGGGACAACACATGGTTTGAACATTAGTTTGTCCCCGTGGAGTCAAAAGGATCCACTTGGATGTTGGTTATCACGGGAAAGCGCGTAGATCCGGGAGGGGAGGGGGGAGGTGGTGACGCCAGGGCGGGCACTACAGTGGAAGCTGCAGAGTTCAATGGGCCAAAGGTTGTCGAAATGTACAAAACTTACAGAACTGGTTTTGACTCAAAGATTGAACTGAAGATGTCCGACTTTCGAGGTTTCACATTTTGAAATTCTAACAGAGTCCAAGCGCGAAGCTCCCGCTGTTACCGCACCCGAGTTAATGAGGCCACCGCGCGCATAGTCATCTTGATAATTTAATTTGAGGGCGCCCTGAGGTGGAGCAATCTTTATTTCATCAGCTCAGAGCCGTTTATTTCATTAAAACGTCGACTTGTCCATCAGTAAGAACCTGTTCCTTTTGAGATAAGCGGGCGGAATTCATCATAATTGCAAATGTTTGCCCGTAATGTAAAGAGCTTGTGGGCTATCGTATTCTTTTGACATGAAAAGGTCCATCTCGCATACAAATCAGAACAACCTGACAGTAATTCCCGGAAAAAAAAAAATAATTTCCAACGTGCAGCCATTTAGAAAGTGAGAGTTGCTCGGGCGTTATAATTGTTGCTACTTTTTTTTAATTTTTCTTAATAATTATAGACAATTTTTTGTGGGTCCCATTTCCTGAACACAACATGTCAACAGTTTTGATGTATGCGCGACTCGAACCCTCCTCCACCATTTTGTCCTCCTGTTCACGTTCATGTCGGCGTGTCACATGAACACGTGCGCAAACACGTACGCGCAGCTTTTCACCCCCACGCGCATCTCGCGTCATCAGTTGAGAGGGGACGAACCGACAGCGACTGCCGGGCAATTGGAGCGATCGTGATTGACTTTACGATGGCAACATCAACGTGCCAACTGGTCTTTATGCTTTCAAGAGATGCCAAAAAAGTTTCCGATGCGGAGAAATTCAGCTTCACTTTAGAAACCCGCCCCCTCCTCAACCTTCCCCCTCAAGACACTTTTAATGGCATTAAATTACAGGCCTGAACCGACGACGACAACTGTCGAGGTTTAAAACATGTTAACGTGACGTGAGTGACGCCATCAATTTTTTTCCCTCCTACATTCGAGCTTAGATGTGGTCGCAGCAGCGGGTTGCGATTTGTCAGACGTCACTTCCTCTTGTCATGTACTGATATATCGTGACAACCCTTCCAGATGACAAGTTAGTGTACATTCAGCACTAAGGTGAACGGAGAGCGCCATCTAGAGGGCTCAATAAACCCTACACTGGTTCATGAATCATTTTGAAGCTTCATTTTGAAAGTTTCAAACTCAGTATATTGCATTCAAAATATTTTGAGGGAAATTAATAATTGGAAAAAAAAACCGCATAAGTTTCCGTGTCGTAATTTCCGTTTTTTGTTTATTTTGAAGTATTTACGTTATTTCATTTCGCTTGATTTGAGTTATTTTGGTCGTTTTCATGACCTTAAAAATAACTTTGCGATGACGAGAGAAATAACATCGCATTTGAAGGTGAAGTATCGTTGCGCGGTATTGGCGACTACTCAAATGTAAGTACTCGTGCTCTGTGTAGATGCTGTCATTGTACTAAAAAGCCCTCTCTTGCCCCCGCGACAAGGTCGCGCTGGGACAGGATGTAAAGTGGCCTGTCAAGCGACCACCGGGGCGCAGTTCAATCCCCCTAATTGCATCCTTGAACGAGACGCCTTATGTTCCTCACACACACCTGATGGTAACGGGTAGTTGACGAGTGAGCGGTCGCTCTCACTCACCCCCGCCCCCCCTCCATGTATAGAAGATAGAAAAGGATGATGTACTTCCCTTTCAATGGCGGAGTGCAAGGAGAGAAAAGGTCAATTCATGACTAAAATTGCCTCCATCAAGCTACATTGTGTTGCGATGGACACTTGGAATCGATATACTGAATTGTTCTACTTTGTTCGTGCTGCCTAATATTGCGTGACGAGCTCATTGAGGAAATTTTGGAAAAAAAAAATAAGTGGAGTAGACGGCCCAGAAAGTCTTCGCTGTCTCTACGGTGCCTCATTAGGGACATTGATGGATGGGCGATCGCCACAACAAGGCTCAGCCAATGGAAAGTCCGTAGGTATTGTTAGCTAAGTTGTGATACCACCAATCACCAGTAGATGGCAGACTAGACTGTGCGTTTCATACATTTCTCCTCATAGTCGATTGGGGAAATAGCTGCCGGTAGAAGCGGCTGATTAAAAAGTATGAGTCTACTTAGTTTTACAATTATCAACAATACAAAGTCAATAAGCTCACAGCAGGATGACCTGATCTTTATTTCTCTGGCCATCTTTACGGAGAGCCCACTTAACTCGCCTTCCCTTTTAACACACCCCCTCTGTAGTTGCGTATCGGATTTACAGCTGATAGTTTACTTTTATTCCGGAGGAGGTCATACGATATGATATTTTCTGCTTCCCAAAATGGCCGCGGCCGCCGGCCCAGACGTATAAAACACACTCTTGACAGCGATACATCTCGAGTGATGACACCGCTCTGAAACAATCTCGATATTGCCTTTCCCGGCCATAAACAAAACCTGACCACAGTTCTGTGCGCTGATGGCTGACGGCCGTGCGTGTGTGTGTATGTGTGTGTGTAGAAGGAGCAGGAGAGAAAAGAGAAGAAGCAGAGGGATGTACAGATGAAAGCTCAGCAGCGGCGGCGGCAGAGCCAGCCAGTAAATGGATTCGCTCTTGGGAGAAAAGTGGGAAATGGCTGTTAGCAACACAATCCCGAGGAGGCCGACGACGCGAAGGGATGGCTCGAGAACGGGAAAAAAAAAGGAGAAGGGATGCGAACGGGGCAGACAGAACGGGACGGCGCAGACGTGGGGGAGCGCTGGCAGGTGCTTCATCATCTGCTAAGGCATTGTGGCTCCGCCCGTAAACAGTCATCGGGCCTCTCTGGGGAGCAACCTTCTTCGTAACTAGCACAGGTATAAATCTGCCTCTTAGCCACTAAATTAGACACATTCTTGTGAAGAGACTCACTCTGCAAGTGCAGCACAAACCCAATGGGGATGGGATGGGGGGGGGGGGGGCAATTCACGGCCTCAATCCCCGGCCTTCCATTGCATCATGCAGGAGTGTCTGCCGAGGCTCAAAGACGAGGACTAAGTCCAAGGTCTGCTTTTTGTCACCTCCCCACAATATTTAATTACATCTCTAACACAGCACACCCGACTCACTCATTTTTATGCCATTATTTTTTTTTTCCCTGCATCGCGAGGTCAAACCAGCTGACTTGTATTTTTGAGGGTGCCAAAATCCAGAGCCATTTGGTTTACCAAAGAAGACTATTTTTAAATCTCTTCTGATTGATCATATTAACAACAATGCATACTTCATCAACCAGGCCGTGATCGAGACTTGATGGGACAAGCCTGACGGCGACAGAAATAATCCAGTGGCCGCTCTTGTAAATGAATAATTGATATCTAGCCGAACAGACTAATGAATGCAAAAGTGCTTTGGCTTTGACTGATAGGCCTCTTTGCTCCAGAAGCCTTCCCAGCGGTGGCGGGCCGCACCGGAGGCAGAGGTGCCATTCTCTATAACCCGTCTAATTGCTCCTTTGACGTGAGTGACTTGACGGTGTGTGTCCGTGCGCTTGCCACTCGGGGCTGACCCTTTTTAGCCTGCTGTTTATTAGCATCGTTCCAGGTTATCGCACCAATTAGGGCTTGGGATAGCTGGGATCCGAAAGAAACGCCGCGCGTAAAAATGCGTACTGTTAGCTACCGGTGAGGGAACGCGAGGGACTAGTGCAAATGCTGTATAGTTGAGTTGCTCATAGAAATACCGTTTCAGTCCTGGAACTTTTCTGACATACCTGCAAATCTTGAATTTGTTTGTGCTTGTTGTTTTTACCTTTGTGTGATTAAAACAACCGAAACAATCTTAAAGTTGACAGTGTTGTGACGATATAACCTATTAAATTACAGCTTGAATACAAACGGTGAAGCAACCCATGTTGACAAACAATATAACCGTACTCACAGTCATATATTTTTTATCCTTTCAGAACAATGATGAATATTAGTCATAATGATGAGCTGAGAGCAGTTGAATTAAAATTTAAAATATACCTAAAGTTATATTTTGAACACTTGAAAAGTACAGCAAAGGTTTTCTACCGTTAATTTGTTGTAAGTATTTTAGTAAGCGCCACATCAAGGCTCGTTCTTGTCCAAACAATCTTACTTACATTTTAGCGCCATTACGCACACTCTCCGTGTCCACGGGTCCTGATAACATTCTCACAGCAGTTTCGGTGCGGCGCTCACGCCAAACAATACCTTATTGACACGGGGCCCTTTGGCTCACAATAGCCACAAAACACCAGGGTTCCTGTTTTTGTTGACTCTGTTTGAGGTGGCCATTGAGGCAAAAAGCCACTGTGGACACAGTGTGGACGCATAATGGGAGCTCTCTGTCATACAATACAACAAATCAAGCCTTTAAATGTTTGAGCATGATAAGGCAAAGAGAGGGCATGGGGTGGAGGGTGGGGGGGCAGAGGCAGGAGTCAGGTGTAGTTGAAGGAAATGCAGGGATTAGGAGTGAAATAGGGCGGTCTCGCACCACTAGGGGACAGTAGTAAGTCACGGAAGGCAGAAGCAGTGCTCTGTAGGTGTGTGTGTGTGCGTGTGTGTGTGTCTCTTTCCAAAGTGTGCGTGCGGCAAAGCGTGAACAAAAGACTTTCTTTGTTGCGGATAATAAAAGAATGCCGAAATAGCTCCTTGACTGCTTTAGAAAAGATCTTGATGATGCGTTTGGCCCATAATGCACAGGAACAGCTCTGGATTTGCATAATCACGTGTAATGTAAAGCAGCCAACAAACAAACTGTGGCTGACGGGGGGGGGGGAGGCAGGGGAGGGTGCGCTTCTTTTATACCCCCTCCCTCCCCTTATGGACTTTCTATGCACACTAAGAGTACATTTAATCTCATCTGCTCGCAACATAAAGGAGAACATTTGCGCATTGTGGGGGATCGAGCGCTTCCGGAAACAAAATAAGTAAATGAGAGGCATCCATTTTAGGTGTGAGCGCCACTTGTGATGATTTACTGCTTTAATTAGGCCTTTCGTTGCAGGAAGATGTGAGCGTGATTCCACAGTTAAAAATGACATACCTAGAATGTTTTTTTTTTGTTTTTTTTTGGGAAGGCACACAAACAAATGGGTTTTTTTTAGGCATCACTGCGCGACCAAATCAGGCTCATTTATTTGTTAACCGGTTAAAGCAGTCAAGTTAATATCAGCAACTGCTTGGGAGAGCTTCTTGTCGTCATGGTAACCCGATGGTATGTCCAAAACGGCGCCACTTTCTTCGTCTTCTTCGTCAGGCAATTAAAAGCACAACAATAACCGTTAGCCTGTGTTATAGTAGTTGTGCTCTCTGTTAGGTTCTCATGAATTAGTCAAGATTGTTAATTGCACATTTATGACGCTCAAGGCCACCGAGAGTTGCATTAAACGGTGCGGTAAAAAAAAAAAAAAAGAAAAGAAAATGAGTGAGCATGAAAAATAGATTACACTTTTAGATTACTGCTTAACTGAGTGTGGGAAAGCGCGGGAAAAGTGTTTATGTTGATTTTTGGTCTGAAAATTGATGTTTTTTAATTGATCATGTTTGATTGTTGTTTATTTATGTACTTATTTTAATGGTCTAAGTTTTTCTGAAATTGAAAACGCTCCAGCAACATGGTCGCTGCTTGGTGAAATAAATGATAAAATGATAGCATACAATAAAGACAATAAAATAAATAAAAATAAATACTAAATAACATTGGGGAGTAAAAAAATTCAAGGTAAAAAATATTTGAATTTCATTATTATAGTTTTTTTAAATTTAATTCATTTCAAGAGCCTGTTTATAATGAGACAAAAATGGGGCAAATACAGTATTTATTTCTTAAAGCGCTCCTGCGGCACCATGTCTTTGTGTTTGCACTTTATCGTCGTCTATTCTGATCTCTGGCGTGTTTCATTATTAAGTGACTTTTGAGTGACACCGCGCCGGCTGTCACCGCCATGTGCCGAGGCTCCCTCTCATTTCCAGCACCCGCGACGACAACGATAATAATGAGCGTCTCGGTGCAGCCCTAAGACCTCGCTATTTGTGTTATTGTTGTGAGGGTCGTCTCGCACTCACACTCACACACACATGCGGGGCCCTGACGTTTGCTTTGCTATCAGCAGGAGTGCACAAATACAAACACATTTGCCTGAGTTATTGACCTTTATCTCCCCACTTTTCCTGACAGCCATCTCCAGTTATTGACAATACAAACACACGGGACGACGCATAACCTTTCATTCACACACACTCTCTCTCTCTCTCTCTCTCTCGCTCCTTACTGTCTTCCTCTCTACTTTGCTCTATCTCTCTGGCAGTTTGCATTTATTCCAATAAAATAAGCCAACGCCATTTTTATTTTGCTCCAAATTTGAATTTTACGTCTTTAGGTTGTTCTGATGGATATGGTTACTGCAACAAAAACAAGTCACAAAAAATACACTAATTGCTTCGGTTAAATTAAAGCTATGCAACCTATGGCACTACGACCATTATACGGGCCCCTGACGACATTCAATCCGGTCCATCTGATCAGAGGAACTCTTCCAAAATAGAGACATTTGGTAGATATTTTTTCTGAAATTTAGTATAGTCCTCGGAGGACGATAAAAACTCAAATGGCCTCTGATAGCAAAAAGCTTCCCCACCCCGGAATTAAATATTTATCTTGTATACGTGTAGCATTTGCATTTCCGTGTCGAGTGGATTTTTTACACGTACATATATCTATGCGGCGTGAGGAATAACATAATTAAACAGAATACAGGCCTGAATCCATGGACCGATAATAAAGAGAATAATTTACTGCGTCTCAATACAGCGTTGAATAACAATGGTCGTAAAAAGCACTAGTATTCCGCTAATGATTCTCCTCCAGGATTTATTGTGTTTTCCAGCGTGTGGCGTACATAAAACACGCTGCGTCCCCTGTGCTCATCCACCCTACCCCTCCCCCCTCCTGCAGGTACTTCCGAGGCCCAAAATTAAATTTTAAACATTCCGGCCCGGTGTTTGGTGACCATGGTTAATCATCGGGAAAGAAAGACATCAAACAATATTTGATAATGAGAAAAATGCCTCCAGGATATTAGGGGAATGGTGGGTGGTGGAAGTGGGGTGGTGCTGATGGAGGGCGGGAGCACAGCGGGAGATGCTAGCTGCAGCACGTCGTCTAGACCAGAAGAGTCTACGTATTCGTGCGTGTGACACGCGCGCACACACATTAACTATCTACGGCCCACTCAGTCACCTCTTACGGAGTTAAAAAGCCATTAAAGCATTGCCTCTTTCTTAAAGTTCATGATGAGATAATTAGAATTCAAGATTGGAGAGCCGGTGCGCTGAGATTAGCTGCGCCGCGCCTCAACTCAATTATTTCACGTTAAAATGGATTTTGTGCAAAGGAGGGGTGTGTGGTGGGGGGGTGAAATCCAGATGAGAAAAACTGCAGATGAAAAGTGATTTCCTCCTTGACGTTCATTTACAAGTACATCTTATTCAAGAATAATATTACTCAATATGAGTGATGCACAAATAAATGTTAAAAAAAAAGAGCTCACCCCAAAAATCGAGTTATATTTAATTCAATCAGTCCACACATGAGAGCCCATCTAAACTCGGTTGCTAAACAAAACAACAGCACCTACCTTTTTTTCTTTTAGTGCAGTACACACACAAATACACACACAGACACATTTATAGGAGTTGTGATTAAAGAAAGATGTTTGTTTGATTTTTGTACCCCCCCCCCCCCAAAAACAACCACATAAAATGATACCGACAGTACTCAAAACAAGAAATAATTTGGGAGCAGAGTGGACAAGAGTAAGGTGAGGGTGCGTCGGGTAATAAGGGGGAAAGTAATTTCTCCCGCGCTTTTGAAGCATGTTTTTTGTGTCGTTGATTGACACGGCGTTAACAGTCTGGATGGAACGGAGGCCAATCGGCAGCATGTGCAACCACCTCCGCTCATGCAAATGGAGCCCGCGCCGGCCAGCCCCTTGACTTTGATTAATGAGCTCCAGCCACAGCCTTTGTTTCCACACGTAGCCATTTAGGGTGAAATACAATCCCAAAATATTATCAATCCCCTATTAATCTGGTGAATTCGCCAAACAGTGCGCTCTGCTCTTCCTGCGTCTCGTGAGCATTAGGCACAATTGCTTTTAATTACTTGTCTTGCTAATTAGATTCATTAAAAGGATAATAAAATAAATGGAGGAGGCACAGTGGAAAGCTCAAGCGAAACACATGTCTTGTCTGCCGCGATGTAAAATATGGATGTGGGATTTTCTGGGGCAGTCATGCTGTTCGAGGGGGGGGGCACGAATCCGATACCGTGCTAATACTACAGGCATTTCCTGACTCTGGCTTGCCTCGTGTTTAAACTGTGATTTTTGTAGAGCTGAGATTCCAGACTCCCTGAAGATTCCGAGAGCAATTTTGCGGTGCGGGGCCAATGAAGTCACCGACTTTAAGCGGCGGGGAAAAGAAGGAAGAAACATTATGACAGTAATGCTGACAATGGAGTGAAACCAAACACGCTCTTTGCATGGTAAGCGATGCCACGGGATGTGGAAAAAAGAAAGCGGGCCTAATGGGCAAGACGTGGAAAGATCTTACAATCTCCCTCAGATGTGCGACGAGTAGAGGAAATTACACGAGCAAGCAAATCATCAATCATTATATTCGTCAAGCGCGGGGGGGGGGATGCTGTCAATTTGCCCGACGTTGGTTCTTGGGCGGGTGTGTTAGCGGCATTAGCGGCACCTTGCTTTGCACTACAATGGCAGCGAGAAGAGAGATCAGTGCAGCCTCTCGGTATCACAGCGAGATTACCCTTTGTAAATTCACCTCCCACTGTGAGCGGGCTTCACAGCTGGTTAACAGCGCTGCCCAGCTTGCACGTGGCCGCCAACGACAGATCTTTTCACAGTTTATGCAAGTGTAAAAAAAATATTTTGTGACAATGTGACAGCCTATCAAAATGTGCAGTCCGGCCGAGACATGACCTAAAAACTCAAATTAACTAAATTGCACGGCTCGGTGAAACCCTCACATGTTTTTTTTTTTTATTCAAATATTTTACAGTATTTACTATAATTATTTAGCGGAAAATCCTTGGTAAATTTTACTTACCGCTTTTTATTTGATCCTTGTTGCGTAAATGTAGCTGAGATTCACAGACACAACGTAATCTGTGATCCTGCCGCTTTTAAAGCCAGCACAGTTCACTGACTCCCAACCCCGGCTCTGATTTTTATCTTTTAATGCCATCACATTACACTGATCCTTTTCTACCTATTACACACCCCTCCAGCAAACCCCCCAGCCCACCCCCTGATCCTCTGATACCTAGCCTCGGCGCTCCTTCTGCCCCTGACCTTGGCCCTTTGTAGCAATCAGACCAGACTTCCTCAGAGGCCCCGATCTTATCTAGCGCTACCAATCCCACTACACAGCTTCCTTTTGTAGCCGAGCGCGGCGCAGCGAGCCTTTTCAGACCCGCCGACTGTGCCGGCGAACACGCGCCAGGGCCGAGACCTCGGCTCATCTCAGTCATCATACTACACTGCCCAACAACAATGGCCTTTATTTGGCCGACGCGGCGCAGGTCATGATACAGGCTTTGGTGCTCATCAATACATTGTTCAATCACAATGGGGAGGAACCAGCAATAGTGTTGTCAAATCAAATGTTTTGACTCTATCGCCTTGCGGTGGAATGAGACATTTCCAGTTGACAAGGGGGAGGAGGGGGGCACATGCTATTCATTAACTTTTTGAAATATAAACAGACAAAACAAGACAACAAAACATCCACAATCCTTTGTAAGATTTTGTATGGTAAAGAAAAAATGAATTTAAGCAGACTGTATTTTACTAGTGCAAAGAGACTAATTACAATTACAATTAAAATGAAAATAATGTTAAGGGGAAGATTTGTTGAATTACATCTGTTATAAGTGTTACGAGGACAATGCAATTGTGCATGTTTAAAAATCAACACTTTACTCGGCATGTTTTATTTTTGGTTATAATTATTCTTTCTCTCATTTACATTTTAGCATGGGGATCTTTCCCGCTAAGTCAGCTGGGATAGGCTCCAGCTTACCCATGACCATTACGAGCAGTAAATTGATTGATTTCTAGATTAGCAACAGGAATATAAATAGACGTACCTTTCTTTACATACCTGTTGAGGTGAAAGCCAGTTCCTCCAGATTAACAAAAGAGAATAGACACACATTGTCCTCTTCTCATCAGTTGCATTTGTAAACTGCATTGTAAAAGGAAATAATAATCAATGACAAGCATCTAAACAGTAAACCCTCACTATTTGCCACTATTACCCTCACTAACAAAGCCTTATAATGACCTTAATTAATACGTTAAACTTCATATATACAACAAACTAAGATCCCAAAACCTTTGAATATAATTGCTAGCTCATCTTCAATTAGCTTCATTGAATGGTTTTAAATAGTGAGTATAGGTTATATTGCTCTAAGATATCATTTTGTCTTTTTTTTTTTCTTATTTGTTTTTGTAACATTATTTTACAGAAAAAACACAGAAGGTATGTAAAAAACAAAGTTAAAACAGAAACATCAACCGTCAGGTGGCTCCAGGGGTGATGTTCCCCTTCACTCACTCCCCATTGCACTCTTTAGCACTTTATAGCCGACTGTAGTCGAAAATTGAAGCGTCAACCGTCGGTTGTGAGTCAGAACACATGTTTTATTACCGTTTCTTGAAAGTATCGCTTACATTTTGTGAGGAGAGCGCTTGTGTGCCTTCCCTGTGTGCTCAACACACACTTTCCCATGGAGGTAGCTCGTCATCATAAGAGTTCTACCCACTTCCGCAAAACGATCCAATCGTAGGCAAGTATACTCAGAGCCGTCAGAGATTGACCAATCGGCGCACAGCTCGCTCCTATGTCATCACTTCAACTTCCCTAGCGGGAAGCAGAACAGCTGTCACAAGACGTCCCGGATAAATGGTAAACAAACCCTTTTTCAGGCTTTTTTTTATCATTCCGTAACCATATTTATCCATCTCTAAAACACAGTAGTGATTCAGCAGCCATTTAAAAACCCTGCAAACAAATTTAATGGATTGTGTTTGCTACAGTACTGTGGCGATCTCTTATAAATACCGCATAGCTACATTTTAATAACAATATCCTTTTACAGACATTTGAAGATGAAACTCTCCCGTGCTGAATACAAAGAGATCGTGAGATGGACAGAGCAACTAAGACCAACGCGGCAGTGTATGAAGATGCTAAAAGACAGATTTCCAAAGTAAGTATAATGACTATTTACATGTATAATAAAAATTATTGAACTGAAAAAGTGAGTGTGCAACAATTCATGATGCAAATGTTGTTTATTATTACTTATACACAATGCAAATCATATTATGTAATTACTGCATTGTACTGTATGTTAATAGCGACTTGTAAATGATGTGTGTATTTAAAAAGCATCTTTGGAATTCCGTTCCTACAGTGTCTACATGTAAGAAACACTAAACTTCTAGATTGATAGATGAACAATTTTTTAATCCTGTGAGAGCAATTGGTAATTTGGTGGCCATTAATTCCTCACGGGTCTTTGGAGCCATCCACTGGTACAAAAATTAGCAAGCGTGTTTTGCCATGCAGCGCTTGCACCCCCCCACAGATCGAAGCGAGGGGTTAATGGTGGTGTTTGCCTTTCTCCTTGACACCGAGGGCCTTTTCTTTATTGAACGTAACACGTGTAATCCCCTCAAGGCTACCGTTACACCACCATCGCTGATCCCATGGAGGTCACTTACAAAGTCGTATGCATTTGACGCTTCCTACGCATCGGAGGAAAGTAGAAATCTGTGTTTCAAAGTTACCGTCAAGGAGTCCATCAGTGACGGACTGACGGACATTCCATCGGAACCAATTTCATGCTTATGAAATGACTTCATTCTCAGAATACTGGCATTTTGACTTTATTAACCTTAATAAAGTCAGTTAAATTAATTCACTATGCCATATGCTCAGGCACGAATACTGTGTGTTTTTGGCTCCCTGGGCCAAAAAACCTTTGCACACTGTCCAAATGGCATTTTCCCCTCAAATATAGATGCCTTTATTATACAACAAAATTTTTAAAAAAAACACCAGAGGAGCAGAACGATTTAAGATTCAGTCTTGCTCAAGGACACTTTGGTCACCAGGGGTGAGGATTGAACCCACAATCTTCAAGGTGGGAAACAATCACTCTACCCACTGATCCACATTGCCTCATGACAAAAATAGGAATGGCGAGTATACTAATTAAAGGAAAACACAGCAGCATTTGCATTCCAATAATTCTGCACAATCGCCAGCCACTTCCCAGAGGTACTGGATCTTCTATTTCGTCTTGCCGGCTATTGTTATTATTTCGGTCAACATAAGCAATCTCGGTGAGGCCCGTGCTCTTTAAAATGTCCGAGTTTCCGCGCCGGGTCTGACAGGCAGGCGCGGCGGCGGTGTTTTCACAGCCTGCAGAATTATTCTGCTTGTCCAATCAGCTGAGCTGGACTCTGGAGGGTTAGTGATTGGACTGGCAGGAAATCAGGCTCTTAAGACATAACATATCGACTAGGCCATCCATCATCTCTTAGCATGCGCTCGGGTACACTACCCCCCCCCCCCTCGGACTGTGTGGGAGCCCTGCCACTGCGTAAATATTGGCCGTGGAGGCCATGGCTGGCGAGTTGGTTCAGGCTAACACAGTCGGAAGAATATTTTTTATTAGTTCAAAATTGTCTGATACTTGAAAATAGTGTAAAAATCCAAATAAAATGTGTTTTTGTGGGAGGGAAGCCAATATTCTTTTATAGGAATAACTGTGTGTATCACATCAACTGAAATAGCGACGTGCCCGTTAAATAAGATGATGGCAGTTGTTTCAAGGGCTGTGAAATCATCTTTATTATTGTAAACTTTTTTTACTGGTGGTACTTTTAAATCAGTGTTGGCATTAACCCAAAGTGCGCCCCCCCCCCGTTTCTGTTTCGACGTTTATTAAAGATTGGAAAATACAGGCTAAGTCAATCCCGGTTGTTATGCTGGATATTTTGTACTAAAACATTTCCAAACATTGGTTCTGAATTCCAAAATATTCCATTTCGGGATTGTTTAACCTTCGTAATGAATATGTAAACGCTACTATACATTGGTGGTGTGCGTGATTTTGAGTTCAGCAGTGAATCGTTTATCGGGCCAGCACTCATTGCCTTTCGATTAAGCAAATAGGGGACAATTCAAACTTGGGACAAAGTGAAAGTAAGAGTCAATTTCAAGCTGATTTACACGGGGGGGGGGGGGCGTCTGTCATTCTGCCTGTCCGATCATAAGTCCAGTGGGAGGAGAGTGGGAGGGTCCCGCAGACGGACTCGAAAGAGACCCCCTCATCTGTAACGGCCTGCCTGCATAACACAGATGTTGGGAGTCATCTGTCACGCTGGCCTCTCTTTCCAGGTCTGACCTGCTCCCGGAGAGGTTTGGGAGTTGGAGGTTTGGTATCAGGTCGGGTAGGGGGGGGCGCATTGGACACGGTGCTGTCACTTTCTTACCCCCAACTCACAATGGAGACGCATGCTAATATCATCCCTGAATAATAATAACAACCCTCAAGGTCCGACATGACTCTTATTTCGATTCCAAATGAAGTACTTGGGGATATTTGGAAGAAGAATTTGTATGATCTCACCTAGCTTGTGACCGGTATTGGGAGACATGTGACATCAGTCACATTAGGTCCTTCTCTGGCCATACATTAGAATTGGAAATGATGGGCTGCTCTCTGAGGTCTTGACTAACTTCCCCTGGGTCCAAAAGGAGGGTGGGGTGGGGGGTCCCCCCCCCAGTTCATACACCCTTTGTCCCCTTAAGTATAAGAAGGGAGGGGAGGTGTGTCCTATCTGTCCTTTTGTGGTGTATTATGAATAGATGTGGATGTAATGATTAGCCCCGCCCCCTTCCCCCCTTATGTAAAATGCCATTCAGCCCATTCGTCATATGTCGTCCTTAAAAGCAGGGAACGTTTATAAAGTCCAGTGTGAGGGATCCCCACCTCTCTTTCACCCCTCCCCACGTACGTTCTTTTCGAATCGGGCCCTAATGTGCCGTTTTCATTGGCACCAAGGCGGGCCGCAATATGGCGCGGCGGATCGCTGTGGGAATATGAATGTTGATTAAGCATGCGCTCAGCCTTTTGAAATTCACACAGAAGTGTCAGAATAATGGATGTCGAGCAAATGTCAAGCATTTGTTAATTTCGACGTTATCGGTGGGGGTTTATCTAGCGTGATCTTTGGCGGCAAAAGCAAAGGGCAGGCTTGTTGTGGCATGTGCCATTGATATGGTGATTTCCTGACTCCAGACACTTTGTTTTTGATGCTAATATCTCGGCTCAAGACGAAGCCGAGGGACTCGCTCATTGATTATTTATCGCGCCTCAGCCTCTCGTGTGGTTTTTTTTCCTTCTTCTTTACTCACTGGTTAAAACATTGCTTTTTACTCAGCTGTCTTTGGTTTTCTGATAAAAACAAAAAGATGTATTCTCTTCGGAATTATTGCCGTCACTAAAGGATTTATGGAAACGCCGCAAATACGAAAATGTCAATTTAAATTATACACAACCCATTTTGTTTGCACGCTTTGCATCCTCAGCACATTTTGCTGACGTGGCAAAACATATGGAGCTAATGAGCCGGATCGCAACAGAATTGAATTAGATCTTTGGCGAGTACTGTAATTTAAGAAAAAAGATCTTTTTGTATGGATAAAAAATATCTTTTTTTTTTTTTTTTTTTGGGCAGATATTTTGGGGTACAGCCGGGAGACTTCTGGTACATTGTTCAGAGCTTCTCGTAGCCGCGTTTACAGCTTCATGTCTGACGGAGGAATTCATGAATAATAGATGCAATCAATTACTTGATTAGTAAGCACGGGAATGACGACTTCCTCTTCATATCGGGGACGTTGTCCAAGTACATTCGATAGATTACAGTGCCTTTTCAAGTCATTGGGCTAAAAACGCCGAGGTAAGCAGTTTTGTGGTCGTTGGCCTTGTAACCATTTGTGAGGACACATTTTAGAGTGGAAACTGGATTTTCTGAAAATAAGACATGTGGGGGAAAACATGTTCTTGTGAGGCATCAGTCAATATAAACCATGTCAATATCAAATAACATGGATGAAATTAAGCATTTCTTCCTTATCCCGCTATCGTCAATGACGGGCGATACATCAAAAAATGTTCCGTATCTAAATTAGTCGCTTCCATGCCCTGAAGTGTCTCACCACGCAACACTCTCATGCGTGCAGATCCGCCAAATGCTTAGCGGCGCCACAGCATATGATACCAACGTCATTAGCCAGGTGGCTTTCATTACCTAAATTACCGCTATTGTTTATAATTAATTGTTTGTCAATTGGCATCGGATAATTTAATTGATATGCTTAGATTAAATAGAAGCATTAGAAAATATAATTTTGTATTTAAAGCAAAAATATTTCCCTCAGCTGTAGCCAAACTTAAGCGAGCCTTGAACGCAAAGCAGCGAAATGACAAACTGGAAGGCTTTAATTATTTTTAATCTCATCGGCCGCGTGACTATTTTGGGCGTCGGTGCGTATTAGTGCCCCCATCTTATGTTGTCGAGGAAGATAATGAGGTTGAAAAGGCACCATTCCTCAGCCACTCTAGTGTTTCCCAGCCTTCTGTTTTTTCGTGTTCAAAATGATATCGAAGAAGCCGAGCGTGGGGGGAATTGGTCGGCTGCCGGAATCTCATTTTTGGTCCAACAAAAGTCAATTAAAAGATGTCCAAATGTACATTCTTTTATTGATTATGAAATTCAGAATCTTGCTTTTAATGCGGAGATCGGCAAATACCGATACCAGCTATCGGTATCGTCACCGTATCGATCGCCCTCTAGTGACTGTTTTAAGACCAGGAATAAAAGATTTGAAATTCGAAAAAAGGAAATTGGACATGCAAATTTAAATGTTATTTGGGGATAAACACTACATCTTTCTTTAAAATTATCGGTGATAGTTTTTTTTTTTTTGCAGGAATTTTATGTATCAAAACTAATAGTGGTATCGGTACTTTTGTATCGGTGATTACTCAATAGCTGGATACTGGTATATCTGAAAAAAAAAAGGGGTATCCAGCATGCTCCACATTTGAAAAGCTAACAAGCATATATTTCTCAGGGGAGACCAACTTTAGGTCCACATCTTGTCACACATCTTCCCTTATTTTATTAATACCTTCTCAAACGTGAACATCAACAATGGTTGTCATTCCCTTTTTTCGTTCAGTTTTGATAAGAGCTCAAAAGCGGCCTGACTGAAGAAATAAAAACAAATAAGCTCCCAAAGATCTTAGGGGTTTTTGAAGCAGATCTATTTTCTTAGATATTAAGAGCAGTTTATGTCCCTTTAAAGTTAACAGGGTATAGATTTAGCAATTAGACTGTAATCATGCTCATTATGGAGTAATCCATTTAAAACCTAACAGATGTCTGTTCCAGCAGGGGGATCGTGACGCTCCCATGCCAACCGTAAGGCTGTAATGTTGTTGAAATGCTCAGGTGCAAGGTTGAAGTGTGGAAGACATTTTTTTTCCCAGCCCTCCCTTAAGTGTCCACATGTTGACAGTTGACCATTTAATGGCCCCCCTCTTAATTGCGCCGGCCCCCTTCGTCCCCAAACATCGTTGTAAATTAATGCTGAAGCAGCAGTGTTTTTTTTTTGTGTGTGTCCTTAGAGTTTCTGTCCTTTTGTCTTTTTTTTTTTTCTTTTAACTTGAAGCTGTTTAGGTTTATTTCGGGAGACTGCAACCTTGTGGGTGATGGCAGTCACCTCTGTGATGAGTTTTCACTGTGGGAGTTTAATGCGTATTTTGCTGCTCTGTTCAAAATGGGTTGTGATAGAAAAAGTGCAGATGCATCAAATCGTTCCACTTTTAAGTATTAAAGATATGAACCAAATTGTTGTTCCAATCAATCAAACCAAATTAAGTTGGTCACTTTAAAAAAAAAAAAAAAAAAAAGATCTGTGGGATGCAGATGTTCCATACTATTCCTTGGATGGCCGTTATAAAAAAAAAAATCTGTTCTAGGGTTGATAGAGGTCTTCACTTTGTAACAGATTATTCCAATTTGCATTATATCCCGCGGGAAATTATTTCCAAATAGGAACAAATGAGAGATCAGCTAACATTGTGTTCAACTGTTTGAAGTTTTCTCTGTCTTTTGTTAGTTTTTGATGTCTTTCTGCCATGATGCAATACGGCGGTTACGTTCCGTACAATTGGATGAATATAAAAGGCTGCTGCTTGTTGTTTCCCGACGTTGGCGTCTTCGCCAGGTGTTTGACATTGACCGGAGGGGCCGGGGATGAATGGAGCTTATGGCAACTTTTTCGGAATGAACGCACTCTTGGGAGCCACTGTGCAGAGCCAGTTTCCATTTTCTAAGTTGCTTAGATGGGGGGGTCCTAAAAGTAAGGCCATATTGTGACCATTCAAACAAATACAGGTTGTTTGTAAATTGCTCCGCCCCCACCCTCCATCGAATTCCGCGACATGAATCAAACCAGTTGTACGAAATTGACATAAAAGCTCAAGTTCCCCGTGTTTTCTCCGTCAGAGGTGATCATCTGGAACAACTTTGGCACACTTGTTTTCATGTTCGCCGAGATTACGGGGCATCTGGGTCCCGAGCTTTGAAGCCTCCCGTCCCGCCTATCCCTCTCTCCCTTTGTCAATGTGTGCGATGCTTTCTGGTAATTAACTTTGTCCTTCTTTTATTTGTTCCAGTCACTCGCAGTCCACTCTTCTGAGCATCTTCTCCCTGGAGTATCAGGTTAGAACTTTTCTTCCCTTTGTGAGTCCTGACAGGTGCCTAATTGAATGATGAATGTCCCTTTATTTCTTTGTAATTGAACTGCCAGCTCTCTGATTGGTTTGGAAGATGCCCCTCAAGCCCCCCCCCCTCCCACCTGCACTTTGCCAACATACACTCGTTTATTCCAGCCCCTCCTCTTCCTCACGTCGACGCCACTCGCCCGTCCGAGCCTCGGTGGATGGCCGCCAAGCCTCCCCATCCATCTGTCTAATAACATCTAGCCCCTGCTTATTTGGTGGACCTGTAATAAATTATGCTAAACCATTATTATTCTGACAATAATAATTTCCCCGTCTAGTGCGGCTGCGTGTGCTAAATGTTTGCTGACTCGCACTGTCACTGCCGCTTTCCACGCTTGACAGCCGATGATGATAAATGGCCACCGCCGTCAGTGGCAGAAGGCAGCGCGGGTAGAAAATGGAGTCATTTATCATCCGGCTGACGGGTGTCAGTCACCGCCGCTGTCTCGGTGGAATCCTTTTTTTTTTTCTTGTGTAGTGGTTTTTAAATATGTTGTTTTCAAACAATGCTCTTCCTTTTCCTAACACTTGTCTTGCGACTCAGAGAGGAGATTGCACGGAAATGTCAGAGTTTTCTCATTCTCACCACAGAAACGAACCAAAAGGACCATCGCGAGGCACCACGCGCCCGATGTCATCGAAAGCCACTACCGAAGGTACGCCGCTCTGCTTTATGTCATCACCCCGTCGGCCTCCGGGAAAGGCGCTACAGTCATGTACGGAGTCAATCCAGACGGCGGCGGGTTCCACGCTAAAAGCAATGCACTGTAATTAGCAAGAAAAACAAAAATATTTTTCGGAGGATCACTGAACCATTTTTAAAAAGATGTGGTTTCGGGTGGGGGGGGACAAAATCAACACGGCATATACTGTACATGCAAAAAGTGTCGTAAAAAAACACAAGTGAATACCTTGCACGCGTTGTTAATCAAAAATTTGCGTATTTTATCAAATATGCGAGACTGAGGCCAGCGGGTTTTTTTTGTCACTGAGGAGGTAAAACACCATTTTTGGGCAGTAGGGGTTAACTAACCACCATATTCATGTCTGGGGGGTTTTGTGGGGGGGTTGGAAGCCCTCGGAGCCGTGCTGTTTGAACCACATGGAGCCTGCCATATGCCACCCAGGGCAAAGTCATCGGGGACATTAGCATGTCTCGGCTAGCCCGCGCGTGCTCCCCTCTTCCGTCTGCCTCCTATTTGTTGTCGACGCTTTTGTTCTTCTTTGTTGTAACGAAGGTATCTGAGCGAGGCCACGGCACATCCCTCTGCTCCCGTCTTGCTGGAGTTGGCCAATGAGGTAATGGTTTACCCTACTCGCCCCCTCCCCCCCACACACACACTCATTGATGTCCTTTTGTATCAATGCCTATATAGAGGTTGGCAGCGGTTTTTGATTTTCTCTCTTGTCTGTTAGTCATTATGAAAATTGCCAAAATGGTCGGCTCCATTATCAATTATTTAATGTAATTAGCTCTCACCTCCATCAAGCAGATGTGAAAATACTTTGTTGTCTTTTATCGTGCAATTTTCCCCAAATTGCAGCGGGCCCGGGCAAAGTGCAAACTGCAGACAGGTGAGGAGCGAAGGGGTCAGCCGTTAATTCCTCCTTCTATCACTTCATTGCTTGTTTGATTTGACATCATGTCGCAGGTTGTGCGATAGGTTAACTCTGGGCTATTTACTATAATAAACAATTACACATAAAAAAAAATCCATATCATAATAAGTCTTTCGTTTATTATTACATATATAGCGCACCTGGTGGCAATTATTGGGTACTACATTATTAACGATTATGAATGTACAATTAAACTGACTTAATATTAAATTATTACAAAAATGACAATTAATTTATTCCATCCTGAATTTGTGAAGCCAGATGTCACTTCCTTTCATTTATTTGTCATTTCTGCACATTGCCCTCACGTCACTCCTGCCCTAGTTTGCCCATTTAAATGCACATTAGAATTTTTATTGCGTCCTTAGACCAGTCAATGGCACCGGAGTGTTTCTTAATCTAAAATCAGAGGAAGTGGCATGCATCAGTGGCGCCTCAAAGCTAACTGTCATTATTCATTCGCTATTTAATTGACACAAGGTTTTTTCTTCCCCTTTTTAAAGGACTGATTCCATCTCCGAGATAACTGTCTATGAACCATTTAACTGTCATTTTAATATGCTACTTAACATTTAAACCAAGCACTCATGCTCTCTCAGACCACTAATTGATGTAGTTTCATCCCTTTATGAGACGATATATCTCCGATGGCGAGAAATGATTAACAATGATGAAAACTGCTACCGGACCCTTTTCGCCCCTAGATGTCCCCCGTGAATATTGCCGTTTTATGCCCAATATAGACTTTTTATGTAAAGGTCAGTTAAACATAAAGGCTTTGGAATAGGTGCCAAGTCAGCGGAACCGAAACTCGCGAGCGCCTCCGAGCTTGTTTGACCAAAATATTCAAGAAAGATGATGCAATCGGGTGGCCCGGGAGAGTTTTGGCGAGAGAGCGGCCTTTGTTATGTTGCCTTTTTAATGTCATCAAACACCGACGCGAACTGACGTTAAAAGGACAAACTCTTGGAAAGAGTGGATAAGATGAGCTGAAAGGCTTTTTAGGTCTCGATTATGAAAACAACATTGAATTATTGGTTTTTTTTTAGTTCTGCCTCAAACAAATGATTAATTTGCTCCTAAGCAAAAAGGTTTCATAATGACTTCATGGTCTTCTTGTAGCAGATGTTAATTCAATTAAATGAGAAAGAGTTTTAGTGTCTGTCATAGTGTCAGGGACTTCATGGCGGATTTTATGAAAAACAATAGTGGACAATTTGTGTCGAGCTAGCTTGCGTCAAATGTCTGTTAGCTAGCCAGCTTAATGCTACACAAGCAATATCCAGCAAACATTTAGCGGACTTGCTCTAAATTGTCAATAAGGACTTGAGAAATCATAATTTATATTTCTAATTTGCAGGTCTTTGTATGTTCCTCATGAGTAAAACAAAACCAACCATTTTGACAATCACATTCATTATTTACTGTGGGGGAATTTTTGAATTAAAACAATTCGGGAATTGTTTCCTGTGGCAAAAGGAAATAACACACAAATTAATTAAATTGTGTATTCATGCCAGATTTTCTCACTCACGCCAATTCTCTTATTTTATAGGTGGATCTGTCTCCTGCGCTGATGGCTCGTATCATCCTCGACAGGTTCCTTCAGGACCAGGAGGGCGGAATGCGTGAGTTTCCATTCGCCCACTCTATCATTGTCTCCATCAGTCTTAATTGGAATCGTTTGTCTGTGGAATCCGCCTTCTCTTCCGGCCGCTGTTGTATTTTCTTTTCCGTCCAAATGTGCAACAGTCTACCTATAGTAGCTTTGACGATTGAGTGGTAGGAGGGCCGCCGCCCCTCAACCGCACTTTGGATCAATGCGAGCTCACCTCATCAGTGTTATTTATAACAGTGGAGTCCTTCCCCCTTCATCCCCGGTTGCATCCATCTAACGTACTCCCTCCTCCTTCGTATCCCCGCATCCTCTCTGCAACCTTGCTGGGCTCCACTGAGGAAATTGTTATTGGCAAAAAAAAAAAAAAGTGACAAAATAAAAAGCAAACAGCGCAGAGGTCGTGCTGATGGATGAGCTGCAGGGGAAGTCAATTCCGGATGCTAACATTTTTGTTGGAAATGTCAAAGACATTGTCCAGGTACGCTCAGGCAAGTTAGCAAAAAATGTTAAAAAATCCCGATTTAATCGTCTATGTCGTTCTGACTTACATTTTGAAGAGTTGGAATTTTCATTCAACTAATGTGTAACAGAATTCTTGTCAGATGAAATCTGAACGGCTCACAAAAACATAGTTGACAAGGCAAAACTGAATTACAGGTGACCGCAGAAGCCATGCTCGCAATTTTTAATCACCAAAGGGATGAAAGGCGATGCGTGTTATTTTCAAACTCACCACTACGGCCATTTGTCACCGTCAAAGTGTGATTGCTTTGGACCTACACCACCGTTATCCGCCGCTTGTCAAAATAAAAGTCGCCGCGGCTTGTAGAACCGCTCATTCATCCGAGAGACGGCGGCAATCTCCGATGATATTAGAACCGCTTTCCCTCGGTTGCTATCCAGCGAAAACTTAATTTGTTTTTGCTCGTTGTGAGAGCATCAGGACCAAATAATAATCGAAAAGGAAATACAAAACGTGACGTTTCCAAAATGAAAGTCACGCTGCGAGTTTCTTTCGAAGCGTCCCGTGAAGATCAATAAACTTCTCTATAAGGGACATTAACCCCGACTAGGAGAGTGACTGGCCGTTATTTTTATTTTCTTTAATTCTCTCCATTCCGCTTTTGCATTTAAGGAGGATGGTGCCTTTGGGTGCGGGGGAATATCCGTACAATCAGCCGGGCTGGATCGATACACGCTTTTAAATTGTTTTCTGCACCTTCCTTGTTTTTTTTTTCTCCTCGCCGTGACGACCAACCACCCAGTCAGTAAAAAAAAATATCGTCGAGAGAATCGGCAAAATATCGTCTGGTGGTTCTCGTAAATAAATCAATGCGGTCGAAGCAGTTTAGCGTGCATTGAATATGATGTCAGCAATCGTAATGATCCTTGTCGAGTCCGAGCTAATTCGTCCCAGTTGGGAGGGAAAGGTCACATGAGAACTTTTAGTCCACTATTTGAAGGTCACATGCTTCACAAGGAAACTGAAACCATTCGTTTGCGAATACGAAAACGATCGGGAAAGTGGTTTGCACTTCTGCCTCATAGTTCCGGGTTCGAATCCTGCGTCTGGCCTTCCCGTGTGGAGATTGGATGTTCTCCCTCCCGCCCGGCTCCTTCGGCCTCCCAAGCATCTTTGCTATGCTTCAATCTCATCACCCGTCTTCTTTCAGTTCCTCTCTTTGACAGGCGCTCTAGATTTAGACATACTTTTTCCCGCTCTCGTTCTCGAGGAGGCAATTTTGCCAGCTATTTGACCTTTTCCATTTTCCCAAGGCCCGGGCTCCAGATTAGATTGCTCCCCGCGTGTTTTGTAACCGTGTGATTCGAGCGCCCTCAAGATTTATTGTCGCATTCCTTTACAGAAGCCCCCGTACGGCAGGTTATAAATGTCTCGCGTTTGATGTTAACAACTGCGAGAATGTTTCCAGGCTCCTTTTCATCTATTCATAATGGCGCCGGCGTTTTGTAGATCGCTGGATGTCGCGTTGCGTTGCGGCCAATCAAACCTACGAGGCCCGCTGTCATTGTTAAAGCTCTCGCTCACCTGAAGGCAACAATTGTGCGCGTGTATGTGTGGAGAAATAATGAGCGCAGTAGGGAGGGGAGGGGGGGGGAGCGCAGTAGGGGGAACGATGAGCGATTCTTCCGCAAGTTCGGCGAAGGCGCGAGCAGCGCCGTGGCACTCCACTTGACAAGTATACTAATTACTCCCTTTCATGAGAGGAGCTCCGGCCAGCCTATGCCGCAGTCTAATGGTCTGACCTATGTAGCCTCGCTGCTGCCAGATCCACCGCTGCAATTCTTTTACACACACACACACACACACAATGGAATGTAGTCTCATCTCAGCGCTTTCAGGGAGAATCAGGTGGAAGCAGATCAGTTCTGCCCCAGTAACCTCTTCAGGCTCCTCCTGCTCCTCATATAACCATGGGAAGTCTAAAAGTATCTCTTTTTTTTTTTTGTTTTTTTTTTAAATAAATGTCCTACCTCCCCCCCCATATCTTCTATTTGAGGAAGCATTTAAAAAGGAATAAATTGGAAAATCAAATGAGGGGCTTTAGGCAGCCGTGGAGATTTGCCGGAGCTGTCGTCCGGCGTCGGGGAGACTCATCCATCACGCCGCGCAACTAGTCAATTCCTGGAGTATCTGTAAATGTTTTCAGATATTAGCCAATTTATATGCTCCGAGATTCATCATGGAAAATCAGCTTTAGCGCGGCGCACATTATCAGGCCCTGTCTCTCCCTTGCTCCATGAAGTTTGATGAACGAGTGCAAGCCTCCACCACCACCACCCCCCCCTCCCGCTCCGCAGCTCAATGGCTCGGGTTGTGGTGGGCATGTAGAGGAAATGGCTAAGTGCCATACACACATTGTGGATAAAGTGTTTTTTTAATTAATAAACAAACTTGCAGAGGAGCTCATCAGTGTCAGCGGCAATAACAATCGTCATCCGTTATTGTTTATTACGGTCCTCCCTCAACAAATGTTGCAATCTAATGAGGTTTCTCAGCGTTTGCGATAATGACTTTTTCACCCGGGCGGAGGAATTGAAAGAAATGACGCACGTGAGCCGCGATAAATCAATGTTATTTTGTTGTTAGCTCGTCTTCTTTCCCCAGTTTTATATACCGACGCAGACTCGTGATTGTTTAGCAAATCCCGACGGAGGCGTTAGCGTGCTATTTGTTGTTTTTTCCCTCTCCTCTGTTCTTGCCGTGTCAGATGCTGACGGTGTGATACGGCGCCTTAGTCACAATTTATACCAACGCGGGACAATTACAGTAAATTTGGTGAATGTTTACAAGAGGGGGGCAAAGATGCGCTGCAGGGCTTTGTTCTCTGTGTCTGGTGCTCTTCAGACTGCGCTTTTTATATTCTGCTTTTTTATGTATGTCATAGTGTGTGTAAGTGTGTGGGTGTGTATGTGTGTGTGATGAGCTCAGAGTGTCATGGAGGAGCGATGCAGTGCAAGGCGGGGGCGTCTTTTAATGGTATGCTGATGTCGGAAGCTGCAGCGATGCGAGGGACACAGGCGCCCTGTTGTTATTTACTGCTGTGTTTGTGCACACCGTCCAACTGAGGCAGGCCCTGCAAAGGTATTACAGCGCGTGATGAACGAGCATTAGGGTAAATTCATTTTAAAAGCACGCTGATTTATTAGCGGCCCGGCCTTCGATTTTCATCACGTCGATGCTTGGCTGGAATTCCACAATGTCAGCGCCAAGGTCATCGTCTTTATAGCTATTTTTAACGGAGCTACGGGGGTGGGAGTAGAAGTGGACCCTTATTGTGATGAGTCAGCAGAATGTGGTGGAACCTACAAAGTTGACTGTGACATTGGTGGGCCACCAATTTGTACCGTAGCTACAGCCGCCAACCGCTGGCGACGTCATTTGTACTTAATTTGAAGTTCTTTAGTTTCCTAATTTGCTATTCGAAATTATTTCAGGATAATATTATGTTAAATTGGCCCCAACTACAGTTTTGAAGACAGCCAGGAACAATTTCAAAATAAAAGCGTACCAAGCCATTCCTAGGCTAATCGTTGCTAGCTAGTCTTTGATTAGCAGTGCAAGCTAATGTAGCAGTCTGCATCTTTACATAGTTCTTAGCAAAAACCACTAACCTAGTTCACTCAAACAGATAGAACATATTTTGTGAATTAAACATAAAAAAAAAGTGTTCAATAGCAGCTGAGTCTGGAAATGGGACCAAAACAGGAAGTAGAAACCTTCCATATTAAAGCACCAAACATGTTTTAAAATGCGTAAAAAATACATAGAATGTTTCCTTCAATGTTTACGAGCCTTAAACTAGTGCATGTTCCACTGTACAAAACAATCTTGAGGGACCGAGGGGGTTAATAGTCTCGTACCAAAGTGTGTATTTGTGTGCGTTACGTGAGACCAAATTGTGGTGGTGGTCAAACCTCCAATTATGAGCGCTAGTGAGACAAGGGCTTTAATGGCTACCGTTAGCCTTCGGGGAGGTTTAATACACATGACTGTTTTGCAGAAGCAGCGTCAAATCTATAAAAGGACCATTAGGACGAGGGGGGGTGGAAAATCAATCCAAATGCCATTAAAGTGGAATAAGTTGCCAATATTGCTGATGTGGTTGCAGCTCCTTTGATTTTCCTTCAGATTATTAGGCACACTCGAGTAGTGACTTTGTTAAGGGAAAACAGTGTTGTCTGCGGCGTAATACGTCTCCCGGCTTCATAAAGTTTGCCGCCTCATATTTCCCCTGCTTTATTGATTACCCATTATCATTTGTCATGAGGTGTCCTAACTCAAGGGGAAATTACAACCCCTCTTTCCTGCTCGGGAGTGCGGTATGGATCTGCCGAGGAGGAGGAGGAGGAGGGAGGAGAAGAGACCAACCTCGGAGAGAAATGAGCAAAGAAATAAAGCCCGTGCTTGGCAGTAGTGAGAGGGAGTGTGTGCGGTTATGAGCTGGAGGGCGAGGCTAAAACAGAGAAGGTAGCACAAATAAAAGAAGTGTCAGCGAGGAGGGAGGGAGTGCTTAAGGCTTCGTCCCCTCTTGCGCCCGGCCTTCTTTATTTATTCCGGAGATGAAAGCTCGAAGCATCTCACGACGGGAAAACCACTAAAAGAGCATCCAGCGGGTTTCACCGAAACATCTCTTTGAATTTTAGCAGCTTTATCAATCGGGATGTATACAGATTTATTTTTCCTCACCTGTATTTTTCCCAAATAAGAACGGGATTCTCTGGAATGTTATTCCAGGGGCCATCCAAGCCTGAAATGTGAATGGAAGCATTCCCACGTAATACGGCGAGTCTGTCACGAGCACGCGTGTGTATTTATATCTCACTAAAATGGCACGCCGCCGCCATTTCGTCACACAATGTTACAATCCATTGAATCCAAATATTTTTAAGAAATGATTTAAGATTTTTTTTTTCCTCACTCTCCCGTCATTGGCATACCAAAGGAAACCCATCCGGCGGGCTTTTTGTGTCTGATTTATAATGTTAGCAGAGCAAGAATGGGACATGCAGAACAGTCGGCGTTTGTAACATAGATAAAGCGCATGTGCTCTGGACTGAAACATTTATCTAGTGAAGATATGCACAGATGCCAAGTGGCTGATTTTGAATAGAGTAGTCTGCTAAATCCGTCACTGGGCGGTTTCATTCAGTTTACAATTTTTTTAAAAATCTACTCAGTATAGCGGTTACTGTATATTTTTAATTTTATATATAATAATTTTAATTTATTTTCATGATAAAACAATAATAATCGTTCCACTTTCATAGAAGACAAAAGAAATTTGAGTCGAGAGGCTGAAATTTTGAGCGCATGGATATTTTCAGTTCTCAACGATTATTCGATCATCAAAAATAATTGACGATTATTTGTCGATTAATCATTTCTATTCTGTTGTGATCTATATTATATGATTACATGAATCTATATTCTTCTCCACAGCCTCCAAATCAGTCCTCAACAGTATGCTCAAGGAACCATCGTTAATCCCAAACCAACCCTGGGCCCAGAACGTCTACCAAGTAAATTCATAATTTTTTTGTTTTTTTAATGCATGTCAGCTATTTTTAGGAGGATCTTTTGAATCATCCAACTACTGTCTGCCAGATTGTTTTCTTCTTGCTCATTACTGTATCCAACATCTCTTCCCTCACCTCCACCTGTCTGTTTCTCTCTCCCTTGCTCACATCGTAATATCCCCCCCGCTCTCCCCCCAACTCCCTCAGTGCACCGTAAACGACTGCTGTTATGGACCACTGGTAGACTGCATCAAACAGTATCCTATCCCATAAAATTTTTAGCTTGAAATTGACGAGGAGCTATTGAAGGGGATGAGATGTGTCTGCCCTCAGCCCACATAAAAGTTCTGCTTCACGGCGGAGGCGTTTGCCATCCCTCTACCTCAAATGATACAAGATGTGGAAGGAGATGTGCAATTCAAAATGTCCGTGCGCAGCCGGTGGATCGGCGTAAAAAGGGAAAAAAAAGTCACGAGTTTGGCGGTAAGCAATTGGCATCACTGAATATTCTCATTTTGTTTCGTCATCAAGCAGATGCGGTTCAGCACCACGGAGAGTTCACAACTGAGATTTGATGTGAGCGCTATTGAGGCTAACGTGTAGCTCACGTGTCAAAGCAGGGCAAGCACATGTAAATAATGATGACTAAGCACTTATTGTGTGTAGTTTTTAGTGCTTTGGTAGAAAACAACTGCTTTTGGAATCCTTGACTCTTTCAACCCACAGCGCTATTGGCCAAGAGCACGAGGTTCTGCTCTGTGACAAACTCAAGGAGAAAAATTTGTCCTTCTTAGGTAAGTCGTGATTTGAACTTTGACTTATTTGCTGGAGTGTTTTTTTTTTTCCTCTTAATGTAGCGGACAAACATCAAATGTCGTTTTTCATCAAATATAATTTTTGCAGGGTTATACGATTTTGTCCCGACCGAATTTAATCGAGGTAGTGCCCATGTGTGAAATTGTGGAAGTTAATATTTAACCCTTGCTTCCTCCCCTCCCATCATCATCATCCCATAGGTCAGGTGAGTGAAGGATGAAAGTCATTCCTTGTGTCATTAAGACCACATCATTTATTTGGACCCGCCGCGTTGACCTTTCTTCACGGCTATACGGAGGACTGTTCTAAAACTGTCAGAGGGCACCGGGGCCACTGAGGCAACCTCACCCCACTTGATAAATGGATTGGAAATAAGCCACCCAACAGCAGGGACGGCCCATTAATTTTAATCAAAGCTGGTGTAAAAAAGGGCGATCAGAGCCCACATGACAATGTCAACAGCCGGGCCGCGGCCAATAGCATTAGCCGAGCCCGGGATGCACCTCGGGCCCGCGGCAACCCACTCTGACCTCCCTCTCGGCTCGCCTGTCTCCATCCTTGGCTGACACCGGCACCCTCCATCTCTTCTCAATTCTCCTCCGCGCCCCATTAGTCGAGCTTGACTGGAGACAAAGAGGCAGGCCCTTGGAACCGAATGACCTGGTCAGCCCGAGATTTAATGGAGAAATCAGGTGTTGTGCGGATAATGGCTGAAGTGTGCAAAAAGTCAAGGACAATGGCTGACGTCCACGAGGATCTCGGGGTCGGGCTTACTCAGACTGTAATGCCAACCTTGTCTCCCCCCCCTTCGCCGTATATTTTATGAAGCTTCACCAAACTACAAACTGGGGGCGCAGCTTTTTTTTCGTGCGAACACAGCAAATACACCGGCCAGCGTTGTAAAGCTTTTCGACCGATCTAAGGCGATCCAAAGTCAAACAAATGCGACTCGTGTGTCTTCTCTTTTAGATGAGAACCAACTGAGAGCAAAAGGTTATGACAAAACACCTGATATCATCCTGGAGGTCCCCGTTGGTTAGTATTTTTTTCCCCCTCACAATTGTATTGACTTTAATCCATTCACTACCATTGACGCAGATAGACGTCAAAGTTGTATTTCATGGCCTGATTTATTTCTTCTGTGCGTTTCCAAAAGCCGTGGAAGGACACATTGTTCACTGGATTGAGAGTAAAGCGTCATTTGGAGACGACCACAGTCACCGCACTTACCTCAACGAACAGTTTTGGAGCTACTGGAACAGGTCAGTCTTTCTTTCCAGATTAAAAGGGACTTTTTTGTTCAATTCCCGTCTTCAATAGGCCTCATTGAACACCTGAAACAAATCAGAGGCAAACAAAAGATAATCTGTCTTCTGCTACTTTTTGAACTAAATCAATGTAACAGTGAGCCAGCAAAAGAAGCACATCAAACGTTTCCAAAAATAGATTTCCTTCACTCCTCTTTCTTGTTCGGCTTGGATTGAAGACAGAAAAGCTTTTTGCTCGGCGTCTTTTATCGCAGCGCCGCCAGTTACCAGAAGGTCAAAGCGTCACGATACGTACATGCCGATTCTAAGGTTAGGCTGATCCCGAGCCTTCCATTTCTGCCCCGGAGGAGTCTTTCATTGATATTCCGTGGCACAGCCTTGTCCAAGCGTATTAGACGAGTGACAACGTAGATCCCGTCATGTCAACCCGAAGCTCGATCAGATAAACATTGTTGTGTCAGAATCCAAACGCAAAACTGTCAATCCCGACCTTATCCGCCAACCGTTCCTTTTTAATCGACATATAATGTTTCAAAATGGTTGGACCTTTTACATCATCTTTCAGGTATTTATGTCATTTTGGGTCAACGTTCGATCAGAAAACAGAGAAAGGATTTGCTGATTTTTATTTGTTTCACGAATTTGACCAAACTGCAAATTGCGCTCAGCGTCTTGCAATGAGTGTGTGTGTGTTGGGGGGCGGATAATTTTCTCTCCAAAGCTCTAACCAACTACATTCATCATCCAAACAACAGTCTTGCCAACACACTAACCCCATAATGAACCCCTCTTCGGTGGAGTGAAGGGTAATGATGCTTCACGTACAATGCTCCAAAGAGAGAAGAGCAAAATCTGGGGGAAAAATGATGGAATCAAACGGCGTGTTCAAGTCCAGTGCCCGGATGAGGCGGCAAAGCGCCGGCTACTGCCGTCAATTCGGCTATCAATCTTATTGCTCGGTAGCGTTCCAGAGCGGGCTCTGCTCTGACGGATGTTCGGATAATTGAGTTCTCCATCTCGCACAACTATCAGAGTAAGAATTATTTACCTGATGGGGAATATTAAACGAGCCTTGTGTGTATTTTGAGGGAAGTGATCACTCTTAAAACAGCCCTCTTTGATCAAACTAGTCTTCGGTTACTCCCAGTTTGTTGCTTTCAATCGTGGTCAGAAGAGTCACTATGTCGCTTTTACTTCAGCTTTATTATTATTATTATTATTAGATAGAGCGAAAACATGACAATCACGACAAAGAAAGATCTATGTCCTATTTAATTGCCCTCCCCAGTGCAATAGTGTACTAAGAAAGAATCAATAGCACTAATCCAAATATAATGTGCAAACAGGCACAAAATAATTTTGAGACATGGCAGAGCAGATTACAAGAATAAATGTTTGGCCTTTTCTTCACATTTTTCCCATTGACGGCCAGTCCACAAATTCAACCCCCCTTAACTCAGTCAGCTGTAAGATTTGTAAACTACAAATGTTGAACGTGGGCTCCCTTAACGGCGGCGTGAAAAGGTTAGCTCTGATAAGGAGCTGTCAGACGTCCGGCAAAAAATGATTGATAACAATATAATGGTACAGTATGCCTCATTTCTCCCTTATATGAAGCTGGGGGTTACGACCTTTTGCGTTTGCCTTAATACATCATCTGTCTTGACCAACTGGGAATCTCTTCAGGCGCAAACATGCATTTGTGTATCGTTGTTTATATTAGCAAAATATTCTTGATTTGAAGTAAGTCATAGTTCAAATATTTTTTTATTGCCTGTATTTGTATATGCTAGGAGTTATATAAAACTTGTCATTATTAATCTACTCACTGACGTGTTGGCTAACAATAAGACAGAAGCGTGTCTGCGATGCTCTTTATGAGTTGACACAGCCGCAATTACAAGCTTCCGATCTTTGTGAACTTTTTCCAATTACGGTCCAAAACCGCACACTGTTTTTTTTTTTCCCCCCCCGCACTAATTCATTTAATGCCTGTCAATGGAAGCAATGCAATTTCTTAATTCAACATTGTCCTATTTTAATAGACATGCCTATCATTATTTTGTTGGACTACTCCAAATAGATTGTTTAATTACTTGAAAATATTAATGGGGTTTACACCTGCAAGTTCTTCGCCTTCTTCTTCAATGCACATCAACGTAACCTCAAAATCATCTTCTCCAAGCAAAAAATAAAACACATGCAGGGAAAATTATGAATATTAAAAAAGTCTTCTTGTTTGTGAAGGCGGCAATCTTATCTTCCCTGATGAAGCATATGACATCTATCGCCTTCCTTTTATTTATCATTATCGGCACCCCATGCTGTGCAGGAACGTGGCCTCTTTTATTGTTTCCTTTGTTATGACATCCTCTCATAGAATATCCACAGCCAGGAAAAAAAAAAAAGCGGAAAAAATAGCTCTGCGCAATGCTAGTTCCTTTAGGGCTTTGCAAATGTTTGTTTTGGGGTGCCGCGGCGCGCAGGAGTGCGATGCCGTCAACTTTCTACGCAGGCATTAATGCCAAATGACAAGTAAGCTGCGAAGCTTCAAGGATTTCATGCTTTTAAGGATGCACATTTGGGAGCCTTGTTTTGAGGCGCCTGTGAGCTCAGGTCTTTCTAGCAGCCTGAGGATTTAGCTTTACTTAAGCCTCCATGTCTGCCAGTGAGGTCATATATGTGCATATTATCCAAATTTGTCATTTAGTATTGTGACTGAGAGCCGGGTTTTGACACGGGCGCCGCGAGAGTGCCACCTCGGCGAAACATATATGCCCTCCTCGCCGGGAAGCTGCGAGATGGAGAAGAAAGCCTGGAGTGAAATGAGGTGCGAGAGTGTCAACGCTGTGAATTGCTTTTTTTTTTTCTTTTTGGGGGCGGCACTGGAACTTTTTTTTTTTTTTTTTTTTTTTTTTAAAGATGAATGTCCATGTTTTTTGTCAGCTTTCACAATGGATAACATCAGAATCACAGAGACTTCTTCACCTCCTTTTTTTCGTAGAGTTCCCCGCTGGGCTTAGACAGATAATTTTTTTTGCTGAAAGTGTGACTTTGGCATAGTTTTTATTTATACTTTTTTTCTATGCATCCTCCCGTCAATGACCGATTTGTTTTGTTTTATGTTTATAATTGATATGATCATCCAATATGTTTTTACATTTGTAATTTTTATAAGGACTTTTTGAAGCCACACCCAAAATGTCATATTTCACAAAATGTTATCCAAATATCCCCATAAGTTAAATTTACTTTATTGAATGTGAAGAAAATTAATATTTTTAATGGAACAGGAGATCCATCTGAACGTTCTGAACACAATACGTTCTTCATAGAACTTAGCAGTAATTTTGATGCTGACTCAGCAGTGCCTCTGCTGGCCGCAGCCAAGTACTGCACCCTAGTTTGCTCTCTAATAATCAATTAATCGATGATCTCAAACCAGCTTGAATAGAAAATAAATCTAGTAGCAATGAGGTCACAGATTTTTAGACTATTAGACACGCAAAGTTGTGTCAAAAATTAGCACCAAATCAGAATTCACGTCTTTCACTCCGAGATCATAAATTCTTCAGCTGGCCTTCCTTATCTCAGTTTCAATTTCCTTGTCGGTTCCCCCAATGTTTGGGTCGTTCTATTTGAGACGTTGCAGCAAATGCCTTGTTTTGTAGCAAACGACAGAGCCAGGAAACAATGCTTCATATTTCTGCCTTTTGTGTTTAAAAAGCCGCTCTGTGTGTACCAGATAATGCGTACGGTACTCGCGCTTTGTGGAGGTCCATCAGTCAGCGTGCACGGCTGCTGGCTAGTGATAAGTGCTTTCTTCGAGATAACCCAGACAGCAGGCTCCTTTTTATAGGTCCACTGTCCCACACATAACCTTGTTTTTATCCCACCTCTGCTTATTTTCACTCTTGTAGTTTTGCTACCTTCTTCTCACCTTTCTATTGCGTGGATTTCGAGAAGGGACGATAATGAAAATTCCCTGGCATGTTTTGTTTTATTTAGTGGTTTCCATATTCTAGGCGGATTTCTGCTTTTAGCAACAAAAAAAAAGATCCTGATTAAAGGCTTTTAGTGATTTATAGCAAGCTTTTGATATTTTGATATTTGTCTTCCTTTTTCCGCTCAGTTTTTTTTTTTTATTGGCATGGCTCCCAAGCAGCCATTAAGCGAGATGATTCTATACAATAACAATAATTCTAAGCAGAGTTGTAAAACCACAGAACCATAAAACACCTTCAAATCAATCCCCGCGATAACTAATGTCAAATGCTGTGATGCTGTTTTGAATTTTCCCATCCATCATTTCTCATTTTTGCTTGGAAAAGGGGTTTCAAAACTTTCGCTCTTCGGATGACCTCATCACTCAACCGGAATAACTTTGCTATACGGTTGAGATTTGTTTGTTTGCCTGCGTTGGCTTTTTATCTGATTGTGGTTCATGGTAGTCGTTTTTGATTGACATCTCGTAAGTAACAGATTTGAAAGGTATTTGTTTTTGTACGATATTTCACAATTAATTCTCTTCAGGACCTCGTTGCTAGAAAAGCACATCTGAGTCTTTCCTCACCGGCCTGGCATTTGTTAAAGACCTTCGTCAGGAACCTTTTTTTTTTTTTTTTTAAACTCGGGCAGCCTTCTCCTCTCAAGCTGCCTCTGTTTTGAGTTTCACGTCTGTCCGCCGTCTGATTGCCTGATAGCTTAAACTTTGTTGCCTGCGTCTCTCTTAGTGGGAGAGTGTAATCAAAGACACATGAGGAGCCTGCGTCCAAGTGCTGACCTTTTGATGATGCTCATCAATTGCGAGGGTTAATATACAAGCGGCGTAAGCTACACAGTCTCATGGTCTCAAAAGTAGCCAACCTTCGAAAACAATATCATATTAAACGGCATCGTAGTGACTGATTATATCTTAGTAAAGTCAGCTACAACTCAGGCTAGACGATTAATCGAAATGTAATCGTCGTTCCGATTTTGGCTACTCTTGATTTCGAATCAGATTAATTTATGGGCAAAGAAAAACAATGTACGTGATTCAACCCATCCCTGAGTGTGCTTTAAGCTCTTTAATGACATCCAATTGGAGTTTATCGTAAAAGAAAACTTTCTTGATAACTAGCGCTAATGCTAAGTCAATTTAATATCCCACTGACATGCTTATGGGAAACTAGCATCGACTAAGGCTAATATATTAACATTGTTTTTCTTTTATTTTTGTTTGTCTAGCTAGGTACATGCTAGTACCTTTTTTTTCCAACACAAAACCGTCCACAGCAATTACGGCCGTACGGTGTCGAGTCGGTACCGGTGTATTCGTCATCGTCTTTCATCGAGTCCATGTCAAAATAAAGCTCTTTGGATCAACCCTTGACAAATATCTGTCATTAAAATGCCAGAGAAATCTGCTGTTCATTTTGAGCCATATCGATATAATTCACTCCATTTAAATGACAACTCCCATTTGGTCGGCCGTTGTAAGTGAAAGCGGCAGCATTGAGCTGTCTGGCGAAAAGACCTCTGATCCAAAGCGCCACCGCCATTTTCGAGCCCCAGCTGCCGCTAAAGCCCGGTCTGGTTCTCCGTCCGATCCTGACACTTCACATTCCCTTTCCCCCAGTGACTTGAGTAAATGTGAAAACCATTAACTTGATACGCCCTATGAATCCTTGCTTATGTGCATCTTGTTTTGTCAGGACTTCAGTATTTCTCTTTGAAGCCCCCGACATCAATTCCAAGTTTTACGATTGTGGTTTAACGTCATCCCCGTTAGCTTACTTTTTGCTCTTTTTTGGACTGACCACTAGACTGTGGACTACACCTCTCCTAATTTGGTGATGAGGGGGTTTAACAGTTTGAGCAACTTGATCCGCTTAGCTGCTGACAGTCCTCATGTCCCGTCCCGTGCAAGGATGGAGCTGGCGGTTACCAAAATGACTTAATAAAAGGGGGGTTAAATTCCCTGAATAATCATTGTAAAACATTTAGCTTCAACCGTGCGGGTGAAACAAAACACGCTTTTTCTTCTTCCCTCTCGGCGGTTTTCTTTTCCCCAAATTGTAGCAATGAGTTCATGGGAAACTCGCTCGGAGGTTACCTGCGACCGGCGGGGGGGGGAGTCAAGGATTACGGCCACAAGAATGTTTTTGCAGTTAGTTGAAATATTGCTAACCTTGTCAAATGTCATTTTGAATAAGAAAGCAAACATATTTTAATCACGCTTTCTAAAGGCAGCCCCGTTTCAAACGGCGACTCCGGGGAAAAGGGGTCAGCTAATTGCGACGTTTGATGTCATGTTTGGTCTTCCTCCACCGTTTTGATGCCACTGCCTGGAAGCATGCTAGCTCGCGCTCTCACACGCGCATAAACGCGTCATCGCATGTGTTCCGATTGGAAAACGTGCAAAGCCTACTACTGTGAACCTCAGCGTATTTTATTTTTCTTCGTCGTCAGCCTTCTCTCTGGTTCTGGTCCAACTTTTCTTTTTCATTAAATTTTTTGTTGTAATTTTACACCGCAGTGCTAAAACGTGACGTAATTATTGCCTTAACAACCTCAAAGCTGGAAATAAGGGCTTATACATTGTAAACCATGTTTGACAAGGACAGGCCGGGTTTTGTTGCGGCTTGTCTTTAGTTATTACTCCAACTTCCTCCAGTCTCAGATAAGGTCTGCTGGCTAAAATACCAAGGTGAGCGCTAGCGTGGGGCCCCTTATCGCCGACGTCTGATTTAGGACAAGCGCCCGGTGACAGAGGTCATTGTGCAGTAAAGCAATCCATCATTCGCATTTGATTTCGGCTCAAACTTGTCTCCGTGACGTCTGCGTGTCGGCCGCCGGAGACTACCTTGCTGGTTGAGGCGATTGCGGCACTAATCAGTTTGCGGCATACAATTTATAAATCAATCAGTGTGTACTTAAAAAAAAAAAAGCTCAAATATATGTATCGTGCATAGGCTGTTGTGAATGTGACCAGAAAGCAGCTGGTATTGTACCGATACCAGCCACCGATACTAAAGCGGATGGCATTATGCAAAATGGCCATTTGACACATCTGCAAATGATTATCTTCTTCGGAAAAGAAAGGTCATTTTGTTAATTGATATTTTATGTGTAAAAAAGACTAAAGTATCGATTATTAATCGGACTGGTATCGGTCTGAACAACGGTATCGAACATCCTTAGGAATGAAACAACTGGACTGCTGTTCTTTGCCATTTGTTCTTTTGATGACCCCTTCAACAAAGGTCACCAAAAACGGACAGGTCTTTATCCTTGGCAGAAAGGCGGAATTTAAAACAGCCCTTTTCTCTCGAACATTAAGGACATGATTTAGTGATGATAAACAGCAAGAAAATATTAAGCACGATGAAAAACTGCTGACTCCTAAAAGCTCGGATTCAACTTTTGCAGATGTGTCTCGTCATAAAGTCGGGAGATGAGTGTCTCCCTTGTTGCGAGAATATTTTCTTAGATGTCTGACGATGACTATTTATTGATGTTAAGGTTGTCCGCGGCCTTCATGCCTCCACTTTTACTCGCTCGGGCTTAACGGCGCTATTTATTCTGGCATCAAACGCTCGGGCTCATACTTTGAGAAAACCAATAAGCCGCGCTGTTGATTTACGATTCAGATTATTTTTGGACATTTTCTCTTTAGCTGGAAGCGCTCTCGCATTTATCTCCGGCGAACACATGTAAAGTCTCGAGGTGTAACGTGTTTGCGTAGAATCTTAAGGATCTCGCTCAAAGACCTCGCCGGAGAATTTAAGCAGCTAATTACGTTCATTCTGTAACGGAACCCGGATTTGGGTGGTGGATTTTCATTTATACACAAGGCAAGCTTAAACATTTTACGCTTCTCTCCTCGTATTAAAGTTCCCCCCCTCGCCAATCCCCTGTAGAATGTGTCATCTCCCATTACACAAATTTGGATATGGCAAATTAGCCAGGGGAGCGCTTACGTGGTGAATACGAGAGGGGCGAGCTTCCTGGAGGTTGCGGCGGGTGGGGGTCGTCGCTTCGTCTCAAACTCCTTAAAAAGTTCTCTTCAATTGGCTCCCTTTGGAAGATGAGGCGTTTTTGCAATTCAAATATTTGCTCCTTGCAAAGCCGCCTTTGAAGCGCGTGAGTTCTATCAGGGCCAATGACAGCGTGAGCGTGCGGCGTGACAGCGCAAGAGGCAGCGCCGCACTATTTCTAACCGCATATTTAAATAGCCAGGAAATCCGGAATCAAAAATGTATGCAAATGGTGCCGTGTGTTTGTACGCTGCTATTTTCTTTTTTTTTTACTAGCTTGCATTGAGATTAAGGCCTATAGATTTATAGCAACGCTAATTGGAATTTCACATCTCTGGTAAATCCTTGATTCATGAAACTTTTCTGTGGGTGGAATGTGTTAGTTGCTCACTTTATGACTTTTTAAAAAATATTTTACTCTTAGATGTGCCTGATACATTTTATAAATGATTAATTGTAAATTAGTTTTTTTTTTCAGCAATTCCTATAATTCTCTTTTTTTATTTATTACATCTAGATTTTTCCAATTTATTTTGTGTCAGTTTATTTTATTTATTTGGATTATTTATCAGAAGTCCCGTTTGATGTATTAGGGTTCGCGTTAAAGTTGTTTACTTTTTGGTACTTTATTTTGTTGATTTTATAATCAGCAATCTTTCTTATTTTTGTAATTATCAAGAGGCCTATGTGGGATTAATTTATCACATATATTTTTTTCAAGATCAGCACATCATGCCGCCTGTTTTGCAATAACCACATACTTTATGATGATGACTCACTTTTTATTCAGCCGAACTTCGGGCCTCCTTTTTTTCTTCGGCTAAGATCAGTGCTCACGTCTCCAACAAAAAGAAAAAAATATTGACCTTTGAGAAGAGTGCAAATATATTTCCACCATCTTAAAACCGACTCTAACCGTATGCTTTGGCTAGAAAATGCACTATAGAATAATTAATTGAATTGTCATCTGTATGAGCACCCCTTGCTCTTTCTGCACCCTATAATTCCAACACCTCCTCCCCCCTCTAAAAGCAATTAATCTCATTTTTAGTCCACTTTTCAGCCCTCTGCCGGAGTCAAAGTGATTCCACTGTTTTGTTCCTATTTGGCTTGGTTCCTCTGCATAGTCATTAAGGGCCCAATTAATGTCAGCCTTTAGCTGAAGAGTGCTCATTTTTATTGGGGAGCTGACAGTCACCACTATGAGTGCTGCAGTGTAATATGCATTAATTGCCCCGTAACGCTGGTAATTACCAGTTCTTCAAGCTTCTCAGTAAACTGTCATGCCCAGACACGACTGCTTGGAAATAGATTACTCATTAGGGGGGGAACCTGCCCTGTTTTCCAACGGGGGCTCGTCGGGTTGGCATGAAGACGAAATAAATCTGGTGCTTGAACAAATAGTTGCCAAGAGCAATTTCCCATTACAACTTGCCCGCTGATGGCTTTTCTCTTTGTCTTTTTTTTCCCCCCTTCCGTTTTTGTCTTTGCAGACGTCACTTAAAATCAGGTCCATCTTGAAATCAAAGTAATTTTAGGCGGTGACTTTAAAATAATTTGACAAAGGGTGGGGAATTGTTTTGTCGCAATATTTTTCCAGCAAGATCAATGAATCACAGAATATAATATATAACACTTATTTGAATAACCGATTAATATTTCAATGATGTCGATTAATCGATGCATTGGATAAAAAAAATAATTGTAGTTTTCTGCACTAACAATTTAAAGTAAATATGATTTAATTTCTATTTTGGTTCATAACATGATGGAAAATAGGCAAAAATGCTCACCATTATATTCCAAAGTAAATACAAATATTATATTATTTTGATTCAGCACAAATATAATCAGTCTACTTTCATGGTAGATGATTTGAGGATATTAATTTTAGATAAACTGAAATTAGTTAAATATTATTTATTTTGACACACAGTTCAAGGTAGAAAATATTGAGTTTCACATTCACATGTCACATTCAAGAGTCAAACTCATATTTAGCCATTGGAAAGCGTCATATTTGATGTTCCTTTCCACTCGAGATGACGACGCCACCCAAAAATCGGCCCAGGGTTCCCCCAAAACCCAAACGCGAATCTTCTAAGGACTGCACCCAACATGTCAGCCTTGTTGCTTGACGTGATCTCGCCGCCGTCGACGCCGCGGCCTTGTTCAAATATTGATGCTAACTCTGCTCAAGTCTCACGTTTGTGAAATCCTTCTTTTCAAGATTAGCTCGCGCCGAACCGCCCGTAGATGGAACACAAAAGCTGAGTGGGTGTCACCTTTGCGCCGCGATAAGATAATATGAAGAGGGAGACCAAATCAAACAATGTTAGCGTTGTCACCCCTCGCTGCTAAGGCGTTGCCCTGTTTAGTCACGCTAGAAACAATATTTAGATTTCACCACAGCTTTGTAAAAGTGTGCACTGGGCCGTTCCCTCCCCCCCTCCCCCCCTAAAGCACTTACATGTCATTACCCATTTACCATAGCAAGGACAAGAACCGAATGTGAAGACCAGTGAAAAAGCGTCCAACCCACTTGCACGTGCCACCCGACAACACGGCACACACACACGTACAGAGGTGCTGCTTTTTTTTTTTTTAGGTTTTATCTCCCCTATAGCACCTGCTTCAGGCAATCTGCTCCCACTCGTCTCAAATGAATTTTGTCACGGCCTTTCAGATTCTCAGCCGGCAACGTGCTAATGAAAGGAGATGGCGCAATTTGAAGTGACCAGGTAGCAGCCAGCAGTGTGCAGCTGAGAGCAACGCAAGGGCGGGGCCTCGAAAGATGGACACACACACACACACGCCACGGGAAAAGTCGAGTCAGGCGTCCGCAGATATACCCATTACCCTTCTCATTAATACTCTGCAGACCCCGGCGGTGTGTACGCTTGTGCACTTGTGCGTGCGTTTATCTGTTTGTGTTGCTGGCGCAATTGTTTATGACAGCCCTAATTGGGCTAATTGAAGACATTCAGATTACCTGTCAAGCGGGTTCGCGTCCACAGTCTGACAACTCCTCACAGGCGAGGGACCCCCGTAGCATCCGCCGCCATGGGCCGTAATGGGGACAATAAGGGCCGCTCTAATTTTGACGTGGACAGCCTTTCGGGTGTGTTTGTTTTTTAAGGCTTGCATTAAGTTGCCGGGAGGTTGGGGGGGGGAGTAACTTGCTCTGACAAAGCAGTGTGAGTTTAGAAGGGGAAAAGAGGTGTTTAAGTACACGAAGGTGCTTCGAGGGTCCGTTTCGCAGATTGAGTGACGGGAGAGGAGCGTTGACGTCTTTGCGCTTGTGGCAAGACCTTCATTCAACTTCTTTTTAGGAGTCTATTTTTATTCTGCGGCAAAATAAATAAAATAATACTATATGTAATAAAATAATAATTTAATAATATTTTTGAAGTCTATTTTTCCTGTGGCAAAAAATGTAATAATAAAATAATAAATGTGTATCATAAATATACTGTATACCGTTTTTTTCCGTGTATAATGCGCCCCCATGTATAATACGCACCCTAAAAATGGCATGTTGATGCTGGAAAAAAGCCTGTACCCATGTATAATACGCACCCAATTTTTTTTTTTTTTTTTTTTTTTTAAGTCCCAATGATCGTCACACACGCAGGGAGGCAATGGGTCCCATTTTTATAGTCTTTGGTATGGTCTTAACTAGGCTGGATGTATTTTTTTTTGTTGGCGTTGATTTCTCCGACTGCCCGTAAAGGCACCACCGCGATCAGATGAAAAGAGAGGAAAGTGACGTGCGGACATGTGAAAAAGGCGGCTCTGTATGGGAGAGACGTTGAAGAGGAATAAAAACACCCTTGGAAACCAAAACTTGCCCCTCGTGACTCGGAGCCGCAACAAATGTTTCGGATTTGTGTAGGGTACATTGTGACAGCAAACGAGCAGGTGATCGAGCAAGCGTCTGATACGAGAGCATTGCGTTCGTATGGAGCGTGTTTGAAGTGAACAGCAGAGACGAAAGGAACAAGGCAAAGTGTTGTGAAATAAAATATTACCTGTAATACGCATTTTGTTATTTGCTGATTGTATTAAACTATCACATTCATTGTCAGTCAAGAAGAGGACTATTATCCCTTCTTTGACGAAATGACCAGAGCACAGTACAAACACACTATTGTCGGTCAGTCCTGTTGTTGGTTTTGTTGTACCATGATTTTCTTAAAAAAAAATAAATAAATAAATAAATAAATAAATAAAATTTCAAAAAATTTGTACCCATGTATAATGCGCACCCCAGATTTTAGGACAATAAATTAGTTAAATTTTGCGCATTATACACGGAAAAAAACGGTAATACTATATATAATAAAAGAATCATAAAATGCGGCAAATAATTTCTACTGTGTTGTGACGTAACTGGATTATTTTAGCACCCAATATTTATTTAAATTTACATACACTTGGCAATGTAGTAGAACGCTCCCGACTTCCATCGTTATGTCCAAATCAAAATACCTCCATATAAACCAAAATCAAAGCGCATTGGAGGACACACAATGGTGGCAAGCTCAAATCAATATCAAATCCCGAGTCTGAGCGTGCGTCAAGCATTACCCAATCTATTTTCTGCGGCTTAAAAGAATGTGCTTTTGCATATTTTTACCCACGCACGCACGCACACGCAGCGCTTCCTCTTCTCGGCGGGCATGGCGAGGGGCTTTGCAGTGTCATGGCTATGACGGATCAACGCTGTCAGCCCGCGAGATCCCCTGCTTTGTTTGCTCTCCTCCAAAAGGGGGTTAAACTGTCAAGTTGACAACTCACAAGACCCTTCCACTCCGGCTGAGCATCTGTCTTTGACTCTCGTTCTCTTTTGCTACATGACTCCCCCGTGACTCCCCCCGCCAGCATCCACCTTCATCCCCAAACGAGTGCAAATCAATACCAGATTGCCTGAGGACCACTGTTTGGCGTTGGCCCTCCGTGACCCCTCGCTGTCCCCCCGCACGGCTACTTTCATTACATGTAGCCCAACATTTAACTTCTATCCCGATCCCTCGCCTAATTAGTTTCGATAAGCTCCGTCTCTCGCTCGTCGTCGCGTCCTCCCCCCCCTCCCCTCCTTGTCTTTCAAAAATTGTAAACACGCAGACATTCTGCGGCCTTTGAGGGAACTGGGAGTAATAAAAAGACAAATCCCAGCAGGCGATTCTCGAGCCGGGATTATTGTTTTGTTTGCGTAGCAAATTTTTTAAAACTACAACACAATTAGATTTGCACTTTTGAATTTTTGTGCAAACAAAAGCCTTGCGAGGACGCCGTGGTTGGTCCGGTCTCCTGGACGCACCTTCTGACGGCTTCTGAGTCAACAGATCTATTTTGAATTATTTCATTTTCCTCAAAAAAGGCTCCTAAATGTCAAATTTACCGTTGAAATATAATAGAAAAAAAATGGCACAATTTAAATTATATACAAATGAGACCACTCCTTTTAATGAGAGGTCTTAAATTTGATCAAAGTGGCTCTAAAATGTTTTAAATTCACCTTTTTCCATAAAAAAACGGCGGGTCTTTATTTATATTTTTGTTCCGCACCACCCACAAGTCCAGGTGCCGCCACTGCGCCGGCTGGACCGTCGATTTCTGACAAGCCCCAACGACATGTCGGACCCCCTTCCCTTCTCCACCCCCTGGGACTAAAATTACCCTCAGGAATGTAAACAGAGTGCAGAGTAAGCACACAGCTTTTCGTGACCCCACCCCCAGGTTGTGTCCATCCCCAAACTTGCCCCTCAAACTGGGACAGTTCGGAATCCGAGGCCAAGGTCGCCAGCCGAAAGACACTAATAGCTCGTTTGTTTTGCATTGCGCCTTCGTTCAAATCAAAACAGCAAATGTATGTATTTCTCGGTCTTCCTTTGTATGGAAGAGACAGATGGGCATTCACGCCACTTCATTAGGTGTGTGGGCTAGCTAGCCTGGCTTAAGAAGTTTACTAGGCCGGGTGCTGACATGTTGATTTAGTGGCGCTAACGCCACTGCACTTCCAAAGGTGCTGACTTGGACAAAAGCCAGGCCTGTTTTTTTTTTTTCGCGCTCTCTCCCAGGAACACGTTGTGAGGTCACGCTCTAATTTTGGGGCAGGGGGGTTTAGTGATGGACAAAAAGGCCAGTGGGTCCTCTGCGACAAACATTCACACCTGCTTTACTGTGCCCAACTTTCAGAGAAATTCTTCCCGTGCTTTCAATTGAGACGATTGCGCAACGATAAATGAATTGAAACGAAAACAATCAAGTAACAGGTGCTAGTTTGCTAGTGATCATACAAAATCTCTCGGTCAAGTTTTGGTTTTTATGCCAATCAAAATCAGCCAAACTGTGATTTAATGAAAGAAAATCGTATGTCAAGCTTTTGACATTTTCTTGGCTGTCTAATTAGTTTGGCCCGCCGGTCTGTTTACCGTGTGTGATTCGAATGTTTACTTCCACATCAACAGCAATATGTGAACGTATCAGGCACCCCGTCCCGTGACCTCACGTTTACACGCGATATCACGGTACGCACGCACACACTTAACACTCAGCTGGACGCATCAAGTTTGCAGGCGCCCGGTCAGCCTGCCGCTGCCCTCGCAAGGCCGGATTGGGTTACGATACAAACTGCTGTTGATTAGGGCCACGGCTTCAGCGGGGGAGCATCCGAAATTGAAAACATGCTCGCCGCCGGGGTTAGGGCCGGGGCCGCGGCGGGGTCTGAGGAGCTGCGGCCGTTCCCGAACGGTCGCCGTTCCCGAGAGACGGGAGGCAATTACTGCTGGGGGTTCACCATAACAGGTTAAAGGAGCATGTATCCCCTTGGCGCTGCCGCTCCTCTGTCGGCACATCCGATCCCCACGGCGGGAAGCCGACAAGATGGCTTATATCGAATTTTTTAATATTAGCATCAGGTGTTAATAAATTCGCACTCAGCGCGTTCTAATTGTAGCCATCAAGCCATTTTTGTGCTGTAAGGTGACGATTAGCCGGCAAGTGCACCGACCGGGATGAGGTCTTCCTAGCGCATTAGCATTCAGATTAGCTTAATTTCAAAGCTACGCACAAACACAATACAGGGCTACCTTTTCAGTTAAAAGTACGTTTAAATTTCCAGAAATGGGTCACTTTAAGAAATTCTCTGATTCCGACAAATATGTATCCCCAAATAAGCGCTTCTATTATAAGATGTGCTTATTCACGGCCAAATGTGTGAAGCAGGTTATCAGTGAACTGATTGGTAGAGGGTCAGTCAAACTGTGCGTGCGCGTGTGTGCGAGATAAGATTTTTAAGGTGAGTGCGAGAAGGTGACGGAGGTAATGGCAGCTTTGTCAGGCACACTGGGGGGTCGGAGAAAGTGAGAATTTGCGATTGGGAGATAAAAAAAAAAAAAAAAAGGGGTAAACTTGAGCGGTTTACAAATGTCAAAGGTTCATTCCGGGAAGGATGCTTAGATTTTAGCAATTACTCAAATCTGATGTGGAATGCAAAATTAATGGTCACAATTGTAATATAAAGAACTCAAAATAGATATTTCATGTGCTGTTGTAAACATTGGACAATTCAATATTTATTGTATATTATTGTTTGAATATTTTCTTTTAGATTTTTTTAAATAAATGTATTTTTTAAATGTTTTTTAGATGTTTTTAATTTCAACTATATAGTGCTAATGATCTCATTCTGGGTCAGGTGAGGAATGCCCTGACCCAAATGTTGTTGTATGGCAACTAGATAACACTTGGTAATCTTCCTCTATCTTTCTTGGCACTGATAAGTTACACAGATGAGTTTACATTAGTGAAAAATACAATTGCCAGCCCTCAATCTGACCTCACACACTCGGACCAATACACAAACGTACCTTGGTGTCGGGAGAAAAAAAAAAATTCTTCCCAACTTCCTCGACACGACCCAACTTGTAAATATACAGTATGTAATGCATTACTGTGATGTTGTAATTTATTATCGCCGAAATAATAAAACAAGAGGTCACGCCAGCCCTGCCTACAAAAAAAAACAATGCTCGACACTCATTAAAATACCTTTCAACCGAAAAATCGACGACCAAATAAATCCTGACCCCTTTTGGAACCAGACGCTAAGGTTTGGAAAGTTACAGCAAAGGCCTGCCAAATTCCGTGAGAACCGTCTCTTTCGATATAACCCTTGTGTATTTTTGCACTACTCCGTCTGCGATTGCGCACTTTTGAGTTACAATCCCATCGTGTCGGCTTCCAGCTCGGCCGTGCCCCCCCCCCACCACCACTCGGCCCCTCCCTCCTGTTGTTGTTTCAATCCCCAGCGTCTGCTTCTTACCTCAGCATCCCAGTAGGATTCATTCTGAGTATATTTATTTTCTTTGAGCGTATGGAAAGGCCTCGGTGACACGGCTCCCCTGGCGTTGATAATTTTGCACGTTTCAATTTGCGCTCGCCCCGCTCCCCACCCTTTGACGTGATGTATTCTCCTCGGCCGTCTTATCTGTTGATGTACAGTTTTAACCTTTCCGTTCGCTTGCCGCAGCCCCGCTTGTCCTCTGCGTTCCGTGGACCCCACCCCCCCAACCCTCCGTCGGCCTTACGTACAACACAGCAGCTGAATAAAAAAAGAAACATAACCCCCGTTCAAAAGTCATCTAATGTAAATGTTTACATTTTGTTTCCATAACATTTCCATCTTAAGACCCGGCAGACATGTTGCTGTCCGCTATGGAAACGGTGGGACTTAAGAGGGGGGGTGCGGGGGGCTACTTGGTGTGCAGTGTTGAGAGGCTGAGGTATGTGTGTGACATTGCGGTGAACTTGCAAGCGTGCATCTGTGGGCTTTCTCCGGGCCTGCTCGCCCATAGATACGGCGCCGTAAATCACGCACAGTAAAAGTTAGAATGCGGGGATGGGGCGCAGGACAAGCACATTGGGCCTCACGGGGGAACGAGGTGGCGAGCTTTTACCCCGACATATTTTTTTTTAAAGTGTCTGTAAGTAGACTACGGCCTCGTCGCCTTGTCACGATGGCACCAGACTTGTACACAGCCGTCACATGTGCTGGAACAGTAGGGGTGTTTTTAATACGCGCTATTAAAATCTCCTGTCCAAGTTGTAAGGTTAACCACGTAGGTGTCGTTTAAGTGCTTATAAATCATAATCATAGAAAAGATTCCCAAAGTTGATATAAAACCACACCGCGGGGGGAGGGGAAGCGGGCGGCAATATTTCAACGGGAATTTGGCCGCGGGTGAAGTTTTTATGCACTTTACCTCGGAGCTGAACTCGCACAGCGCCATGTGGCCCTTTTTTGCCCGTTTCCTGTCTCGGGTCTCCGAGGGGGGGGTGAGCTAACGGTGTTAACTGTCGACGGTGTCTGGGCCGGCCGCACTGTCAGCGCCCTGAATTTTGCACGAAGACGGCGAAGGAAGGTGATCTCGGGTCAGAGTTCAACTGGGACATGTCTTCATGCGTGGCGGCCGGCGTTCAAAGCAAAACGTACGATCTCCACGAAGCAACTAGAGGCCACTGGTGATTCTTTGGGGTGCAATAAAGAGCTCGGAAGATGATTTAGTGTCCTTTGTGGGGTAGCCCAAGACATTCCCGGCGAAGAGATTCTCCAGTTGGACCGCTTCTGAACCTTTCCCGACCTTCGGGAGTTGCGGCGAAGCCCCGAGAATTTCAGATTTTGCATGGACGATAGCAAACTATCAAGGTAAAACCCGTTTTGTGTTTAGATAGTCTGAATCGGATTTCTCAGCTGCTTGGAAACTCATTACTGGCGACTCTTGGGACCGGCACAGCTCACAAAGTCATTTTTTTGGGGGGGAGGAGGGTGTCTTTCAAAGCAAATGTGAATGAAACAGCTGGATTCTTTTGGACTGGCTAACATTAACCACCACATGCGCCGTTTAAGTCTCGAGGCTTTGCGCTGAACTCTGCGTGCTCTGCGATATACCAAAGGCTTCCGATGACAGGTTCCGGAGGCCTTTGTTATTTCACATATTATTGTTATTTCCCCGCCATTGTAATGTGATGAAGTGTGTATCACCCTGTTAGAGAGATCTTCATCATCCGGGACAGCGGAATTTTTCTGGATGGCGATCAAAGACGCGTCGTGCATCTTTCTGTCTCTTAGGACTTCATTCGTCCTTCCTCGATCATGACGCGGCTTTTATGACTCATAGCTATTAAGACTTTGTTTTTCTTTGTATCTCAGATTTGGACCCGGCCTTGTTATCTACTGGTACGGTTTCATAGGTGAACTGGACTGCCAGAGAGATCGAGGGATCCTCCTCAAAGATCGCTTCCCTACGGACATCGTCGTCCTCGGCAGGACCGACGCGCCAGTCGCGGACAAAAGATCAAGATCATAAATTTAGCTGGAAGGAACGATAGTCGAGGGTGACGGCGCAGGAAGGGCAGGAACAGGAACACCGGGGTAGACGAGAAAATCCGGAAGTAATTTCGCTTTCCTGCTTGAAGTCGAACCTTTTGCCGCCCTGAACTTTAGCTGACCCTCTGCCGCTACCTTCCTGCCTCTTAGCTTTTGCTACAAAGTACAATCAGGCGACTAAAAAGTCCATCTTGAAGAAGGTTCCCGGTTCCTGGTCAACAACTCTTGGCCCCCGGTTGACGGCGTGGTGTGATGGAGGACCCGAGCTTGGACACAAGGACCTTCCTTATCACACCCAGAGCCCCTGGCCTTTGTCACTCCTTCCTCTTCCGTTCCGTAAGCAGATAAGCGAGGTGCGGTTCTGGGGGGGGCTGCTGGGATGCCTGGCTCTCACCTGCGTCACTCAGTGCCCTCTCAGTCACTCTCCAAACGGGAGAACAGAACGCCGGCTGATTAAGGCCACGGCCTCGCCCTGACCCTTTTTCCTTCCCTGTTTCACGTTATCAAGCTCCTCTCAAGAGTTCGATTAATTCATCTTACGGACTGTCTTTAAGTACGATTGAAGAACTGTTTTCGTTTTCCGCATCTGTGTGAATTTAAAAAGTTTATTAAAGTGTTGTAAATTTCGTACTTGCTGGCTGGTTTTGTACGATTGGCATTCCAGAACTGAAATGACCCAAGTAAAAAAAAAAACAACATCCTGGTATTTGTGGCAATCAATGTTTGTTATTTTCTACTTAAGAAAAACCAAACGATCACCAAGTGCCTTTAAAAAAATGGGAACTTGATCAACAGATCATTTCAAGCGCAGATGTTGGCGAACCTTCAACACGCCAGATATCCTGAACTTATCAAAAGAAGGTTGAGAATTTCTCTGTGAACTTTTCACTCTGGTTGTTTTGCTTGTATACAATCTGACCAGGTAAGAGAATGATGTGTGACTTGTGGCAGCACATCTTTACGACTGCAAATTCTTTTATGAGAGGATGCTAATGACATAGGACGCTGTAAAAACCAAAAAAGATGACCGTAAAGTTGACTGATGCTTTTAGACGCATATTTGCGTTGCCTATAGGACGCTCGCTGTCTTCTGAGGTTTTCCTGAAATGACCCCAACACGTGAGTCATGTTTGACACTCTTTTGGCATCATGCTAGCATTGACAAGCGAGCAAACAGTGGTCGTGTTAAAATCATTTGAAAACATGCAATTGCTTAGCTTGCATGTGTACAAATTGTCAATGCCTGGAATCGATTATGCTTCGATTTGTCCCACAATAGGGAATTACAATAAGAAACACAAATGCCAGGTTTTTTTTGATGTAACAAAAATAAGACCAAGATGATTCCGTTCAAAACTTTCCCCAGCATTCATGTGACCTATAACCTGTACAAATTCAAATAAACAACTGAAAGTGGTTGCACAAGTGGGCACACCCTCATTTACTAATGGAATTTAAAGATACGCTGTTTCCTAACTAAAAGAGTGTCACCCCTCCCCAAATACTCCCCGGCCGGGTCCTTAATCTATTTCACTTTCAGAACGGAAGCCGTCCCCGCCGCGGAGAATAAAAATACACTTTTCTATATTTGCTCTGTGCACTCACGCAGTCCAAAACGACACGGTATGCTCGCTTGAATGCCGACGAGGTGTTGCTCGATTTGTTACCCTTAAACCTCTAACCCTTAGCCGGCTCCCATCCAGGCCTTGATCCCTCCACCAGGAGGCCACCGGGTCACTGTTGGGTCACCAGGCGGCCATGCCCTCCCTCCTCCCCTCCCCTCGGCCCCTCTCTCACCTCCTCCTCAACAAAACAACTTGCCCCCATGTGTCTAGTTAAACTCAACCCTATTGCCTGCCGATGGAATGCTTAGGCATCACTTTATGGCTCCTGTTGGACACAAAAACTATTTTACTCGCCGGGGGAAAATTCTCAGCTGAATAAGAGCAGATAGAAAAAGAAAGAAAAAAAAAAAAACAGCAGAATCAGTTCCTCTCAGGTTTTGAGCCTTCCTGCCATTGTTTTCCAAGATGGCCGTTGCACAAAAGAGGAGTCAGGGTCAGCTCCTATAAATTAGCTTTGTACACACAATGCCAGCTAAAAAGCGCCTTTCGAAAGCCTACTTCAAAGTCACGGCAGCTGGATCGACTCCGCCACGTGAGAGCAAATATAGATCAGAAATAAGGCTGGAGACTAATCATTTCGAATAAAAACAACAGGCCTTTGTTTACATGCACTTTTGACGTGAGTGTATTTTTCTTTCAAGTTATGCTAATGATTAGCAAAATATTTATAGAGAAAGACAAGCCTGGTATCTGTAACAGGTCTGCGCTAAATGTAAGAAACTATGTGATGGTTAAAAATAGAATGTCTCGTAAAAAGTCAATTTGGTGCTTGAGCTGGATAAGTCACATGATGTGAAAAAAATATACACCAATTCTGGAATGACCCTTATATGTATTTTTCTAAAAGTTCTAAAATGTACGTATGTCCAGATAGCTATCCAGATAGTGAGCTATTTATTTAGCTAACTGCTAGCTAGCCATAATTTAGAAACAGTATTCCACCAAATCCTCCAATTTGAGCGTAATGTAACACTTAATATTTAGTGCAGTTTCCTGCTAAAATTCTCCTGAGACCAGATGGCTTTTTTCCAATCTCTACTGCAGAGCCACTCAGATGTCCATCTTGGGTTCATATTCTGTTTTTTTTTTAATGCATCTTCAAGCAAACGTCTGAACGGCCCGTTGAGATTCCGACAGACCGAGGCAAAGGTTTCATTCCTGAAGCAGACCACCACGCAGACTTCCTCCACGCTTCTGTTATTTATGTGCAGAGAACGCCGCTCTGTTTTCTGCCCCGGGCGGCAAGAAGCTTTTAGTCGGCGATCCCCTTTTGCCAGGAAGATATCACAAGGTGGAAATAAATAGAAGTTTTCCAGGAAAAGCCAGAGGAACTATTATAAAACATTTTTAAAAAAAATAGCAGTGAGCTGGATGAAGACTGGAAAAAAAACAGGCTCTCGAGCAGATATGACGAGAGAGCTCGTTTTTATTTTTAGGAAGCTGTGCCTGCTAATCAGATGTTATTTAAAACAACAATGGAGCATGAGAACATGAACCGAGGCCTGGTTTGACTGACAGGAAGGAGGGAGGCATGATGGCAAGTTTGACGGGGAAGTGAACGACAATGACACGGGGATGCCGGTCAGCCTTGTTCGCTTTTGCACTGCAACATATGATATTTCAAATAAAACAGAAAACGATGTCCAAGCTACTCCAAAAGCATATTTTTGGCATTTTTTGCCTACAGGACCAAGAGTGGTAACAGTCGGCATGGAGGCAGCATGCTTCGCTGTAAAGGTCACTCCCCCCCCCCCCCTACCCCCCCTTTGTGTGGCATTTGGTCTGCGACAGGAGCGACCCAGAAAAAGTGTCATCTCCCGACCACAGGAAAGGGACTAAAGCGAAGTCTGGTAGCATCCTCAGATGCAGCCATTTTGGCAAATCTCTCCAATTCTGGAATTGATCAGAGCAAAAATTGATAATAGCCAAGTACATGCAGGTTTCGGTTTGGAAAAATGTAAAAAGCTGACTCTGCGTGTTTGTCATCTCATGCGACCCATTTGTCATCTTTTTTTCCCCTCCATTCATGTTCATTGCCTCCAAAATACTTTGTAGCCACATCGTCCTTGACTGGCTGCCAGCAGGTAAATATACACCTCCGTGTCCAAACACAACGTCAACTGCAGGTGACTTATAGGCCCTCGAGGGATAGATTTGGTTTCAATTTTCGAGACCTGATGACGTCACGTTGCAGGTTATGGCATATAGGTAACCTTGATCGTTCCGAATTCTGTCAAATTGTTTAATTGACGGAGCGCTACTATCGTCACGTGACGTGCGGTGAGGCGCATGCTTGGTGAGGCACTGACTCCATAAGCGTCAGATTTACAAATATATAAACCCAAATGGGTAGCTTATTCAATTGGCTACTGGTTATTTCGTAATCTCATCAGCATTCCATGCATGCACGCACGCAGTTTGTGGTCTTACCTTTATTTGTAGATGAAGTCCATGCATCTATCCTTCACCACCAAAAGCTCCGTCACTTTGTTGTTATAAGTCCTCTTTATTTTTCCTTTAGTCCAGGCACCTTTTCTTTAATTTTGGCCTGCACACCATGAGGCTCTGACGTCATCACAGCAGTATTTCTCCAACACTCCCATGACATACGCAACTTCAGCAGGGGCTCGTCCATCATCACTCAGTTCATCAAATCCCCAAAACTCATCAAATCCCCAAAACGCCACCTTCACTTTACAGTGCACTTCACTTTTAGCCACGTCGTGCAAAAATTCAGACATCTGTGCATTGATTGTAACATCCGTTGTCTCGTCTGCATCTACAAAAAAATTGGGCAGCATGAATTACCTGTTGGCTCAGGTACGCCCTCCTTCTGTGCGTCAGAGTACTATCTGCCTCAACCAATTTCAGCGATTTTGACTATAAAAATGTTTGAAATTAGTCATCCACAAAGATCAGTGGACAAATATTAATAATAATTATTATTTATTTATTTTTTACTTGTCATGAGCCTCACCTGTTTCATTTTTTCCCCCCCTGGACCATAGTCCAACTCCCATCCTTATTGTGAACAATTACACCTTGAGAAAGTCTTATCTGGACCGTGTCCGGTTGTTCAGTGTAACCCCAGCGGGATCCCCCTCGGGTCACCTAATGAATAGCGGGACGTGATGTTGTCACTCACATCACTTGAGCTCTGTCGCCCTGCTCGCAAGCACCCTGTGTTACGGCTCCGTAATGGCTTTCTCCCACAGGGAGTGGGGCCGGGAAACCCAACGCCAGGGCATTCAGGTGTGCCATAAAGTGCTTTTCACTTTTCCGACGACTTCCCGTCTCCAGTGGCGTGCTTACAAAGTCGCTCCAGAGAGTCTTCCTATTGGTTCAGATGCTGCTTATCACTGTGGTGACCCCGCCCTTGCAGGTACTCCGCTACCTGGCCTGAAGATAAGATAGGACGCCGGCTGCCTATCATTATCACCACAAATGTTGATGTCGCCTGAGTAGGACACAGTGCGTTTATTGTCGACTGGAGATAAAACAGGCCACTCCCACCTTGTAGCCAGCCACCCTTCCATTGCTACTATTTGCGAGCAGCAGCTGTAGTGATGCACAAAAAGTTTTTTTTGTTGTTGTCATCACAAACTGCTAACAGGGATCAACCAGGATTTTCCTGCCATGCCAAAGTTTGTGCACCACTTGAAATTGGGCAGAGACAGAGTGTAAAGTACAAAAGATTTCTGTACTGATCCGATATACATGTTTAATAAAAGTACTCTTTTTTTCAAGTGCAAGTAGAAAATGAGGAGGAATTTTCAATTAAAAAAATGTTTTGGCATATTTGTTACAACTGTTGGCAGGAAAATGAGGGAAATTACATGAAAAATTGGATAACTTGTATTGTTCAAAAGCAATCTTTTTTTCAAACAAACAAAATGTGTCTTGAACATACCATAAAATTTACTCAAAGGTAAAAATATTTTTTTTGATTTCCACCTTGTCATTTGAGACGTGTGACCATCTTTTTTCTAGTCTTGCAATACATTTTATTTAAATGTAACCTTTTGTACTTGCATTGATAAGTACTCAAATGTAAGTGTTTGTATTTGTGCTGAAAATTTGGTCTTTGCATATTGCTACTGTATTTGCTTTTCCAGATTAGACGCGAATTTTTGAATGCTGGAAACTTGTGGTTTAGGCTGACATGTGGATCATTTTGTTGCCGACGACATTAAACAGTTCTCTTAAATAAGGGAATGGGAATTATCTGATTCTGATGTCACTTTCTTCCATGACGCTGCTGTTCCTCCTCTTTTTTTCCCCCCGCTGAGGACCACATGTAAGATCTTAATCTTTATTTACATTTTTTCTACATTGTGTTGTCATCTGTGGAGCTTGAAAAAAAGGAACGCGCCTTAGTACACGCAACCGCGCCCCCAATTCTCCACAAAGGAAGGCCGAGAGTCGAACCCCAAATTTCAGAACTGTGATCCAGTCATACCGCTTTTCACCGCGCTGCCTAATTACTTAATAAAAAGAATACTTTTATTTTAAAAATCATAAATAGGCTACATGAAATCGTCTTGTTCTATCCGTATCAGATCTGGGTGAATGACGTCATGTGATGTTCAAGAATAAATCAATTAATAGTAATGATAATAATAGTAAAATATAAAACGCCAATCTTCCTCGATCCGTCGTGTTTGATTGTGGCTAGTATGCATGTGAACGGCTGCAAAGTAGAAATACTGACGTCGGCCTCCTGTTGGGGTCGCTAGTAGCGGCGTTTAATTAATGACGCGCATATTAATAATCAACGCCAAACATACCTTTGATATTTTCAAGCTTCCCAACAACAACAAAAATCCAAATTTGAAGTATAATACTCTTGATATTTTTGCTGCTTTATGTTTTTAAAATAAAAGAAAAAATAAACGATGTGAAAATGGTCATTTTTTTCAACAACCTCCAGGACAAAATATGACGTGGAAAAAAATATAAGATTTACAAAAGCGAATTAATATTCTCTGTTATGGCCTGTAGGCATTCTTAATTCAATATTAAGTGATCGAAATGGACAATCTGAATGTCTCAAGGCCTGCTTTCTTTTCTTCTTCTTTTTTAATTCTGTCCCCCAAGTGGTCAGCAGTGCATTTTTTCCAGCCTCCCCGCGGCTCCTCTAATTTGACTAATTATGTTTGTCTTTTTTGCCCGTTTGTTACGTCATTAAGATTTATTTGAGTGCAGTGTGTGGCGTGTGTTTTATTTAAGGAGGAGGGGGTGAGTGTCAGTCATTTTTAAGTAGACAAGCGCTTGCTCAAGTGTGAACGAAGAGAGAAGCCGTCAGCCCCGCATGCATGCGTTCAACTATTTAGCCTTTCAAATAAACACCGACCACAACGTAAAGAATAAGAAATAGCAAGCATGCACAATGATGTTTAATCAGACCTAGGATAGAAAAATATATTTTTTATTTATCTGGCGAATTTTGCAAATTAAAAAAAAAAATCACGTGCCTGCAACATTTTAGATACGAATACAAAAACGCAGAGAAACATTAAAAGCTCGCCTGTCCAGTCCGATATTTGTTTTTATTTAGCGTGCATATAATTTAAAGGTCAATTATTTAATGCTAAATCATGTCTATAGTGAGGCTACATATCCTTCCTTAAATCTAATACAAACGGAAAATAGTATTATATGGGATAAATTAATTTTTGACAATAAATCAAAGATAGCAACAAGCACCAAAATCTGCAGTGCCTTTTTTGGTTAAACGCCACTTAACGAATCGGGTAATTCTCCTCGACTAAAAATATCCTGAAATTAAAAATAAAATAGTGATACAATAATATTTTTAAACTGCACTAAATCAACGAAACCAAATATATTTTTTAACGATTATGGGGAAACAAAATGCGCAAAAGCAACTAGGTAAAAATGATAACGATCAAAACATTCGTACATTTGTTTTTCATGACAAAATATTGTGATCTCTATCGTTTCTTTATTCGTTTTCCTCCGCATTTCCCCCAGCTCTTGTAAAACCTTTTTGTCCTTTTCTTATGTCTTTTCTTCTTTCTTATTCTTTCTTTTTTTCTCGTTCTGCTGCTGGCTGGCGATAATAAAGCATTTTCTCGGCGGGCTTTTATTGATCACTCACTCTGAGCTAATGTAATTATCCTCATCAATAGGGTGACTGCGGGGAGAATCATTATGTGGCTGACATTGATAAATGATCGGGCCAAATGCGGACCTTTTTTTTCTCCTCCTCCTCCCAGGACCTCCACGGCCCCACCACCACCCCATTTACACCCCACCCTTGACCCGCATAACGTCGTCATAGAAACACCTTACGGTGCTAAAATGTGGAAATAATATCACGAAATAAAAGGATAATATGTGCGTTAAAACACTCGACCAAGGTGGACTTTTTCTATGCCATTTTCGTTGCATTGTGGAGTGCGCAAGGGGGGGGGGGGGGTCGCGCTGGCTTGGTGTGACAGGGAGGAGATGAAGGGGCGGAGTTGTTTGGTTCAGCCCTGGATCATCCATCATCCGCTGTCAAGACACACGGACGCAAGGAAAACAGCACACAGGCAATCTACCTTCTGTCTCGTCCAGAGGGGAGGGGGGGGGGGGTGCATGCTGGGGAGGGGGGAGGTTCGCATTGAGAGGAGACCAGACAGCGGGGGGAAAAAAACAAAAACTATTAATATGAAAATCTTGGCTTTTTTTGTCTGATCTTTTCTTTTTCCTTGGAAAAAAGAGGCAACGTCGTACGCGGCAAAGAAAGAGGGGAAAAAGAAGAAGAAAGGACAAAATGCAATAATAGGACGAGTGGGGGGAATTAAGGACAAAAAGACACTTTTAGACTGTAACGCAGTAAAAAAAAAAACTGTGCAACAAATAAAAAAACTGCAATTAAAAAAAGCCTTACTATACACTGTCATTAAAAAACAAGCCATACAATAAATGTTTTTTTAAAGCCTGACTATACATGGTTGTTTAAAAAAAAAAACCTTACTACATGATAGGTTAAAAAAAAGCCTTACTATACATGGTCGTATTTTTAAGCCTTACTATACATTGTCATTTTTATTTAGGAATCAAGGGGCAGGGGGTCAAGGTTCAGGGAACACAAGGTCAGAGGTCAGGGGTCAAGAGTCTAGGGTCATTTAAAAAAAAGTCTTACCATAGATGGTCATCTCTTACATTTATCTAAATTAATAAAATGAACAATTCTTTGAATTATAAATGGGAAGTCAGTGGTTTTACAGTGTGGCTGCAGTGGTTGTGGAATGGTTTGGGGAGCTGCTTGATCGTGACCAGCACGGACGGGCCGGGCCGCTTGCTTCAAGCGCATGAGCGACAAACAAAACAGCAAACAGAGCAAGAAAGAGAGAGCAAGAAAGAGAGAGAGAGAGAGAGAGAGAGAGAGAGAGAGAGAGAGAAGAGAATGAGGAGAGGGACAGCGAGAAAGAGAAAGAAAATGAGAGAAAAAGAGAATGCCAGAGAAAGAGCGATGGAGAGATGGAGAGAGAAAGAGTGAAAGAGAGAAAGAGAGAGAGAGAGAGACGGCCTCATCGAGGCTGCAGATGCTGTGCTGCAGTAATCAAAGTGGCCGACAGGCGTCGCTGTTAAACGCCTGAACAATAGCAGCGTTCCACATTCTTCACTGCTCCATTCCTCTGAAATACTTTACAAATATTACATTGTTTTTTGTCTGAGTGCATACTTTAAAAATATATAAAAAATGAATTCACTTTTTCAGAAAATGTATTTAGCTTTTCAAATAGGAGAATACTATCCTTTTTAACTGCAATCACACTATTTCCATGTCCATTGGTACATTTAGAAATGGATAAAGACCGGTAACTTTCATCCTCTTTTTGTCCACATATTATCTATTCAAATTCACGTATATGAACATATATATATATATTTACAGTGTCATTGAAAAAATTAAATCAAGGAATAAACTTATAGTACACGCAAGCGCCACACCCCAAGGCTATATTTAGACAGCCAAGATATCTATCTTTGTTTCCAATTTTTTTCTAAACTGCAGATGATATATCGTCATACACCAGTTGAATTTGTTAAAAATATGACAGGTATTTTAATTTACAGATAATCCTTTTATGTTTCTTTTTTTTGGAGAGAACTGTGTGTGTGTGTGTGTTTGTGTCTGTGTGTGTTGCTCATAGATTTACTTCAATATGTAAGAACCAAGTGTTTGCTTCGTCAGAACATAACTTACTTGACTTGTCCTTAATTATATAAATGAAAACATACAAGATGCAATGGGATGGATAACACATGTTAATCAGGCAAAAATCTACCAAAAATCAAAAATGAAATATTTATTACAGCATTTTGTGACTGAACACCTTTTAAAACAATACGTCACAGTCCTCATACAAGTTTTTTTTGTATTTTTTTTTTGTTACCTTTTGTTTTGTAATTTTTTTTTAATTATTATTTTTGACAAAAGCTTTTAAGGGAGACGGCATCTTATCTTCTAGTGAGGAACACGTGCTGAGAAAACAAACAAAACAAAAACAAACAAAATAAACAAAAAAGAGGAAGGAATTCATGGACATTTACAATATCAATGCCACAGCAGATCTGAAACTAGCAAAAAACATTCGTTTTCAATTGAGGTAAACACATAGAATATCTAACAAGAAACAATTAATAGACTTGGACTCTGTACGAAGTTTGTTACAATAGTCTCTCAGCTTTTTTTTTTTTTTTTTTTAATGTGTGTGTGTTTGTTTGTTTTTTCAACCCCCCCCAAAAAACATTGAGTTCATAATTTAAGTGTTTGCTTCTTTTTTTTTTGGTGCATCCATAGCTTGTCTCCAGTGCTGCACAATCAACATGTGTGTCCGTGTGTGTGTCCGTGTGTGTGTTTTTGCCCCCCCCACCCACCCCTCCCAACACACACACACACGCCATGGAGCTTCTTCCTTCACTTGGCTCTTTAAGGATGAGAGTCCCGAAGTAGAAAAAAAAAAAAAAAAAAGTAGAAAAACCAACACAATCCAGTGCTTGGGCAATTTTAAACAATGTTTTTTTCATTTAAAAACATTCATTCAAGAGCCTTTAGAGTTTAAAAAAAAAAAAAAAGGCATGACAAATCTTCAAGGGTGTCCTCTAGCAGCCTTTTCCCATTATGCCTTGAGGGGGGGGGGGGGGATTTAGGACCCGGTGGCCCCTGTTGAAGCCTTTTGAGATGTTCCATCTTCTTCTTTGTCATAGTGCTGTGCTGCAAGTCCTCCAAAAAGGGTTAAATCCTAAAAAAAAGAAAAAAAAAAAGAAAAAAACTAAAAACAAATAATAATAATAATAAAAACGTGATCCAAAAGAAGTTTTAACTTATTTAACTATATATTTTTCAATTATACTACAGTAGTTATAACTCTTGGAGTTGTTTCCTTTTTTAAAGTCTTCCAGAGTGAGGGATCTTTCTTTTTTTTTTTTTAAGAAGCGCCACATGAAAAGAGTGTTTTGAGTTGGTTTTTGTTTTTGTTTTTTTAAAGCCCAAGACTTTACAAAGTCAGCTTGGTCCTCCGCTTGGGTGAAAATGTAACAAACGTTAGAAAAAAAAGAGTCATGGTTGTCACAGTCTGGAATTCTTCAGTTCTGCTCCGAAGGCTTTTTCGATTGTTACTCTTGAAAAATAAGTCTAAAAAAAAACGGTGCCGCTGCTTGTTTTTTCTCTTTCTTGAATTCAAAAGTGGCCTCGGCAGTCAACCCCCCTCCCCCCCAAAAAAAGTTTCCCTTCTGGCGACTGTCAGGCGTGGATGTCCAGGCCCGCTCCTGCAGTGGCGGGGTCCATGGGCGTGAGCAAAGGGGGTCTCTGGGCGGACATCCCCGGGTGGGACGAGGGCGAGGAGGCTCCGTGCATCAGCATGGCGGCGTGGTGGTGGTGGTGGGGGTACGAGTGAAGAGGAGGGGGCACATGACGCAGCTGGCCGGGATAGGAGGTCATCTGACGGGGGTTGCTGTAAGGGGCCGGGGCCATGCTCACGCCCATAGGACCGCTCTGAGGTACGTAGTCGGCCGGCACGCCCGGCAGACCTGGCGAGGAGACCACAACACGTCAGCATTCGTTTGGATCTTGTTTTTCTTTTTTTACCACATCATCACTTTTAAAACCTCGGGTCTTGGTCCATTTTATAATACGATGGAAGGTCCCAGGTTCAATTCATTTTTCACACTCTGTATGTTGTAAACAGAGCAACACGAATTCCGTGTACATGGGGGTGGAGGTGGGGCGGGGGGATAGGCAGCTCCTGCTGGAGCCAGGGGGCCTGGTTCTGGGTCCGGGTCTGGGTTTTTTGGGCCGGCCCGCTTTGTAATGTGAACCCCTGGGGGATTAGAAGCTGTAATAGGAGGGGAGAGGTCGGCGCAAGGTCACTAAGCATGCTCGCTCGCTGCATTCCTGCACCTTAGTACACTGCAATTAAGAAATGACACTGGAGGGCCCTTGTGAGGGGAAGAGGAGGACACAGCGCCCAGGAAAGGTGGGCCGGTAGTTGGGGGGATTAATGACCGGTCTCATTGGCTGAGAGCTTGGCCTATTTTCCAATACCCTGCCGCTGCATGTCACATCATTGCAAATGCACATATTTGTGAGCACAGCTCTCTTAAAACCTCACTACCGGGGTCATAAAATATATAAATCATTCAAGGCGAGGGGATGGGGGGGGGATTGGGAGAGACTATACATGGGCACGAGGTGCCCCCTATGGCCCCCATATAACCTGGAGCGGCTTCTGTTAAAAGGCCCAGCAGATGTTTTTTGACACTGTAAACTGCAAGAAGCTGCAGTCATTGTGTTAAGTAGAACCCGCCCCCCTCACACACACACACACACACACACGGCCCACTTCGTTATTAGCAAGAGTGTTACGCGCGGACGATACCGGAAGCACGGGCCTCCTCGTTACGGCGCAGCACTCGCGGTCGCGCTCAACAACCGGCCGTAATTAAGTAGCCGGCCGTAGCATATTGTGCGGCGCCGTAATCAAATCAAGAGAGAATAATATTCCTCTGCATTAAGCTATTAATGTAATTGGTCATGAAGCGTATAAAAGTGCCCCGGCGTAATTAAATAGTCTCAAAATTATACGGCCCCGTATTAAGAATTAGCCAACCTGAGCAAATGTTGTCGCTGTGCGGCTGTTTTAGGGAACATTGCTTACGGATCCCCCCCCCACCCCCCTTCCACTCCACGTTCATCGCCGCCTCGAGCAGATGAGTGAGAGACAAAACAGAAGAGAGAAAGAGACGAGGTAAAAGACCGGAGGGGTGAAATGATCTCTGTCGGCGGAATGGCGTCTTTGACCCGTCGCAAAAAACCCAGTCGGGCCATTTGCATATAAAGGCTTCTTTTAATCAAGCTAAGTGCTATTATATTGTGGCTCATTGGACAGCGCACAGCTTAGGTGTTAAGATAAAACATCCTCGGAAGACCCCCCCCACCGCCTCCTCCCCGGACACTCTTTGGGGTGTGATATGTCTCGATTTTTCAAATGTCAGCACAGGAGCAGTTCCGTGTGGCGGTGGTGAGCCAGGACCTGGATGGCCACCTTAATCAACTGACCCCATTTAGATGCATTAGTCTATGCGTGTGTGTGTGTGTGTGTGTGTGTGTCTACACGCTCATGAATCCATCCGAAAAGCACCTTTCCCACTGGTTATGGAGGGAAAAAAAACTTGGTGGTTCTGTTTGTACGGTACCGATTAAACGATTCCATATCGATTGTTTTTAAGTTAAACAATGGCTATGAACGATTACTAAATAATTTTCGATTATTCAGTTAATTTTGATACCTCTAGATAGCTCAGTCTAATTGAAAACAGCTACTATCTTGTTGCAAACCGTTTTTGGGTGGGTGCCATTTACGTTGGGATTTTAGCTAATCACGGCAGGGGTGGGTCCCGATCCGCTAGCGGGGGTTGGCTATAAATACAATTTGTGACATTAATGATACGTCACAAGAGTTTTCAAATGTAAACTATGTGCCGTGTCTCCATAAAGGTTGTGTGTGCGTCTTTTAGCCACTATGCCAACAGCTATATACATAGGCTCATAAATTTATCTCAATGTCTCAATGGTGGCCCGACCCAAACCAGACCACCCCCTTCCTGATCCTTAAGTTGTCACCATCCAGTGAAGAATAATCAAAACACATCTCGGCTCAAAACAATCCCCCGTGAAGGATGGGCCCCTGCCACCCCCCGTCCAGGCCCGTATTTCTCATCCCGGGTGGGGGGGCGTAATGTACTGCGACGTTCCCATCTTTGCATATAAGATAATTTGGACATCAATCCTTCCCTGGACAGATTTATGTCACTCCGAGGACAGTTTCACTTCTCTTCTTTATCGCTTCACTGGAGCCTGCTTAATTCCCCCCCCCCCCCCCCCCCCCACACACACACAACCCCTTGTCAGCCCATTCCCCAGGAGATGTTATTTTTTCCCTAAATGTCCGACATTTGCATCCTCATCCATTTGGGGGGGGGGGGTAGGGAAGAGATAAATAAATGCTCGGTTCCTTCCACTGTCCTCTCTTCTCGTCGTCTGGCGCCACAAGTCCCGTCCCTCTCTGTCCCGGGACGGCCCGAGCCTCCTTTTTCCCAAGTTAATTCATCTTTAACTACTCCCTTTGCCTGCCTCCCATCGCGCTAAAAGCATCCTTTAAAAAGCCCCCGGGAGGTCCGACGGAGAAACGGGCCCCAAGCTGGGAAAGAAAATGAACGATAAAAAAGAGAAAGGGCCCAGTACTTACTTCCCCCTTTTTCTTTGCGTTTTTGCTTTACAAGATGGAGGTTACATGTAGTGCCATTGCCCATCCATGCCCATATTCATCCCCATTCCACTCATAGGCCCTGGAAAGAGGAGAGAAAACGCCAGAGGAGAGTCAGCCGGAGTCCGAGACGTGACATGTTAGCACCAGATGAAAGAATGAAGGAAGAGGAGAGAAGATCGCCGACTTTGCATGCCAACTTTACTACCTAACCTAGTGCTAACGTTGCTAGCTTGAATAAACTTGTGTTAACTTTGCAAGCCTGCGTAAACTTCGCCTACTTATGACTTTACAAGCCTCTGTAAACTTTAACCTAGGTAATAAATTTTAGAATAATATTATTTGACAGGAGGAAAAAGAGGCAAAACTAGACGTTCTGAAAAAAGTGTTAACATTGTGCTAGCGCAGCTTGTGTTAGCAGTTAGCCAAGCTGGATTATGGCGGGAGCAGAGCTGACCACGAAGATGTCGTTGGGGGCGGAGTTAAGAGAGGACTCACCGCCCGGCCGGATCCCCATGTGCTGCTGCCCGTCCAGCACGAAGCTGCCCATGGGCTGGCCCTCGGGACTGTACGCTGCTCCTTGGCTCACTGAAGGATCAAGAAGAAAACCTGATTGTAGTCAACACGCGGGCATGAGAAAAAACAGGGAGGAGGTGGATCGGGGAAGAGGAGGAGGAGGAAGAAGAAGAGAAAAGACACCAGACAATCAGCAATTGTCTCAGCTTCCAGCCCAAACATACTGTAAGACATTGTGCTTATGTTTGTGCACTGCGGTGAGTGACGCGTGGCGCACACACATACTTACACACACACACACACATGCATGCAGCGCTATCGTGCTACGTTATGACATGCTCATACAGCGCATACATTGTTCTTGGAGGGCAACGAAAGCATACAATGAGACCTTACTTCCCTCACAACATGACTCAGATCCTGCATTGCTCTCGTCTTTTATTAGCCCAAGTGCACCTAAGTGAATTATCTCGGATCATCTGCAACCGGCAGGGATTAGCGGCGGAGTCGTTAGTCATGCTAATTCATTAAAGAGATCTTTAATTGGGGTAGACTGGATGTAGGCGAAGAAATATTCCATACGGGAATTAAAGGGAGCGCGACAAATAACACAAAGGGCTATATATGTTATTTATGTCGCTAATCGTCCAATAAAAAAGGTGTTTATTATCATATTTAAGCAATTATTCAATTTGCGAAATAGTCACTATTTGCGATTGAGAATCAATTGTTTCTGATTCGCAGATTCATCGACAAAATAAATCGTTGGTTGCATTCCTACCAAATTTTTACCGGATCATTTGTGGTGATAAAAAAAAAAGGTTCCCCTGTTGAACTTGTTTGTCATTCTTCAGAATAAAAACATTGATCACTCGTGCCAATTTGGGCTTAGACACAAATGTAGCACAAAAGCAAGATTAAAAAAATCGGCAATCAACTGAGGGACAATTGAGAGTTCTTTGGGCACTTCCAATAGGAAATCTCCAATTAAACTGTGCACATTGAGAAGATGGTCGGCGGGGGTAACTTGAGGTAAGCCCCCCCCCCTCCGCTCCCTCTGAAGAGAAACTGGGCAACAGTGTGCATGCGAGTGGGATTTTTGGAAAGGACATCTTCACACCAGGGGGGGCTTTGGGGAGGGGGCAGAAGGGGGAGGGAGGGGGAGAGGAGGTGGAGAAGAAGAAGAAGAGCGCTACTGTATCCATTCTTTTTTTTGTTGGTTTTTTTACCTGCTCGATTCGACTGGTCAATCATGGGCTGTACTATTCTTCTCCTGGCATTAATGAACCTGGCAGAGACAGAAGAAGAAGAAGAAACAGACGTTAAATCAGGCCGACATTCACGCCGGCCACACACACACACACAAATACAACAACAAACAAAAGGCCGATTGTGTGGCGACTTGGGAACCAAGCGAGGGACACGTTTAATGTTCCTTATGATCTATTCCCCCCTCGTTTAATAAAGCTTTTGATTACGTCGGGTTGCCACGGGCGCCGGGGAGACATTCCTCAAGTATTAGCTGCTGCTCGGGCGCAGGCCGGGAGGGGGTTAGGGGTGAGTGGGTGGGTGGGGGGTGGTTTGGCGGTGGCACATCCCTTTCTCCTTTTTTTTATTTCCCCTCACAGACACTTTGGCCCCCGCACACGCCAACTTCACTGTGGCTCGTCTTCCCCCGTGTGGGGATGCCCCTCATTGGAATGGGAAAGGAAGCTTCAATGAAGAAACACTGAGGATACACATGCTTCCTTTCAGGCCTTCTTTCCCCCTTTTCAGGGACCCCCAACTCGGGACGCGTCGGGCAGGGCCGCCTCCAGCTGTCCAGAAATGAGCAACACTTGGACTTTTAGGACGGCCACAAGTATATTGTTATTTTTAATGATTTTTTTGAAGCCAAGCTTTTTATCAGGGACATAGCTAGAACAGTTTTAATGGGGTGGCCGGGCTGACACAAAAAGGCACCTGTAACCTCATAGCTGAGAAACTGAGGTCTGCCTTGGCTGAGAATTGTCTTTTTTGTTTTTAATCATACCATCCATGCTTCACCAGCCAGGTAGAGGGGGCGCCCCCTATCTTCCTCACACACCCTATTTTCATACACCTGTACAATATTAATATCCCATATTTTTCTCCTAAGGAGTTTTTGAGGTGGTACGTGGTGGAAAAAGTTTAACAGTCGGTCTTTCGCAAAACATTAACGCACGATACCCCCCCCCACCACCCCATTTCCAGCTGTCCAGAAATGAGGACCAGGCATGAGCCACTCACACGTGGTATAGTGATGTCAGCGAGCACATCAATTAGGCCGTCTGAAGTTTTATCACCGGCCTTAGTAGCAAATAATCGCAGTGCCACAAAAAAAAAAAAAAAAAATTCGGTTCACAGAGAGGTGACTGCCAGCCGGAGGTGACCTTTTAACTCTTCTGGGGGCTGCGAGCTGACCATTGGAGCTCAGATTTTTTTTTTTTGTGGTTTGCATCCTCTCATCCACATCCATAAAAAAAATGTGCTGCAGGTATACGACCATGTGGTTAATATTAAAGCGAAAAGGTGGTTTCAAATCACGAGTGTAACGTACGGAACGGCTCAAGAGGTGGTCATTAGTGGCAAAGGCAGAGCTGGAACCAATTTGGACTCCTAATCCCCCGTGAAGTCCTGATACCTGCCCTCACCTTCCCCGATGAACTTTAAACGCTTCTAATCTGCTCGGCTACAAGCTCACATGGACAGCGAGGAGAAGAAAAGGTACACAATGATGGAAAAACACGGCACAGTTAAAAAAAAAAAAAAAATCAACTAAATAAATACAAATAAAATATAAAGTAAACAAAATAAAAAATAAAGAATAGAAAAACAGAAAAATTAAAGATTATTATAGAAAATTATTATAGAAAATTATATAAAAATTCTAAAAGAAAAACAAACCTTTACCCTAAAAAACTTTCCTTTTGACAAAATGGATTTGCATGTTATACAAGTAACTGCCAAGAACTTGACTTGGCCTTGTGTCTCTTGTTGGAGAGCTGTCAAAACATTTGTATGCAACCAATAATAAGTCTTAGGAAGAAAAAAAAAATGTGCCTGCACTCGAATGCTACTCTTGCAGCAGCTTTTGTTTGTCATGTCGAGCATTTCTCTCATTTCTGGCTCGCTCCGCCACTCGCTCTCTTTTCTTCCTCGACAAAGTCGTCAAACTAGTGACCTCACTCCTGATTGGCCGGCTTCCCCGCAAGCCGTCTCTTTCTCACTCTGGCTCCCTCCCTCTCACGTTTCTCCGGCTGGGCCGGGCTCCAGGGAGAGGGCCGCTTTGGCATGATGATTTCTCAGCGAAGGAATGCTGACAACAGGAGCCAGTTAGCAGGTGTGGCTTGGAGTCACTTAACCAGAAACGAGAGCATTGTGACCCACTGAGATGTGGAGATACGTGAAACAATGTCTTCTCCGCACATTTGTGTTGCGTCACACCACAAAAAGGGGCCGGCTGCTCAATACACAAGTATTATTTCTTCTGGCACACACGCAGTGGAAGACAACATTGTGTGTCGGCTCGGCTACTTAACAGGCCGCCCCCCCCCCGTCGAGCGTGAGCCGATATTAGCAGCCGAGGGACGCCGTGTTGATCCAGCCTGGCCGAGACCTCGTGTCAAGTGGACTCCCGCTGTCCTGGCTCCATCATTCATAGCCTGACTGTTATTTCCCCCGCGCAGCTCCCGAGCGCTCGTAAACCACCGATTGTTGTCCGTCTCGGCACGTGGACGCACGAACGTGTACAGTATGTCCTCGCGTCGTGCCTTTTAAGGGTACGTCGCTACTGTAAGCCCAAACGGCGGCTGCGTAGACTGTAAAGAATGCGCTGACACGCACAGCGGACGCGTGCGTACACATTCGCACGGAAGTGTGAAAGGATAGTTAGCACTCGGAGGCCACTTTTGTATGTGTGTTCTGAAAATGTGCATGGATTTAATGCTGGGGGCGACAAAAGTTTAAAGAAAAATTTTGTTAGAATCAGAAAACGATAAATGCGCCAAACGATGGGGCATGAATTTCAAGTTCCAATTTTGCATCCTACATGCTAATGGAAAAATTAGCATAGCATTCCGACAAATATTCAAACACTGGCTACCAAAGAAGAAGTCCACATTGAACAACAGCGGACCTGCTAAAGCCACTAACACCCCCCCCCCCCCCCCCCCCCAGTTTGCACACACTAGTTGGCTCTCTCCCGGGGAGAATGTACACATTCTGCTGCGTATCCCGAGGAATGACCTCCACATGACCCCCTAACCTTGCCTTTAATTATTTGTTTGAAGACAGCATGGAGTTCCCATGCTGTGTGTGTGCGTGTTCATGTGTGTGTGTGTGTGTGTGTGTGTGTGTGCGCTCTAACACTGAGCAGAGGCAGGCAATAATAAGCTCCACCGCCAGATGTAGATAATAAAAGGCGGACTTTTGGTTCTGGCTGAGCTGAGGACACACTGCTGTGGTCCACAATGTACGGCACAGGACAGCCCTGAAGAGGGAATTGACGGTCCCCGCGGTCCGAGCCGCGGGTCAAACCCGGAGTCGCAGGTCCCCCCCGTGGAGGATTGAGGAGCGGCGTCCATCTAAGCACACACCATTAACAGCGTTATCAGCGCCGACCTCGATAAGCTCAATTGGCTCGACTGGCGATTGATAAAAGATGGAGGGAGGTCCTCGGGTTGCCCCTCCGACTTAGACCGCCGCCTCCTGGTTGCCACGGCGACAATAAAGCACACAAAAACAAAAGGTTTGCGTGGGAAGATATAATGGAGGTTTCTGATTGGATACAATTGAGGACTTGTGATTGGCTGGGATTATTAAACCTCAGTAGAAAAATAATGTCGGATTTTTTTGTGTAAGCAAACAGTCATTACAGAGCGGGCCTGCAGCGGGGCGGTCTCGGCCTTCTGAACATCCACCGCCGATCTGCTGTAATGACAACAACGCTGATTGAATCAGCGCCGTCAGGCCCGACTTAACGCTATCAGCTGATTCATCAAACGGTATCGCCGCAAATGTGACAAATGGCCGCGGGGGGAATTGAGATGGGGATGTTTTTGCGCTCCCACCTTTTGTCGGGCTGGAAGGCAGGCTGAACATGACCTCACCGCCGCCGTGTTTGATTTGCGACAGATGTGGAGCAGAGCGAGAAGGCTGCTGCATTTTTTTTTTTTTTTTTTTCCTAGATGGAGGTTGAGGGTGAGGGCCCGCTTTTGGGGCAACTGCTGTGTTTACATACCTCTCCTCACTCATTCTCTCCCTCCTTCCATACTCTTTTGTGCGCCTCTCAAAAGAGGGACTGTTTCACTTCTCCTCCATGGACTTTCACTGACCTGTTTTTTTCCCCCCTTTTTATTACTGCGCTTATTGGCCTTTTGTGGAACCCCCGCAGCACCGCTTTGCAACTCGCATCCCTTCGGCCGTGCATTACCCCCCGCCCCAAAATAAAACTGGGCAGTTGTGAAGTTGGGGTGGAAGGGGCGGGGATCACACAAAGAATTAAACGTATTTGCGGTGCAAACTGGCAGGATTTAACGAGTAGCTAATTAAAATAAATCAATAGCACTGCGGCACGCTTTGCTCACTCGCCGTGCACTTTTCTGACAGCCGCAAAGCTTTTCTGCTGACGGCTTCAATGTAAAAGTCAAGGTCCGCTTCACATTGTAATGATCTGACGGAAATCTGTATTCACTATGTTTGACAAATTATCAGAACGGTCAGAACGAGATGCTCAAAAAGTAGATGAGCATCCACAGCTAAGGCACAAAATCAGGCTCAGATAAGGTTAGCATGTGATTTTAATCTGTCATCTCTAACTGTGTATCTTCAAGAAATTAGTAACCAGTAGAGATAACGTAGAGACGGTCTCCTAAAGTTCTCAAAGGAAAAAAATATATAGGAAACTGGGCAGCAAGAGAGTATATACTGTGGCTAAAGGGGGAAGCTAAGGATGAATGTTTATTATTGTAATTTCTGGCCACATATCTTCAAATGTCACATGAATCAGGAGGAGAAGGACTTTCCTTATTCACTTCTCAGAAGAAGACATTTTATTCAAGAAGAGGGGAATCAAGTAGACACTCTAAAAGTGGAGCAAAACCGTAAGCTAACATTAGCATGTGTGTTTACTTTAGTCATTTCTGGCCACAGTGACAAATGCGGCACTTGTCATTTGACATGTCCCTCCGTGTTGCTCTTTAGCAGATGTCTTCTTTACAGACAAGGTGAAAAGAAAAGGAAGGAGCGCCACATCTAAGCCTCCCTGAGGCATCAACACACCTGTATGAAAGGCGGCCTATAGTAGCAAAGCCAACATGGCCGACCTGACAACTTTCAACAAGGAGGAGAGGCTACATCTCAAAACCAGCTCCTCTCCAAATATATCCCCATTATTCTTCTTCGCTGTAATTAGCTATTTAAAAAAAAATATTAAGCTTGGCAGCAACTCCAAACCTGGACTAGTCTGACCCACTGAGGGACATCATTAGCCAACCACTTCAACCCCCCGATTGGTGCTTGTAGCGCTCCTTAAGGAGGCTTCACTACTGTAGCCTCCTTTCACCTCTCAGTGCTATCAAACAACTTTGATTTCTCAGTCTGCATCTTCAATTTCCTCCTCCTCCTCGTCTTTGTCTGATTCTTCTGCCGCTGCCTTTCATTCTTCTCTGCCTGCGTCGAGTGTCTGGTAATCGAGTGCGAGATTGTGCGACTCTGTGACCCGACACCCCTCCTCCTCCCTTTTTTGTTTTTTTTTGTTATATATCAAACAGGGCGGCTTTGTGGATTAGCAGAGGGAGCCGATAATGACATGATAGAGGCGTGATATTTCCACCCAAATTGAGTGCCGTGCAGACTCGGCGGGGAAATAAGGACGACCGAGTTGCCTTTTGCTCGGGATCAGACGCCGCTCTTATTCCATTTTACAAGGCCTGGAATTTAATGTCATGTAATGGAGGAAAAGAACATTTTTAAATACCTCAATACCGATACTGAAACGGTATTACGGCAAAAACTTGAAACGTCTTCAATAGCTGCTTCAGAAGTACCAACACTAAAGATTTGTGATTATGAGGTATGGCGGTACTTTTTGTTGATAAGTTATAATTTAATTTTTAGAAAATGTCCAATCATTTTTTAGATATTTAATGCTTCTACATGAAAAGTACAGCTTTAAATTTTTGTCAAATCGACTTTTGTTTTGCATAATAGGATTGTATTCTCTATACCAATATATTTTTCTTACAATATTTAAATTATGTTTGCAGTCTCATCGGCCTAATATTTGGATATTTTTCAGATCATGTTACATTTTTTTCTGTATGTACAGTAATCTTACAATCTCATTCATGAAATGAAATACCTATATCATGTATTCAGACTTTTTTATTTTGACCCTTTTTGAATTTTTACAAATTTTTAACTGTGAGAATGCCAAGTTTTTAAGCGACACCTTCACTGCGGGATGTAACACACAACACAAGGGAGTACAGTATGCTTCCCCCCTCCCCCCTCACCTATTTCTTCATAATTGTGTCAGTGGCGTGTGAACGGGTTTTTCCACCCTGGAAGTTTCCATGATGCCGCATAGTAGTAGCGACCGTCCGGCCCCCGCTGTGTTCCCCCGCTTTTGCAAAATTAATAAGAGCTTCAATTGCACATAATTGCTTTGACATATATTCAGAAGCACACACACACACACACACACACACAAGCAGGGCTGTGAAGGCAGGCAGTGGGGAGTTATAAATAGCGGCTGTTTGTGGTGCTGGAACTGGCCACAGGGACACTGACGTGAATGGCGGACCCCCAGAGCTGCAGATCAACCACCTCTTTTCCATCCCCTGTGGTCCTCTTTTCTGATGTGACACTGGCAATAATAAAAGCCAAATAAATATCTGCGTCACACGCCAAAAAAAACAACACAACCTACGCTCAAGTGTCACTACACAAAAGGCAAGTGAAGTGGGATGAAACCCCAGAACACCAATGACCTAATTTGTGGAGCAGTGTATAGAGTTTACATTTTGACATGGACATAAGTATTGGGACAGGTGGCCATTGCACCTACAAATAGTCATTTTTTGGCAAAATTATTTTCATGTAAATTGTAATTTTGCACTTATCTCTTATATGTTGGCATTTAACACCAATTTCCCCCAACTATTGGGACTCTCCGCCGACGAGAGGGGAATCAACATCAAGGTGGAGAATTGGTTTTATTTGTTTTTAAAGCGGTTAGCTTCTTTTCACACCTTAACAGCAACAACATGTTTACAAACACGCACACAGATCACCATCACAATTACTTGTCTTGAAAGAAAAGTTTGACTGTTGTTTTGACGTTTTAAATCTTTTTTTTTCACGGTATATACACACAAAAAAAAGAGGGGGCTTTAGGATGGAATGCAAAATGTGAAGCAGCAGCGAGGTGAAGGCAAAAACAAGGAGCATGCCTCAACAAAGAGAACATACCTGCTTGAGGTTCACAGAGTTTAAAGAGCTCAGCCTGAGCGGCAAGATCCTGTCCACATGCGCACACACATGCACACATGCACACACACACACACACACACACACACCCTCAAGGCCATTCTGTTACACCTGGTCACCTTTATCCCTTTCAGTCCCCCACACCCTCAACCTTCCACACACACGTATGCATTTACCAGTGGCTGACACGCAATTCGCATGGCTATCTCGTTCAACAGATAAAACTAATTGTTACAAATCTACTCCATCAGAATATCTACAGTCAGTCATAAACTGCACATATAAAAGTGACGCTGTAATTTGCATGCCAGGCCACGAGTTGGCGATGCAACTTAGTAAGGAAACATTCCATTCGTGGACTTTTGAAAACGCCATTTGTAAATGCCACTCTCAAGCACTGGCAAAGCTAGAAGGGGGGCTGCAGGGGCACCGCCCCCCCCAACAAAATAAGATGCTTGGATCAGATAATTGACTTTGGGGTATTTTATTCCTGGATTTTGTTTTTCAACATTTCCACACGGAAACATATAATGAATCTTTATCAGCGTTTTCTGACTTTTTTTTTTGTTATTTGTGGACCCCCTGAAATATCCTTAACCATCCCCAGGGAGACAAATCCGAGCTCCACCAGTGCCCTCAAGCTTGCTTGAAGAAAACCTCTCCCGATTGTCCCAACGAGAGCCAAAGGCAAACGGAAGCTCCTGAACACGAGACTCAACTGGAAAGACTTTGAATTTGATCTTTTAGCAGTTTGCCCTTTTATGAGGCGGGCCTGCAGGAGGTGGATGGGGGAGGGGCCGAGGTGGACTTTAAGCAACAAAAGAAGATGACGAAGGTTGAAGCAGCCATTGAGTGACATCTCGCCTCGTTTGCGGCGGCCTCATTAACAAACAATACGGCTGTGAAATTGCTTTAATGACAAAGTCATAAAATCGCTATTCTGCTCACAGATGGCCTCGGGGCACGGGGAGAATTGGGGAAGGATTACGATGCCTGCCCGCGTGTTCATAAAGGGGGGAAAAACATCATCGTACACTTTCACTTCCTCACGTTTAAGGGCTGTTGAAGAGTAACGTCACTGCGTATGTTCACAAGATTCCAGTGTGGCGTAAACGGTGGTCAGCCCCACCCACTGTGACTTTTCCTCGCCTCCACCTTTTAACACCTCTCTTTCTGCAAATGAAAGAAATTAACCTACTTTTCTCTCTCCCACACTTGTCGACCTCTCCGCCCCACTGCTACAGAAATTATCCGTCTAAGAATTAAAAAACAAAAAGGGAGTCTCGCCCACGCGCAAAACGCGGCTCGACTTTATTTCAAACGCGCCAGCTCTTGTTATTAATCGACCCCGCCGATAAAACCAAGCTGGTGAGGTATAAAGGAGTCAAAAGGTGCTGGGAAGTACAAAGAAAACTCGCTTCCCTCACCCCCACCCGTTGCTCCCCCTCTCTTTCTAATGCTTTGCCTTCTTTCAGTTGCAGCTACTCCACAGACGAACGCATCCATCCATCCATCCATCCATCCATCCATCCATCCATCCATCCATCCATCCATCCATCCATCCATCCATCCATCCATCCGATAAAGTGGGAGTGGCTACGATTAAACACACATTAGCATGTTAGCCTGAGCTAATTAATAGCCACCAATTGAAATAAGAACAGCATGAACTGCTCAACTCAATAAAAAAAAAAACGTTTGCTCGCGTCACAATCCGCCAATGAGCGTTTTGCCGCCCTATTCCAGATGCGATTATTATTTGCACACGGAGGAAACAGCCGGATCAAATGAATTTAGCGGGTAGGTGGTTGGGTTGGGGGAGTGACGGGGGTGGTTGACACTTGGGATCTGACAACAGAGTCAATTCGGCTAATTAACTGCCAATTAGCGCTCCCTAAATGAGAGGAATCGCGATGCCTGTGTTGGCATCGCCGCAGACTCCAGTACCCCCCCCCCCCCCCCCCCGCTCCTCGCTCGCTCTACGCCAATCGCACACACTCCGACGCTATATTTAGTAAGCCAGGGGTGCAACATGGCCACCAACTCAAGTCCCAGGTTGCAGCCAAGAAAAGTCGCCGACATTTCCATCTGGGTCAAAGTAAAGACGAATGAAAACGGGGAAAAGTAGGATGTCGAGGAACGCTCAGGAGGCTTTAACATCTTCAAAGAATTTGGGAAAAATGATCAGCTCGCCATTTAACGATGCATTTGGAAAATATGACTTCTCGTTGCCCGCCAAAACCGAACCGATCATAAAAAAACAAACATAAAAGTCAGCGGTCCGACATTGCTTACTGGCCGGAGACGTCATGTTGGAAAAAACGCAGCAAAGTGAGAGGAACACTTTGTTGGCTTTGTTGTGATTTTTTCTCTTCACACAGCAAACAAGCGCTGGAATTGAACGTTGACCTTGAATTTCACCCTCGGTGTATCGAAGCTGGAATCAACTACGAGAGTCGTAATAATAATACCCTATAACAATAATCAGTGCACTTTGCCCTCGGTGGTGCGAACGGCCGCAGATATTTAAGCTATTTCACATCATCGATGGTCACAGGCCGTCTGGCGCCGTCGTCTGGCGGATATCCTTCCCTTATCATGTGACCTGCGCTGCGACACGGGGCAAAGGTTGGCCGAGCGCCGCCCCTGTGTCTTAATAACTCACTCATTGTATTCCTTTCTGCCGCTAATTAGAGCTTCTCTCTCTCTCTTTGTCGTGTGTGTGTGCGTGTGTGTGGGTGTGTGTGTGTGTGTGTCTATTCCCCCCTGGGCTGTAGAGACGAGCCAGAGGAATAAAAATAGAGTGTGGCTTAGTGCCCTCTTTATTGTTATTAGTGCTCCATTGGCACAGCGGTCCGTCATCATATATGCCAAGAAGTGGCTGCAAAGACGAGGGAATAATGAGCAGAGCATTTCCTGCCTTTCTTTTCGCCGCCTTTCTCCCGCCGTCATCTCATGTGTGTGTTTATGCCACGGCCGCGTCATCGCGCCGGTAAATAAAGGCGAGGTGTCGTGCTGGCTCCTATGCCGAGGATTTGGTCAGGCCCCATTTAGCTTCAAATGAGGACCCGCCGAAGCCACGGGAGATGGGAGAAGCTTCGCCTGGTTGTCTTCCAATTTGTGCCAGACCTCCGCCAAGGCTCGACAATCCAAAATGATCAAATATGGAAAATATGTCAAATATGTATGTATAAAATGTCATAAAAAAATTAAAAATAACTATAATATAATAAAACTATATAGTATATATAATATAAATACTACAAAATAAAATACTAATAAAATTATATAAAAATAAAACATGAAGAAAAAAATGAAAATAAAACAGGCATATAAAATAATAAAATAACAAAAATAAAATATGAAAATATATATACTAAAATAGGCAGCAAATGACAAATGTAAATTTTCACAAATCCCCATGGCAGAGGTAACTAAGGGCAAACTATGCAAACATCAGCTAAAAGCATAATCTAGCAGCAGCAGAATCGTGGACTTTAACCTTTTGCTCTTTTCTTTATTAGCAGTAGCCGGATGTGTTAGCTAATGATGCATACTGGAGATAGTGACAATATTAGCCCGACGAAAGGGTTTCAAGCGGTTTATTTGGGCGGGTGCAGGTGAGCAGCAGGTAGAAAAGGGAGGACAGTTTGACGGGATAGAAACAGGGCAGCTTTGTGCCGCCGCCCGACCGCAATTGTGGCGGAGGACAAAGCCCCGATTCAGCACATCCTTTTCCCCCATGGGGGGAAGCATTGGAAACCCAAGACGGCGGTCATACAGCCCAACATCCCCCCCGTTCAAACTGCCACCGTCGTCTATCTTTTTGGTCTCTATCTGTCTTTGGCCCGTCAGGTTGGCAGCGGCCGTGCATCAAAGGCAAACCAAACAATGTGAAAGCCTAGCCAGGAATTTGAAGAGCTTTTATTTTTAACAAGAATTTCGAACAGCGACGCTGCGTCATTTGCTGGGCGGGATATCTCGGCGTGGCTAGAGAAACCAAAGGAGGGCAAATAAAAGTTATTTGATGGCTACGGAATGTTTGGAATATAAAACAGTTCTTCCTTAAAAATCAAAAGAGCATCTGCGATCTTTTTCAATATTGCACTGCGGTCCACCATTTTTGGTTTCAGTGCTAACAATGCTAACATTGCTATTTTTCAGGCTACCAACTGCATTTGTGTGTGTGACTTTTTTGACAAAACGACATTTATGTTTTGTTTTTTAACTTCAGCTAGTTTTAGAGCAGAGTTAATAGTTTTTATTAATTTAAATGCTTTGTTTTAGTTGTGTTTTTATTGGCTTTTGTGTTAGATTTAGCATATGATGTCACAGTAAGTGTTGTGTAAAAAAATTCTAATAGTCGGAGAAAATAAAAAAAATATATATTTTAAAATATTTCCCCAAATGGAAATTTCGTCAAACAAACACAGCAGCAGGGCCGCTCATAAGGAAAAAGGCACCATTTTCCAAAGTCTAGCTCTGTCTGCTTTGCCCATTCCTGCTGTATTAATCACCATGACACAGGCGAGGCGACTCAATTTTCTGCTCCCGTAGGTGAGGCGCGCGTGGCGACGGTTTCCGAAGACGGCTGGCGCGAGCCATGAAAACAGGCGGCTAATCTTTGCTTACCGGTGTAATTGAAATGCTATCCACACTGTAGGGTGCATTAAAGTCTGATAACGGCGGTTCCCGTGGCCAATTTAAGTAGCTCGGCTCGGAGGGGGAATAAAGCGGAAGGGTGAGGGAGGGCGGAATGGGAGGGAGGCTGGGGTGGGGGGAGGGGAGGTGTGATAGATAAGGCTGACAAACCAGGCTAATTCTGCAGGCATGTTTCTCATTGTGATCCAAGAAAAATGAGACGAAGAGAAAAAAAATGAATCGGAGAAGCAAAAAAGGAAAAAGAAAAAAATCAATTGACCCTCGGGTGGCTCGTCGGCCCGCGCGTCTGATAAACCTAAAAGCTTCGTTAATGTGGGCCCGCCTGTACCCGGCAGATAGAGCACTTTGTAAATGAACCCCGCTTTGATAAATATATTAAGGAAAGCTGCGAATAAAAGGCACAGACTTGTCATTTGTAAATAGAACCTCCCGCTACACGGAATTAGAATGATAAAATGGGGTTCCATATAATTAAGTTTGTGTAAGACCTGAAATCCGTGCAAATACCTTCCCGGCACGCTGAAAGGAGCCTGTCACTTCAATTAATCTGAACATCACCCTGAGAATGTTCGGAACCAAATTAAGCTGCAGATAAAACCGAGGCTAGTATTTTGATAAGTAATTCCTGTATCATTTCTTTGCTTCTGTGATCATTTTATTTAATCCACCACCCCCAGTTATGTGCTAAGCCGTCTACAAAGGCCTCACTGGCCCGGCCACCGCCACCTTAATCCCGCCGTGTACCGACCGGGGAGGGGGCGGCTGGCGCTTTTTGTGTGGGGGCACCGGTGGCGGAGCTTGGTAAGGCTTTTTGGGATGGCAAGGGCGGGAAAAAGGGAGGAGGGCTTGTGGGTGTGGGGGCTGCAGGGGTAGCTTAAGATCTCCCTTAAATAGATTGCAGTCAATACATGTGTTGATACACAAAGAGACTCTGACTTAAGCGATAACTGGAACATCCCAATTGCTAACACATAATAATATTACAAAGACTGCGCATGTGTGTGTGCAATGTGCTTGCTAGGAAAGGATGCACATAACCGTTTTTTACATTTTAGGAAAACTGTTTTCCCCATTGTGGTGAAGTTTGCTAGTTTAAGTAGACCTCATATTCGTGATGTATTAATAGAATATCGGATAAAGCTATAACAAAAGCCCACTATGGATCTTAAAGGTGTTCATAATGTCCTGAAATGACTGCAAACAAGCGCATAGCTTCATCCAAATCAACAGCATTCAAAAGCAACACTGTCCCTTTAATGCTCGCTATTCACCATCACAACCATTCAAAAAACAATTGACCAATACAAGCACTGTAACCATTTAGTTAGCTTCATTAGCTTTACTACGATGATTTAAAAGCAAAAAGCAATACACCAGTACACCTCGTTAGCTTAGCGGCTAGCCTCACCCAAAAAGTCACCTCCATAGCTCAGCTGACTCAATTGCCAGAGATTATAACGATGGACATCTAGTAATAGCATCACTTGAGCAACATTATTTCCATAGCTTGCATTTATCAGGTTTTATTGCTTATGTGTATATAGGGTGCAAATTTCCCACGTATGCATGAGAAGAATGAGAAATTTAAATGTGGACTTACCAGTTGTTTACTTGTAAGATAGTGAGGCCCGTGTCTTGGGCTAGCTGCTTCTTTTGCTCTTCAGACGGGTACGGGTGCTGCGGGAGACAACAAACATACTCATTAGCTTCGTAAATATAGACAAGCACGCAACAGCGTTAAATTCCTTGCGGTTTGTCAGTTGCTTATGACATTTTTTTCCCATGTTGGCTGCATGGTACTGCACCTTCTTGGTGACCTCCACCCAACCCTGCCTCTCCCATCGCGCGGTATAGACACGGTCGGTGAGCACGTGTTTACCCGCCCATCGACGCAAACATGCATACGATTAAGCTTAACCTGTCAGAGCGGGCCGGACAAGTTTGTCCAAACCGCGAATTCCCCCAACCTCACTCCCAGCCATGCACAACGTATAGCCTCGACATGTGTGTACAAAGTCAAGACTAATGTAAAATTCAATGCGCAGCACAAGTGAAATCAAATTATTAGAATTTGCTCAAAAATCTTAAGGATTCACCTTTCACCCATTTCTCAATATTCAAAATTACATGTACAGGTAGTATGGAGGGAATAATTCCTACTCTGACTGAGCATAATAATTTAATGGTGTTATTAGTGGCTCCCCAACTTTAGCATCATGTTGCCTAGCAGCAAAGAGTGAAAAGAAAAGCATGACAAGATGTTGTAACCGAAAAGGAATTTGCTTTTCCTTTCATGCGATCTTGCTAGGTAACAAAAAACGTGACACTAAACAAATCCATTTTCATTGCGAGGATACTTTCATTCTTGCAGTCGAGACGTTTCCACCCGAAGCCGCCGTCCCGTGACGCCGACGGAGGCGACGCAGGCCGACGTGTGAGCGGCGGGCCTCGGGCTGCTCGGCTACCAAGCATGACAAAACAACGATGATTGCCACTGACAGATGTCTTTAAGGGCCAGATTAGGAGGCGGGCGCACGCAAACGACACAAATGAGACATTGTTTGCGCGCGCACGCACGGCGCGCAGAAATATTCGTGGAGCTGACACCTGCAAGTCAGCACGCAAAAGAATTCCTTTTAAAAGATGACACTTAAATCCTCCTCGATTTTCAGGTGGTTTCAAGCTCCATTAACATTCTTCGCCTTCAAAGCAAACACCTACATGTCTTACTCGACTTTTTTCTCCCCTCTAGCTTCTTAGACCTGCTCGGCCATACAAAAAGCAGATTAACACACAAATGCCAGCTAAATGAACTCAATTGTGATTTTTGATGGATTCTTTTTCTGATTAAATAATAGAAGCAGAATGAGGTTAACACAAGTTGGGGAAAAATAAAACTGCAACCATACCAAAAATGTAACAGCTATGACATACTACTCCTAAAAATCAGTTAATTAATTTTTGTAATTTGGCAGTGATCGCAAAAAAAATTGTAATCTAGAGCCGCACTAAATTTTTATGGCAGTTTTTGGCTGTATTCTTTGCTTGAACCAGTCACAAATTAAAATCGTTTAAATTCAATCGCTTAATCGTTAAAAGTTTAATGAACAAGCTTAGTCGTTTTTACTCAACCCTGTTACCTATCAAACCTCTTCACAGTGTTGCTTGTTGAAGTACACTCTTATTTAATTAAAACATAAAACCAGCTTTGAAGAATGCGCTCAATTAACAGAGAAGCCTCAACGGATTGGACAAATAATGACTCCTGTCCGCACGGAGGGATTAATCTTACGTGTTGTCCTTGCTGATATGTCAAATTATCGACAACGTAATGCAAAATACACTTTTTGATTGCTAGGCGTTGACAGTTCTTTGGCTTGACAGACAGAGAGACTTCATTGACTTAGTGTGTGTGTGCAGGCACAAGCATATGAGTAAAAACATGACACAGATATGCCACTTTAACACCTCATCGTGCATTGGTGGGTGTTTGAGTTTAACATGTTCCCATTTGGAATTTGTTGGGAAATTTAAAAAAATAACTAAAGTCAAGCCCTAAAGTATTTATATAATGTTTGTGAAAATAATATTTCATATAAGTGAGGCTAGATGACATAAGCATGGCAGAGCAGTTATGACTTAAATGCTATATTTAGCCACAGAGGCTAGCTTGTCATACAAAATGGCCGATTATAAATAAACGACGAAGGCTTGCCAACGAAAGTTAAGAGGTGTATGAGCACATGCGTGCAGCAACATGTAATGTCTCTCCTGTCCCCACTCGCTTCAAACGCTACTTCTTTTCACATTCACGTTGACCTCGGTCAAAATCACGCCCTCCTTTTGCATGCACGCACACTCGCATGCACGCACGGAAGACAAACAGTGAGAATGACATGAAGGCGCAACGGAGATTAGAAAGGGGAGTGGCTCATTTACATTGTATTAAAGCTTCTGCAGCCTTCACATCATCCATCCAATTTGATTTCAGAGAGTAGACACATTTTTAGACCAGCTAAAAGGAGGTCTAAGTTGTGGCGCAGGAGGTGTAACGCAATTTAAATGTCCCCAACACTCCCATACCACCCCGATTGCTTTCTTACTGCCTCCTGTATCCCCCAAAAGCCGCACTCAGCCAGCCTCCAACACGTCCCTTTTTACGATTGTGACTGCAGGCCACCCATACTTTATGTTGTGGCGGATTTTGGGGCTCACACAAGTCACACGCACACACTGACGCATTTTCACCCACAAACAGATGGACTTGAGAAGCAAGTCGCCACGGTGGGCCCGCTGGTTATGAGGGGGCAGCAGCCGTGAAATGGGAGAACGACTGTTTAGTTTAGACCTCAGAGTAAGCTCCTCACGTTAATCGTGTCGCGATAGAAATGGGCGGGAATCACAGTTATGCTACCAGATTACGCCAATGATAGTAATACAGTTGGGTTGGTCCATTTTTTTTAAAGTTGATCATTTTAATGTTATGTAATCTTTTTGGGTTAGACTTTATTGTATTATTAATTACAATCATAATAATAAATAAATGTAAATATATAATATTTTAATTGATTAAAAAACCTAACAATATGAGGTTTATTGGATTTTTTCATCTGATATTGAAATATTACCCCCCCCCCATTTTAATGCCCTTTTCATCTGCTGTATACTTTGAGGAAAACAAAACACAGTTATTTGACAAAGGCGAATGACGCTGTATCAACAAGCTGATACAATGTGACATTTGGCTACTCGGCATACACGGTATGAAATCATCGTGTGAACACAAACAACATGTGACACGACAAGGGCGATAATGAATTGTATTAAACGTGCTGCAGCCTAAGCCCTGACGATCTTACGCTGTATTCTCCTGAGACTAGAGGACATGATTATTTAATGGACAGAACACAAACACACAGGAAGACACTATCGATACACACCCCCACTCGGCCCAGCTAGCATTGACCAATAGCCTTAAAAGCGGCCTGACCGCAGTCTAATAAATAATTAGCGGCCGAGACGAGAAACTTCAATTTGTCAGCTCGGATCGAAAGCGCTCCGTTAATTAAGTTAAAGCCACCATGCTGACGTGAGCATCTAAAGACATGCACACAAACATACACATTTTTGCACACACCTAGTCAGGCTGAACAATTTTGAAAAATTATCCAATTGCGTTTTTTTTCCCCTTTAAATTGTGATTCAATATGCGTTTATTTTTTCAGGGACCTCTTCCCGAACCGCAAACATCCTCAGTCGGATCATTATGCCACATTTCATTCGGCCCTGCTTGATGATGTCGACCCCCCCCTCCGGCCACAGTGGACCCTTCCGATTGATGAATGACATCATCAGCATGTGACATGAGTTATAGACGGCGGTCACAAGGTTGCGGTATGGCTTTGCGAAAACCTATTCCACGCTAATGACTCCCAGGAAATAGGCCGGGTATTGGCTGTTTACCCCGTCGCCACGACGACACAAAGGATTGGCCACTAATGACCGCTGTGAAATATAGGTGCAGTTTTATGACCTCAACAAGAGGACCTTGTTTTGTCCTGACGGTTTGTTTGGACTTTTTGGTACATTTGCAATGCCAATAGAGGATTTATTTAGACATTTAACTAGCCTTCATCTATTTCTTTCTTTCTTCAAAACGCTTATTTCAATATCCAAAAGGCAAATGAATGACGGCTTTTGTTGTGAGCTTCAGGTGTCGTTAAAGAGCAATATCCTTCGCGCTGATTGGAATCGTATTTGTTTTTAATCAAAGTGACTGCGGCTTGATGGGATTATTTGCTGTCAGAAAAGCAAAGCAATCAAATATAAAGAATGACATTTTAATATGAAATCTGCATGCGGCAGTTGGGTGGGGAGGGGGGGGAGATTGGCACATTTTAAATATGAACTCGTTTCAATTGGTGGCGGTGACAAATGACAAAGACTGGATATCGATGTTACTCGGGGGATCAAAAAGATATGACAAGAAATGTTTTTCCAGAATCAATCATGATTGTTTACTAGCTTGTGTGACTTTTCAATTTTTGACAGATGTGCCGGTCATATATTTGCGAAAACATCTCAAATTGACAATTTCCGCGATAATATTATTGTTCAAAACAATCAAACGATAAAGAATCATTTTGAATCAAAATAGAACATTATGAGTCTGTTAAATTTTCTGTTCATTCTTTTACTTTTTTGTTGTATTATGTGAAAGTCAGCAAGACAATTTTGGTGTTTTTCACAATATTAATCAAGTCAGTTGCTGGAAAGTAGCCCAGTTTGAGCGCACTCCATGAACGGCCTTTTCCTACCGAATCGTCACGTGACTCTGTGGCTTATTAACACCTAAACAACCGCCCACGCTTATAAAAAGTTCTCAACCAATGCCAGCCTGCAAACCGCCACCACAACATGCCAACCGCTGATATCTACAACCCCGCCCTCGTCCCTCCGCCTGCACATTCAGAGCATACCGCCTCCCGTGCGGGGGGGGGGGGGGGGGAGCTGGCAGTGGATTGCCCTTTTGACAGTAAAAAATGGTGATGATTGCAAACACAAGGTCGAACGGTGCGGCCTGAGGCGAAAAAGAGAAGAAGGCTTGCGTGTCTGACTATCCGCCTGCTAGCTTGGCAGCGCAGCCGCCACTCTCTGGAGCGGCGCCAGGACGCCTGTTTGCCCCGCACTGCTCGGTCAGAGTTGCTACAGTTGCGGTAAACCGGCTGAGGAGGGGGGGAAGGGGGAGGGGCTTAGAGGACGAAAGGAGCCCCCCGTGATTGTTGCGAGCTCGGCGAGGCTAAATAGCAATCACTCCCACGCAATCCCAACGCACCTGCAGTCTCGGAGAAACAAGCGCTTGTTTACGCTTCGTATGAATACATGCAAAAACACGGGGGCGGGGCTTCCGCCGGTACTGCCAATGATTCGATTATCGTAGTGATAAACTACAAAATATTATCCTTGTGATCTCTTGCTAATATTGGTACAGTATTAAGTATAACATACTATATATATTAAGTATTCTAAATATTTTATTTTATTCTATTATCACATATGTATTTACGTATATAAATGTGTTTTTATATTTGTATGTTTGCAGCTCATTATAGTTGAGCAGGTGGACCTAATTTTGAGACCAGTGATCTATCAAAATTTGCCACTAGTTGCATTTTGATCACATTTCTAGCCGGCAGCTGCAGAGATGATCTTATTTTAATGACGACGCAGCAATACGACCCCCTCCATCCCTTCCAGTTCTTCTTCTTCTTCTTGTTCAGGGCCCAGCAGCTATGATTTTCTTGCTAACCCGTCTGGCCCCGTCTCATGGCTCCAGCCTCCCAGCCGTCGTTCAAAGCTTCCGCCGGAGCTTGGAGCCGGGTCCTACAGGGCAGGAATTTGGCCCGTTTTTTTGCCGACCGGCCCCTGCTCGGCTTTGTTGTGATAACTGCCCGCTCAGGGGCACCCGGCGCTCGACTGACTTTCCGCCTCACCCCATGTCAGCAAACTACAAGAGCATTTTTTTTTTTTTTTTAAAAGACTGGTTGTGGTGACTAAGCCAAAGGGTTAATTTTGAGAGGAAAAAAAACAACGCTGACATCACTTCTCACAGTTGCCAGTCATAAAGTCATCGGGAGCAACAGCTAGCTAACTAAGCTTCTGGATAAACAGCGCAAGCCGTTTAATGACGTACGCACACATTGTAAAAGAAAGGAAACTGCAGTGATTTCTCTAAACAGCTCCAAAGGGAACACAATGAATCACCTTGGCATCGTGTTACATTATAGCTCATCCGTTGCAAGGAGACAATCTTGTTGGGGACTTCATATGAAAACACACACAAGCTCCTTTTAAGGCCAATCCCTATTGTGCGCCTTGTTTGACTTGCCAATTGCCAGTAAAGTGGGCTTGATCTTCCGTTGAAATTGAAACAGATTCATTTGTGAGAGAAAGACGGAGAAAAGAGGATGAGGAGGGGAGGGGGAGAGGAGGAGGAGGAGGAGGCTCGCTGCTCAAATAGAAGCTTCTGAGAGTTTCCACTTGACGGCTCTCCCTTTCATTGTGCATTAACTTAATGAGCAGAAGTATTGGGATACTCTTCTGCCTCTTTAAGAGTTCACATTCTCCAGTGAAAGGCCGCGGCGCTCGAACGGCGAGCCTCGGGACACGTCAAGAGCGGGAGCGCTTACTGAGGACAAACAAGAACCCCCCCCCCCCACCCTTCAACGCAACACACACACGCCCGAGGGCCAACTGTGGAATGTCACACCAATTTGAGAGATATCATAAGACATTTGTAATGTCATTTTTTGTGTGTTCAGGTCACACACACAGAAAAAAAAATCAAAAGGTGGTGGGTAACATTTGTCCCCCCCCCCCCACCCCCACTCCAATTTGCTCCCCCCCCCTCCGTGCAGCAAACAGCTGCGGGGGAAACTTCCTGTTTGCTAATGATGCTAAATGCGCTCAAGTCAGCCGTGTCAAATTTTGCCTCCCTCTCGAGCGAGCGAGCGAGCTGGAAAAGAAAGATTTGCTTTCTTCGCCTCCACTGGCTTGACTGTGTGCCGTGCAAAAGTTTTGGGTCATCGCCATCTTGAAAATGTTTTCCAATCAGCAAAGCAGTTCAACTTGAGCGGAGCTTCTAAGCGACACGCATGAAAACAAAAGCGGCCAAGCCTATAATAAGCGCTACCCTGCCCCAACCTGTTGCGGCTGCAGATTTCTTGGGGCCCTCTCAAACATCTTCCCAGTACTCCTTTCATCTCGTCAAGACGCTATCTCCTGCCGTTGCTCAACACGGCCGAGGGCGACCTGACAAAAGCACCGCGGAGCTTTTTTTTTTTTTTTTTTTTGCGTGACTACGTGCAGCGGAAGAAGAAGAAAAGCTAACCGAGCGTTCCTCGGTTCTTCTTCTCGGCTCAATCCAGCCCGGAGGGGGAGCGAGGGGGGCAAGGGCCACCTTTGACCCGACTAGCCCGCCTGCCTCGCTCCAGCCCCGTCGTTTGTTAGGGGCTTTATCCACTGACAAAGCAAGGCAGGAAGTTGGCAGCTAACCAGCAGCCCCGCGGGAGGATGACCATCAGCTAGCTCAGCTTACCGCTTCTTTCAGGATGGCGGGACGCGTGTGTGTGTGTGTGTTCTTAAATGTTGCACGGCAGAGAGCAGCGAGGCTAACCTTTCTCTCAGCCCTGCAATTTTTTACTCCCGTGGCTGCGAGCGACAAACGTCCCCCACGCGCTACGAGCTAACCCGATCAGCTATGCGTGTTAGCGACAATCGGGCAAGCGTCCAGCCGTGCCGGATGGACTCAGAGGACCTCGGCACACTTTGCTCACCCCCTACCCCTCAGGCTCACGGCAGCTCACTAAAACATTAGATCATAAGACCACTTCACTCCATAAAAGTCGAGTAATTCGTACTTCATTTATACACCTTGGCGTTAATAAAGCTGATGAACTTTCACTGCTCGAATGTAATGGGCTGTTTCGCCGAGGGGCCGCCGCCATTTCCCGCTCTTCTGCTTTGACTCCATATCGCCCATCGAGAGACAGCATTTAGTTTTGTCTTGAACATTTACAAACAATATCGTTTTGAACTTTGAGTTTGGCCCATGAGCAAGAAGCAAATGTTATGATCTGGATTTGAGAATATGGTGGGAACAGGGAACTGCTTTTTTTGCAAACAAACCAAAACAAAAATGTGATTTTTTTTCTCTCTCTCTCTATCTGGGTGCAACAAGGGGGTCAATGACCTCCGGGCCCAAAGCGAGAGCATGATGGCTTCCCGGCTCGGGAGGCTGTTGACAAGCGTCTGTGTTCTTTTCAACAACTCGTTGAACCACCCCCACCACCCACCCACACACACACACACACACACCTCCACCACCACCACCTCCCCACGCCATCTACCCCTTCCCTTCTCTGGAATGTAACACAACCGCTCGCTGAGGTAACCCAAGCACCTCCCCTCATCCCATCCTTCATTTATGAAAAAAAAAAAAAAAAAAAGACGGACAGAAAAACACGGTCGGAGGAAGACCATCTGTGGGTGTCGGACAGCTGTCGACCATCTCCCAATTCTTTAACTCCCTTTCTTCCTCTCCAGTTCCTTCCATCCGTTTCAGATTTGCTTCTTGCGTGCGGAATATTTGAGTGTGTGGAGGGGGGGGCACATGACCATTTTGAAAAAAATCGGACAAGATGCAAGACGTAGCGAAGGACATAAACCAGTCAAGACGGTGAGAGAAAGAGACTGTTGATAGCCGTTTCCTCGACAAGCCTCAACCCAGTCTTCCCCCTCAAGTCTAATCCCCCCCTCCTGCCCCCCTTTTTACTTTCCATCCTGATGGAAGGATCGGGGGGCCTGACCTATCTGGTGATTGATGGTAATGTCTCAGGAAGTCATTTTCCCCGACAGCACCCTGCCGCCTTTCACCAGGCCCGGTGCAGAGGTGAGGCCATCACATGGATCCTTTTAACTCTTTGCTGGCCACGCCCCCTCCCGAAATACGTCACTCTTCATGCCCGATCGGGGGCCAACCCAAAGTCCATCTACCATGTGGCCCCTAATTCAGGTTGCTGGGGACGAATCCCCACGACTCCATTACTGTCAGCGCTTACCACCTCCATTAGAGCAATTAGGAGGTTTGAACACTCGGAATGCTTTTGCTACGCTGCCCAATTGCTAACATCTGCCCCGGTCTGGACGCTTCTCCCCGTCCGCCCGTTGTCTTTTTCTCAGCGCCACATTTGTTTTCTTAAATCCACGCCTCCAAGAGACCCCTCTCTCCGTTTGGGTCGGAATAAACCGAAAATGATCCGTGAAGAGGCTCGCCGTCCCTCTGCTTTCAATAGGCGTCATTAGTTTTTAATATCTGGCGCGGGGGAAGTGGGGGTGGGAGGGGATAGCGTGAAGATAATCAATGGAAAGAGGCTCGCGGCCTATTAATCTCCCCCAAAGGATTGCGGGTTCATACGCGTTCTTGCATAGGCAAACATGGCTGTCTGCTCAACACATCTGTCTGCCTGGATGGGCTACTTAATGAAAGAGCCGGCGCTCGGCCATCGTGATGGATGACGTCCCACTGGTGAAAAATGGCTTCTCGCAGACAAGAGTTACACATGATAGGACCCCAGTCCATATCCCCGATGATGATTTAGAACCGTTTTAGGGCTGCTCAAGCGAATGTAATGCATTACAGTATTATTTTCGACAACACAGTCTTCTTTTTGAGGTTTTTTTACGCTTGGCTGCAAGAGTCTCATATTGGTATTAACTTTTTGGCAAAAGTCTGCACCCATATTCTAAAAAAATATAATAATGCATTATTATTATTATTATTATTGTGGGACAATTTTTAAATCCTGAAAATATTTGAGCATGACGGTAATTTAAATAAATAAATAAATTGCTGAAATAAAAAAAATTAAGACTTTCCCACAGTATCAAAAATGTATCTGTCAAAAGCGTACGCTAGTTCGCTACAGGATACTGGCGTCGGCCCTTTGGCTCCCCGCATACAGTGGCCTTTAAAGGACAAAAGGCGTTGCGTGTTGTAAAGTTGTAAAAGTCAAACTTATGGGCCGGCCATAAAAATCGCTTTAATATGGTCAGCGGTAGTAACGTATAATATTGACTACCATCTGAGTCTGCCTCGGGTTTCATTAACTAAAAGTCCATCGTACTACACGGCTGACATTCCGATTGCGGCCTGAGCGCCCCTCAAGTTCAGCAGCTGCATTCCCCCACAATGAGGGCGGGACGCATGGTCGCCAGAGCGGCTCGCCGCGGCGATCATATCAACGCATCCTAACGTGAAGCCAACCCATTTTAGCACAGAAACGCCCCAAAAGCGTTGTCGTACAGTCCGGAGATAACCAAGCGGATGAAATCCGAGGCAGCCGGGCCCAGATAAGCGAGGCCCGACTGTGATGTGTGTCCACGCTTGTGCATGTATGCGTGGGCTAAAACATGCATGCTCATTCCAGGTGGGGGTGACCCCGAGTCCTGTAACAGGATCTGGCCTCCTTGTTAAATTTTTTTCCCGGTTACCTGAAAACCGGATAAGGTCGCTGTGACCCAGTTTGGATCCTCTCGTCATCTAAATACTTAGGCCGGGCTTTAGCGGGACGCTTTGTGTGTCAGACGCCGCAGCCTTGGGAATCCGCCGCACCAGCGATCAATAGTCAGACGGATTCACATCTGGAGCCAAGGCCTACATTTGGATTTATATATTTGATTCTTTCTTCCTTTTGATTTTCCACCGCTTCTAACGACTGGATTTTTTTTTTCTCTGTGTCAGCATGCGGTACAGCTTTTTATCATTCCGGGGCTGCCTTCTGTGATACTAATATCGGAGCAGCCGCTTTCACAAAGAGATCTGCAAAATTGGCACATCAAGAGACGGCGATTTAGTCACCTGTGTGTTTTTTTTTAAATGTGTACTTTCACGCAGAAACGATACTTCCCGCAATCAAACGTATGAAATTTTTCCGTCAGGCAAAAGGATGGTGGTGAGCAGCGGGGCATTCTGGGTAAATGGTTGGCGGTGCAGACGAGGTCCGCTGAGGTTGGCGGGTAAAGGAGCAACAAATTGACCCGCTCGGCCTCAGTCTTTGATGAGCCACTGGGATCATAAAAGCGGATCGGAGCGCTCAGACAACCAAGGAGAGAGGATATCAATGGGAGACCGGGGGAAGAAATGAAAAGGTAAGCAAGTAGGGGGGGGGGTGAGAACAAGAGACGTGGCTCCCAGTTATAAGGACCCCACTGTGCCGGAATCCTCAGCGCTCGACTCTGGACCGAGCGTCGAGGCAAAACAAAAGCGGTGGAAGAAAAAAAAAAAAAATCACAGGGAATGGCAGTTTTGGGATTTGGTGCAGTCAGAGTCCCATGACAAACCAAACAGTGAAACATGAGGTCTGGTTTTGATTTTGCACTCACCGCCTCCCCTATCCCTCAACCTTTTTCTTTTCCTCCGCCGTTTTTTTATTAAACCCTGCTTCCACGCTTACACTTCCTCTCTATGCATGCTCTTCTTCTCTGGGTGTGAGATGCATATCAAAAGCGGAATTGAGGCCCGCAGCGCAATCCCCATCGCTCGCCACCGCCGACTTAGGGAGGGGGGGGGGGGGGGGGGGCTCGCCTGCAGGGCGGCACCCACCGAAGGTTAAGGGGTAATTTGAGGAAACCGACTCCGGGATGCGAAACCAAAATCCGCTTACATATTTTCGCTTTGAGCCCTGAAAGTTCACACAAGCGAAAAACACATCCCCAAAATCAGCTATCGCCATCTAAATAAGACCACCCCGGCCCCCCCCCCCCACTGCCAGCTATCACAGGCTACCTTACATGGTCTGTAATTACAGATGACATCATCGTTCAGTTAAGGCGGAACACATTTTGGACTTGTGTTATGACTACATTGCCATTTTGCAGCGTTAATTCCGCTCAGCGTGAATATTTCACTCCGGGTAAAAGTAATTCTCGGAGGGTTCCAAACTTGCTTCAACCTTTCCTTTATGGAGCATGTAAGTTCCGCGGAAACGAAAAAAAAACCCCAAATCCTTATGTTACCCCTTCTGACACGTATGGTGGTGAACCAAACTTGACCGCTGGGTGGAAAACGTGGTTTTATTCTCAGTGGGGCGCACAGTTGTTAGATTTTGTACTTCGCAGATGCCACGAGGGATTTCCTGCTGGTGTAAATTAGTTGTGGTGAAAATGTTTGTTTCTTCATTAAGCTACAAACAGCAGGAGTGAAAATTAACCTAAAGTGAGTGAGAGGGAGGGGCTGGGGGGTTAAATGGGGGAGATTTGGGGGGGAGGGAGAGGGATTACGGCAGCTTTCCTTGCATTTCCACGTACACAAAACATATGGGGCTCATCTAGACGGGAGGAGAAAAAAAAAAAAACGTATTGCACGCAACTAGAACAGATTTGGATTAGGGGCCAACGTATAAAAGTCCGACGGCGGCGATTGAAACACACTCAGGCTTATTACAAGCGCGAGCGAAGAATGACAGCTAAGCCGCGCCTGCGCTCGCCGTGACGCCCGAGAGTTGATGTGGCCTGTAATATAATTATACAGCCTGTGAAAACGCGACGTTACCGTTTCACTTTTGGGTCGTACGAGCTTGTTATGACATTTCAGGGTCGGCGTTGGTTAGTAAGAGCAGATGGTGTCCGTTGAGCGGCTAGCAGACAATAGCGAAGGCACCTCCTCCACACCGTCTTTATCAAAGTGGCTTGTCCAATTGTGCCTAATGTCTGTTTGGCAAACAAACGCACACAAAGCATGGTGGCTATTGTCACCAAAGTAACGTGATGACTTTCTTTTTTTTTTTCTCTCTCTCTCTCGTCGCGCGTTTGGAAGCAAAACGGGCTGCCCGGGTTGCCACGGGTGACCGGAGAGGTGACTTTTGGGCTTGGAGGCAAACAAGCACATGACAGATTAGTGTGTGGGCCTCCTCTAGGCCTCCACCTTTGTGACCTTTAGGAGCCTCCCTCCCTTGCATTTGCGCCATCTTCAAGCCCCTAAAACCCTGCTTCTCTTTTGTCTTGCCTGGAAAAACTCTGGCATGAAAAAGTCAAATACTTCACTTCTAGAGACCATACCATGAGGACAGCGGCAGCCAATACAGCAGATAGTTTTTTTTTTTTTTAAAAAGAGGAAGAGCTGTTCAAAGTGTTTGCAGATGTGTCCCGACCAGATAAACGCTGCTTGTGCTGCACACAAGGATTAGAAGGGTGGCCAACACGGGCTCGGGGGGCCTCGTGCGGTTCATTGGCTTTGGTTTGAGGTCAAGAGCAAAAAAAAAAGTGGATTTATTATCAAAACCACGTTAGCTAGCAGTACTATAGGAATCCCAATGGTTGCTTTGGTACTGGCAGTCAAGCCAGCTTTTCTGCTGCCATGTACATAAGGAACTGAGGAGTGATGCTTACGAGTTGAAGTCGAGCTGCAGAAGGTGCGCTAGATCAAAAGTGTGATTGCGTCAAAAGCAATTATCACCACGCATCGAATTATCTAAACTGAGCCATTGGTGGCGCTAAAGGGGGGCAGGTCATTGGGGCACTGCCCCCTCTGAAATTGGCTTGTACCCCCTCAGGCGCCAGGACAGATAATTCACTTTTGGGTATTTTCCTTTTTTTTTCTGGATAACCCCCCCTGCCCCTCCACAAGTCTACCAACCAAAATGAAGTTCACTCGGTTATCACAAGGGGACAAACATTGGTGGCCTGGACTGGCCTGGCCTGCACCCATGTCTTGTGAATGACCCGGGCAGCCTCTTTTATGTGCATCTATAAAAGGGCGGTTGAGAGAGCAGCTCCCATAGGAGGGCTCGACCTGGCGATGACACCCCGTTGTCATGGAGACTAATTCTACGTTGGGCCGGGGATGGGGAAGGGGAGGAGGAGGAGTGGGCAGAAGCATTGTCACTGGTGTATCTAATGATGTTTGCAGCACAATGCACTCATCTCCTCGCAGAGTGGGATGTGTCCTCACTTGGGTTAATCACATGACACAAGCAAAGTACTGTATACTCTCTTACACTAAATAATACAGTACACACTCAATTTAAAAAATTGAGCATCATTCTCTGGGAACACCTGCACAAAAAAGTGCTTTTTATTAAGAGATAAAGAAGCTAAGATCTCGAAAAATCTCATCTGTAAATTGAATTACACTATCTTAATATTATTGATGAATACAAATCACTTCAATTAATAATTACTTATTTTTTATCATTGACTGCGGGTAATGTAACTTTTAGATTGGCGATGCAGTTCCATTATTTCTGCAATAGTATTTTATTTAAAAAAAAGTTTTTTTTAGAAATAATCGTTTGAAAATGTAAACACTGGCAGATATGAATAGAAACCAAGTCATTTAAAATCCCATAAAACACTATCAAATTTTTTTTTTATTTAAATGCTCCACTGTAACAGCAGAAATGCAACCCTCTATGGACAGCGCTTCTCCGCCACAGTGCAGGCACTTTAAAAAAAAAAAAAAAGACGAAGGGATGTATCGCTTCCCCTTCAGGGAGCCCAAGGGAGCAATACACCTGGCTTAGCAGCTTAACAGCATTTCCCCCAAACACCCAGGCCAAAGGGTGACCCGGCAACAAAACTTCAGACACTTGATAGCGCGGGCGGAGGGGTTACCTACTCTTCTCCTACCACTCTATTTATTTTCCTAAGTGTTTCGCGGGCTTTACGCAAAATCCAGAAGACAAGACCAAAGTGGTATCTGTGCATCGGACCGCTTCCTGTTTTCATTACGAGGCCGGCCTTCGTCTTTACAGGGGTGAAGGAGGGCCGGCGGGGGTGAAGGGGAAGGAAAGCCAGCGGGCATTTTAAAGCAACACTACCTTTATTCAGCAACTCTTAATTGACAAAGTCATCAAAAGATTGAAAAATAAATCATCCTGGTATGTAACTGCTGCATCATCATCGTTGCATCGGGGGCGCAGCAGTAGTATAACGGCGAAGTTTACCTTCCTGATAACATAATCTCCCTGTAGTATTGAAAAGCTTATACCAACAGTCTGGGATTTCCCTTCCTCTAATGTGGCTGGAAGACATCCAGAACCTCATGGGGACGGACGGGCGGGCGGGAGGGAGGGAAGTGGGGTATTAAAGAGTGGGAGGGAGCGAGCGGACCCGGCTAACAGCAGCTGAGCTGCCCGCCCGTGCGGCCCTTTGCCAACTCCGCCTTTGAGGTTGCCAGCTTCGGCCGGACTTCGGGTTATGACGCAACGGGTTGGGATCTTGCGAGGCGGCTGACATCAAGCTTTTAAGTTGTTAGGAACAGTAAACCCCTGACTTGGCTTGAGTTTCTGCCATGTGGTGTGGCGGCAAAATAGCCATGGGCAGCGTAATAAAAAACAGACAGAGCGCTGGGAAATGTGACGTACACAAACAGCAACAATTACAATTCACAAAAAAAATATTCTTTTTCATCTTGGACTGGCCAAATAGTCCAAAACATAATTCTAAAGCTAAACTAAGATAAGCAACTGTGTGTGTGGGGGGGGGGGGGGGTTAGCTGCCCTGTCCTTTTGGAGCCTTTGAGACAAACGTGACAATGGCTAGATGTTGAGAACATATGTAGGGAGACCCCCGCGGCTCACGGGAGGAGCGGGGCGGCTCCTTTTCACTCCTCAGGCCTTCGCTTAATGAATGCGCCCGTGACAGAATGCCACTATGGGCCATTCACAAGCCAAAGTCCCTCCAAATGCATCCAGCAACGGCAAATACATTTGCTTAACAAATTAAAAGAAAGGCGGATGGAACATTGCGAGGGTGTGTGTGTGTGTGTGTATGTGTGTGTGTGTGTGTGTGTGAGAGAGAGTTGATGGGTGGGAGAATTGGATGGTGAGAGGAGAGAAGGGGGATAATTCAATTAGTCCTCTTCCTCGGCGAAGAAATAAAGGCAGGTTAAAAGGGAGGGATTATTATTTGTACAAGACGAGCCCGCGCTTTACACAAAGGAAACAAATAAAGGTTGGAGAGAATATCGACAAGCTGGAAAAAAAAAAAAAAAACAGGAGAGGGGAGGGGGGGTGCTTGAAAACACTCTGAATGAAGCAGAACTGTTCATTGAGTTCTTTCCTAAAGACTCCAAAAGCTCCATTCCGATGTGGAGCAATTTGCATCAGGTCTTATTCCCATGACGACACAACGAAATCAAATGTTTTATGACAGTAAACTGCGAGTTAAAGCCACAAGTCACTTTAGTTCTCGCAAAGAAACGCCATCAACTGGACGCACGCTCACACTTCCGTGCAGTCGGGTAAGCGAGTTGTGAACAGCTGCTGAAGTCATTTTGATAATGATGAGAATAATAAGCAATAAGCGGGCCTGCCTTGGGGTGGGGTGGGGTGGAGGGGAGGGGGGGGGGCTTTGCAGTTGCAGCTTGACTGCTCCTGAATAGATAAAAGTGATTAAAGCACTCCTGATTATCCCCTGACCAATATGGAATGGATTTAAGGCCATATTTGCTGGTCACTCATTATATTTTGGTGGACAGGACGGGGGGGGCTTTGGTTGAAGATCAGGATAAAGTTGACGGGCTTTTACCGCCGTGTCCGGCTTGTGTGTCGCATGCTGCTGCTGAAATGTGAGCCGTGTGGCAAAATCAATACGGCCTGATGTTCTGATAATGTACTGACATCAGCGAGGGTACAAGTGTGGCGGGGGGGGCGGGTGTTTAGGGAGGGGGCGACCTCCCCTCTGTGCATACGAATAAAATAGACTCACACATGGCAGTGCCTCTTTTAGACAAGACAAAATCTCAATCCTGGCCAAATCATTATTTATTTATTTTTAATTAATTAATTAATTTATTTATTATGTATTATTTATTTTTACACATTAAACTATGAGGGTAGATTTCCTTTTGTTGTTTAATAATGAATGAATAGAACTGAAAAGCACCATGACAAAGATTGTCTTGCCCAAAATGTTATGATCATGAAAGTTTGAGCCTGGAACAGATCATTGGTAGGAAAAACGTATTTTTGGATGCTCCCTACAAGTCAAGCAGTCAGCGTTCAGTAACAGCAGACAGGAAGTAACCATTGGCCGCCCCTGCCTGCCCAATGTCGGCCAACAAACATGGCGCATCCCAACATTGGATTAACTGTCCCGCGCCTGCCCGCCCGCCCGCCCCATTGTTGCCGGGAGTGCGCTGAGCAAGATAAACAGTCCAAAGTGATTAGATTGACCCGGTCACTGTGCTCCTCTGTGACAGGTGGCTGACAGGTGAGCCCTCGCTTGTTCTCTCTCACGTTGACAACTGTGTGACAGCTGCATTTGCCAAATCATCAAAATAACAATTAAAAAAAAAAAAAACTCACCGTGAGATGCTGAAAGAGCCACGCCCTCATGATGTTGGTGGCCACCTTGGGGAAAATGCCACGTTTTTTCTGCCTCTTCTTATCCTTATCCGGGTCGTCGTCGTCGCCCGTGCCCGGCGATGCCACGCTGTTGTCTAAACCATCTCCTGGGCGGAAAATAAAGCCTGCATGAGACATAAGATGCCGCACGGGCATACCAGAGCGCGTCTCGTGAAGGATGGATAAACTGACAAATACCACAGCTGATACCTAAGAGTGCAACACAGTGAATTTTACGCTCTTATGAATTGAAGATATGAAGGCGGGAGGTGGAGGGAGGGAGAGGGAGGGAGGGGGAGGATTTAGATGGCCTTAGACAAAGGCCCATGTTGAGTGAGGGGTTTACATTGAGACCTAGCACTGTTGTTCTATACCCCAAAGCATGTACAAGAGGCCGGGGGGTTAAGAACTGGAGTGTTATGGTTGGACACCAGATCTACAGTAGGGGAGGGGGTGGGGGGAGGCGAAATAACTGAGGAGCTTTGACATCCTGTACGAGTCATTAATTCAATTACATTTGCAGGCTTGACATCGAGCATGGCAGACGTGTACGCAGATAAAATCGGAGCTCCTGTAGTTAATCGTTTTTTATTTCAGGCAGCGTAAATGACAACCAAAATATAATTTTCCAATCAAAACTGAGTTAAGAACTAACAGGAAAAGAAATTGGAAGACGAAAACTTTTATGAAGTCAATTTTACAATTATGACGAAATGACGGAAAATTCCCAAGTAAGCCGACACATTTGACCACTTAAGCTAAATTGTGCAATATTGGGGGCTTGTTTTAAAAAGTGGTTTAATGTTCAAATAAAGTACTACATAATGTTATTTTAGAGAAAAAAATATATTAAATATTAGTTTGGTATTTATATAGCATAGCAAGCAGAGACAGTAACGGACTTGTTTGCCTCCACTCTAGCTCCTCCCCCCGCTCGAGATTAGCATAGCAAGCTAGCGTACGCTTGCATTACCGTCGGCTAGAGTGTCTGACTCCAACAGGAAAAGCCGATTTCTCTTTTCAAACAAAAAGTTTCCATCCCTGCACCCTCATTTCTTCTTCCTCGCATTAATTGTGCATTAGCAAAAAATGATTTACTTTTAACACTGGTGGTTATTTTTCTTGCCCCCGGGCACAGATGCCTTGAAAGCCTTCCTTGAGGGCATCTAAATTATGTATCTGAAAAACTCCTCCGCCAAGGCGGCGAAGGACCCCGACATTCTCCAAATTCGAAACCGGCGTGTCGGCCCGGTTTTAGAGCGGCGTCAATCACGGGCACCTATATGAGAGCTAATCTTGCATAAATATTTGAACTAATAACCTTAGAAAAAAGGGATAGAATCAAAATGCAAAATAAATGACAAATACAAGGACAGCGGCGAGGGGATCGGAATTCTAACCGCTCCCCCCCCCCCCCCCCCCCCTTTCCTCTTTCAGGCCTTTCTGTCCTTGTTTTCCTTCCACATCATTAGTGCCGAGCCACACCAAAAAAGGGGGGAAACAGAGAAGTGCCGACTTAGCACTCGGCGTGTGAAGTCAAAGAAGCAACAGCCCCTCTGAGGGACATATGGGGTGTTGTCGTTGTACAACGGACATTCATTAGTCGGCCCAGCGCCGTAAATCCCACGTTAAGTACGAATCCTTGTTCAGGAAAGCCTAAAACAATAAACTCCACTCCGACTGCGAAGGGGGGGGGGGGGGGGGGGCGGCTTCCTGAGAAAGGCGACTCCACACGGAAGTCAACAACACGACGCTGTGAATTTTAAACACACTGCTTCTTGAATAATGTCGCAACACACTTGTTTGTTTGTGTGTGCGCGTGTTGCTTTTTCCAAGTAAATCCCTCTCCCGCTGTGAGCGGTCAAGGCCTCACGCGGCGGGAGCCACACGTTGGCCAAAAAGGGCCGGCAGATTAATTTTATTGACGTTTCCATTTTCACTGCAACGCGATAGCCTCCGCCAGCGAAACGGGGGCGACCCGGGCGTATTTACCCAGCGACCTGTCACTTCATTTACCCAGCATGCTCGGTGCCTCCCCACCGTCGCCGCCTGCCAGGGTGAAACCGGACGCCAACGCTTTCAGCTCCTCCTCAATGTGGACTAACCAGACATGTGGCATTCTGCTATGTATTTGACTTGCGTGTTTTTTTTTTTCTAAGCACAATATCTAAAAAAAATAGAATAAAAATTGAAGTTTCCCAAACTTTTGTTTTTGCATATTTTTGGTTAACCTCATTCAGGACTCTTCCATAAATCTCCACACATGCTTGTGTGTTGAAGATGCCCAGTGGGATACACAGAGGTCTTCAACGTCCATGTGTTTATTCGAACTAAAAAAAAAACCCGAGGCCATGTCCAGAAGGTGCGACGGAAGAAAAAAAGTGAAAAAGACAAAGAGCGAGAAGGAGCAGAAGAATAAAGAAGAGGCAACTTGCAGAGGCTCATTACATCTAAAGGAGAGCCGGTGCTTTGCATCCACCCCCACCTCCTTTCTTAGGAGCCGAAGAAGGAACGCTGCAGGGCAAATTGTCCCAAACGCTAATGGCTTCTGACTGTTCCCTGGCAACTCTGCCATTCTAACCTGTGCGGATGCGCACACTGGGGGAAAAAAAAAAAAAAAAAAAAAAGTAGGCAGCGGAGTGGAGGGAGGGGGAAAAAGTGTGGAAGGGGGCAAGAGTAGGGGGAAGCGTCCCATCATCTGGCCATGTGACACAGATGGGGGTTGGCTATTAGGAGGCAGCCAAAAGGCCTCGGGGAGCTGAGATGCTGGAGTGTAGCCTCGGGCACTTTTAGAAAAGCAGCACCCTTGGAGATGGGGGGAGTAGATGGTGGTGGTGGGGGGGCGTACCCTCCTTCCTGCTCTCCGTCTTAAACACACGCCAGCCATGCCGTGACAGGCCTCTGTTTAAAAGTTGCCGCATAATTTCACACGGCGGAAGAACGCAAGGCGGGAGACACAACGGGTCCAAGTGCGCTCTCCGCTCATGTGCTAAGTCTCAACTCGCCACCGGTGGGTGCTTATTAAAAATGCATACACATATATCTTTGGCTGTGAGGAAATTGGTCTCGAGCCTGAGCTCATTAACGGGTCGGTGGAGGAGGACTGTAAACACGCTGCAACTCTTGCTGAGCTAACGTATTAGCGCAAACGGAAGGGAGCTAGGATGTTTTTTTCGGAAGTTTCTTGCACTTTCTACACTCTGTACAGAGGGCTACCCAGCCTTTGCTGGTCGATTAATTAATCGGCAGGTTAATTAATGATTGAATTGTCTGTCGATTGTCTGATCAGGATTCAGTTTCTGGTTTGGTCCATAACAGAAAATCTGCAATGATTTTGATGATTGTTTTCCAAAGTAGAAAGGTTTGTTTACAAATGTCTTGTTTGGGATAAACAAAAATAATCAGTCTGCTTTCATCAAGGATTCTGAGGATTTGATCCATTTTAAGTTGGATAAACGATTTTCAAAATAGTTGTTAATTTATAAAGGAATATCGTCTCTAAACGAGTAATCAATTTTCAAAATAGTGGTTGATGTATAAATTGGCCGTTGTCAAAAATTAATAAATTTTCAAAATAGTTGTTGATTTATAAATCGGCCATTGCCGTAAACAAACAAATGTTTGCGCTTCAACTTTTTAAAACCACATCGGCCGCCACAAGACAGCCAGTGGTGCATTTCACTCTCCATACAGCGAGTGGAGAGTCTTTACACGAGCTTTGGATGTTGCGCGGTGCACAAGGAGGCCCCCGGTGTTTGTTTCGGGCTAATGAAGCGAGAGTGTTGAGGCAGTGGCTTAGGGAAGCCGTGTTTCAAGTGACTTATTACCGACGAGGGGGGGGGGGGGGGGGGGGGCTTGCCTCTTCCTGTGTCCATGCGGCCCAGTCAGGCATGTTTGGAAGAGGACGGCAAAGTCACCGGACAAGCTGTATATGTTATATAGGGGCGCTCTTATTATGAGCTCGCCATAGCGACCGTGGCCCCTCCTTTCCATCAACACCCTATTACACCACCTCAGGCTCGGCCACGGAGAATGAGCAGAAAAGAAGTGAGGGATTTAGGAGCCTCTTTTCTTTTTTCACCAACATAAGCAGCATTTAGCACATCATCCCCCCTCCCCTTCCCACTCACAAATGGCAGCGCAATAGGAGAAGCGGTAGGGGCTCCCACTTTTGTCCGTCTGGTTACCCCCTTTTATTTACTCTGGATTTACCGAGGGGTCTTTGCCTAATCACACGCATGCAAACATGCAGAGAAGTGTTCACGCCAAACGTTGGAGTAGATTACATCACCTCTGACTAGAAGTTGACATGAGCAACTTTCCAATCCATAGACTTTTTTTTTTTTTTTTTTTATGCATGGCAGCAGCCAGGGGGGATTTTTTTTTTTACGCTGATGATTTCCTGATCTGTGCTTAAACAAGCGGCAAAGGCCCTCGCACTGGACCATAAAACAACAGCTTAGTAAACAGCAAGCATGCTGACAAATTGCTAGCGCTCGGCCCGGAGTCATTAACAGCCCTAAAACCTGTCAGAGCAATTACAACAAAGTCTCTCCTTCAGCGAGGCTCCCTGCCAAAACTCAGATGTCACTACCCCCTTTTTTTTTTTTTTTTCCTTCCTCTTCCTACCACCGGGACAGTGGCTAAAGGTGAAAGAGGCAAAACGGCCACGCCTCCTCCTCGCCACTTTCGCTCTCCTGCCCAACAATCACGACGAGACAAACACGCAGCTGTAAGTGCATCACGGCGGCTACGACTGGACGACTCCGCTTTGCACGAGAGGGTAATGTGCGGTTGTCTTGCCCAAAAAACACATCATTAAGTGTTCCCTTAATGAAGTGGAATAAGAGCGTCTAATTAGAAGGGTTTTACGTGCGAGGCGCCGAAGCAGTCAGGCAGTAAGGAGTGCGGTGGGGGTGGAGTTGCCAAACAACTCCTGCACCTCACTCCCTGAACCCGCCCCCTTTTTCTAAGCCCCCCTAACCCCGCCATCAGGCACATATCTTTCTGTCATCCCTGGAATGCCGGAGATAAGTATCTCCGCCGATACGTGGCCTCTCGCCGTGACCCGCCAAAAAAAAAAAAGTTTGGTGGGGTTTTTTTTTTTAAGGCATTCTTTGAAAGTTACTTTCGAGATCAGGGGTGGGTCTCAGCAAATAAAGATGCAGCCACTTGCAGATGTCAGGAGCCAATTTGCATGGATGGCAAAAGGGCTAAATTGCAGGGGTGGGCGGTGAACTCAAAGGGAGTTGTGATGCCCATGACTGCCCCTCACTCTATCTGAGGCGGAGGAGCTAATGAAGGGCCTTTGTGTATCCGGCAGACGTTTCACCCTCGCTGGTGCTCCTTGTTTTCGACGCTTCTCCACCAAAGAACAATTTTGATCACAAAATGTAAACCTGGACTTTTTTTTCCCACCTCCATTTTGATGCTAGGCACCCTAAATGAATGTAAAGGTTTATAAATCAACAAGTCAACCATCAAGCTTCTATGCAGTCTTCTCATCACCCAAACATCAAGTTTATTTTCCCTCCTTCTCTCTCCTCTTTTTGTTTTTCTTCCCATGAATGTCCTGGAGGCAAAGGAACAAAGCGAGCAGAACTGATTACTGCGCTGTTGCCCTGCTCCGCCAGTCTAAACTCTGTTTGGCTTCCTAATGAGCTTACTAAAAAGCCAATTCATCACCCATAACCCCCTTGTGCGACCTGCCTTGAATTCCGCCACCCCAACATCATGGCTAGACCAGGACAGACGAGTTTACAGATTGTCAGGAGAGCATTACTAGCACCTAAATGCGCTCACCATGCACTAAAAACATTTTTATGCATGGTGGTTTGATCTTTACAAACTCATGCCAACCAGCAGTGTCGGTATTCTAATTTAATAAGCCGTTATCTTATTGCTAGTGTTTATAGAAGTGTATTTCACATAAATCGTAAATAAAAGTGGACCTAGCAAAGAACCCTGTGGCACACCCTTGCAGAAGGAATTTATTGTATTTAGAAGCGAAAGGAGCTGATAGGAAGGAAACATGGCACTGCGCTGTAAATGCTAGCCAGTAAAAAAATCAATTTACAGTATACCAAATTTCTCATGTATGTATATTTATTCCATAACATTAATTAGGCCATTTTTTAAATGCATATTTTCTACAAATTACGACGCATTCATTCTCATGAGAACATGACGAAACAGGTAAACAACTACAAATGCGCGGGAACGAACCCGAAAAGGGAGGAAGGGATCTTAATTCGGTGTTGGTTGTGTGTGTGTGTGTGTGTGTGTGTGTGCGCGCGTGTGTCGGACAGCGAAGGCTGGCTGTAAACTCCCACAGTTCCTCATTACACCGAGTTGAAATGATCCTCCTGACACCTGAGCTGTAACCAAGAGATTACGGAATTGATGAATCCTCGCTTTAAAATGCGGCTGTTTTATTCTGCTTTAGTAATTAATTCTTTTTCCGATATGGTATTGATTAAGTGTAGCCCCTGATAAAGTTCAAACCCAGCCGGATCCCTGCGGGGGCTTTGACTCGGGCCCGTGCCGGAGAGTCAATGGAAACTTCCTTCTCCCTTCCCCATCCGCCTGCATGGCTCTATGTCAGAGCAGTTTAGCCTCATACATTAGTCTGAACCATCAACGGCATGGAGAGGAGTTCATACATCCTTTGTGAAAGTCAGACATAAAGCAAAACACAATGACAGTGTGCCACATACAGTAGAAACCTCTTTGGACCTTTTTCACCAGCCGCTCTCATTCCCGCCAGAAACGAGGGTGTTGTAGAACGCCGAGCGGGAACATGCATCTCCTCTCACAAAACTATTCTTTTCATCGCCGCGTTTTTTTTTTCATACACTCGAACGGGGCTTTCTCTCTCTCTCCGTCTCTCGGGGGAGCCAACTAGTGTAGAAATCAGTCGGCTTCACGAGAGCACCGAGCCGCTCGCGTCTTGTCAAGACCCCTCACCTACCCGCGTCTTTACAAGTCAATAACCCGGCCCGGGTGTCCTCCGTTGGGCCCTGGCACACATTCACCCCTCGCGATAAGAAAGGCACCCGTTTGCGTTAGCTCCGTTTAGCCTCAAAATACTCGGTGGGCACTGAGAAGAATTTTCAAAAACGGACTGTGGAAGTTTTCCACGGTAAGATATGTTGGGTACGACAACAAAACATTTATTCGAATAATTATGACAGATCTTGGTGGTTTCTCTTTTGGGTGAAACTTCAAGCGCTTGTTACTGTACTGTCTTGCCAAGAGGAACGGACCTGACTCCAAATAAGCTCCTCATCATGCGGCGTCAAAAGTTTCACAAGCCTCTCTCATGCTATTAATTAGCATCCTCAGCTTTTTGAAGCTCTCCATCCCGATTCTTTTCTTGTCTCCCTTTTTTCCGTGGGGTTATCGACGTTTCAATTCTCCCCTCACATGCACCCTCAGCCCGCTGATACCCCCGAGCCTGCTCTCTGAGACGGCTGGCTTGGCGGGGGGGGGAGAGAAGTAGCAAGCAACAACGAGGCTGTTAGCTATTAGCCAGTAGCTAACAGCAATGAGCGCCCCCGTGAGAGCCAAATCAAAGAACGAGGCCCTTGAAATCCAACAAGGCTGTAATGAGGGTGCTCGAAAAGAACAATAAGCATATACTGCACAGCAGAGGAGAGTGGGAGTACAAAAATAATGAAATAACGACGGCGTAACAAAAGACAGAGGGAGGGCAAAGGGCCACAGCCAGTGGTGAAGATGGAAAGTACCATCATCAACAACAAGGGGGGAGGGCTTTGCTGCATGCCTTTGGAGCTTGCACAACAATGGACACACAATGGCAGGTACTTTGAATGGCAGAAGGGATCCCCCTTCGTGCACTCGGAGGGCTTCATTTTGAACCAGGCTTCCTTTGGACTCAAAGGATGAAAATGAGCTCATCGTTGGGGCAATGGAGGAAGAGCGTCAAAAGCCTGCCAGGTGCAACAAGGATCTGTGCAACCTGGGCAGATCAGCATGTTGGGCTCCTAATCACGACTTTGTCAAGATGGACATCAGGACGTAACAGGTGTGCTAGAGGAACGCCAGGGATGTTGTCAACTAAGGATGGATTTATTCGGCACATTATAGGATTGACTTTGGAATTCGGAACATTCAGAGAGAGTCTTACAACTTTGATTGCTGGAAAGCAAATCGAGCGAGTTGGAACGTCAGTATTTTATTTATCTAATTGATTTTGTTTTTTATTTTATTTTTATTTAACAAAGTACATTTGCACTATAATTACAGTCACTTATATTTCATTTTAGGAATGTAGTTTCACTTCATTTCCCCCACCCCACACTGAGAGGTGTTCCTAATATTTTGATGACCTCATTTCACAATCCGAGCATGGCGAGCATATGATTTGGCCCCTGGTCAGATGTGGCCGCAGACAATAACAAATACATTTGTTTAACTGCTCCCTCGATGAGCTGACTGCGCAGGTGTACCTAATGTTGTGTCCGGTAAGTTGTTATTGGGTGCCCCGTAGGCACTTTTCACCCCCTTCACTACTACGGCTACCTTAAGAGCATTCTTTACGAGGTCACAAGGGCAAGCTTCACAGATGTCTCCTGCAGACACTCACTTGTCTAAACATTGCATCCCCGGGAGTAAGCATTCATACTAAACAATGTACACCCCTCCCCCTCCCTCTGGAAAAAGTTAAACGTTTTCCTCTTTTCTCTCCCTCTCTCTGTCTTTATTTCATTGTTTCACAGCTGAATGCAACTTTACAGCGACTTCCCCCGACGCTTTGATAATGAAAAGAACGCACACGCTTATCAGCAGATAAGTGGTGTTTTCTGGTTGAAAAAAAAAATACTTGCCGTCGCCTTACGTTTCCTGCAATTGTTCAAACGAGAGGGGGGGGCTGAGTCATCCTCAGCTTGTTTGCAAAAAATGGCAATGTTGCTTTTTCTCGCGTTGGAGGGGAGGAATGAAAAGTTGTCGTCAAGGTGGGAGGAATCTGTACCGGCGCGTTCACGATGTTTGAGTAGCTAGCGGTTAGCGAAAGTGTCAAGTTAATGTGCTTCGCTGTCTCTGTGGCTTTTTTACAGTGACGGATGAAGTTGGATGTCAAAGTCGCTGCATTTGTAAAACCTCGCATTGCGGTATTCCCTTTTTTTTTTTTTGCTGATTTGATCTAAAATATGATGGTTGGATTCGAGTGGAATCGTTTCATCGTGTAATCATAACGCTCCACATCATAGCATACCGGTGGTTTCCCCCACATTTGAGGGCAGCGCACAAAAATTTGGGGTTTCCTTTCAAAAAAACAAAAACAAACGGCGAAGCCTCTCGATTTTTTAACTGCAAACAGACAAGACTCATCTTTCAAAATAAGCGCAATTCATAACTTTTAGCCAAGCAAGTCCGATTTCTGGTCACCCCCAACTACCCTGGAAACAACACCAACTATTCAAACGAGCATAAGGCCAATATTTGAACATAAATAGTTGCGGAGAGGATTCCTTGGCCTTCATTAAAGGGAAATCAGGTCTTTTTTTTCGGAGGGGTGGGTGGAGCGTGACACGAGAAAGAGAGAGAGAAGCGATTGCGGTGTGCGAGACGAGCTTTCAAACATGGAAGTGTGTAATTGGCGCCGAGCGAGCGAGCTCTCCTCTGCATATCTTACGCCTTTTCATCTTGACTTGTTCCTTCGTAGCGCTCTCCCTCAAACATCCCCTCTGTCTTTTTTTTTTATTCTAAATTGATAACCCTTTAAATGAATTACTGTAAATGCATAATGAAGGCTTTTCTCAGCTTCAGCCCCTGCAGCCAAGCTGGGATGGAGCGTTTATTTCATTTACAAGTCATTTCCCACCCCCATTTTTTATTTTTTTTTTGGTAGCGAATTTAGCCCCGGCTTTTCCTTTGCGAGCGTTCACAGCTTGGGGCGTGTAAATGAGAAATTATCCTTGCTGACTAACAAGGCGAACGCCTCCTCTGGGGTGATCAAAAATCATGAGATGCCTGCCTCCAATAAACATCGGGAAGGGGGCTCACGGCGCTACCTGCTGACAGAAGGCTAACCCCGCAATAGCCGTGGAACGCTCAAACAAAAGCGATCAGGTGTGGAGACGGCGGGGGTCCGATTGTATCTTTAAAAAAGCCGACTTGTAAGAGTCATCAAATGTGCTCCTGGAGAACAACTAGCAAATGAGCTTATGCTGCCTTCTGAAAAGCTTTGTTGGAAGATGAGCACAACTCGTATCATCATCCTCCCACGCTCTTGGACGCCGCTAGCTTAGGGTAGCGTGAGGTTCCAAACAAGTACAAGTAAAGCGCATAACAAAATAAGCCTCGGTTGCTCGTGCTTTTGCTAGCTCGCACTCAATCGCAGCATGAAGTGGGTAATCTGGACTGCGAAAGACTTCCTGGTGGGCCACAGCTAGTGTACAAAAAAATCATAAAAAAGAAGCAGAACACAGTCGTGTGTTACTCGTAACAGCAAAAAAGCAAGCGGTGGCCATCTTAAAGTTAGCGTAAGTCCGCTAATGCAACCGTAAGTGGTGTGAATACGTTTCAGATAAGAGCGCTAACAGGAAGTGCCGCGTTAGCTGCCAAAAACGATGCTAGCTAAATTGCGGTGATCTAATTTGGATGACTGATTTGGAATTTTGTCGGAAGGAATGGTAAGCTTTTTTTCTAGATGGATACGATAATAGGGGTAACATTTTTATCGTCATTAAAACTCCTGCTCGACTTTGTGCCGTTCATCCGTTTCTTTGTTGTCGAGACGGTTGTGGTTGCGGATTTGGACATCGGGGGAAGAGGAGAATCGGGAGGTTATGGGGTTAGTGGGTGAGATTAAAGAGGCAAAAAGGGAGGTGGAAGAAAGGAAAAGAAAGTAGAAGAGCGCAAGGCCCATTGGTCAAACACAAAAGGGCAACGCCAGAGAGGACATTTGAAGTCAGGGTTAAACTAAGCGCACCTTAAACGGGGGCCGCCGTAAGCCGTCCCCCTGCAGGTGTGCCTTTGACACACTTGGCCCCGCTAACCTCGCTCTGATCCCAAATGGGGCCGGTAGAAAAAAAAAGAATAAGGGGGGTAGGTAGGGAGGAGGGGAGGTTGACATCCTGCCGCCACGGCCTCCTATTTTCCTTCTATTACATCCCCGCACGCGTGCTTACACTTTGTGTAAACACACAAACACGCCAGCAGACGCGAGGGGGGCAAAACAAATCTGGCGAGGACTGGAGCAATTGGATTATCACCTCTTAAAGGCCGACTTCTTGGCTGACCCCCTTGGGGCGAGAGCGCGGCTGAAACAAAACAAGAAGATTTCCAGGGAAAACAAACTCACCCCCTCCCATCTCAAGGACATGAGCGCCATCATCATCCCGGTGAAAAATACACAGGAGGCTGCGTTAATGGATGCCCAGATGCCCTTTGGGGCTTCAATCCCTTTTAGGCGTATTACATCAGAGCCCACTACGCGCTCCCCCCGGCGTTCGGCGATGCAACACGGGTGTGTAAAGGCACCTTCTAATGAGCAACCAAAAAGGAGTCACTCCCCTGCTTTTTACTGTAGTTCACTCGTGATTACTTCCCTGCAACATCGCTTCCTCCTCGCTTCTTAATTACGGTCAGTTCACTCAAAGACTCGGCATCGACTTGTTGGCGGAAAAGTGTGTGTGTGTGGGGGGGGGGGGGGCATAATGGCACAAAACAGACTGACATTCTCCTCAGATGGTGTCAGAATAATCTGGCTAATTTCTTCCCCATGTTGGAACATTAGTTTGTAGATTAGGTCAGGCCTAACCGGGTTCGGCCAGGCCGGGTCCGGACGAAGGTATTCAATATATAAAAGAGAAAGTAAGTGCTCAGTTTTGTTTTATTTTTTTTCCCTCTCCTGATTATCTTTTGTTTGTCCTAACGCGATCTATCAGAACAGAACAGCGGGTCGGAAGAGCGATAGAGCTGGAGAGAAAGAGAGGGAGAGCGGAAGGGAGGAAGGAAGAATGGAGCAGAGGGAGCTGATCATTCTCTTTAATCACATTTTGGAAGAGGGCCAGGTAGTCTGCGGTCCTGCGAGGGGCGAAAGAAAGCCAGGAGGGGGGGAAGAAGTGGGAAGGGGAGGACGGGGAAGGGGATTTCGGAGCAGCTCGCATCGCCCCGCACACACCGTGTCGGGCGAGCACGGCGTGTGTGCGGGTTGGCGCGCGTGCGTGTGGCTGTTCCCGTAAATGCCCCTGAATGCTGAATCCAGCAGGAATCTGGTGTTAGAGCAGAGGCAGGGCAAGATCCATTTTAAAACTATGTGCATTAACTATACTTTTCCCCATAGATTAAGCACTCCACATGAATAATTTAGCCTCTCTTATGCTAATGGGATCATGAAAGTATAACACACACATACACGCACGCACACACACACACGGCAACCACCACACCCCGTCAACGTGTTTTCACCCCCTCAACTCTTCTCAGCTTTCAACAATAACTCCAGACCTTCCCAACAAAACCATCACACACGCTAGCAAACTCGACAGCTTCTATTAGCACAGTGCTAACATTTAGCTAATACGGCGACAGAATCTAAACATGTTTTTTCAAGCACGTGCGGCGTTGACTGAGGTAGCGCGGGGTGTAAAGATTATCAGCGCACAAGCAGCTGGGAGTGAGGGCCATGAAACAGCGGGGCTTGGCTCTGCTTTATTGTTTATCTGTTGTTTATGGGCCAGTGTTCAGCTTTAATTACAACACTAAATTAAAGCCTAACAGGCACTTAGAGGGAACACGCATGCCCACACACACACACCGATGATGACCCTCTCGTCTTTCATGGCGGCGTTGGGCAACTTGCTTCCAAAATGTTTTCCATCCATCCATCCCAGATCTTATCTTTCTTGGATGGGAGGGGGCACCCTGAGGGGGTCGCACCCCAAAATCTCACCGCACACCCGGCTCATTCACACAAATGTACCGCAACAGCATCAGGCCGGGCACTCTCAGGCCCCTCCCCTTCCGCTCCATCCATCCATCCCGGCTCCCTCCAGGGAGTCGTTCTACCCACAAAAGCGTGGGGATTGTGCAATTGTGGAGAAAATGCTACAAAATGCTTTCTGCCCCTTTTTTTTTTTTCTCTCCACTACGGGAAAAAGCTTTCACTCACCACTCAAGTCTTCATGCATAGCTAATAATTACAAGTGTGGACTTGATGCTCGCCTACCTTTCTGAATCAGCGTTTGGGGATTAAGCGTTCATGTCTGAGTATGTCGGAGGGTGTTTGTCAAATGTGCAGCGAGCGTTGCAGCGCTAACACAATTGCGGGCACCTCGCTGGGAGACGAGCGCACATTCATCAAGTTTAACTCCCTGCCGCGAGATAAGCTTGGGCGCCGTCCAAAAAGACCGTTAATCAAAATGATGCGCCGTCCGATCCACTTGGTTTTGTTTATCTACACAACATAAGGGAGTCACTCAAACATGCGGGTGTTTGCATGAATACGATATTTCTATGCGCCTTTTGGGCTACTGTACCGCCACAAGTTGAAACGCTCGGCAATAAACGGCTCCTGGAGGAGGTGGCAAAACACGCTCGCACACTTGTTTAATTGTTTTTTGGCACCACTTCAGAGCCACACTTGATGCTGAGACTCGGGCGGAGGTGAATTGCGCTGGCGGCGAGCATCCCCGGGTCCCAAGTATGTGAGAGGTCGAGCTAAGAATGAGTGCACTGAATGGTGCTACGCTAAGGGTGTCCAAACTTTTCCCTCTGAGGGCCACTTACAGAAAAGAAATACTTCGATTATTTATGTCCATAAAATGGAAAGTGGAGCACTTTTTTTGCTTCTCTAAGTGAATGGCGCCATTTTCTTTTTCATTACCATCCACCAATCAGCTAGCATAACGCTAACACACAACGCAATGGAACTAGCATCTATGTTGTGGTAATTCCAAAACTTTAAGTCTAATATTAATTCAGTTAGAAGTCTTCTTCTGTGTTTCGTTACCAAATTAACTGTGTGTATTATACTGCCCCCTTGTGACCAAGGTGCGCATAGCAAAATGAGCAGCACTATGTCCATTGAATTATCATGATGCATTAATTTATCATGATTTCTTTCTAATTATGTTACTGCTGTAAAAAAAATGTGCAATATCGTAGAGTGCTAAAGATGATGTTGCGCAATATAAGGGGGGGGGGGGCACAACGTAGCTGGCATGAAAAAGTGGATGTTTCTCTTGGAAGAAAGTACTCGGTGCCCATCTGGCCGTCTCCCATCCATTCTGTCTGATCCTCATGCTCACCCCTTTTAACAAGGGCCAAGCTGTTAAAGACCCCATTACTACGGCGAAGCGTACATTTCGCATTTTCTCGGCGGACTCGAGAGCGCGCGGCGCAAATTTTATGTGGGAACGTATCTGGAGATAGAAAAGGTGGGAGGTGGGAGGGGGGGGCAGTGAGTAGTACTAGCGGTGGCGGGGCAGGCGGGGCGGTAGAATGGAAAAGGGCCAGAGTTGGGAGTCAGCGAGTGCTTCAAGCGTTAACGTAATTGCAAGAATGTGAAAAATGAGGCGGCGGGGCTCCCGAGCGGAGCAAAAGGTCAGAGCCCGGCGCACACAAAACAACTGGCTGGAGGACGGCCTCATTAGACCATTAAATCAGCTGACCCCCCTCTTACGCCCTTCCAGCCTTCCTACTTTTCCTTCTTCTTCTCTGCCACTTACTTGGATGCAGGTGTCGACATGCTATTCATGGACGGTGATATCATCGTTAAATCTAACTAATGACTAAAGCGTAATGAGGTGAGTCACGTGCCTCACTTTAGTTGTTTTCTTGTCCGACAGGTGTAAATAAACTGAACAGTATTAGAAATTCAAGAAAATGCTGTTTATATCTATGGCAATTTTTTTTTTTAATTAAACTAAAATATATATATTTTAAAATTGTTGTATCTACTAATGCAGCAAGCCACATTTCATTTTATAAAATGAATTATTTAGCCATTTTTAAACATGCATTTGAATATATTCTCATTATTGTTATTATTATTATTATGATTATTGACAGTCAATGTGAATGAGACGCCGATGTGGGTCTTGGCCCGGCGTAAAGTGCCATACCGTAACTGTCTTTGGCCTCGTATCGATCGTCTGTTACTGGATACGGTGCGGATAGGAGTCGATAAGTGCTCTGTGGATTACAGGTCACTTGTACTTATGTGTGTAAGATAATCAATAGGCAGTGCATTTGTTTCTCTCCTGCCTCATCTACCCACCCCCCACATTGCTCTCTGCTTCCTGCATGCAGCAGTGCATCTGGTCTACTCTTCAGATAATAAATCCAAAAGAATTTCCATGACTTTAGCTAAAAATGGCACTAAGTTCTACCAAAAGGGAAAAACCCTCCATAATAGGATCAATAACATTCCCGGCGGTCGTAGCCAAGCGATCTCCTGGTCCTGAGGCCCGACTAGTCGGGATGCGGGTGACCACAGAGGTCTGCGGTTGGTTAATGGCTCGTCTGAGATGGTCTCAAGGCAGCCCCGCCGCAGAGCGTGCCATCCGTCAATATGTTTGATCACTTATTGGCAAAACGATACAACGGCTATGCTTGCTTCTGCTGTCCACAAGCAGTTGGATGAAATTTGGTGCAAAAAGCGTGCACACTGCCCGAAGGCAAGCACAGGCGTGATCAACCTTTTCTTTTATCCAAGGTGCACATGTTTTTGATCGCGTCAGAATTGACAACGAGCGTGACGACCGAATGGAGACACATACGTGTGAGAGGCGCACACTATTTGTAACACATTCCAATATGTGTGTTGTGAAACGCTTTATTCCCGTTTGGCAGGTTGTGTGTTAGATAACACTAAAGCGTAATTAGAGGCTGTTATGTGCAGCAAACTTAATGTTGGGTTTTTTTTATGTGAGAAAGAACTGGCAGAAATGCACTATTAGTCACCACCTTTTGTTCGATTCTCGAAATAGCAACGTTTCTGGAAAGCTTTTTTTTTTTTTTTTTTTACGACGGTGTTTAGCTAACAGCAGATAAGCGCCTTCATTTTTAGGTGCGACTGTGTTTACATGGACGCCAGTCAAAAGAAGGGATCATTTAAACGAGCACAAGGAGGGAGATGGTTTGGGATGTCATCAGGAGTGCTGGAAATGGGCGATTGAGAGCCTCTGCTTGTTGATGATCATGCTCATGTACAGTGGAACAGCTTAGGTGCCACACAGTACTCAATTTAAAAAAAAATTCCCCCCAATGGGAATTGTGAGAATTGAAATAATTTCAGGGTCAAATTGTCACCGTTGTAAAACCTTTAACTTTTTAAATTAATATTTAGTTTTAAAATTTAGTTTTAATGATGAATCTGGTACATTAAACATAAATGTGTTAAATTAGAGAGGGTGTGCACACTTATGCAGCCACATTATTTCAGGTGTTTTTTTTTTTTTTACTTTCCCGCTTAATTGCGGCTTTTTCAATTGAGTCGTGCAGGTTAACTTGAAAAATTATTCATCTTGGTCATTTTCACAAAGGCTACCATTTGAACAGGGGTGTGTAAACTTTTTATATCCATTGCACTTTGGTTAAACGTTCAGAATTGTGCGACCTTGGGTTCCACTGTAAATGAAGGCTACATAACGAATGTATGCTATAGTGTGTTTGTGTTATTGCGTCTTGGCAAGACACTCACCTTGTTCGCTGCTGTTGTCGCCGCTTTGTGACGCATGACCCCCGCTGGAGGGCCCCGGCGTGCCGGCTGAGTGCGTGGACGTGGCGTCGTCGTGGTCTCTCCAAGACGTCGGGTTCTGGCGTTTTCCAATCGAGAAAACCAGCAAAAGAGAAAGAAAAGAAGGACATGAGTATGAGTTTGTCTACCTAGCTAGCTAGCTAACAAGATTGACAGATAGCATACACACTGACAGCTAGCTAGCTAACTTGTAGCCAGTCATACAAAGCCTTTAAGTATCTTTTCTAGGATGGTAGACAAAAAAAAATTCAAACCTCAAGGTCTACACAACCCTGATTGACAGGCAACACACGCACGCACACACACACAAGACAAACAAAAGAGAATCAAGCACTGCAGCATCTGGCCATCAGTCAAAATCGTGCAATCAAAGCGCTTCATTAATTCATGAGAACAGAACTCTTGCAATGCGGCGTCCTGCACGACGGGCTCTGCTGAATAATTGTCGGAACAGACACACACTCTACTTTATAGCATTTTTTTTTTGTTATTGTTGTATCACTACCGAGCGAGACTTCCGTGTCAAGTGCGAAATACAGAGGTAAGACGTCCAAACACACCACAGCCGCCATTAATCATTACCGCTGTCAGGAGTGAAAATAAGATATGACAGTGATTCTCCTGCTAATCTGCCAAAAATGTGCACACGCCCGCAGAGGCTCACGAGGAATACACACACACACGTATATGCACGCACACGTATGACATAATAGGGGAGCAGTATAAACACACGGATGCACACATTCACTTTCATAAATGCAGGTTGAGAACGGCAGGCCTCAGCCAAGGCCCAACAATAACGCCAGTTAGCGTTGGAACGCCTCCCTCCTAGCTTAGCAGCTAATAACAAATACTGCATTTCATTTCATTCTAGGGGGCGATGGTGTCAAAGTTTTCATGCCAACTGGCTTTAAAGATGACTTCTTTCGCCTTCTTCCCCAGCCCACGAGGAAGCCGACTACTCGGGCTGTTACAGGAAAGGCTTTATCAGTGCCACATGACGGCAGGCTCGGCTTGGAATTTCCTCCGTCGTTTCAGACTGACCGATGGCGTCACTCGCCCCGAAAATCGCCATACCGTAGGGATGTCACGAAAAGGAAAAAAAAAAAAGAAAGCTTGGCGACTTGAATTAAAATGTGAGTGATGCTGCTCAAGGGGCCCTTGAACGGAGCCCAAGGCAAACAAACTCTGCCTTGCACCGAGGCTTCCCGCAAACCACTTCTCAGTTCCCGCTATGCCACCCCCCCCCCTCCCCTCCCTATACATATTTTTGCAACATTGTCTACATTGAGCTGTCCTGGAGGAGGGCAGCCTCACTTAGTGTCAAGTTTTAGCGGGAGGAAATGGAGGCGATGAGACGAGCGGCTGCCGGGTTCCTCTGGGTGCCGAGTCCTGCTGTGCAGCGAGCGAGGGTCCTTTTATCTGGTAAAGGCGGCGCAGATGACTACACAAGACCCTCCAACGCCCCCTCCGCCTGCATTCAAGGCTCTCTCAGCGTCAGCTGTTCACCGGATGGCACTGGGCGAAAAAAACAAAAAGCTTGTATCGCTGCGTAGATTTCGCCTGGGTCGCTTGGTGACAAAAAAAAATGTCACCTGCGCCACACATGGATTGGCGTTCCATTATTGAGCGTGTTGTTGCTTTCGATCGACTCGTGGGAATGCCGCGTGGAAGCGAGACGCTTCACCCAAAATAGTCCGCTTGCGTCTTCATCACGTGGAGGATGAAGGGCGGCTCGCATGTAATTAAGCAGCAGGCTCAGCCGTTAAGAAAATGACCGGCTTCCACTCGGAAAACTGAAAGTCGGCCGCACTCCAGTGAGGCCGGCCGGGCTTGCTGGGGCCTTTAATGTAGCAAATCGATGAGACTTAATTCACCTATCATTGTGGGAGTCATTTGTCATTTTTAATGGCGCCGCCACTGAATTAAATTCAAAGACAGACTGCAGTTAATGGTGTTAAAAGGAAAGGATGGTTGTTGTTGTTTTTTTATGCTACCTTATATACTGGTGGTTGTCAGATTTGTGTGATGTCATCATATTAATAAACACTAAGGTTGCAGATTGCGGATCCCAGTTTCAAAACAAAAATTTGTTTATTTCCCGTAGACCACAACACAGCAGGAGCCAGCGAGCATAACCACAACAAAATTGTTGTTCTTCTTTAAATTCACCTGTAATCCAAAAGCCTGTCTGCAAAACACATCACAAGCCGGCATTGTAACTTTGCTCGTGCGACAAAAGCCCTCTTCTGCTTCCCTCATAAATTATTTACGGCGCCCCCTCTCTGAGCGGAGGGCGCAGCGGCGGCATCATCATCAGACGCCGCGCAAACACAAACATACACAAGCATTTTGTCGCGGGCCCTGTGGGTGTGATAAAGTTCAAACAAGTTGTGCGTGTCAGCCAAATAGTCAATCTACACAACAAGCGAGCGAGCGAGCGCCAGGCAGGCAGACGCTGCGCACAACAACAGCAAAAAGGGCAAATTCAGGGAACGAGGCGAATATTCCCTCAAGAAAGGCTGTAATTAAGAGAAACGTACTCGGCACTAATTGTCTTCAAAAGCGTAGGAACAAGATGGCGGGGTGCAAACACACAGGGGGGGGGGGCAAAAGGAGCAAAGTCTCAAGGGGGTTGCCTTTTGCTGTCGTAATACAAGTTGTAATTACACTGGTGTCTTGACTTAGGGCTTTAATTTGTCCCGTGACCACACTTGTAACTCAAAACATTTGTATCTCAAATTATCTTTACCCCACTGAAATCAATGGAAATGCCATACGGCCCCGCAAAAACCACATTTTAAAAAAAGTAGCGCACCACAGCAGTGTAACTTTGTAAAATTATACAGTAATTACATCATTAAATTGAATGTCAATAATTAAATGCATCATAATTTGTACATCCTGGTGTGCATTCCTCGGTCAAACTAATATGGACATACAAAATACATGAAAAAGAGTTTCACACAAGTGAATCAATAAACTGCAACAAAAGTTATTATTGTTATTAATTTTTGTAGAAGATAAAGAATATAGATTATTTTTGATTTAGTATTTGTTTAAAATAAAAAAATAAAAAAATCAGGTGGACAAATCCCTTGCCTCGCATTTCTAAACACCTGCCTCGCACGCTTTGCCTGCATCCCTTGGAATTTTGGCGAAAATTGATTTAGCGGCGTCATTCAATTTCCCTCCAATTCCCCTGAAAGCTGCGAGGGAGAAATGGAGGGAGGGAAAGGAAGGATGGTGTGCATGGAGAGGTTAAAGGGATCCTGTGCTGATCGTGAAAAGAACAGCTGACACACGAGTGCAAACACGCACACACACAAAGGGTCATAAATCATAACGCCGGCTGATATTTCAAGACACATCTTGCCACACGACAAACACGTAAAGGAGGAGGGAAGGTCATAATTACATGCTGCAAAAATTGTAGGTGCACCCCTCCACCAATTATGAAGAAGAATAAATGGATCTCTTAAGTGAGCAGCTAATAATTCATTTTCACAGTTGTGCTCTGACAAGAGGGTGACTTGCAAACTTTCGCTGAGGGCAACTTCTCACTGCACAAGTTGGATCCCATTTAACAGAAACACTTTGGAAAGAGTAAACTAATAAATAGAATTAACAATTGAAAAAAAAGGAGGAATTTTTCTAATCAGTCAAATAAATTATATTATATATACATATATATATATATATATATATATTTTGCACAGGTGTACCTAATATTCTGTCACGCGCCAGCACACGACAAATTACAGCCTACCAAAATTACCCCGAAATAAATCAAGGCGTCTCTCCAAACACCTTCAATAAAAAGTTATTGTAATGATGATGATGCTCGAGGGGATTCGCCGGAGGAGTTTTATCGAGGTGCACCTAATAAAGTGGTGCACATAAAAACAGACAAGTGACTTGAAGAGACGTCTATCATTACCTGCGAATGTTCTATTAAAAGACCAAAAAAAGAAAAAAAAAAAACAGCTCACATCTGTGCGGCGCCGCGCACGTTGTCCGGTATACGACCTTGCGGCAGCTGCATTATAATGCACTTTTTGAGAGGTGCAGGGAGAGGGTGCGCAGAGAGCAACAAGTGAGTAAAGCCTCTCTTTTGCTTTCTCTCTCTCTTGCTTGCAGCCATGATGATTAGATATGGCTCCCAACAGGCCCCGGGAGCCCTAATCAAATAGGAAATGTAAGGCTAGATGGAACTGCATAGCAACACAACACTAGACATAAAAAAAAAAAAAATAGGTGCGCCGTTTTGTTTACTTGGTTGATTCGGGACATTGGAATATTTTAAAACTGGACTGAAACTCGCTTGTGTGAGTCAAATTCATTTTTTCTCTCGCAAACTTTTTAGGGCACGCATCCCCTTTGCACTTACAAGTGTGGTGCACTCTCGCATCAATTCATTTGACGAAGAATATTAGAAATGTTGCAAAAGATTTAACAGATCACGACAACATTCCAACTTTTTGCTCACCTCAAGACCACTACGAAAATCTTTCTTTTCTCATACGTAACTGAGAGTCTTCAAATAATGTTGCTATCAATGCGATATCATCGCCATGCATGCAGAACATACCAGCTTGTTTTTGTACCCTAAACAAGCAAAGCCAAGCTGTACTCGTCCATTACAACACTTGAGGGGAACCTCCAAGTGAGCTCACCGTGTCTTAACCAGTTCCCGGCCTGTTGCAGAAAATCCAGTGTAAACAGAGACCCACCCCCCTCTTCCCCTCTACCCCCCCTCCTCTTTCCAGCCATGCAGCGTCAAGATAAGCAAGAGCGTAACCTCCATGGGAACTCCTATCTACCTCCCTGAGGAAGGATCTCCAAAACAAAGCGGCGAGAACCCTGCAAGGTCCTCAAAAGTACAAGCGAGGGGATCCAATTCGTTTTAGTTGTGTTTCGTTAAATCGGGCACTGGAGAGTCGAGCGAAAAATGTCATTAAGAGGCCAGGCCGAGAGCATGTTAACGACTTAACGCCTCTATTTTACCCCGTTTTCCACTGGATGGAGTTGGCCAGAAGGAGGGGAGGGGTGAGTCCTGGGTGGGCCCCATAGGCAGAGACAGTCCCCAAATCAACAGTGGCAGTGAACGCCTCTTATTCGCTCCAGCGTAATTCAATCACGCCCAAGACAATGCTGCTTTCACGTGTAAATAAAAAGTGTGCCTTCTTGAGATGTTAGGTAGGAGAAAAGGGGAGGGAGGGGGGGGGGGGAGCATGGAAACACAAGTACCCTCCTCATCATCTCCACTAGAACCAACTTTCACCACTCGAGCCGCCAGCGCCCAGGGAGGGCACGGCCGATTAAAAATGCAAAGCGGAGAAAAGTGGACCTGAGCGATCCCGATTGAAGCTAATTAGCATAGCCAGCTCAGGTCCAGACTCCTCTTTTGGTAAACTGGAGATGACAACTCATTGGGAAATACGACCAAATTACTAACTTGTTCCTCATTTGTTATTTGTTTTGAGATGTTTACGTCGGTGTTTATTGCTCTCCAATTAGCATCTTTTTTTTTTAGCTGAAGTAGCCACCATAAAAAAGTTGACCAGCGTCACGACCGAGAAATAAATCCCTCAAAGTTTAAACACCCGACAAGTAAACGAGAGTCTCGGCCTGCAGATCTCTTTTTTCCTAGCTAGCACTTCAAATAGGGGTTAATTAAGTGTTTGTAAAAGTTAATAACAATGTAGTAAATGCTTTAGAAACGGTTAATAAACATCACTGCGCTCGACAACAAAATGCCGGCTCACTATTTGATGACCTCATACTTGTATCGCATTGTCTCACTATTTGGCAACTTTATGCTGGGGCCACACAATTTATTCACTCAATGAGTTGATGTTATTTCAAACTATTTGTAAAAGTAAATTAAAGAGGTGTGCTATAAGTGATTAGAACTTGAAATGAATCAGGCCAATTGTGTGTTCACTATGTGGCAAGTTGATGCTAGCTAAAGCCTTGCAATTCATCCACTTGATTCCATTTAAAATTAACTTCTTGTAAGTGGGTGTAAGAATTATAATTAGAAAAGTGTGGTATAATGTGAATTACAATTAATAAATCATTCAAGCTACAAGTGTGTTCACTATTTAGCAGGTTGATGCGAAGGCCACATTGGGTGAGTTAATACCTTAAGACTAAAGCTTATTAAGAGAGTAAGTGGCAGAAATATAAATGAAGAGTTGCTGTGTAATAAGTAGTCAAGGTAAACATGGGTTCACTATTTGTTAAACGCAAAACACCCTCACTGACCTGATTTGAGCAATTATTGACAATATGTACATACCAATCATTATTGTGAATTCTAATCACTGCAAATATTCCTCTATTCAAATATTTGCAATAGATAACAATGCCATGCATGATTTGGCCACTTTTTATAAAGAGGACCAAAATATAGACTAACTTGACCCTTGTAAATACAACACCATAGTCTACCTCTGTCTGTGTGTGTGTTGGAGGCCTGAAGCCCAAGTCGAGAGATGGGAGCACACACTTTGCATAATGTACTAAGTGACTTTGTTGCAAGCAAAACATTTGTTCTATAAATTTGCATGGACTCAACAATAGCAATAATAATAATAATAGCAATAATAATAATAATATGGGACTGGACGTTGCTGCACTATAGGTGTTTATAATTGCATTCAGCATTCAGTAGCCTCCAGTCATAAAAGGGGAGGCAAAGAGGGTTGAGTGGAAGAATTGCACACTGCAGTGTAAAAAAAAAAAGAAAAAGAAAAGAAGGAGTAATCAATAGCAAACAATTAAACACATTAACATCAGCAGCAGTGCAGGAGGAGGAGGAAAGGTCTCTGAGCGAGGAGCATCATAAGCAATCTGAACTTGACATTGATGCTTCAAGCCTCACGTTGCAATAGGCAAGCGTGCGCGCGCACAAGCGCGCGCAACCTCCGTGTACCTCTCCGGAGACAACCCACAGTAGCTTTGCAACACTCCCACAGCCTCCTCGCGAGGAAAACCCCCTTTCTCCTTTTCTTCCTTTATTTTAAATAGTGGCCTAAAGCTAAAGCTTAGCGGCTAACACGTAATTGTCTCTCCATGGTGCGCGCGCACACAAACACGCAAATGCACACGCATTACGGCCGCATGAGTGCACCCAATCAAAGGACTTAAAACAATAACTAAGGCTATTGTAGCGCATTTAGCTTTTGACCCCCACCGGCACATCCGAGCTGCAGAAACGAGCGCGCACACCATTTAAGACTCAATATCTAGGCCAAACACTTAAAAGAAATTCAGAGCCAACAAAACATGTTGTGTTCCACACAATGAGAAAACGTAGGAAGCAAGAGAACGCTGCGTTCATGTCCAAGATCAACAAGGTTCCAAACAATTAAAAACAAAAATTAGACTTCACCAGCCGTGTTGCGTTCAAGACACGAGAACAATCATCGACAACGTCTTCAAACATTACAAATCCAAAACAGTCGGAGGTGGTGCGTTCACGTACACTATCAACATTTTAAATCAATATCATCTGTGTGGAGGATGCGTTCAAAACTCAAATGCACGAGAAGAAAACAATAAGAAAAGTAAAACTTAAAACACACACACGCACACACACGCACGCACGCACGCACGCACACACACACACACACACACACACACACACACACACGCACACACGCACACACGGAGACGCATTAGAAAAGTGGTGCGTTCACTTACATGATCGGCGAGGTTCGTCGACGAGCCAGAAAGCTCTTCGTGGTCCGATTTGGAACTTCCATCCCGCTCGTCAATCACTAAATCTATTGGCATTTTTCCTTTCAAACAGCTGATGTACCGATGGCAAAAATTGTCGCAAAGCTCGTGCACCTTAAGGGGGGGGGAAATAATACAATTACAATTATTATTTTTTTCCCCAGGATGTGGGCGAACACTCCAGGCGATCCGAGAATAACTCCAATTAAGTAGCGGTGCAAACAATAGACAAACTGTTGCCGTGCTTTATGATTATTCTCCCGAGACATGCAGCAACAAGTTGAAGTGTAACAAGCACGAGCAAATAAAAGACAAATAAAGATAAAATCATAATCCAAAATTCAAATAAAGTGCAGGGGCGTATTAAGTGGCAGCAGTTGAAAGCAGATACGTGCATGCGGATCAATAACGTGCGCCAAAGAGGCTTAATTGAGCACCAATTGTTACTTGAGCTGCTTAAGCTGGCCTGCATTAAATATGACTATTTATTCCGCTGCGTCGTGTGACGAGACCAGCTTAGAGGTAAAAACAAAAAGAAATAAAAATAATAATAACATTGTCATGCTCACATTAGACCCCCCCCCCCCCTCCCGAAATTATTTTTTTTTACCTTTTCTAATTCCAAGAGGTGAAATCGTAATACTTGTATGGCTTGTATCATCTGGAACACATAGAAACATGCATTCAACTTTAAAAAATATATGTTTTAGTTGAGATGGACACTTTAAAGTAGACTTACCAAATTGTCCAACTCTGGATTTGATGAAAATAAAGGTTTTTCTGCTCGGACCTAAAAGTAAACAATTACAGCAAGTTAGTTTTAAAGTCCGAATGCGTTTTGGGGTTTAAAAAATGCGATTTGCGTGCTCGTGTTGGCTTGTGGACCTGCTTGGCGAACACGGCGATATCTTCGTTGAAGGAGTCCGAGGAGCACACGTCTCCCCCGGCCACCCCGGGTTCCCTCGGCGTGCACGTCGCCAATTCGCATTTCTCGAAGACCAGAGCGAGCAACGGGAAGAGAGGATGCCTGCACAGGGGCGAGTAAACGCGGGCTGAGCACAGCACAGCGCAGCGTGTCGGGAACTCCGGAGCTTGCATCCAAATAGTTCTTTTAAATCTTTTTTTGCATTTTTTAACACCCCCTGCCCAAAGAAAATCTACACGCTTTTAAAAGCCTGCATGGTAATATTTTACTTTTATTATGATAAGCTTCTTTTAACCACATTTTTAACCTCTCATTGATCCACATGGCGGAGACTGACGTTTTCGTAAGTGCACCGTGACAAGCGTGAGAAGTGCAGCACAAAAGTGAAATGCGCACACACACACACACTTATACACACGGCCAGGGAGAATTAAGGAGAAAAGACTCTTGCTTTTATTTTAGTGTTTATTTGTCCAGCACCGAGGACGTTTGTAAACTTACGTACGGCGTTGACAGTAGAAAATATCATTCTAAATCACGAGAAATAAACTCACGGGTCATTCACGCACTCGCTTTTGCACTGTAGAATTAAAAAAGTAGGTAAAATAAAATGTTATAAACTACTTATTTCGAGCCGTGTATTTTCATATACGTAATGATAGTTTTGCAGGCAAAAGTGGGCAGAAGACATTATTTACAAAATCCGCACGCGATTAGAATCTTACGTACGTTTAAAGCTATATTTCTAACAATTATATAAAATGAAGATTCCAAAACGCCTACTTTGTGTGACATTGGTATTGTATTCTACGATAGAAAATAGTTTTTTAAAAATATAAAAACAACAAAATATGTTTTAAAATGGAGGATTTTCTTCATGAAGTTTTTACGTCATACATTTTAGGGTCTTTTTTATTTCTGCAAAAAAGCGTTTGACTCCCTCAAACTCTGCAAAAGTGTCCGCTCCTGTAGTAAGACCAAAATAAGGATTCTCGGCGTAAAAAAAAAAAATAAAATTAAAAAAAAGCATGCACACCTTACCCATAAATCTGGTCCTTATCCCTCTTTAGGACGTCGTTGACGGCCGAGCCCATGCTGGTGGGCATGACGTTGGGGTGGGGAGCGTGGGCTCCGTAGTGCTGGCTGGCGTGCAGCGGCGGTCCGTGGTTGAGGTGGTGGACCTGCGGGAGCGGCCGGGGTGCGTGCGGGTCTCCGTACATGGACGCCGATACGCCGTCCATGCCCCCGTAGTGGGCCAGCTCGTCGTACTGCGGGAGCGGACGCAATGGAGGAGAAGTTAGCGTCGAGCGATGGGACTTTGAGGCGCTTTTCCCGACTGACTTTGGTGGTTGTTAGGACGGGAAACGTGGTGGTATGTTTACGGAGAAGTGCAGTGGAACCGTACTCACCCTTTGCGCCATCAGGCTCCGAGAAACTCCTTAATACGCCGTGCTGATTTTTGTGTGTGTGCAATATTTAATATTCCTCTCGTCCGCGTGAAAAAAAAAATCCAGCTCTCTCTTCTTGCCTCCTCCTTATTTTCGACTAACTTTTTGTTTTGTTTGGGCGAATTCTCCTATTCGCCGAGGCGGTCGCGCCGCAATCGTCGCATCGGATTGTCCTCCCAGGGAAAATATTTTTTTCCGAAAGTGTCAAAAAATACGGTTGAAGTTTTAGAATTGGCCCGTCAACGAGCGGCGAGTAAAGTCAACTGTCGCGTCTATCATGGCTTTTTGCCACTCCGGCTGTCAATCAAAGCCAGAGGTTGTCAAGGTAATGAATGAATGACGCTCGGCGATGATGTTCAAGTTTTCTCTCTCGCTCGCTCCCTCTCTCTCTTCTTGTTTTTTTTTCGGGTGCCGTGCGTGTTAGTCCGGTGTCCCCCCCCCTGTAAGTCCTCTCCGCTCTGTCTCCTTTAAATGTCTGCTTCGCCCGAGTGTGGACTTTTTGCACAAGCGGACCGCGAGGGAGGAGGGTTGCAGAAGAAGAAAAAAAAAACAGGGAAAGAATTTTTAAAAAAGAAATGTCTGTCCGGGTCCGTTGCTTGATTGCTTGCTTGGTGCTGTCTGGCTTGGTAGCAGGCTGGTGAGTGAATGAGTGTCAGCGAGTGTTGTCAGCTCGGCGGCCGGCTCGCGTCCTCCGAACACACTGAGTGAGCGAGCGCACGGAGCGCACCGAGCGGTGGGCGAGCGCAATGACGGATCCCGGAAGTGGCGTGCTGGCCCCAGCCAGTGGTGGTGCGCCAAGGCGAGGCGAAGAGCTCTCCCACGCGAGAGAGAGGAGAGACCCACTCTTCCTCCTAATGCGTGTGTGTGAGTGTGTGTTTCTGTGTGTGTACCGTGTGTACTAGTAGTAGACAAACCAACCCTCCTCCTTCTTCTCTTCCTCCTCCTTCGCCTCCTCTTCTCCAGCCCCCCCAACCTTCCAAAACTCTCTCCCCACCCACCCGAAATACTTTTGGGATCCACGTTTGGACAGCAACGCAACACCGCACACTTCTGCAACACACAACAAGAACATTATTATACACACATTTACATACACACACACAAACATTCAAGGTAAACAAACTGTTTCTCGAGTAGTAAGCAATAGTACAGGTGCATTATGATGGTCAAATATTGAAAATAAAAAAATCGGATCTTCAAATGGAGAAACGCAAGCCATTACTCAAAGCACATCCTGATATTAGCAAGTGGTAAAAATATCAATGTGACCATTTATGATGATTCCCATGTAAAAATGTAAACCGCAATCATGTGGCTGTGATGTCGCGAGCATAGATCATCGTCATTTTAAAATGGAGCGCGCAGTACATTTCCACGCGCACCATATTCACTCTTTCCATGTGTACCAACTTCTTTTTGAAACTCCGGGGCCAATATAAGATGATGATGATGATGATGAATTTGAGGCTAACGTAGTAAACACCGCAATAAACACAGCGCCATTTTTCCACTTGTAGTGACGTCTTTGAAAACACGGCCAACCAAGACGACGTTCAAAGAGTCAACCAACAACAGCGGCGGCGCTCTGGTTTTCCCTCCGCTGCGCCGATTTTTTCTTAAAACATGATTGCGATTCACATTTGATTGTTAAAACAACCAAATTATGGCTGACAAAAATCTTTTTTCCCCACCGTTGTGGTGATTTTTGTTAAGATTATTCTGATTCACATTTGCAGGTGTTTACAATAAATGCGGTTGAAGCAAAAAACGGTATGGCCGCAAATTGGCCGAATGTGTCGGCTTATTTTTAAATTTTAAAAATGATTTGTTCTCTGATTTTGCTGTGCAAACAACCACGAAAGGGCTGCAAATTTTATGTTTTTACTATTGTGGGGACTTTTGAACACCTTATAGAAGATTGTGAACCTGATTCTAGTGTTTAAATGAAACAATGCTTTTTCCGTACTTGTGATGACTTATTTTTTTACACTTTAAAGATGTTACTTTATCCAAATTGAATAATAAAACAATCAGGTTGCATTCGTCGCCTTTTCTTAATGGGATGATTTTGTCCATATTGAACATTAAAGTAGCTGCAAATGTCGCCATCTTTTTTTCTTCTTCACTTGTTGATTTGCTTCCTGACCAAATCTGTACGTTAACAAGGATATTAGGAAACGCAAGTCAATATAAAATGTCAGTTCAAATCTGAGAGTAGTTTAAAAGTAAAATATTTTTCTTTTCTCTTATTTTGTGGTCTCCTCTCCTGATAGGAATCAGTGCCTGGGAGTATTTGGTCAATTATCAAAGCATGGCCATGCGGGCATCATCAATCATGAGGGGGGGAGATTGAAGCTGAAGAAGAAGAGGAGGAGGAGGCGACGGGACGGGGTGGGGGTGAGGAGGAGGAGCAAAGGAGGGCATCGTTTGCACGTGAAGACCCTCCAGGAGCTCTTTAGGCACGGGGCCACCTCGCTATGCTTTTAATAGCGGTCGAGGATGATCAAGAATTTACAAAAGGGGGATTAGGAGGAGCTTGTACTGCAGGGGAGGCCAACCCGAAACAAACAAATAACGGGTTAATAAATGCAAGGTGACAACAGTTACGTTGGCATACAGGAGGGGGGGGGGGTCGTTGGTGTGGGTGTGGGAAGTGCAAAGGATCGCAAGCAAGGCTTTGACAAACGGCTGCGTGGACATTTCAAGCAGCAATTCCCCGGGAAGGAGCACGCACATGCAGAGAGAGAGCGAGTGAGAGAAAAGAGAAAGAGAGAGAGGGAGAAACACAAACAGCGTGGAAGAGCGCCGCTCCACTATGCGAGTTCGCCCGCCCCCCTAAAATCACCACTAATGTTGGATTACACCGGTAAGTCGAGCGCGTGCTTTGTTGTCATATTTTGCATGCTTTTGATTGTTAGAAAAATGCATTTATCGAGGAAAAAAAATTATATTAAAATGGGATAACATCGTTTTTTTCTCTCTCGCGTGGATTTAAAGTGGAAATAGTGTGAGCGTTTTTTGTAGCCCCCCCGTGCAGTGATGTGAGCAGGCAAAAGAGCGTGTGAAAACAGTGGAGGTTAATTATGCGTGTCCAATGTAAGACTCTTCCACGCACACACACGTATACACACACACACACTATACGCACACACGCACTGCTTGCCTCGGAAATGCAAGACAGAAAGAAAAAAAAAACAAATAAAAAACTATCATTTTTAATGACGTGTTTTGTGATCAATTTAATTCCCCAAATGTAGTTTTTTTTTTTTACTTTGATAATTTATTTAACAAGCTTATATTGCGCAAATGTGGCTTTTTAAATAACGACGCAACGCATTTAAAAACTTGTCCGTTCAACAATTGACCTCTTGTCAAAATCCGGGTGTTTAATCAAGCATTTACAGCATGCATGTTGCTATTCCAACGATTTAAAAAAACGCACACTATGGAAATGTACGTATTTTATAAACGCATAACGCCCATGTGGCCATTTGTGTGAAGATTATACAGGCTATAACATTGAAATCAGACATTTCTTGGCCTTTTGAAAACAACCACACATTTACAGCGTCAATACTGTAAATAAATAAATAGATAAATAAATAAATAGCTTTATTTTGAAGCGCATGTACGATTATAGACACAACAGCTTAAACAATAAGATTGACACATTAAATCTTAATAATCACTCTATTGTCCACGCATTAGAGTTCCCCTCCCATGTCGCAAGACTTGCTAATGCGATTTAAAAGTGGCACCGTTAAAAGTGCGAGCGGTAGTATATGAGGCTATTCTTCTGAAGTCGGCTGTATATAAATAGTGGACGGAACCATCGGACGCCATTAACGGACGCTAACATTTCATCTGCTGGTGTCAAATGGAGGTCAGCAGAGGGTTAAAGCTCTCCGTGTCCGTGTGGGGGACATGGCCAGCTGCGTTTTGGACTCATCACAAGCGGGTGTGCGTGCGTGCGTGCGTGGAGGTGCGTGCACGAGCGGGTGGGATGGGGCGTGGGATGGGGGGGGGGGATCCATTTCAAGGAAAACAAGAGTGGGACAATCAGCAGGCTTAAAGATCATCAAGACACCCTGAAGAGATGGAAGGCCACCCCACGCAACAGCTACAGGTGGTGAGAATTGTTGCTTAAAATCCGCTTGAAGCAAAGAACTTGATTGAGGTTTAGTTGTGCTGACTTGGTTGATTTCCATATTTCCAAACCTGTTACGACCAAGTCAATGAAATGATCAGTCATTTACTCAAGATTTCAAACCAATTCAAACTGGTCCAACGGCAAAATTTTGCACATTGATTTAATTTATTTTTGCTTTGCCACTATTTGTAAAAAAAAAAAACGAATTAATCTAACAAATTCACCTTTATAGTCTCAATTTTTCAAACGAATCAAACAACTTCAAAATGTTTAATATTCACCCCATGTCCAACTTAAAAAATGTCACATATTCCATCAGAAAATCAAATGTAACAATTTAACATTTATGAAGCAATTCAAAACAGTCTAATTGAAAAACTTCTCAACCTTCATGAAATTTCTGCTATCTAAAAATAAATTCTCAATTTCCCATTGAGAAGATAATTCCCAAGTCACTGAATAAATCCAGACTGTCCTCTCGTTCGTCTTCTATTTATCAGCCTCACATTCTACTTTTCTTCCATTTCAATTAATTTTGCAGCGTTTCGACATGAACTGCATCGTCTCGTTAATAATAAATCTTCAGTCCCCACTGCAAGTATTTAGCAGTGCACCTGAACTCCAGGCGACCCCCGCCGATGCAATGTGACGACGTGGTTTCAAAAAAGGCAAATACTTGTAAAAGTTTCGCGACTCACTGTCAATTCTCTCAGCGCCCAAAACCACGGTTTACCCACCCCCCTTCTGGAAGGGGGGCTACGGAAGGACTACGCGGAGGAGGAGGCGCTGCTGGTTGAAGACAGTTAGGCGGCGCTTTGGCGACACCTAGCGGCAGATCAGTTCACCATTTCAGCGCTGCTCAACAACGTGGCGAGGCCTTCAAAATGAAATAAATGCGAGGGGAAAGCAACTCGATGAATCTATATGGAAATAAAGAGACTAAATCAAAAGTAGATTAATAGTAAGCTTCAAATTCATGCAAAGTTATGGCAAAAATATAGTAGGGAGAGTTTGGTCTTATGAAAATAAATGGAGAAAAAAAACATTTTCTATGAGCAGCAACCAGCAGCGTGCTTGTAATATGGATGTACAGATGCTGAAAGATAATCATTTCAAAATTCTAATTTATGCCAACTCATATGCAGACAAGCAGCACGTGACAAATGTATGTTACAATGCACAATTAAACAAACTAAACCCTTTTTTATTTTTTGATCAAATAAACCTTTTACAAAGACAATGCTCGTTTTTTGTTTATTGACCATTTTAACGTTACATTATAATGTGTAATTATATTTATAATATGTTTACAATTAAATTATGCACTGCAGAGCTTTTTCTAATGTTTCGATTACACTACACATAATTTGGTAAAAAAAATAAAAATCACCCAACTGAGTCAAAAAGACCATAATTAAATAAATAAATAAATTGTTGAGTCATGAAAGTAGCCGTTGGTCCCTTTTTGACCCATTATTGTGTTACTTTGGACCCAACTGTTACTTGGACCATCTTTAGAGTGTATAATTTTCCTCTCCGAAGTCTGAAGTGTGTGCTTGTGCGTGCGTATGTTTACACCAAATGCCAATTTAATGAGCTTGTTGGTCCCAAAATACCTGATGCTCCCACAACATACTGTAAGTGCCATAATCCCAGCCTGATCACATGATCCTTCCAGCCCCATGCAAACAGTGTATGGATGATGACAAAATATCAATCGGAGTATTATTGGAAGGGTGGCGTTTGCAGCTGGGAAATAAAAGTTGCAGGGGTGGCTGGAAGGGTGTGTGTGTAGGGGAGGGGGTGGTTGAGGAGTTAATAGCGGTCACCCTCTCGCTGCGCCTCTGTCGCTCATCATTTATCAGGCTTAAGGGGCTTAAACAGGCTGCAAAGGCCCACCTTTTATTACACATCACCCCCCCCCCCCACCCCCGCCTCTTTTGCCTTATCTACATTATAGGAAGTGTGCACGCATGCATGGCTGACTGTTGTTAATGCCCGTTTGGAAATAGAAACATGTCCAATAAAAAAAAAAAGAGAGCTGGGCATTGGGGGGTGGACATGGCTTTCGGCAAAAAGCAACACTTGACACCACTCATGCGTGCGCATCTTGGGAGAGGAGGGTGGATGCTATCATGGCCCAAGTACAGTTTGAAATATGCTCACTTGTAAAATATTACACAGGTGCCTAAAATAGAGGTTTTATTTTTTGAGAAATTAATTTCTTTTTAGCTGGACTTGATTTTTTTTTTTTTAGATCATTTTTATGCCTATGCTTTATTGCCTTATTTTGACAAGGTTTTGTTTATTTTGTTTTCAGTGTGCACGTGTCCTGTGTATTAAAACTATTATTTATGTGTGTTGTGATTACTATTACAGTAATATATTTGACTATAAAAAAAGTTTTACTTAGTTTTTATGAGTACATTAATATTTTGGGGTATTTTTTTCAATTTTACTTGATTTATTTAGGTTTATTTTACTTGCTTCATTGGCAAGCTTTTGTGTTTCCTCTGCGTCACTGTATTTGATTATTTTACTAGAATTACTTCATTTTAATGAAATATTCAACTGCAATATTTTCACAGATCTTTGGCCATTTTGTGTTATAAATGCTGGTTGTGAGCTCACATGCAGTCAGCTTGAACGCAGCTGCACACACACACGCGCTCGCATGTGCACACAGCAGCACACACACACACACGGTGACACATTTTGATATTCCAGTCACACAGCAGAGTAAACACCGCTCTCCTATTCAATAACCATCATTGACAAGAGTCCGTATATTCGCGCATGAGCCTAAACACACAAATTGCGTGTAAACAAACAGGGCAAAACTCATCTCCTGCAATGAATAGTGTTGTTTATACAAAGTATATTTGTTGATATATGATGGAGACTGTAACTGTTTTCTACTTCCTGGTTGGTTTTCAAATAAAATTTCAAATCAAACCTCAGAGTGGCTTCTTTTTGTATACCCAGGGATAATAATTTTGGTGATCTTTCAACAAAGAATAACTATTGGCATTGACACCAAATAATGTGCCTGAAATTTACAAACTAATAAATAAATGAGTGGCACTGCCACCTACTGCAGCGGATGTGCAATTACACTGTATTTTAGTATGGGGGGGAAAAAACAGGTTGGCCCACCCCATTATTTGAGAAGGACTAAATTAATGAAACACTTTCTTGAAGGCATCACTATGGCAACCGTTTCATGCATACATCAGTTGTCATGAAATACTTGCAGATAACAGTAATGAAAGTAAAAAAAAAAAAAAAAAAAAGTGGGAGGGGGCATGATGGTTTTTATCCAGAGTGGAGGCTTGTTCATCCCGCTTCTTTTTTTCCCCCTTGTCATGATGAAGTGTTGAGGTTAGCCAGGTAATTATCTGGCCTTGTCAAACGGAGAGCGGAATATCAAAAGCGAAGCGCCATCTTTCAGAGACGGCTCTCATCCAGCAAAGAAGAAGATCTGAGGGCTGGGGGACTCGCAGAGAGGAAACAACAACGTTCCGCTTTTCCCTCCCTTGGATAAATATCGCCGACGGGAGCGGCGGCAACGGCGGCAAAGCCAAACACGGCGAGGTTGACGAGGAGCATAATATTTATTTGTACCAAGCGCGGCCCGCTTGGCCATTATTAGAAGGTGCTGGAGTCTCAGCAGTTATTTTAACAAGAAGCATTTTGCTACAGTCCCTGTCCAGGTCAAAGGTCATAAACACACGAATCTGACACATTTGGGGCCTAGTCTGTTCAAAGCCACATAAAATTCAGTGTATTGGCGCCTACCAAACATAACGTAAGTTGAAAAGACAACAATGTGCTCCAACAAATAAAATGCTTTCCGTGAGGAGTCTTTGAATGCTCCGAGGCAAAATGGCGGCGATGATGTTTGAGCGTTTAATGCTATAAACACACAAGCTTCTCCCCCTCTGGCATGCACACTCCCTGTAAATATTCATAGAGAGCCACAATGGGCTGTTATTAATTATTAAACACCGGCAAGACGCGCCGTTCTTCATCATACTATTTTTTTTAATACACGCTGCACCTTTGTATGGGTGCTGGAAATACATAAAATTCTCGACGGGGTCCATATCATTCATTCTCCCGGGGCCTCAACATCTCCACGACCAATGTAAATCTTTGGATGTTATTTCTTGCACACACACACACACACACACACACACACACACACACACACAGAGGAACTTTTCAGGTGAACGTCACATTCCCGCCGCTCCTTCCTTCGGTTAGTGGTCCCTGACAGACTGTCACGACCACCCCCCTCCCCAGCACCCCACCCTTGTGGAAGTGGAGAGGGGCCCACCGGCGTGAGTCGGTTAGGAGGTCCACGGCGGATCGTGGCACACCCCGGCTATTTGACAAGTCGGGAGAGAAGTAGGCTAGTGTGAGTGGTAAATGGTGAAAGAGGGCATCTCAATGTATGGCCACGGGTGGGGGGGTGTTGTGTGGTAAATCTGTCCGACACACTGTTTATCTTCGCAGAGGCAATTCACGTTGATACATTCAGGAACAGTTTGATGGTTTCCAGCTGCATGAGCAAACTGTCATGCAAGAGTAATAAGAAGAAAAAAAATGGTATCAAAGCGCAGTCTAACTGTGTTCATGGGTGGAGCGATCTATATTTTGGTATTTTTATCGAAAGGGGGGTTTGCGCGGTTGTGGGCGTGAACACGGATAACTAGCTTCCCAGCCGATGGCAGCGGCTCCACTCAGTCACTTTTAAATTCAGGAGCAGGCGCACTGTACTTGAGATTGATATGCACAAAGTACATTTAAAAAGAACTCCACTTCCAGATGATGTCAAGTTGGCTGTTGGAGACACACACACACATCACAAGCACACAAACCTGATGTTCATCATTTTACATTGACGTGGGACCAAATCAAAAGAGGCATTTGTCATTCTGTGAGATTCCCCCCAACACACACACACATGATTCATTTTGAGTCTTGAGCGGAATAGAATTAACAATTTCCCCAGCTGATTTGGCCCTTTTAAAACCCTCATTACACACAAGCATTGTATATATTAGCAATCCCTTGGAGGAATGTGGAACAAGGAATCTCACACTCGTCTTATCACGGCCACGTTGTAATATTATAATCAATTAGCACGGATGAGCTAATTGTCCAATCTCTCACTTGCTAATTATCCGCGGAAATATAAATGGGACAAACTAATGCTCCATTTTTTTTTTTTAATTTAATATAAAAGGATGCTTGAACTGAGCTGGTGCATTTGTGTTTCAAACGGTGGCTCGTCAATATGTATGAGGACACATCAAAGAGGGGAGGGGGAAAAAAAAAAACGGGGTCGGCGCTGAATGCAGTTTCCGATCCGGAATATGCAAATCACGTGGTTAGCGTTGAGTTCTAGTGTTTGCGTAACATTTACTTTTAATCGTTATTGTGCCACTTAGAAACACATTGTCCTTTGGGATGTTTGATTTTTGAAACAGCAAGACGAGGAGATGTTTATAACCGACACGTTTTGACGACAAATTGGCGCCGGTGTAAATGCATTGGAATTTATATTTGATTTCAACCTGGAAAATGATTGCAGGGGTAAAAAAAATAAATAATCTCAAACGCAGACAATCCAAAAAGTGCATCCTAGCGACGCTCTCGCTTGTGTAAGTTTCCAGGGAGTCGGTGGCCGCAACTCCCCAAGCCAAGCAAGACAATGCGCCTAGTGTGTCTTGCCGCAACGCTAATATTTGTCTCACACACACACACATGAGCTTTTGTTGCCCGCAGGAGTTTGAAAATCAAAATTTTGCCGCCGTCTTTGTTTCGAGCGGTTGTCAAAAAATTTCCACCTGCCTCCGACGGCGAGGAAAATATATCCCGCATTCTGCTCTAATATTCACTGCTTGTTAATTATTAAAGGTATGTATTTGAATTATAAATATACTAGTTATACAGACGTAGGCAAAGCAGGCATATAGCCTCGGGCTAAATCCCTCCATTAGCCATTATTTTCCAGTGTGCTGTCTCCGTATGCCTGCCTACTGTTCCGATGTCATATCCAAAAACACCCAGGCATGCCTTTGTACTCGCCCCCCCCGCTTCCCGCTTTGACCACCCCAAAAAAATCCCCCCTCTATACATACGTGTGCGCTGGCTTTTTGAAGCGGGATGTCACACTTGTCTTAAATATAATGAATCGCTCTCAGCAAGGCATCCCCCGGATCCCAAACACTCTCGCTGCCTCATCCTCCCGTGTTTTGCAGCCTTCCGACGTGTCACAAATCATCCGGCGTGAAGGCCTCGCCACTAAATCATTAACATTGTCAGAAATGACTGGGAAAAGGAGAACAGCCCCCCCCATCACCGACATGCGGTGGAGGCACGTGCGACGGGAACGGATGGTAAACAAAAGAGACGCAGCCTTGAACCTGCTTCCCCCTTTGTGTTTTCATCGTCTCCTCCTCGGAATTCCCGACTAACAAGAAAGAAGTGAAGAAAAGTAAATAAACTGTCAAAAAAAAGTTGAATAAGTCACGAGAAATAGATTTCATTTTTCCAAATAAATTTTGCACCGTATTATGTACCTGGGATATTTCCGACACTAGCATCAATGTGGCCCACAAAGAGCCTATTAAGATCAAGCATATTTAAGAATGATTCCTCCAAGAGTCCAAGTTTTACGATTTCAACATTTACTCCATGAGACTGTGCATACCGCCTAGCATGCTAAAGCTAATGTAGCGAGCACATCTTCACTTAGTGCTACTTGTCAAGCAACACAAACAGATGGACTGAAATTATCGTTGAAAACAAGACACAAAGCAGGATTTAAACATTCTGTCCAACAAGTGTAGCATGAAACCAAGTGCTAATGTCATGGAAGAGCGATAAGCATACAGCCGCTAACCAGTTGCTAGCTAACACAAGAAGCTAGCACAGTAGGCTATATCTAGGACTCAAAAGGTTGGTCATTATCAGCTTTAATTGAGAGTCCTTTAAACCCACTGGGAATATGAACAACAACTGGACCTAAAAACATAAAGCTACAACACGCCAAACACACACCAAAAACGCACTAAAGAAGAGGTCTACTGAAGTGTGTCTTTGAGGGATGGTCTTTGTTAACAATAAAAGTCTCAGCAGACATCCGCACACACAACTTTGGTCTACTGAGACCAGTCATGCATAACCGTTGTATAACCAACACCGTATATGACTTCCAGGTAGTTACGGAGTGCGGAGGCAGCGAATGGAAAAGCTCCCGTGGCTGGCCCGCAAAGCAAGCTCCCTCGCTATCAGTGCTATAGCCCCACTTAAATCTTCACCCACCTATGCCATCATCCATCAAAAGCATAACTAATTTTTCCTTCAATTCCCACCACTCTCTGAAGAATCTAAAGGATGATGGATGGCGGACGGCGGCAAAGCGCAGTGGTACTGTTTTTAACCTTGCTCAAGTCATTAATCCCCTTTATACCCATGAAGGTAGTAAAGGAGACAATGAATTAGTCATTAAAGCGCAGGTCAGTTTATTAGAATTCCTGATTGAACTGTAAAACGACTTCTCCCGGGCTAAACGGGAGAATCTGCAAAAGCCCAGAGTTAAGGGGAAAAAGGAGCTGAGGGAAGCAGTCGGAAAGGATTGAGGGTTAAGAAGACGCAGCTAATAGAATAAGGTTTAGTCCGGGCGAGTGACGAGTCACACACGCACAATAAAATGAGAAGCCGAGAACAAGACCGACTGATCTGATGAATGAGAAAAATCTACACCCAGAGTTTTAGATTGGATTTAATTTCCGTCAATCCGTTTCAACGAGATAATGGAGATACCATTAATAGCCACCACTGTGAGTGGCTCTATTAAACGCTGACTCGGCGGGTTCCCATAGACGCAAACAGCAGAGTGTTTCTTCATGTCAACAAGGGATTGGAAGATGAAGAAAGGAAATGTGGCGCTTATCACTAGGCGTCGCTTATCCTTTCATGGCCGCGGCTTGAATGGCGTGAGTTTGCTGGGTAACTGAGAGCATGCTTTTAAAAGCTGAGCTGGCGAGAAGGCCATCCATCACGCCGGAAAGACAGGCCGGAGCGGCTGTAAATCTCAAATGTTTTGTCTATGGGTTGGGAAAAGCTCGGAAAATATCCACGCCAGGTGCTTATTCTTTTTTTTGACCGCCGATGGGGTGAGCTCGTGTTTCCGCTCCGAGGGTCGTCCGTGTTTGTTCCCGAGCTAAAATGGACTCTTGGTTTGCAAAATGAAGTTCCCCTCCTTCTGCTTGAGTATTCCGTTGAGCAGCACAGCAGCTATTTAATTCTAATGAGAGGAATTGCTTATGAGGGAATGTGGTTCTGATGATTAATGCCCACTGACAATATGTGCTCTTGGAGGAGCTTTGCAGTTGAAGCCCCCCCACTTCAACGTCCCAGAAGTCGACACCCCACAGGGAAAGGGATAATCTCAAGATGCTTCTGCGGATCAGATGAGCAAACTTGAGGTTTTTAAAACAAACTGAACCATTTTCTGTGGTTCGGATTAGCTTCACGGGTTAGCCAAAATCTATCCCGAGCAAATGTCGATGACCACATTGATTATAATATTAAGAAGTGAAGCTTGGAAAGCTGGCTAGCTACTTATTTATTATCAGAAGAATTCAAAAGCCAAACAACAATGTTATAGCTACAAACGGTATGTAGCTTGCTTCGTTAGCTTAGCTAAGCAGGCTAGTTCAACATAAATTCAATTTTAGCATATTCCAAAAGTTAATTCCTTGCATGCTATTATTTTTCTCAGTCCAGCAATCGTGTGTTTTGCATTTGAGGAGCCAAACGTGTGCCTATTGATTTTGAAGTCATTCAAAAGTTCAAATCTGGACGAGCGCATAGCTTTATACATAGCCTGTAATTATCTGTTCTAATTTGGGGTTTTGAAAACAGTAGCAGCCATTTTTATTGCTATATTTTGTTTTTTACAGCACTGACAACAATCTCCGTGGCAAAGGTAATTAGAGCTCTTTTGGCATTTGACATTTCTGGCAGGTCACAGTTAAAAAAAGGCATACAATGGTTATTTTTGAACGAGCGACAGCCATCAAAACAGTCTGGCAATGCAGCCTTTGACTACCTGACATCTGCATAACTTCAAAGTATTCGTTCCCTCCTGTGACTGTAAATCAAAATACTTGCAATGTTCGGGTAATTGTTTTAAAACTATTACTGTCGGATCTTCAGAATGGCTCCTACTAGGTCACGTAATAGTCAAGGTGTCTCATCTGTACAGCAGCAAGTGATGAGTTCTAATGAGCCAGAAACGATCTATCTTTATACACATCGTGACTCTCCATTCTCGGCAAATGACATCGAAAACCCCTTCTCTTTGATTTGCAAGGCTCTAATGTGCCATTATTCCGCCGAGTTCTACCTAACGACCCAAACCCGGAGCCAGACGAGAGCCCACTGGGCCAATGAGCTCGGACAAAACGCTCTTGATTGCCAGAGTTTAGCGCCAATGAGCCTGGAATAACAAGAAGCATATTGTAGCATCGGCACCGGGCCGGGGCTTGGCGGCCATGCTAACGGGCCCTCGTCGCGTGCTCAACGACTGAGTTAACGACGTTCTAACGAGCTGGTGGATCAGGTGACCGTATGGATGGCAGAGGAGATATAGCAACAGAGCAGAACAACTGGACACTTTCAATTACTTATGTAATACTGAGAAATACAGCAGGACACTCCAATTCAAAAGTATTGGAACAGCGAGGCCCATTTTTTTTTTATTGTAGCTGGTTACTCTAACTCATTCCCTGCTATTGACGGCTATAAAATCATTTTAACAGAGCTGGTAGTGAGCGAGTTAATAATCTCCAGAATTCATAACGATTAAGTTGTCGATTATTATCGATAAATACTAAAGGCATTGGCAGAGTCGATAAGGCAGAGACATCATCGTTACCAAGCGTCCCTGTCAATATTGTGAGCGGTGAGCTCGGCTGTATGCATTAAAAGCGTTTTGACACTCCCACTAATTGCATGCGACTTTTATCAACCATGGAAAATCAATTTCCGGCAATTTCCGTCGTGAAGACACCTCATCAGCTTGTCCCTGCCAGATGCCAGTAGCAAATGAGCGAGAGAGACAAGAGCAAAAAATAATAATAATTTGATGATCACGATATGACAAAACAAAGAGAAGCCACAGTGTAGCTTGTGTGCATTTGTTTGTCTTGAACCGCAACATGTGACATCTGTCACCGAGACGTGTCTGAAGTGTGTGAGCGGGGAAAAGAGCAAAATGTGGCGGATGCATAACAATGCGTGCATACATGCATTAGTGATTGCACATATATGGAAATAGCGCTATCGTATACGGTCGCCACCCTCATCGTGACAATTGAATAATCTTTAAAACAAGACATGCAACTGCTATAATAAACACCCATAGTGGCACCTCCACAGTTGATCTAAAAAGCTACTGTACGTCACACTAATACGCTAAATATTAAAATAACATACATATTTCTCTGCTAGCCAGAGGCGGAGCTGCCATGTGTTTGTTTACTCCCATTGGTTACCTGATATAAAACCATTAGCTAAAAAATCAGAACCCAAATGTGCTAGCGTGTTTGTATAGACTCCATTTTCGACTCCATCAAGCCCCCCAATACAATAAATCTCGATATCTCGTCATGTCTGCGAGTCATTTCCGCGAGACGTCGTCTGCAAGGGCAGGCAGCAGGGTCGCTTTCCGTATCTGCTGGTGCGCGACCACCACTTAGGATCGTCCGTCCCTGTCGCTAAGCGCCTTGAGAGTTCAGATAATGTTCCTTAGCTGGGAGAAGACAAGTAGATGGCTGTCAAAGGGAATAAATGATGTGAAAGGGGGGGGGGGGGGGGGGGGGTCGTATTAGGGAAACCTCAGGATCCCAATCCCCAAACACGGAATGAAGAATCGCTTTGTCGCCGAAGCACGGAGTCGGCCATCACTGTCGAACGCACGCCTTAATTAATCCGAGGCATGGAGCAACATTACGTCCCGTTCAGGGAGATGCTTAATTGCCTCTGTCATCCAAGCCCCTAATGGTGGACACGGGTCTCGCATAACACCCCGTCTCCAGACGTCCCCCCCCTTACCCCCACCTTAGCAAGAATAGCGAGCTAAATGGAGACGGTGGCCAGTGTTTACATTCGCGCGAGTGCGTTAATGTATGTAGATTTCATTTCTGATGAGTGATTATTTGACTGCTCATTTTGCCCCAAGATTTATGGCGCTCTCTCTATCTCGCGACTGCAGTACCACGCTTATCTTTAATAAAAGAGATGAGGACATTAATCAGGTTTTGGCGCTGGCCCTTACTAAGACATTAAATGCATTGTACGGGGTAAGTAAACACGCTCCACGTCCTTCTCCGCACTGTGCGGCGAAGTAGGGTGGCGAAAAAAAAAAAGAAAAAAACCCCTCATTATATTTATCATCATTTCACATCTGCTGTTTTTGAAGCAATGTACCATGAGCCCATAAAGTGTATTACAACTGTGCATAAATTTGCCTGATTTGTGGCTGGAGTGGCTAATTCCTTGAGTACATTTTAGAAAAACAACCGCTGAGCCCTGAAATTGCGATTCCATAACGGCTTTAAATTACCGAGTGCCGAGTCACAAACTTGTGTTATACGTAGGGGGGGGCGCTACTGCCCCCACCGCCCGGAGATGGAAACAATAAAATCCGGGGATGAGTGAGCCATATAGTCAAACAAAATAAAGCCAGATGGGATGCTACATGATGACAGGAAGATGTTATCTTACAACGGCATCTCGTTGGATCACGATGCAGTGTGGAGGTGAGGGAAGAGCTTAAGTGCAACCTCCACCCGCCAAGATGATGTGTTGTAGCGTCACTTGTTAGATGTACAATCTTGATTAAGGACTGAATAATTTAAATAAAACACATTACGTAATAACTAGCTAGCACAAGAAGCTAACGTGGCGTCACCCTTGTAGGAGCACAGCTTAGAACTTGTTTTATTTTTTGCTCTCCATTCCTTGTTTTTCTTTTTCATCTATAAAAAAAATAAAATCTGAGCTTCTCCATTCCGTCGCCCTCTATTGGTCATTGTTTTCATGTTATATATTGTTCTTTTTTTTTTTTTTTTCTCAGTTTAGTCATGACCGTGATTGGCTGTTAGATCCCTAATCACATGTGATTGTCACCGGCAAGTGGGAAAAAGTGTTTTTAAAATTCATAATTGGACATGAAAAATAATGAAGTTTAATTGATTGAAGAAAACTTTTGTTTTTTTTACCTCGCCCGGTTTGGCACGTTGCTGGATAAACGTCCAGTTATAAACATCATCTTCGCTTATCTTTTCTGGCGTGCTGTGCCTCGTTACAAAATCCAATAAGAGAAGATTTAATATCCATAAATTGTCTTCATTACAAAGTTATAGTTAAGAAATATCGAAAGTATACCCCAAAGTGTCATTTTTATCGTAAACGGGCAGGATGATATCATGTAAAAAGGATGTGATGATATTCAAGTCTTGTCCTCCAGCATTATCTGGGAGCTCATAAAGAGATGAAATTTAATATGATGCTTTCAGTCAATTTAATTGAATTTTAATTGCCACTTTGGACAGAAGGTTTAGATTTAATCAATAAAATATTCAACTGTTGAGTCTTTTCGCACGAAAAACCAGTGCATCCAGAGTGTAAAAAAATAAATAATAATAACAGCCTGTTTATGAGCTCCAGATGCAGATCGAAAAGAATGCAGCGGCTAAATAACGCAAGGCGAACAAGCGCCGCTTCTATTAATTACGCTGGTGTGGAAGAGCAGTCGGTCACCTTCAAAGGAAAGCCTCGTTTTAATGTGCCGGAGCTATAAATATTTGCAAATGTCACACCTTGGGAAGACAGCGTCAGGCCAGAGCTGAGGCGATAAATCAGAGGTGAAAAAGAAAGAATGGCTCTTTGGTATTTTAAAAATAATTACTCGTACAAAAGGGGATAATGAATTAAGCTACGCATTCCACTAAAACAGACCATTAGAAGAGGATTAGTTTATTAAACGCTTCTTAGAATTACCCTGACGATGTTCAACCATCCATAATTCATGGGAGAACAAAAAAAACGTCAATTAGCTCTGTCAATTAAAATTAATTAATTGATTTAGTGATGACCTCATTGTCCAACAAAAAGTAAAAGAAATCTATTTTAATATAAATATTTGTATAAATATAATTATATTATAATTATATAAATAATATATTTTTTTATATATTTATTTAACTAAAAACTGACCAGATTGGACACATTTGATTTTTGTATAGAGAGCTGAATGTAGGCTAGTAGAGCGTCCACTACCGCCGATATTACACACACACGCACTAGTTGTAAATCATCAGCAACCTTACCTCGGCTGCACCACGGATGAGAGGAATTTATCCTCCATCCCTACAGAGAGAAAGATGACATGGCCTATCCTTTAAGGCTCATAAAAGTCTAAATTAAATATCAAATGGAAGCAGTGATGGATAGTGCCCCCGCCCCAAAAAAGCCTCCAGCCCCGCCCACCCACTGCCTGAAACGACAGGTGCTCCTCACATGACTGGAGAGCCAGACAACTTTATTAGAAGGATGCTTCTCACTTCGCACATGTAGGAAATAAGAGTCAAGGCAAAGGAACGTAACAATGGACCACTGGAATGCCGCCCCCCCCTACATGACTTCAAAGTCCCATTTGTCACATGGAGGAATTACAGACATGATATTCTAAATCCATATTTATAAAAAAAAAAAAATGGTGATGTTTCGCCATCCTCAGCAAAAGAGCCCTTCAAAAGAATTCCCGCATCAGCCTGAGCCCCGCACAATGGCTGCCGCTATCGCTACGCGGGCTAAAAGTGTACATTACCAATCATCAATTGTCGCCCCGCTTTGTATCATCCCCGAGAGAAAATCCCAATCTGCTCTTGAGCCCACGGTTGATGGACACGCCATTATTCACTGCCGCTTCCTCAGGAATGGGGACAGGCATAAAAAGGGACGGCCTTAAGATTAACCCCGCCTCCCCCACCCTCGCTCGCTCTTTCTCCGGCTGCTTGAATCCGAATGAAAAAGACGATTCACTTTCCTTAATCAAAAAGTTTTTATCATCTCTCCTCCTCAAGCCAAAGCCTTGGGGATAATTCATTTGCTTGTCCCGTGAGTTGACACTCGGGGAGGGCAACCATCGTGCTGGAGCGCAACCGGAACCAACTTGGTGCCCGCGCAAGTCCTGCACTATTTCTGGTAACCCAGGGTCCAATTTGCCGTGGCGCTTGCAGTCACCCGAGCCTCGCGCGGCAAGACTCGGCGTCGTCACGCCTCATCGCTTAGCAGAGGGGTGCAAATTTGTTATCACCCAGGTGTTAATGAACTGCGGCCTCGTGCGGGCCTTAATGAGCGTGGGCTTCCGCGCTTTACAAGACCCGCCATCTCTCGCCACATTCTTCGGCCTGGAGTTTTGTGTCCCTCTTCTTGGATTTCCACCAAGTCCAAAGCAGCCAAAAGACAAAGGCGGCGTGTGGGTGGTTCTTCAGATCACAAATTGTACAGGCCACCGGGGGGACCAGAAAGTGGCAGGCTCTCTGCGAGACATGCTGCCGAGGGAGGAGGGAAAGGGGGACGGACTCTCAATCTCGCCTTCTTTTCCACCTGTTCTTCCCCCAAATTGGCAGCTGGCAGGCAAATGAATGCGGTGTGAAGTGAGCCCACTGAAGTGGAGGGTCCCGCTGTTTGGCCAACAAAGGAACTCGGTGCGAGACATCTGCTGTTCAGTTATCAGAATACATTGAGTCACGTGCCTCCGTTTCCCCTTGCTCGCTGACCCTCGGCTGCCTGACATTCACGTTCTTTCTTCGGGCATACTTCTCTTCTTTGGCTCCGCCTCCTTCTTGCAATCTAATGGATGCTACGCTAGCTACAGGCTAGCTGACCAGAAATCTTACCAAAAAAAGCTTTCCATGCCTCTCTATTGCGTTATCTGCGGATATCACATTCTCATCCCGCGAAGTATCTCGAACCGGACCCCCACGGCCAGGTCAGGCACCAAAAAGAGAACCAGTGGTGACACGGTCGGCATCCGCAGACGTGACTTCCCGCCCGTGCTCACGCTATCGCCGTTTACTTGAACATCTAATCCGGGTAAAGTGTGTCATCCGCTTTTGCACGCCGCTCACTCGCCACCGCGTCCTCCAACATCTCCCAGTGGTGCTCACTTGCGGGAAGGTTGTACATCCAGGAAGGGACACCCCCACACACACACACACTCGTGTAGTGCGTGTAAACTAGATGACTTCCTCCAGGCAGGTGGCACATATCCAGATGTTCTTTCAATTTCCTCCACGCCTGCATGTCTGCTTTTGTATATGCGCGCACGCATCACCCCCCCAAGCTGGTGACCTCCCGGCATCACCACTGGAGCACTTTACACCGTAATGACTTGTATCGCCTCAGGCCCTGACACATCTGCGTTGGCTCTCCCTCCATCTCTGTCTCACCGGCTTTTCCCACTTTGTCTTTGACGCTCTACTTTTGTGTTTTCTCCTGTGCACCATCGCTCTTGAGCAGGTGCTTCCCTCAGCTTGTTCCGTAGCACAGCGACAATCAAGTTGTACCATTCGCCTTGCGAGGACATGGCGACGGCAATTCCAAAGTGTAATGCGCGCACCTCCGTCAAAATGTACACGCGCGCGTCTGTACTTGTATGCATATTTATGTGGACAGGCACACACGTACACACTCAGCCTCCCTCGCCACACATGGTGTCTTGTTTTCAGGTTCATTAAGTCCCAGTGTTAGCCGGAGTGGCTGACAGGATGAGGAACAGCGCCGAAATCTGCCCCTGCAGGTATCCGTTCACATTATCATTTGGAGAAAGCCCTTGTTGCGGCTCAGGGCAAGGGTGGCGGAGTGTGTGTGTGCGTGTATCCAATCACTTCCTGTTCCTGTGCAACATGGGCGGAGCTAGAGGGGGCGCATGGGAGCAGCCCTCCCCCCCGGTGCCAGGCCAAATCATTGACTTCGTTGTTTTTTTTCCTGATTTTCCAAGGTAGGTAAATCGGCAATCGAGGGAGCGGGTGAGCAGTGGCTAATTTGTATGAGACCGGCCAACCATCTCAAAACGGGCTCGTTTCAACAAGAGCCAAAACAGGGGGTGTAAAGTGCGCTGTAATTTCCTGATATTTTGACAAAAGCATGTTGCTGAACCACTGCAAGCGTATTAAATGATGCAAAAAAAAAAAAACGCTTCCCATGTGCCGTAAGACTACGTTATTTACAGTATCACGTCAGATCCATCAAATGACGTGTTCGTTTTGGACGGCGGCTCTAAGCGGTGCGGCTGGCGATATTTACGAGCGTTGATTTAACTGCCGGATAGGGTCCTCTTGTGAAACACGAGCCAGTTCCAGCATTTAACCTCGCCATACTAATTTATGCGCCGTGGCATAAGGTACTTCATCATCGGCTCTTTGGGGAGAGACGCTCATCTCATTAGGCGGGATTTAATGAAATGCGGGGATGTGCTTGCTAACAAAAAATAAATAAATCCAGTGTAAATCCTGCCCTCGATCAGGCCTGAGGAGAGTACAGTTGAGTGTCGTTGAACTCCATAAAAGTGCAAAAAGCTCATTAAGCGGCGTCGGGGACTCACGTGCTAACAAGCTAATTCGTCACAATGCTTCGAGTGGAATATTTACTAACCGTGTCGCTAGTCGCTTCCGTGCGGCAACATCCGTAGCGCCCTTGCCCGCAGCTAACTCAGAAATATTAAAGCCTTCTCAATGCACTGAGAGCAAAATGAGGGCAGACCGTGGACCGTTCTTGGCAGGCGCGGAAGAAACGTCGTCGACATTAACGTCGTCATTTACATAAAATGACTTACTTGCTAGCGTGTTGGTGTCATTTGCTCCAACCGAGTATGAGGAGAGTTGATTCATACGGGCATTGCCAGGGAGCCTCCTGCTTGCTCTTCCACATGGCTAAACCCTGCAAGAACCACAAAATGGACAATATAAACACAAACAATAAAGACGATACACAGAGCCACATGGTGATTATTATTTTCCAACAGTCACTGCCCAAAGCGGGTCGAGACATGAGTGCCCTTATCGTCTGAATAAATCTCTGAAAAGTGTTAGTGTCCTATTTGCTGTAGCAATTTTGAAAAAATTATTTTTTCTGGTCTGCGGGTGACATTATTATTTCCTGTTATTTCTAAGGGCAAATCACCCAGAATGATTGCAATTACAAATGGGAAAATTCAGAAAAAAAAAGGGGGGGGGGGTGAAGAAATGGCTGTTGGGGAGCATTTGGAGGGTGAGGGTGAAAAGCGACTGAAAGGCTGTAATTATCGGAAATAGTCTGATAATGTGTATTATCATGCCATTAAATGTAAATGAGATGGAGCTAAAAGGCCCGACGTGGACGACTTGTGGCTTGCTGGAGGGTAAAAAGGAAAAAAAAAAAAAAAAAGGAGGGTGAGGTTGAAATAAAAACATGCATTTTAAGAAAAATAAAAGTCAATGCTTTGTTCATTTGTAGCAATACAAACAGTACGGAAGCAGCGGCTCGTAAAAGAAAAAAATGTGAACAGATAATATAAGTTAGCAAAAGATTTAAGGATGCAGCTGGATTGTGGGAGTGGTCCTGATGCTTTCTGAATTGTCTTCAGTGTGTGTGTGTGTGTGGCGGTGGGGGGGCGTGTGTGTGTGCCTGTGTGTGTGTGTGTGTTGCCGAGCCAGCATCATTCCACTCCAGCTGCTTAATAAGGCCGTCTGGACGAGCGAGCACCACCTACTCCCACCCTCGCCACCCTTCTAAGAAACATTACGCTGAATATTAATGTGCCGGTCGGAGACGTATGCCATTAAGTTTGGCTGGCCATTTCTCTCTGCCCTTTTCCAACCACTGTACAGGAGTTAATGAATCGTGGGTAAAACAGTGAACAGCAAAGAACCAAGGAGAGATAGAGAGACGGCCAAAGAAAGAAATTGGGTGCTGAGGTGGGTGGTTATTTGTCAGAAATGGAGAAGCGTAGCTTGTCACATGGGGGACAAAGAATGAATAGAATTAAAGGAGCGATGAACGGGCGCTTTTTCACGGTGAATAGAAAATGGCCGACTTCCTGTTTACCTTGATGTATGGATGGTTTAATTTATTGGTTGGGAGTTACAAAACCCGTATCCAAAAAGTCTCAAAGATTTTGGACATGGTTTGTTGGTGGATATTTCTTTCAGCTCAGCTATCTTTTTTTTTTTTTTTTGAGAGAGGAGAGCGGATATTCCTCCCCGAGTGGCACGCACTTGCAGCCTCAGCAAACGTGAGCTGTTAAGACATAATTTGCGGCGAATAGCCAGAGGAGGGGGGGGGGGGGGGGGGGGGGGGGCGCTTTTTGATATGCAGAAAAGCTGACCTCCCGGACCGCCACTTTAATTGGGTTTTTAATTTTCCGGGCCATCTGACGGTATCAGACGCGAGCTTTGCCCACCGTGACGAGAGGAGACCGACGGGAAGAGGAGCGAAGAAGGGGGGGGGGGGGAGCGAAGGGGAGTCCACGGGGCTTGGGATGGAAATTTGCCATTAAGAGTGACGAGTGTGGCATTGTACACGAGTGAAGGCCGTTGACGGGATGCCACCCTCGGAGACGGGGAGGAAAAGTGCAGGCACAAAAGGCCCGACTTGCACATTTGAGGTGCAGCTGAATAGACGCTTGAAATTATCCGGTCATTTCTACACAGCACTTTTATCTGAAAGTTTTCCTCTCTTTTTACCATGTCATTAGATTTCACTCACGCGGTCAAGAAAAAAAAAAATCCGCATTTTCGAGTATAACCCGCACATATTCACAAGTGCCGTGCCACTCACGCCGACCGCACTTATCGCCCGCGCCAGTTCATCTAGCTGGCGAGCGCCTCGTGGTTTTTACCGACGACTACTGCGTGTTTGTTCAATCGGCGTGAGACCACACAAAGAGTTTTGGGGGCCCCTCTAATCTCCTACGCAAACAAGACAGCAATTACACCGGCCAAGATAACGAGGGGACAATTTCATCCGCAGTGACAGTACAAGCGAGTCGGGGGGTGTCGGGTCAGAAGAGAAGATGAAGAAAGACGGAGGAAGAAGAAGGGGGGGGGGGGTTCACCTGCCTGTCAGCTTTCACTCGGGTCAATGTGACACACACACATGGACGGACGGGCTTATCTGTCGGGCGACAGGAAGTGCTGGAGTACGAAAAAGATCTCACCACTATTGACAAACTGACATATTTAGACATCATTGAATTCAATTGGAGCAGCACGTTGTGCTAGTGGTTGGCAAGTCCGCCTCACCCTTTGGAAGTTCAAGGTGGGAATTTCGACTTTCGAATTCCGTCTATCCATTGAGCGTATATTGATATTTTTTCGTTTTGTGTCATTCAAAATCCTTTCATGTGAAATTGCGTGCGTACATTACAAAAGCGGACATCTCATGAGAGTCTTTGCTAATCGGCGCAGACAAATGCTATGGCAACAAAGGCAGCGGCTCGTACGAACAATGGGAACCCCGCAAAGTAATTATTACATCCAATATTAATTTAATTACAGCGTTTGGTGCAATACAGTCACTCAGGAGTGTTTTTTGTAATGAGCATCATTGGCCTTCCGAGAACTGGGATGTTCACATTTAAATTACAACGTAGCTCTCATCAAATGTGAGACTGCTTTTTTATTTTTTGTTCCTGGTGGCCACACTTTGCATTTGGCTGATGAGAGACGGTGTAGCTGTCAGCACGATGACTCCATCCGAATCAGAATAAGAATATTAATCATCTCTCCTGGGCCTTCTTCTCTCTCGCTCGCTGTCGCTTAGTGAAGCCAGTAATGTAATTGCAGTTGTTTTCTATATAATCACTAGCCGGATCGAGCCGGTGCCATTACAAACACTCGACAAGGGAGCTTTTGTTTGGATCTTTTGATTTGAAAGTCAGGTTCTTTTTTTTATTTTTTTTTTTATCTGCCGTGTTGAACACAAAAGCAAGTTTGATTGGCGGCGGAGTTTGCATCCTTTTTATTTTTTCTACTCCTTTCACCCTCGCTCGCTCGCTGTGTTATGTAAATTGTTATTGTGTTTTCACTCAAGTTGCCGGAGAAGTTTGTCAGACGGAATAATCCGCATCGGCCCGCTTTTTTTTTTGTTCGCAGTCTCAGTAGAACATGGCCGAACAATTTTACGTTGATAATAAAATAGTAAAATTGAAATAGGTGGTTGATTCTGTTCTTTGTATGCTCCAAATGAGGCATCATCATCACTGCCTCAACCAGCACACGCTAATTTGCCACTAGCCATCCATTCGCATGTCTCACTGTCTTTCTCCCACCCCCATTTTTCTTTTTTAAATATTCACACTTTTTAATAAAGCAAGACGCCTCGGGACGTCACGCGGACGGACAGCTGCGCTGGTGGTCGAGGTGAAAATCAACCCCAGGACATGTCAAAAAGGGTGTGACTTGCGGGCCTAAAATTAGACGGGAAAATGTGGCTGTCGGGAGTGAGAGGTGGGCAGAAGAAAGGAGGTGTCGGGAGAGGCCCTAGTCCATTTACTGTAAATCGACGTACGACTCGGGGTTGCGCCTCAGGAAGTAGCTTCCTGCAGTCACAAGTGCAGCGGTATTTATATCATAACACACTTTGATGCCAAAAAATACTCGTAAGTGACGGATTGTCACTGGAATGTATCCAACGGTTGAAAGCGCAGTCGTTGCCTAATGCTTCCAAAAGTGTTTAATGCGCCTGCCATGTTTGCTCGGCGGGGGTCTCGCAGAGGACGACCAAGATAGCTGTTCTGGGTCACCGGGGTTGCCGGTGATTTGACGAAGTCTTTTAAGCGATGTCGGAAGTGGCTCGCTGAGGTTTTGGCCACACTGGCGCTTTTTTGTCGTCCTATTATTCCGCTCGCTGATTGAGATAATAAGCGAGGCTTTCTCGCTTGGGCCTTTCGACACTTTGCCTGTGCTGAAAATGTCCTGTTGTTCCACTGTCACTCCCTGTGCTTTTTATTTGCATTTATCCTTGGTTCCTTTCACTCAAGGTCATTTATGGATTGAGACCACTAAGAGGGGTGCTCAACCTACGGCCCGTGGGTCATATAAGGACTGCCACTCAATGGAAAAATACGATGAAACCTCAATGGACGATTCAGGTCTTTGCTTTACAGTGGTAAAGTTTCTGGGCCGAAACCGAAAACTGAAGAAAGCAAGGCCAAAAAACAAATATTGAAATACGGGAAAAACATTACAATACATTAAAAAGAAAATTGGAAAGGCATTTTGCCTCAAGGTGGATCTCCAAAAGTTCACAAGAACACTAACATGGACCTTCCGCCTAGACTACATATGCTGCAGGATTTAAATACAAAGTACTTTAGGGTTAAGTGGCATTGCAACCCCCCCCTCCTCTCACAGCACCCCTGCAAAGCTTGATTTATTTGCTTTTGTATAAAGCCAAATAAGGAGATTTTAAGAGATAAAAAGTAAAGGGCACTTCAATCCACTAACACACTTATGGTATTGTGCTGTCTGGCTCGCTACTTGTGTGTTAAGATCTTCGTTTTGTTCAGCTACTTAATGCTAATTAGCCCCCGCTGAGTGGGGTTTTGTTTGTTGGTTTGTTAACACGGGATTAGTTTCGTTACTTTTTATACAACCTGGCCAAAAAGGTCTATTTTGAATCCTTTTGACCATTACGAGAATATCGACGTAGATGAGCAAATGGCAAAAGTTGAAAGGTCAGCGGAGGAATGGTATTAAAGAAGACATGAACTAGGCCCACGAGATCCACGAGTGGGAGGGGGAACCTTCATAGCCGCCTTTAGGGACAACTCGGATAGATGTCCTTATCGTTCCCCGCAGCTCCCCCGCAGCTAACCGATTGGAGTGGGAGCTGTCAATCACGGCTGACTCGTGACGTCTCACTTGGGCCAAGAGACGGGACGGCGGCAGGCAAATCACTCCGAAATGACACAATCGCTGTCACGCCGCTGATTCATCAGCCGGCGCTCGGATACGTCGACTGCTGACTGACTGAACGTGTTTGGCGAGCGAGCGAGCGGTGGGCGTGGGGGGGATATTTGTGTCAACCGTAAATGAAATCTTGTGCAATAACTTCATCAGAAAGAGCAAAATTAGGATACAGGAATGGAAAATGTGGATTTGCTTTTGTTCCATCATCCTTGAACAAGGTTTGCTTGCTGAAAGCATATTCCCACTGACACTAAGAACATTAAAAAAAAATAAAAATAAAAATATTGGCGAGTCTTTGGAACCCACTTAGAGAACTCCTGTCACCATAAAAAAAAAAAAAAAATCCTGTGAAGCATTTCTCAAGGTAAATACTTGAGTCCGTTCCCACGGGTGCTTGGAATTCTTGAAAACGCTTGACTTTTAATGATCACCTTTTAAGATTTTGAAGGACTTCAAAGTATTTGAAACACAAATTGTCAGCTTGAAAACAGCAACTTTTCATTTGAACATTGTTAGTAGCCAAAAATAATTTAAGTGTTGGCCCAAATACAGTCCATAAAATCCTCATCTGATAAACCTTGGAGAAAAAACTCGTCGCTTGCCCAAGTTCCCACTGCAGTGCCCAGTGATGCATTTACTCAAAAGATATTTATTCAATTTCGCAACGGCGGGGACAGCGGACGCTATCCCCGTTAAACGTCTGCAAACACCTTCCTCTGCCACTGACACCTTATTAAAATATGTAGATTAATTTGCAAGCGCTTGGCTGTGCGCTTGGAGCAGGGTGCTCGAGATTGCGCTCATATTTGTAATCTTGGAAAAATTTAACAGCGAGCGAGCGCTTGTCAATTAAATGGGACGGAATGATGGGGAAGAGGAAGATTCATCTTCATCTCCTTGTTTCACGCTCGAGTGGCCGCAGAGTTATCACTTAACGGGGGCTTCAGATAATTGGCAGCGTTTGGTGTGTGCGTGAGCGCGCGTGCGTGTGGATGGCGTACCTTCGATTGTAGACGAATTTGTATTCTGCGCCCAGACGGCGGCGGCGGCGGCTCGATACACTTTGGCAAAGTGCAGGCTAGCTGCTGTCAGTTTCTGCGCGTCACCTAGAAAAAAAAATAATGTCATTCCAACTGAGAAAGGCATTACGAAAAGAGGAAGGTCAAGCAAGAGCCTGGAGAAAGTATTGGGTTTTATGTCATTTTGATTTCAAGTTGATTGATGTCCACCTTTCGCCCTATTACGTGCCCCCCCCAACGACAGACATTTAGTAAAAAAAAATAATGAACCTTCCATGACACATTAGATATTTTAAAACTACTGAGCTCACTTGTTAGTTTAGCAGTTGTTGCAGCTAAGCTTGCTTAGCAGTTGTTGCGGCTAAGCTAACTGATCACTATATAGTATAGTTAAAATGTTGTTAAATTTAGTTCCGACAGTCAGAAATCAAACAATTCCATTTTGTTAGAGAATTTTTTTTTTTTTTTAAAAATCAATATTGTGTTAAGATGGTGATTTTGAAGTTTGAAAGTGAAGGTTTCGTGTCAAAACCACTTGTAAGAACTTTTGCTGACTTGGCTTGCAATAATCTTTTAAGTTGTTGCTGATATATTATTATAATATTATTCATTTATGTAATTTTAAGTTTTTTTTGGTCCTAAAAACAACAGAAAAATTTCTGTCCATGCCCGTGATAAACAAAAATGTAAAGCCTTAGTTTCCAAACGTATCAACACATACAGCTAGCTAGTCGTTCTCCGTTGGCTACGCATGAATGAGACACCAGAACAATGATCTGACAATGAGGTTCCCACACAGACCTCTTTGTCATCAAACACAATAACGCAATTTGAGCTAATTAAATCGGAGCTAATCGACAATGATTGAGCCTCACATTTGACTCGAATCAAATTAGCTGTGCCTTTTTTCCGACAATGCCGGTGGCGCTCCGTGACTGCGTTACGGAGAGGTCGCCAAAGGTCTTCGGAACATGTTTGGATTGATCCGGCGACAGGAAATTATCAGCTGGCCACAATCAATAGGACGGTTAGGGATATCAGGAACATCTGTCAAGGCATTCTGTTTTTTTTTCTAACGCCTTACGCTTTCTTCATCTTACTCCTCCTCTTCTATTTCCCAACTGGTGCATGCAAAATCGTGAAAAACGATTTACAATTTGAAGATTGCATTGTACTACATTGCAATGTCGATTTCTATTTGATTAATCGTTCAGCCCTAATTCTAAGCCCCACCCAAATTCCAAAACTTCCAGACAGTGTAAAATAGCCGTCGGGCCATTGACTTAAAAACATGATCAAAGGATTTAAAAAAAAAAATGTCAGGAATCGTCTCATATTTAGGGTCTTTTCAGAAAAATATTTCGATCGGTATGCGAGACCCAACTATCAAACTTACTGTGCTAAGTTTTCGGAGCAAAGTTACAGTCGACCTGTTGTGGTCTGTGACAGATTTAGCCATGGGGGCTCTCGCTTTCTTTGACTACACTGAAATAAAGACCCTAGGGCTCAGTGAGAAACTCACACACACATACACACACACACAGAAGCTGTCTTGACAGTGTCTAGTTTCACCTCCCCTCAGCACTTTTACATCCCTCAGGCAGGATTTTGCAATTCCACTTTCGGCTCACTTTGACAGTCAAAGTTTCAGCCGGAAACTCCTCTAACTCGTCCGCGCCATCATTTTGTCGGGGTCGATGAAAACGAATTTATTCAGGCGCAGCCGACGGTAGCCGGACGGTCGCTTATACGGGCTAGGTGCGGTTTGTACACCAACCAGGGTTGACTTGGTCGGGCGCTGAGTGGCTGAGCTGACAGCCAGACAGGATTAGGAAGGGTCGCTCCTGACATTTGACACAACACCCAACTGGGGGGAGAGTTAATTTAACGGTGAGGGGTTCAGGGGTCACGGGCCTTGAGGGATGGAAGACATGCCGGAGCTCCATAGTGGTAAATAAGGGTGAAATGTCTTCAGGAAGTGTCAGAAATGGAGTGAAAAGTTCATGATTTTTACATGCGGCTTCAGAACAAGTGCTTGGCCGGCCCCGTCGCTCGGTAACTTCTTGCCTGACCGCATTGCTCAGCCAAGCTGAAAGCGGCGCGGCGTTGTCAGGTTGGAGTGCTCTAATTAGGCTTCGCTTTAATTTTCCACGATGCTCCGCTGCCCTTTCAATGGCTATTTCAAATTCAAAGCGATGCTAATTGCATCGTGGCGTGCCCAAGTGTCACCTCTTGGTCATTTTTTTTTTTGCAATTTCCTGAAAGAAAATTTCAACTGAATATTTCCCTTTGTTAAAATGGAAGCGCCCGTTGCCGTTTGATGCTATTTACTCTCGTCCTGGCCTGGCTCGGCGTTGTCAGGTGAGGTTTTTGTATTCGTCTTGAAAGGGTTCTCCTTGAAGTGACTCGAGTGTCAGCTTCCGTGACGCGTCGTCTTTTCGATTGTCTTTGCGCTCGTCGGAGATGTGAGGACGGAGCGCCTCCTCATCCGTCACAATATTGATACTGTACGATGGCTGTCGAGGCACCACCCCCCCCTCCCGTTTGCCTACGCCAGCTTCTAATCTGCCCTGACAGACCGTGTGGCGCTTGAATGATAGATAGCAGGTGTGACATCACAAATAAGAGAGGATGAAGTTGTGAAAGAAGGATGAAAAAACTTTTCTTGATGAATTAATTTGGGTCTGATGATCTATTGTCGTCTTTTTTATGTCTTTTGATCCAATTACGAAGCGATGGTTGATGATGGGATGGCTGCTTAGACTTTTAATTTTTAAGCAAGAATTACACTCAATATTTATATGAAAAAAATATATAAAACAAAGAAATGAAAATTGAGAGTGTTAGCTGAGTTGCCCCCTGGTCCCACAGGAAAGATTCTTAAATTTGTTCATTTACCGAAAGGAAGAAGTTGAAGGCCGTGATTTTTTTTTTTTTCTGTCAGATTTGCAAAGATTATTCCCATCATGATCCTATTAGGCACAGGGTGAATGTGACTTCTTAAGAGGGATTTATGAGAAAAATAGTTCCCTGCAAAAAAAACGAATGGCTCGCCAGGACATACCAAAATGTATTGCCCCCTTGCGAATACAATTCGAGGGGCTAAGTTTGGGTTCTCAAGACCGGCAAACCTGAAAGTCATAATCCCGGACCATAAGTACCACTTGGCGTTCCCAGCGGGCTCCTTTCCGGGAACTTTGAGATTGCTGAGGCGGAGCTGATGTAGATGAGGATTAATCTGGCCGAGCACCTGCAGTCTTGCCCACATGCAGAAGCTTTATGGTTAAGTATATATTCCTAAAATCTGTATCGGATTAAAATTAGTTTGAAATAAACCAGACAATATTTTTAAGTACAAAATGAAATCAGCCACTAAAATAATATATAAGATGATACAAATGATATAAATATAAAATGTTAAACCAGGATACAAATATGACAAGCCTTTGGCAGCTAACAGGGCAAGTCGCCAGCTAGCTTGAGGAGCTAAAGTAGCATTCGCCACCTTCTTGTCTAACCGCACCAACAGCTGGACTCAAATGCACAACAACGGATTGCTAAATTATTTTGTTCGCCAAAACTATTCAATGCCGCAACAGAAGAAAAACAGAAAGTAAAAATTAACTTTGATACAGCTCAAAGCCTGCCTAGCGAAGGACGCTAACGGTTTGAATTTATAGGAATGTAGGGGGAAATTTTTCATGAAAATTTAGATCAAATTCAAACATCTGGGGCGTACCGATGAACATATTTGGAGGTGGAGCTGAATAAAGTCTTAAGGAGGATTCAAGCTTGAGTTTGCTATTAAATGCATTCACTATCAGGCACTCATTTTAATGAACGAGGCTTATCGTCTCTTGTCCTTGCGCGGTTTATTGTCTTCAGGTCAGGCGCCCCTGTGGTTGTCGCCATATGTGAGCGAAGCAGGGGGTGCTCCGCCCCAACCCCTCCTGGAAGCCTGCTGGTCATGCCACTGAGCTCAGGTAAGTTCCCCATAAATGGATCATCCCCTTCCCAACTCCCCACGCTCCAAACCAAGCGGGCACCCAAGGGAGCGGAGGTGTTAAAACCTGAAGGGCCTTTGCCTGCTGCCCAAGGGCCCGGCCTTCCCGGCCCTCCTCCTTTCCGTCCCCCCCCCTTGAGCATGCATCCATCTGCTCCTCGCCCCCGCCCAGCTGGCCACCTTTGATCCCACCAAATTTGAACTAAAACGAGGATGATGACTGAGCTCTTCCAGTTTGTTCTGGAGAAGCGAGGGAGGAGGCAGACGAGAGGAAGAGCCAACGTCCGCTACTCTGAAATTTAGTGGTGACGTGCTGATGAATCCTGTATCGGGATAAATGCGTTTCGCAGGTGGTTCACCCTTTAATTGGCAATTGACAAGTAGGCGCCAAAGCACTTTTTCTCTTTTCGATACAGCAAATGAAGGTCCATGCCGTTCTTAGAAACATTGCGTATTTGTGCTTTTGTTTCTCGCAAACCAAATTGCTTCCCCGGAAAATATAATGTAAATAATTAAAACTCAATGATTAAACAGTGCGATAATATTTAATTAAGGCATCTCATTAGAATTCTTGGTGCAGCGCCATTAATAGGTCATTAGCACAATTAATTCATTAAGCTTCCCCTAACTACCAAAAGGAATTCAATCCATAACGAGATGTTTTTGAGGGATTTAATTAGGTAATCTGCGCTCCCACAGAGGCCGGAATACAAAATCTAATGCGAACTAAAATTACCGCTAAAACTCACTGAACTTCTCGTTATGGGTCGCTGGGAAAATAAATTGTGATTGCTCCTGCGGCCATTTTGACGTGAGGTAGAAAAAAGAATCTACTGGCTTGAGCAACACGGAACCTTCTTGGTCTTTGTAATTTAACGCAAAATCAAGGGAGGAGAATCCTTCGCCCCCGTAGCGTGAACAATCCCGGCGCCGGATCGGCCCGGCAACCCGGCTCGCATATATAAAAAGCGGTTGGTTATCTACGCATCCGCCCGCCTCCGTGTCCGTACGGCTGTGTTTAATCACGGCGGGTCCGATGGGAGAGGTCTGTTTTTCCGCCCGCCGGCATAATCAGAAGGGGGCCGCCGTGCGTTCCGGTCATACGTATTAATCCCGCCTTGCTATGGCTCTGGCCTTATCAGCTCCCAAAGCCCGGCTCTCATGGGATCCGAGCTGCTGCCTCAGCGCCCTCTAATCCGCCCTGAGAAATTGTTAACGCCATGTAAATGCATCCAGGGATGATATATGGCGTCTTGTATAACATACGTGTTATTGTTGAGCGTTTTGCATGCGGCTTCGGAGAATTATGCATAGAATAGGCGAAGGGGGGGGGGGCGGAGATGGTATTGACTGATGGGGATAACAAACGTCCAATATCGTTTTAGATGCAAATGTTCACTCGGTGTTACGGGGACAAATCTTTTGGGCCGCTTAGGATATGGACGAAAGGGAAATAGCGTAGGGATCGGACGATTTATCTATGTGGTGGTGAGGAAGCATCCAGATAATTGTGTTAAACAAATGTATGTACTGTATTATTGTAATCTGACTCCCTGAATGATTAAAACTCAATTCAGTTCTATTTTAAACATGACATAATTATAAATAGTTTGTGATCTGCTCAGGATAGGCAAAAAAAAAAAAAAAAAAAAGTCCTTGAAATATATTTTTGTCTTTTGTTTTGACAGCATTGCTATACTGTCAATTCCAGCTTGGTTTGTCATCGCTAGCTTCCATCTTGTTTCTGTTTTTGATGTGCAGCGTTTCATCTTTGGCCTGTCAGTGTGGAAGAGAAGCATCAAAATGTATTGGAAGTTGGCGTTGTCAAGAATTGTCAATAAGAATACACTGTCAACGATACACTGCAAGATATCGACGTCATTATTTTCAACCTTCCCTATCGTGAAATGTCTCCGGTTTTGTTTTGGTGCGTTACGGTTCGAGAACAGAGCAAGAGTCTTTGTTGTCACTTCCTGTCAAGGTTGGTTAGGCCTCGGCGTCGATTCCGACGGACACGGGAAGCCGTGTGATTTTTCTGTAGTCGCTTAATTAGACCCCCCACCCTTTTTCTTCTCGGCAAAGCACTGTCTCACGTGATTAAAGGCAGCTCATTATTATGACTCGTCTCGGTCTCATTCAAGCCCCAGTGAGGCTGCCAAAGACGAAACGTAATGTACGGAAGCTAAAGTTTTGCCTACATTGCATTGGAGGTGAGATTTTACCTCTGAGTCAAATATCCGGGGCATGCTAACCATGCTAACCATCCTGTGCCACTGCAATTAGCATTAGCATAAACAGTCGACCGTTAGTGGAAATGTTCCAAAATGAACACATTTGGAAAATCTCCAGACATCACGGGAGTCCAAACCATAGGGTGCTTTTCAAGCTGAGGACTGATTAGACCGAAGATGGGTCTCGGCTGGAGGACGGACACGACGGCGCTTCCCCCAGAGATCACATTTGCACCTGCCCCGTCCGGAAACAATGCCACCGACCCTTAACTCATTTACGCCGCGCCCTGGGCTTAATTAAAGAAACAAAACCAAAAAAAAAAACATGGCTAATTTGCACAGTTGTCTTTGCCTTGGAAATTGGAAAATTTGTTCACCACTGAGTTTGTTAATTTGCACAGGAAAGTGCCGACTGAGCCGGGCGGACGCGACGGCTTTTTTGACAGAGACGGCGGACGAAAAGCCAGGGGGGAAAAAAACAACCACGCTGCGCACCTCCCCGTCGTGGGAGAACTCAACTTTGATTCAAACATAAAATAATCCTAACTGCTTCATAGTGAGGGATAATCTCCATAAAGTGAAATCACACAAGGGCGGGCGGACGGCGGCGGAATGGGACATCTCATTCTTGACAGGTGACCGGATTGATGATTTAGGCAGAGGGAGGAGAAAAAAAATTGTACAGGGGGATGAATTATGACAGTTTTCATATTAGGGGCAGACTTATCTGGCGTGGAAGAAAAAAAAATAGAGCATTAATGCCAGAGAGTACATGGAGCGATACAATCACAAATTGACCTGCCAATCACCTCAGCCGGGCTTCAAAGGTGCAGATAAGGTCGCCAAAAGCAGATTCCCTCTGTCCTTTTTTTGCTTAAGCACATTTTTGGGGCTTGGCGACAAGAACATGAAAAAGATGTGGGATCATTCAGCCGGCCTCCAAAGTCAAAAAAAGGATTTAACATGCTAACAGAAATAGCCGTTTAATACTTTCTTCATGTCTGGGAAGATACGGTCCACGGGGGGAGTCCCCCAAAGGCTTACAAGGTAATCTCACGGATAGTTATTCATCTAATGATGACTAAGAATGTAAACTAGGGCGGCGTAAAGATGACCCCAATGAGCCGTCCTCGTCCGAGGTGCCGAATCGTCCCCTCGAAAGCAGACGCGGAAGACACGCTAATCCGCGGCGAGGTATTAAAGTTAGCAAATGGTAGATAATACCGGCAGATTCACAAGTGGATGTCCAACAATGATCCGTGTAAGGGCGAATTAAAGCTTCGGGCAAATTGGATGGAGCTAAGACTTAAGATAGCCGAGCTACCGTCGCCACCTTTAGTCCTCATCCGAGAAGCCACATCTGAAAGTTGGCTCGGGACGAAAAATACGTTACGGCTTAGCTCTACGTGCGATAATTACATACTTTCTCAGCTCGTCGATAATCTCGAGAGAAAAAGGTGGAAGAGGAAGGAGGGTGCCGGAGACACAAAGTCGAGGACGGGGTGAGGCGGAGGGGGGGGGGGGGGGGGGGGGGGGGGGTACTTTTTCCGGGGAGATATCACTCCTCACGTTAGCCGGAGCTGTCGTACCTGTCGGCACGGCGCTGACAGGCGGTTTGTTTGGACGGAGGGGTCAGGAGAGGAGTAGGGGGAAGTGGAAGAATGCGGAGGACACTCAAAGTTAGCGATAGCGCGAGGGGATTGGGCAGCAGAGGTGACATCATGATTTATTGACTGCTGGAGGGAAGGGACGGGGAGGGGAGAGGATGGGGGGCTTCTTGACCTGGTCTTGAGGTCACTGTAAAGGCCGCAGGTAGTGGAAAATTTGGGAGGCTTATCTTTCCTTGGCATTCCGAAAGCAGCGGCCGCCGTAGTAATACTAGCTAAAGAAATAAAGATTACATTTTGTTTGAAAAAAAGAAATCACAAAATTTATTGGGAAGTGAATTTATATCTTGTCACTGCCCAATGAAAAGATTCAGTATTATTTTTTTTGTGGAAAAACAATTTGGATAATCTTTTAAGGATAGCCAATACCATTACTTTACAATTTAAATATGTTTAGAAGTATAACTCATTCCTCCAGCATAAAAAAAGATTATTTTGTCTTTAAAAAGCTTGGAGTAGCGTGGTCGGTGTACACAACGCGGCTCAGGCCTGACCCCATTCAGCTTTTGTTTCTGTCTTGTTTACTCAACATCGCCAGGCGGCCATGTTGTCGTCACCTGTGAAGTGACAAAGCCGGTCGCGTATAAAGCCTTAATGAGAGCGCTCACAAAAAAGAAAGAAAAATAAAGCGCAAGAGTGGCTACAGTATAAAGCCGACCTGCCCCCTCATCCTCTCGTCAGCTAAGCAAACATTTAGCTTTTCATGTGACCTGTCGCCGGCCGCTCGGGCTTGCGTGGTAACGTCGGGCAGCTGTTGATGCGGTCACCAGCGCGTTTCCTGTTGGGCCTAAAGCAGCTGCCTCGCCTCTATTCTCGCCTTCCCCACCTCCCGGTGTCAGCGGCAGTCTTGACGACAGACAGCTCCTTTCTGCCCCTGGCTGTTACTGTACGGCGTGGGCCTTTCACGGCTCAAAGAAGTGCAGCCGGCGTGGAGACCACAATGGCCAGGCAAGCATAATGCTAACATGGCAACATCGCTAGAAATCAATCATCGGTTTTGGTTAACGGTGGCACTACAGAATGTGCTCGTATGCAAAGTGGAGTGGAAGTGACACTCCATCCGATTTTAAATATGGACTGTCAGGAAGAGTGAGTGGCGAGTAGTCTGGTAATTAGTTTCGATGCAGCCGAGAGAGTGATCTGGATATGTGATCAGAATGGAATGCGGCCATCTTAGCGGGTATATGCGTGTAGGCATAGCTTTTAAAAGCAAAACAATGATTGCCTAATGCACTTTACGCGCTTTATTTTTATTTATTTATTTTTTTTAACATCACGTCGTCCATAATGAAATCCGACAATTTTGACGCGACGGCCGCTTTCAAGAGGAGACTTTGAAAGGAGTCGTCAGCGTTATTGATGGCGGCGCTGTGCATGTGCGGGAGAGAGGGAGAGGCGGTGGTGGTGGTTCGCTGGGAGGTGTCACATGATTAAAGTGGCGATCGGAGATAGCGGATCGGCAGGCTACGGGGAGAGATAAGAGGAGAGTAAGCATGTTTAAAGGGTGCTGTGATCAGCCATTGCGCGAGGGAAAGCAGTGACAGGTGTATCGCGGCGAGGAAAACAGCGGCGGGGGGTGGGCGACTCCTCTAAAGGCGCCCGGGCTAAAATTAGAATACCTCAGAAGATGCGTCCGTTGCATCGGCGGCGGCGACGATTCAAGTTGTTTTTATCCTTTCTGATAATCACCCTCCCGTGCGTGCATATGTTGCTAATTCAACATTGGAGAGGGGGAAGAAAATGTCAGTTAAGAACTATGTTGACATTGATTGAAGCGCTTCATTTAGACAAAAGTAGCCCTTTGTCGCCATCGCTTGACATACCGGTGGTCAAAAACTATGCCGTGGTTGAGTTGAAGTTTCATTTTGACAAAAGTAGACTTTAACATCTTGTGGCATCTCCAGGAAAATTTTTAAAAAATTGGGGAGTGTCCATAACTCGCAGATATTTGTGGCTAGGCCCCACCGATTAGTATGTGAATATGTAAAGGCAGTGTATCAATCCTGCCTCTTTACCGACTGCAATAGCGGGTACAATCGATATTTTGCCCCGAACCCTACCCGCCACGCCGAAAGAAACTGTCGGCGAGCTACCTGTTTAATTTTTCAGATCTCCTTGAAGCATGTATTTCCTTATTAGTTTGGAGACGTTGGCTTGGCTTGAGTGGATGGATGATGCTGTCAGGGGGTCCCGGGCATTATGGCGGCTCCGTGTGAGTGATTTCCACCGAGGAAAGCCTATTAGGCCTGACAGGGGGATGATGATATTAGGCCGTCATCATTCAGCAGACGCCACCCCCTACGGCGTCATCCATCAGACGGCCCAAAACAGCCCGGCTCACCCTTCCCGTTCCTTCCCCTCCTCGCTCGCAGTGCTTTCCCCGTCGTTCCTAATTGTCCTTGTTTTGAGTCTTTCCGACGATCAAACTCCTCCGCTGCCTCTCGGGCGGCAAACGCAAAAGACAAATTCTGCCCTTTTCCTAGCCCATGAAACATTTAACATTTCATTCCCTGTCTTGGCAGACGCAAGTAAAAAAAAAAATGACCCAATGAATCTTACTTATTGTCTACCATGAGATCCCTCGTCCCCGAAGCCTGAATCCATCGTCCCGCTCGTTGGCATCACCGCCTTAATTCCAAAGCAACAAAAATTGTGCTCGTGTGGAATATAGACAAATTTCAATAAATTCTTCTTCTCTTTGTCCACATTCTCGATCAATTCCAACTTTTGCCCAAAAGGGCATGCCTGACAGAATTTTTCACCTAACAATCCAATCCCTAAACTGCGGTTTTAACCTTTTAAGAGTAGAAAAAAACCCGTTGAGACCTTTTGACCTTTGCTTTGGAACTCTTTTCCCATAGATGTGACCCCGCAGACCTCCAAGCCCTGCAGGGATTGGACGAGATCAGTTCACATGGGGATCAATGCGGACGCATGTTGGCCTTGACAATGGCAACAGTCAAATGCATGCTATTGTTGTTTTTTATCATTTATGGAGGAGTGATTATACACGGCAAATGCAAAAATGAATGTTTTTCTGGCTAATGTTGAACCGACTCGATCACAAAAAAAATACGATTATTTTCAATTACCTACTAAGCGCTTCAAAATTCCCTTTAACATGAATCTATGACAAACATGCTGTATTTTCCTGATCTGTATCTCAAGTCCCATTTTTTTAATTGGAGCTCATTATGGTCCTCCATTGAAAAACTGATTCCAAAAACATTCCGGTCAATTTAGTATCTTGCGAATGATGTTAGCAAAACAAAAAGGAAGGTCCACCGCGACGACAGCTTTCTCCCGGGAGAGCGCCGCGCATCTTCAAACACCAGGCGCCGTTTGGCGCTTTCTATCACGTTCTCTTTGAACGTCGTCAAATCTCTCGTTATGACAGCTATGCAGATGCAGGTCAGATGTTTTATCGACACTCCCCCGCCGCCGCCGCTGCCGCCATACAGTAGATTCTTTGTTTTTGTCTGTCACGTTCAACAATAAAACAGCTTAGTGGAAGGCATCTGCCAACCGGGCTCCTACAGTAAATTGTCCGTGTCCCTTGGGGCAAGGGGCCTGATGTAGCTTGTCTGGCAGTTGTCAATAGAAGCAAAACAAAGTAAAAAAAAAAAGCTGGACTGAAAGGAGGATGTATCGTTTTCAGTCATTACAAAAACTAAATCTGAAAATAGATGCAAAGCGACTTCAAAAAGTAATTATCATGAAGTCAACTTGATTTCTAAAGCCCTTAATCACAAAAGCATCTCAAAGGCCTTCACAAAACTCACAGTGGACAAATGCTAGCAACATTTTGGTGTTACTCAAAAGTGAAATTAGCTTAAAGTAACACGCGCTAGCCCATCCCGAAAGAATGCTCACAAAAAAAAAAAGGTAGCGGATTACCAGACATGTGGCTTGAAAGGTTTTTATGCAAAAGCTGAGACCCCTTCTGCCTTTCCATTAACTGGCTGCATTGAATACTTTAAGATGGTATAGACGGTTTCATAGCGGCGCAATTAAAGGATTACGCTGGCATATAAACGCAGATGTATTTGCTGTTGCGCACGGCCGTTCCGGTTCAGAGCCCCGACTGAGGATATCGAGACATGCGGGGGTGGGGGGGGGGGGATTAAATCAACCCACACACTGATGACGGTTAGTTACTGTAACAGTACGATTGACGTCGTGTGGTCAGCGTGAGCATCTTAATTTGATCAGCTTTATGTAAAGGAGACACTTGGCGGGGTTCGGGTGAGGCCCCCGGCGAGCAGATTAAGTGCAAATGTTTGCCGTGGAATTTGGGCTGTGTGTTCAGCGTGATAATCCCGCCAGCGACCAAACACAGGAGAAAATAACAAATTAATAACAATGGATGTCTTTTGCTTATCATCGCGCGCTTTCTGTTTGCCGTTGCGGGGGGGAGTTGGGGGGTATCCAGACGTCTGGCGGTGCTAAACATCGGAGCAGGCGGCGTGACATGTTTATTTTAGATCAAGACATAGCTTACAGCTCCATCCAAGGCTTGTTCCTAAAATGGTTTATTCCACGTATAAGGCTTTTAACTCTTATAGGTGTCATTTTTTTTTTCTCCTCAAGGAGACATCATCACCTCCATATAAAGTCAATTGCATCGGGCGCGATAAAGCGGCGTTTTATGAAAGGTAAACAGCGATGTGAGAGTTTAGCCGACAAACAATTACTGTATTCATGAATGCAAAGCTACTGGAAGCTCCAAAATGGGACACAATCTGTTTAGTCATTATGGTTGCTTTTAGCATTTTCAAAATCATGTTTTCCAAAACCTTGTTCATGCACTGCGTGTTCTTTTTGTAAGCTTAGTGACAACAATATTTCATTCCACCCATTAAAACTTTGGATTTCTTTTTTATGAATACTTGTTATAGTCATTTATGAGTTCATGAAATTGTTATTATCGGACACTCTTTGTATACATATAACAATTTGGTCTTACCTGATTGTTGATATCGTCCATCTTGGGACATGTCGGCCATTTTGTCACTGCCGTTTTGGAGGAAAGGCTGCAGTCGTGCCAGACCTGAAACAAAGAGCAAAAAGGTTTTTGCAGGCAAATCTACACACACACGCAAAAGCACACTCACACCATGGAAATATGGAAACGAGTGCATTGAAAACGTTTGCACGTGTAGCGCGTCTGTCACATGGAGAGGACGGTGTCATTCTTTGGACAGCCCCCCCCCCCCAATCCCTTTGGCGAGTCCTAATGCCCCTTTTACCTCCCCATTTGCTGCAACCCATTCAAACGCTGTCACTCAGCACCTAAAAATCCATTAGACCTAAAGGCTGCTGTTCATTCACCTGAAAGAATGGAAAAATACACACCAGCAGTTTGTGGGGAACATGAAAATGCCCCCCGCCTACCCACACCGACCCTCCCTTGGACAATTTCAGCCGAAAATCCAGAACTAGCGTCTCACTTTCAGTCAACCGAAATTCCACGATGCGGTTGTAGAACTATTTTGTCCAGCATTACACAAACAAAAATATTGGCTAGTTTACGTTCTCATGTTTTGATAGCAAACGAGTAGTTGACGCCGATTAACTTGAATTGCTTCAAGACACGATTAATCGACAAATCCATCGATAAATCTTCGAGTCAATTTTGATGGCTGCATCACTTTCGCAGCTAACTAGAGTTAAAACAAATGGATCAAACGTAGCCCTCGAAAACGCAGGGTTTCCGAGTTCCACTGTGAAAATGAGCCCTTTCGCTTTAATTACGGGGAATGGCATTGACTCGCCGTGTTGCTTTTGTCCAGCGAAGGGGTTAAGAGGGGATCCGGCGAGCGGCTCACTTCAGCCCGCTCTTTTGACAGAGGCCGTTTGGCCCGAGGTGTGCGCGCTGCTAACCTGACAGCAGGAGCGTGCGACCCTCCGCCGGGCGAGAGGCCTGACAAAAGCTTTCTGTCAACAGGCCGTTTAATAATCAACATTATGGAGTGAACATTGCGCCGCCGGGACGAGTAAACACATCTCTATTGATCCGACGGCGGCGCGATAGAAATACTTTTCTCCGGGCGGCTCGGCTTTCTGTTAAAGTGCAGCCTTTTCACGCCGGCAAAGCATTCAACGAGAAAAGCCGAGAGGTACAAAAGGAGCGTTGACATTTGAGCCGTTTGTAAATAATAGCGTTAGCAAGCCGGCCTATCCATAACCCCCCCCCCCCGAAAAGCGCCGTCCGCCAAGACAGAATGCCGGGGCGCCGCGTCGGAGAAGATCAACACGGGCTGATGTGGTTTTATTTGTCTTTAACGTCACACTCGCTCAGCGTGAAAAACAGTCTGGAGTAAACGCTAACGACACGAACGCTCTTAGACACTTCAAATTGGACGTGAAGCGGCGCGCCGAGAAGCCATTGCACCCCAGTGGAGCGCTAATCTGCTGAAGCTCTCGAGTGAATAAGACCTTGATGGGGAGAGAGGGAGAAAAAAAACACCTCGGGAGCTATTCGCAATACAGATTGATGATACACGATGAGGCCTCACGCTCAGTCACAGAGAAGCGCTTTAGTTTTCTTTGAGTGGAACCTCTGAGGTCGAACACAATATGCTTGCCAACGCTTTCTCATAAGAAATAATGGAGAAAATATTTACAGTAAATATTTTTTTTTTTTTTTTTAACATTCGATTGCAGGGGTGTCAAACTCATTTTTGTCACGAGCCAGTATAGGCTACACAATAAACAGATGAATAACTAGTTTTGAAATCAGAGACAAGAACTGTTCAAATTTTTAAAAAGATGGCTGGTAAGAAAACTTGCTAGAAGTATCTCTATTTATTTTTATTTTTTTTAAAGTGAAGACAATTTGCAATTTTAGTATTGACGCAATTTGGCTTCGCGGACCAAATATCATTACACTGCGAGCCAGATTTGGCCCACGGGCCACAGCTTGGTACCTCTGTTCTAGTGCTTTACGGATGTAATTGGGCATTCACATGTATGATGACCACATTTTTTTCCTCTTATGAATGGCTTGGGGGACAAACACTTAGTATGCTGTTATTTTGCGAACAACTAGCGCTTAAGTGTAAAAGCAAAAGGGCACCACTTCCCAGCAGGAAGTTGTAATGACGGGCCCCAGCGAGCGCGCCTCCATTCATCCCACCGGAGAAGCTCAATGACTAAGGACGCGGCAACCCAACGATTAGCGGCGCGCTAATGTCAGAGAGTCAGCCACCTTCAAATGTTACATTTTCCGACACCGCTTTCCAAACACACAGCCTCGACCACGCCCACCATCTCATCCGTGTCTGTCTGGCGGTCTCCGTCTTTTTCATTTCTGAGTGCTCTAAATAAGCACAGTGGGTCATTGGCGCGATTAAAAAGTGTCGGCGCAACAAAGCACACTGATCAGCCGAGGCCCGCGTAAGCAAATTAGTGCTGCGAAATTAAAACCACAAGCACAAAGGCGAGACGGTAATCGTTTTGTATGTCTCGAGAGCAACAATCACAAAGTGCTTTTTATATATATATGTCGATAAAAAGCGGAGCTGTTTAACAAAATGGCGGAATTCATTTTCTATTCAAATTCTTTGTTATGATACTGCCATTTGCAAGTCATTATTTATGCCTGTTTTTTTCCCTAGCCCGTTCTATTCCTTTTTTTTTTTTGCATCAAAATTATCTGAACTACACGAGAGAAAACTTTCCCCGTGCGACACAGTGACTGCATAACCAGAGAGCGCTTTTGAACGGGTCGATTTTTGAAATGTGCCAGAGTGGCTCCCCGCTGAGCAGTAAGCTAGGACTTTGATGTATCGCTCTGTAATGTGGTTGTTATCCATAATCGGCTTGAATTCAGGAGGGCCGCCGCGGCTGAAAGGGAGCTAGAGCGCCATAACACATTCTTGCGGGACATTAAAAGCGGGGATCGTCGTCGTCCCATTAAAAAAAGAAAAGAAATCTCCACTCTTGGCCGGGACTTAACCCTTCGGCGCTTAAGCACCTGAAATTATGCATTAGTAAAACGGCAAGACACTGATTTTTTGCGATAGTGTCAGTCAGCGTAGGTTGTTGAGAATAATATTGCCCCTCTGCATATGGAGACCTGAAAAGTGCGTAAACGGGTTTCTGTCTCTGCATTTTACAATGATACTTTACTACGATAGAGTCCTCTATGTCGTCAATCCTCTCAATGTGACACTTTTTTTTTCAGATGCCCATCAACGGTCTTGAGGAACAAATAAAAAGCTAGCAAGTCCATGTGAAGAAGTCACTAAATTGTTCATCTTGTCTTCTTACCCCACCTCAAAGCAAAAATGCCGTTCTGCACGCCTGCCTCCCCCCATTAGCGCCAGCTAAATTAACAGCATTTAAGTGTCTATTAAAACCCCGATGCTTTGCCGCCTCTGGCTGACCTCGCCGTGCCCTTGTTCCATCCGCAGCGGCTCATTAAAATGTCATAATTGCAGGTGAGCATCCTGCAGTATCAACACGCTTAATTGGCAAAGCGAACGGGGTTCACGATGGCGGCGGCACGCGGATAAACCTGGCGTAGCGTTGGAATAAATAACAGTTATCATTAGCAAGCCCGGACTGTTTCATTAACGAGGTCGTGTTTTCTTATTACGCAAAAGAGAAATGTTTTCCGGCAATTTATTACAAATGAAATAGCAATTAAATGATGATCGTATTTTGGAACATTAATAACATTCGGGTTTTGGTGTTAATTTCCCGCCCACCTACCATTTAAAGAGGAAATTAATCAAGCATGCATTGGAGACAAATGATGGCAAAACAAAATGTGAGGAAGGAAAGCCAATTCGGATTTAAGATCATCTTCAACACACTCGGCAGGTGGCAGGGTGTGTTGCTGTGGGGGCTGCTGTTTTGGTTAGCAAAAGAATTCGGTTAGATTTGTATCTTTTCTTTCACATTGACAAAAACAACTTAAATATTCGCCCCACTCTAAAAGAACGAATCAAACAAAAGAAATTGACCCAAAAAAATGTGTAAAGGTATATACTAAAGGGCAACGTATCCCACTCATGTGAAGGTTTAACTGTCGTTAATCGGCTGTCATCTTGCATCGCTCCCTCTGCACAACCTGGAGCCATGATGGGAATGCACCGACTCTTTTTAACCTGCCTCTGAACCATCAAATTTCTGCTCGCTCTTGATCTGTCTGTTTTTAAAAAACATTATAGGTCCCCTCAAAGCCCCCTGAAAGCTTCTTAGTAACAGTCGGCCGATCAAAGCCACCGCGGCCTTTCCATCCTCCCCTGAACTGAAGCACAAGTTTGGGATCATCTGGGAAAAAAAGTAAGGAGGTTGGGAGTAGGCGGGGTGGGGTGGGTTGGGGCGTTGTATCGCTATCGGGCCAGTACCAGCCAAATTTCAAGATATCGGCGCTCCCTAAAAGATGCCGATACCAGCCAGCGATACTGAAGGCAAAAAATAAATAAATCTGACATTGAAGAAGTCTTCCTTGCCAGTAGATGGTGCTACACTGTAGCCATTTGACATAAAAGTACATTAACAGTCATTATCTTCATTGAAGTTTATAAATATCAACGATATCGGTAATTGGGATCGGGATTTAGAGACAAAAATGTGAATTTGGGGAAAACCTGCACGGGTAAGCTGGAATGTGAACGAGTGCTGAATTATCCGTGTCGATTTTTGTGTATTTCTTCGGCATTATTAGGCGATAAGGGTCAGCTGAAGTATGGAGGATCACAAAAAAGTGTGTGACAGCTGACAATTTGAAGCTTTTGATTAGGAATTGTTGATATGACCACACTTGGTGGGTCTCTTCCCAAATTCACTCCAGGGATTCTGGACTGAAACAAGGCATCGGTTGACAGAATGTGACGCCTTCCAACACGCCGCCGCCTCCCCTGCTGAAAAGCCCGGTAATTAGGGAGTTTGGGCAACATGCAGACGGGGACGGGGGGGGGGGGAAAAGAAGAAAAAAAAAGTGCCAACAGAGAGCGCAGTGTCACACGTGTCACCAATTATGCAGCCTTTTTGCTTATGGATGCAGCCGGCTGCTGTTGCAATGACACGCGGGCGGGCGGCCGAGTGCACGCACAAGATGCGCGCGGGGTGGCAGTGACATCATTAAGCGCCTAATTCAAGTTTATCCCTGACATATGCTGATTATTTACCACCGCCACCATGTCAGCACAAATACAAACACCACGTGATGTTGCTTATTACAGTACTGGACTTTTTTTTTTTTTTTTTAGCCTTTTCGAGGTTTTGACACCCTATTTATTACAATACACAAACCAGTATGGTACAATGTAAACACTGCCATGCAAAAGTCACTAAAAGTCTTTTGGAAAAGATATCATGATTATAAAGTGAAGTAGAATGCCACTCAAAGTGTAATGATCAATGAATGGATTAAATTTGTATTTTTTTTGGGTCAAGCCAATTTTGTAGTTTTAATATACTGCATTTTTATTTTTTTATTTATTAGAAATTAATTATTTCCATGTTACACTTGAAATTTCTATCATTTCCCCATCACTTTTGCAACTCTTTGCATAACCTTAAAATGTATGATTTTTTTTGTGGTGGGTGTAATCGTATTTCTAATGAACTATTATGCCACAGCGACTGAATCGGCAATAATGTATTACAGAGAAGCGGTGGCGCATGTTTTAGAAGCAAAACAAACGATGACCGTTAGATCCTTCCATTAACTCGCCTTTGAGTAACATACCATCAGTGTGCTTTTATGTTCCGACTCTTATTACAAACGACGCAGACGGGGACGCCTGCTTAAATTTTGCCACAAGACGCCGTTGTGCGGAAGCTAATGACTTTCAAACACCTTAAGCCGGGAGAAACGAGGAGGCAAAGTTAATTGCAACATTGGAGATGGAGGGCCACTCCAAGCGTCCCCTTCATTTGTGAATTAGAGACACGCATTTAGCCAAAAGGAAATGTAAAGTGGGATTGCTCACCGTGAAGAGGAGGTTAAGTGCACTAATGGAAGGCAGCTAAGTGTTTGTTATTGTGCCCCCCATTATTTCTTTTCTCTTCTATATTCAGAGTTAGGATTTGCCGATGGGGGGACGAAAAAAAAAAGATGTTTTAATGGCTGCTCTTTTATACGTCCTTGCAAAGAAAATGATGCGCGTGCGTAATGTTTAGTGTCTCTCGTGAAACTTTCTGCAGGCATAAAGGAGGTTTAATTTAAACACTAAACTTGCACATTGGTATTGTAGTCACATTGGAGTTGCAATTATTGTCTGTTGCTTATTTTGGAGGAGACAAAGCTATGCTTTTTTTATTTTGGAGTAAGTCAACTCCATCTATTAATGAGATAACAACATACCATAATATTACAGAAAATGTATATATAAGTACCGGGCCTGTTAGTTTTCATGGGAGTAAAAATGGGGACAAGAGCGTAAGCTATATCCGTTAGCTAGCTAAGAACACCTTAGCGCTAATTTACATATTCTCTACCTTGTATCTGTTTGGGTTTTTACAAGAGCATATTTTGCTAATTATTGAGCTAACAGCTACACGACTAATTAGCATGGCTAACATTAGTTTGTTTCCACCCTGAGGTTACTATAAATATACTCATTTTTACATAAAACTTGATTAGATGCATTCATTTTCTTTTACTAATTTTTTTACTTATTGAGCTCATTCAATTGGAAAAGTTTTTCTCCCCAAATATTTCAAAATAATACATTTCAGAGCTGTCATTGCATTACCATGGTACTGTGAAACTGCAGTATTTTTGGATAATACGGCTATTTGCATTATCACGGAGCAGACAAAAGATGTGCAACTGACATTCACGTCGCTTTATCCAAATTTATCTGGGTTAATTTGAATACAGGAGCCCTTTAACCTCTCCGGATAATCCATGTCACTTTTGAACCGTAATTATCGTTTGAAAAAGCAAAAATATATTGTGAGTCTTGGACCCCGTGTTCTTTGCTGCGCTGTGATTGGCCAGTCCGTATTTCAGGACTGTGATTTAACCATGTGTCGAATGGGACCCTTTGCCTATGTTTGGAATTTGCTTTTTAGTCATTATTTGCATGTCGTCCCTTTCAAGATAACTTTGCATGTCATGTAAATGTAATCCCCGCCTTTGACATGCAGCGGAATTAGCGTTCCCCTGGCTTATTTAACGTGGCTAATAATACTTCCCTTAAGCACATTTGAGAGCGGAGAAAATTAATGGGTGCATTGTGGCTACTGCTGAGGACAGAGTGCCTGGCACTGCATTTGTCACGTTACACCAAAGCCACAGCGTGGAAAAGGAACGCTAAGGTGTCACCAGGGGGAGAAAATCCTCCAAATCGCTCGGCTCGGAAACAATCTTCGGAATAAAACCACGGCGCGGGCGACGTGCACGCCGACCCCATTGTAATGAGAATTTGGCGTAATTGATGTCGCCGCGGAGCAAGATTGGGATCATTTCTCTGTTTCCTCCCCTTTTGTTTGCTGCCATTTCAGCGTTACGCCCTCTGAACTTTGAGCAGTCATTTACTCGCTCATTTCCGTCGCGAAACAAAAAGCACGGCCCTTCTTTTTCCCCCCTCCCGGACGCCATCTTGTCACGAAAACCATTCAGCGGCGGCGGCGACATTAAAAGCGGAGACGAGACGCAATTAGCCAAGAAATGACTCTGATCTCGGTGACATTTGGGAGAAATTGTAACGTGTCGCTGATTGACAGCCTAATCCTGAGAGTTTGATGGGCGCCGGTCCCCGCTTCCGCGCGAGTCGAGCGGGTCGGCGGCGGCGAGATAACGCCGAGCCGGCTGCGGCAGCCAGATAGCCGCATCGGCTCGTGATTCGTCGGCGGGCAAATTCCTCCGGTTTTTAAATGATGATGAAAGTATCGACCATTAATGACAGGATCATCTTCCCTGCCTGAAATAAATGCTCTAATCCCTTTTCGCCAGGTCCATGAATTCCTAATATGACTTATATAAACCGGAGCGCTAAATCAGTGTTAGCTCAGTTGTGTTTGGGGAAATTTGTAGCGAGGCCCCTGCTTAAAATGCAAGACGGCCGACTGAGGACGTGTTCTCTTAAGCTGTATCATCCAATGAGTTATCGCCGCGGATAGATTAACTTCCTGGCTGCAATAAGAATTGCAAATAGGGGAGGGGAGGGGGGGAGGGAGTGAAAAAAGGTGGAATCTTCCGTTGCTTTTGTCGTCGCGTGTTTGACTACGAACGGCGATGATGAACGTCCCCAACCTTTGGTGATTGCTTGACGAGAGTGACGAGTACATCATATTCATTGTTCTATAATGACATTAATAGCAGTCATGCGGAGAAATAGAACGGCGGGTATTACAAGATGTTTGCGCGGCAGACAGTGGAACTGTTGTCATCTTAAAACCTTTATTAAACGTAAAAGCGACGCTTTAAAGTGGGCAAATGATGAAAAACTGACTGAGTTACTTTTGCAGATTTGATTATTAACAGTTTTTTTGGGGGTCAACCAATCCTGGGCCTTGACACTACTTAAAAAGCTATCTTGCTGATGTTCATTAGCACTTTCTTCTTCACTTTTTGACACAGATGTCATAGATGACGGCTTTGCCCAAAAAAAAAAAAAGAGCGGTTCTAAAAGTAGCATGATCAAGAGATGACAAGCAGCCATAAACATGGCCGCCACTAATGAACATAGCCCATATTGCTTTTGATGGCAAACACGGCTGCCATATTGAAAGCGTCTGGCTAGCATAATAGCAGGAATTTCCCTTTACCAGAATAATTGCAGGCTTTTTTTTTTTTTTTTTTTTTAAAGAGAGGTGACAATGCCGACCGCACATAATGGTTAGGGCTGAGTGGAAAGCAAAAGCGAGCAGCTGATGAATATTTCATAAATGTTCGCGGCACTTACTGGACACAAGGCCTGATTGATGGCGGAGTGGCTGTTAAGTCGTCGGACTTCAGTGAAGGGGCATCGGACTCCTCTCATGGAGGAGCGTCGTTAATCGCCGAATAAAGATGTATTTAGCTCAAGAGCTCTTCATTGATGGCGAGTCCTCGGACAAAAGTAGAGGCTGTGGTGGCTTTTGTGTTGGGACCTGCTGGGCAAGACAGAAAGGAGTAGAAAAGGACACCTTAGAAACAGAATTTTAAAGACAATCATTTTATTATTTTTGAATTGATTTCTATTTTAATTATTTTCCTGTATTGATAGTTGGAATGTACAAGCCTATACGTACAACTCGGATGCACTTGCCCGACCGTCTTTAATTAAAGCGTGTGCATTTTTCTAGTCGGCCATTTGCAGACAAGCATCCATCACACATCGGCGCGCTCTCTACGGGCCATCTAATGAATTGCGCAAATGTGATTTGTGGCGCTAATCCTCCGCAGAAGAATGAACGGTAAGCACGGTGCGTATTTCATCTTTTTATTTCTATTCTTTGGAGGCGCCGTGCCCTAATGGTGTCTTATGGATGGTCGTGAACATTATGTTGACGAAGGTTTTGCTGCTATTAGCATGGATTCCTAATGAAAGCAAAGAATTAACAAGAGCTCCTCCTCATGTTTCATCAGCTTTAGTGCCCTTTACCTGCCGTAATCTGCCAATTCTTCAGCTTTGCTATGATCTTGCTAATAACTTCAATCACATTCGGGTCATTAAGAAACGGAATTTGAACAGGATTTGACCTTAAATGAGGTATTAGCAGCAGTCAAGGTTGATGGATACTGCCATTAGACCTTAAAACTGTCAAAGGGGATGACATACTAAAAATGTCTGACTCCATATTTCTTGTGATGATTCCTTTAGCTTATATTACATATGTACATTAAATTAGGGGATGTTTTTTTAAATGCAGAATTTATGGTTTGGTCCAATTTGGATTGAATTGTTTCCAAAGTTAAGTTTGCTAAAATAGCTTATATTTGAGGGTATCGGGTACTTGGTATCGGTACTCAAGAATAAACAATGGTATTGCTCTGAAAAAAGAAAAAGTGGAAAAAAGAAAAAAAAATGACCAAGCGATGACTCAAAAAAAAAAATAATTGGGGCGCTTAGAATTCAAGTTGCCACTTTGGTGGGCATTCATACACAGGTAGCATAACACTATCATGGCAGTTCTGGTCCAAGTATGTTAAGGTCTCCCGGGGGAGGCACTAAAAGTGACAATGGACCCACAAGTGAAGCTTTCCTGTCTGAGCTCACCTGTGGCTCAGGAGAGTAGGAGGTCAAAGCCAGCATCCTCTCATGGGGGCGACCTAAACATGCCCGGCCCTGCTTCGTCCCAAAGGCCATCCTACACTTCCACCACTGTCACTGAATCTAATGTCTGTGTGTGCGCCCATGTGTGTGTGTGTATGCCAGGCGCAGAACAAGAACCAATTTGATTTGCTCCAGTGGCCTGTGAAGCTCGGCTGTGAGGCAGCACCTCTCTTTATTCCCCTAATAGCTTCCCTTCCCCTACCGCTTCTTCTTCTTCTTTCTCAAATGTTCCTGTAAATATACATACGCACGACGCGGAAGCTAACAGCATGGGTGGTTCCTCAAAGCGTCCATGTGTGACTCGGAGTTTAAACGGGTTGCGCCGCACAGGTACAATTCAATCACACATGAAATGAGTTTGCTGCAAGTAAACTTTGCAAATGGTTTTCTTTGTCAAGTTTGATGGGTGGGGGTCAAAAAAAAAAAAAGGGGGGGGCGTGCAGTTGGGGGTCTTGCGATTGCTAAGGCAGGTTGGGGGGGGAGGGGTTGAGTTGGGCTGGCGCTAATTTAAGAGGCTTAATAATGACCCCCCACTAGTCTCTGCAGGAAGCGCCTTCATTCGCCCATCACATCACACGCATGGCATGACATGGAATCGGGAGATGCGTGTCATTTTTGACACGGCCTGGCACCTACTGGCTGCGGGGGGAAAACTTTCTCGCCGCACTACCTGCACGTTTCCAGCGGGAAGAAAGGAATATGTCACAGCTCGCTGATTTCCTCAGATGTATATTTCTACATTTATACTGTACTGTACCTCCATTGAATCCTTTGAGAAATGCAAAAATAGTGACAAATTAAACTATATTGTGAGAAAGTGTGTTGATTTTTTAAAATTTATTTATAGACAGAAGCTCCATTTTATTTTAATTATGAACAGGCAATATAACGGTCTGTCACTATTTTAAATTTTGGTTGCTCAAAACCGGAAGTATAAAATTACAAAATTTGTATTTCCAAAAACTTGAGTACATTTTTGCATGACTATGAAAGGCTCCACTGTAAATGAATATGCTTTACCATGCAACAAATGTGATTCCTTGACTAAAGTTAGCAGCTCAGGCTTCAATAAAGCTGGTTCCTCTTTTAGGGTGAATCTCAAGTCCTGGGGTGCATGGGCAGAAAAGGTAAAAGCGGGACCTTTCCATCACCTCTTGATGCGACAGTCCCCGTAATGAAAGTGGCACCGTGTCCGCCCCTCAATGCTCGGCCTGAGATGCTCCCCTCTCGTCTATCTCAGTTTCTATAGTCTTCCTGTTTCAAAATCATGTCGAATCACGCGTCCCATTCGGGCCTCTGTTGTGTCCAGTCATTTACATGTCAGCACGTTTAAAGTCTCCCCCTCGCCCCGCCCTCCACCCGGCAAAATGGGAGCCATGAGCGTGTCATCGCAGTTGACTGTCAAGAGAGGCATGTCTGGCTGATTTCATTCGAATGTTCAGGTTGCAGTTCAGCGGGAGGGCTTGCTCAAAAGGTGCCGGTTTGGAATGATCTGGGCTCAATGTGGAAATGTGAGTAGGCGATAACAGCTGAGCTTACGGATGAAAGCCAAAGGGAATACTCCGGATGGTTTTAGTTAAAGCCTTCCTATTGGTTTATTTTGTTATTACACATAACTGATCATCTAAAAACATTGCGCATTAGCTTGTCCGGTTATTAGATTCACTCCAATTTGGGTTAGGCAATTATTGTGATTTCGATTTGGGCTTCTTCCCGATCAATTACAAGACGGTATGGATCGTTCCCGATATTGTGAAAGTAACCGAAGCGCACTGTGTTGTTTGTGTTGCTAGCATGTAGCGTGTGCGATTCCCTGAGCGTGCTGTTTAACGACAACCCAGTTGGAATTTATTGTAATACTAAACACAACAAGAAATATACACATTGTATATTTAAACACAAGACATGCTTTGTTTTTTTAAAACTTTGCTAACACTAATGCTAAAGTCAAAGTAAAATCCCATTGACATGCTAACAGGGAAATTAGCTTCAACTTCGGGAGTGATATACCCTCAAATAATGAATATAAACACACAAACACTGTACCAATTTACTATTTTAAAAGACTTCTTTAATCAAGAAAGCTGCAGCACAATTCCCTTTTTTATTTGACGCAACTTCTGGAGGTGGATGTTTTCGAATTTCATGGATTACACTGGCAATCCAGCCAAGAACCTTTCCGCAAACTCTGTAATCCTAAAAAGGAAAGCACGGCTCGTTTTTTTCCCTAATCAGGAGCTGAATAGATAAACAATAATAATAAAACCTTTCTGCTAATGAAACAGACCAGGACGAACGGTATGTTGAGGGCTTACTCCCCCCCTCCCCTTCCTGTAAGCCAGACGCCTCAGCCTCATCTGTTTGTTTGGAGGAGGTTTTGCTTTTAAACTGCCTGCTATTGTTACTGTTTTTAATCCCAGAGAAATAAATGCATTTGAATGTTTCACGGATTAAAGAAAACCGTGATTTTCTACTTCAAACACATTTCAGGTGATAAAACAACTGCGGCCCCGAACGAGAGGCTTCGTTGTCCTCGTTCCCTTCCGCTACCAAAGTTTCATTCATCTCCTGTTCTACAACTTACATTTGTCTTTTAGGTTTTAAGACTATTTGATTGTTTACCTCCCCAAAAATGTTTTCCTTCTGTCAATTTCCAGACCTCTTATTTGATTAATACTAGCATATTAGTTTTAATTGCACAAGTACCAATCAATAAATGCTAATCAATATTCGGATTGATCCACTGTCAGCTAAGAACTGCCGTCGCATTTCGTTAGTCAGGTCCTTCTCTTCCAACACCGCCAACGCAGCAGCCACCCTCGAGGGCCAGGGGCCTTTTAATTGGCCCACTTGGTAAGTGTAATTTTTTTTAATTGCTTGGAGACACTGCTCTCTTCAAGAAATCAATGCAGATGTAATAATATCTGTAATTGTGCGCCACGCTCCAGGGATGCCACAAAAGCCTCGGATCAATGGAGGCAAAGCAGGCAAATGCTGGTAGGGGTTAATTTTTTCCCTTTCTCCAAGGTAATGACAGGGAGGCAAAGCTTGGCTCGTGACACAGAGGCACAACTCGCTGTTCCTATTGTCTCCGAGGCGCCTAATTGGGCCAAATGCAGTTAGCCCCCCCCCCCCCCCCCCCCAACATCCTCACCCCACCCCACCGGAGGCTGTCAAGGTGGTGATTAATGAAGCCTCCAGTAATGTAACCTGATAAAAAGAAAAGGGCTGGGGAGGGGCCTGCTGCTGCCTTCTCAATCCTATGCAGCCTGCTGTCAATTCTTAGCGACTTATTTCTCTAAACAGGTGAAGATTTTATTACGGCACTGTCAATTAAAAAAGGGAAGTTTGCGGTGTCATTCAATTCCAGGAAAAGCTTGCAATATCATTCTCACGAAGGTGTCGCGAGAAAAGCTGGAGAAGCTTCGCTGAATGCTGAGCTAACCTAAGAATGACACGGCTAGCGCGTTTAGCGAGTGGAGTCGCTAAACTTTAAAACTAACACTGCGTTTGTCTGTCTGCTTTTGTTTCTTGTATGTCCTCCAGACAAATGTGTCAGCTAGGGACCAAAGATGGAGAGGTGACAGGTATTAGCCTCCAAGGATTCGTCATGGCTTTTGACTAATGACCTCATTAAGCCGCGCTTCAATACTTTCCATTGTCTCGGCCCGGTCGAGGACACTCATCCGCAGTGACCCGGGCCAACTGAGCGCGGCTCGTCACGCCGCCGCCGCGGTTGGATAGGAGGGAGGGGAAATCGATCCTCTGTAAATATATTAAACACAATTACAACCGGCTGGACTTTGCCTAACATGTTTATGGGAGCATTAGGCAAACTCTTCCTTTATGAAGCGCCCCGGGCCAATGCGACAATGACACGGTGTTTTTCAGGTGTGGTTGGGAGGTTATTGGAAAACGAACACAAGGGAAAGAAGCAGCGCTGTCATCTAAGTTTAGATTGTAAACAGGACAAAGTGGTTTTAATTGGTTTTATTTGCTCGGTGTCAAGATAAGTGCGTTTTGGTGGACCGATTGGAAATCAGGTTTGAAGAATACCCTCCAGCATGGTCGACTTCCATTTTGATTTTGTACTTCTTGCCATCTTTTACATAATGCAACCCATTTTAAAGTACTAATCAGTATCTGGACTTTCTGTTGCATCAGCAGCTGAAATATTTTTCTGTTACTTCTGGCACATGATCTCCGTTTTGCCGCGTGTTACGTGGGCGCCGTAATTCCTTAATGAAATATGCCCAATTACCATAGAGCGTATGAATGATAATTGTGGAACAATGTAATGTCAATAGCCCACTGATTAATCCCTCCGAAGGCGGCCAGAGTAACTCGGTAAGCGATAAGCAATTTTCATTTGTTCTTAATTACAAAGGGGGCCCCATTTTGCCGCCGACTTGATGAGATTCCCAAAGCCACTTTGCCAGCCGGGGCTTATATGTATTTATAAATGTGGCTCAGTTTTTTTTTTTCCTCCTCTCTCTTTCTCTGGCTCTATTCAAGGCATTCATGTTTAATGACTCACAAGAGGGCATGTGTGCTTACAGTAAGCGTAAGAGGTGCTTCACGACTCAGTTTAGCCTAAACAACCGGGGCTAAATAACATTGAGCTACTTGTTGTAATTGGAACGAATATGTGTTTGGGGCTCCCCGCGTTGGTCTATAAGCAAAGCCACGTTTCCCCGCTAACGAGAGCGTCCGTGTTGACGTACGCCGTAAGACCGTGTGGGTAAAGCCATTGTTAGCAACGGCGGCTACATGGCTAGCATCTTTCTCATGATGGAATTTTGTGGTGTTTTTTGTCTCGAGAGAAGTTTTACTGTACCGTGTAAATATCTTTTCTTAGGCTTTAGGAGCTTGTGGAGCATGAAAGAATAAATTCCTATGGGGTTAATAAATTAGTCATCAATTTAATATCTTTCTTTACAGAACCTTTTCTTGCTGTAAGCAAAGTGCACTCTGGAGAAGACAATTCTTGGATTTATCTCCATTTGGTCACAGCGCTTGCTCCTGAATGGTCACCTCGCAGGAGATTAACCCTTTCATTCAAAAATCCTCACCGAGGTCAACCAACTAGCCTGGCTCTGCGGTGGCTGCACCTTGCTTTGATCTATCAGCTATGGAGACATTATTAGCAAACGCTTAAGTCGGCCCATGTGATTTTTTTTGGGGGGGGTAAATTTGCAAATAATTATTCATAATCCTATTATGTGGCCGAGGGCGTAACCCTGGCATAAAATATATGAAGCCTTTGTTATCAAGGTATCGGAACTGGGTTCACTGGAGTTGTGGGAAAAAGAGGAAAGTTGGACGTAATCCTCTCAAATGAGGGCCAAAATATTTGGAAACAGCCTTCCCTTACTTTACTGAATTAAATGGTGTACACATTCCTCCAAAATCCTCACTTTTCGGAAAAAGAAATTAAAAAAACATTGGTAGTTGGTGTATTATGGGTCCCCCGAGAGGAACCACATGTCTAATTTTTTTGGAGCTGGAAAAGTTTGGAGAAAACCCCAGGATAGTGTAATGCATTACAACTAGGGGGGGCCAAGAGAAGAAATGACAATTTTTACACCTCCCGTCTCCCTTTCAGAGGCCAGTACTTTGCAGAACAAAAGTCAATGTCTCGGACCAAATTTCGTGTGACAACGCGTAGCAGCCGGTGCTATTTTGGGCTCTTTGTGGTGCCAATCTCCTATCTCTGCCGTGACATTTTTTCCCCCCAAAAGAAAGAGTAGATTTCCGAGAGACTATTTTTTCTTTTTTTTTTTTGCAACTTTGCAATGTATTCGGCCGCGTTGAAGTAAGGACCCGCCCCTTGCCGCTTTTAATACTCGCTGCAGTGGCCAGAGAAAGGGGGAAATTGAGACAGCGTATCAGGCTAAGAGGCCGATCTCAAAAGACCTTATGCAGATGCTTAATTCCCCTTTTTCACATTCCTTATATAAAAAAAAAAAAGGTGGGAAAATGTAGTTCTTGCTAACAAAACTGTTAACAAAAGTAACAAATTAAAATGAAGAATTAGATTTTTGCATTTTCCTTATATATACACGTATATGTATATATATATATATTTATTTATTTATTCAAGTGGTCACAATGCAATATTAAAATGTTGTCATATCAGTCATTTGTGCCTCCCCATTCGCTGCCATTTGGAAAATAATTTCCATTTAACAGGATGTGGGCTTTGGCAATGTACTACCGACTTGACATTAATTTGCTGCAGTGTCTTTTTTGGGTTGTGCTTTTATTCTTAATAAAGCGCCTCTAATTGGCTTGTATTGTGCCGTTCATTTCCATAAGGAACCCGGGAGTCTGTCACCTCGGCACGCCAGGGACAAGGTGCTGGAGTTGGAGTTGTACACGCCGAGGCGGTCATTAATCAGGCAAAACGCACTTTCGCCTGCTTCTTCAAAAGGACAGAGGTCAAGGGGGAGGGGCCAATGTCGCACTGTAATGCTACAAGTGTAAATTGATGTGGAGGAAAAAAAAAAAGTCAGGCTGGAGGAAATGCAGCAAAAACCTGGAGGATTAGAAATAAGGACCGAGTGTTGCTTTGTGTTTTAAAAGTCATTAGCGAGGCGGGCTACTCTGGGAAGAAAAAAAAAAAGCCCCAACATCCTAAAACTAAACTGGCTTTATTTATCGAGCTGGACGGGAACACACTATCCCCCAGTGGTACATTTAAGTGGCTCGCGCCGACATTCAGAGGACACCGTTGCCAAGTGTGTCTTTTATGGCGACGATTGAACATAATGGTCAAATAAATACCGGAGTAAAAAAAATAATAAAAAAATAAAATCTACTATAGTCGGTGGTGAGTTGTGATATTTTCTTTGGGGTCACGAGAAGCTCTCACTCCGTCTTACAAAAGTGGAGCTTTTAAATACTGCATAGAGTCAAGAGTGCCTCAAGAGACTACTGCAGTTCCCTCATTACATGATTTTGTTGCTTTCTTTTCTATTTTTCAAGGAATTACGGCCCTCCTTCTGCCACATACTACATTTGAATTTTCCTGCATGAAATGAATGGCAATTATATTCTTCTCATTTCAAACAACATAGCAAATAAAAAAAAGTATTAAAAATCTGTTTATGTGCACACAATACCACTTTCAATAATGGACTGGCAATGGATAGAAACCACAATGACCCCCGCCTGAACCCCAGTCATCCCAGTCGGACCAGTCCGACTGAATACCTTGTGACTTTGCGTTGTTTGTGATACTCTTGTGTTATGTTTGCTCCCTGTCCTCATGTCCACACTCCACAGTGTCCCCATTGTGCGAACAAAAAGCCCGGCTTTTGTTTAGCCCTGCCTTGTCAGAGTCGTACACACCTTGGAGCTTGACCTACCTGCCTATTATTTAACTTGTGTGTACATTCTGAGCCACCCCCCCACCTCCAGCATCTCCTCTTTCTTGCATCCGCCGGGATTGTGGCTAATTTACAAGCACGGGCAATGCCAATATATTCTCCGAGGAGGGCCTGTTTTAACACCTCCAAATGCCGTAATGCATCCCAGCTGACCTTAATTATAAAAGCATGAGCAGCCCCCCCAACTTCATATAGAGCCCACAAAATGGTGGGGGGGGGACAGCGCGCGTACCTGTGGAGAACATCGGGGCAGGCGCCTGGATGTTAATAGTTGCATCCTGAGAGGAAATCAATAAAGCTATAAAGGCTGATATCACAGTGTGTCGGGCCTGTCACGCACACACGCTCCCCCCTTCCCTTCTTGGTTAGAGGGGGTCGGCAACATAAAGGTCAGCCCTATGGTGTTTTGATGGCTGGATGAGAAGCTCACCCCTCCCTCGAGTGCTACCCGGGACTCCTCTGGAGAAGGAGCGGATCTTTTCGAGGGCTTACAGTGGGCGTCGCGTTGTCAAGGTAGCAAAGCGTTAGCGCCTTTAAAAAGGCCCATCAATGTGGGCCCGGTTACGACGCCAGGGGAAAAATCCCAGGAGGTAAAACGATCGGGGGGGGTTGCTAAACTGCTCATGAACCGAGGGGGGAGACATTACACCTGCTTTCCCTTCTGACCGTATGGCGGATTTCTTCCGACCCATAATAGTGATATACGCGCAGCACGGGGCTCCGGCATCATTGGCCTGATAAACTGCTCATACAATAGATAATCTTTTATGTACCTCCCGTGCACAGCACAAATATTATGACTATTAGTGCATTAATTAACCCGCTGGCCTGAGGGCCCGCCACCGAGCCAAGGTTAAGAGCTTCTTTAATTAAAGATCAATACGCTTTTGCAGTATATTTCTCAATGGCTCCAAAGTAGGAACGGGACACTTTACTGTCTTTGTGTCAGTGATTTAAAAGTTATCAAGACTCGGAGGGAAAATTAAGATTATTTGCTAGCGCTGAACTGCTATGCATGCCGGGAACGTTTATTAGAAGTGAAAACTTATTGAAGCCTACGTTCAAAGTCAAATAAAAAATTCAGCAAAAGTTCCTTGAATCAACACTAAACAGTAATAAAAAAAATATTGAAGTTCAAAACAGTCTTGCGTAAACAGCCCCTAAGGATTGACAGGGACTGAAACGAGCGATGTCGATATTAACGCCAGAAACCAGATCGAACGAGTCCAAGGTGGTCTGGGAACAGACACTTAATGGAAGTATCGACTCGTTCCAGCCGGTCTTAAGCCTTCGCATTGAGCAACGTACTGTAGCCGAGCGGCTCAAATGAAAAGCAAAATGGTGCCGTCCAACATGAGCACGGTGAAGGATTTAGGCCTTGTTTGCAGAAGATAGGAGGGCCCTAAGCACACACAAGTTGCCCTCAGATCACCCAAATCCATCTGGATTATGTTTGACAGGACAAGAATCCTCCTGCTGGTCTCGACCCGTTTGGACAGAGTACAGCCAACAAAAAATGTGTCATGATAGTCAATTCAAATCAGCAACAAAATGGGACTAGTTTTGTCCCAAACCTTTTGAGGCTTTTTTTTTTTCACCAAATATTTGATGCCGACGGACAGCCGACAATAAAATCAATGGTTTTGCGCCACCTTTAATAAACACCGGCGTGCCACGTACGTGTTGTGCCGCATAATCTTTCCTTTGTTGCCCGACTTGACGTTAGTCCACCCGGGTCTCTCGGGGCCCGCTGACCACGTCGTCCTCCCTAAAAGCCCACTTCCTCTTCCCTCCCAGTGGCCGCCCACGCCCCCTTTTTGCCTCACAGGACTAAGTCAGGTTAAACACTTAAACACCAGCAAATCCACCGCTGCCCTGTGGGAAATTTGCTTCTAATCCCTAACTTATAGGCACAGAATCAAAGCTCACCCCCCTCCAAAAAAAAAAAAGAAAGAAAGAAAAAGCCGGAGCAACAAATCTGATCCTCCCACCCCTAACAATCTCAGGCCTCTCGGGAGAGGCTCGGCAGACAAGCCCCGAGATGGATAAATACCTAAATGATGAGACAGTCTGGGGACAGGGGAGTAGTGTCTGCCTATGACCGCTCACCTCCAATTTGGCATGGCGGCAATGAAAGGCGCGGCCAGCCAGTCCTTATTATTACACGTTCAAGTGCAGCCTTGGCCAATGATTAATGACGGTGTCGGGCAGAAAACAAAAGCGCAAAGGCGAGTTATCTCCTATCCACCTGCTCCTGTGGGCCGATTGGATGGGAAGAGAAGGGGGAGGGCGAAGACTAGTCTTGATAATTAGAGGGCGAATGGAGAAAGTGGCCAGGGATGGAGGCAGATATAGAGCAAAGTAAAAGTATTTTGGAGAGACTATAAGAAGTCATTCATAATAATAATAATAATAATAATATAATGCAAAACAACACACACACGTTGCACGCTACCTTTTGATCACGTGACAAGCGTCTGGTAGCGATCCAGTGGTCTTCTACTCTGTGGTCTTCCGTGTCAAACAGACGGGCTCCTCAAAGTGGTCAACCGCTGTCGAAATACAACACAAGTATGAATATTTACAAGCGGGAGGGGGTCATTTAACGATGAACTATTTTACACACTAGGATTTTATTCTCTGGTGGATGCAAACAAAATTTGGAAGTAGTTTCCAAGCGAGGTGCGAACATGCAAGTTTGTGGCCTGCCCAGCTTGGTTGATAGATTTGACAGACTTTCCCAATGTCTTTGTTTGTTACGTGCAGGCCCGCTGGCCCTCGCTTGTATTGGTGTTGACATTTATGAGACATGTTGGAGGGGGCCTCCACTACAGCTCGCCTCATTGATGGGAGAAGGGCGACATGGTTGGAAGGAGCTCACGCAGCCTGATACTGCCATCCAGAGGCGGTGCGAGGTAATACGCGTTTGTTTATTTATCAGTGAGGGTGGTTTTCAAACTGGGGCTCCCGGTCCCGGAGCGGCAACTTGGGGGTGTGCCAAATAATTTTCAATAAATTATGTCTTATAATTAAAAAGAAAAATGTGGAGACCATATGGAGACCAACATAAACTTTTATCTCTAGATTTAATTATTGATATTTTGGATAAATCAGCCGTTCAGATATTTGGAAAGTGTGGAAAAATATATAAATTACACGCAGGACATTTAACTGTTCTGCAATGTTTTGTCCTGCAAAAAAAATCTGCAAAATTGGCAGATTTTTAGTGGAGAAGTCCTTGTCCCATCATCAACTAGGTAACTAACCAGTCAATCATTTTGGGTATCGATAGTTTGTCTTTTTTGGAGGGGTGGGAATGGGGATTCCTCTCCTGTATGCTTTATTTGACAGTTCCAATCATTCAACAGCACGTCTTTTGGTCCATTTTTTTTTAATGAGAAGCCACAACAGCTCTTGTCTTTCTCGCAGCATGTTCCACTGAAATGTGGTCTGTCAGCAGGGGGGGTGGGTTGCCCTTTTTGAAGTACTGAGCTGAGATCTGCGCGTGCATGCGTGTGCACGCTCGCGTCAAATCAAACCTAAAACCGAAACACCCATAAGACTACCTGAAAGGGTTGCAAATATAAAGGGCCTTCTGTATATGATGCTTTACACATCCCCAGCCTTTGTTGCGGCGCACTCCACGTTGGCTGTGATTATGCGCGTCTCGCACGAGGGGCGCTGCGGAGTACCGCGTCTGGAGAATGCAAAGTGACGCTCTCAAACGAACAACCTAGGGACAAAACACGGATTCGGCACGGCTGCTCGCCTTGTAGTGACGGAGCGCAGACACGCTCGCTATTTAGCGTGCAGACAACGGGGTCCAGTGGGATGTGTAGCTATGTGTTTATCACAGGATGATCTTCCTCGTTTCATGTGGCGCGTTTCTTCCCACCCTGATCCTCTTTTCCCCTCTGCTTTGCTTTCCCTACCCTCGAGTACTTGAAGGTTCACAAAGCGAGAAGATGTCGCGCAGTTGCCCTTTTGGGAACTTGGGATTTTTTCTCATTGTCTCATTTTTGACGTAGTGGAAATGTAACTGAGAGCTTATGACCTACACCGCAATGTTAGTCAGGAAAAAAAAAAAGACTATTTACACTTGAGGCTATTTTCAGTTCTGTTGCCAGCTCATTCCATTTGCGTGCAGCATAACAGCGCAATGCTGCTTCACCATGTTTGTTTTGAACTCTCGGCTCCACTGATTCACTCGAGTCTACTGACCTCAGAACCCAACTCGATTCATATCCCATCGGCTTTTCTTTAATGTATTCTGTATTTAAGACATTCTTTGATTTATGGACCAGTATAATTCTGAAGCTGACTGGGAGCCGGAGTAAAGGCTTCAGGACTGCAGTTATATGTTCAGATCAATAATTAAGTCTACTGGAGATAAAAGCATCGATCAGATTCTCCTGGTCTGCTTGGAGCATGCAAGATCCGAATCATTCGGCACGCCAAGGTTTCGGACATGGTCTGTGGTCCTGAAAGACAGTGACTCTAAAAGTTTACTAACAGCAATTCCCTTTTCTTTATTGCCAAAAACTATCTCAGTTTTGTTTTGGTTTAGCAGTAGGAAATTTGGATTCATTGAGTCATTTGTTTTTGAATCAAGATTGATTCGTTCAGCCTAAAAAATGTGCTAGTTTTGAACAGACGCAACAGACTTTAAATAGATTTCAACGTCGCCCTCTAGCGGACATTTGGGATCACTACCACAAACATTTATACAAAAAAAAGTGTGTACATTTACTTCACAAGTCTCAAAACACAAAGTTTTGAATTATCAGGATGCCAGAAGATGATGTCTGGCCAAGAAGATGCAATTGCAGTTTGTTTTTCCAGCAGGGTGTGCTAAATGACAAATGACGCTGATCCCTTCGCGGTGACGGGATGAACGCTGATCAAAGTCGCGGTGACTGGGCAGGCCTGGAGGAGACGCGTCAGTGTGCTATATTTCGGGTGGAGTACAACGACGTTTCCTCAATATCTTAAAACGTCTGTTTATCCACGATAAACTCATCTCATTTGCATATTTTCAGCCATTTTGTCACTTAAGCCTCTGTGTCATTAGGTAGTAAAGCAGATCACTAAGTGGATGCTGTGAGTCAAGCATCACTTGTTGACAAAGTTAGATAAAAGTAGCTTTAATGGTGGTTAACTGACACCTGAGTGCAAAGTAAGAATGATACTAAATAAGGTATAATAATTTATAGCAATGACGTTTTAGGGAAGAAAAACAAATCCACGTGTTACTTTAATTTATAGATATTACGAAATATATTATAATTGTTGTTGTCGTTGCTAGAAGAAGTAGAAGTGGAACTGTCAAGCTAATCATTCATTAATGAATCCAACAAGTCGCAAGTGATGTAATACCAGAAATGTCCACAGGGTGGTGCTAATGTTTTTCCTATAACTGTAACTCAACTTTTAGCCACAGTGTGTCAGTACAGACCAAAATAAGAGATTGACAAAGCAGTTCAGATTTCACCTAGCAACATCCCTTTTTCTTGTTCATTCAAGCAATCCAAAAGAAAACGAAAGCCTCTGTGCACACACATTTTTGCCTATTTTTGTTTATTATCATATAATGTAAACTGATATAAGACTTCTGCAAGGCCATAAAGGTATCTGAATGTGATTGATTGAATGTCTCCAAAGTACAACAGAGCATGGCTCGGAGATTGAGCAGCTGTATTATCAATGACACCATCGGTTGTACAAGTGTAAGAATAAGTTAAGCACTTTAAAAAGAAATCATCACTAACCAATGGGACAGATGCACTTACCAGTAATTATAACATTGACCATTCCACAGCCATCATCATCTGACAACAGACCCCTTTTGTTTGTCTTTTTATTTTTAAGGTTTTTTTTTTTTAGAGAGAACCCAGCCCTTCCTGGTCCTATGAGCGGGATCAAAAGGCCTCAGCCCAAATCAATTGGCAGTGCAAGTCTCAAGACTGCCATGCAGGAAATTAGCTCTGAATGACGGCCCTGTGAGCACACTATCGCCATCTCGTCCTCTGACACACTTGGAAATAAAAAGAAGGAACTGCCAAGTTTATGGAAAGCAGTTTGAGCATTTATCCAATGTCCTTGATATCCAGCTTAAGCTACATGTAGAAGTGCGGGCAATTGTCTTACTCGAAAAAAGTTACTATTAAGACACAATCATTCGACTAGTCTAAGATAGTTGGAATAAATGCTCAAATGGCTTCACATAAAGTGTCACTCAAGCTGTTCTCAAGTTATCGAAGCACTTGCATCCACGCCCACATCACGCCACCACCACCACCAGTACCCGTCCCCTGAACCTGAACATAAAAGCCCACACAAATACACAAGCGCATGTGTGTGCGTGTATGTGTGCACTGGAGAGAAGAAGATGAAGAAGAAGAAGAATGGGGCCTGGGCCACATTCCAGCCCTGCCTCCCTGGGCGAGAGAAGAAGGTATTCAGCATTCCTGTGCCTGCATATCAGGCCAGGTGCATTCCAGAGTACACACACACAAGCACACACACTATTTAACTATTACCTAGTGACTACTTTTTTTAACAGTCCAGCGGAATTATCTTGCATTTGTGTACTACTAAATAAGCAGCAAAATGTACTTGTTTTTATCACCTAAGCAGGCGGCCATTTTGCCATTTGCTATCCACTGAAAATGACATCGCAATACCTAAGGATTCGGGTAATGACCATCAAGGCTCACCTGTTTTCTGGGTTTTGTTCACGTGCCGTCCACAAGATGAGCCAGTAGGCGCTTGTCATTTTCAGTCAACAGGAAGTGGCAGTAGAAGTCAAAATGGCCGCCCACTGAAATGTATAAAAACAAATGGAATTTTCCACTTAATATTACAAAAACCCAGTTATTTATCAGAATGTTAACACCAGTTAAAATTTGTAACTTGACTTGCTCTTTAAAGGATTCTAAAACCGTCACACTTTCGGGTGGCAAGAGAAAACCGATTCAATCACGCAAAATGGAGATTCAAACCCTGAACCTCAAGCTTCTAACCATTCATCCAACATGCTGCCATTTCTGTAACTTCCAGATGTGATGTCAAAGATCAGCGTCTCTAATTTGTGTACGGTTGAGTCATTTTCTCAATGCGTGGATTTCAGCAGTGCTTGGGCGAGGAGGCCAAGCTATTTAAGGCGCGTGGCGTGAATGTACAGCTAGCCTCGCTGTGAAGGTTTATACGGCGCTTGCGATTCGCTGCGGTGAGTCACGCATGACGCAGCGCACGGGGGCGGTGTTATGCACGCTCCCAATCCCGACATTCTGTTTTTTACTCATTTCTCTAGTGCTTCAAGTTCCCTGTAGGTTTGCCATTCAGGGAATCAGATGGGAACCGTTGTGTGTGTGTGTGGGGGGGGCAATGGGAATTCCTGTTGTTGCTCATCTTGATTCAAAGTCATCCGTAGGCTTGCATGGCTTTGAGAAACAAAAGCGCCATTCAGTTAATGCGCTGCTTCCCCCTGTACACAAGTTGCCGGTTTGGTCCGATTGGACAGACACGGGACTCCACGCTTGACGGGACCATTCCTCCTTCACTGTCACGCTCCCCTTCCTCACTTTCCCCCCCCCCCCGATCCCACCTCCAAGCATTTTCTTCAGCCTGTCTTCTCCCTTCCACCCACTTCTCTCCCTTTCCCATGTGACGACTTTTCATCAGTGAAGTGGCTCCCTGGCCACCCAATGAATGGATGCCGCATTAAGAAGAGAGAGGACGAATGCCGTCCTTCCTTCCTTCCTTCCTTCCTTCCTTCCTTCCTTCCGCCGACCCCCTTGGGATCTGGTGGGAGTGGTATGTTTCGAAGTTTGTGAGACCGCATTGTTTGTCATCGGCCTTTGCAGGGGTCACTTCCTTTGACTTGTGTCCCAATGCCAGACCCCACCCTTCCCGGAGTGTCTGTTAGCCCAAAGGCCGATCCCCCCCCCCCTCCCTCTCCCTACACTTGTGTCGGAAAAGCTCCGACATCTGAAAACAATCAAATAATCTAGGCACAATGCATCTCTTCATAGAGGGGTGCTGCTGGTGGTTCCCAGATGAGCGAGAGAGGATTAGGTGGAGGAGGCCCACGGCGGGAGTAAAGCTGAGAAGGGGTCGGGGTGGGGGGGGTCGCGTATTGTTCAGAAAATGTACGCCGTTATTTCCTCAAACAGTCGGCGCCCTTCCCTCATTGGTCCTAATAAATGGACCCTTCCACTAGACACCTATTGGGAAAAAAACAGATTGTAAGTGTAGAGAAGCGTTACATGCTGATCCTCTGTTGCTAACCAAACAAGCAGCACCTAACGACATAAACTTTTCGTATTTATCAATTGATTTCTCAAATGGGCTTTCGGGGTTTATTTTATTTTTTTCCGGAATGTTCAACGGTCATTTGGTTATTGTAATAATATTTACTTTACTACACAATACTTGGGGCCCAAATATATATAAATACAGATAATACTTTTGTTTCGGGCAGTTTCACTGCCAGTACATTAGGAAATTGTTGACTATCATTCTAAAATGCTTTTTTGTACAGTCTCATCCAAACAAAAGACACCTCATCCCCCGCATTTAGAGTTAAGTAAATAAACTCCAAACAGTTTTGCCTGCAGGTGATTTCCTGGTAGCTTCCCATGTTCCTCCACTTAGTTACTTGGACGACACCACAGTATTTTAATTAACAGAAATTTGAGGACCTTAAATTTGAGGTTGTCATGTGCAGTTTTGTTTTCAATACATCGCTTTATATTAAAGCGCTGCAATATAGATGCTAATTAGCATTAGCATTAAGCAAGAAACCTAAAAGGCAGTGTTTTAGATATTTACTAGTTCCCGTAAGAACATCATCTTTGATCCAAATCAAGATGTCCTCTCGGTCAAATGCAAAAGTCCGGCTCGTTAACAGATTGCGGTGGTCAGAATGTTCCCCTTGGACCGTGTTCCATGACACAAACATCTGCAAATGCTTCAACATGGCCTGATTTACACACACACAAACACACACGCCGTTCCCTCTCGTCCCCATGAGAATGGTAAACAGTCATCTGCAACTTCCCCTCCAACATATTCATTTATCCGCTCTATCCTGTGGGGTCGGAGCATGATTACAGGGAAGCCGAGCGAAGCCGCCCAAATAAACACCCCTCGGGCAGCACCGGGACCCGTCCGCCTCACCCTAAACACCAGCTTCCCCCTTCTGGATCGGGTTTCAATCAAACCCACGCACAGCAGACGGACAATAGGAAATAGTACGAGGGGGGGCAGTGTTGACACCGGCTGAAAACAACAAAGTCTTTCAAATGTGTTCATTTAGAGCCCAGAACTTTCAATTGAGGTACCGTTTAACCCGGTCGTTTTTGGCTCCACACATATTTGACTTTCTGGCTATTTGCAGAACTTAGACCATCCCAAGTATGCGTTTGCCCTCAAGGGCTTTTCAACTGTATTGACCTTCCATCTGAATCAACATCCTTGATTGCAATCATAAGACAAACTTTACCCACGCGCTGAGAACATGAAGACAATGTCGGCATGAAAACCAAAAAGCATTTGGCGCATCATGCCAATGAGCATGTGATGTTCTTCGTGGTCATATTTCATAGAGAGAACCAGTCAGACATGCCTAAAGAGCCCTCACGCTTGCTTTTTCTTTAGACGCAATACCTTTAGTAGTCACCACCCTGCAATTAAGCCACTTAAAATTTGTTACCTTGTGAGAATGGCAGCTAGTCACTGACTGTCGAGTTTTGCTTCAAAACAAAAGCAGCACGCCGTTTGTATTTACTGAAAAACTGAAACAAACGACGATAATGACGGCCTAAAGTCAAGCAAACAGCTAAAATGGCGTCAACGTTGGGCAGTATAAAAAAAAGTAGCAAATATCAAAACATTACATGTCAGATTTGGGCACCAAATCCATGAAGGTTGCTCTCTTGCCATTTCACATATATTTGACATTTTGTTTTATTGTGTGTAATTTGTTTCTACCTTTTGGACAGGGGGGTCCAAACTTGGTCCTGGGGGGCTGCTTTCCTCCATTTTCAGAGTTTTCTTTTTTCATTTTCAGGTTTCGTCGACGCTTGCTGGTGAGCTGATTTGAATCAGGTGTGTTACAGGAGGGACACATCTAAAACAAGCAGGATAGGGGGGTTCTTCAGAACTGGCGGGAGTCTCACCCCCCCCCCCCCCCTCCCTGGAATCTTAATGGTACCGTCCATTTTATGACATCCTCCATAAACCAGTAACAGGCTAACGTACACACATACCTCACTGTGCTTTTCTCTAATATATCGCATTTCTGTTGGCATATAATAGAATGCCTTAATTGTCACTTGTGTAAACATTAACATTTAGACATACATGTTTATGTGATGTGCGTTTCTTGTGTAATATGGCAGGAAAATGTCAATACGGATCTGGTTTTATGTATTTCAAGCCTGGATTACAGCTAGCTTGTTTTGACCACAGAAATCATGAACGGGATCTGATGTCATTCCACGTGTAGTGACTGTGTGCCCTCTCGCTGTCGATACTATTTCCATGTTTCTACGTGAGGTAGTGGAATTAAGTAAAGATTGTGAAGAGGAAACGACTGGGGCAAAGATATCAAGTTTAATTACCAACTTCCTTCCGATGGGATTATTTTCTACGTCGCGTGCTTCGTCGTAGCGATGCGTGATTGAAGCCAGGGAAACTTCTTTTTGGGAAAAGCGCCACCGGGACTACTTTGCGTCAACTCCGGAAACACACGCTTGTCGCGTGTCGTTTGTCGCTAAAATGTCGTTTCATTAGTCAGAATGAAATACGGATTATCTGAAATGTTGAAAATCGAGCGGCGGCGGCTTTAAATTGAACAATTCTAGCACCCCGCGGAAGGATTTAATTTTCTCGAGCGAGAGAGAGGGTCGACACATCCGCCCAGTTTTCCGATGCCTCCCCTCCCCTTGTTGAAAATGGAGTTCGATTAAAGCAGATGTCCGCCAACTTCTGAGGGGGGGAATTAAAAACTCGTTTTTCTCTCCCTTCTAAGCGCATTTGTGAAGAAACCCCATTTTGTGGTTCCACTCCAGTATCCCTCGCTATCTTCCTTTTCCCTCCCGGGCGTCGAGGTTGCCTTTAAGCGGACATTACTCGGACACGTTGGCGGAGTGAGGCTGGCTTTCCAACAAGGCGCTGCTTCAAGTGTCGTCCCGGAGAGCTCTCAAGTTGGCGAATGGATGCTCGACAGCCAGCCACGACTATTCCGCCGCCGAATGTGACAGGCTTCAACACTTTTTGTGTTTTTTGAGGATATACACACACGCAGCGAGGGGCTTTTTTTTAAAAATCGATTTTATCTCCCCACCAAACCGGACCTTGTTTGGAAAGAAGATGGCTAATTTTGTGTTGTGGTCGGATTTTACTTCCAGGGAGGAGAAGGCAAAATTGTCATTCTTCCTCCTCGCAATTTAACGGCTAATGCTAGCTCCACTTTTTTTTTTTTTTATTCTCCATGTTTTTTTTTTCATCGAAGGGGAGCATTCTTACACTTTTTACCGAGCACTCCACCCTTAATAAACACCTAACGAAAACACGACACGGTTGTACGTATGTGGAGAAAATGGTGAATTTTGTGCGATTTTGTCCCGCCGTCACAGCGCCGTCGATGCTAGTGCTAGGATTCGGATCTCCGTGAGGAAGAAAATGAGTGAAGATTCAACAAATCCAAACAATGAGTGAGTACAAATTCTTCCCACTAAGATCGTTTTTTCTGTCCCTTTCATGTTTCTGCTACGCGATCGTGACGTATGGTGCTTCATAAATACGAGACGGTTAAATATGAATGCATATTTTTGAATGGCGTATGTCGTCATGAGTATAATCCTCAACAACTCACGCTCATTTCGGCGTGAAATTCATTTAAAGCCTCAAGCAAACGTGTATTAATCTCACGTAGACGACAGCACAAGAGCGCAAAACGCCATTTTTTTGTACATTCATACGCGTATGCACAATAACTGGGATATCGTCGTCGTAAACAAATGACAATAAGCGCCTCAAAATGGATGTTTCATTTCCAAAAGGCGGAAGATCTTTTTTTTTTCCTCAATCACGCTCATTTACATATCTCCATTCATAAAAAAAAAAAACGCTTTAAATTGACGCCTGGACGCAACAAAAGCGCCTCGTAAGTCGTCAAAACACGTCGGATAAAGAGGTGATTATTTCCGTGTCTCGAACCCATTTGGTGTTTTTTGTTTTTTCCTTTTTTTGGGAGGTTGAGGTGGGTGGGGGTGTTCTGGCTTTACTCGGCTGAGCCCTTGTGTGCGCTTGTTGACAGTCAGTGAGAAATATCTGCTTCGGGAGGTGCTGCGGTCACATGATCCCCTCCATTCATAAAGTACCTGCCAGGCCCCATTCACATTCAACTGTACGCTGTTTCGCATTGCAGCCACGGTCACACAATGATCACATTTCCTTTTCACGCCATTTCTCTCTGTGCGCAACACATCAACACTGTTCTGTGTCTTTTGATAATGTATTTGTCACAGAGGAAGTCATGTGCTGCTGGACTACCCCCCCACCCCCCCCCCCCCCCCACACACACACACACACCCAGCCATTTACACTGTCACGCTTTTAATGTGTCAAACACACCCATGTTCTGAATCTCTCCATTATGGGCCTCGTGGAAGGCGGGGTGGAGATACGTTGCATAGATGCTTTTGTCCTTGATCTGCGTGTTTACATAACCTACCTGAATTAGTGCGTGCGCGTCCATCTTTTGCTCCGGAATCAAAGGTCGAACGACTTACAAGGTGTTGAGTGCTGATGTTATAAGATAGATTTCAAGCATTTTTTTCTTTGCATTCATCGTGGCTCAGACGATCAACCATCAAGTCCACAAAGACATCCTGGGGTGTTTGCTTCGTTCAGGCTCCAAATAGAATTGATCTAAATGCGAAACCTAGTTTTGAAAACTCGTGTTGGAATCATTGCGGTCACTTAGTCACGCTTAATTTGTGTCATTTCAAACTTTTTTGGAGAAGTGATCTAAATACACATGAGTATCAACATGTGAATCGAGGCCTTTTCCTGTTTCCTCCCCCAGTCGTCAATAGTGGAAGCGACCACAGGGCCCACACGTTGGGAAATACTGCGACAGGGTTGACGTGATGTGCCGCGGTTTGTTCCTCTCTCTGCGTAATGGCGGCAGCTAAGATGGCGAAGTGATCCAAATATTGTTGCTAGGATTCCACCACCTGTCTTGCTGGGCGTATGATTCATAGAAACGCAGAGGGAGCGAGATACTGAACGTTGCAGCTGCTGTCTCCATTTTTTTATTTTGTCGAAATTATGATCACACTGCTGATTTGTTTTGCCCACGGAAATTTGTCACAAGATAGGCGTCATTCCAAGTCATTGGTAAAGGCTTTCGTTCACCCTGTCCTCTTTTGTAACAATCATTTTGCTCTCCACTGCATATGGTTCATCTTCCATTTAGCTAGTCAACATTACATAGTTGTTGGGGAGGAAATTAGAGCACGTTTTTAGCTTGAACATGTGAAGTTCTTCCTGTCATGCGTAAAAGGTCATTCGAACTAAAGCTGGTGTATTGTTGTCATTGGTGGCCAATAGTGTTCCTCCATTTTATTTTTTTTTATGAGTGAGAGGTCATTTGGCCTTGTATTGCTTGTCGTGAAATGATCATACATGGAGTCGGGCCTCGATCGTCTGCCGCTGTGCCACGCTATTGTCTCGTCGCCGGTCAGGTGATCTCCGGCACTCCCTCTCACTGTGTCCTTCTTCCTATCTGTGTGATTGATTTGACAGCTCAGCATTTTTATCTGCCATGCGGGGTGTTGTGATCTTATCACCTGGTGTCTGTTTTGTACTCCCATTCCTGGGGCGGCGCTTTCCAAACGCATTCCTGCTAAACAACCCTCATCAAGGCATGAAATGACAAAGGGGAGACGGCTACTTCAACTGCTCAACCTCATGTTTTTACGGGCCTGGGTAATTGCTGATATCCTGCAGGCCTTATGTTAAGCCAAATCATTTTCTGGATTTTATTTTTAAGTAGATTTTGGGAGTGCTAGCTCGTGAATGGATGTGACACGTATGTTTTGCTAGCTACGTGCCTGCCCTTTTCACAAAGTCTGCTTAGGGCCCTAAAACAGTTGGTCTGCGCCAGAGGGTTACAGAACAAGCAAATATCAGGTTAAAAGTCAATTAAATTGATGTAACCTCATAAGCGAGATGGTTCACTTGCGCCGTATTCGCTTCCCCGATCATCGTTATTTGACATCATCCATTTTTACCTCATCCAATTTCTCTCGGTGGGAGAGCTTCCCTAAACTTATTTTGCAGACACAATATTTATGATCCAGTGTCTGCTTGTTCTAGAAGCTGCCGTGCGATTGTTTGGGTGATTAATGGCAGCGGCGCTCTGAGTAACCGGACTGCCCGTGACGGAGGCCATGTTCCATTCCCCGTGCTTGGAGTCGGGCCTGGATTTTTGTGCGTTTTAAAAGCCCAGCCACTTCCCCTTTACATTTTTCATTTCCTCTTTGAGTGTTTTAGATGCTTTAAATGTCAGCCCCGTTGAGGGCCCATTTCACGTCGATACATTTTTAGCCAAGCGCCGCAACAGCAGAACTGTTCTGATGTTCCCGCGGGAAGCGTCTCAATCGTGGATATTGTTTTCAATCGTGCGACATGTGGGGACCATGAAGGCTGCGCCTTGTTTTGCGAGCTCTTTGCTTGCAGCTGGCCCGAGACGGGTTCTTTCCTGCGAGGCCGCAGACATAAAAGGGCACAGATGTAAATCCTAAACCTTGTTTCTTTGATGGACTTCCCAAACCCCTTTGAAAACAGGAACGGGGTTTTTGTGCGTGCCAAATGTATTTTCACTGGTGGGAAGATAGCCCGCCATCTTAAATTGTTACTTTTCGTTGCTTGCGGTATGACCTGGTGCTTAATACCTTGTTCCTGCATCTTCCCAGCCTTCTTCCTGTTCCTTATTATAGAATAACTACAATTAGAATCACCATCCCTGGAGACCGAGCATTCCAACATTAAAGGAGACCATAGACGCTGTGCAACAGTCCAAACTTGTGCTTCCTCTTCTGTTGTTGACTCGGCGGTAATGTCATGCGCAAGGTTTTCATTTACCAGAATGCATGTGGTGGTTTAAATTAAGATCTACTCAGTCTGTAGCTTTTTTTTTTTTTTTTGCCTCCAATAGTGATGAATGTCTGATTTCCCCCCAACCCCCCCCCCCCCCCCCCCCAGAATAGCACCTATTGCTGATCCACCAATAAACAGTCAGGATTTCACATAAGCGTCATTTAGATCATTTTAACGGGATTGTAGTTTGGGTCTGTTTGATTCGGCGTAAACCCAGAAATTGAAATCTGCAGCTATTTTGACAATTACTATCTAATTCATCAAAATATTCTGACTATTCTGTTCGAGTTCCAGACTGAAACCCATTGTGTGATTACAAAAAAAAAAAGACTTTCATTGTTTAGTGCTGCAGAGTGTTTTTTTTTTTTTTTTTTTTTCCCTGAGTCAGTTGGTAGCTTTGGCCGAATGTTCTTGTGAGAGGGATGACTCACCGGCAGCCTCGAGGTGTTGCAAGAAGATACGGCAACATTTCTCTTTCACTTCTCCTTGCACAGGCTGAGTATTGGCTTTTGGCGTAGCTAATAAAGCAGGCGCGCAAAAAACGCCGTCTGTTCAATGGGCATTGTCCAATTACCGTTTCGGCTTTTATTAATGGCTGAACATAAAGCACCCCCGACGAGCCTTCTCGTTGTGGTCCGCGTGTCATAATTTGCTTTGCGTCCACGTCGGGTCGTGTCATTTGTTTAGCGCTGCCCTTCAAGTTGGCTGCTTATTTAGAGCTCTTGAACCGCGGCTAATTAGCTAGCTGGCGACGGAATCGACGGCGGCGGCCTGGATCCCATGTTGTCTATCTTCAATATTTGTTTTCTCGCCTGGTTTTGTCAAATGGGACTTGATTTGTTTTGAAAGCTAGCTTAGCTTTTTACACTTCCCGCTTCATTTTCACAGATCCTAACAGAGGATAAGCTACAAAATCGGATTGGGATAAGTAGCTTGTTTATTTTTCCTCAATGATTTTTTAATGAATTTCTTTCCTCCCCTATAAATGCTTCTAAAGTCGCACAAGCCAAATCTGTCTCGAGGAGTTCCTCTAGTTTTTTGAGGAGCGATGGGGAGATGGAAAAAATGAGTTTAGCGAGGGGGACTTTTCTCCCCTTTTCTGATGTTAATGAAAGGAGGAATGGTTTTCCAGCTTTTAGCTTGCAGAGTGTGTCTCCCCTGCAGCATGCTCCACTGCTTGGACATTGTGGGAGTACAAAACTGCAGGCCCGGCATCCAATAACGTGAAATTTCAGCAGAGAAGCAGCCATTGTGTGGCGAGAGGCAGGCGGGGAGGGGTTTTGGTAGCAGAGGGAGACAGAGCGGAGCGAAGGGAGGGCGCCTTGGCCGGCTCCCAGGGCTCAGGCCACATCCTTTCTCTCTCCTCTCATTCGTCACTCCTCCTCTTCCTTCTCCTCTTCGTGCCTTTCTTTCACCCCCCCATCCACCCTCCTCCCACCATTGGGATAGGAAGCCAAAGACTGAGACACAAGCAAAAAGCATGATGGCATACTGGAGCCTAGTGAGCCATGGGCCAGAGCGAGCAGACAAACGGCCACTTTGTCCACTTAGGAAATGCTTGTCCCAGGATCCCCCTTCTCCGGCACACACTAGAGCGGCTGGCCTCGAGGCCCCGGCCAGCCTGGTCTGCACGTGCTATACCATCACGCCCTCTCCTCACCACAACGTCCTGCTTTGTCTTCCTCCTTCCGCTCAACATCTTGTTTTTTGAAATGTATTTAAACATACACCGTCAGACTCTTATGCTTCTTGCGCTCTCATTTTTATGAGAGCTGATTAGGCTGGACGCCTTCCATTTGTGTCATTGCATTTTTGGGATAATAATATACAAGGCTGGAAAAAATGGGCGCTTATCATTAAATCCACAGCTAGCAAGGATAAAACAAATAAGCGTCCTTGTGGTCACATTAAGGTCTTAATTTTGATTAAAAGAGGGGAAAAAATAGCTGATGATATATAGCTCAGGCTAAAGTGGACTTTCAAGGAACATAAGCTGTATTACATTATAGAGATTGTGCTGCTGTTTTAGTTAGCAAAGGAGTTCAGACAAGCATGTGTGCCCACAGTGTCTATAAATTGAGGTATACACTTACAACCTGTGTTTTTTTTTTCTTCCCGGAAAGGAAAAGGGAGGCGCGTCTATTTGTGGGGAAGCATTTAGAAGTGGATGACACACCCGGTGACTAATTGAGGCACGGCGTCCATTTGAGGAAATGCAGTCGCCAAATATCGCCAATTCCCTGAATGCAAACCGCCCCGCTTTTATGGAGGCGGCGAAAGGCTGCGCACATCCTTTTTGTGAATAGAAAAGGCTCTATTCACATGCAGCCGGGAGCTGTTGACTGTCACCTTGGTCTCCACCCTGTTCCCATCCGCCACCAACTCCTCCTCCACAGTCACATTCTCCTACCCCCCCCCCCCTTCTGTTTTTCTCTCATTCTTTTCGTCGGAAATGAAGTCAGTCATCCAGCAGAATAACTTGGAATAATTTGGAAATAAGGGGGGGGGGGGGGCTCTTTTCTCTCGATTCCAAACTCCCCCCGTATCTCCCCCATTGACTGTGACTCGGAGGCCCAGACCAGCTGATGTGCTTCCGCTCTCGATTGTGTGTCCAGTGGACTGTGTACTCCCAGCAAGGGGCGTGGAGGGCAGCCTTTGTCTCCATCGTCCTGGTCTAAATTTCCATGCTTGCGTTGCGCTCGGGATCACTTTCTCTTCCTTGAAGAGCAAAAAAAAAAAAGATTAGACATTTTCTTGCTTTTACCGTTCTTCCTCCATGGGTGCAAAAGAAAAGTGCATTAACTTCCTGTTGGGGTCTAGACCCTCTGTCCTCCTCCTCCTCCCTGTGAGTGTGTCCCTGTGCTGGCATGTGTGAGATGGTACTTCTGAAGGGTCAGGTCCTGGTCATTGTGCCCTGGTCATGGCTGAGCGACACCACCGCCTGCCTTCTGTTCACCCCAGGGACCCCATGCCTGACTGACAGCCCCTCCTGCATCCATCACCCCCTTTATTGAAGTGGCGGGGAGGGAGGGGGGCTTTAACAGCCGCTGTATTTCCATCTCTCCCTGCTTGTAAGTTGGTCCAGAATGATTTTTTATTGTGATGAGGCCAAAGGTTGTGGTGTAAAGTAGATGCCAGTGCTGTAAAAAGGCGTGACCAGAAAGGGAAGGGAAGTTGTTGTTCTCTTTGCAGAGGGCCAAAGCTATCCGAAAACACATTTAAGTATGAAAACAGACAGAAATCATATTTGGAAAGCAAACATCCTACTGAGTGGCATGATCCAAATCGTTTTGTACTTTCGAGGATATTATTGGGATCAACTTGGGATCAGACATTTCTACCAGTCATCGTTTATGTGGGGAAATGGAACTATAAAATCCGCCAACCGCCGTGGCGCCGAACGAAAACAGGAAATTCATGGAAAGTACATTAAAAGGTACCATTTATCGGCACTATTTGGGTATTTTTGACTGGTTGTGTTGTTCCATGTCATGTTCATGCTGGTGTGATGTCATGCTAGCTACCTAGCTTGCGCAGCTACGGTAGTTTCATCCTGCCTACACATTGCTTGGTAGAAAATTAAAACCGTGGAGTGAACATAACATTACATGTCGCTTTTCAACTTGTCACTAAATTAGTTGGGTGAATCTAAATCGTTTTTTTTTAAGTTTATTCAATGTTAGCATAACGCACGTGTAAAGGAGTCTTATCAAAATGACTTCCGACTCATGGAACAAAAACTTTCTGACGCAGCAGATGAAGTGGCAACTGATAATCCCCGCAATGATCTTTGCCAAGGGTGTGGAAGGGGAGAGCAAAGGTTACCCACATTGAGTTGACGAGATCCAGCGGGACCGAGTCAAAATGGGAGCTGTTGCATTATCTGTCAAGTCGGTGACTTTCTCGATCGTCAAATTGACACATTTATCGACGCTGAGCCGAAGTCTTTAAAGGCACGCAACGTGGAAATCCTTTTGTCGCACTCTCTACTCGTCTCTGTCTGCTTCCCAAATCTTTTAATACGTTACCAGGAGTCTGTGGAAAATGCCGCCCTCAGCACACCCTGACCTTTGTCATTTCCGGTGGCCTAATGCGTTATCTAATCAGCTGACATCTGACCACAGGTGGAGATGCAACAAGGCTACATTGCTGGTGAGCCAGCAAAAAAAGAAAAATGGAACGAGAGGCCGAGGGACATGCAAACGGCATTTGTGATAAATAATTTTCATTTACCGTTGAGTGGCACAGTTTAAAAAGTGGTGACATGGGCTAGCTAAACATGAAGCAAATTCAGCTTAATTGCTTTTTTTGTAGCTAACTTGAGTTTTTTTGGCGGGTTGGAAATTACACGTCAGTTGGAAATTAACAGTGGCGCTTGAACAAACGGTCACTCACTTTCCAGTCGGGTTTAAACTTGTACTGAATCACAATCTGTGTAATCCATCTATGACTCTTTGTCCTTTTGTGTTTTTAGTTTCATCTTAAATGTTTCGAATGATTCACAGTTCTGTTTAAATTCCTTTAACATACTTTTGGATGCTTCCTCCCTTTTTCCGCAGTGACAGTTATGCGCGTGTGAGAGCAGTGGTCATGACGCGGGATGACTCCAGCGGCGGATGGCTTCCCTTGGGCGGCGGCGGCCTCAGCTGCGTTACCGTCTACAAGGTCAGCCAGGCGGACGACGGCAACAGCACCCACAGCAGTGGCACCCGGGGCAGCACGGGCAACCTCAGCCCTAGTAGCCCAAGTCCGACGCCCAGTCCCAGCCCAAGCCCCAGTCCCACGGCGGTGGAGTTCTACATAAAGGGGGAGCGGCTCAAAGACAAAGTGGTAAGGAACGCTTTGCGGACTCCACAGGGTGCTGGAAACGTTCCTGTGAGATTTGGGTTCGTGTTGACGTCGAGCCATCATGCAGCTGCTGTGGATTCATTGCGTCTCATGTTTGAGCGCATCCTAGGGAGAAGCCGGACTTATGTGTTCTGGACGGCTATAGTTATGATTGAAGTGTTTTCCCTTCAACTTCCAGAACAAATGGTCCTGGTTAGCTTTGGGTCTTGTGGTTAGTTGTCGGTTCTAAGGATACCGCCACCGCAGCAGCTGTTGCTAGTATGCCCTTCATGAAATTGTTAGACGGAAGAATGTAACCCTCACTTTACTCCATACCGATGCCGATCACATGGATCATCTGCACTTTTTTCTTTTTCTTTTCTCAATTCCACCATTGTGATTGAGAGAAATTGTGTGTCATTTCTCCCTATTTACTCATTCCCCCCCCCCCCCCCCCCCCCCCCCCCCCTTTCATGCTCGCTCCAATTTCAAAATCCGAAAGATGGAGATGACGTCACCACCATCCCCCGCGCTTGTGTCACTCTCAAAGGCGCTCGCCCAGGAAGCGTTGTTCAATATGCCTCCGTGGCGCAGGTATCTGAAAATAGGAGCAAACTGCGTGATGCTGTGATGCATGATTACATCATCCGGGAGAAGGGCAGATTACTCAGGAGCGGAGAATGATGGATGAGGGATGTGGGAAACCTACTTAGCTCAACGGATGAAATATGTTGTGGAAACATATGCTCAACTTTGTAATTAGTACCAAAGAAATAAAGTGCCTGAAAATTTGCTCACTTGTGGCGTGTGTCACGTATAGATTGTGGCAACAGATATATTCAGAAAAAAACACGCGATAGTGTGAGATAGTGTCGTGGCGTTCCGAGGCAGACGTGTGACATGTAACACAAAATCCGCATCCCAAATGAGCTTTCCCGCTGTTTCAGTGATTTTAAAGTCGCAGTCGTTACCGTCTTTGTTTCCTCCAATCAATTGCATTTCCATCTTAATCCTTTAGCCTAAGTGACCTTCTTGATCCCGAGAGCTGTGTGCCCGATGCTCAAATGATGCAGTTAGATGCTTTGGCATAATCCAGACTGTGTGTAACGAAAGTGTGAAAGTGATGTCAGAAGGCCGCAGCAAACACGGTGACGTCGAGGCTCTGGTGGCCTTTTAATGCCTCGACGTTGGCGGCTCGTAGGCTGCCTGGCGTCTGAATGGCCTTTGACTGAGAGCGTTTTATGTGTTTTGCGTTCAAGGCTTCTTAAGTGCGTTACTATGCATGTGTGTGCGCGGCGGTGCAGGAAAAGGGTGTGACGGGAATGCCGCCGTACAGGCCGGGGCATACACATGACTCCGAGACCCCGGCGACTGTTCTGGGAAGTGGTAAAACACCCCGCTCGCCGCCAGCATCTACCCCAGTCACCACAACAAACACGCGGCCATATGTAAGCTGTGGCTGTCAGGATGCCACCCAGCGCCGGCCGGGTGCCTGGCATGGCCGACCAACTGTTTGAGGGCATCGGCACGACAACAGCGCCGGGTCCAAGGAAAACAACGGCCGCAGACAAAGCCACAGACGACTAATGTTAGTCATGCAAGACGGCCAGGCATGACATTATCGGCTCTTCTCACCGCGGTATTGTTTGAAACCATCAGCGAGTCGACTGCACGAGTTATTGACGTCCCGTAATTATCTCCGCCCAGGAGTTTGCCTTTTCATCTGTGTGGTTTCGTTGCTGTTTGTTTGCTGGCGTGCCACTTCCTGGTTACAGTTTTAAAATAGAAAGACAAATTAGGCGCTCTTCACCCAGTCGGTGGATCCGTTATAAAAAATTTAAAAACAACAACTTGACGATACAGGGAAATAAATTACCCGAGGAATAATTGATAGAATAATCCAGCCCTGGTGACAAATGTTCAAGCCTGGCTTGAATGCTTTTCTGTTCTCAAAATAACGCTGACATTGCGCTTTAATTTGAGGTTGTTGTGTCTGAACAAAGATAGGGCTAATCTTTGGAAAGAAAGCTCTCGAATCGTTCCCATCCCCGATTGTAGCCTTTAGATAGCTTGAGAGGAACACTGATGGCTAACACCGCTGATGTTTTTAGGGGTGCATGAGAAAGATTGTCCGATTCTATCCGAACGCACCAATCATAGGTGGAGCCGGATTGAATGAGAGGTGGTGGGAATGTGACTGCGATGCGCAGCGATGCGGCACAGAGTGTACCAGTGATGACTCAGCTGGCTCTCCATATAGCCACCAATCTCTCTCTCTCGCTCTCTCTCTATCTCTCCCCCCCCCTTCCATCACTCTATTAAAAAAAACTGAAAAAAAAGACGTAATTGGTTGACGAGTTCTTACGACACCAGCTCTCGGATTTGTGTCAGATCTGGAGCTGCGCTTTCTGCCTCGCTCTTCTCAGCCTCCCAACGATTGCTCACAGCTGTGCCGGTGGCGCCTTCCTGGCTCATCGTAATAAGCGTTCCCTTTTGGGGCGAGGACCCGATGCCGTGCGCGTTACTCATTTTGTTGAGCTTGGCCAACCCTATGCGGTTTAGTATCTGCCAGGCTATCGGTGTCGGCCACCTTGTAAATTGTCAGCGCCAATAATGTTGCCCATGTGACTACCTTGTGACTCTGTGAACGCAATGGTGACGGTGTTTTGTGGTGTTTGCTTTGTGCCTCGGGATAGAAACTTGATTTAAAAAAAAAAAAAAAAAAACTAAGATGAAGTCTCGGATGGTCACAGAACACATTCAATGCTGATTTGCAAGCTCTTCCAAAAAAAAAAATCAAGAGTTCAAAGATCTTCTTTATCTTATCCCGTGTCTGCTTTCCGGCACATGTCACCTCCGACTATCTCCGCCCCCACTCGTGCAACATCGCTGGCTCCGTCACCTCCAAAAGCCTGCTTTATGGTATCCAACGTCGAGTATTGTCCTTCTTCGCAGCACGCGATACTTCCTCCCACGTCTGTGCGGGCCTCGCCGCGCAGCGCTCATCTTACCTGCTCGGGCTCCGTTCGGTCTCGCCCTTCGCAATCCCCCCCGGAGGCACAGACACCCCATCCGCCTCTCTTTTATCACCTGATCCCACACCATCCTCCTCAGTGTCCACTCATCTTCTTCCCTTCGTCCCCTCCGGCTTAACCCTTGGCCCTATCTTGCTTTTGAAGGCGGAAGTCGAAAAACATTTTGTGATACGCTTATATATGGACAAAAGTCTCGATCGGTAAGTGATCAGGGGTTGGCGCTAAGATCAATATAGAATAACGGCAATGACGGTGAGAGACACGGATGGTTTCCATCGGGCCAAGCTCGCATGAGCTCGCATTCGCGCCCCCGTTAAGCCACTCTGGTGCACGTTTGTCAAAACCTCAAAGACCGTAATGGCTGTCTCTCATTTCACATAATCTGCCCTAAAGGAAGGCCAGGAGGCGGGCAGCTCAGTAGACCTGATTAATAATAGGCTTTGGAAATACACTGTCTCTCCACCGCACACGTTTGACTGTCTGCCTCCAAAAACACACTCCAAGCCCCCCCCCACCATTGCCTTGCAACTCATCTGTAATTAAAGAAAAAACCCTATTTTGATTATGGTTTACAAATTGGCCTGTAAAATACATGGAATTTTTTTCATTTTATTTTTCCGCTTTGAGAAATACCACAGTCATGAGTAGTTTGAATGCGTTTTTATTCTGTTCTTGTGTTTAATGGGAATGAGTGAATGTGCCTTACAGGAAAGGTTGTCAAACAAAAACAGTCATTTATGTCTTGATGGACGTACAGATCCGGATCAGCCATTTTGTCGGCCATTATGTCTTCCTGTCGATTTAGTTTGTCAGTAACGAGAAAATACTTTCTAAAAAAACTGTACAATTTGTAGTCAAAAAAATGACCTGACAATCTTTTTTTCTTGAGGTGGTGCTGGAGTGTGTCCTTCACGAGGGCCTCGTGTACAACAAGATCAACCCCATCTTTCACCACTGGAGGATCAACGACAAAAAGTTCGGGCTGACCTTCCAGAGCCCCGCCGACGCCCGCGCCTTCGATCGAGGCATCCGCAGGGCCATTGAGGACATCAACCAAGGTGGGCACCTGTTGTGTGTTCCATATGAAGTACCGTGAGCCGATTAGTGATTAAGGATGTCTTCGTATGCTGAGCACGACCCCTCCTGTGCTAGCTTGTTAGCGCCAGCTGCCCCGTACAAGCTCTTGCAAAAACAAATAAGGCAGTTTTCATTCGGTCTCGCTTCTTCAGTACACCTGCACAGTAAAACGTTACGAATGGAAGCTACAGCAGAGAAGGGCGAGTCTCTCGCTCTTTCTCTCTTTTTCTGTTTCCTCCTCCCTCTGTTCACCTCTGTGTCCTGGCATCCTCTGTATTCTGTCACTGTTGTGTAATGCCTCTCTCCCCGGCGCTCACGCACGCACACACAGACCGGTTCCTCTGTATTCCCATCGCATCGCTCCGCCGCCGCCGCTTGCTCGGCTTCGTCAATGCGTGCGGGCGAGGGTGGCAAAGGAGGAGGGTCGGGGCGGGGGCGGCCCCGCGTTGTGTTGGTAGGCGAGAGAATATGCTGCGGCCCCGCGAACGCGCACCCGCGTGTGCGCGTCGGACTTGCGGTCCTCTGTTGCCGTGGCAACGCCGGGCACACGGCTCAGGCGGTTCGGAGAGGAGTCGTGCCGCATTCGCTGTCTCTCGCTTCCTCCTCGGCATTAAAGAAATGCGCGCACACATTCGTGTGATTGAAACTGAAGTCCTCTGTTGTGTTCTGCCATCCTTTGCTCCCCCCCCCCCCTTTTACCCACACACAATAATTGTCGCAAAACTATTCTCCCTTCATCCCAGTGGAATTGTTTTAAATTGCCGTTTTGCACATGACCCTGGCTCGCAAGCATTTCCCCGACATTTAGGCTTCTGGCGTCAAAAGAACACGAGCTTTGCTTTCATAACGCACACATTCGGGCCGTGTGTGTGTGTGTGTGTGTGCGCACCAAGCCGGCGAGATCACATTGTCAGTTACATAAGGTGTATGTGCCAATTATATCAACTAGCTTTCAAGACCGCCACTGTCAAAGCCGCCATTTTCCACACGGCAAGTTGAAACCAGGGCTACACGCACGAGGTTGTTCTCGAGCCGTTGCCGGATCGCATCGGGGCTATTTGTCTTGTCAAATTTAACACCTGACGCTCACTTCTTCCGCTTTGTTGTTTTGAAAGCAATTAAGGCCCGTCTGACTGTTTGAATAAAAAGCAAAGGGTGATTAAAAGCCGTGCCTACGGGCGCGATGACTGCGCTGCCCCAATTTTTTGCACAAAACAGGCTTTGTCTTGAGGAAATGTTGTTTTAATACGCTTCTTGGCGGATCATATTCCGGTGTACGCGCGAAACTGCAGGGAAGAGAGACAACTGTGAGGCCTGGTGAGTCATAAGACTCAAGAGTAATGCATTCTGTAGATTTGTGACTGATATATATTGCGGTCCTGAAATAAAACTCTTAATTCATGTGTTTCTCATTCAGAACTATGCAGGGCAAAGTGTGTCATTCTCAGTGCTGCTCGGCCGCCATGTTTGCGGTGTTTGTTGTGGCAGGACTCGTGTTTTGCTTTGGGGGCTTGCGGATGCCGTAACTAAGCCCCCCCCCCCCCCTCGAAACTTTTTTTTTCCCTGCAAAAAAAAAAAGAAGAATTGAATGTAGGTCACTTGCAACGAGACGATAAATTGATTTGTACAGGAAGGAAAAAGTGGCCCTAAGGCAAGTTGATTTGCAGTCTGACTAATCGGCAACAACAATGGCAAATAATCGTTACGAATGGGGATGTCAACGTGATACTGTCAATAAATTAGGCTTGAAAAATTGTGTTAAAAGTTCAATGACTTTGGTGTCGCTTACGTCATCGAAACGCGGTCACCCTGAGACTTGAAACGCAAGCTGCCGGTCTACAGCATCTGCAGACGGGTTTTTTTTTTTTGGGTTGGGGGGGGCACATGGCGTTTTAGCAGAGGTCCGGTTACATGATTCGTGGCATGCATATTTCATGAACTTCCGTGTGCCCCACTGACACAAAGCAGCTTTCATTTCCCCATTTAGGCCGCAGTCGGATGGAAGCGCCGGTTGCGTCTCGTTCTGGCTCGACCGAGTCGATTCGCTTACGATTGCAAAATTAGTCGACAGTGAAACTGCTTTGTCTAATAACCCCATGATTATAACCCCAAAATTGTTTTCAACAAGTGTTTTTTTTTAATTTTTTTTTATGAATTTCAATAATCTTGTGTGTGTTTTCTAATTCTAGGCTGTCGACCGTTTGGCGACGGGGATACTCCAGAGAACGGACTACCTGTGAGTAACGATAAATTGCATACACTATGATTTATGTTTCAAAGTAGCATTCTTCCCTGTCACACAAGTGTATAAATCAGTTAACCACTGTTAATATTAACACCGTGTGAAGATAGCGATGTTGCAATTCAGAAGTTCGACCCTTTATGGCAAGTCACGCCACCTCGTATCTTTTGACGTCCCGCTGTGCCTCTCGCAACTCATTAGAGCTCAGATACATGTTCATCAGCACGGTTCAACACTCTCAACTCCCCCAAATCCTCAACCCACACCCCACAGTAATAAAAAAATAAATAAAAAAAGTGTGTGTGGGGGGGGGGGGGGTGCGTTCCCGTTCCTGTGGCAAAGTTCCTCTTTAAGGGATCAGGCTGAACACACAGGAAATCCAATGGCACTGTTGTTGCTAGGCAGCAAGGCAAGGGGGGGGCTGTTTGCAACGGCAAAGGAGGGTGGGTGTTCACAAGGTTCAGCGCGTGAACCACCGAGGGTGTCACCATGGTGATTTGGCATCCGAACGTTGGCGGTCGCAGACCTGGGCTGCGGAGAAAGAGAAGTGAGCCACTCGCAAGTTCTGCGAGTGGAGAGCGAGCAAATAGCACAGCACAGGATCATCGGGCCTCATCAAGTCATGGGGCACTTTAGACTCCAGTGCAGTGCGGGACAGCCGGAAGCATCATAAGAACATCAAAAATATTGGAACGTTCAAAATAGACCAGGACACATTTTGTACGGGCAAACGTCTTGTCCTGGTGGTCTTGTGAGTCATCACTTGAAACAAATTGAAGCAGGGCAAGCACAGTTCTGACAGCCAATGGAGATGGTTGAACATGTTTTCATTGGCTGTCAACAATTTGTGCAGGATAACATGGAGGATCTTGTCATAAAGTGGATTGAATCAATCCAAGCAGCTGACCTCGGGCCTTTCTGTTCCCAAGCCATATGACGGCGGAAATGCACGGGATGTTCCCCGGTGCTCGTGCCAGGCCAGGTTGCTTCACTTAAACCCCCTCCCCTTTGTCCTCCGCCCTCTCTCCAGTCCTCCCTTCCTCTTCTCCCTCATCCCCCCTCCCGGGCACATCTCTGGGGTCAGATCAGCTCCAGATTGGCCCCCCACACATGCCTTTGAATGGCGGGGCTTAGGCGAGCGCTTCAAAAAGGAAGCCAGAGTCTGTTTCTCATTTTGATCTCCCCCCCCCCCCCCCTCCCCCTCCTCCATCCTTTGCTTCTTTCTGTCTTCCTCTCATACACATCCAGCTGTCATCTGGCTTTTTAAGTTCTCTGCTGCATTTCTCCAGCTGGAGCTGGTTTATGACATTCTCTCTGTAGACTCTCTGGCCTCTCTCTCTCTCTCTCTCTGTCTCTGTCTCTGTCTCTGTCTCTCTCGCTGTCTTTCTGTCTTTTACACACGTACACACATGAATCCAAACTTGAATCCAAGGCAAAGTCATGTTTTCCTGCTCTCTTATTCCTTTTCGCTCCCTCCACTGTCTTCTCTTCCATACGTATACACTTATGTTTGGAACACGCAGACACATGCACATACTTTGTGCAGTTCAAGGGGGAGACTAGGGGGTGAAACTTGTGGGGGGGGGGGGAGTCAAAGGAAGCATCTCTTAGCAACCACAGGACAATAATTACTGTTGCAGCAGCTGGGCGCAAACCAGATTTCCGCTGTGCGTTAAAGCACTGGCGTGGGCTCCTTTACACACGGCACTGACAAACCAGAGCCAGCAGCCTCCCCCACACGGCACCGAGAGGAAGAGAGAGTACTAACCCAGCCTTGATGAGGTCGGGGGGTGATGGGGTTGGAGGGGCCTTTGGATCAGGGTTAAACTTTGAAGGTGCACGTGTCTTGAAAGAGTGGAGCAACTTTGAAAGCAATTGGGACTATGAGATTGGCGGTACCAAATGTTCCACAGCGACCTCCCCCCCCCTCGAAAAAGACCTCAAAAGTAGCACAAGTGAGGCAAAGTGCTTTTTGCTTCACCTTATCCTTTGTTGGCTGTTTTATGCATTCAGAAAAACCGAACAAAATAGCGATTCATACGCTGTTAGCCGCTCGATAAATTGAATCCAACTTTTGACACGACTTTGCATCTGTGATGGTTTGGTGCATGGATGAGCTGGGGGATGCTCAGATGCTTATGCTGACATAATGTTGGCTCCTGATGTAATATCCTCCCCCATCTCTCTCTGTCTCTCTCTCTCTCTCTCCCGCTCTGTCTCTCTCTCTCGCTCTCTGTATCTCTCTCTCTGTGTTTCTCCCACACCTCTGCATTCATGAATCATGAAATAGCTGTCACATTAGTTGCCATGAGCACTGAAGTCTTGGCAGTTTCTTTATCGGAGTCTGTTTATAATCTACAGTGCCCGGGTCTGAAACGTATATATTCCCCGCACGTATATTCCCTATGCGACGCAGTCTGCAGCATTCGCCAGATGCTATTTATAGAAAGTTCAGCCCAATTGTTGTCAATGGCGAGATCCATTTCATTTGGAGACGACTCGAAACCGAGGCTGTAAGAATGTGGATTAGTTCCTTTGAAATGAAAAGTCCTTTTTTTATTTTAAGGCTTGCGTTTGTAGCTTTTCCTCCCGTTTTGTGGGAACGTGCTGTGGGGAACTCTGAGTTCTCCCACAGAAGGGCCTTCAGTCATTGCTGCATCATGGCAAGAGTAGGTGCAGTCTGCCCTCTGGTGGTTAATGTGGGAACGCGACCACAATAGAAAACCAAATAGATTTTAGCTGTTTATGCTGACTAAAATGCCTTTGTCTCGATGTGTTTCTTTCTGTCCATGCAGGCGTGTGAGGAGCCTCCCTCCATCTGCACGCCAATGAAGGAGCCCTTCTCCCCCCTGAACAATGTGGTGTCCACCGAGCCCTTCAGGGGCTGCTATGTACGCGCTCAGCCCTTTGACGAGTTCAACTCCGGCAACCGACGTTACCTGCCGCCGCAGGTCCGAGCCTCACCACACACCGACAATAGATTGAAATATTTCTGTGCAATTATCTGAATCTGTCGTTTTGGTCCCCAAGGTGTCGTTCAAATCGACCCGCCACGTCAGCTTTCACATGGACGAGGAGGAAATCGTCCGCATCAACCCGCGCAAGGACGTACTCATCCGCGGATACGAGGACTACCGCCACCCGTTCATGTGGAAGCAGGAGGCGGAGCGCGAGGACACGGACTTCCCGGCCCCCTTCCACAAACTGGACGGCAAGAAGTGCGAGTACCTCTTCCCCGACGGCCCCGGCGGGGACCTCCGCTCGGGCCCCGCCCGTGGCATGGACCTCGGCCTGGGCAAGGACACGGCTATCAAGACTCAGCCCTCGCCGCTGCTCAAGTCCAAGAAGGGGCGGCGGCGGCGAGAGGACGGCGAGCGCTCGCGCTGCATTTATTGCCGTGAGATGTTCAACCACGAGGACAACTGGCGGGGGCAGTGCCAAGACGCCCCCGACCCCATCAAGCAGTGCATCTACAAAGTCAGCTGCATGCTGTGCGCCGAGAGCATGCTCTACCACTGCATGTCCGACTCGGAGGGCGACTTCTCGGACCCGTGCTCGTGCGACACGTCCGACGAGCAGTTCTGCCTACGCTGGCTCGCCCTGGTGGCGCTGTCCTTCATCGCGCCCTGCATGTGCTGCTACCTGCCGCTGCGCGCCTGCCACCACTGCGGCGAGGCGTGCCGCTGCTGCGGGGGCAAGCACAAGGCGGCCGGGTGACCCCGCGCCGCCCCTCTGGGACCCCCTCAAAGTTAGCTAACACAGGAAGCGGATCAATTCAACGCCGGCATCCTTTTTTTCCCCCCGCATCCCACCCCGCCCACTCTCTGGGACGGGGGTGGTGTTGTTGATCGCCAGCTCTGAGGGCTTTTGGAGATTTCAGTTTGCGTTTGTCGCCGACGAGCTGCAGCGGAGGACAAACTTAAGCTTTGCGATGAGCTAAGTCCGGACGAGGAGACGAGGACATTGAGATTAACAGACTTGGAGATGTTACTAAATGCACCGCACACGCACGCATACATTGACACACACCTGGCCAAACTCTACTCCAAGAAACGTGCAACTTTATGAAGGAAACTTGTCTTTTTGTACAGAGACAACAACAAAACACAACTATTCAGAAAAATAACTTGCTGTTTGAGTATGCTAAAAGGGATACATATGTTCTTATGCTTATTTTGTGTGATGTTGCAGTCGGGTAACAGTGGTGGCCTTTCCTTCCCTTCATCACAGTGTAATTAGTAGACAGGGGGAAAAAAAAAAAAGTCTCACATCGGCCCCTTCCCCATTTTAGCCATTTCTTGTCATTTAAACTTGATTCACTTAGCCTCTGCCTCACGTCGGCCATTTTCATTGCATTCCAAAACAAAGGGACTCATTCCATTTGTGAGAAGGGAAAATGGTAACTTTTTTTTTTTTTTACCATGCCGATTCCCTCCAAACTGCCCAAAAATGTTGCGAAAGATGACAATTGAAAGCCCACTTACTTACTGCTGTTGTCATTTTTTTTTTCTCCTGTTCACCTCCTGATTCAAAGCGGAGATTTTGCTCAACCAGCAAGTTTTGTTTCGGTGTGAGAAGGTTGACGGTGCTCCTGTTGGATTTGATTTTTTTTTTTTTTTTTTTTTTAAAGAAAACAACCAGGCACTTAAAAACGAGGCTTCTTCTTTGACTGAGACGGCCTTCTCCAATTAAGGAATTTGTCTGAGGAAAAGCACTGCTCTCCGAGCTTTTGGTTGCAGCACCCCTCCACCTTCAAAAAGTCCCATGTTTGTCCTAGACTTTGATTTTATTTGATTTTAATCCTCCTTTGTGCGCCTCCTCATGTCGCCAGTCCACTCCTTCATGTGTCTTCGTTTTAATAAGCCCTGAATGAATGAGTGCATTGTTTCAGGAATGTTGAGTATCTCAGCAATTAAGTACATACAGATGGTGTGTGTGTGAGTGTGTGTGTGTGTGCGCGCGTAGGCCTACACGCGCCGGTAACGTCCTGACCGACGACCCTTTGGACAAACACGTTAAAAGAAATATTTGTTCTTTTGGAGATTCCAGACTTCTCTCGCCGCAGCTAACAACTTAGCAGCAATATACACAAAAAAATCTGAGCTGGTTCAAAGAAACAAAATGCGGCACAAAACTGTTGCTTTTAGTTTCTTAATGAAGCTTCAAACACCAGCAAACAAAATATGGTAACAGGAAGCTTGATTTCTTTTTTTCACCAATTGAATTTGCGTAGGTGAAAGTATCGCATACATTCAGCGTGATCGTAAAGAAAAACTAAATCGGCTGAAGATCTCATCGTATTACAGGGAGTCCTTGGTTTGCGTGTAGTCTCTCACTACCTTTTTACAGCGTAGTTTCTTATTAACCGATGCTAGAAAAGTATTAACATGAAAAAACATTTCGAAACCATAAATGTAAGACTAATATTTTTATTGTACGCTAAGTACGGCGGTAGCTTCTTGTAATACGTGACCACAAATTTTTACGCCCCTTACTTATTTGCACGCTTTTTGTAACCTCCAAACACTGCATGACATGTAAACCGAGGACCCCGAGAAATTCACTTTTGTGCTGCATTTGAGATCACAGGGAAATCTGAAATATCCGACTTAACAACAAAATGGACTGACCATTGACACACCTTGATAAGCTAATATTTTGCTTTGTTTAGAAACTTTGGGTCTTGGATCTTGCAATACATTTACTCACTAATTTCCACATAGCTCTGGAAAACAATAGAGACCACAGCAACGGATTTTGCATTTTATAGGTATTAACCTACTGACACCATAACACCCAAATTCGAAATCCAGTTTTTGTCAGTGAAAGCATTTATTTTCAAGAATTGAATTATGGTCATAATAATGTTCCCAAAAAAGGTCTTGTGTTTTTTTTGTTAGTTTTGTGTTTAAATCTTGTGTGACAACAAATTTGTACATCAATCTAGCAAATTGAGTAGAAATAATCAGACAGAAACAATGCCCGCTATGTTAAACATTTTTGAATGACACACCAGATGACACTGACAACTTCCTGAATTGTCAGAAAACTCGTCATTGCAGCCGAGTCGTTGACTCCATTGCTTTCAAAAGTGTGGGAACTCCACAGTCCATTCACTTTAGATAAAAAATACATAAACGTGGACAAAAACACTACGTTTAGCACAAACCATAACAATTTGGGAGTCTTTCTTTTTTATTTGTAATCTTTCTATGCAATCTTCCGACACTCTTAAAGACTGACAGTACACGTGTGTTTCTTTTAAGACCTTCATAGGTAGTAAATAGTCATCGTAGATGAGCCTCCTCCCCCTTTGGTACCAAACACCTGTAAATACGCAACACTGTATTTAAGTACTGATGATAATAATAATAATAATAATAACTGGCTTGTTTTGTCTTTGAGCTTGTCTTTAAAGATAGAGCTGTATTTATCGCGGCTGTCAGCATTATCTACGGTAGCTTCTATTGACAGCATACTTGTGTACATAGGTCCACCTTTTGTAGTATTATTTCACATTGAAAAGTAGAGGGCATTTGCAACGGGTCGGGCGGGGGCTAAACAAAACAAAATGATCATTGAGCTCCTAGTAAAAGTTTCTCGCTAGTTTTGTACGCTAAACAGAAGGATAGCGCTAACGGTACAGGAGTAGCACTCCACTCGCTTTGGAAATTTTATATATGAATATAAATATATATATATCTATAAAGACATGAATTTAAGGCTGCTAGATACAATCACTAATTTTATTGTGCTGACAGAGAAAATTAGCTATGAACGACTGTTAAAACCTAATTCTCCAACAGCATTAAGCATTTTTTTTTTTTTTTTTGTGAGACGTATGTGTGTGTTTTGTGTGTTTGGGTCTGTGTTTCCTGTCGTCAAGCTGAACCAAGGTTGGATGAAGCTGATTAAAAACTTGCTGGCTGACAAAATGTAGGATGTGCATTTTTTTTTTTTATTCCTGCTCTTGAAAAAAACTAATAACACTTTTGTCATTCTGCATTAACCAGCACAGTGCTACTTCCTCTCATGTACTGTATATGCAACATATGTCTGTCCTCTTTCACGTGTGTGTATATATGTTTATATATACGCACACACACACTTCAGTTTTAACCAGTTTTGCTGCTAGTCTTCTATTCTGTTTCGAAAACTTGCATAACATTGGGAATGCATACAGATGTACACATCGTGCAGAATGATCACTATATATATATATATATATATATATATATATATATATATATATATATATATATAATCACACACGTACACCCTGTTTTCCTTTCAGTGTGTTTAAAAGAGTAACAGAAAACCGTTTACTTTTCACAGCAGCTTTTTTTTTTTTGAGTGTTTTTGTTCGGGTTCTCCAACAAGGCTTCGGTGCACTGATTCTACTCGATGTATGCTTTTTTGACATCTTACAGCGCTTGATGTAACATTTATGTGATTAGTTATGAAATAGTGGAAGACATTTTTGTGTTTTTTGGAAAAAACTTGCAGTATAAATGGTACTATTAACTATTCTGTAAACACTGCCTGTTCATTTCCCCCCTTTGCTTGTGCATATTCTATTTTTGTTAATTTAAGTTCCTTAGTGCCATCCTGACGACCTCAAAAACAACAACGACGACAAAAGAAGTGCCTCATGTCCATCTTAGTCTCCATCGGTTTAACATCTGTCTGCTCTGGTTCTATCGGTTTCTATTATTTTGTTGATTTGAGAATACCAAGTATATGATGTAAAATTGATAGTCCCAATAACTCCCATGGCATAGTTGTATTTTCTTTATACAGATGTAGCTTGTTACTTTTCATAAATATATAATGTAAATATGCATACATATGTTTGTAACTGTTTTTGTTACATCATACACTTGTAATTTGACATATCAAATAACATTATCATAATAAAATTGTGAGTTTTAACTCTTGCCTGTGCATATTTTTCATATTGTATTTAATTTATTAAAGGCACAAATTATCCAATATCTTCGAAAATGCAAATGATACCTGTTATGTGCCGTAATATAATAAGCAATACCGACATATTGTCATGCTTAGGAATGATATTGTAGACATTTCTAAATACAAAATTATTTCACATATATTTTAATACCTTTATACAAACGGTAATTTTGAGTTTCGTGTTAAATTCGTAAATTGTACAAAACGTGTTAAATTATACAAGTTAATTTGAAAATATACATTAAAAGTCGACAGATAAATCAACGTTAACAGTAGGCGGAGCCAATAAAGCAGGCGGAACCTTTATTCTGATTGTAAATGCTCGTTTCCGATCGGTCCATGGAACACAACCGGAACAGCATCCGAATATAGCGTTCGTAATACCGTTCGGATTTCATGGAAACAGATTAACTCTACAAATGTATTTTTGTATGTAAATACACTCTCACTTAAACGTCATATCATGGTGGTTAAACCATAGAATAAGCGATGGAGTGTGATATTTTAGACTCATTGGAGCAACTCGGGTGAGTCGACAGCCCACGAGATAGCATGCTAACATGTAGCTTTACATTGTCGGTCTCTCGCCATGTTAACGTTGTCTATAACTCGGCTCCAAAATGTCTTATTAAAATGTTTCTCCCGCTTAGCTATGACGGTCCCCTGACGGAGGAGGCGGCGTTGCTTCAAGCCGCGAAGAGTGGCCTGTCGTCTGCTGAGTATGTGGACCTGTGCCGATGGTTGGTGTCCCGTTTGAAGCCACTATGTAACTTGGAGGAGAGCATCACTTCTGGTCCAGGTGAACTAAAAATGACTCGAATCGACTCTTTATCGCTATAAAACGAAACGCTTGGCCAATTTTTGCTAGTGGTTGCTTAGCGACCAAACAGATAGTCGCCTGGTTCCTTGTCAGTCAAGCCAAATGTCCCTACAGAGGACTTGGACAGCCTGGAGGTGGACATGAGGGGCTTGCTGAAGGAGCTTTGCTGCCCGTATGAATTGTCAGCCATACTAAAGGGAAACTCTAAAGACCATCTCAAGGTTGTCCGTAAGTTACTGCTCAAGCTCATCACGCCGTTAAATTCTGATGACCCTGAATCGGCTCATCATTTATCTGGAGCCTTTTTTTCCAATGTGTTTTTTCGTTTCATGCGCAGTCGAGCTAATTGTTTCTTTTGTGTAGTGTTTTTAAGCTCCGAGCTTCAGGCGGCGCAGATTGCCGTCAGCAGACGAGGCGGCGTTCAGGGAAAAAGCGCGGGCTCGGCATCGCTGGAGCTACGGGAAATCTGCAGCACCTTGAACATTTCACTGTGCAAGGGCCAGGATGGTTTGGATGTCCTGTCTAGCATTCAAAACAAGGTGAGACTCTACTCGAATCCTCTACGCTAAATTTGCAAACAGCTGGAATGTGTCACTACAGGTGGATACACTTGTTGGCAAGTGCCCAAATGGCATCGTGGGAAAACCCGCGTTGAAGAAAGGCCTCAGCAAAGAACACTGGGTATGTGATGATGATGGTTGGACCTTGTGCGTTGAGAGATCTTTCAAGAAAATAAATGCGACAAAAACATTCTAACTGTGGTGTCCGGTTTTGTCCTCACACAGGAGAAGCTCCACAGCATGAACGCAGTCATGTCGACAGAGTACGAATGTCGGCGCAGGATGCTCATCAAGCGCCTGGACGTCACCATTCAGTCGTTCGGGTGGTCAGACAGGGCCAAGGTAAGTTCATTTGTTAGCTTACAGCACAACCTCCAAAGATGAACGCCCTGGAATTGGTACAGTGTTCGAGTTCAGCTGACATGATCTGGGAAATTTACAGGCGCCCTGCTTTTTCTTTGGCATTTTGTTTTGTGTGATGTCACCACAGAAAGTTACCAGTGATGACAAAGAGGAAAAGTATGATGACAACCATAGAGCAGAAAGTGGATCTTTTTGCATCGTAGCAGTAGCGTAGCCACCAGAGGTACACCCAGGTACTAGAAACACCCCAGGCAATTGTTTTATTCTACTACAGTGAACCTTCACATGTTCACAGTGCCACATTTGCCAGTTTTTTTTAATCCTGAAAAAAAACCTATTGCTATTTTTTTCTCAGGCCAAATTCATGTCTCATGTAAAAAATACACTGCATTAACACAATCTTGAGGGATGAGCCTCATCTAGTCTGGTCATAGCCATAATGAATTACAAAAAGGCTATGTCGCCCTCTTGTGGCATTTATAACCAATTACCTTTTTTGCCTTTTTTCCATCCAGAGAGAATTAAATGCAGATTTTTGCTCCTTATTCCTAAAGGTTCTAGTTTTATCAACTTTTTTCATCAGGTTTTCAATTTTTTTTCCATGTGTCGTTTTGTAGTTTTATGTTATATTCCTGTAGGTTCTCCATCTGTGTCTATGATTAAATGTTTTCTTGTTTTGTATTCAGGCCAAGGTTGACAGCATGGCCCAAGCGTACCAGCCCAAGAGACACGCACTGAGGGCCGAAGTTTCAGTGGACACCGCCGCCCTGCTGGCCGCCAGAGAGGACATATGCAACGTGGTCAAGACCAGCAGCGGCGCCAGCAGGCAGAACACCACCTGTGCCATCAACAAGGTAACATATAAGATGTCAACACCTGCTCTTCTTCCGTGGATCAAATACTTGTTTTGAACTCAGCCGTTCAGCTTCTTTGTCTTAAAACAGCAAGATGGGGGTGGGGGAAATACAGAAACATATTATTGTTGCAACTGCAAGTGATTAATTTTTTGGGGTTTTTTTTACGTTTATTATACGGTAAAAGTTAAGTGAAACAGATGCATGTCCATCTTTTAGTGAGTTTTCGTTCAGTTAGTCTTTATGGAGTGTCATAATATTATCTACAAAAACAGTAGGGAGCTCGCAGCATTCGCTTCTCGAGCCCGAATAAAAGAATGTACTCGTAGATCCCAACATCACTCACATTTGTCACTTGCGCGTATTCATCAGATCCAAATGGGAAGAGTTCCGGACCGAGGTGGACGCCCCTCAGAGATAGAACCCCCGCTGCCTGAGATGCCCACTTGGCAGGCAAGGCAAGACAGAGGTGGATGGGGTGGAGGAGGAAGAGGTTGGGTTGGAGGAGGTGGTAGTGGATGGGGAGGAGGAGGAGGTAGGCACGGTGGACATGGCGGCAAGCGAAGACGGTACCAGTATTGATTTAATGTGCTGTTATTCTTTTTAATGACTCATCAAAACATTTAAATAAATTGAACAGGACCCCAGTCTGTCGTGGATTATGAACTTGCTGACACTTTTGTAACAGTAGACATCAACCTCAGTAACCTCACAACGTAGTCTCTCATGGAATAGTATCATTATTTGACACCATGTCATTTTTGCATCATAGATTTTATACAGTTTGTACAGTAAACACACAACACTCACATTGTGTACATTATCAACAAATACATGGACAGACAGATACCAAAATAAATGTGTTTTCCACTAAGACTCCATCAGTGCTTTGGGGGGGGGGGGGGATCAGAAACCCTGAAGCAAATGTAGAAAGTCTTAAAAGTCACACAGTGTCATTATGCATGCATGCATGCATGCGTTTTCTGCTTTTGACTTCCTAGTTGCAGTTCAGCACGCGCAGAAACACCACACAAACTCTTTCACTGCAATCAAACGTTCCTTCATCTTAAAATATAAAAAAAATACAGTCTGCAGGCACTATTCAAATGTTTAAATTAAAAGTTTAAAACAAACAAATCTTTTGATATATTTTTTTTTTCCATTGTCACCTTCCACTCGGTATGTCGCGATAGTTTTGATGCAGCTCAAGCGCTACAGCGCAGTGCTGTTCAAAGTGCTTTATACAGCAAAAGTCACTGTCAAAAAAAACAACACTATAATACTGTTGATAAGAGTTGTGGGTCAGCCCAGTAGTAGCACAGAACACATCTTTGGGACTTCTCAGATGAGCCGGGAGTTGCGGAGGTACTGGACTAACACCTTGTAGATGAAGGTGTACTGGGACAAGGTCTGGACCATCATCATCCTCTGCTGGCGTAGCTTCATCAACACCGTCTTAATGTCCACCATCTGTGGAAATAATTGAAGACATGAGGAAAATGATCTGGCTACTCAATAACGTTACCCTAAATTTGATGATTTACCACTTGATGTTCTTGATAAATATTTGCTGCCCACACTTTTCCAACTCTTGTTAGCTCCAGAGTGGATGCCTCCCGCTTACCTCGTTGTGCTCTAGGCAGGCAATCATGATCTCGGACAAGATGACCACGCCGCTGCGTCCCACTCCGGCGCTGCAATGCACCAGTACGGGCAGGTTGCTGTTCTTTGGCTCACTGATGCTGTTGGTGTGCCTCCGCACCGACTGGATCTCCTCCAGGTAAGCTGGAAACACCACCACACGCCAACATGAAGCCTCGAAAGTAACCAAAATAGTTTGGAGAAAACTCTCCCGGTACTCACTGAGGAAGCCTTTGAAATCGTCGGGACAGCTGTGGTCTGGCCAGTCTGTGTACTGCAGGTGCCACACGGTCCTCTCCTGGCCCATCACCAGGTGTTTGATCTTCAAGCCCGTGGTGGCGTAGCAGCCCGACTCGGTGCGGAAGCGCGTGGTGATCTTGAAGCGGCCGTACGTTACAGTGTTGTGCCGCGAGCCCAGACGAGGCCAGTAACGGAAGCTCTTTTCCCGCCCGCTCTCCTGTGCAAAAGACGAGACCATAGCGTTTAAAAACGTAGGGACGGAACAAGCCGCTGCTAAAAACTATCAACGTACCTCTTCGGCGGTAACCATGGCAATGATGGCGACACCTTGCTCCCATACCATCTGCCAGAAGTCCTGGCATGTGTTGGAAAGCGGCCCCTGGCTGGCGATGTAGTTCCACTCATGTCCTCCTACGTTGATCTGCCGGGACAAAAGACAAACACTTCCTCTTTCAAAAACAACAATTTAAGAGTAAAACCTGTTACGCCACAAGCCTCCCGACACTCGCTCACGTCACTACGTGCCGCGCATTTTTCTGGACTCTTGTGTTATTTGTTCTCACAGATAACCGTTAAGACTACGAAATGCAAGAGATTCTTGATCAGGTAGACCACTAGCCTATTCTGCGCAGCAACGTAAATTAGGTAGCGATCGGACAAAATCTCAAGAACATCTCCTCGGAACGTGGGAGCTCTTACTTTAATGTGTGAGGCGTTGATGTAGCCCGTGTTGTTCTCCTTGGTGGGCACCAGCTCCACGCGGGTGTCATCGTAAGGCAGCACGTCTTGGAAGCGGTTCTTGTCTGCGCTCTCGGCCATTTGGGCGACGGTGCACTCGGCCGCCGGGCGACACTTGGGGATGCTCTCGTACTCTTTCAGCAGCTCACCCATCTCCATGTGCTGCTCCAAGATTTTGCACTGAAACAAAATATCGATTATAAAGCCGGTCGACTTCTCTCCCGACAAGCTTAACAAGATTTCGGGAGTGAAATCAGACAAAGCAAAATGATGTCACTGTTTCTCTATTTATAGCTCGTCTAGTCTACTTTGCTGTTACAATTTGCTTGTATTGTTTAACACTTGTCTGTTCATGCCTAAAATCTTGTTTGCCCGGGTGTGATTCATATACGTGTTATTGAGGCTAGTATGCTAGCTACTGTTGATGTAAAAGGAGTTTTTTTTTTTGTGTGTGTGTGTGTGTGTGTGTGTGTAGAAAACCGTTGTGCACGATGCATGGCGTTAATGCTTTACGATCCTCTCTGATTTATGTTTGTCACCCACAACGTTGACAGTTAAAGCCTTATCCAGGTGAACGAGGCTAACCAGTTTCGCTCGAACCCAGTCAAATTTCTAAGTTTCGCAAAGTATTCGAATTCATTCCTACCCTCTCGTCGTTGGAGTCTAGTTCCCGCTCGTCTTTGGCTTCGCTTTGCGTCGGGTGCCTGGACATGGACAGGCCGTTGAGATGAGCCACCTTCAGGGGCCCCATCTTCCTCGTATCGGAGCGCACGCTCTTCTTCATGCCCTGGCGTGGGGAGACGAGTACATTTAGGAGGTTATGCTGAGGGCGACTGTCGCAGTCAGCGAAGGGAGTTGGTTTTGAGGGTGGCGACAAGTTGTCTCAGACGACAGCACCGCTGGGAGCACTTCTAGAGAAATGTCACCCGGCCGGTTTCTCAATGTACTTCTTTCGAGTGTCGTAGCACAGCTGATGTCACGCCAATACAATGCTGATGTTGAGATTTATTGTGCCCGCGGCGAAGAGCAAGTGACAGCACAGGAAACAAAACAAAAAAAAAAAACCTACCGGTGGAGGTAAACCTTCGATGGTCTTCTTGGCCTGAGGCACGTCAGACACAGGCCTCTTCTTGAAGTCCTTCTTGGACTTGTGCTTGGCCTCGCCGCTCAGGTCTCCCTCTGACACCGAGGGCATGATTCGGGCTTGCCGCACATCGCGCAAGTACAGCGGCTCGGTCTCGTGGAGCAGAGGGTGGACCTTGTAGGTGAGGGCGGCAGCTAGCATAGGGTCCAGAGATGAGCCAATGGGATAAGCAGGGGGTGGCTCAGGAGGGGTCTGTTGTTGAGGAGCCATGAAGAGATGTTGCGGAGATTCCTCTTCGGGGATGATGGCGTCGTGAGAGAGCGGCGTGTGGCGCCCTGCGTCATCATCAAACTCCTCCTCGTCGCCACTGCTGTGCACCAGCATGGTGGCGTCGGAGAGGGACTTCTTGTGACCGTACTCTACGTCTTCCTTGTCACTCCTGTCTTCTGTCTTGGCACGCTCCAAGAACACGTTGAGCTGGGAACCCTGCGAGCGACCTCCGCGCGGGGCCGGAGGAGGCGTGACCGCCTCGACGGCCGAAGTCGACACGTGCCGCTCTTTCAGCCGCATGCCCTCGAGGCTCTGCGCTAGCCCGGCTATCTCGATGGAGTTGCGCTTCTGAGCGTGGTAAGGGGGTCTGTGCACGGGTCCGCTTAAAAGCGGCTCGGATACCTCCTGCAGAGAGTGCGCCACAGGCAAGCTGTCCTCCTGGAAAGTCTGGACAGAATGGTGCACGCGGCGTGTGATAATCAGATCTGGGTTACTGCTGCTGACGTGGAGGTGGCGCGACAGGTCCGGCGTGCTGTTGGCGGGCCGAGGGTGGGCGTACGGGTACGGCGGAGGCGGTCTGTACACCTGCGTCTTCATAATGTTGGCGGCCGGATACTCTTGGGCTTGCTGCAGCTGGACGTTGGTGAGCTCCGGCACACTGACGGCTCCCACCACGGGTCTCCTCTCGATGGGATAAGCGTGGTACGGCGACGGGCCGTGGAAGCTGGAGCCCGTGTGGAAGGGATAGTGGTGGTGGTGCTGGGTGGCGCCACCGTGCTCCCCTCGGATTTCGGGCTGGCTGTAAACAAGAGGGTCCGGCCTGCTGTAAGCGTACGAGTTCCCGATGTTCAGGTTCCTCATGGAGTGGCTTTGCCGGTGCTCCTGGGACAAAAGCATCCCGCCGCCGCCTCGGCTCTTCTGCCGCATGACCGTCTCGTAGTCTGGAGTGGCTCGGTAGGAAGGCGGGATGAGGGCGCTGTGGCGGTGCGAGGGCACGTAGTCAGGCCGGGTGATGTCGCTGGTGATGGAGGGGTTGGAGGACATGGGCGAGGGCTGGAGGTAGTGCTGAGGGTTAGTCAGGGAGCTGGTGCTGTGGGCGCTGTACACACTGCCGTTACGCAAGCGCCCGCCGCCGCCGTAATCCAGAGGTGGGCAGTCCAGGCTGGTTTGGGAGTGGTAGCAGTAACCGTTCTGGCTGTTCATGTACAGGTTGTCTGTAACAGAGCAACACCTCCGGAATTAGCGACGATGACGAACGCTGACACAAGACGATTAAAGTTACCTTGCGATGACGTGTAAGGTTCCGTGAAGTGGCCGTTGTAGTGCATTTGTGGCGGGGGCATCATGTAGCCCTGAGGCTTTGGCTGCTATTCGGGGAAAAAAAAAAGATGAACTAGCATTCCTAAGTAGCTAAGTAGTCTTTGCTCCTAGTTGACTAAATAGTCACAAGAATGTGCATTTAACTCACCAGGGACAATCTTGTTGACGATCTACGTCTGACCGGGTTGACGACTGTGGACTGTGTTTGTCTGGGGACAAAAAAGTCAGTCAACCACAAAAAAATGATGTATTACTTCAAAGGTCACTTAAATGCTGGTAAGACTTGTTTTTATTTTCTAGAACGCCTGTCTTCATTTTAGGAGCGAACTTGTCTGAAGTCGCACATTAGTGATATTGCCTTTATTCAAAGTATCATTGCTTTAAAAATAGCTAGCGCCGCCATTTGCAAAACAAATTTCTGAATTTATTCACTGCCAGGCCTCAAAGTGAACGTACTGAGTAACTTAGCGTGTCTCTATAATTAGCTGCCGTGGTCGCTTGCCGTACTTAAATTTGAAACGTGCTACTTGGCTAACTGCGCTGCTCACCCCTTATTTGAAGGCAGAGAGGGACGAGAGAGCATTGGAAAACGAGGAAAGGCAAGAGTGAGGAGAGACTTCTGGGAGCCTTCGGGAGGCATGGGGTCACACTCCTCCCTGAGGAGGAGGGAGGGCGGAGGGTTGAGGTGGAGGAGGTCAGAGAAGTGAGTCTTGCGTCACTTGGGAGTGGCGCTCGCCAGACAAGCGACAAAAGAGCCAGGAAGTGGGCTAGACGTGTGAAACTTACAGGCTGCTCTTGTTGAGCTTATAAAACTTGAGCCTGGCCAGACACATGCGACACACGTATTTGGAAGTTTCCATGTCCTCCTGCGGTAGAAAGAAAAAAAAAAAAGAGCAAGTGAAAACGACAGAGTCCCCAGAGAGGATTGCTGCTGAGAGTGCATTCCGACAGCACGCACAGAGCTTCAGCTGACACGACGTGGCTTTTATGGCCCAGACGACAGCAGCAGCAGCGGCAGCGACAACAACAACACTGTTGTGACTGGCTGAGCCTAATTCCAATAAGAGAGCGCAATGTCGAGAGAGAGACTTACGGTCTGGAACTGGACACTCTCCTCTCTGTTGAGCAACTCCAAGGCAAAGAAAGACCTGTTGTGACTCATGTTGTTAATTTCATTCCACCTGCACGGCCAATTCAAGCAAAAAAGAAAGGGAGAACATATGATGTCATTGCAGTCGCAGCAAAACGCTCAATAGCGAGCATTTGTGTCGCTACGCGACGTACACAATGTTTCTGCCGGACTCGGCCAATCGGTGTGAGTGGAAGAGAACATTACCTGAATAAATGAAGAGGCCTGCCATTTTTATGTTTGACAAAGATGCCGTCCAGGCAGGAGCCCAACGTCACATCTGTGCCCGTGTTGTCCTGTTTAGGCAACATGACAAATGTGACTCACGTCATAAAAGCTTGACTTTTTTTTCTTCCGTAGGCTAGCTGCAACCAACCTTGGCTTGATAACTCTCGTGGCCGTAGCCCTCCATTTTCTCCACCTCTTGCATGTACAACATCTCGGCCTCTGGGGACGACAGACCCCTGAGAACGATACAAGTCCGGTCTAGTTAATGGAAACATGATGGAAAAGTAAACGTTCATCTTGTAATCCAATATTTGGACGTCTCGTGCTTTTAGTCACGGTCAGATTACTGTGACTGATGCTAATTAGCGCTTTTTCCACTCACTAGTCCATAAACCAAACCATCCTGTTTACATTCTTGAGACCAATAAGAAACAGGAGCGCCCCGTGGTGTTTGAAACATCCAACGGATGACAACAGGGACTCGTGACAAGCGCTCTCACCTGTAAGACTGATAGAGAAGGGCCACTTTCTGAGTGGCCTCCTCCAGAACTTGCTCATCCTGGATCCAGTCCTGCAATGATGCAAACGTGATTACAGAAAATGCCACCAATACTCAAATTGTCTTTTAGGAAAATGGCTTACGATGGGGAACAGCGCAAATTTCTGAAGAAACTCCTGAGAATCGTAGCGGTTGAAGTCTCCGAAGTCGGCTGCGATAGGTGGAAAACACGCATGGTGTCAAACAGTGTCGACGCTGCTAACTGCTAACATTGACGCTACCTTGCACGGCGAGGCTAGCCAAGCGAATGGCTTGTTCTAAAGTGCATGAGATGCGGCCCTCCAGCACATCCTTCTTCAACTGTAGATAATACTGATATCTGAAAGTCAACAAATGAAGTCAATTGAACAATTGTCCAAATCCTGAGAAGAGAATTGACTCAAATACCGTTAAAGCAATTCGTAAGGGTTATAATAGTAATTACGTTGTTGACTGCTAACATTACCCTGCTATTGCTAACTGCAACATTTTTTTCCCCTTGACCTTTGTAGGTGTTTCTTAGCATTCATGCAATCTCAATGAACGAGTCGTCTTCTTGGAATCTGTTTTGAACTTCACCTCGTGATCTCCTGCTGCAGCTGAGCGACACTGGGGATGTAGAACACCACTCCGAAATAGACGGTAGGCTCCACACTGTACTTGTCCAACTGCTTCTTCAGCGGTTTTTCCAGGTCGATCCACCTCTGCAGGTTCTGTTTGTTCAGGTACCATAGACTAAAGAACGTGATCTAATACGTGGGAGAAAAAAAAAACACAAACATCATATGACATACATTACACTCTATGCACATAACAAACCTAATATGGGAAAAGAACAAGCAAAGCCTGTCTATTGCTGACATACCTCTCTTAACTCCAGTCGCTGGGCGACTGCCTCCAAACATTCCTGGCCCGTGCTCTCCACTGACAGCGTGAACTCCACAAACTCGCCATTGAGCTGCTGGATGCGAGTGACCAGGCAGCTCTTGCTAGAAACCGTGTACCGTCTCGTGCGCTTGAGCTTCAAGCCGAAAGGCAAGGGCATGATTCGCGCCGGTGGGAGTCGTTCGTGTTTTAGTCTTTGCAAATGACTCGCTTCGCTGTCCCCTCTAATAAGACTTTAGGAATGGTGTCAGTCATGGGGCTCATTATTAGGCAGACCTGAACAGATGACACCAAATATATTATTAAGATAAAAAGCACAAGTCATTTTTTCCTTCAGTGTGATCTGGTGTAGTTCTACAGCATCACAATATTACAGTCAAGCTAAAGTGATGATTTAGTCTGTATTTATCGATTTTGAAATTCACAACTGCAAAGACCATGACTGCACACGCGTGCATCACCTAATTTGACCAAATATATCAATCAAATCAGTTCAACAAAATGAGCAATCAACTTGGTTTCCACTGGGGCAGTTTTGATCTTAATTTTCAATCGTGATTCGGCCTCCGGACATTAGTCTGATCCAGACAGTCAACTGTGGAGCGCTAAATCCCTGCCCGAGGTTCGGAACACGCCAAACTTCTCTTCAACTCCTCTACTAGGCATTTAGTGCTTTACCGGTATGCGATCGTTAAGATCGTTATGTCAAAGTAATCGGCCATGTACTTTAGATCGTCTCGGGAGTCATCCGATTGAGTATTTACATGCAAAATCTGCAGGTTTAGCTTTAGCTCGCTAACACAGGCCCAGCAAGTAGACTACACCCGCGAGTAGCTGACGTCGCCGGTAAATATTTTGGCCGGAGCCGCTCGTCGTTACCGTTGAGCCGCCAGGAGAGTTTAAAGGTCCGGCTCCGAAGACAAGAGGGCTTGAGTCCCAGCGATAGCTCCACCACGAGGCACCTACTATTCTTTTAATAATTTAGAATAATTGCATTAAATCCCAAACGTGTGCGATCCTGGGTAAGGGCAAAAGTGTCACTTCGTGTCCCACTCTGCGTCCTGCATCACTCGGGTTCCAAGCGTGTTTTGCTTCCTGGGATTGGAGGCGCAACAAGTGTCTTCATCCGCGGACCTACAACTTTTGTAAATGTGTTTTATTACTCGATGAAAGCCCAAGAAAAACAAAGTATACTTGAAAAGTTTTGATTGTAAACAAAATGATACCGCATGGCTTAAATTCATCAACAAGCTTTGATAAAGTATGTATTTCTGGCATCGTCGCGGAGGGATACACGGGGATTTTCGTGACCTCAGAGAGCTGGAATGCCGAGTGGTGAGAATTCTCCTGGAGGACCAGCTGCCAAGACCTGCTGGCCGCTGACCTCCTTGTTTACCTTCCACCTCGGCTGACGGCCCTTATCGCGCCCACGCTAAACATCGCATTGTGAAAGAATACCGTTTGTTTGCAAAATAGCCCCCGCGGTCACATTCTTTTTCCACCCAATTATAGGTCGTGCAAATAATGCAGAGGACTTGTAGAAATATTTATTGCAAATTGAAAGACACTTTGTGGTGACTCACTGAATACGTACCCACCCCAAACCTTTTCACAGTCATTTCAAGCCAGGCCTTTTTTTTTTTTTTTTACTTATTTCAGAATAAACGAAAGTCAATATTCTTGCAAAGAATAATAGATAGGGCAGCATCTGTGTGACAGGGAGTAAAGAAACTCCACTAATAGACCAGTAACTCATGTCCACAAAAAAATACAATTACTAATAGATGCCACAAGGTGGCGTCAAAGAACTACTTTTCCGCTAGTGCTTTGTTGTGATCTCTTCAGGTATTTCAGAAAGAGCAGAAACAGTGAATAGCTTGGGGTTTCAGAAAATAGCAGAGGATAATTCTTAAAAGAGAAAAGGTGAAATTGCAAGAAAAACAAGTAAACACTGTATTGGAACACATCTGTGTTCTAGAGGCTCTAAATGTTAGTGTGTGAAACATTCAAAAGTCATCTTCGCTGACAGAACCCAATGTATATGTTTGCTGCTCGCTGGGAGAGTCCACGTTGTCACGTTTAGCGTATTTTTCAACACGCAGCGACTCTGAAAACCTTCTTTCCAGGTCTTCAAGAACACTGCGGTTTTCTTCAGTGTCTGACCCTGCTTGGTCCCGATGGCTCTCCACACCGTAGGCCTCTTCCTGCTTTGTCACAACCGGTTGGTAGTCCCCTTCATCCTTTTCTTCATAATTCGCATCTTCTTCGCGATTGTCCTCCTCCTCCGTCTTTTCACTCGCTGTCAGCAAAGAACTTCTTTCAGGAGACCACGGCTGTGGAGAGCTCAACACGGGCTCCTCCAGGCAGTGCTCGGGAGAATTATTGCGATCGCTTGCATAATCAAAGAGATTGTCGTCCTCTTCAGCTGTCACCCGCTCCAGCGTCGATTCGGGCATCACCATGAGGCTATCGAGCAGGTCTTTTTTCCCAGGCCCCTCACTGTAGGAGGACGCAGCGGAAGGTTCATCCAGGTTGTTGCGCAGAATATCCAGAAGGTGACGCATTTTAGCCTAAAATAAGACAGTGACACCTTGAAGCCTTTGCTTGACTTTCAAAATGTTTATTGCTACAAATCTCAATCAGGTTCCCCAACATGCACTTCAAGCATACTTACTTCATCCAGACGATGCAGATTCATATCGATATGCCGCTGTACCACCCGGTCGAGGATCCTTGAAGGACAAACGGTTATGTTACCATCATGTACTCAAGCCGACCCAAAGTGGTTATTAACCCAATAACGAAAAAGAAGTGCTCCAGTCCGATCACACAAGATATATCTGTAAGATATGAAAACAACCATGGAACAGGAAATGACGTTTTACTGACTGCAGACCTCACCTGTTTGAAACTGATCCTCTGGACAAGATGTCTTCCGTGACATCATTAATAAACTCAAGGTACATCAATTCTTCATCACTGTCAAAGAACAGATTCTTATTGATCTTATTGATCTTAATGCAGTAAAGGTTATGAAGACATATTTACTCTGCACTTGGAGACGTGTTTCCACTCTCGAAAGAGAACCTAGAGGAAAGAATCGCTTTAATAGGACTGCAAAAGTCACATTTTGTGCATTCTTTTACCTGGTGGCATGGTCGAAGGGATCGTGTTTTGCCGTTATTGAATACGTGCCGGTGAGCTTGTCCTCAGCCGACTGCTGCTCTTTATTGAGTTCCTGGGACAAAGAAAGATGTCCAATATTGTGCTACACTGATTTTACAGTGACTATAAAAATTGTACACAATTGTCTTCAATCTCTTTTTAGGGCCAAGGATTGTGAATGCAAACTAACCTGAGGTGGCTCATCCAACTCCTGCGGCACAGTTTCTGCTCTGCAAGAAGCAGTTCAAACAACAATACGAATCAATTTGAAGAGGTGAGACTTTGCAGTAACTAACCGTTTCTCCGCTTTCAAGTCGTTGCTCTCCTCAGCCAGATTGGCGCCCCACGGTGCTCGATAGTAGCGATAACTAGACAGGTACGAGCTCTTTTGTGACTTCAGCATCTTAGGTGTGAAAGGCTTTTCTTGGGTGAAGTGCTGCGAATGTTTCTCAAGCAAGTCACCGCTGTACGTCTTTTGCACAGGATCGCGAAAGGCCTTGAAGCTCGGCTTGCCCGAGGCGCACGGGTATCCGGACGGCCGCCCCCGGGACGTCAGCTCCTGGCTTCGAAACTTGAGTTCCACGGCGGAATAAGGGCGCTGATGATTAGCTTTAGTGGATGGAGAGGAGACCTCGTTTGCATGAAAAAATCTGCTGAATCCAGGGCTGGAGTGCACAGAGTTTCTTGAGCAGAGGTAGGGTCTGCATTCAGACTGCATGGAACATCGACTCTAAAAGAAAAATGACACGGTAAATGGCCGAGCCTTGCTGCAAATTGTTCAATCAAAAAAAACTGTGCCAGTTGCTTACTTGTGCCGAGTAACATCTGCTATTCCTGTGCGAGAGCGAATGTGCTGACTGGGGACGACCTCCTTTTTTCAAATACTCCTGTCTCATCCGGTCGCTGTCTGCTTACACATGAAACCATATGCGAATATCTTCTCAATGTTATTATACACACGGAATGTTGGTGTTAAGAGATAAACTGGGACGTGTTACTTACACTTCACGCTTTGCGTAAGGCTTTTGGGTACTGAGGTGTCGATAACAGCTGCAAGGAAACATAAAATATGATTTGTTTTACAGAGAGGGAAGGAGACAGCTCCTTGTACTTTCACTATTACGTGCTGTGATGTTCATGTTTCTAAAAGCTCACCTTTAGCTGAATAAATCCGTTTGTAGTGAGACATCATGTGATCATTAATCAATCCTTGGGCCCACTTGTTGGAGGAGTTAGGAGAAAATGCTGAAAAATAATTAGGACACTCAGAAACAGCTCTCAAAATCAACCAACAATGTCTTAAAATCTTAGTAAAAATAATACTTACGGCTACTTTTCAATGCCTGCCCTCTGATGTTAAGGCTGGACCCAGGGCCCGATAATACACTCCCTAAAATAATAAGAAGAATGGCAATAATATACTATCAATAATATAAGACATTTTCTGCATGCCTATAATACATTATGCAAAGCTATTGCTAATGCTAAGCACGGTTACGTACGTCTCCTCGAATCCATGTCAACGTATCCCATTTTCTCCCAAACTATTGCAAAAGTGCAACGACAAAGCCTTAACACATCTAGAAATCACAACGGGGATTATTATTGACATTCTAGCTTCTTATCGCACGAATGGAGGATCCCAAAGCTTCGCCGTCGCCATGCCGGTTGCTGAGAACGGTGACGTCACTCCACTATTCGCGCATGCGCAAAGAAAGAAAGAGAAGGTGGAACTTCAAAACGGGTGATGTCTGACGCAAATTCTTGAACGTTTTCAAAATTTAAAACAATTTGAAATGAATTATAAGCATGTATTGTCTCCCTTATAGATATGATCATAAGATAATATGAATTGCTATTCTTGCATTGATTGAAAATTGATCCCCCATCTTTACTGGTTTATCTGTATATCAGGGTGGCTAACCTATACAAGCAAATAAATCTTTAAGTTAAGATTTTTTTCTACAAATTCTCCTAATAATTAATTATTTCATATGTTGCAGCCTGTATATTTTTCTTAAAGGTCTGCAGGTTCATGAATAATGCATATGCTCCTCATACATATGAATGATGTCACCGTGGAGGTCCACCAATGGTTGGGCGTGACTCGCCGCTTTGCACCATGTGCTCACACACTCACCGGCTGCCTGCTACGATGAAGGAATAAAAAAATATATATCTAATTTTTTTTTTCGCCTGCCTGGAAAAAAACACAAGAGTAAGTATTGCAAATAGATTTGTGACGCTGGAGAGTAGATTCATGTTTGCTTGAGAACCATTGGGAATGCGATAAAGGAAGCAGAGCATCCTTTTTTTTTTTTTTGCCTACGCCCTCGTTGTTCTATTCGAGGCGAGTGCATAAAGTTGGGTGGGCACCCACCGGGCTTGCCAGTCCCTTGTGTGCGTGCATTTGTGTGTTTGTCTGGGGTGACTTGCGGTTTTCCCTCGCTTGAAAACAAAAGTATCTCACTTGATCCAGACGAAATGCAGAAAAAAGGAGGGGACACTCGAACAGCAGACAATGCGGTTATTTGCTCGCATGTCATTAGCAGACACATCCTTAAAAGAAGACATGCTGAAGTGTGAAGATGTGGGGAATTTTTATTTTTAATCATGTATATGCGTTTGCTTTGCTTTTCTGAAACGGTTACCTTATTTCCCCGACGTTTTTAATTTATTTATTCGTTAGAATTATATTTTTAAAGATGAAATTCCCAATAGAAAACCCGAGGAAACAAGTTAACTGGGACCCCGAACAAGGTCAGTACATACTTTTGTATGATTTTAAATTTAAACAATCAGTGGAATGAAAGCACCTACAACAGACGTGAGTATAGATACGTGTAGTGTCCTTTTATTTGTTTTTTGTATACGTCTGTCATTTACTCTTCAAATATATACTCTAAATTACACTTATTTTGTATAGAACTACAGGAATGCACAGTATATAAATACTTTTCTTGTAAAATTGCATTAAATAATGCACAGGTGCAAAATTGTAGTAAAATAGCAAGTTAGCAAAAATACCAAAGTCATTTCAAAACAAAACGATGTACAATCGGAAGATTGACGAGTCAAATACACGAGTCAAATGCTGTTTTGCACCTTAAACTGTTTTGAATTTTTGAGTGTTGTGTTTACCAATAAGTGACGTGAAAACGATGATGCTTAATTTAGTTTTATTTTGTAACCGGAAGTAATGACTTGGGGAAAAAAATCGGAATCAAAATAAGGCCTCTTTCTTATTTCCACTTATTTTACTTGTTTAGAGCTGTTGAGCCACTGTTAGTGTCAAGAATTCATTGAATTGTAAGTCCAAGAAAATAATCACCACATTTGTGCAAAAAAACAATTTACCTGAGCCAATACTGACAGCAGCTTCATATTGTTGTGAGGCTCAGCTTGCTCCCCATGAAGAGGGAATATCAGACGCAAATATGGTTTTGCACTCAAGCCTTATTCAATTAGTCACAATCAATAGGCGGCAGAGTTAGTGCCTTGGATTTTAGATGGATGCGTGCGTCACAAGCAATGATAATACAATTTATATTACAATACAGTTCAGTGGAAGGGCGAACCCGATCCAGTCTGGAATGCAGAGCAACCTCTAAACCAAATGTTCCCATAAATTGAGTTTGAGTTCTTCCTCAGTCAAACTATCACCATACTTAAAGGTACATGAATTTCCATAACATGCACGTTCTAATTCATTTTCACTTTAACAGAATACAATTTATGTCTTTGTAAGATTAGCTTCCCGTCATAATGACCTCATCGCATGCATTCTTGACTACTAATTCGCCGAGAGTCTTTCTGCTGCTTCGTTCTTAAAGTTGTCGTTTATTTTGTGTTCTAAATATAGACTGCGGCTGTCAATATGGAGTGTTATTGGGGAGAACAGAAAGTAAAATCACTTAGTCGTAATTGATTCAGTAGTCCAATCAGGATAAAGTAACAAGATTCATAAGTGCTGTGGGTGTGCATGGGATGCTTCCTGGATGTCCTTGACTCATCCCACTATTGTGCTCGTGCGCCAGCATAGATGTGTGTGTGTGTGCACGTGTCACATCAAACATCAGCCTTCAAAAACAAAAAAAGGCGTCTGGAACAAATTTGTTTCATTTGGCAAAGTGGCGTGGTTAATGCTTATTCTTAACAAGCATAAACAAAAATTGACCCCAATGTGATCAATTTCAATAAAATCCTTTCTAGTTATGATTTACATATTTACATATGTAATGTAGGTCAGAATCTTTTTTTTCATCGAATGTGGTCCCATAAATGGTGATGGGGTTTTCTTCTCCATTAGCAATATAGGCAACGGCCGCCGACAGGCTTCTGAGGCTCCCTTCCGCTTGACTAATGGCTTTAATGCGGAGCGCCTAAAACTCATTCCTCAGATGATGAGACAATTTAAAGGTTGCTTTTGGTATCGCAGCCTGCAGGCGGAAATGAAGTTATCTCCACACATCTACTACAAACCGTCCTCTCCATGTTTTCCAGTGGCGGTCCAGTCCAACTTGGTCCCTCCCAAGAAGCCCCAGCCGGGTCTGGTGAAGTCCAGCCTGGTCCAGGCTAGCGTGGCCACCATGCAGAACCCGATGGGCTGCGAACCCAAAACCAACAGCCACTGCACCCTGCCTCGCCTGTCCATCTCATCACGCTCGGCTAGCGTGGTGGCCAGCATGGACACTGGTTGCGACGGCTCGCTGGCGGCTCTGCAGTCTGTCATGAAGTGGAAGACCGTGCTGGCTGTCTTCGTCGTGGTGGTCCTGTACCTGGTGTGCGGGGGGCTGGCCTTTAGGGCGCTGGAGCAGCCGTTTGAAAGTGACCAGAAGACCAGCATCACCCTGGAGAAGGCTTCCTTCCTGGCAAGACACTCGTGCGTCACACCCGACGAGCTGGAGGCTCTCATCAAGGTGAGTAGAACAGTTGAAAGATAACAAGCTGGAAGCTCAATCATAACTTGAGGCATTTTGAGACGAGCCATAATGCTCAGTGACGTGTTGACAATTGATGGTAAACACGAGTTACATAACACAACATTATAGTTGTCTGTGGGGAGAAAAGATTAGATAACAGAATGAACAGAAGGAAGTATTGCGTGATGTGAACAACTGGCATTTAAAGTTCTTAGCCGGTTTTCACTTCTGGGCCCAGATTCTCTCTCTCTATGTCTCTGTCTCTTCACCACTTGTCAGACTAATAATAAAATAATCACACACCCTTGACATCTTCTTAAACTTGCAGTAACCCCGACCCAGAGGGGACAAAGCATGTACAATTTGAAGTGGCCCACTTTCCACCAGAACAACCCAGCTTGATGTTAACATCTTCAGCACTGGTGAATTTTGGTCTGTTTCCATCGATATTTTTATACCCACCCACACAAGCATCTAACCTCGGGGTCTCACAAAGAGATGCTGTAGCCAGAGTTTGTTGTAGAAATCAATGATAGCATCTCATGTAAGGCAGGGGGATGGAAATGAAAACCTTTAGCGTGGTGTGTTAGGCAAAGGAGGAGTCCGGAGGGAATCAATTATTCATTGCACAAGGCAGGAGTGGGAGACCTCCTGCCGTGCCAGAAGCAGCAGCTGGGCAAATGAGCCGATTCGAGACACGCGCGGCAACATATAACACCAGTATGAAGTGAACGCTAACGGGCTAAATGCCAGCAGGAAGGGAACGCTAACGGCCTATTTGCTAACTAACGGGTTTCAAGTGCTGAAGGAATGATTAGACTTTGGCTATAACTATAATTAAAGCTGCAATGGACAGCTTAAAGCATTTTTATTTTTTTTTAACAATTGGCCGCTATGCCTCAGTAGCATACGGAAAGATCTGAAAGCAAATAAATAAAATAAATAATGCTGCTGCTCCATTGAAGGTTGCATTATATTCTTGTGTTCTTTCAACGGTGCGGTGCGCTGGCAACTCATTCATGTTTTTTTGCGTGGGAAGACAGGAGCCTCAGGAAAACGAATGGCTACAAAAAAAATCAATGACAGACACTGCATGCTTGCCTCGCCACATTTGCTCTTGCAGTGCCCCCCCACAATACTCATCCTTATAATTCCCCCTGCCAAGGACTCGGGGCTGACGCACGTCGTGGCACAATGTGACGTTGACGCCGTGTGCTTATTTATGGGCCGCATTTAATGATGAGTCACAATTCTGAGCACCTGCAGCATCATTACGTCAGCACATTCAAAGAATCATATTCAATACAGCCGAGTATTAGCGCTGTACTGATGAGCTGAAAGGAATTGAGACGTCTCAATGAGCAGTATTTTTATATTTACAATGTATATACAACATGTTGGCCTTCAAAATGAAATGTCTTGCCACAAACCACAATGTTTTGCTGTGTGGCAGAAGACTTCAAAACAAAAGGGTCATTCAGAAGTCCTCGTGCCTGCAAAGTGCACGTGCACTCAGAAAGATTTTCCACATTTTCAATACAGCACCATGTTGGCGGGCAAACAGAAGAGGGCTATTAATAGAACAGCTCATAAAATATTCAGACATATTGCACGGCCATCCCACAACCCTGGAAATAGGTTATTGAGTTTAATTAGATTTTTGTTTCGGCTAAATATAGATACGAAAATTAAAATTGGTTTTGAAGTCAAGTGAAAACGTGCAGTCGACTATAAATAGCAGTATGTGCGCTTGAAGAGGTCCATTATTTTGCCTTGAAATGTATGTCACGGGAGTAGATGCATTTTTCATAAGGCAGTCGCTCTCCAAAAACTTGCACAGAATGTGCGGGGGCGGCCCTAAATGAGGGCGCACTACATTCAATGTGTTCATTTGGATGAACCAGAGCAAAAATGCATTTTCACATGTTTATTTTTATTTCCTCTGCTCAAAAATGTTAATTTTTTTCCAATTAAGTTGTGTGTATTACATCAAATTGATCATCTAAATATAATATATATATATATAATGTATAATATATTATGTGTATATATATGTATATATATATGTATATATATATATATATTTTTTTTATATAATATATTGTTAATATAAATACGTTGTCTTTGTAATTTGAAGCAAGAGGCAAAGTGCACGTTGCCATGGCGACAGGAAAACAAAGAATTCACACAAAACATTGAGAGAGAGAACGAGAGCAGATGGAGAGCTTTTATGGCACCGTAATGAAGCACAGGCGTGAATAATGTCACGGTGAATGCAAAGCTGCAAATTGTTTTTTTTCCCACAGAGCAATGCTACGGATGCACAAAGAAAGTAGTTGGCACAAACATAATGACAAGCACAGAAAAGAAAAAAAGAAAAAAAACATTTTGTGTGTGTTTGCAGCATTCCATCGACGCTGTGAGCGCTGGGGTGAGTCCCATCGGCGACACCTCCTACAACTCCAGTTACTGGGACCTGGGCAGCGCGTTCTTCTTTGCTGGAACCATCATCACAACCATCGGTACCTAAAAAAAAACAAAAAAAAACATTTGAACTCTCAAAAATCTTTTACTCTTGAGAACCAGATAGACAGTGTAAATGAAATCCAAATTATCGATGCGGCCAAAGTCATACTGAGCTCGTCAGTGTCCCTTTGACAAAGACAAATGTCTTTTCCCTTGAGGACAACTTAATTATCATAACTTTGTGTGGTCTGACCCATCCCTCCAGGAACGTTACATAAGAGCTTTTATTGATTATGTTGCATAAGGATAATCATGTTAGTCTTAATGTCCTCTCCCCCCACTCGCCATTTCTTTTTGAGCCCCTTTTGATGTCCTTATTAAGGTCAAATTGTGTGTCGTTAACATGTCAGCAAGGTCGGGTTTGATAATACACCAAAAAGGCAGCATGTCATTTCTCTCCAGGTTACGGCAACATCGCTCCCAGCACGGTGGGCGGCAAGATTTTCTGCATCCTCTACGCCATATTTGGTATTCCTCTTTTTGGCTTCCTGTTGGCCGGGATCGGAGATCAGCTGGGCACTATCTTTGTGAAAAGTATTTTGAGGGTGGAGAAGATCTTCAGGGTGAGTATTGACAAATCATGGCGCGGTCTGGCTTGAGTGAAGCCGTCGTTGCTTTGACACGATTCTTTGAAATTGCTCCCCGACGCAGCAAAAGCACAAACAGATCAGCCAGACAAAGATCCGAGTGACGTCCACCATCCTTTTTATCTTTGCTGGTTGTATCGTCTTTGTCACCGTTCCCGCTGTCATCTTTAAACACATCGAGGGTTGGACCACGCTGGAGGCCATCTACTTTGTTGTCATCACTCTCACCACAGTGGGGATCGGCGACTACGTGGCGGGTTTGTATTCAACCTGACGTGTGGCCGCAATCATCGATTCCATCCTGATGGATTGTTTTGTTTTTTTTTCTAGGAGGAAACCGCAGGATTGACTACAAGAAGTGGTATAAGCCTTTGGTGTGGTTCTGGATCCTGGTGGGTTTGGCCTACTTTGCGGCCGTCCTCAGCATGATCGGAGACTGGCTTCGAGTGCTGTCCAAGAAGACCAAAGACGAGGTGGGTGTTAAGGTCTGGCAGGGTTCAGGACCCAAGTCAAAGAACCACCAAGAACTTCAAAATCTTTCTCAGGTTGCTGCTCACGCAGCCGAATGGAAGGCGAACGTCCGAGCCGAGTTCCGAGAGACGCGGCGGCGCCTGAGCGTGGAGATCCACGACAAGCTCCAGCGGGCCGCCACCATCCGTAGCATGGAGCGCCGCCAGCTAGGTCTGGAGCAGCGGGCACACTCTTTAGACATGCTTTCGCCCGAGAAGAGGGCTGTTTTCGCTAGCCTGGACGCCGGCCGATATAAGACCTCGTCCCAAGAGAGCATCGACACCAAGCTGAACAACCTGCGGCTGAAAGGCGCCTGCGAGCCCTACGAGCACTGCGGCGTCGATCCGCAGACGGCATCCTCGTCCGAGGAGAACCTTTTCAACCTGCGCTTTGGTTCCCTCACCAAGTTGGCCAGGCGTAGCAAGAGCCGCGAGATCCGGAGGAATATACCCGGGGACGATCGAAGGGCCAGTATCAGCGTTGGAAACGGGAACGCCATGGTTGACGAAGAGCGGGGCGAGGGAGCGGAAGGCGATTGCGAGCCGGACGAGGAAAACCGGGAGAGGAAAGAGAGGAACACCAGTTTGACAAACCTGTCGCAGTACTCCATGGAACGCTCCAAGTTGAACGGGTGCATACCGGAACTGTCTCAACAACAGGACGATTAGGCGTTCTCTGGAGACACTCGTCTAACGGAAGGATAGAGTTCTGTTGAGAAACTCATCAGATGTAGAATCAGAAATATACCTGGATTTCTCAAGGACTCCTTCAAGTTGAACAAGCGGCATACCTAAACCATCCGAAACCCGATTGATTACCTCTTTCCTGGAGAATATTATCGACTTGCCGAAGCAGTCCAAGCTTGCCCCCAAGGGTAGCGTCTCGAAAAATCGTACCGCATTGGGATTATTCCTGGATTTCAAGGAGAGCTCCGAGGTGAACATTAGCATACCAGACCAATTTACTATTTGCTTGGCAAACTCAGCAGGTCCAAAACCTGGACAGGTTTTGTCCGGTATAAAAATACCCTTGAGTTTATTATCCCGCTGGCAAGCCTTTTGTACGCCTACATTTTTTGCAGAAGTCCACAGGCATCGAAGAAATGTGCCTTTTCCGTTTCCTCAATTAGCTTGGAGCTGCTCCCGGGAATTTCTGTCATGGTGCCATAAAATGACGGGCAGCAAAACCTGTTGCCAAAAAAACAACAACAACAACAAAGCAAAACCAAGGAGACTTTGTGTCTGTAGTCTCAATACCTCATCGCAGATGTTTTTACTTTGGCTCTCATCGTGGTGTTGCTAGCTGGCTAGTTTGCTTCTGCCCAATACGATGTTAAGAAAACAAACTTGGACATGTGAATCTACATCATCATCCATCTTCAGGGTGTGCTATCGATCGCAGCTTTGTCGTCATGTAACGCCTTGTCTATTTTGGGACCGCTGCTGAAGACATGGTGGACGGCGGGAGAGGCCGAGGATCAATGAACACACGCTAAGTGACTATAAACCGCGTCATGCTGATCAGTCTTATCGATTGCGCATGGAATTGTGTATTTTTGAAATGCAATGTACTACTTCTCTCGTAATTCAGCGGGAAAGAAATCAAGATGGATGGCCACTTACTTTTTGTAACCACATTTTTGTACACTAAGCATGTTTTTGCCTGTTTGAAACCATTTTATTTTCGATAACAGTGGAGCACTTGTTATAAATTATTCATCTCATCTTCAACACTTTAATATCGATATCTGTAATACCCAACCTGGGACGACTATAACAATCAGTTAATTTAACTGATTGTTAAAAGTTAGGCTTCACCAGTTAATCAAAATAATTCCGTGACTAAATGGTTTCTCAAAGATCACAATTTTCAAGCCCATTCCAACAGTGGACCATTTCAAATGTATTTACGTGGTTAAAAAAAAAATCACAGTTAACACTGCAGAACTCGTAAAATTGATTATTGGCATTCTAAAGGGCAATTCTACACAGCTATGGTTATAACCTCTGGATGACCATGACCTGTGAAGATTCTTGTGAACGTTGAATGAAAATTTCACATTAATTGTATCCAGTGCCTTTTTATTTTGCAGATAATAAATATGGCAAAAGAAATTTCAATACCGTCGTCTTCTCCTTATATTTGCATCTCAAACGTCAGCTTTTATACTTTTGTTGTTTGCTTTGTTCAAAGTGTAAATGTTGAGACTTTAGTCACTAAAGTCTTAACATTTACACTTTGAAACTTGTTTTATATCTCCAGCCCTTCAATAAGGACATAATTTGTTTTCTATTTTTATTATTTATTTAAAAATTTCAAGTTTGATGCACCTTTTATTCCCCTAAAGGAAAAACGAGCCATTATGTAATTAGCGTGATGCGGACTAGCCTGAAGTTCGTGCATGCCCGCAGTCACGTGCGTCCAAATGTGTGTGAGCCAGCTGGCAACACCACAAAACAAATGAATCAAGGGGAGTGAGATGGCTATAAATCGTGTTCTTCCAAGGTGGACGTGACCCCTCTTTCCATTTGGAGACATCTCGCTCCAGCTCTTGCCCACGTTTTTCTTGTGAATCCATCATGTTTTGGCTGCACTTACTTATTGACCTCCTATTCGTTTGGATTAAGAGAGAAAATAAATTTTCACAGAAAACACTCTAATCTATTGTACACATCGCACAAATAGAAAAAAAACTGCACAGTGGTTTATTTATTTATTTATTACCTGTACAACTAACAATGATGTGAGATTTGAACAACTACTTTTGACAATTTCAGTTCTGATTTGAGAAATATATCAAAGCCACAGAGTAAAAAAATCATTTGATGAAATTTGCCCTCATCTAGGAGCACCGGCATAGAAGGATGTGAAACAGGATGAGGAGGAAGAGGTGTGAACATGCTGAGGAGAAAAATGTGTGAGACGATTGCCTGCAGGAGCTCAGCTTGCTTCATATCACTTCAAACTGACTGAGCTGCCCTATCAATTTAATTCTATATGTCAAAGCTCAGCATGAAATTTTATCAGAATATTTATTAGCATTTAATGCACCCCCCCCCATCCTGTAAAAAATGAAACTAGCAAAAATACAAATAAATATAATTTATTTTACTAATATATTTGTTCAAAACGTTGTGAGCCACAAAAGTTTTTTTTGTGCCAAATTTAATGTTGGAAAAAAATGAAGTTAAAAAAAGAATCAAACAAGGTAAACATAACACAGCTGATACTTTCCATGAAACTATGTGATGCTATTATTAGTTTGTATTGCGTAATATTTTTCATTGCATGCCTCTTGTTTGCTATATTTCTCATCTGTTTTCCCTTTTTTTTTTTAGCTGCAAGGTTTGACAGAAAAAAATATTTTTTTACTGGAATAAATTTGCTTCCATAATTATGGCCAACACCTGTGCAAAAAAACGCTTCATTATCCATAACACACAAATCTATTGATCCTAACCTCCAGAAGATCAACGTGTAGAGGACAGTGGAAAAGAATAGAAAATTAAGGCTGAAGGTCCACCGGGTTGTGCTGATGCAGGTTGTTGTTTTTTGCCGTTATTGAGATGAAACGCATTATGTGAAACGAATGGATGGATGGATAGATGGAAAAAGGGATGGAGGGAGGAGAAGCACTCACATGGCATTGCACATGCACCTCATCAGGCCTTTTTCTCATTAGCAAGTGTCATGCGTGTAGTGTCGAGGGAATAAATCATGCTTGTTTACATCCAGGTATAAAACAAAAATAGCATTAACTCTTTGGGCTCTATGCTGGCCGAATGTTTCTAAATATCACGTGTCCTATACCACTTGAAATGTCCTGGAACCCATCACACTTCTAAAAAGTACATTTGCATTTCACCCACTTCAAGAATCAAGATAGATGTTCAGGGTAATCTTTTGTTTTTCTGCGTTGTGAGTTCTGCCGGAATCAACAGTGACCCCTTGTGGCCAAAGTGCTACATTGCACTACATGTACCGTAGTGCAATGTTTCTTTATCCTGTAAATATGTTCATTCTGGTCCAAAATATTTGTCTATATTTTGACAATTGTGGTTGTCATACTTTGATGATTTTGGTGAGATGATTATCATCCTAAATCACCACAGGCTTAATCTGCTCTGGTCTTTGAATGTAAGTGGACACGACAGAGCGCTGATAGGTGGTTATGTCCGATCCCCTGCGATTGTTCAGAGCCCTTCTATAGATGGCCCTAACTTTCTTCCTGAAGTACTGCCCGGAGAGGACGTAGAGAACAGGGTTGAGAGCGCTGTTGAGGACTCCGAGGTAGGCCGAGACCTGCCCCCCGATATCCAGAGTGTGGGACCACCTTGTGACATCCAGCACGTGGATGTCACAGAGCGTGTCAAGGAAGGTGAACACTTGATAGGGCCCCCAGCAAAGGATGAATAGCAGAGTGACGGCGTACAATAGAAACGACGCTTTGGTGTCATTAACATCCTTGAGACCTACGTTCTCCTTTCTCTGTCGCAAAGTCTTGACGATAGCCACGCTGCAGGAGACAATCACCAGAGCGGGGACAGCAAAGCCGATGGCATTCAACAGAACCTGGTTGGCTAACTTCCACGAGCTACCGTGGCTGTAGTCCAACATGCAGGCTGTCATCTGGAATTCTTCAAAGTCTATCGTCTTTCTGTGGAGAATGCTTGGTGTGCTGAGCGTTAGCCCCAAAATCCAGAGGAACACGCATATGATCTTAGCGTACCGCGTCCGTCGGAGCCACCTCGCTTTCATGGTCCTCACGATAGCCAGGTAGCGGTCCACGCTGATCATGACCAGCGTGTAGACACTGGTGTAGAGGTTCACCGTCATGACCATGTTGACCATCTTGCATAAGGCGTCGCCGTACGGCCAGTTGAAACTATTGAGGATGTTGGCGGCCCAAAAGGGGAGACCGCACAGGAGGGCAAAGTCAGCCAGCGCCAGGTTACCCAGGTAGATCTCGGCCACCGTCAGACGATCCTTGTGCGAAAGGAACACGCAGAGGACGAAGGCGTTCAAAGGGAGGCCCAGCGCGGTTACGGCGATGATGTAAGGGGGCACGATGGTGCGCACGGTGAGGAATTCCGTGGATGTGAGAGAGTTTAACAGGGTGCTGTTCTCAGGCCACGAAGTTGCCTCTGGCTGCAGTGTGGTGGGCTCCATCGTCTTCACGACAAAACACACATTTTAATGATGGGGACTGAACCCTTCCAATCGCCTAGATTTCATCCTAAAACACATCCTAAAAATAAATCACTTCTATCCGATTTGAAGTAAGTGCTGTCACAGCATGTTTTGCTTTTTTTTGCCGTCTTAAAATATATATCATGTGATTTGGTCATGCACTATGACTAAACATGCTGACTCAATTAACAGATGTTTCCTCTTCTCAGTCACATTATTTCCACGAATACCTCCCACACTGCTGGTCATTAAAACTATTCAAAGAAATATTAAAAGTTCTTACCATGCTTATCAAGTTGCTCATACGCATTGACGCGGCGAGTGGAAGGAGCAGTGGAGCGAGGAAACCTTTTTGTATATAGAGACGCATTCTTGCACCGCCCCGATACGGCAGCTTGTTTATGAACAGTCCCCAACTTGTGAATTACTGCATGGCCCTAAATGGAAAAATGTTCACAGTGCAACAAATGTGTTCAATTTGTCAAACTGTTGACAAAATTGACATGACACAAACGGGAAGTCATATTTTGTCATCTCAAACTTCATTGAGAAGTGCAGTCACTGAAAAGCATGATGACGACACACCCCTGAATTGATGGAGTCCCTGTTAAATAGATTTAATGGAAAGGTGCAATAACGTGTCAGTCAGGTAGTTATGTGCATTGTAGTGACACCTAGCGATTAAGATCCATGTTGCACCTAAAGTTTTATTTACGAAAGAGAGTAGCTGTTTGTGTCGAGTGGACTCTTTAAAATATATAGGTATGTTAAGAAAGGTCGTCTTTACTTTGTTCTTAATTTAAAAAAAAAAAACTATCCATAAACAACCTTGAAAAAGTTGTAACTGTGGCAACACTGCTTGTCACAGCAAGTTACTGGCATGTTGTGGTTGGCACACTTTTTACAGCAGACACCCTTCCTGAGGCAACCCACCCATTTTTTTTTTCTGGGTGGTTATGTTTGCTTGTTTGATTTAGTGCAGTTTTGAAGCTCTGTACAACTTTTTTATGCCAAAGCAGATTTTTTTCTGCAACAAGAGAATTTGATATACTCCCCATTTGTTGATATTTTTACTGTAATAACCATTTCTTGGAAATTGCAGTTAGACAGAATCCATGATGAAATAAATGAAAGCCATAATCACCTTTGGATTGTGCAAACGCAGCTTTTAATTTATGTTTATACTTCATTTACATCACATAATAATAAATACAAGCAGGCACTTGGTTTAGTATGATGATCATATGAACAAATGATTTGCTCATTCAATCAATAACGATTATTTTATAGTACAAAAACAATGCATGGCAGCGTCATTGTAAAAGATTGGCAAAAACACATGCGACAATTTTTATTTTCTACTTTGAGGTTAACTAATCTCGTGGTAGTCCACTACCCTGGCATGTGGTTTATGGCTGACTGCCTTTTTGGTATTCCATGCCTTTATTTTGGGGAGTGTCTGCGCAGCCTCCCACAGACCTCTGAGTCAACTGAGTGGGTTGCTTGATTGTAACAAAAAGGCAGGCAGCACCATGGCGTGTCACCACTGGAAACTATGGACAATGAGTGAGTCATTTGCCTGTTCAAACGTTTAAATGCACTTCAAGAAAGGACTTTTGAAGACAGCTGGATTGTACTTCATCAACAGACAGATTTGACGATCAAAACACAATTTGTACATGCAGCGGTAAGCTTGCAGTTTGAACATCTGGGAGAGTTCAGATCTTTACACAAACGTCCTCAACGTCGCAGAAGTGTGTGAACGCGTGGACGTGCTCGTGAAGCTACTGACGGACCACTGCTTGCACACTTCCTGAGCTTTTTTCCGGAAGTTTTTCCCAACGATAACATACAAGATGGGATTGACGATACTGTTGAAGAAGGCCAGGTAGTCGAAAAACTGGCTACAAATATCCACGACGGCTTCCAGGTGGCACCCTTTCATCACGCCGGCTTTTATTAGCACATCCAGCAGGGTGACGATGTGAAACGGTATCCAGCAGACGAGGAAGGCGACCAGGACGGCCAGCACCAGCGTGGTGGCCTTCCGCTCGCTCTTCTCGTTGTTGAACCTATCTACGGAGGGCTTACGTAACGCATGGATGATCTTGACGGTGCAGAACGAGATGATCGTGATGGGGATGACGAAGCTAAAGCTAATTAGCATCGCGTCGCAAAGCAGCATCACCGTGCGGCTGGGGAAATCCAAGACGCAGGCGTCCACGTTGTACTCTGCGAAATACTTGACCTGCCTGAAGACCAGCGTCGGGGCGCCGAGCAACAAGCTGAAGGCCCAAACCAGCAGACAGCCCACTTTGGCGTATTTTGGTCGACGCATTCGCCCGTGTGACATGGGGTGAACTAGCGCCAGGTAGCGATCCATGCTGACCAGAACCAGAAAGTAGATACTGCTGTAAGCATTCATCTTGATGCCCGCGTTGACTATTTTACACATGGCCACTCCAAAAGGCCAGTTGAAATCGTTAGCAATGTTAACGGCCCAGAAGGGAAGACAGGACACTAGGATGAGGTCGGCGGCTGCCAGGTTGCTCAGGTAGATTTCGGCCACCGTGCACGGCTTCTTTTGTAGGCAGAAGACCAGCAGCACAAAGGCGTTGAGCACCACTCCCAACACGGTGATGACCGCCATGTAGACGGGCTGGCTGCTGGTCAGCGCGTACCAAACGTCGGGATCGATGCAGCTCTTTTCCACGCTGGCATTTTGGCTCCAATTTGCATGCGTGGTGGTGTTCAGCTCTGGCATTCTACGGGGGGGAAGCAAAAGTCCTAAAATATCAACTAAATGTCCAATCTCGTTCTCTTTGCAAGTCTCAACAATAAATCCTTAGCCTGTTTGCTAACCAAATGATCAAACCCTAATCATAAAAGTTAACCTCTTCAAAAAGGAGCTACAGGATGTCAATTAGACTATTACATTTTTGTATGAGCAGTCTAACTGCATTAGCGTGCAAATTTATGTCCACGCCATATACAGTAGATTGGAATTAGCTGCAATAATGAGCAACCGGCTCGGGTCTGCACGACTGTAATTCCCCGGAGGGGGATTTAAATTGGACACGGTACATTATGAGATGTCGTACTGCTCGTCTGTTTTGGTTGATTACATAAGCCGACGTCAGCGGAATAATGACAACACTTTGGCTGTATTAACACAGAAGAGACTGTGCTAAATATTTATATTTAAAATTTTCTTTGACTCATTTCCCGAAAACCATGTTGTTTAATGACATCATGCACTGGACAATAGTATTAGCTAAGGAATATCTAGATTAAGATAAATGGAATTTTATATGGCTATATGCAGTCATGTTAAAAAAATATTGTGTGGAAAAAGTTTTTATTCTAGTTTTCGGGATTAAATGCAATGTACAAAATGCTTAACATTTGTAAAATTCTGCTCAGAGAGTCCGGTCAGTAGTAATAAATTTAACATTATGATATAAATATGTGAAATGTGAAAGCATTTACCTTGTAGTTTGAAGAGCCATTTCCCTCTTGGGTAAACTCCGTCCAGATGTGAAGTGTGCAGATGCCAGTCTGCGCTGTCGGACGAGCTTCCCCTTCCCCGCCCAGTCGTTACGTGACTCGCTCTTTTGAATGAAACTGGAGCTGAAAATATGTTCCTTCGATCTCTATTTTTCCAGCTAACCATTTTATTTTTTCACTGACTTACCGTAACATCATGTCTGAATTTTTGGTATGTTACTGTTATAGTGTCATAGTTTGGAATTACTGTGTTAATTTAATGACTGTACTTGTGCAAATGTCCTTTATTTGGCTTTGTGGATTAAATGAAAAATATATAGACTCAATCTTAGACCGGCTAATTGGTGGTCTAAGTTGTGGCGCAGATTTGATTTGCTGAATGTTTTCATATTTCTTTTGCAAATATGACATCTTTGTTTTTTAAAAAACTAAGAACATTTAGGGCAAGTTTTATGTTTTTTTTCTGACGCTAGCCTAAAAACAATTGAGACATCTGTCGTTTCTCCCTCTTCAGTTTCGAGTCATCATGAGCATGAGTGCTGCTTTTAGCGAGTGCGCTTTTAGCAATCTCGAGGTTAACATTTCTAGGAGCAACACAGCAATTTGTGAGCCGTCCAATTCTCACAGCGCAGCTCATTACGGCTAATGCATTTGCTCCCAAAGGACGTTTTGGGAGTTAGCATTGATTCCATGTTTGAGACCAGTCGATAATGTGTCAAGACACAACTTCCTGGTCATATCCACGACCACAAGAAAGTGCGGTCCGAAATGGCTCCAGAAAATTTGCGTTCAGTCGTCATAGGTCCGGAAAGTGGCACCAATCTCTTACCCGCAGTTCGCTTCCTGTGACTGTACCAATCTCGAGAGAGCGATTTATTGAGACTTTCGGATGAATTGTTTCCTCGTCCTTCCTGTGTTGCCTTTTTAAAACTTTGAGTTTAGCCTTTTATAACTTTGAGATTAGCAACACAATCACATGTCACAGTTGTGTTTAACATGGATGATCGAGGGTTCCGCCTTAAAAGATTAAGGCTGACATTTCATTGTTGAAATGTCAGTCTTAAAAAAAAAAAAAAAAAGTCAAACAACACAAATGCAACAGGGTCCCGACACAAAACAGTTAAGATGGAGAAAACCAAAAAGGATAATGTTGAGATGAATCTCAAGAACATAGCAGCTCCCCCTACTTAGCAACCTCTTGGACTGTTTACTTAATGTTCCATGCACGTGTTGCCATGTTGAACTCCCACCCCTTTTTGTAGCGTTTCATGACGCCAAAAACCAGACGAGTGGTGTAAATGATCTTTATCGACTTCAATAAAATTTGTAAAGTGAATTGTTGGCTCCAATGAATTTAGACTAAGCACTGATAACGCCACGCACACAATTCAAGTATGTACCCTTCATTTGTTGTTTTCACACCTGGTTTATTTCTATTGTATTTTTATTTATTTGTATATTTATTTTCAATGACAGGGAGACCTCACAATTTTTAATCATGAGCCGGACTCAGTCCCTGCCCACCGCAGGTTTTGTGTTTCCATGCCGCGTCAAATGTAATATTTTGAGTGGCCTGCTCCGCTAGAGGCAATTATTAGATGATTTTATTACATACTGGACACATGTTTGTTGTGACAAGCCGAAAGTCCCTTGACTAATTATAGAACCAGTTGGAGTGTGTTATGTCTCACTGGTGTGCAATGGGCCGTAATGCGGCCCATTGAGGGGGCAGTCAGGCCTGTGCGCCTCTTCCAAAACATACTCAGTCTGTATAGTCGTTTAACATGCTTCGCAGGCGCTCGGCTCGATTACGCCGAGCCGCTCCCTTCCCTGCGGCTTGTTTCATAACTCCTTTCTCTTTTGGAGTCGGCCTGCCACGGCTGTTTTCGCAGCTGCCTGCCAGAGTCGTGGGGCTTTTGAGGAGGAAGCTAAGCTCTGGCTTGGAATCACAAAGCTAACCTCCAATCGAACTTGACAGCGTGAGATGCCGCTAATGGTTGTCATGGAAACAAAGCTCAGCTCAATGATTTGGATACTGTGCAAAGTGACACAAACCACACGGACCACCCCGCTCATGTTATATTTACGGCTCTATAATGAAAACCACAATTGGGCTCCATACAACCAGTTGGATAGGCTAAGTGTCTCCATTCGGGTACTTTCCTCGACTTGGGTTTCAGTGTCTGCGACATCATTACAGCGTGTAATGAAAAGAAAAACTTGGACTGGGGTGATAAATAAACATGCATATGCTTAAGATGTTTCTGGCCCAGGGCGTTTATAGTTTAGAGAGTGAGATGTAAACCATCCACTTGAATGGGAATATTTGACTGCAATGGTTAGGGATAATTTAGGATGAACCTAAAATGTACTTTAACCCTATCAGGTGAACTTAGTTTGACCCTTGAATATTTGAGTCCAACTGTTAGATTTAAGGAGTTTTCTTAAAGCGCTCTGAAACTGAAGAGCAAAATTCTCAACGTGTTTGACCCTTGAGGAGTCCCGAGGGTGTCTTCCCGTGTACATCCAGCAGAGGGCAGTGTCGTATTAAAAAAAAAAAAGCTTTCTAAATGCAATTGTCATGCATATAATCATCAATTCGACCTGTGAACACTATGAAGAGCGAACCCCAAATATGTTGAGGGGGGGATTACGGTTTTCCTTGAAGGAATCCCACCTAAGTGGCTGGTCACATAGACAAGGACATCAATGTCAGTTTTTCAATTCTTTCGTGTGTGATGCAGACTGGCAGGCGACATAGTCAGCGTCAAGACGGTCGACTGCCCGACGACTGACGGGATGACTTTTGACAACATGGCGATACTCTCAGTGAAGCAGGCCGTCGAGTATCTCTTGAGGGAATTTCTCGCCACCATAGCAATTGTTGTCGTCACTTTGATTCAAAAAGACAAGTGTACGGGAAAAATAGTGGATGCGCTGACATTCTACTACAACTCACAATAACGCCATATGGTCAAAAGTATTAGGAATACGTCTTAGTTGTTGCACAGTTTTGTGTTTCGCGACTGCAGATTCGTCACAGCGACTTGGAACTTCCCTAATTCCAAAACTGTTCAAAGTCTCAATAAAAACGCTGAACGAAACGTCTCGTTTGCATTTCTGACTGGCTGCAAAAAATAGCAAACACTAAAAAAAAAAAAAAGTCATCAACGGGATTTGAACCCATGACGCAAAGAAGTCAAATTTGCTTGTGGGGCGGAGCCTTAACCACTGTGCTATTGAGACACGCTGTCAGCTTTTCAGATAATGTCTGATTTTTATGTTTTAATTGGCGAATATAAAAATAAAACACCAGACAAGTTTTAACATAAATGTTTATTAAAAATAATAATATTAAAAGTAAATTTCAAACCAGCAATCCAATGTGAAATTGCAGTAGATATATTGGATAACAATATTTAGGCGTGTATATGCATACACGTTATTTAAAATCTACTGTATAGATTTTTTTACCGAAGTCAAATTCCTTGTTTGGCACGCTCAAACATGGCGAATAAAAACTCTTGAATCTATAAGTGTTATACCACTATACTACCGTGTCTACCAGCTCAGTGACCTTGTGTGAGAGTGTCCGCCCTGAGATTGGGAGGTCGTGGGTTCAAACCCCGGCCGGGTCATACCGGAGACTATGAAAATGGTATCCATTTCTTCCCTGCTTGGCACTCAGTGTAAGGGGTTGAAATGGGGCTCCGCTGCTGCTCACGATCATTTTAACTTATAAAATCAAGATTACCCAAAGAGAAGCATAATCTCCCCGCTTTTGCATAACGGCGCATCCCTTCATGCATTAAAGTTAGCCGCTAGCTTGGAGAAATCGTGCATAAAAGAAGTGGTGTTTCAGTGAGTGGTTCTTGTGATGTTGAGCTCCCATCAGGCAATGGTAACATTAACCCCCCCCCCCAAAAAAAGATAATTAGCAGGATTCACAAGGATTCTGTAATGATCCCCCATAACAGCAGTCTTTGTGAGTCGAAACAAAAGAGGCAGAAACACAAGTGAGTTCCAGAAATGTCAGCCCACGAGCCAAGAAGATACAACCCAAATCCATTCTCGTCGGCTGTTGCCATGGCAGCAGATGACCTCAAATCCTTTTCTCGCCAAGCTGCTCTTCCCGCTAACGTTATCAAGAACAAATCCCACTGTTCCTTTTGGGGCGGTTGTCGAGGTGGGGGTTTCTAGTCTGCCACTGGTGTGATGATTACATCGGTTTACAACGCTGCCGTGTTTGTGTGCCCCAGTGGTCGCCGCCGTCAAGGAGATATCTGTAATTGTGGTGTAAAAAAAGACTCATGCGGGTCCTTTGGGGAGTTCAGCGTTGTTAAACGCTCGCCGGATATACGAGCGCTTGTACGTGAGCTGTTTTTCCCTCAATATTCAAAAACTGTTTAATCAATACTAGATGTGCTTCTTGAACCAACCACTAGGGGTGACCAAAATTGACAGTTTGACAGGATGGCTTTGATTATCTTGGGTTTAATTTCATCATCGCCCCAAACCAATGAATCGCTTCCCATCGGTGTCTATTAGTCACTGTCCCGAGAAAGCCTTATCTGGTAAAGTCTTAGTTAGCCGCTATAGATTTGCCACCTGAGACTCTAATAAGCGCCCATGCATTAACATACATTAGCACCGGCGAGACCTTGTGATTTTCTATTTAATCTAACGCTGCCTCCAGGAGTCACATCTTTTCCACTCAAGCAGCTGAAAGCAACAAGAAAACAACCTTTGTCGCTTCCATCGAGAGTGGATGGAAAGGCCCTGCGGGTGAATGTGAAGGGGGGGGGGGGGTTGATCGAATCAAGCCGCCCCATCAGCGCGGGGCTTGGAGGACGTGTGGTTTACAGGGAGGGGAGCGAGGCGGTGGCTCGTTCGGTCTTGCAAGGTGGCGGGTCGCTTGACAAGTGAGTTTACAAATGCAATGTGTAAATCTCGCCGACGTTACTTCTTTCTCCCTGAAGAAGGAACAGCAGAGATTTGTAGGCCTTAGTGAGCACGAAACACAGTCGGTGTGTAGAGAACAACTCACTTGGATTGTTTATTTCAGGGACAAGGTTTTTCCTGATAACCTTGTTCCACTTGAAGAAAAATGATGCAACTTGCTTCTTTCCATTGAAAACCACCAGTAGGAAACTTCTGTAGTCAAGGTTACGAAATGTTCCTGCGGTTAAAATGTCTCGACATTTTCCATCCCTGATTTATGGGAATAACAAATCAAGGGACGTCAGATAGCTTAGAAATCAAGTTGATTTACTAGAACACAAGATTATATTACATTGCTTTACCGCTGAAAATGTTCTGTCCATCTTCAGAAAAACAAAAAAAAAGGGGTTACAGATTTGGTGGGGTGCACAAGAATACCACATCCAAACAACCCGTGTCAAAATGGCCGCCATCACAACTTCGCCACGGCTCTCGTATAATGCGACAAATCTAAAAGCGTACACCTTTCCGAAAAAGGATTATCTGTGTCTATAATTTACAACATCGTCTGAATAGTTCTACACAGTTGATAAAAAAGCAGACCTGAAAAGAAACAGTCACCATTGTTGCTACAAAACAGTGTCGGCTAGTTTATATTCACATCATCGTAACATGTGGTGACGAATACCAAGCAGGCTACGGAACTCAAACGACAAAGTCACTTCAAGTTCATATGTCAGAAAAATGAAAAAGTCGAAGCATCAACGAGTGGACTTGAATAAAAGGCAACAGGCTTGTATATTTTGCGTGAATGGAAGAAAACAAAAATCGTGTTTGGATTTCATTAAATTGTTGTCCACTATAACCACAAAGTACTCGAGTACTTTGAAAAGACTGCAAACTTTACAAACTAAACCATTTGGACCTGTTCTGATGCTTTCATGAAATGAAACCTCAAGGTCACGTCGAGCAGATTGTCCACCCGCTGCCAAAGCGGGAGAAGCTTCGTTCCTGTTGGTCCGACACGCGGCAACCCTGTCAAAGATGAGCAATGGCTGTCATCGGCGGCGGGGAAAAGATAAAGCAGGTAAAGCCTAAACGTTGAATTATTGCCTCGTTAGGGCTTCGGATTTGATATTCATGTGATTTTTCGCCGCCGGACCGCAACGATGATGAAGTCATTAGTGGCACGTCCGCTCCACAGAGTCTCCTTACATGTGCCCTAATGGCGGACGGGCCCCGGGGCCGCCTTGGATGAAACCGGTCCCGGTGCCTTGTAAATGTTTTAACATTCGCCATCCGAGTCGGAGGGCATAATTAAACAGCGCTGGCCTAAATTGCTTTGTGGCGGTACCCGGATCAACCCAAATCTCAAGCCCCATTTAACCTCCATTCGCATCTCCGCATGACAAGTGAGAGTGTGTTCTTCGGGGGAGACATGGAAAGAAACTTAAGGAGCAACATTCCTCGGATTCTTAGCGAAGAGAGCATTTTTTTTTTTTTTTTTTTTTTATCCACGGCGCATTATCCTCATATCGTAGAATCCGACAAAAGCGGGAGTCTCGATGTGAGACGAGTCCGTCCAGACGGATTTGAACGTTTTGAATGATTCAGATGATGTTGTCTCAGAAGGTGCAAGCGTAGACCACGCCCACCACCACGATGTTTCCGATGGTGGCCACGATGGCGATCCAAAGCCAGATGGCGTCGCTGGACATGGACTGCGACTCGTCCGGCTGGCCGTGCACGGAGGCCGCCGAGGCGGCGGCGTGGACGCTGGCCGATGAGTTGAAGAGCGAGTGCTCGCCGCTGTAGTCGTCATTTGGCGACGAGTCCATGAAGGCTCCCGTCATAACTGGGATCTGAAGCAGAACAAAACAGATTGATTTCTTTTTCACAGGTGCCTTACTACAATGGACACATTTTGTGTGGCGGGCTTCATCTGGAAAATTGGAAGCAATGCAAAAAAAATAAATACCTCTTAGGCATGTTGAAATTCATGCTTCCTCATTTGCTCTGTTTCTCTCTCTAATAATGACATGACACATCCTGTGGAGCGCCTGCTGTTAACATGAGCATGATGGAGGCAGACAGGCGTGCACCGCGTCTTGTGAACCTCAAAAAAGAATAAAATCCCCCTAGACATACACACAGACAAATGTGTGTGTGGTGCTTTTACAGACAAGCTAACTGTTAACTTCAATCGTCAGATCATATTAACATGCCGCTGATTTTATGAGCTTTTGTTCAGTGGACTTTCTATTCTCCAACATTTGGTGTGATGCGAAGGGAAGCTCTCAAGTCTGTCTCCATTCTTTATAATCAATGTTTTATTCAGTAACTCATTGTCCACAGGAGCGAGCTGTTTGCATAAATTGCCAAGTGCACTGAGTAAAATGAAGTGTGTGAAGATATTCCAGTCGACGTTGCGAGCTTCTCAATATTTCATTGTTGGCGTTTACGTGTTTTTTCTTGTTTTTTTTCTACGAGGATATAGCCCCAGCCTGTTTCAAGAAGTCGGTTGCTAACGACAAAATATCATTTTAACTCTTAGGTGACCAGAAGATGGTCATCCCCCTGATGTTTTAATGGTATTGACATTTCATGGCTCGGTGCCTTCAGTGGCGCTGAACCGGATGGCAACGCTTGACATGGCGGAGAAGCAAAGTGGGGGGAGTTCAAAGTTCAGTTCACTTCTTTATCAGTTCACAAATTTTAAAACTTAGTCCCAAACAAATGAACTAGTTTATTCAGCCTAAAATTGCAAAGCATTGTGGGAGTAATTCTGTCGGATCGTGTTTGAGATAAAAGGCTAAAAGCTCGGCCGAACATACTCTGCACTCTTGTTTCCCCCTAAACCGAAACGTCCCGCCATCTCCAACCGGATATCCCCAAATTTCTCCGCTCGAGCGGAAGATACTCGTGCTGACAGTGAGAAACGGTCCTGTCAGGTTCTGTTAGGCCCATGTATGAAATCCAAAAAAGAGTGACACACCTTTTAAAATTCTTACCGACGGATACGGCTCAGTAAAAAAAAAAAAAAAAGATTGGACCGCCGTTGTTTTTTTGCCCAAAAGCCGCGTGCTTACATCAGAAATGTTTTCCTTCAAAACACAAGTCTAGGTGATCCTCAGCCAGATGGTTTACTATTTGTGATCCACGGCGAAGGGAAATGTATTCTGGCAGCTGCTACTGTTACATTATGTTCTCCCCATTTACAACTTGAAACTAACCCATCTGTCAAATTCTCACAGAATGGACCAATGAAGATGGGTCTGCAAAAATATAAAAAATATTTTTCACATTAGATCCATCCATCCGTCCGTCCGTCCGTCCGTCCATCCATCCGCTTCCACCACCAGTTCAGTTCTCAATCAACCGACTTCCTAACATCGCCGTAAACAATGTGTGTATGTAAATGCTATGCAACAAAGGGAAATGCAAAAATCCACAAGCGACTATGTACATCTCGCTCTTGCTCTCATGTGACTTGCTTGCTGCCTGCGGCGATGATGTTACGGAAAGACTCTCAAAAGGGGGTCACCTTGTGTCCTCGTCAGGAAACAAGCTGTTCGGAGTACTCGGGTCGGGGAGCAACACAAACACCGGGGTCCGACCCCTGCAGTGTCGAGAATACACTTGTTGCTGATGACAACACGCAAAAGCTGTTGGATAGAACAGTAACTATTCTTGTTTTTATTTTATTTTACTTTACCAGGTTGAAAACACCATTTAAAAGGATGACCAAGATGTGAGAAGTGTCTTGCCCAAGGACACAGCAACACAAGATTTGGACAGATTATAAACACAGAGAGTAGCAGCTCCTTTTGTTCAAGACCACCGACGTTTGAAGACAAAACAACACGTACAGCGTGTGCAGCGTTACTCTGTAGCGTATCGCTCAAACGTCTGACTGTAAATCTGCCGGGAGATTTGCGGGGCGGTTTTAAGGAAGCTTGTTCACCCTCTCAGTCGTGTTAAGACCTCCACTTTCAAGCCCGGTTCTCGCTGCTTAGATTTACAGCATTGCTTCTCATTGATTTTTCTCTCCCCCATTTCTAGTCTCTGCCCGTTCGTCTCTCCCCCTTTTTTCATAAATCTTATAACTCATTAGAACAAGTGTGACGTGATTCGTACTTGTCACCCGCGCCTGTTTGTGTCAACACTTGAGAGGCGCCACTGATACAAGAAATGATGAACCTTTTGTTCACAAAAAGTCGAGACGTTTGTCTTGTTAAGATTTCTCAGTTGTTCAACTCGACCACCAAAACATTTTGCAATAATGCAAATGAGAAATGGCGCATCCCCTAAAGCAAAGGTGTCAAACTCAAAGCCCCGGGGGCCAGATACGGCCCGCCACATCATTTTATGTGGCTCGCAAAGACAAATTGTGCAGCGACTTAATGGGCCAATACTAAAATCACAAATTGTCTTCACACATAAATAATGAGAGAAAACTGAAGAAACTAGTTGTGCAGAAGTAATGATGATGCTAAACTAAGCTCTTGAATCATGGTGGCGGCACGGTACCAACAAAACAAAGGCGCGGAGGAAATGCTTTGCCAAACGTGCAAAACGGGAAAGAGTGCATGTTCGCATCTGGGCTCGTTGCCTGCTAATACATGCCGCTAATTTGCAGTTGCATGACAACTGCAACTATGTCATGTGATGGAGTGCATCAATTATGAAAGTGGAGAAGCCCCCGCCGCCACGTCCTGTAAACAAAAAGATTTCTTGTACTCACCACATGGGAGGAGCGACAAATTGCGAGCATGTTCCCATGCATGCATTTGACGATTTTGGACTCTGGCACTAATTCATTAATAAAAGTGTCAAGTGGACCCAAGCACAATTGGACTGGTCACGTTCAATCAAATATGTCTTCAGGTTCCTGCTTCAGAACTTGGACTTAACCCAAATAAGATAAAGTGATTTTCTTAAATTTAATTTGAACAGTGTACTGTTGGAATAAAATCTATGATACAAAAATGATTTGAAGTTCTGATGTGAAGAGCACTTATTGAATAAGATTTTATTACATTCACCTTCACAGAGGTTGCGTGACGAGCAAAACACATTCTCGTCTGTTAGATTTATTGCGCTTTATTGCACCTAAACCACAAAACCCAAATATTAAAAAGCACATTTGTCACATTTAGTAATGCAATAAACGCCTTTGAGAATGATATACAGATATAGTCTTTAATAAGATGCGATTTTGTCACAGAAAACTTAACTTTAAAATTAGGTACAATGAAATGAAAGCTACCATCCATTCATTTTGGTTTTAGCTAGCGAGGCTAAAGCTGAACTTAATAAACCATGTAGTATCCATTAAGGACTTTTTTTGCTTTGTTTTTCCGCTAGCAAGGATAATGCTAAGCTAAATAAAACATTGGCGTATAATATACATTTGGTAACACTGCACACCACTCTGTTAAAACTAGGCTACAACAAATGATGCTAACATAATGTGTGACAAAAGTACTAGCCTAAAATTAAATAAATACTTCAGTGTATTAATGTTAAAAGCCTTTTTTGCTCCAGGACTGTTAGAGCTGGATCTATTTATTTTATAAAGGTGTCTGACGAGATTTGTGGCTCTGAACAGTGAAAGTAGCGCTAACATAAAACAAACTACTGTCCACATTATTGACCACTAATATAGACGAACTCTTTATAACTTGAAAAAAAAGTTACATCATTTCAAACGGTTTCAAATGTCAAGCGGAGCGAATATAGTCATCCTTGTATCTTTGTCAGCAGTATTCATCGCTTTTTTTTTTCTTCTCCCTCTTGAAAACTGACATAATAGGCGTTTTTTCGCTCAAAGCCAAAGGCCATGAATCATTAATCGAAGCGTATATTTTAAATATGAATAAAGCTGGCTTTGCGCAGCATGTGTTTCATGCTATACTTTACACCCAAGAACCATATCATGGCGCACAAATGCATTCCTTGCGCACCTATTCTAAACCTATATAAATAATTTGCTCATGCATCTTGTATTGTGATGCCGTTTCAAAGGCGAAGTCACATGCCACCTCTCTGGCTGGCTGCAGTGATATATAGATGGAGGATGGTGCCCAGGGCAGGACTTGGTGCATTAAACATTACAAACATCTTTTTTTACAACCAACACTGATTCAATGCTATGAAAGTGCTGCAGAAACAAAAGCAGCCATCAATGGATACTTGAGTAAAAATGATGTCTTTAAAATAAACATGTATAGAATAAATGATGATTTTTTTACATGTTAAATTTGTCTCTATATTTTTTTTTATTTAATTGTTGGGGTATTTTATTTAAATGAGTAATTTAATTTCCTCACTTACTAATTAGAATAAAAGTATATAAAATACAACAAGCATAATATTAAATACAGTATTAATGATTTTTTCCAAGATAATTTTTGTTCTTCTTTTGATTAATTAAAAAAATATATAACGAAACCTTTGAAAAACATATTACATATAATTTTTATAATTGTTTTGTCATTTAAATCAAATAAAGTTAATAGTTCTATGAGATAGGTAACGCAAAGACAAATAAGGATTTATGCACACATTGGCTGTTTATTGTGGACAAATACAAGGCGACAGTCACGGTCAGACAATATAAAAAAAAAAATGATGACAAAGCACTGCAACCTGACCCTATGGCATTTTGTCCAGAACAGTTCTTCTCTACTTTGCTTTGTGCTTTCTTTTTTGCATGTACACAAGCACAGCAGTAATTACTGATGCTTTCACATTCTTCTGCAGAACAACAGGCGCTGTTTATTGCATGCGCTTGCACAAAAACAAAGGCGGAAAAGATGAGGAACCGGAACAATGCTCATTAAGGATTACATGACTAATACAGTAGCAGGTGTTTTGCTTGTTTTGCATGAAGTTTCTTGATAATCTTTTGTGGCGCTTTCTGGGGATGTGTTCCACAAAAAAAAGTTTATCGTCATTAAATATTATCAGATGCCCGCGATTTCATAAAAACAGTCAACTTATTTTCCCTTCCGTGAGTTCTATCCAGCTGTGTCACGTCCGACTCGATTTTTTTCCATCCAGCCCTTTCAAATCCTCGTCACTCGATTGCGTTGTTCATCCCCGCTGCGTCGTGCCTTCCCGCTGAGCACCTTTTTCAGGTTCCAGCTGCTTTAATGTTAGCATCCAATGTAGCAAGTTTTGTTTTTTGCTGGAATGTTACTCTTGCATAAACGAGCAATCACCATCTGACCATCTTGGCAGACGTTCAAAACTAATTCACATTTATGTTTTTGACTCTAGGAGAACGACTGATGCGAAAGCATCAAAATAAAAAGCCGGACTGTGCACCACAACGTCCAGGGAAAACTCTGCTCTATTTATCGAAATGACTTTGCAGGTTGCCTTGACTTCAACCTGCTCAGCGCCCGTCGATTGTCTCTTGCATGGTGCGCGACAACAACTTCCCAACAACGCGTCTGAGCACTCGGGGTTACGTTAGGCGACCGACGCCACTCGCAGCTCCGGCTGGGCCTCCGCGACCTTGTCATTATCGCTCTGCCTTCTTTTCCTAAGCCAGCGCCCGAAGGCTGCGCAATGCTTGCTGCTCATCACACGCCAAGGTAACACCTCCTCAAGAACTATCGCACTTCCAATCGTCTCTCCACAACTAAATCTTGCCAACCCTCAAGGTCATGTTTTTGCAGGGCAAAACTTGGAATCATTGCAAATAAATGTTAAAATTGGCCTGGCCAAACTTTTCCAAAGTGCCCCTCCACTTCCTGTCCACACTGTGAAATATCAAATTGCAGCCACGCTATATCAACTCAACCAATGCACGCTCAGGTGAACTTGCATTAAAAATGTGTGTGAGGATTGTACACACACACACACACACACACACACACATTGTATATTTAACTTGCACTGCAATTTTTCCCATTATTTCAGAAGGCCATTCACCACGCAGATCTGGACACGTTGACAAAAGACCCAAAACCAAACAAGCGGCCTTCCGGCGGAATTACATTTAAATAAATTACACAGCGTGGTCACCTTTTCTGCAGCGTGAAACTTGTTTAACAAACTTTCTAATGCTTGTTCATCTTCCACCCATATGAGCCATAGGCTGCATTAGCTGACTCTATGAATATTACAAAATGTGTCACTCTGGGATTGGTCTGCAGTTGGTCTCATTATCAAATGAAAAATGAGGTATTGCGCAACTTAATTGTCCTTCTTGCACTAATGCGAATGCGCGCTTATGGATGAGGGTGCCGAGATTCGGATCTGAATAAGGTACGGTTGTCATCGGGTCGCAGCGGCAAACTTGTCACATTAATATTGGTCGCAAGCAGAAAACTGCATTTATTATTTATGTCCTATGTAGATTATTTAAAGGTTTGCGACATTTGTATGTAGAAATAAATGCTGCATCAGTACACTACTGCAACAGTAGCCGGGTTAGCGGAATTTAAGTCAAGTATAATTGGATTTGGAAACTATAAATTAAAAGGGACTATTATGGACAAATTTGAACGAGAGGCACCGGAACGCTAATGCTACATGCTACAATGCTAATTACATGATAATCCTGGCAGCCATGGCAATCACATGAGAATGAGCAGCAAAATATCTCTTGCCTGGCAACACGCTGAACACGTCAAGCATTTGATATGACAGTTTGCGATTCCATAATAGCAACTCGGCTGACAACACAACAGCTGTAAAATGAAATTAGCGCGTGGGCGTAGCTGCTACCGCGCGGCGTGGATTGCGGCAGGTGGGCTTCGGCCTTTGCGAATGATTGCTGCACATATTTCCCAGCGGCAAGATGAGCTGCAAGAGTAGGGGGGATCTACATGGAGTTTGTCACACGTGCACCATGTTGGCCTAGATACAACGTTTCACGTAGCGCAACACTTCTGAGGCATGCCCTCCATCTTGAGTGATTATGAATGTTGCAGTAGGTAAAGTGCAAGCATGAGCTATGAAGAATCTATGCATGGACTGTCAATAAAGACAAAAACAAAACAGAGCACCATCAATTTTGACTTTAGTTTTTGGTACCTGCAACCTTTCTACCATATTTCGTGTGTTTAAACCCCTTGTCACTTCTAGCAACTACATATTTAACGATTGAGATGACGATTAATCGGAATGCCTATTGTAAAAAAACGAAATTGGCCTTCAACCAAGAATATTTGATTTTTATAGTCAATCAATCATTGTTTCTCATAGCAACAACAGTCCGTGTTTCAAAAAAAACAAAACAAACACATTGACCAATTTTGCCCAACTCATAATACTAGCAGAAAAAAATCGAAGTAAATTTTTTTCTTACTCACATTTGTTCCTACTTGTATTGAGTGTGCCGGACAAGGTTTTGCATTTTATTTCCCGAAGCCCTGACTGTGAATGGTGTGAGAAACAGTGACACCGTAGTGCAACATATTTCAAGCCCGAAGCCGAGAAAGCGCATTTCAGACTTTTAGCTCAGCAAAACAGTCCTTAGCCAGGAAAGCACCGGGGGAGGTAATGCGGTTTGGGGGATCGCTGGCATGAAAAATTTAACATTTTCAGGCAAATCAAAGTTCGTGTACTTCACCAGCATTCAAGCGTGCCGGCGGTGAGCATCCGGAATCATGTCTGTATGTAATACAACTTCACTGCACTGTAAGTGCCTGATTCATCGCCTCGCCATTAAACTTACATGAATCCGAAATGAGACGGTCCCACCGTCATGTGTGCTTGATACAAACCATTAGCCGAGAGACCCGGCAGCTTGACGAGCGTGATTGAAAATAACTTCTGTAAATCTCCCCGTGCCAAAGCAACACATGGGATATAATTGGCATTTTCTGAGAAGGAGTGAAATCGGGACCATTTGTAACTGAAATTATTGCATGCGGTCGACACAAATGAGCTGCCAGGCTGAAATAATGGAGAAGTAATGTATGAGGGGCTATGTAAAACAATGACTGAAAAATATGGATCCACATCCCCGCCAGGCAATCGGAAAGCGGTTGGGGAAATTTGACATTAGCATATAGCGCATATAGCATCCAGCTGAGTTTTGTTCTCGCTGACGCTCGCTTAAAATTAAATTAGAACGATAAAGGAAACGAAAAGGAAGCACAGAGCGCAGAACTAGTTTGAGGTCACATTTGAAAGAGGAGATGTCAATTTGGTGAGCCGTCCTGCTAATTCAGTTTTACACTACTGCTTCTCAAATGTGTAATGATAGCTTTTCCAGACTGACACAATCATATCTCATCTGAGTCATCTGGGTCAAATCTGTTTTTTTTTTTTTTTCACTCGCGCACTAATTTCACATTTGCATTTGATGATGCATTTTAATGGCGCGAGCATCAGCGCGGCACTGCATTATGATGATATTTGTCATTACTTCACCCCGAATCATAGATCTAGTTTATTCTGGGATGTATCAATACAAGACGATGCTTTGAAATAGTCGCACACCGAGTGGGAATAGATAATATATGCAGCAATGCATAATTCATACTTCCTTAAGAAAGGCACCGTATCTGTATACCGATAGCATCATGGAAAGTGAGAAAGATGTTATTGCCACATACTTTGCAAGTTCATCTAGAGTCCCTTCTGGAGTGAGCACGATTCACGATAACGACTTCCTGTTCGACACCAAAATCATGAATTGTAAGAGAGCTAGCTATGCTAACTAATTACCGAAAAGTGTTGCTGCCAGCAGCTTGCCAATTTGTTGGCTTTATTAATTAATTCATGATTAATTAGTTTATGTAAAGTCATGAATCGACTTATTAAAGAATAAAATAATCATATTTAGTAGGCTACCTGTAAAATAGCTAAAAGATTACATCTGCTGTAGCTTGTAAACAGTTAACGATGTTATCTATGATAATGTTTGTATTACTTATGGGTGACGACTCAAAAGCTAATAACCAATCAACCAATCGGTGTTCAGGGTTCAGTCAACTGTTTAATTACAGCGTGTGATCAATGCTAAAAATGGATCCTGTTGTTGTTCCGCCAGTCGTTGCCACACATTCCCATAAATCGAACCAACCTGAGGCTGCCCGACGAGCATGACGTGCGACACCTCGCCATCATTAAAAAACGCCGCTTTTAACGACTGATCGTAGGAGTGTCGGGAAAGAACACTTGAATGGATCGTGTCTATCCGGAAACATGATGGCTTAATCGTGTGAGACTGAGCCGCAAAGAGTCTGACCTACCCTTCAACCCATCAATAAGAAAATCTTCCACTAAGGGCTTAGCTTCGCCACGCATCTTTTCCCAATAGCAAGCAGGCAATTAAGCAACCAAAGTAAATGTTAATACTCTTGTGAGATTGGATCCATAGACCCGTGTCATGGTTTGATGATATAATTATGGTTCGGAATGACATCATATGCTCATGCCTGTTTGTACAACACAAAAATAAAATGTTCAAAAATGTATATTTTTTTTTTAGTTAATTTCAATTTCCTGATGGAAAAGATGCACTTAGGCTCTCTGAAATGGAATTTGCCCATTTTGAGTTTTCTCCCACATTCCCAAAAAAATGTATAATGGAAGACTCTAAATTGACCATAATGGTCATTTGCCCTGAGTTTACTCCACCTCTCGCCTTAAAGTCCGCCGGGATGGGCTGTAATGAGGTCAAGCTATAGACTGGACAGAACCCGCGGATTTCGACCCAACCATCCACCAGTTATGAATATGATTCCAAGAAATTCCCCTTCGGGAATTCTTCCGCCACTCTCACTCTTCTCACCGCTCTGTGACATTGTTTGTGCACGCACCTTCGTGAGGCGAATAATTTAGCCCTTTTAATATTTCCCTCACGGAAAGTTTGCACAATTAGCGAATGGGAGGCGCTCGCTCACTTAATATCCATATTGAGGAGATAGAAGAGGGCCATGCTCCATTGCCTTTTCTATAGGACGGGTCCTGCATGTTTGGAGATAACATCACAAAGACTGAGAAACTAATTGCAAGTATTTGGACATGGTGGCTTCACTCGAGCCTCTCAATATTGCATCCTAAAAATCAATTGAGGGCAACAGACTACATCGTGACACATGGGTACAGCAAATAACATTGAATTACAAATATTGAGCGTCCCTTGTTTTGTCCTTAATTACTACCGTATTCCTTAACGATGGCTGGGGATGTTTATTTACTCGACTGTTGTTAGTTGAGGGCTTGCTTTGGTATAAAATAATTAAATATCCTCACTCTACAGACAACATCAGCACTTATACGTACCTATTTTATGTCATTACTTAAAAAGTTACATGACACACTTTAATGACACATTAACTTGGTAGGGACTGCTGTTTTGATTAGCAAATGGGTCTGACACACACATTAATGCCTATAGCTGCTTGTTTGTAAAATGCCTTGCCTTATATCCAAAATATGTTGTAACGTGCATGTTTGACACATGACACATATCACCAACAGAAGAGGAGAATTTACGACAACAAAGACAAATCTGTTTGATTTTTGATTATTGCCACGCTCGCGTTTGTCCTGGCAAACAAAGTACATCAAATATTGTCCGCCCCACTTAAAGTGTGGTTGAAGTAGTTTTGGCAATACGCTTTGGTTGCATTTTAGAAAGACATGCTTTTTTTTTTTCTTCAAAGCCCACGCAGCCAACAGAGCAGCCTTAAAACGAAAAGTTCCAACATGAAGACTCACCTGCGCGGCCATGAAGGAGAGATCCATGCTGTTGCTCGGCTCAGGGCGAAGGCACTCAGTGAAAAAAGCCTGCGCGCGCTTTTCACCCTCCTCCTCCTCCTCTTCTTTTTCTCCTTCACCTCCTCATTGAGCATGTGCCCCCGTTTTTGTTTTTAATCTCTTCCCCTGTTTGCAAGCGCACGCACGCACGCACGCAAGCAGGCAAGCGAGCGCCGTTGCACGTTTCACATGAGGAGGATGAAGAAGAAGGAGGAGGAGGAGGGGTGAATAACAAGAGGGAGAGGCAGCAGAGGGAGGCGGAGATGTGGACGCAAGAAGCGGCGGGAGAGGATGTGCAGGAGAGTGGAGGCAGACGCTCTGACACACAATAGTCTCGCTTTCGAGCCTCGCTCTCTTCGGCATTTGGGTCGGGCCAAATTGGGCATTTCTAGACAGAAAAAATCTTCCCACCAACATTTCTAGTGCAAAGTGGAGTGTGGGTTGCAGGCTCCCAGGGGGTCTGCCACTCAAATAATTGCACCCACATGACAAGTCACGGAGAGTGAAAACCTACACGTAACATCCCAAAAAGGTTTAGCATTGCCTGAAAAAGTAAACGCCGTAAAATGGCTGTAAAGCATTTTTGAGAATAATAAGAAATCTTGTCATGTCGGGATTTTCCAGGTTGATGCTAATGAGTTGGAATAATGTCATACCACCTCGTCGGACTCGACGTCTCGACTGCCTGCAGTGTGACTGATGTGTTCTGTCATCTGGGCGCGTGCTGGGGATTTTAGAGATATTTATATGTATTTATATATAGCGTTTGCGTGTGGGGATCAAGTCTTTGGAAATGTGTCACGCTAAGAGATTGTTTACCTTTTGTGTGTAGGAGATTTTATGTGACGGCGAGATGGCAGACGCTATGAATAATATTTGTTTGAACATCGAAATATATAATACATGATATATTTAATTCATAAAAAAGAAGACGGCTGATAATCCAATTGAAAGATTTTTGAGCTCAAGCTACTTTGGGAATAGATTATATCTCAGTGGGGATTTTGTTTTTTCCCAAACCCCAAAAAACACTGATAAACATTTACGAGATGTTCCCTATGGTGGACGGAGAGAACGTGAAAAGGAATTCTTGGAAAAATCTATTTATCTGGCCTGGCACGTGGGGTTCCTAGCATAGTTCAAAGAGGGGGCTCAGTGCCCCTGCAGCCCCCCTCTAACTACGGCAATGAAATTCAATTTGTATTCTGCCTTTTTATTCCAACTGAGCATTCACCAGTTGGACATGAATTCAAAAGTTTCAACGAGGTCAAATTAATAAATGTTAGAGAGCATTTGAGTTCATCCTGAATTTTACCCGAAAGCATCAATGTGGTGACTCACATATGTGCATGCATTACAAAAGAAGAGGACGGTTTGCCCTCAATTTGCTGCTCAAAGCCAAGCATATTGGCACATTGGCACACACTGGGCAGTGTGGCCGTGTGCCACTTTGTGAGTGTGTGTGTGTGTGTGTGTGTGTTATGCAACCGAAGCAATTACAAAAGTTTGTTTAGGCACACTTCAATTTGAATACATTAGCAGCAAATATATTTGCGTGCGCGTGCTAAAGAGGACACCTGAAAGTCGGTCACATTTCGAAGGTGAGACGTGATGAGCCCAGTGCGGGATGAATGAATCTCGCTGACTGACACACCCCAGAACCACGCGGGGCCAATCAAACAAGTGGATTTTGGAAGAGCGATTGGCCTTAAATTAGAATGGGACGGAGCGCACGGAGGACGTGCGAAGGAAGCCAAGCACAAAAAGAAGTAAATGACTTTTGCTGTGTCACATGATTTCCCTGGGGCGAGGACGCCGCCAGTCTGGCATTAAATGAAGCTGATGAATTTTAAGTATCACTTGAGGCAAAAGTGCTAATAACTAACTCATGTTTTTCTTTTTTCCTTCCAAAATAATTTATTGATAGCGGATCGTCAGACTGAGAGAATTGAGCAAAGTCACATTGGCCTGAATTATATCAGAATATCAGATCTCACCTCAGTTTAGTAGAAAAATACATTTTCTCAGTGGGGAAACCTTTATAGGCAACTATGAATACAAATAGGATGTGGGAGGATAGTCACTTATTTGTGTGGCGCTATTATTTTATTTATGATTTTATTTTATTATTTCATTACTTCATTATTTTTATTATTTCTAATATTTTTATTATTATTTTGTTTCTTGTGGAAGGGCTCTGCCCCAAATGGGTGAACGGTTTGTCACTGATTGTGTTGAAGGTGTAATATGAGCAGTCGCGTACATGCGGCATGTTATCACTTTGAATAAATATCATGAGCTAATTATGGGCAGTCACACTTTACGAAAGCTCCAATGGAACGAGAAAACAAAATCCTTGTATCCCGTCGCCCATTTGAGCCGATCCAAACATTTTAGCAAACAGCCTGCAACACATAATAATGATATTCACTTACCATGATTAAGGGATTTTTGACTGTTCTGTTGGAATTTTTCAAGGTTTTTCATGGAGTCTGTGAAGAAAAAGAAAAAAAAATGTTTATGCTTGCCAATGCACTCCCAAATCAAACAAACTGACTGACGGACTGGTCTCGGCGCCAAGGTATGATTCTCATTTTACACTCTGCTGACTTGGTTGCCATGCGTCTTGACTTTTAAGTGCGCGCGTGTACAAACAACACACTTACAAGGGTCCCTCCTGGCCGACAGAAACCCACACTTCCCCTCCCAGGTCAGAGGTGACGCCAAACCGCAAATTGCACTCAAGGACGACAGGTGATTCATCTGCGCGGATCAAAACAGGCTAAAGTAGATGTGATATGATGTTTTTAGTACAAGTCCATTTTTCTTGATTTTATTACTTCGCTGAAGGGAAGGGCTTCTGATGTACAGCGCCGACCGTCTCAAGGGCATTTGATACATGTCAGTTTTGATTTAGACGCTTTGGTAATTGTCAAAACACGGCGTTTACTAGCTTATGGCGTCGAGCTTTAATGCAATGCAAAACAAAGAGTTGAGCATTGTGTTCTTGTGTCGTAGCCATTTGCCACACGGACTAACTTCTTTGTGATTTATGGCAAATAGTGTCCGTCAGCCGGCCACCCGTGGGGGGTCCTTGACAGCGCCGCTTTGTCCTTATTATCAGCTGTAAAGTATAAACAGCAGACGTTTCTCTGCCTTTTCAAAATGTCTACCTGACAGTCAGAATCCCCTCCCGCGCTGTCAGAGCTTAACCTTTCGCCTCTCGCTTCCGCCTTGCGCGCTTTTACTTTCCCGACGCCGCGCCAAGCAGAAGGCCGTGACTTTTGGCCGAGTGATGGATGAGCGTCACGAGGCGTTTTTGGGGGGGACATCTGGAGGGTTAGAGATGACAGGTGTTGATGTTCCTGCTCTCAAGTCAGTTGCCCTTTTCAGACGGGCTTTTTGTCTTCTCTTGCTGTCTCCGGGCCTCAAAAGGCCACATTTGATTTTGAAAAAGGGTATCAAATAAAACAGTAAGTGCATGTAATGGATAGTATTAACCCATTCACTGCCTGACTAGTTCAAATGGATCTTTGACGTCTATACCCGTCAATGGGAGTGAATGATTTAAGAAAATAAATTTTGTTTTTTTGCCACACCTTCTCCCGTTCAATATGTCTTTTGTCCTGGAACCTTTCTGACACGCCTTGTATTGTTCCTCATTTGAGCGAGGTAAGACGAGGAGGCAGTGGGATCCGGTAATAAGTTTGTGTGTCAAAGCCTTAATTTCATCCAGATGTAAATGTATTCCGGTACAAGTTGGCCCTCTAATTTATTAATCCGGATGAAGCGTCATCAATTTAGCGCTTGTCTCGCTATCAACTCTCTGTGTGAGGGGAGGAAGGTGTGCCAATTCCACAACACAAGGTTGTTGTATTTTCTTCTCCCTCGTTTCCTCCCCTTTGGGAAAACACACAGGAAATGCAGAGGCAATGCGCCTTGTGACAAGCTGTTACGGCTTCATTTTTAATATGACAAAGACGCAGGCGGCTTGGCTCGAGAGGCTGCCGCTTGCGTGCCCCTGTGTTGCCACTCTTGCTTTTATCGTGGCGGGCCCGCGAGCCGCCATGCATTTCTCGTGTCGGCTGCAGCCGTGCATGAAACTCGTGGCTGAATGAGTGCGAGTCTAAGTATGTGTGTGTGTGTGTGTGTGTGTGTGTGTGTGTGTGTGTGCGCATTTCCTACAATTTTTGGTTAACTTGTCTCCCCAACCTGTGTGCATGCATGACTTTGTTAAATCTGTTCATCTTTTCGGGTGCCCCAAAATTTGCCTGAACTGATCTTCGCCCATATTTTGTAAACTAAGTACTTGCCTTTTTGGCGCTGTCGTGCATTTGTATATTTTTTTCAAGGGAGTGTTGTTGGTCTCAGTTTTTTTTTTTTTTCTAAGTTGCTGTTAAGCACTTTAAGGTCAGGCAGCGCGGAGGAAAACCTTTTACGTAACCATTAGGGGTGCCTGCCCCACCCAAAGAGATTTTGTCAGATTTATGGCTCGCGTGTAGACATAAAAAATTCCAACTTTTCCACCCTTACTAGTTGTGGTTGAAGGCAGAGTCGGTAACAATGTTGTGCCTTACGTTACGGGTATGATGCGGCAATACCTGGCCGGTCTACATTCATCTGTTCAACAGACTGGAGATCAACTTGCAGATGTCCAAACATCATTAAAAAGTCTGTTCCCAAGTTAACGGTGAGGTTAAGTGAGAACTCGCGAGCATTAATAAGCGTCAAGTATTATGGAGATTTACGCGTCACCGGCATGGAAGTGATTCTTTAATGAGCCGAAGATGACGAGCAAGACCTCATAATCACCCCGCAAAGTGAAGAAAATGAAACACGACCTTTTGGAGTGGGTGGTTTTCACACGTTTGCTCATTTGCCGCCGGTGACGAGATGAGAGGGGACGATTATTCCATTAACGCGAGTCGAGAACGTGTCGCATCGTGGGGCCCAACGGTTAATGTAGTGCTTCCCTTTGTGTACGTGAATAATTCATCATCGTTAATTGCAAACGTTGCGCAACTGACGTGAGTCGCATGGCGGTGCAGTGAACGCTCGCTAAGTGGGGTTGAGGTATCGGGGATTTTTTGTGATATCACAAATGAGACCAAGGTAAACAATTTCAAAACTACAACTTTCTCATTTGAACAGGTTTTGACTCTAAAATACATCTTTACTTTTGAGTTTGTCCCGCTAGAGGGCGCCACATCCTTCTTTGTAACATGACATGTCACCCATTTGTCAAGCTTGTGTAGACGTGCAATTGCTTCCGTGGCCGCTAGATGTCAGCAGATGACCAAGACACACATGGTATTGGTTCTATTGGGTAATTAATGCCTTCCTGCATCGGAGTTCTTTGCACTACTTTGTACTGCATAATTTTGCTATTTATTGATTTATGTATAGAGTCAATTGATAATCAATTGTTAGAGAATAAATAAAATAAAACGTGGATGAATGCAATTTTCATTCGCCTTCTCTGTGGCTTCCAGCAGAGGGCGGTGTGTGCCTTCTCCATCACACAATAAAAGGCTGTCAAAACATCCTCCATCTGCCTCCCACTCACGCTCACTGTATAGCTCTTTGTTCCAGCCAGCTGAAGTTGCTGGAGCCCAGTATAAGCAATAAAGCTGCCAGCCCATTTTTGGGCCTGTTCGAGTGTGACTCGAGCCTGTTTGGTACAGCTTTTGTACAGTATCCCTTTTTAACAAGCATTCAAAAAAAATAACTGTGCAGACATCTTGAAATGCATGACAGAATTCTAACAATGATATGCTGTGTTGAAGCCCAGAATTTCATTTCCCCCCTCTAATTTGCACGAGCAAAAAAAAAATACCATCCAAGTCAACTATTGTGGGTTTTAGTATTTCTTTGTTGGTCCAGCTGGCCAGTGACATATTTTGACATTTTACGGGGAGTGAATTAGCTTGGGATAATAGGTATTGGCGTCTTGATTATGATTCATTTATAATTCACTCAACCATTAATCAACAACAACTATGGGCTGGCGGGAAGTGGAGCCAACCCTTTTTAACACAGGTATCGATCGGATCATTAATAAAGCCATCTGTTACTACAGTATGTGAAGCTTTCAACATAAAGCAACGATTCAAAGACTTGTTTGTACACTTTATAATTTTGCTATGCGGTGTGAATGCAAAATAAAAAAATTCTGCAGACACGATTCAAACAGCAGGAACGCGCAAATGCACATTCAACTTGCATGAACTTCGGCGCCCGGACTGATTGAAGTGCACTGAGGTGTTTCAGCCCTTGAATATGACTTGCTCCTGGTCAGCTGGCTTTTTCTTCCCCTTTTTTTTTTCCCCACCTGAAACCTTTGACTTTGCCTTGACTTAATCATACAGCCAGGGAGCACCCAGCCATTCCTCTCCTCTGGGTACAAATCAAATTGAGGAAGAAAAAACAAAAAGCAGTGGAAGAGCAAAAGCCATTTTGCTGAGGTTATCATGACCATGCCGGTCGTTAGAAAAGCGTAGATTTCTCACCCGTTCACTTCTTTAGCTTGCACTTCATAAACACAATGGTACCTCAAAGGTCAAACAATCTGTTCTGTGAGACTGATTAAACTTAAATTTAGTCAGCTTTCAAAGTAAAATTAGCCATTCCATGTTTTCTTTAGCATTTCAATTCAGATTGATGAACCTATACTTCAAAGTATGCGGTTATCCACACACCAGATGCTCACAAACAGTCGATTTTGTCAGTTTCACCGCGCCCCGAAGTGATCTTTGCTGCTTGCGGCTTCTCAGTAAGTCTTTGTTCTGCCAACGCTAACCCTCACCAGGCTAGCTGAGCTAGCTGTCGGACTTCATTTTGATACATTGCCTTCAGCATTATTAAAAATATGCTTGCTGGGATCTGTCATCTCCAGCGCCAGCTTGACTCTTCACTTTCTACGTTCCAGCCACGCGGCACATTCAACAGCACAACAGTCACAGTAGTACCCATTCAACTCTTGAAGTACAGTGAAAGCAAAAAGCTAGCTAACATAAGCTCAACATTTTTGTGATCAAACCATTACCATCCAAGTCAACTATTGTGGGTTTTAGTATTTCTTTGTTGGTCCAGCTGGCCAGTGACATATTTTGACATTTTACGGGGAGTGAATTAGAGCTTTACGTATGTAAGCCCCAGCACAGTATCGTAAGCCGAGGCTCAGACAGAAATCTCCCAAAGTAAGATTTTGCAGTCAAGGGGTACAATACTGAGGGAGATCAATTCGGATTAAGAAGAAAAAAGGTTGACAAGCTTTTGTGATGCGGGGTTCTAAAATAAATATTAACTTAATTATTCTGCAGGAAGAAGTACAGCCCCCCCCCCCATTAGCACCGTTAGCAATAAATTAGCTAGCAGTTACCGATTCTACAAAAAATAGAAATCCACGTAATTTTGAAGATGATCATATGAGAAATGGGGACAGCAAATCAGAACGGGCCCAGCAACAAAGGAATTGTGATGATATCGTGTGATATTGTTGAGCTAACGGGACAACATTTTAGTCAAGGACACCCATTGTTTAATTTCATTTCCCCTGTCACGTATTGTCTATGTTTTCCCAGACAGTTTGCGTCTAGGGAAACCCTCCCGGTAAAAAGTAGACCTTTTTCCTACACTCTAATTCAAAGGCTGCGGACGTGAGCGCGGCGTCCGATCATTTGCAAAAACAAAGCCCTTATGAATATTCAGAGCGAGGAGTCAAATGTCAGCGTAACAATAATAGAGCTTGACGTTTGCCGGTAAGCGTCAGCTAATGACTGCGTGCAGCTCATCTTGATTTGTTTGGATGGCAAATGTTTTGATGGGCTCTCCATGACCTCAATCATACGATTCAATCTGGAACTTTTCTTTTCTCCAAAAAAAGCACGGGAAAGGTTAAATGTGATCAAAAGTTGAACGGATGGCACAGTTCGAACTCAGAGCTAAATAACTCCATTTGGACAAAAGTAGCGCTTTGTCGCCATCTATTTGAGATCTAGAACCATGAACTGGGTCTCCTTAAACTGACTTACATTGAAAACATTCATTCTGGCTTTGAATTATTAAAAGAAAACACAAACACCGAGGATATGTGCATGTTATAACCAAAATTCCCCATCTGGCTTAATTGTCTTTTTATGATTATTTCTGCTTAGAAAAAAGTGTCAGACTAATTGAAAAGTTCATTTACTTTAAATGAATTCTCTTAAGACTGATGGGGCGCACTGAGTATCCATATGCACTTGATTATTTTTCTCTCGCCACTGTGTGAAAATTATTCAAACAAGCTGAATGAGGGATTTTCTTTTTTTTGATGATGGAACAACACAATATGGTTAAGGTTAATTAGGTTTACGCACGGACGCACAAGATGCGTTGTTGCTGTATGCATGAAAACGACGACAACAATTGCGCGGTGATTTATTGCTCAGTCCGCATGCATGGGAGTAGATTCCATTTCTTTTCCTTAAAGAAAAAAAAAATTAAGCACCCCCCCCCCCTTCTATAAGCAAGCGAATATTATTCTAGCATGATACTGGAACTGATACTTCCAACCATCAATCTAAACTTTCTTTTACATGGTATAAAGAGTTGTGCAACCTGCCCCTTGGTGGGGTCTCCACTAGGGGGCAGTGGTCAATGAACCCCAAATTGTCATTGGCCAATTTGGCCGCAGTCTCATAGCTAGCATGGTGCAAACTTTTAAATGCCTTTTAACAGTCAAGTTATTTTGAGGGAGTCAAACTAATAACAAGAAAGGCCATTGGTGTTTTGCATCGCATAATAATCAATAAAACTGCAATGTGCTTGTCTGCATCCTATCGTTCCTAAAAATCAAATTTTTGACGTTACATTTCTTTAAAAGGGAAATATTTAAGGTATATTTTTTTTATTGTGTGCATTGGAGACATTTATTTTACGGGAGAATTTTCTGTTGCGGTTTTGTTTCACCATATTGTCCTGTTTAAAGTAATGTCTTCCTTTTTTTCATAAAAGAAAAAAAAGAATGTTTTGCTTGATTAAAAAAAAAAAAGTAATGAAAGTAAAGTTATTAGGTACAAAATAATGCATGCCTACAGGCAAAAAAGGCACTTTTCTTATTTCCAGTGTAGCGTTAATTACACTTGGAGACGAATGAGTCCAATGTGAAAACAATCTGTTCGATGGCTTTCCTTGTGTTATTGACCAAGGGATGGGAGAAAACGACAAAAAAAAAAAAAAGATTTGCTTCTAATCATAATTTTTCATTCCCCACTTGGTCACAGTAATATTTTTACTGCATCCTACCATTATTTTTTTCTCCTAACTTTATTGAGTGTATATCATAGTTGTCTTTGCCTGCTATTGGTATGAAAGTAGCATTAAAATACCATTTGCAACACTTCAAAATGTTCAATTATGTTCTTGTGTAGGTGTCACATACAAGGCTAATTATTATTATTACATGTGCAAATTCATTAAACTACTGAAGCACACGTTGAAGTCATTATGTTCCGTGGCTCAAATAGTTTTCACGGCAGTTGGGAAGTCTTTTCCTGGCTCCTTAGTTGGTTTCATGGTAATTGTCTGGGGGGGAGGAGGAGGGTTGAAATTACCTTTATGATATTTGGTGGAAGGATATGTCTGGTTTATTGATGTTCTAGAGTACATGGGAGCATTTTAATATGATGGCGTATTGCATCACTGCAATCTATAAGCGCAATCTTTAACATACTGTCAATAGTTCATTTTTCTTACCACCACCAGAGCATAAAAAAATACACCATTGAGAAGTGAAATGTAGAATAAAAAATAAAAAAAAACTAAAATTAAAAAGAAATTAAAAATACATACTCAGTGTAAAGAACAGAAGTAGTTGGACAAAATTGCTTCTTCCCCGCAGACAGACATCTTATATATTTGGATCAGCAATCGTTTTCCTTCCTAAAAAGTGCAGCCGGAGCCTCTCTGGAAAGATTAATGACCATTGATCCCCAAGCAAGCTCAAGCCACTGGGGCAGCGAACCCGCTTTTGCTTCCCTGCAGAACCAATGAGCAGCTAAATCCTTATTGTGCTGCGTCTTTACATCACTAGTGTGTGTGTGTGTGTGTGTGTGTGTGTGTGTGTGTGTGTGTGTGTGTGTGTGTGTGTGTGTGTGTGTGTGTGTGTGTGTGTCAGCTTTGCTTTGTTCAGCCATGTGTGCGCCTGATGTTTGCATATTTCCAAAAAGTGGGCGTTGATGTGAATTCAGGAAAGTTATACTGCATCAAAATGGGCCTATAGTGGTGTGCCAGCATTTATCGCAGGGAATAGGTTACAGAAAAATCTGTGATCATAATTTTTGTTTTTCTGTTTTTACTTAAAGCATACGCTCCATTTGGTTTTGGTTCACAAAATGTGAAGTACTTCATTAATGAAGGAAATTATCAGTCATTATTAATACATATGGGGGGGGTCTATTTATTTTATGAGCTAAAAAAAAACATAGCTGGCATGTACATCCCAAAAAAAAAATTACATTTGTTCCTGTTTTTGTCCCAAGTTAATTAGAGAAAGAAAAACATCATTTCATCTAATAAAAACAAGATGAAGCGAAGCTGTCAGCACATCTTACGATTAATACAAATAAGCCACAGTTGAACTATTTTCTGCCCCACTGGGCATCCTATGCATCACTTCCATTTATTTTGCTAAATGGAGCTTTTCATCTGGGAAATTTGCTTTGTCATTTGGGCTTTTCATCAAGTGATACCTTTCTTCGATTCATCTTCTATGATTACAAATGGTTGCTGCAGACTTCTTTACCGTAAAGGGGAGGAGCTTCGTTTGCGGCATTATCAAGGCGTCGTGATAATTGGCACTTGTTTACTGCTCACTTACCGCAAGTTCGTATTGATTGTTGAGTTAGCTGGAGAAAAACACATTTGTTTTTTTCCCCCTTTGTATTAACTGATCAATTTCACTGAGCCACACCCCAAAACTCCAAAATCAATCACAGCACAATCATCAACCAACATGGTAACTTGGTTCTATTAACACGAGGCTTAGTCGCTATCCGTGGTGCTAGTAAGCCAAGCTAAAGCAGTTAGCTCCTAGTTCCAACATGCCAAAGTCTTACAGCCCAATCATCAACCAAACATGGTAACACGGGGCTTAGTCGCTATCCGTGGTGCTAGCAAGCTAAGCTAAAGCAGTTAGCTCTTAGTTCCAACATGCAGAATGATGTGGCCCAGGCAGATTGACTCCATAAAAAGGCAGCGAGCAGCTGGTGCTTGGTACCCGGGCGTACGTCTCGACGTGATGTGGGTCCCCCTGTGACATTTTCACCGCCTTCGCATCTCATCAGTGCAGTAATTAATCATTGACTAAACAAGGTGGTGCCTGGAACATCGGCACTTGCCACATGCCACCGGGTGACTGGTAAACTGTTGCCATGGTGAGGCAATAACCTCCATATTAGCATTTTTAATTTATGCCGCAATGTACGTCGTTACACCTCGACAGTATAACGGCAGTTCATCGTTCGAATCGTCAATTATTGTGGAACGCATCTACAACACGACTACACACTTTTTTGTAAATATTTAATTATATCTGGCTTTAAATGTCATAAATATCGACCGGCTCCTGGAAGACCGAAAGACCTCGGAGGAAAAGTTATATACAATGCTAAAGGGGGGGTTAGCATAACAACGCAAGTAGCATTCACGTATTTTTTCTGTCCTAAATGCTTTGAAGGAGATGGCTAAAGTTAACCTGCATTGTAAATTGTCACAAATTTTAGAAGAGCTCCCTGGACACCTTTTATGTCGCATTAGTGCTAACATCTATGCTAGCATTGCGAACGCGAGTACTTTGGTAACATCAAGCCGATCAATATTTTATGAATAATCAACCAAAATGGGATAGCGCAGTTGTTTGCACAAGATGGATCCCTTTTTTTTTGTGGTTGTGTTCATGTTTGCAGCTTTTCACCTTGTCAAGGTGACCTTTTAACGCGAAGCTCTTTATCAGCGGATGATGATGAGAGCAGAGGTGGCATCTGGAGCCAGCTTTTAATGTGAACTGAGGGGATTTGTTGAGAACACAAAACATGGCTCCACTCCAGGATGAAACCGTCAAAAAACAACATCAGAGGAGGGTTGTCGTCACGAAATAACCTTTGTGAGGCGGGGTGGCGGGCTTCGCGATGCCGAGCCCAAACTTCGAGTCAAGTCGAGGTCAGATTATTATCAAAAGGTGCTGAAGCGGAAAGTTGAAGCATGGGCTCGCTGGGGAAGACGATGTCAGTTCAAGGCCTTTGAGAAATGTATCTGCACGCGTTGGAATTATTCATATTTAGACATGCTTACCAGTCACTATTAAATCAAAGTAAGCAAAAACACGAGGCGGAGAGGAAAAAAAAAATAGGAGCAGTATAGATGGAAGCTCACGTCCACACTTTTTTTTTTTTATCTGCTCATTTACAATTCATGTCAAGTCAGGACCACCAACCCCCTCCTTTTGGAGAAGGAGGGAGAGAAAGATTGTAAGAAGAAAAAGCCTTTCTCCTGCTTGACCTTCACACGATGCTGATCATTGGTAGCAGCCTCTTAGATAGTGACGGACAGGTTTGAGGCGGAACACTACAAAGAACATCGGGGAAAGGGCTAATAGAACCCAACTCGGTCGAGCGCGGACATCCGCCAAGGCTAATTTGAAAGGGAAAATCATGACATCGAAAGTCAAAGCAGATCGCCAAGATTAATATTGGACGCCTGCTATCTCCAACAGCAGCAGCAGCAACATCATCATCAGGCATGTTCCTGGTTACATTTCAAATCTTTATGCAAATGAAGTCTACTTCTCTCCCACTCTATAAAAACAGAGCGGAACCGCCCACCTGGTTCTGCTGAGAGGCCGCTACGAGAGCGCTACTCAGACATCAACGCAAGCATGCCCGGGAGCCTTCAAGGCACTCAGTCGACTGGCGTGACAGATGAGGAGTGAAAGGCAGATCGATAGAGATCAGGACTTTAATGAAGAGTGATTTTAATTGGCTGACTCTTATTGACGGCCGCTTCCATCGGATGCTTGGACTCGCTCCGGGGCTGCGCGGCCCTGCCTGCGCCAGATGAACATTTGCTGATCTTCAACTGTTCATGTAACCAATGGTGACAATATCAATCCAAAGAGGCATTCATGAGGGCCGTCGACTCATAGCAGCTTTTGCTCTCGCTACTGGCTGACAGATTCTCCTAACTCTGGAATTTGAATTGACGGTGAAGCCGCACTCGTAGATTATGGCTTCTTCTTTATTAGGTAACATAAGTAATGGGCAACACTGCCACCTGTAGGACTGGAGTACAACACAACAAAGACTATCAATGATTGATTAAATAAAATAAATAACTAAATAAACAAAAAGATATATAAATACAAATAAGTACAAACATTATAATAAAAATAAATATTCGATAAATAAATGAATAAATACGTAAATAAATTCCCATGGATTCATTTTTCTTATGGAATGTTACAATAGCAGCTAAGTGAGGAAGCTTCCATCTACCACAAAAAGTTATTTTTCCGCCTTGATGTTTTGTGCTCTCCACAACTATGGCAGTTGTTACAAATCTAAATAAAGCTGACACAGCAAAAGCTTGTTGCTAATGCAGTTTTATGAAAACAGGCGGGAGCGAGACTGTCCGGACAGTCTCAAAACGTGCTGATGAGATCGAGGAGCTTAAGAAGGCGAGCATCCGAGAAGATGTATAACGCGGTGCCATCGATGATGCATATAAATTCAATGGGACGTATTAAGAGTTGCCGATGCTAACGCTGCAAAACTGGACTTGGAAGGAAACTAAAAAACTTTGGATAAAAGCAGTCAGAAGTGCAAGTTGAAATTCGATTCCTCAACAAATGTTTATGAAATTCCTTAAAACATTCCTTCAGTCAAGAAATGGCGAGCATGCATTTTTTTGGCCAACACGCCGAAAGCTTATCAGCAGTCGAGTGACTGAATCATTACCTTGCGGGCATCGTCTTCAGAGACTTCTTTGGTTCTTTGGGGAGTTTTAATTGGTGGCTGGCTAAAAGTAGACTTATTAAAATGACAACATTGCCTCTCTTGGTGTACCTTCACTCAGCCAATTAAGATTTTTTTTTTTTTTTTTTTGCGAGCCGTATTAAAGGCCAAAAACATTTTCAGAGGGGTTGGCTGGAATCCAGTCGAATTGCTTTGATGCTTTAATTGGCTGCTGCGGTCATATTATTTGGGGGGCAGATGAAGCTCGCGGTGATTCTGGTCAAAGGAAGCGAGAGCGCCTTCTGCTTTGATCTCGTCTTTCCCCCCCCCCCTCAAAAACACCCCTGGTGGTTTTGTTGGACTTTTGGAAAACTATTATCCAAGATGAACAAGAGCAACCGAGGCCACCCTCCAAATCACAAGAGGGGAAGATTAAAAGGATGCTCGATTTTCTTTATATCGGCGTACGTCTCGCTGCTTGTTTGACAATTCGGCAGTGCGGTCAATACCAACTTGGACTTTCCGTTGTATGTGCTCGACAACTTTGGATCCGATTATTTCAATTATAAATTATAAAGATCGAAACCAACCAGAATCCTTGAACAGAATCAGTCCCAACGTATTTAAAAAATAACCGTTAAGAATGGACAAAGTACCTTTGGTCTCCGAGGGTATAGACCTCTCAAGGAGTCCTTAATAAATGGAATGTTTCTAAATTCTGAAAGTGTAACAAACACAGGGGGGGGAGCAAGCTTGAAAAGAGTAATGATAGAATAAAATCCCACGAACCAGCCTCCAACTCTCTCCAAAGTTAACCGTCATCGATTGCTAATGCCTGGCGTATTGTTTCCCGGAGTGCAAAAAAAGAATCGTGGAGAATCCTTAATTCATTTTTAATCCTTCTAAATCGGTAAATCCCTCACTTCAATATCCATAAGATGCGACTGAATCCATGGTCGTATTTAAAGGATGAAAGAGAGGCGGGATATTTTCCCTCAGAAGTGGAGGCCTCATCCCTCTGTTTTTTTTTTTTTTTGTTCAGTCAGATTACGATCTATACCGTGTCCTACTTGGCCAACTCGTGTTGTGTTGGAGGCGTGATAATCATTTGATGTCGAGGACTAATGCAGTTGTGTCCTTCGTTATTAGGTTTCTTATTTATTAGCTGGGAAGGAGACTTTTTATTGCATCAGGATGGGAGGGGGGGGTGTCTTTGTAGGCGACGGACACGGAAGAAATGTGAGGGGGGGGGCGATGAGCTCGATAAGCGAATTGATATTTTTGGGGAGATTTAAAAGGGGCAGGACGTGGACTTCCCGACGTCTCCATTTTGAGTAGCCCTGAGCTGAGAGGCTGTTATGTTTTGGTATGCCACACATGATTTATTGCTAGCACCTTCTGTTCCATCCAGAGAGAGAAAACGAGAGAGAGGAAAGAAAGCGAGGACTGCTCATTTCTATTAATCAACAGTGATTCATCGGCGAGGGCTATTTGCAACACATTGTCATCTGTTTCCATCAGTTGAGCCCGAGATTGCACGATTCTGCGCAGATGTATTTTCCATAATGAGGCCATTTAGTCAAAACGATTTTTGTTATGAAATATATTAAAGCGGTTGTCATAGAGAAACTATCCCGCGTTCTTTTACTGCGTTATTACTCTTTCGATGTCAGTGATCTTTTGATGTAAGTAATTTGGATATGAAGACTTTTTTTTTTAGACCCAAGTGAAATTTTGACTTACTGACTCAAGCTTAACATCCAATAAATCAGACAGAACTGCTACAAAAATATATTATAGTAAAGAAAAATTAATAATAAAGTTGGCCCGTTACCTCCTCCCATGCCGAATTTAACATTCAAGGATAATAAAAAATAAAAGTGCCAGAAGAGATATGTATATGAAGCCTTATTGAATTAATTATACAAACACAAAAGTAATAAATGCTTAAAGCACTTAAATTATAGACATGAATATATTTTCTTGAACAATACATGACATCGGAACCTTGTCTCCGGGCTGTCTGCATATTGTTAACAGGAGTTCCAGCCTACACAAAAGTTATTTTAAGTAAAAAAAAAAAAAAGATTGTCACAAAACAGAATTGATGATTTAAAAAAAAAAAAAAAAAAAAAAAAAAAAAAATGGTAACTCATAATTTTATAAAACTAATGAAAACTAAATATAGCGTAAATGTCCTTTGTTTTACTCTTACGAGCTTTTCGGGTTTATCTAAAAAAATATATATTTCAGTATCTCTGTATGTCCAGACAGAAGAATTGATATTTTTGGGGTTAATTGACTTATTACATAAACTGACGACGCCTAGAGACCACATTTGTTTCATACAAGAACAAACATTGCAGGTGTTGTTTACACAAGCTAATAAAGACGTCCGAGTGTCGCATGGAACAAAAGATGATCCCCGAGACCCTTCGTCTGAATCGCGAACAAGCCGAGAATCAAAACTTCTCTTTTCGTTTGTGCTTTTCACTAAATAGAATACATTTGAATGCATTAGAGTTTGAGGCAACATTTTGCTTTATGATGTAGCCGTAGCTTGCCTCAAATCCAGATCGTCTCGCACACCTTCATGTTAAAAACGCCTTAAAGCGCTCATTAGTTTCCACAGCCGCCGGGGTCTTTTTCCCGGCACAATAGATCTCTAGAGATGCGGGGGAACGTGCCAGCGTTTCATGGAGCCTCATTATCGGAGATGCATCGTGCCTCGCGTCCTCGCCATGCGGGTGCCAATGGACGTCGGCGGTTGAGAAGGGTTAATTGAGCATTTCGGGGGAAGGAAAGACAGACAGCTGTCACTTCGGTTTTCAGTGTAGTTATAACTTCCTGCTGACAAGTAGCATCTCGTCTTTTTAGCCGCTTAACTCATTCGCTGCCGGCAAAGTTCAAATGGATCTTTGACGTCCTTGGCAGCGAATGAGTTAAACATGGAAGTCTGTAACACTTTGGTAAAAACGTTCATGCACTTGAAGGCAGATATGACTGACTGCTAAAATGCGGAACTGAGGTCAGATTTGACTTCCAGTACACATGTGGTGTCTTATTTGATTACCGAGCTACACATTTAATAATTGTAATTTAATTTAAAAATAAAAATGTCTGGTCTTGACTTGCCCGCCGCAAGCATTAGCCAATCAAGCCTAAAAGCATTACATCAAGTCGTTCGGAGTAAATTTGCCTTTTCAGTGTGTCCGGCAATTCTATTTTTGTTTTTTATTCAATCAGATTTGAGGACACCTCAATCAAAAGTCAATCTTTAATGGCTTTCCTTGGGCTCCCGTCTTTTAGATTCCTCGGCTTCCCGTTCCGAGCGAAGCGTCCTCTGGAATGCTTTTACACTGTCCGGCCTACGATAGAAGATCATCCGTCTCTCGGCAGCACGGAAATAAAAAAATATTTGAAACTGTCTCTTATTTAATTATTTTTACTTATTTTATTTTTTTTAAATTTTCATCAGTCTCCTGCCATCATTTTCTTGGCTAATTAGGATTAATGGTATCGTGCCATTGGACCGTGCTTTATCTCCAACTATATATCTTAAGTCATCTCCAAAATCTTCATTTAAAAACAATTTTTTTCTTAATATTTCAAGTATTCACCTACTTATGGTGGATCTGAAACGTATTCCTGCAACAAAGGTAGGTTCGAGTCCTGACTAAAGGACTGTTGGTTGAATAGAAATACAAGAAGGTTCACTGTGCTAAACTTTACAGCCTTGATCATTATTTAAAAGGGCGGCGGTACTCTGAAGGACAAATGAGAAAAGGACGGTCAGCCTGACACACAAAAAAAGAGCAGGTGTGTGTTCCTTGCCCATTACATCATTAATTTGGGTTGCTCAGACAATCCTTGGTTGAAATTTGTGCATAACGATGTGTACTAGTTTCATTTACCCCACAAAAGGTTGGCAAGTTCATCCTTTGCAATTAATCAAACTAAAATGTTTTGTCAAGCACTTTTGACACTTGCACCAAAAGTGTTTTTGTTTCTGTGACGGCAAAATTAATTCAAATTAATTGGATTAATTGCATATGAATACGGAACAGAACTCAAACTTGTCACCGGAGGAAATCATGTGAAAAATGGTGACACTGCAATTGTGATATTTTGCCCCAATATTAATTTTATTGTATCCTCAAATAAACGCGTCACGATATTCTGCGCAGATTTGTTTACAAAATTTGATGGCAACCCAGATTAATTATTAAAAACGTCCTTGCAAGAAGTGACAGGGTGACGCATCGCATTATGCACACCAGCGGCGTCCACTTGGCGGGGTGGAATCGTCCTTATACATTTCCATTTTTATTGTTGGACTATGCAGGTCATTTGAGGCACAAAGCGGCGCGCGGCCTTGTTTGTTGTCACCGCTTTGACGTTTCAAACGTATCTGCGAGCAACAAAACGCTAGCCTATAATGGAATATTGGTCAAAGGAATGTTTTATGTTCTGGCCATAACTTAAAATGTATTTGTGTGCTTTAATATTCTGATCACATTTGTGTCTGATAAACGGATTTTACTATAGGTGTAAGCTTTGTTGTTGGGATATTGGGCTGGAAATTTCAAGATGAATAGCAAATCTTTGATTCCGTATGGACCAGTGTATTTCCTGGTTCGTGCCTCACAATCCAAAATAATATTCAACCAGACCGAGAGCAAAACAAAACTTCTCAGAGATTCAACACAAAAGCCAAACATGTCTTTCCAAATACCAAGAAAGCTCCGTTAAGGCAGAATATGATCCAACACTCGTATTGGATGTTATTAGATTCTCCCGGAAGAAGCTACGATTAAGTTTCCCGAGAGCTGATAAAGAAGAATAAATATTCAAGGCGTGGAAGTGTCTTAAAATGAGAAATGTTCAGTCTGTCCTCTGTGTGTGAGTCATTTCTTCTTCTTGGGAGACAAACACTGAAAGCCGGCGTCCTTTAGTCTGGCAGAGGTGACGTGAGGCAAAGGACGGACGATTTGTCCTAGTGCTTCATCGCCTTATAAAAGATGGCGCTAGCCAGCTAATAAAGAGTGGACATTGCGGCTATCGGAATCGATGTGAGGATAAGGAAAAAAATAACAAAATTATGGAAATATTTTGCTAGCGATAATTCCCACGATACAGCAGTAGCTCAAGAACTTGAAAACGACTATTAAAAAAAAAAAAAAATTAACATAGTTTATTTGCTTTTAATTTAGCATAAGCCTAACGTAAAAGACAAAAACATTTATGTATCACAAGCCAATATTGTTTATTGTAATACAGATTACCTTGAAACAATTTATATTAAATTGTAATTGTAATATGGGGGGGGGGGGTGAGTATCGCAATTAGATTTTTTCAACTCGGAGAGTCCTAATTATAAGTGTAACACACACACACAGCACAACACAACACACAAGTCCTCCAAACATACCAGAGGAGACCGTCGGCCCTCATCCTGGCCTCTGTCACAATCGCTTCTTGTCGCCAGGCTGTGCGAGTGTGTGTGTGTGTGTGTGTGACTCCCTCGAGTGCGTTGCCGGGCAACCGTAGCTGCATTAATATGCTTTGAGGGAGTAAGAAAGCGAGGGAAAGGGAGTGAGTAGGGGGATGCCTCTTGTCTGAAAGCAGCGCAAGGTGACGGGTGCCCTTCGCGGCACTCCTGACTAAAGTCGCTTCAAAAAATAAGTTTGATCCGAAAAGTCATTCGCAAGGCAGGGCATGCAAACTATTTTTTTTTTTTTTTTTTTGGGGGAGATTGTTTTGTTTGTTTGTCTGTTTGCAGAAGTGAGAGGAAAGACGGATGCCATATCTCCACTCTCTCGCTCCCGCCCACATCAGCCCATCATCCAATCTTCAACTTCACAACATCCTTCCACCCAGACAAGAAGACCACAAAGAATCGGCGCTTTCAAGCCACGGCAAGTTGAGAGATGAACATTCAAGTGGAGCACTCGGACGACAAGTGACCCCCGCCCGGTGCCGCCGTCACTTTAGTTGTCTGTGTACTCTTGGGAAGCATCTACCTCCAGCATGTCCATGTTATTCCTGATATTTTGCAAGGTAAGCAAACTTAACAGTCTAAATTTATGTGACGTGTGGTTATGGCTACTTTGTAAAAGAAATATAGAGAGCAGGCTTGAATAATTAATGGAGATGGTCAGAAAAGGCGCTCCGGGTGGTACCAGTCATGTCATGCATGATCTTAACAAGTTAAAGTGGCTTTTGCGGAACGACAACGCTGACTAATTGACGTCTGACCTTCGGCAAACATGCTGGCTTCTTTTGAGTGGATTTATTCAGCCGTGCATTTTTTATTTATTTCAGGCTTGACCCTTAGAAGCTCTTCGATCCAATACATTATGACACACTTGTCAGACATTACATCATAGTGAGAGGTATTTCTAAAATTCTGTTTGCATGGACCCTTCGAGCGCCTTATTGTTACCCCTAGAAGCAACCCAACCCTTTTTTTATTTTATTTTTTTACATTTGACAAATCAGATTTTTGGGGAAAATTCTTAACTTTGGAAATGCAGAGACAGCCGTGGTAAATTAAATAACTAATAGCGAGAAAACGCAGACTCCATAAAGGGAGGTCGTGGCCGAGATTTGAACCCTGAACCTCAGATGTGCTACCAACCCGTCCTCTGTGCTGCCCAGATAAAATTAGGAAACCACATTGGCTAATTAAAACCCCTCTGCCCGTTTCCATTGCTATTAACTACTCAACTTTGCATTGTGTAAAAGAAAGCAATTACCTTTCGGTGATTCTCTAACTCACAGTACAAAAAAGAAAAAATTAATAACTAGGGTGGGGTGAGAACGATACTAGCGGGCGATATTGAGTCGATACTGGCCTTATTTTAAAATGGAGGCTCCTGATACCATACGGAAAGCACACAAAAAAAATCCGATATGGAGTAAGTCCTCCTGGGCAGTAGTTGGCGCTATACTGCATCAGTTTGAAACTTTAGGCAAATTTTTTGTCAATCTATGAGGCTTCTTGACTGACAATTTTTGTAGGTTTAGAGTTTAGCCTGGGTTCTTGGTGGAAATATTCAAATATACTCTTGTCAGATAAGTTTGACATGATAACCTGTTTTGAGATATTTACAGTTTGAACAGCGAAGACAGGCAATCACTCACAATTTTCCGTAAACACAACAAAGTCATTCTGTCAAAGGCCGAAAAGAAACCGGATCGTCCTTCCGGTTGACAGCGCGAGACGCTTTCTAATCTTCGAGTGTGTGGCGGTGGGCGTGCACCTGCATGCGCATTCCGCCACGCCAAAAGCGAGCGTGCCTTGTCGGAGCGGGTTAGCATCTGGCGCCCTTGTTTGACATGTTGCCGATTATTCGCGTGGCAAACGGTTTCACTCTCCACTGATCTGCGGATGTTCCCTTCTATTAGGCGCAAGCCGGCAGGAGTGTTGGGATTTGTTGTCTGGCATCACTTCTTCTGTCTGCCCTTTTTTTTTTTATGTTTTATATTTATATCTTGTGTTTTGTTTGTAATGCCTGCGGGCTTGTTGCTGCGCAGGTGCGAGCCCGATCTCGCAAGGATAATAACTCAGGGAAAAAGAAAAAGGTTGGACTGCTGAGCGGCCTTGACAAGCGCGGCCCGGATTTATCAGCCGTGAAAGTGTTCAAACGAGCTGATGACTAGCAGGAGCAATCGATAGCGAGAGATAACAGAATCATCTGTACTTCTTCCGGATGGGGGCAAAGTCAAATAACAAATCCATCGGAGCCATTGGGAAAGGGAAAATGATCTTTTCTCTGCGTATAGCAATAAACAAGAGAGGTTTTCTTATCAGGGGATAATATTAAGTTCATACTAAAATGTATTAACATATATCATTTTAGAATGCCGCCATACGTGTTACACCTAGCGCCGCACTACAAGATTTTCAAATCCTGTCAAGAAGTCTATTTTGTGTCTACAAGCTTTTGCTGTCGCTAGTCCTCATGTGCAACCCACTGACCTGCAAAAAGAAAACACGTTTCTCCTGAGAGCTTTTGGATGCCAGCTTGCACAAGCTGCTGCGCCTCTGGGTTATACCAAATAAAAAAAATAAATAAACATACTACTGCTACTCACTGCAGGCTCCAAAAACTATACCCAACTAGTTGAAAGTCGATTTTAACGGCAACAGATGCAGGCGAATCCGATAACCTGCTATTTCCAACCACTTTGACCGACACACAAAGACAATGAATGTTTCATCGCCGTGCGCTTCGAATGAAGCAGATGGCTGATATTCTATTAAAGAACAAAAACGCCTCCACGTAATTTATTTTTGATGGGAAAATATTTCTCGCCGTCGTGAATAAAACACGATGGCAGCGACGCAACGTGGTGCAACGTGCGAGAAGCAAGATGACTGAAATTATTTATTTACTGTTTACAGATTGGGGGGGGGATATAGCGGTGTGGGGGCCCGGGTTGATTATTTCTGTTCAACGACAAAAAGAAAACAACTTGTTTAATCCAAATGTAGCTTATTCACCCCTTAGGGTGGAAATTTACAGACTTGGTAGTGACTCTGCTACATGATTAGCTACACTTGAAGCCCAAGCTTGTTGTTAGCTAACTTGCTAGCTAGCTGGGAGAACCAAGCTTGCCTCGACTTTCAAAATCTATCATGAATTTCTGTGTTCATTCCAGACAGGTGTGAGACGTAAACTCCAGATGCATCCAGGGAAAATGGTCAACTCTGTCTACAGTGATGAGGAAAGGGGAAGCCAAGACAAAGAAAGCAAAGAGGAGACCATCTTGGCCATGTTGGGCATCATCGGGACCATTCTTAACTTACTGGTCATCATCTTTGTCTACATCTACACCACGCTGTAGAGGCGTTCGATATCAACAAGAGTCATGAAGACCGGAGGACGACAGAGGCGGACCAAAGACAGGAACGGGATCGAATGGGATCCAAGACCGTGCAGTGGATGTGCAAATCTGAATACTGGCTCGCTTGTACTGACCGCACGAGGCTTATGCTAACTTTAAAGTGCAGCTGCCCTCTTCACATGGATCACAAAGGACTTCAAGGACTTTTGGAAAAAGCCTTTTATAAGACTATACCGTCATAAATACGCAATTCAGACTTATTTCTGCGGAATGAACAATGTGAGTTTTTCTAGAGGTGTGTTTCTTAATAAAACCTGAGATCTGTTCAATTAAAGTTTCTTTATATTATTCTTCAGGAAAAATCTGAGTGTGGCTGGTGTGTGTGTAAAATCGGTGTCAGTTTAATGTGCTGAAATAGTTAAAGGCCATTCCTTCTCCTCCTCTTTCAGATAGCAAACTACTTGAAGTCAAGTAGTCCAGCATTCATCAGATTCAATAATTGATTGAATTTTTTGCCCATCCCTAATGTCAACAACCCAAATAGCCTGAAGCATTAAAGCCAACAAAATCGGATCATCTGATTTTGACAAGCAGGGGGCAATGCAGAGTTTTTCATTCTAGTATTCTAGTCAACAACTAATTTATTGTCTAATTGTTTTATTTATATAACTATAAATGATCATCAAGACTACATTGTGAAAAACCTCATGACTTCAAAAAGTGCCTGAGACCTTTTAGCGTCTCACTATCACCTTCTCGTGGAAGGAGGCAAAATTAGACCAAACGGGAAAGTGAAACGATACCTCCTGGAAAAGCTGCATCCTCATCCGACCACCGTGGGGACTGCACGCCTCTAACGCGGATCAATGACGGATTTCTGTTGGGGGAAAAAAAAAGGAAGGCCTATTAAGCACACAGAGAATCCCGAATGTATTCCTCATTATCGCCAGTGTTGATTATGTGTGATGAAGCTATCTTTCTGAAATGTATTGACACGATTCAGCTGTTGAAGTGCAATCTCCAATGACACTCCTTGACTTGTAATTTGCAAATGTAAGGTTGTTGTTTTTTTCATACTGCAATCTTTTTTGTAAAATAAAACATCCAAGTAATAAAGTGATGTTGGTGTACAAGGATGGATCTTTGCTTGTTATGATTATTCATAAAACCTTGCAAGCCTTTCTCACTTTGACCAAAATAACACATGCGAATATCACTTGTTGTTAAATGATAAAAAATAACCACCGGGAATGATTAATAAAATAATGCTTGGGCACCCCAGGCCACCCCTCACTGGTGTGAAAACTTTCTAGCTACGCCCCTGCTACATAAACATTATTTTCTACGGGTTTTCAAACTATTGTACCGTTTGTGCATTGAAAAGAACACAAAAAAATAATAATTCAAAGTGTGACACGTATGCAAGATGAGAAGATGGAGGAGGAAACCAGAGCTGAAAGACTTACAGCATATCCAGAGTGACGTATTTCTCTACTGAGCTGCAAATCCGTCTGCAGGATGAAGCAGGATGGCGCGACAGCACTGAAACACAAACCAAATCTCTTTGAATAAATTTACTTCTTTAACTTTTTCCTATTTTTGTACTTTTTCATTTTAAGGTCACACACTGTTTAAGTCAGAATGATCCTCTCTGTTAACACCTGATTTAATCCCTTTTGGTGGAGGTTTTTCTTTTTTTTTTTTTTTAACAGTGCAAATTAGCATCAAAAGGGTATTTGAGGCACCCCAGCTGCTTGAGTTCCCGCATGCCCTTCAGCTGGCTTTAAACTCTGTTTCACCTGGACTCAGCAGGCGCACCCTTCAAAATCACTGTCAGCTACAACCTGCAGAATTCAAATGCGGATCAGCAACTCATTATAAACACAATTTGGAATATTTATTGGAAAAAAAAAACGACTCGTATCTTGCTGCTATCATTTCTTTCATGGCTAATTTTGTCATGAAGGTCTTCATCTTTTTTTTTTTCTTAAATCAGACAGCTTGTGTTACTTATTAATGGGATTTTAATTCAATTACATTTTTATTCAATTACACTCATTTATTTAGGGGCTTGTTAAATGGCCTTTTGTTTGATGGCCTATTAGTTTGTCACACTGTGTCGCACAAAGTTCAATGTTAGTCAAGAGTGTCACGAACAATGTCATACAATGTAAAATAAATAAATTAATTCATCTGTCAAAGTCACCAAGATGCTATTTCATTAATAGACAGTTTAATTAAATGGTTTCACATTTTAATTACAGGCCGTCCTTAGGCTAGCGACGTGACAATATTAATATTACAACAAAAAAAGGGAAAAACATAAGCAAAGAAACTCAAAATCCTGCCAAGTGCAGCTTTAAGCGAACAAGTGCGCAAAAACTCAGCTCCTACAAAAGATATAAAATCTCGCAAGTAGGTGAGGGGAAATGACAACAACCTGTGTCCACCTTTAGCTCGCCATCCCTCGTTTTTGTGGTGAAGATAAAAGTAATTGCTGCTGTCAAAATAAGTGAGGAGAGGCTGACTGACTTCTGAGGAATAACAACCAGAGGCGAAGATGTAAAAGATTAATGAGCAGATGCCGTCAAGAACAAATCACTCACATAAAAGCTCCGTCAACACGAGCGGCTCGACTGCCCACCGCTCCCCGCCCTCGGGCGTCAAAATGCCCGTTCGTCCGTCATCTTTTCTGTGTTTGCGGCGCTACGCAGATATGACGATTGGACTCGGCGACACTTCATCAAATGTGGAATATAACGTACGAGTGTGAGTAGTGTCAAAACTAAAGACGATACAAACTTTACACAGAGCTGAGAAGAAGCAGAGGAGGTCCATTGAATTCCTTGGGTTACTAACGATGGCAGAACGTCCCAGGACTGTTTACATAATATCTAATTGATACTTTTTTGGTGATATTTTTGTTTGGTGGTGTGCCATGAGATTTCGCAAACTTGGCTCAATAAAGGTTTGGAAGACATTGCGCGATTGGCAGACGACTATTTCAGCGTGCGCCTCGCTTTTGGCCCAAAGTCGTCTGAAAATGGACAGGGGGGGACAATCAAGACAAGGCAGGGCGAGGTTCCATGCAATCACGCGCTTACATCGAGATCGGCGCTGGCCAGGGAAGTGACAGATGCCGAAAGGTCAGCCACGAAGAGTCCTCGATGGCATGCGACGCTAAAAGGCTCCCGTGACCTTCAGGCGGCAACGTGACCACGGGATGGAGAGTTATGATGGGAAGAGGGAGGGGGGGTTAATGGCAACACGATGATTAGCAAGGTTTTGTATTCATGGCTTCATGATGGTGAAAGGTTGGAATTCATTGTCATTCCAGCCGAAACCAGCCAATGCTGCCAAACAAGTTCTTCAAATACTAGCCACGAAAAATTAACAATCCAGGTCACCGAAAAGTTACCAGCGGTAAACAACCCAGAATTTTTTTTACCCAAATCGGCTTGTTTTTGACCCAGCAGTTTTAGCAGCACAGCCAGCTAGCTAGCCACTTTTATCCAAATCAAAGCACTCCTGAGCTGATCCACAACACAAGTCCAGCGAGCAATGCCAGTTAATTGCCCTGCTGCACTTCTAAAATGTCACGCCGGCGCCTTTCCCTAGTGGACCTTTCCCCCCATCTGCTAATAAACGTCCACCTTTGTCTCAGTCAGCGCCGAGGCACGGGACCGTCATACGATGTCACACTGGCATAAAAAAAAAAATCCAGGTGTGACATGCATTTGGCCGTTGGCGTAATTAACTGCTCTTACTGAGATCTAATTGAGCTGGGGGTGGGGGGTAATTTTAAATGTGACGGCTTGTTTAGTGCAGGTGTTAATCAGATACTGTAACTATTCAAGGGATTAACACGGTTGTAAATGGAGTTTATCACAGCCTAATTAACAACTACCGTGGTAATATATCCAAAGTATAATCAGAAGTGTAGCCCTTTGCATGAATCAGCAAACCAAGAAGTAGGTGGCCCCTGGGGGCCCGCCCCGCTATTTGAGAAGTTACGGTGCACCCTTATATTCCCGAGTGTGTGGGTATGATTTTAATGCAGCAGCACCAGGACATTAATGAGAAGCACAGTATTGATTTTCAATGAAAACACTGCACGCCTTTGTTGCATTTTCTTAACCTTGCCGTCCCCTCAACTTGCGGCTGCCCGATTCAATTTTTCTCCACTGGATGGTTGCCCGACTCAAAGAGGGGTTTAATTTACTTTTAGCTGCTGCTGAAGCGAAAGGCATCTGTTGTTGCAGGAAAACAAAATCACTAAATACAAATTGTATTTAAAAAAAAAAAAAAAAAAAAGACTACCAATGCTGTACACACAATTTAAGGTATAATTTGGAACTGGAAGGGCATTTTATTTGTTTCTACTGCAAAAAAATGGAGTTCGAATGACATAATACAGTCAAAACTCCAATCAATGAGTTTTGGTGTAATGAGTCTTCTCCCTGATGTCAGGTTTCAAATATTCCCTCTTTATGTGGATGCCAAAGAAATGAAAACATACTGTAGACATCTCTTTGCAGGCGGGCAGTGCCGAGGTGTTCAATGTGAGCAGATAATAGAGGTGAGCCTCCTCCATACCTCGGCTACTGCCCACGCCATCGCTCTCTGGGAGACACGCAGACAAGCGCACACAGACTGTGCTCTCTGTCGAGTTGTCTCTTGGCTGTCATGAAAGCATTTTGTGATCTCGTCTTCCAATCAAGAATGCCAAAACAAGGGCAGTTTATTTTAAGGGGGCTTGATTCGATTGGATATGGTAGCGCTAAGTTCTAGAGAGGCAATGAGTTGAATCAACTAATGTGGCACTCCCTTTAACGATATATAAATATCTCGCATGTCGATATATTTTTAAAGTGGAATAATTCCATTTGGTTCAATCCACTCGCATCACCTTAATTAAATCAAAATCGATATTCCACACCGCTCGTTCGAGACGTTCCCGTCAATGGTGACAAAACAACAGTGTGGTAATTACGGGAGCATAATTGGTCGACATTGATAGACACGTAGGAGAAGCTAATTACATAGAGCCGCCCGACACATTTGGAAGCTGACAAACAGGCTCAGGTATAATAGGCGGATTGATTAGCAGCCACTTTTCCCTCCAACTCTCACAATGAAGCCTCTCGCCTGGTAAATAATTAGGAAGTGAGCACATGCCGCTATCGAGCAGCTCGCAGAGGCTGAGGGGAGCACTAATTGTTTTCTGTTGATTGCTCGGCCATTTTGTCTGGAAAGGATGACACTTGACCGTGCTGGTGAGAGTGTGGTTTACGCAAGAGGGTGAAAATATTAAAAATATTGGAGAGCTTTGTGATACGAGTGCTCCAACTCAAGAATTTGGTCTCACATAGCTTAATGCTAACAGAGAATGCAAAACACCATAGACAGGCTAATAAATAGCATTGATGTCAGCAACAGTTGAGCACATGTCAACAGATATACTCTATGCTGGTGTGCATATATTCTTAGTTCCTCATGTTGATTATTGTTGCCTTAGATGGATATACATATAATATTTATAAAATGTCTCTATGGCTATTTAAATGAAACTAACACAAATATCAATTTTGTCATGCTTTGTGTTCAACCGGAATTAAATTACACTGAGCAATGGTGCCACCTGCTGGTTTCTAATATTAACACACTAGACTTTTGGACCCTAACAAAAAACGCTGTAAACCTGGAATATTTCAATCCAAATTCAAATAAAATCAGTTTGAAACATTAGCCTCTATCTGACCTGTTTACAAAAAGCCTTCAAGAGCAGAATATAAATGAAGCGTGTAATCGAAACACAATTACTAGAGTCCACCATGCGCACCATGCAAAACCCGAACCATCGCCGGAGCTGCAACAGCTCCACCCAGCGGCGAAAGACACAACTGCGTGCCGACTTGGGCAGTTACAGAATGCTTCTGCTATTCGACTTGCCCACAATAACAATGACAACATGCTTTGTGGGAAAAGCTGGACTGGTTACCATTTGTGGCCTAAAAACAAATCACAGAAATCCATGAGTGGTGAATGGAGCTCTTACTTGTGAATGTCTTCTTCTCTGCAGGAAGTAGAGTGAAGCTGTCCAAAAAAGAAAAAAAAAAGCCACAGTTATGCAGTATGCTAGGCTGTGGTGTTCATCTTTTTCCGAAGCCTCCTCCCCACTCGTCTGGAAGCTGTTGACTTTTTGTCCAGATGTGTGCCTCATCTCTTTATAATAAGACACACTTGAACACGGGGGAGAGTGGAAACAACAGAATTTAGAAAGACGGTAGCAAAACTGGAAACAATGGACCGAGCTAGCATGGACGCGCTCTCACTAACTAGCTCGTTTACCTGCCGGTTGATTAGAAGTACCTGTGGCTGGGATTCTACTTCCGGAACTGGATTTTATTTTTTTTATTTTTTTTTGTTTAATACTACGTGCGAGTTCATGCGATTGCAAACGTCCTCCAACACCAATAATAATTATAATAATAATAATAAACTTTGTTTTTAATGCAGCTCTTGCATCAAATTTGACATTTCCACTGCGTCATGTTTTCCACCCAACACAATGTTGCCAAACAAGTGCGTAAGACCTTACCATCGAATGACATTTTGGGTCAGAATTCCTTTCCTCGAATGCTTCCCACTCCACAATTTGGGAACATTTGAAAAGGTTGCGCAGGTGTCTTTGACTTGGTCACGGTCCAGAATACTCACGCATGGGTGCTTGCACAAAGGCAACACAGGGGCCCGCTAATGAAACATAGCAAACATCTTTGACTGGGAGAGGATTGGGCAAGGGAGGGGGGTCTTTACTTGGCCAAGCTTATCCCCCCGTTGTGTCTTTTGTATATGCAAGTGGACAAGGAACGCGCCTGCGCGCACGCACGCACACACACAAAACTTCATCATGAATCTGCTGTCAGTAAGGAATGTTACTACTTTCTCTAAAAAAAACAAAAAAACAGTGGATGAGGGTAGAAGGAGATCACAGTTGACCTCACTAAAGTCTTATTAGCCGATCACAGGCTGGCGAAGGGCTTCTTTTTGCAGATGATCTGATGCTTTATAAATCACCCCGACTGTTTTAGTGGTGCAGGGTGATGTAATGGCCGTTGCTTGATACCGTAAAAGCAGTCCTCAGACACCTTTTACACCAAACCTGGACGAATTATTACATTATTTCGCACTATAGAATTAAAAAATATGACTTTTTCTCATATTACATTTTCATCTATCTTGGAAATTATTTACCTATATAAAAGTTGAAATTAATTTGCACAAAATTGTCACGATGACTTAGATGTTAAAATACCCTTTAAAAAAAAAAGATGTTTTGTTTTTCTTACTATTGAGAGTTTTTTGCTACCATGAGAGAGAGGAAAAAAAGCTGGAAAGCTCAAGGATGCATGTTTGTCCTTTTATGAGAAGGCGGAGTGTTTTTCCCCCATATGCTGCTGTGTCCAAGTGGTGTTATGTAACCAAGCCGCTGCTTCACATCCTTATGAGGAGCTCCGTTTGGGTCTTAAGGACATGCGCTTAACAAAGTCACTTTAAAGTCCAAACAGAAGCGGACTTGTTACTTTTGTGTGCTATTTTAACTTTAACCACGACTCTCGAGGTGACTTTAAGATGACTTGTGAAGACGTTTAACTTTGAGATGGGCAGCGGAACGAGCCGCGGAACTAAAGTGGCACCTGCGGGGCTCGGCGAGGGCAAGCCTGCTAAGAAAACCTCTTCTTCAGGCGCTCCGTCCAAAAAAGACGCCTTCGACGCCTTGAGGGTCCACGCACGCCGCCGATCACCGATGGACTGCCACAGCGCTGGCCACGACTCGCAGCTCTCTGGGGACGACGACGACGCGGACGCCGAGCTGGACAGCTACGGCGAGGCGGAGGAGGCGGTTCGCCGGAGAGGGAAGAAGAACCAGGCGGCGTCCAAGAAGGCGTTCACGAGGTCCAGGACATACGGATTGTGTCACTTCAGTAGCGGGGATGAAGACGAGCAGCAGCAGGGGGCGTCTTCTACCTCTTCTTCCTCCTCCGGCCTCGGTGGGGCACAGGGGCCACAAGGCTCCCGGGGAGCAGGCAACAACCAGAGGGGACATGATGCCTTCGCACCTCCGCCTCATGTAAGGACGGCTTCATTAAACATTTCATTATAACTCCTGCAGTGCAATATTTGCCAGCATGTATTATTTGTTACATGTTTTATATATTTTGACTAATTGCAGCTAATTTAAAAAAACGTTTTTGTTTCTGTTAACATTTGTGAAATATTGGACATTTAACTGCAATGATGTATTTGCATGGCTGGAAGATCACAGAATGTAAACAATCCAAATCCACAATTCTGTCTGTGTCTCTTGATCAGTGTTCTCCTCAAGCCTTCTTGACCACAGGACCAAGAGAAGATGTTGTTCCCTTATCCCAAACACAGACGTAAGTTGAATACTCACATCTTGGTGACAAAAAGCATCACTACTGCATCTTCCTTGGCTGACACTGACTCTTATTTATCCCCTCTCACCAGCACTTTTGGCCATAACACACCTCACCTCGCCACACCAGTCATCCTTTATGACGGCTCAGAGGAAGAACTGATGGACATCATTGAGAGGGAATTTAGTTGACCCCTCATTTCTACATAACGCTAAGTTCATTATGTTTGTTTGCACAGGAACGTGTGTCGCCAATTCGTATTGTACTGGTTCTCCTTATTTTTGTGTGCTTTTGGAATCTGGAGCGCTAATGTTTAACCTTTGTGTTGGTAATAAAAAGATGGTATGTATTTTTTTTAGGCCAAGCAGCACCAAAGGAAGGCGTATGCTGCTGCTTGCCATGTTTATTTAAGGTTTCCTTCCTGACCACAGCTAAAGCAGAACTTCTCCACCCTTTCAAGAAAGGAATGTGTGCCAAAATGTCTCGTTATTGGAGTCAATTGCATCTGTTTTAATCATGGAGCTCTGCTACCATCTAGTGGAAACATAAGCTTAAAATTAACCAATGAGTAGTTAACGACCGGTGAGTTTTCACCAGAACGGGACTGTCGACCATTTTGTCACGTGCTATTTAATCACCACAATGAAAGCAGGTGAACGGCGCAGTAACATTTTCACATTTGTACAATAAAAATATAATTCTCAACATGTATTTAAAACATAAGACATATTTGTTTCAGCGTTAAGAATAAAGCACAGTACCGTGTGAGGAAAAAAATTACAAATAAACTGCATTATAGTTGGCATTCACAGAACTTGCGTGTGTTGTTTCTTTGAAGGCCTGTAGAAAGACATTCTCCTCTGCACCGCTGCGCACAACCTGGGAGGAAGAAGTGGAAGCTGCTTTCGGAGCAGATCGTTCTCGCTTGCCTCCTTTGCGATGTAGTCCTCGCAAATCCTGTAGGAACCATACAAAGGTTCATTTTTCATGGCAATGTAAGAAGAGACAAAACAAAAGATCATACAAGTACGCTATACATATTTATATTCATCATTAGAAAGGTTCTCGGTCATACTTTGAGATTTCAATAAAGTCTGCAATATTTGTTTGACTATACTGACAGCAAAAAGTGGCAAAAAAAAAGGAAAAACTTGAATGTCAAGGTAATAAGAGGGTTTACCTGAAGAGTGGATATGGCGCCATCTGGAAAACGAGTGCATCATTGCAGTGTCCCTGTACACAGCAACAATTGCTTTTTCTTTAACTTTGTCGCTTTTACGAAGCAACATGAAGAGATGGTACTCACAGTGTCAAAAAGGAGGATGTAATCACAGCTGCCTCCAAACACAATGACATCAGAGTCCTTGCCGGGACAAGCCGTGTGCCACAACCTGAAATTGTGCAGGAGACAAATACGGATGAAGCTCCCCAAAGATAACATTTGTAAAGTCTACATAAGGCAAATCTTAGCACACCTTGGCTTGTTCTTAAAAGGATGTTGAACTTCTCTCCATCTCTTTGTCGGCACATCAAAGAGCCAGGCGTCGCCTGGTAATGCAGAGATACAAATGAATAGGAATCAATAATAAAGTGTGACAAAAAGTTCTTACTCATAGGTTTGCAGTCCATGCTGAGACCTCCAAATAAAAACAAAGTGTTGTCAGACGCCGCTGTGAGCGAATGCCATGACCTGCCCACCGGAACGCTGGATACAGGAACTCTGGAGATAATTCATTTCGAGGACTGTAACTCCGTTCAATAGTGACCCACGTTGCAGTGACTTACATTTCTGACCACGTCCACGAGTCAAAGTCCAAGCAGTGAATGTCATTCGTTCGAGTTTCCTGCATTCATAAAAATTTAGATGTCAAACACGATTGTGTTTTAACTCCCAAGGTGACACTCCTGCAGAAAACCGTCTCTCACCTTAACTCGTCCGCCACAAATGTATCCCCGATTTCCGAGCATGGTACAGGCCTGGGCGGCTCGGGGGGCCGGAGCACGGCCGTGTGTTTGAGGGCGAGTCCAACTGGATTGTGTGGGGTCGAATATGTGAACCTCATTATTCCAGCCCCACACAATGTCCTAAAATCAAAACAAAAATAATTATTTGATAGAGCGTCAAACATGAAACAAACCGAAATTACCTCCGATAAATCATCTACAATGAAGCTCCTGTTTCTTCTGTCAACCTCTGCCAGCAATTTGTGACCATATCCTCCAAAGTAGATTATCCTAAAGTACATGAAGTTGTTTTGTTAATGCAGGATGAACGAAAACATTTAAATATCTGAGATGAAGAAGTCGTGTACATTTACTGTACTCACCTTCTTTTGTAAACCCAGCAGGACAGTTTGTCTCGAGGCGATGGCGCCGAACCAACGCGGTGCACCACTTTGGTCCATGCGTAATGATCGCCTGCCAGGTTGACGTGATAGATCTGTTGCAAAATGAACACGAGTTTGATTGCAATTCATTCTGAACACAGTATAAAATCCCAATTATAAGGGTGTATGCATACTTGTGCAATCATATTGTTTCATTTATTTATTTCCAGACCCCTTACCTCAGAAAGTATCAGTGACATCTAGTTTTTATGTTAAATCTCACCTGATTGGTCTGGCCATTGTCATCACAACCTCCAAATATATACATGTGCCCATTTAGGGAACAGCTGCAGGCACCTGACATGGATGGTGGGACTTCCCCTGTCATATGGAACACTTGCCTTTGAGAAGGGAGAAAAACATTTAAAAAAAAAAAAAAAACACCCATTGAGAAGAAAAAAATAAAGCCTGTCATTTGGAGAAATTGTTTCATTTTAGTAGGTTTTTATTTTCCTATATTTTACCACAGTGATACTTTTCAAACTGTGGATAATGTTACAATGGCTTATGATGATATTACATTGTGTGGTTTTATATCTTCATATTCTTACCATTCTCCTTGTACGAGGTCGTACACCCAGAATTCATCATTGGGTAGGAACACTTCGTCCTCATCAACAGACTGTGGAGAATATATCAGTGGAAGAAGAACAAATGTGAGGAAAGTGCTTATATTAGTTACCATGTAGCCTCCCCATACATAGAGCAGGTTGCCCTCCACCACTGCCGTGTGGCCGCTGCGCTCTCGGGCCACCAGTTCCGAGCGTCTCACGAACAGCGACAATTCCATGACAGCCAGGCGGCTACATATAAAAGGCAACCGGGAGTCAGTAAAAAATGTTCAATTAAGGAAAAAAATCTGCTCGAGTTGAGTTAGAGCAAAACAAACAAATACACCTCCATCTTGTCTTGGCCGCTCAAGTTCACATAGAAATACGAGCCAAAATGGCTAACATCGTAAGACAAAATAAGAGCAGTTAATTTGAAGAGGTTTGCACAATACAATTCAAAGTCAATATATAAACTTACTGTTTCTCCTCATGTTATTGAAGCAGGAATGTCTCGAAAACGTAACATGACATCGACTGCCGGGGTCTGACACAATCCTGCGTGAAAAAAACGGTCCCAAAATAAGACGCCATATCCGGCGCGAGTCCTTTCAAAGTAAGGCTAAACATCCGGGGTGCTTCTTTTCAAAATAAAATAGATTTCGTCGCACATGCGCGAAATAGTCATCAGTGGGGATTGAAGTCTTTACTTGTGGGCGCTTGTGCACTATAAACAAATGGAACAGATTAATGTAATCCGAAACAGAGGGAGGGCGTATTTTGGGAGATAGGAAGCCATGCAGCTTTAATCACATTTTTTGCTTATTAAAGGGAGCCGAGACAAAATGCGGGACTATATTATGTCCAATGGACAGGATAATGATTTGAGTCCATAGATAGTTTTGCATGTGTGCATCTGCAGGCAGACCAGTTACTGTTTGCCAGTGATGATTGCACATGTAGGATTAGTTTGGAGTAAGTGATTATCTTGTGGACCCAAACCAATCTTCCTTCCCGAAGAGTAGGCATTATACCAAATATACCAACAGCAGCTGTGTAACTTCATCCCAAAAAGTTTCGTAAAAGCCGATTTTAAAACATTGCTGTGGATCTCAATTACTTTTTCTGGTTGTGTGTGATATGGGCATTGTAGAATGTATTATTGTTGGGGCGAGCGAGTTATAGGTTCTGGAGAAATGCTGTGTCTTAAATCAAAAAGAAAGAGAAAGGTCATTCTGATGTAACCGAGAGGAGGATTAAATAAATCATCTGCTTAAAAAATATTTAAGGTCAAAAAGCAAGTGAAAGCAGCGCAGTGGCCAGCCAGCCAATCAGGAGCCAGCAGGCTTGGTGAGCCAACCAGCCAATCGGCTTGGAGGAGGCTGTGCCCCCCCCCCCCCCCCCTTTTTAGACAGAGAGGCTCGCATCCTTCATCACTGATGAATGGAGCCGCACCAGGGACGCATCGCTATCGGAGGTGACTCGCCGGCGGCCATGAAGAGACGACAGAGGACCCCTCAGGATGAAGACCCCGAGGAGGACATCCTACAGTTGCGTCCATCCTCTCCTCCATCCTCTTCCTCCTCCTCCCACTCCCCTCTTTCAGCCATGCCTGCCTCTGCGTCCGCCCTCCTGGCTTTGGCATCGCCGGCTACCCGTCGCTCCATCTCCATGGGTGACTTCCGTAGGGTGACGGGCGCCATGCTCGCCGCCTCGGAGCCGGGGTCTGCCTCGGCCACGGCGCCGTCCTCCAAGCTAGTGACACCGAGCTCCAGCATGGAGTTCGAAGCGGCTCGCCGGCGCCTCCTGGAGGTGGAGGAGCGCCAGCGGGTCATACGAGAGATGGAGAGGCGACTAGAGGAGCTGCGGGAGGTGTTTGTGCGCTCCGAGCAGGAAGTGGTGGTACACGGGGAGCGGCTGGCCAGGATATCAGGTGCCGCCCAGCAAAGCGAGATCTACGTGGCCGAAGGCAGCCAGCGACTTAAGAAGGGACTCAAGTTCAAGAAGCACCGGCCCACCATTGTGTTCTCCTCCATGCTGGGACTCCGAACATGCCTGCCTTGGCCCGTGAAGCTGAAGTAGGGCAAAAGATCATGACCTTCCGCCATCTACACTTGTTTGCGCTCGTATCCTGAGGCTGGTCCTTCGGGTCGTTGGAGTGCCTGCACAAAAGGACTCAGGAGCCCATCAATCCAAGTGATGCTCTTCCTCGTTGTCATGGAAACCTTGCTGCTTTTTTTTTTTTCCAACACTGACACGAGAATGGCTAGAGACTGCATGGTGCGGCATGGATGAGTCGCGTATGACGGGATTCACAAAAGCTGAGTATAGCGTTAGATTGCATTTAGTTGATGTATATACCAGAGTCATTCGCGGTAGGTGAAAAAACACGATTATAGAGAGACCATAGAGTAAGGATATATATATATATATATATATATAGGAGGCTAAGCGTACTTGCTTGTCGCCCCTGACTACAATCTAGCGGCGGTTCACTGTACAGGAACTCAAGATAGGTTAAAAAGCAGACCTAGCAACACAGAGATAAAAGATGTGCCTTGACGTCTCTGATTCATCATTATGGGGGAGGAGGAGGAGACGCGACACACTGACGCGACTCCACCTGTGGCCTCCAGTCTCCTTGGCAACCGCTGTTTGCTCTTCACACTTGTCTCCACACAGCCACACAGAATGTATCTGACTAAACATGCTTTGGATTTGGTTGACATAAAAAAAAAAATATTTAGCAATGTTGTAGTGCGGTTTCACATCTATGATTTGCATGCTTCATAAAGATGTATAGACACATCATTACGTACATACAAACAAGATGCCCATATAAATTCACAAATAATTAAATCGATAAATAATACTATATCATCATCTTAGTTGCACAATTCATATCCAGACTAACTGTAACTGATTTTGCAAGATGAATACTGCATTTTGTATCTAGTCATAATGGTTGCAGGTGTACCGAATGTTGTGACCGGCCAGTATGCACACGAAGCAGAGCATACACGCCAGGGACGTCTATTCCTGGAATTCAAAGGTCAAGGCTGAGCATCCTCTCAGCTCGGCTTTCAAGAGAATTCAATCTGTGAGTGCAGGAGCGGGAAACTGGACATTATTAGATCAATATTTTAGATCCATCCAAATATGTTGAAAATTAAATGGAAAAAAATAACTAAAATCCAGTTAATGCTGAATGCTTAGTCTGCACATATGTGAACACTCAAATTAGAAACAAAACTGGCAAAGGACACGTTTGATTTCTTTCTGTATCAACTCTTCAAAAGGGCTGGAAGGATTGTGATGAGACGAGCTAGGCGGAAACCGACGGTTCTCATCTTTCACATCGATAGCCATAACGACATTACGATTGACAAAAATCTCTCTTTGCATTCCACTCTGCCAAGGGAGCGCTTCTTATTAGCGAAGAGCTAACGCAGATTAGGCCTTATATATGTATGTACAGTTGTATAGCTCAAACTATAGTGTTGTATATCTAGCTTCTCATCTGCCTTCTTCAATGTCTGTGCATCGGCAATGATAAATCTGCTGACAAAGTTAGAATGGGGGTACCGCATTCAAATCGGACCGGAGACTGTTTGGATCCTCTACTTTTAGGACTATGTTTCCCAAAGAGCTCTAGAATGAATGTACTGTGTTCTTTCAAAAGTGTTTTTTTTTTTTTTTAAAACAGAATATATTGTTAGGAATTTTATTTTATTTGGCCCTCTGGTTGGCAAGATTCTATTATATTGGGAGAACAATAATATAGAGATTCTGTTAAACAATATTGACTTTAATTATTTATTCATCAGTTGACAAATAAAGGAATATCTTATTTCATTCCACTTTTTGTATTATAATAAGAACTGATTCCCTTTTTTAGGGATCACAAATCGCTGTATATTATTGAATGTTTCGTTCTCGCGGTGATTGTACATTTGTTGGTGTTCATTTCTAAATTGACAGCCTTAATGCCACGCTTTGCTAACACAACAAACATTTTTTCAAAACAAGCTTTCTATCGCATAGAGCAAAAAAAAAAAGACAACATTGTTCTATTTTCTGCTGACTTTTGTTTCACATTTAAAGTCAAATACTAACTCTTGATTGTGTAAGCCCAGCGCCGCCATGTACAAGACTAAAAGGATATGTCATTAGGATTAAACTGGCTTAATGATTAAAAAAAATGTTACATAAGATTCAAAGCTGTTTTTATGTGAATTCCTAATTGTTTGGATTTACTACCAGCCTTTGATGCCTGATGTGTTTTTTTTTTTTTTTTTTAATAGCATCACTTTGCATGAGCAGCAGTTCTCGATGCTCTTCGGGGTTATGCATTCAAAATCCAAGTTAGATAACTGCGTCTTTTAATGGCAAATAACTGGAAATGCATTCCACTTCCACTTTAGCACTCATTATTTTCACGGCGGGATTTACAGCCTTCCATTAAGCTAAATGTTTTCCCTGTTGCTCTCTTGATGGAAGCATTAGGGGCACATCTCTGAACATTCTTTTTTCTGTTTTCATTTTACACAGTTGGCTTTAAAACAGAGCCACTAATAATGCATCCATTTAAATAAACTCAGAGATGTATTCATTGTTTGCTTTTCGCGGATTAGCACAATGTGTTGTGCACACATTAGCGCCAAAAATCCATCCAGGGATTAGAGGCAGTGCACAATGTGGTCAAAAGCAATGGACAGCAGTGTGTTTATTTTATTCAAACAGACCGTGCGTTACGCAACGCTCACAGGAAAAGAAGAAGCGCTTTATGTTTGGAATGCGTGCAGCTAGCGCCGGCCGCACTGAATAATTGAATCGATTTTTGCTTGTATCGAGCGAAAAGAAGCACTTAGCAGCTTTGTTCTTTTTTAGCGCTTCTGCTCTACTTGCGTCTGGTACGTGACGGCTATCAACTCCTACTGTGTGAAGGCGTACCTAAAATAAAAAAATACTTCAGGAACAGGCCACAAGGAAAAAGATAAGTGACAGAAAGTAAAAATGTCAAAAAGCGTCCAGCGTGGAGCTATTAAACCCTTCAGACACATTAAATGCGCACGATCGACAATAAATGTCAAATTGAGCACAATAATAAACAGACAAATATTGCGGACGTCGGGGGGGAAAATACACATTTTACGTACACACACACATTTTAGACATATATACACATCAGATAGTATGTACAGTAATCCACATTACATGGATTATAATTTTTTTGTGACATGAAAGTATTAAAAAAAAAAATCCGAAATACCAGTAGCTATTTACAATATGTACAATAAGTGCAACTGTGTGTCCATGATGCACACACACTTTCAGGAACTTTGTTCACTAATCACTGATATAGCAAGTAATTTACACTGGACGGTGACAATTTCCAAGGAGATTTTCCATGTGAGATTAAAGTGCATTTTTAAAATTGATAGGCTCAGAATGTAAGGAAATGTTTGTGTATGGCTAATACCATCCGTATTTGTTAATAAAAACATTTTAGAAAACTGAGAAAAGTTCATAAGGTTGGAGAAGGTCATATTTTAAAAGTTTTATATTCCTTGTCTGCAATTTCAAATCCCTTTGTGTAGTCCTCTAGCGGGTAATGTCCCGAATTTGCTCACCGTGTTCCAGTTTGAGTAAATCCGTGTTGGAAAACAGCATACAAGTCCACTTGGTCACCGAAATGTAAAAAAAGCCATCGAGCATCTGATGCTGGTTCAGTTTGTCTTTCGCAGACGTATTTCATCTGCCACTTTTTGGACGTAGTTAACAGGGAAGGTCCCACTTCTGGACGAGTCCCCTTCTATGTAACCTACCTGTTGAAACAGAAATAAATACATTTAAAAAAATAAAATAAAATAATGCACTAAATATTCACCTTAAGTATACCCAGCGAAAATATAAAAAGCCATGTAGGAAGTATAAACAAACTCAGATTTTGAGACAACCAAAACACAAGAGCGGGTAGTTGCACTTACCCACCAGTGGGGGTCAGTAGAGACCGTGACCACAATGGTCTCATCTTTAAAAAAGGTCAGCTGCTCTGAATTGGTGGGTCTGCCATCCACTATAGCCTTGACTCGCTTCTGGGGGTTCCTGCTGCCCGAAACCTGATGGTCAAATGGATAGAATGAGATAATCCTTTGTAGAAGACACCTTTGTAAAAAGAATTGTGGGGGTATTTGGTATTAGGTGAAATTCTAAAATGACTGTGGGATAAGTGTAATTGGTCAAGCGTAAAAGTGTCATTATCAGCTACACCAGAGGGGGGCGCCACAGCAAGTGGTACTTACCATCGCATTCCGTCGTGGTCGCAGGGCGGGGGTGACGCCAGGAGAAGAAGTCGGGGCAATGGGTACCTGGCCGAGCCCGGCGCAATTCCCCCCCAGAGTACAATACGGCTCCTCCTGGTTGCTGGTAGGAGACAAAACGGCACATTTGCCTTGGTTGCCTCCTCCGCTGCTGGTGCGACGATAAGATGTGGTCTTCTCGGAACTGGAAGGAAGTTGGATTTCAGTCACATGCATATTTTTGCAAATATACATTATTTGCTGGGTGTATAAGACAAAAAAGATCCGAAAAATTTATATTCAAAGAAGCAACACACAGCTAAAAAATCTAAAAAAATACTGTCACATTTATGGACAGCAAAAAAAAAGCGAAACTTAAATTTACCTAACAGGCCCAATGTGGTTCTGGGAGGACGCGGTGGTGCTTTGAGAAGCACAAGCAGTGCCGACTTGAACTTCCCCGGAATGTCTCTGAGACTTGCTTCCCTTGCTAGCTTTTCCAGCCAGCGCCTGATTCTCCACGGCGGGCGAAGGGGGGCTCTGTCTGGCTTGCGAGCCAGGAGTGCTGGCGGATGGGTTGGAAGCTCTTCTGGGAATTTGAAGACTCACGTCCGGCATTGAGACTGACAGCTGCGGGTCAGAGCGACCTAAACGGAAGAAGAAAATGGAAGCTATTGACCAAGCGCCACAGGTTGTAATGCTGAGACTCCTTGGTTACCATGACATGGTTTTTACCTTTCGGGGTGGATTTAACAGGCAACGGCGGTGGCACGGATACGCCAGAGGGGGCGCCGTTGACCAGTGAATTTCTGTAGAGGAACTCCAGGTTCTCGTAGGTCTGACAAGGTCTGCTGCCCGTGTTCCCGCCCGCGACGCTCATCACACTCCAACGGGCTCCGGCGCTTCCATTTGACGACACCGGAGAGCGGTTCTTGGGTACGGGGCTCACCTGCAAAAAAAAAAAAAATTCTCGTGTAAAATGTGTGCCTTGGCGCAGCTCAGGGTTGCGGCATATTTACCCTCTCGTCCAGGTCGTCCTCGCTGTCGTAGATCTCCTGAGCTTGAGTGTCCCACATGAACTCCACGTGTATCTGAGAGTTGAACTTTCCATTGTGGGCCAGCTCCAACTTTTCACACAAAAACATAAATCACAATTAAAAAAAAAAAAAAAAAAAAAGTCTTAACTGGCCATCTGAAAGCATTTGGTATGAAGAAGGTGTGGAAATCTCACCAGCTCAACACATTGCGTGTGCTGCAGCCTCCTGGCGATATCAATGGCCGTCTCTCCGGCGGAGTTCACTAAACACAACAATTACAAATATTCACAATAATTGTCCAAATGTATAACGAGATGGAGTAGGTGGTACCTATATGAAGAGTGGCCTTGGCTTTGAGCAACAACTTGAGTGATTCGGGTTTGTGATAGAGGGCGCTGTAGTGCAAAGCCGTATTGCCTTCCGTCGTCCTCTTCTCCAAGCAGTTGCTGTCGAGGCAAAAATGTTAACAAGCGTCACTTGATGTGGATTTCCATATTGGATATATATTTCCATTTGCACAGCCCCTCCCACTTGGTATAAATGTCAGACATTTTGCTGAGTCAACACCTTCTGTGTTTATGTCTGACCTGTTCTGGCACAAGAAATCCACAATGGCCAAAGAGCTTCTTTCTTCCAGACGCACGGCCAGATGAAGAGCGGTTTCTTTCAGAGCCTTCACCGGAAAATATGAAGACAGATTAGAAGGGCAAAACATAAACATCTGAAAACACCGTACAGATTAATGCACGCTCACAAGACGACAAGAAGATAAAAGCAAAACAAAGCAATGGAGAGCATGCGTGTAATTCAACCAGCTTGTCTCCTTCACTCTCCGGAGACAGCAGCTCCGGCCTCAAAGCTGAAAAAACAAACGACGTCCAACCAGTACAAACAAAGTCACCCAGTTTAACGCCCACTCGGTTAACACTAAGCAGAAACTCCGTCTAATGTTCTCCAGAAATGTATCCAATGACATCACAGTCACTTATTTGTCTATTTTTGCACTTGGTCCTCACCTGCCCATCAGTCACCGAGAGCGGTCTGGCGAGGTCCGCCCCCTCGGCGAAGAGCTGCAGCAGAGACGTCATGTCCCGGGTTTTCACGGCGTCGTCCAGCTGGCCGGGTTCCGTGTTCTCCCGACGCAGGACGTAGCGCCGCTCGGCGTATTTGGCCACAATGTATTCCTTTCTGGCATTCCTGGAAGAGCGCCTTTAAATTCAATATTTAGGATTTGATGGTATTTTAAATAAGAAACCGAACTCACATGTCGCTCTGTGGTAAAGGTTTGACAGCGTCATTTGGAAGACCCGCCTCCATGATGTCGTTGAATCTTGTGTTGCCAATGCTAACTGCCAGCTATCACACACACACAAACATTACATTGTGAATTATTACACACATTATAACAGACTTGTAGAAATTATGGACTCACCTCCCAGTGCACATAAGTTGTTTCTAAAACCTATTTTAATGCATTGGCGTTCAACAAGGCACAATACTAGAGCCCTTTTCAAAGTGTTCCAAACAGTTTTTTTACTATTTTATTGTTTTTGTCCACCTGTCTGTTTTGTTTGTGTCCATCACCTTGCTTCACCTGCAATTGTTTTTAAAGCGCTCTTTGAATCAAAATGATTTGAATAGAGTCTGGAATATTGTGCAAGGTGGTAGTTATCAATAATTAGAAAGCGGATGATTGCCCGAGCGTGACTGAGCATGCCTGGGACTTTTTTTTTTAACTGTGGGTTATTTCTAGTTGAAGTCTTTATTTCCATTGCAGCAAACGGAGCCATCGATTTAATTTTCCTTAACGACATTGCCAGTTGTTGTGTTTCTGTTGCAGCAGTTATCAGTCATTACCGATGACAAAAGTGATGGCATAATCAGAGCACACGTGAATTTTTTTTGACTGTGGACTATTTCGAGTGGTACTGTTTATTTCCATTGCAGACGGCCAACATATTCATATGACATGGATCATTTCTGCACATTTATTTCTATTGTGCAATGTGGCGTGAAGAAGTCATCATAGTACGTGTGAGCTTGCGTTCTATATTTGTCGTTTTTTTTCTATTTTGCAAATATCTATTGTCTCTAGTGCATGACATAGGTACCAGTAACTCGGAGGTGCTCAGCAAGTCCAACGTCAGTGATTGGATCCTGGAGTAATGGACACCCAGTTCTCTGTGGATCCCCGAGCATTCGATGCAGGTCAGGATGCCGAGATTAGTGGACAGCCATGTTGGATCTATGAGGGTCAAAAGTCAATCGACATAAGAACGCCGTATGATGAAACAAATCAGACTTTTCCGGATGCCATTCATGTTCAATCATTGAAATTAAAAGTCTTGTGACCTGGCGCTCCGCAGTCGGCGCAGGCCTCGTTGCCGGGCATGTGACGAAGCTCTCCAATGACGGCTCTGGAAAGTTCCTGCAGGCCGCTATCCTGGAGGTGGAGCTGGTCTCCTCCAAGCGCCGTGTTCAGGGCCTCCTCTTTGCTGTTCTGCAGCACCGACACCCAGCTGACCAAATGACGATTTTTAGACAATGAGTGTGACACGTGCCATAAAACATGAAACTAATTATCCAGTTGTCCATTGTGTACTTTTCCCCATTTCCACATGAAAACACACAAAGCTTTCTTGCATGATAGGCACAGAGGGAATTCCCACCCAAGACCATCTGGACTAAAAATGATCTTATTAATGGCGCTTTCCTTCCCTTTACAATGTCCTTTAGTTTCCCACTATTGTTGTCCAAATCTGATGACACCCTGGATGCACTTTATTAGGTACAGCTGTACTATCTAATGAAATGGAATATAAAAATGTTCACCTATTTTTATTTTTATTTTATTCATATAGTCGACCTTGAAGCACACACCTAAGGTGAATATTAACAGAGCATGACATGTGCTGACCTGCAGCACAATGAGGAAGAGATAAGGAAATCTAATTCTTACATCACACATTCCTGCTCGTCTTCTGTCTGGAAATGGTATGTCCGGTTATCTGGGGAAAACAAGTGGCAATGACAAAGTTGACATTGTTTTCAAAAGTGACGGTTGGACAGTTTAACTGAAAAAGCTGAGCCAACTTCTGGCGAGAAGGGAAAGTGAAAGTAAGTTTAATAGGTCACTAAAAAGAGGCTGAGTCAGAATGACATTTTCCTTATATGACTTTTAAAAGATAGTGTCGTTAAAAAATATTTTAAAAAAGAACATTGAGAAAAAAGTAGAACAAACATTCTCATTCAACAGTACAAAATAAAAATACAATAATAATAATTAAATAAATAATAAAATATAATAAAATACCATTACAGTATAAGAGCTAAACTAAATTAAAAAAAACACATTTATCACTCTTTTTTTAGGACACTTTTTGCTATTCTTTCATGGCAAAAAACTGAAATATTTTCAAGAATACTAAAGAAGTCAGGGTTAAGGACCATAGATAAAACTCACGAGTAACCAGGTCAAAGACTTTGCGGTCCTCCGGGTTCGGTCGCACCTGACAGGTCAGAAGGTTGAGTTTGGCCGGTGGTCGGTTGATCTGAAAACACACACATTTAAAAAATATATTATTATTATGTGGTGCTATAAATAAAGAGGTTCACCACTGCAGGTTCACCACTGCTTGTTGTTTTGCGTTCTACACATTTGATTTATGGCCCTTACCGTGCTGTGAGAGATGGTTAGACAGCCAAATTTGACTCCACATTTCCTCTTCTGCCACACTTTTCTGATCCTTTTGAAGAAAAATAATGGCAGTGATGAGTATTTCTGCCAAGCCCTTTTTAACCCTCCCCTGTTTCATACACATGGGACAACATGCATGTTCTCTAAGTGTACGTAAGTTTTTTGTTTGTGTCCAAAAGCTGGGTCCACTCAACAAAACCACTTAAATTTAGAGGAGGGGCCCCTGTTTGAATCTTCATGTCAGGGTAATGGAAACCAGCTGGAGGGAAAGGGGGGGCAAGTATGAGACCCTCTTTACCCTGCCCCCATCATCATGACTACCTTCCCCCTTCTTGTTCCTTCATTTCTAGCATCTCTCAGATATCATTCAGATTTGACTCACCCGTCACTCTTTTTGAGCAAAAAACCCGACTTCTCCGTCCCGTACTGCTTGTTGCCTTGCGGCTGATGGATGCTGTAGCCGTTACCCGAGTTCTTCCTATTTAGGTATTCCTGGCAGGAGAAAGAAATGATGACACCATGTTGCACGTGCCGCTAACGTTTCAAGATTTACCTCTTTGCCGTCTACTTGCAGGAGCAAACGGAGAGAATCCCTCAGCTGAGTGAGCTGTTTGACTTCCTCGTCCTGGTCGAGCCGAACCTACCATTAAAATCAAAAACATCAGAAAAGATCATCAAAAGAAATGATGGGCGTGTTAGCCATGTTTAACAGCTGATCTAAATTTGATTTTCATGACTTCCACCACAACAAATGTGTACTTGAATTGAATCAGCCTATGCCAAACCAGAAAAACATCTAAACGGATTTTTTTTTTTCCTTTTTTTTTCTGGCCACCTTTCCAGGGCAGGTCTGAGCAGAGCGGAACAAGCCAGGGAGAGTTTGAAGGGAAAGTTTGACGGAATCTTTGGCGTTCACCTTATGCTGACGGGGGAAATATGTCTTCCAATAACAATCTCGACTTGTGCTTGCAGTTGTATTTGCTTGTTGCGGGTAGTTTGAGATTCAAAAGATGAATGCGGTTCATAATGCTCGCGAAGACTCTCTTTAATAACCCAGGCTAAACTTAGCTCCTCCTTTTCTCATTTGTACTTCATTTTAAATTCAGCTAGCTTTACGTCAAGCTGTTTTTATTTTTCCAAAAACACTTCCAACGTTACAATCCTCAATCCATTTCTTTCTTCAACGTTTTAGAGAGTAAAAAAAAAAAAAGGACAGGCACAAAGCAACTGTTTATTACCGTGTGAACTGAAGACACCAGTTTCTCCACAAAAGGAGCAAGATTCTCTGCTGCTTTCAAACCGTCTTGAAAGAAACTGAGAGCAGAGGAGGGAGGGGGGGGGAGAAAGAAAGGCTGACTCATGGCGTCCAAATAACATCACACGCTCAAGCAGTCCGCTTCAAACCGCTGGTATGGGTCCAAGATGGTTAACCAACAGCAGAAAAAGGATTTCAGGCCAAGACGGACACTAGACGAGTTGTTCCGTCACTCCCGCCCCCCTTATGTGACACCCTGTTGATAGGTGGAAAGTACAGCAGCAAGCAAAAATGGCTAACCTGAGCTGGGCTTGGAAGAACTTTATGAGGCTCTGTAGGAGATCCGGGCCTTGACGGACCTTCAGTTCCTCGATCTTCAAAAGGTACTGAAAATACACAACAATGTCCCCCATATCTTATGACTGTTGACATTTTGATTGATGATTCAGCAAATCACAGAAATTTGATTGAGATTGTGCAAATGAAACAGATGACGACAGTGTGCATGTTTTTCCACTGGGTGCAACTAATGACGTTATTCTGTTGTGTTTGGGAGAGATGACACGCGCGCAGAGACTTCGGCGGTTGGGTGGAGCAACTTGCAACAAGTGGAAATTCCACTTTCCAACTGAACCGCCTCCTCAATTGTTGTCAATCAGGAATAGAAGGTGGAGGACAGACAGAGAGTTGAGCCCCAAAAACATTAGATATATATAAAATACATGTCATGGCTAAAATAATCAAAGTCAAAGTCAAGTCAAAGTCAAAGTCAGCTTTATTGTCAATTGTTTAGGAAAGAACTTTTTTTAGGCTAGATTGATACAGTAGATGGATGGATTAAAAAGGCCCTTGAATAGAACCCTGAGGAACCTCATAATAGATCTTTGAAATCTTTTGGAGTTTTTTTAGCATCCACTTGGTTGGCCTTTTTAATATTTTTGACATCAGACTGGAAACTGCAGACTCAGGTCCAGCTGTGTATTGTGAAAAAATTCTGTCAGCATTCAGTTGGACCAGCAAAAGGCTCTTCCGAATGGATGACAATAATTCAGCCGACTGGATCCCAGCCTGACTCCCCCCGGAACACCCTCCCCCTCATCATTTTCCGATAAAACAAGTTGGAAGTCTCATTTTGGAAGCTTTTTAGAAGAAAAAGACCACCCATGTCTTTGCGGGTAAAAATGGTTTCAGGTATGTGCAAGGTGTTGTTTGTACTGGCGACTCACCTCGCACATCTGCAGCTGGAAAGTCCGTCTCTCCCTCTCCATGTCTTCTCCTCCGTCCGATCCCTCCGTTCGGATGAGCTGCTTGCCCTTCTCCTTGCGCTCCCTCTCCAGTTTTGCTCTAAGGCATGACATGACGTAAGGCATGGAATCAATCAAGTGTGACTTTTAAGTCGGTGTGGTTAGAAATAATGAAGGATGAAAGGGAAATTTCAACAGAAACAACAAGTGAAACATCTGGGAAAAAACGTCACGAATAAAGAAATAACCACACACATTTATTTAACAAAACATTGATGGGCTAGCAAAAATTCGCATTCGCACTTACTTCAAATAACAACTACTAAGTAACATGTGGCTGTTTTTAATTGATGTATTTTAGAATCAATTTGTGTACGGTGTTTACATTTTTACGTCGTACTCCTTCCAGCTCCTCTCCATTTGTTTTTTCAGCTCCTGAAGAAAACACAGAGAAGGCACAGCTTTATTAATAAGTTTGAAAAACGACTGCACCGAGCGTCATCGTAGCTCAGCTAACACTTAACTCGTCTGCTATCTGGCTAAACCGGCTTCCGCCAACTACCACTGACATGAGCTGAGGTCACTCTTGTCTGCTACCATGGTGACCGTTACAGTCAAACAATAAGCAGGTTATATTTGCTTGGAATTTTTTATCCCCCAATTGTCTTCAATCACTCAACGACTCTTCTTCTTTTATGTTATTAAGATCACTCACTGACTTCCCTAACCCTCGAGTGCTCTTCTTTCATTTGAATTGAACTGTAAGCGGGTCGAACACTTGTTTGGAGACTATCGAGGGGACTTTTCACTCACCAATCTGCTGTCGCGCAGCTCCGATTTCAGCACATTTTCTAAAGGGAAGGCCATGATGTTGTTGAGGTTCTGCACCTGGAATGTGTCAGAGCGCAGCACAAGTACCATATATCAAGTTTTCAAATCTGGGTGTGTGTGTGTGTTACAAGGAGGTTCATAAGAGGTCATGCTCTAAATAAAATAGAATAAAAGGCGGTGCTCCAGAATGCCCCAAATTAATGTCAAGCAGCTACAATGTCCTCCACCCCTCCTTCTTTCCTCACCAGATTTTTGAGTAGGGCCGTGACCTCTCGGGTGAAGACGGCCAGGTTGAGGAAGCCCGTGGAGACCTCGTTGTTGTCTTGGCTCAGGTGGCTGTTGCCCAGGTTCTCCAGGACCTCCGTGTACTGCTCCTTGGCTTCCATGTGAGCTACGAGAATAAACACGATGTTATTCAGAGCCATGCAAAAGAGAGAAAACTAGGGCACTCAAAAGTGAGGCCAAAACACAAACACTTTCATATGTCCTCTACACTCGGGAATTACTTTGTGGAAAAAAATGACATTCTCTGTGGCCTTTCTTTCTTGTGACCTCAAAGCGGTTACGAGATTGAAAACAGACGACATGTGTGAAAGTATCACACAATGTGCACATGAAATGAATCTTTACAGCTCATCTGTTGACACACACTCAACTTTGCCGTCAAATTCTTTGAGGTTCTGGCGACCGGGAAGGGAAGACTCGATGGCATATATGTGTGTTTTTGCAGATGTGAGCCAGGAATGGCTTGCAGGTCAGCTGACTCATGGTGTTGATGTACGATTTCCATCGAGAGTGATTAAAGAGAAAAACAACATAATGGTGGAAGGCCGGCGCTTACGATCAACCCTCTCCTACAATTTCAATTTATTCTGTATGCTTGGCTGAATTCTGGGCAACAGATCTCTGACTCACTCACTTCTGGGTTGGAATGAGAAGTTTAGAAAACGTCACGAGTACACTTCCTCAGAGCTGCTATGTGTTACTCAACGACACACACACACACAACAATTACTGACGGCTGACGGAAAACACGCGTGCTATTTGCACCTTGGTCTCGGAACATTTATTCAGACTGTACAACACGCGGACATGTTTTTAGATCCACTTGCCAAATAGTGAGCCAGACAATACTGCTTTGCCCCACTAACTCATTTTGGAAATATTCAAGAGAGGCTTTTTAACGGCGGTGAGGGCAAAATCTGAGTTTTTTTCTAAGAATTCATCATCCATGTTCATTTTGAAAAGATCCGAAGCTAATTTCATAAAACTGACCACAATGGACAGTTTGCAAAATAGGGTTGACATTGGCCATCCGCCACAATTTCACAAAATGACGTCAAACGTTTCATTTCCTGTCTCTTTCCGATGAATCAAAACGCCTCCAGACACTTTGTTGCACTAATCGAGGTCATGAATGAACTTTTTTTTTTTTTTTGCTTCACACCCAGTCAACAAAAAAAATGACAGACACAGTGTCAACATCAACAGATGACACACCGCACACTAGCAAAGTCTAGCCAGCGCAAAACGGTGTGACGACATTAAACGCGAGGCGGCAAATTTTGAACACTCACTGATTCCGGAGTTGTAGATAGCTTTGATCATCTTCTTCATCTTTTGTAGAGTGGCGTGATCCATCTCCAGGGACTATCAAAACAACACAACAAATTAGGAGCCAACTAAGATGCAATGTAAACAATCCATTCATCCATTTTGTGTTCAATTTTATGACATAGCCTTCAAAATTGTTTACTCGACCTCACACAGACACGCTTTTCCGCTGATCCCAACATAAGGCGTTACTTTACAACTTTAATGAGGCAGAAATTCAGACCTAACAGAGACTCTGTGTTGTTAGGCGGTCCCGTTTAGGCGCCCTCGCTCACTTTTTGGTGACGTTCACTCCCATCTCCCCCGCTAACCCTCAAGCGTGGGTCCGCTAATTAAAAGGCTGAGTGTGATGTTGTAAGATGTGACTCAGAGAATGGGAAAGTGATTAAAGTGGAGTGTGTTGGTGGCACAGGATAAACGACTATTTGGTGTTTACACGTGGCCAGACGGCTTTTTTCAACTCACACTTGCGTGTTCCGTCACTTTCTGCACTTTTCCTGACTTTCTGAATCGATTCAATTATTTCTATGATGCGACGTAAAAAATAACTTGGAAGAAAAAAGGTAATCAGGAAAGTTAATAATATAATGTAATTAAAATTGGCAGGATCTCTGTGTGAAAGAGGCTTGGGGCAAATGTACAAGCAGGTGTAATATTTCATCACCAACTGCCATGTTGGGGGCATGATGATGTATTTGCGAAAATTGCTCTACAGTATTCTAGCAAAACATCTCCTGGAAATGACAGCGATGATACATTATATGAAAAACATTCGTCATCTCATAGTTGGTTAGTAAGCAAGCTCCAGAAGTGCACTTGGGGAGAAGGGGGGAGCTATTGCCTAAACTGCAAACCACAATCATGTCCACATGTTAGCCCCTCACCGTTAATCGACATGTCCTGACACTGATATGCTTTGCAAAAAAAAAAAAAAAGATTTCATTATGTTCAAATGGGTTCCAATAATGCTGTGATGTTCTTGCTGACTTTGCAAGAAAAAAAAAAAAAGATTTCATCATGTCCAAATGGGTTCCAATAATGCTGTGATGTTCTTGCTTACTCATCAAGACTGCAAAGATGTCCCAGAAGAAGAGTCGACTGCTTGTTTTGCACAAGATAGGAGAGGAAGGACTAACTGATGCGGATTATTTGCTTAATGGCAAAGTTCACGGCAGCCTCCCCTGCCTCTCTTCCTTTGGCTGAGAAGCTTCGGAAGAACAGCATTTAGACTAATAAACAAAGGGGGGAAAAACAGGTCTTCAAGCTAAAAGCCTGTATAAATACAATGCGTCCATCCAAATTTTATTGCTACAACAATTTAAGGATTTGCTGATTATAAACAAGGATGCAATTTCTCAGGTTTGCAGTTGACCCCGGATTGGTCGCCACTCGCCCATCAAACCCAGGGTGACCATTTACACATCCATCAAAACGACCTAACATGTTTGCAAACAGTGATCAACATTTCAAATGGGGTTTGACCGATTTGAGGCCGATTCCAATATTTGAAAGAATAGAAATTCAAATAGTCGATTAACCGGACAGTTAATTTTTAAAGACTACAAAACTACTCTCTCTCTCTCTCTCTCTAAATATATATATATATATATATATATATATAATAATAATAATATATATAATAATATATATATATATATATATATATATATATATATATATATAATAAATAAATAAATATATATATATAAATACCCTTAACATAACAATAAAGACAATTCAGTGAACCTACCATTCAGATTTGAAAACATTAAAGACAAATTTGTCACGTGAGATCTGATCTTAACAACCTGGTTAGTAAGAATGTTGCTCCACGAACCAATCACATGATAGTTACATACAAGGTAAATCACATACAGTGCATTCAATTTTTTTTTTTTTTTTATACCACACCTGTACACTTTTTAACACCAAGAATAAGCCCAGTGCGGCACACCAGAGTAGATTTACAGCAAAACGAAACCAGCAATAAGTAGGTTAGTCTAAAGGTGAGCATTGCACGGAAGTACAACAGAATGCACGCAGCAGGTAAACACCTCTCCCATGGACACTCACCTCTTCCACGACGGACACTGTGCTCCGACAATCGCTCATTTTGGCCTGGAAAGTGGACGTGGCCGGTGACGACAGATCCTCATTGGTCAAAACCACAAAGTCCGAAATGCTGATTCTCTCCGGCATGTTTGCCTCGAAACTTTTCCCCAAACAAAAGGAACAAAATACAAATCACTGCGTTCCAAGAAACGATGCAAAATCCGCACGATTAATTCCCATTGGAAGCCAAAGAGCGGCGCGTAAAAGTGTCCAAAAAGTGTGCTCGAAACCGAACTGAAAGAAGTGTGTGTGCGTATTTGCACACTCTGACGCTATTGTGCGCCACACTGACTAGAGGGAGGAGGAAGAGGAGGAAAAAGAAGGAGAAGGGGGAGGGAGCGAAGGCAATCGTCACGTGGGAATGTTTTTGTGGCACTTCAAGTTTGCAAACTTATTCTCATCTCTCCTTTGCCACAGTTGGATGGTGTGTGGTTTCCATGGTAACTCAGCTGACTGCTCAGGCCGCTACTATTTGCATTAGCTGCACTGTATGTACACTTTTTTTTTATGGCATAAGAGTTTCCTAAAAATCTAAAGTGACAGTGTGTATTGCAATCTACTGTTGAATAAATAAAATCCATCAGCTGGTTTAAAACGGATTTCTGGCCGACCCAAAAACAGGGGGAAAAGACAACAACACTGCTGCTGTGTTCACACGTAAATGGACAAACTCCTTCTTGTGCCGCTTGTCCTTCAGTTGGCAATGAAGTCTGCTGCATGTGTGCCATTGTACATGTTTACACATCGCCTAATGTGAAGGCCAACACAAACATGCCTCATGTCGGCCACACGCGCAAAACACTTACAATCTATTTATCATTAGAGCTCACTTACAAAGAAGCGAGGCTTCAAAGTCCAACCAAAAACACACGTTGCTTTGTGCGTATATTAAAAGTAGTCATTGGACATAGTAGCCATTGGTAAATAACATTAAAATATTTGATGGGGTCAAGTTATTCCACATCAACTCATCCAAGCATGCCTTTATGGCCGCTGTACGTGCCTTCCCCAAACTTTTCCCACAGAATCGGAAACCTCAAATGCCTGAAGAATTCCGATTGGTTTAAGCCCACTTATTGATTAATTCATCCATTAAGTCTCGTCTACATACTTCTGTCCGTATAATGTAGGTGCATTATGCATACTGCATACATCATGCCCGTCCGGGGCTGATGTCATGCAATGTCCCGACAATACCCTCCTTCAGTTTCTTTGGGGCCCCTTGAAAAGAGGCCCGGCTTTTGTGCAGCCTTCACAAACCGCTGTAGCTTTTGTCGAACCCAACGAACTGGTCTGCTCTGGCCAAGCACCAAAATACTGGCCAGATCCCAAGCCTAAAGGCAGAAGACACCATTTGATGGAAAAGAGTGGAAGAAAAGGTAAAACATGTTATAGCTCCCTCTAGTGGTATGCTAAAGAATGGCTGAATTAAAGGCAGATTGTAGCATTGCAACTGCTAGCGACATTTTAATATAGCCTCACTTAGCTAATTCCTCGTCCATCGAGCAAAAGGTTTGTGAACCGACACTCTACAGCAGCAGAGATCTTTCCGAAAGATTAGTAAACTTCCCAGCAGTCCAGAGGACGACCATGTACCCCCCCCACCCTTCCCTCTCTTCATTCCCCCTTGTTGACTCAGCTCCACCAGGTTCTGCTATCAATTTACGAGCGGCGTCAAGGAGACCGTTTTACCGTAACGCGGCCCCTCTTCTGGTCCACATGCATGACCGAGACTGAAATAAAATGGACATAGGAGATTTGATTCATTGCTAGCTGATGTTAACATGTTGGACCGTTTTCAAAATGTCTGTGATTTCCTGACTCAGCAAAAATACAATAGAGCTGGGTGGTGCATGGGAATAAAACATCAAACTGTCTTTAGTTGTCTAACCTGTTTGTGAACCACAACTGCAGCGTGATGCATTTACGGACAAGCTTACACGTGTACTTTATTCTTCATAGGTTGTCTACATGTGGCGCCAAAGCACTTTTTTATCACTAGCCAATACTAGGGCCTGACTAAACATTTCTGACATGTTTGAAGATAAATGCTGAAAGACTGACCTACGTGCTACTTGTGGAGCGTAAAAATATAACTTCCTGAAGCCATAATTTAAATGATATGCCCATCATTATAGTGCAGTTCACTGATGACCTCCTGCCATGCTAGCACACAAAGGGCACATTTAGACAAGCAATTTAAGACCGAAGAAAGTCTGCTGTGTGTGATGCATTTTATAGCCTGCAGTTAACCAAACATGCAACTTTGGCTAATAGACACTTAGCGCTAATCGGCACCTGGTGTCAGCTGGAAACAGAGTTTGCAGAAAACAGACGCCATTACGACACTTTTTTGAAAACACTCATAAATGAAAAAGAAATCATTTAAATATGGCAGCATTGGTCTAATAATTTTAATCTTGTCTGCTTGTATTTGCACTCACTAAACACACTTTGAAAACCCTCCACCGGTGACCTAGTGAACTCTGACCTTTTGGGGGGGTCCACAGCCTTTTGTTGGGATTCCAAGTTGTAGAAAACCACGCACCCACCATTGTCCACCCAGCCGAGTGGGTTCATAGTTGCCCCTCGTTTATTGTCACGCTTCGTGTCCACCTTTTCTCTCAGTGTCACTCCTCATTAGATCTTTGGAGCAAGTCCTCCTTTCTAAAATGGGAAATACTGCAGAAGTGGAGATGTAGCAATGGCTTCATTATTTATTTATTTCCGCATTTTCAAACACATTATTACAAAAATATTAAGTGCCGCATGTCATACAAAAAAAAATGCCCGTATGAAAACAATTCAGCAAAAATAGGTATAAATACAAAATCCTCTATGTACAACACTATAATTCACTGCCGATTGAAATTACTACAAATTCTCAGAATCTACATAGTAAAAAAATAAAACCGGTAATAAAACAAATTCACTCAGGCACACACTTGATGAGACTTATTTGCCCATGCTGGCAAAAAAATAAAAACATCACACCCAAACACACTTTCAAGTTTTGTTAGGACAGGACCATTAGCTTATTCCTAAAAGCCCCAACATATCAAATATTATAATAACAAATAGTCATGGAAAACACAAATGACTTCCTCAGAAATACAATAGTATTTGTGCTAATTTGGAATCAAAGCTTCCAAATAAGCAAGAGTGCCTGATCTTATTATTAGCTTGGCATTAATGACACTTCAGCACCTTCTAAAAAAAACTAGTTGAAAATACTTCACATTGCTAACAAAAAGACTGCAGATGACCTTTTGTGGGCTGTATTATGGCTTTAGCTTACGTCCTTTCCAATGATTCAAACCTGCTGTAAAGCATCACAAAGGGGCAATTAAAGCTAACACACAACAATGCTGCCCCCTGTGGGCCAAAGGCTGCCAAGACGTTTGGAGGCAAAGAAAATTCCTGAGTGAAACACATAATACAACTCTTCTTTCTGTTTCATCAATTCTATGTAATGATTGATTCAGATCCGTTTTGGACATATTTCTGATATTAAAAAACAATAATGCTATTTTGATGCCAAAATAAGGCCAATTAAATTGAGGTTCCTTATCAATGACTTTTTTTTTAATTGTCCATTGATTATCAAAATTAGAAATGCAATGAGAAACCAATTATTATTATTCATCATTTTGTTTTCATTTAAACGGCCTTTTTAAACTGCAGAGTTGTTGCAAATTTAATAAGACCACCGATGAAATTTTAGATGTGTACCTAATATTCCGGCCTGTTGGTGGGACTTCGCCACGAATAAATCAACTCCACAACTTTTTGGAGGGGCGGGGCTAACTCCGTATTGTCATCTTCTTCTTTACAAGAGATCATTGAGGTCGTAGGTGTTGAAAAAGTCAGACACGCCCTCGCCGTCCTCCAGGCTCCACAGGTAGTCGCTATGGTCCAGATTCGGGGAGAAGCTGACAAAGGGAGCGCCGCCGCCTTCGCTGGGGTCGGTGGAGAAGGACGTGCCGGGTAGCTGGTCTTCGGTCATCTGCAGCAAGCTAGGGGGCAAACCCAGCAGATGCTCCACATCCAGCAGCGAGGCAGATGATGATGAGGAGGAGGTCGCAGCAGCCGCTGTGGAAATGCTCGCTGCGTTTGTTTGGGGAAGATAATAAAAGCATCCTGACTGAACTTGTTTGGAAACCAAAGCCTTCTTTCAGCCCTATTTTAAAACCTTAACAGTGGCTTCTAACCCTAAGTTGAAACCAAGAAAAAGCCCAAAGATACCTTCAACAGGTTCTTCTTTGACACAGCTGGCGCTGGCCGGTGTTGCAGTGGCCTTTTCTGGTGTAACCAAACTTTTAACCGGACTGGCGTCTTCGAGACCCTCCTCTGGACACAGGTAGACTTCTATTGGACCATTACTACTCTTCAGATAGATCTGTAACGAGCCCTGACAATAAGAAAGAACTGTTAAGATTTATTTTGAGCGGGTGGATGAATCTAAATATCCACCCTAAAGGAATCTATTTTTTGTCTTCCTATAACCCTCCAAGGTGCCAAAAATGGCACCAAAGCCTATAATCGGTGTCAAGGAAGTAAAGTGGATTTTAAAACACAATGAACGAGGTGAGAAGGAGAGAGAGACAGCAGAAGAGTGTCAAATGGTCAAGAGTCAAACAAGACGGTTCCTCACCCCCGCCGCGTCTGGCACCTCCAGCTTGGTCTCGGAGGGAGCTTTGATGGCGATCACCGTCTCCTCTCGGAAGCTGCCGATGGAGCGGATGTCCTGGTACGTCACGTAGCCCAGCGTGCAGGTGTCAGGTTAAGGGGCAAAGAAGAAGACAATCGAAGCAGATCCAGAGGAGGTATGTGAAGGATATCTTTGGCTGTCTTTGTGCTCGGTGAGCTGTTTGAGCTGCGCGCCGGTCGAGTGGATGAGCTCGTCCAGCGATCGCTCGGCTCGCTCCAGGTCTCCGAGCTCTTTCTGCAGCGCTCGGGCCTTCGCTCCTCCGCTGGTGCCGCCTTCAAACACATCTCCAACCCTGCCAGAACAACACATTAGAGTTTTTTTTTTTTAAAAAGCTGGTCTGCCATTCCTGAGCTAGAGGAGGTCATTATGAATTCCGGGGGGCAACTTACAGCCATTGAATGTTATTCTTTGACTTTTTCCGAATGAGCTGGACTCCTTCCAGGACATTGGTGATGTCGTAAATCCTCCTCTTTTGGACCTCCAGCACCTCCGTGGCCCAGTTCAGGTCCAGGACGCCATCAGGGGACTTGGCAATGAGGCCCACAAACTTCTTGGTCAGCAGACCCAGCGAGGTGTCATACCTCGTCCGCTCACCTGGCGACTTTGGAGCTGAAAGGCAAACACTCTTTAGTACCCTCAAATAAAAAATGGACCGTGTTAAGTTCTTACTTCTTGGACTCGCCGCAAAGCCGCCTTTGCCTTTTGGGGTGCGGAACTCAGGGAGGAAAACTGGGTCTTCAAGATCCAACTTCCTTTTAGCCTAAAAAAAAGAAGAGATTAAATTAAACATGTAACAAGCCCTACCGACTGAATAAGAAAGAATTCCGAGTTAAATAATAAACGTGTGCCACAATGCAGGCCCGTCATAAATGTGCCAACAGCCCTCAAGAGCAGGAACAAAGCATCCCCTCACACTTTCCCAAGTAATTCATGAGGGGCTGCTTAGCCAAGAGGGTGGAAGAAAGGCTGGGGACTTTAAAACATCTCTCAACTCACGGCTTGCAGAACGCCTGAACTCTTTCGAAAAATCCCCAAGGATTTTTCCCTTACAGTTTAACACACACTGCAGAAACACAGCACAATCATAAAAAATCCGTTTAGAATGAAAAGCTTCAAACAGCAGGGATGCTTTCATTTCACTGAATTTGTCTCAAAAGAATTTTTTAATTAGTGATTTTGTCATCAGCGTTAACGATCGAGTGAAAGGCTGAACAATTAAACCCTCCATTAGGGGCTAAAGTGGTGTTCATTGATACTTTTCGTGATATTCTTGTTGGGTGGTGTTGCGTGAGATTTGTTTAATGTGAAAAAAAGGTTGGGGGGGAACTGCCTTAGCTATCAAACCTGCTTGACAGGTCATACGTTGGCATCAATTAAACATTGCGGTTTGATGCTAGCTTTGAAAGTGTGTTTGGATGCCGCAAGACATCAAGCTGCCAACGTTTAGCATCTCATTTTGTGCTGCTCTATCTTACTCCACAGTAAAAACAACTTGGCAACTCTACACTCCTCCGCTATTTCCATGAAGCTACTTGTTGCTAATTTTTCGAGACAGCTGGCAATGCAAAATGTGGCGAGTCGTGTCAGACAGTGAAAGCCGCCATTGTGCTAGCATGCTAAAGCACAACGCGTCCACCTGTTAGCTAGCGACATCTGGACTTACTGAATGGATAGTAAGCATGTGGGCTAATGTAAAACCTCTACCATTTTCCATTATGATCAAATTGGACCTTTATATTTTTAGAACCATGACATGTTTTTCAGCAGAAGTGAAATATGACATTAGGAGGAGAGGTCAGCTACTATGTAGTTTGTTTGGCCAGTCAGAGTTCCAGTGAGAAAAACAGCAAACTCTGCTCCTTTCCCTTTATCTGCAAGTGTTGCAGTATCACGGCAACCTCAGCGCGACCTCACCCCTCCTGCTCATGCCGTTACACCCAAGCAGCATCACGTGACACCCTGAGATCATCCGCAGAATTTCTGGTGTCACATCAAAATAACATTACCAGCACTGGCAGCAAACATTTCCTGTCAGGCTTGAATATGAGCAAGTTATAGAACGCCTGCCAAAGAACTTTTTAGCCCCCCCTCCACCTGACTACCACACCCTTGTCATCATTGTAATCGAGCAACAATGTTGGAGTGTTGGAGAAGCCCAACGTGGTGGTTCCAACAGTGCAAACAAACATGCGTTGACTTGCGAAGAAAACAACCTCTTTGACTTGCCACTTGAATACGCTGCTTATGCGTGGGACACAGGCGGAGCCATCGAGTTTCTGTTATTGGCTAAACACTGACTGTTGTGCGTTTGTTCCACTCAATTTAAAGTAAGGAGTAACTGTCAAATGTGAAAGTGAAAAATCAAGAATGTTTTTTTTGGTACATTGACACCACTATCAATTCGCTGATTGCCTTTAGTCATACATTATCTTAGTTTTACAATATTACTGACACACTAAACTCAACTTTGTCCTTTTACTCTCGATAGCTTGAATGAAGCGCCACTTTGTTTTCAAGTTAATATGACTACTTGGAAGATTCCCGGCACTTTGGTCAAGCCGCCGTGTCACACGAGGACATCGAGCCAAAGAGGAATTGAACAATACTGTGTTGCAACAATTACTGCAATTATTGCCACAATCTGGTTTCAAAATGAAAACTGGGCGAAATTATTTTTTTACATATTCAGCTAATTTTAACAATATTGTGTAAATAAAGATATCCATCCATAATCATGGTGACAATTTCACCTTTTTTTTTTTAAACAGGTCTAATAAGTTTGTGCACACTCAGCTAAACCTAACATGGACAAATACTCTATATAGCATGCCACATACTTTTCACATGCATGTGCACACATGTGGGAGGGAGGTAAAGACCACTATCAGTCCAAAAACACTCCAAGTCTATTGCATCCTTATCAGCAACGTGTCATCCACTACTACAATAAAAACTATCTGCTGCTAAAATTAAACGCACTGTTTTCGCTAATTGGAATATCCGACCGCATCGTCTACAAGGGCAGGTGTCCCCCTCGCTGTACTTACTAATCCTCTTGTGGCGGCTAATAGCGATGGCAGGCCCGAGGACGAGGGGTGGGTCAGTCCAGTCTGAACATAACCATTATGTCACCCCCTTAACCTTTTTAGCTTTGGCCCGATTTGGCATAGAACAGCTGCTATGGGGCAGCTTGGTGGGGGTAAAAGAGTTCACATCGTACTTTATTTCCCACTTGAGTTGCGCTTGTCTAATTCAACCAGTTGCCTATTATAACCTTTGAACCTGCCATTTGCCTCCTGTGGTGAACAGGTTACACAGGCAGAAAGGTGGAGCAACTGTCATGAGTGTCATCGCTAAAAAGATGGACGAAAAGTCAAACAATTCTCATTTTACTTCTTCCATCAGTCAATAATTGTGCTTCTCATAAAATTGACCAAAAAAATTAAAATATTTCCATGACAATAACTTTCCTATCAAGGATATGATGTGGTGTATCTGCAGGTCTGGTATCACAGTGGCTATAGTTCCATATGGATCCACACAGAACCAATAATAACATTTCTATAGGCTATTTTGTCCAGTATCGGAATACTTTTATCAAAGTATCGATTCATCCAACACTAATCGAGCCAATTTCCTCATATACTGTAATTGTTTCCCTGGTATGTACCCCTTCAACTATGTTTGACTCTATTGTGTGTCCCCACGTCAACACAGAGTAAAGTATGCATACCAGTGTCACATTATTCCACCCACACAGGCACACAAGGTTTGTTGTTCGATTCCTTACCGGCAGCCGTCCGGTAGTCGATCTGATGGGCTTCTGATCGGGTCCGTGGGGGGTCGAGTAGAGGCTGTGCGCTCTTTGTTCCGCCGCGGCGGTGTTGGGGCAGATCTGGCTGAAGTAGCCCACCGGTACCGTGCTCAAGGGCGGGCTGGACAAGCCGGTGCTGAAGAACTCACCGGCCAGGAGCTTCATCTTGGGTTGACTGCACGGCAGTCCCGACGCCGGAGAAACGCCTTTGGGCAGGCGCATCATTGTACCGCAAGGAGGACCCGTTTCAAATAAATAATCGAACAATAAAATGAAACTATAAAAATGCAAGGTTTACACTTAATACAAGTTCTAAAAGTCAAATAACATGCAAAGTATACACGCAACACACGACAACGGGTTGGGTCCGAGCGGTGACGTCAGTCAAAAGGCGAACGAAGCCTGATAAGTGTACAGAAATACACCTCGCAAGTCACCAAACATTGCGTACAACGCACAAATAAGTTCGCCAAAGTGTGTTTCAAGTTCCACGGGTTCGCACAAAAGATATCCGAGGGTTTGCAGGACTGTGCTTCCGGCTTTTTTTTTTTTTTTTCACCCCTTCTTTGCTGAGAGTGTGACCCAATCCGCCCCGAAGTCACCAGGCTCCCTTCTCCATTCAACAAGAACAAGTCCGCGTTTTAGCGCCAAAGTTCGTCGCGCGAAATTCAGAGCTCCCGCGGTGGGAGCTCGTCGCTGATTGGCCGGCGGCACGCTCGGCTTGCCTCATTTGCATAAAACAGTTGAGTAGACACGAAGGGGGAGGGCGAGGCGAGTTGGTTCCTCTTAAAGAGGCAGTAAGCTCTTTTTGTTTCCTTTGGGGACACACTGTTCTGGGGATGAAAACTGAACAAAAGTGATACTTTGAATACGATTAAAAAGAATATAACCAACATAACCTTAATAATGTTTTTTGAAATTTTATATTTCAAAGCTTTCAAGGAAATTTCAGTACAATAGTATTGTACCATTCACTCAGTACACTACACTAGGGAGAATGAGCATGATTAAATATCACTAAAGTGCTAATTTAAGTAATTTGTGATGATTATGCCTATGATGATATAAAAAAACATAAAACATATATCTATATAACACATACAATAGTACAAAAATATATTGCATAGTACAAATAATAGAATCAACAGCATCAGATCAGTGATTGTCATATTATTTATATTTACTATTGAACCGACTGCTGCGTAATTCTAACATGTAACAACCCTTTAACGAAATGTCCTCCATTGGATTTGCTACCAAGATGTAGCGCACAATAGCAACAATGACCTAACAAACACAAAGAGGGCATGTTCTAAAATGCAGAAAACGCTACATATTGCCTCATGGACTCCATCAGACTCGATACGAGTATGTATAACTTGAAAAAAAGGGTCAGCGCGCACACACAAAGGCTATTGTGGCCATTGGCAGGAGGAGAGTTTTTCTGTGTGATAATTGTATTCATCCAGCAGCAGCACTCTTGCTTATTGGCTAGGAGGAGATATTGAATGAAAACAGGCCCACCCCTAACACATACACACATGCATGTCACACGTACACACTAGGCCATATGACATGACCCCCACTGCCATCCATCCATTGGCAACCCCTTCAAGCGCCTTGACATCATCAGTTCTCCAACAATCACTTAAATCGGTGTTTCTCAACCTTTTTTCATTCACGGCACACCTTTTCATTGGAAAAAATCTCGACTGTGGTTTGGCGATCCTGTTTACAATGCGATCGGTATTTAATGTTGGACAATTTCCCACGGCACAGCTGAACATCTCTCACGGCACACCAGTGTGCCGCGGCACACTGGTTGGGAAACACTGACTTAAATCATTGTTTCAAAATAATTATTGATATTTTTAGAAGTCAACAGTCCCCCAAACTCACTAATTTTTCATGTTTGTGTATGTAGGTCTGTTCCCCCACCCCCACGCAAAACCCAATCAGTAGCACTCCTTGTTTTCTGAAACTTTTCGGATTTTTTTTTTTCATGTAAATAGTGCCCAATTATTTTCAGTTTAGGTCAAACTTAACTAAAAAGGAAGATACTTCAAAAACCTGCTGTGCTAGAAATAAAAAACATGAACATACACAGTGGGAATCAAAAAGCCTCTGATTATGTGTCACGTGACTTCTGGTGAGCAGTTTTACTTAGTTGTAGTTGTATTAGAGTAGTTTGTAGGTTATTGCAAATACTGCATAGTATGCAGTACAACATAAAGAGGGGTGATCATATGACCACTAGATGTCAGTGTTGTATTATAAAGAATGGAAGAAATAGCTCCTTAATACCACTAGACAGCGCCAAAACCCAACATTTCAGGCTATACACGTACTCTTTGTGTTTAGCATTTTAAATCATTTTGTAATTGATGAGATACGGATGACAACTTACAATAAACAATACAATACAAACGTAGTGTATATACTTTACGAAACATTTGGACGGAGAATGGATTCAATGTGTTAGACGAGCCAGTCAGTTGGCAGTGACTGCCACTAGGAGGCGTCGTTTATTCACGTTTGAACATTGAAAGAAAAACTACAATGCCTTAACGTCCAGTTTGTTTTTACGCTGCATGACGAATGTAAACTTCACGACATTCAAGTCAGCAGTTTAGTGACTTTTGGTGACGTCATAACTCCTATAAGCAGTGCCCAATTAATAAGGCAGAGAATATAGCATATTTAAATTTACTTTCACATGGCCTGTCATTTTCAATCTTGCTTTTTGAAAAGCTCCAGCAGTGAATTTTCAATCAAATGATTACCCCCCCACCTGCAATACCCCCATCCCCTTTAGATTTTCCAACCACAAACATCCTGTGGTAGCCACACTGCTCGATACACCACATGCATCAAACCACCGTTTTTTTTTTTTAAAACTGTGTTTATTCCATGACATAACAACATATTACACACAAAAAAACTTTACAATAAGGAGTTTATGAAACTCAGTGGAATATCATCCGTGGAAATAACACAATCCCCACAGACCGTTTACAAGTAACTCTATTATAGAGTTTCTGGATTGTTATAATAATAATAAAAAAAAAGAAACCTCACATACACACCAATTAGATATGTACATGTGTTGTATGGAGGTGAGAAAACAAATAGGGGTGACAACTGGAATGCAAATATTTCAAGGTGCAGTATAGGAATGGATCCAAAATGGAGGCCTGATGAAGCTTTGGTGTGTTGATGTGTCCATCCCGGACGGAGCAAGCAGAAAAGCAGTCATCGCTTTCCATCTCGTCTGCATACCTATCCCACCCTCTCTTAACCCCCCCGCGTGCTCTTCTGGCCTGCAGTGAAGTGGAGACATGTGTTTCCCTGCACCTGCATGGAGAGAAGGAAAGAAAAAGTCAAGTCAAGATTCCTGCTTCTCCCTCCTCCCCCTCCCTGGCCAGCGCCGCAGACAGACTGGCGCCGAGCGTGGAGCGTTCATTAACCCCGGGCAGATAGCAATGAATCCGCTTTACAAATGGAAGCTGGGTCTTGCTTAATTAGCCGTCGCTTTGGATTGTCCACACATATCAATGGGCTGCTTTATCTTAACTTTGTTTTCACGTGATTTCACGCTTACAACCTTTTTCATTGAAGCCAAGCCAGTTCTTTGGCTCTCTAACAGCAGGGAAACCACTACTTTGTTTACGTTCACCGAAGGGACTAAAATGTTTTTTTGTCATCTTGATGTGCTTTGGTAGCTTTATGGGAAGGGTGGTAGACATATGGCCCGTGGGCTATGAATGCAGCCGGTCAGAACATTTCAAGCAGAACACCATTATTAAATGTCGTTAATGAATATTCATGAAGTAATCATATCACATTTGAATCGTGTCAGTAAAAAACATGCTCTCTATATCCAATCAGAAATGGATCAAAAAGGTCAAAATGGACAGGTCAACGACAATCATCTTGTGGCTCAATAATGGTCAATTCAAGCAACCTTTAAAGCAACAAAATAATCAATATTTATTATAATTGAATTAGAACATTAGAATAATTAGTGCTTTATAATTAATGGTGGAAAAGTACTTTCTTCTGGGCCACATATTGGCCCATGCACAGCATGTTGCCCACCATTATCCATCCCGAATGGGAAAAAACACATTCCCCGGTCTAACTATTGGTAATAAAGATTGTTTAAATGGCTAAGGGGGAAAAAAGTAGTACCTACCATGATGAGACATGATATATCCTAATGGCACAAACGCCCTTCATCTTTGGAGAAAGTTCTGGTCAGGTCAGCAGTCTAGAAAAGAAAAGCCAAGATGCAATTAACAAAACGTAGTTGTATTTTTGACTATTTTTAAATTCGCACCCAAATGAATCAATACAATCAAATGATAAACCTGCTTACCTTTTTCGACAAGCGCCTCGGAGCCTCTTCGGCCTCAAGTGCGATTTGTAGATCGAAGATGTAGTCAATGACGTGCTGCAGAATCTCCACCTGGCTCACCGTCTTGTTGCGGGGGATGCTCGGCACCAGGGCTGCCAATCGTGAGTAGCAGTCGTTCATGTCACCCGCCGGCACCTCCACGCACGCGTGTTGCTGCTGCTGCTGCTGCTTCGACGTCCGGCCGATCGCCACGCTTTGCTCCGAAATGCAGCACACGGCCTTGTAGCAGCTTCTTCCTGAGCGAACGGGACTGATGGCTTTCATGTCGGACTTTGACAGTTAAAGAAGAGTCTTCTCGGATTGTTAACTTCCGCCTTGGTGAGAGGAGTTCGCGTTGATGTCAAGAGAAGCGCTACAGTACGGCTATATACGGAGAGCGTCAAAACACGCCCATTTAGAAGCGCCGCGTCGCGATTGGCGGAAGCGAATAGAGGCGGGTTCTCATTGGCAGATACCGCCTAGTGGTGAAGAATGAGGAAATGGACCGAGGTTGCCTTCAAGGGATTGAGCTTTTCCAGGTAGTTCAATGTTATGGAAAAAATATTGATTCAAAAAGTTAAACTCGTTTTCTGTCTGTATCTAAAACTAAAATTCTCAAATATTTCTTTCACCGGTTTACTAAAAATTTGTTTATTTTCATGTAAACTTTTATTTTATCCATTGCACGGACTCACTCTTCATTACATTTTCATGACAAAACAGTTTGATTACTTCATATTGAATCAGCAAAGTTAAATATTTTATTCTTTTAAATTGTTCTATGAATGTTTTAACCTATTCTATTGATTCCTGTTTCAGCAGACCGAATTCGTTTCTTGCGTAATATGTTGCCACAAGACCTTTCATCACAGTCTAAACATTTTGCAATACGTTTAAAAACGTGCAAGCTCAGCAAAATATTAAAAAAATACCCCCCTTAAAATAACATTACATGGCCCATGAGAACTGGACAGCTAGTCACTTTATAGTTAAAATATTAGCAGACAGTTATAATGAAGGTAAAAGGTCAAGTGGTGCCTTATTGTTAGCTACTTTTTTCTGCCACAAAGCACACAATGCACATCTGTCTCTTGTAAAAAAAACAAACAATAGCAAATAAATAAATGAATGATAAAGTATAAAGAAAGGAACAACAGCAGTGAAATAATTGCAGACACAAGTTGGCTGACAGGGAAGCACGTCCCGTTCTGCTCCTTATATTTATGTCTTATTTTCCTCTTCTCTCTCTATCACACACACACACATACACACACACGCACGCACGCACACAATCCTGTTTTGTAGAGGAATGCAGCGGCTAGCCAGCTGTGTGTCCTATCCCAGCCCAGCTGTGTTGATCTAACGCGCCAGTCCCAGACATGCTGGCGCCAGCCTCCCGACGTCATCCATTCAACCGACGCGTCCTCCCCTCACAATCCCCCCCTCCCCTCACGTCGATTCTTGCTCCCGCCCTCGCGTAGAGACGCTCAATGCTCTGATTGGCTCGTACCCGCTGTCAATCAACAATACTGCCTTTCAAATTAGTGCGTAAAAGTGCCATAAAGTCAGAATTTTAGAAGCTAAATGTAAAGTTATGGCGTAAAAATGTCAAGTGGGATAGTGTGATGATACCAAGTATGATTTAAGATGCATATCACTTATTTTGGGCCTTTTTGTGGCTTACTTTAAGAGGAGAAAGGGATAAATATTCCACTTTTCAAACTTCCCATGAAGAGATGGTGGGAAAGTAACAAAGATTACTTATTTATAGTTTCGGCAACTTTCACTTTTACTTTACTACATGAAAATAATCTATGCTATTCCCCAAACAGTCATTATAACAAAATAAAACTGAAAGTCTCTTGTTCACAAAGCAAAAGAGTATAAACTAATGGAAACAAAAATGTAAAAATAACATTAAAACAAAAAACAATCAAAATGATAATTTTACAATTGCTTTAACGCCAATACTTAAGCACATTTAATATAATAAAATAACTTAGCATATTTAAGTGCAGCTATGGATGTTTTAAGACCCCATTGAAGTAAAAAAAAAAACATCAACAAAATCTGAGACAGGAGATAAGCAAACTAAAGAAACATTGATGCAACTTAAAATTTCAAGACCACAAACTTCACTAAATGTTTCAATTTATTTATTTTTTTTAACTCAAGTAACACTTTCAGGTACTTCATACAAGACTGTCTCAGACTGACTTGACGCATGCGCACGTGGGGGATCAGGTGCTTGCCCCGCAAAGAGCACGGACACAATCGCCTCTCTCTTTCAATGGATGGGAGAATTCCGAGCCTGGCGTCAGTGAGTCTGCCTCCCCCCTCCTTCCCCTCTCCTCTCCCACTCCCTCCCTCCCTCCTCCCTGCAGCTGGACGCAGACAATCAAGCCATCAACAATCGCCACGCATAATGATCACCACTCCACTCCTCCTTCTCTTCTTCTCTGCTCAATCAAATTACAATCCTAGTATATATTTAACAAACCAAACATACTAAAAAATGTCAATAAATAAGCTTGAAGCCATTTGAATGGACTTGTGACAACAAACTCAAATAAAAGGTCATCTTACTCACCAACAAAGTTGTGGCGTCTGCAAAGATATGCGGCGATGTCATAGCTGCGTGTCATCCTAGGAGGTCACGATGCTTTTCCACTAATAAGATCATGTCAAATCATCACGTTGGAGCCAAAACAGAAGATTCTGAAAATGATCTTGTTTGTCACACATATTGCACAAAATATGATAATCAGGCGAGGGCTAGCGAGTGTGAAATGATTTTTTCACAAAAATACCATTGTGTTAATCGATGTGTATATTGATCAGGAGAGAAAAATAAGACTTCTGGGGCATGTTGGGGGAGTGGGGCTGCGAAGCTCTTTCAATGCAATAGTCATAATTTTTTTTTTCCTCACCCATTAGTTACACATCAGTCAGCCCGCTGTAGCAGCCCAGCTAACTGCCATTTCTACTTGGCGGCCATGTTGGCAGGGTATTAGTGCATAAACACAGTTTTTATAGCAGTTTAAAAAAAAAAAAAAACATTTAGAACACGAAGTTTATAGTACTGAAAAATAAGTTTTGTTATGATTTCCTACTAATTGTGAAACATGCTGAGTGACGATACAAATAGATGTTTTATGAATGTTTTGAACACCGAAATCATGTAATGGGAAAGGCTGCATCATATGTAATAATAATCCTGTAAAATTAAACGTCTACTAGCATGGAATTATTTTCCAGGAAAAGGCCACCTTCGACTTGAGGCCTTACAAAGCCCATGCCTGTCAACCAGAGCTCCACTTCTACACCGGTTTGGCTTCTCTCTGCGTGGGAACGAGGCTGTTGATGTAGTCAGGTGACCCTGCCAGCGTCCTTGGATGAGAATATTTGACACGCGCGAATAAATGGAGGCAAAGCAACACGTACGGCGGCAGGTGGCAAGAGAGGGAGGGGGCGGCAAAAAGCCACCAGGATGCGGGGGCCAAAACAAGCATTTCGCGACGTGACTCAGCGATGGAGGCTACCAGCTGCTGGTCACACTTTTGTTTTGTCGCTTGACTCGACCCTGAATGGAACGGTCCGTGTAGTCGATAGTCTTCCGGTAAGCGTCAGCACCTGGTTTTGTGTTAGCTAAAGTTGCTATGTTGTTGGCATGACTTATTTAAATCAGGGCTGTCATTGAAAATAGCTTATTCCGAATGTTTCAGAAAGGGAATTCTGACCATAACCCAACTATTGACTTAGAATCCAAACCGCAACGAGTTGTGACATTTGAGTCATTAGCGGGATTAATTTAAAACACGTGTTCCTCCCGCAGACAATAATTGCACAAGCTCCCGCTGCATGTGAGAGTGGATTCCGTCTCACACTGGACCAAGAGGAGGCCAGCTTGCTTTTGTCATGTCTGCACACGCTGCCCTGTCCTGTTTATTCGACTTTCCTAAAAGAGCGCAATGGAGAGATTAGGCCCCTGCCACGCTTCCATGAATGGTCATCCATTCCGTTCGGTTCGGTGCGAGTTAGCGGTCGATGGCGTTTTCCGCGGACAAGACTATCAAGGCCTTCAATGGGAGGAGAATTTACAGTGAGCGGTTCCAATTCAGATTGTGTGTACTAAAATAGAGTCATTGATAATTGCTAAATGACGGCTAGCTAGCTCGTTAGCTAGCTATCATATAGATAGCTTGATGGCTAGCTTGCAATCAGATGGATAGATAAATCCAGCGAGTTGAGACAAGGCTGGTGGAGATCTTGCATGACCAATTAAAAAGAAAATACTTGGAATAAATGTGAGCGACACTTAAATGGTGCTGAGAAATGGTCACGCTGACAAACGCCTCAAACAAATGAGAGAACGACCGCGGATGCTGTGATGCTGCAGGGGTTCAGCTGGACACACTTCACAGAGGCACACTACATCCCTAGTGGGTATATCTGCACCTGTGTGTGTGTCAGTTGTATGTGTATCTAGGTCAAGTGGGTCATCAAAAATCTTAGATCTCTCACACATGCATATATACGTACACACACACTTGCACTTTCTCAATCTGGGTCAGCGGTGCCCCTCTCGGTCACCCTTGTTGTAGTCTTTCAGATGGGAGGGGGCAGAGTGGGAGAAGAAAGGTCTGGGATTCAAGTGACCTGATTAAAAAACACACACACACACATATATGCACACACGCACAACTAAGCTGCGTGGCTAATCAAACCCCCCACCCACCCCCCGACCTTGCTTCTGGACCGTTGTCTAGTATCATCCCATCACTGCTGTAAGAACCCCCAAATTACTTCAGCCCCGTCGACGATGTGTGTGTATTGTTTGATATTATGGACATTTCCTACACACATTCTCCAGCTGCGCTGTCACTTACTGGAAATACGCTCCTTATTACTCAAGAGTGCTAAAAATACTGCTTCCTCCAGAGTAACTCCAAGAGGACTGAGGCAGTTGTGTCTCATGCATTGGAAAGCTGAGAGCGTGGAGCTCCTCCAAGGCCACCGCTTGTTTCAAAGCATCGTTGCTTAGATGCCTCCTACACAGTTACAGTTAGGATGCACGAAAAAAAAAAATCTCATTAGAGACGTGAGTGTTGTTCTAAGTTTAATTACATCACGTTTCCTTTTGCTTTATTTGCTTCATTCAAACAGTAGAAATTGAAGCGGTTGCTTATCTAATCTAAAATGTGTGCCCCCTCCCATCGCCGCCCCCCTTGCTGCAGACGTCTGCGGGGCAATAATTAACTCACTTAAGTCCCGCTACGCGTTGACACAGGTGAGCAGCGTCATGGTGGTTAAACAGTCATTACAACACAACACACACACATGCTTTGGCCCGCTGTGACATTGAGGCCCATCGGGTCCAACCGGTCGCTGTATTACCGCTGATTGGCTACGATTGACGCTGGCCTCGTCCATACAATGTGATCAATTTAACTCGCCTGCCTTTTGTCAGGGGCCTATCTCTCACTGGCGTGTGATACGTCCTTCACAGTGAAGCTTATCAGCGGCCTTTCAAGTGCCACTTTTTATTATCTCCTTTCTGCGGTCTTTTACCCCATCTGCAAACCTTATTCAGAGCCAGTTCACATTTCTAGCTTCTTTTCAAGCATGTGAAAGGTAATTTTGTGTCTTTTAAAAGCACAATGTATAGAGTTTATGCTGTACAGGGATAACATCGATTAGTAGTCTGCGTGAGTATCTGTGTGCGAGCTGTGGCTGATAGCAGCTCCAAGTGCACCACCTTGGCTCTCCTTTCCCCTATGCGAGGGCATCACAATAAATGTGAAAACGTATTTTTTAAAAAAAATGGCGACAAACCACGTCACGCAGCCTTTTGTCAAGAGCGACCGACGAGTTAAAGAGACAAAAAAAAGTCTAATGAGACAATAAGAGCACACTCCCTGCACAGCTGCCTTTTTTTTTTTTTTTTTTTCCAGAGAAGCTATTTCCTGTCAAAAGTCTGACAAGGGAATAATCATGGCTTTGATTGGGCCCCCAGTTAACGGGAGGCACTTCCTGTTGCTTTGTATTGCTTTCATTGTGAGGCGCAGGGGTGGGGTTGGGTCGACAGGGTTTTGGGGAAACAGCTGCTGGAGATGACACAGTCAAGAACATCCCTGTGACCCCCCGCCACCATTTACATAGACTGTAGAGAGTAATTGCGGTAGTGCATTAGTCTGGTATAAGGTCATGTTGCTTAAAGCACAACATCAGATATCAGATTTAAAAAATTCTTGTTTTTTACAGTATTTTACTTTTTTGTCATAATGAGTGATTTTTTAAAAAAACAAATTTAAGTGTAAACTGTTTTACTCTGTCTAAATGTTGTTGCTGAACTGTTGGCGTTTAATCCGTTGGTGAAAAAATGCTAATTAGCATTAAGCTAGCAAGGCCTTGTTTAAAATACATAGTGGAATTCTTTTTTTTAATGTTTATTTTGTTGCAATGAACAATCAAATGGGAGTTAACTACATTGCAAATTTATTCTCCAAAAATCATTTTCCCCGAAATACATCGTTTTTTTCCCTTACATGTTTATTCTTGGCTTTTTTTCAAAGGCTGCATTGATGAGGGAGCATCCGCGAGCGCGTGTGCCCAGCAGCAAGGGCAGGGGCAGCACGGGTCACGGCATCAAATGCCGGAGCTAATTGAACTCGGGGTCACGAGCGTGCATCGCTGATCGTGCGTGCCGCGTAGCCTATCTTGATAACATCACAGCCGCAATTAAACACGAGGAGACTAGCTGATAAGAGTTTTAGTGCTACGGGAAAGTTTAGCACAGTAAAAACACTGAAAAACAGCCAATGCTTAAGTGAATTTAAAAATGTAGCTACAAATGAACATTTGCAAAGTATTTTTTGGTCCCTTAACATTTACATGAACAAAGATATGAGTTACAAGAAGAATATTGTCTTTTAGTATTTGTTAAACTTTGCAACAGAGTTTCTCTCTTACAAAACACATATTCAGTGAAAATTGGGTGATTTTTTTGTTGAATTTGGGGATTGTAAAATGTTATCTTTGTCTTGCGTTGTGTTAATGTGTTTAAAAAAAACGCCAATTTGAAAATAATTAATATGGGCTCAAACAATACTTGGACAATAATGAAGCCAAATTTGTTTGAGCGACATGTTGATGAAGAGACAGAATTTATGTTTTGATCACTCATTAACTGTCGTCGTGTGTGTATGTGTGCGCACGAATGTTCCTCTTTCCTCTATCACACTTCTCTGTAGCGTCACCTTTGACCTGGTTGCCTGACCTCCCTAGCTTACTCCTCCTGGCTCATCCAGCTGTGGACCAGGCTAAGAATGCATGTGTGTGTCTCAGCAATATATCCTGGAGAAACTCTGTGCACTTTGACTGATAAAAGGGAGCAAACACATGTTTGTCACTTCTTATCTCGCCTCTAACAATAATCACGTGGTCACTTTAACACGGTGGAACCTCCAAAGTCCAATTCGATCTGCAGCAAGTTTTGCCTCAGGTTTTCTTTAAAGACAAATTTAATTGACCAACCATGCCTTCCCCCCAGCTATATTCTTTCCGGCAACATTAACGTTTGTAATAATAACAATCACTTTTGATTTGTGATGAGCATCACCACTGAAGCGTTATCTCCTTCAACTGGATGCCTTGCTCCCCCTATAGGGATGCGGATGAACTACACCCACAACAACCTCATCACTGATCATTAACAAGCACTCAATTATATATTATAAAAACATATATAAAGCATAATTTAATGACATAGGCCTTTTGTTTGTAGTATCGTTAGTTTGCTTGAAAACAATGCAGCAAATCTGTTCCAGAATTCAATTTCTTGCTCATTTCTAGGTGCGTTTGAACCCGTACGGGTCGCCCGGCGCTTTAGCACACAGGGCCTCCTTTTGGTTCCCTCCCATCCCGCTCTCTCTCTCTTCCTCTGCTTCCTCTAGCTCGCTCTCCCCCCTGCTAGCATCCCCACAGCTGCGTCGACCAGGTGCGTTCCGCCCCACACACACACACACGCACACACACACTCGTAAGCACACACAGCAACGGACGCAGCAGGAAATGCCTAATACCAGTTTTAGAATGATGCCACTATGCCAGCTTGTCAGCGAGAAAAGACGACATTGAGACATCGAGTGAAAGTGACACAGCTCAGAGGAAAGGGAGATGAATGTATTTGCTCGAAATGATCACAATTGCAAAATGCTTCTTAATCCTTACATGATGTTTGGGTCAAATACGTCAGCCTGAAATGAATGATTGCATCATAATGAAAAGTCCAGTTTGAGCACAACCGCTCTTATTTTGTTTTTCTTGCATTAAGAAAAAGTCTGGCTTTGTGCAAGTGTGACTTGATGTGTGGGTGGATGCACATGTTCTTATCAAGAAGAGTCGTGGTGGTGGTGGGGCGGGGGTGTACCAGTTATTTTGGTCTGTGGCTCACCACAGGCCCAGCCAGCTTCTTGCAGCACCTTGACTGAGGCTGTGCAATAATCTAGTTTAAAGTAACACTAAGGAAGAATTGTTTCTTTTGCTAGCTCAAGGGCACTACCAACAGTTGAGAAGCGGTATTTCTTTTTTTATTTTCTAACCACAGCTATACAGATAGGTTAGCTATTAACTAGTCCTAATGGTGGATTTTGATGAATGCATGAATGTACCTCCAACTGTCCGATGGAGAAAAAGTTGAATGCGTCTCAGATGACGAAGACGTTGCGTGGCGTTCACCTTCTTCAGAGAACGCAGGAAGTGACGCAGACGGAGTCAGAAGAACAAGCGTGTCAATCTGAAAACCACAAAGCGGGATGTTGTCTCTGTACACATGATAGCTAGGAGCGACGCCGTAACCTAGGCGGCGACCAGTCGCTCCACACATCAGATTTCATTGTTTCCATGTCAATTTAAGTTTGACTGCATAGAATTCAAACCCGGCAAATGCGCAAGTACACAGTTCACACAAATAGAAACGTGCAACCTGCCGACACCTCAAGGACGGCCACATACTCACCTCAAACATTTCCATCAACTGACTTGACTTTGGCAGGCCAGCGTTTCCACCGGATGTTTTTTGAGGTGGCTTTCGTTTCTAAGATATGTTCTAAAGATTCAAATAGGGTAGATCAAGACAGACAGGAGAAGCATTGTTGCACTCATCAAATTGTTGGAATAAAAACCCCCAAATGTGTCACAGTTAGCCAGGATGAATTTGTGGTAGACTTTTGAGTTTACTCACACACACTAAGTGTGCAGCAGGAAGAGTGTGGGTGTTACGGAGCAGCTGCTTGCATGATCATCATCATCATCATAATCTCCTTTCATTTCGATCTGTCATCCTCCACCATGATTGTGTGTCTTCCCCTCAATGGCATGTAGAGGAACATGCCCTTCAGATCTGTTGCAGATAGAAAAGGTGCAGGCCGCCGTGCGAGCTTGTGAAAACACGCCATCTACGCACGTCCTCTGAGTACGTGTGTGTGTCATGAGCGTGGCACCTGAGAAAGGCGAACGTTGCGCAACGGCACTTTCCTGTGTTGTGTTGTAACGGAGGCCTTACTGGCATGCTGGCAACGGTGGCGAGGCGTGGCTTGCAAGAGAGCAGATGGACGGCACAGATAAAGATAAGATGGGAAGAAGAAATACGGAGCAGTGATTCGCTGTTCCAACTGTAAATGACAAGACGGATACGTACAGTAACAAATAAATCAGTCTGTTGCTAGGCAGAATTCACAACGTTCACCATGTAACCTTTTTGACGATACCAGAATGAGAATAAGGTCAGGGTAAGTCAGCAGCCCGCCTGTTGCTAAGTGGCAATTGTGACAATGACTCGCTGCACTTAATTCTGCACTTACTGTGCGTGTGTGTCAGCTAGCATGGGCGGACGCACACTGGCTACCAGGTGCACAGTGTGGGAAGTGAGCCAATATGCTGGCGGCCCAGTGAGCAAGCCAACTGGGCCCTGCGGCCACGTGCTGCCCTCCTCCACAGCCGCCCTTAACCCGTTAGTGTTAAGAAAGAACAAGCCATGGACGTTAGCGTAGCATCGCTGAAGGCCCTAAGCTCCAAAGGAACACGCTGTATTTCTATGGTTGTTGTTTTTTTTACCGGTGTGAATGTCCCAATACTGTCATCTAGTGTTATATTTTGCCCCCGGGCATTTACGGCTGAGGTAGAAGTGCAGGATGTGTGAGGCCAACGCACACCAGGCGCACCCCGGGGTTTGCCCTCTTCCCACAGCTCGCCCTGTAGGGCCGCAGATGCAGCAACCCAGACAAGGCTGCGCTTCTCTGGGCAACACAGAGGCGTTGCTGTGCTCCGGTTCCTGGAGCCCCGGCGCTCCGATAGAGGCCCTGCGCCCGTGCAGGAACCAGAAGGGGGCGGAGGGAGAGGATGCAAAACACATCTGGCAGCTGCAAAAAAAAAAAAAACCCCGCATGCTACGAGAGAAAGGGCACGCAGAGCGCAGACCTCCACCAAAGCATTTTCTCAAATTTTCAGTGATAAAAAAACCCAATTGTAGCACTTTATAAGGTGAACACATATTTGAAAAAAAGATTTTTAATTGCCTATGAATGCTAACAGATGACGGCAAATCGCTTTTTTGCATTAAATAAAGCGTTGTCCCATCTAAATGCCAGTCCACGGGCAAGCTAGCTCGCGAGTGGGAGATAGCGGCTAGCTAACATGCTAGCTCATGTGCTCGATACCATGCTAAGTTGCTTATGGTATACCTGGCATGCTAGCGGACTAGAATGTACAGTAATGACTACAACTCAAAGCAATGATTCTTCCAAGTATCATAGTTTGAGACTCACCTACAGTCAACATTTATATGAGTCAACACTTCTGTGAACGCAGTTCTTGTACTAGGCTTTTCGGAAAAACGAGAGACAGCGGAAAGGAGGCCGCGGTGCACGATGTGTGGGTGCACATCTCTGCAAGGTGTCTCGCTTGTTTGTTTGCGTGGGCGCCGACTTGCATTAGGTAGCACACAGGGCGCGGCGGCGATATGGCAGTGGGCGACAATGCGTGTTCATATAAGTGCGTGTGGGTTAGGAGCTCTGTGACGTACTCCTAACGTTCGCACTACCAACGCGACTTCTCACAATTTTGTTTTGTTTCGTAGAATTGAATGAAGTGGCTGGGTACAAAAAGGGAAAGTAGAGTTTAAGAGCACTCGCTGTTAGCGTGTCGATTGCACAGAGTAGGTCAGTGAGAGAGGTGCAAGCAGCCGGCTGGAGCGCCGCGCTGTTTGCGGCCAGCTGTTGGCCCATTAAAGGCCCATCTGCACACAATAGGCTCAGTCTCAGCACACATACACCCATGTACATGCATACAAAGCCTGGTTCCTCCTTGTGGATCTTTTTACATGTCTTTTTTGCAAACAATAGACAGAAGGAGAAAGCAAAATAACAATTTAAGTCATAGTATCCGCCTCCTATAGACTAACATGAAAAATCTTTTAATCTTGTTTTTTTTCTTTCTAGTTCAGATTAGATCTCAAATTCGTGGAATCCCTCCTTTGCTGATACGTGCACCTATTGTGAATACACAAAGTCTACACCCCCGTGCTCAAATGTTAGGTTTTTGCAATATAACATTGAATAACTTTCACTACTGCCACCTCATGGCAAACAGTGGAATTACGTCCGTTCTAGCCTATAATAAATTTAAAATTTATAATAAAAAACAAACAAACAAACAAACAAACAGTCAAATAGCAAGACCTGGACCCGGCAATGAAATTCATTGCATATCTTTGTGACATTATTCCCGGAAATCTTCTGACAGCTTGTCCAAAATAAAACTTGCTGAAACTTGCCCTTTGTGCATTATTGCCACCCGTGGGCTGGGCAGAACTGGAGCGGAACATTATCAACCACCATTTGCGAGAACTTTGTCTCTACTTTCGCTTACAAAAATGATTACACCTGAGGCTACGCTAGGGAAAGAAAAACCAAACTCTCTTTGGCACTATTCGTTGGCCTTGGCAGAGATATACAATCACTCAAGTTAAGGAGGTAATTCATTTGCACACACGCACAAAAATAAAAAGACGACAATATGCCAAATCAAATTAAAGCCAGGTGGTGGAGAGCAGCTAGCTGTCCCGACCACATACCTCTCAATGCGGTTCCATCAAGCAAGCCACAGTACACACACAAACGCACACACACACTGCCGCATGCAGACACATGCAAAAATATCTGTCCCAATACGAAAATAAGCCCCGAGAGGCTGCACCTGCACCTGTGCCCCGGTCCACACCTACACACAGGTGTCAGGATGTGACACGCACACCCACACACACACCCACACACACATAATAAGAAAAGGGAGGGGGAAATACGAGAGCGGCGCCAAACAAAACTGCGGCTGACCAAAAGGCTTATTTGGCGATACGATCTGTGTGTGATCTTCATTTTTAACCAGACTGCGGGGCTGATTTGTTTAAATGTACATACGTGACAATAATGCGTGTGTTCATTTGAATGAGAAGATATTTCATACTTGATGCGGTACACAGTGTGAATGTTTGCTCTGGTGACTCATTGCACTAAATTAAACGAGGCAGCGCGGGTGACGAGAATTGCACAGCCGGATGGAATTCACCTCGACAACAGAGACATAATTGTGTCATTTGCAAATTTTGATTTATGTAAATAATAATCGTCAACCATGGTGGTATTTCAGTTATTGTGATGTCTTATAGCTACTACCCGAGACAAAGCAATCAATCATGACTACATTATTGCTCTATTGAAATCAGACTAATATCATTTCTATTAAAATACAATTAAGATATCAATTATCCACGCCATCTGGTTCTTAAGAGTGAATGTCAAACATATGTCGCCATCGTGTGGAGTAAGGCGGTTACTGCATGTCAACTGCTCTCAGGAAAAAAGCTTTTTTGTCAAGGAAATAAAATTTAAATGCATCTTACGACCTCAAGAGTGTGAAATAAAAATCAGCCTAAGTTCAGAATTGGTAGTTTCATTCAAGGCCTCAATCACGAGGGAATTAACCTTAAATCATCTGTAGCGTTCCTTACACCTTATCTTTGCCCGCTCGGATGGGGCAGGAAATGCCAGTGCCTTTGAGGCCGCAATAACCTTGAGGTTTTTTCTTCAGGTACTGCTGATGGTAGTCCTCGGCGTAGTAGAACTGCTGCAACTCCTTGATTTCAGTCGTGATGGTGCCCATGCCCTTTGCCTCCAGCTCCTGTGGATAAAACAAAGGTAGGAATAAAATGGATCAAATGTATTGACTGGCGCCATTTTGAATTGTGCTAAAGATGCTAAATGTATTGATAAAATTACAAATTACCTCTAAATTCCCACGAACCTATACAAATGTTAAATTCTGTTTGATACCTACATCACTTTCATTCCATGTCATCAAGGGCAGCAAAAAGTTTGCGCTGAGTGACAGACGAAAGGAAAATGGTTCTCTTTCTAGTGCAGTGGTTTCCTCGCCGCGGGACGAGGCATCATCGGCTCTCTTTGTTGTGACGCACGTTGGTGCTGACACTTTCCTAAACACCTTAAGAGGAAGCTTCAAACGCTTTTATGGTCTCACTAAAAAGGGCCGTGTGATTTTTTCCGTCGTATAATCGTCACTTCCAGGCGTCTACGGATCAAGACGGAAAGACAACAACAGGTAGCCCGAGTCGAGGTCTTCACACATCAGAAAATCTTTGGATGTGAGGAACTTGGTCTTCTGGGCTATCCGATTAATCAGTTGGGCCCTACAAGAATGCTCAACAGATCCTCAAACAAACTGCACAGGCATGAAGGTAGTTGCCGTCTAATGTTGTCCACAAGGGGGCAGCGTGGTACTTGATATGCGAGCCACTTCCGCAGAGGATTCTCCAAATCAAAAGCGGTGCACCCTGCAGAGAGGCTGAAGCAGCAGCTGACCTCCAAGTCCTCGGCAGCTGCCTGCTACAATGTGAAGGCTCTAATCCCCCCGCGGGGGCGACCGCTAGCCAAATCCCAGCGCACGAAATATCAGAAGAGACGCGCGTTTAGCATTTTTAACGGCGTGACACAGCAGCATGTGCTACATTAAACAGCATGCTAGCATAAACGCCGCTATGCTCGCCGTGGCCTAATTAACCACTCATCACCACGGAACTACTGTGGTAGCGAACCCTTCAGGGCAGGAGGGTGAGGGGCTTGCAACATCCAAGCTACATCAACCGCTCCCCCCCCCCCCCCCCCCCCCCGCCTTCACCTAGCTTCCTTCATGCTCCATCCTACAGCAGTCACAACACGGCAGCCATTTTAGATCTATAAATCAGAATGCAGGACGTCACGCCACCGTGGCTAACCTCACGTGGCTTCTCTCGCTCCATTGCAGCGGCAGCGAAACATTGCGTGCGAACGAGACGTCGAGATCTTTGCCTCACAGAAGCATAATAGTGTGTACGTTAATGTCACATCTGTGATAAGTTGGGACCTCAAGAGTGTGAAATGAACATGCGCAGACATGGACGGAAAATGTTACGCTTCAGAATGGCCAAGATCAATTTCGGGGTCCCCAACCGACAAAGACAATCAGAGGCATAAAGATTCTCATGCCCTCATCGAAAGGTTGAAATCTGATTGGATAAAAAAAAAACAACAACATCCACATATGTGTACTGGACGCAGAGACTGTTAATAATGAATATATGCAATGAATTGCACAAAAACTTAGCTTGTAAATCTGCTTAAGTGCTTCTGACTTGTCATCACTGTGTATCTGTATCAAAGAATGCACGTTAAACTGCTCGTCACGAAAAAATAAAGCGCACACGCTGGCAAATAAAAAGAGGAACAAATGTCTTTTGAGAGTTTCTGGGGAGTGAGGAAAAGGCCAAATGATGAGACCAAAGAAAGCCTTCATCTTAAAAAGTCAATAGAAGTGAGTGAATCTGTTTATATGTGCCCTGCTGCCTAATACAGGATATAAAAAGTCTACACACCCCTGTTCAAATGGCATGTTTTCCGACGCACTAACAAAAATAAGAACAAGATAAATGATTTCAAAATGGTTGTGAGCACAAAAAAAATCTTTGAAAGGTGAAATAAAAATTAAATGATGTGGTTGCAAAAGTGTACACGCCTTCAAAACGGATACACACCTCGCACTCTGATTGACCCCCCAAAAACTTCAGGTCTATTGAGGGAGAATTTTTATTTTGTTCAAATTGCAGCCTTTGAAAATCGCATTTAAATTTGATTAATAGTTGGGTCGTGTGTATGTGCGACCGTGCCTCTGTTTCCGATCTCGCCCCGGCCCAGTCAGCCTCCTTCGTGCCTGTCGGAAAGGCTTCCCCGTCAAGGACACGACCGAACGGATGTATTTCTACCCGCGTTCCCCCTCGTTCCGAGCGCCGCTTTGTGCTACGGAGTTCTCGGCGCTCTCCAGCCAAGCAAAAGAGAATGCGAACGGCAGTGAGAGCTCGAGCCCCCCCTTCCACCACTACCACAGACCCCTGCAACACAAATAGGACGTGACACCCCGAGAGAGGGCGGAGGATGCGGAGAGAGAGTGCCAATGTACTCGGGTCCTACACCCCACTGTGCTGCTGACTCCCCCCCCCCCCCCCCAAAACCCGACCTCCCTTTCCGCCCGCCTTCATAAGGCCGGCGGCCACACTTTGACATCGACTTTGTGACACCCGATGACTCATGGCGAAGACATTTGAAGACGGATATGACCTCAATTTGCCGATTTATGTAATCACGCCTCAGTCTAATCCCGACGCAGACGCTTACTGCGATGTCGCATATTTTTTTTTGGGTTCACCGCGATAGGGACCGCTTGGCTGCTGTTGTTTTTTAAATTACATTTGTAAGGGATTTTAGCAACTATATCTATATTCTAAAATTAAGATTTTTTTCCAAATGTTGCTTTTTCACATGGAGTTTAATAGGTTTGTACTGCAGCTCATTAAATAAATAAAATCGTCCTAAAAAGGAAATGAAAAAATAATTGAAGAGAAAAGAATGAAACTAATATTTGACTTAGACACCTCAGCAGTCCCCTCAATTTTTTTAATTTTCAATCGGTGACCACAATTAAACGAGGTCGAAAAGGGGAAAGATTTTAGATTATTGTGAAGCAAAGCACGAGCGGGAGAGGAAAAAAAAAAAAAAGTCTGTCGCATTGCTTGCTGGTAAGAAAAGTAGAACATGAAATTCTACCCTTGTGTGTGTGTGTGTGTATGCTTATGTGTGTATATTTACTCCCTTGCTTTTACAGTGTGGGTCAAGCATACGTGCCTACATTTTGTGAAGCTGCCGCCGCAAACACGTACGAATACAGGAGAAGAAAAACGAAATAAACACTTAAGATCCCGTCGCCCCCTTTTAACTCTCGTGTTTAACAAACGTGAGAACTTTCGAAACAAGTCTCCATGTGACCTTGTGCGGCTGGAACACTCACGCAGACATTATGCGCCATTTCAAACCCCCCCGCCCTCGAAAACCCCAATCCAAACCCCCGCCACCTCCTTTCTATCTTTCAAGCTTATTAAGTTGCCTTATCGGAGGATACACTCACCCCTCCGAGGCCTCGTGCACACACGCAGGTTGGCTGGGTAAAACCTATTGTTTGTACACCCACACACACACACACGACGGTGGCGGCTTCATGCCACCACGCTGCCCTCCTCCAAATCAACCCATCGCATCGCTCCTCTCCTCGGGCCTGGAGGGTGAAGACGGGGTGAGGATGGGTATAAGGGAGGGAAGCTGGAAAAGGGGGTGCGACGCAAGTGTGGGTGGGGAGAGGAAGGGGGGGGGGGGGAGCGCTCTGCCTTTGCGCTTGGCTCCAGAAGCCTTTGATGTTCTGCAAATTTCAAATTTCATTATAGAAGAACCCGCTTCTCCCCTCCCCCACTCTGGTACTTAAACAAGCTTTTCACCCCCCCTCCACCCAACCCCAATGCTGAAGTTAAGAAACTGAAAGCCCTGCAGAAGAGACTTTTCATATGGGTTAATTATTCATTGGGCTGGAAGGGTATGAGCCAAATGTATGTCTGCATGTGTGTGTGTGTGTGTGTGTCTGGATTTTTGTTTTTTGCCACGCCTGTCTTATCTCTGGCCTCACCCACTCGCGCTTGTCGCCCCATCGAATGCGCGCTTGCTTTTTTATTTTTTCGACAAGAAAGCGGACGGCCTTTTCGTTTTTAGTCACTCGGTGCCATTTTGGAAACGAGGGCGGGCGGGAGGCGCTAATGCGGCAAGTCGGCCATTTTACTTGCGCGCGTGTCGGATTTACGTTCCCGGCGGAGCGCCGGTCGAAAACTGAAGTCGCTGACAGATCGGCGGCGTCAGCAGCGTCGTCGACGTCGCTGGCGGATGGAAAAGGCTGTCAGATGTTTGTAAATGTGTGTTTTGCGAACTAGGTTAGAGAATCTCAGACATCAACTGGGGAGCTGACAAGACGAGACGCTCCATACGAAGAGCCTTTTTGTCGCATATACACTACGAGCAGTACTTTGGATTTCATAGTGTAGGGGATACATGTAAAAATCCAAAATTTGGAGTGACGACCTAATTTTTTTTTTTACTCCTCCTACTAGACCTGGGTGGTACGGCTGAAAATGCATCATATTGTAAGTAGGTGATATCAGGTGCTAATTTTTTGTTTACATAATTAAAAAGAGGAAGTATTTGATGGATGGAAAAATAAATTCCAATAAAATCTAAATAACTGATAGTCAAACTAGTTTTCGAGGAATGGTTCACGATCAGCTGATTGCCGGGGTCGGGGGGGGGGCATCCCCATCAGCTGATAGGTAGTCACTCTGATCTCATTACCTTCCTCTATTAATTCGCTTTCAATCACCTCCCACTGCCCCGGTCTCAGCTGCAACCCCTCTCTCACCTCCGACCCCTGCCCAAGGCCAAGGTTGGAAGGTTGTGGTCATGACAACCCCCCCTTCCCACCAAGCCCTTGGCCTGTGACGGCTGACCCCGGAGTTAAAAGGACGGTCATAATTCGCTCCCCACTGATTACGGCTGAATGGCTTTTACGTCAAGCCGGTGGGTGGATCAACGGAAAGATGGACCCGATGGACAGATGGATGGAGAGAACAAAAGGGAGGGGGGGCCAGCCCGAAGTGTGCCGCTCCGATGACCTATGCCCCCCTCTCTTGTGTTCTTTCAGAATGAGGGCGAGGATGTAGATGTGATATACAAAACACAGGTGGCTTTGCTTAACTGAACGGCGTCCGAGTCGGAGAGGTCGCCACTCCAAAGGCAAGCCACTCCATTGTTATTCAAACAAACGGGCCAACGGCGCGCATTCGTTTTTGCCGCTGCACAAGCACACTTGAAACCTGGCAAAATTTGCTCAATGGGAGCACAACAGCTCCATATTCAAAGTAAAGTGCGACTTCATTTGAGCAGTGACGATGCATCATTTAGTTGACGCTTTAACGTTTTATTGAAAAGAGACAAAAAAAAAAGTTTAAAATCGATATCAGTAATCTATGATTGCTTGGAGATGGTGCCTTGAAAACGGTGGGTGGGAGAATACGGAAATGACCTTTGACCCGGCAATTTTCAGCTCAACTAAAAAAAATGATTGAAAATCAATACAAATTGAAAGTGAAGCTAATCGAATCCAACACGACTCAAATCCCGTCAGCACCATTACTTTGTATTGTCTGCATACCTTTTGGTAGGCCACTTTGCTGTTGAGAGCAAGATCCTGCTGAACGGCGCTGGAAGTGTAAATGACCGAACGGTACTGAGTCCCGATGTCGGCTTGCTGCTTCATACCTGCGTACACGGAAACACAATAGCTAGCATAAGTGCCACAATCATCTCGTAGGCATTTGCATCTAAAAGCAATTTTCACAATTATGTCATCATCCCGCATCTTGAATCGGCCGAGCCAAACGTTTTTCGGTGATCACTTTCGGCATTTGCGGCATGCTGGTGTGGGTGGCTGCGCTTTCATTTTCTTTGTCGTCTCTGCACGTCAACATTTTCATCAGCTTTACATCAGAGTGTTTCTGGAGGACCGAAGCAAAGTACGCGGATAAGGAGGCCAAAGAGCTGCCACGACTTGCGGGCTCTTCAGAAGCGACGCAACTGAGCGGCTTTGACGTCCGTGAAAGCCTTGGCGCTTTATTTCGCACTCTTCATTCTCCTCCATATCATTCTTTTTTTCACGCATCTTTACTGTCTACCTTCATTGTTCAGCTGTGACAGCAGCTACAATATTTTTAAACATAACCAAACTTTGGACAGAAGAATCACGAGAGAATCAATAATCACAATAACGTACCTGCTTTATAATGATAACGCAACACTAACAAAAAAAAAAAAATCAGCCGACACTGCCAACTAAATTGATAACTAGCTAGCCTCACTATAGCAATAGCAGCACAATGCTGGAGGCAGTATAATAAATAAAGAAATAAGAATATATGCTTTTGGTGTTTACCATTGTGTGTTAGCATTAAGATGAATTTTGTAAAGTTCTGGTTGGATACACAAATGTAATTCAGTTTTATCAACTGTGTTTCAATAAGTTTCAAGTGGGATAGCAATAATTCCACTCCTACCTTTCCTATCAAAACCAGAATTTAAAAAGCCTGATTCTGTTTTATTCAATCATCAGCGCGGTTACTCCCCAATCAAAGCGGCTCGCGGTTAGCTCCGCCCACTCACAGCACCAGCCTCGCTTTTGATTATTCCAACTCCAGAACCAATCCCAAAAGAATTGAGTCCTCAAAGAAACACAACGGCAACAAACACAAGCCCTCCCCTCCCAAAAAAACAACTCAACCATCTCTCATGCGCTTTCTCCATTTTTAACAGCCCCCTTCGTTATTTTCACCATCCGTCAAAGGCAGCAGTAATTATTAATGAGAGCCTCCCTGTATCTCTGCATTATGCATGAGAGTCTTGCTTCTTGAAAGCATGGGGTAATGGGGGGGTTGAACCGAAAAAGGGGAGGGGCTCCCGGGGTCACACGCGCCCACTCGTGCAAACGGCGCACCGCCTCACGGGGGTCGCTGACCTCCACCCCGTAGAAATATTAATTAACGGTGCTGAAAACAAGAGCGTTCCAAAGTGGCCTCCTTTTAAACGGTTGACAGACAAACGGAATAAAGAATCAGACAGACGTCGTTTGAACCTGCCGGGATTGGTAGCAACGGCTCGGCAAGATGGTTCTCATTGTTTATCCTCGTCCTTCGCTCTTTTCTTCAGAGGCTTTTTAATCTTTCGAACCCCTCCGCGCCCCCCGCTCGTTTCCAGCCGACACTTTAAAGCATGTGCACGTTTGAACCAAAAAGAGCAGAGGGGGGATCAAGTGCGAGGCCGCCTCGTTGATGCACTCGCAGGGTGCGCCTTTCTTCCAGAGACTCCTCCGCCGCTGCTGCTTCGACCCTCTTTCATCCCACCCCCCCTCCCCTACCCACCACCGTTGTATTTTTACGTAACGAGCCTTCATCCGCTAACAAGTGCCGGAGCGTGGATTAGCCTCATCTCGCCACGTAGCGTCCCTCCGGCCTACTCCTGCCTCTGGATTTCCGAGCGGGCCATCCAGCGCTCGCACGGAAGTAGAACACGAGAAGAATGTAAATGAGGCAAATTAAAAACGCGCCTTACGTAACGCCCGTCAAGAGAAGTTAAAGCCGGCCGGCGCTGTTTGGTTCTTTTCCAGCGTGCGAGAGGCTCATCGCTGGGTCACCTGCACTACTCGCCTCCATTTTTTTTTTTTAAATCAATTCATCTGTCCAATTTCAATAGCGCTTAGCTAGCATTTATTTTTCTTTTAGGTATACACAATTGCCTAAACAACAAATGTTAGCTTAACATTGCATGGTACTCAATAAACATCTCATTGGTGGAAATGGGATTATGAATCAATGTGATCAATCACCCGGGGAGCTTAACTGAGGTGACCCCGGTAGCAGCACTTGAAAAATATGACGTAGTAAAACACAAGAGCAAAAAGAGGCCTGATGGAAAAATCTAAGCTTGATGTCACATTTAGTGTCGTAACAAAGAGTCACAACCGGGTCGCGTAAAGTGATCAATGGTTGTTGGAGCGGGACCAAATCCCAACAAGTCTAATACTTGCAGGTTGTGTTCACATGCTATTATGTTTATATTTTTATATTTTGCTGATTATTTTATTTTGAACTGCTTTTTGCAAGGCTACAAAAGAAAATATAGCAGTTGTAAAGTTACATCTAGTTTTGTTTTAACTTCTTTATTGATTTCTTTTTCCATTTCTTTGGAGATAAGTGTGCCAAGTATATTTTCTGCTCTAAACTTTGTTTCATAAAAAAAATTGGTGTTGTTGTTTTTGTGACCTCTCTGTCAAAGTGTAGAAAAACTAGATTGCAGGAATGTGTCTATGTATTATTTGTGTGTTTCTCAAAAAATGTGACTTGATAAAACTTTTTTGTTTAAGTCAAAAACGGTATGTTGGCAATTTTGAAATGAATGCACGCCGTTGTAAATGTACACATAGTCATTCATTTTTGATTCTTTAATATGATCCTTGTGTGCTGCTCCCGGCCACTTTGCTGCTGTAAAAGCACAGTTTTCCCCATTGAGGGACTAATAAAAACAGATTCTATTCCGCCATCATTTGCACTCTGGTGCAATCCAAATAAATGATGGGGACAAATGCTCGATGACTCTCTTGTGTTTTGTTGTTGTTAGTTCTTTTATGGTGGTGCGTTCGTGCTAGTAGGTTGTGCTGTGCCCTGCGGTCCCGCTACGACTGCGTGTGCGTGCCAACACAGCTCTCTCTCTCCCTCTCTCGCCCTTCTCTCTCAGCTGCTATTTTTGCCCTCTTCTTATGTAAGCCGCCGCTGATGCGCTGGAGACAGAGGCAGAGTTTGGGATAGCGAGAGCATCCCCGGTGGATGCACACACACACACACGCACACACAAACACACACAAACATGCGCATTTGCACGTGCAGCCTCTCTTTAAGAGGAGGCGAATGGGTGATGATATTCGAAGCCAAATAGTCACGTGAGGCTAAGCTGGAGAAATGGCGTCTAGTGTGTGTGTGTGTGTCTGTGTGTGTGTGTGTGTGTGTGTGAGATGGGAGAACCAAGTGTACGTCCACATCATGATCACTGTTGTTCCTTGCGTGTACTTTCCAAGACAGAGGCTCTCAAACGTGACTTCACGGTTCACAATTGCTTTCTTACCATCGTTAGCTTGCGCACCCAAACTAGCATAATGCGTGTTGTTCGGAACCACAAAACAGAATGAATAAAAACCATCCCAGTATCAATACTGTAAGATGTATGACGATGAAATGCTGCAATATTTTTGCCGCACTTAACCACGGCTGATTTGGATTCGGCGTTTTGAGCAAAATTACGGCCCAAACGCCCTCCCCCTCCCAAATATATATATGCGGTGGACCCAATCCAAAGTATTAATGTATTCCGATGGGATACAATTATCACGAGTTCTCCAGCTACCAAGGCCACTGATGTTTCTGTTTTCTTCAAGGGCATAGAAAGTGTGGAGCTTACTGCTAATTTTACCTTTTTTTTTCAATTTTCTCACGAAAACATATCCTCTATCCTTATCTGTTCTTTTTGCTGCAAGGTGTCATAAACGGTGCTCTAATGAGATCTTTTCTGCTGTTATTTGTCTACTTCCAAACAGATGTCTTTATAAGTTTAACAGAACCAAAAGGACATATAGAAGTGAACACACACACACGTGCCGGGCAATCTCCATAAATTACAGCCGTCAAGCGTGTAATAAGTGACACCTGGTAATGAGCACGCCATGTGGGGGTAGTGTGGGGATGGCAAGGGTCAGGGTCAAAGTTCAAGGTGATCTCCTATGGGGTTTTCTTTTTTTTTTTTTTTTTAAAGAAGGTGGGGGAAGAGTCCCCTAAATTGAGGCAATGTGGAGATTCAGGGCGACACGGGGGGGACCCCCAAAAGGGAATTGGCGTGTGTCGCAGCCAGCTGGGGTGAAGATATGATTATTGGGGAATATTCATGCTCATTTGTCCGGGACAACGGCGACCAAGTATGATTTAGCAGATGGGGTGATTGGTTTCTATTTTGGGATTGGATCATTTTCTTGCCGCAATAATAGCCAATGTGGGTTTGTTGCATTTGTTTAAAAAAAAAAAAAAAAAAAAAATGCATCATCTGAAGCTCAGACTTGGCAGTTGGGATGCTGGAAATAAGTTCAAATGGATAACTTGGAATTGTAGCCCTCTAAAACTGAAACATAATTTGGATTAGCACCAAATCAAATCACACTATTTTTGAAAATAGTGTTTTTGTGTAGAATAAAAAAACATTTGAAACAGCTTTACTAGGATCACAGCTAGATGTATTATATATATTTTTTTTTTATTATTTCAACACTATTGGACAACGTTTTGAATGGCGGGTTTACAGATTAAAAGTAAATTTTAAGGATAATCAAGGACTTTCTTTTGGAAATTTAAATTTTTAAAGATATGCTGACACCCTGAAGATTAACCCTCGGGCATGAGTATAAAATTTTCACTGGTGTTTATGCATTATTCACAAAGAACCTAAGGAAAACATAGGCAAAAATATTCTTGCAATAAAACAATTTGGATCTGCAATTTTTATCTCGCTCCACAACTAAATGATGCTCATGAAACATGAAAGAAGATGCTCCAGATTGCTTCATGTTCACATTGGCAGGCTGCTTGCAAACAAATCGGAGAGTCTAAACTATAATACGTTGCCAAACCAGTGGATTAGCTTCCGCGTGTATTTGCGAAGAAACAAAACCTCGTCGAAACAAATCTTGTTTTATTTATCGGTCAAAGTGTGCACGTATGTGCGCGCACGATCAAACATCAAGAACGGTGAATGCACCTTCACTGACGCAGCATCAGTAAGTCATATCATAAATAGTACATGGCCTCAAAAAAGAGCGAGGATGGAGGGAAGACGAAGAAAAGGAGACAAAGAGGAGGGGGGGGGGGTAAAGGCCTCGCTTGTTAAGATGAACAGCGGCGGGTGTGGAGGAGGGGAGCCAAGGAAGCGCAGGGATGATGTTGGGGGGGTGGGGAGCTGGGAGGAGAGAGTGACTAAGAGATAAAAGAAGAGCGAAGGGATGCGAGAGTGTTTATGTGGCGAGCGGATGGCCTCGGGGAGCCGTCGACTCAACCGCGCCGCTCTGCTGACGGGCCGGGCCGCACGTTCGTTCGTTCGCTCACTCGTTTGCCTTGTGGGCCCGCCGCAATGAAGGAAAGGGAAGGGGCAGGTAAGACAAGGCTGCGATGGGAATGGAGGATTGGAGGTATGCGTTTAAAAAAAAAAAAAAAGAAAAAAAAAAGTAGAATTGGAGCATGTTTGGTTGGGTTAGGGGAATAATAAGCTGATTGTGGAGCTTAGCGCAAAGAGGGATGAGAAATGTTGGAGCAGCTCGAAAAGATGTTCCACAGGGGAAAACATTGAGGGGATTATTTTTTTTAAATCAAGGCCTTCTTATGAACTATGAGCAATTAAAGTGGGAATAAGTTGGGTGACTTGCCATCGCAAATATCAAACGGTGTTTCCTGCCTCCACCGCCGATGCACTTTGACACACCGATGTCACTTTTATGAGTTTGTCGCCGTGCGCTCATGTGTGAGGTTGCATTATTGAAGCGTCGTCATAACACGAGACATAAGGGAGCTTTGATTCTTTTGGTAGGTTGGTGGAATAAGAGGGGTAGGGGGGGGGGGCGAAGGGGGGTCGTCTTTATGCAACATCCCAGAGAAGCCAGCAGATTGAGACTAGCGTTGCTGAATATGGAAAGAGGGCACACGGCAATGGCTGCTGGAAGTTTCTGATTGGCTGCTAATGTTGCTATCCGGGCCGGGATTGGCGGAGACGACGCGAGCCCCGACATCACGTTGTCGGGACTAAACCCCTTTGAACTGAGGCAAAGCGGAGCGGCGCACAATATCGAAACAGGCGGAACATGCATCCATACGTGCCAGCCGACGACAAAGTGAGTGAGGGTGGGCTCCCCCCCGTGGCTCCCCCCCCCCCCTCCAGCCCCAAAATCACAAACTCCTGACTTTGTATATATAAGTGATGAACTTCCTCCACTCTGCTATTCTCTTCCGAGTGCATCACTATAAGGTGGACGGAATAAATTGGAGCTTAAGCACGCGTGAAGGCACAGCCAGCGGGCCACATCACGCCACATTTGTCAAATCAGAGGAGTTTTTTTTTTTTTTTTAACCTCGAATCGGTGGTGGTGGGGTGGATGAATGTGAGGCCTCAATGGCGTACTCGGGAAGTCAAAGAATATATACGAAAAATGTGACGTTCTTTCCTGTGGATTGGAGCGCATAGACAATAAATGGCGCCGGCCCTAAATAAAACATGAGAGGAAGGCAAGGCTGTGAGTCAGGGGAAACGCATGACTACATCAGCACGGCCCCCTTGGTGCGTCTTTGCCCACGGAGTCGACACACAACACAAGCTGCAGCTCCAATGTAGCGCCACTGTTTTGGGATGACCTTGATGACCCCTTCAGCCCCCCCCGCTCCCTTCTCATCCTTGATTGCGTGACGCAAAAAAATATGAAAGTCATTTTACATTCACCATGTCGCCGATTAATGTCCGATTTTGAAATTTCTCATCGAGATCCATTTTAATTTTGTATATACAAATAGTGTAGTTGAGCCTCTGGAGTGGCTGAAGTGTGAAATTAAAGTACCAAGTCAAGTTTTAATTATCTCAAGTAGGTTCTAATGGAAGTGTGTGTTTCTCCACCAATGACTTGAACAAACCGAACCACTTCTCCGTGATGGCCGGTTTTGCCTCTTGCTTCCCTGAATGGCCCAACCTAGGCCACTGGTTTTTCTATGATTAATAATTTTAATCACTCAGGAGCAAATGTAACCAGCCAATAAAAAACGCACATCCTGACAATAAAAGACCTTTATCCGCTTTAGTTTGTTCCGGAGTTGATGCGTGGCTGTATTTGGGTCATGCTGAATATGTAAGTGCAATCATGACGGACGCAAAACATGACGGCATGAACTAAAGTAATGTCACCGAGTACATGTGGTGTGTGTGTGCATGCTCGTGTGTGCGTGCGTGGTGACAAGCATGCCTATAAATCTTTGATTCAGCCCCCTCCCAGCTTGCGTCCTACCCCCAGCCTCTTTTTCGCTTCGCCTTTCCATTCCATGTGAGTGAGCAGAGTAGCTCTTTGCCTCCTCTTCCTCATCCAACGCTCTCCCAGTCCATTTTCCTTCTTATATCCCTTCCAGTGAGCAGGACAAAGTTTTTAACCAAACTTACTGCCCAAAAATTAATATAATTATTTTTGTAACGGCATGATAGAAGAGTAACAACAATGCAAAAACTGTCGAAGTAAAAATAAAACAGAGAACTACATGTAGACAGACAATATAAAATTATTTAAACTCATTAACATTTTCATCCTAATAAGAAATCTTTGCCATTTATTTTAATGGGGAAAACCAGTCAAAACTCAAATACAAAATGAAAAACACTTGCAAAGGAACAACTGCTAATCTGGTTTAATTTCACTCTTTAAAACCAGTTGATTTCTATTTTAACCAGTTTTATTATTCTATTTTACAATATTATAATTTATTAAATATGTGGTGTGATTTTGGTGACTGTAAGAAATAAATGGCAATCTAACATCATTTGAAAGGTCAGTTAAGGTACGACTGTATTTATATTTTAAATATTGACTCATATGTCATGTATATATGATATTTGGAGGGGTGGGGGGCATCACGCGCCACACTGGCATCTCTCCATGGATGGCTGGATGTCAGACACATTAACACTGTCTGCCATTGACATCCACCCACAGGACCCCCACCAGAACGTACACGTCTGGGCATCATCCTTCTGCTCCAATACGCTGCCCGTGTCCCCTTTGGGATGCCTCTAGTGTGCTTTGCATTTTTTTATTTATTTTTTTATTTGGGGGGGGGGGAGTGTGTGCGTGCGAGCCCTCCTACCTTGTGTCGGATCGTGGTTCTCCCAGAAGAGTTTCAGCAGCTCCTCCAGACTTATTTCTTCAGGAGAAAAGACCACCCTCACCACTTCAGTGTGTCCTGTCAGACCTGCAATACAAAGCACACATCGAATTTAGACCTGCATCTAATCATCATTTGAATAATTGATTCATCCGGTGATTCTTTCGGCGATTAATCGATACCAAAAAAATCAATTTAACAATTAAGGCTCAAATTCATGTGCATCGATCTCACGGTCCCGAACCACGTAAAAAGCAAACCAGTACACTGTAAACGTTTTATTTTTTTGTCACCATCAGCATCACTCTTCAACATGTTCTCCATGCAGTTGTTTTGATCGGTTGTGTTTGATTGCGGCATTCGCACCTGTCCAAACAAACTTCACCGAGGGGCTAAATGAAGCGTTCAATCTGAGCCAACTGTACGAGGCAGGTGCGAAAAAACGCCTCGAGGGAAGCACGCGTCGGGACGGATGCTGCAGTGACTTTGACAAAGTATCCTGTCCTCTCAACCCCCTGTAGTCAAAACTTTGTTTTTAACTCCCTTCAAACTGTCAAAGTCTTGAACTCCTCTGTTCTTTTATTTTCGTTGCAACTCTGTGAGCACAACTGTGTTCTCAATCCTGATTGAAATTTCAATGCTTGTAATTGTAATAAATAATAAATGTTGTGATTTATTCATCTGTTTTCCAATTGGGGCTCATTTGGACAATTTCTCCTGCAGACCCAAAATGGCCGACACCTTGTTCATTTTCCCCAGCAGATCCAAAATGGCCGACTTCTTGTTTATTTTCTGGCATTAAATTAAACTGGTGACAGAGGCAAATTTTTCAAAGGGGGCCTTTGCATCTAATATTGTTCCCTGACAATGACTTAACCTCTTTTGTCACATTACCATTTTTCAGTCTGCCCTTTAATCCTTATGTAGCTTTTACTCGCGGCTACCATCAGTCCCGTCCTTCTCTCTGACCGTTCCGACCGTGTTGTGTTGACAGCTCTTCACCGCGGCCGTCGTTCCGCTCCGTCACGGCCACTGGAGCGACGCCTGCACCTTCTCTTCCAGACGTTCTTTACTTCGGATGTTCTTTCCCGTCAGAAAGTTTATTCCCGCCCTCCCCCTCAAGCTCGAGCTGTCATCCAGCTCCATCCTATAGCTGACGCACAATCCCTTGAAAGGCTTTCGCTCAGAAAGTCTGCCAGCCAAAAGCTCAAAGCGCCTTCTTCGTCCTTTCCGTGTCCGATCCCACTTTGCCCGCCGTCGGGACGCCGCAGTCGCGCCTTTCGGAAAGCGCGAGGAGTTCATAATTAAAGCGTACCAAACAGAGCCAGACATCTTCATTTGAATTATATATCAATGCCCTACATGGATCTATTAGAATCTTGATGAGGAAGCGCACGCACGCACACACAGGTAACGGGCATGTTTGAGGGCTTTGAGATTTCAGCTGGTGCCAAATGGCAGTCTCGGGGAAGGGTGATGGCGCTTCGTACGCGCTAACCTCTGCCGAGAAACGCCGCAGTACAGCGCAGAACGCAGCCGATCCGTACAAGTAGGTCATGGGTGGGTGGGGATGGTAGAAGGGAGGGGTGGGAGGGGGTATACGCAGCCCATCTGGAGCGGTGCATTCCGAGTTTGCCTGCAAGATGAAGGGAAGGCAGAGAGCAGACGCGAGAGCTATAACGAGTCCGACTGTGGGACTTTTTCTGGCGCATCATGCCAAACGACAGATCAAAAAATGATGAAGCGTCTCGCCGTTGCATTCCTCACAAGAAATTGCGCTTGAAAGTCATCAGTAGCAAAACATCAAGGGTTAGCTTTTACCTGAGCAGACTTCTTCGTAGGTGGGGTTGGGTGTGAAGCCGCCGGCAAAGCCCACCTGGGTGGAGAAGACCCCAGAAACTCTCCAAAAAAGCCTCTCGGCACCCCAGAAACAACCCATACCTGCACGTAAACATCAGTCTTGCTGTGGCGCCGTTCAATCTTGCGGGCGATTACTGACCGTGGAAAAATGTGATTGAAGCATTTACCAAACATGATCGTGCCCATGCCTTGAGGAAAAGGCTCCACGGTAGTGTTCTGGTTGACTGCATGCTTGTCTGCGTTGGGAAACAAGTGGGGAAAGATAGAGGGAACAATTAACAAAAGCTTTTCACTTCACAAATAACACTTTGCATGCAAAAGGCCATCGCAACTGCCGAGGAGGGCTGAACAGGTCTGGCGCTTGGCTAATGGCGCTACATGGAATTAGCGGGCTAAAAAAAGTCAGTGCGCGCAAAGTAGGAGCGCATGTGATGTCGGCGCAGTCCACAGATGTGCGAGTGGGATTAGACTCGGCTAAGAAGACTGAGGTGACTTAGCGTGTAAATCTCCGCTAAGCGAGGCCCGGTTGGTACGGCAACCACTAATAGTCGGCAGATAAACAGGCCAATGGGTGCACTAAGAGCTTAGGCACACACCAATAATGGACACTTGCTCCAAGGTCAACGCCAGATAACTCTCGAGCTGCTTACAGAGACGTGATGGCAATGACCTGAATTAAAAGTTGAATGGAAAAAGATAAAATAGTTCCTTTTGTGGATGTTTTTATCCTGTAACAGTGGGCCAAAGACCTGTGCTTACTGCGCACTACATTTCAGATGAGATTACTCAAAGCTTAACAACAGATTTTTTTTGTCCAGTCTAGTAGTCCCAAGAGACTGAAAAAAAATTATATTGGGATATTTTGTATATTGGATACCTAAAGAAAAAACTCGTATGCTCGTTTGAGTGATTTGGGTCATGCAATTCCCCTCCAATTCTGTAGGTGGCAGCACCGTGCACACAGAAACTTATGTTATCCCAACTAAAACATTTTGCAACAATAAACTGTGATCAAAACACAAGCTGGAGCCTTCTGCTTTATGTTCTCGGTGAACGTAACAAGCCCACTAATGCAAATCTAACAAGCGGCAAAGTGATGACACTGGAGGAAAAAAGAAATGCTACTAAATAGAGCTGTTTGCAAGCCGCCCTGTTTTCGCTTCAGCCAGCTGTTCAGCATCTTCAATTTGCACGCCTTTGCCGTCATACCTTCCGCTTTTCTACCCAACGCAAGCACGCAATCTGATTGTTCTCACAGCAGCTTTTGCAAGTGGGTGTGTTCCCCCCTTCCCTCGGAAAGAGAGGCTGGATGAGGTCCAGGCTGTGCCAGGTCCCCCCCTTCCAAATCATATGTGTGTTATGCATTCCTAATACAAAAAGTTATTTAAAAAAAAAAATTTGCTAGATTTTTTTTTTTTCACTTGGAATTATTTTTTTCAAGGCTATCCAAAACAAAACAATGACCAGTATTTTTTTTTCATTTTGTGATATCACGATAATGCCAAAACCGGTGACGGCAAGGTTGATTTCCAGGCTGCTCGTTTTGTCCACCCCCCATACCTCCCCCAAGAACGAAAAATCCATTCCCTCTTAGCCCTTCCCAGCTTCTCACAGGTTGGCAGCGAACTAGGCATGAGTCGTCGGAGGAGGCTGAAGCTTTATACTGGTGCCAACTACCGTCTGCTGCATGGGAGGATGGGAAGGGGGGTGAGGCGGAATAGGGGTAACAAGGGGAGGGGAGGCAAGACGGGGAACAGCCAAATGAACAAAACAATGTAGCTGCGGCTTGCTGTTGTGGCTCATTTGTCAAACTCCTTGTCTAGTGAAGTTTTTTTTGACTTTGAGAGCCGCTATTGTCTGCTTTCCAGAAGTTCAGTGAGCAGGGTTGCGTCAGAAGTGGTCACAATAAATATGGGCTATTAGTTGGATGGCACAGGACTGAATTGGCTCATCTAGGGAGAGTTTGGTTGAGAGTTGGAGCCCAACCTGGTGTGCCCCTACCATGTAGCAATCTGCTGGATCGTTTGCGCCAAGGTTAGCGAGTACATAGGAAAGACGCTCGCGAGTCAAGGAAAGGAGGAGGAGAGCAAATGAACATCTTCAATAGAAGGGGTCTTTATTTTAAAAAGACGGGGGGTGCATATGTACAGAAAGCGATAATTGAGCGTGCTTGCAAACAACTCCCACCAGGGCCGCACTCAAATAAACTAAGCTGCCCCTGCCGTGAAAAGAGGGTGGAACAGATTTGCGGCATGCGGCGTCTCCGAGCTGCTCGGACAGACGGCGCGGGAACGTATGACGGGGCGGAGCCTTCATGCGAGTAATGCCCAGATGGGCCCTCTGGAACCATCGTCCCGTGATGCACTTTGGCGAGAAGAAAGGCAGGTGATGACGAGGAACGCCAATGTTTCACACAACACGCAACACGTTTGATTCTAAGAATAAATCATAATTTTGTGGGAAGTGAAGAAGCCTATTTTTTTTTTGGCATCGTAGCGCCCACTCCCATGTTTCCCATGATCGTTTATAGTGAACACATACCAGCAGCACATTTAAGTGTCTGCTCATTATTTCTGCCAAAGTTGAGGCACAACAAAATCCACCACCACCACGACCTCACCTTGACATGACATTAATTACCTGCGACAGCCATTTTCTCCTGTCGTCCGGCGAGGGCGCACTCCCTGCTCGGCATCTGCGTCTTATCTGACATGTTCTTAAGCCTCAGCGTAGTGGAGCTGGTAGCGAGACGGCAGGGAGAGACAAATGGCTGAGCGTGGCACACTTGCGAGCAGCCATAGCATGAGGGTGGGGAGGAGGGCGTTGGGGGCGAGGGCGGCCGCTGGAAAGCGCCACGGATATGAATATTCATGGCGCGTGGGCTACGCCGTGCACCGCATAATAACGAGTCAAGGGGTTAATATGACTCTGGCACAAAAGCCTACGCCACACCGCGTGCGGGAATGAAATTAAATTTAAATAAATATCGGCGGTGGCGTGCATGCAAATGAGCTCGAGCCATTCGGCGGCACTCAGAGGCCTCTTCGCAGGTTGGAGCGCGGCCTGCTGCTGTGGATTTTTTTCTTGTTGTTGTTTCGAAGGCGTTAATCCAGAAAAGGAGAATAATAGCTTGTTAAAGCGCATGCAAAATAAATGTAGGCGGGATCCCAAATAATGCAAATACAGTAAATGATCTGTAAACAAACCATTTAGCCGGTTATGTTTGATTCAATGTAGCGTTGCTACGTCATGCAGCGACAGCCAACTTCGAACCAACCCATCGCAGTTAATGATGTTGACACTTTGTAACATTTTCAAAACACGTGTTACTTTAATTCAACAATGACCGTCATTTATTTGCTTTGAGACGTGATAGTTAATACCGGATGCTAGCAAAGGATGCTAGCAAGGGATGCTACCATTATTGGTCAGGAATTGTTGGAGCCCATTGATTATATTTGAACTCTCAGATAATTGTACTTAAAAATTAAGCTAATCCAATGACAAACATACTAAAGTCAGTCAATATCAAGCAAGTTGATGACTCAGCAAATGTGAGATCCGGAGAATTTTCCATCGGTTGCCTTCGGGCTCATGTCGTCATTACGGCTACGAAATATTTAGCGCTTAAAGAAACTAACTGATTATCACACTGATTGTCTGCGTCATGATCTTGAAAAATGCAGAAAATGAAAGTCCACGCCTGAGGGCCTGTATGATTTCAGCCGAGCGATATGATGCTAATAAGGATGATTATTTAAGTGTGGGCGGCTAATGCCTCATCCTGTACGCTCTACAAGTGACGAAAAGTCAGGGTGTTGTTTCCGCACATGTACCGCGAGCCAGAATAACATCACAGCCTGCTGCAATTCCCTATCTCTCCTTTTTTAAACTCCCTCTCTTCCTGGCTCTCTTATCTGGCGGGGAAATGAAGCTCAATCACCTGCGGAGGAGCTGAGGGCGGCATGGGCGACTTTGCAATGCAAATGCTAGGTAATTACCCCGACACGAGGGGAGTGCGAGCGCACGTATGAAAATGGAGCAAAGAGTGAGGACGGGGGGGGGCAGAAAGAAAGAGCGCAGGAAATAGAGAAAGAGATGAACCAAGAGACAGGTTCACCTGCCTGTTGATGCAGGATGATTGCGGTGTCGGGAGAAGGAGGAAAAAAGGTAGCAGGGGGGGTGTAAGAAACGCAAACACTACCAAACAATGCCTGGTTGTCTGCGGCATCATCGTGTGCAACCAACTACAGCAAAACAATGCATAGCATTATCGTTGTGACCTGCTTGATTGCAAAAAACATCAATAGTCAATACATTCGGTAGCAGCTTAGTTGCTAACCAAAACAGCAGCACCAAAACATTCCCTCAATACGGCGACAGCGCATGTTGTAAATGAGTACGGTTATCAAAGAATTCACCTGCGTGTGTGTGTGTTTGTATATATACCATTCTGCTCATGCCCTCTAATGGGCACTTGTGTGTGTACATGCCTGTGTAGGCTTGTGCGTTGTGTGTGTGTTGTGCCGCAGGATTTAATGCGTACGCCAGCTTGCAGCTTTTTCATTGTGAGCCAACGAGAGCAGAGCGATGTGCAGATGTGCTTTAAGTATCAAAGCGATTATCAAGTGACCTGGAAATGAATAAACACACGCAGCGCGCTGCATTGTGAACTCGGCACGCCGGCCGCCATCTTGTCGTTCGTGAAGAGCGAACGTAGCGGTTTGTTTGTTTGGAAGCAACTGTGTGACTCACGAGTCTAATGAGCATTTTTGGGCGTGTAATCGCACCGTTGCTTGAGTCTCACTTTGGACTAATTAGAATATAAATCACGCCGCCTTGCGTAGCTTCAAAAGGGCCCTCCGACGTGGCGGCGAGCAGGTGGGACGGTGTGAAAAACAAAAGGCTTTGATTGCTCTGCCACGGTCGGTTAAAAGTAGCGTCACGCTCCACAAGGGGGGGGGGGGGTCGGATTCAAAATGCAACGACGTGACAAATTTGGAGTCATACCTAGGCCATGTGACAAAAGTTGGATTATTGTCCTAATCGTACATTCAAGACTTCATTTGTCATGCCCCTGCGATAAAATAGGATTTTTAAGCAATTGTAATAACTCCGATTAATCGACAATATTTTCTGCCAAAAATCGACATCCGCATCAGAACGTCCACATTGACGTGAACCCAAAAACCTCAGCCACATAAAGCCAAGGGAGCAGTGAATGCATGCTTTACATTTTTATGAAGGTCTGCGGTCTTTTTCTCATTCAAGCATTTTACCAACGCTAGAGGGTTTTCGTTCCCTACAACCCCCTCCTCCATTTACCAACTATTTCTGGCCTACATCTTTTGCTCAATCTCCGTCCCACCATCTTTCTTTTTATCATTATTATTCCTGAAGAGACTTTGCTTGGGGGAGAAGATGCCATTTATGTGCTGAGACAAAGCCAAACGGATGAAAAGGACGCAGGGGAACAATATGTTTGCTGACGCCACCATTGCCAAACCTTCATTTTGACCCCGAGGGCTGAGATTGAGCGAGGACCCGGCTGTCTTAATGGGCGATTTTTTTGGAGGGGATGACTCCTCCAGACTTCCATTTAAATCACTTAAAAGTCCCTCCATTGTACGTGAAGGCACCATCCACCGCTGCATGCAACCCACTTTTCACAGCGGCGGCAGCAGCGGCGGCCAATTGAGAACGCATTGAAAGCAGCGGAAACAATGAATCAGTTCGCTCGCGTGTCTTTCGCAGCGTAGCTCGGGGACACGAATCTCGCCTCGCCGATTGGCTGCGGCGGGAGGGAAAAGTTGGCGCAAAAGACACCGCAAGGAGAGGATGGAGGCATAAAGGATTTGAAAAGCAAAGCCTCTTTGGTAAAGAGGGAGCCGTGTGGGGGTTGCTGCGGGATGGCTGGATGGATGCGGGATGACACAAGGTCCAGATTAACCCTAATCTCAGGACTGGTGCTTTAGGTGAGGGAGTGCAAAGGGGAAGCCAGGTGGTTCAAACTGGTAGGAGGAGGGGCGGGGAGGGTGTTAATCTCAGTGTGCTGTTATTTTGATAGAGATATGCCCACAAAAAAAAGAGATGTTATGGATTGGAGGAGGCGGGGCTAGAGTGACTGTCGCGGCAAGCCGATTGGCCGCTGACTGCATGGCGACAGTGGCACATGCCCTGGTGCATGGGATTAGAAGGACAGTTCCCTAATCTGCTGTTTTAGGCTCGTATGTAGGCCAAGAGTGGCTTAGCCCGGCCGCTCTTAGCGCTGTGACAGGAAGCGGACTGCCGTGATGTGGCGGCGCGTTAAACAATTGCTCATGCACTGGAAACATTCATAATTCTCACAAAGGTTGTGAACGACTGCAGAACATAAAATCAGCAAAATATTTGTTTCAAAACCATGGCAGTAAGAAATGACAAAACAGGCAACTAGCCAGTTAGCAGCCAGTTAGCAGTTAGTTAGCTTCGGCTCGTAGTTCTCTCATTACCTGAGGCTTGCCATACAGTACAATGCAACTTTATTTATGTAGCGCATTTGACAACACACAGTGAACTCATCGTTTCTATGTAGTAAAGCTCATACGCGCAACTACAAAGGGCTGTTTGCGCCGTTGTGGGAGGGAAAACAGTCGACTTCTTTGTCATCCAATTAATGTGGCTCTTTTCATAATTACTATCATCTCATTAGTATGTTCTGAATGAATCTCACATGATCTAATTGCGTAAACCTCATACGGTAAGTTATCGTACAATCAACTCCTATCGTAAACCTCCAGTGAACCTAACAACACTACTCCAGAAACTAGGACATATACAAAAATGAACGTATATAAACAACCACTCTTGACTTTAAGGGTACAGCGATGCTCAACTTAATAGTTCCAAAACTGCATTGCGAGTCTATAAATTAGTCACGCATATTAGTAAAAAAAAAAAAAAAAGAGCGCAGTGCTTTCTGCTTAACTAGGCTGCAAAATTGATTTGCCTGCATGACATTCTATGAACGTTATTGTTCATCACAGAATATGTCAGCCATGTACTTTCATCTCGAGTACAATTAAAAACTCAAAAGCAGAGTATTTATCATTTTAAAAAGCGGCAAACATACTGTCTACTATTGTTGTATTTTTGCGAAAAAGGTCAAATGGGGTAACACACAGTGCTGTATAATTTCTTCACTTTTTTCTTTTTTATTTTTTTACATTTGTATCATCATTTTTATGTTTTCTTTCTCCCTACTGCCCCAAAGCGAATCAGCCGCGTGTCAAACAATAACATGTGAACATGAGAAGAACGGTGCAAAAACGGGAAGTAGGTCACACAGCAATTTATTTGACAAAAAAAAAAGGGAGGAAGGCTTTGGGGGGATGGTGAAAAGGGAAGTGGGGCACGGTGTGCGCAGAGGCGGCGGGATTTTTGTCAATTTGGGGGTAGAACGCGGTTGATTTTGTTTTTTGAAGTCTGCGTGCTTAAAGGAAAGTTGCAGAAAGGTTCTCGAAAGGTGACAATTTTATTTGGAGTGTGGGAGTTATATTGCGCTCCCTTGGAGGACATCGACACTTGCGACACACACACACACGCAAACATGCATTGATCAGCTGTCAATGAACAGAACAGCCCACCAATACTTGCAGTAATATTTAAACAGCAAATAGAAGAAATCCATGTAACAGACTGTGGTAATTCCCCGCACGCACACACACACACACACACACACACATACGCACACACACACGCGCATGCACTTCCTGATCCCGATTAAACCCGCTCGTCATCGTCATGTAGGCCGCATCGCCCCCAATCACGCTCCATAGCGATTTCATCTGCGCAGGTTCAAATGACTCAATATTATTTCTTTTATTGTATTAAAAGTGCTGCAGATTTGATTGCATAGAGCAAATGTGTTTCATATGAAATGTGTCACATATTAATCCAGTGCAGTGATTTTTAATGGAGTGGAAAATATTTGAGGTGGACAGATGGGAATAAAGCGACGACAAAATATGGGTTGCAATTTGAGTCATATTTAAATATATTACAGTGGGGATGAAAATAATATTGAATTCAGTTATTTATCTTGTACCGCTTTCAACTGAAATAGGAAATTTAGTTTTAATCACTCAAAAAAAAATTACCAAGCTGCAATGAACAATTTTAAATATTTGTTTTGTTTTTAACTCTGTACATTTGTGTACACATCAAACTAATATTTTTGTATTTTACTGTAGTACTGCAACTACCATAAAAAAATAAAAAAAACTTGTGTGTTGCAACATTGACCAATAAAACCGATTCTGCTTAAAATGATCGATTATGGTACACAAACAGAGGTGAGGCCCGTTTTAATATTGTGAGAGTATTCATCAGCCGACGGAAGACAATCTGTGCAGACGTGCAAAGCCATATTAACACATGAGCGAGGCTCTGGAGCACCAGTCCTCTCTAATGACTCCATAATCCCGCCCAAATGCTGCCTGTTTGCTAATCTCTCCATCGGATTACCCGAGTGGGGACGAAGCCTGCGCTCTATTCGTCCCGACCCGGCTTTGCTCCGAGCCGCCGCCTTCTTCCTGCGTGGGAATCCTCGTATACTCGTGAACCTCACGAGTGCTCAAACAAAACCTCATTTCATCATCTAAACCGTTCTCACGAATTCCCAAACAATCCTCATGATGTCAAACTTGTGTTCTCGAAAGTAAACTAAGAATAATCTCGTACGGTGGACCTCAGACGACGGTGTTCTCATTGAACCTCATGTGTTCTCATATGGTAAACTGAGTACATTCAAATTTCACATGTTTGAAATCATGTTTGTTTCTATCGGGTTATTCAAATGCAGAAGTAAATCATGTTAAACGGGTCATTCCGAATATTTCAGAAATTGGAATTTTGGCCTTAATCCAAATATTGACCACATGTAAACGTAGTCAATGTAACACTTACAATTACATACAATGAATGACATATATACAGTATTAAGTGTTATTCACTAGAATTTTAATCTCGGACAAATAGTATTTTGAATTAAAAAAAAATACGAGTGCCTTGAAAGGTAAAGGAAGAAAGAATAAGCTGCGAAAAAAAATCTAAAGGATTCCATTTAAAGTCCTTACCGAATCAAAGAAAAGAAATACACCCGTCCATTATCTCCCGAAATCAAAGCACAAGTCAGGACTTCTTTTCAGTTATTTTTACGTCCGGCATTGGGGATCTAAGCTCATTTTATCGCTCGCACATCCACCTTGTCCTATTCTTTCTATCCGCTATAGAAAAACGCCATTTTGTGCATGTCTTTGAGGGCCTAAAAATGTCGCTTTGATTTTACAGCCGCGCTTGTATGCCTGGCCCTGCCTGCGTGTGTGTGTGTGTGCGTGTGTGTGTCTGTCCTATGCACTGTAGCTCAAACTGCAGTCGACAGCCCCGCAACAACGCTTAGCAACATAGTAACACTCGACGTAACTCGAGCGAAAAAAATTGCACCTTGAAAATAATTTGATCAATTCTGCCAGTTTTGATGCAAAACACCAAAACAGATATTTTACGTCTTGATTAAAATGAAAGGGTGGGGTGTCTGAGGAGCAGCACTAAAATGCAAATGAACGACACATCGGGAGCTTGTGTGTACAGAAATAAAAAGCGAAATTAAACGCGTTGAATCGAATCGTATTTTTTTCCTGAAATTTACAACGGCCCTTGGAAAAGTGAAATGACATAGAAATGCGATGGATTGTAAAGGTTTGGGAAGTGAAGCATGAGATGGAGGTAAGGTACGTTCCAATCGACGTTGTTAGCGGAGGAGAGGGGTGGGCTTTTTTTTTTTTTTTTTTGTTCCTACGGCTGTCCTGTTTCCCGCGATCAGCTGACGGATGATGGAGCGCCAAGGGGGTCAGGGGGCAAAACCTTGCATTGTCAGCCGAGCTGCCCGCCGCCCAACGTCCCCTTCCGCCCCCCAACCCACCTCCCGTGGGGGTTCCCCTCCCCTTCGCTAGCCCCCCCCTTTGCATGCTGCCTCCTGCAGCATCTACATACATTTATCAAACATGTTGTGTTACACTTACATGTATGACACTTGGGGATAAGTAAAACTAAAATTGAAAAAAAAAAAAAAGGAAATCAAAATGCATTTTGGAAAAAATGAAAACCAAGCAAAATTACATTATAAATTTATAAAACAAATTAAAACTTACTATGATTGGAGCAAAAATGTACTTCACTTTTATTATCATTTTGGTATTTATTACTTAATATCACATGTGACCTTTCCGGGCTTCATTTTAAATGAATTTCTATATTATCTAACAGATTATCAAATGAATCGAGAATTATTTGACAATCCACCATTCAGAGACTGCAAATTTGAAATAATGTACTCTTTTTTTTTTTTCCCCATAAAAGGATGAAAATGAAAATCCGATTCATTGCCGACTCAACAAAAGAATCGAGATTCATCAATTATTAAAATAATTTAGTTGCGGGTTTACTTTGAACCGAACCCAATTCACAAGTAAGCTTAACGCATTGAACCTCGTGTATTTGTTCTCATGACCCTCATACGTCCCACCTAAGCGTCCTCCGAGTCTTTAGAATGCACCTCACGTCCTCATACAGTGACTCTGACGTTCTCTTCTTCCTACCGGACCTCATCTCTTTTTGTGCCGATACGTTTGAACCTAATACGTTCTCGCACTGTGGACTGGCTTTCCGCAGTGAAGCCAAAAATGTCCTCATTCATTTCCACGTATGACGTATCATACGCCAACTTCCTCCGAACGATTGCATGCGACGACCGCTGCGTACTTCACTACATATATGTAAAGGAACAAGACATCGCACCCCCCCCCTCGTCTTTTAGCCAAAACCATAGCATAGTCACATCCAGCCCACCCCACCCCCAGCCCAGTTTTTCCTGTGTAATCCCTGCCAGCTGGCCTGGTTGGTTAATCCCTCTGCACTGATCAGATAGGCCACGCATCCAGTACGGGACAGGGGCAGATAGGGGCGGGACGCTCCTGTCTATGCGTGAGCGTGTGTGTGTGTGTGTGTGTTGGTGAGGTGGGGGGTGGTGTCGACCAGAAAGCATAAATTGCCGCTCGTGCCTTCGCCTCAGCGCAGTGTGTCTGTGCGCGAGCCAGTCGCCTCTTCCTCCACCTCCTCCTCCTCCATCCCTTTATCTCCTCTTCCCTTGGATGTTCATACATATATACCTTCTTGGCTTATATATGTATCCTTTTGGGCTTTTTTTTTCCTTCCCTGAATGGATTTTTTTCCTCCACAATGGTATAGATATATAAAATCATCCCTACCTGTTTTGTTGTTTTTTTTTTTTTCTTTCTCCTGACTGCATGCCTCCCATCCCTTGTCGTCCGCCATCCCAGCATCCCTCTTTTATCCCGCAAGCCGGCAAGAGGACCGACCTCGGGATGCGGAATCAGGACCACGGATGCGCCAAAACGAGAGGAAATACTGCAGCCTCCTCTCCTGTTCACATCTGGGATATGACAACAAGTGCATATGTTATTTTTCTAGGTAAAGCGATTAATTGTCGGAAAAAAAAAAGTTGTAAACTTCCTTGGACTGACATTTGTGGTTAAAGCGCCACCGTTGGCGTTTGTTTATTTCCAGCCTGTTAGCGGCAGAGAGGTGATGGGAGAGTGGGAGGATGTTAAGGGAGGGAGGGGGTGGATGAGAGGGGGGGGTGGTGATAACGACGCGGCTTTACCGACTGTAACGATGCGACGCTTAAAGCCGTTAAGCGGCGGTGGTGTGTGGGGGGAATTCGTGTGCAGGAATGGGAGCAGGCAGCCCCGGCCAAAAGGTAGCTCGCTATATCTCGCATGGATGCATAGGTCTATTGTTGCCCTCTCCGCTTCCCTCCACCCTCGCCGCAATCGCTCATGTCCCGATGCATCCACGTCAAGCAGGTTCCGGTGTTCGGTTTGAGCTCTTTGTGTTCACAGTGGACCTTGATTTAATTTCAATACAATTAAGGCACGCGGTGAATGCCAAGAGAGAAGCCACAGTCTTCGCTCACCTGACGGCGACAAGTCACGTAGCCACGGGCCGCCCACAGGACGCGGCGCACAAAAGGCGCAGTGAAGGTTAAGCTGCTTCGACGCGGGAATACGGTCCGGTACCGCAAAAGACATGGTCGTGGCTCCGTCGGAACCGGATTAGCGGTGCGGGCCAAGTGGGCAGAGGGGTCGCATGTCGAGGTCGTAAGGGGGGGGGGTGCCATGTGGTGACAGCGGGACACTTTGAAGGTCTGCCAGTTTCCACTTGACCTGTAATGACAACGCAAGGTTAGAAAGTGGCAAACGCCGTAAAACAAGGAAAAAGAGAGGAAAAAAATGCCTATTTGTATAACAAATGTGAAAATGGTCATTTTCACAATGGAAAACATGCACCTGCAAATTTTGTGGGATTTAATTTTTAATAGAAAGAAACAAAATCAGAAAACGAAGAAAATATGTAAAACTTGTTTATTATAAATAATATGAGGAAAATAAATACAAATAACTCAATAATTTAAAAAAATATTTTCAAAAATGCGTATGGGTACCCACATTTTTAGCCATAAAAAAAGGAACAATTCAGAGATCAATTTAAATATGAATGCTTTTTAAGTAACTTTTTTCATGTATGTATTTTTATCATGTTTTTTTCCACTTTGTTGCAATCCCAATAAAGAAACCATTTTATGCACCAAATATCCATGTTTGCTTTTTTTTTTTTAAAACCCGAAAATGTTGATAATTCAAAAATGTACATATTTTGTTCAATTGGAACAATTATGGCGCTCATTATAACGCTATTTAAACCTACGGTCAGCCCATGGACCATATTGAGCACTCAGAAACGTTTGAAGACTTGCATCCTAAAAACGAACTTCAGAGTGACTTTTCTAAAAATGCCCAAAACATCGTTTTGATTCAACAAATTCAATGAATCCGAATGATTCTTGTGATCGTTGTAGTGGTGCACTGATACCACTGTCAATCTTCCAGCACTGAAGCATTAAAAGCAGAACATTCACTGCAGCGATTTCCTGACGGCCCTTTTGAGACGCACACAATGAGCGCGTGCGGAAGGGCAAGTGTGGCGAGGTCATCAACAGCTTTTTTTTTTTTTTTTTCTTCCAGGCCGCCATCTTGCTTGCTGTCTGCGCATTATGCATGTCGGCTCTATAGAATTGGGACACCCCCCACCTTTCCCCTCTGTCAAAATGAAGCGGGGGTGTGTGTGTGTAGGGGGGGGGGGGGTTGTTAGACAGCAGGTATTAATATATAACACCCCCCACCCCACCCCACCCCCATCACCACTACCATACATCATCGGGACATATTATTATTGCTATTGTTAAAGAGCACCGCTGTTTTGCATTTTGATGTATAACATAAAGCAAAATATTGTCTATATGGGGAAATAACATGACCTTTTGGGGTCTTTACTCGACGCGGGGTGGGAATTGTTGTGCCAGACAATATTTTTTTTTTGATACGCCACTGTACAAGTGGAGTGGGGGGAAAAAGAAGTCCCGATGCAATTTTCTCCCGTTTTATTAAACAGTACGGTCAAACAGACGAGTAAAAAAATTCTTGGCCATGGAAACATCACTTGCTAGGCCACACCCCCTTGAAAGGTGCACAGTGGAATTTCAATTCATTTCAATGATGAATATTGATTTGTACATACAACATATATTGTTTGTTGTGAAACAAGGAAGCACTCAAAATATAAAATATAATGCCCCACTACTACTTAACAGTGCAAGCACTTTTCAATTTATTCCAGAATAAATAAATCAAAGCATATTTTCTTAATATTGCACCAATTATCAAAATCTTTTTTTTTTTTTGTCCATTCATTGGAAGACCCCTGCTTCCACAAACAGACAGCGTCAAATTAATCTAATTTCGTCATGTAAATAGAGGTCGGCGCAGGCGACATGGCGGAGCGTCACTAATGGAAGAAAGAGATGGATGCCTTATGATAATGAAGGCACAATGAAGCACAAGCATGACCTTGCGGCGGCAAGTGTCGAACTGCGCACACACACAGACACACACACGCTCCCCTGCACACAACAACTAATAACAGGGTGACGGGAGCTCATCCCAGCATTTTTCTTGTCTTTCTGTGCGTGCAGTTAAAATGGCTCAGCATAAACAAACATCCCCAATAAAAAGCTGTGACACTATTTAGTAACACATGCAGACATTTCAACCCTCAGTCACCTATATGTTGAACAGAGGGTGTGTTTTACCGAAGTCAAATTCCTTGTTTGGCACGCTCAAACATGGCGAATAAAAACTCTTGAATCTTGAATTTAAAAAGACAAGAGCACATTCTTGTTACACGTACACACACAAACTAACTGCAAAAGATGGAGACCTGCTCTTCAGAAATGGGGTAACCAAAATATTAAGGACACCTCTCAGCTTGACAGGTGACAAGCTAAAAGGACAATAACACAAAAGCCAAATAAAAGTGAGCTTTATCTCAGACTGAAAATAATAGAAATGCTTTAAGAGGCCAGCTGAGTCCCCAGACCTCAATCCCATTGAAAACCAGCAGAGTGAGCTAGAGGAGAGGACCCAGAAAACCATAACATTGTTTACAAACTTTTGATTGGAATAGAATATCAAATGCAAATGAAATACATTCAATTTTACATGGAAGAATAAAAAAAGGTTCGGCGTTTGCCTTGTCTTCTTACGGCCGCCTATCTAATTCTATTCATTTGAATTTTCCATCCGCTCAGCGCCAATGAGGAGCCAAAATGGAGTCCCTGGAGACCCTAGATAAGAGTCACGGGAGAGCCCATGGAGGGAGCGTGCTTTCTTTCCACGCACAAGCGACACATGCCGTCGGCCCCGGGCCCCAACTGCCGCCCACCTCCACCCCCAGCCCCGTCAACACACTATTGTCAGCGTCCTCAACTAACCCCAGCCTGGACGCCTTCTCCCTTAAACAATTGAGTTCATAAACTTACCAGAAGCGTAGGAAACGCCATGAGCATACAAGCGAAACTCCAAACTATCAAGCGCGATAAAACATAGATTAACAAAATAAATAGGAATGTTAGGTATGATTAATATCAAGCTTTTATGTGACAATTAATGGCAGAAAGCAGTGTTTTAAAAGCTTACATTTCAAAAAGACGTCAAATCATGGCGTACTTGTTATTCAGCTGGATTCCCGCGGTCAAGAAGCCGGAAGTGTGGTGGCCGGGAAGAGTCAATTTGTTTTAGTAAAGTAGCAAAAATAAAAATACATAAAAACGTTTTTGCTAATTTGACTAATCATAATTATTCGAATATTTCGTTATGTTACAAAATAGCTAAATAAGAACTTAAGCTTCAACTTATACTTTTTTTTTTTACTATTTTGAAACAGCAGGATATTTCAATATGGGATATTTACATTCAAGCTCATTCATTTAGGTGTTCTTTTCAAATGTTTAAATGTATGTTAAAATGAATGGGCTCATTCAATTAATTATAAATTAAACAGTGTGGCTCTGAATGTTTTGCAACAAAAATCCTAAAATGTTTTTAAATTATATTAGCCATATTTAGAATTCCACTTTGGAGATAAAATGAAGCATAGAATATACACTGTATATAGTTTTGTAGTGTAAAATATACAACTTATAGCCACAAATCTACTTGATCCTTAGACCGATAAATGGGATAGCTTGACCACAGGGCCAAAAATACAATTATTATAATCACATTGGCTTGAGGTTGATTGCTCAAGAGGCTTAAGTCTGGTTGAAAGCTGCAATACTCTGATACCACATCGCCCTCTTGCGGTCGCTCTGTAAACTACAAGCTAATTGGCAGAAGAAAATGGCGGATTGCAGAGAGCTACATCAGTGTGATAAATTATCCGGTATTGCTTGCTCCATAACTGGCCCGTCATAAGTAAATTATAAGTCAAATAAAATACAAAAAAAAAAGCAAACGTCATTTTGTGGAGCATCTTTATTCTGCCACAAATAAAAGCCAGTAGTTCTGAAAGAGGATCTTGTTTATTTGTGTTGAAACTTCCCAAAAATGCCATTCTGAAGAAATAAACAAAACGATAGACGCTAACTTGATTAGGAGTTGTTTAGGGAAACTGTCAGAAATGGACAGCAGGGAATGTTGTGGCATAGATAGGCCAAGTTAGTTAGTGGGGAAAGGTGGTCCGAATCATGTTTGGGATGGACGGGTTTCATAAATCAAAAACATTCATCAATTGAATTGAGTGAAACAAGGGGAATACACACCATTTCTGCTTAATATACCACATTTATTACTTTGGAACTGATTAATAGGAAGAGTGGGGGCAAGGCCACTCGCATCGCTGTCGTTAGAAAAGGGAGAAACAAACAAAAATATAAAGAACCCCGAAAAGAACGCAGCCCATCGCAACAATGAATCAAGCTGTCCAGGGGGTAAAGAAAAGGCGGGCAAATGAAGTCCAACAAAGACTGTTAGTTAGCGGGGCCTCTTTTAAATGATACTCAACTTAACCTTTTCTGCTGCTTTTATACTCTCGACCCGCATTTTGTCATCTCCCTTTACGACATCCTCAAAGCAATTCATCCCGACGCATGCAAAAACAAACGACAGCTATTCTGTACGTCACCTCCAGGAGAAAGAACAAGAGGGTATGACAGAGCTCAAAGGGGACAAAAACCAAAACAAGATGGCAACATTTTTAAGAACAGGGTTGTGTCTGTGATGAAAACCTGCTGAGAAAGAAAAATCAGTTTTTCCATGTGTCCTCAGAAAACATGAAGATGCAGAAAAGACACAGGAGAAGTCCCACTCGTGAACTTGGGAGAACATTTCGAGCAAACGTGGATGTGAACATTACAGACTCGCCCTTGGACCGTTTAAAAAAAAAAAAAAGAAAAGAAAAAAAAAGGTCAAGTTGATCATTTTGTTAAAAAAAAAAAAAAAAAAAGGTTGGGGGAAGAAGCATATGCAGTGGAATGGCAAAACAAGAGTTCACCTAAGGATGCTATGCATTAAGTTGTAGTCCTAGGAATAATAGTTTGTCTCTTTTTTTGTTTTGTTTTTTTTAAACTACGAGTTCCAAAGTCTTTAAAGTCAAAAGAAATCAATAAAGTCTTCATTGTGTTTTTATTCTCATCCTCGGTTAATTCTTCAGCCTTCTTCAGTTTTAGGGTTTCTTAATAAAGAGACGTGTGGATGTGATGATGCAATGGCTGGCTGGGGAGGGGGGGGGGCAGGTAGGTGGGGGGGGGGGGCTTGGCGGTGGGAGGGGTGTGTGGTGGGGGTTGCTTTGCAGTCTTTTGACAAAAGCACCAACTGTTACTTGATCCGTCCCTGGCGATCCTGGAAAGGACAAACAAAACATGTCAACTTTAAATGTCAACAAAAATTCTGGAAAACTACATCAGTGTATATTGAGGAAGTATTCAAAATGGCTCGCTGTCTTCGATGATGCAATTTTAATTTCTGCAGTGTGCGTGATGTAAACTTCCATTTGACTTTTTTTTGACAAAGACAGAGTCAAAATGAATTTACCTGCAGCCTGTAATGACTCCTGCTTGGGTTGCTGGGATATGGCTCGCTGCCTTGGACCTCCACCTGCCACAAAAACACACCAGGTGATGAAAACACTTGGATCATTTGTTTACATTAAAAAATTTAAATTTATATAAACTTTTGGAAGAATCAAATTGGGGAAATCATCAAGCATACCATCAATAAATACATTCATCAATTAAAACCAATTCACTGTAAATAATATATACGCTCTAATATTCTCTTTACAGATTTCCCAGCATTTGAAAACTGAAAATCATCCTCATATTGTGGTTCCTGGCCTTCAAGCACAAAAGAGGACCCTTAATGGGTATATGGCTCCACTGAGCAATTTTGATACAGACACGTTGTCTTGAATCCATTCGTTATAGAAACATTGCATGATATAAAAAAAATACGACGGCACCTCGCTTCATGTTCCACTAACGCCAAATGCTTCAACACATCAGCAAACAGTCTTTCTTTTTCATTTAGAGCCTTAAATAAATAGCACAGTCAATTCTGGATTTTTACTCAAGGCCATGTAATCTACCCATGAGTGCTATGGAAATACTCGCTGGCACTCAATCCACAAATCGGAGAGGCTTTGACAATAAAAAAAAAAAAACCTCTGTTTCTACCAGACTTGGGATAAGACTGGAGGAGAAACCCACACATTGCTCAAGAAAGCATCCACCCTACAAACGAGAGGGTGGTCTGGAGTTTCCAAAGAAGCCCCAATACTGTGGCAGGAACTGAATCGGAATGAATTTCTATCGGGAACAAAAGTCATAACTATAGTAAATATTTGCACGAGACCTTTTAATCAGATTTTTTTTTTTTATTACAGCTGCTTCCTGGCTCAATAAATCGGGTGTCATTGTTTTTGCTATGCATTGCGTTGAGGGGGGCCAACCTCAAAATAATTCTTAGCCTTCAGAGAAGACATGAACATCACTGCTTTGACATGCTTTAATTTTGAAGTTGCTGGCATGATGACTACGGTAGCCAACTTGCCACCATTAAACACGTCATTGTGAACTCAAGTTCAATCACTAATTAAGGGGGCGAGAAAATAAAAATGCTGACATTGACATACGTCGCCTGCTGCCAAGAGTCAGACTTTTTTTTCAAATTCAGTTTAAGAAACAAGAATGACTCCACACTGGCCGTTCCTACTGATCCATCGTTTAACAATGCAGGCTTTCGCAAAAGAAACAGAAGAACCACGACGAAGGTTTCCATGCCACTTTGCCTCATGGTCCAAAGATCGCACTTATGCTGCTCGAGTAGGAAATGCTGCGGTTATGCAGTTTAATATTAACTATAAACCAAAACCAGCTGGTCATTCATTAATAGAAAATTTGCTATTTTCTCATCTGTGTGTCTATATATTTTAACAACTCTTTAGTTATATATTTTTTCTTTCACCGAAAGCTCATATCTCAGTTGATACAAGTCTTCAACATATTTTTGAACTTGTACAGTAACCAATTCTTTTTTTGCAGGCTTGGTAACTTGGCACATTCCCAAAGTGCACAAGGGTGCGTTGACTCCGGTTCATTTCACAGACAATTTCAACTTTGTTTAATTCACACACTGATTGGACTCAATCATGATGAACGGACGAAGGGATTCTAAGTTTTGTTTCGCTGTTGCTAGGTAACATGCTACGCCTGCACTCACGCTAACATCCAAATGTCAACCTAAGTTCAAGTTTCACTGCCTTCCAGGGGTCAACGTTACCTTTTTCACACACTCCTCTTCTTCCTGACGCTTCTCGTAGTGCGAAAAGTCGTCAAAGATGGAGGTGGTGTGTTTGTAGCCGGCGATGATCTTGAGCACCTGCCGCGCCTTGTCAAGCGGCACCTCCTGCGTGTCCCGAGAGTTGGTCACCGGCTTGTTCTCGTTGTTCTCCAGTCGGATGTGTCTCAGCTGGCTGTTGGGAACGTCTTTGACAAAGATCCAGCGCACGTCAAAGCGCCCCTTCCACTTGTCCTGCGACCACACGCCGGCGGACGTGTTGTAGTCCACTGCCGAGCGCATCTCGGCCACGCCGCAGAAATGCCCGCTGCCGTTGACGCTGAACAGGAGGTAGAGCGGCCCTTTGGCGCCCAGCGAGCGGTAAGCGGCGTCCAGCCTCTTGTTGCCGTGCTCCGTACTGCACCAGATGTTGTACTTGATGGAGCGGTGGATGTCATCCTCCGAGTAGCTCTTGATGATGAACACACGGCCCTGCTTGGGGTTCCAGTCAAAGTCCTTGGGGTTGTAGTTGTTGACCATACGCAACTTCTCTAAGACTGGGTGGGGCTCAGAGGACACCCCAGGAACCATACCCACCCCGGAGGAGGTGGGAGGCGACTGGCCCGCACCGGTCCCGCCGCCGTCCCCGAATCCGTTGGCCCGGTTCCGCGGGGGCACCCAGCGGGTGGGCTGGGCGGCTTGCTGCTGTTGACTCGGCGGCGGCGGGGGGCCCTGGGAGAGAGGCGGCTGGGGCATTTGAGCCATACCGGGCTGCCCGCTAGGCGGGAGCTGATGCTGCCCCATCTGGGAAATCGGGGGTACCAGCTGTCCGTTGCTGAGGGGCATCTGCGGGTTGCCCACTGCCGTGCTTCCGGGCTGGGGGGACGACTGGTTGGGTTGCTGCCCGTTGCTGGGAATCGGGGGCACCTGCTGAGGCGTGACCGCTTTGGGCACGGGGCCCTTGTTGTCCCACGTGCCGATGTCCATGTTGTGTTTAATGGGCGGAGGCGGCAAATTGGTCCCGGCCATGCCACCCTTGGTTTTCAGCTTGGGCTGTGGCTTGGCTGGCTTGCTGGCAATGTCCGCCCAGGAGGCGGGCTTGGCGGGGGCGATCGAGACGGGGGGCATGCTGGGGGGTCCAACATTAGACACGGGACCCAGAGGGCCCCCTCCCGGTAAGCCGGAGCCGATCACCTTGGGAGCCAGGTCCCCTCCGCCCCCGGGAGACGCGCTGCCGATCTTTAAGCCGGCCATGCCCTGGTCCAGGCTGTTCATACCGGGCGCCTTGTTGAGGGGTTCATTGGCAGCGGGCGCAAAGGGGGACTGTCCGTCAATCATGGCCCCTCCCAGGGAACTGGGAGCGTAGGCATAGCTGCTGCTGTAGCCGGAGCTCTGCGGCGTGCCCGACTGTCCCTGAGAGCTGCTGTTCCCCCACGCCGAGAAATCGATGCTGCTGGGGAAGAAGTTGAAACCGTGCTGGCCCATGAAGGGGTTGCTTCCCAAAGGGCCCGGCTGCCCGAACATGGCGTCTGGGAGGTAGTGGGGCTCCCCGTTGCTTAGCTGTCCATAGGAGGCCAGATAAGGCATAGGAGGGTCCCCGCCGGTAGACCATGCTGCCTCGTTGAGGGAGTAGGAAAATCCAATGGAGGGGCTGTAATAGCTGGGCATGTAGGAGTCCGACATGGCCGTATAGGCATTGCTCTGAGGGGACAAACAAGGTGTTTTTAGTTACATTTAGTCATAGCAGAGAGGATCACGTAGTATATATTAAGACTGGGAGTATTGCTAGATAATCTGCGTGTGCAGCTGCACCATTTGTCTTTATGTTAGAAGAATTAGTTTCGCAGAAGCGCTGGTCGGCCTGAACCGGAGGTCTCATATCTTCGCTCAAGCCAATATATCTGTCTAGCTTTAAGGAGTTCTTATACTCCCTTCCTTTTCTTAACTGTGAGAGGCCCTCACTAGTTATGAACAGAACACCTTTGTTCTTTGTTTAGTTCAAGAGAAGTTCTTTCTCTTTTATACTTTGTAGTTTCTATTCATAAATTGTTGTTGACCGGGACAGTTTTTAAGTTATCCCACATTTATTCATTGTTTAAGTAGACTTCATGCAAGTTATCTTACATCTACTTAACGTTTGTTGGAGTGTATACACGAGAGGTATCTGATTATTTACTCATTATTATTATTGTGTGAAACGTAGCAAGAAAGTCTAGAGCATTGTTTTACAGGGACACGGCATCCAGGTTTGGAGATTGCAGCCGAGAACGAGGCTGCCAACCACCTAAGAACAGACTCTGCATTCCTGGGGTCACGGATCGGCCAAGGCCATGTGGCCTCGCACCACACAACATTATTAGCTAGCAGCGTTGCTACAGTCACAATCTCCCCTCCCTTTAGTGTAGCAACGCCTCTTGTAACCAGGGCAACCCATAATAAAAAGAGGAGATAGCGGAAGAGGAGTCCAGAATTGGTGGAGGACTGTAACTGGGCCTTCTACGTAATTCTCCTCGCGAGCAAAAGGAATACTGGTTGTCTTCTCTTGTTTCAGTGTATAAAATAATGTCTTATGGTACTTAGACCAGACACTTTAAATATCTTGCTTATAGGATCTGACAAGTGGTACATTACTTGTGGAAATGCAGCATCTTCAAATATTTTCACAGTTTACATTTGCAATGGGAACTGCTGTTGTGCAGCGTGAGCTTCCCACATGCGGGTTGTGGATGAAGTTAGATTATCAGTAGCAAAAAGGTGCGATAGCGCTTACCTGTCTGGCCTGAGTGTTTAGATAAGGCTCAAACTCATCATCATTCAAGGAATCCTTTTGGGTCACAGCTCCGTTTTGCACTGAAACAAACAACAACAACAAAAAAGTTCACGTTACCAAGTTTATATTAGCACAGGCATCTCCCAAATGTGCATGAGCAAATGCTGTTATAAATAAGTGTTTTCAACCGTCCTAAATATTTGTTTCCATTTATTTTGTTGAATGTATGTTGACTCCTTACCACAAACTGTTATTGAATAAAATGTATAGAAATGAATAAGATGTGTAAAAATGTGTACAACACTTCAAATGGATTATGAAGAATTAAATTGTGTATATAAAACTGGGAATATTGAATATTAAGTACAAATAAAGCAAAAACATGTCCATTTTACATATTTATTTATGGGATTTGTACTAGCCCGATCAGGTGCTTAGGGTGGCCTCACACGTCCACGTTGTTGCCCCTTGCTACTGTTTAAGTGGAATTAATCAAATTGAAATGTTTAAATTCCTCCCAAGGCTTCCCTTGTTTATACTTTAATAGCTGTTGCCATTATACAAATACGAGTGTATGCGTGTGACTCACACTGATTAGGTATTTTTATTTCATTCGGTTATGAATATAAATATAATAATATCCATTCCCTCTATATATCTAATGTCCATGTCTAGAAGACGTGTCATTCGGGGTTAACCTAGCAACCAGCTAGCGGCTAGCAGGCTAAGCAAACAAGTGTCCCGAACGAGCGCCAAGGCTGCTTCCCACATAAACTTCACCGAGCCGGCGAGCCACGATTTAAGTCACCGGGAAATTTTAAAACAACCTCCATGTTCCCAATGTGAGCTACGGATCGAGAACGTGTGCGAGACGGTTCCCTCGCACACGTGTCATCGCGATACAAAGCGAGTTAGCGAGGAAAAAGGGGGCTCCAGATGGGCATCATGTAGTCAACTTTCGGAGCGAAACGTGGGAACCCGCGTTACAGTCGACTCACCGTAGGCCTAGTTTAGCACTCCCGACGTACATGGCAGGCGTGTTGGGCGAGAATGAGGGGCGACGGCGCTTCAAAGCGACCAGCACACGTTTACCCCGAGCTTTCAAGTCCCAAATAAGTGATCGGAAGGGAGGGAGACTCTTACCTTTATTTCCTTGGCCTTTCGGTCTCTGGATTGGGTCCAGGTGATTCATGAAGGTTTGATTTATGAGAAAAGAGGAAGGGGAAAAATAGATGAAGAGATACTAGGTTGAGCTCAGTTCCGTTTAGCAGGTGGTCAAGGCCTACTGCTGCACTACTTAGCCACAGCCGCTTTTTGCCTCTCGAAGCTAAGCTATCACTCGCTAGCCGTAGCCGCCGCGCGATGCTGACAATTCGCTTCAGAAAATACCTCTCTTTACCTGTTCGAGGAGGCTGCTGGCTGACATGTCTTTTTTTTTTTAAACCCCCCCCGGCAGACTGCCCAAATATATTTCGAGCGGCAGGCTGGAGAATTTCGCGTAGCTACGGGTGAAGCGTAGAGCTGAGCGCTCCTATTTCCCTACAGAGCCTGCTTGGTGTCTACACAATGGCGGGCTGCACTTTGCTTGACAGACTTCTCAACATGGCTGGGCGGCCTCGTCAGCCCCGAGATGACGTTTAGTGACAACAAGCGAGCGCCCCCTTGAGTCGCGGAAGAACTAGTACAGTACGGGGCCTTCACTCCAAGATGGCCTCCTGTGGAAGATTCGGGAAATACATATTGTATTTACTTTTTCTCTGGCATATCGTCTGAAACGATTAAAATAAGTTTTAAAAAATATTTTTTTGCATATATTTTCTTTTAACTTGATGTATGAATATTCACAAAACCATATTATTAAAAAATATATCAACACTAATAATAAACCGTAAAACACTATATAAAATACATACACTGCGTATTTCCTAATAAAATATTTTTTTACTTTATTTTATTTTTTCATATATACTCTATTACAATATTATTGTTAAGCAACATGATAGCAAGTAATGTCAAAGAGTACTTCACATATATTAGTCATATGAAGCTTGTTGGGCAGTTATCGTTGGGCTCTATTAATTTAAAATCCAACCTGGCTGTACCTTAACTATCCAGACACTTTATTCCACTAAAACGAACATTTCTTGTAACAGCGTTCTCGTTCCACAGGGTGGAACACTACAGTAATTTTACGTAGTAGTACTTTTTTCTAGCCTATGCCACAAGTGAATGGCCATTGTGTCCGATGTTTGCGTATTGGCCACGAGGGGGCAGTGCATTACGTACAGACATACAAAATATGTAATTAATTTAATGCAAAAAAGAAAAAATCTTAATCATGGTAGAGGATTAATAAAATGTGTGTAAGTAATTTAGGTTCTTTCTGTACGAGTTGGTTCTTTTTTGGTTCAATGCTTGTATCTTTAACACTTAACACATAATTTGCATTGTGTGTTAGCACTAAGCGAGCAGACCTTTTCCCCATTATTTTGTTTTATTGGAACAGCATATCAGACCATATAAAAATGTCTTAAAAAACATTTAACATAACTCCCAGGAGAGCAGTAGTTACATATTAAATTACATACATGCATATATTTTAAAAAGAACATAAATGCATACTCATTAAGTTAACAATACATAAAACAAAAAGACATACATAAATAAATAAAAGCATTCAGATGTTGTAGAGCTGGGTCGCTTGTAAGTCGAGGTACCACACTATATTGGGCGAGGTCACGGGGGTCACAAAATAATCATGCCTCATCAAATTTTGGAAATGTGGTCCAAAATGTTGTTGCTGTAATGTTACTTCACCCCCTTAGTAGCTTCTGTATTAAGAACCGCTTGAGGCCAAAGGTTGGTCAGATGGCATGCGACTAAATTGCACCTAAGAACACATGACACGGGCCAGGAATAACCCCACCCTTACAGACGCACAAACACACACTCCAAACCCTCCGGCAGGGGTGAACAATCGTGCACGTTGGAAAATTACATTGTGCAACAGTTGGTGCTATTGAACAAAAAGGTAGATATGCAGAGAGCGAGTGCTGCAGCACGGTAGCAGCAGCAAAACCTTTGGACTTGTGAACATGCTCAGAAGCGGAGGCACGGCATGCATGGATCATATTCATCCTTTCAACTCTCAATCACTTTTGAGTGCTTGACTTGTCCTCTCTCTAGAGGGCAGCTGCCCGCCACGGAGTGGGACAGGTGGCGTGGCCCGTAGAAGAGTCCCGGCCAATAAAAATAACTGTAGGGCTCCATGATGTCACCCATGAGCAAATCATAGCTATGAAGAACCAAATAAATCATATCTATATATTTTACATTCATACTTGCGTAGCATCGTCAGCTCTAATAGACAGCGTGGCCCAATTAGTCATGGGATTCATCATTGGCATGTTGAACGACGTAACTGAACTGTCATGTAGTGTGTAAGGAGCTCGCACTAGTTTTCAACCAGTCTCCATGCATTTAAAAATTTTAAGTGTCACAACGGCGCAGGTATAAGGGCAAATAATAAGGTCAAATAAAAATGCTATGTTGGGTTATTTGATTATTCAATAGAAACATTAAATTCCCCTTGTGGTTATGATCTTTAGTCAGCCGCTACCAAACCATACAGAAAAAGCAAAGAGTAAAGAGTCTCTGTTCCTAAATGACGGCTTTATAAAATAAACTAATCTGCGTTGTTTTTACCGAGAATTGCCGTCATTTTTTGTACAGTTGTGCTGTTTTCGCGACATCTGCCCACCGGCGAGTGGATTGAACGGAGGGGTCAGACCGCTTTGGCCACTCGCATCCTCAACCAGTTGCCAGAGAGCGCGTGCAAACTAAAGCCGGAGTCTGATCTCACTTCCATACCGAGCATTCTGAGGCCACAACACCATGCTGCCCATGCGGAACCCGATCTGTCGTAAATCTTGCCTCTTTGACCATGTGACATGCCGAATTTGTGATTTCACCCTCCGTCAACCCCCACCTTCGATCCCGCGGCACGCAAATGTCAGGCAGAAGGGCGACAATTCCGCATGTCTCAGTTGCTCTTTCTGTGCATGTTGACCATACGCCTGAATAATTTTCCCCCTGGGCCCGTGTAGCCATGATATCCTGGTGTGCGTTTGTGTGAATTTGCGATTGTGTGCGTGCATAACTGGAGTGACCCATCTCCGCTTTGGCGGCGGGACACTTTCAGTAAGGGGATGTCTGGAATGTGGCACTTGTCAGCCTCCCCGACGATGCTGTTAATTCACATTCTGTCCGTTTCAAAGTGTTAGCCTTTAATAAACTGCAAGCGTTCAGGCTATTTAACTCGGACTGGGAGTCTCACCGGTGTGCTTAGCATCGCTTGACTCCTTTTCCTAACAAAGCTCGCTAGAAAATCCTTACTGCATTATTGTCTAATTAGCTTCTTAAGCTAACGGAATTTCACTAAAGCTGTCTAATTGGATGTTTAGTAGAAGACGTCTAAGTGCAGACATAAAACTCCCTGTGATAACAAGTGACAGGCATATAGCAGCTAGCTAACTTTGGGCGAGAGTTAGCATAAATCCTGGACTGGTTAATCACTTCGACTTCCCTTTGTGTTGGAAGTAACCAGGAGATTTTTCATAAATGATATGTCAGGCAGCCATAAAAGAAGTGACAAGTGACAAATACATAGCAGCTAGCTAACTTTGGGCGAGACTTAGCATACACCCTGGACCGGTCATTTCTACTTCCCCTTTGTGTTGGAAGTAACCAGGACAGTTATTATAAATTATGTGACAGTTGCGTCAATATCCTGTTTCAGTGTGAAAGACACAGCGGATGTTCTGTTACGGTTCTTCTGCAGTCATTTTGCAGGATATTTTATAGACACTCCCTCAGCTTTCTTTTATAATTATTGCTGCTTTAGCCATATTGCCCTGAACATGACATACTGTACTTTTGTATTTCTTTACTGAAGCTTCTGCCTGTCAGTCTATGTGCACAATGGGGAAGTTGTCCTGGGAAGAAAATACCCGCACACTTGCACATCACCGAGGATTTATCACCAACATTTGTGTACGGCCATGAGAGAGGCCAGACCTGTCCATATGTGGTGGCCCTGCATGTGTGTGTGTGTGCGCGCATGTTTCCGATGACACTGCGGAGATGATTTTGAGCAGCTGAAAAGAGTTTGTGTGGAAGTGCGCAGCTGTACATCTCTGTCTTGGACATATATACACACACACACACACACAGCAGTGGAATCCCAAGGTCTGACCCCCTTGAGACTAAGCCAGACTGAGACCTTAATAAAGGCCTTGTTGTTTCAGGGGCTCGGCTGGTCGGTTTCGAGTTTGGGTCTCTGCAAACTCATCTGTACTTTGCACTCGCCATTAATCTTATTTTTGCAGTATTCTTATAATGCTTATAAAGTCTCTGCATTTTACACAGTCGGGTATTTCTAGTATAAACTATTAACAGCGATGTCGTAATGAAGTTCTAAATAAAACCGGGTTGCCGTTAATGTGTCAGCTAGCCTGCGATCCGTCAGCCAATGGGAGCGTTTGCTCGTTCAAACTGCTTTTACGAGGGGCGGGGTCTGGATGGGTCACAGGGAGTGATGTAACCTCTGTTTATTTTCGGCATATACGTGTAAATGTAGACACACGCAAAAGCAAGCAAGCACACTCTCAGCCAAATTATTGAACATAGTGTTCTGATGTAACATTAATTATCAAGCAGAAAACAGCAATCAATTAGGAGTAAAACTCTTTTAATTGGTTTGATCATTTTTATTTGACATTTGGTCAGGTCTTTTTGTCACACATATTTGGACCAATATATCACTGTGACCTTTCGACCTGCCTTCCATATTTGTGGCACTCTTGGCACACTATCTAGTTGAATTCAGTTCAATTAATTGTCACATGACCTAGGCAAAGTTGTGGGCGTGGCTTAGACAGTATGAGAACAAGCAACCATTTTGGATTGTTTCGAATTTTTTGGCATCCATTGAACTGTTCAACTGGGCCTTCTGGTCCAGACATGATTCTGCTGGTAAGAAGAACGAGGTCAGAAAGTGGCAGTGAAAAGTCCGCCCCTTGCCATGAATACTATTAGTGGCATCTCTTGCCTTCCGTCAGCTGCAGCTGTTGATCACGCTGAACGCTTTAGCATTGCATCACTCCCCCTGAATTTGGCGCTATTCTCTCACATCACGCTAAAGCGGGCAAAGCTAAGCTGCACAGCAAAACAGTATTCAACTGCACGATTGCTCTCGGGAGCTTGTCCCGCTGCCTTAGCGCGGTGACAACCCGCCGCCAGCTATTCATACAATGCACGTCGCCGGCATAGCGAGATGTTGGTCATGTTCTGCGGCGCGGAGGACGCGAGCAGGAGGGGGACGACGTAACTTCCCAAGGAAGCTTGTCCACTGGCATACATCAGAGACATTCCACCTCATTTGACACTCGTCCATGGAATTCTGCACATTTTGCGCACTGTCCTCCAGGGCATTCCGAAGTGGCCGTCAAATAGACTGGCGTGGCCAAATAGCAGTTAAAACAAGAGAGTTGGGCTACTAATAAAGCTGCCTTTTCTAATTAAAAAAAGAAAAACTGCAACTTGCTTTCTTCAGATGAGGATTTTCATAATTGAGCAATACATTTTTAATACCTGTACAAAATATGCCATGTAGCCATACGACTACTAATTGGTAATAATTGAAGCATAGATTTGCACTAGCTGACTTTCTCCTCCATGTTGGTACAGTACGAGCAGTGTATGCTACCTATAGTTGACACCTACGTGTGGTTCTGTGAGCACACTAAATACTTGAGATGGCTCAAAGGTTTACTTGGCAACCAATGGCTGTTTTAAGAGCATGGATACACTTTCGGCTGGCCACACAACACAAAGGGAAATAAAGCGCTTGATCCACACAATCAGCAGCTCATTGAGTGATGAGTAATTGACCAGTGAGCAGCTAGGATGAATTGTTTGATTAAATAATGAAAAATACTAGCTGTCCTTTCTGATTAGTTGTTTTTTTTTGGTCATTTAAATATACAAGAAAATTTTCAATCAGAGCTTTCAGACTGATTTTAAAAAAAAAAACATCTTTACTATTTTTTTCTAGCATATGTTTTTGAGTTATCATTTTGTGTTTTTAGGTTTGACCTATAATAGCTACGACATTCCTGAAAAGAATGTTACCTGTTGTGATTTTAATATCATTCCCAAATACTAGATTACATATTATTGTCATTTTATGAACACCTGATGTGTTGAGAGAAAAAACGAGGGCACCTTCGGAATCGGTGCATATAAAAAATTTAAAAAAAAATCACAAAACTTGTGTCTCTCTCATTCTAAAAAAATGGAGTGAAACAATCGTGTAATTTGCACACTTGGCATTCCAGTCCATTTTCAAAATGAACAGAAGGTATTCGGAATGCAATGGGATCAGTGTTGGTGGTTGGTTGGTGGTCCGCAAAGTGGGAGGAGTTGGCGCAGAGATGTACAGGACAGTCCTACTTACCCTCAGCGCCCAACACATTTTGCCGCCGCAGCTGTTGTGGCGCCCGTGCACACCCGCACGCATTTGCGCACACTTAAGTGTGCTCCTTGAGCGGCGGCGACCGCATGTCCATTCAGGCTGCCGCTCTCTGCTCCGCCGCCGTCTTCTCGGGTTGCCTCTCCAGCCTGCACACACACACACAACGCAGGCAAAGTGGAATGTTGTCGCCGTCTTGCTGGGAAAAGTGGCATTCAGCACAAGAGTGAAGAAGACTGCGCTGGTTTACCATGAGCTGTTTGGATGTTATGTACCCAGCCTATGGACATTACGCCTCGTACGCAACCAGCGCTCCTGCTTTCATCAACACGCTACAGGTAAAAAAAAAAAAAATTATGATCATAATTATTATTAGTAGTAGTAGTAGTATACAAAAGGGATGAACTGTCCAGAAAATGAATGAATGAATGAATGTGTTATCTCAATTGTATTCTCAGCCTGAATTGTAGTGTGGATAAAAAAAATGTTCATCCCCCCACACTTTTCAAGTTTCAAGTATTGCTTTGCAGGTTGAGTTGCAAAAATGTTAGTTGCATAAATATACTTTGGAGGTAATACTAAATATGAAAAAAATATCTATATGTAAGGCTATAGTACTTTGTGCATATCTCTACGCTCATATAAATTACTATTTTATATATATATATATATATATATATATATATATATATATATATATAGAGCTGGTGTTTAGCCTCACTAGTAGCCAGCGGAAGCTTGTTAATTACTAGCTGGTGCGGCGGCGTAAGTAAGTAGCACCTAGCTCTCCATAAACTCTATGTAGAAGTGACTTGAGCGACGCACGCAAACATTTCTGGTTTACTTTTCGCTGTATTTTTATGTGACACAAAATGCACATTTTGTCTTGCAAACTGCAATGTGAAATTGATAGCTAACATTCAAAATCCAGTGTCCGACTTTACTGACTTGACAACACACAGTTGGTCTATAAATCTGGAAATGGATATCTATGACACCTGTCCCATCTCTTCTCATTGTTGTCAGACTCCCAGTGGTGTGAGTAGCACCTCACCTCCGTGCCGGGATTTTATGGACACTCCTAGACGTCCCGAGGGAATGTCCGCCGTCCAGGGCAGCGTCGGCGGACCGCCGACCTCGTCGTCTTCGGCCGCCTCATCTTCTTCTTCTTCCTCTTCCGCCTCATCTTCCTCCTACACGTCGGCGGCCCCGCGTCCCGACGAGGGCCCCAAGAGCAAGCAGGATGGCCCCGACGCTGAGTACCTGAATTCCCGTTGCGTGCTTTTCACTTACTACCAGGGGGACATCAGCAGCGTGGTGGATGAGCATTTCTCTCGAGCTCTCAGCTCCTATATGGACGGCGAGGGAAAGCGGCGCGCTGCGGAGCAACAGGTCGCCGGTACTGCAGGTATGGTGGACGTTTGGATTATACATGAATTTAAAACGACTATTTACAGGTCAATTCCAGTTCCTGTAAATTAGTAGATTCACATTTTTGAGGCATATTAAAGACTATTTTATGCTGGTCATTCTGACCTCACTTTGTCTTCATGCATAATGTCAATATGACCTAGCAGCCTCACAGATGCTACATTTGAAAGGTGGCAGATTCGCCTGCATGGTATCTTTTTGGACCACACAGGATGAGCATCAGACAGGTGTTATTTGGAACTATTCTCAGTATGAGAGGTCAGAGGTAATGAGGTTCACGCGAGCTGAGTAAATTCAAGGGTGGCCTCAGGGTAACGCGGTGGAAAGTCAAGACTGATCACAGCTGGAGAGTTAAATTATTTTTCCCTCGAAAAAGAGTCAAACCTATATATTATATATATATTATATCTTTTATATGATATATTTTTTTATTATACATGTTATATTTTTTATTTTTTTCCTGGCTAAAAATTAAGGCTCATTTCACTTGTGTCACAAGGTGCCGCAGCACCTTTAAAATATCCAAATGATGTTTAAAGTCGCACTCGCCATTGCATCACTGGTCAGCCCACCTGCATGCGGCCTTTCGGACCACACTTTAGTGACGCGTCATGTCAATACAACGCACGTCCTGCCTCACAACAGATGCTAAGTTTGTCCACGGCGCTCAGCACAAAGCCCCGCGGCGGGCGTATCCTCCTTCAAAGACGTCACCCCCCCTCGCCCCCCCACAATGGCCGCTGTCAGATTTATACGCCATGTGATCGGACACTACCCCTCGCAGCGCCACGCCGTATCTCTTTTCCAGAGGAATATCTAAATATAAAAGTCTACTGCTGAAAACGTATAACGGCCCGCTAACATTCTGTCAAGGGCGAGGAGGAGCAGGACGAGGAGGGGTGAGAGGGCGCAAAAAAAAAAACCAACAGGTGGGGGTGCAGGGCACTGAAGAGAGGGGCAGCCGGTGCTCGCATAGGGTCACTGTTGTGCGCGCTTGAGTGTCTTTTAAGACCTTCATGAGGACCGAGTTGACATGATAGTGCGAGATGTCACCGTGGACGGTGATTTAAGACTCTCGGGGCTGCCTCTAGGTCACGCCGTCTGCCTTATATAGATGGCGCTCTGGGATATAGGCGCCCTCGCAAGCTACATGTGCTTGTGTTTATTTCTGTGTCTTGTTGGAGCTAGCGCAGTGTGACAGTATGATCCAATGGGGAAGATATCTGGGCAAGAGGGCTAAGCCATCATGTGACTGCCATCTACAATTCGCCACGCACCCGCTTCTCTTTTTAAGCCTCGTTTCCACCAGGCTACAGTTCAGTTTGGTACACGGCTATTTTTTGTTCAAACAGAAGCACTTTTTCCATGGGTTGCACTCAATTTATGATCAAATTGACAAATGAAGTGACATTTGTGAAAGTGCTGGATGTCCATCTAATTGACAGTCTCTCCATCAGACACACCTTCACCGAGCAGCCGACGGAGTTTCCCCCCATCCTTCTGGGACAGTAACTACTCATCACCTCAAAGCCGCGCACACTGCGAGACGGCGGCTCCTTCCTATTCCATGGACCCCTACGCGTCGGGGCTACACCCGGGCCTCCCCCACCCGCACTCTCACCCGCACGCTCACCCCCACCCTCACCCGGCGGAGAGCTGGGGCTACACCCAGGCTCAGGCCTACGGGCCTCCAAGGCCTCTCCACGAACTGTACTCGCCTTCCACTTTGGAGCCCCACTACGGGCCCCTGCTCATGCCCACTGTTCGGCCGGCCCACTTGTCCACCTTGCCGAGCCACTACGAAGTAAGCAAGCTGGAGCCCACGGCCACTTGGCCCGGCCTGCTACCTCCGGGGGACGTCGGGCAGACACTGGCCCTCAACATGGATGCAGGTAAATGAAAACATGACTTATAAACTTATAATTTTACTATTATTGATGTATGAAATTGATGTTTTCTGCATTTCATTCCAAATCCATTAAAAAATGTCAGGCGTACTCGCATTGTATAGGGCAGTATAACACTTTGTAAGATATTTCTGCCATCTAGTGGTGATGGGTTGTAATACAACTCAAACTGCCACTGCACAATTGTAACCCATGAATTCACACATTTTTAAAAAATATAATTTTAGATTTTTTCCTTTGAAAAAATCAAAAACGATCGCAATCCTAGCGAATGCACCAGTCAACACTTGTTAAAAAGCACGTTCGGCGGAAATAGGTTCCATGACAACGGGCGCTTGGTTTTTTCCCGACATGCTCCTAATCACTATTATGCTTTCTCAGGCCTGCAACAACACAAGAAAGGCAAGGAGCTCTACTGGTTCTAACGAAGCCCACATTCACATTGACCACAGCCAATTAGTCCCTGGACCTTCTCCGCTATTGAACAAGTGTGTCCCCTTTATCCCATGCACACAAACACACACAACTGGCCTCCCCTGACAGCCTGGCTCCTGGTGGATGCGAGTGCACCATGGAGATAACGCATAATCTGGACCGCCTTCGCCATGTCCCTCTCCGGAGGCAGACCCTGGCACAGGGAGACGCCATGTTGGACCCAGAAAAACAGACTTTCGTTGATCAAGGGATGGACTTGGGGTGTGGGTGGGGGGGTCGTTCCAATGTGCCTGGTTATCTCCATTTCAAGCTTTTGATTTGCCATTAGCCAAAATTTCATTTGAGAAGATGGGGATTTTTACTTTGTTACTGAAGAGATGGTGTTTGTATTTATTGGTGTTTTATTTGAATTGTTTGCTATATAGGCCAGTGCTTCTGCTAAGATTGTGGTTGGGTTTCTTGCTTTGTTCCAAAGAGATGTCACACAAGGATTTCTTTGTGGCCATTGTGATCATTTAAGGGAGAGGTCACAATTTTTTTTTATGTTCTTTGGATTTGTCGCATTTAATCCTCCCTTGTTTCAATCAGGAGCCTTTCGTTTCTTTTGTGCGTGTTATTTCTTTCTCCATTTATTTTGTGTCCAAAAAGATTGTGATGTCAATAAATATTTTTATGGTAAAGCAGCAAAATAAGTCATTGATCAAATAATTGAGTTGAGAACTTTCCATATGTTGTCATCATCCTTCAATTTAAAAAAAAAAAAATAGACTAACAAAAATGTGCACCCCCCAACTTCAAGTTAATGTTTGAGCATAAAAATTGTCACTTCAAACAATTGTTGTTGCCTAAATTGTGCTTGGAAATCTTTTGCCGCAATCCCAACAAAGAAACATAGATGTGATGAAGCTGGCCTCCTGTCTCCATTTTGAATTCCTGTTTGCATTCACACTTTGTCACCTATAAAGTGGCAACGAGCGGCGAATGCCAACTATGCGGAACCGGAGACGACGCCGAGCATGCCAGCTATGTGCCCAATGTTGTTGTGTTATTGATCCGATAATCAGATTATGCCCGTCTGGGCCACTGTCACAATTTAGCGGCTGCTATGTGTGAATCCTACCCTGCTTGCAAGCATGCGTTTGGACGCAGCCAACTATGTGATTGGCTCTAAGCTGGGCAAATACATACGGTAATGAAATTAAATGAGTTAGCCATCACTGGTCCAAGCATTTATAGTGCCTTTTTACACTTGACTTGCGGTTTGTACATTTCACACCGGATTTGCTGGGATGTATTTTGCTGTTGCTATGCGGACATAATTATTATCACGTTGTAATCATAAACACAACATGACATTCATAACAATTATGTTTATTACGCAATCCAGAGGAAAATTAAAGTACAATAAATATTTTGATTGAGATTGCTTTGCAAATTCAACCAATATTGAATGGGTTTCAGTGCAACTACACTAAAGGTGAAATGCTGCCCTCTGTTGATCAATTTGTAACATTGCAATGATGATACTGCGGGCTACAATAAAATCATAAAAAGAAATATTTGAGAAACAACACGATTTCTATAACTTATAAGGTAAGAAAACACGACAAAGCCGGTTTAATTTGTGCGTTTCAATTCTGGGCAGAAGGATTGCATAATTATCACAACCTTGCAACTTGACTCCCATAAAGTTAATGTTTCATTTTCACAATAGCAAACTAGTTCTCATGACTGTCGTGCAAGTGAGAAGTAGAAAAAGGATGTGGGAAAAGAAAAATGTACACTACTGGGGGAAGTCTCGGAATTCTGCAACTTTCTTCCTTGCTCATAACAGTTTATGGGATTTTTTTTTTTTTTTTAGCAAAACAACAAGAGCTACAGTGTTGTACTTGACCCAATTCAACAGCCCATCTACCTTTTCCACACAGATATAAGTATAAACTACACTATAAAATAAACTATTAACAGATTTAAATATAAACTCTAATGCAGACTGGCTTTTTTTTTTTTTTACTCGGCATGCTTTAGTAAATTGAAATGCCAACCGCATTTGCCAAAACTGAAAGTGAGAAAAAAAAGAAAAAAAACAGTTTGGAGTCATAGTTCACTGTAATAACCGAAACATCTGCTGACTTTCTAATAATCTACTCTAGATTCCCGAAAGAATTGCACCACAACGACCAGTCATGCTTCATTTCCCCATTTCAATGATTGATTTTTATAGGCTGCTGACAGCCACCTGACTGGACACACCGCAGGTCATATAAAAAGTGAGCTATATAAGAAAATGTCCTGATGCCTAAATTCCTGGTTACATTGCAGTTATCGACACAAACACACAAACACACACACCGAGGCAGGTAAGCAGCTCCAAAAGCGCACACACACACAGTGCTGGCGGGTGACCTTTGACCTAACATCGTCCTTAACTACAGCAACTTAAAAAAAGATTTTAAATTTTTTTTCCATTTCATGTCAGACAAGATGAAGCTGCTTCTGCTTTCTGCTGCCTTTCTGGCTGTGGCCAGCTGTGCGAGCATCTCCCTGGAGGATCTAGAGTTCCACGCATGGAAGCTCAAGTTTGGTGAGGCATTCATTTGTCTTTACATAGCATCCAGCTACCGAATACAAACCGAATCGAAAAATAAACTTGCCTGACACACACATCAGAATCAGCGACGATAACTCTTCTGTTCTGATTGGCAGGGAAGTCCTACAGTTCGCCGTCAAAAGAATCTGAACGCAAGGACATCTGGCTAAACAATCGCAAACTGGTGCTCATGCACAACATGCTAGCCGAGGAGGGCATCAAGTCCTACCGCCTCGGCATGACCTTTTTCGCGGATCTGGTTAGGGAAACTCGCGAGCCGCGTCAAATGCAAATTCTTACGACTAATACGTTTTTCTACCAATCAGGAAAACAAAGAGTACAGGCAGTTGGTTTCCAAAGGGTGCCTGCTGCACTTCAACACTTCTATCCCTCGGGAGGGTTCCACCTTCCTGTCGTCGTTCCACGAAGCTGACCTGCCACACACCGTGGACTGGAGAGACAAGGGATACGTCACCGATGTCAAGGATCAGAAGCAGTGTGGCTCTTGTTGGGCTTTCAGCACAGTACGTAAAATGTCAGTCGCCTCCCAGATTGCCTTCTGACGATTAAAATTGCCTCTTTGTTCAGACGGGATCTTTGGAGGGTCAGACCTTCAGAAAAACGGGCAAGTTGGTGTCTCTGAGCGAGCAGCAGTTGGTGGACTGCTCTGGTGACTTTGGCAACATGGGCTGCATGGGAGGCCTTATGGATGACGCCTTTCAGTACATCCAGAAAAACGGGGGAATCGACACCGAGGAGTCTTATCCTTACGAGGCTGAGGTAAACTAAAAGCCTTCAGGTTATTAGCGCAAAGAAGCTACATTTAGCCGGTATCAGAGACATTCAGAGAGTCCTGACCGGTCCACGGTGGCCATTGGGAATTTGGGCAGATTCATGAACGGCCGGTCAAAATTTTTAAGCATCAGCGTCTTTTGTCCCCTCATCAAAATAGGATGGAAAGTGCCGCTACGACCCGGCCAACATCGGTGCCACCTGCACGGGATACGTCGACGTGAAAAAAGGCGACGAACGCGCCCTGAAGGAGGCAGTGGCTACGGTCGGACCCGTGTCGGTTGCCATTGATGCTTCGCATGCCTCCTTCCAGCTTTACGAATCAGGTGACGGACATTAATGGGATCCCAGTGATACGTAGAAAATACTTCAATCTGAGACTCTCTTTGCATTTGCTGACAGGCGTCTACGATGAGCCACAGTGCAGCAGCTCGGAGTTGGACCACGGAGTTCTGGCTGTAGGTTACGGCACGGACAACGGACAAGACTACTGGCTGGTCAAGAACAGGTAAATTACTTGCCAGTGTTATTGTTATCCAAGTCCTCCTGTATGTAGTTTATTTACATTGTTAATGGCTAAATGTTATTTAGCTGGGGTCTCGATTGGGGAGACAAGGGCTACATCATGATGAGTCGGAACAAACGCAACCAGTGTGGAATCACGACCGCAGCAAGCTACCCCTTAGTGTGAACACGTTTGGAGGTAAAAGAAATAAAATTAAAAAATCCCAAAATACTCACAAGCGATTACAATTTGTCATTAATAATGTTTTGTTTGTTTGGATTCTCAGGGAAGGAGCCAGAGGAGAAGAAAAATCACAGACAATATTTGATTTGATAAACTTGTACTTTGTATCTTCTGACCTTTTTTTTTAAATTTTCAAATATCAAACTGATTACAAGACCTTTATCACAAAAATTTACCCCTCTTCAAATTTATATAAAAGAATCGGACTTGTTGAACAGGTTAAGATCTTATTCTGGTATCATTCATCTGTGCTCTATTAAGTTTCCACAAATAAAACCGCAAAGCCTGAAAGGATTCATCTCATTTGTCAAGGCCAATCGAGTTTGAGTGCTTTTCATTTTACTACCTACTATGAAACTCGATTGCATATCACATGACGTTGAGAACATAGAAACACGTATTTTTCAAAGTGCTGAAATGAAAAAGTTTGTTATCTACATGACACCGAGGAGGCTAAGTTCAAACTTACACTGTGGGCTTTACAAGTAGCTCCTCCTAACTCTGCCCCTAGTTGTCATGATAAGAAGATTTATTCTCCTGTTGGCACACTCCATGAATTTAAGTGGCTAAATTGACAAAAAGGTTTCACTTCAGTGGGTGTTTAACACGGATGAAAAAAACCCCAGCTAGTTGGGCTCATTCATAAAATTTCAAGTGACTTAAGTGCTGACCTCATCACCATTTTCCAAGCAGTCTGTTAGGCATTGAAGAAGGATCATCAGTGACCCCATATTATTATTATTTATATTTTAAAACTACATTTTTAGCTCTATCAACTAGTGTAATAAAAGATTACCCTCGCTAGATGGCGCCACTTGACTGCTGAAAAGCAGTTTAACATCTTCGGGCTGGTTTCCATCAAAGTGCAAAGTCAGATGTTTTGCTTTGATTATATAAATTTTATTCAATCAATCAATCAATCAATCAATCAATCAATCAATCAATCAATCCGACTGAACGACCATTATAATCGAGTTTAATTGTGACAAATAGATGTCGCTCTCTGCTGGACAAGACTTGGCGTCACCGTGCTGGACAGTGCAATAAGAAATCAAGTGAAGAAAAAAAAAGGCATTCTACATCTACAGTGCTATACTTATGAAGATAAAGTTCCGCGGAAAATCACCAATTTTTAGGAAGAAATATGAGGAAAAGCTCAAATTTTGCTTTGACTTTGGAGGTATATTTTTTGTCGGAATGAGGAACTGTACTCCTGCAGGTGCATTCAAATTTTAGGTTATATTCTTTTCCCCTGCTGTTTTGCATTTCTATTCAGGTGCATGAACAAGTAAAATCCCGCGGTGGCATCGATCGTCTATCAATCCCATCCCTCCTTGCTTGATCTCTCCATCCTCTTCCTTTATCCAAGCTATGCATTTATCATGAACAGTACACCCGCTTATTAAGTGAAGGAGGCACAATGTGAGAAAACAACAAAAAGAGGAAAAATCAGCCAATTACACCCCGACAAAGCATTTTGCATGTCATTGTGTTGGGAATTCACGCTTGATTGACTGAAAGGCTTCTACCGAGCGCTGGCGAACAACATGCGGGGAGATGCCGGGGCCGATTCCGCCTGATGGATTGAATCATGAGCGCTCCAAACAAACACACGTACAGATCAAAGTACAAACACACTCTCTGCCTAAATTGTGCTTGGAAATCTTTCGCCGCAATCCCAACAGAGAAACGTAGATGCTGGCCTCCTATCTCCATTTTGAATTCCTGTTTGCATTCACACTTTGTGACCTATAAAGTGGCAACGAGCGCCGAATGCCAACTATGCGGAACCGGAGACGACGCCGAGCATGCCAGCTATGTGCCCAATGTTGTTGTGTTATTGATCCGATAATCAGATTATGCCCGTCTGGGCCACTGTCACAATTTAGCGGCTGCTATGTGTGAATCCTACCCTGCTTGCAAGCATGCGTTTGGACGCAGCCAACTATGTGATTGGCTCTAAGCTGGGCAAATACATACGGTAATGAAATTAAATGAGTTAGCCATCACTGGTCCAAGCATTTATAGTGCCTTTTTACACTTGACTTGAGGTTTGTACATTTCACACCGGACTTGCTGGGATGTATTTTGCTGTTGCTATGTCGACATAATTATTATCACGTAATCATAAACACAACATGACATTCATAACAATTATGTTTATTACGCAATCCAGAGGAAAATTAAAATACAATAAATATTTTGATTGAGATTGCTTTGCAAATTCAACCAATATTGAATGGGTTTCAGTGCAACTACACTAAAGGTGAAATGCTGCCCTCTGTTGATCAATTTGTAACATTGCAATGATGATACTGCGGGCTACAATACAATCAAAATCATAAAAAGAAATATTTGAGAAACAACACGATTTCTATAACTTATAAGGTAAGAAAACACGACAAAGCCGGTTTAATTTGTGCGTTTCAATTCTGGGCAGAAGGATTGCATAATTATCACAACCTTGCAACTTGACTCCCACAAAGTTAATGTTTCATTTTCACAATAGCAAACCAGTTCTCATCACTGTCGTGCAAGTGAGAAGTAGAAAAAGGATGTGGGAAAAGAAAAATGTACACTACTGGGGGAAGTCTCGGAATTCTGCAACTTTCTTCATTGCTCATAAAGCAGACGTTGACGTTTATGGGATTTTTTTTTTTTTTTAGCAAAACAAGAGCTACAGTGTTGTACTTGACCCAATTCAACAGCCCATCTACCTTTCCCACACAGATAGAAATATAAACTACACTATTAAATAAAAGCGGCCGAAATGAGTTTTCTCCGCAGGATGTCCGGGCTCTCCCTTAGAGATAGGGTGAGAAGTTCGGTCATCCGGGAGAGACTCGGAGTAGAGTCGCTACTCCTCCACGTTGAGAGGAGCCAGATGAGGTGGCTCGGGCACCTCATCAGGATGCCTCCTGGACGCCTCCCTGGGGCGGTGTTCCGGGCATGTCCCACCGGTAGGAGAGCCCGGGGACGACCCAGGACGCGCTGGAGAGACTATGTCTCTCAGCTGGCCTGGGAACGCCTTGGGATCCCCCGGGATGAGTTAGATGAAGTGGCTGGGGAGAGGGAAGTCTGGGAGTCCCTCCTGAAGCTGCTGCCCCCGCGACCCGACCCCGGATAAGCGGAAGAAGATGGATGGATGGATGGATGGACTATAAAATAAACTATTAACAGATTTGAATATAAACTCTAATGCAGACTGGCTTTTTTTTTTTTTTTACTCGGCATGCTTTAGTAAATTGAAATGCCAACCGCATTTGCCAAAACTGAAAGTGAGAAAAAAAAAGGTTTGGAGTCATAGTTCACTGTAATGACCGAAACATCTGCTGACTTTCTAATAATCTACTCTAGATTCCTGAAAGAATTGCACCACAACGACCAGTCATGCTTCATTTCCCCATTTCCATGATTGATTTTTATAGGCTGCTGACAGCCACCTGACTGGACACACCGCAGGTCATGTAAAAAGTGAGCTATATAAGAAAATGTCCTGATGCCTAAATTCCTGGTTACATTGCAGTTATCGACACAAACACACACACCGAGGCAGGTAAGCAGCTCCAAAAGCGCACACACACACAGTGCTGGCGGGTGACCTTTGACCTAACATCGTCCTTTACTACAGCAACTTAAAAAAAGATTTTAAAATTTTTTTCCATTTCATGTCAGACAAGATGAAGCTGCTTCTGCTTTCTGCTGCCTTTCTGGCTGTGGCCAGCTGTGCGAGCATCTCCCTGGAGGATCTAGAGTTCCACGCATGGAAGCTCAAGTTTGGTGAGGCATTAATTTGTCTTTACATAGCATCCAGCTACCGAATACAAACCGAATCGAAAAATAAACTTGCCTGACACACACATCAGAATCAGCGACGATAACTCTTCTTCTTCTGATTGGCAGGGAAGTCCTACAGTTCGCCGTCAAAAGAATCTGAACGCAAGGACATCTGGCTAAACAATCGCAAACTGGTGCTCATGCACAACATGCTAGCCGAGGAGGGCATCAAGTCCTACCGCCTCGGCATGACCTTCTTCGCGGATCTGGTTAGGGAAACTCGCTAGCCGCTTCAAATGCAAATTCTTACGACTAATACGTTTTTTTCCCAATCAGGAAAACAAAGAGTACAGGCAGTTGGTTTCCAAGGGGGGCCTGCTGCACTTCAACACTTCTATCCCTCGGGAGGGTTCCACCTTCCTGTCGTCGTTCCACGAAGCTGACCTGCCACGCACCGTGGACTGGAGAGACAAGGGATACGTCACCGATGTCAAGGATCAGAAGCAGTGTGGCTCTTGTTGGGCTTTCAGCACAGTACGTAAAATGTCAGTCGCCTCCCAGATTGCCTTCTGACGATTAAAATTGCCTCTTTGTTCAGACGGGATCTTTGGAGGGTCAGACCTTCAGGAAAACGGGCAAGTTGGTGTCTCTGAGCGAGCAGCAGTTGGTGGACTGCTCTGGTGACTTTGGCAACATGGGCTGCAAGGAAGGCCGTGTGGATGGCGCCTTTCAGTACATCCAGAAAAACGGGGGAATCGACACCGAGGAGTCTTATCCTTACGAGGCTGAGGTAAACTAAAAGCCTTCAGGTTATTAGCGCAAAGAAGCTACACTTAGCCGGTATCAGAGACATTCAGAGAGTCCTGACCGATCCACGGCGGCCATTGGGAATTTGGGCAGATTCATGAACGGCCGGTCAAAATTTTTAAGCATCAGCGTCTTTTGTCCCCTCATCAAAATAGGATGGTAAGTGCCGCTACGACCCGGCCAACATCGGTGCCACCTGCACGGGATACGTCGACGTGAAAAAAGGCGACGAACGCGCCCTGAAGGAGGCAGTGGCTACGGTCGGACCCGTGTCGGTTGCCATTGATGCTTCGCATGTCTCCTTCCAGTTTTACAAATCAGGTGACGGACATTAATGGGATCCCAGTGATACGTAGAAAATACTTCGATCTGAGACTCTCTTTGCATTTGTTGACAGGCGTCTACGATGAACCACTGTGCAGCAGCTCGGAGTTGCACCACGCAGTTCTGGCTGTAGGTTACGGCACGGACAACGGACAAGACTACTGGCTGGTCAAGAACAGGTAAATTACTTGCCAGTGTTATTGTTATCCAAGTCCTCGTGTATGTAGTTTATTTACATTGTTAATGGCTAAATGTTATCTAGCTGGGGTCTCGATTGGGGAGACAAGGGCTACATCATGATGAGTCGGAACAAACGCAACCAGTGTGGAATCGCGACCGCAGCAAGATACCCCTTAGTGTGAACACGTTTGGAGGTAAAAGAAATAAAATAAAAAAAATTCCAAAATGCTCACAAGCGATTACAATTTGTCATTAATAATGTTTTGTTTTTTTGGATTCTCAGGGAAGGAGCCAGAGGAGAAGAAAAATCACAGACAATATTTGATTTGATAACAAACTTGTACTTTGTATATTCTGACCTTTTTTTTAATTTTCAAATATCAAACTGATTACAAGACCATCACAAAAATGTACCCCTCTTCAAATTTATATAAAAGAATCGGACTTGAACAGGTTAAGATCTTATTCTGGTATCATTCATCTGTGCTCTATTAAGTTTCCACAAATAAAACCGCAAAGCCTGAAAGGATTCATCTCATTTGTCAAGGCCAATCGAGTTTGAGTGCTTTTCATTTTACTACCTGCTATGAAACTCGAGTGCATATCACATGACGTTGAGAACATAGAAACACGTATTTTTCAAAGTGCTGAAATGAAAAAGTTTGTTATCTACATGACACCGAGGAGGCTAAGTTCAAACTTACACTGTGGGCTTTACAAGTAGCTCCTCCTAACTCTGCCCCTAGTTGTCATGATAAGAAGATTTATTCTCCTGTTGGCACACTCCATGAATTTAAGTGGCTAAATTGACAAAAAGGTTTCACTTCAGTGGGTGTTTAACACGGATGAAAAAAACCCCAGCTAGTTGAGCTCATTTATAAAATTTCAAGTGACTTAAGTGCTGACCTCATCACCATTTTCCAAGCAGTCTGTTAGGCATTGAAGAAGGATCATCAGTGACCCCATATTATTATCATTTATATTTTAAAACTACATTTTTAGCTCTATCAACTAGTGTAATAAAAGATTACTCTCGCTAGATGGCGCCACTTGACTGCTGAAAAGCAGTTTAACATCTTCGGCTGGTTTCCATTAAAGTGCAGTCAGATGTTTTGCTTTGATTATATAAATGATTTTATTTAATCAATCAATCAATCAATCAATCAATCAATCAATCAATCAATCAATCAATCAATCAATCAAGCAAGCAAGCAATCAGACTGAACGACCATTATAATCGAGTTTAATTGTGACAAATAGATGTCGCCCTCTGCTGGACAAGACTTGGCGTCACCGCGCTGGACAGTGCAATAAGAAATCAAGTGAAGAAAAAAAAAAGGCATTCTACATCTACAGTGCTATACTTATGAAGATAAAGTTCAGCGGAAAATCACCAATTTTTAGGAAGAAATATGAGAAAAAGCTCAAATTTTGCTTTGACTTTGGAGGTATATTTTTTGTCGGAATGAGGAACTGTACTCCTGCAGGTGCATTCAAATTTTAGGTTATATTCTTTTCCCCTGCTGTTTTGCATTTCTATTCAGGTGCATGAACAAGTAAAATCCCGCTGTGGCATCGATCGTCTATCAATCCCATCCCTCCTTGCTTGATCTCTCCATCCTCTTCCTTCATCCAAGCTATGCATTTATCATGAACAGTACACCCGCTTATTAAGTGAAGGAGGCACAATGTGAGAAAACAACAAAAAGAGGAAAAATCAGCCAATTACACCCCGACAAAGCATTTTGCATGTCATTGTGTTGGGAATTCACGCTTGATTGACTGAAAGGCTTCTACCGAGCGCTGGCGAACAACATGCGGGGAGATGCCGGGGCCGATTCCGCCTGATGGATTGAATCATGAGCGCTCCAAACAAACACACGTACAGATCAAAGTACAAACACACTCTCTGGTGAGCTTTTAACAGTGCAAAGGTGTGCAATCACATTAGTATGCATGGAAAGGAATGCATACTGATTTTCACACTCAATATAAACAGTGTGCTATAGTAGTGGGAGGGAGATGAAGAGGGAGCAGAAACTATACAGTAAGAGAAGCCCACACTCTTACTTGCCTCCTTTTATAGTATCGCTTCACTCGATGGAGTTGTATAGAAAAACAGATGGATTGGAAAGAAAAGAAGAAAAAAAACTCCGCAGGGACAAAGGCGTGTTATGTTAAGGCGTGTTATGTTAATGGCCTGACTCTACGACAGATGTTAGTTTTAATCCTGTGATGTGTTGCTTGCTCTGCTTTGATTCCAGCGAGATTCACATCTTCAAAGTTGTTGTTCACTCTTCATTTTATTGCTTTGACTATGAAAGGCACCGATTATTCATAAAAAGATCCTGTTATTTGTGTGACACCCTTTGCGTGATCAATGTCAGTAAAATGCAAGCTGAAAACTAGAGCAGTGCTTGATGCGGGCCCAAAGCGCCTTATCGTTAACTAAAACAATCAGTGTTTGGAGAAACACCGTTTCGCTGCTCTGTAAGAACAACTCCGACTACTATTATTTAAAATTAAAATAACAGAACTGTAGTCCTCAAGCATAACAACCCGAACTAGAAAGCAGGCGGAAATTATATGTCACAATTTGCCACAATATAACAAAACTCCACTCCTAAATAACTGAACAACCGTTCAAAAACAAAAAGCACATTTTCAATTTTCTTAGCCACCAAGTATGACAGTCTCAAGGCACTTACATTTGTTGACGAATCAGTTTCGCAGTCCTCATTGAACCAAATTGGGCTCCATGCGTGGTAATCACCTGTGGCCGTGACTCCATATTTCAAGTCTGTGAAATGCATTTTTCTTTTTCTTTTTTGGTATCTTGTGCTGAATCCGCACAGAGCCTTTTCAAATTCTTCGATTTATTTCACTCATTTTGATAGCTTGTGCATTTAATATTAGTGTCAAGCGACCGGGACAATTAACTTGACACGCGTCAAGAGTCAGTCAGACGGATGTAACAGAGAATCCGGTCATTTTTCAAAATAAAATATCTTTTAAACTGCCGCAATGAAAACCCGGAAGTGCTGTAAAAAAATATTTGTGCGGCCGTTCCTGTAACAGACACTCACATTTATTGCATATATTGACACCGCTCCTGTCAAAGACACATTTATTGCCTGTATTGACATTTATTGCCTATATTGACATATACAATTGATAGTGTATTGAAAATGGGTGTTATCATTATTTGCAGCACTGCTCTTTGTGTTTTGTATCACCGGGCCAACGACATGACCCCTCCTTGTACAGACTTATTTGCCTTGCATGCACCTTGTTACCTCCTGGCTTCCCTCCATTGCCTGACCCATTTTCTCACCTCCCGCTGCCATCGATAGCAGGAGCTAATAAGGCAATTAAAGCCTAATTAAAGGAGTCTTCAGATGATGTCGCTTATTTCTTTCTCTCTCTCCATCTACACGGACCAGTGCCACAACATTGAGAGGGAAAAAATATATCATGAAAGACTAGAAGTTTTTTTCTTCATTGCCTCTCACCTCAAGGTTGCTGGTTCTGTGTGTTTATCTAAGCGGCCCACTCGTCGTCCAGAATCAAAGCGCTCGGTACATGATGTCAGACGGGGTTACCGCGCTGCTCGGCATCCTGAATCAAAGTTGCGGATTAAAAAGGTTAGATAAAGGTGGCGGTGCAAGTCAGATCATTTATTTGGGAGATAGATTTGTCCATGGATTTATGTATGTCGTCGTGTACCAACGCAAGGGGTTGTTTGTACACTGAAACAAAATCTTTGGCCCTAAATTAAAAGGCCTTTAGAATGCATTAGCCTTGTGGTAATTACGAGAAACTCGATTCGGAGGAAGACGACGGCCAAGCTGGATGACTTAAGCTGCAATGCTAGTAAATGGACTGAGAGTTAATTTAGTGAGCCGGAGGGTGAAACAGCCGTCACTGAATGGGGACGGACGCGCCTCCATTTGCAATCTCGATACCCTCACTTTGCTTTTCAAGCCTTTCAATTACATCGCTATTGCTAGATTATTAGGGTTTTTTTTCCCTCTCAAGTGAGTCCTGTTTTTAAGGGTAACCATAAACAACTGCTCGTTTGGGTTCATTTCAACATAGTGATCAGGCTCAGTTTTAGGCAAGATTTGTTTTTAGTTTAGCACTTGGTGTGTATTTGAAGTTAAGATCCAAATGTGTGAGTGTGTTCGTGACTGCGCGTGGAGTGGGCGTGCATCGTGATGGCGCTGCCGTGACTCCCATCCTCTGGGAGCCAGATGGAGATGGAGCGAGCATCTACGCCCAACTCCAATTGACACGTCTTCACACAAAGATCTCAAACCGTCCGAATTCCTTCTTTCATTTTTACAAATCACTCACAAGTAAGGCTGGTTGTTTGACTTAATGACCCTGAGTTCAACCAAATCTCAAATGATCAAACTTCTCCAGGATAGACTCCAACTCAGCCAGGACCCTGAACAGAATTTTATGATGTAACTCGTTACTATGGTAACAATAGTGGCCCTGTGATTAGCACGGTAGATTGTTGGGAAGAATGTTCATATTGCGAAATGTCGGCACTAAGCCGGTAAGTGCTAACAGGCCGCCAGAGAAATAGCAGATGCCGTACAAATTGTTACCATCAAGCGAAGCTTTAAGAAATGACGTGCTCATAAATCTGGGAATCGACTTTCTGGAACATTCCCATTAACCACAAAAACAGCCACAAAACATTTACTAATCAATCTTTCATGCTTGTATACAAACATGAATTAGACTCTTTTTTTGCACCCCCCCGGTGATAAGTAGTCACTGAGAATTGCCTCGTTATTTTACAATCATTCTTTCATCACCTGGCATTTATGTGTCTGCTCCAATCCTGCTGAGTAGGTATTAGCTTGTTCCTCATTACTTTATAATTGCTGACTTTTTGTGCCCCCTCAACAAGAAATGAAAAATGCTGAGTAAGTCGCTTAAGCGTGGATTAAGTGTCACTCCTTGAAGTCCAATAGCCTGCCTTCCCTCGGCTCTGTTTTAGCTTGCAATCAAGTCGCATACGCGACATGCTTAGCAACATGCTTAGCAAAATTGCTTATTATTCTGTGTCAGGGCAAGGAACTTATTCATTTTAATCATATTTGCTCCGACTTGACCGAGCACGCAGGGGGTACTACTGATTGCTAACAAGCAGGATGGCTATTAGCTGGTGGTCAGTGCTAGCTAGTTTTCCACTAGCTTGAATCCTACTCAACATTATAATTAGCACCGTGAGTGACTATGACATGTCGCTTAGTTTTTTTATGAAGCTAAACCATTTTTTTTCTTTTTTATGTGAACTATATTTCGGATTTAAACTATTCCTATGGGCAATTCTAATGATTTTGTTGGTTCTCAACCCTGCTCTGTCTTTACTAATAGAGCTAAGTCAATAATTCATGTATGCGTACTACATTCCAATTTATTTATTTGTAAATCAGGCTGTGATGACGCAAACTTCCAGGCCAGCCCGGTGTGCGCTGCAAAGGCCAATCAAGCGATCACACAAAAGGGGTAAATTACCATATTCACAGTAACAAAATGGCTGCCTTAATTGCAGCTGTGTTCTTCACACCTCCTCATCACCATTTTCCTCTCCGCCAACAGCCCTTTTTTGTTATTCTTTTGCATTTCACTTCATTCCTACTCCAATCAGTCATCAGATGGCTATTGTGTGGATGCGGGAGGGGGTGTGAGAGCTTGCAGGGCTCGAACGAAGGCTGTCATCGTCGTGGCGCTGCACACAATGAGAATATCAGACCGGCACACTTGGCTTGTCAGTCTTTCTGTTTTGTCGCTCAAACGGTCCCCGTCGTGACAATTCTGTTTGTTTCTCGACATCTTTTGTGCAAAAGTTCATCTCCATTTTTCAGACGGCTCGCTTGTCACTTTGCAGTCCCTAAATTGTTCGTCTGTGAGCCAAGGAAACATAATAGTAACTCCAATTTGAAACCACAAGACAGCTCTGATAGTCCCATTATGCATTTATCGTCATAACTTTTAAATGATCAATTTCCAAGCTGAATGTGAAAAGGACTTTTTGTGGTAAAATTATCGCATTTTTCGGCAAAGAGTCAAGCAATTTGATCATTTTAAAAAATTGCTATTTGATATTATGGGGGATGTAATTAAAGGATAATTGAGCAAATGGTGTCAGAAAAGTTCCAGGACTTTTCTGCCATCATTACAAACAATCTCAGAGCCACGTTTGCCGTCTTCCATTGTTGCTCATAGTTTGTCTTTTCTCGTTTGCATTGCGTCAACGATGTAATGGCATCAGTCACGCTTGTGGGAAGAAGGAAGCTGTGAGCGCAAGAAGGGAAGGAAGGAGCTTGTAAAAGAGTCCCAGGTGGCTTACACAGTTGCGCATCGGAGTTAAACTGAGGTCTTGACTGCTGTACGGCAGAATTTCCATACAGCCGGAATACTCAACGCCAATTTGCCGCGAGGAGCAGCAAGAGGTTTTCTCTGTCGGCTTAAACCGATCCACCCCGTTGTTCAATAATTCAAATTTATATTTACTTTTAAATTGGACATGGCTCATAAAACAGCAACTAGGTGAGTTTTGCAGAAAACAGAATATAAAGCAAATTTGCAAATACTGAATACACTGTATCCATTGTTTTTATAAATGAACAATTTGTTCACGTGAGGGAGCTTCGTTACAAATTAAAGCTTCCTGTCACATTTTTTTACCCCAATTGTCATTAGCTAACGCTCAAATATGGATTTCTATGGTGCACTGACAGTGCTAAACACACTAACCCTGCTTGCCTCATAAACAATAAGCGATTCAACGTGCCTTGTTCCCACTGACACTTTAATAGTGTGATAAATTCAGTTAGGAAGATGTGATTTTAAAAAAAAAAAAAAAAAAAAAAAAAAAAAACAGCCCGAGGATATTTACAGCGCGCCGCAGCGACGCGACTTATTATTATGTATTGCAGATAGATCTAGTGGAAAACAACAACAAACATGCCGTAGCCTTTTTAAAATGTGAGGCTGAATTAACAGCGGTGCACTTTGTTGTGCTCAGATTGTGAGGCCTACATAAAAAAAGATATAAAAAAAAAACTGCCTCGTAATTAATAATCCTTGATGGGGCTTCTGGTGGCAAGCTAAAGGCTCATTAGCAGACGCTAACTAGTCCCTGGTAGCTGGAGATGTTGCTCTCTGATAAAGAATAGACTAATTGGCTTATTACATTCACAGGCAAAGCTCACCAGCGACCCGCACGCTGACCTCGTTTAAGGAGGTCACTGTTTAGAATACGTGTTGGCAAACTGAGGTCACGCTGTGGGAATTTTCTCGCATAATGCCCGGGCCCGATTCGAATCGTATGTCGTGGGCAATGGAAAGGTCTCCAAACAAAATAAATTGTGAGCTAAATAAAGGAGAGTGATGAAGAAAAAGAAATGACAGTGAGGTGTGGCTGACCCGAAAGAAAGTCTTTGACGCGGGGCCCACGTGCCGGGCGGCAGAGGTGCAGGACTGTGACACCAGAACTGAGGGCTGTGTCATCCATCACCGTGGCAACCCGGGGTGTCAGCGCCGCAAGCTTGGGGGACGTGGCGGCGGTGCCGGGGCAGATGGGAAGGGAGGACGAGACCCAGTACCTCCTTCAGCGCCAGTCTGAGGTAGGGAGGTGGGACGGAGGCCAGGATGAGCACACGACACACACACAAGGTAAAATAGAGGCTAAAATGTGTGTTGACCTTCGACCTTCACTGTCTCTGTGTCCACTCCGCAGACAAAACTGTCTGGAAGAAGAAGTGCAGCACATCCATCATCGCAACCCTCACTACTCTGCCGACAACCAAAGTCTGGCTCAAGTGCATGCATGGAAAAGAGAGAGAGAGAGACAGAGAAAGAAAGAGTGCGGGTGACTTTCTCAATATTTCAAACATTCCAAAAAAATGACCACAGAGGCTTGCTAGTGAATTAAATATATCATCAAGTACTGTAAGAGCAAATAAGCAATGGGTAGCATCCCGTTCAATTAAATTATATCGGTGATTCAACAGTTCATATAAAGCTGTTGCAGTTAAACCCAAGTCCCTCAGGTGCAACTATTTTTTTTTTCTTCTTCTCCCGAGTAATTACTTTTTGTTTAACTCCAAATAAACAACACGGCGCAGCATTCAATTACTCCCGTGTCAGATGTGCTTGCGTCACATAAACGGGAACGTAACACTTCATTTCATTTAAACGCGCTAAGTCAGTCGCCGTTAGATTGCAAGGGGGACATTAAAATGTAACTCAGTTTGTAGTCTGCGTGGGAAAAGCCAATCATCCCAGTGGAGAGCAACGCTGTGATATCACAAATTTCTTATAATCAAGTATTTCGCATTGAACCCACTCAAGAACAATTTACCCCAAAAAGTTACTGCATTTACTTAATTAACTTAAATGTATTTGGTGCCTTTTTTTGCAATCCTGCAGAACACTTAGTAGTAAAAAGAAAAAAAATGGAATTGGGAAGTTAAACACTGTGCAAAAGTAGGTGGCAAGCCCTGTGGAGAGCCTCCCAGCAACATCTAATGATAGATTCATCAGCTCTTCTACAACACTGCTTGTTCCAGCACATTTTAAACTGCGAGCAGCGACACTCTTTTTTTTTTTTTTTTTTGCATACAAATATGCAAATATGTTTTGAAGTCCCTGTGACACACTTTGAAATGCCGGGACTGTTCAATTCCACCATTTAGCACACTTGAGTTATTTGGCCAGAACATATTGGAGCACATGTTGCCAACAGACACAGAGAAATACTTGACAGTCCATTAAAGCTCTTCACAAATTCAACAGGCTCCATTAGTGCAAAACCAGGCTCAGGGCGGTTCATGTTTTTGTCTTTCTGGAAATTTCTCAAGGAGGCCAAGCGACACATTACGGATTGGTAGGCCACTAAATACAACAGCTAGGGGTGAGCAATTTTATTCCCTAAAGGGCGACAAGAAAATCTGGAATGATGGTTCAGGACCATGTTGCATAGTATATATATTTTTTTTGCAATGACTATTTGAATCCACACTTAATAAAAATTGCATGCAAGGCAAACAGAGTATGGGACAAACGACATAATGAGTTTGATTGATTGGTCCTCTTTGCTAATTGCATACAAAATGAAACCCATCTCCGGCTATTCCTGGGAGTGATTATAACACTTTGTGGGGCTAGGTGCTGGCTGAAGCATGAAAAGCTGTGAAGAAAATCTGCTTTTATTGCGACATTAGTATGTGGCTCGCATCCTGCTGATACGCTGCTAATTAGCCTCAAGCTCACGACGGGCACGGTTCCAATTAGTGGTCGATGTGCCCTTTTCAGTGCACAACAGTCATTCCCGTGTGTGTGTGCGTGTGTGTGTGTGTGTGTGTGCAGTGACAAGCGGCCAGTTCCGGAATGTCAGCAGAGAGGTGATTTTTTTTTTTTTTCCAGGGCTGCAAAGAAACAAGAGTGTCTGACGAGCCGATTTAAAATGAAGAATTTGGTATACAGGATTTTTTCCCCCAGAATGTTTTAGAAATACACTGTAATCTATCAGTTATTATTTTTTCTTTGCAAAACGTTGGATTTGACAGAACTATATCAATCCCTTGCTGTTAACTTGAGACTCGTAGCCAAATGCTAATTATAGCATCGCCTTGCACTGTTAATAAATTAAGTACAGAACCCCAATTGCAATCGATCTCAAGAGGAAAGTTTGTTTTAAAAGAAAGAAACACCACTGTGACACAAAACCTCAGAGATTTCCTGAGCTTTGCTTTTGCTCCTCTTCTTTATTCTCGTCAGTGGTAGGTCAGCTCATTTGTCTTGAGGCCTTCTCAGATGTCAGAGCAGAGCGTGGCTCAATCGATCAGGGAGACCAACTGCCCTTTATATGTGTGTTGCGTGTGTCTTTGTGTGTGAATTTTTTACCAAATAGCTGAGGCTAGGTACTACAAAAAGTGATATCAAGCAACTTTTTTTGTGTGAAGACTTTTTGGAGGACATTTGAGACCATCTGTTTGTGCCGTTTGGCAAGAGCACTGAGTAAAGACGCAGATTGCGAGGTTACCATCTCTTGCTAGTCATTATCCGGCTTGAGTAACATTTCTACTGATAGATTTTATTTTATACTTCTGTTTGACAACCCAATCCACGGACACAGCCGTAAGCGAAATGGATGTTTCGGACGACGGATCATGTTAGAACGTGGCAACATGAGAACAACTCCCTGGCAACTCTTGCGCTGATTGCCACTCATTGTGTCGATTTGAAGCCCATCCAGCAGCAGATGCACAGGAGGGGGAAAAGGGGGGGAAAAAAAAAAACAACTTCCTTGGAATAACTGATTTGGGTGATTGTGGCGCCTTGGCAAAAGGTATGCAGCCACTGAGTGCTTTCCAGATTAGAAATGTGGCAGGTGATGAGGCTGCAGGCAGCTCTTTCGCCCATCAAATCAGCCTGAGAGCTGCACAAAAATCAGGCTATGTGTGCAAGCCCCGCGGTGCAAATCACCACTGAAAATGAGAGCGGCTGACAAAGCGCCCATTGGATAGTCAACAATAATAACACGAGAGAGACAGAAAAGGCTGTAAAAGAAGAACAGAAACTATAAAACATATTTCAGTGTATTACTAAACACAGTTCAATGTTTTTGCGAAGACACCTAAAAAGGCAGCCTGGCCAATCACAGGACAGAACAACAATCTGATATCTTACTGGTTACAGTACTTAATGAATAATAATAAAAAAATACCAAGGCCTTAAATTTCCTTATAGACAGTTGAAGTTTCCTGCCAATCTAAACATAAAACAAAAAAAGCAAATAGAACAGAGAGAATAAAAAAAAAAATGTTTATATCCAAACCATCAGAAGAACTTTAACATGTGTAGTTTCACCTTTGACCACTAGATGGCAGCCCACCTATATTTAATTTGTGATGAAGTAAATAAATACACAATTTATTTTCTATAATTAGGTGGATTTATATCCTTAAAGTATTTGTACAATTTTTTTTAATTTTTCCTGCTCTCTGTTAATATTACACTGTATGTGTTTAAATGTGTGTGAATTATTTCAAAAGCTTGTTTGATGACATTAAAACCATAAGTTCCATTAATAATCATATAAAAACTTGCCAATGGGGCATTTCTGTATCGCTGATTTCACTTATGGATATGTAAGCCCTAGCATAGCAACAGTAACCAAGAAGGCAGAGTTTTAATGAAAGGCCAATTAAAGCAAATGCCTGCTGCCCTCAAATTGTCCGACATGTTGTTTCTGTTTGCTTTTTGCTTCAACTTCAGCGTGATGACAACAAAGGCACACAATCATGGTCACGCTCACTCAAACTTAAGTGGCAATAAGATGTTAAAGCTTTTCAGGTGAACATTATTTTGCCGTCCGTTATTGTTAAGGACATAAAGGAGCATCCATCCATCCATCCATCCATCCATCCATTTTCCGAACCGCTTAGTCCCCACGGGGGTCGCGGGCGTGCTGGAGCCTATCCCAGCCGTCATCGGGCAGTAGGCGGGGGACATTTTTGCATTTATTTTTTATGGTACTCGGTTGACTTTATAAAAATTGACAGGAATAAGGTTCGCCATCCCCGATCTAAAAGTTACCGCTACTCTTCCTATTGCTCAACTCATCAATGGCTACAGAAAGAGCCAAATCGATGGATACATTGTCAGCATTTAACACTCGGCACGATCCAAACATGATCCATTGATCCGTGCGTCTGTCGCGCTTTGTGTGGAACCGTGCCCGCTGACCAGTTGCTTACAACAAACAAATGCCGATAAGCCAATCGTCTCTGAGATTTTCATTTGTTTGGATCCTGAGTGGCTCTTCTCTTCAGGATAAAATCCAAACTGGCTTTTTTGTGCTTTATCATCAAATCGAAATGTATCTCACTGTAAGCCTGGAAAGCGGACTTTAACCCGATGATGATGTATATATTAGCGGTGTAACATAAAACGATTTGAATGGGTTTTGATATAATTGGATCATAACCCCACTTAATTGAATCGAGTTGAATCGTCTTTGAATCGAATCCCACCCCATGTCTCGAGATACGTCTTTTATTGGGGAGATGCTTGCCCCCTTATTCATGTTTAGTTTGTGTTGGCTGGCTGATTTTTTTTCTTAAATATTCATTTTAACAGTATAGAAAAAATGGACAATCTTAGCAGAGAATGTTCCACAGGAAGTTTCGAGCAAGGACAGATAAGCTGAGTGCCGCCACGTCCAGTGGACAGTGAAGCCAGTCCGGGCATAACTACAGGTGCTTTAATTAGAAACTAAATAATGAAACAGAATGGCGTGCGCCTGGAGCGTAAAAAATAGAAGCGGCGAGCAGACGGCGGCTGGAGAAAATGGTTCTTAATCTTCACTTTGCGCCTTGAAGCATGTTAGGTTTTTAATGAACGAATGGAAAGCAATCACCAACGGTGGCGCATTCATTGTGCGGCGCGACGACTGACCTTTTGCATTTTTAGCAAAATTTGGAAAATGACATTGCTTTAGCTTATTTTCTTCTACCTGTGAGGTTTGCCCTTCATCTGACAACCCCGGTAACGGTTCACCAAACGTTCCTGACATTGAGCTGGCGGCTCGACGTGATTTTGTTTTCTCCCCCCCACCGTGCCATTTCCAATTTTAATAGAAGTGCCTCTCTGTTCACCTGTGTTGAGAATTAAAATGGACTCGTTGATGGGTTGGAGGTGCCCGAGCGTTCATGGTTGAGTAGCCTCTCATTTCAAAGGCTCTCCAGCTTGAAGGTGAAGAGTGCAATGGCGATGTGAACTCCTCCAAATGACTTGTAAGAGTTGTTGTTGCTCTTGTTTAAGGTGAGTGGGACTCACACCAAGTCAGTTGGAGCTCTTGCAAAATTGAAAAAAAAACTTACATATTCACTGTTTCTGTTCTCAGGTCAAAATCAAGTGAAAAATATTCAAGCAACTTTTATATTAATGACAAAAACTGATTTGAGTTCATGAGGTGAGTCAGTTTAATGCTAAAAAAAATTACACATCATGTCTGTCCTTGGCCAGAAATGGGCACAAACAAGCCGAAAGGCAGTAAAATCGAACGATGCCTCGGGGGTTATTATATTTAACATGATGTTGGGTAAATGGTAATATAAATCTATTAAAAATAAAAATAACTATATAGGCACTAAATTGGAAGTGCAATATAAATCCAGCAGGAGAGAGTTGAAATCATGTCCACTTTTAGGAGTCATTAAAGGAAAGGTTGCGTTGCGTGCAAGCTTTTCAAGCAATATTATTAAAAAAAAAAAAAAACATGTGTTTATGATGTTAACATTCTGACACATGCTAGGCTCTAATGAGGAGCAAAACCGGCCGTCCACTCACAACTCGTAAATATGGAAAAATAAGCATCTTTTCAAGTGTTCAGGTCAACCTGGGCTCAGTTGCAGATTTGGCAGCGTCAAAAATATATTAAATGTCATTCTTCAACTATTTTAAAATGTTCTGTTGTACGGGTGCTCCAAAGGTTAGCCATGTTTAAGCTATTCTCGATCAAAATAGATTTTTTGTATGTTAAACGACAGTTGTGCTAATAATTCACAGTCCGTCTCCCATTTGCTAACAACTGGATTATTATTTTTTTTTGCTGCTTGCGTGCGTGCATTAGTGTGGTCCTAAATTAGCATGTGCCAGTCTTGAGGGCCTCACGCTCGTCATTCATGGCCGATTAAACCCGACCGGTCAGTCAGGCGGCGCGCGGCCTCCGATTGCATTCAAGCTTGCTCGGAGACACGTTTAACCAGAGGCTAAATAGTTGCCACCCTTTGCTATTAATGAGCACTGACATGACTCCTTTACATTTAGCTAAAACGGAATCACTCATTTCTATTATGAGACTCGCTTGAAACAAATACAAAAGTAGTGCTGTTTCTGTTGTGTCAGCACTTTTAGTATGACAAGGGGGACAAAGTGCAAGTCTGCTGTAAAATATCATTTTTGTTTGGCTGGAGCAAAGTTTGATCAATTTACCATGAGCAACATTAGCTTGTCATCACCTCGCAACCTATTTTGCTAAAAGATTACAAAAAAAAAATCTATAAAGCAAGATTATTTTTCACTCATTTCTCTTTTCTTTCATTTCTTCTTCTGCACTTTTATTTGACGCTCCATCTCCGTGGAGTAGATTGCAATTCGAGGCCTCGGCGGGAGGCTGGACAAGCGTATTAAGGCGAGCGAAATAACAAAGCGGCATGAAGGCAGGTGTTATGCGTGAAAAAGTGGTGACCGAGTTGGTGTACGTGGCGCAATGGTAAATCGGGAGATATCAAGATGCCGTATCGGTGGCAGCAGGAGCTTAGTGTTGACGCAGCAGGAGGCTTGCGGACGGGAAATCGTGTTAGGGAGTATCACGCTGTCACAAATCACATTGCCAACTCCTGCCTGCGATTGAAGCGCCAACCTTCTGCTATCCAACCCGCTTCCTTTTCCGAGACATTCCTGGTCACATCGAAGAGCGATGGACGAGGTCGCCCAAAATGGCAGAAGAGGGATTAGCGGACCGGCGGTGGGATCGAGAGGCCTCCCCGCTGCGGAGGAGCAGCTGGTCAGCAGGTTGGTACGGTCCGACTCCATCTGCCGGTCACCCGCTGCACCTGACCCGGGACACTATTGCCAACTCGCTGCCTTTTTGCAGATTTATGTCGTTAAATATGGATTTTGACACTTGATCAGAATCCAGTTGTGGGCAGATGGAGCAGTTGTGAAAACAGAATGATTTTGGCCGCCTTAGTTTGAATGTGTGAGGAGCAAGAACGCCAGCTGTAATGTACGATTCAAGATCTACGTACATTGATGCCAAAATAGATAGAAATTCAGACAAAATAAACATAATCATTGAGGTATTTGTTACTAATTGAGTTCTGATGCTCAGATAAATGTCCCTGACATGTTCTTTGTCATAGTGAAATAGAAAGACCATTGTGGCACTATCGTTAGCTAGCAGGCTAGCCATTTTTGCGCTAAATTATGCTAACCAACCACACATTCAGTGTGTGATCAACTTTCTATACTATTTATTTATTTTTTGACCCTCCACAGGTTCTTTTGGATTAAAAAAAAAACGCAGTCTTTTGGGGTATTCTAGCAGCAAAACCTCAAACTAGAAGCTTTTGTCATCATTTCAACTCAGGTCAGTGGAAGCTACTCATGCTAATCCCACCAGGCCGTACCCTCGCGTCTTAAACATTATATTGGGTTAGAAGGATTGACATGGCAGACAAACTACAAAATCAACAGAATAAACTGTTGGTAATATTTTTAGTATCTCAAAGCACTAGTGTATTTTCTGTGACTACCGTACAGTGATGAACTGCACGGCAACAGGGTCTTCTATACCATTTGAGGGAAATAAGCTTCCGTCAAAATCCAGTTATGTGCCGCATGTTATTTTCTCATATATAATAGAACCAAGCCGACTTTTGATTTCTTTGCCTCCTCTTCATCTCATTGTGCCCTGCTGTGCCACCACGTCTCCTCGCGTTGTTTCATCTTCCACTTCTGCTTTTTCAATTGTCATTGATGATACACCCGCTCGCATCAACTTCCTGTAATGGGCCTCAAAAGTCTGCACTTGCCAAAAAGAAACAAACTTTAGCTTCAATCGTCATATAAAGTCTGATGAAGAAAGATCACAGCAGAAGTGGAACATAATTGCAGGACCCTGGTTGACTTCCAAGTTCATTGAAAATTTTCCAGAATAAATTTTGCCACCCGTCCGTCATCTCTAAATGACATTTTGTCAAGACTATTTTAGGATGTCAGTAAATTTCACCATATGGTATGACAGTGTGAGAAAGCGTCGCAGCAATCAGACAAGACTAAGCCCAGGATAAAAGTTTAAATGTATTTTCAAGTCCCTCGTTAAATGTGCATCTTTGAAAAGACTATTTGGGAGCTTTCCAAGAAATGCTTTTCCCCCAAACCTTCAATCAGCCCACTTCTGTCACAACTTCCTGTTTTATGCCTCGTCTTTACCCGAGTCAGCGAGCGAAAACAAAATGTATTTAGTTTTTTTATTCAACCTCAACTCCAGACGACGTTGCATTTGTTTTTTTTTGCTGCCGAATGTCTCTGACAGCTGTTATGGGGTTCCTGTCAAAGAAAAAAAAAATACATTTCTCTCTCCCCCCAAAACAGTCACGAGAACAAGACGGGAATAAACAGAAGCTAGAGTGGAGGTACGATCCGCTCCAGAGAGCCAGGCAGGCGTTTGGAAAGGTTAAACATTCCGAATAGATTTATTTTTTTTTTTCGCCCACTGCTCCTTTATGTTTTTGAATGTTGAGTTTTGGGGCTTATTAAACCCAAATGAATCATCTTTGTTAAAATGTACATTTAGATAAATTTAGGAAACCAACATTTAATTGTATAGCCATGCCGAACACACAGATGTACCAAAAATTCTCATGGAGCCATGCTAAAAAGACACATCCTGTAAATTCTCCAATTTTGGTTTAAAGCAGCCATTTTATGGTCGATTAGGCCATTTCCTGAAGAGGAACTTGCCCTTGAGATTAGTCCATTTGCTACCAAACTTGAACAACATTTACGAGACAGATGAGTAATTCGCGACAGCAAAAAATTTTGAGTATTCAGCATTGCATGTGAGCCGAGCATGGCAGCAAAATTTGACGACTCGTCATAAAACTCACTTCCACAAGGTCAGGGTTGGACCAAATGTCTTGTGTGTGATGAAGGTTCTGATAAGAATCACAGGCTGCCGCTACTTGCCGTAACTCCTTATTAAAGGACGACACTTAGTATGAGGCCTGGCATAGCCGATGAATATTTATACACAATGTAAGATTTGTCTGCAGATTATTATGCGTATGGTTTAATGATATCAGTGGACTAATGATGCCCCAAAGAAATCGTAGCTACAGGCATATGCAAATATGCCAACAGAAGAGCCATGTGTCTATGGTAACAATAAGAAAAGATGAAAATCAGAGGGTGTCTGTAGATGACAAGTGATTGCTAAAATATTTAAGTAGCACGTGTTGAGAAGAACTGAATAACAATAAACAAGATTATAACGGACCGTGATGATGATACAAACAATCTGCTGATCCGACGAAACGGATGACTTGCGTTTTCGTCGTGCCTTCCTGGCATTTAATGTGCTGTCGCATCACCTTCCGCTAATGAACTTAAAGCGAGACCGTCAGGGACGTGACCAAACTTGATAGCCAGCTCGGAACGAGCGCAACCGCAAAGGGGGTGGAAAGGTCACGCGTTGTCCAAGATGCTCGCTAATGATGCTGCTAACTGCCTAAATAAAAAGGGGGAGGGTTGGTGCTGACGCCGAGAGTAAAACGAAAACAAAACAGAGAATTAGCTGTAGCCTCCAACTGCCTCTAATTTTCACTTCCAATTTCATTGTATTTTCTTGCAAAGAGGATGAACACACCGTTTTGTAATTGACAGAGACTCTCCACACTTGGCTTTTTGTGAAATGTACAGTAATATTTGAACGCACACTACATACTGTATTGGTATGGCTGGATTTTTTAGCAATGCTGCACTGAGTGCCCATGTTGATATCCAAAAAAAATCTGATCTTTCCTCGGAACATAATCCACAGCGCGTTTGCCTATCAATGGCCTTCTGTGGTTTGGGAGCGTTTGTTTGTGTCGCCCTGGCAAATCGTCTTCCTGTCGTAGCCCCCTGATGATTTTCTTCCTCCGTGCATTCATTAACCCGCAACCACTTCCTCCGTCTGCGCACCCCTCTGACCTCCTTCTATTCTTCCTCTTGGCTTCCGTTCGCTTTGGCTGGTGTGAAACAGGAAGCGAGGCGTCGCGGGATGCCAGCATAGACACACACACACACACACACACACACTGGAAATGGGCGCCTGCAGGGATCTGTATGGCCTCTCAGATGCCCACAAAAGGGACGTGGACCCTTGAAAAACAATGGTTCTCTATATTCAAACATGCTCAGATGTGCCAGCAGTGGCCACCTGACCATTAAAAACACCCACACACACCCACACACACACACATACTGTCACTGTCCTGTATGAGACAGGGTCGGCCCCACAAAAAAATTCTTATTTCAGCAAGAACAAAACCATGTCACAGAGATTTTAAAATATGGGGGGAAAAAATATATAATATGTCTCCTTAAAATATGCTAATCAAATTTTCTGAGACGCTGCGGTGGCACACAAAGCGCATCTCAATTTGCACGGCGTTTAAAATGTCAAGTTGTTTGTTCATTTTCAAAGCGAAGCCAACCATTTGCTTAATTCGCCGCATGCTCTTTTGGTCACGTCGCAGCCGGCAGCTGACAATGACGTTTAATGCCAGCTGCAAACGTGAGGCAGATCTCTTTTTTTATCCATTTGTGTCAACCTCTACACTATTTCTATGTTGTGTGTGTGATGAATTTGATGTTTTGCGAGGATTTGTCAGGTCCAAAAAGCAGCCGCGTGAGGATTGATAGGGGTTATCGTTTGAGAACACATCATTCATCAAGACTTGACAAATCCATATCTGACAAAAAAAAACATCACCATCGTCACAAAGGGTCACGTCGACCCTGCATGCGTGCGTGTTTCAATCCTGATGAAATCGGAGGCACGTTTGTGTGTGTGTGTGTGTGTGTGTGTGTGTGCAGTCAGGCCGGCGGTGTGGTCGGGTCTCCATTTGGACGGCGAGGCGGATTGACAGCGGCGGATTGGACAATATTTATCTACAACTCCACTGAGGAAAATAGTTTGTCCCCGGTGACATTTTCATCGATTGCAACATGTATCCCGCAACAACTGAAAAATGTCTAATCTCATGACTTGCGTTCTCCGTCTGGGTCAGGATGTCTGCTGGACAGGATATTCTCACTTTCACACATGGATCCATTTTTCCATATCTGATTAAGTCACTGAAAAGTTTCTATTTTCAGGACGATACGTAATGAGCAAAATTTGCGTTAAACTCACCATCATAAATACATCGAAAATAATTTAAGTAAAGCCTAAAAAAAACCAATGTGGCTAAAAAATGTCAATCTGGTGTTAAGCCCCGCCCACCCCGTCGACACATCTGTTAGTCAATGCCCCCCCATGAGGAAAATGTCTCACTGGATTCGAAGGTAAATGCCAAACAGATGTGGCTGCGGTCATGTGAGCACAAAATTTTAATCTTTTCAAATACCAATTGTGTTTGCCAAAAGGATCTTTGGTGACTTATCGAGAAGTGTCTTACGTAATGGGAGTGGATATTTTATATCATTATATATGTCAGACTTTGGTATTGCTATCAGCTTTTTTTTTTTGCGTGGGGGGGGTCTACCAGGGGGGTTCCCAGCAGCGCCGCCGCAGGCCCATCTGTTCTCCATTGGCGCGCTGACCCACACCGCAGCTGCCCTGTCACAACATTGTTATTTAAAGATACAGCGCAACCTGCCATTTGCAAAGCAGTCGCCCGAGGAGCTTGATTAAGATGGCGGCCTTGCCACGGCAATTGTAATGAATCTACGCTCATCGACATTACTTACTGTAAGTCCGCATTGATCTGCTGGACTCCCTGAGAGACAAAGATGTAGGAGGCCAGCGGGATTGAGGATTTGTATTCATTTTGTGCGTGTTGCAACTCAGTGGGTCAAGGTCAGGAAGTTAAACTTGATCAGAAGCACTGACCTATATTTACATTTCTTCAGGTTGTACTGTGAGCGTTTTTTCATTTATTTATTTATGAGTCAGATTTTGGCTTTTATGTGCTATATTCCACAATATTACCAATGTAAATGTTGATTTTATCATTTAAGTGCGGGAGATTATTCATAGATTTCCGTCTCTAAACTGTCCTTCACATCTCAGTGGAGATATTTTGGCTCAGTAAAAAATTGAAATCGCAAAGTAAATCCTTTGATGCTTGGCTGAAATCAAGTCTTTTGAGGTCAGAAACGACGACAATTTGGAAGCATATTATTCTGGAAGATTTTTTCGTCCTACTCCAAATTGCTGAACTTTCTAAGCGCTCTAACTTCCAGGCAGCTTTGTACAAAGTCTCCGGAATGTGATGTCATGGCCTCATTTGACTTCAATGCTACACTCAGTTCGTCTGTGGATGAATCCCCACGAAAATATCCTCATTCAGGGAAAAAAAAAAACAGGCAGGGAGTAAAAACGAGCAGCGAGACGGTTTCTCCGCCCTGTAACAAATGATTGCATTTTATTGTCTTTCTCCAGCCATTTCCTTTCTTGCCTCCGAGTCATTGGTGACCTAAACTACCTTAAACGTCATCGGACTCAAATAATCAGTGACTGATGCGGACTGTAAGGTGAAAGCGTCTCCCCTCGGGAGGTCTCCCGCTTGCTTATTTCAGGCAGGTTTTTTTTTTTTAATGTTTTATTGACAGGTTAGCGACAGTGCAGAGACTACTCTGAAAAGGAGCCACTGTGCTTATCTATGGAACATTAGAGGGCATGAATATAGATTTTTTTTTCTCCATTCCTTCCACCTGGCTTGTGTGTGTAGTTGTGTTTGTGTGTTTTGCCCTGACTCACCTTCTCCTTTTGAGTCCATTCTTGCAATAATCACAGCCACCATTCATATTGGATTTCGCTATTCTGTGAAGGTGACAAGGGCAAGGCGTATAGAAAGAAAGTCAAAAAAACAAAGGAAGAAAAACAATATTGGTGCTTTGCAAAAGACAGAGAAACATCGGCGGAAAGAACTGACCGACCGTCTCTTCCCCGCATTGATTCCCGGCGACAAAGATGGCGAGAGGGGTAGTATGAGGTGAAACTAAAGAAATACCCGACAAAAACGTGGCGAGCGCGGTGAAGCAAAACCTCAAGGGCGAGGGCGTAGTTGAGAAGAGGTCGAAAGAAAATTCACTCCACTGAATACTCAAGACAAGCTAGCGTGTGTTTGTGCATCCTTCAAGCAAGATTGCAGGCCTGCTGCGAAGGGCTCAATAATGAGGGGGAAATCGATAGACGAGTCTTCAAAAAAAGGAAGAAAAGAAAAATTGCAGGTTGCAAGGTTCCACCAAACAGCGCAGTATATCTCACAAGAAGAGATCTTTCGACAAATACCAACTACAATAACAACTTATAACATAAAATATCATATGGCGTTCCACAGGGTTCCATTTTAGGGCCCCTGCTGTTTTAATTGTATTTTCTCTTTGACGAAAGCATGGTGTTTCTTTTTAAATACGTCCTGCAAGGCAAAAAGTACACAAACGTATGAAATATAAATCTTGGGGTTTGTTCAGGGCGGCTGCACTATTACCTTTCTTAGCCAAAACAACTTTTGGTTCAGAAATATTGATATATATTTTTGTGCCAATGAGATTCCATGATGTCACGGCATTGCCTCAGTGCGCTTAGATTGCTTTGATGTCATCGTTATTGCTTTTGAAACGTATATGCGGAGCTCCGCTTACTTTCACTGGGAGCGCTGCAGTTTAATTGCAACCATGTGCCTGCGCTACGAGCTCGTAGCCATCAATAACCAGCTTTGTAACAAAAAGACAGCACAAATACAAATCACATTTAGACAAGAGGAGTGAAAGTACATGACATTTCGTTAGAAACTGAGTAATTCCTAGCTGGGCCACATGTTCAGGTTTACCCAGAAACAGGTGGAGAGGAAGTCGGGTTGTGGGAATCATTTCCCGTCTTGTCCAAGTTATTGATGACTAGTGGGAAGGCCGATTCGCTGCTTTCTAGTTCCATGTCTTGATTCCATATTCACTTGTAAGGTACTTGGGGAATGTCTTGCCAGTGAGAACATCGGAACTTTAGTCCCAACACTTTGGAAGCAGCAGATTTTTGGTTCTGTAGATTGCTACATTTCTAAGTCTGTCAGAAAAGTTCCAGGACTGGTGTCACAAAAGAGATTTCCCAGGATTCTCTGGTGTCTCCTTGATGGGTCCATTTGAAAGATGGAGATTCCCAGAAGAACTCATTTCTCCTGATGACACCACAATAAGTGTCGACTTTTTGTTCGTTAAGTTTTAACCCTCAAGACTATAAGCTCACTGCCATCCGCTGGCTTTTCCTCCAGTGGAAGCCATTACAGCGACTTTCTCTAAGCGCTTTAGGCTAATTAATTTATGGCACGGCACTGTGACATCCTTTCAGCAATTACAATGTGGTCAAGTCGTTCTTAACTCAATTCATTCAGGTTTTTTGGGGACACGCAGAGGCAAGTCGAGGCCTCTGGAGAACCACAAAGCCATGAGTGCTAATGTGTGCAGGAGGACAGTTTTAGAAACATAACCTGTGTCACTAGTAGCCATTTAATATTTTTTTTCTATATATGTATGTGTGTGTGAATTTCTGCATTTACAGAGCATGCACGTAAGAAGGGCGGGAGAAACAAGTTGCAGCGTAATGGAAGTATTCAGAGCTAACAACATTTTAAAAATATGGCCCGTAAAAAAAATGTTTGCTTACCAATGCTGCAGTTACGGCATTACTCCCACAGGCGAGTCTTTTTCCTCACTTGTTGTGCAGAGCGCCGTCCGCAGACTTTGCGGTAATTAAAGCTGGATGGAGCCCTATCAAGTAAAGCCGCTTATGTTTAATGCAGTCGGCCATGCAGACGGACGAGGGTGACGGTAGAGGGTGGGGGAGATGGCACGCCGCCTTTGCACATATAATCCCCCCCCCCCCCCCCGTCCTTCCCTTGTGTCCACATGGGAGAGGGATGGAAAGTGGATGTGGGGTGTGAGGGGGAAGTTGTCACGCTCTGGTATTCAGAGAAGTTAAAAAGCATTTGATCGTGTGTGTGTGTGTGTGTGTTGGGGGGGGGATTTCTGAGAGGGATTTGGTTCATGGATAGACTTCATTGGGCAACGCCATTGTGCAAAACGCTTTGTGTTGCACAGATCGGCTACAGTAAGTAGAGCGACCATGCCACTTAAACACAAGTATACACACACTTAAAAAACACACACTTGTTTGTTGACATGGCTAGAATGTGAGGTAATCACAAAATAAAAATGTGAATCCCCCAACATCCTTACCTGCGGCACCATTCCCATGATGTGCCCCTAATGAGCCAGGGAAGCTTGCCCTCAACATTTACGCCAACCTGAACACTTGAGAGGATTTTTTTTTTTCAAATACCGAGTCGTCTTTGATGCTATCCTCTCACTTTTTCGGTGGAATATTTGATATTCCTTCCCTAGTGCGTTTGATCCGTGAGCTCAGTATTAAACTACCCCGGGGATCAATAACACCCGCCTGGTCAATTCATTAGAAGCGGGCAGTGATTAATTAAGCTGTCCCGGCCATCGGAAGGCAGGAATTAACAGTTAAAAGAAGAAGGCGGGTGGCGAAACGTGAAGCTCGGATGGGAGGTCGACGTGTCCTTGAAAGGGGCGAGGACGTCTGACGGGTTAGCCGTTGGCAAACCCTTACACTGAATTTATTGCATTGTCTTCAGCTGTCCTCAACAGATGGATCAAAAATGTAAAAAAAAACAACTGGTGTGATATTTGGTGTACCCAAATAAGTCATCATTTCCTTGACGTCAACGCGGTCTTCTCAGCACAAGCCGGTTTCAAGCTAGCACAAAGGTGCACGCGTCAGCGCTATGACATTAGCATAAAGCTGAAGGGATCCAAATTACGGGCCCTTTCAAAGCCTCGCCAGCCAAATTGGGGAGAAATTACGAGGTGGCTGTCGCAGAGGGCTGACGCCTGCATAATTGCAGCGTGCGGCCTCGCTTGGAACACTGAAGACGAGCGGGAGGAAGCGGCGGCGGTGATGCATCTCCACTGATTGCTGCTATTTAGCTCCTTCATCGTGATTGCGCTCACGCCGCCCAGGTGACAGGTAGCTGTTAATCCTTTCACGTGGCTCCTTTGTCTTTCCGCCGAGGCGGGCGCGTCTTGTCAACTCGACGCAAAGTCAAAGTGCTTCATTTGGACCGCGACAATAGGAGATGAACCACTAAACGAGTCCGTGGCGGTGTTTGTCGGTTAAGAATGCAAACGGTCGTTCGCAAAATACAAATACTTTGTGACTGCCTCAGTCCTTTTGTTCCAATATGTTCCAGATTCATTTTGAACAGGGCCAAGAATATCACGATTACACAAATAGGATGATTTTGGTTAGAGTGGATGGAGCGCATCCTCACATGATGGCGCAGGACAAAGAGACAGGATATAGTTGTAAGTGCTGGCAGAATGTTTTAAATAATAAAGGCACATAAAATAGAACCTTCATGAATAGACTATTATGGAGACGTGAATGGAGGCTTTTTTCGCTTTCTGCCTTTTGCCTACGGTAAAAACCTACCCCCCCTAAAAACACTGAGCGCATTTCCTTCGGGAAATAAAGTCGAGAGGAATGGGAGCAATATGGCCACATAAAACTTTTACTTTTGGATTTTGAGGCCAAAAATGTGACTGGATTGAGAGACTGGAACAGATGTAGAATGTACAGAAAAAACAATTATGAAAGATTTGGATGCTTTGCCAATGGTTTCCGTAAAATATTTACGATTATGATTGTGCATTTATAGGGAATGTGGCGATAAAAGCGTTTTATGATAAGCATTTACACAAGCGTCAGTATTTCAGTCTAAAGACAATCCAATGGGCAAAATATAAATAAAAAACAAATAAAAATAAACAAGTAATAAATAAATACATGTTAAAAATTCATAAATTAACAATTTTTAAATTAATTTTAAAAAATTCAACGTTATTGGAATTAAGAAAAACTTTTGGAAAATAATTTGAGGAAAATAAATAATTTTGAGAATGTCAAAAAATTAACAAATTGTTCACAAGGTTGAATGACATCAGGAAAGAGTGGATGATGGACGGACAAACAGATGGACGATGTAGATGTTGACTTGCTACCTGGGAAATGTTGTCCTTGTTGTCACCTACCCCTCTGCCCAAATTCAACATTTGCCCAGTTGATAAGCAGCAGTGACAGAGTGTGCGGCATGGCACCTGGCCAAACTAGCGTGTTTATTTTTAGCCATCAATTTTTAATTGAGTTTACTCTAATCTTCCGTCAGCGCCCGCGCACGAGTCTCGCCCCTTCAAGTAAGGAAATTAATTGGAGTGCAGATACTGTAAGGAGGCTCATCTTAATTGTTCGGGGAAAGCAGGTAGCAGCTCGAGTGTGGACAGGCACAAACACACGCACACATGCACACTTTTACTGAGTCCCTCATTAATGCATTTTTTCTTCAACTGCTGTGGGTGTCCCTTATTCATGTTTTTACATAATTTCTAGGAAACTTGTGCTGACAACAATACTCTGCCTGTTCAAAATAAATAAATGAATAAATAAATGTTTGTATTGCACCAAAAAATACTTGAAGAAAAAATATAAATTAAATAAATGTAATAAAAAATGCAAAACACTAATACTAAAAATTCAAATAAAAAATATTTTAATTAAATATATTTTTGTCTTTTTAATGTAGTCATGCATTTACCTTTTAATGTTTTTGTAGTCATACATTGTATTTTTAAATTATTTATTTTTTGGATTTTGAATGTTAGCAATTTGATGCTAACTGTTATCCAGACTGCCTATGGCATTTCCCATTATATGCTAGCATTAAGCTCACGGACGTTTTCTACATTTATCCAATCAGTGAATGACTGTGTGCAAGCATATTATGAAGCTTTTTTCTCCAGCTTACAAACTTAATCATGGTCTACCTTTTTCAAATGCTTATTCCGAACACTTTGGAGGATAATACATCCGGCAAAATCTCTCCTGATAGAAAGTATCCAACAATAGAGCGAGCGGCCTTGGAAGGCAAGAAGCTTTGCATTCACGTTGTTAACCCGCAGGCCTCACAGACAGTGCACTGACTCGACATGTTTTTGGCGGGGCGCTTTAAGGCGGATAACGATCCATTAAGGCGACAAGAATGGAGGATGCGAGTAGGCAGCAAAGAGATAAGATATACGTGCATTTTTACAATCAAAGATGCTGTGCGTCCTGGAGATGTTTTTTTTTTAATTAGAATTTTATTAAGAGTCTTTATATCATCTCGGCTAAGCCACCACGATGAGTGTAATCCTCATCCGAACAACACACCATCAATCTAGGCTCACGGAAGCACATGGAAGCATGTTGCCAGCGACAGGAGGGAAAAGTGCACAAATGATTGGATTTAGATTAGCGCGGCTCTATTTTAATGGCTTTGAAGTAATACTACAACGCAAAAGTCGCCTGAGGCTTTTACAACACTGTGTGTGTGTGTGTGTATAAGAGAAAGGAAGAGTGCTATCGCTTCTTTTGTTCTTTGTCTTCTTAACAAGTCATTAAAAAATCCAGTTGTTACTTGTATTATATTTACTGAGGGAACATTTTATCAAGCCATTGTCCATTTTTATGAGCAGCTTATCCTAATAAAGGTCATATTTCATTTCATGTATTTTTCCCCAATGGGGTTAGAAAAAAGCATACACAAAACTTTTTATTGATATTCATGCAATTATTTTTCTAGTTGGCATGGACATTTTGAAAGAGTAAGTTAATATTAAAATTATTGTATTTGCTATTTCCTTATTTGTTTTTTATTTGATTACATATATTTATTGTTCAATGCAAAACATTTTTATCATTCTAACCATTCTCATTTGTTTTGAAAGGTACATATGAATCTATTTTTAATTTTCAGGTTATACATTTAAAAAAATGTTTCCTGAGCTCTTTCAATGCGAACTTTAGGTCAAACATGCACACACATTCACACAGGACAATAAGAAACTTATATTATTCCACCAGAAGGTCAGTGAACAAGTGCTCTACAAGCACCGTAAAGGCCACTTGAGTGTCCAACCCACTCTGGTTTCAGATAAGTTACCCAGCCGCCCTCAAAGGTCATTTTACGTGAGTAGGAGGAAAATAAAAAGTTTGCAGTTTAGTGAAAACATCATTCAGCCTGTCTTTATATGTATGCTGCTAGCATAGATGACATTGTTTTAAGGAAATAGTCAATGTTTGGTTTGATTAAGTGCTTCTCCCAAAGCACGGTGGTTGGGAATCACCGGAGCTGACAACAGTTGGCGGGAGTCGAAGTGATAAGAGCCGACATGGTCAATTCCACCGTGGCACTAGCAATTATCTCTGCTCACAAATACTCTTTCTTCTCCTATGGGAGTCGAGGGAAGAATGTTTGGCACCATGAAAAGAACATACCATAACCACACTGCAGTGACTTTTATCTAAGTGGAGTTACTGGAGCTGAAAAGAACAAAAACGAACAGGGTTGAATCTGTAAAAAAGAAAATCAGGGCAACGTGGTGCTGCTTTTAATTATTGCGCAATGCCCCTCTTTCTCTTTGCTGATGCAAGTGATGAGCTCCAATATACGCGGCTGTCAGCTTCAATTAGACGCCTAATGTCTTGCAGTGGGCATATATATATATATATGAATAAATATACATGCATCTATTTATGAACCGCTACTGATGAAACGAGCTACATGAATGAAGGTTTGACTGGTTGATTGTGATTGTCGCTACGTAGACAAAAAGTTCCCGGAAATAACGGCGGGATGCAAATGGCGGAGGCACACAAAGATAGAAAGAAACAGCTGCACTGTGATGAATGCCCCGCGTTCATTCCACAGGAAGCTGGTTCATCTGTCACTACTGCAACCCCTTCCACTCCAGCCTTTCAGACACACACATGCGTGCAAACACACACTCACACAGCTGGGCTCCTTTGATGAGTCTTTTTGCAGGCCAAAGGCACTTCCTCTCGATTTTTTTTTTGCTCTTTCTCAATAGTCGTCTCAGTCCACGCGTGCAATCAAAGCCCACCACCAGCTCCCCTAAGTCAGGGCTCTGGACACCCTATGCCAAAGGGTCCCAGGTTAAAGGCCTTCACCATCTAAATCGACTTATTTTGTGAAACGTTCTTCCGCTTGCAGACTTCTTATTGATGAATCGGAGAAAAATTCCCAAAAATGTCCAACTCCAGAATCTTCCCAAAACAGCTGTCGCATTGGTAGAATGGCTTGGTGTCATGGATGACGGCTTTAGCATATTTACCCTTTTTTAGCTTCTTTTTTTCCGCATCAAATTTTGAATTTTGTTTTTATCCATGTCCATATATTAAGGTTACCCAATATATTGTTTGAATGAGCATCATCGCAATATTTCTTGTCTTCTTCAAAATAGGTGTGCATCTTGACAGCTAGTAAACAATTGTCCAAATAAGGTGCAAAATGTTGACCTTCTCTTGCTAACTTACTTCAGCAGCACTGAACATTTCATTTCCTGCTGTGTCCCGGAAACAAAATGACCTCTGTTGAAAGTCAAATTGTCACCACCACATGGTGGAAAAAGACAAAAACCACACAAAGTCCAGTTGAGCAGTCAGATGAAACACACATTATTCTTTATTGCACACATTTTTTTCCCTTTTTACTTTTTTTTGGCGGGGGTTGAGCAACAAAAAAGTTTCAATACATGGTTTATTTACCTCTTCAAAATTCTCAGTCTAGTCCCTGTATTGTCAAAACAACACAAAACAAAATCTACTGCACAATTAAAAAAAACAGATTTTAGTGCACGATTATACTGATAAGGAACTTACAGTAAATATATACCATAATATTCAATCCTATTTTTAAGGCATAACACAGGTGAAACATAAAATAAAAATCCAGTGGGGCTTATTTTTTTTGACAATTTGGTAGTTTTTTTTTTGTCGAGTGCGACCAACCTGCCGTTGAACTCACTGAAGGAATGTTTGTTAGCCAGAGACAAGGCAAGATGGACAGATGGGAAACGTTAGTAGGTCAAAAAGACACTCAATGCCCTGAGATGCGTTTTTGTCGCAAAGAGACGGACAGCGGCAGTGGAGGCGGCATGTCATTGGCTGACGATGACATACGCTGGTCCAATCGGAGAGGCACAAAGTTGAAAAACAACCACTTCCTTGTGCGTCATTATTTTGTCATACTCCACAAAAAGAAAAAGGAGATAAAAAGAGACAAAATAAGCACTTAATTTGTCAGGAAAAAAAAGAGACACTTTTGCGATAGTTTAACGATAAGGCAGGAATATTTTGTGCTTTGGGGGACAATTTAACACTTGAATGTAACGTGTATTGAATTTTGACTGGACTAAAACAACATTCAAGGTCATGGTTCTGCAAAACAATAAAATACCCTCGAATATTTTGAGTTTTGAATTCACCTTCCATTACAAAAACATCTATGTTAGGTTGATTGAAGGCTCCAAATAATCAAAATAGTGCCTTGCCATTGTCTGGCAACTAATACAGGCTATAAATTGGACGGACTAGCTGTCCATTTGAGATGAGGGTACTATTTGAGGAAATGCGGCACCGAAAAAAAAAAACCCATCAGATTTGTGATTATTGCCACTAATCCAGTCTTGACAGGAGTTCTTAATAATTCACTTAATTTCCTGTGAAGATTCTCACGCTGATGTTCGACGCATTTAATCCCTGTTGTGCGTTTATAGAGGACAAACTGAGTGATCAAGTTTTTTTTTTTTTTTGCAAGGATTTAACCCAAAAAGAAAAACGAGGTAACAAAATGCGTAGGCGTCCCTGGCAATGATAATAAGGATTAATAATGAAGTTAATCTTTTCCCGTGTGTGTCGTGACAATACGTCGAGCGGCGGAGGAGGAAGAATTATAATGCCAGGGATGACGCAGCAGTAGAATGACACGCTGGCAGTTTGAGACAAGAAAATAAAAACACTTCCACTGGACAATAAATATAAGCTAGCTGGAATCCTTATTGGGAGTTTAGTAAAAAAAAAAAAAAAAAAATGGCTGTTTTGATCCCAAAGTACTTCATAAACTCTCCCATAATGCTGGTTTGGTTTTAAACTACGCTGGATTTTTGTTTACAAACAGTTCAATTACAGCTTCAGAAGTTGTTTTTGGATGTAATGGCAGAAATAATTCATTCCCTATTTATGTGTGTAAAATATGCAGGACAAATTTTTTTGTCCAAGATACGTATGCGGATACATGGAGTGCAATTGGACTCAAGGACGGTTGAATTTCGAAGATTCGTCTCGATTCAGTGGGATTCGATACGGCTCAATTCGAGAGTTGCACGATTGACCTTATGTAGCATTTATATCTCCAATAAAATACGATTCAACAGGTATCTTGAAATATTTTTAAGTGGAATGATTCTGTTCAATTTGATGCACTTGGATCTTCCAAAATAAAAACCGATTTTCCGATTCGAATCGTTTTTTGTTACACCCTATGCCTAGAAACTGCCTTCAAAGTCATGTGCATCCAAATTGATCCTGAAATAGTTTCTTGGAAGCATAATATGACTCTTTTGATGTCTTTATAGGCATGAGTTCTTATGACTTTTTTTTCTCCTGGATATGTCGACCAAATTGGAAGTTCCTAAGGGAAACTGGATCCAAATAATCCGAGACTACACGACTGACCCTAAACATTAAGCATAAAGGTATAAACTGTTCTATCAAGAACGCAAATGATGCAAAGCGCTCACTGGACAGCTGCAATGCCGACGTAACAAAACTCCCTTTGAATACTTTCATCTCGACCGTTTGAGATTTTGGGCTACGCGGAGTTTGTGACTTTTATTGCCGGGAGGCGGAGCTAGTCACCGGCCTGCTACCTCGCAGTGTTGCGTGAGACACAGAAGGACAACAAAAAACAAGAGTGGTCTTGAGCGGAGACAGCAGCGGTGTTGCTGGCGAGGGCAAAGGTATGAAGAGTGTCAGCAGATTTCGCCGTTCAGCACAGAGGTGAGAAATGCGTGAGGAGTGAGGGACGCGTATCAACTCGTGCACTTTCCAGTTAGATGGTGCTGGTGTCTTTGTGAGTGAAACCTGTTCTCATGCTAGCTTCGTAGGATTTCCAAAGACAAGTCTTGCATTTGAGGAACATCTTTTACATAATACATTTCAAATTAATAAAATTTTAGATCAAGGCTTTTTTGGATGTTGTTTTGTTTTTGGGGGGGGGGGGGGGGGGTAGCATTTCACTACAATCATGTGGATGACTAGATAACATTAGAAAATGGCAGTTTTTTTTTCTTCAAAGCCAACAGCAAAATACTGAAAAACAATCTAGGACTAAATTACATTTGAGTTCCATGCAAGTTTAAATTTCTTTGACTCGTTTATTTATCCGTTTTCTGTCAAGTTAAATTTTTCCAATTGCATTCTAAATTGCCCGCAAAATAATCACGGGGGCAAAAATATACCCTAACGACAGGGGTCAAAGAATGGTCCAGATCGTAAGGTAACACGCCATCATTTTGTACAATTTCCTACCAAAAAACCTCATGAGAACACGTTTGTGTGTGCACGTGTTTGTAGCGTCAACGAGTCACCAGTTGTAATTAATTCTGTTAGTCCGTGAACCAGACCGAGTCAATACATTCATGAGACTGGTTAAAAACACAAGACTAAAATATCAGCGCGTTAGTAAAATTCTTACTAAGAATGTTTTATTAAAATAAATGCCAAGAGGTTAATAAGGAGAAAAAAATAACAGCATACACCATGTAAAAACTAAATAGCAAGCATGTAAAATACTTATGACAAGAGAAACTAATAAAAGTAGCTCATGAGTTAAACAAGCTGGGCATGAAAACAAAATATAACACTTCCCGATGTGTAAAAGTGAAAGGGGGGTGAGGAAGGGAGGAGAGTTGGGCGGGGTCATAAAAAAGCACTCAGAAACATGATTAATACACATATAAAATGAGATTAGAAAAATACATTATAAACCTGTAACAATGGCTGTTAATTACATTATTATACATGTATAGTAGGCAGGCCAGAGAGAATACGTTTTGTTTTTGTCCCAACTTTTTCACCACCTGATGATGCACACAATTGCAGCGCGTAACATCGCAGAGGGATTTTTCGTAATACTGTCAAATGCTTTACAGCCATCTCCACTTATATTGCATTTCAAATTTTTCAAAGAATAAGAGTAACACTGAAAATAAAACAATTTCATTGACCTTTTCGGCTCGATGAGAAAGCCATGAACAGAATTGGTAAAAATCCATTGAAGCGATCATTTCATATATATTTTTTCAAACGTCGCAACGGTGATTATTTATCATCAAATCGCGGTTGTTTAAACAAATGCTGCTAAACTTGAACAAATCATGGATGTATTTTTCTCAGCTCACGATGCATCCGACTGCAGTGCTACTATCGGCGGCGCCGTTTTTTTTTCTCCCATAGGAAGTACGGCGCACGCACAAAACGAAATCAAGGAGCTCAAAGCCTGCTCACACAGCAGAGTAAAGGGCTGTCGAGTAAAAAGAAAAAAAAAATGTCAGGAAGACAAAAAAAACATGGCACATATTTAGCTGAGTCAGCTAATTCGGGTTGCATAGAGTTAACGCGGGCCGCTGATGCCACGCTCCGCTCTGCGCCATCTAGGGTGGGTGCTGGCTTTTCTTTTTTTACTTCTCGGAAAAACCGACACCACTCTCGATAAGGCACTTTTTGTTTTTATTTGATTCCTTCCTTTTTATTTTAAATAAAACTCTTTCCAGTCAAGTCCAGGCCAACGGCACTTCCTCGCCAACTTTTTTTTTTTATTGTCTTTTTAATCAGATTTTGTATCTGCAAAGTATCAAAAGCTAAAATTGGCAAAAATAGAATTCCTTTTTTCCTCTAGTCCAGCACCCTGTACTGTAAAATTATCAATTGTTTCTTTTTGTTCGCTTTTGTGTACGTATTTATATATGCAATGGCGTTATGTACATTTTATATATATTTATATACTGTATATATAAGACGTATGTATAAAGCAATTTGAACAGGCAGGCATGGCTTTCACATCCTATTTTTTTTGTTCTTGAGAGAGTTCAACAAAAGAGCTCAGAAGATACGAGAGATGTGACACATTGTGGATGCGCTTGCACGCTGGTGTGACACGAAATGGCCGACGAAAATTGGCAAAAGGTGGCAGGGACACTTCATCTAAATGATAATCCGAGGAGTTTTTCCTAGTATTATTTTGCTCCTCTGGAATAAAAAAAAATAAAATAAAAATATTCAAAATGCTAACTGACTGGCTTTAAAGGCAGGCACCACAAATTCAAACCTTTCCAAACGTTTTAAAAGATGCATAATGGCAAATATAAAATCATCGGGAAAACCTTTGGCTAAATACGCACACGTAATACTTGTTTTTGTTTTTTTTGTCTTTTTGATCACAGCTCAGCAAACTCAATGAGATCTAGTTTGTTCTAAATACATCAGGCACTGTAACGTGGATGTAGTGTGGATGATAAACACCCGACTTTCAATGTAGTAGAAAATAAAAAAATTTAAAAAAGAGAAAAGCACACAAACGTACGTAAAACCCTTCGTCCCAAGTTAGGCCCATCCCCGGCCTTAGCTTTAGCAGCCTGCGTCTTTCTTTAGTTTAGTAAAATAAAATAATAAAGTGTGAACAGAAGAAAAAAAAGACACATAAATTGTAACCCCAAAAAAAGGCAAAGAAAAAAAATGAACGAAAGAAAAGCGCATTGTTTGCAATCGTTACAGCCATGCGGTTTTCAAACAAATCAAGTCAGAAAAAGCTTTTCTTTTTGTTGGGCTGGGCGAGGGTAGAAGGGCAGCACACCCAGAATGTGTCATGATTACAAATCGTAATGACAATTTCAACAAAGTTAAGGTGAGTGTTGACATTCTCTTTCCTTCTGTTTCTTTTTCTTTTTGGGGTGGGTGGCCATTTTATTTTGTTTTGAGGCGCATTGCCATCTAAAATGGTTGTGACAGAATATTGGGGTGGGGAGGGGCAATGAGGGGGGCGGGTGGGTTCTCTGGTTGGCATCTTATTGCTATTTAACATCAGTGCACATGAATGATTAACACCACAAACATCCCACCCGCGGCGTGTGACTGGTGAAGAAAAAGAAAGAGAAAGAATGGGAACGGAACTCAATGAACAGAAGAAAAATGAGTAGTACACAACTTCATGTTGGTGTGAAGTTTTTTTTTTTGTCGGTGTGTTAGGGTTGGCGCCTCCCTTCTCTTTCTTTCTCTCTCTTTAGCCACTGGGAGAGAGAGGCTAGCAAAAGGCAAATTACCAGTTAACTGATCAGCAGGCAGGCTGGGGGGCGGCTCGTCATTGGGTGAAGGTTCAGAGGTCAGAAGGTTCATGTTAGTTGCCGGTGGCGGCTATAGGTGGTTAGGAACAAAAAAAAAACAAACAGAAAAAACAAAGATAGAAGGGTATTAGTGTCAGCAGGAAGAGACTGGAATGACATCATCAATAAAAATGAATGCAATTTCTCTGATGTGTGGACCCCACCCCCACCCAGCGCCACCCAATAAGCGGCGACCAATGCCCCACAAAACATAGAAGCAAAAGAGATGGACAGACAAACAGAAAATAAACGAGTGTATGAGGCCATGTCCACACGTAAGCGGCAAAATTCTCACGTGTCATTTCCGACGTCACGATGAATGAAACGACAACGTATCGGCCGGTCAGGTGTTCACTTTGACCGATGGAAATGTGGAGGGAAATTTTAATACACAGCAATAAAGCGCGTCATGTAACACAGCAAGCAGACACCAGCTACCGTTAGCATCAAGCGTTGCTGTTATGAGTGAGGCTAGCTTGTCTTGGCTAACTAGCTAAACGGAGAGAAGAGACTTACTACAATAAAGGGCCACTGTAAAATGTGCGGTTTTACTGTTTTGGGTGAGGTGGAAGGGAGTGGGGTGGTGGTTGAGCACACTTCCTTCCGAAGTATGCATGTGAACATGGCCCCAGTGTTTTTTTTCTGTGATTAGTGCAATATAAGCTAATGTTATAAGACTAGTGTTAAAAGTGCAATAAAAGCCAATCAACCTTTTTCCGATTTGATCTTTTCCTCTTTATTTAGCAGTATACTTTTATATAATATAAATATACACAAGAACCATAAATACATTTTGATATAAAAAATGCTCCAATATAAAATGACAGTACCTCGTGTACAGGTGAAATATTAACGCTATATCTCGCGGTACACTAGAGGGAATGCAAGCGACCTAAAGCTATAGGGCGTCGATGTGACTTTCGTAGAAAAATAAATCCCCTCCTCCCCCCCCCAAAAAATGGCTACGTGTCTCTCGGGAGCGCAGTGAGGAATTATTTCCTTTGCTCCTTGTGAGGCCAGGAGATGCATTTTAGGTGCCAATCTCCCACTTTGAGGAATGTCTCATATCATTGCCTGCTAAAGTACAACCTGTACTGGCTTCACAGCTGCATGAACCAAAAAGCTGCTAAGATCACTTTTTGCCTGAGCTTTGGAATATACACAGTGTACAAATCCTTTAGTGAAAGGCTCATTTGCAATCGGAAGGCATTTTTAAAAAGGGTGGAAAGCATTTCCTCATATAAGACTAACTCATTTTTGTTTTGGTTAGCAACCAAGACTTGAAAAATAAAATGTGTGTGAAGTTTTGCACAGGGCACGTAGGCGATAGTCGTCCTGAGATGGTGAAAAAGAAGGCATCTACTGTATAAAGGGTAAGGCGCTCATTAGGCGAATATGATATAACATATGTCCATAAATAAATAATGACACTCAATGCAAACCACCAACTAAAGGGCTTTTGGTAGGTCCCCCTATTTAGAGGGAGGTGTTAGTTTTTGTCACTATTTGAGGACATGTCCAATTTAGCCCTTTTCAAAAATGTCTTCTGCAAATAAGTTCTTTGTAAGCTAAGGACTGAATGTAAACAAAATGTGCACGCCACAATGCACCATTTAGCTGGTGTGCGGACATATACGGGGTTCGGCGAGGGGAGGAAACACAAACACGTACAATAATACAGACAACACAATAGAGATTCCCATCTAAGGCATCATCATCATCACTGAAATGCATCAATTGATAGCAAGAGTGTAGCTAAGAGACTAAACTGACCTCTGTCAGCGGTCACAATCCTTTGGTAAGGATGGACCCGCGTGTCATGCCGTCTCACTTTAGTAGCCATTGCACCTAGATTGTAACAGGTCCACAAGGTTAGAAACCATTCACGTTCAACATTCACATTATTCTTTGAACCGTTAGCATAACGCTGGGATAGTACAAGACAATACGACAAACCGGATAACAGCACATATGCACGTCACATAGCTTCCATAGAAAAGAATACAGTAGAACAAAAATAATACATGTATTTTGGGATCGCTTTCAAATATGCATAAGTTAAGTCGTTAAATTCCACAGTGCTCAGAATTCTCGGATGGGGCGGCAAAAAAAATAAAACAAGGGGGGGTAATGGCTGCCGGGCTGTCTGGGGAATATAATGCGATTTTTTTTTTTCCCCGTAGGGGTCCTGATAGCGGATTTGGAGAAATTTGTCTCCTTATTTTTAGAGATGGGGAAATCCAATCCAGCTCTGACAGGAATTGAATAGCGCAAGACGCCACCTGCCTCGTGCCGCATGCCTCTTATTCATTCCAACATTGTCATTTTCCAATCAACCCAATGTGAAGGACTGAAGGACCCAAGCTTGAATATTTCTGGCCCAAAAACCAGGCTAAACTTTATATTCCCACCATTTTGATTTTGTTACATCATAAATTTGCATGTGCAGGCATTAAAACACATGCAAAATGCATGTAAAGAAATTCAGTGTGGCGGGTCTTGGCAAAACATCTTTGCAGCCACCTACACGTGTCTGAAGCGCCAAATGGGCCAACATTTCCCTGCTGTCCAACGGCGGCGAGATAAAGTAGTGGTTGGCGTGCGGCAACGTGTGAGAAAGGCGGTGCGTGCGCCTTCCGCGACGGCCCCCCCGCCGTGTTGCTGAAGGCACCGATCGATAGAGCGAGTAAATAAAATGCACTAAGCCGCTGTAACCCTGCGAGTCAAAGAGAAAGATGCTGCACATGAGTCCCAGAGGCAGGCGCAACATGCAAAGGTTAGCGCTCCACACATCATAAGTGTGTCAAATTAAAGCGAGGTGGGGGGGGGGGAAAGAAGGCGTCCTTGATTTGTTTTTTTTGTTGTTGACATTTGCCGTCACTGTTATTAAACGGCTGCGCGTGACTTGTCTCTTTGGTCGCGTGTCATACGAGGAGGGGCTTCGTAGCGGACCGGACTACCGGTACCGAACGGATGGGAAGCTCAGGTATTAGCACAAAGCTCAGGTTCACGGGGGGTGAAGCCGAAACAACAAAGGGAGGCCAAGGCGAAGAAGAAAATAAAGGACGACTGGAGGAATTTAATGAACATCCCCAGTGGGAGTGACAGAGGGACTATCTGCAGGCATCAAGGCCTACCAGCAGCACGGAAAAATCATTTCAGAAGCTGCAGAAATCCAAAGGGATCTCCTGCCAGACTGAATCTGCCTCCAGGCCAGTGCATGAAAGGGTTAGAGAGCGGGCTGTGTGTACGCGAGCTTCTTTCTGTCGGGCTGCCTCATTTCAGACTTTGCCGAGTCCGCCTGCGTAAACCGTGCCGTACCTGGAAGCGCGGAGCGAAACTTAACTGTAAAGTAACCTTCTCGTCAAGAGGCTAGTCAAACCCCCCCTTCTCCCGTTTTGACCTTTCATCAAAATGTCCACATGAGCTACAACAGCTTCACCACCTTGGTTCCTCAGGTGGACACGACGTATTTACCTTTCAAAAAGTCTTGACCATGGCTCACGGAGGACGTGTCCAGCACCCCGACAGCGGGGTAAAACAAGCCGCCCTCCTGGCCGGGGAGGCTAAAGTGGGCCGTCGTGCCCGCCGCGCTCACGCTCCCCCAGGCCCGCTTACCTAGAACCCCGCTGTGCTCGATGGGGTACTCCAGCAGGGAGGTGGGCGCCAGGGCGTAGGGGTAATCGTAAGGTGTGGTGTAGATGAGCCCGCCGTCTGGCGTGGGCGGCACCAGCGTCGGGGTGCCGTTGGACAGCATGGCGGCCATCTGAGGGGGCCGGATGAGGTTCATGAGGGGGGCCCCGGCCGGAGCCTGGGGCCGGAGAGCCTGGGGCGGCAACACCTGACCCGTGGATGCCGCTATGAGCCGGGGTCCCTGAGCGGCGGCGGCCGCCGCTGCAAGAGAGAACGCAAAGGTGGCTGCCATAAGCGAAGAGAGCGAAGGACAGAAGAGGAAAGAAGACAAGAGAGGACAGACAAGAGGACAAGCCAAGTGGCGTCGACGGTTATCACAGATGAATAGTGAAGGGTGAAAATATAAAAAGAGGAAAAGAAGAGAGTTGGCAGGGAGAGACAGAGAGAGAGAGGGAGGGGGGCAAAAGGTCAAATTAGTCCATGCAATGATCATGGTGGTGGACCACAAAGCAAAATAAAATAACCCCTCACACCAAATGTAAAGCATACAGAATCACCTGGCCAGCAGCTCAAACATTTACAGAAAAACGCATGAGGAGTGACGTGAACATCACGCACACACACACACACATTCGCACACACACACACACACACACACACACACACACACACATACATACACACCCCCAAACTGAACTGGCAACTTAGCAGAGGTGATCATGATTATTACATACACATTTATTTTTAAAAGGACTTTCATAATAAATAGCTACTTGCAATTTCTCAACATAAATCAGCTTACAATTTTAGCATTTATTTCTGCAACAAACATGGAGAAAACGCATATACCGTATTTTTCGGACTATAAGGAACACTTTCTCAAAAATCGACAGTGCCTCTTATAATCCAGTGCGCCTTATAGTCTAAAAAAAAATGCGGTAATTAGCTTCACAAGTGACACAAGCTGAAAGCACATTTTGGGTTATTAGCATGGTTATTTGATTGACTGATGCATCTTGAGTGAGCGGATGCGTGAACGACATGGCCACATGCAGAGCTTGAGCAAAGTGAGCTCCAGCGGCGGGCACGCTGCAAACTTAAGGAGCAAGTGAGACACTGAGCGATCACGGCTGGAGGAAAAAAGATGGATGGAGAAAGGACGGATGGAGGGGGGGAAAGGACAAAATGGAGGTCCTCCAGCTAATCGTGATGGAGTGGGTCAACAAATTATTTGGTCAGCTTGAGAGAGGTGTGCACACAAGCCATCTGACTAAACACCGATTTCGTGGCTGCTAATTAATAAGTCGTCAAATGAGTAAACGGTCTTAATTGAATGTGTCGCACGCAGGTAAAAATGTGCGTCCTGCCGAATGTCCATTAGTGGTGTTAATGGTAGTTCACTTACGCGCTTTGATGTTGCTGTCTCGGTATGTGCCGTTGAGAATGGCTAACTCCATCAGCTGGACCTTCTTCAAATTGTCTTCGCCCTCCGCCTGTGGAAAAAGGCATATTTTATTGATTTAAAAAAATATATATGTGTGTGGAATTAACTGAAGGGACCATACAGGTAAAGCAAAGCATTCACCATGGCAACCATTTCACCAAAATGTTCGTGTGGGCGGTGTTTAAAAAAAAAAACAACGGTTGACGTCAGCTATTCTCAAGAATGGTTTGGGCAAACAGATGAAGACGAGTTTAATGTAGTACGATTGCATATTCATAAAGCACATCAGAAGGATAATTAGCGTCATTTTCCTGCCTCCCGTGTGCGCGATAACCAGCCTGGCGAACGTCAATTAATTTTGGGATAAATAAATACAAAAGCGGCAACCGTTTTCATTCAAATTAAGGGACCCAAATTATCCGCGCAAACTAATTAAGATCGCGCTCCTTCCTCCCCCAAACACCCCTCCCCCCAATTTCCTCCGTCAAGCCGGCGAGCACTCAACAACACTGTTGACACACAACTCTCTGTCAGGTAGTACGTCTTCATTGGAACACGGGTCAGGGTAAATTACCCGTCAAAATGGAGGCCGCGTCGGCGCTTAGCTGACCCCGGCTCGATGTATCGATCCGTTGCGACTTTATGAACAAACACATCATTGTGGAAACTTATTTTTTTTCCTCAGTCGGACAAAAAGTGAAGAGTTGACTTGTGCGCATGTAAACACGTCACGCGTCGTCACTGATGTTAAAAGGAGAAGCATGAGACAAGCGGGCGGACTTAATTCTCGGACTTGCAAACACTTTGGCAACAGTCTGCTGCTCTATTGAGGCGCTGATAAGGAATAAAAGGAGGAGGAGGAGGGTGAAGAGCTAAGCCTTCCCCCGAGATTCCTCTCGAATGCGACAACAGCGAATGTACGCAAGGTTAAAGAGCAAAAAAGTGACAGGTTAGTCTCTCTTGGCTAAATATAAGGCTGTGAGAAGTCACACTTTTGTGTTTAGTGGAGCAACACTTCCAATTAAAAAGACAAGGAAGTTCTCGATAGGGGCGACGCCTCGCTCGTTCCCCCGAGGGGGCTGCAACTGAAACCGTTCGGTTGGAAGATGAAGCCAAAGACGATGGGATAAGAACGCTAATGCTATTAGCGGCGCCGCGGCGTACATCACTCGAATTGAATTATGATCGAACGCGTCACAAAGTTGAGGGTGTCGGTTTCGATGTGAATGGCAAAAGAAAAATGGCACCCGAGCAACTGATAACAATATTGTAATAATAATAATGATAGTAATAATAATGATAAATGATAACTAATTATAATAAAATTGCAAAACTAAAATATATGTTGGGTTGTGGTGAATCCAACGGTCATAAAATGGGGATCCCTTTATCGAGAGTTAATCACGCTAAGCCGGCATGTCCAATTGATGTTAGGCATGGTCATAATGCTGACTAGGTTTGCTCGTTATCAGCGACCCCGCTTCCCCTTCGAGGCCCGACCGAGAGTTGCTGTTCGACATGCGTTGTTGACAATAATAACAACCACAGAGCAGTAATTGCACAAGCGTCAGGTCATCGGCTAACAAAGTAAAATCCTCAACCAAGAGCGGCGAGCGCCACCAAAAATCATTACCAATTACTTTTTGCAACCCTTGAAATGCGCATATTAATTAACAAGACCAAACAACACCTGAAAGACTGCAAAGTAGACAGCGTTTAATTAAAATTCATTACCTTTGTACAAGAGTAAAGCACAAATTAAGGCGCCTGCTTTTATGTCTCTCTCGTGTTTTGGTGAGCTCAGCGGCAGGAATCGGCGCACGGCGGGATTTGAATGCTCGAACCGCTCGCGTTATAATGGATTTGTGGTGGGTTAAACAGGGACAATTTTCTCCGCTTTGCCTAGGTGACTCTTGACACTGAAGAATATTTTTTCCTCGCGAAGCTACTTTGACCGCTGCAACAGTTCGCCTTTTTTCCCCAGATGTCTTTTTAACGTTATTCCAGAGCTCAGTGAGTACACCTGCCAGCAGCGCAAGTGTTGGAGTTTGCTCGAGATAGAAAAGATGACAGCTCGGCAATGTCTGCAGACGCCATGTGGGGCCCGGGATAATACGGAGCGGGGCCGTCGGGGAGCGGAGTCGGATCGTTTAAAATCATGTAGTGCTGCGAACGCTTTCCGACCGCAGAGGCCGCTTGGATCAATGTTTGATGAAGGCCATCAGGGAGCACAGTTTAACACTTTAATCTTCCCACAATTAAGAGGCTCCTCTTCAACAGCTATAAAACATTCACGCCAAAAGGAGAGCTCCGTCTGTAACGATCTACGAGCGGGGATCCCCCCCAGAGAGTAGCCGGAACTAGCGAGACTAGCCAGATTAGAAGAGGAAGTTATCCATTCGGATTCCTAACCTGCACACATGTACAGATGTACAAGCAACATTCACCCGTCTCTCTCCTGTCCATCAGTGATGGGAGGGGGCGAGGGGGGGATGCCACTCAATAAACCGGCTCTATCCACGAGAATCAGATTCAATCAATGAGGCCTATTTGTGCGATCAGCAGAGCGGTAAAAGCTATCAGGGAGGATAGCAAGACACGGACGGGGAGGGAGAGGAAGAAGAGGAGCGGAGTGAAGGTAGACAGCAGTGTGATGAGATAAAGTAGGTTAGCCATGTCCCACTGCCTTCCTGACAACCTTGCAATGAGGTCACCACGTGCATGCTAAATTGTGAATGCTTCGAGACACCGGGAGCTTGAGTGAATGCGTAAAAACAAATTATTGTTGTGTTGCGGTGACAATGGTGTCTCACATGTAATGGCACCAGAAGCAACACTAATCTTTTTAATAATGACTTGTTAAATTAAAGCATACAATTCACCCCCCAAAAAATATTGGCGAACAATTGATAAGTAGCGACCTTGAACGAACCCAGACAAAAAACGTATCTGTAACAGCGCGACATACCTTCCCAAATAAAATCAAACTTGAAATCACAAAATGCAACAGATGGGTTATCTGTCTATTAAAAAAAAAAAAAAAAAAAAGACCGGCACTCTAAAACACTCGAGAGCAAGGATGCAAGGAAGGGGTATTTCCTCAGCTGCTCTATTTGCCGACACAGCTCGGAGAAATTAAATAACGGGTCGGCAGGAAAAACCGTGAGAAAGTATAAATGATGGAGGAGACAATGCAGGAGGAGAGGGATGATACCCAGAGAGAGTACGAGACAACGCGGCGAAAACCAATTTGTCTCCTCCCCGGTGGGCCCACACCGGCGACGTCTCGCTTTCCATCACTGGCCTCGCTGCCAGTCACTGCAAATGCGCACGCACTTGACCGCATGCACATAATCTTGGACCTGAGCAAGGACAGAGGTCAGCCTCTCCGAACCGGCGCAATTACCTCCGAGGTAAACACAGTATGCCTCCCGGGATAGATCGTGAGGTGGAATGTGGGAATGGACGGGGAGGGGTCACCCTACGGGGAGGGAGGAGTGGATGACTTCATGTGTCGCCGAAAGGGTGGAAGCGGTAGCAGCTGGTTTTACTCCCGTCGCGTATACACGCAGCCCTGTTAGCCATTTCTATTTGGTCGATTCCCAAACTAACATCTGGAGGAAAATGATTACTCCCAGCCAGCACAGTGCCAAGATGACTAATCAACAATTCCACACTCGACAGGAAAAGTGGCGCGCTAAAGGGGGGGAGGAAGGAAGAAAATGAGCACTTGTAATGAGCCTCAAAACATTTCAACACCAAAGTAAACAAAACGACGAAGCTAATCAATTTGAGGCGACCGAAGCAAACTGTCTCGGGGTAGACAAAAACTGGAAGTGTTTTTTCTTCTTTTTATAAAACTTGCACGGAAACCAAAGTACAAAAAAATGAATGTCAACAAGGCTGTATTATGTAATCAAGGCCTCGGTTTATGATGGCCTTGATGGAACCTGAATTTACTTTTTTTACGATTGAAAATATCAACATTTCTATGTCTTGTCCGTAGCTCAACCTCTGTTCCTGGAACCAACAACCTATTTCAGACGACACGCAAAATTCTTCATTGTGTTAAAACTAAACGTTTGACTCTATTAGCTCGCATTTAACCAATCACACCCACAGATAAAAGGCTACAAGCAGCTGGGGGGATTACCGTCTTGTTCAAGGACATTTCAACACACAGATTAACAAACATGCGTTATCGCATGTAGCTGACGTGTTCCCATCATACTAAACATGACAAGATTCAGCGGGAGAACATGGCTGGAAGGCCGACAGAATTATTCGTTTCCCAAATGTCGCGATCTCTGGCAAATCTCGGTCGTGACTCGATGCAAAGCTTCTCGATTTCCCCTTCACACCTTTACCTCACTGGCGCAGTCTGAGACAGCTCCGTTAGCCACGGGCTCCATTAGTCATGCTAAACCGCCAACACCCTTGCTCATTAGCATAGCCGCAAACTTGACTCAAGTCAGATTATTACAAACACTTTGCAGCTGCTCCTCCCCATTACAGTCAATCAAACGGCTTAGTGAAGTACAGTCGAAATTTCCGAGTTAGCGTTCGTGCTAACACTTTATTTCCTGCTACATAAAGATTTTTTTAGCATAGCGCTAAAAAGCAAGAAATTCCGAATGATGTTGTTTATTCTCAAAGCGGGCTGGCATTTCATGTAACATAACAGCATTAAGAGAGGATTAAAGTCCACATAAATAACCTTGAAAAAAAATAGAGAGATTTACCAGCACGATTATTCCAGCTTGTGGAACTGCATCGGTTTTTGACAGATGATATAGCGGACTAAGTGCACGAAGGATGATGCGCTTGTAAACAGTGTGTTGTACAAGCCGAAAAGCAAGCAGCTGTCCCTTGTCTCTTGTTCCCGGTTGACCCCTTCCAGCCCTTCTGCCAAATTTGTACCCTCGTGAGCTCCCCGATTCTTTCCCTCCTCTCCATTCGCATTTATCCCCGATTCGACCGGGCTGCCAGACGGTGTATTGTTCTGTCACTCGCGATCCTTTAATGCCCTCCAATCGAGCGGCGAATATCTTGAGGGGATTTGGCTAGGGATGATTTGGCGGGGAGCTTTAAATACTGGCAGAGGATTTGCATCAGATTCCGAGATCCTGACTCAGAGATGATCACCGCAGCTTTAGCAAAGGACAAAAATGAAAAGTACCTCTGGCGAGAAGCGGGACTCTAATAGGGAACCTTGCTGGTCCTCTACTGTCAATTCCAGAAATTAAGTCTTGACTACTAATTTAAGTGGTGCCTTTGATTAAACACTTTAAATAATGGGACAATTTTACATTTTTCTGAGGCCATCGTTGTTGAGGTTAACAAACATGGAGAAGAATGGGGTTGAGAAATTTAAGGAGCTAGCAGGAGCTAGCAGGATCTGAATTCTATCAGCAGACTTTAGGTCATCTGGTGCTAAGCTCCCAGCAATCCCATTTCCGTGCGTGAACACTGGTAAACATGGTTACTGGGGATGCAGAGATCAAAGTATGCTTGCATGTGTGTGTTTAAACATTGCAGATGTTGAAGCTTGGCCTTCCTAAAACAAGCTACCCTGGAAGGACATCTGCTGCAGTGTCTTTCGTGATGCGTGGTTTTAATTGAGACGATGGAGCGATGAACAATGGAGCCACGGGCTTTTAGATTTATGCACACTCAGCATTTTGGTGACTTGTCTGTAAAAGGGATTAGGAGGACTTTCAAAGTGAAGCAGAGATTGGCCTAGAGCTCAGGGTTTTCTCTCCTGACCAAAGGAGGACCAAGCCAGATTAAAACAGCCAAGTCTTGTTACCAGCTTCTTCAAACTGACTATGGCATTGGGCCACTTGAGGAGCCATCTGAAGGACAACCAGGCCAGGTGGATTAAGAACTTTATTTAAAAAAACAAACAAACAAAAAACAATGGTGGAAGGCACCTTTGTGGTTGGGGGCTAAGAGACCGAGTGAGTGTGTGAAGAGAAATTGACAGGACAGTGCTGCCGGCGAAGGTAATTTAGCCACCGGTGCTCAGGACTTGTGTACATAGAGCACGTGTTCACTTGAGGGAATGGTAGCAGGCTTGAAAATTTGAGTGAACGAAATGGAAAAAGAAGCACGACTAATTCCCAGGCAGACATGATGGGAAAGCTCAATTTACTACCCGATGAAAGTTGAAGGGAAAACAAAGAGCGAGATGTACATACGAGAAAGCAGAGAGGCTAAAAGTACTCCAATTTCGTGGACGGGGTTATCTCCGCAGGGGTGCTGGTTCTTAAGGGCGGGAGCCACCTGTCTGCCTCTCAGGAGGCCATTAAAATTCGATACAAGCGGGGATGGGCAGATGGAGAGTGTGGTGGGTGGAAATAGCAGGAAGATTCCTTCAGCCAAGACCAGATCAAGTCCCTCCTGTTGGATGTGGGTTGGCAACGACGGTATTGGCGTACATGCAACTTATCCAAACATGTTTATAGTTAGTATTTGTTACCTTTATTAAAGGCTGGCTAAGTACTAACCAGAAATGCAGTTTTAGGCATAGGTAATTATTGGATTACTGGCAAACTAACTGTCAACATTGTGGAAGCTGCAGTTGAAGGTCCTCAGACTGATACAGTTGGAAGATCCAAAATTTGGGAGAAAAAATATGCCGTGAGCAGTGTGATAAGAGAAGCTGAATAAAAACCTATTGTGACACAGAGATTATGGTCTCTTTTCTTTGTTTTAGTTTTATTACACAGTGGTTAACTTGAGGCTTTAAAATAGTGACAGCTTGAGCCTGGAACAAATTCTCACATTTCCTAAGGGAACATTTGTTGTGAGCGACAACCACTTGGAGCTTCCATTTCTGGCCAATCTTGAGGTGTTTAACACTCTGTACTTCGCTCTATTGCTCGCCTCGTACATACGTACGACCTCAAATATGAGAGCTGGATAAATGAGCGACGTCGTGCCGGTAAAACGATTACACACATGGTGACTACGCCTTGGTAAGCACTGAAGGAGGAACACTGCATCTTGTGGAGCGGTCGAGCAGTCGAGAAGGCAAATTAAAAGCGTGATTAACACACACACACACACACACACGTGTACTGTGCTGCAACGTAATGTAATGCGCCAGGTTCGTTTCTATCGAGGGAGGTGCAAATCACCTTAGGTTAATATGATCTGGCGCAACTCTTTTATTAGCCTGATGAAGGTAATAGTAGTCTGGAGGGAAGTACGATGCCAAGTAGGCAGAAAAGACCAACCCACAATGACTCAAGTTCTTTGTATTCATTAAAGAGGGATATTAAAAGGGAATGGAATGTGTTCTATATTACTGTAATGAAAAACGGGAAACACAAAAGTTGCCGGTGTAGTTAAGCCTCCTTGGTAAGGCTAAACCAGAGGATCATTCTGAACATGAATTGTTTACATTTGGGCAGCATGGTGGATTAGCGGTTAGCACTTCTGGCTCAGTGCGAATAGGCTCCGCCTCCACCATGACCGTAGTGGAGATAAGTACTATAGAAATGGATTGGGGGGGATATTAACTGTTGGTTAAAAGTTAGCTGTACAAAGTCCATTTTAAGACACCGGAATGCACATGCCTGTCAGCCATCTTTGATTTGATTGATATGGTTAACAATGCTTTGCTATTTGATTGGATTCATTCCATTTGAAGAAACATACCGGCAAATGTGTGTATATATATATAGAGCCTAGCCTAACTTTCATTAAATTGCATCCTGTTGAGCGGGAAAACCTTTTCCGAGGATTTCCCATCATCATTTATCATCGGGGAAGCCTAGCTGTTGACGGGAGATCAATTACACCGTAGTGTACGAAATAGCATCTTCAAATTGAGGTGGGGATAAGCAAAAGCTAAAGCTTGAAAGTTTTTCGCCTCCTTCAAATGGATGATGCACAAATATCATACATGAGGTATATTGAGAGTAAATAAAGGGAAATGACAGTGATGGCTTGGACCTAAGAAAGTAAACCTCATTAACTGGAGAGCTACACATGGATGGATACGGCCAGATGGTGTTCCCTACTCATTTGTCATACACGGCTGACAGAGGAGGAGGAGGAGAAGAAGATTTGAAAGCGAATAAAGACAAAACACGCGATTAGCGAAGAGGAATATTCAGTGCGGACTTCATTCACCCCGCATTATTTACTTCCCGACACCGTGTCTGCGATGCGAGGAATTCTGTAAAAAGTACGACTGAAGCAAACGCACTTTTATGCTATAAACCGAGACGATCCCGTGAATTGAAACACGTGAAATTCTAAACGAGGCTTATTCATCTTCACGGCGTAACAATTTAATCTGTCAGGGAGCAAAATGTGCCGCGCTGTGAAATTGTCTCCAGGGCAACATGTTTATATTTACATTTGGGGATTTATTCTCTGTTCCTTTACAAGGCGAATGATATGCTTTATTCGTCGTGTCGACATTAGACGTGAACATAATGCAAGTGCCCAATGGCGCACAATTATTATTTCCATATATTATTAAAAATACCCCCTTTTTTGAAATGTCCTGAAAAATAATACATTTAGAGATGCGATGTCGATTTTAGTGAGCTACTCGCAACACAATTAAGAGGAAAGTGCCAGATATTCAAGTTCTAATATCCTTTCAGCTTGTGAAGTCTGAACATGATTAAAGTCTGAAAATGAAAACTCCACACAGGAAGGCCAGAGGGGAATCCGCAAAATCACAACTGTGAGTGCACTGGCTCACCATTTTGCCTCGAGCTACCATTAGATCAAATTTAGGTGTAAGGTAGTGCCTCACTCTAGACTTGGACTGTTGTTTTATACAAGCGTGTGAGTGGAGGTTACCCAAAGTGCAGTGTGCCTCAACGAAAGACTCAAGTGTTGAGCTCGGCAATTTTGTCTAGGGTGTGTGTTTACGTGTGTGTGCGCATGTATGTGGATGCAGGTTGAGGGTGTAGCACAGGCAGGATCAACAGAGGAAATCCACACTTGAAAGAGAAGCCCTATCAAGCTCTCCCGGGCATCTCCCGAATGCCCTCCTCTGTCTCTCTCATCTCGCAGACGTTATCTTGACACCAGGTTTATGCGGGGAGGGACGTTCTAAAGTTCACGGGACCGAGGACGCTAAAGACCACGATTGAGGGCACGGGTGAGGAAGCACTAACATCAAACAACAGAATTTTATTTTATACCTGTAGCTATCACAGGTGTTTGGATTCACATTTTCTACTGATCATCCTGTCGATTAAAAATAAAATGAATGGATAAATAAATGAAATAATTGACTTTGCATTACTAAATAAAATGTGAATGTGATGTGAATCTATTTTTATGTCAAAATGGAGTCGCCATTCACACGTTTTACAGTTATTATATCTGTAACCTTTAGTGTGTATGGCTTTTGTAGATGATGTTGCCAAGAGTGAAAGTGGCCATCAATGAACTCACCTGTTAATACGATACTAGCAAATGGTGGGCTTTATTGAACGTGCTAACAACGATACATAACCTTACATAACCGATGGTAGGCGTGCTGTCAGCACAAATATTACACTTTATTTTTCTTGTGAAGTGTGAAATGATGCCAAACAGACTTTTTTTTTTTTTTTTTTTTTTAAACACACACTTGCCTCCTGGCTGATCAGTTTACATTGGGAGTTTAAAAAATGACGACTCCAATGGCTCATGTCCCTTCTTTCCTCCCTGGGTGCAATGTTAACACCTCTTTAAAAGGTACACAAGGATTGACATTTCTTTGAGATTCTATCTTAATTTATGGCTGAAGTTGCAATTTTTGTACAAAGGGGAAACAGGAGGCTAATGTAATTTTTGTTGTTCCCTAAAGCTTGTTCACTGAAAGGGAATAAAAGCACGACCTCATTTTGTTTCCTGTGTGATTTCTTTCCTAAAGGGGAATTTTTACAGCGCCAGATGTGAGGAAGATGCCCTTCATTAGTACAATGCCCATGCACCAAAAGCGCGATTCAATTCAGTTCGGCGGAAAAAGGGCCGTTGCTGCCAGCCAGCAGTGCGGACCACCCATCCACCCACTCGTGATGCGTGTCAACTGACACGACAAAAATGTGCTAACCCCCCCGGGGGAGTTCTAGCGGATATAAAACACACCGAGCGAACATACAGGGGGCATAGAAACACTTTTTCTAGTTTAATAAAAGAACGATTGACATTGAGTCCCAGTGTGTCGTCGTGTGAATTAAAAGTAAATCATATTACTTTAATATGGATTTATCCGATGGGTTTATTATTTGGGTAAAGCCAGAATGACAGAGTGGTCAACTGTCACCATCGAGGATGGCTTCATGCTTGGCTTTGTGGGGACTCACAAACACGTACACATTTGATAGTGTGCGCGCACAACAATGTTCAACTGTGTCAACATCTTGTGTGTGCATACACGCTGAGGAAACAAAACAAGTGCCTAAAGAAATAACTGGCGGCCGGGATGCAGACAAGCAGTCTTGACAAGAAAAAGCACATGAGGTGATTTCCAGGCTGGCGGGGCGATGGGAAGGCGATAAAAACCAACATTACGGACAGCAAGAGCCGACACCACGGCAGCAGAGAACAATAGTCGTGGCAGGCCCTCGTAATTTTTTTTTAGGCTTCTAGAAAATCCACATTTCTTAACTGGATAGGTCACATCCTGGCACGCCCCCAACTTCCCGAGACCAGCAAGCCTCTCTGTGCCGCCACCTGATGCGAAATCTGGGCCTTCAGCTGCCTCGTCCACCTGGTCACGGCAGTCGACATGGAAAACACTCGCCAGAATGGCGGCGGCGGCTAACGGGGGAAGCGGAGATGGAATGTGGCAGTCACAGTGGGCGACTGCCGCGAGCGTTTTTTTTCTCTCCCTATCTCAGTACTCGGCCAAGCTGTTCATGTGATCTATGTAGGCTTGCGGACAGGATGCTAACAGTGAGCGGTGTGCCATATGTACTTGTGTTGTTCGGACCAAGATGGCCAAGAATAGAAGGCGGGTCACGTAGGACTGTATCATCTTGTTGCTGATCTTTATTGAACTTAACAGAAAAAAACAACAAAAGTGTACTTACAGCTGGTACGAGGAGCTTCTTCACCTCCTCCAACGCTCTCTTCATTTTGATCTCAGCTCTGGTCTGAGTGTCTTCCACGGCGATCAGAACATGAAGGTCCTCGTTGAGGTGCTCCCAGTTTGGCTTTCCTTTGTTCTGCTCCTCCTGGAGAAAGAAGATAGACGCGTGAGCGAATGTGACAGCGTGGGCGCGGCGCCGCCGCCAAACGCATCAGAGGACGACGTGGTCCTTGTGAAGAGAGGCGGGATGACAGGAGGGCTCTTATAGTCAGCCATTAAGGGTTTGCTTTGAAGCGACATCCTTCTTTAGTGGAACACACACTTAACAAGGGCGTGGGGGGGTGCCCCGTAGAAATTAACACCAAAAGAGGGCGAGATTTGATAGACAGTTGGAACTACAAAAAAATAAATAATTGTGTGTCATAATTGTTTGATGCAGAGCAAAGTCGATTTAGAAACAAGACACCGTATTGTTTGGCGGCTTTGTAAAATTCATACACGGTCTCGAATAGCCGCATCTCGCCCACTCGACCTGAAAATGGGGCAATTATCGTCCCGATCAATCCAAAGCGGCCTTGTCGATCACAGCCGTTTTTCACTTTTGTGTTCCCCACAATGCACTGTGGCGAGGGTGGCGTCCCGCGGCGGACCTGACGTGATTTCAATGGAGTCGCGGAACGCCAAGGAGAGGCACTCGGAGACGAGTGCCACCCACCCGCTTTCTACTCCGCAGAGAGCTGTTGCCATGGCGCTGCTCTTTACCACGCACGTACAGAAAATTTCAATATTCCGCTCTCGTTTTCCCTTTTTCCACATGGGGGTGGGACTTGCACTCAGGCCATTATTCCACCATGGCTGTTTGCTTGTGGACCATTAGGGGACCCAGACTGAAAGGAAACTTGGCATATTCAAGATGGGACACGAGCAGGGCGGTTCAACTTCAAATACTACAGCCACTCTTCTCCAAAAATCTCGAGTGCTTTTCAGAGTGTAATTGTCAAAAAAGGTGAGGTCAAAGTGTGCTTTCTGACAAAACGTGATAAATATGAGATTGGTCGGTTCAAGGCGGAAGTTTGGAATCACTGCGGAGACGCTTTGCACCAGGTGGCGACCTCCATGTTCGAGTCTTGCGACGCTATTTCAAGTGAAGGTTAGTCCGACAATGGATTTATCCTGCGACGAACGCAACGGTTTGATGGCATTTTTATTTTGAGTCAAATGGCTGCTCTAAATAGAGGCTAAAGGTCAACAGTATAAACAGCTGCAGTAGAGAGCTGAAGGGTACGTGGAAGGACAACAAGCCAGGCAGCGACATTCAGAAAGGAAAATATTTTTTCCCCCAAGAGTGCACTTCACAAAAAAAGTCACACAGGTACCACAAAATGAGAAAAATATGGACACTTCACGAGAGTAAATATTAAACCTTACAATCAACCGTTATTTTACCGTACTGCTATTTCTGATGGAATGATTAATCGCAATTTATCAGTCTCGCTGACTTCCCCTCTGGGCAGGTTCTTAAGGACATGGCTGGCAACAACAAACTAGGAAGACTACGAGAGTGTGGCGATGATAGCGACACAAGCGTCCTCCGAGGAATTGGCGTGCGATGCGTTCTGTCTGAACAAATGCGTGGCTAGGAAAAAGGTTGTGAGAGGCTTTTATCAGTGTTAAGTGCAATCCGGGGACGAGTTATTATCCTTTAATAACTTCTGTCTCCTCCTATTTAACTTGACTCCCCCCGAATGCTTTGCTGGTTTATCATCGACGCCATATTTGACCCTTCACCTCAAGGAAAATTGCGTAAACATCCTGCACACAAAAAAAGGATGGAATCCAAAGCACCTATGTGAAATGTGAAAGAAATACAGCTTCAGACAAGAGCATTTAATTTGTCTTTGTACTTGGCAGGCAAGGCAGATGGTGTGTGGGGGTTGAGCTAAAAGGCTGGCTTAAGACAAATGGGCCAAGAGACTAACTTAACCAAGGGGTAATATTTCAACACTTGTTTGTTTGAGGACTAAAGTGAGGACAGTCCAATCCCATTAAGCGACTTTCATCCACATACAAAAAAGAAATCGCGGCATACGGACTGGTACGCATAACCGCATTTCGCCCTTCACCTTCCTCTCGATTTTCTAGCCGAGCTGCTTTTCCATCTCTTGCCATTGTTCTCCACTGGCCCGTGATTCACTCAGCCTCCCTCTCTCTCGCACTCCAACACGGCCATGCAGGCTTCAGTGAACCCGCCCGCCCGCCCGCCAGCCAGCCGCCGTCAGCCGGCGCGGCCCAGGAGCAACCAGCTGAATTATTGAGAGCATAAAAATGCTGCCGCTAATGGATCCTGAATAAACACGCTGGCTAAAGTTGCTGCCGTGGCTTCCTGGGCTGCCACGGGGCATGAGGCGAACGATACGGGAGGATTGAAGATGCGATGGAGGAGGTTACCAAAGGGGCCCTGGTTTCGCCCCAGACTGAACTGTAATTATGTAACACCTCCAAAGACTCTGAACCCCTCCGCGTAAAAAAAACTGATCCGGCAGAATTTTTAAAACATTCTGAAGACAAGGGTCAAAACAGTAATTCAGTCAAGACAGATCTCAGTTTTACCCTTTTACAGTTCCCGCTTCTCCAAATAAAGTTAAAAAAAAGACGACACCGAAGGGCAAGGAGAACTTTGTGTAATTAGATAAGACGGGCGATCCAGGAATGCGATGCGCACTGGGAATTGTGGACGCGCCAGAACATGTTCACTCCTCTCAAACTACTTGTGGATCTAATTGTGACGAGAGAGCCGAGTGCCCTTATTGTCTCCTCTTCTAATGAACACACTCCGAGGGAAATGAGCGCAGAGAGCAAAATTAAAATAAGAATGGGAGGTTGCCATAAAAATAAAAGAACAAGAGAACGAGCAGAAGAAGAAAAAAAAAACGCTTGCCGGGAGCTTCTAAGATTATGACTCAGCCTCAAATGTGCTCGTCTGCTAGCGTGAATTGTTTGTGCAGCGAATCGCCGTGGACTTTGTGTGCGCAGATAAGTTGTATTCCCACAATGAAAAGGGATCAAATACATTTCCTTATGTAAATGGAATACAATAAAGCATCCCCGACTGACAGCTCCAAACTAAAGAAAGAAAAGATGGAGGAGAAGTCAAGAATAGACTCCTCATAGAAGGGTATTTACTAATCCCGGAGGAAAGATTTTTCATCACAAATACGTGCGGCCTTCTTTCTAATAAATGGAGGCTGAGGCCATTCAATTCTGGGAGAAGAGGAAAATGTGTTCTTATTTCACCAAATGTGTCGCTACATCGTTTTTCAGGACAAGTCTGAATGGCTTAGATCAACTTGCTTTTTTTGACCTGAGTCACAAATGAAATGTGGCTATGAAATGAATTTTAGAAGCCCATAACCCGATTGCAGAATAATGGGGTAGAAGTAAAAAAAAAAAAAGAAAAAACAAGGATTATGTCCAGCCCTGGGATGTCGGCACATAAACACACGTGGCATTAGCCCTTTATGCCTCCAACTTCGGCTCGGTGGCTCCCAAAATAGAGGCCGCCCCTGGCCTTGGCCGTCTGCCCGCTTTTCCGCCTTACTACTGCCGCCTCCTTTACTTTCCACTGCCTTTTGCAAACAGATCACATGTCAGCATCCAGCCATCAGGCATCCGGGTGCCGCCGCGTCGAGTTTCCGCGTGGCGACCAGGATGCTATCGTGCGAGGAACTTTAAAAACGTCATACCGCAAGGAATCTTGACCTCAAACGACCGCGCAAAGCATGCGAGATCAAAATGTTTTTTCCTGTCATTTTTCCGATGCGCCAAGGGAGCGCGGCATGAAAAAATAATGCGGGGTAAAATACACCGGAATGCGCTTACCTTCTTTTTGTCTCTCATGGAGCTCTTGCCTCGCACCATGATTTTACATCCCGTTTCTGCTTCCAACTGTTTGGCCGTGAGTCCCCGCGGGCCAAGGATTCTACCCACAAAGTTATACTGCAAAAGAGAGAGGAAAAAGGTGTTAAAATATGTCAATTACCAAAAGCTACGACTAATAACACTGACTCAGCTTGCGAAATTCACATGACCAAATCGAGAAATCAAGTGGGCCGTGAATGTTTGTGACCTGAGATCTTAACAACTCTGATGTCATTTACAGTCCATAGCCAAGAGGCAAAATGGCCGCCCCCATGATTGGATTAACACACGTTTGCTGGAAAATTGTTCGAGGTGTAAAAGAGGCTTTTGATTACGTCGGGATTGTAACGAGTTCGGAGGTTAGATGAGGTTGCGTGCAAAATAAAATGTCTTCTCAAGCGCTCCTTTTGTTTTTTTGAATTGCTGTGTGACTTTGTACTAAAAGGAAAAGGGATAAACGGAGGTAATCCTCTCCACTTGGAACTGCCTTCCAATGGGATAAAGGAAAAATGTGTTGAAATAATCCAACGGGGTTCTGGTCCAAAATTAAAACAGAAAGAAAGGAAGCGTGCGCGGCCATGCGTGAAGATAAGATTAGAACGACGAGATGCAGCGCGCGCACGTTCAAATGTTGCTTTCAGTGCACAACGGCGGTGCGAGGAGAGCGACTTTGCCACGACAGGGACGCCGCCGTTCGTCTCTTGAGCTACGGCGATGAGCCTTGACACGGACGCATTGAATTCATAAAAGGCAAGTCACACGCGCTTACTCACTCTGCTGCTACGCAAAGTACGAGAGGGCCGTGAAAGGAGTCACGTTTAATTACACGGGGATTACACATTTAAAGAGACATGTAAACAAACACGCACGGGGGACGGTCAGGAACTCCCGGCTGCCATTTTGAACACGTCGAGCTGGAAAGGCGCGCCCCGCGGTTGCACGGGACTATAGAACACGCTACTTTACTTTAATCGTCTGGGTGACGAGTGCAATGGGCTACTTCTGAGCATAACCGCCTGCTGAAGAATGCGTGCGGCCATGCGGCCGACACTACGCAGCACCCCCTCCTTGGAAGACATGCTGGCACAAAACAAGACTGTCTCAAACTACCTCAATGAATTAATATTTTATGTTGAAATGGGCAGAAATGACTTTTTAATGGTTAGACAATTGCTTATTGGCATTTTGTTTCTTGTGTAAAGACTGCACCACTTGGTTTAAAAAACAAAATGGCATGCGGCTTGGCTGGTTTGTTCTGTACCGGACGTGTGTTCTGGTGGCCCCGGAGATATAAAAATAGAAAATAAAAACACGGACTTGGTTGATTAACACAAACTAAAACCTAACTTCACTCTAAACGCCTTGTCTAAGAGGTTTGGGTTAAGAGAGAAACGACGTGTTGCTAAAGAAGCTAACTGCTAAAAACACCCGATTCTAAAACATGTCGGCATTGGTTTATTGAGATCGTTCGAACTTTTATCGTCAACAATTTAGGAGCCTTTTGAAAAGTTTGAAGTGGCCGTGTTCTGAAGGACGCTTCTGGTGGCGATTTGATATACTTGCTAAAACATCTTTATTGCTTGTTTAGCGACTTAGCTTTCAAGCGGCAGAACGGAAAGAATCCACTAAAGACTCAAATTCCCTTGTAGGATGTCGACAGTGACGTTAAATTGACGTACAAAGCATGAATAAATTAACTACTTATTTAAATCACAGAGCACCACACGGACATACGACATGTTTAGAGGCCCATAAACTGAAAACGGTTGGATGGATTCAAAGCCCAAAGTAACATGGAAAGAGCAATTCAATATTTTATGACGCCGGCTTCTCTCTTCCCTTCCCAGCGACACTCGGCGCTCTCCGAGGACACGGATATGTTGATGACAATTGTACTTGACAGAGAGCCCGTCGTTCTCATTAACATATTCATGACGGAGAAGAGCCGAGACAAATAAAGAGTGAAAAGGTTAAGGAGTGGATGACACGCAAGTGCAAAGGTAAAAGACACTAATATCTTTGTTTGGTTGCAAGCAGCTGAGGGAGAGAAAGAAAGAACAAAAAAACATTCCAATTCTGCATTCTTTTGGTTTGACCAGTCGGGTGTGGGCCGGTGTTTTTATGGAAACACATACTTGAAACATGAAACCGACCAGACAGAGGGGGGGAAAAAAAACCATCCCTCAAATGATGGATTCAACTTGTGGTATCTGTCACCATATTTTAGAACACAGAATAAAACTCGATGCTTCATCTATCTATGATAAGTGTCAACCAAAAAACTTGTTATTTTGCTATTACATAAAAAAAAATTGAGTCATCAGAAAGGCATCGAGCCTGCCAGGAATTCTACTCCCCTGCCGCCAGTAGGAATATGACGGTTCCAGCGTCCCCTTTATTACACATTCCAACTCCTCTTGTTGCCTTACTCATATTTAAAACGACAAAAACAATTTTGCTCTCAACAGAAACTCTTTCATACTCTACAAGACACTCTACACGTGGCAGACAATACTTGAATTCACCGAGTCTCCTCACTTGTGCCTTTTCATGACTTCAAAGTTTCGACCATTTTCCAAAGCATACAAACAGAAAAAGCTCCTTGCTGTGCGCCTACAAACCGTGTGTGTATGTGAGACAAACACACACACACACAAAGCCCCCTTCAGGACAAGGGCTTACAATGACATTAAAGGGAGGTTTTTTTTTGGGAGCCCCAGTTATCGCTACACCACAGGCGGGTTATGCTGTGTGCATATCTACGCTCGTGCCTGTGTGTGTTTGTATGTGAAACCGCAATGTGGCCTGAACTCTTGCAGACACCCAGAGCTGATTGTCACGGGTGTGTGTGTGATGAAACAATAGCAGTTGCACCCACTATGTCCAGAGAAGCAGGACAATTGTTGCGTTTGTTTGTGGCAGTGTGCAGACAGGAAATGAGATCAGGACGAGTGAGTGCTCTCTCTGTGTGTGTGTGTGTGTGTGAGTGTGTGTGGGGAGCTTAACGGGCTGTGCAGGGAATACCAATGACATATTAGATCGTCTCGTGGGTTTATGGAAATGAGTAGCGCTTCATCAATGTATCAGAGCGAGGTAGAATTGACACTTATTGCAGACAATGCTTCCTTGATTTCGATCATCTGAATTATGGTTGTATGCGATACCAGATCATATTTCGGCCATTTTTAATTGACGGCCCCCGATCGAAATAATCGAAAGAACGAACGTATGGCTCCGATTATATTTTCCTTCCTGTTCTAGTCATAGCTTGCAGCAACTGAGAAACAATACCCGAAGTCGTCGGGGGTCACTCGCAACACAGAACCTCACACGCCACCTGCTGGCTGGCTGCCTGCCCGCCTCCGGTCGCACATTCATCTTTTCGAAGCCACAATGCACAGCTACTGGCACGTTTCCGACAGGACGGAGTGCAAAATGGAGATGAAGGGTGGACAAAACTGCGGCGGCGTGAGCTACATGAAAGGTCTGAGGGCTCGAGTGATGGAGGAAGGTAAATTTTGTTTTGATTCCAACGGTGACATTTTTTTTTTTTGCCTGAAAGCCCCGTAGACTTCAAAGCTCTCTTTTTAGCACATCCAGCATTTAACACCTAATCCGTGGCCTCCTTTGATAATTCTGTTAGGATTTATTGTGGGGTTGCAGGCATAGGGGAAAAAGGTAGAGGGGGGGGGGAAAAAATGGGAAAGCGTTCAAGATCGACATCGGCTCAGGTTTTGGAGCGAAGAAGCGAGAAGAGTTCACCACTTGCCAAACTTTGACATTAAAGTAAGAGTGGGGAAAAAAACATTAAGTAAGTGAACCAAATCTATATGAGCTCACTTTTTCTTTTAAAGGTGCGTATTCACTTTGTTTCACAATTACGTTTCAATTCTAATTTCAAACTATTTCTGAGTGTTAAAACAAATCAAGATGTCCTTGGTGGAGTTTGACACCTGTGGTTTCTCTTACATGACCGTCAACTCCCCCACCATAGAATTCTGCAGGCGCAGAGGTGAGATGTTAGGCAGCGCGTTTGGAAGCCGGGTAATGACTTAAGGTGGGTCAGAAGGATATGAGCTGTCAGCACGATAAGCGATGACACCCTCCCCATGGGAACGATCTTAATGACTTTCCCTTTGCTGGGATGTGGCCGATTAATTTTGCAGCGGCGACGCAATAAGGCGCAGGACGTCCGGTCTTCTTAATCCAACCTGGCCTCTGATGTTTTTCCCCCACAGTAGTTGTGAACTTTTGATGACTTTCCATAATCTTCCAGATACACACACTTCATTTAAATGTTATTTTGCTGGGTGGATATTTTAGTCCCCTTTGACGCCGTCATTTGCGTCAAAAGATCAATCTGAACTGGGAATGAGTTAAGTGTACTCAGCAATTTACTGCTCGAGACTGGTACATTACCATTAAGATAATCAGTGGAAATATAGCAGAGAAAGAGTCAACGCAATCGAGTCTGTCCCTAAACGTTTTGAACCCAAGGCGACTTTTCCCTCAATCCAACTGGACGTCCACTGAACGGCTAATACTTCCAACAAAGGGAATAAACGGGCGCCATATTTAAAGACGCCCATCCTATCAGATGCCTGAAGGTCAGCTTAAATGACGTCGCCATCTGTCATTTGGCTTTCCCGTGTGTACGCCAGCGTGCGCTGGGAAGAGAAGCGCCACGGCGGCGCCAGATAGCATTTAATTGAAGGTGGACGCAATCAGATAGCCTGTGACTGAGCTGTCAGTCAAGATACGGTCGCCACGGTGACGCTCAAAGCAGCTCTGTGCACCGCTGGCTAACTGCTTGCCTTTTAAGTACGGCGGATGAGAGAGACGCATGACTGGACACAAATGGGCAGACTCGGACTCGTGAATTATGTCAAATTAAACGACACATTTGTCAAATGTCGTACAGTAAATAAAATAAGAACCTCCAAATTTTGTAAATAATAATAAAATCATACAAAAATAATTGATGCATTTGTAAAACCTACTCATACTTTTAAGATGTCTAACAGAAAAGTAATGGAGAGGAATGCGGAAGGTGTACCTCAGGGACGGTTTATAGGTACCCTCTAAGTGTGTGCCGTGTAATGAGCGTATTTATTTGGGCATTGTAAATGAATTTTTGAGTGTACTTTCAATGTGGCAATGGAAGCGAGGACGCATGCAAGCGATGGAAAAACAACGATAAAGCTTTTGTGCCAGGTGAGTGAGAGAGAAAATGGCGTCACCATTCTCCAGTTTGTTCCCCCAACGGGCCTTTAAGGCTGAGGGGAAATCTGGTGAAGCATTTGGAAATTTGAGAGGTGGAAAATGTTCCCTGGTTCAGGCCCCAATCATCATTACTGTTTCCTTAAGTGCTGGCCAGATGGCGATAAGCATTTTTTTTTGCAGTTCCTCCACCATCTCTGGCCTTTCAATTTTCACCCTGACTCACACCCAAAAAAAGTGATTGCTAAGATACTGGACATGTAGGATCTCAAGGTATATCCTCTAAGAATAGAGCCCCATAATTCCATCAAGACCCACCGCTGATTTCCCTCGGTCCCAATCACCATACCTAATTATAACATCGCTATCTGGCGCTTCTTGGGGATGTAACGAACGCACGTGTGCAAACTAAAATAACAGTGACAAAGCATCGCGGCTGATAGCTTTGCCGTTCCTGCTGCGTGGTCTGTCCTTTTGAATGAATGTGCGTGCCTGCTGAGGACAGGTCATTACTGAATCATCTCAACCACCAGGGGAGGGGAGGGGGGCTAATTAATTTAGTAGCTTTCCTGGCAGCTTGTAAACATAACGCTGACTTACCGGCGCTGCTCGGTCAAATGAGGACCCGAAGCATTTAATAGACGCCTATACAGAATATGAGATGTCGGTACTTACGTCTGGGTACTCTTTGACAGGCACAAACAGTTTTTCCTGCAGGTAGACCATGGGTCCCATAGGCTCAGGTAGCTCCAGGGGGTGTCTGTCCACAAGGCCATTGACTGTATCGCTGTACATGTGTTTGCGCACTCTGTTGATCTCTAGAAGAGGAAAAAAACATAAAGAATGGTCAGTCAAATGGATCACTCGTATTGGTTCTTTTGGGTTTTTCAGTGTTAAGATAAAACTTGATGAAGGAAACTAAAGATAAACAGTTTGACAGAAGAATAACCAAAGTTGGCCTGGTTTTGACTAGCAATTATTCAGAACAGTAAATAATGGAGACAAGCATGCTGCCTAAAAGGCAGTGCAGTCAAATAGTAATCTGCAGGGGCGGGGTCGGGGGGGTCAGTTTATGCGGGCAGGTCATGGGGCTGGTCGGGGGGGGATCAATGTCTGTAGCCATTACTAAGTGACACACATTTTGGTCACATGTGCTCGCTTGTTGTGCCACCATTTAAGCTAGGGGTCTTCAGCTAGTTTTGTCCAAGGGACCATCATTATAAGCAAGAAGCAACTCGGGGCGGACTATTATTTTGTATTTAGGAATCCTAGCTACATTATTTCTAAAAATGTTACAATTATTTGCCATTTCACGGACCACCTGCAATACCACCACGGACCGCTAGAGGGCCGCGAACCACCGGTTGATAACCACGGATTGAAGCCATTGGGAGTCGAACCATGCGGGATGTATGGAGGGATTGCGCACGGATTTGAATTATCCCACGGAATGACATCAGGGCAGTTGAGAGAGCTCTAAATTAAAACACTTGCAAGGGAACTTGACACTTGGCTATATTAACATTTTGAAAAGCACCTCCAAGTCTTAACCTTGGATTGGAGCTCATTTGGAAGGTGGGTCAGATCTATATACAGTCATCCCATACGCAAGGGGACACATTTCAAATATTGATGGATACAGTCACATAGCTAAATAATCCCCCAACAACTAGCGGAATTACGTTAATTTTGCGAGGGGAATTCCCACTTCAGACCACATGATTGATGGGCTGACGTGAACATCTGGCCTGCAGTTTTAGCGGACCACACCTTAGGGACGTATCAGTTTTGTGCCTCCGACCCTCCCATATGAAGTCATCGCAGATTCCTATCGTCATCCAAAAAAAGTCACGTCATTGTGAAAGTAGTAGACTGAATTCTGCGCCGATTAATCGGCTAATTGCATTTACCGTATGGCACCTGATGATTTTACCAACATCGTCGTCACAAACCAAGAAGGTTCGTCGTAAGGACGAAAATTCTAAGATGTACAATTGGGTGCCGGTCCAAGGTTTGCAACATTATGTACGTCCTTGTTGAAGGGATTTACGACAAGCCTTCCCATAAAAGCGCTGACTGCAGAGTGGCCAAATGACAAAGCCATTTTCGCTGGCTCCTATGATTGATCGCCGCTGTGCACACGGTGGGACAGATGTTCATTCGGCGCCGCGTGTTTGCAAAAGGCAGCGCGTCGTTTCTTTCCTGAAATGAAACCGTTCCAAAATGTTTGCAAAAAAGCGCATGATGAAAAGAAAGTGATTTGTAATATTGACCATCGGCAGCAACATTTTATAATGGGAAAGAAAAATGTGAAAACAACCACTCGCACCTTCATTCCTTGCCCTCCCTCCGCCCGCTGTTTCTATTTCCTCCCGCCGAAATGCCACATTAACATAAAGGGCCGCGCTAGGCTATCAGGGGAGACGTGTAGCATTTGACAACCTCTAATTTCAATGCGGGGAGTCCTTTCTGAAGCGCCGCACTCACTGCAAAATTACCCCACACCTCGCCGGAGTGACACAATCATTTGTCTAGCTGTCCGGCGTGGCAGAAAGCCTGATTGTAGGAGAGGGATAAGGGAGGGGAGGGGCCCAAAAGAGAGATAAAAGGAATATTAACAGACAAGGGCAGGCCATCTAATATTCTTCAAACGGCAGCAGATGGGATCGCTCGGTGATACCTCGATTCTCACACGCCTTAAAGCAGGGATGTCAAACAAATTTTTGTCGCGGGCCGCATCATAGTCAGAGTTTCCTTTGGAGGGCCAGAACAGTTACAATATTTTAAAAATGAATGAAAATAAAAAATGCTAGCAATAACTTTTTTTTATATTTAGTATTGACACATGAAGTCTTCGCGGGCCGCATACAATGACGAGGCGGGTCATATCTGGCCCTCGGGCCTTGGGTTTGACACCTATGCCTTAAAGGGTACACGCTCCATATTATACATAAATGCGGGTTTTATAATGAACTGGTTTGGATGTATTCATTCCTAATATAATTGATCCCTATGAGAAATAAGTAGGAAGCGGAACAGATAGTGCCCTGACTTTTTTTGAATTTCCGTTATTTGATTTGTGCTGTGGTGTCGTCTGCCAGCTGACTTTGCAAACACGTTCAAAGATATTGCCTTGCTGTCACGAGTTGTCTGTTTAGTCAAAAGGATGCAGGCAAAATGCACACAAAGTCATTCTAATTGTCCACATTTCCCTCAGACAAAAGGAGAGGGAGAGGGGGAATGAAAATTCGCCCTTGAGAGTGGTTATAGGGTAACGAGGAAGAAGAAAAGAACTGCTGAGCCAGCGGACTGCAGCTGTATTCACAATTCATTCCTGCCGACACCCTCGACGTCTGCTAAAACTGCTCATTTTATTCTTATCTCTTTGTTTCTCGCAATCACTGCCCTATCGCCTCCAATCTGCGGCGACAAAAAGGACACGCCAGTCGGTGGAGTCGATCGTTAACTGCTGAAGAAACCGCTTCGTGAAATATTCTCAAAAGCTCATCTGTCGAGGGATTTTTGGCAGTCGACTATTGTGAGTTGGAATTTGGTGTTCATTCAGCCAGAAATGTGATTATAAACAAGGCCACATAGAAGAAAAGGATAAGATAAAAAAAAGAAAAGAAAAATGGGTTAGGGATATATATATATATTTTTTTTAAACGCGCCGGTCCTTCAGATCTAATGAAAGTAAACAGCGTCGGGATGAAGTTGGCGGGTGAGGCGGAGGAGAGATCAAAGATGGAGCAAGTGATGGGGGGGGCAGTCTGACAAAGGTAAACAAATTAAATTAAATCAGTTCCACTCGAATGAACGTGACTCCTAATTTAGAGCACAGCATTCATTAGGACAAAAATAAAACCCAACAGCTGCAAAGAGATCTAATCGTTGCATCGTTCATTTTCCAACGGTGGGAAGATTTGAGACACATCTGTTTATAAAAAAAAAAAAAAAAAAAAAATGGAGTCAATCACAGACACGGGTGAGGAACAAGCCTTTTCACCTGCAAAGTCTGGCTACGAAGGGGATCGGGATGTTTAATACATCGCGGCACGGATGACTTTATCCCAGACAACGCTCCACTTGAACAGTTGACGAGCCGGGCGTGTGAAAGACGGAGAGTTTTTTTATTTTTATTTAATGCAAAGAGCAAAAAGGGGTGCATCGGTGGAGGTGACTGAGCCATGAAAACGGATGCATTTCTGGGGCTTATCATCTCTTCACAGCTGCCTCCTCTCTCCATCCAGCCTCTCCTTAGAAGGATTCCTCGCGTCCGCCCGCCCACCCGCCCTCGTGCCTGTGTCTTATTTTTACTTGCTAATCTTTGATTTAACAGTAGACTAGACGCAACCCTTTGATGTTAGCACCCAAACTATTCCGAAGCCCTTAATGAGTGTGATGTACTATCAGCGTAGTTAAGGCCAAGAAAAAAGAAAATCCCACATTAGCTTGTAAAGTTCACGTCCCTGGAGCTGGCGTTTAGGAAAAAAAGTTTGCTTTGGCCAACTTTAACACCCACGTGCGTTTTGAAAAGTCTCTATTTCTCGGAATAGCAGCACCAAACAATTATTTGGTGATGTGACCAGTAGAGATTCTGTCAGCCACTGACGTAGCTTTGCTAAACTGACTCATCGGCAGAGTTCCTGAATCCAGACAAGATGTGGATTGAAGCGCTATCGCCACTCCGGATGGAAAGGTCGAAACGGCTGGAGACAGAAATGACAGTGCAGTTTGCTGGCATATACCGGGCGAGATTTATGTGTCAGGGATTCGCCAAAACCTCCAAAGTCAAGTCTTTAAGTACATCGGCCACTAAATAAAAGACCGGGCGTAACAAGATTTCCCAATGCGTTCCTCTGGGAGCTAGGTGAGGAAAGTAATAACGTGGGTGGGTACACAGCAAACAAGACAAAGAGCAAGTGCTCTCATTTGGCCTGTCTTGGTAATAAATGGACGCTTTGGAAGAAGAATGCCAATAACAATCAGAGCTAGCTTAATGTTTGTCCAGGTCTATAATGCAGATTTGCATTGAGTGTATACAAAGCGGGTGTGCGCATGCATATTGCAGCCAACTAGCCCCAGAGAGCAGCACGTTACGCTCTGTGATCATCAATAATGAGGTTGAAAAAACACACACAAACACACACAACACTTTGGTTCAGCTACAGTTCAAGCCATGCACAGGAATGTGCACCCTGGTACCAAATTAACTAAATGTAATATATATAAAAGCAAACACCTAGCTTGACATTACAACACCCACATATCCTCGCTAATGAGCCGCTGCGTTTGAAGGCAGGGATCCCTCGAGACCAAAGCTAACGAAAGAAAATGTGCCGAAGAGAAAATATCTGTTAAGCAAATATCGCGGGCAGGAAAGAGAGAGTCACACCTCGTTGCTTACTTGCTCACTAACCCGGGTCTCGTTGCGGGTCTGGTGACACGGAAACTGAAGGAAATCAGATTAAGGAGAACCGGCTGATTTCTATTAGAGGCTCTTTCTCAATGAGATTTTGCAAGATTGAAGGCCTTTGGCTAGAAATTGTCTGCTCGACTTCATACCTCCATTCTGTGTGTTTAAACTGAATAGAGACGTGAAAAATACTTTTATGGGTTGCGTAAAAACTTTTATGGGAGAGGTTAAAAAAACAAAAACGGTACATTGCTGGAAAATTAGCCTTGAGGTCAATGGCGTTTTATGTCCACCCAGAGAGGAGAACAATCACGCCGCCATGAATGTGTGCAAACCTGTGATTACTGACCTGCTGCTTGACCTGCTCTAATGGTAGGTTGTTGTTTTTTTTAAAAAGGAAAAACACTTAAACGTACATGTTGAAATGAATTACAACGGCTTGACTTTACTTCTTTGTGATGGAAGACAGCTGTACAAAGGATTTGTTATGTACAAAGAGAATTTTAAATCAAAGCAAAATGTATCCTAAGGTAGCACTCGTGTGGTCCTTGGGATATAATTTAATCAATTAACAATTTGCAAACATTAATCATGTTGTCGCAAACAAAAAAATCAAGCAGCATTTCCAAAATAGTGCCGTTTTTTTGGGCTGCAACTAGAGCTGTCAAAAGTAATTGATGAATCCACAACTAATCCATTATATAAATCGACAATTTTTGTAACAATCCCTTGGAGCCATTGTTTAACTTGGAATGGTCCAAATGTTCTGACTTCAGCCTCTTAACAATAATTGTTCTCCGATTTCTGTAGTCCTTCATGAAAGCAGACTGTCTTTTGTGTTTAATCAAAACAAGGCATTTGCAAACATCTGCTTTTACTTGGGAAAACCATGTTACAAGGAACTGAGTCGGTTTCAAAATGTGAGGACATTAGTCCCACGCCTGTGATATTGCTTAATTGTTTGTTTTTGTCACTAAATACATACAATCGATGAAATAATCCATTCTAAAAATATCCCAACATTACAGCACTCGCTGCAACTATGTAAAAATGTAAGAATCCGATACCGATTGGCCCATCGATTAATCAATTCCATTTGGATTATCTCGGATTTCCTACAAGAACCCAAATCACAGAAAAGCTACTCCGAAATCGTCATCCATCAAAGTCTCATGGAACACAACGAAACGGATTGAGTTGTAAACATCAAGACATGAGGCATGGACAATTTGCTCGCCTATGACGAGCCCGCAGAGAGCTGCGTGGGTGTGACGGCCTGGCTCAAAAGAGCAATCTCCAAAGTCATTTTTAATTTATATAATCATTTCCGTGGGTGTCGGCGAGAGAAGGTGAAAAAAAAGGCAGCCGGAGAACGGCTTTTTGCGCCGACGGTGACTACGCGCTCCACCGTCGGTCGGCCTCGTGCTGATTAAACAGAGCACACGGTCAGACACGAAGGCGCGCTGGAGGAAAGGCAAAGATGATGAAAGACAAATACAACATGGTGAAATGCGGCGAGGAGAGCGCCCAACAAAAGCACATTTAAAAGCGGCGGAAACTCAAAAGCATGTGTTGAGCTTTCATTGGAAACAAGTGCGTGTTTTGTTTATTGAATATTCCCAAGACCCCCTGAAAACAAAAAAACAGTTCTCAGCAGCAAAACAAGTGCCTTGTCATTAAGACCCCCACACTAAAATTAGCACGTTTAATGATGCGTAACCTCTCGATGGGGGTTGAGTTCTGGCGGCTCAATGAGCCATGAGCGCCAGTTTTGTGCACTCGCCAGGGTTCTGCTATAGGCTGAGGTAAAACTGTCAGGGAAAGCTCAACTGTGACATCTTAATAGCTGCCCAAAAAAAGGCAACGGACGTTACTATACTACTATGTCATTAGAGCGACTTTAATTCCGAATGCTTCCTTATAACCTCTTAATACCTTTGTAATTACATTGCCCATTTGGAAAAAGTCACTTTGAGCTCAGCAAATATCTCCTCGCTGCACCTTTATCAGTCGCCAAAACACGCAGATCGGCTCAAACGGTAACGCGCGAGATATGCAAACTCAGACCTTCTGAAGAAGGGGGGAGAAAAAAAACAGCTCATTTTTATGCTGCGCGAGTGAGCGACGGGGGAATCGTATGTCGTGCAAGTTTCGTAACCACAGCACTTGTCATTTAACCTCAGACGTGGGTGTAAAAATCATACTACTGTAATAGTAAGATTGACTAACTTCCCCTGCCAGTTGAATGGAGAAGACAAAAGTCACGAAGCTCTAGTCCTTTATTTGAACCTACTACTAACTAGTCAAAGCTCTTGGTGTGTACACAAAGCAACAAGCTGCATGCAGCCTCGGGCGTTGGCTCGCAAAACGACCACCCCAAACGCACAACAATGGCCGTGTTAAATAAAGCACAGGATGCCTTCTGTAAGCCACCACATGGGATGTGACAATGCGTGATAAGGAGGAGGAAGAATAACAGGATGAAGACTCAGCATGCGCTACGACGCGATTGGAAGAGCAAATCGTGGTCAGGAGACTCGAGTCAACCTCTCGAATGTTTTCTGACCTGTAGCACAAACAGTTGTAACGACGCCTAAACACGGTTGGGCCTCTTTGGTCCGACAACAATGGCCGGAAAGGTCTGGCGGTTAAAGGGGAGCAAACGTGAGAAGGAAGGAAAAGCTCAGACTGTGGATGCAGGTGGCCAAGATAACAACTTTGCTTCCTGTCCATAACCATGTCCTAATATGGTAGGTGGTATCGGTGTGAGAGTATCAGAGGTTTTTGTTTGGATTTCACAAATTCCATCGCAACAAATATGCGGCGTCAATCAGTCAGCGGTTGATAACATTTAATTGTAATTGTAACATCGGTAGCCTGCCAAAAAAGCGCGGCGCCGAGAATGTGAGCAAACATGATGGAATGAGGAACGAGCGCATTCCCTTCATCCCTTCTCATTACGAGAATGGGGTCACTCGTTTACTACTCCGACGCTTTGATGCCAGGAAAAGGGAGACAAAAGCCAGCCGGGACTGTCTGCACCTTTTACGTACAATTTGTTGTCAGTCTGGTGTTTTTGCGACAGATACAAAATAACACGAGAGCTCCTGAATAGCGGGGTAGCGTGTCAACCGCCACCCATAGACAAGATGCCTCATTGCTTATGTCTTTGTGGCCTTAGACAGAAGACAAACAAGTGACATCACAAGATAGGTGTGAGCTAGCTAGCGCCGTGTTTTGCTCTCCCCCATCCATCCGTCGCCACAAGGCCTGTTGAAGCCTGCAGCTCCTGTCTGTCAGTTCCAAAATAACAGCTATTGCTCTCTGTGTGCAAAACTTTCAGCGCAGCATTTACAAACATCACTGTGTTTCTTTATTACTGAACCAAACAACACTACCACACATTATAGTGCGAGGCGCTACATCTGTTTTCAAATCAACTTTGACCGAATTATTAGCTGGACTGAGTTTGGGATGGAAACATAAAACAAATGAAATCCTTTGACTAAAATATCAACAAAATGATCCCATACACAACAACAGATTAATTTGATCAAAGAGAATATTGAGATGACAACACTGCAGCTTACAAAGCTAACAGAGCTAAGCTAATGTTAGCATGTGTGTTGACAGTGGCAACATTATCCCAGGCAATTAGTAGTGAGGGACACGCGACTGGGACAGTGCCTGGAAAAATGTCAATAGAAATGTATGGAGGTACCATACATTGGGAACAAGGTCAGGGGTCACAAAATGGCGCCCGTGGGCACAAGCTAGCCACACAGGACTACAAAGGTATCGTTTATAAAGTGGGAAGGGAAAAAAAAAACCATAAATCTTTCACGCTCAAGGTTTCACCAAGCTTTGCGAACCCGAGCGAGGAGACGGCACACAAGATTGCAGACGGCGTGTTGTTCTCGAGCAACATTTAAGCCTGCGAGTGATTGTGTCAAGAGCCGCGCGCATCGCTAGCGTCCCCGAGCACAGGCGGGCGAGTGCCCGGGCTGATGCGAAGCGACAGGCCACGTTGCGGGCCTTTAACGTCACCACTGGTCCTCACATGGAGCAGGCGAAGGCGCCTCGGGGGCGGAAAAGCTCGCACACAAGTGGAGAAAGAGGGCCGGCAAAGAGAAAACATATGGAAGGAAGAGGGCAAAAAAAGAAAGGATGATGAGGAGACAGATGAGGGGAAAAGAGAGGGCAATGCGAGTGACTCGGGTCAGCGTGCAAATGTTAGGACAAAAACAAAGCCAGGAAAATGAGTCACTCGGGACGGGGCAATTGTCTGCTCTGGAAAACGTGATGACCAAGACGGACGGAACGTGCCATGTGTGGAACGGCACGCTGCCCACCGGTCTTGGCGGGTGCGTGAACACGACGGGGTAAATACAAACGAGTAGCAGGTGATGGGTGAGAAAGTCAAATAAGAAGTGACGGCAGGACTGAGAGACAAGTCCATCTCCGGGAAGACTTTAGCAGCCCAAGGTGTCGACAGCATCTGGCACCTTGACAGCTAGCGCCGGTGCGCGGCTGTAGCTAGCTGCCAGCGCTGTTTAGCTTCTTCTCAGAGACAACTTTTTGTCTAGTTACGGCGGAACCTCGACCGAGTGTGTAACCTGCTTTAGGAGACACGAACTGGTGATGGTTCATGTCGGGCTCGTGTGTCTGGCTGAATAATACACAAAAAAGCCCATTGTGTCTCTGCGGAGGAAGGCCGGGCTAGGGGGTAGCATGCCGAGCTGAGCAAGGGGTCAATAACCTTCCCCATAGCAAACAAGATGACCTCATTCACATCACGAGGGGAATTCTTTGCCCCCCACCTTTCTTTATAATACTATCCAAGAGCAATTCATCGAGCAAGTAGCTTAGGCTAAGTAACCCTTTTCAGAAAGAGTAGAAGAATTCTTTTTTTCAAGTCACAAACTGTGCTAAACAGGCTCTTTGTTTTGCCAATTAATGCCTCATTATACAAAACCTCCCTTTCGTTTTTTTTTCTGGTGCTGCAATCTCTCCCGCCCTCCGACTTCTACACTAACCGAAATTTACATACAGTCAATACTCAGGGTAAAGGCCAAAATTCTCATTTCGGAAACATTTGGAATAACATGAGTGTGAGTGGACAGAGTTACTTCTGCATTTGAATGCCCTGACTGAAAATAACGTTTCAGAAAATAGTTTTTTTTCGCAAACCCAAATAGGAGAATATTCTGGGTTTTTTTTTTTTCAGGCAAGATATGTTCTTTAAAAACAACAAATACTGTCAATATTCTGGATTTAAAAGGGTTATTGACTAGCCTACATGTACATGCATTCGCTAATAAGCCCGTGCGTCGCTGTGCTGTGTGCTGTGACGCCGCTGAGGCAGAGAAGACCCTGTTGCCGCCACTGAAACATTGCTGACTCGGCACCGTACGGGTGGGACGGTGGATTAATGACCTGCGTGAACAAAGTGTGTGCAACGGGAGAAAATCTGCTCACGCTTCCCTCTGGATACGACTGTTAGCGGTGTGTGGTGGTGCGGGTGTTAACACTGCCACCAGTCTAGAAAGAAATGCTGCACTTGCTGATTTAACAAGCAACTTAACTCATTCACTACCATTGACGGCTAAAGACGATCATTTGAACTGGGCTGGCAGTAAATGAGTTCATGAAAGTCTTGCAGAAGAATTACGTGGACCGAAGCATGGGGAATCCGGACTGTTACTTCAAATCCGAGATGCATTTATTCGCACGTATGAAGTTTGTCACACAAATCGAAATACCCTCAATGAAATCAGGCCGGGATTTGATTAAAGCAAAAACATGCAGCATATTGACTGAGTTTGTGATCTTGATTGATGGCAAAACAGGACTGACAGCGCTACCGATTGCATTAAAATTAAAGCAATGGATTGCCCAGAGCAGAGAAACACGAGATGTGACATGCTCGCGTAGATTTCAGACAACCTGCTGACAAGCAAGGTTAGCGAGTACGCCGCCTCATATTCGAATGACGGCGGGCGACAGAGGAATCAAACTGACGCACTTTCCACGTCCCCCCCCACCCCTTGGGAGAAGGTGACTGTCGCCCAGCGTGCTCCGGACAGCGCCTCACAAGAACAACACGGGCGGCAAAGGACAGCTAAATTATTCATCTTTGATTTATCGGCCCGCCGAATGCGAATGAGACGACACGGCGGAGGCTTCCGAACCGCGGGGAGGTCCGAGTACGAATGGCTCCGAGCCAGGATGAAGTGAGATGAACATGTATCTGCCAAATGTAAAAATTGAAACTGCTAGTGGACTTTAAAGTCGCTTGCTGTGAAAGCGCACATATATTTCAACGCACATTAAAAGCCCAAAGTGAAACCTGCCACCGAAGAGAGTGCAGCTGTGCAAAATAAACAAATATACCAGGAGGGCAAGGCAGAAATTCCTTCGCCGGTTGCCAAAACTTGTTTGCTAGTCCTCCACTGAAAGGACGCAGAGAAAATTAATGCAGAGCGGGGTGGGCGGGTAATAACGAAACAGAGTGAGCATTCAGTTCATTTTTTTTTCCCCTCTTGCCTCATTTCGGGGGATAAAAGGGGAGGAGACAGAAAGCCCTGCCAACTAGTGTGATTTGTGTTTTCCCAAATCTTTACACACTGTAGTGTATTTGTGACTTCAAAAAAATAACTGGAGAATATATGGCATAGTCAAACAAACTTGTGGAGGACAGGCGGCATTATTCTGCAATCTTAATTAGTCAAATAGAAATTGCGTGGATGACTCCGCCGCGGTGGGAGAGGGCGTTTGGGGAACAGGCGTCACAGCTGGCTGTCTTCACTTAATCTCAAAAGAGGGACAACAAACCACCTTCTCCACATATTGTGTCACTTCCTGTAGGTTTTTCTCGCAATGAGACGCAAATAAAACGGAAGAACTTTTTTTCTTCTTAAAAAAACATGCTGACGTGACATTAGCCAAGTCTTGCGGTGAAGTGCAAGTTGCATTCTTGTAATATTAGCCAGATGGCTTATCAAACTTTGACGTAAAATCTCCAGAGTTGGCCCGGTAGCCGCTACGCTTGTAGCAGAACAGTGTTTAGACGACGGCGACGCGAGATACTAAGCCAGGCAGTCCGAATGACGCTCAGCGACAGATAAGCAGGCCCCGGCACTCGTGGGATTGAAGCTCATGATAAGCGCTCGGAGCTAATGTCGAATGACTTTATCGCGCGACGCCCGCTGGGAGGTGCCATCGCCGATGCAGGCGCTCAGGGTACTATAAGGGGCGGAGTTTAAGGTCAGGGAGGATGGTGCGAAAGCTCAACCAGGCCATGTGGCGGGGGTCAGATCCTATAGTGGAGTCCCGCCTTGTGGTCCAACTGAACTTGGTTTAGCAATGCAGGAAATGAACCCGAAATTCCAAAGGAAATGGAGTATAAAGGTAGAACGGGAGTCCATAATCCAGGATAAGGCAACTGCTCTCCTGTTGGTATTTTTCATTTTCATATCATTGCATCTACTTTGGCGTTGTGCTCGAGTCTGCACGCTCTGCGAAAAATAGAAAATGAAAACCACAATAGAAGAACTGAAAACGGAACTCAAAGCTAAGGTTTGTTATCTTAAAGGTTCCACCATAAACAATCATACTTGCGTGTTACGCAATCCACGACCTTTGCCACATTTTCAAGCTTTTGGAATTCAACTTGTGAACTAATTAGGTTGACTTTTCAAAATATTGGTAACACAACAAGACTAAGCATAAAGCCTCCTTATTGCACCTCGACAATGGCAGCGCCGGCTCACTAAACCGGCACGCAGAATGGCGCTCGTTAATTAAATCCCGGCTTATAAAGCGGCGCTTGGGGAAAGGATGCGAGGGAGGGAGGGAGTGGGGGCTCGACGGGGGATGAAACAGGTTTCGACTTGCGACGACAACCCGGCAAAACGCCCCCGATTGACTTGTTCTGTCAACCTCTGTGGGCGCACTTAGCGGCGAGGCGCTCTATCCTAATAGATCCCGCATCGATTGTGCGTCGGAGGTTAGCGAGGGTCTCTTCCTAGAAAATGAACTCTTCTATCAAAATAAAAGGAATAAGGGGCGAGTTTATAAAACAACTGAAGGACGTTTGACATTGCCCCGTTTGTCAAACTCTCCAAACAAGCGTTCCCGAAGGAACGGCCGCCATCTAAAGTTGTCCTCCGACTGCCGACAGCTCCCTCGGGGAAAGTCGAGATGAAAAAAAAGCAGACACAATGGAGGAGATGCAAAGGCGGACGAGAGGCACCATGCGTGGTGACGGTGGCCTGTAAAAATCCATTAAACAAACACCTCGAAAAACAAGTCACCCCCGGAGACAGGCTTGCCTTGATTAAACAATTCAAAATCAACACGGGTAGATAGAAAGATACCCCGAAAACAAAATTCTTCCTGCCTTATGTTCTGCTAACTTTTCGTCACATCATTGCCGCCTGTTAAACGGGCTTGTCTTCTCCTGCCAAGGGAAAAGATAGCAATTTGAAACTGTGTGCTGGCCGGCGGCCTGTAAAGCTAAATAAATTTGAGAAACACCATAGCAGGTGTCACCTCAGGGAGACGAACAACTGGAAATGCAAAAGGGAGGTGGGGTGCCAAAGGGGGGTGCATGACGCTGTCAATCTGCCACAATGACCTTGAGGCGCTACATACATGTCAGCAACAAAATGGGCGCGCATGGACGGGTGTCCGCCAGAGCAGGGCGGGGGAGAGGGTGGGGTCTGCTTTCCCCCCTCCTTTTCACCGGAGCAGCTGTGGAGGCATGCGCTAAAAAATTGGGCAGGCGAGGAAGGGGAATTCACGCAGCTGTCAGCCTGGAATACTTCAGACGGACACTTTCAGAAAAACTATCCGACAAATTCTGTTTAACTGGTTCACCACGGGTGGGAGGGCGAGAGAAGCCCCCCCATGTCACACTGGGACGGCAAGTCCGTCAACGAGCGGGGCAAGAAAAGCAAACAGCCCCTAACGGGATCCAGACGTTGCGGCACCGGGGCGACTCTCATAGCACGCACACGTGACTTCTGGCGCGGGGGTAATATTTGGCCCGGTGCTGTGGAAACCCCTCGTAAACCTCGACACGACTTGGGGGGTGAGGGGGGACTCGGGAGTCGCAAATGTGGCGTCTTTTTTTTCTTGAACAAGGTTGAGGAAAACTTTTTGGGTGAGTCCACCGTGTTTCCACGTATGGTGGTAAAATTCTGACTTTGTTTCAGGAAATGATACAAAGAAACAAACATGTATGATCATAAATGCATGCCAGGAGACATTAAAGACTTTCAAAGTAGGTCAAGGCGACAAAGTCAGGACCAAAGAACAACTTCTTTCAACAACTACTTGATTGATTTGGGAGGTTTTGGGATTCTCGGTAAAAGGCAAAGTCCGGGGAATTTTGAGGCACATCTGGACATCGTCGTGTTTGTTAAAAAATGGGGCGTGGGAGGTCCGCACCCCACTGAGTACTAACCAGCCGAGCGCAGTCCAGATCGCTTACGGTACTTTTATGTTGTTTGGGTCCCAGTATTCAGATTTAATTGAATGATTCAGGCACATTAAAAGTTTTCCATGTTGACAGCAACCTGATACACTCTGAAGAAAGACAGTATGAACCTTGTTGCGTTGTGCAACATGTACCCTGGCATTTTTCCAGCAGAAAGTCCACTTTTTCATCTAACTTTAGCTCTTTCGGGGAAACGACAAATCTGTGCAGACCGGTTTAGCTGCTGCATACTCGAGCACCTACGCAATACTGGCAACGTCGAAACTACGAATATATGTTATTTTGCGGAGTCGGGCGTGCAAAATAAACCCATAATACAGGCATTTTTTTTTTTTAATCGTCTGAGAATGAAAGGCATTTTTTTAATTGCAAGTGTCACCGTCCCGTTCACTCGTGGGGCGGCTGTGGCGCTCTCTAGTGTCCCGTGCTCGGTTACATAAAACCCGCGTCGCCTTGCTTCTCACTCCGGTTTAGGTTGTTGATACTACCGACATTGTAGGGCAGATAATCCACTGTTGTGTGCAAAAATACAGATCTATACCTAAACATCACAACAACAAGCCAAGATAGCAGGCGGGCGTTTTAGTGCGAGACACAAAAAAAAACAGCGTGAGGGTGTTTTTATTTCGCCGACTGGCCGCAGTTAAACGAAGAAAATAAAAGCAGAAGTAAAACCATGCTTGGTTCCATTTGATTTGGTCTTTGGGGGACAAATGAGGGGAGACAGACCAAAGAGAAGTGCTGGAGGTTTTCCAAGCCTCGACTGGCCATTGTTTGGGCAAGACGCACACGACATTCCTCCGCGGCTGGAGCTCGCCCGCTGGGCAACAACTCTCACAAGGTTCCAAACAACTCAAAAAAAGAGGGAAAACATCGCACTTTACGTCCCCGCGCGGTCGAATATCCCATCATTTGTTCTTTATAACGCGTTTGGTGAAAAATGTAACAACGTTTAAGTTGAGTGGGGTGACTAGCTTGCCCCCCCCCCAGCTAAAACTACTGGAACATGTGGAGGAAGAAGGGCCCCGGCCCAATGAATACCACGACGCCCCTGAGTGACCCAAAGTTCACATTGAACACAGTCTAAGGTTGTTAAATCGCAACACGCGGAAGGTCGCGTGTTAAAGAAGTGTTTTGAACCAGTTAGAGAAAGTTTTCGTCTAGTCACAAAGTCAACAGGACAGCCACTCGGATAACAGCCACTTGCGCCACTTCTTTACAACATGTTGCAATAGTATATTTTAAAATAATCGTCGCGGAAACGAGAGGGTATAAGCTTCATACAGGGGGGTGATTTATGTACGCTTAAGCAGCCGAAACGGTGCGGACGCCGGACGGCGCCTCCCTCCCTCCCTCTCCCTGGGTAGCAGCACCACCACGCTGCCGCCGCTTACCTTCATCGAGAAGCCGCTCGAGGTGCGTGAAGATGCCGCAGAGATTGGGCAAGCTGGTCATGAGCTTCTTCTCGTTCAACAATTGCATCAAATAGTCGGGACTCGGCCTCGGTCGCTCCTTCACTTCGACCTCTCCGACCATCATCTTTGCGGCGGGGAGAGCGGAACACGAAGCACCGCCGAACACAGAATCCTTCTTTTCGGGGGGCGGGTGGAGGGTGAAACCAAGAAAAGAGAGAAAGGGAAAAAGAAAAAAAAAACTTGCGGCTCCCGATCCCTCGCTTTCCTCCTCTCCTCGTGAGAACAATACTCTAGAATGTCCCCAGTTTCCCAAATTGTTGCAGCCTCTGTGCGTTCGTGTTGTTTGAGCGGCGGAGGAGGCGAGAAAAAAAACACAACGTTATTTCCTTTCGCTCGTGGAGACGGTATGCGCTCGGGGACGTTCGATTCCTCCACTGTAAGCGCGAGGGACTGTTCCGCCGGAACGGGTCCGTCCTTCCGCGTCGGCGATTGGTCGGTGTACTTTCATTGGGCTAATGGCACAGCCAATGAGTGTCAAAAACCGAGGGCCCTGGGGGCGGGTCTGTCGCGTGGTGAAGAATGATTGATAGGAGCGAAAGCCAATCGCGCGTGCTGCGCAGGAATGCACGTCCAGCTCTTAGAAGTGTCAACAAGAATGTCCAGGGTGGACCAAAAACTTAGCAATGTTTGTTCTTAAAATTGTTTGATTACATTTTGTAGATGTTTATAACAGTTACATTTACTTAATTCTAAAATCATAAAAGCTCACAATATCCTCTTTTAGCCAGGGTTCTACTTTCAAGGTAGGGTTTCAAGCAAAAGGCAGGGTTTCTAGCCAGGGTTTCAGTTTTAGCCAAAGTGAAGGTAGTTAGTAGTTCTAATCATGGTTTCAAGCCAGTTTTCAAAACATGGTTAAGTAGTTAGGTAAGCCAGTTAGCTTTCATTGTCAATCCGCAATGTGTATACAATCTGCATACAAATTGAAATTTACCTCTTCAATCCTGAAATGTTATCTTTTGTTATCCAATGTTTTTATGATATCTTATCGCTTAGGTTGGCTACATGCCAAGGAAACTACAGTAAACCTACCGTCCGTTATCTTATCTATTCTATTGTTAACTTCCAATTTGTCTCCAAAGAAAGACTACGACTGTCATTAGGAACCAGCATTGGTGAAATTAAGATTTAGCTAGCAGGTAGTGTCATCCCAAATCCACTGAATGGCTCTGTGTGCTTGCCCACTTTTCACGATCATTTTAATAAAAAATAAAAATAAAAAAAACATTTTGTGTCTTTGCTGACTTTCTGTGTCGCCTAATTACCGTCTAATTTAGTTTGTCTGTGCAATAACGTCCTCGGGTATGCATTGATGGATTGCTGGAAATCCCACCCCGTTCAATGTGATTGACCTGGCGAGGCCGAATCAGAAGAGTGCAGCAGTAAAAATCGTCCCTCAGCGCCATCGTAAAAATACATTCACGCTATTGCGAGGTTATGCGAGGTCATCTGCTCTGTCCTCTTGAGTCACCGATGCGGCGCGATAACGCTGAACGATTTGGCAGCGTGGCATACCCATTTGGCACTCGCTTAATAATCTTTTTAGAAATGAATCTGTTTCCATTGATTTGGACGACAACGTTACAGGTTAGCAAATTCGGGTCAAATTACGTGCACAAATATGACATCAGCATGTGCGGTCCACGTCCTAACACGACGCCTATTGTTACCCAAGACTTGTACATCTTGTTATCCGTCTTGGGGCCCATTGATCAACGGCGTCGTAATCAATAGAACCTTTTCATCGTCCTGTCCTTGAGAGGACCTTTCTACGTATCCCCGGAAGATTAACATGCCTGATCAATGGGACAATTGCAAAAAAATAAAAACAAAACACAAGCTACCTCTGCTTTCTCACTGGAAATTGGCAGATGTTTTTTTTTTTAATATAAATTTCATATAGGACACAATTTATGTAATCTGACTTTTTTAGGCCTATAAATGTTATATTTGGGCCAAAAATGTGTGGTCTGTGTTAACACAGTTGCCTTAATGAACATGCCCTCCCTGCTACGATGCCCTTTAACTAGTCTACATATAGCCGAGTTATGTTATATCTGTAATTACCACTGAGCTTCATTTAAACCTGTACGAACAAGCCTGCCTCAGAAATTATCACATTTTATAACAGGCTACGAAGATCAGACCAGTGGATAGATATACAAATAGAGAAAGAGACCACTAAACAGGTGGATAGCTAGCTAGCTAGCCCCCAATGTGTACTTCTAAAAGCTCGTCAAAAAACAAACCAAAAAGTTCTTGCAGACATCCAATTTCAAAAGGTAAAAAAATCAAAGACTGCATCGAATGGAAGCTGAAATTTGTTGTGGGCTTTGAAAATGGTTTTAGTTCTTATCTCTAACGGTGCGCTTGGTCATTTGAACCTTGACACGTGCGCACGTGCTGATACTCGTACGTAAATCTTCACTGTGTGTGAACACACATTCGCTTGTAGACAAACTTAAATGTGTGTGTCACAAGTGATACGAATCCCCACTCCTGCCTTAGTGGCGTCGTCGTTTTTAATAACACGCTTTCTATTCAATAATTAATCCAATTAATATCCAGATAATTACGGAACATGCGTCGAGGCTGTAAGCTCCCTGACAATGAGCTCACTAAAGTGCCCTGGGTTTTCTACTGGAAGCGTGCCAGCGGCGCTAGGTGCCTGGCTGTGATGCAACATGCTTTGTGGTACCAGCCAGTGCCGCGGGACTCGAGTCTGACGACGTTTCTGATGTGGCGCTCAGAGCCCAACAGGCACGTTTAGGAACAACAGCAGATTTGTGTTGTTTTTGTCCCGCTAACTGCTTTTACAACAAAATGAGACAGAACATTTAAGGGGAGTTTTTTTTTAACAGCCTCGGATTTTGGTCGTGAACTGGCTCTCCAGAACTGAAAAGTGCCACATGTCTCGAGGAGAAAGAGAGGGTGGGCTGGGAGACTTCTATCCATCATGTTACATTTGACACCTAGCCGCCGACTGGATTACAGGGTTGAGGAAGGCCAAATATGTTTTCAAGTTAAGCCAGTTTCATTTATGGGCCAGAGGAATGATTTATCCTGGCCAGGTAGGAATGCTCCCTCAGCAGCTTCCAAGGAATTTGGTGGAGTATTATGATGGCAAATTTCCTGGCTTGGGAGGTTCTATCAGAAGGTTCAACGCCTGTGAAAGATGGCACCCCCCACCCTCTGTGTGAAAATTACAGAATAGGGAGTTGAACTGGATATGCCCTAGCTTGGAGGATGCAATCAGAAGCCTCTTTCGAGTCAAAACTGACACTGTGAAAGGGACTGGCAGAGAGAGAGCTGGCATCGGAGTTAGTATCGGCGCCTTTTTCAAATTGGGAGGATCGAGTTGTAAATTCATAATCATTTTCGTGGTGGACTCGAACAGTGGCTCTGTGAACTCTCAAACTTTTGTTTATTTGTGCACCCGGTGTTTTGCACCCCCAACAGGGTCACACAACCGCGTGTTTGTGAGTGATAAGACTCGGAAGAGGGAGCTTCCGAATTGATCACGCCGGTCTGAGGGAAGATTGACCTGGCGACGTGGTTTGCAATCGAAACACACATAGCACACCAAAATGCACGCACACCTAAACACAGATGGAAGGGGTATTCACAAATACTGATATTTGTGGATTTATTGATATATCTACAAACTAAGTCGTTAAATAGTTTCCATAGTGACAATCTCATAGTCAGTGCGAAAGCTGCAGAAGGAAAAGGGAAGGAAGCGATAAAAGGGAAGACTTTAGTTGCTGACTCGGCTTCTTCTTCTCCTAAATCCTTCTTCTAGATAGATACACAACAACATTGCCGTGTTAGTGTGTCGCTCACCGCCACTCTTTTAAAAAAGAAAAAGTTGGCTGCCACTTACAATTATTTTAATAATCAACTAACCTTTCGATTTTGTTGTCAATCTTTGAGATTCATTGATATTTTTGGCTCGTTATCGGAAAAGTGAGATTTGTTTTCATTCAATTTGCTATCACTGTGCCAATGTATTTTTTTTAACATTCTCGCTCACTCACTTTTTGCGAAGGAAATTCAAACATAAAATTCCAACCAAAAAGTTTGTCCTTGGCAGAGGTCTGCGGTGTAGCCAACACCATTCCAGTAGAGTTTGTTCTGTCCACTGAGCACACACACCAGACAAATATTACATTGGCGCTCCCTCTCCTCTCTCTTGTGATTATATTCTCTCCCTGTCTTTGTCTCCTCTCTACTCTTTCTTCAATCTCATTTTCTCCTGCGTCAACACAACGCTATCAGCGTGTTTGGACAGCTTTGGCATCTCCGCCGGCCTGTGACGACGGAGAAGGACAAACTTGAGCTTTCGGGAACTTTGCCGCGTTTTCACTCCCGAATGACTCGCGCCAAGGAGAGTCAGGGGGGCGGGCGGCAGCTGTCGCTAGCGCCGGGCTCGCCGTGCTAATAATAACGCCACCCCGCGAGCTAAGCTAGGGGCCCCTGCGTCATCTCGACTCGACCCCCGGTGTCCGGTTACAATGAAGAGTGAGGATTAGACCAGGTTATGGATTAGGGAAAGCTATTTTACCCTTGGAAGGACAAATACGTGCACTCGGGAGTTGACCCAACTCTTGGAAGTGACTGGACATGAAGCTTCTGGAGTCATGTGAGGTCCAGAAATCTGGCAAGTGGTCACTGGCACTCAGACGTCATGGTTCGGCTAATTTTAACCGCACAGTATGTATGTACGGGTGTGGATAGATTTGGATGACATTTGGTGTGTAGTTTCATCATGGCCCAAGGACAAATTGATTAAGGACTTGGATCAAGGTCAAGATTCAGATGGTTTTGGTTGGACCTCACCTAACTGAAATTCTATTTTGGTGAAAGTGCAGCTTCAATGTGACCCAAATGAAAAAAAATATTTGGTGAGTGGTTTCAGACAAACAGAATCACTTAAGATTTCAGTGATACAAAACAGGTCCACTTTTTCCACCCGAATCCAAAATCCCCTTCAGCTGAGATAATAAAGTCTTATCAGCAACAGATATCATGTGCTGTTAGGAAGTAGAGCATGAAGCTAAGGTCTGAAAAGTGGAGGAAGTCTGCACACTGAATGGGAAACCTTTCCTCGGGCATGTTCGGCCACCCGCAGCCCAGAAACGCTCATCGTGACCCCCCCCTACGGAAAAAAAAAAGAGGTCACAGAATTTTAGCTCAAGCGTCCTGATTCGTATGCTAACTTAGCTTGCTGTCGCGAATGATTGGAACCATTTGCGTCAGTGCTCTTTCCAGTCTGCGGTTTCGGACCGATCACGCATCGATGCGTCTGGCGGCCCCAACAAACCTCATTGGTTGCTCGTTTCAATCTGGTTACTTGCATGAGCGACCACAACTTGCTGATGTCGTTTGGCGCTGTTTGACGTGTGTGTACGTGTGTGTGCAGGCATGTATGTCAAAGAGCGTGCATGCTCATTGTCCCTTTTCCAGTCGGCCACCTTTTCCTAATGAGCCGCACCGGCTTCCGCGAGAGGTCGAAATGGACACAGTTTAGCATGTAATGCCCATTAGCGGCTGTGATGTAACTTAATGGAGCCATCAGACTACCCGGGCCCTTTAAGTGAATCGCACCGGAGGCAGTAGCTGGACATTATGGCTTTTGTGACATTGAACGTTAGCTAAAAGCAAAAAAAGTGACTTCAACATGTGAACCCGCTTGCTTTTTTTCTGAAGTCGACATGTCCACGTTGTCTCCTTTAGTGACTATCACCAGGCCTGATTTCAAAACCAAATGTTTTCAGCCGGTAGTAGATAGAAAAAAATGTACGTGTGTGTGTGTGTGTGTGCCCGTCTTAAATATCTTTTTGGAAATTTCCACTGACATTGTACAAGTAGAAAAGTGATGTCAAATGTAATTCTTAAGACGCAAGGTCGTAGCGTGTGGAGTTAAAGGGAAAGTCTCAAAGAAACTGCTGATTTTATGAGCGCAACATTGTCCTGGAATGCTGAGGGCCGTCATTCCGGACGGTCTTTCCCCGGCATGTTGCGACAGATTCCGACTCCAGCTGGCTGCGTTGAAGAATGAGTGCAGTTGGACAGCATAACATAGCAAAAGAATAGCGGATGGGATTATAGTCGAGGAAGGAAGTTAAATCACAATGTCATGATCTGGCCAACTGAATGTAAATAAACTTTTTAATGAACCTTTTGCATTGATATTCTGACAGTGATAAGGCTTTCATTCGGTTATTGCATAGCTACACAACATTATAAAAAGCATACATTCATGTCCATCAAGGTTAAAATGCGAATTGGAAATGTGAATGGTTTGAATTATGCAGGATTATACTCCATAGTCTCTACTTTGCTGCAGTGTTCTGTTGTCTTAATACCCTTAGTCTCCTCTTCTAGCAATAATTGCGCCTTTGAAGATCATTTTAAAAATGACAAAAATGCAACTTACCCTGTTGCAGTAGCTCAGCTGTGGACACTGCAGCATGAGACTCCACAGTCTCCACTTTTGGGTTTGTTCTATCCACAATCTCATCTTGGATCAAATGTATTAAATAGGCGATCCTATAAGCAGTGAGTCCTATTTTGAAGTGGAAACCTAGATTACATCAAACCAAGCCGAGCTGGTGGAAAAGTGTCAGCCCCGACGACCTCCTCCACCCCCACCCCACCCTCTCGGTCACCTTCAATTAATCATGCAGGACTCATAGGTGGGCACCATATACTTGATGTTGATGAAGGCGTCCTCTCCGCCGTAACGCTCCAACACCTCCAGGGTCTCCTGAATGAGGTCACCAACGTTCTCTCTCTTCTGCTGGCTGTAGTCGATGCCGTCTCCGGAGTTGACTGCGAGACACGAGAGACACACACTAAAATGCAGGCCTGACATTTTGCGTTTTTGTGTTGGCTTTTCGATCGCTCGGTGTGAAAGAGATTTTGGATTAAAATCTGTATTTTCACTCCTCGTCTCACAACTATGCCACCATCCTCTTTGCTCTTTTATTACATTGGCCTGCTTGGATTGTTTTGATGCTATTTCGGATCGCGCTAACTAGCAGGGTGCCTGCAATTCAAACGCACACACACAACTACACCAACGCGTGTGAGTCGGGGAGTTGAACGCTGGCCCTTGCTTCATAATACGTGGCCACGAGTTACTCGGGGAGCAAGAAAAAGTGCTCTGTTGCCAAGGAGGTGGGGTGGGCTGAAGCATAGTTAAAGTCAAACACGTCAGTGAGGATTTACGTGGCCATCCAGAGTCAAAAGCCGTGCGGTTTCATGTTCCCTCCTCAGCAAAGTCTAATTAGGAGCTGCTCATTTTTCCATATAACAGGTGTTTTTCATCCAGGCCTGCTCTTTCGACTCGCTTGGGAGCGATATCACTTTTACGACAACAAAAAAGAGAGATTAGCATGGAAAAGATACTTTTTGATTGCAATGAATGAGACGTCAGTGGTTCTTTTGTTTTGAGGTCCGGCCGGCACAGTGGTTTGTGAGCATGGCATTTGACTATGTTGATAAGGCCAGTGTGTGTGTGTGTGTTGAAAAAATAGTTGAGAGTTGGATAAGCTGGATACCTCTGGAATGTTTTTCGATAACAAGTTCCCTCAGCGCACTGGAACTCTGTTGTATGTTTAACTACCGTGTGTGTGTGTGTGCGTGCGTGCGTGCGTGTGTCCCAGGGGAGGGCCGTTTCCTCGCCATGTTGTGATTGGCTGGAAGCAGAGTATCGTGTTTCTGCCCAGCCCACAAACGCTGTCGACGAGTCGGCACAACTTTGAGCTCAAGGGCTACATCTGATATTTAAATTATGTGAAACAAAAGTAGATAAGATTTTTTTTAAACGTTGTTTATTTTATGATAAATATTGAAGAACAAAATGAGCAAATATAACGATAAATATAATAATAAATGTCATTATTTAAAAAAAAAAGAAAAGAATAGAATTTTTTTTTAAATTATGAGTCAGAATATTTACGTCCTCAGCCTGGTTAAAAACGTTTTTGTCCGCACATCTTATGCAGCGGCTTGCGCGTTGTTAGCGTCCACACGGCTAACGGCCACTAACTGGGTGTAGGTGTGCTCCTCTCTGCAGGCGGCCTCATTAAACTCCTCCGCCGTTGACTCCTGGCAGACACCACAACGTCCATTTGGGAGCCATTGACACAGCACAGTAGAAAACGGGGGAAAAGGCCTGTCGTTTTTGTTTAGATGACATCCCAAAACAAAACTCTAAATAGCCCCTATCACATATGGATTTTTGACGTCTATAGCCGTCAATGGCAGCGAATGAGTCTTACCGTGCTACTTTGAAATGTATGTCAGCGAACATGTAAAACGGTGATCCGTTCTAATCTTAATAAAATCTCCCCCCATATGACACAAGGAAATTATCTTGACAGGAGTCCTCTGAGGAAGAGAAACCGGTCGATGGCGACGAGCAAGAAGAATCCCCCGCTCGGTGACATTTGCGGCGCAAAAGCACTCGTTTTGTTTTCCTCTTTTGGGATAATCCCCGGGATTCCCGCGTCTTTAGCGCGTCGATGCCAGAGGAAGCTTTCGCGTGACATTTGCTTGTTTATTTCATTCCATCGACAAGACGCATCAAAGGAAATGTCTTTGGGAATGGACGAAAGCAAAACACCGTTTGTGTGTGTGGTTTTCTCGACATGGGTTCCTATCTAAATATTGATAACCCTATTGATTATTTTTTTGGGCCCCAAGTACTAGCGCTGATGCAATGTTGTGGTGGCCTCCATCATCAAAGTTGCCCATCCCTGCTCTCCTGCTGAGTTTGTTAGTCATGTGCACTCAGGTGACACACACACCGCACAGGATTTAGCGAGTTCAGCTCCAAATTCCCGAGCCGATTCAACGCGGTGTCAGCCAAGCGGCCCATTGTTCCTAATCAACTTAGCCTCGACTGTGGAAGTTGCGGGTGAAAGCAGCTTAGGGTGGAGGCCTCCTCGCACAATAGCGTCTTTGATGCCGACTGCCTCGTGCATTTTTGCTCGGGGTACGGTCTCGGAATAGAGGAATGCAGATTGCGAGCGGACGGACTAGTCGGGAGTTCCAGGAATACTCTGAGCGTGAGGCGGGTTGGCCGAGGAACAGTACTTGTGTTCTTATCGCCAAAAAACACAGCGATAACTCAGCATGTCTGCGCATTGCTCAAGTCGTGCTGCTAATAATTTTTTTTTTTTTTTTTAAATCAACGCTTCATCTATCATGCAACTTTGACTATTTATTGGAGAATGAATGTTTTTATTATTACCATTACTATTTTTCTCCTGATTTTTAATTAGATGGGAATTAAAAAATTATTTTTATTCAATCCAATTAATCAATACATTGAGAAAATAATCGACAGATTGCAGCTCTACAATTACTTGACCGTATTGAGGATCTTCCAATTTCCTTCCCGATTTTCTTAAGAATATTTACAAATTTTCAAGTGATCTAATGTTCTGGTTCTTGTTCTAGTTGTGATGGGGGGTTGACGGTAGCAATGGAGGGCACATGTGTTCAACAGCAGGCGTCTAATTAAAAGCGCCTCACAGTTGGGGAGCAGGTCGACCTTCCATACACACATAATCCGCCGTTGCATCCATGTATACGTGTGATATATGGAATACAACCTTTTTCATGTAATACGAGAGTCATATTCATTTTGGTGTATTATATTAGCCACCATGCCTGTCCTTTTATTTGGGACGTTGTTATCGGTAGGAACTAAAAACAACGAAAGGTTTTGAGTGTGTGGACAAACAAGATCAGGCTGCTACGCTCCCATCGATCGGCCTCCTGCAGGCCCGCTCGTCCACATGGCTACAGGAGAATTGAATTCCAATTCCACGTTTCCAACTGTTGCGGATTCCCAAACTACGAGGAAGAAAGACGACCTCCAGAATGTACAAACTCATATTGTAGATTCAAAACTACATCGCTACATCCATAGCTAGCTAAATAGCTAGCTACATAAATAATTCTGTCTATTTTAGAGTCCATTTTGCCGTTGATTAATGTAAAAACAATACACATCAAATCTTTCCCACTGTGTGTCAGCGTCCGGGAGGTTGCATTCTTTTGTCAGCGCTGTCAGGTGTGAGTCAATGCCGTCAGATGCGATCTCATTACGCCAGTTTACCTCAAGGTTAGCAGTGGGCTGCGAGCGAAGCACAAAATCAATTGGCGCACCGGGGGGGGACAGACGCTAAAGGCCTTGCGCTGTCTTGCCATTCGCACATGAGCCAAACAAACAATGGGCGTGCTAAAATGTTAGCGTGCAAACTTTTATAGGAGGAGAAAAAATAAATAAACAAAAAAACATTTACGGACACTCTGATTCAAATTTTCCGTTGACCATGCTAATGTTCCGGCATTGGCCCACGCCAACCATGACCACTTTTTGCACATCATTGTGAAGAGAGACACGTGGTGAAGAAAAGAAGAAATGCAGAGAATGGGATGAATGTTTTTCCAAAAGGAGTGGGAAGTGGGCCTCAAATGACACCTGTAAAGAAATGCAGAAAACAGATGGCCCTAACAGAAGTCAGAAAATGGAGTCCAAGGCGCTCGTTGTGATGGCGGCGGTGTGCGTCTAGCCAGACAATCACGCTGCGCTGTGCTCTTCTTGGAAAAACTGACCGAGGAAAACAAAGAGGAGCGGGAGGAGTGACGCAAACCTGTTGGACGGATGATTGAAAGTGATGCAGGCTTTTGACTCAAATTGGAGCGCTGACGAAGATGGACGTCCTCACGATTCTTTTCAAACTCGTGCAAGTAACAAGATGGTGTGATCATCAAAACAGCGAGATGCGCTTATTTAACTACTTAGGCTCCCCCAAAATTACATTGGAGTTGGGGTTAGGGTATGATTCGGATTAGACGATTTTGGTTAGAGTACATTTACGGTTAAGGTTAAATGACTTTTCTTGGAAGTGAAGCCCACATTTGAGTGTCCTCCCATTTCTTTTCAAAGTCATCCCAACATCAAAGTAAGGTGCACCGCTTTCGTTCCTCACTTCCAAAACGATGTCATTACTGCACATTCTATCTTTCTCTCTCACTCACACACACACACACACACACACACTGTTGTGACCATTGGCAGAGATGGGCCTTGTGCCCAGCTAATAAAATCACTTGAGTCTTCATAACCACTTTAGCCTTGGAGGCTAGCGTCAGTGCATGTGCACACACACTTACACACACACACGCAGCCCATCCCTTCCATTAGCCTAATGAAGTGGCCGTAAGATGGATGAAATGACAACAAAGCTACCAATCACCATTTCACCCCACCCCAAAAAAAAAACCTTCCTCTAAAAGCCCCCACCCCATCCAGGACTCTGCACCAAATGGGCAATGACTATTCCAGCCGCACGCCGCTGCCCCCACCCTTCAAAAAGACTTTTATTGGTCTGCTTATTTATCCTTGTAATGCAATTGGCTGGAGTGGATGCCTATGGATGCGCAGGGCTACTAAATCTTAGCAGGCGGACGAGGAAAGGCGCAAGAGAGAGCGGCGTTACGACAACTTGTGCTCAACAATGACAAAGACACCCAGAGAGACTCTGTCTGCATTCACATGAGGTGTGCGCACAAGCAAATCAATTGGAATGGAATTTATTTGCCATCATTTGTCATTGGAATAATTACAAGTCTCCCAGGAGGGATTTCTTGAGTGGCAATTGTGTCGTTTCAGATGCTCGTTCATGTGGAACTGTCCGAGGCAAGAAACCATTTTGAGACATTTTTTCAATGTTTGTAAGCATAATAATAATATTAAAAGCAATCATATGAGTCCAGACTGGCTGCTGTTCAGAGGTCATTCTTATTTAAGACCACGTCGGTGTCAGTCCGCCCTGCCGAGGAACACAAGAGTGTTTACGGCTGCAAGGACAGGCGTCCATAAATAGTCCGTGTGTTTTACAGGCGGCGGCACGGCCCGAGGGCCCGTCAAGGTTTACGAGAACCCGAAGCCTTTAAAAGAAGGGTGTTTAAGTGTGCCATTTACATAAAGAAGGCCGGCATGTGCGTTGTGGAGCTCAAATGGCAGGACAAAAGCGAATACTGTCGTCATGTTGTCTCTTTTGTTGTTGTTGTTGTTTGGATTAGCACAGAATTTAGTTTGTAATAAAATAGTTACATTTTATTGTTGATGTTGGACAATAATTTTGGGCATTTGGGTACAACATTTATTTATTTACCTTCATTTGTTTATCATTTTAGATGACATTAAAAACGTATGATAATGTTTGATGGGTTTGGTTGAAAATAAAATGTATTTCGTTATTTTATTGCTTTTGATTGACGCTGACAGATTTTATAACTTAACAGCTCTCAGACCTGTGAAATGCCAATTATGCAGCGATATAGCTCAGCTTACATAAATGTGCAACACTCAACAGCAGTTAAACCTAATATAAAAATGTATTTGCACTACGTTTATCATTTTTATGAACAAGGGACTTTGATTTGGATCTTATGTGCTTATTAGGAATGTCACGCAAAGGAGAGTGTGCTGGTGGGGGGGGGTTTGCAATGTGCTGGTGCAGCAGTAGCATTTGTTGTTAGTCAGACACAAACACACACACACTCACACACACACGTGCACACATGCTGTCAGCAGACATCCGGCGTCACACGTACTGACTCATTATCGGCCGGAGGAAAGAAAATGACAACAGAGGCCGGCATCAAGGAGAGAGGAAGCAAGTGAAGGGGATGCCAGGGATTGACGACGAAAAGGATGCAATCAGCGTCAGTGACTGGATGCGTAATTAAGAAGAAAAACAAAAAGCCCAGTGATGTCAGAAAGGGCAGCCGATAGGAGAGATTGTAGGCGGATTGAAAGTGAGCATTATCAGCGTAGCTTATTTTTGATACAGCTGTCGTATTGGATCTCATAAGATATCCAGATGTATCCCAAACCTTGGCCAGAAAGAATATAAATCATAAACTCCTACATTGGAACATTTACTCAAGCGACCAAATTCCACCAGTGGTACACAAAACTACAATTAAAACAGAGTGACACAAATAACTATGAGCAGCTTCTTTTTTGTGTGTGACGCAAACCGTGTCCTATTTCTGCCACTTCCTGCGACAAGAAAGCGCAAACAATCGAGGCTGGTTTTGAAATTACCACCTGGTGAGCGGAGCATGGACAAATTTAGAACATACGCCAACAAATTCACCGCCCAGAGTGGGAGGCAAATCTGAAAATTCCATTCGCCAAAGAGATGCTTCCAGTATTTTGGGATTCTTAGTTCCTTATCATTTGCGGTATTATCTCGCCGTGTGACAGAAGTCGGAGTAGATGAAGGATGGTCTCACAGGCACGGACAGTTTTGCTTGGCTGCCAAACTGGGGCAGAGAGAGAGAGAGAGAGAGAGAAAATTGAGAGGCGGGGTAAAAAGCAGGTACGAGGAGGATGAACGCGGCAAAGTCTCGGCTCGCCGGAGGACACAATTTACGGCACCTGTTGACTTTGATTGATTAGGGCCAAAGGACGCCGCGTAATGGTGTGTGGTCAGACACTGAATGGAGTGATGGGATGGTCGCAAGCACACAAAATGGAGTGTGCCGAGGAGCAAAGGAGGGATTTGGGGGTCGGGGAGTCGAATGAATATAAAGTGAAGCCAGAGAGGACTAAAGACTTTCACATAATGGTCTCCCCCCAAAAAAGAAAATGTAGGCCAAAAATGTGTGCTTTGGCGCCGAGCTCAGTGAAGACTTTTCCGTGTACGCTTTCACACTAGCAAAGTCATATCACCCGGACCGGTGTCCCACTCCAGCGCTCCATCAAATGACTCTGCGAGTCATTTTTACTCATCTCTACTCCGAATCTTCTAGCAGGATGCTGCAAGGAATCTCCTCGAAAAATCACACACTAAATCATCTCCCCTCTGAGAAGACACCTTGGAAAAACCCTCTTACTGTTTGGGGTGAGGGTGGGGAGGGGAGGATGGTGGGTTTCATTTCCGATCCAAAGGGCGAGGGTGGGCGCACATCTGTGCTTTGAGAGGAAGCCTCACCAGGAAATCAGCATTCTTCTGGTGTTCAGGCTTTTGCGCATTTCTTGACAAAGTGGAGAAATTAGCAACAGTTTTGGAGGCCATAACAGTTTTGATGTTCTAATTGTATTTTTGACACTTTGGGATTGTTTTCTAGCCAGAAGTATTTAACGAAGACAATTCAGTGACTATTACATGATTTGGTTTGGTCATTCATCAAAGTATGTACCCTGAGATAACTGAAAAAACTGGACTCACGGAAATCTGTACACAGAGGAGAGAGAGAGTTCATGGAAAACTTTGGGGACATGATGAGAACTGGAGTCAGATGAGAAAAACAGGATATAAAGAAAAAAAACACATGAAGTATATCAGAATGGATGGGCAGAACTGAAGAACCTTGAAAAAATAATGTACACACACAAATAAAATAAAAAAAGAGAACCAAAGGAAATTAAAGAGACTCAGAGAAGAAAAAAAAACGGAATACCTAAAGAAAACCAGAGTATAAGGTTTAAATGGAGAAAACCGGAGTACCCCAGGGAAAGCTAACAACGTTAGCGAATGTCGCGTTCTCGCAAAACGGTCGCCAGGACCTGTTGCAAGTCAATCGAACGCGTTAAAAAGTTTCTTGCCACAAAAAAACAACAACACTTAACAACTCTAAAGCTCAACATTTGCGACCTTGAACGAACCTGAACGTGCATTTTGTTCCAAAGAAAAAATAGAAGATGCTAGCAAATTGTGTGTTGCTACAAATTGAAGCGTTTCTGGATTCATTTGGACACTGGCCTTCACTGTTGATGTCGGGATTTTTGGGGATTACGTAAGGTGTGTGCGTTACACTCGAGAAGAAATACATCAGATGTATTATTGAACCCTGCAAAGCTATTCCTCCCCTTCACTTTCCTGGGCTTTCAGTGCAATCAAGCCGAGACTTGAAAGGGACATAGCTCCTGCTTTTTCATTCTTGCTCTATGTTTTATTTGTTTTCCGGACGGATAAAGTTACAGAATCATCCAAGCCCGAAAATGACGGAACAGTGACTTTGGCATTCTTCAATTGGCTCATTTAAACCATCGCTCTTCCCTCACCGCTGTTGTTCCGTCGTGCGACAAATGGAGTGCGATGACACTTTTGGTGACCTCGCACAAATGATCGTCAACTTAATCCTCAGATGAAATACTTCACTTTGTTAAACGGCGCAGTTTAAACCCGAATAAAGTGAAGAATGAGTGCAGTGAAGAAAGAAGGAATTTTGTCTGAGCTCTGAGTCGCTTTTTCCAAGAGAGTGAAAAAATAGTACAAGGAGAAGAAATTGATGTTGTCATCAGTCGGATAATTTAGCTTTTCAGAATTGCAACGGAATCACTGGAGTCTGGGCTTGCTTCCAATTTTTACTCATCAGCCATGAGCAAGAAATGTAATTTTCTGTGCTATTATTATTGGATTTTGCTTCTTTGCCTCAGGTATTGTAAAAAAAAAAAGTTTAAAATTATAATCAGAAACAATGGCAAATGTTGACTTTGATGCAATGTAGAGAGGTTATTAAACTAGTAAATTAATAAACAATGGATTCATAAGATTCTTGAATCTGGCATTAAATTTACATTCTAAATTAAAAAAAAAAATCGATTTTCTAATTTTTCACCATATTCGCACATTGTCAGCATTCTTAAGTAAAATCGATGATGCTTCTCATCTTTTTAATGTATGATTATCTCCAGATGAGAAGAGTCTAAGAAGAGAAGCTGATGAGAAGATCATTCATATCAATTAATAATTAAAAAAAAAAAGCTTGATTGGTCGCCGTCCAATCCTGCCTGAATGTTCATTACCCGTGTGCTCTACATGTGGATTTTATGCCTTTGTGGCTTTCAGCGTCCGTTGAAAATCATTTTGATTTAAGAGAAGTGCTATAATGACACTCGCAGAAAGAAAGTGTCATATGTATGAAAAGTTATGCGCCAGATGTTTCCACAGGAAGTTGACTGTCGAGTAGAACCGGTTACTAATAAGTATAGCGACGGACGGACAAATGTTTCCGCTTGAATAAGAAACATCAAAAGATGTGAAGGCCAAACTCAGCCGCCAGAGACGAAAGGTGAAAAGAGCATCGTCTCCTGACTGCAGCCGAGGAAATTAGCAGCCCTAATATGAATCCCGCTCAACATGACTCATGTCTCTATCGCCGCCTTAGTGTCAGGCGTCCAATGGAGACAGGTAATGCAGTTGATCCCCCCAAAGATTGGATTCAAATATCGAATTAAATGTATCTGTTTAACTCTTTGTGCAGTTTAAGAAGCAAAAGCTCATTACCGGAAGAACTCGTAGCTAAGTTAGCACATCAGTAGAAAGCTAGTCAGTCATAAGTCATGAAACAAGCCCGCGGAATAATCAACGGCCCAATCAATTTGTTCAACGTCCAAGAGGAGTGAGGGCGGAGACTACAGAGGAGGAACGTGCGGGCGGGCACTCTCACAGCGACGCGTCCATATCTCAGCCAACACACGGCAACAAGCAGAGCGCCTGCCGGAGGAGTGCACAGAGATGCCGCGAGGGCAGGGACACGCGTGAGACGGCGGCTTCATCTTGCTTCTGCCAGATACTTTTTGGAATTACTTTGGACTTTTTTTTTTTTGTTGGGGTCAATATTTGCTTATTTTACTCAGTTTATTTCATATTGCAAACAGGATGAGAATTCGGAAGTGGGAGAGTATTTGCACAGTCTCACTGAATATATAGTATATATATATATATATATATTAATATAGATATAATATTTTTTAATAATTTCTGTATGTGTAATAAATTGAAGTTTCTACTTGTTCAATCTCACTTGGAAAGCAAAGTGAATGAGTTGCAACACAACGCTGATTAAACAGATTTACAAGTATCCTGTTACTCAGGTTGACAAATTCATTTCCGTGCAAATGAAATGAAAGAAAACTTCCCCAGAGAATTCCCCAGGAAATTAAAATTTTGTTGTTCAATGAAATAAAAGAACAATGCCGCAAAGGCAATTGATTCAAATCAAATCAAGATGTAATTAACAGTGGAGCAAGGTGGAGAAAAGGTAGGCCAGTCGTTTTGTTTTTTGACTGCGGGCAAAGTCAATAAAAGCGGGAGGAAATAGTTGACATCATCTTGACGGACAAAAAGATGGATAAAGAGGGAATGAGCGCGAGTGGCAGGTGAAGGCATAAGACGGTGGCATCCGCGTGGCATTTACAGAGCGGACCATCATTCTCGCGCTGACGACATTTGCTTTTGGCGTGGGAATGAACGGCGAGCACGACAATATTTGCATAATGGGGAGGGGCTAACTTTAGGCCTGGGTTGTTGGTGGAATTTAAGAGAGTCTTAATGACTATTACCGGGGCCAATGGGAGTCTGGCTTTCGTTACCATGACGACTAGAGGCGGAGCCCTGACTGATTGGCTGGCTTCATCGTTTATTCAGCATTCACATGCAATTCCTCAAAAAGCATTTTTTTTTGTATTAAATATACTGCTTGGTTTTTTTTTTTCAATAAAGAATTCTTATGACTCACTAAACGTCAGTATTTTATAGTTGGCTATTATGGTGGGTACTTGGAGAACTAAGTACTTATTGGTGTGAAAAGTTGGAGTTGTTTACACACCATTGTGTGAGGCCGAGGGCGACGTTTATGACAAATGATTAGCGGCGCTCCTGACCACAGGTAAAACAGACGCGCTGATTGGATTCGATTGCGGGGAGGCCGTCGTGTAAACAACAGCGGTTGCACATTATTAGGAATGTAATGTCCACGATTAAAATGCGTGTCCTGTGTTTGCAGACAATACAAAATCAACAGGTCGCCTGTTAAGTCGGGTAATGGACTGCTGATTAGGTCTATGTAATGTAGACTTCATTATCTAAAAAAAAAATCTGTGGCTCTTGTTGAAAGACATGCCACCACGTTGAGGACTTTTTTTTTTATTCTCCACTTTTTTTTGTTTTGTGGGTTGTTGAACGATGTTGGACAGGCTCGCGAGTCGTACGTAGTATCCACAAAAGAGCTGAGCATCCAGAGCGTGAACATTTCCCTTTTCAGGAGAGAATTCTTGAGCGACAGTGACTGAAGTGCACGCAATTAAAATGAGAAGGTATGAGTGAGGCAAGAAAAAAAAAAAAAAAAAAAACGAGGCTTCTTTCATTTGTTGCATGCCTGACAGTTTGAAAATCTTGGCTGTTGCCGGATGACATCGAAGACGTCAACACCTTGTCAGGTGTGTACCGCGCAACTCTTTGGTTCCACTTGGGTGCTTTGCACGAGAACAAATACACACACACTCACACGCATGTATACACCTATACGTGCAGACATCACACCTCCATTTTGTTTCTGTTCCCTTTGACCAAATTCTTTGCTTCACAAATGACTGATTTGTATTGATGGTATTTTTATGGGCCTGTGCAAATACACGCAAGTCATCGCAAAATAAAAAATGCCAACAAATAATGGACGTAGCAGATTTTGAATGTCATGTGACTCATTTGAATGGATGGGCCATGAACTGCAGTAAGCAAAAATGTTATCTGTCGGTTGACAATTGTTGACTCTGATTGGCTGCTAGCTGGCAAATCAGCACAAGAGCTTTCTTACGTTACTAAGTTACAAGAGTCAGCGTACCGCCCGATGATATTGCGCTGAATCATTGCCCCGAGCGACGTCAGCTTTTCAAAAGCTGAGGCAATCAGAGAGGTACTGGTCGTTAAAGAGAATAGATGACCAGACCCCACCAAAAAATAAAAAATAAAAAAGCCATTTGCCGGTGAAGACGCGCTCCTCCATTTTCATTAGCTGCTTGACTTCTAGATATAAATATATATACTCTCTATCTAATTGAGGTTGAAACCTTGCGCATTGTAATGGAGGGAGGGGGGGGGCTTTCCGGAACAATCTCTTTTCCCCAAATGACAGCCCTGCTATGCTTGTCGACTGTGAGCGTGTTGCTTCTATCAAACTAATCACCGCTCGCTTGCTTTAGAATAAAGCAATACCCCCCCCAAAAAAAGTCATTCCGTCAGTATCTCACACATCAAAGATTTCTTTGTTGGAGAGATGCAAGCTTTGAGATGTTATGCTTATTTTATTCCCAAATTAAAAGGTTTGTTAAGAATTCGCCTTATCTTGACTTCATTTTAATCCTTTTTTTTTTCTTCATGTCGCTTTCACGCTTTTCCCTTTAAATGATGCCTTACAGTTTCTGTGGTGGCGTGATAAGATGCTTGTGCATGAACCAGATTAAGACATCACTAGTTTAAAAACACAAAAAAGGCCCTAAAAGCAAGTGGTAATTAATGGGTTTGCTATAACTCAATAATAGAATATTCTTAATGACAGGCTGTGATAACTCAATTGGAAATTATATTGAAATATTATATTTTGATACACAGTAATATTATGAAGTTGCTGAAAAAGTTTTTATTTAATTAAGATAATGATACTGTACAGTAAAAGTAGATTTTTTTTTTTTGTCCAATCAGATTTTATCTTCTATCTAATGCTATATAAAAGTAATTTGGAACGGATTAACGGCGTTCCCATTCATTTTCAATGGGGAAAGATGATTTGAGACCGTGTGTTTGAGTTATAAATGTAGCTAGGGAACAAGGCACCACTGCATGTGCAATTCTGATGGCTCCCACGCACACATACAGTGGGGGCACAGTCCAACACTCCATAGTGTGTGCGAGTAGAAGCCAGATGAGAGGCTGCGACCGCCGATCGATTCCTTTGCTGTTTTTCAAACAACCAGGGAGGGATGAGACGGAGAAGGAAGAAGACAAGGATGCAAACGCGGTGGCCGGGAGTGGGGTGAAAAATGACAAACGCTGACCGGAATCCAATTAAGTGTCACGACACACACAAATGTACAGAAAGCTTCCAAGGACAGACACACACGCACACACGCACACAAAGCTTGTTAAGAATTCTCAGGGCCGTGATAGTACATGGCATGGCTACATCATTCCTGAACTGTACACTAGAGACGCAGGAGTACACATGTGCAATATGCGTCAATATCCACATATGATGTCAACGTTCTGGAAGGTTCTGACGCTTTGCTCAAGGGCACGTCGGGAAGCAAACGCGGTTGTTTGCCTCATAAAGATTTGTCGACGACAACCTTTGGACTAAAGCGGAGTAGAGTCGAGTAGAGAGTGAGAGTATTCACTGGGATTAGAGGGGATGCTTCGTGTTGACACAGAGCAAAGTGCCACGCTCACATCGCCGGGGAGGGAGGAAATACGGAACAAAAGAGGTGCAGGCGCAGGGTCACCACTGAGAGCTTTTTGTGCACAATGCAAGCAAACGGTGCACAAACGGAGAAAAACCCGCCGTGCACTGTGACAAATATAAAGGGGTAGAAAGCAGGACAGAAATGTCCCGGGCCGCCCTCTGATTTAATCTCAGATGCAAAGAAATCAAAGTGTGTGTGTTGAAGAATTGGTTGCCACGGAGATTGCGACACCCTCAGTCTGGTGCCCTCACTTTAGCCTTACAAGTCAGAAACGACTAATTGCCTCCAACAAGAACAACCGTACCTCGACTTTTAAGATTAATTCCTTTCGGGGCCAAGCTCGTAAATGACGATCCTCGCACGCCGGGTAAATTTCCTCATCGAAATAAATTGAAATGTTCACTCCATTATTGTCCACCTTGTTTGGTTTTTCAACCCCACCTCCAACTCCACTTTGATCTTTGGTAGGCCCATGAGTCCAGGACCTGTTCCTTTTATTTGGCCAAGGCCCAAAAGGCGTCTTGTCATAATTAGTGTGGAATTTTAAATGAGCTTATCAGGTCAAAAGCAGCTTAGTCCTCCAGGACCCTTAGCGGTCTAGAAATTAGCCACGCTCGCTCGCAGACATAACAAAGACGGGCCCCGAATGCGCGACGCGCAGACGTACTTTAGCGAGCCGCCTTCAAAAACAAACACGTACAAATAGGATTAGCCTACATTTTATCAGACAGTTAGGCGGGGAAAGGAAATTATTAATGTGAGTGACAAAGGAGGGAACACAAGTGATGTGTAAGGATGTCAGGGGGATGAATGAGCAAGAGGCTGGAGGGAAATAAGAAAAGAAACAAGTCAGCAAATAAGTCACTTCAGTTTCGTTTGCTTTGTCAAGAGTACAATTCGCAACGGAGATTCAGACTGAACCCAAAGTCTAACCATACGACGTCAAAGCAAACTAAAACAAATTCTAAACGTAGCGTGGCAAAACAAAGCAAACTAAATCAGGCTTACCGTACTGAATCTGAATCAAACCGTACTCAACCCAGACGAATAATTTACCGTAACTTGGACATCTATAGTAATCTCAAAACTGAGCTAGCACAAAAACTAGCATGATTTGGATATAGCAGATTAAGCTAGCTTCCAACAATCCAAATATAAGTACTGAGTGTTAAAATACTGAACTGCTAAAGCAACAAAAATAAACTAACACTAGTAAATATCCTCAAAAATCTCTCGAGAGTTGAAGAGCTCGCCGGGGTTTAGGAATAAATCAATTTTGGATACCCACACATTTCACCGAGGCTAATGTCATCATATGACATCATGTTGTCACCTTTTTAAAATGTCAAAACACGCGTGCAAGTCAGCGGCTTATTTCTTGTGTCGCAACGCTCATGGTAGCGAGTTAATTAGGTCATGTGTCTTTATGTAAGAAACATTTACATAGCAACTCCGGCGTGCTCCCGTCTGCCTCTTCTTTACCGCAAAAGAAGGAGTGCATAGAGCAGACACTCTTGCAATAGACACTAAGGTAATTAAGTCTTTTTTTTTGTTGCTATTATCGTGAATTGTCCCTACTCGTTTCATCCTTCACTAAGCACATTGTAAAAGAACTTAAATCCCCAGTTTCAAGGTAATACAGAACCTTCGACTGACATAAACACAGAACAGGCGGGATTAAAAAATATATATTTCCGTCTCGCTCCTATCAGGCGCCTTCCACGTGATTCTATCTGATACTATTCATCCCTTCATTTCTGAATCTCCGAATTGTGTGGCAAATGTGCGAACCACTCAGCCAACGTACGGAATGAGCTGATTCTATCTTTGTTAATATCATTTGTGGAACTTGAACAGCTGTCATGTCTCATTTTTATTAGGCGCCATGTAGAACGGCATTCCTTGTGACTCTAAATGAATGTGGCCTGGTTTGTTTTGTCCTTTGCGGCATGCGGCCGGGCAACATGCTGAATGTGATGCGTATTTCTTTTTATCTTTATTTTTTTGCAAGGGGAAGGGGGGGGGGGTATTTTGGAGCACCCAGCAGCATTAAATCCAAAAACGAAATTATATATGTACCCAAGATGGTAGAACTTTGTCATTGTTTACATTTTTTTTTTTATTGGACCCGCCACCAAAAAGGTTGACTGTCAATGTTCGCTTTAGCACCTAAATGGACGATTAATCCCTCTTTATGTTCCTTGACGCCCATCTGACTGTCAGATGATCCGCGACACGTTCAAAGCCAGGAATAAGCTCAATTTCACAAAATCACAGCTCCTGTCTGGACGCCTGCCTGTCGAGAAGATTTCAATCTTTAATGCGGCTAATGTCAGACACAGAGCGAGGGAGAGAGTGAGAGAAAGAGCATCAGACATGATGGGGAGAAGAGAGAAAAAAAAAATCGACAGTGACTGGATTTGAGGCGGCAACCATGAGAGACGAGGCGGGAGAGGAGGGAAATGTCACGGCCAATCTTTAATGAAGGGCCTGGCGGGGACTATAGTTAGATAAATTATTTAAAGGCTTTCATTTAGCACGCCCCCCTCACACCCCACCCCAAAAAAAGCACCAAAAAAAACTTGTGCTACTGCGATGATGTGCGTGGAAGCTGGTGAAAGGTCAATCGTGTGTTGGGAGCGCTTCATTAACCTCCTAGCACCTTCCCCGCCTCAATTATTTTTGTCAAAGAGCACCTAAAGGAGGCTCGGTGGGCGTGAGGAGATACGGGAGCTGCTGCTGTGGTCGGAGCTGATACCACCGCTCATGAGACAAGAGCTGAGGGGGCACGAGGGGGTGGGGGGCTTCGCTCACCTTATCTGGGAGCCCGGCGGCGTTCCGGAGCAGGTGGTGTGTCTGGGCAACTCGAGTCAAGTCAAAATCGCCGGAGGTGCAGCGGATGCATGACTGAAGCGGGCAGAGGGGAAGATGGTGGATGCCAAGGCCTGCGGAGTCCTCAACACTTTGATCCTCTAAAATGTTTTCTGCTCCCCCGTCAGGGCGAAGAGGAGGTTGGTTTCGTCCAGCGACTATGGAAGCCCCTCCAGTAAATCATATCCAACCTGTCTCTTTTGTTTATGCAAATAGATGGACAGATGGGATAGCTCGATGGAGTGGAGGCCATGGCTCAGGCGGTAGAGCAGTTCGATTCCCGCTCTGTGTCGTTGTGTCCTTGGGCAAGACACTTCACATGCCTTGCCTCCAGTTCCGCTCACACTGGCTGGGGTTGCACGTTTCGGAGGGGCCGTAGGCACATACAAGGAGCCACACTTCCGTCAGCTTGCCCCTGGACAGCTGTGGCTGTAGTTTACCTCCGCCAGAGTGTCAACGTTTGAGCGCATGAATAATGGATCCACTGTAAAGTGTCTTTGATTGTCCAGAAAAGCACTAAATAAATCTAATGCATCATTATTTATAGATAGATAGAGAGCTACAGAGGTAGCCAGATAGCTAGCGATCAAGCTAGATCGCGAGATAGCTAGCTGGAAAGTCTGCTAGCTAGCTAGATAGATGGATCATTAATTGACAGTCAATCCCACACAGAACTCTCAACAGTCAATTAACGAATTATTATACAGAAGAGAAAATCTTATGTGAGCACTTTTTCAAGTCATTCAGCCTCAGACTTCATCTCTACAAAGAGATTGTTAATTGGTGTTTGGGTGTTTAAGCATTAGCAGGAAGGCTGCTTTTAATGAAGCATTCTCACACAAAATGCAATTGTTTCTATTCTTTCGCAAGCGGCTTGTTGCTAATCCCGCTGGGATTTGATCAAAAGCTTTGTTCTTTTTTAGTACTTCCCGGATCGCAAATGTCGAGATTTTAGGTTGTTGAAAAATGTTGCAGCGCTCCTTTAACACGGTATATTAACTTGTTTTAATGAGTCTGTGAACAGTTTTAATGGAAATAGCCTTGATTGAGAAACCCTGACTTGAATAAATAAAAGTATCTTCTAGGAGAGGTTTTAAAATGAAGGTTACGTGCTCTTGTGAGGATTGTGAACTCTAATTGAGACAGACTGGGCATTTTTTAAAATCACAATTTGAGACCATTTTCGTGGACAACTGAACCAGCCCTCATCTGTCTTCTACACTTTTGGTTAAAACCCAAAGCCAAGTCTTCAAAACACAAGTCTGGAGACATTGTGATTTTCTCAGTAACAGACGGTAATTATGCATGTTAGCCCGACGGATAACACCAAGATGATGATGTGAGACGTCTGTTCTGAGAAACGATTTAAGTGTTACAAAGGAGGTGAGAAAAAAAAAAAAACAGTGCAAAGTGAGCTCGATGTATTTAGGTCAATTTTACATCCTCAACTATTACTTGGTGAAGCCTATTTCAAGAACTTGAGAGTGGTGGCAGTAATTAGAGGGTGATAACGGACACCTTTAATTTCTGTAATCAAGCTGATGAAATGAGAAGAAAGCTCATATTTTTTTTTATGAAGGCGACAGAAGAATTAAGAAATGGCGAAAATTTGCAGAGACCCCGTCATCATTCCAAATTTTCCATGACCAGGCATTTATTTGTCTTACCTGGAAAACAAGCAAAACTTAAGGGATATTTCCAATTTTTACCAATTCCAGAAAATGAAAGCTGTTTCTATTTAATGTGAGTTGACGGAGCCGGTTAAAGTCAGCAAACTCTTGATCATTCCCATCCACAAAGGCTCACCGGGCTGGGAAAGAGCCATTAGACGAAGTGACACAAGATCTATGCCGTAAGGCTCGACAAAACCTGAGAGGTGGCGGCGGCCAGGCTTAGCCCGGCTTGGGCGTGCAAAGCATTATCTATGGATCACAGCGCGTCTCCACTGAGTGCTCTTTATAGGTAATCAATAGGCAAGCTGGCTCCTGATGGCTCTCACTCATTACAACTCTTTAATAAAAGCCCACCCTGCGGTGACTGGCGCTTCGGCGAGGAATCAACACACGCGGCGGGCACGTTATCGCGTCGCCATATTGGAAAGCAAATCTCTGTTTACACACACTTATTGGTGGTGTGCGTAACACGCGTCGCTCAATACTTATCATTTCTACCTGATGCCATAACATGATTCATTCATCCGTGAGCTCTCTGACACATCCTGGCGGTGAGGAGCGTTTTCAGAGGAAGGGGGGGGGGTCGGGTGCGATCAATATGCGAATCAGCTTTTTTTTTTTTTTGATGGAAGCTGAAAATGCGAGGAGGGTTTGGAGTAAAGGTGACACGCGCTTAAACGAAGCGATCGATGCTCGATGCGGCTCCCGCCGAACAGCAGAGTCCAAAATGCCTTTGTTGAAGTTGTGCCAGTTGAAATGAATCCGAGATGCTTCACTAGCATGTTTAGCTAGTGTAATGTTTAGCCGCTAGCTTGATGACATCACGGCTAGCAACAGCGTTTGGTGCTGAATATTTCCAATTTTATAATACCCAATGGGTGAAATAGCAAAAGATGTGGTAAAAAAAATTGTCTCTCGGCTGTTTTGCTACGATTAGAAACTATGAAAGAAAATGTCAAGTCAGGTTTCTCAACATTGTTTTCTTTCCAAAACAAGCTAACAGCGCTGTTGTTGCAGCAGTCTCAACAGCCCACATGGGGAGGAGTTAAGAGGCAGATACCTAAATGTTTCAAGCGCTCCTCGCCTTGAAGGTAGATTTAGCAAGAGGAGCACGGCGTACGTATGAAAGACAGGCCGGGCCATGTGCGACTGACTCCCCATTCTCCCTGGCTAAATATTTGATAGGTAGCGAGAGGGACCGAATGGCGGTTGTGGAAGCTCCTTGAGGAGAGTGTAAAGTGTCCATCCAGGCATCCATGGGAGGGCTGAAGGTCAGGATGTTACAAGAGGTGGCACAATGCGCCGGGTGAATTATTCATGCCGTCGAGGTTAACGATAGAGCCGGTCCGTCCGGCCTTATGGGTGGTCTGCAGAGGAGAACAAAGCTTCTCGCGCTACCGCCTAAGTAGGTGAAGAAGGTAGGCTGTGCTTATGTAGGATGGGACAAAAGAGAAGGAGGAGGCAGAGACGAGTCAAAGTGGAGACAAACCAAAGAGGGAAAAGATGATGTAAGAAGCATTTTTAGACAAATGGATCTCTGCTGAGGAGCACACCGAGAAAGCCAAAGAAGTGGAAACGGTCTTTTTTTACCTTGTGTTTGCCATGTAGTATTTATGACCGATGATTTGCTTCCCCTTGAACACATTTTAAAAGAGACCTGTGATTACGCTTTTGTTTTCTTTCCGCTTCGCAGCTTTGCCGTCACTCCGATCGGCAGCTCATCAATAAATAGCCATCCGCTCAAGATGCGAAGGCCTATTGAACAGACAATAGCTCCTCGAAGAATGCAAAGCGGAAGATAAATGCTGCTCGGGTCCCAGAACAGCGATCGACAAACTGGGACAATAAGTCCTCTTAAAAGAACCCAGTAGCTATTTATTGAATGGCTACTGTATTATTGATTAGCCACCGACGTATCATAAAGCCAGACATGCATCGTGCTGCTATATGGGCTGAGTAATGATGCGATGTTTCGGAAAGCGAACCTGTACATAATACAGTCCACACTTGGTGCTACAACGGTGATGAAAAGGGGGAATAATCCTCACGATAAAGCGTATAAACACTGAGTCAGTGGTGGAGCTAGAGGGGGTGAGTGAGGGCACTGCCCCCCCATCCCAAGGTGCCAGTGTTTCCATTTGTTTGCTAACGTTGTGAACTGACTAACAGAAAAATGCTAAATTAGCTAATGACAACTCGAGGGAAAAAAATGCAACAATCAGAATATATTTTTTTCAGATTAGCCCCAAAAAAAAAAAACAAGCTAGAATGACAGAAAAACCCACATTTGCCACATGAAACAATCCTCTCAAATATCTTGACTTCTCCAAATCGATTGCATCAGTGTTGCTAATGCTCCCGAGCTCACATTCCTCCAAGTTCCCGATGTCCCAGTTTCATCCCGCCAACACTTTCTACAATCTCGCCCAATAAAATAAAAAAACAATTATCTGTTTCCAACAGCTACATAGAAAATAAATGCTCCAAAGGCAATATGATGAAGATGTAGAGCTCCTCCTAAGGGACTCTGAACAGGCCATCTGTTTATCCCACATGATTGTGAACCCTAAGTCCGGGTCTTGACATGGTCCAGGGCGGTCCAACATAACATCTGTTTTAATGGACCGCCTTCGACTTGGTGCCAAATGCTCAATTCATGGTCACTAATTACTATTGCAACAGTGACCTTTTGACTACAATAGCGAGACGGGCTGCAACAAGGATCAAAATGAAGATCGCAAACTAAATTAGATACAAGTACTTTACGATGATATGTTCCTTTTAACGTGTACACCGCATGATAAAAAGCGACAATATAATGTGTAAAGTTGAGGAATCCGAGACCGGCATTGGACAAGACTCGTAAGGATTTACGATATGTGCATTAAGGGGATTTTCAGAGGGAGTGTGTATGAGAAAGGGATTCGATGACATTCATCGGATGTAGTGAAGACCATGACGGACTTTTGATGACATGGCGACATATGAGGGGGGTGAGGTCACGTCGATGCGAGATACAGTTGCAGGAGAAATGATGGGAAGCATTCGGCGTGACCTGGATTTCTGCATAGTTTGGTCATAAAATGTGAGAATCTGTCATCTAATTCTATTTATTTCCCTATCAGGAACAACACACCCAGTGTAGACAAATTAGTTCATACATAGCCGTAACAGATATTAAAAGTCTCCGCTAAAGTGAATTCCGAGATGTTTTGACATCCATTGCACACGATTGAAGAATTGCTAACGATTAAAATTAACTTCCACTCCGGGAACCGCAATTATTTGCCTACAAGCCATTCAAAAGCAAATTGTCCATAATCAGTCCCTTTTAAATGGACTAAATTAGGCATGGGACTTTGTGACACTGACAATCAGTATCAAATGCTCTATTCGGGTGCCCATATGGGACGATGATGAGTCGCTCGCACGCTGGCCAATATGCGGAGGTGCGTCACTTTATGGAAGCTGACAAGACAACCTGGCGCACGGTGCAAGCGCTCGTCGAAAGCCGGGAAGGACAAACTGCGTCTCACACGCAACGCTCGAAGAGATGTCAAACAAGACGACGTGCTCGAGAAGCGCACGCGTTCATAAATAAACATGCACACATGCTGCCATGGGTGGCAAAGTCTCCAAAAGGCAAATGGATGGCTGCTCAAAGCGTCAGAGTAGCCTCCACGGATTAGTGACAAAGCGTGTTGGCCTAATGGAGATTAAAGCCAATGAAGAGAGGAGAAGCACCCTCTTAAAACCTTCACTTTAGTAATAGGCCACTTCTGGGATCAGAAGGAGCCCCGCTGAGACAAAAGTGGAAACGACATACTTCGGAAAATGAAATTCAGAGACTTCAGTATAGCGAGCGTTAAGCGTACTCACTTTCAAAGGCACTTCGGGGTCGTTTTTACAGTGGTTCATGTCAGTTGTCACAACTATTAAGGCTTTAAAAATGAAATAATAATTGCGGTTGTATTCTTTTTATATTATTAAAAAAGACAAAAAATATTGCTATTTTTCTGTGTTAGTTTGTTTGCATTGTGGTGCGAGCTAACGCTGTTGTTAGCTTAATGCTATCACACAACGGGTATGAGTGCCAATCATTGTTTTACATTACTGTCATGCTTTCCGTCACAAATCAAAACAAATATACGGATAAGTTGAGTGATGAGTCAGTCCCTCCCTAACTTTTCAACTTTATTTCCTGAGATCACAAAAAGTCAAAAGTGAATTGCCAGGAAGAAAAAAATCGTATAAATCCAACAGTCCCGATGTTTGTCCGTTGAGTGAGGGGCGATTTAATTGCGCCGCTGGCCTGCCTCCACACGCCGCAGCAAGCAATCAAAGTAGTGCTTTGTCGGGCTTTCAAAGCTCCGGCACCCAGACACCACATTCTATTTCATTTCAAGTCTGCTCGCTGCCAGCCTCGGGGCTCCGCTTCGTTCCTCTGTTGCCATCCACGAGCGTGAATATACAAATTAATGAGAACGACATTTGAAAAAAGAAAAAAAAAAAACACTGCTCCTAACGAATGGGCTAAAGTAATTCTGCACGTTGACAAAGAAAACAAAAAGGTGTTGTTTTTCTTTGACAAAATGAGACGCGTCCATCTCCGTCAGCCCCCGGAGTGAAACGTTTAAGAGGGTCAACAGAGTCGGACTGTCTGCGCTCAGATTATGCATGAATCTGCCCGCTTATCGTCTGACCTTTAAATTGAAGCCGCGAAGGCCCGAGGGATGCCGCTCGTACCCGATTGGACGCGGCGGACCCGCTGACCAAGGAAATTAACAGAGTCGGTAGGTGCGCCGAGCCGCAGGGCAGCGGGAATGAAGGGAGATAGTTGAGGAAGGGTTGATAAGAGCACACAACTTATTTCTGTCTCTCCAGGGCTTGGAACTACTAAAGTTACTGCCAAATCTCTCGTCCATGTCCCCAACCGTCTCTGGTTGTTGCTTTTTCAACTATTTTCTTCTTGTTTATCCTCAAACAAGTGTTGGTGCTCTCTTGAGTTGTTACTTTACGCTGTTTTCGCTAAGCCCCAACACAATTTCCGAAGTGACTGTTGTTTTCATTTGTCTTTTTTTATTTTTTTTTATTTTGCTCTCATTTTTCATCTTCGGATTCCCCAAGCAGGTGTTGGATTTTGTGATTTGTTGTTTGGCCCAGTGCAAATTTGGTTACAAGCTTAGCACATGAGATAGCCTAGCATAAACGACTGTCGTGGCGTGCTAACGTTTTCATTCTGCTTTCTTTTTAGCTTGTTTGAAGTACGTCGGTTTTACTTTCTCGTTTCAGTTTGTTTATCTACAAGTGCCCCCAAACATGTTCTGACATGCAGTCTTTGACGCCATGCGAAGCCCAAATAAATAAAAATAAATTCGCGATAAAAAACAAGTAGACAGACGACTATTCCGGACATGACTACGTTGCAAGACAGAACAGGTTAATAAAAAAAAAAATTGATATTGATATTCTCCAAAGCTTGAGAAGAGGTGGAGAAAGTCATTATGTTCCGTCAAGCATGCTAACGCAAGGGGGCAGCTAAGAAGCCACCAGTGATGTATTAGCTGGATTCTTTGGCTGTCCCCGCCCTTTGGCTTTGGGCTTCTTGCTGTATTTTCTTTTTTAACGGTGAAGGGGGGGATGTCGGTGGTCCGTGATTGCCTGATAGATAGATATCTCCGACTAGAGAGGGTGCGAGGTGGAAGAGGCGACAGCGGTTGAGGATGAGGTGTGTGTTTTGTCATCCGCAGGGACAGCGGGGCTCAGCGCGTCTGTGGAGGATGATGGATTACATCGAGGGCCACGGGTTTATGTGTATGTTTTGCAAGGATGTATATACGCGTGTGTTCACTTTCCCTGGCGTCGGCTATGCAAACAAAAGAGAACATGCGAGCGAATTAATTTTTCACGACGGCAACGGGAAAAGGTCATTAAATAAAGCAAATGTTTGCCAACGAGAATCCTTGGGAACTAGAACTCGAAGAACCAAGAAATCTGTGGGTTTCAGGAAGCCGGAGATAATTATTCAGATTTTTTTTTATGACGCCGTTTCGAGGCAATCCGCCGTTTTCTTTATGAAGTCATCCAAGTATGGCCTGTGAGTGTGCGATGCTCAGATAAAGACATGGGCGAAGACGGAGTGGCTGACCCTGGCATCGCATCTGTCACCATCGGAAAAACCTCCCAAGTCGGACATGCACAGAGAGCTACTATCACAAGCTGTGCGCGTGCGGAATGCAAGTGCTTGAGACCTTATCATAGCTGGCCACATTCCTACAGCAGGAAGATAAAAGAGGCTAAATGAAACAGATCACCCCGTGTTTCTCCGTGTGTGTGCGACTGCGAGACTATGTCAGTGATGAATTGGGGTTTAAGGACCTACACCTTCCAGATAAGCAGAGAAAACTGCCACCGGGACAACACAAGAATGCCACAGTAGCAGCTAAAACGTCCAAGGAGCACCAACGGCATTGAAAGCGTCCAATAAAAAGTAGAGGGCGCCTGATCTAAAGTTGTTGAGCCAACCAAGATTCCTGTTACATTTATTTTTTTCATAAATGGCTCTCAGATGACAGATGGTCTCTAATAAGAAAAAGGCTTCCCGTCTTCTCTAAATAAAGACTGACCATCAATTTCAGTCCGCGTTCTCACATCAGCAATAATATAGTGGTGTACTCCAAATCCATCGTCCCGAATGTCAAAGGGATAAAATTGTAACGAAAAATGAACCAGAGCAATAAGAATGTGAGAAGAATCACTTGTGTGTCCATTCACCCGCCCATCCATTCAATGCTTTTCAACTGCTTGTCCTCTTCAGCCTCGGTGGGAAGATTGAGATTTATCCCAGATGACTTTGAGGGGTGAGGTCGGATACACCCATGATGGATACACCGTGACGACACCATTTTGAATCGGTAATGATAACATTGGGACATCTGCGTTGACATTCCCTAAGATTTTTAACCCTCAAGAGATCCGAGAGACATTTTTTGGACAAAAGACAATGATGGAGTTCTTGGAGTTTCACCTTATCTGACATTTTGTGCAGTTCTGCTTTACCCCTTTTCCCTTCCTAGGTTGACGTGCGGCAGATGAGTACCTTCCTCCTCTGAGCTCGGAGGAAGAATTTTCCAGATGAGCGAGCACGTCTCCCTCCACTTCATAGGAAATGTTGTTGCATTTCATTAGGGCCGGGATTCATCACAGCAAGCAAACAAGAAGAGCGTGCAAATCACACCAAAGGAATTCCGACGCCGTCCTCCACGCGGTTCTCACGGTTAATGCGCGGAAAGGCGCAAAGTAAACAAAAGACAGCGAGAGATGATTCGGGAGACAACAGGCTGCATCGAAGATGCGGGTGAAATGTGATTGCTTATTATTGTGCTCTTCAAAATGATACATGAGCGTGTCAGTCGGCTGCCTGCAGTTAAACAGCCGGAGTGTTTTTTTTGTGGTTTTTTTTTTACTTCCTCACAGAACAATAGAGCTGTTCCCGGAACCGAGAGCCTGTTTTCTTATCGGGGGTCCAGTTCTCTTGAGTGAAAGGACACTTGAGAGTCTGTTTTTGGCAGTGGCTTAGGGTCCAGCTCTGACAGCGGAAAAATAGCAGCGATAAGGCCCCGTATACAGGCCGATTTAACGGGTCGCAACCTTGTCTCCGAGCGGGGACGACACTGTCGGAGTGTGTGAACGCGGCCTGGGGGGATGTGTCCCGCGATGGGATGCCGGTGATATCTGACTGTAGCCCTGACCCCCCACAGCAGTGGTTGTCAGCATATTGATTCATAGCCAGAACAACGGAGGAGGAAAATGGAAAGGGTCAGGCCGCGGAGACGTAAATGGGGACAGACTGCGATTGTACGTCTTTTTTTTTTTTTTTTTGTGCGTGTAGAAAAGAATCCAGTCGGTGGATGGTGGGCATTGTACGTGAAGTCAACAGCTGCATGAGTGGGGGAAGACAACAGCTGCATTCATGACAGATGCACAAACACGTCGACACATAGTGGACAGTGGAGCTCTTGTGGAGATTAGAGGGATGCCATGCAAGTTCTCGGAGTCAAAGTGTGGGAGAAGCAAAGGGATTAGTTAGTCCTTCAGCGCTAACAATGGCTGGGCCTGTGTTGGCGAGAGGCGACACGCTCGCTCGTTCCGCGACAGCCGCCGACGGTATGAATGACGTTGGGCCTCAAAGGAAGCTTTGATTTCATGTCAATAAAATACGCACAGTAGGAGAGAGTCGTATTTTAAAAAAAAAACTTCTAACAAACCTGTTGATATAACCCATAGGTATCAAACTCAAGGCCCGGGGGCGAGATACGGCCAGGCAAATCATTTTATGTGGCCCGCAAAGACAAATCGTGCATCGACTTTAAGTGTCAATACTAAAATTACAAATTGTCTTCACTTGTGAAAAAATTGCTAGCTTGTTTTAGTAGCATTCATCCTTTTAAAATATTTAAAGTTTATACTAGTCTCTGAATTTGACACCCCTGACGATGATGAGGCATCGAACTGACCATCCATCCATCCGTCCGTCCGTCCGTCCATCTATTGTTCCTGAGCTAACTTTTCTACACTGTACACTCCACCAAACACTCTGACCTTGTTGAGCAGATTCGGTTCTGTGCGCTGGCAGCCGCACGGGCCGCTCCCCCGGGCCAAACCGAGAGCGGTCAATATCAGGGACGCCTGCCAGGTGAGAGGTTGGCTCAGGTTTAATTGTTGCGCAGACGAGCAGAGGAGAGGCCGCTCGCTGTAACTACCGGGGCCGGGCTAAACTATTCCTGGTGGGCTTCACTTGGCCGACCGCTGAGCCTGCGCGCTAGCGGAACAGCTCGTGCTTCAAAATGGTTTAGGGGATTGATTTGACAGCTAATTTACCGAGAGGATTTGCATAAGGCCTTGTGCTAATAAGGCGGGCTTTTCTCTCCACCGCCCCCCTTTTTGTCTTTCGCAGATATCTTTGAAGGCTCCTTCCTTCCCTTTCAACAAATGGTAACAGATTATGTACGCGAATTAGGAAGACAAGAGATTTAAATTGGATATCGATTAAGGGACTAAAGCCTTGTGTCTTCTCCTGTTAACGCCCGCGTTTAAATGATTGATGACAACGTCACGCTTTTACATCCGACCGTGTGTGCGTCGAGGTACGTTTGGGGTCGCCGCTACCTGTGAGCTTTACACGCCGCTAAATACTGACATCGCCGGCACAAAAAGAGACCCGCCGATCTGATGATAATCTGGCTGGGTCTTCACGCCAGCCAGGTGGAGGCTTTCACCGAGGACAAATCCTCGACACACACTTGGACAAAACTGGGATTCTTATCTCCGAGGACAAAGAAAAACGTTTTCTCTGCCTCGTACTCTCAGTCAACCAAAAGGAAATACCGGAATTGAGCAATATCAGATTATCACAATATTTTCTTTCGTTTGAAACACCATTCTCAAAAACATCGTAAATATATTCAAACACACAAACAAGGAAGAGTCGGTACTCACTGTTTTTGTTCTTGAAGATGTTGAGGATGGGGAGGATTTGTCGATAGTAAGGCACCAGAGTTTCTCCCACCGTGTCGCCGGACATCACCAGATGCTGCAGAACTTTCAAGGTGGTGCATATCACTTGGCGGTTCCTCGTGTTTAGAGCGTCTGGAAGCCAGAAAATAGTATCGACTTATATAAGGAAGGAAGTAAGATGGCGGCGCGTGCACACGCTGCGGCCTCTCTCTGTCCCGAACGGTGTTTTGTTTTGTCGTTTAATGTGGGTTTGTCCGCCAGTTTTGTGTGTTCGTCTCGTCGTACCGGGTTGTGCTTCAAGTGCGGCGGGCTGGTTCTGCTCGACATCGGCGAAAGCGAGTTTTGTGGCGACCTGAACTTTGAAGCGGGGACATTAAAGGCGCTCGGTCTGCGCCGTCCTGGAGCGTCGCCGGACTCGCCTGCTATTCTTCCCCCGGTTGGGCGTCCGGGCCTGGCTGGCGGCCACCCCAGCTCGCCCGGCCGTGCCTTCCATTCTTCTGGCGGACGTTCGATCGCTGGACATCAACATGCCTGCTGAGTTCTGCGGACCGGACAGTGCGTAGCTGCTGTGCGTCTGGAGCGGATGGCGCGCTATCGGGCGGACCGGGCCATTGTACGAGGGGGAACATCGCGTGGAGGTGGACTGTGCGTCTACATCCGTGAAGAATGGTGCCGGGACTTTGTTGTGAGATGCCAGCACTGCTCGCCACTGGCGAAGTTTGTGATCTCCGGGCTGTTGGGGTCCTGAACTCTCTCCCCGTTGTTTTACTTGTGTGTTAATCGTGTGCTGTGTCTCGTCACCGTGGGATAGGGGGAACGGTATTTCGGTTTCTTTGTGTGTCCTAGCATGAAGGAATTGACAATAAAGCTGATTCTGATTCTGATTCTGATAACTTCAAAACTATTATGACCTCATCTATGGTGGCCAAACGTGCTAGCAGGCTATACGAGCAGTTCTCTGCAATGGATGATCTCAATTTCGCTAGCTAAACAACCGAAAATCCTTTCCTTCCTATTTTCTTTCCGTTTATAAGAATGGCTTGTCTGCAATCACTGAGGCCAAAGCTAATAAGAGCCAATCACAAAGCTATTTGGTCTTCAGCAGCACTTAACTCCATCTCCACCGACCCAGAAGAACAAAAGGCGGTGGGAGAGTCGAAGGGTGGGAGAGATCACCGGAGACAAACTCAATGCGAGAACGAAACAACAAAATGTCAAGGCGGGGAGGCATATCGAACCAACACTTTCATGGCTTTGCTGCTAAATATGCGCGAGAGTGTTATGATATTAAAACTCGAAGGGGTCCGGCACAAGCGGCAAAGTTTGAGCCCCCGGAGTGATTTTGCAATACAAATTTTGCTAGGAAGATATTTGCCATTACGGTTTGAAGCGATTTTGTCCAACCTGGTATTATAAAAAACTAAAATTATAATTCTGCCCTCTAGGACGACATACGTTAGCCAACCAAATTATTTCTCGTTGGGGAAACATTGCATTGTCATTTCGAGCACACCTCTGTGAAGAGACTGCTTATGCATACGTAATGAGAACTTGCTGCAAATGCATTACAGCTACAACAGCAAAATAAAAAATAAAAAAGGAGACAAAATAAACAGTCAGGTCAAAATCATAAATAATTTATGGACTAAAGCTTTATTAGCTTTATATGTATGTGGACATGGTAGTTGCTCGAAGACGTAGCGTGAGATATTGGTCTAAGTATGTAGTCACATGTTCTACCTCAGACAAAATGGCCGCCAACACACAAAAGCGTAAAAGCAATATCAGCGAAATGCTATTACTCGATGAATAAGAGTATTTAAGAGGCAATTTGGTTCATGATACCGGTTGACTTCTTGTTATTGTCAATTCAGACCTGAGTGAGGCTAAGCTGGACAGAGAATGGACGGAAAGCTTGATAGATGTGTTTGTCTCGTTTACAGGCGCTGTTTGCCTACTCTTTGCAGCCGTGGCTCCGCATGCCGACTCTAATCCTCAACGACGGAAGATGAGCACGTCATTAATTAAGACTTGCGGGCGGGGAAGCGTGGTTGTAATAGAGTTGCAAATCTCCGACATGCTGAGTCAAAGCCGGTTGATGTGAGGCAGCGCATGAATGTGCCAGAGGTCAAATGGGTCAAGGTGAGTGGGGTCCAGAAAATACCAAACCTAAAAGAGTCTTCAACTCTCTCTTGATAACATAAGATCAGATTTAATACTGTACAGGGAAGTTGTTTACAGACTATGTACGCAACAAGGTAGGTGCTGCTGTTTTGGTTAGCAATTGAATTGATGGAGAAATATGGTATAAGATAGCAAATAGTTGACCGGAATGCTAGCTGCGGTTAAAAACACCATCTTCATATAACATATGATCTTTAACAACGGATGGGAAATTTATATTGACTCCTCTATGCACGATAGGCGCTGCTGTTTTGGTTAGCAATGGAAATCGAATGGGCTGACTCGTCAATGGTGGTCTATTTGAGGGAGGCTTTTATTTTCAATCCAGTATTTGCTCATGAAACGAGAAGTAGACAATGCAGAGTGACTGATTCCATCACCTCATCCTTGGCATTCACCCTTGCCCCCTCCCTTACCGGACAAACACGCGTGCAGATATCCGCCATCGCCGTGATAAGGTGGAATGTGCGATGACAGGAGTTTGAAACCTACATAACAAACAATAAAATTCTAATTACCAGCCAGCGCAAACAATTTTCCCTGCTGTGACATTTGGACCGCAGAACCGTTCAATTATTCATCAGCATTCTCGCCTTGCTAGAAGAGAGGTAAAATAAAAAAAACGTAGAAAGCAGGAGGTGTAGGAGGGTACTGATGTCTTATTGCGGCTATAAAACCTGCGTGTGGACACATCTGAATCGCATAATCGAGCATTCGCGTCAGGCCTTGTTTCATATTTAGAGTGAAAATAAAAAAGCATTCACTAGTTACTGTGAAAAAACAAATCCAGTGTCATCCTGCGTGAATAAATCCCCAACCAGAGCGACACTCCTAATTTGGATCAGCGCCTAATTACAACTTTGTAGCCCCACCTCCTACTATTCATATGTTTTAAGATTCATGCATTATCCACATATAACTTTTTTTATAAGATTTCAAATACATTTTGGATGCATACCAAAACAAAATCTTTTCTTCCCATTTTTTACCTTCAAAAAAGCTTCTTCATGTAACTTGTTTGTAATCTTGCAAGCTAACATGGAAAAAACGTAAGTTGTTTTCAACGAGTTATTAAAAGTACACAAACATGTTTTGGTTAGCAACAAATCTACCTGATGTATTTATTTATAAAAAAAAAATATTAAACGAAATAATTAAACAAATTATTCATAAATTATTAGAGAATATTATCGTTTGAGGGAGGTGTTTATTTTCCTTCCGTGATCTGTTAAGAACAAGAATACGACTGGTTGTGGTCGTCTACAATCACGCGTTTGAAGATTTAACAGGAAATGATCACATAATCGCAGCTTTAAGGCAAAAGAAAAGCATACGGCGGTGGGAAAGTGGAGTCTTGGAGAAATCATGATATTGTAACGTCAGCCGGAGACTGCTTCATTGTGTATTCTCACCGGATGACCTGCATTCATCATCAAAATTCACCAGAGCCTGACGCGACTCGTGGCTGTGCAGATAAGAGGCTGGCAGCCACATTGAAGGTGTATTAACGTCAGCGAGGGGAAAAATATATATGTTGCCTTCTTGGACTGGAGACAGCTTCTTTTTTTTTTTTTTTTTTTGGGCTATCCTCCTTTTCCTCCCTTGTAATTAATCTGAAACAGGGACACAGACTGCTGCCTCGCGGATGCCGAAACAAGGCGTGTTTTTTTTTTCCCGTTCTTTAATAACCAGGAAAGTTAATAAGGAGTGGGTCATTTAAAATTCCATTATCAACGCAAAGTATAGGCAGCGGCAGTCACCTTTGCTCGGGCTCCACCAAATGTAAACGAGCAAATCTGCTGAAGGTTTTCAATCCATAGACTAATGTGTGTGCAAAGTGGGCGCATCCAGAAAGCCCAACGTGTGTGAAAAGACGGAACATTAACTACTTGATGCCACATTAGAAAATGGCGGCATCACGCTGACTGTCACAATTCAGTGTTTCAAAATGGCAGTGCTGATTTTTATGCCTGATTGTCTAGAGATAATACAAATAAGCAACATTTATTGGAAAATCAACACAAACTAGGCGCAACATGAACCCGTGCTTCACAGGCGGCCATTTTGAAAGTGACACAGTGTTGCCCTATAAAATAGAAACCTGGATCCTTACAACCGTTTTGTCCACACACTCTGAACTACCCTGCCCACAAAGTTATATTGTCTATTTTGGAGGTGACCTTTCCCTCTATCGGACAACTCGAGCGTGTACGTGTGGAAATGGAAAACACGTGAGGGCGGCAACAACGGAGCTAAAAGTAGTAGGTGGCGCAATTGGCAGCAGATTATCAAGTATGCTTTTAGAAACAGCTTGTTCCGGGTGACCCTCACAGTTCACGTAAGAATAGAAAAACGTGCGACCTCACATGGTCGACAGTAGCGCTAAGATTATAATATGAAATTGGGATCGGCTTCAGACCAGAGCAAGATGATTAAAGGGTAATGCAACATATCAAAACGGTGAATAATTGATTCATGAAACGCCGCATTAAAGATGCAGTCAATTTTTAAGCAGATCAGCTGTCAGTCAGTCATGAAGAAATGATATTTACTACACTAAGGCAATTTCCTTTTTTCAGTAGCCCTTACTTTTGATAGGGATGATGAGCTGCGGGACGACTGGCTGGATCTTAGGTCCGCCGTGCTCCAGCAGGTCATGGATGCCCTGGCGAGCGAAGAACTCATACGGGTGGGTCGTCTCGCACAACCCGTCAAAAAGCAGCGGTAGGAAGTGGTGGTAATCCAGTTTCTCGATCTCCACCTGACGGGCATATTTTAAAATGATCAAACGGTGAAACCACATTCAACACAATCGATCTTAGTTGCATATAAAAAATTGACAGATGCAAACACACGCGTGACATATGCGCACGCTCCAGCTGGGGCCCGCTGTTGGGGATCAGCACACAGAAACATGCGGCCTTGTGTGAGTTGACACGCTAACACCTGTTTACACCATTTTGCAAGACAGACAGAAAGGCGCACGGAATGCAACACAATCTGCCTTAATTAATGCCGTGAAGAGGGGAAAGTCAGCAAAATGAACTATTGCCGAAATATTTCATATATTTGTTGCGTGAAGAATGCAAACACACAATAAGGACAAGCGGCAACAGCTGCACCAAAGTCCTTGAACGCGGCACGAGGAAATAACCCTAAACGCGTCAGTTGGGCCGTACGGCGGCTTCAGTTACCGAGTGTGTATTTTTAACGCGGCTTCAGCTGTGGCCAAGAATCCCTGCGGCACAATTGTTGGGCGCGAGGGTTGGAGGTGGAAGGGCGGATGCTGTTTTTGATGTGATGAAAGGCTATCCCTCTGCTGCAAAAGCAAGTGGTCCCCCTTGAAGGCCCAGAGGACAGCTGAATGAGCTATGAGTAAACACACACACACACATGCACACGTACAAAAAACGAACACACACATATAGCCTGCAGGGTCACACTGCTCCTTGCTCGAATGTCACCCGGGCAATGACGCTTTCAAGTCATCGGGACTTCAAAAGCAGGGTGAGCAACATCGCCCAACCCTCCCTGTTCACCGTGAGGGTAAACACCAGAGATGACGGAAAGGAGCCAGGATGGAGAGATGGCAAGATGGCGACAATGGCTTATTGCTTTGAGGCAATTTGCTGGCCAACCTTGACCTTTCTCTGCGCTTGGTCAAGACTGTCACTGTGAGTCAGGATGAGAACAAAAGCAAACACGAGTCCACGGAGTAGAAGTAGCAAGATGACGAAGCGAAAGCTGCTCAGCGATGAACCCTCCATTTTCTTTTTTAAAACTGAAAATGTTTTAAAGTCCACATTAAAAAAAATGAATACATAAAAATGTCTTTTTGGAAGTGTTGGAACGGATTAATTGTATTTCTATTCATTTCAATGTGTAGTGTTGACTTGGTGTCGCAAATCTTTGGAGATGGAACAAATCCAACTTATAAATCCAGGTACCAATGTACACTTAAGGTATAGTTTCTCTCTAGAATTTAGTTTGAACTTGAAGACGAGCTAGAGCTAGGTAAAGCCTTTGCGCTATGGCGGCGAGCTGCTCATTTAACACTCACGGCGCGTTAACCGGCCTCACACTTTTAAGTCTCTGCTAGCATGTTGCAAAGCTGTCACGCTATGGGAATAATTGCTCAAGCGCCTTCTGAAGACACCTCCGGATCCGCCAATGCTCTTCATCCAAATCACATCAACAATCCACGCAGGGAGCATGCGCACATTGGAGTCGGCACGCGGACACCTTCGCGCGCTCTTAATCAGCAGCGCTTGACGGCCTCGTCTTGTATCCGCTATCGATCGTTCGCCCCAGGTTTGTTTGTCTTCACATGCCTGTGTGCATCTCCCATCGGAGTCCTGCGGGCGTCGGTGGAAGCGCTGCGGAGGTACTAGGTAGCGGCAATTAGCCATTGGACACACAAACACCTGCAAGTCCGCAGTGGTCAGAAGGCGCCACGCTTTCCGAGACGCGGGATGCCACTTTTAATACACAACGGCTGGACGGGATGGTGTACAGAGGCGTGTGCAAATGCGCGCGTGGGCGGGTGAAAATGCATCGCCTTGTCGCATACTTCTGCATGCATGTATGTGTGTGTGCGGCCATGCGATAAGCTGCCGGCTGCTTTGCCAGAGTGGGCGTGAATCACGTCTGTTAGCAAGGGAGGCTAGAAAAACATGAACAAGTACATGTGTGTTTGTATTTGGTTTACTGAGAAGTCACTGAGTGGATGCTAACTTCCGCTAACAACCCAGGCTAAATTTGGATCCTCCCCTATATTAATCTCATCTCTCAATATCATTTAAATCTGCTTTTTTTTCATTACTGTAATGTAAAAATTATTGTTAATTAAATTAAATTCAATTAAATTCTCTTTCCTCTCGCTATGACCGATGCTAAATGTTAAAAAGTTACTTCCAACATTATGATCGTGACTGTTTGACCCGGGAACTGTTTCATTCACTTTCCACGATTGCCTAGGAGGCAAAAAAACATATGAAATCCCAACCCTCATATGCAGCCATACACTGAAGTGTGCCACGAAAAGAGAAACGCATTGAAAGAAGCTAACAAAGGAGAAGCACTAAAAATAACAACCTCGACACCACGCGGATTCCCATCAGTCAGCCTGGTGTACTTGAGAAAACACCAATGAGCAACGCTGACACTTTTCAGAGTTCTCTTCCCAAGTGGGGACCTGTGAGAACTTGATACTGCTATCAATGTTTCTGTATATGTTTGACTCCCGCCGCTTGACGCCAGTTGGAGTCCTGATTTCAAGTCTTGGCGAGAACAGTGCAAGCTAACTTGATTTACAAAACTCATACCTGCATTTACACAAAATGTCCGACTAGGTAGTTTCACAGCTTCCGTGTAGTTTGTCCCATTACATAAACAAGACACATTTCAAAGTGTGTCTGTGAGTTTTCATCGTGCGGCACATAATCTGCGAAAACCCCGGTGACACGGGCTGATCGGAGTCTCGAGCGGGGTCCTGATGGTGACAGTGATTGAAAGGAGCGTAAACAAGAGGTGCTTTGGGGGAGCCTGAAAACAATGACTTGTCATGCTAGGAAGGGAAGTGGATGGATGGATGGAGGGATGGATAGGAAGGAAAGAACGACTGTTAAAAATCCTGCTCCAGATTCCAAGGTAAAGTACCTTAGTGATAGTCACATTACGCTCGAGCAAGTCACTAACGGTGGCCATCAAGGAGCCCATCGGAGTGATTAAAGAAGCCCCGCCCCCGATCTCAGGTTCCACTGATTACAGCTCAACAAGCAACACACGGGAAGAAGCGAAATCAAGTCAACCGGAGTTAGGCGTAATCAACATTTTCCCTTCCAATCAAGCCCTCGAATCACTCGCTCGAATCCGCGGCCTGCCATTGACAAGTCTGATTGATACGAGGGCTTTTGTTATCTAGCTTTGGGGGTCTTGGGGGAGCGTGACAACAAACAGAGACACCGTCGGCTTATCTGGTTTTTCTACATTTGTTACCGGCGAGCCGGACGACTTGCAACCTCGCAGGCTACGAGCGTAGCCCGCCTCACATTTATCATGCGGAAGAATTAAATGTGGAGTCGCCAAAGTACTTCCGCAGACAAAAGTCCCGGTGGACAAATGGTATTTTTTCCCTGTTAGCGATGGAAAAGGAAAATCTGTCATTGGTTGATTGTGACGAGCGGCGTTAGCTGTCGCGCGGATTTGTTTTCCTGCAGGGATGTGGTAATTAATGGCACGAGTGGCTCGGAGAGACTGGAACACAAACAGCCAAGAAGAAGGAGAAGAAAACAAAAATTAAATAAATAAATAAAAAACTGAATAAGAAGATGAAGACGACGAATATGAAAATGAAGCTGAAGAAATAAAATAGATGAAAGAACGGAAACAGATGAATTCAACTTCCACGATTATCAGTGGGAAGTGTACGGATTATATGAAATAAAAAATGGAAACACACTGCTGCTTTTCCAGCAAACAGCAGTTACGTCACCCGCCGCACACAATTGATAAATCTCACTGGCGCGGCTCAAAGCGTACAGAAAAATCATCGTAAAACGCTCAAACAAATGTGCTCATTTCCAACGTCGCGCGTGATGAATGAGCCCCGACCATTTTGTGCATGCGGCCCAAACAATAGCGACCAAGACAAATGCACGCTCTGTTTACGATAACGTGGCAGATTTTCTCAGGCTGGGCGGAAATTACAAGATCGGCGAGGTTGGGGAGGATGTTGAGGTGCAAGTCCAGGAGAAATGGATCACTCCCCACCCGAATGATACCCCATTGGAAATATGTCATTTTGCTAATACACGCATATCGGAAGCATTCAATCAATCCGAAAGGGAGTTTTCGGGCAAGCGGCGCTATTTTCGAGAGGGGCAGCGGCATCTGTGTCCAGCCCATAATGAGATGTTCTTGTTCCTGTGAGTGGATGAGTCTCATCCTGTGTTCTGGAGACCTGATCAAAGAGGGCTCGCTAGCCACAATTCACGGATGGAAGCGATGGATCCTTAAAATGGGCTTGGCTGTGAATAAAACAGAAGCTGGAGCTAATTTTCCATCTGTCGGTTTTCGAATACTGACAGAGCCGTAAAAAAGTACATGTGAAATGGACCCCCGCATCATCCATCCAGTGACAAGAATAAAAAAACGGATGACAGCTGCATTCATCATTTTTCCTTAAGACTTTGACAAACTAGATCTAAAAGCAAAAAAAAAAAAGCCTTTTGTTTCACATATCTGACTTCTGTCCGTGAAGGCCTTTTTTTTTTCCAGGAGATGAAAGGTAGCTTTACAAATGTCACAAGAACTAAAGCCTCATTCCAGACACATTTAAATTGAAAGATTCATGACTAGGCACCATATTGTGCGATCGTTAATCCAGAGCAAAGTAAAGTCTTTGCAACACATAAGGCGCCCGATCCACACGTGTCCTTCTGCGTCCATTTGCATCTCTCTGAAGCAAAATCTACATCCCGACATCCTCCCAGCAACGTCTGCTGTCAGTTCTCTGGCCTCCAATTCCGGAATAATGTGTTTGGCCGTGGGCCTCGCTTATGCTTCCTTTCCAAGTCGCAGTAAAAAAAAAAAGCTCGCCTCGCCTCGTTCCACTACCTGGCTCGGGTTCTTCATGTGTCAGCTTGAGCTCATTTGATGGAACACAACTCCATAGAGGAACGGCCACTCTTGTCAGCAAGACAAAGTGTCGTACGGAGACGTGTGTGCTACGTTCTTGGGAACGACATCAAAATCGCATTTAATCAACCATCACGATCCAGAAAGAGCAGCTAAACATCAAATGAACAAGTTCTCGTTGGTTTGTCGAATCAAGAAATTCCTCAAGTTCAACGGCAAAGACGCAAAACGTTCAATAAGATGATAGCGGAAACGTAGGATTGATATTTTTGGTGTATTCTGCTCAGTTTGACGCTAAATGTCAATTGCAATGCTTTGATGACATGGTGTTGACAGGAAGAGGAACCGATGCTATCAATTCCCAGCTCCGATTATAACGTGTATTTTTGTTTATGTGCCAGAACAATCGTACCCACGCGTCCGCAATGGAAAACTGGAGCGAGAACGAGCCGGGAAGCGAGCAGCCGAACAGATGTAATTACAAAAGGCAATACAAGCCGTGCGTCTCCCAGTCTGGCTGACCCACATGTAGGAAGTAAGTCAGCGCTTATCGCCGCGCTCCAGGATGGGCCTCGGCGTTCCCGAGCTCCTTTCAGACGCGACACTGGGAGGATGATTGCGCTGGAGCTGGTGCTTCGGGTTCAGAGTGGAGTAGGCAGCAAATTTGGAAATTGCCATCGCGGTGAGAAATCTCCGCTTGGAAGATTGGACATAGATGTGCCAGATCTTAGTTTCATTCGAACATGCAACTCGGATTGCTCGACTACCCCGGAATGGAATTTTAGCTTCTACCGTACGTGTGATGAGATCAAAATGTCTTTTGACTTGGTGAAGCAGCGTTTGGCTCCTGGCCCAAGCTTGCTTTTGTACTTTGAGTTCCAATTATCTGTCAACAATTGCAATGTTTGTGGTCACCAGGTGGCTCTTGTTTTGTGTAAGACCTCGTGCATGACGTAGCCAGAACATTTTGTCCTTGAAAATAAATAACAAACAATAAAAAATGCCATTGATGCGCTAGTGATTCACACATTCACAACAAGGTATGAAGCAGCCAAGCTAACCGTTAGAGAAAATTGCTGCCTAAGAAATTCTCCCATATCATTAAAATTATTATTTAACAATAACTGGATAAATCGATGATGTTTTATTTTATTTTATTAAAGTCAAAAGTTCCAATCAGCCTTCAAGGTATCAACATTGTTTCCATGTGCTGATCCAGCCGATATAAACACCAATTCGGCTGGAGGAGTAATCGGGATGAGGCGGGCGAAGAGAAAGGAAGGAGGATACACGGCGGCCTTTGAATGAATTATGGTTCGTATTATTTCTTCCCGCTTTCTCGACAGGGCCGTCTGTCATGGCCAGAAAGGGGCCGCGGAAAGTGGGCTAAGTGGTCATGGCCATTTTATTTCGTCTTTCCGAGCCGCTGGATGGATATTAGGATTTTACAGGCTATTACACATGGTAATTGCAACGCGTATAGAGTATTGGGTAATTTTCTTGTCTATTTTTTTTTTTTTTTTTTTAAATCTGCCGCTTCCTTTTCTATAAATACACATTTACAGTATGATGGTGTCATCTTTCAAAGGTTGTTTGTGGCATTTGTGGGAATTTAATAACAGCACTTGAGGTATTGCGTGGCTTAAACGCAGCTTTGCCTCTTTCCATGTTCATCCAAGCCAATTTAAGATGTGAGGCAGGTGAGGGAGAGGGCATAACACTTGCTCGGATATTAGAGCGCGCTCTAAAAAGCGATGGATGTCAGTGGGGGACCGGTTGTAAAATAAAAGTCATTCAGCTCATGTCTTGTAAAAAGTCTTCTGAGCTTAATTGCTTGCTTTGGTATGTAACGGGAAAAATGTCACGTTTCCGCAAATTAATTAAATTCTAAATGCGACACAATTATGGTGGGAAGAGATTGTTAGACTCTGATTAGATCATTCTTATTTTTTATTCTAATGAGTAGATTTTAATAGTAATTCTTAGGTCAAATAAATTGCTTTCTTGACATCTACTTAATTCTGCTGAGAACACAATCCACAGTTACATTGCGTTAATTAAAACCGCATTGAAATCATTAATGATAATTCGGGGGTCTGTCGATTTAATAACAATCATTGTGCCCGATTAATCACCATTTGTTGAGGGTTTAGGAATGTCAAGTTTCCACTACTACAAGGTAGGAACAGACTCCCTTGTAATAGTAGATTTTAAGAGTTTACAAATTTTTGGGTTAAAAAAAAAACAATTGGGGAAAGAAATGAAGAATGTCAAGTCAACAGTCCTACTAGAATCTGATGAGAACCGATTCCACTGTTTACTTTGGTACAATTTTTGCACAAATTAGAACTAAAAAAAAAAAAAATTATATTTAAGATGTATTTTTTTAGCTAGTAGATTTCAATTTAAATTATTAGGGAAAAGGACCAATTATAAAATGATGACGGAGGCCGCGCAACACCGCAATTCATCAACATGATTTAGCATTATCAGAAACCATCCTCAGCACAGAGAAAGGGCAGTGGAGGTGCTTAAAAGAAGAAAAACTCAAGTTCAGCACTTTCCCAAAACTTTTAAAATCTTGGCTTGCACACTGCAGAAGCAAAACTTTGAAATTGTCCCATAATGAACAACTAATAAAAACATTTTATTCAAGTGTAAGGCTATGCTTCCACTAGTATTAATTTTAAAATATATTTGACCGGAAAAAAAATGGAAATCCACACCTAAGCCTTATTAAAAAACAAAGTCATTATATTTGTGCTGCTAAACACGTATAAAAGTTGTTTATACGATCGGCAATAAAACTTTTTGTTTTATTGAAGAAAACTTGTCTGTTGTCATTGGATGATTAAGGCCAATGACAACTGGAAAACAATCATCTTATATAACACGGCGGCCCAAAATACAGCCCCCCCAAGTGCGCCGCATCTCCAGCCAGGTTCTTATTACGCGGGCTTGATCCCATCGCCTTCATCCATTATTAACTGGCCAATGCAGCGAGGGCCATGTAGGCCACTTTACAACAGTTTAAAAATTTACTCACTACAACACTAGAAAATTCCGAGCTAATTTGGTCGGCGCGTTAACGGCGGAAAGGTGAATCTCAGGCGGATTTCAAATCACGTAAGGGCATTAAATAGGTCAAAAAATGGAGTACAGGAGATCTCGAACCCAAACGTTTTAACTCCAAAGATGAAATGTCCCTCTTAAAGGTCATGACCCAGGTCCTGACCCGAGGTGCCCTTTTTTAATTATATCCCCATTTCCACCAATCGGGTCAAGTGTTCTAGCGCAGCGGTCCGCCAGAAACCAGTCCCCTCTGACCTTGACCTTTTTCTAGAGCTAATAGAATTACACCGCAACTAAAAGGCAATGAAATGAAACGCATACATGGAAGACAAAACAGGCGAATGAGGACACGGGGGTACCATTGCCATAAAGGCCCTGAAGGTAAACACATGTTCCCGCCGTGTGTGTGTGGTGACAGGGTGAAAAAAAAGGCCATGGGCAAAGGAGTCAAACAGGCAATGCAGGCTCACTTGAGAATGTTTTGTTAATTCCGCTTCGTTATAATTAGCTCTCCTGCTAGAGTATGGCAAGGCCAGAGGGAACATGGGGGGGTGAAGATGGGAGGGGGGGTATTGGCAGACTGTAAGAGACTATTAGATTGGCCTGGCGACTGACGTCTTCGACCAGCAGCTGGGTCCCGCCACGCCCCCACCACACCCCTCCCCCTTCTAAAACGCCACAAGGTAGAACATGAATTCATATACACCCCAGTGCCGGTTATTATCTCCCATTCTCTGCATTTGTTTGTAATTTATTTTTTTATTTCTCATCTGCCCTCAGTCTAGTTTTAATTAAATCATCCCTTTTTTCCTCTTTCGCTCGACTTTAAAAAAAACAAAAAAAAACACAATAACAAAAGGTGCAATTTTAAAATACTTGTGACTTTCTCGCTCTACGCACACGCATGCAAAAAGCAATTTATTGGACTCGTCTGTCAATCAACAATTTTGTTTTGCTTTCCTGCCAGTGTTTGTGGCTTCTGTGTGAGTAAAATTTGAACTTTGTTTAAGTCAACACCAACTAGTATTTTAACAATAATACCTACCAAATACATAATAACTGCTAATAATATTTGTCTGCTCTAATACAGAATTACATGGCTTGGTAAAAAGTCTAGGTGACAATCACAAGAAAATCAACCTCAAATTATCTTTCCGCATTGAAATGAATCGAAATGGCGTGAATCTGTTCCAGGCTTCACGCAACAATGGAAAAACTCCATAATACTATACTTCATAAAAACATAACGTAATCACATAATTAAATAGAATTAAACTTGTAAGTTTGGTGGCTTCTTGTCGACGACCTCAACATTTTTTATCTGCCTTTAGTAGTATAATGGAGCAGTTTCACAAGGGCCTTTGGGCGCTAAAAACGGAGGTCGCGTTCAACATTAGAAGTTCGTCTGTCCGAGCAGGTACGTGAAGAAATGTGCCGCCGCGAGTTACAAGGTTGCGCTGGAGCAATAAAAGCTGTTTTATATCAGAACAATCCTTGTGAGGACTTTGCATGTGGCAGTCAGAAATAGGTTAGCCTCCACGCTACACCAAGCTTTTGAGAATTGTCACACTCCAAAGACTTTTTGGAGTGACCTCGCTACTCCACTTCCTTTTGTTGATGTCGGCGACTCGCTCTCCTCGTGATTGACTCATCCACTCAGATACACTTGCTTTTGCCGTGGCTGGAAGAGGACAATTAAAAAAAAGGTCAAAACCACGGCAAAGCTGACAAGCCTGTCGCTTCAAGTGCTCGGTAATTGGCTGGTGAGCGGCGCGTTAATGTGTCGCCGCTGTGGGTGAAGCTACCTGCAAATGGAGATAGGAACCCTGTCTGGTCTCCTGGTGGGAATTTTTTTACGCTAAGCTATACTTCTCCGAGCGCCTCTCGCCCAAACATCGTTAACCGACCCTTCCAGCGAACTGCGGGGAATTTCTCCCGACATGGCGGCAAAGCGATTCCCTGGCCGAAGCTGCGTTTTCCCGCAGCCCGAGGACAGGCTACCCGCCTTTCGTCGAGCCTTTTGATCTGCTAACTTTGATCGCACGCCGCGTAGATGCCGCCAATCAATTCGCAATGCAAGCGTGCCCCAAGTACAGAGTATGTTTTTCATATTTAGTTTCCTAAAACACAAGGCCCTAGCTTTGAAGGAAGGATGGAAGGAAATACTTTTTTGCACTACAGAGAAAAGTCGCTTAAGAACTAGAAAAAGTTCTTGGGGAGGAAAAGCGAGGCTCGCAAAAACAACGACAACGAAGTGTCCACATTTAGGGTCTTATTGCATCACCAACGGCGGGGGGGGGCTTTGAGCCGCTGAGGCGAAGCCTCCGGGCTCATTATTCAAATTTCAGCTAATGTCGGATACCAAATATAGAAGTGGTGAATTTGCCGGTCTCACGCACAAACTCGCAGTCGGACCGGGAGTATCGGAAGGCAACGAAAGCTCAAGGCAACTAATTGGCTCCCCTTTTCTTTTCTTTGTGCTCCAAAAAAAAGGACGACTGATCCGATCTGAAAAAGGCCCGACTGGACGCACTGCAGTCGGCACTTCAAGCAAATACAAAGAACCTTCGCTGTAGAAAATCAAAAGACAAGTCTCAAGTGTGTGTGTGTGTGACAGAATGAGGATGAGTTGAAGAGCACAGTCGTAGCGCAATCTGTGAAGGACGTCTACTGTCTGATGTGTGACGCTGGGTGGGGGGGCTGACACCCCCTCTTGCCCCCCCCTGCCACCGCCACTGTAAAAACTGATTGAGGAACACATCACTTAGAGCTGAGAGCATATTCGCAGCACTCTACTTCATTGTGAGGGTGTGTGTGTGCCTTTTAGGAGGGATGCAGTGTCTCCCGCCGTGAAACTGCTAGCCTTGATTATAAAAGAGCAGTGGCGCACTTCTTCTTTTATTCCTCCATCCATACCGCAAAGCCAATTTGCTAATGGATGCAGCAATCCTTGTGATTTATTGTTGTCTGTGGTACGCTTTAACTAAAACGCGCTGAATGATTTAAGTTTACAGGCTAAATTTACACTTGAAAGCCGGCCCACTCCGGAGAGAGCGCATTAGGAATATGCAAACTTGATTAGGCCGAGTATCTATTTAGTGGCGTTGAATCATGGCGGGAGCACTCGGACCGATATTGAAAAACGGTATAGATTTTTGTTATGTGTGTCTGCGTGCGGCTAGGTGCTCCCTGTCTATTTGTGGTTTCACTTTGTGAAATGAAAATGGAAAGCGTTTGTTGCTGGTGAACTTAGCGAAAGGTTAAAATGACTTATTAAAAGAAGGACGAATCAAGGTTACGAATGGAATGCATTGTTAGCATTATTTTAGCGGCTGCGTCAAGAGATGCTAGCTCAGGTATAATCACGTGTCATTAATTAATTTTCTTAAATGTTAAATATTAAACAAAATATGAAGTTAAATTGATTTAAAAACTACTCTAATGTAATATTAAGAACCTCAAACTTCAAAGTCAAAATTCAGGGCCAAACAAATTTGTAGTGTAATTGATCACCCAAGCACTTCATTGCGGCGTTAAAGATGCTAGCGTCAATTTCAGGTTAGCTTAGCAATTAGCATGGCTTCTCTGTTTTTTCTTGTCATTCCTTCCTGAGTTGTCATCAATTTAACTTATTCGATTCCAAATAAAAGTTCAAAATGTTCCGAATTTGAGATTTTACGACAAGTTGATTTTCTATAGGAACCATTTTGTTTACAAATAAGACCAAGGAAGTCAACCAGTCCATACCACACAATATTTTTTGTGTGTATATTCAGTATCATTTCCATGCATCCATCATGATTTTGCTCGACCTGATAGTGAGGTATGCCAGGTTCATTTTTACACACCCACTTGTGTTCCCAAGCCAAAACTGAAGGGTCAAAGCAACTTTGCTCATTTAAATTGGCGTTTGTCCCTGCCCGCTTTACTTTACTGGCGCTCGGCCGGCACGGGCGATCAAACAAGAACTGAAACAAGTGACTCCCTTCCTTTCCCCCTTTTAGCCGCACCATGTTGAAAAGCTTCATTAAAGCTGAAGACACAACATGGGAAGCAATTTCCCATGCTTTTCCTGGGGGGGGAGGGGGGCGTTATTGTTGGAAATAGGGGGCAGAAAAGTCTGTCGAGGCTTCATTTGGATGAGATATCATACAGAGCTGCACCTTGCACCTGTGCGGTGTGTGCCAGGGCTAATGGCGGGGTGACCTGCAATGGAGCTCTCTGGGAGCCATTTAAAAGGCGGGGGGTGCTGGAGGGGGGGGGGGGGGGCAGAAAGAGAGGATGGGCAGCAGGAAAAAGATAAAGAGAGGTAAGATGGGAGGAAGAAAGAAACGTCTGGCAGTAATTGTTCTTGCAGTGATAAATGGTGTCCCATTGTACAGTGGCTCTCCGTGTCCTTGGGAGGCAAAGGGATGACGAGGAGGAGGGGGAGATGGGGGGGCAAGCAAAGTAGCATTTAACACTGGCTCCAAACTGTCAACTTTTTCGCCAATGTTTATAGCACAAAAAAACGATGTAAAGACATTTGTTAAATGAGCGTTAAAAATATGTTTGGGGACACAATGTCGTTTCTGCACGTCTTTGTGTGTTGTAGGAGAGGGAAGCGGCGTAGTAGCGAGTGGAGTATAGTGCGGCGACGGCTGCTGCGGCTGCCCTTGGGGATGCGCTTGACAGCAAAGACACCTATCATAACGCTGCAGTAATATTCGCTTGACAACACACTCGCAGAACACTTTGTGCCCCCGGGGGACACCGTTTGTTGCCATTCCACAAGGGAGAAAGACTTTTATCGCTTAATGTATCTTTCTTTTTTTTTTTGACTCCACATTCCAGATGTGACATTTGTTTAGGTTGATGTGTTGAGCTAATGTGGTTTAAATGCTTTGTTAATTATAGAACAGGATGACAGGAGATGGCAAGGTCAGTTAATGCTAATAAGTTGAAACAGTAACAAGCATTTTCATACAGTGAGCAGTCATACAAGACATAATGATTTTCTTTTTCATTAATTAATGCAATGACAATGGGTAGAAATAAATAAGTATTGAAATTGAAGATGATATCAGTTTGAAACTGATGGATAGCTGCAATTGAAATTTATCCAGGGGCACAGCTAGACATTTTTCAGTGGGGTGGCCACGTTTACAAAACGTCTTACTGAACCAACAATTCATTTTCTATAGATTAATCAATAATGAAGTGATAGACAGACGGAAAAAAACATTTTATAATCTATCCATTCATTTTCTATAGTGCATAGCTAGATAGCATAGGTAGCTAGCTAGATACCAACAGTGCCTCACATACATCATGTTGGTATCAAGTCATCATGTAAACAGTTTCCCACAACTGTTCCTCCGCCCGAGCCATGTAAGGTGTCTTAACATGCACACGTTCCAGCACGACAACATCCCTTATTTAAGAAGCACATTAATTAATTAGTTGGCATTCATGTCAGTTACGATAATTGGCAGTTGAGTCACAGCAGGGGGCAAAAGAAAATAAAAAAAATTAAAAGACGACGTGCGATAACAAGGATGAGTGTCACGGGGGAAAAAAAAACCTTAAAAGACTGCATTTAATTCCATTCACAGTCATTTTGTTAATAAATCGATACTAATGTAATTAATTTCATCTAGAGTGAGGCGAGCGTGGAGCGAACAAATGAGTAACAGTGTGAGAAGACGACTTTTTTTTTGCTACACGCACAGACACTGTTTGGTAAATGTTCAACACTTCCTGTTTTTACAACAGCACATTCAATTGATCCCATAACCTCCCCCCGCCCCTAGCCTTGGGAGGCAGAAAGCAGGTGGTTGAAAGAAAAAGGTTAGACTCATTATACAGATTAAACCTGTAAATGCCCTGTCATTGGCGTAATCGATGTGCCACTCCATTGCGCTGACTTATTGATCAGTCTCGTCTGGGGGGTCGGAAACAGTGCATCATTATAGCTTCGCCAGTGGAGACTGACTTTCCATTCAGAGGCTGGCTCCTACCTCAACCTGGTGGGCGGGTGAAGGATTCAAAGTAAGGGGGGGGACACAGCGAGGAGCCAAATTAGCTTTAATGCGCTTGGCAGTTTGGGTGGAATACACAAAATAAATGGCTGGAACGTCTCGGTCCGAATTCGGTAACGGTACGGGGGACAGAGAAGGTTATCGGACATCATTTTAATCCCCGGGTTTTTAAGCTTACCTTATTTTACAAATCCTACACTTTCTTTTGCATGTTATTTTATTTCTTTCAGATTAAACGCTTGGCTGCCGTGAAAGAAATCCATTTCATCTAAACAGGACACACCTACCCATCAATATAAAAGGAAGCCAATTTGCGGTTGGAAAATAACGCCGCCGCCCTCTGTCCTTGCGACACGAGTCTGACAGCGGAGGTGCCAGGTGCACTTTTTGGATTAAGAGAATAATTGGATTGAGAAAATACGGAAGTGCGATTGGCCGAGTTGGAACGCGCAGCTGCACACTTCAGGGAATCTTTGATTATGATTAAGGCCGATTTCGTTGTTGCGCCACGTCGAAACGATTCGCCTCGATTGAACTGTCTTGAACAACTTCTTTGCGTGCCCACCTTTGGCAGGGAGATGTGAAAAAATAGTTAAGACTCGAGTGCTGCCTTGGGGGGGGGGGGGTGTCCATTGTGACAAAAGGTGAAGGCATGAGGCAAAAATGAACGGAATCTGAAGGGGAAAATCTTTCATGCAAGGCAGCTCTCATTTCAACGTGACACACCTTCCCAGAGGCACAGTATTCTCCATCCATCTACTTCGCTGCTCTGCTCACAACAACAGGAAAGTAAGAAAAAAAAAATCGACAAGGCCCCTTCAAGTCTGAGAAATACGTCAGCGGTAAATAGCACTTGAAGGTGAGGGGCACTGGGCTGTGGTATTTTCCACAGGGGTGACACTTTTAGATTGCTCAACCTGCTCCTGATTTATCAACTAATTTGGAGGAAGTATGCTACAGCAAGAAAACATTTCTGAAAGCTGATAGGAGCTTTGATTAGATACTGCATCACCGCTTGTCTCTCACTAGCGATTGACTGGTGACTAAACCCGGGTGGGCTGGGTCGGGTTTAGTTTTCCTCTGAACCGCGTAACTGGATGAACTGTCAGCTTCACTGGCTGTTCCGAAACACGTCATCTCATAGGACTGCAAAATAGCTGAGGTCTTCGCAGGCGCAAAATATCTTTGGCAACGACAGGCCCCGGTTGGCAGCAGAAAGTATTTTAACACCTGACACGACTAAACTTAATTTGACCCGTTGCCAAAGCGATGGACTAACCTTGGGAGAGATATTGCAAGCTTATCATCACCCCCCCCCCCCAAAAAAAAGAAGAGGAAGCTTCAAGAGTATGAGGAGCCACATTAAAGTGTCCATCACTCACCATCTTTTTCCTCACCTTGAAAAATGGATGGAAACAGATGACCGGGAAATTGCACCCTGTCTGACAAATGACAGGATGGCATCGCTCCACGGGCTGCCCACCAGCAAATCTACTGCCACTGAGCGAAAGGACAGAAACAAATCGCTTCCAGCCGCTCCAATTACTGCGTATGCTCATCTCGCTAGGGGGGGGGGGGGGGGGGGGACTGCCGCTGCTACCGTCTCCGTAGGAATGGAAACACATTCGCGTATGAAGGCCCGTGATGGGGTCAAGGGTAAGACGGCGTAGCATTCCAATCAGCTTTCAGTCCTAATTGGTTATCTTGCTAAAGTGGGAAGTCATCAGACGGGGGGGGACCGGTACGGTTAGGACATTGCTGCATAATTCAAGTGGGTAAGTGGTAAATGACGTTACATTAAAAGCAAAAAAAATCGGCCATATAGATACTTAATATTCTAGTGAGACATAGCCAAGAGTTTTCTAGCCAAGAAGGGTTACATTAAAGCGATATAAGAGGGGATGTGGAATCGACTACCAGCTTAAGTCACTTCAGGTGTAATTCATGACCACAGCCATTACGGGTATTAGAAAATGGCCGCCAGTCAGCTAGCGTCAAGTCTCGACAGGGGCAGTTGTGAGATGTGACATTCTCGGCGACTGACATTTTCACATCTTATCTCAAAGTTTACCGGACGCGTTTCAATTAAATCCCGATAACATCCATTCCTAACCTTTGCTCGGAAACTTTGTACGATCTATATAATCCACAGAGTCGTAAGATCAACGACGTGACGGGGCCATTTCCCGGTGGACTGATGGATGAAAATGAATGGCGCCATAAATAAACTTTATCACGTCGAGCCATTATAAGAGACTGTCTAAATGATAGCTATTTCTTCCGAATAATGGCGACGGAGAAAGGAGATGTGAGATGAAGGTATGCGGCAATGTACTTTTTCATTTTCAGCGGAACGAGACCGGCGTGTCATATTTCACTCGGTGACCCGGGGAGACTAATAAATGGCTTCACTTCCTTTGTCACAAACCAATTGAAAAGGTGACACGGATTTCATACGGGGGGGGAGAGAACGTTGGAATTGTAATGACACGGAAATACAAGGACGCCAAAAGTTGCAGTACGACAAAATGATGGAAGTAAAACTCGATAATAACCAAATATTCAAACGAGAATGTTGAATGTAAAGCCTCGTCTTGTTACCCTGACAAACATTCCTGCGAGAGCACTACTGTAGCCGTGAATTGCAAATGAAACGTCACATTAGGAGAACCGCGTGGGTAATGGTAATGATACAGCGCTGATAGCTCTCGGAATTGTGAGTCGTGCCAAGGGACACGGCAATATACGTCCGCCGATTTCTTTGCTCAGAAAGCAGAAAGCCAATTGTAGGATATCAGATGAGATATTTCCCGCGGTCCTCTCGCCTGAAAAAATACCGAGAGAGGGTCTGGGGCTTTCGTATTCCGACATGTACATTCTCCACGCTATGTGCCTTCATCGCATTGCTTTGGCGGAGGCCAAGGTTCAAAGACGGGGGGTTAAGGCCATTTCGTGACGGCCGGCATGAGAAAGTGATGCTCCGTGCCGTAGATCACAGTGTGTCAGAGCGCCAACTAACACTGGCTTATTGGGAAGCCGGCACGCTCTGTTTAACCTCGGCACCCACGAATACAGACGGTCTTACAGGATTCCCGTCCACGCCGGAGTCGCTCGACATCATCGGCTTAATTGAGACAGCTTCTCCCAAGACTTAAGAGTGGCTGAATCGCTACCCACCAATGCATGTAAGAAGACTGCTTAATAAAGCCCTTGTGTGTGTGGATGGTCTTCTTCTTTGCTCAACCTTGTCGGTCTTGTCTTTCTTCCACATGGAAGCTCACTGAGTGGGATACGCTCTTCATGCTAATTGCCAATAAGGAACTGATCTAGGGTTTGTTCTTCTCGTCTACTGGAGGCAAGGACTTCCAAACTGTGGCCCACCCAAGAGGGCTTTGGATCTGGGGGTTCGGGAAAATGTTATACCTGAAGGTTGGATGTGTCAATATCATACCAGACAACAAAAAGGATTTGCAGAACAAGTGTGTTAGCAAAAATGCTGATGTGTGGATGTCAAAGGGTAAGCGGGGTGCTCCGGGGGGGTTGGATTGAGTATGGGAGCCAAAGGTAAATCCGTGACCTCAGCTATTCTGAAAGGCCGACCTGCTCTGAGTTGACACGGACGTCCAGATTGCAGGCAGAGGTCGTCGCCGAGAGGTGAGGCGGAGCCGCAGCGGCCGTCGCGTAACAAGGTAATACTGCCGGGTCAGGTGGGACCCGGATTGAAGTCAAGACTTGCTTGCTTTTTCTTTTGCTCAGCGGTCCGAGTACATAATTGAGACGAGTGGGCGGGGCCAGTGTTAGCAAGCCATGCAAATTCTGCACTGTGTCCAATTTATTTTTTGTTTTTTCACGTTCTCACTTTTTCCTGCCTTTTTTCATGTCATCCACAGACACACGCACACACACACACACACACACAAACCTCCCTCGATTCATTCTCCCTTATCAGTGGCACGCTGGAAACAGCATTGAGATAAGGGGAAACGCCAAAAGCTGACGCGAGGTGTGCTGGTCGAACACCCTCGGAGATTAGTCATTGACACGTTTGTCAACTTAACAATGCTCCAAAAAAGCAGCTGAGACTAGAAACAAAGAGATTGTTTAAAGGCTAAATAAAATACAGACAAAATGATTTGTCCTGTCATTAGACCAACAGACAACCTCCCTGAAAATGTAATTAAAGGATTTAGACACCACAAAAATGTATAATTATTTCTTGACAGAATATGAAGTTTGCTCAAATTCATTCTAATTCAACTAAAATCTTTCACTTGGATGTTTCTCGAATTTGGTAGCTAATGGGCTAAATCTGTCGTAAAAATTCATTTCGGAAGGAAACAGAAATGGAGGAATGAAATTCCCTTTGCGCTTCTATGAAAATCAGAAAGGTAACATTGTTACATAAAACAGCGCTCGCGTTATTAAAGCTTTTATGATGGTGACAGATTAAGCCTAAATTCACTTTACATTATTTCCTATGGGAAAAATTGTTTTGAAATGAAGTCGGCGGAGGTTGTGGTTTAATTGCAGCGGCGCACAGTGGCATTATTTCTTGTGGAGCTAAGCCAGGTAACCAAACCAAGAAATGTTTTAGCTACACTGGCTATTTTAAAATCCGTTTTCAAATGTCTACTGCTGATACGGATGGCAAATATTCTGCTGCAAATCCAAACTATCAAATCGAACCAAACTTTACGACTGATGAGTATAAAAATATTGATATGTTGCCATGAGTGTACAATAATGTGTCTTGAAGTCCTGTGAATATCTTTCTCCATTATGGCAACATGGCAGATAAATCTGGAGGCTACCATTAGCAAAGCATGGCAGCCGCGCGCCGTAGCACACATTAAACCATGTTTACCAGCATTAAATCAAATGTGCATGACACCAAGCTGCTGTGAAAATAACCTCTATTTTTATGCTTGTTATTATCTGTTCTTGGGTGTGATGGCAAGAGGACATACGTCTCAGTCTCGGAATGCATCAATTAGGATGCAGGGTATGCTAGCACCGGCTAATGCACCGTGTTGTCACTGTGTCCCGTCGAGACAATCACATGATTTGTCGTGAGCGGTATACGTCCCCGAGCGGTGGGATTCGATGCTTTTACAGGCTGACAAGTGTGTTTATTAATCGCCACACACTCGGATCTATATTCCACTTCACACGCTATCGCAATGGCCCCATGGGTGAACGTGTGACAGTTGATATGGAATATTAATATGATTTGTTGCTCCGCCGGGTCCACTGGTCTGGGCTCCGGATCTTCTTCCTGTCTGCTGCTACTGGCGGGGACCTCAGAGGGTAAGAAAAGGCTGAGGAACTGCACAGTCGGGCCACCCATGGGGTATTCATGACGCGAGAGGTGTTATGTCAGTATTTATCGCACGTCCCTATGGCGTCTCGCCGCCTGCTAGTGGAGACTTGACTAGTGTTTCATATCGTACAATAGATGGTTATTTTTATTTTAGACCAAGATGTAATGGCGCTAAAATTGATGCTTGTGTGTATTTTTTTTTCCTTTTAAATATACTAACCCAAATAAAATGTCATCATATTATTCGATTCATCATTGGAATAATCGATAGAGTAATCGATTCTGAAAATATTCAATCGTAACAACCTGACGATATTTTAGACTAATACCCGAAATCCACTGACTAATTTTAGCATTATGGTTATTAGTGTATACATATTTCAACTCCTATCGTTAAGTCTTTGACATTTATTTCTAGTAGCCCCATTTTAATAGGTGAGAAAATGGTTTGTTTACTCTCCTCGTGGCGTGTGATCGTTTACTCTTCTCCCCAATCGGGTTCTGTTCCTTTGCATCCCATATTTGGGTTTATTTTGTCCAATTTAATAGACATATTTATTTGAGCGATGCAAATGTACTACTTAATGTCGAAGCAGATGTGTGCGGTGCGCCGGATTTATGGCGGCTTATTGCTTACAGATGTATGCCAACTACGTATAAACGTACATATGGGCCATTGGCGGAATGGCGTTGTGCATGCTTTGATAAATATAGATAGAGGCCCCGCTGAGGCTTGTTTTTCTCTTCTCCAACCGCCCAGCTAAAACAAACACACCGAGTGTTTTCTATGCAGCCACTTGGCTTTTTTTAAAAGGCACTTCAATCAAGGGAATGGCTGCGAGTTTTCTATTTAAATGTTGCCGACTGGAGCCACCGCCGCCGCTGCCGGGAACGGGACTGGAGCGTGAAGACATTCAATGCGTCTCGTGAGATTTAACTGTAAGCCAATTAAAGCAACAAAATGTCATTGCAACTATGGGAAGGGGTTGAGGAGACTGCTCTGCCAGGTCAATTAGATGTTCGTTAAATTAATGCAAATGATGAATAAAAGTGGAGATGGCATCTGAAAAAGACTCCGAAAAGAAAGATGGCAGGAAGGTCACTGAGGTGTGTGTCCAGGCTTATAATTTTTAGTTTTACTTTCATTTAAAAAAATTTTTTATGTCGTTAGTATTGGGATGTTAGTTTTTATTTTTTCCAAAATGCTTTATTTTAGTTTAATTCTATTTTGTATTAGTTTTATTTTATTTATCTATTTTTTTTATTAGTTTTATTTATGTTGCAATTTTTGCTGCAAGATTTAGAAAAAAAGTTACAATCATGTATTATTATTTTTGTTATATTCTACATCCAACAATCCATAAACCAAACACATATACAATATATTGCAATATAATCATATTCTCCTGTCATGAGATAAAGAGGTGATAGCCTGGCTGTGTCCAAGTCACGTCAATGTACGTGAAAAAGGAACACATCGGATATTAAAAGACCGCTTTCGCCGTAAGACACAGTTTGAAGGAATCAAGGGTCGGCCACTTTTGCAACCCGATTTGAATATACGTGCTTGTGCACACATGCACATATCTGATCAGCAACTATTCCCCGCAATTATTCCCCACTACTTTGTACAGTGCATTAATCACAGGGACCCTTGAGCGCCCCTTGGGCTCCAAATATTCTGACCTTGAGGTTACGAGAAAGACATTAGTCCCGATCCATTCAAAGTATTGGAGACAGGGCGGGCGGGACGGGGATAGGAGGCGGAAAAGCTTTCAAGGTAATGAAATTCGGCCATAATTTAAAGGAAAAGACTTGCAGGGACAAGCCTGAGCCGGAGTTGAGGAAAAAAGAAAAGATTAAATTGGATTTTCCTTTATTTTGAATTATGCGCAAGTGCGGCGGGGGGGGGGGTGCTGGGTTTCTTTTCCCTTCCCTTTTTCAAACAAAAGCAACGATAACAGCATTAACATCCAGAATGAATCGAATCATTTCCAATCCAATTAACCTTTGACAGAATGGATGAGTGGCCAGGAATGAGAATGAAGATTTCAAGGAGGGGGCTGGAAAGGGAGGCGACTGAGTACAAGAAGGTTTGACCTCAAGAGATTTTTGGCAGCAAAGTCCAAGGTGGATCTTCGAAATACTTTTTATTATTGCGGCTTGAATATAAAAAATATTTTCCTTTGAAAGCAGCCCAAAAATGTGCAATGATGATGGAATGAGGAAACGTTAACAAGGAGCTCAGAGGACATCAGCATCCTCTCCCTCCCTCCCTCCCTCCCCTCCCTCGTTTTGTCTGTCGCGACCGCTCTGACTGATCGTCGGAGTGGTCCGCAGTTAACCCCACTTATTGGCGATGCTGGCCGCCGCCGCTCTCCCCTTCCATCTATTCCTTTCCATTCCTCCCTCGCTGTCTCACACACAGCTGCAGCCGGTCCATTAAGTTAATTAAAGGCTCCATTTTGAGCTGGAGCCTGCAAGCAAATACGAGTGCCAATCAATAGATCTCGGGCTTATTTTGTGGGAGGCAGGGAGGGGCGCGGCTGATTTGTTGCCTTGGCAGACGAGGCATGTCCCTCTCTGTCTGTCCTATGTCTCTGTCTCATTTTCAACTGGCCCCTCCCCTTTCCAGTCTCCTGTTGGTCATCTATCACTTTGCCGTCCTGTCTCGAGCTTTCCACCGTCTTTCCCATCTGCAACTTTCCCCCGAGTGTGTCGCCATCTGCACAACGGGCGGAATAGAACGAAATAGGGGCGGAAAGTTCACAAATAAAGGGGATTACTGAAGAAAAAAAAAATTTATGATGAGAACCGGTTCACATTTCTAAGCCAGGACCAAACAAGTGAAGGAAATATTGATCCACATTGTCAGCAATCGATAGAAATAGAAGCTTCTTCAGTGAGCCTCTATTTTCTTTCCACCCCAAAAAAAAGAAATCAATGTTTTTGCGATTGTCTCGTGCCACAGCGAGCGAGGCCCACAGGCTAAACAACCATCATTAGCATCACGTGGCGTCCGCCCGCCCGCCCGCTATGAATGATAGCGGCGGGTGGGCCCGCTCAAGATCACCAGACAAGTCCTCTCTGCTGGATCCCTCCATGGCAACAGCCTCTCAATTCCTGCGGTGACATCATCAGCAGCGAGTGTGGCGAAGCTCATCGCTCTTCCCGCCAGCCGTTTTGACAATTCCCTCTTTCCCTCGGGAGGCGGGCGACCCGTGCGGGCCTTGATGGCGAGCCAGTGTTGTCGGAGGCCGCCGCTTCCCAGATAGTTCCCCCTGGCGCTTTCCCACTCCTCTGATCTCCACTCCCTCTTTCGTAGAATGAAAACCCAGGGGGGCTTGTTCAAATTCTCTCCTCTTATTGTCTTTTTTTTCCCCTCTGCTGATGACACAGAACTACACCTTTCTTGCTCCCGAGAGTATCCATCCAGCATTCAGCCAGGGGGAATTGGTGAAAACGCATGGTTAACCCCATTTTATCCTGTCTGTTCAAAAGTTCCCCCGACAAAGTGCTCGGGATGAGAAATCACTCACATGGAGTTAGAGATGAGGTACGTGTGCATCCGGCACGAGTAAAAAAAAAAAAAAAATTTTTATAAATAAAAAAATGTGGGGCCAGGCTCTGAGGTCACTTAAGGAGTCCCAGATTTAAAACCAAACATGGTGAAGCAGCTTTTCATCCTATTGAGCTCGCTAGGACGTAGCGGGATTGCAGTACCGGAGTGAAATTTATTGTCCCTGTGACATTATTGAGCGAATACTTTTTTATTTATAATTTAGAGACATGTTACAGTCAAAATATGCAGCCGTGCGAGATTTATCGCCGCGTAAATGACATATTTGTCCGCACAAGCGCTACAGCTGCGAATTGACACCAATGCAGAATGATTTAAGGCGTGCAATATAGCTGTCAGGAGAACACGTTATCAACAGGAAGGTATGGCGTATAAATATGCAAATCGTGGCGGGGAGGGGAGGGGCGGGGAATGAGAGCTTTCCTCCGACGCGTTTTCGGTATTGACCTCATCTCTCTTTGGCGTCCCCCTTCTTTGATTTCGTTTGCTTCCATCTTTCAGTCCGGTATCAAGTATGTGCTCCCTCATCCTTTATCACCCTAACCACCTCATTTCTCAGAGCCCCTCCCACCACCAATGCCGCCACCGCCGCTGCCCCTCCATCTCTCCAACTCTCACTCTGTGTAATTCAATCATCACGAGGAGATGGATATCCATCCCCCAGGAGCGCTTATGCTCTCCATTTCCGAAAGCGCTTGATCAGATTAATTGATTAACCCCCCCCCCCCCCACACACACACACACACACGCATCTCTGCCAACTGTGGCTGTGGTGGCGTGCTGGCAATCAGGTTTTCATTGATATATATATTTTTTTATGAAATGCCGTTTCGCGTTGGCCCAGACAGACCTCGTAAAAGCAAAAAAAGGGGCGAGACATAAAATACAAGCGCTGGAGGGTGGGAGGGGCCGTCAGGGTCGGGTGGCGGATGCGAGGCGGCCTGCGGGGACAATCCAGATTTATAAAGTGGGAGACGGAGATCAAGGGGAAGATAAAGCAGATGAGTCGATCAATGGAATGAAATCAACAAGGCTGTTTTGGCGCCGTACGGCTGCTGGGTCGTCTCCGACCATCACCGCCAAACCAATCCCAAATATAAATAATTGTTTTTATATTCTTTATTAAAGAATAATTAAGAGTTTTTGCACAGACAACGTAATGCGAAATAATGAGCGGAATAATCGACAGTTGCTTTTCTTGGGTCAAAGGTCAATAAATATAAATAAATAAATGAAGTGATTAATTAAATCATTCCTTAAATTAAATAAATGAATAAATAAATAATTGATCATATTATTAGGCTTGCCAGGGTAGATCGAACCTGTCAGTTCATGCCAAACATCTCTGATTTATTTTGACATTTAAAAAGGCCCAAACTGATCTGAAGCCAATCCCATTTTATTTTTTTCCCCCTCCCAAATCATGATTGAGTCCCTGTAGTGTTGTCGCTTTCCTCTTCCTTCCCCGGCGCCTCCCTCTGCCTCTCTCACTATTTGTCACTTCAATATCCAAGTCGATTCCGGTGTTCTGCCTTAACATACGGTCCAAAGGCATGCAACCATATACACACGCACACACACACACACATACACTTTGTCGCTAGTCTCTCTTATCTATCTGCCGCACATGTTCTCGATACGTGTAAAGCTTTTACCTGAGCGTGCCATTACAGCCGAAGCTTTTACCGCTCGCGAGCCAAAGTGCCTTTCAGACACAACCTTTCTGTTTTCAACTTGCCCTTGACATTTAGTCCACTTGCATTCCCTCCGCATCCTTACAGACGCGCACGAGTTGTGAAAGCCACACAAAATACAGTAAACCGCACCGCGATGCATAATTCGCTGTCATTTAGCACTCATATATTTTTCTCTTTATGAGACACGGCAGCTTATCAGGAGCGGACGCGTCGTGGGAATATCATCGCAACGAGCATCTGATTAAAAACACTGCGAGGAAGATCAGAGAGGATGATAACAGTCCGGTGTGGCCTAGCGTGAAGTGAGAGAGGAAATATTTATGACGTAGAGTAACGTACGCCGCTGCATTCTGGTGCCCGCAAGCAGAATTGCAGGGAGCGGATTCTCGTGAGATTTTTCGAAGATTTGTTGGCAAGGAACTGACAAAGTATAGAAAAGAGCATGTAACTTTCGAGGTTGCTCTGTAAAACTGGTACAAAAGTGACATTTTCAAAATCTGGTTTGATCAATAAGACAGAAAATAGGCAAAAATGTTGAACAAAGTAAAAGCAATTGTTCGATATAGAAGTTGGATAACAGTTACTGCTAAAAAGCAGAAATTTAAAATTTATAAATTGAAAGTCATGAATTGAAAATATATCTAAACGATTCGACGACTGTCAAAAATATTTATCGATTAATTTGAGAATCAATTAGTTGTCGATTGATCGTTTCACCTCTATATGAATTATATAAACTAGAAACAAATTAAATTAAATAAGATATTCATTTATCTACATACGTATATACACCAGCCATAATTTAAAAAATTCAGAAAACAATTATTTTTTTTAGTTATTATTTTTATTTTATTTCTAAAAGAAAATAGATGAATCTCATTTATGATTAAGTGCTGGCAGTTGTGTTATATTTGAACAGTTGGACACGTATAAATATGATTTATTGCACCCCGGGTATACGCTAGGTTAGGCTCGGTGCCTACTGTCACCTGAGCTGCGTCTGACATGTTGTTCTTCTTCACTGTGAAAGTCACGCTCTGTCTGCTTTTCTTCTCTGCCCCTATTTCGTTCTATTTTCTCCTTTTCTTTGTCTTCTCAACAGTTCACAACTTCACGCCTTCCTTTTTTTTCTCACTTAATTTGCCGTTGCGGCGCGCATCAGCCAGGAAAACACTTCTTTGATCGACGCTAAACGCCCGCCGCGGAAAGGTTAATTCATATTTCAAATGCTAATAATAAAATATTATTCAAGATGATCAAATTCTAATTAAGCTAAAGACTATAAATAAATAAATGAACTAAAAACCTGTTATTTTTTTCAACTCCTTACCACCTTCCCCTGTCTTACTTTCCTCAAGACTTTATTTGCAGGGTGACTGCTCTCTCAGACCGGGATTGATCTGCCGCCGCTCTCTTGAACCGGTGCCTCCAGGGTGGCTCAGTGCAAACACAAGGAAGCCCCTTTCTACTTATTGCTATCGCGGCTACACATTGTAACCACTTTGCTAAGCACACAAAACTGCAAACGGGGGACCGGCTCGACCTGTCAGGCTTTCAATACAAACCTAGAAGGCCACGGAAATAAAAACCTTAGGTATTGAGGAAGGGGCGGGGGGGGGGGGTGGGGGGAGGTCAATAAAGAACCCAATGAGATATGACAGCACAAGCCTTGCTTTGGCGCTGGCCACAAAACAAAGCGCAAAACAAATACATTACTTTTGACAAACGCACGGCTCATTTGAACATTTAACATCAATAATTCATGCCGCCAGAGACCCGTTTGCTCGGCGTACTTCTTTGATGCGCCGGGAAGGCGGTGGGGGAAGGGGGGCAGCGTTTGTTTGATTCGAGCAATGCCGCATACAATAACTGAACGTCATTATGATGGCAAAGTTATGGAATGACTGGCTGTCTGGCAGCGAAGCAGGAGCGACAAGATGGTGATTAGGAGACGGCATCCATCCCACACACGGAGAGCCGTTCAGCAGCCTAATGGCTCTGCGGAGGCTTGCACTTTGATGCATATACTCTATACGTATATACAGCACACAAATGCATATACAATCACATACTGTGTTTTTGTTGTCGTTCTTGTTTGGCGGGCTAGTCCCCGCGGAGTGTATATGATTGATGGGTTATGTGAGTTGGGCTGTGACACACAAGCGGGGGGGATTGGAGCGAGCGAAGCCACACTGCCTCCTACAGGACGACAGCTCACACCGTCGATGTGACAAAGTGCGCAAGAGTTGAGTCAGGCAACAAGTGTTATACAAGATGACAAGTCGGCTAGAACAGGAAATAGGAGGGGAAGCATGTGGAATATTTGCTTTTGTGTTTCTTGCAGTCTCTAATTAGGCCTCTATAGCTTTCATACTTGAACCTATGTTGCTTCTTACTAAAATGAAGAGGAAAAAAAGCTTTATTTTGAACGGCGTTAATGTAAAAAGTCGGAGTTTTGGGCCAATGTTGTGATTTATTTTAGCCCGCTGAGCCTAATTAACATGACAAGCCATGCATTCGAAGTCAAGAATACACTACATGGAGTTAATGAATTAGCAGCAAAATGTCCAGTCAAGAGTAAACAACAAATATGGCTGGCTGAGGCGCAGTAAATCAGAAAACTTTAGTTCGGTATTAGTCTTCTTCCAAATGTGGATTAAAAAAACAACAAGAATTAGTTAGTGCTTGACCGACCCGAGTTTTTTTTTGTAATTAAAATGAATGTGATGAAAAGTCAAGTCAAAGGCAATTAATCACTGACATGGCTGATATTTTTTCTTAATGGTTGTACAGATTTTTACTGTACTGGCAACTCTGTGAGCTCCAGTACAAAATGGTACCGGTGCAAGAATACATAGTTGGGGACCACCGGTTTAATAGATGTTTACCAGGTATTATGGTGCCTACCTTCCAAGCGATGCGGTTGCCTTTGGTGTCGTGCTCCAGCGCCATGGGGAACTCCCCGCGCTCATAGAACTTCCGAAACATGGTCGGTTTGGAGGGTCGCTCGTGAAAAGCCCCTGCCGTCGGCGGGCCTGCCACCTGACCGCAAACACAAAAGCAGACATGAAAAGAAAGTACAGCAAGCAGACGGAGCATTGTTTTATGAAATTACAATTGACTCGCACACGAATAGAGTCACTACCACGGCTCTTTCTTTTGAGTAATTCAGGGGGGCGCGTGCGTATGCCGCCGTACGAAACACAAGTAGTGCATGTTTGTGTGTGTGTGTTCGCCCTGTAGCCGGAGGCGCTGCCCGAGGCATTGTTAGCATCATCTTTTCTCTGCCGCCGCGGCTTGATATATGCTTTTACCGTGTCACCGAAAGACAATGGGAGTCCGATCACCTCTGCCACACAATGTATGCCTTTCGCATTCCTCCTGATACGCCTTTTTGCTACTTAATGACAATTTTGACATTATTTTGTCACATCAATAACCCTCAGAAAGGCAGAACATAAAAGGTGGAAAATGCGATATGAAAGAAATATGCTGTATATAAATGTCCTAAAGGGGAAGTTAAATAATAACACATGGTTAGCTTCTTGCGCTAGCTAGCAACTAGCTAGCTGCTTGTAACTGCAGGTTGTGAAGTCCCTACGACTTAATGACTGAATATTGGCGCCAACATGGAACACTCCTGCGCATCCCACGCCATCTGTGTCACACTGACCGGATAGTTGCAGTCATTAATCCGCCCATCGAGAAGTAGCATTTTTTCCCAGAAGTGTAAACTAACAGGCATCATTAGCGGTTTAACGGTGATGTACAGATTTACATGTATTACGCCTACGTCATTCTCTAGTGTTGCCTATGTGTTGCATAATCTAACACATTCATTCTATATTTTAAAGAAAGAGAAGCTAGCAAAGAGAAATCACCGGGATGATGAAAGCTACAGTCAATGGAGCGCCACGTTGTGAAAAGAATAGTCAGTTCTAGACGTTCAAAAGGCGAGTTTAAAAAAGGTTTTTAAAGCGCCGGGGGATTGCATTTCAGTAATATTCACAACCGTTTCGAGACTTTACCGGGCAATAGTGAATAAAATGTTGAGTTACAAACGCACTGCAGGGGAGATTGATCAAAAAAGTTGCAAATTTAATGTCTTTGTGTAGAGGTTTCAAAAATTATTTGGGCCAGTTCCTGGTCAACATCAAGACCAAGTTTTTGCTTGTTCCGTTAAGATTCCAATTTACTAACTAAATCTAACATTCAGAAATTTATTTTCTTGTTGGATTATTTTTTTATAGCACTAAATTCCTGTCCTCTGTCGTCTTCATCATTATGATTGCATGATCAACGCAGCGGTGACAAAGCCCTCAAATCCAGGTAACTATAATGGCGGTCGAGGCATGCTGCATAGGGAAGCTAAAAATAGCTCAGAGCAGAGCGAGAGAGCAAGAGAAAGAGAGAGAGAGAGAATGAACCCAGACTGCACTGACTGGCTGAGTGGCTTTTATGGTCAGGAATGATGACGCTGCAGTCAATTCCACGGCCTGTGTTCATGGCTGAGGAATTACAAGCGTCACAGTTATTCTACTACTTTCCTTCTGATTATCCCACTCTACTGTCGTCTAACTAAACCACGTTCCGACGATTTTCCGACTTACACGACTCGTAAACCGGGGACCGCCGGTAGTGTCTAACATCTCATTTGAAGGGAGAGGAGATGCAAGGACCATACGACCGACCGCCACGACGGAAGCCATAAGCGAGCCTGCGAGTGCAGAGATGGACGTTGCGTAAGGCAATACAAGAAAGCAAAAGACCGCTCTGTGTGTTCCTGGTGCACACATCGGGGAGTCATAACAAGGCAGCGGTGGTCAGATGAGCTCCAGGCTGTCATTTCTCTCCCTGGCCTGCACTCTTGCTCCTGATCTGTTTGCTACCTAACGTCGTTGTCCAGCTCCGCCATAAAGAAGTCGCGGCTGCTGCGAGGCCCCCGCAGAGGCAATAAAGGCATAAGCGTGCACGCCGCACACATGCTGAGCCCCCCGTGGGCGAGATCCCGCAGAGGTGATTTAACACCGACGGGGACCTGGCGCTGCTGTCATTTATAAAGGTGTCACCGGGGGAGGAGGGGGGGTGGGATGCTCCCACGAAAGCACATTAGTATGGCACCTTCATGGCTCACCCGCTCGGGGTTGACACATAGACCGAGGTTGGCAACGGAAAGGGGAAGGAGGAAGCAAAACGATTGGACCTCGATAGAATACAGAGACGGAATTGGTAAGAAATGTCAGAGAGAGAACAAAGACGCCAAGGAGCGAGGAAAATGAAAAATGGAGATGAGCTAAGGGTGACGTTGAAGAGTTGATAGCGAAGGGAGCCCGAGACGGGGAGGCGAGAGGTTGTGGCTCATCAATTCTTGAGGGTGAGTTCAACGTGGCGGGGGTTGCCGCGGCAATGTAAGCCATCCATCAACGTGCCGGGGCCTCGGACTGGTACGCTCATCTCGCTATCACCCCGAAAGGCCTCACCCAAAAACTTTCTCCTGATGGATGTACGGCGAGGATCTGCCTTGCAAATGACGTTCATCTCTTCATCTCTTCCCATCCCTCTTGCTTTTTTGACACCGCCACCACAAATGGGGTGGGGGGGGTGTAGACACCCGCTCAAGCTGGCTACATTTCGTTGGCGTTCTCGGTTGAGAGGTTATTGAAATCTGCCTTTCCTCTGGGAGGGAGCAGAGTAGGCCAGTCGTGGAAGATGGAATAGACAGGCCCGGGCTTTTCTGATAAGGTCAGCTTGCGCAGCATCTTGCACAGGCAACAAATTAGCTCGCTTTATTTGCAGTGGAGTGGGCGCCGGAGCACTGGCGGCGGCGGGCCTGATCTCGTGAGAATTTCGTACATTTTGTACAAAAAGTGATGTTGCATACACTGTAATGAAAGATCATTCATTTCCAGTTCAGTTTAGCATGTCAATCTTAGGCTAGCATAGCATTGGCTACTCTGTCTTTTTGTTTTGTTTGCCTGTGAATGGATGCCGAATAATATTCCCCATTTGAGCAAATTTTCTGATGTCCTGTGAAAGGAAGGAAGCTCTGTTAACGCCATCATGCCCAATCATCCAACAGCACAGTTTTGCTTACTCATTACCTCTGCAGGGCAAAAGACAAGGCTGGCTGGTAGCAAGCTGATCTCTTTCAGCAGAATAAATCTGCACCAGCCCATTAATCTCTCATGACTTAACAGCATGAAACGCCAGTGAGCTTTATTATGTGCAGAAATTAGCCGCCTCGTGAGGGGCAAGGTCGGACGAGAACAAATGAGAGCTCTCGGTGGCTCATTTTATGCCACGCTCACAACAGAGGGAGCACTTTTCCAGTTGTCACTATGTCAAAGGCTTTGGAATCAACAATATCGCGCACATAAGCACAAGGGCGGCGCTGGTGGCTGCGAAAAGTGACGACAATGCAAAGCGGCGACACCGTTACGCTCCCGGTGCCACTACAAAGGCCCCGTGATGAAGAAACGGCTGACAGCTTACCTACTATTGAAGGCCTTGAAAGGAAAAAGGCCAGCGCTTCAAGGCCTGTAGAACGCCCTCTTTGTTTGCCATCTCCTCTACAGTTTAACACCAAGCCTTTGAACAGCCAAGACATGGTGCGCAAATGAGCGAGAGGCGCTGAAAATGCCCTCAGTCGGTATTTTCCATCCCCTCTGTGTGGCCCACTTATCAGCTCGGCAGCAGGGCATCGTGGGCTTACATAGACCCATTGGCTGATTCATATCACCGAACCACAGTCGAGATGATGGCATGCGGTGAATCAGCTCGGAAGGAAGGAAGGAAGGAGCAAAGCCGCACAATCTCAAGACTGGTAGAAGGAGAAATGGTGCATTGACTTTTTGGCCGGGCCGTGAAATGAGTGAGACACGCGAGAAAAATGTAATCTCCGACCTGCTGCACTTGACTCTTCTCCGGCGGCAAAGGAGAGAAAAAGAATTATTGACACGCTCTAACAAATTTGATTCTCTAAATAAGCAGCATCCCGTCAATATACATCATCATAACTGCGTTGAAGTTATGGCCGCGCCGCCCGTTCAAATATTAATGTCCTTGCCGTGTGCCAAAACAATATTTGCCTGCAATGTAGGTGTTGATTTAGATCAAGAGACTTTGGGTGAAATATACGATATCTAGAGAGTGGCCAAATGATTCATTAGGTCTGACTTAATATATTCTGTTCATTTTATATCTGCAAAGAAAATGTCCCAAAATGCTGTCCAGTGGTTTGTGGCGACTGCAAAATGAACTCCACTGCCGGTGTCCAATCACGTGTACATTATGACTTTCTATTCCTAGAACTCAGCCTTGGTAGCTTGAAGGCTTGTCTGCTGGAAATTATGCTGAAGGTTTGCCTTCAGAAGAGAGAGAGAGCGAGCGGAAGGGGAGCACATCTGAAATGTGACCTTTTGTTTAAATCAAACTTGGCCACGCCGTACACTGAAGGTTACATCCAGTCTGCTCGTGCAAGCAGACACACTGTGACTTGTTCTGCAAAAATATGATATATGCTTTCCTTCAAAATATAGCAGTGGAGGTGAATTTGCGTTGATCTGCAAATTGAATGTATTGCTTCATTTCTGCTCTTTCGTCCAGAAAGAAAAAAAAAAGTTTACTACTGGTTGTCCACAATGCGCCAACTATCAATTTGTCCCATCTGTTATTAAAAATAAAAATAAAGTAAACATAACATTTAGTTTTGAAATACTCGGGATATAACTCGAAAGTAATCCAATGCAGTGCAAGCAACAAACATACAAATCTGCTTTTGCTCATTTAAATGCGACATCAGATATTTCTGGCTCCAAAACGAGTGGCACAGCTCCCAGTTGGGAGGAAGCGTTCAAGGAAATCCACCTCATGAAACAAGCCTTTGTTGTGAGGACCACCTGCAGGGATAATTCTCTAAATGATGGCCCACCCTTCGGATTATCCCAAGAGATAAAGGAAAAAAATAAAAAATACAGCTACAATTTTAGCTTTGGAAAAAAAGAAAAACTCTCCAGTGGCTAAGATCTCAAACTGTGCTTATTGATGCAGCTTTTCGCTTTTAATGACAGAGAGGAGAAACGAAAACCGACAAATACAAATAAGCTTAAGCAAAAAAATATTCGGCCCTATATTTTGTGCTAAGAATCGGCGGCTATGGAGCTGACGATTCCATAGAAAGGGACGCTTGTCATGTCAAGGTCACTGCGAGCTTACTTGGGTGTCATCAACCCCCGCTCTTCCAATTCATCCATGTGGCCATCCATCTATTCAATCGAGCCTCCGTTGTGTGCACCTCTTTGCTCTGCTTTACAGGGTGCCAATGTTCTGACAGTGAAAGAGGTGTCTAGACAACTTGTACCAGCCTTCCATCCTGCACCTCCAAAGACACAAATAAATTTAAAAACATCGCTAACGCTAATGCTAGAGTCAATCCATTTCAAATACTAACAGGAAATTAGCATTGACTTTGGGAGTGACATCTAAATCTATCGGACAAACACATACACAGATAAAAAAGGTTCTGTGACAGAAGTACTTCCCGAGTTTAGTTTGAACATCAACATTAATGCTGGGTCACTGTCCCTTTTCGGAATCATATTCACTTTTCCAATATCCATCCACGAATTGACCCTCATTTTCTCATCCAAATTTGCACTCAACTCTCCCCGAGATGGATTTTTGTTCTAATCTTCCATCTTGTCGGAATTGTCAATGTGACACTGACCCTCGATAAATCTCTCACTTATGAGAAAATCTAAAAAAAAGTGATTTTATATTCTCATATCAAAAGTCTGACACTTTTTTGTAGCATTAGCATCCATGTCAGCATCAATGTCACAACTTCGCAAAGGCAGGCAGCCAGACAGACAGGCCAAGCGACGTCAGTAATGCTTGACAAGACCAGAAGAAATGTGTGTCAAGATTGGCAGACGGACTGCCACAATGCTGAAGTACTTGGCTGGAATCAAAAGACAACGATGAGGGCTTCCACAAAGACATGCAAGACGGGTCCAAGAGGTTAGACTGCATCTCTGCCTTTGTTCTCTTCCATCGGAAAGGAAGAACGAGGCAAATCTTCAAATTGAGGAGGGAGAAAGAAGTAGCAGGAGATGGAATATAAATATGGGAGGGGGGGTGAGTCATGAGAAGGTTGCCTGTCTCCTCCCCGCCGTGGCGGGCTGTGTTGATCAAACACTTGTTAGGAGAATTTGCGTCAATGTTTGCTGACAGCCAAGGTAATGAGCAGAGGTAGAAACTAAAAAGATGCCAGACCATGATGCGGGTCGCTTCCAACACAACTCATCTTCTCGAAGCAGTAGATTCCGTCGCTTTTGCGGAACACTCAAAAGGAGCCCGCCGACAAGGACAAGTAATACCGAAGGAGGTTGATGAGATTCAAACGGTCTCTCCTAATGAATCCATCCATCCAACCATCCATTTTTCGGTAGCACTTATCTTCTTCAAGGTCACTGTACTTGGTGGAACCTTTCCTAGCTAACTTATGTATCACTATCGATGCCCCCTATGACCAGTTTTTTAATGAACGATGGACGACCAAAAAAAAAAAAAATCTACTTGAAGTAACATCAAGATGGATGCCAAGTGGCGAGACATGCTGCTGAAGATCTTTGGCATGTGCCGCATATTAATAGTATGGAACAAAGTGGGGGGAAAAAAAGGTCTGATGAAAACCCACTTAATTAATCACAATACAAACACTGTCAAGTGAGTCCTGCATATTAATATTGACTAAATTGTTTACCACATCGAGTGGAACAAATTTGAATGTCAAAACAAAATACAGCGCAGAAAGCAAATTGTCTTGACGAAAACAAAACGCATTGCGCGAGGTAAGTGGCCATGTATGCGACGAGTGATACCATTCGGAATTTGTTGCATTCAATCGGATATCATCAACTCCAAATGAGTCTGAACATAAGGAGTCGTTGGAGCTGGTCTTTGGTATGTGCCAAAAAGAAAACAACTAAAAAACAAAATGGACGCCTCAGCATAATTACTCGGCTTCTAACACCAATCCCCCCTTAAGCGCAATAGGGCCCCATTAGCTGACACCATATTAAGCAAATTGATTTCAAGGTCAATGTCATTATCAAAATACCTTAAAGAGACTCGTGAGCGCAAACTCGCTGATGGCTCCCGTGTGTTCCGATTCGAAACTGACAAGCGCCTTGATGGCGCACAGGTCAACGCGTCCTCTGCGTCGGTTAGCACATGACACGGGGCTAATTAACTCCGGAGCCGAAAATAAAGGCTCTGCGAGGGGCAATAAACATTCTCCATTAAAAGACATTTAATTAGAATGCAGACTACGAGGCCTTCAAGGAGAATGGAACAAACACAAAGGCCAGGGTAATTGTCCAGGGAGCTCTGAAGAAAGCAAACATAATAAGACACAATCAGCCAAGCGCTCCGCCAGTGGTCACGCTATGGCACGTTTCTCCACAGTATTTTTCCGAATTATGTTTTGCGCAACTATTACAAAGGTCACCAATACGTCGAGACCGCTGAAAGTGCACGCTGGCAATTAAACATTTTTATAAGGGTGCTTTGGCATAATCTTTTTTTCAGTACAGAGATAATATAGAATAAAACGACTATAGGAGTGAATGAGTTAATATTGAAAAAAAGTCTATTTTTTTTATACATTTGAACAAAGGTGCGTAGACTTTTTTCGTATCCACTGTAACAATGCAGGTGTTTGCACTGACACCCCCAACCTTGCTGTTATTTCTACCACCTCAGTAGAAGAAGTCACAGTGAATAACAGTTTTGTTCCTCACAGTGTCTGCATCGCAAGGTGACGACCTCCCTCCTGGAATATAAACTGCATCGGGTTCTTCTTTTGTTTTTTTTCAGCGAATACATGGGGGGGATGAATCACTGAGAGAAAAAAGAAACGGCTAAGACTTTCAGTGGCCGGTGTTAGTGATTCAATTTCTATGGCCGCAAATACTTTAAAGTATAATAAGCCTATGCTTCAAGTCCCCGTAGCCTTTCAAGGCTTGAAATGGCCCTGTCGTAACCTACAAATCACAGCTCGCCAAAAAGCTGCCCTCTCAACGGCGATGTGTCAGCGACTGCGCGGGAGGAAAACAACACAGGGGGCAGCAGACATGAGTCGCAAGCCACTGAGAAACTGTATATTTTGTTTCCCGGGATTTAGCCCATAGTGCGAGAGCATGGCTCTGGTTGCACATGCAGTAGATCCTTTTGGGAGATGGAGAATATTAAAGGGATTTGCAAAAAGGGGGGGTGTAAAATATGATGGCCCTGAAGTGCAAAACACAACAACAAATATTCTAAACAATCCTGACGGGTTAGGAGTCACTGATTTTCGTAAGATTTGGCAGCTCTGCGTTATGCTGCATAAACAGCAGCCCATTTGTACTTTTGAGATTACGCCATGTGACCCCAATACGTAAATATTGCAATGGTGCGTCAACAACTCTGTACCCTTTCATGTTAATGCAACCTCGCCAAGGTTTTAGCACAGACATTTGCATTTTTCTTCAGCATGTGGCCCGTGGCTTCAAAAGGTACTATTTGAGCTATTTTTAAAATGCTATTAAACACACACATAAGACAAAACAAAAAGAGGCATATTTTCAAATAAAATTTTAGGGATAATTATGTACATGTACAATAATTATATTCAACTTGATTTGTTTTACTGTTATTTACAGGAATAAGCATGATCAAATGATTTTTCTGTATTCAATTTCTCAATTGTTTCTTTTCCGACTATTTGCAAGCTTCTGATTGGATGATTAACTATCAGGAATAAATTATTGGCAACGCGACCTAAAGTTAGATTAAAATTTATGCACAAATATGATTTTTTTTTTCATCTTCAACACGTCACTGCACGCGTCTACTTTTACGTTAATCTGAACTAGTGCTGTCGGAGGCGATTAATAACAGTTACAAAGTGGCCATGAGCCACGTCAAATGACGACGTCACTCACCACGGAGTTCTTCATGGCGGCCTTAACGGTAAACGCTTGAACGTGTGGCGTCGATTTACCACTCAACATATCCACGAATCGTCTCTTTTATATTCGTTTTTTTTCCGCGTTAGAATTAGTCAACGTCGCCAATGAGGTTGCTATGCAACTTTTTGCAGACGCCACCGATGGTTGCTGCGTTCTTGTGCGCATGCGTGCTTCAGCGGGGCCTTGTTACCATAACAACTGTCTAACAGCGTTAGAAAGAAAAAAGAAAAAAGTGCTGCACTTCATCAGCAGAAGTCCTCCGTGTTAATACGTCTATAATAGGTTGCACTTAATTATTCAACAGTGGCGTTTTGCCCCCATAACACATTAATATAGAGAGCCCGTAAATGTATTTTATATATTTTTGCGATCATTAGGATGATTTATTAGATCTCTGCTTAATCGTTTTAATCATGGTGGGGTCAACGTGGTGAAGCAGTTGTAGTGTGTTTGCATGCAAGCATTTACACAAGGCGGGTCAAATGATTTGTGGGATCACTCCACATGCTAAATGAATGTAATGGCTCATATTAAAAGTCAGCATTTCTTTTTTTTTTTTTCAACAGCAAGAGAGTTTAACACTCAACTGAAGGTGACCCGTTTTAAAAATGATCATTATAAAATGATGCAATGCGTTTTAATTCTTTCGGATTTTGGGAATAGCAGCACGGTGTTTGAGTGTGGGATAAAATGTGTATTGTAGATTTGTATTTCTTTGTTTTGGGTACAAAATAAACACTCAATCAAGGCTGATCAATTTAATCGAATTAAAATTGAAATTGCAATGTAAGTTTAATGGGGAAATAAAATCATATTAAATTGTCTGCGCTGTGATTGGTCACTCTGTATTTCAGGGGGTGCGGCTTAGCGAAACTTGGATTGTCTACTTAGAAAACGACAAGAGCACTGCATCATTCCAATTTAGGGACATTGCACTCTTAATTCTCCAATATTTGTTTTTTTTTGCCTCAGGAGAACTTCTTGTGAGCTGGTGCAAGTATTATTAATCGCCAGCACACAGGCAATTTCTCTAAAAGCCCCTATTTGTTTTTTATGGCTCCTTGGAGAGTGGTGGCTAGAGCAGCAACGGGCGGGAGACTGTAAACAAGGCATGCGAGGAAGAAAAGTGATGTCCCTGTCAGCAATCCGGTCTCTCTCTCTGCTTTCCCTCTCGGAGGATTACTGAGAGGAAGAAGGGAGTTTTCAGAGAAGCAAACTGGAACGTCAGCAGCCTGACTTCAGCCGGACTGAGGAAATTATTGTTCAAACGCCAGCGCACTATCTGCCTGCCGTCAGTGCAGGCGCACAGGAGGCCTGGCGGCACAGGCGAATGAAATTCAAAGTCGCTCGAGTTTTGCATGCCTCTCAAAAGATGTGTGCTCATGCCGGAATTTGTGTGCGAGCGCCGCGCTTACTCATGTCAGGTTCGGGTCTTAAAGAAAACAGCTTCAAGGACTCACAAACTGTGCCAAAACCCATTTGTACCTTGTAAAAGTGACCTTAATTCCTTTTAGGATCATACGTTTTTAAACAAGTTGAACTAGGATTAGGATTTGGCGTTTACATTGCTACTAAAAGCGCAATCTGGATCATATCCAAAAGTTTTGCTAATACATCCTGTCATGCAAATCAGTCCAGAATATGAAGGAGATATAGACGACAAAAATAATTTGGTATCCGATATCCATGCTAGATAAAGCTTTGACATTTACACTGTCAACAGTGCAATCTGGATCAGATCAGGATTAACATCAAGTGGATTTTGTTGAATTGGCCTTGATGCCAAAACTTGTACTGAGCTAGCTCCTCGGTCTATCAGGTGCAAGCACGCTCAAGCTCGCCTGCCATCGCTCACCGTGCAGGGAAACGGCAATTATGATATCATTAGAGCAGCAGCGTGTATCTGCATCACAGGGGACCTGGAAGGAGCGGGAGAAGAATCTCGGCAGGAAAAAGGAGATTTTGCTGCAGTGTCGCTCGTGCCCCCAATTAACACAAGGAAACAAGGCAAGCAGCTTTCAGAAACGAGGGAACGTGGCCTGGGGACTTGTTGGCTTTAATAGTGAGCCACAGAAATGGTATATGACAGGCATTGACATACAGTATGTCCCAATGTTGAATCAGAATTAAAAAAATCATTTTTGATTTTCTTTAGTGTGTCATTAAAGTCACTTAAGCAACTACTACGGCACCTAAATTATGTTTTTGCTCATCTTAATATGTCCTGTACTCGAGATGGTCAACATATAACATAGCTCCACCCACAATGCAGAGTCTCCGCCTCCAAACCAGATGTTTGTCGTTTTTATTTGATTTCATTTTGTTTCAACTTTTGTTTGCTAGTTTTTGTCCACGATAATAAACTTTCTGCTCTTAACAAACACACTTCCCTGGAAATTCTTGATACGCTCCTTTCGACTGCTACCTTTTTGAATATGGAGATTCCTCTGATGTTTTCGAAGCTCTCTCCAGATCACATGGCTTTTTGCTGTAAGATGCAACTCGGGCACCGTTACGGTTCAGCGCTTCAGTTGCATCGCTCCGTGTGTTAGATATGCTCGTCTCTCTCTCCCAGGCATGCTTTTGTGATGCTTGAAAAAGCTTTCGGTTTTTATTTATTGATGGACCTTATGAAAAGAACATGCTCTATGGCTGCCAACCTGCTGGCAATATCCTGTAGTGGTTTCATAGTAGGCATATTTGCATTTTCTTTGGCGAGTGTTGTTTGCGGCGCCACTTACAATCGTCTTTGCATCATGGCAGGGATTTAAGGATTTTAGTCCTGAAGCTTCTGGAAAATAGTTGATGTTGAACTTTTTCTGTGGGAAATGTTGGGTTGAAACACTCACTCTCACGGTGTTAGGCTTAGGTTAGCTTAGCAATTAGCATGTTTTTTTTTTGTTTGGCATTCCTTCATTAAAATGTTATTTGTCGGAAGTGTAGCTAATTTGCCGCCACAAAGGGAATGATTACTGTCTTTGGAGCGAGTCCACAATGTAGCTAGTAATAGTTGCTGAAGCTCATTGCTAGCCAGCTAGCTGGTACTATATAAGTAACATCAAACTTGCCTCAACCTCGGCCACGCTTGCGAGGTGATTTGGTACAAAAAGCTAATCTTGTCTCGCAAACTGAGAACGTACACTGAAGAATTAGCTAAAAATATATAGGCTCGCTATATTGCGCTGAAAAAATACATAAAAATGTATCGCATACCAAAGTGATCTGAACAACACTGCTAGGTGGAAATACTGATTTGATCATTTTGGCTTCTTTGGTCCCTTCCCAGGTGTCATCATCGTCCCACCTGTGAAAGCAGCAACGCTCGGCTGACCTCACAAGTCTCTAGCTTGCATTGGCACAAAACATCCTCAGCGACTCGGCTTCTTTTCCCGCAGCGTCCTGCTCATTCCCTCCACTCTGTCCTTTGAGTGCTCCTCTGGGTAAGATCAGTGTCACTCTAGCAAGCCGAAGAGGCGTCACCGCGTCGGCTTGGTGCAGTGCTACCGAGACCTCTCCTCGCTCGTGTCGATGCGCCCGGGGTGCAATTAGGGACATTAGCCAGAGCCACACCGGATCGTCATTAATCACGTGAATTTACTGCAGAGAATGGATCCTCCTGGAACATTGGAAATGATAAGGGCAATCCTTTTAAATATTGTGCATTTCTCAGTCTGAGCATTTTAAATCGAAAAGCCAGTGCATGGAACGCTTAAGTAAACACACACTGTTGGTGTAGTCTTCTAGCTGGGGGACTACTTACTGTGGCCATGCATCAGTTGTGGGAAAACGTTATTTACATTTAGCCTAATGCAGTGCAGATGTTCTCCATCTGTACTAATACCTTTTTGCCCACGCTTGTCGATTTTTATTACCAGTGTGTCGTTTCCGAAAGCTATTTTTGCGGATCATGTACACACGCAGACGAAACCAAATTGTTAATCTTTTACAGTGTTTGATATTCTTGGACCCATCGAGTTATTTTCGATACTATGTGTTCTCCTGAGCCGTAGCTTTATGGTCTTTGAATTGAAGTTTTAGACTCAGTTAGGGTTCCAAATGGAGTTATGCTGACGTTTTTAATCAAGGATTTAAATGGAAAGCTTTTTGCTGATTATGCACCATCAAAAGCCAGTCATACAAACTGCAAATGACATAAACAGTCCAAAAACGAACCGTGTCTTTGCCAAATACGGACCGATCCGAATGCACGGATGGCTTTAAATGACTGGGCAGTTGGCAGGAATCCTCGATATCGGCCTGGCTCACAAAGCCACAGCATATTGATCTTCATGCATTATAGAAGCAGCTCTGAGGCCAGATGATATTGGGTAGGCATATTTGCTACACTCAGCGAATGCGCGGAACGTGCCCACTGGAGCATTGCAGCACATAATCAGTCCCAGCGATGAACATATGGATGATAACGTCGATAATGGCGGCGCAGCACTCAGGTTGCTCATTGTTTACACAATAATATTCGTTCCTGCTAATGCATTTTTATATCCTCCCTTAGTTTATTGCCACTCGTGAAGCTGCTCTAAAATTAGGTAAAATTAGCCACTATGCTTTTAGCTACATGCGATTTATATCAGCAGCATCTGTGTGACAAATTTCTGTTTTAATGACGATCACAAAAAGGGAAACGATGTAAAATTATTCAGAGTTTGACAGGCTGACAAGAAATATTCTGCTTTTAAGCTTTAGCCAGGCCCTTTAAATGCTATTTGTTAGCAACATCTGACTAAGATCATTTCTATGCAAATCTTTATCCATTATGCTTTTTAGCAACTTGCTATTTACTTTTGTGACAGATTTTTACCAGAACCATTATATAACAAAACGCCAATAACGTTAAACTACTCATTTGAAGTTTTGTTAGTAAACTTTGCCGCTCATTTCTATTCCAGTTATTAGCTGTATTACTTTCAGTTCAATGCTATTTATATCAGGATCGTTAGTGGATACTGCACAATTGATAACAGTTCCATTTTTTTTTTTTTCCACTTTGAATCAAACATCCTATCACCGTGGTAACACCTCAACTCTTTGGAGAAACGCTCTGGTGTCACTCATGGTTCAATGTCACATGACCCAGAACGTGTGAACAGTGATACGAGTGAAGTTAGCGGACCGTGCCAAAGTTGACGATCACCTCGGTGAACATGGTGTCATTCCAGGTCGGGAAGAAGGGAGAGGGAAGGTTAGCCATCCATCAACCACCCAAAACACTATCCATCTGCTTTGAGTTTCTTTTGTAGCACTAACTAATCACTGACTATGTATGAATGGCAAAAATGGAGAAAAAAAATCAGTGTAAACAAACATACGAGAGAACGGCATGATCAAATCAACCGATCTTCCCCCACTTGGAAAGACTCAAAGGCGTCTAGAAAAACAAACTTTTGCCGTAATTAGACGAAGGCGGTTTACATTGCGACTGGCAAGTCGAGACGTCTAAACACCCCGCAGTTTTGCTTTAGAAGATTCCGAGTGAATTCAAACAGAGCCATGAGCGGCTCCGCGGGTATGTTTTCCGACAAAACATCGCCCGTAACGATGCAGCCTGCTGGTTGAAGAGGTATCCCAGGAGACTTGAAAGCTATTTTCTGCAAATTCAGCACTTTTGCATTTGAAAGGGACAAGACCAGTCAGTGAGACTCTGCTTTTTTTTTTAAACGTAACGTTATTGCCACAGATAAAATTGATTCACACATCTTTGGATTGGCCTTATAAAACAAACACCTCCAAAACGCTGACTGACCAATCACAGTGCAGCAATTTTAAGAAACCATCGTGCCTGAGAGAAAACAACCAATCAGAGACATGAGGGACAAGGTGTCAATTTGTGTCAATAATTTGCTCAATCTATGGCGGAATATCCACCTTCAGAAGAAAAAAAATGACTGGCCTGCGTGTTTTGGACTCTTTAAACCATTTTTTCCTACTTTTCATCTGCATAGTTCTCTCAATTAGCGGCGAGCAAAACCATCAGCTGTTTTACCCTGAAGGGGGTGGGCCTAGAGCAGGGACCCTGCTCCAGAAAAAAAGACAACAGACTGTGGCCAATATATGTATGTCATCGTCAAAGGCCGTGATGGTTTTAATGAGAAGCGAAGGGATGAGGAAAAGCAAGACGACTTTATCTACCTTGGAGAGTTACATTGTAATGGAGGTCAGTGTGGACCAGTGTGTGTACGCGTGTGTGTGTTGATGCCAGATGAAAAGTGAGAGTGGGAGTACACCTCCAAGGCCTGGCTTGTTTCTTTCCCTTTCCAGCATACTCGCATGGAAGTATGAGTGGCAGCAGAGGTGACTCGACTGTCTGCTTGACTGACTGTCTTACACGTGTCTTTCTTTTCCCATGTGGGTGTCGTCTGTCATTCGTAGGTGGTGTTTCGCCAGAGAATAAACAAGATAATATTTCGGCTTGGAGAAAACAAGCAGGGACGAAGAAATAGAGTCCTCCTTGTTTCGTCTTTGATGAGGACGAGGGCAATATACTTAGACGTATTTTTGTTTTTCCCCGCTAGACGGATTGATTGACTGACCACAACATTTTCGCATAAACATTGATAATATTAAGTTCAATTAAAAAAAAAAAATCTCATTGAATTTTTCCATTTTTATTCACACCCCTTGTATAGTGGAGAAATGCACGTATATAGTCTATTTATTTTATTATTTTATTATTCTATTTATTTATTCTATTGTCGAGTTACTTGGGAAGATGCCGTGAAAATCTTTTATGATTCAGTTTAGATTGAGCGGAAACAATAACCCCCTCACTGGCACGCTAACAGCAACTTTCAGTTGCTATTAAAAGAAATGCCTGATTTTTTTGTTTTTATTTTATCGTCAAGACATTGTGTGCGTCAAAATAAGCTTCTTTTCGGTGAACGGAACAAAAAAGAAAGGACGGGCGCCAAGTGCGGCAGCGTCGGGTCTGGCTGAGCGAGCAAGCTAATTAACTTGAAAAAGCATAAACATGTAAATTGCAGTGTGCTACTGTGAGGATCTAATTAAAGCCACCGGAATGTTAAGGACCACATTTCAGATGAGAAATAATATCGGGCTTCATGTGCACAACAATTTTGATACCGGTACTGAAAGATTCTACGACTAATATCCACACGCAAAAGGTTGAAGATTTCCAAGGGCGTCCATTTCTACTTCTGCGATATGTTGATTTTCTAAAAATAGTAGGGCCACTCCCGCTGTGATTTAAGATGCATTAAGCCGCTTTTGATCACCACTCCATCTTATCCCATCATTGAAAATGCATATCAAACCCCAAAACACCACCGCAGCTTTCGTTAACCGATTCTGTTTTTCACTTTTGAATACTTAAGCTGTCGTGAGGCGGAAGCAGGCTGACGGCGTAGCTTTTGGCGGCGCAGTAAACCCGAATCGCTAACAAACAAATGGGCCGGATGATCGAATGTGCCTACCGAAGGATAACATCTTTCCGCCGACATTTCAAGGGTTTTGTCCTCCCCCCCAAAACCGGAAACCCAACCCCCCAAAAAGACGTTCTGCCCGAAATGTCAGCCATGTTAAATCATACATTGATGAAAAATCTCTGTTTAGATTCAGGTTGGAGTCAGTCAAAAAATTCTGCTGATAAGCCAGAAAGCTGTGATGGACACAACACATTTTACAAGCAGCAGTAAATACTTCCTACTTAACACCGTTTCATCCTTGACTTCACTCATCCCTCCCAGCATCTTGCACTTTGTTAGCCCACTAAAAGTTTTATATGGGCACCAGAGACAGGCGCAGTGTCCCTTTTTTGCAGGCGCAGGAGCGACGAGCCACAGTAAACAAGTCTGAGAAAGGCGATAAATAGAGCCAAGTGGGACGGCGGCATCAAGACACGCTTGAGTGAGAGCTGGCGGGATGCCGGAGACGGTTATCCTTGTTGTTCTTTAGATTTTCATTCAAGTCATGATTGAGGAATTCTGCAACAAAATGATTTGATGCCATTTTTCTTTCTATCTTTTCATTCTTTCAGCCACAAAACACAGAAGTATTGTCATCTTGTCTTTCTACATGTGTTGCTGCACTATTTGTTTTAGAATATCCGGAGCTCATGGTAACAATTACCGCATCATCGATGCTCCTTTCGTTTCTGACATTTCGCATTGAGTGTTAGCATTAAGCTAGCATTAGCATGAATCAACATGGTTAATTATCTTTGTTTGATATATACTACATACATGTAAATAAAAAATACTTTATGATTATACTTTAAGAAGAAAACATAATTCGCACTATACATTTTGCGGACTAAAATATGTTGGTTTAGTTGCAGTTTTTTTTTTCCTCTACTTATGTGTCTGTTTAATCTACACCTTGAATCTCACCTTCATTCATCGACATGAGAAGTGAGGTTGTTATCATTATTGATATTTCCCGGACGCTAACATTCACACATGCTGCCAGGAGGTCATATTGATGTAACGACAGTTTCCCTAAGCATATTTATATTCATTGCTGTATGAGGGGGGGGGACTGTGTTTTATCGATTGAGCGAGGGCCAGCGGCCGTATACATTATAGGACAATCAAAAAAACCACTTCGGGCTTTGTTTACTTTGTTTTTTTTCCCCCCCTCAGATGAGTGAAGACTTTCTATGATTTCTTCTTCTGCTGCAAGTTGCGCCGGGGGCCAATCAGCCAGCTTTACATATTCATTGCCCGAGCACAAAATAATTTATTACAACAAACAAGCTATTAATAAAAAATCAATAAGAGTCTCCCAGACGTGCTGTGTGCAAAAGCGCTAATGAATTTTTAAAAAGCTCTTAGGTGGAACAAAGTGGAGAAAAAAATGGAAAAGAAGGTGCTTGATGGATCAAAAAATGAGTTTTTGCCTAGATCTCATAGTCACCATGAATTATTTTGTGTATGCATGTGTGTGTGTGCGGCAGAGAGAAAAATGAAAGGGGGAAAAAAAGCTATTAGCATGCTCGTTTATTGCCCCTCACATTGCATTTATGGCTGTGTTGATATGTGTTAAACATGTGCTGAGGCATTTCATATCTCCGGGGCTCATTTGCTTTTATTTGACCTTCGAGTGCCTTTTTGGCTGCTCCGTGTTAGCAATTGGACAAAATTCATTTATCATATTTATAAAATGTGTTAATGTTTCACACTCTTACCCAGTATAAGGAAAAAGGATTTCAGCATAAAGTGGATTGCTGAGGCGAGAAGCCTTCTCTAGTCCACATCAATGATTTAAAAAAATGATTCAATGATAAATACATTTTTATTGCTATCCATGATGAGCATCTGTGACTTGAATTTTTATGGGCTGTTTATGTTGCAAATATATAACGTACAAAGTATTCAGTGTGCAGAATTAAAAGAAAAGCTAGTTTCACTTAGCCACATTCAATTTAGTAGGCATGTCTATCTTGAGTAGACCCACAAAACAAAATCTCTCAAAACCCAAAGAGATAAAAAAAAAAAGAAAAGTGTGCCTTTGGGTGTTTCAAAAAGCAATTTTAGGGACTCCATTTGGCCTGCATCACTGATTTGGATCTTCTCTTTGTGTTTGACAAGAAAAGCTCAAAGTGAAGGTGCCACTGTATAAAGTACTTCATGATTACTAAAGAGGAAATTGGTGAGTCATAGTTGCCCCGCCTCTCTTCCTTTTCATTTTTAATCATCTCTGCCGAGACCTCCATTCAAACAAAACGCAAAAAAAGCTCGCCTGGAACCCGATATTAGATGTTCATCAACATCAACGTTGACCTTGACCTTCCTTTGTCTCTCAAACCCCCGAGGGAGTTTCCAAACTAGAAACGCGTGATGCCGAACATACACGAGGAGCACGCAAACAAACAAAAGAAGAGTCAGACAGATGGCAAGAGTTGCATTCTGTTAGGATTGATAGACTCCGTATCACCGGTTAATGATCTCCCCGGGGTGCGAGCGAGAAACGATCAAACTGGTCGGCGCGACGGTGACGCACACCTCTGTGACACGACACCGCCAAATCATCTCACCGTTTCCTCTCCCACTTCTTTCAACCTCCTTTTTGCATCTTCCTTCCGGGGAATACGTCGATTCACCCGTTTGTACCGCGTCGCCCACGCACGTCGGGGTACTCTTGTTTGCCAACCCGATACAATTTCTGGCTTTGTCCTCGTTCATCACCGATGGGATTCGTCGACATCCATTCTCATTACTTGTGCAGAAATGACAGGGGAAGGTGCTTAAAAGCGTGAGAAATTATAGGAGATTTCTTGTGATGGGTTTTGCAGGCATAATAGGAAGCTCATTTGTTCGAAGCCATCGTGGGTGCGCTTTGCAAACAACACGAGAAATTGGTTCAGTGGGTTATGCTGAGGTTTGAATGAATTGTTTTAGCCTTCTCCCCGAGCAAAACAAATTTTAAATGTGGGATGAAACACTGGCGGTAATTTATTCCAACGGATATGTTGATTCAAAATAGACGTGATGAAAATCAAGGCTAATTTCATTTTCATTCATTTTGCAGATTGTGATTTAAGTTGTAATATCATCAATCACTACTAGATGGTGTCGGAATTGCACTTACTGACATTTATTGCAAAGTATGTCCAATATTTTTTTTTGCGGATTTGGGATAATATAACAAACTGTATATAATATAAAATATCAAATTTTGCATGCGCTCTGTGACTGGTCAGTCAAAGGACACGGATTTAGATAAATATTCCCACATAAATTGCATCAGGTGCAGAAAAGTCAGCTATGTGAATCGCTACACTCCAAAGGTTCCTACTTTTTGTAGCGAAAGAGAAGATTCGCCTGGAAAGAAATGAGCTGCTTTTGTCTGTATCGCACCGATTTTCAATTTATCCCCAAGACGTCTAGACTCCTGGCCTCACCCTCTCCTCACCTCGCCGCGACTCTCAATCAAATGTACACAGTCGGGTCTTTGTTTTGATTGCCACACGGCCTTCCTATTGTCGGCCGGCGATATGAAGCCATATTGGCGTGATGGGTGCAGGTGAGCCACAGCTGGCGGATAGAGAGAGGTGTGTGTGTGTGGGGGGGGGGGGGGGGGGGGGGGGGGGGAATAGCAAGCAGCAATCTCCTCTGACTGAATTGCACTGCAGATAAAAAGCAGCTTTTAAAAAGATTGCCGCTTATTGTGATGTTTTTTTTTATATTATACTACTTTTTTTTTTATTGCAGGCATACTTTTGTCTATTCCCATAGAAGCTTTTATTTGAAGTATGATTCCCAATATTTTTACATTTCCTATATATGTATATATACGAATATCCTACACAATGGTACGCTCATACATATTTTCTATGACAAAGGGAACAGTCGGCAACCTGCCTCAACCTATTTGTTCAGTGGCTGTCACATCCTGCTGTGCGGTCCATGTCCAGGACAGAACATTCCATTTAAAACGCCGTCAGACCCTCTCAAATAACACAAGAACTCTGTTGCTGTTTTTTTTTTTTTTTTTTTTTAAATGAGCCCACCCACCACCAATCTTTATAGCTCTCATACTTTCACACTCCATTTTGCTCGCAGGCTCCACTCTCCCTATGCTGTCTAATGTCGCCCGCTTACACCCACTGGGCGACGTAATGGCAGCCATCGCTCACTTCTGAAGAAGAAAACTTTGTGCTTCCCTTGTGTTGACAACCGCCACGAGCTTCCTGCCGTCTTGTCACTCAGTTCCTTTTACCCTTTTCCTCTGCTAACAACACTATAGGGAAATAAGTGATCCTTATATTATTTGCAATGCCTTGTCAGCGGGTTTGCAAGGACAGCACATTTGCCTGATCATAAGGGGGAGCTAAGGTCGTATTAAAGAGGGGGAAAAAAATTAGGATAGTCGGCTTTCGGCTGAAATGTCAAGATGAACTTGAAGAGCAATGTTTAAATATCATTTCTAATTGAACAAGATTTATTCATTGAGACAGAATCTTGTGAATTTTGCCAATCAGCTCCTTGTTAAGAGAAGTTGAAACATTGCGGGATAATTGTATTCACAAGTTTCGAGAAGGTCAAAGGTTCATGAAAGCGGTTCGCACAAACACTGTAGCATTAAGCTAGTAGACAACTTGCTAAATGAAATGATATAGTTTGAAGATTTCTAATTACCGCTGCTAATGTCTGTGGCATCTCCTGACAAAGAGTAAATTAGTGGAAGAACAACACAAACGCTTGACACGATCACAAAGAACAACCGCAGCAGCGGCGGCGGCGGCGGGCATACAGGCGGCGGAGACGGCCCCGAGCAAGAAGCATAGTTAAGAAGTCTAATTCTGCAATATGTCCGCTTCTCTCAATTATAATTTCATCTAGTGCTGGGGGAATGAAGCGCAGATGCTTATTTGTGTAATCGCTTTAACTCGGGTTAGAGCCCCAGAGGTGAGCGTTGGGAGAAAAAAAAAACACCAGACGTTCATTATCTCTTTTTAGAAAAGAGAACCAAGATTTCATTACTTAATTACTTGAGTGTTATATTTGGCATACTGAAAACTGTGTTGAGGGTGATACACTCGCTTTCCAAAACCAAACATGACAAATTAACGAGCGCAAGTGTCAAATGCTTGTATTATCCGTGAAATAAAGTTGTTGTTAGCGAAGTAATCAAAATGCTAATGATAGCGAGGGCTACTTAGTATCTGCTAGCAAACTAATAAATAAAGTTGCTGGATATTGTTGTTAGCTAATTAATCAAAATGCTAATGATAGCGAGGGCTAGTTACTATCTGCAAGCCCACTAATAAGGTCAAGTAGGTACTTGTAAGTCCCTTACTTTTAGGACTTTTTTATTAACTTGGTCACTGAATAAATTAAACTCCTAAAGTCAAAGTACCACAGACCAGTTAAAGGTTTTATGATGATGAGTTTGAACTCTTCCATTATTTCTAACCGGTGAAATATGTTTGACCTTCCACTGCATTCGAGTTCATATTTCAACAACAAAAACAGCCCTCACTAAAATGTAAAATTTAAAGCAGAGACATAATAAGTCGAGTGACGCTCAAGGCTTCCGATCACGCATAACCTGTGTTCCTTCAACGAGATGACACTGAAACGTCGAGAAGCATTACCCCCCCCGTCCCCCCCGGCGACATCTGCCCTTTAAATCTCCGTCTCCAGGGTAACCGGAGCAGTAACTCTGGCACCTGTTAAGTTCAGCGGCACAGGCTCAACGGTTCACCTGCAATCACTGCTGTTTTAACGCTCTCCCGCCGTTTTCATATCCACAGCGTCTCGGCGGGCGGCGCCTTTTAATCGGACTAAAACCTATTGTGCTCGCAACGCAATCAAGCTGCAAATTAGCGTTAATTTTAACACGGGATAGTATTCTGTTTGCTACACACACCTACTACATTCTGCTTGCTGCTTTTGTATTTCCATTCAACGATTATTCCTTGTGTCATTTATTCATTTTGGTTTGTCAGAGACTTTTGTCACATGACAGCACACAAAGTCGACACAAAGGGAAAGTTTTCATTCAGTATTTATCTTCCGTGATCTGATGTTTAGTGTATTTTGCCGAGCACAACTAATGGTGCCTATTTGTGTGTGTGGGGGGAGTCCCCGAGATGGTAACTGGTGTGGTGACCATAGTAACACGGCGGTGGCCAGCTGAGGGGTCACAACAACAGGGACAAAGGGCGCTTTCTTCCCTCACTTGTGACAAAACAGATGTGACAAGATGGCTTCAACGTTACCTCCTTCCGCTCTTTCACCTCTCACACAAACACACAGCATACACACCCGCTTGAGTTTTTTTTTGGCTTTGAAAGAATTTTCTCTTGTGATTTTGTCTTCACAATCCCACCTGGGTTTAAATGCAAAATGTGAATTTAAAGGGGACATACGACGGCAAACGGTGGACTACTTGTCGTGTAGAATTCTGTATATGAGTGAGACCCACCCGATGTTAATCGCCCCATGTCCTCTCAGACACCTGCGCCGCTCACTAAAATGCATTTATGGAGCCTTCCTGTCACATATACTAGATCTATATTTCATAGGCATTTCAAGGCACTTTCAGATCCGCCCAAGGAGTGTTGTTCACCAGGAGGCATGCCACACTCTGACTTTTTGCCGTTCTCGGATGAGTCTCGCAGTCCCTCGAGCGTTAAAGTGCACTTTTATTTCGAGAAGAATGAAGAAGAAAAAAAAAAGTCCGCAGTTTTATGGACACGGGAGATAGAATTCACAACATTGCATAATAATATGCCTTGAAATATAATTCAAATAAAATCGGTATCAAATATTAGGAGATTTTTCATTGTTTTGCAGATAATGAACACTTCTCTGAAAAGGTTCCAGGTTGAATATTATTATCAAACCGCAAAAGCCCGGTTGTCCAGATTACTCACTTCAGAATGAAAACAGATTATATAACTATCATACTGAAGTCAAAGTATGCCAAGGAGAAGAAAAACAAATACACAAAGGCGCCTTGCAAAATCCTTCTTCTCTCTTTAACGCAACGCTAGTAAATGTGTTAATTCTACCTGCACATCTGCTCAACCTCGCCGAAACCTCAGTGGGGATGGTGCAACGCTGGGAGGTGTTAATAATATTTAATGTTAAACACCATCTGTCCGCCGCGCTCGCCGCGAATACCAATACGGGTGGCAAACGTTGCAATTAACTCAGCCGAGATGTCGGGAACGGCGAAGAAAGAGGCGTTGGAGCACTGAAGTGATGTGAGCGGAGATGACTTTTCTCTTCTCAGGGGAGAAGAAAGTCCTTATGCCCTCCCCTCCCCCTCTCCCTCCCTTTATTCCATATCCCTCCATCTGCCCTGATGTGATAGCATCGCTGATATCAGTTTGGCTCTTCCCGCTGTGAAAAGTATCAGCGTTCTAGACGTGCGCCTCTCTCAATCTGAATCCGTCAGGTGTATATTTATTATTTTCCATCCTAATGAAAGCAAACGGAATCTAACTTGGAAATTGCTGCAGGGAAGCTCTGTTTGTGTTTGGAAAACTGCATAATGGAATAAAGAGCATAAATATAACAGGTGATTATTGAGGCTGCATTTGCATTTTAATTCATAGGTGGAAAGTTTAATCTTTTTTTTTTTAGATCCCAGGTTTCTCCTCCCTTTAACGATGACACAAAAACATTGTTATTATGTTTCACTGAAACGCAACATGTGGAGTCCCTTAAGGCTTTTTTCCAGATCCACTGTCATTTACTCTTTGCGCACTTCAGTTCAGCATCAAAACATATTTGACGTTGGCTTTCAGATGACTCCCACGTATACGCAACCAACGAGCACTTCTAGTAAAGTAGGGGATAACAAGTTATGATTTTGTGCACTTTCATGGAGCCGCTACCACAATAGGGCTGATTGCAGCACATTCCAAAACCACACTTGGCCTTTTGAATCATTTGTCACTCTCACTGTTACATTTCTTTTTAATGTCACACTCTCAAAGTCGACAAATCATTTATAGGCTTGAGAGGCGCCCGTCACTCACAAATGTGTTTTTGCCTTTCCGCCGTGCACGCTTTGACACAAGAGGGCTGTTCGCCCACTGCTCATTGACAAAGCTGTCATCATCTCCACGAAAACACGATTTCAAGAGAAATTGTTCTAAGCCCGCTAATCTACAGCAATAACGCACATCCATTCATCCCCCATGAAAACATAAATGCTCGGGTTTTGGACAAAGTCCCTGTGCTAGCAAAACGATCTTGTTCTACACATTGATGGCTTTATTGATTCTAGAAATGGGTATTTCTGGCTGGATGTCATTGACAATGACGTCACGCTGACACTGCTGACTTTGACCTTTAGTCGACAAGATTGCATTGATGGAACGCAAGCAAGGAAACACTGCACATCAGTCACGTCAAGGCCTTAAAGAGTTTGGTTATTTGGCAAAGTTGTCAAGAGGGGCGGTTCACTCTGACACATTCAAATTTCACCCAAATACTGACTACGTTTTTTTTGTTAGCTTTATAAACCACAATTGATCATTACCAGAGGAAAGAAGCTGAAGGTGAGAAAGCAAAGCTTAGTGTAGCTGAGATAAGTCAAGAGCAGCATGATCGTCGCCTGAAGGTCAAGGCGCAAGCTGGACAGGCGTGGGGGCTGACCTGATGTTCAAGCCCTATAAGTTAATTATCCCCTTTCACAAAGCAGATGTTTATAATTAAATTTACATGCGACGGTGGAGCGCCGGATGAAACAGAACGGATCTGTCAGGAGGCGTTCAGCAGCCGTCATATACGCAAGAACATAGAAATCTCATTAAAAGGGACAATAAGGAAGATGGGATGGGAATCCAGATGACGTTTCCTCAACACCTATCCAATCTGTTTGTTGCTAACGTGTCTCAATCGCATTACAGACGTGTTTTGTGTCATTGGGGGTTGGACCTGCTCCGTCTGGAGAAGATGAAAAGGATGGATCGGACTCAGCACCCCGAACTTGAACTCGGCGGGTTAAAAACAACAGCGCGTTCTCCTTCGAGATTCTCTGGATGGCTAATTAACGCTGGGAGCTATTTCAAACATGCATCTCTTAAAAAAACAAATGCAAGTGGGCGACGTTTGCAGCTCACGCACTCTGAAGACGGGTTGCAAATGTCAACGCTGCTTTTTCCTGTCAGTCGTAACGAACGACGGCTTCATTTGTAGCCGGGTACATACGGGGAGGGAGCTCACATCATCACCAGCCAATATCAAAGTATCTGACAGAGACCTCTAATTGCGGTTATTTCCCACGAGGGCCATACGTCTTGTGCAGCGAAACGAACTTGAGCTGCAATCGTTGGGGAGCGAGGGGATGGAGCGCACCTGCAGGAAACCGTATCGAATCACGGAGCCGATATTTTTGAAAGGAGACATATTGTGCCGTTTTTATCACCGTTTAACACTCAAGCACTGCCAGTAACAAAGCATACTTGTCTTCTAGAACCATCTGTAGAAACGCTCGCAGGTGTCTAACACGTTTCCATCAATTTACACAAAGAATTGGACCACATTTAAAGGAGGACTTTGCTGAAACCACAGCGGAATAGCCACCACCAGAAAAAAAAACGTTTTCGCAAACAACAGGGCATAAGACTAGCAAAGTGAAGAAGAGCGAAGGGCAAGCAGGAAAAAAAAAAAAAGTGACATCGGGAGAAGCCAGTTGAGATACGGATGTCTCCCGGGAACGTTCGGGATGGTTGGCAAGAATGGCGGCGCTTTAATGGGCCTCATTAGTAACACCTGCGATTTCTCCTTATTTCACGTCAAAACGGTACGTTGGCGAATGAACTGCGCCGCTCTCCCCCTCTTTTGTCCCGGATCAGGGATTTAATTAACTATTGACCGTGCCACCAACAGCAGGAGACGAAAAAGAAATGGACTGAACGCTAATGGCCTGAGAAGAAATCGCGTGCCTCCGAGCGTTCCTCCTACCTCCTGGCAACGTTTCAAATTTGTGGAGAAGCGACTGGCAGCACCAGAAAGCCCCCCCCCCCTCAAAAAAAATCACAAAAACTCAATGCAGAGGAAATTACAGTATCTATAAGTTGTTTACTTACTCTACATGCTTTACACCATCGCATACAATTAAAATTCATTGATTAATCGTAAATTGGTCACTGAAAAATAATCGTCAACAACACCGAGGCAAGCGTTGATGCAGCTGCACCTGGACATCACAGCGCTCATAACAATAAGTGATTAAATCAAATTTAGGAGCATGTTAAAAATTATCAAACCGTTCGTCTGGCACGGGCGGCCCCGTTTGTGATGGTGTCGCTTGGCGAGACGATCGATAATTCAATAGATTATGCGCTCGCCTCGTGAAAAATTAAACACAATCATAACAGCCAGAGGATATGCGTCGTGATCAAATGAATGCATTTTCTATCATATCGGAGCGGTTATTTGTATGTTTAAATATTGTGCTCGTGGCAAAGGTGCACACAGCAGAATTGAAGAAAGTATGACAAAATATTTTTTGATTTTATTTCATCATTACTGTATTTTTTGCGAAATGTCAAATACTGATTGCGATCACGCCTGCACTGAATATAAATGGAATGAATGGAGCTGCTTTCGTTTGCCAGAAATTAAATACGTTTTATTCACTCCCACAACGGCGCATACACCCCTTTCTATCCGCGTCCAGTTATTCCCAAATTTTACGTGCACCGACGCTTCTACTCTTGGTCCATTAATCTCCCCTTTGGAAAATTAATTACAGCAGGAAATTGAAAGTCACAAAGTAGACCTTCTTGCACTTCTTCACAGAGTGGCTTTAAAAGGATGTCTTTGCTATTTAGTCCACTTTGGGCTGATGTGCTTTAAAGGAAATTCCTGATAGCGGGATTAGCGATACACAATGGAAGCGCGGCTCATTCAGCATAACTTTGTAATTGTGTTTTAAAACCGTTATCTCTGCCGTTAAATTGGTGGCCATACGCACAATTTTCGTTTTTTTCTTTCATTGTTTTTTTTTTTTTCATGATAGCACCCATTTGACATTCCCTGCATATTCAATAGTATTGGGACATTTGGGTATTGTTAAGAAGTGAAAATATACAGAAATATTAATTTCTTCACTACGGGTTAAGATAAAATCTAGGGAATAAAATGTCTCCGTGCAAAAAAAATAGTCAACAGGAGCCTGTTTAGTGCTGAGCTTTATGACGCAGCGCCATCGAGTGTGTGTTTTATAAGGCCTTAAGCTTTATAGATATTTAAGTCTCATAGCGAAAAGTCAACAGGATCTTCCCGCAAAGCTATTTTTCCTCACCCGGATCACTCTTCCGAGATAAACACCCGACGTGCCGCGCTTGTTGTCACCAAAAACTCGAACGCAAGCATTAAGCGGCGAGCCGGGCGATAGATCCAATTGTGTTTGAATAAAGGCCAGCCAATGCCATTCTTCTCAGCACATCACTTAACCTGTGTAAACACCGCTCGGAATAAATGAGCATTATCTTGGAGCGCGCGTAGCCGATGGAGATAACCGGGAGGGGGGGAAGAAAAAAAAAAACATCCACTTTCTGGACAATGAGGCTGGCGGTAATGAGAATTGATATGTCGGTGTGTGTGCATGCGTTTTATTTTATTTATTTTATCCGGCAGCCTAGTTGCTTTGTGTACGAGGATGTTGACAGGTTGCGCCTTGAGAAAATTGATGGCTGGGCCACCATCTTAATCATCCATCTACCAGTCAACCACACAATGTCGTGACGGAAGACAGGTTAGCCTTCCCGAGTATGTCACGTCGGTGGATGGATGGAGATGAGGACAAGATGGACGGGAGGAGACGAAACCTTCGGAGGCCCGTGGGCCCTCTGACAATCTTACTTTGCGGGAGGCGGGTTGGTTTTCATTACACCCGCCCGTCAAGCCTGCTGCCAATCAGCCGTATGTAAAAGTTGAATTACGTACATACGTGCTGACGGTTAGCTTAGGTCCGCTCCGTCGCTGTATTCCGAGTGTAAATCAGAACCTTAAGCAGCCAATATCCTGAGCTAGCCCTTCCGCTCTCTTATCTCCCGAGCCATATATTGCCTCTCCCAAGCAACAATTTCCCCGCTTCCCCCGCGTGAAGATGGTCTTTTATTGCATTGTGAAATGCATGAGAAGGGCAGAAGGGAGGACGTGCGGATTTATTTGAGGAAAGTCAGAGGAACGCTCTGTTGAGAGAAGCTTTTCAGATTTTTCTTCCTTCTAAAAGCAGATTGCTGTTGGGGTCAAATGCTATTTGGTGTTTTGCATTCAAGTGTTTTTGTTCAGATGAAAGGATTGCTCTTTGAACTATACATTTTAGCCTCGTTGAGTGGTACCGCTAACTTTTCCGTGCCGGTAGTCAAACTCAGTTTGGTGGACTTTCAAAACTACGTTTCCCATTTAGATCAATTATATATGGAATCAATCCTTCCAGAATCCAGAGTATTAGTTCTTGCGTACTCACCTTGCTTATAAAATGTATTTTTCTGTGACATTTATCGGTTTCAGGAACAGATTTTTCGGGTTGACATGATTTCTTACGGGAATACTTACATCTCGCAAATGGTTTCCGTATGTAAAACAAAAGGTCATATAGATAACGTATGTTCCATTCATTTACGATATGAGATGTGCTACGCGCGAATGGCCGTGATTTATTTTGTCGGGAGTTTGACAAATCGGCGCGTAAAATGCGCCATATTTCAGGAGTCCATTGTGAACGCAAGGCCGAACACGAGGTTGGTGTCGTTGCGGAAATAATGAACGTTTTGGGAACCACAAATTACGAGGACTATTTTTCCCGTTGAATTTGTTGAACACAGTGATATGCAAAAAAAAGAGAAGAATTCGTATGATTAATTCCATTTTTCACTCGCGACGGCAGAGCAGATTGGCAGAGCCCGTTTTGATCCCGGCGGAATCTCCGTAATCCGCTGCATTAGACAGCACATTGAAGACATTTGTTGCGTGCAATCCTACGGATTATTGAGAGGAACACTGACAACAAAAAAGAAGCAAATACAATCCAAGAGGAGGCCTTTTTTTTTTTTAGACATATGAATAAACACATTAGGCTACTACCGCTAGCAAACACACAAATATTGTTCAAAATGGACGGCGTGGATTCTCTAAATATTTTCTCGTCCAAGATTTGCAAGAGTCATGAAACGTTCGGAACACACAAAATATTCTCGTGTCATGAGTCTCACAAAACAACTTTTAAATAGCACATGGTTTACACAGGTTTTGCAGTATTTGGAAAACAAATCATATTTCAAGGTGTTTAAAGGCTTTCACCTTACTGACAGCGCCACATCATTTATATTCCGCATCATTTTTCAGAGCTGTAGCTGAAATTTGAATAGATACCAATTTGCATGGCAGAATCACCACGCTGTTTGCGTTGATGCGCCCCACACCTCGGCTCACCTCGCTAGCACACATCAGTAACAATCTCATTTACCGCCCCATTAATCACTCGAATTCTTGACACTGTGAGTGTGTGAGTGTGTGTGTGTGTGTGTCAGTGACAGTAAACCTTCTTTGCATTATAAAAGCACTCAGGCTGATGACTCAAAGTGAAAATGCAAGTCTAACATAAATTATTTGGCTGTGCTTATTTCCATTAAGTATATGGATGTGACCGATCCGGCCAATGTATTTCATTGATTACCTTAGATATGATCATAAAAGGAAGAGAGCAGGTCATGAATTATAGGAAAATATATCAGTCACGCAGCTAATGCTAAACCCCTGATAGCAATACGCGGTACAAAGTGGATGATGAACCTCCTCCAAATTCTTTAAATGATCTTGGCCAACCTTCAGTTTGTAAGTCTACACAATCGATGTGCACTCTTTGTCCATTTCTGTCCATCAAACACACGCCGGTACCGAGGCCAGCCCTGACCTCCCCGCACCCGTATGCTAATTTCGCTAATGGACCCCCTTTAGCTGACCAATGAGCCATTTTTAAAACCATTTGTCACACCTGGAACACTACTTCTTCCACTGCGGCGCTTCCTCATTTGAAACACTGTGTCGCCTTCTTGTCTAAGGGAGACTGGCTGAAGGCGATAACTAATCCACAACAAATAAGTGCATGCTGGAAGCTAGCAGCGACAGGACAGGAGCTCAGAACAAATGGCAATGAATAAAATCTCAAAGGCAACGAGGCAAATGGGAACAAAGCACATGAAATAGAAGACGGGAAAGGTACTAACCACCAGCTAGCTTTTAGGGTGTAGCTAGCTAGCTAACTAGCGCACTGTAGCTGGGCTTAGTGTAGTGATGATAACTGATTGCACCAAATAACCACTCAAATTTTTAAATGACGAGGGAGCAGTGACTCATGCTGAACACCAAAATGCCCCAAAATGATGATACACTCATCCTATCAAAAAGTATCACATTAGCATCAATGACATCTTTTACTTGAGTGGCTTCCTTTTAGCCCTATTTTAAAACCTCAGGGATGTGTGGTTCTCCACTTTAATCTGGATCTAATTTCACCTAGATTTGCACGCATACATAAAATAAAACATCTCAAGTCGAGCACAGTTCATTTCAGACACAAGGACACGCTCAAAATGTTTACGTGCATGTTTTTTTTTCCCTTCCCATTTCCAGGCCTGCAGTTTATCTCACTTTATATCGTGAAGAAAGTTGTTTTTGTGGGGGCACCGAAGTCAAAGACTGCATAACAGATGCAAAGCAAAAAAGAAAACAGAACAACTTTTTTGACACGGTTAAAACTAAAAAAGTTTATCTTACACGAGCACATTGGTATAACAAATTACAGATCAATAATTTAGATCAGTAATTTGGGGGATAATGCCAATTCTTTTCTTAAAAACGCATAAGAATCAAGCACAATTATTAAGGACTTGGAAAAAGTTCAAATCTTACGAGAATAAATTATTCCTTTCCATGCTAGATTTTATTGTGTGTCTCTATTACTTTCTCGAAAGAGGCATCGAGGCCAAATAATGAAGCTCCTTTAGTCGTGACTCTGCACCTGTGCTCTCTGCAGGAGCAATAACACCTAATGAGTGTGCGTGCGAGAGGCCATGAAATGAAAGTAATTACAGCGGGGAACGCTTTTCTTGTCTGCTCGCTTCCTCTCATCTCAGCTTTTCCGTGCTTCGATGCTTCTGCAGTGCGTTTTAGTTTACGTGAGCGCACGCGGGGCCCCGAGCTCTCTCTTGCTGGCTTGATTTTTTGTCAGAGCAGCTCACACTCTTCTAATTCCAATGAGGCTCCTTGAAACAACTGGAGTTACAGCAGGTCCGGAGAAAGGGAAGGGAAATATACTCGCTGCCGCACGGCTCACTAGAATGGAACTGAATCGAGTCACCGTACAGGAGACGTTCTTTGCCGTTCAATAAAAACACTCCGTCATATGTATATTCTTTATCCTCTGCGGAGAGAAATTAGTGGCGTACTGATGAGCCGAGAGAGGAGTTGAGACATTATTATGAATCACACTTTTGTTTTAGATAAATGGTTGCTGCAAAGAGGCAAAGACTGCAGAGACTTCAAGTAGGTTTCATTATAAATACATGAATAAATAAATCATCAGACAAGTGTGATCATGGAAAGAATCTTACTTAGATTTTTCCTCATCTTATGTACAATAAGCCTTTGTTTACAATTATTAAATTCTGCATGCAAGGACGGCGGGTTATCACATCTTATATCACCGGTCGCCATTCAATGTGTGACACCCCAAGGCTTGCACATGTTCTCCCCTCAATCATTCAAAATGTTCCTTCGCTTGCAGGTTTTCGACCTAGAGATGAACAGCAATATTTAACGGCGGCTCGGAAACGCCGTCAAATGGTCCTTGAGTGTCTGACAATAACCACAAAAGCTCCAGAGAGAGAGTGAGGCAGCAAGAATGGAAGATAAGAGGGTTAACAAAGAGGCTGTCACAAGACGGAGGCACTTTTTCATTGTCTGGAGCATTTAATGAGCAGGAATTAAACAATGACAGTATGTAATAACCTGCGAGCGGGCGAGTTGATACTTGGCTTGCTTCGGCGCACATACGGGGATGCTCATTTGCAGCTTTTAATAGACTTGAGGGGCTTAAAAAAAGTTGAGAAAACATCACACATTTATCACTGGCAAAGGCATAAACAGGATGATGCCTTTAATCGTATCATTTCCGCAAATAGTGGTGTTTACTCAACTGCAGATGGTGCAGGCGTCTCTTGGGGGGGGAGGCCTTTATTTGTACAAATCGCATTATCACTATACAATGCTTACCCGCTATTTTTGTGCTAACTGCAGATGTATTGAACAAAAAAAGTTAAACGCAACTGAATAGTCTCTTCTTTGCATACCACTAGGGAGGTTGAGGTCTAATTATTTCTTGATTAAAATAACTCTTTTGCAATTTCCTGCTCAATTTTAAAAGAGAATTGAACAAACGCATGCTAATGTCTGCTAGCTTAATGCTAGCGCACAATGCAAAATGCCTTAGATGGGCTAACGTTTCAGCTGAAGTCAGTTAAACTAGACCAGCTCACCACCAAAAAAAAAAAATGGATATAGCCAAATGGATGGTTAATTGGGGGCAGGGAATTAAGTGCTTACATTTGATATCAAAAGTGCTTTATTAGGAGGTCTGTTTCACTGTCACCATTTCGTGTTCCATTAGATTCTATTTTAGTCGACATTATGCCTTTGGTCCATTAACAAATGATAACTTTCTTAAGTGCTTTGAGTGCTTATGACTCATCAGTCTGCCATTTTAGTGGAATAAATTGCTCAACGACTGATTTTGATTCAACATCACAGACAACCACTCGATCAAAGTTTGTCTTAAATCTGGAGATGTAAAAAACCCAAAAAAAGTAATGTCCTGATATGACAATGTAAGAATGCTGATGCCGGTTTTCAGATATTAAGTGAAAAGTTGTTGGAAAAATAGATACCTAAAAACTCCACTCAAGTGCAATGACAAAGTTTTTGTCCTCGGTTACATCCCAACACCAGCCGCATTAAACGCTCCGGCAGTGTGTGAAATTCCTCGCGATGACATCACGTTACAAACGACTCACAAACAACCCCAGCTCGCCACAGTGCCTTGATGAGTCTCATCCTCCACGTTTGATGCTCGCTGAGCTCTAAAACGGCCTCCCTACGTTGGTCGCCCCGCACGCTAGCCGATTCCAATTAAATGCCGGCGGTAAATAATATCGCCGCGCCGCAGTGCTCGCATGGTGCAGGAGAACAGGGGAACAACAGGCCCCCATTGAGGAAACGTCTCATGTTGGGGCGGGTAATTTTCGCCGGGGAGTATGCTGGGAAAAAGACACAAGGAGATGATGGCTTGTCCTCCATTGTTGGGCTTGAAAAGTATGATTAGACTTAAAGAGAGGTTTGAAGCAGAGGAAAAAAAAACACTAAAGCCTCATCTGTTGCTCTCTGCGGGGAGTCCGAGAAGATTTGATGGACTCAATTTGAGTAGAAAATGACCAGTTGTGAGACGGTCGGGGGGCCGGCAAGAACATAAAAACGAAATGATACCAAACATTCATCCAGCTATGTTCCAGAAAGCAAAGATACAGGTTGAAAAAGAATCTGCCAATTTACGGCGAGTATCTAAAAAAAAAAACAAGTAGTTGTAGTAGCACAGCTTCATGACCTACAAGAAAACCTTTTGGTGTAAAAAAGCAGATGTTGGGGAATAGCATTAAAAGCTATGGACTTCAGCATTAATCAAATATGGATGCCATTTTTGTTGCCTCGCAGTAGAAAGTCAAAGGATGCAACAAAAACATTGTGACTGCAGCGCTGAAATGGGTCAAGCGGAGTGCAGTGGATGGGAGGTCTGAGAAAACGCTGGTTGTCCGGATACACAGCGCCCCCTACAGGACAATGGAAGATTATCACCTTGACGGAGCAAATCTTGCTTGAGGGGGAGGTGGTGGATCACACTAACAGGTTAAATGAAAACAGCATCGTGGAAAGTGTTTAGAGCGAATTTATGATTCACTCTTTTGGCCTCAAAAGGGAGAGCAAAATAATGGTCCGTGCATGAGCGCACTAAACGGTTGGCTGGTGTGAGCTCTGAGGCAGAGTCAGTGACTTTCTACTCCTGATAATCTGGATTAAAAGACTGTGGGACAGCAGCATTAAACACTGCTGCCTGGGCATCACACTCACACAAATACACACATAGTGTCAAATTTGATCCAGCAGTTTTCATACGCACTTGCGTCACAGTTCAAATCCTTTCGCAATCTACGAAAGGAGATTCCCGCTCTTGGGAATGTTTGACCGAGCATCCTGATTTGAGAACGTCATGGTTAAAAGTGGGCCTGCCCCGGTGGGCCTGAAATTTGATTGGATTTTGGGCAAGGGATGACATGTGTGAAACTGAGATGACTTTCCCATCCAATATTTTGCAAGGGAAGTTTCTTTTTTTTCTAGTTTCTTTTTTTACTTTATTAAACCCATCTGTTTGCTGCTACCATTTGATAATCTGTCTTCTATTTTAATCTATCATCTCAATCTGTGATTATTATTCTACAACATTCGTGTGCAGTGATTAAAAAAAAAAACGTTGCGCAGATAAAAAAAAGTTTGAATGGTGGCAAAGCATGCCATTGTTGCCACTGTACTAATCTGGGTATTAGTTGTCAAAGTAGGACTACACAACACAACACAAGAGAGCACAATGGATGGCGGGCGACAGGAGATGTGCCACAATATTGTCAAAAAGTCCAAATGAGAATCCATAGTGTTTACACTGGCACTGCAGGACTGAGGCGACCCCCCCCCACCCCTTGCAAAGAGGTCGGCATATCAGGCCAGCTGAGTGGGTCATTGATTATCTGTCAGTCGTGTGAGAGCTGAAGGCCCATTAAGTCGGGAGCGTCACAAAACATGATGACATGCATGCCAATGAATATGTGAAAAGACATTTCAAGCAAAAATAACAAATTGGTCATGGCTGCAAAAAATACCCCCCCCCCCCCATTTGGATTATTGAAGCAGGCATTTCTACAAACAGTAGGCGGAGTCATTAACATCAAGTGAAAGTGGAATTTCAAACAAAATCAACAAGACTAGTTCTAGAGAAACACAGAAGAGCATCACGGCAGACTAACAGCGTTTCCTTAAATAACTCATCACTCTCAATAAAAAAATGTCACTCCATCATCCTCAGCCTTCCATCTGTAGCAAAGCAAAACATTCTGGATTGATGGCAGTCTGTACATTGGCTGAGAGGCTGCAGGTGAAAAGCTGTTATCAGGCCAGGGCCGCAAGATTACTTCCAGCAGCTTGCCCTGCTGAAATCCTCCCAGGACACACACACACACACACACTTACACACACTGCATCCCATACCAACTCATCCTGATGTTGATAGACAGCCACACAATTGTTTTCTCTTTTGGCTCCGCTATATCTCACTTTGATTTGTCTATTCTTGATTTCCTCCAGGTCCAGCCTAAGTCAACAGCTTCGGGTCAACAATGTAAACTCACGAAAGAGCCTGCCGCTCTACTTGGAAGCATTCGTTCCCATTTATTTATTTTACGATTCGGTGTAGCCGCCACTTTGTTTATAAACGGCGGAGCTGCTCGTACCTGGCACGGATGCACAAAAGAGATTCGCATTGCGATGACCTCAACTTGACGTGGAAGAAATGTTGTCCCGTGCCTAGCTGCTCCCCCAGTAAGACAAAGCGGTGTGTTCAAGCTCTAGCTACTATTTGAGCAGGTCTAAGTGACTTGACAGAGTGGCTCCAGTAGCTCGCCTTAGGCTACCGGTGGATTGTACGAGCCATTTTGCAAGCAAAGGAGATAAACGCAGTCGGGTTGAAAGACAAAGAGCGGCGGTGGCTGCTGAGGTACTACCGTGGTGAAAGCGTGGGTCGGTTAATGGATGGGTCTTTCCCGCAGTAATTCAAGACAATGAGGAAGTAATGTGGAGTTGTTCTACAGAGCAAACGTGGGGAAGCGAGACAGATGTCGGGCACGGTAAAAAACGAAGCAAGCCACGACAACAGAAATGTGTGTAAGCTTCCAGCATTTTTGATATTTTATAATATATTTAGAAATTGGTTTTTCGCCCCCATATATTTATATAAATAAGAGTACATGAAACTCCTCGCCGAAGTTCAACATAGTTGCTTTGCTCCACAATGCCACCAAACTGTGCAATGAAATAATATTTTGGGCGTGAGCTCAAAATCAACAAACACCTACAATCGTTTCCGAATCGGCAATGACAAATCGGAAACATGATCACTACCCTGAAGCCTCAGCATAGTAATTCTGGATCCCAAGTGCGTCTGATAGTGTCCAAAGACTGAGCAGAAGGAAAAGACAGATCCCGTGCGAGACAAAAACTACAAAGTCAGACGGGAGAGGATTGGATGAAGGGCAGGACGGAGCCATACGGAGTGACACAGTTCAACAGACGGCGAGCTATGGGAACATTTGGAGAATACATGAGGCAGTTATGAACCTATTTGGTTTCTCCTACGGGGGCACCCGAGTGTCACTAATGGCCAAGCAGGGGCTGGTAAACACATTTCGGTGACGACGCGACACTGCCGGAAAAACAAATTAAACTCTCTTCTCTCATTTCACACGCTCTCAACCCCTTTCTCCCCACATCCCTCCATCACTCATTTCTTTTCCACCCCTCTGCTCAGCTCGCCTCTTTGCCGTCTGTCTTCTGCCTCGCCTTCATTTTGTCTTGCGGTCATTTAGCCCTCGTTTGTTCTGCCACTGGCTGAGGAAAATAAAAACAAGGCCATATGCGCGAGGAGAAGACGTGTTACTGCCCAGGACATGCCGGCTGCTTTAACAACATCACGGTGGGAAGGGAGATGCCGGATGGCTTCTGGCCGGGTGTTGGACATGTAGGCTAGTGTAATGAGGCTTGTGCGGACTCTTGTCCACAATGGACATCCGAGTTAACAGCTCAGAACTAGACAACACAGTGCACAATGGCGACATACAATTTAAGAAATGGTTTTATTGGCCTAACCAGTTTGATGTCAACAATATGTATTGTTGAAATACGATCGGATATTATTAAACAAGAAAAATAAAATATTTGGTAGGACTGCAACTGACAAGTATTTGAAATATCAATCTGTCAATTATTTTGTCGATTAATCGATTAATCGGCTAAAAAACTGGGGGGGTTTCAGTTTCCATCCCTTTCTTTAAAAACTGAACATTAATTTATGCTTTAATTGACTATCAAAAATCTTTATCCATTACATAATTGATTCATTGCCGATTAATCGTCGCACCTAGTGCATTTCTCGACAACATTACTGGAAAGTCTTCCGGGAGATCTCCTCCCAGCTCGACTAGATTGCCGTTCTTCTCTCGTCAAAACGTCTTGAGCGACGTTTTCAAGGCATGCCGTGTTTTCTCATTAGTGAGGCAACATTAAATCGGCCAATTTCCTGCACTTGCATACGTCTAATAGAAAAGAGCATATTAAAGCGATGCAGCGGGCACTTGGCTGCGGATTTCTTCACCTCAATCTAATTTAATCCATCCAGTAAACGCAGCACGGGTAGACTTTCCTCTTATCTTTGTTTACATAAAAGTAATGAAGTGGATGAAGCCTTGGGCCCAAAAGATTCATTCGGATTGATTGCGGCGCCAGATGTAAGGGAGCCGCGACACAAAGCGCAACGGCGCTACTTAGCATTACAAATTCCAATGGCTTGTGTGAGGGCTTTGTTTTGATTCCACATTTACACTCTTGCTCTCCATTCCATGTCCCCATTTTTTTTTCCCAATTTTTCCTCACCCGCTCTCCTCACATCACACCCCACTTGCATTCTGTTATCGGGAAAGGTGTTAGAAGAATTCGTTTAGCACTTACAGTGAGCAGTGTGTGTGTGTGTGCTACTACTGGGACTTAACACCGGTGTGAGAAGGGCATCACGGGTCGCAAATTTACTAAATACTTGAGAAAGTCTCCCTGACACAGCCAAGGGCAGCCATGTTGCTTTCAATTTCGAAATCCGCAGTTTACATCTCCAAACTTTTTTGTGAATAGTGTAAATTAGCGATTCCACTAGTCTCCGTCTATTCTCTTACTCGTATGCCTCCGACGGGGGGGAATAACAGAAGTGAAAACAATGAGCGTTATCACAACAGCCGCTGAATTCACAGAGATAAGAAAATTCATTAAGCGCTCGCGCGCTAATGACGCACGAGATGAAATTACGGCAAGGACAAAAGACAGCCTGAGCGACAGGAGCGGAGGGAGAGGAAGCCGAACGTGCGGGAGGAAATGTAACACCGGATTGTATCGTGGCATGCCGGCTCCGACGGGCCCGGCGACCTCTCGGAGTCGGAGAATTAAGGCGGGCCTCGGTCGCTTTGTCAACACTCTTGTCTCTTTGCTTTTGTTTTGCAGTTGGCCTCCCGCCGCCCTCCTCGTCTTCCCTGTCCGTCTGATATTTCTCGCCCTGGGGGAAATCGAGGTTGAAAGTCACGCGCGCATGCTTGCGGTCGCTCGGTCGGCTCGCCCCGCCAAGGTCGCTCCGAGCGTGCGACTCGGTTATTCCCGACTACTGTGCCGTCGAATATACTTGATGTGATTTTTACTTTGGTGGTGTACCGAGTAAAATGTGAGCCTTGGTTGCCAAACACTGCGTTGACTCATAACATTACGAAGCGGAGGTTGATCCTACTGTCCGAAAACAAACCGTGCGCGGTCAAGGTGATGCACTGCAAATTCATCTTTGCCGCACGAAACATAATCCAGATCACGCTTAACATTTTCTGCGACACGAGCGCACGCACATAGATATATATATAAGTACCATCTGGTGCCCATTCCGCGGCCCTCTGGCTTCCATGTTGGATTACCCCTACAGTATTTACCTCTTTGCAAATCCAGCCGGCGATCTCTGATAGGGGCCATCTGTAATCTGAAGGTTATATTTGCATCGGGTGTGTGTGTGCGCACATGTGGTAATTTGTCCCCCGCTCAGCGTTGGGATGGTATCATCTTGCCCGCGACATCTGTTCAACACGGGGCTGAGGGTTGCACGGTGGGGTAGTGGGACGAAACAGGCCGCGCAAATGCATCCAGACGCACTCAACACTGGTCATTAGGTTCCTACTGTTCACATCATTTTGACGGAAGCGTTACACTGTTCGAGGGGATGCCATGCGCATGATCGTGTCAGTTTTGTGCCACGATGAAATATGACAGAGCGCCGTGCCATTTCCTGCATGGCAAAGAGAGTGCCCATCTGGACGCGAGCGAGTGCTGTCCGGCCTCTTGTTGTTGTTCCATGCTGTTGCAATTTCCCATGTCGAGCCGCTACTCGTTTTCGCACCGCACAGGGTGAACGCGAAACTATTTGTTTAAACTACCGAGCTGAACAAGTAGAAAACCTGTGTTGTTTTTCTCAAACTCATTTTACAACGTTAGCGTTACAAATAAACACTTTACAGATAAAGATTGCAAAACAAAGCACTACAAGTGCAAAGAACTACACAGAAAATACAAAAACATACAGCGGAAACTCTCCGTAACTTCCGCTAACAACCCAGGCTAACATATGCTAAGATCTTCCAACAGTCAAGATGAACAGTACTGCATTACGTCATCATACTTCCTTAATACCAATTACTAGCCTACTTTCCTATTCGCCAGAGCAGAGAAGCTTTGTTGTCAGCGTTCTTATACTACCTGGTCAGTCCAGCAGCAACAACAACAAAAACAGAAAACCTCCTCCCCTCAAGCAAGCCGAACAGCTCAAAGGAAGCTGACAGAAAAGTAAAGACTGCCCTCTGCTGGCTAAAAGTATACTTGCTTACTGACAAGCATCTTTGCTAAAGGAATATTTTTTATGCATCTTTTTTGCTCTGATGCGGATTAGTAGATTATTTCAAATTAAATCTGATTAAAAAAGAATATATATAGTGTGATGTTTTCTGCGAGCGAAACATTTCAGTTATTATCTGACAACATCTCACATGCAGGCGCTGCTCCCTGCAGATACTTATGATCATTAGCACATGCGAGGCATAAAAAAGACATTTGTTCACATACACAAACGCCTTAGCGGCAATGTGAGAGTCAACAGGCATGACTGTGGCACATCTGGGACAGGCAGACTAATTTAGTTAAAAAACTAAATAAAAAAAGGTAGTTCAAATGTATGTCATATACATTTTGACTGACAAGAAGTAAATGAGGTCATGGCTAGAAAAGGTGTTACCGCAAATGCTGAAACGTGTTTTGCAACTGTAAAATCAAATACAAGTATGAGTTGCAGCCTTTCCACACCAAATTAAGGAGATGATGGAAAATTATAAAATCAAGTCTGAAACGTGACCAGACTGTAATTCTTTAATAATAGAATTGTGCATTTCCTGATTGGGCCACCAACCTGTTGCCAACCTGTCAGACTAATGAACCAAACTGTAATGAGTCATGAAATAATGATGATGAACAATGATTGTACATGTGTACACACGTATGACAATTTCATGACTATTTGTCTTAACTTCACATTGTAATATGTTGAGCTCTCCCCTCCGGTCCAAATTCCGATTCTTAGTGAGCACAAGTCAAAAAATCTCAGCCATATGGGCGTAACAAGATAAACACATATGATGGGTCAAAACGCTGATAAAGCCATTTTTTGTTTGATCACGGAACACGTGTGAGGGAACTCAAAACTTCCCCTCTCGTCCCTTTGCTCAACTCACTTCCCCCATCCTCACCTGAGATCCGACTCAGTGCCGATCGACACTTCCAACAGCATGACCCTGTCACGCGGCCTCTTCTTATGCTACGTCTTCTGTACAGGTAACATTTAACGGCATCGTACCATATAACGTTGTTTTTATACACAAGTTTGCCATCGTGTTGACAGTTGATATCCAGCCTGCTCGGACGGCCGCCAATACAAGCGCCACGATTGAGGACGGTAAACCTCATCGTAACTCAAGTGATATCGGCAATTTATTCTCAACGTGTCAGCTCAGAAAGCCGCATGTAGTAGTATATAGTTTCTTTTTTTTTCTCAGCACAAGGCACTCTCCCTGCTCTGCAGTTGACAGCCACACCGGCCTTCCCGGTGGCGGAGGGTCAGAAGGTCAGCCTGCGCTGCTGCGCACCGAGCTCACCGGCCTTTCACAACTGGCACTGGCAAAGAGAGGAGCAAAAGACGTGGAAGAAAGTGGCCAAGGGGGGCCAGCTCACCCTGAGCGAGCCACGGCAGAGTGGACTATACCGCTGCTTGGCACAAAGCAATCTAAGTCAGAGTGTCAGTTCCAGCCACGCCGTCTTTATCATCTCCCTTCATGCAACAGGTTGGTGGCCCAATCAGGAAATGCACAATTCTATTATTAAAGAATTACAGTCTGGTCACGTTTCAGACTTGATTTTATAATTTTCCATCATCTCCTTAATTTGGTGTGGAAAGGCTGCAACTCATACTTGTATTTGATTTTACAGTTGCAAAACACGTTTCAGCATTTGCGGTAACACCTTTTCTAGCCATGACCTCATTTACTTCTTGTCAGTCAAAATGTATATGACATACATTTGAACTACCTTTTTTTATTTGAACCATTTATTTCTTTTTATAGCAAATATCGGAATAGCTGCCTTGGCTCTCTCTCTTTTGGCCTTGATAATGAATGTCGCCGTCATGTTTTGGCTGGGATGGCAAGGACTTAGAGACAAGAGATGCGCTGCTAGCACGGGAGCTAAAGGTACAATTTAGCATAACCGAGAATAATTTCAAAAAGAAAAAAAAGGCAATATATGGAATATACTTTTTTTTTTTACAAGGTTTACCAAGAGCCATAAAGGAAGCAAAGTAAGGAGCAAAAGTTTTTATTATTTTTTTTTTTTTTTCACATACAGTTAAAGTGGAAGAACCCAAAACTGTGTTTTGACTAGTTCGGCTACACAGAACAGATTACAAAAAAAAAAAAAGAGGCTTCTTCCACTTTAATGTATGTGTTGAAATTGTATTTTCATTTTAATGTAAATATTTTCACTATGGTTTTATTTAAAAAAAATTCTTAAAATACACATCCCTGTGAAAATGCCAAGGTTGTGTGACAAAAAAATGGGACCAAGACAAATTATTTAAAACTTATTTATGTATTTATTTACACCACAGCGGAGGTCTTCCTCACACGGTGACTGACGGACACGTGTACATGAATTACTCAAGCACCAACCTGGCCTACACAGATCTGGATCCTACGAGTGTGACTGCGGACAGCACCTACTCAGTTCTGCCATGAATTGAATCTGATTAAGCCGATAGATTAGATGAATGGGAACTCTAACTTATACAATCACTTGTTGACTAACTACTGTCCACAAGTTGTGGTTAGCGGAAGAACACACCGCAAGCATTTTGAAATAACACGTAGGCCCGCGGTTTCCAAAAGCCTGAGAACTTACTGTTTTGGTGGGAAATGCTGACGCCATGTAAAAATAAAAAGCTAGATGACTAACTTGAGAACTTTTTTCAGTTTCTTTTGGTGGATTATCGTCAGACAAAGATTGAGACTTCCAATGAAGCTCACAAACTTCTGCTTGCAAAACTTCTTCTTTTCTGTGTATACGTGATGCAGGAAGTCAGATTGGCGCAATTCAGTCTACGTTTAAAAAAAAAATAAAATAAATAAAAAGCAGTTGCTCTGGTCAGGAGCAGCTGGGCTTTCTCTGCTACTATTACAAACACAACTCTCGTCTTAAATTGAATTAATTCAGTCCCAGAAGTCTAATCTCTTTAATTGATAGCGTCTCTCTTGGCTGCCTGCAGTTCATGTGGACGGTGGTCCAATCAGCTTTCAGCCTTTCTGTGTTGTCGTGTCATCCGAATCTCTGCAGGGTCTTCAAAATCAGGAATGTTTATCCGATCTAACTTATCAGACTGTTTTTTTAACCTAACAAATTTCAAAATTGTTTTCACATGGCCACAGAAGAAGAGTCGCCGATGATGTAGTGGTCTGAGTTCGGTCCAAGCACAGTTGTTCCAGTTCCCACTCTGACGGTGTGGATGTGAGCGTGGAAGGTTGTCTGTCTATATGTGCCTTGTGATTAGCTAACGACAAGTCCAGGCTGCAGACCTCCAATGACTCGGAGTCAGACGGGATGGGCCCGCCCCAGGACAAGCAGTCCAGAAAATAGCTGTACGGCTTGGGTAGACAACACAGGACCTCCCGGCGTAACCCAAGCCGTCACTTGGGTGTGTTCGAGTCAGTTGAGATCTGGCTGGATGACCTCATCGGGAAATCTCTGGCTCTGGTGCCGACTGTCTAAAGATATCTGTGAGGTAACGGTGTGGGAGCAGCTCTCGCCCCTGGCCAGTGTCTTGATGTGAGCCATGATGAACCGTCGAAATTTGCGAGTGGCAAAACAGTACACCACCGGATCCAGAATGCAGTTGAGGCCCATGAGAAGCAATGTGATCTGATGCGCATCATTGAGCATCTGCACGGTCTCGCCATCCCAGTCCACGTGGCCCCATCCCTTTTGGATCTGCAGCACCGCCAAGGTCCAGAAGCCTTGGACTACGTGATGAGGCAGGAAGCACAGGACGAATACACCGACCACCGCCATGAGCATCTGCACAGCCCTGCGTTTCACCCCAGTGGGCCTCCTGGATGAGAGTGTCATAGTGGACTTCCTGGATAAAATCGTTCCGGACTTGAGCTCGGACTGAGGAGCGTCTTGGGAAAACAAAGCTCGGGCGATGAGAAGGTTACACACCACCACCAGTGCGAAAACGACAAAAAACAGTCCGATGATTGCGAAATGCGTGGCGGCCACAGCCCTTTTGGATGAGTCGTCCCCGTTGTGGTAGCCCTCGAAGCAGCGGGTGACGTTCCCGTCCTGGTTGGTGCCCGGGTTGGCCAGAAAGGGAATAGCCATGGAGATGGTCGCCAACCAGATGACCACGCAAACGACAATTCCGCGGCGCCTGTGGTCTGACGAGGCCGCGTCTAGAGGCCGGGTGACCGCCCAGTACCGGTTGACGCTGATGGCGCAAAGGAAGAGGATGGAGCAGTAGGTGTTGATGAAGAACAAGGAGCCGGTCAGTCGGCACAGGAAGTCTTTGTAGACCCACGTGCCTTGGCGGCTGTAATAACCGATCCAGAAGGGGAGGGCGCAAACAAAAAGGAGATCGGCGATGGTCAGGTTGGTCATGTAGATCCGAATTTCCCCCATGGCTTTAGCTTCCCGAAGGCAGCGCAGCACAAAGAGCACATAAATGTTGGCAAAGAGGCCCACGATGAAGATGATGCCATAGGCGGCGGGGAAAAGCTGATAACGAAAAGGCGAGTCCAGGAAGTTGGAGTCATTGCTAGCTGTAAAGCGCAGAGTGGTGACTCTCGCTGGGATTTCTGTAGTGGGGATCTCCATTTCTATCTACAGGAGACAAGACATCAATCAATCAGATATTCGACACATCGAGCAAATTTTGAAGGAAGTCTCGAGAAACAGATGAATTTGAATTCCAATTCATCCTCACCTTTCAAAGCCCAAACAGAAAGGGAGGTGTAACGAATCCTAATCGCGTTTTATCACTGAGCTCCACTTGGTGTGATTTTCACAACGGGTCTGTGATTACGTAACCGGCGCACGTCAGAGCAAACTTAAGATGAGACACGAGAAGTGAAGAAATTCGTTAAAAAGGAAGTTTTACCATGGTTTCTTGCATGTGGCCCCAGTTGTGTCTGCTCGCCCTTCAACTGTGAACGAAAGTGAGAACGTGTGAAGCGGAAGCCAAGAGTTTTTGTTTATCTTGATAAAAATCAGTGAGTCAAGGCGCAAATATCTTACATTGATATATGGGGGAGAAAGAAATCTGATTGCGCAATTATGTCTGCTTCTGGTTAAAGATCTAAAAGCGTGCATTAGCTAAATCGTTTTTCTCTTGTAGAAGTTTTCTAACGCTAGAAAAACTGCCAGATGTTAGCTGTTAAATATCAAATGTAATCAAATTTACTCAAATCCAAATGTACATTATTTCTTGACAAGTAATCTGATTTTAAAGCACACAAAAAAAAAAAGATGTAGAAAACCGTCCACGGCTGCTGACTTACCCTCACTTGGTCTGTCTTCTCTGTGTGTTATCGGCGTGTCTGGAAGTGTCGGTCAAAGACAAGGCGAGCGTCGACTATCATAAAGAGGGAGGTGCAAAATGTCTTCTTGGGAAATCCCACATTGGTGCAACGACCAAATTGAAGAAGACACGCCCATGCTGGAGACATCTGGGGGTTTTACTCTGACTTCACATTCAAGTATGGCTTTTAATTTTATTGATGTCCACATTCCCCGATATCAGAGATTTCCCGGACGTTACGCTTATTTGAAATGTGATTGCTCTACGGAACCCATAACTATTTAAATCATTGAGATGAACAAGTTAGTACATGTAGTATCCAAGTGTGAAGAAAGCAAAGGTAGGTCTGGCTGCTCATGAAAAATTGATACAAACACAAATTTCAAATACATTGTTTTTAAATCAAGAACATGCTAAATAGGACTGAGAAAAAAAAAAAAAAAAAAGAGTCCTGCGAATGATCATGACTAGAATGAAAATGATTAGAGAAGCTTGTTGATAAGAGTAGTTTGTGTGTTTTTGTTGTTTTTGAAAACTTTAGGGAAATAAAGTTTGTGTTGCAACACTTCCCTATTTGGTGTCATTTGACTACTTGGTTTTTTTATACACTTAAAAAAAAAAAAAAAAAATCAGGAAGTTTGCAATGTCCCTCACTTTTCCAGGCACTTTTAAAAGGTCGTATAACACTCACCTTTGACTCGTGTCCGTCCGTTTTATTGGAAACAAAGTTAATCTTTTTTTGATATTGAACAAATGCGTCCCAAATGAACACCTAATCTCCAGCATTTGAATATCTATTATTTATTTAATTATGTGTTTATTAAATTATTGATGTTAGTGGATCTTTATGGAAGTGGAATGGGCGGTTGAAAGGGAAAGTGATTGTTGTTTTAGAACCACAAGAGGTCAGGCTAGGCCTGCTAAAGGAGGACTCCATCCTTAGCTGCATGAGTCTGCAGTCCTTTCTCCTCTGTGAACCGCAATGTAAAGCTTTTATTGGGGCAATTAGCTTGGCAATCAAACTAGGAAAACAACATGGTGGCCGTGCATGAAGACAAAGGCCAATGAAAATACAAGGAAAGAGAACTTGGGGGATTTTTTTTTTGTTGGGGGCAGTTGTATTATATCAATTCTCGTTTTAAGAATTTAGAAATGTAAATTCAATAAACTGTGATGGCCTGGAATGCTGCACGCTGTTTCCTCCCATGTATCAGCCCACATATTCAGAGATGGCAAGAGGCGAGCTGCCAAGACCTTAACAGCTCTTTTATGGGCGAGCTTACATTTGCTTTAAAAGAGCTGTGTAGTCAGAAGTCAGGCATTCCTCTAGGAGACAGGAAGGGAGGGAGCCAAATGTGCACAACCCTCTATAATCCCATTAACACTTTTTTTTTTTCCTCTCCTTGCCACCCCGCCCTTTATGACACGGGAGACAAAATGGGTGCAATGATGAAGCTTTGCACCAACATGTCACCTGGCACAGCGCTCCAGTGTAAGATCTCTCTCAGGGAGATTTACTGCATGCCAGAGGCGTAGTTTGAGGAATGTCCCCCCACAGTGAGAAATAGTCGAGTATGGGAGGGTGAACTTTACAGGCAGGGACATCTGTACTTCAAAATAAGATGAGACTTGACATGATGTTTTGTTTTTGAGTTTCAGTCTATCAAAGCTCGTTGGATATTTCTGTCCTTTGAGACTTTTAGTGACGTTTAGAATGAAAATCTTGGGGATGTCACATGACCAAACCGTTATTGGTCATAACCTGAGCCTGGCCTGTGCAACTGTGATGTCATTTTCATTTGACAGCAAGTGTCAAAATGGCTGGCCCTGAAATGGGGAGGGGGGGGGGGGGTGTTGTGTGTGTGTGTGTGGGGGGGGGGGGGGGTTGCAGATGAATTCATATTGTAATACATAGATTATATTTAGTACACAGTAGTGATGGAATTATGGAATTGATGGGCTTGCACTGGAGAACATTTTTTCATATGTTTGAAGTTCCACCCTTCCGCCAACACATGGCGCTGTGGTGAAAAAGCTCATATTTATCTTTACGGTATGTATTTCATAGCTAATACAATTCAACTTTGAAATGAACATGTATAGTTATATCCTTATTTGGTGTATTTTGTAAGTGAATTTGACAGCCACATCTCCATTCTTTTCTCTTCCCAAGAGGATGCAGAACCCGTAAAAATGATTAATGATTTTTCCCAGTAACTGGTACACACTTATAATGTAGCCTGCCATTTTTTTTTTTCCAACCTTTAAAAACACATGAAGCATATTTTAAAAATGGACAAAACCCAAGAATTTCTATTTAAATGTCATCCATTTTTACCTCCATAATAAGACCGTAGCACGAGAGCAACAATGCATTCAGACTGAAGAGACGCCAAACCAGTGATGCACACAATGCTGGTCGCCTTAGGATAAGTGCATGTTTCCCCACACGACATGCTGCCCCACATTTGGACTCATCTGGGTTATATGTGTTTAAATACCGCCCATAACCCGCTCTGGGAGGACAGTGAATTAAGCACATTAATCCGCATGCTCGCTGTTAAAAGAACACAAAGTAGTAAAGCTACATAAGCCGTGTCGTAGCGTTTCAATTCTCCCCTCGCTGTAAATATGATGTCGTCATACTATCGTCGGGTGACGACCCCCCCCCCCCCCCGCTGGACCCTTGTACTATTGATCGTGTGTGATTTCAGAGATGTGCACAGGATTATGCAGATTAGTCTGCTGCTGCAATTGTTTGCAATTGCGTCCGGATAAGATAAAGAAAATGACTCCTGTGTGAAACACAAGAAAATAAAGAGAAGCAGAGGCATGTGCGTGCTCTCGACAAATTCTTTTTGGAGTTGATTTTCGTGGCTGGTAAAGGGATGTTTGCAATTAGGAAGGATGTTGACTGGATTGCGAGCTCTTCCTGAATCAGGTGGGCCTGACAGTAAAGAGTGGAAGGCGGACTGTTCTGGAAAACATGTGTTGGCGCTTTGCATCGTGTATTTGCGTTTATGTCGTTTGATATATGGACGCCAATTCCCCACATGACAGAAACATGCTTGTGAACGTTCCCCGGAAGGATGAAACATGACAGATATGAAAATAGCAAAGTATATCTCAACTTGTGCAGTGGAATTGCTAAAGATGCCGGGCAGACAATTCAAGATTTGACATTTTAATGACATATGCATGATTCTGGACTCATTATTTTTCTATGGGGAACATTTGTTTCATAATCAGAACTTGGTGTTCTTGTTATATGGTGTCTGCTATGTCAAAAATGTAAAAACAGACTCACATTTTGCCACGCTTTCCAAGCTTGTGCGTCATTGCTCGGTTCACACCGGCATCCCAAAGATTGCACTTCTATGTTGACTTCTTTGGTATCTTCAACACCTGTAGAAAGACTTTTTATTTTTATTTCAACACAACAATCTCCTAAACCTTTGGGGGGAATGGTTACAAATAATACGAGTGTGTAAACAGTGCAGCCAGGAGAAATACCATTGGGAAAAGATAAATACAATTCCATGGAACAGATATAAAAATGTTTTCAATGTAGGTCAGTGCTTCAGATAGTATTCATGCCTTGCAGAGGCCTTCCTGTCCCTGACTGCTTACCACTACTACAAATACATATGTGCAATGCAGTCTATCATTACATTTCTGCAGCCCTGTTATTCCTCATAACAGTAGATTTAAGTAGAGAGGGGAGCTTAAAAAGAGATTGTTCTTAATCTTGACATCAACTGCATTACCAAATGCTGTTTTGATGCAGTTGCAGATGCCCTTGTGACTTTATAGTGCACAGAATAGACATTTTGATCGTGCCACAACTTGCTCCTGTGCAGCATTGTGCCTGTACGAGAGGAAATATGCCACATTGGCTGTGCTCACCCGCCTGACTCGCTCTTGTATGCGTATGCGGAGGAACAAGAAGGCGGGGTGGAGAGGCGGGACCTCGCAGCCGGGGAAGGGCGTTCTCTTTGCGGTCAGAGCGGGCAGAGCCATCCCGAGGGGTGGGTCCTGCTCCGGCAACAGGAGGAGAGAAAAAAAAGGAAAACCCACCTTTGTCATTGTTGGGACGCGGTGGAATGTGATGGTTTGATCTCGAACGGACTCGGGAAGGGGATATCCGAGAGAAAAGGGCCGCTGATTTAAGGGGAAAGGGAAAGGTGGAATAGGCTCCGTAAGGCAATCAGAAAGCGGGATGAACTTGTCTTCTCCTCCGCGGCCGCAGTGAGGGCGACCGGGGCCGCGTGAGCAAAACTCCAGCCGCCGGTGGCAGCTTTTTGTGGATTTATTGCTGTCTCTTCCCGATTTACAACGGAACACATTTTGAGGTACGGCTATATGTCCCGTTTTCATGTTTGTGTGGCCGGACATAAGCTAACATGAGCCGGGGCGGCACAAGTGTTTCAACTGCGGCAAGTTTCCCCCCCTCCAACCCTCTTCTCCCTCCTCCGCTCGATTTTAGCCCAAAAAATGCTCAGGTGTTTCAATGTATCTTCGACGCGACAAGAAATGTCACTACACAACAGTTTTAACCGACATTTGGCGGTGTGTTTGTCATATTTATAGCTATTTTAAAAGGTCTCACCGGGCCACGACGACGACGACAGGTCTCTCGGCTGAAGTTGAGAATCTCCGCGAACATGAACATGCCACAGCTGCCTGTAGTCACTGCCAAATTGCGTCCAGGAAACCGCTTAAGAATCTGTATTTCTTTAAAAAAATATATTTTAACAATTTATTTTTTGCTTGCCATCTGTTCTTTTTTCTTTTCTTTTTTTTTTTTTTTTTTTTCTTTTTTTTTTTTTTTTGCTTGTTAAAAAAAAAAAAAAGTAAATTGGTGTGGCAGTAAGCTAGCAACAGAGAGACTTTGTACCCGAACCAACCAAGTGATTGTTTGGGCTTCTCTTCCGTTCAATACAATCCAAATAACTTTAAAACACGTTTAACTCTCCGAAATGTGTTTTTTTGTCTTCTAAAAGTGTGTTAATTGAAAGTACTGGCTTAATTATATAAATCACAGCAGGTAGCTGTCACACAGCAGGGCAGGCATCTCGTTGGGCAGCAAAAAAAAAAAAAAAAAAAATTAATACCTTTTGGATTTTTTATTCGGCCTTGGAGACAGTATCCGTTATCATAAAACGTGACTTTTATTTTTATAGCATATGTTATCTCAAGGTACATTTTGTGGATTAGGACAAGATCTACCAGAAACTTAAATAATATATTTGAAACATTTGAGAAGTCCACTTTAACAGGTTGCAAACTTTAGCTAATACAAAGTCTCTTTATGGAGTGTTTCAAGTTGTTTATTGTTAAAGTTAAAGTCCCACTAAACAAAACAAAGACATTGTATTCAAAACAACCACATAACTTCTACTAGCGTAATGCTAACAGTGCAAAACTCCATAGAAAATCTAAGGATTAGCATCGATGTTGCTGTTATTACAATTTAAGCAATGGATGTTTATGCTTTAACAAACACACACACATGTTTGTGTTCATTGCATGTGTTGTGCTATAGTGCATGCACTGACCCGAGGTGGCTAAAGGCAAAACAGTGCAATGTGTGTCCTGTACTACCAATAGAGCAGTGTGTCAACGGTAGAATTGGTAGTTGTCCTGGCTGGAAGAATAATCTGCCAGGTGGGGCTCATAAAAAAAAAAAAAAAAAAAGCAGCACAGGGAGCGACTGAGGTGGTGGGAACTTGCCTTGACCTGTTTGCAACATGAAGGTGAGCAAGAAGAAGGAAAAACATTACCAAAGACTTTCTGGAAAGGCGGGTTGTTGTTCACACCTGCTGAGACACGGCTTTGAAGCCGTGCAAATCTGCACGTATGTGTTGATATATTTGCACGTGTGTGCGAAAAAAGGTTTTTGGTTACTTGCTCCCTGGGATGGTTTATTACATGTGGAGGTTTTGAAGTTTAAGATGTAACATATAAGGCAAAATGATCCAGTCTTAGGAATTTGTGTTCTAACTTTCGGCTCGATTCAACTCTTATGAATCACAATGACCTCAGTGAGTGAAAATCTTCACACCCATCTCGGAATATCCTTTCACACAGACTGTGTCCTGCCTCTCTTTTGGCTCTGATACTATCAATACATTTCATGGTTGACTCGCCCCTTCCCCCAACTCCATTCTGTGTCTTCGCATTCGAACCGTCCTCATTGGAAATTTGGATTGAATTCTGAATAGTCTTTGTACTTGGAGATTTAGTAGCGATAGTTTCCTTGAATGAACTTGTCTTGTTTGACCGAGAAGACAAATAGTTTGGACCACATCCTGGTTGAGAAGTTCTTTCTAATCATACCTCTCCCTCTTCTCTAAACCATCCCTTGCGTGATTGGTTTTCCACTCGCCCCATGACGGCCCCACAAAACTAGCAAGCATGGCCTGCTTTGGGTGAAACCAAAAACTAATCATTAGGGGTGTCCAATAAGTGTAATTATCAGCCTAGGCTTTCGACCTGAGGGATTAAACAGTGGCTAGATGACCGTTCCTGGGGATTAAATAAAAAGTATTGAGGCTTTCTGTTAGGAGAATCAAACCACCGGGAATATATCCAACCGGGCTTGTCAGCGGTAGCGTTCCGGCCAATCCGCACATCAAGTTTTATTCACAGAGCCCCCTGCTGTTAGTAAAGCATGGTAACATTAGTGTGGAATTACATCTGACGTCAAGTTACGCAAGTGCGTTAAAACGGCTTGGATTTTTTTTTTTTAGCCGGAAATTATTACGGTAAAACAGGTGACTAATAAAACAAGCGGCGGTATCAGAGTAGTTCCGGAATAAATGTGCAAAGGTCAGTTGATTCTCAAAGCACATGCGGCGTAACCGTGATATTAAATGCAATGGATAGCGCATGAAGAATTAGGACCGGATGGTGCCGATTATATTTAGTGGTGGACCCGCTTTTAGGCCTGCTAAACATTCTCGCCCCGGAATAGAACGGCACTGTACATTGAGTGGGATTTTACGCATTACAAAAAAAGCTTCCTCTTGAAATAGCAGCCAGAGAAAACTCGTATTCGAGCCTCCCACGACTGTGTGTCCTTTTCCAAGTGTGTGTTTTGTGATAATGCCATTAATGGGCTCAGTATCCGGGACGGAGGCTGTTGACAATGTGCAGGACAGCTGGAGTCATTGTCCATTAGCGGATCTGCCGGGAGATAAAAATGATTTGGATGTACAGCTTTGAATTTTTTTTAAGCTATTCTGACTTTTTGTATTAAGTGATAAAGATGGCTGTTTTGGAAACGTGTCGTCACTGACCGACGTGTTTCAACAGTGTCCCATTTCTGCCATTGCTACTGAGGAATTTGTCCTTTGACTCCCAGCAACAATTAAAATATGACCTACATACTTTATATCTGCTACACCCTCATCGAGTTCTTTATCAGCGATCGACCGTGACACTCTTGTGATTGCACTTGAACTCTGTGTACCATTGCGAGAGTATCTGTCTATGCCAAAGCAATTTTTGAAAGATTCTGCTCCCGGCCGTTGTACGTCAGTCATCAGGTTCTAAGAGCTAAGATGTCAGTCACTCAGCAAACAGTTCATGAGTACATTTCAGATCTGAGATTTCACATACTGGCACACCCACAAAGCTCATTCCAGAAAATTGTCTTTGCGTACTGGCCATTTAAGAATCCCATGTTGAAGCTGGACAACTCTCTCGCGTGTGTGAGGGTGAATGAAGCCCCTTTCGTTAGACCCACTAAAGCATGCCAACAACTTCCTCATTACGGGCAAAGCCGGTGGGCCCGTTTTGGTCCAATGGAGGCCTTCCTGCTGGAACCCAGGCAAGAACTCCATCGTGAAGATCTGCATTGATGAAGTTGAAATCTTCTTTAATTTGAATAGATTTTGTTTTAATTGAACTCACTGAAGGTTTGCCAAACTTCACTGCAGGCTAATTATTGCTATGCGCTTCAGACCTCCGCCGCAGATCTGCTGACTATTCTGAGTCATCAAGTTTAAGGAAAATCATTTGAAGCTTTCATTTGAAACTCGAAACTACTGACACGCCACCTCAATTGCTGCTTAAGGGGAAAATCCTTCAGTTCCACCGGGTGACACGCAAGCTAGCTTGTCAACTTAGCAATTATTTGAAAGACATCTGCTTTCCTTTTTGATTCAGGAATTCTCCTTCGCTTTTGAATTTTTCAATGGGTGTGGCATCAAGGAAGAAGCCAGATAGGTCAAGAGAGGAGATAAGATCTTATTGTTAAACCTTGGTGGAGGTCTTTTGATCGAGATGATAGCGGAAAGGTAGCACGAGAACAAATTTACGAGCCAAAGGTTTCGCATAATTCATTGCCGTTTTGACGCCACTTGGCACTTAACGGATGTCTTCCATACTTTGATACCCCCATTTTGTGTGAATTATTCACAAGGATGTAACGACAATCCGAGCCAAGCTTCCAAACTGCTTCCTAATGCCATAATTCAGGTAATTTATGAACACCAGTTGCCCCACGTTGTCTTCCACAAGGCTGCTCTTCCGTGGTCCATGTGAAGGTTCGTGAACTATCGCGTGTAACCTTAGAACATCATCATCTGGTCTTCGTTTAGCTTCCATCAGAGAACAACGATTAAGTCAGTGTCAAGTCCAAAGATGCTACGCTACAATGTCCTTCATTATTTATGGGTGTGTTAGCTAATCATTAGCATGTATAGCTTCTGTTGGTCTAATATCTTTCAAACAGTCATAATGTGTAGTTGCTGATCAAATTTTGTTCACTCGGAACGCAGTGGCGAGGTTCCTTCCGGCCATTTTATCTTCACACGCGTGACTCGTTGTTTTGCTGAGCCCAAATAAGAAAGTACCTTGATCTCTAGTTTTCGCTCTGATACCGGCCGGGCAGGCTACCTTGTTTATGGTTCGAGGGAAAGAAGGAAATGGTTTTCAAAAGCATGTAGGAGGCACAGTGAGCCAACACGCAGGGAGGTGAGAAAGACGGGATGTGGGCGCTACATTTCTTATGAATTTTTTTGGGACTTTTTTTACATGTGCTTGAATTGACCTTACAGAAATAGAGCCCCCACCATACTACCCCGCTTTCCTCGCCTACTTGGCCAAGGAGTATTTTTGGACATTAATGAAAAGAAATCCGAACTACCTACCCTGAAAAGCCGCGTCTGGGTCAGCTGGGTGGAAACTTGCCTTACTAATGTTCTTAACATTGTCTGTGTGATCCTTGTGTTGTTAAATGTGCGTGCTTTCAGTGAACTGTACAGCGCAGGAATGTTGTGGGTTTGGGGGGGGGACTGGGTAGGCTTTGGACCTAACAGGGCTATATCTTCTAAGGAGAGGTGAGGTGGGGGTGGGCTAGGCGGGGTGTTCAGGAGCATATTTGGCATATTTCAGGAGCCATTCCAGTCTGGTTCAAGGTGCATTCTTCTTGAAGAGTGACCAAGCTGACAGACCAGAGAGGGAATGAACGTCACGCTCTCATTGTGATCCTGATGAGGATTCAGACTAAATCACTAAGACTTCAAATCTCAAATTCTAGTATAGCGTGCAGTGTACTTTGAGATAACCAACCATCTGTCCTCCAACGATCAAAAGCCTCTTTACAAAAACCTGACAATTTGGTAACAAAGTAGATTTGACTTTAGACCAGCTCGGAGCAGGTCTAATTTGCGGCGTAACGCATTAGAATCTTTTGAGCCATGATACTGAATAATCAGTAAGTTGCTTAGTATAAATTATATCAGAAAGGAAAGCAGTGGGACTGATTAGTAGGCACACAAGGAGAAGATATGATCAATGACATTATTGATCAGATTGTCAGATTGACTCTACAGCTAAGCTCAAAATACATATCGGATTGGTGGGAAGTCTAAGTAAAATTAGGTTAAATAAATCCCCTTGTGCCACCTACAGTGGCCCAACATGTACTAAACGTCAGTAACATCCATAAATGGCAACATGTTCTTCACCCAGCAGCTGCTTTTGTAAGTCTTGGATACCACGTTTACCATTTTGATTGTTTTTCTACCCAGTACTATAATATCTCTCCTTCAACATCCCCTCCCATGACTACAGTTACTGCTTCGCTCCTCCAGGATTTATGAGGCTTTAGTCTGTTATTTGCAGTCAATTGGCCACTGACTGACGCGACAGCGGTTGGCAGGAGTTTATTGTGGAAGTCAGAACTGGTGCAGGGCTCAGCAGAAGTCGAGTTCATCCAGAGGTCCATGAATCAGTGTTTAAGGACACTCTGATGAGTGACACACTTGACTGTACAGATCTGAAGCTTTTGAATATTTTGTATTGTATGATGGAAACCACTAAGTGACATTCTCACAAGTGGTAGCCATTAATAAATGATCAAATAATGCTGTTTTTTTTTTTGTTTGGGGTGGATGCCTTTTGTCCTCAAGCGCTGTATCAAAGTACATTGGTTTGTCTGATGTCTTCATCTTTTGATCTCCAAGGAAAACTATAAGGCAAGTGTGGCACATCTAATTCCTTTGAATGGAAACTCATAAAAATGACTCCAAACAGCATGTTTGTGGCGACTGAGCACTTTTACTTCTCCTCAGGGTTGTTGTCACGTCTCTAAATATGACATTTAATGTTTTGTTAAGTTTATTTATAAAAAGAAAACAAGGAAGCTGAAGCTATGTGCTAGCTAGCTTAATGCTAACCCCCAATCAAAATGCCATAGACCAGGGGTCTCAAACTCCAGTCCTCGGGGTTTGGGTTGGGGTTAGGGTTAGGGTTAGCGAACGTGAGGATGAACCGATCATTTGAATCAGGTGTGTTTAACGAGGGAAACTTGGAAAACATGTAGGAATGCGGCCCCCGAGGACTGGAGTTTGAGACCCCTGCCATAGATGGATATCAATCTCATTGATTGTTAGAAGGGAGCCTGTGATTGGATCAATGACTGGCGATAGTTTCATTATCCCTGTGTGACTTCCAAAACTTGGACCTTCACACGGGCTTCATGAGTTTTGAGATAAGTTAGGTGAACCGTACAAGGGGAAACGCAACACTCTGGTCCAGGTTTTGGATCTACAGGGGCGGTTATCAAAATAAAATTCCTTTTGCAGATTATTTTACTTGTGATCAGCAAATATACATGTTTTCAGAGAGAAGAATGTTGGGTCGCCATCGCAACCTGGCTATTAATCACTTCCCCTGTCTTTTGCTCGGCTACTGCTTTGTCGTTTGTTATTTTTTTTATCTTCACCTCTTTGTGGACCCTGAACATTTCTCCGGTTTTCATGGAATTGTCAAGCAGGTCAATCCAGTTAACAAGTTCAAACAGAAATGGGAACAAAAATAATTCCAATTATTTCCAATCTAAATTCTGAATGGGCTAACTTTACGCATCAGCCGTTTGATTTGTCTCGTCCAAACGACAAAAAGACAGACAGTCTTGTGCGAGTCATAATGACGTGACAGCAAGTGTCTGAGGACTGTTTTCTCCAGCAACAGTTTATCTTGGACGCTTAGAGGACGGTTGTCTGGCAGACCCAAAACCACAGCGCAAACAGCTCATCAATGGCTCACGAGACAACAGCCTCAAGCAGTTAACAGCGCTTCAAAACGGCAACACAATAAAATGACTCAGAATAAATATTCTTCTCTTCCTTTTCATAATAGCGCCCTTATATAGTTTGAGATGCTTATAGATGGATTTAAAAATCAATTTTCTTCTTTCTTCATTCCTCCATTGGCCCATTTCTCGGTATGCCTCGATCACTGTGGTGCAGATGCTAGCAGACCAGAACCGCTCGGCTATTTCCAGCGCTTCGTTTCTGCTTTGTTATTTTTTAATGATTGTGTTATTTTGGTTTCATCCAATTGTTTCTCGTAACATGCCATTAGTGCTTTTGAAGCTCATTCTCACGATAGAACCAACGAGGCCAATAGCTACGGCAGCTAAAGAATGCGCTGGGTTTGTCTTTTGTATTCGCAATTCCAAAGTTGAGTAAGTCTCTTCTGTGATTGTATGAAAGTCAGGTATTGTTTGTTAGTCAGGTAATGTTGAGTAAGTTGTTTTGTTTTACCGCAGAAGCTCATACCGATATTTGTTGCCATCACCTCAGGCTGTTTCTACTTGAACGAAAAGCAACCAGGCGGACCTATTTGTATAAAAACAAGTTAATGATTGACTCTTTGTTGTCCTTAGGCAGGAATCACTTGACAGTTTAAGGTGGCTTTATCGTGAGATAACGCTTTTGGAGTTGCGAAAGGAATGCACAGACTCATTTGGTCCCAGGAGCCTCGCAGGAATCGTGTAACGTTCGCAGGTCCCTGAGAGGCTCATTTGTGCACTGTGGAACATTGTTGAATACCAGGCATATTTTATGATCCAACCTCAGCCCGTTTCCTCCCTTTCTCCAAGCGTCTGGGTTTATTTGTGAAGCCCAGCCACTTTGCCCCCCCCCCCCCCCCCCCCACCTCTTCACTTCGCCGTACAATTTCACTGCATTTATCCAGTTCGACTATATGACTATAAAAGTTTGCTGAGGTCATCAGCTTTTTGGAGGTATGATTTATTGTCCATGAGTGTTCCTGTAGGTGTAAAGAGTCGAAAGCTTCTGGTTCTTAGTTTCTATTGCCCACTTTTTTCCCCCTGAGTCCCTCAACTGGCAACAAAGTAGTCAGTCACCCTAATAATTTAAGATTTATAGTTTTAAGTTATCGGATAGTTAAGGCTGCTTGTCCTGTTGGCCTAATTAAAGGGCATAAATTTGCTTAGACTGAATGTGTTCCACATGTGCGACACATTTAATTAGCATGACTCATTTTGGGGTCATTAAACATTCTGTTGCATGGGCTAAAGTTTATCAACTCAATTGACCAGTTATCATATTTTTTCTGTTTATTGTAGCTAACGTTCGCCCTACTTTCCATTTTTGAAACATGTGCAAGATGACTTGATCTTGTACAGAACAACATTTGTATTCGTATCGTTCACAAATATTCAGTTAGGCCCCCTACTGGCCAATCCCAATATTACATCTGGTGCATACTTTCACAACTCATCTTTCTTGTGCAACTGGTAAAATAAAATATTAAAAGTGGTTCTAATATAAACACCCACCCCTCTCATTCCACCCAAACGTCCGTTCCGCTTTTCCTCCAGGTGTGTACCAAGCTAAAGAATGCTGCTAAATTAGTGCTTTAGCTAGCTAGCCGCATCCGCCATGCCAAGAATTTCAGACACAATTGACCTTAAAAGGAAACGATATCAGCCTATCAATTCTGCACCACCAGTCAAAGAATGGCTCACTCCCGCTTGGGCAGGGTCCGACTCGCGCAGCAACAACAACAGCACCAGGAAGTGCTTGGCAGCTGAACTTTGAGACTGAAGAGAAATAGCAGAGCAGCCATAGAAGTAGCTGGCAGCTTCTGTTTATTTTATAAGAGTAGACCAGAGTTAAAAAAGATCGCCTCCAGAGCTATTTTCAAGCTTTACTAAGATAAAACTGGCATAAGAATCACAACAATCGTTGCACTATATTCTTCCGTAACTGGCCGGCAAAATGAAAGGTTGATCGCAACGCAAAGGAATGCAGTCAGACAATAACAGTTCGGGGTGCCACCATAAATGGTGATAATAGTTTTAGAATGATTGTTATGCGATGGAATTGCATTAACATTAGCGACGTAGCACAATTGACAAATACTGAGTTCGGTTGGAATCATCTGTCTTTTCAAGATGTCGCGTGTACTTGGTCTGGTTTGCGAAATCATTCCCTGGCGTATAGGCGGGATGGTGCTAGCGATAGCATCAATGTCAAAACATGTCCGTATCACATCAGTGAATTTCACAATGGTTGGAAACTTGGCTCAGGCTTTCCTGTACACTGTCCTCTGGGTAGTAGATGGTTGTTTATGTGCCCTGCGATTGACCGGCGACCAATCCTGGGTGTACCCCATCTCTCGCATAAAAACGTACTCGAATGACTGCGATAGAAAAATATCCATGTACATTAGCTGCGCTGTGAGGCGTCTTGTGTTTGTTCGGTGGAACAAGGAGAGCTCGAGGGCTGTTAGTCATTAGATATCACTACCGGTTCTGCAGGTTTACAGTCAAGTTGGAAGCGCCGAATGGTTTTCTGTCTGACAGCTTGTCGACCAAATTGTCGCTCCACCTCTCCGTTGCGTCGGAATGCAAATAACAGCGGGAGGAGGAATGCTGTTCAACACATGAGAAATCAACTCTCTGCTACTCCCACCTTCTCTTTTGCTCCTTCTGTCTGCGACATTCTGGACCTCCACTTCCTGTCTCTCGCCGTCCTGCTCCCCTCTGCGCTTTCTCTTTCTCACCCTGGTCCTCGCCTCTTGCAAGGCATCCTGTCCGCTTTGTTTGACTTGGGCATTCCTTTCCTCCCCGAGCAGACAAAACAACCCCAGACCTCTCCGAGCTACACACACACACACACACACATATCCTGTTAATCACTCAGGAAATGGGTGCCCATACACACGCCTGGCTAGTGGAGGCCCGGTTGAAGTTTCAGGCCTTGAAAGTTTCTCCGGCGAAGGAACTTGAACACGATCTGTCCTATCGTGTTTTACCTTGATGGGAGTCCCGATGTTCACGACATACTCCTCTGCGCTTCATTTGAATCCAAATATTTTGGTTGAAAACATCCATTTTCCAATGAGGTCACTTGCTGCTTAACAAAATTCACTTGGCGCTTTCTGTTTTGGTCCAACGGTAGGTTCAAATAACTTTTATGTATGAATATGCCATATTTAAAAGATAAAAAGTCAAGCTAACCTTTAGCATGCTGGCTAACAAAACAAGAATTCTATGATACTTCGGAGTCTCTATCGTTGTTCCAGTGCAAATGTAATGTTTTGAGATTTTGTCAAAACATTACATTAGATTCAACCACCGAAACATAAGCTCGGTCAGATGCCTTCAAATGCGTTGGCAATGTCGTTTCGCAAAAACCCAAAAGTAGTTAACTCTGTTCATTCTGCTCAGGTTTTCTGAGGCTAAAATCATCTTGGACTTCTTTCGACGGCAAAATGAGTGGGCTCCAACGGCGCAGTTAATTTCGCACAGAATTCCTGAACAATCAATAAATCAATTTGGCTTATCCCTGCTTTGTTTTTTTTCCCGAGTATATTCAACAGAATTACAAAGATGCCACAGATGGAATACATTTGTTGCATCAAAGCGTTCTACTCGAGTGTTTATAAAGAGACTTTTGGCTGCAATCAATGTTTTTAGTGAACAATTTATGAATGTACTACAGCGTTTTATCACACAGTGTGGAAAATCCCGTTTTGCGGCAAAGTTTCTCAACAATCCAATGACATTTTTCCACACAAGTCGGATACAGGCCGGAAATTTGGGCGACAGAAACACCGACGTGGCGGTTTAGGGTATGAAAAACTTTGCAAAGAGTACCACGAGAATGCCAATAATGTTTGTTCATAAATATGTCAAGTAAATAATGAATGCCAAATATAATAATAAGGTAGCGTATGTAATGATGTTATATTGTGGCTCTTGTCGTTAACCAAACTAGTAATTGTAGTGATGACACTTGTAAGTAAGAAGTGTCCCACATTAAGACTTTTTGGGTGGGCCATGAGCCATGTTTTGGTGGCCCTGTTTATTCCTGATATAAAATGACAATTTTCTGTTTTTATTTCATATTTAGCATCTTTACATTGTATTTTTTAAAGAATTAGAAAATATTACTTATTACTTGGTGATGGTGTTTTTTTTTTTTTTCTCCAGTCTAAAATCGAACCAAATATTTATCATTTAACATTTGCCAGTAAGGATGTAAACAGAAACAAAAATTTGGTACAAAATTCAAAACATGTCTCTTTTTTTTTTTCAGTACAGTCACGCTTCATTTTTATTGAGCTCAAAAATTTGACCGTGCTGTAATTTGAAGTTCTTCCGTCTGCCTCCACTCTCATCCTTTTAATTCAACCCAGACTGCTGTCTTAAATTGGGATTCTCTGCGCTTAACCAAACATATGGAATGCTACTGTAGTGGAATGCTTGTCTTCTGTGTCGTTCGTCTGTGTGCTTGCATGTGTGTGTGTGTGTTGAAGCACTCGAGAACTTCTCGGGTCGTTGTTGATGATGATGATTATGATAATAGCGTGTGTGTTGGTGTGTGCGTGCCAAAGAAGTGAATGGGGCCTTGTGTTGCCGTGGCCAAACATGGCTTGTCTGCTCATGCATGAGTCGATGGCAAAGCCCACAAAACACGTATCCACTCCCGGGATGTTTGTTTGACTCATGAAGGTCAAACGCTAGCAAAAGGTGCCATTTTGAAAATCTGATAATTGTATTTTTGCTAACCACGTTGTTTGTTTGTTTCCAATCACAGAATGGCGCCTTGGGGAAGAGGACTTTAACATGTCAGAGATGAAGGATGTTTCGGAAATGTGAGTTTTATCTCCTTCTACTCATCTGCTGTTCATTAAGAGAATAGTTTGATACTGAATTTGTCTCTTTTTTTTCCTGTAAATAAATGCATAAAAATCTAAATGAGCTTTTTTATATCTTTACGTAAAGACTTTGGTGTCTCTTAAAAGTCCATCGGGTTTAACCTCCTTCTCCCCGTCGTCTTCATCCACCTCTTCCTCTTCGCTTTTTGTCCGAGCGTGTTTCCTGTCGGGCACAAATGCCGGCGCCAAACTTCCTTCCCCGGACTTTTGCGCAGGAGTGGCGCACTGCTGTATTTTTCAACCACGCTACACGCCGCTAATGTGTTGCTTGGTGTCAATAAAAACAATATGGAGGCCCTTTTTCTCTTTTACACAAACTATACTCGAATCTAGTCGCCCTCTTTGGTGCGCAATCAGCCTTCCACAAACAGAACATGTATATATGAGCTGTGTCATTTGTCTCAGCTGTCAACATATAAACACTTTTTTTTTTTTTTGTGGGCCTTGATAATTACCATGATTACATTTCAAATGGGCGTCTGAATTAGTCACTCAGCAGCGTGGCGACCTCAATTAAATTTGACAGCAAATTAAAATGAGATTGTCGGCCATTTTGTTTCCCCAGTTGCAATATCGTTACAATTGACTCCCATTGACAATTTTTGTCCTAATACTTGAGTCAATATTATCGTCTGATATACGTCATCCCTTTCACCTCCTCCCGCTCTTCTGCCGTCGCCTCTCGGCAGCCGCTTGCTGCATTCCTGCCGCAGTAATCCACTCAGGCAGCTTCCTACTCTACATTCTGCGGGCTCGCTTCACGCTCACCCCCCTCTCTGGCTCCGTGGCCTCCTCGCGTTTGCTTTTTCTCGTGAAGCTGACGCCAAAGGGTGAGGGAGTCGACTGAGCATAGCAGACAGGCAGAAGGTGCAAGGATAGCGTGTTAAGAAGATTTCACGCACATATACACAAAAAAGACACTTTTTGGTTCGGGTTTTTGGACACTATGTTTAGTTGAAGATCTAAATTGTTTAACCGACTAAACATTGAAAGTCTGAGGCTCCATTGTACGCATACTATTGGAATAATAAACACGCTGACCAGTTTTGGATATTTGGAGAGTTGGTGGTCCTCCAGGACTGCCTTAGGCTGGAAGTTAGTTGAGATTGAATCAAGAACTGTTAGTTGTTGGTCATTTTGCCTTAACTTATCGATTCAAGAATTGTATTTGGCATAATCGTCGCAATAAGCTAACATCTGATTGAACGATTTCTCTCGAGGTGTTCATTAACCTGCCGTCATCCGACTCAATTTTCAAAACAGGATTTCTGTCAGGAGACATTTTAACCACAGACGTACTTGACACTTGATTTACTGGCAGTTCCTTCACACTCCATCTTCCAGCACATCTGGGATGAGTGCGTTCAGAAAAAAGTGGGGAAAAAAAAAACGGATGTGAGGTAGCGGTTTGGCCATAAATCTCTTTTAGCGCTTCGATAAGCTTGCTAATGCATTTATACGCTCAGTAGCAACTGGTTATTTTTTTCCTCTTTCTGGCTGACTTGCTTCGTCGATGTCATTGACACTCTGCAGGCCTGTTTGGGAAATCAGAATAAAAATGAGCACGTCACATCACTGTTCAACTAGAACCGAGCGTGTATTAACATCATCTTTACAACTCCCTGGCTCAACGTTTTCTCTGTCTGACTCACTTAAATCACACGGACAGCTCGTCGACACGTTAAGTGTCATCGTGTTGCCATGTTCTCTTGTCGGCATCAAACTGTGACGCAATTTTTATTTTTTTCCACTTCACACTTCGCACAGAAGTTCCGCTGACGTCCGCTGATAGCTGAGAATGCTTCGACAGCTGTAAATGTGAAATAGTAGCCAGTTAGCGGGACAGTGAGATATTTCCGCGCTGTAAAAAATGACAAAACATCTAAGCCTTCATGTATGATCATTATGGAAATGTTAGAGCCATATATTTCCAAAACACGTTGTTCCAATTACAGTAGTCTCGTATCATTGACAAAAAAAAAATGTGTTCACCTCAAGAAACAAGCTCCGTGACTTTCCCTGTCCTCTGTTCTGCTTAAAATGCACCGCAGCCTTTAATTTCTTTACCGATTTTCGTTGCGAGAGGCTGACATGACAGCGCAGGAAATGACAAGCCAAACATTATGCGCAGCCGCTCTTCACTTTCTTGGAAAAAATGCAGGCCAAGCACCAGCTCGCCACCATCTTGTGGCTTCCATTGCTCCGCCATCATCTCGACACGGCATGCGCACACACATTCTCAACATCCTGCACATGGAGGATATTATTTTGCTTGGACTTGTTATTAACCACCATCTTTTGGAACCCAGAAGTTGCTAATGTCAAGTGCAAGAGTGATTTTCTTTTTTTTTCCCTTTCTGCCTCTGGTGGGGAGAACAGAATGTACGAGAAAGGCGGCAGGCAAGCAGGAAGAGTGGCTAAAGCCTTAATGATATGGTGTCTGATTGTAACCTTCGTGTGAGAGAAAGACAGAAAGAAAAAGAGAGAAACTCAACTTTCCAATAAGTTTTATTATCACCCCCCCCCCCCCTCCTTTCGGGAACATCAATATCCGACCCGCGGTACCTTTTATGTGTTTTGATGTGTCATAGCCCAGTTTGGTGCAAGACTGTAGCAAAACATACTAAATTTGGAATCATGGTTCAACATTCCACTTACAGCTGAGGAAAGCAACTGCGGCGCTTCAAGCCTCCGGATGTTGACTTTTCTGTTAACCTCTCACTGTTGAAATGACTTTTTTTTTTTTTTTCTCCCCCTTGCTTTTGAGTTTCCCCCGCCTGAGTTCACAATGCAAGAAGCTGACTCTGGGTTTGCTTTTATTACAGTGTGTGAGTGTGTCATTTTAAGCTGTCGTTAAAATTAAAGGGATGTTTTGTAAATGTCAATAAGATAATAAAAGTGTTTTTTTTAATCTGGTTGTCTAGAAGGCCGTGTAATTCCACCTTAATAGTGATAAAAAAGTACCGATACCAGATCCTATCAATCCGATACTAGTATTGTTTTCAGCTGTTAGAAAAACCGTGGAGGTTGCCGATACCAGCCACTGATATCAATCTGACATTAAGGAAGTCATTCTCGATAGTAGGTGCTGCCAAATGTATTTGGCCACAAAAAAAAATAATAATGGATGACCGGGCACAAATGGTCGGACTTTGGACACCCCCCTGGTCAAAGTCATCAAGCGTTCCCTTCTCCCGTCATGAATGCGGCTAATGAGGGCCCAGCCCCTGTGATAATCATGCTTCAGGTATGTTGATTAGTTTGGCAGCGGGTAGGCCCTTGCCACAGTCGTTTTGCACGCGCCACTGCCCATAAAAAGCCACCGTGCTGGTGTGCGTGTCAGAGGGAGATGACGATGGCCAGTTAGCTTTACAACAGCGGAAAAGCAAATCTCAGTCGACAAGCCCATGCAAGACACGACGACATTATTGACAGGAGTATTTTGACCCCACTTTTGCTTCCCTTTACCTCACGTCCTCCTCACGCCGTTATTTCCTGTCTCGCCCAAACCCCCAGACCTCATGAAAGTGCGAAATAATTAGAATAAAAGACTCTGCATCACAGGGCTTTCAGGAACGTAATCGGTGCCAGATTGACTTTTCAAAGTGTTTTTTTGTTGTGCTGAACAAGATGTTTAATAAATTGTGTGGCGAGTACTTTTTTCCACATTAAACAAAACAAAGGAAAGTCCATAAAGTCATTTGGGAGTAAACCCTGATGACAACTTGTCGCATCTCATGAGATGTGTTTACTGCCGTACTAGATTTTCTTTTAACGGTACAAACAGTTTTTTTCTTTTTTTTAAAACAACATCAAACGCTCTTTATTCCAAGCAGTTTTCGCACTCTTTGAACATGAACGAGGGGAGACACGAAGGGAAGGATTAAGAGCTGTCGACAAGTGATGATGTGTGCAGATGTTCAGTCCCACCCTCAGGCTGATCTCCTCTCATGGTCGATAACGGCGCCTGCTTAGCTAAATGAAACAGGATGGGGGGGTGCAGTGGGAGCAGGAAAGCCCACCACCTGAATCATTCATGAAACAAACTGATAGATGGAGGCTCTGCTGTCAGTCGGCTTTTTGTTTGCTACTAATTGGCGTCATGTATGGAGGTCAAAGCATCCCATTTTGAAGCTGAGCTGTGATGTTCTTATCTTGATAGTGTTATTGAGAAATGCCGCTGTCAGCAGAAACACGCAGGCGAGTAAAAATCAATGTTGGGGATAGCGGCGGGGAGATTGTATTGTACAGTATGTGCGAGTGTGCATGCGTGAAACATGTGCCGGCATATCCGTACTGACATGTGGAACCCCCACAGCTCCTTGTAAAAGGACAAAACAAGGTGAACAGTGAAAATAGTGGTTCAATGACAAAGGAAAGAATTGCATCGTGTTATTATCGCGTTTGCCTAGCACACTGTACTCTCATTTAAAAAAAGAAATTGCACATCTCCATTTTTGTTGATTGTGTTGACATTTGCATCATTTTATGTCCTTGGTATAAAAGATAAAAGGATAAATAAAAAATAATTAGCGAGTAATGACTTTTGGGCCACGCTCTTCGATCTGTCACGCCGATTATTAAACGACTATCAGTGACTAAAGTGTTTTTTTTTTCTTTCTCCCTCCTATAGATGACATCTAAACATCACGCTGATGGAACTTTTCTTGCAGCACCACTTGTAAAAAGAGCACAAAGAGATCAAAACCACTTTCACACTAGTTGTCTAACATTGAAGGTGAATTGATATCAACACAACACAAATGTGGACCTCTGCCAAGGCTCAAATAACCTGAAGAAAACACAAGACACTAGAAACACAATAAAAACTTTGTAGCCATGTCTGACATGACACATCGCCATTTGCGGCACAAGCTACAAAGTCTCAGTCGACGGCTCGATGAATTGGAGGAAGCCACTAACAAGCTGCAGAAGTCTGAAGATGAGTTGCTCGACATTCAGGTTAGTAATGAGCGATGTTTGCGGAACTGATGTACAGAAATATTTTAATCAACTCTTACCCCACAGGACAAGATCATCCAGGCAGAAGGTAGCAATTCGTCCTTGCTTGCCGATGTCGAGTCCTTGAGGAAACGCCTCTTGAAAATCCAAGGTAAAGATGAGGAGGTGCGCAAAGCCGAAGACCTCTGCCGGACTGTGAGAGAGAAACTGGAAGAGGAGGAAAATCTAACCATGGAGCTGAAGGCCGAGATCGAACATCTCCAGAGGAGGATGGCGGAACTGGAGAAACTGGAAGAAGCGTTTGGGAAAAGTAAGTCCGACTGTAGCCAGCTCTGCCTCAGTCTCAATGAGGAGAAGAACCTGACCAAGAAACTCTCGACCGAGTTGGAGACCCTCAAAGCACGTTTAAAGGAAATGGAGGGGTCTGAGGTGAAACTGGACAAAGCAGAGCAGACATTAGCAGCGGAACTTGACAAGTTTAAAGGATTCTGCCAGACCTTTGAGAATGAACACAAGAGGATACGAGAGAAACAAAAGGAAGATGAGAAGATCATTTTAAAGCTCACAGAGAAACTGGAGCGCCTTGGCATGTCTGTCGATCCTGGTTGTACAGACTTTATAAGATCAAGAATTGAAGAGGAGCTATCCTCCACCGGCATCCACACCAGTAACTTGACTGGACGCAAGAAGAGCCTCGACTACAACATTGGCCAGCTGAATAAATCTGAAAACCAGAAGAACCTTGCAGGGTCACCTGAGGAGGACAATAAGGTAAAGGAGTTGACGCAAGAAGTTGAACGTCTGAAGAACCGCCTCAAACAACTAGAGATTGTGGAGAATGACTTGAAGAGCTCCGAGTCAAAAAACGGCGAGCTTCACAAAAAGTTCCAGATGGAACGAGACCGGGCTCGCCAACTGAGCGAGCAGGTGGAACAGCTCAGGACGCAGCTGTGCAATAAAGGTGGACTCGGAGGCCACCGAACTGCGGATAAGCAAGGCAACGGAAGTGCTAACATCTGCCCCAACAGCCCTGCCAAGCATCTGGAGAATGGCAAAGCTGAGAACGAAGAGCTCGCCAAGGGAACTTTCAGGCAAGAGAAGCCTAAATACCGAAGCGCCGCATCTGTCACTGAGCCCAGCTCGCCTAAGCACCGAATCAGGGAGCTATCTCCTCAGCACAAGAGAGAAACCAAGCTCAGAACTAAAGATCTCAGCCACTCCGAGGAAACCTCTCCCATGTCTCCTAACAGAGCCATCAGTCCTGCACACAAAAGCAGGAGGACACCCAAAACCCCCAATACTTTTTCCGATAACGGAATAAGAGAGACGGGCAGAGGAACTGAGGAAAAAGCATACAAGGGAACAATGTACAGCGCTTTGCATACACCCTCCAGTGACGTTAAAAAAGTGTCCGTTCTTAGCCGCTACCCGCCAGCAGCTAATGACCAGAAGCCCCTGAGGACACCTTACAGACAGGGCGATGGGGACGGCAAAAAGAGCAGAATGGAAAAAATTTCAAAGTCATATGGAGGCAGCGACAGTGAATCAACCAACTCGGATGTTGTGCCTGAGAGCAGCACCGCCGTACCAGACAAGGACGCTGAGCTCCCTTCAGACCAGGAATCGATTGACCCACTTCAACATTCTGCGTCCAGCCTATCCAAGGCCAATGGATCCTACAAAGCTTACAGATCCAACGTCAATCAACTGCTGCCAAATGATCAGGGGTCTGAAGGTCATTCCTCTGCTTCAGAAACAGAATCTACCGGTTCGAGACCTTCTGAACCCGAGACGGTGAATGAAACGACTACTACAACTCCGAGCAGTAGGACTGCAACCTCGAGATATTCTCCATATTCCCACGTTAAAGACTCTCATTCAGAGGGTTCTTCCTCCAGAAGTTCCTTCGATGAAGAACTGAGAGCACATTTAGCTGAGGGAGGCGGGAACACCCCATCTGGTCTGGAGGTCCAGCGGGTTTGCAGTCCACGTGAGGCGCTGAGGTCAAAAGCAGTCATCAAACCAGCCATCGTTGAGATCGACAGGAAAGAGATGATGATTTCCGAACCCTTGCCCGCCAACGGCAAACCCAGGATATCCACCAAACCCGTGTTGACCAACACCAGTAAGATAACCAGCAGTATAACGATCTATCCCAATGACCCGAGCTCCTCCAGAACCAGCAGTCGCAGCAGCAGTGTATCCAGTGAGCCCTTGTCCGCCAAGGAACGTCACACATCCACCAGTAACTTTCTCATCGGTAAGTTGACCACCATTCACTTGACCCCTCCCATCTAGTTTTGGTATCACCGCATTCCGACATTCCCATTTCAAAATCTGTGCTTGATTTGGCAACAGAATGAAAATACTATATTGTTACATAAGAAATATGATGAATACATAATCCGATGACTCATCTATTCAAACTTCTTTCATTGGACAGGCCCAAGTAGCGAGCACCATGGCAGCATTTCAATCCCTTACGAAATCTCCATCCCCAAGAGCGAGCTTACCATGCGGTCAAGCCAGGACCAAGACCCCGGAGCGGATAACCACAATGATTCCTCATCCAAGTCGAGGATTCACAGTTCCTCCAGAGTGGAAACAACCACAAGGCACACGGCCTACCAACACAGCAGCTTTAGCCACCCGTCTCCGGACACGACCTCTGCTGACCTCAACGATTCTTCTGCCTTCGAAAGCTCCAATAGCACCACCACTTTCACCAGCTGGCAAAACCAAAGTCATACGCGGCAAGAAGAGTCTCTACCAGACACGAAGAATGTAACCGTGAGAAGCACTTGGAAGAACAAAGGCCTTGCGTCGGATGAGAAGGAGAGACGAAGAAGGGGGGTCATGGACGGGGGTTCTGAGGATGAGGCAGAATCTACAACAACATGCAAGGCTTACCTGGCGAGAACGGTTGACTCTGATGACTCCAGGAGCTATGGATCTAAAAGCAGTGGGATTGTTTCTGCTCTGAGGAGAGCCAAGCCATCCCCTTCGGATGTAAGTTTAAAAAACGACAACAATCAAAGAAGCTGGTAGTTGGATGATTCCTATTTTTGTCCTTGCAGATGTACATGCGGACTATCGACAAAGAAGCCGAAGAATCGGCGCTCCTTCGCGGCGGAACCGCCAAATCCGTCTCTGCGGACGCAGGAGCCTTCGGAAAGACTATGCCTCACGCGCCTGTCACCTCTCAGTCCTGGAACCGTTCGTACTCGCAACGACCGCAGGTACAACTCCTCCCTCCTGATATTCCGAAGAGTTTCCACAAATTCTCCCGGTACTTCCATGTGTGTTCCCACACGGCACAAACAGAAGGGTGGGACGAAAAGTTACGCAGGGTGGAAATGAACAAGCTATTAACAAGTGGAAAAAAAGGCTTGAAAAACCTCAAAGAGTAGAAAATAGTTTTCCTGTATTTATCCGCGCCACCTGCAAGATGCGTGGCGTAAACATGCCTGTAGTTTTTGTATTTATGTGGTCTTGCGTGCAGGATTTTCTTCATGGGTGTAGACTACAAATGTCCGTCTGCTTATCGAGTGGCCTCCGTGGCTACAATAACATGCCATTCTGTCACATATGATAAAGTAGGCTGGTCTGGGAAAGAATTTTCTTTGCTTAATACCAAGCAAACATAAATGTACAGTAAGCGGAGAACCATTAATCGTCGTTAGTCCAATTTGTCCGACGATGACATTGAAGAGGATTATCCATTTATGGATGTTGTAGATTGTGGCTGAGATCTGAAACAAATCCAGATCAGGCAGTTTGTGCCGTACTACCGGCAGCATAAACGAGACCACGCCGCAGGACTGCGGTACTGGAAACTCAGTCTGTCATCTTCAGCCAGACGATTCAACTAATCTTCCTTCTTCCCACCAATCCACTTTCAACTAATTGGCTATTCAAACCTTGGAAGGAATAGACTCTTCTATTTGTGGAATTCTGTCATGGTCAGGGTCCGCCTCATCTTCACACCATGGCCTTGACCGCAACTCTTTGATTAGTTGACAGACTTTGAGTTTGTCTCCTCTTTTTGACCCCCGTCTAACATCAGTCACCCTTGAGTGGTGCTGGTTACCATGGAGCCGGTCGGAGGATTTCAAAAAGACACCCCCCTCCCCTCCCCTCCTGTCAGATGTGGTCATTCAGCAACAACCTGATCTACTGCCTGCCTCCTTCATTGAGTGTTTTCAGCATTTAGGGAATTTCCTAAAGCCATTTTCTTGATTTGCAGCCCCTTGTTCATCCTGATTTTTGGAGCAACAAACCTCATTTTGGTTAGCGGCGGTTAGCGACGCAAATTGACCAGAGTGCAAGAAAAACACGGTTCATATAGTGGTCATCGCTAGTCTTCTCTGAATTATTATTTTTTTTTAATCATGTTTGGCTTGGATCGTCTGCATATTTTTCGGTGGTCGGTTCATTCCCAAGAGGTTTGGATAAATACAGCTGCAGTCAGGACAGTGGGCGGTGGGGGATTAGTATGTGATTGCAGTGTCAAAGGTTGACAGCGGAGGCTTGTTTTATTCCGACCCCGTGAATGCGTCGTAAAACTGGCTTGATTGGAGCATAAGAAGCTGGTCCAAATCAGCGCCATTCCATTGTTCTGAGCTTTAGAAAACTCTACATTTAGTCTTTGGTAGGGATAAGAAAATTGCAGATGTCAGCATGCTGGAGTCCAGATGTACACCAACAAATCAATAGTCATTAAGGAGGAGGGGACACCACATTGCTGGGAGTGCTTGCAGACAGCCTGACCCCAACAATCATTGATTGTTTTTTTTGTTTTTTTCCCAAACCTATGCCATTCATGATGAAATATTTTGCCCTGGTTTTAACGGGACATACATTCCATTAAGTAGGCATCAGGAAACCTCATTATGCTTACATGAATGAGACCTATGTTATTCCAGCTAATGAGAAAGACACCAAAACCATCCCGTGTTGAGTCTGAAACCAGAGGCCAGGTCTACCGTACGTCTGGAATACGGCTTTTCTGTCCGACCGCAAAAAAATAGCTTCACGGTCACTTCGGTATAAAACCCTCATCCGGATTAATCAGGCGTGACCACCAATTATCAGAAACATGTTACCTGAATTCTAGAATGTAGTGTATGGGAAGAGGTGATTTCATAGTTTGTCTTGGCTTGACAAAGGCATTCTTTTAAATTGCACGCGAGACAAAGGGCAGACGGTTTTGACGCGGCGACGTAATTGGTTCTGCAGACAAAGCCGTCCATTCATCTCGAGCCACAATGTTCCAGTCGACAAGTTTCCCCCGAAACGTTACATTTACATCCACCCAATGAAACGCATTTTAGCCCCCCACCCTCGGTTTGGGAAACCCTGATTTAGGACAGCCTGTCAGGGTCAACCCTAACAAGCCAGACTGACTTCAGCGTTTTTCTTTATTGCCAATTTTCCGGTTTCAATTTTGCATTTGGTAGCATTCACGCACGTGAGCGGGAGCTGTTTTGCCCAATGACGTCTGAACTTGTCAGCGGCTTTCCTCTGCCGGGACACATTAACAGCATTTATAGCAGGCCTGATGTTTCTCTTAGCCAAATATTGACTCAAAGCCACACGTGGACGTGTTCACACACTCGGCAACCTACTTACGTCTGACCTGGAAGAACATTTATTCTGGAAGACGTGACATTTTATTGTAAAGTAAGGAAAGTATGCGTCTCGCCGAGCTCAAGTGAACAAAAAGAATGTTGTTCGACGGAATTCCCCCGATGGCAGATGTGAAGCCGTTTCCAAATCCGACCAAACACACAGCTGCCAATTTTTCACGTGTGGGGTCTCTCCAAAAGTTTATATAACTGACGTTGGATCCATAATTCACAAGGAAGCAAAACCGTCCTACCAATTTTCACTTCACTATTCTAAAGCCTGACGTTTTATTCCCAACAGCGTCTTGTTGCTTAGTAGGCAAGAGTTTTAATCCACCTTGGCTCACAGCTTGCTGACCATACAAGGAGATGATTGCCACCCTCACGTTTCCTCCCCTCAGCAGGAAGTGACCGCAAGCGGCCACGCCCACTCTGCAAGCTTGTCGGGTGACTTATTTCCTGTCTGTTGCCCTCCGAGACACAGCAAAAGTCCAGCGGGGCTCTAATCGAAGCTAATTGGCTCCAATGGCTATTAAAAAGGACCTCGAGGCCATTCAAGCAGGAAATATAATCACAGTGTTGGAAATGACTGTAAAAGTCTCACTTTGCGAGGCCACTCGGGTTGAGATATATTTTTTGGTTTGTGACCACATTTACAGTTTCTCACCTACTCTCACTTATTTCTTTATTTTTTTTCGACCAGGGTGCAAATGCCGACCTTCTCTCATGGAAACAGCACCTCTCGGCCACAAACTCCGTCCCCCTGGGGAGCTCCTACGAACGGTCGGCCAAAACGACGGGCGTGTCCAGAGGGGAGCAGTGGTCCGGTCGGGCTCAAGCGTCGGCAAAGAGCGGCGCGGGAAGCCGGGCGTGGACCCATCGTCAGGCGGAACATCATTAGCAGGTTGGCGCTTATCTTTCAATTTCAGCGGATTGGGTTAGTTGTACCCAATTTGGGTTACATTTTTTGACATGTTAACTTTTCTTTTTCCAACAGATGTTCACAGTAGGGATCTCCCAGCACCATCTCCAGCTTCTAGAACAAACAAAGACAAGAAAACAATCACAGCCATGTTTAAAAACAGACACAAACTCAACTGTGACCTTGTTTGCACATCGAGACGCAAGTATATGTATCCGGCCCGTTCCATGGCGAAGGGAGGGAGGGAGGGAGGGCCTCGCCACCGCACGTATCCTCTTCTGCTTGTTTGGATGTATTATAGTCACCTCGTAGTCATGACAAAGGAGAGGTTCCAGCGAGGACCTTATCAGTCCCGGCCCATCACGTCATCTCACAACAACTGCTGCTGCGTCATGCTGATACTTGACAAAAGGATGCTGACTTGTCGGACCAAAAACAGGAAGCGAATTACTCGGTTCTGCAAAAAAAAAAAATACATAAATGGCTGGGGATCCCTAATATGGGAATATTGTCTGTGGTTCAACTCCAAAAAGCTTCACAGGAACGGATCAAAGTTTCATATCCTACCCAGAAATTCTCATATTTCAAAAGATTCGTCCTAAAAAATGTCCCCCGCTCCGGAATCAAGACTGTAATTCGCTTCCTGTTGCGTTCTCAATTTTTTTACTTGCTCCTTTCTTTTCCTCATTCAAATGCGGGATTTTTTTTAATCACTCATAAACTGGATTTCCCATGGTGCTTTATTTGCGTTTTTAACAGGCGACTGTCCTCATTCGGGTGTTTGAGAGACATTTGCATCTTAGGTTGAGAGCAGACACTACTTTGCACATCATCGGTGACCGGGGCGCAATCGGGTGAATTTTAGTCACACGCTGGCCAAATCTGTTTGAGTTAAAGTCAAATTTGCAATAAAGTGGAAAAAAAAATCATGTTTAGATGTCGTCGCAGGCTTTCGCAATACATCCAGACACTCTAAAATATGCTAGCAGTTAGCAATACCCATCATAATTGTAAAATGTTCTCAAAATAAAAAATTGCTTTAACTCAGCATTTTGGCCAGGGTATGAATTATGTATGCAACATTATGCTTGTGATATAGCAAAACAATTACTGGAAATAGCAACAACAGCCATGCTGTAGACATTATTATCCGCTAGAAACCTCACGGACTCTCTATCGAAATGCAACGATGAAATGTTTAATCCTTAGCCAAGTGCAGTTTTCCTTTTGAGAGTTTCCAATCTCTGCATCCCATCCGAACATTCCTGAAAGGCGGAGCTTGCTCGCTTAAACCCGGAGAATGGCAAACTCAAATGTTCATGGCTTGATCCAATCTCGACGGCCGGACAGGCATCGAACGGTTTTTGCTTTCTTTAGCGGTGTTGTTTAGCGTCCTAAGCTACTACGCCAATTGTTGACAGGTTTTAGGTTTGGTTCTAGTTTGCTTCTCCCAGAAAACAACCTCTGGCGTATGTACAAACATTTTATTTCGAATTCAACTTCAGATTAGTGCTTATTTTTCCACCCTCCCCATTGTTGTTGGTGTTACTGGGTAGACTGTAATCTGCACTTAACCAGCACTTAACTTTAAGATCTGCAATGGATTATACCCCCCAACCCACTCCACACCTTTTATTTGTTTATTTTTTCTTTTTTTTTCTTTGCTGGTCAAAACCTGCTTTGTGTGTGCACCTGTTTGCTTTCATTTCACCAGATTGATGCATCAGAGGAATGAATTTTGGGCCCCCTCTATCTTAACCTGTGCCAAAATCATTCCGCCATTTTTAGTCCAGCTGGATCTCCATTTTATTTCCTGGAAGAAAAAAAAAAAAGATGTCTTATTTTGGAAAACTTAGAAATTTTATTTAAGGTAAAAAATCATGTAATTTTGTAAAGTGGGCCTTATTAATGGAATATATTTGTCCATCTTGGTTTCAAGAATATATATATTTTTTTTGTTGTTATGACACACTCCTGGAGAGTTTTTTTTTTTTGTCTGTGTTTGTTCTTTAAGTACATTTCTCACAACCTGGGGTTAGGGGGAGTCCCATTCGTTTTTGCCGCTAGCTTCTGGGTTTGTATGTCTTCTGCTGTTTGTTGTGCCAAAGAAAGAAGCGTGCACACAAATAGGAACTTTAGGACCGTACCATCAATTAAACCAGGCAGGGGGGGGGGCAAGGGGTAACTGTGACGTGTTCATTATTTGTGTAAATTCACGTCGTGCGCAAACATAAACATGTAATCACAATAAAAAGGCTTTTATTAGTTTGTATGAGCTGCCGAAGTTGGAGGGAGGCGGCTGCTTATATATATTTTTTTCTCCTCACCCTTTAGACTTAATCCATTGTGCATGTTTTAACTCTCCTGTGGCATGTAGGTAAGCTGCCAACTGTACAGCAGACCATATGTATTCTAATAAAAAATAAAAAGCAACTCATTTGTAACACGCTGACTCGGAGCAAATCTGTGCTTTTTAATACCTTTTTCTTTTTGCTTTTGTTGGCAGGTTTTTTTGGTTGTGGAATGCAAAAAGTCAGCGGTTCGCTTCTGTCTCACACAGGTGTTCTTTTTATTCCTCTACAGGTTGCTCATTTAGTGTTTTTATGAATACACCCCTGATGATGATAGGAGGTAACACGCTGTGTGTATTGTCAGTCATCCATCAAAGTTGAACTGAATGTACTGCTTTAAAGGTAATTTGTCATTTTGTTTTTAGCGGTTTAATTTATTTTAAATATATATATATATATATATATATATATATATATATATATATATAAAAAATACATTACAAATGTATAGTTTCGAGTTTATTTGATATTTTTATTTTAAATATGAAGTTACTATATACTGTTAAAAAAAAACAGAATTGAAGCATTATGTTCACATTTTAAAAACTGTTAGAACTCAATAACAAAATACCAAACCAGCTACACTTGAATATTGTTTTTAGTGCAGCGAGTTCACATGTATCAACAAATGAAGTCGAGACCGTGCTTCAAGATTGAAGACGTTCCCCCTCCCCAAGTCTCATTTCATCATCCGGGCCGCTTTTCATTTGGAATGTTGACGACGGCTCACATTCACGGGGAGGGAGGTGGGGGAAAAAAAAGTTTTTGCAAGTCACTGGAGGAAAGTTTCAAACGCTGGCGGCGGCAGGCTGAGCCTGAGGTGGGTTGCTGGCGGTGGTGGGCGTGGCCTGCCTGGGGAGCGTGTACATGGCGCCAAGGAACTGGTCGGCGATGCGTCCGGCTTCGCGGAGGCCGCTGAGGAGGGCGCCATGTACCGTGGCTGGGTAGTTTCTGATGGTGTGTTCGCCGGCGAAGAAGAGTCGGGGTACGGGCTGGGATGAGGAAGAATAAGATATATTTTTTTATAGAATGTTGTACAAGTAACAAGTCTGTTTCGTATGTAGGCGTAAGCTCACTTGAGAGGCTCCCGGGATGGCAGGACCCGGCGTGATGGGCTGCGCCATCAGGTCGTAGTCATTACCCGAGGAACCGGCCGCCACGTAGGAGTAGGAACCTCGCGCCCAGGGGTCGGCACGCCAACGCGTCACCACCGTCTCTTTAGGCTGCCACAGCAACAGGCAAGGTTAGGGACACGGGAGTGTGTCGACGTGAGAGCGGCAGGTGGTTTACCTGAGGCACGGCACTGCTGCCGAAGATGCCCTTGAGGATGGCGAGGCAACGTCCCACGATGACGTCATCACTGATGTTTTCCATAATGCCGGCCGCCTCGCCCGCCATCAGAGCCAGCAAGATGGGTGCTGAGTCACATGGTGGGAAGTATTATGCAACCAAGTAGTGCTGATAAAGACTTCAATATTTATTTGGTCAGCTTTCCAGATTCCTATCTTTTTGAATTACGAGCAGCGAGGACACTTGTGAGGGACGGTCGGTCACCTTTGTAGAGGTTCCAGAAGAGAAAGAGCTCGCCCCGACTGGCCGTGGTGGAGCCCACGTGGCCGAACAGGTTGACGCTGGGGTCCCAGAACACTCTGTCGAAACACAGCACCACCTGAAAAAGACGGAAGGTACATCAACTAACCATTAGGGGAGCGTGAAGGAACTTGGCTTTGAGTGAGCGCCCCCTGCTGAGGACAAGGAGCGTTGCAGCACATTGCGTAATAAATACACTGCGGCAGAACAGGAGAGGACACGAGAGTGCTGAGTGTCCTTACACCATCGTGTACACGCCTCTGCCAATGAGTCATGAAAAACATAATGTCATAATAATAACAATAATAATGATGTCAAGTAGCGACTCGTTTTTTCCGAATGGCAGCTGCATTACATTTGTGGCCATCTAACATCAAGGTCATCGGTGCAGCGATCGATGCTAATCAAGTTCCGGGTGTCGCAAATAAGATTTTTTAAATGCTTTTGAGGAAAGACCTTGTTGAGGTTTCCAAAGCCCATCCTCTGTATGGCGGAGGTCTTCCACTCGGGCAGCGGCGGCACAAACTGCACGGCGGGCGGCTGCTGTTTGAGCACGCCGAGCGGCAGCGTGCACAGCACTGCGTCACACTTGTAGATGAACGTCTGCGTCGCAGAGCGGGTGTTGACAGCGATAACCTCGCAGCCTGGAGAAGGGGGCGGCGTCAAATCACTCTGTTTCCTCTATAATGCCGGACGGGAGAGACTCACCTGAGGCCGTGTATCGAACCTGCCGCACCGCTGTGTTGAGTTTAATGTCCAAACCTTCGGCTAGAGCCACGGGCACGCACGAGTAACCGTTCCTCACGGTCAGGTGACTGCCAGTGAACTCAAAGTCGTCATCCTGCGGATTCAATCGCATTTGAGCAAAGCTCTAGAACATTTTGCCGTATGGAAAACCTAAACGTGGCCTACTTGATCCCAGTGTTTGAGCGAAAGGGTAGAGAGGGGTGTGGCGTTGGCAAACTCCAAGTTGGCAAAGTGCCAGTCTAGTATCTGCCGGTCTCTGGAGGACAGGTAGACGTCACTGCGGACACGAAAGAAAACAAATGAGATGTCGCAACTCCTCTCAGCTCGTCAGTACTGCGCTAATACAGCTTTAAGATACCTGGGTGGGTTGGCCTCAAGTTCTTGGAGCTTCTCCTCCAGCTTCCCCTGCATCTCCTGCAACTCATCGTACTCCTGCACAAAGTTTGGACCTCTTTACCCGGTTGGGGCATATTCCACGCACACACACGTCTTACTGAAGACTAAAATAAAAGACTTATTTCTAAAACAAGGTGATTTATCTGCCCCCCTCCAAAAAAAAAAAAAAATCCAAACGCCCGTGTTAATAATACATCTCGGCGAGGCATTAAACCACTTAAACATAGCCTGTCTGGTTTAGCTAGATAGTGCTATATTAAAAGATTCCGGGCCGGGCCATGAGTAAAATATCCCTTGCTCCCAATTATAATCTTTAGGAAATCTAATTACGCCTCAAAGTAGCGGTAGACGGTATGTAACGTAAAGCCGCAGCGCCCGCTTTGGAAAGAGTCTTATTCTTTAACGCGGGTGCTCCTTCTTTGACCGGAACATTGTAATTGAAGCCTCGCTCCAGACGTCTTGAGTTCAAATGTCGCTTAGGAATCCAAATTCCCAGGGGCTCACGACTCGGGAGGGTTTAGTTTTTTGATACTTACTTTGCAGAGTGACGTCAAGTCTCTGTGTTTGCTCTTCACCAGGAACTCAGCGGTGATGTCCCGGGGCGGTTTGACGTCGCTGGCCTCTTTGAACTGCTGATGGAGCTCCTTCACTCGCTCTTTGGTGGACACCATCTGGGCCAGGAAAAAACAGGGTAAGCGTCACAATTTAATTCCCAATCTAAAAAAAAAATTCAAGTTGTTCACCTTATTGAGCAGATCTCTGAGCTCTTCTTGTGTCTTTACAATCTTGTTCCAGTGTTCTATCTGCTCATCTTTTACATGCTTCTCCTGCAACCTGCACAAGGCAAACTCCAATTATGTGTGGCGTGGACTTTGCAATATTAAATATTTGCGCTGTACTTACTGTATAACCACCTCCAAGGCTTGTCCCAGCGAGACGGGCTTGTTGTTGAGAAAGTTAAAGTCCAGCTGGTGGCTGAGGAAGGAGGTGGCCTCCAACAGTCTGTTGAACTCTTGCTCCACCATCTCGTCTTTTTCTTTGGGCACCTGAAGAAAAAAAAAAAGCTCTTTAAAATATTTACATATAAGCAGGTATGTGCACTGTCACGATGCATATATATATATTTTGAAATCTTGGATATTATTCTCGTGTGCACTCGTCCGCTGCCAAACTGGAATTCCCCCAACTGTGGGGGCTAATAAAAGGCTTATCCCGTTCTTAACAGGAGAAGCCTGGCAAAGTGAGAAGGGGAAACGCTGTCGCTTCCACAATGGCAGTCAGCACATGAAAGAAGGAATAGGATGATGGAAGTAAACCAATACATACACTCGTGCACCGTTCACCCTTTAGTTGTTCAGCGGTTGGCGAAACAAGAGAGGGGAGGGGAGGAGAGAGAACATGTTCAGTCAACAAAATAATAATGATACTACTTCAAACTCTAGAGCTTTGTTTCAAGCCGTTTCTCACGCTGGTCATACTCACAGCCTGTCCATTTGCTTCATACAGCGGACACTTCTGTTTGATTTTAGCCAGCTCCATGTTAACCTGCTTGCTGACCACGGCCATGGGATTCCCTCCTGAACAAGTGCGCAGACCAAACCGAAGGAATATTTAGAGACAACAGTACCCCCTACAGGTTGATAAAAATAAGGAAAGAATGGTTGAGTCATACTGCACATACCAAGGCCTGTCACCACCATGGCACCTAGATCTGCCACATAGTTGCCCTTCCGAAATGTTGCCACCCTGCCTCCAACACGGTCCTACGAACAAGAGTCAAAAGAAAATCAAGACATTGCAACAATCGGACTTGAGGATCGTGTAGCGTGCATACCCTGGCTTCCAATACGGTGACATCCATCCCAAAGCTCTGCAGTTGGCGGGCTGCAGCCAGGCCGGACACGCCTCCACCGATCACAATCACCTTTCCGGTCTTCTTGGCTATAACAAAGCACGTCAGCATCTTTTTTTTTAACATCTCAAACATAGCAGAAGACTTGTTTACTTGACGCCATAAGTCAACTCACTGGGTAAAGGCTTGACCCTCTTATAAATGCCAAAGTTGATGAGGCCGTGTCTTTCGAGGTAGCTGTGTATCCTGTGGACCAGCACGGTGTCACCTGAGAGCGAACCAAGAACATTAAATCACAACGGAAATGTTGGTGACTATTATTCAAAGTGTCTTACTGTTGTAGGGAGCTTCAAGCTGCTGTGCGGTGGTCTCAAAAGTCAGCTGGATCTTTGGGTTGTCCAGCCACAATTGAAGCTAGTAGGGGGTGGGCGGGTTCAATCAACGAAGGAGTGATGTAGAGGATTTGGAAGATGAGGTCACTCAGGTGGGTGTGTGTGTGTGCGCACTTACTGTTCGGTTCCGGATGTAGAGGAAGACCTTCTGAGTCTGCTGGGGCCCGCTGATGATGTCAGGGAAGCACGCGGCCTCCTGGGATGTCATACGGTCATGGGGTAGGCGACTCTGAAAAGCAGCGCCTTCCACACCTGATTATGGACATAGTCCGTTAATGCTTATCGTTTTCGAAAAAAAAATAACGACAGCAACACTTGGGTGGAGTAGAGGCTCACCAGATGGTTCCTCAGGTTCACTGTCATTCTCCTCTTCTGGCGGAGGGGCCGGCGGCGGGATGACCTGTTTACGTTCTTTCTCCGCCTTGGCGTTCCTCTCCTCCTCGGAGTAATATTCGTCCTCAGACAGATTGGCCAGGCTCTCGTCCATCTCGCGGTACTCCACCTGCAACGGTAGGCACAATAAAAGCATCATTAAAACCCCCATTTCTACAACACCCAACAGCCATTTGGATCTTGCCGCCGGTAGCGCACTCCGCTAAAATTCTAAAATGTTTACCTTTTGTCGCTTGCGTCGACTCGTCCTGCGGACTTCAGCCGAGTCCGGGTCCAGCGCGCCGGGGCCTCCCGCCCCCTGTTGAGGCAGAGGGGCTCCTCCCGACTCACTGCTCGGGGACGATCTCTCCTTCTTCTTTATGTCTGTAGGACCCGCAGCTGAGATCGAAGCTGCCGACTGCGCATCAGAGCCTTGGGCCCTGTCGCCTCCCGCTGCACCCGCCGAAGATGAAGAGGAGGACGACGACGACCCGGCGTCTGATTTCTTACTTGTCAACATGATGGAGGATGTTGGAGGCCTCTCCTGGGGAAAGACAAACTCAAGAATTAAAGGTTCAATTTGCAATGTTAAAATGCATAATAGTGGTTGTACACTGAACCCTCGGCCATTTGTGATTTTTTATTGACCCTAACACTATTTGTTGACAGAATCGCTGTTCTATATTTAGTAGTAAACTAAGAGTCCTAGGTTGGGTCATCTACTACTAAATTTTTTACTACTCGCCTTGGTGAGGGTTCACTGTACCGTAAAACAAAAATGAAGATGACAACTTGTGACTCTGTGATCAGCTGGAAGAAAAAATAAACACACCAGTGCTCGCGGTATATTTCGGATCATGAATGGATGCTTATAAATACTCTTCAGATCCTGTTAAGTCTTGTGTTACAACATGTTAATAACCAGCAAACTGTGCCCCCACGTCAGAAAAAAAGGCTGGATGAATTAAGTGGCGTTAATCGTGCGTGGATGTCATGGTTTTTATGAGGAAAAAAAGGGATGCTCTATGGTACAATAACATTGACTTGTTTACCCATTTCTCCGTGCACCTGGTTATATCCATTCAAACACTAAAGAGATGAGACAGAACCAGAATAATTGTGTTACGAATAAAGGTGGCTTTTCACAAAACAATAACTTGGTTTAGTTGCAGAATCAGACGAATTAGATGTTACTGTAAAGTTTACGGACATATTTTTTCAAGCCAAACGATTGGAACACTCCTCCCATCCATCGCGAACACTTAGGCTTGCTAGCGAACACTGCGTTCTCTACGTTCGTGGGCTACAAAAAGGACATTTTTGGTCACACTGATCTTCAATAGCATATTAATAAATCATCCACGACCAAATCATGTTTTAGTAAAACCAAGTGGATTTGAAACACTCAATTTGTTACTCAAAGATCATAAAAGAAAATCCTTCACGTTTTTTTTTTTTTTTTTCAAAATGATTAGCACGCTACATTAGCTGCTAACAATGAGCCCCGGCTAGCATTCACGTAACGGCAGGTGCGATTTGCAGCGAGAGAAAGACTCTGTGCAAATAATATGATGTTATATTTTAAGGAACATTACGAGTGATACATTAGTATTAATTGAGAAAAAAATGCACGAGTTAATTTTTATAAATATGAATAATACCTCACAATCCTCAGCAGATGTCAACACAAAGACCGCACAGAGCTGCTATAAAAAAAACTCGATGGTGAATGGCCTGTCCAACGGTTTGCGAGAACGTTTGCATTCATCTGATTGGCTAAAATATCTATCAGTCAAAACCAAAACCGGAAACGCTACTATGCGTGGAAGCCGAAAGAAACGTTCTTATTTATTCCGTATTACATACAATCAATATGAAACATAAACAAACGTAAAAAAACACAAAATAATTAATCATCAAAACAAAAAAATACTTTCCTGGGGGAAGGAGTAAAAATTAATTTTAAAATCAGTCACGTTTTACTAGCTTTAAGGTTCATAGCAGTAGATATTCAAAATAAATACAGATCATTTTCTTTCTGAAAGACAAAAAGAATAGTTTGCCTATTTTTTTATTTTACATAAGCTCGACTGATCTCAGGTCTGTCCGTGTTGACGCCTCTATGTCTGACGTCATAAGGGTAAAAACAACAGGCGGGTCTAAAAAAAAAAGCAGGAAGTAGACAGGTAAAGGTGAGCCGCTCGCTGTGCGTCGCAGGCCTACCCAAAAAGTCGTGGTTCGAGTCGCTAATTGTGTAAGTAAACGCTGAAATTCCTATTAGATTGCTCATAGTTATTTATGCATGGTCTATTCCTCCTAATATTATTCTTGTCTCTGGGATTTAATTAAATTGTAGTCCCCTCGTGTTACAGGAAGTAGAAGTCGTGTTGCAGTTCCTCAGTTAGCAAAAACAATGTAAAAGTCAATGAAACAAGACATAGAGACAACATCTAAACACACCTGGTGTAAGATATCGATAGGAATCTGATCAACGCTTTGCTCCACAGAAGTGAAAGAATGGTAAAGGAAGAAAATGAGTTGGTCAACCGGCCTGACAACACTGCCTTCACGCAGCAGAGGCTCCCAGCCTGGCAGCCCATGCTCTCCGCCGGAATCATCATCCCCGGGTTTATCCTCATCGGTCTGGCCTTCATCGGCATCGGCGTTGCCCTCTTGATCACCTCGCGAAGCATCCAAGTACTGGAGGTGAGAGACTTTTTGCAAGAAATGACTCTCCAGGTGTTTTTTTTTTTAAGCATCACGGATTTAGAAAATGATAGTTTTCTCTTTCTCCTGCAGCTCGACTACACGGGCGTGGACCAGAACTCTCCATGCTTTAGGTGTTCGGACCCTGCCGTGAGGAACTGTAATTGCACGCTACAGTTTTCCAACGACCGCTTGATTGAGGTGCCGTGGACTAATATACAGTAGATATAAAAAGTCTACACACCCACTGTTCAAAGTTTTGTGAAATCATTTTATGTTAGCATATAAACTGTCCAAATGCTATTGAACAGTGCTCGTACTTTAAATGCGTTTAATTATTATTAATTTTGTTTATGTTGTCTCTGACAGGGGCCGGTGTTCTTTTATTATGGCTTGTCCAACTATTTCCAGAACTACAGAAGGTACGGCGTCTCCAGAGATGATGGCCAACTTTATGGAGACTTGTCCTATTTCAAGGTTAGCTAAAACCCATAACAGATAGTTTGATATTCGGCACACCGTTTTATAGCCAAAATAATGTTCTTTATTTTTTTTATCTTTAATTTATTATATGACGCTTTCTAGTAAGCATTTGGGTCTCTTTTTTTTTTTTTTTTTCTTTTGTTTTCTGAAGGAACCCTATGATCAATGCGAGCCCTACCGATTTGGCGGCGGCAACAACCAACCGATCGTGCCTTGTGGCTCGATAGCAAACAGCATGTTTAACGGTACGTGCGCTTTATCCCGCGTACAAAGATTTCTTATTCATTCACATTTTTCTTTGGTTCCCTGTAGACACATTCAGGCTGTTTCAGAACATAAACGGCCAGCGGCAGGAGGTCCCCTTGGACGGCAAAGGGATCGCTTGGTGGACTGATTCCAATATCAAGTTCAGAAACCCCACTGTCACACCCCTGAGGAACGCATTTAATGGTTCGTTCCATGTTCCCCCGCTGTGTCTTCAGATCATCATGAGTTGTATTTTTTACAGGCACCGTGAAGCCGCCGTTTTGGCCCAGACCGGCTTATGAGCTGGACACCTCGGACCCTACCAATAACGGCTTCATTAATCAAGATT